>NC_090927.1:454383033-457096783 GCF_040938575.1 Ambystoma mexicanum
TCCCCCGCAACACCCCGCTCACTATAACACACAGTATAGTGAGTGGGGGTTGCGGGGGAAACCCCTGCAGCCCCCGTAAAAAAAAAGAAAAGGACCCTGCAGCGCTGGTTCCCGATCACGGAAGTGAAAGGGAACTGGCACCGCAGGTAACCAGCGTGAAGACAAGGTAAATGGGGCTTGTTTATGTTGGGGGTGTGGGTCAGGGTGTGTTGAGGGTGTGGGTGGGGTGTGTGTAATGGGTGTGGTGGGGGTGGGGGTGTGGATATGTAAGTGTGTTCGCGTGAGAAAGGTGCAAACCTTTGGTAGTTCGCACCTTTCTCATACAAACTTTCCGGCCGTGGCAAAATCGGCCACGGCCGGATCACTTAGAATCAAAACCAACGCATGATGGCGTGCATGCAGGAAGGGTTCTCTACTGTACACAGCAAGCTCGATGATCATCAGTACCATTGGCTCCATTAGGACATGCATGGAAAAAACAGATAAGTGGTTGACGGAATACGAGACATGAGTTAGCACGGTGGAGCACGATGTGCCGACACTGAAAGCGGATGTAGCAATGCTTTCCAAGCAAGTACACTTGGTGGTGAAGAAGAACGATAAGTTAGAATTGCGATCCCATTGCAATAACATACGCTTCATAGGTGTGCCTGAGAGCAATGCTGAAATCTCACTGGAATTGTTTATAGAAACCACCCTCTTACCACTCCTGGGAAACCCCACACTGTCACTGCAATTCGCAATACAGTACGCCCACGGGTCCCTGGCACCTAAACCTAAACCTGGGGCACCCCCACACCTGATCATCACCCGCATCCTCAACTACTGTGACCGGGATGCCATTCTTTCAGTGACCCGGGAACGGGGGCCTCATGCTGGGATCCAACAGGGTGCACATCTACCCGATTTCTTGGTGGCCGTGCAACGGGAGAGAAGGACATACCTGGCGGTAAAGAAACAGATGCGGGACAGATGTCTGAAGTACGCAATGTTATATCCCGCCAGGTTTTGCATACAGTGGAACAGCAAGACTTGTTTTTCACTCTAACTGGTGAAGCCAGGAGGTTTCTTGATGAGACCTTACCGACTACATGAGCCCTCGGAACGACGGATGGTTAAGAATTTTGTCTTATCTACTTGCTGTCCTCGTCTCTCTTATCTTTCTAATTGTTACCCTTGGTATTCCACGTACCCTTATCATTTTGTAATGCAAAGAGATGATGCCTCCATGCAGTGCTACAAGTCATGACGGCATAGGCGTAGCCAGAATGGTCTAACTAGTGGGGCCTGAAGCTAATGTAGTTGTGCCCACCGCAATGATGTTAACATCTGTAAATGCCCACACAGCACTGCCGAGTGGACATTTACAGATTTTGGGTGGGCCTGGCCCACTCAGGCACTACCCTGTCTATACCTCTGCATGGTGGGCATAGCACCCTACAAATATGTGTTAATTTAAGAAGTATGTGTTTAAGTCCATTCATTGGGCCGGGCTGAACCCGTGCACCACCCTCCTCATTCAATGTTGCATTGATAGTTTAGATATATATTTTGGTGGGATTTCATCACCCAAGTTTAAAGGTGGATGTGGGAAGGGACAGTTGGGGTTTCTAAAACAGCGCTTGGCAGACACTGTAACAATCAACGGGTGGACGGTAGGCACTGACAATGGGATAGGGCGAATGCATGGCAGGGGTCGGCAGTTAGGGGCGTTGACATCATATTGCTGTTACCAAGATAGGGGAGGTGACATACGTTAGCTGGAATGTGTGTGGTTTGGGGAATCTGGCTAAGAGACTGAAACTACTCCGCCACATAGAGAGGCACAAAGCCCAAATCTTGTATCTACAGTAGACTCATGCACTAACTATGCGCTGTGAGGGATTCACCAGGAATTGTGGTAGAAATCGATTCTACACCACATACTGCACACAATAAGAGGCGTAATGATTCTCGTACACAAATCAATCCCATTTCAGCAGAAGAAAGCAGACAATGACCCCGTAGGTAGGTACATTTTGGTTTATGGATCCCTGGCAGAGAGAGAAATACTGCTTCTGAACGTCTATAGCACAAACACTGATGACCCCCAATTGTAGGCTGACATCATTGACAAACTGCCCCTGTACCCATTGATTCCTGTTCTCTGGAGTGAGGATATCAATGCTATTCTGGATTTACAACACAATAGGTCTACCCATACCCATAGGCCCATATCGAAAGTGGCTTGCACTATTAGAGAGGGAATGGCTACCCTGGCGCTGGTAGATGCCTGAAGAGCAATACATGAATGTGACCGCTCATAGACCTTTTATCCGTCAGTCCATGACTCCTACTCCTGCATCGATATGTGTGTGTTTTCTGATGTACTACTAGGTGGGGTACACAAGACCTGCATGCTCCCTAGAACCTACTCTGACCATTCCCCTATCTACATCTCCTTAGGGAGGGCTGACTGTGCTTCCTAGACCCGGCAGTAACTGGCTAGTTAGATCGCAAGTGTTACTAGATGTAGCCTTTTCCGCCTCTATAGATGATCGCATGAAACTGTACTTTGAAGTCAATGTGGGCTCGGTACTCTTGAGCAGCACATTCTGAGAAGCCCTTAAGATTTATATACGTGGGTTTGCTGTGGCCACAGAGTTTAAAGCACTTAAAATGATTTGACGATGTATAGCAAGCTGCAAAGATAACTTGGGTAAACTAGAACAGGGACGGGCAGCTGACCATCCTACGGCCATACTTGCACAGAGGCTCATGATGCTTTTAGGACACACGCTGAGTTAGAATTTTGGTTCCTAGATACCCTGCTAGACAGTTTGGGGAGGGTGGAAGGCCAGGTATACTGTTATGATATGATATGATAGTTTATTTATATAGCGCCTATACGCAATGTGTTTCAAAGCGCTTCAAAGCAAGGGAGGGAACAAGGGAAAATACAATGACATTCTTACAGGCCATGAACAGTAAGGATGTGAAATTAACTATCGTACTCAGCCTGACGACATTTCAGATAGTGCAAGAGCTAAGACATAGATAAGGAAGGGAGGGGGGAGAGTGGGAAGGAAATGGAAACAGACGGGCGACTACCGTACTAGGCCTGACAACATTTCTGGTAGAGCCGGAGAAAAACAAAAGGTGAGGGAGAGGGGTCCAGAAAGGGAGGGGAGGAACAAAACAAGCGACTATCGTACTTGGCCTGACAATGTTTTAGATAGTGCTGGAGGGGGGGGGGGCAGTAAGGGGATGGGGGAGCGACAGACAAGGTTGTTATCATACTAGGTCCAGGGACAATTCTGATAGAGTAAGTGCGTAGAAGGAAGTAAGGGGAGATGGGAAAAGGGAGAGGAGAGAACTGAGAGTAAGTGTTAGGGAGAATTCTATTCTAAGGCTAATTTCCCTTACCTATAGAGTCCCCCAGCAGCTTTGCTGGATTTGAAGGGTTTACTTTTTTCTCCTGCTAAGAGTGAGACCCTTTTTTCCCACTCTTAGACAGATTGCTAGTGTGTGTTTTAGGCTATCTTGTGTGCTTCTGGTCTATGGAGTTTTCTCACCCTCATAGGAATCATCTTTTTAACATGTGTGGCACACAGCACCCTCCGTGCTATACCACAGGGGTGTCATAGCGACCCCCAAACATAGACTCTTTACCCTGGGACTGACTACTGTCTTCCTGGGCATGTAAAGTCCCCAATGACTTTACTAGTCAATTCTTATAAACTAAACCAGTACAATCCATTTTACTATGGAAGTATTGGGAAGAGTTAATAGTTTTTCCCTAACGTTCATTTTCGAGGGGGGACCGTACAGTCTTTCTCTCGAATGTTTCTGGCTGGTGGCAGTGGTTACTACCATAAATATTCGACCGCAAATATTTCCCTATGGGATTTTCCCATTGTTCGAAGCTACCACTTTTACTGCTAGCCACTAACATACCGCCAGTTTATTTTGATATTAACTTTACTCCGTTAGGTTTTTATTGCCAGAACTTTGATAATATTTCTTTCTCGTGTCTTCCTCTATAATCCTAACCTAGGTCGGGGATCCTTTGTTCGTCCTTTTGGCGGGCTTCTGCACAGAAGCCCTCCTCTCGGCGCCACTGTGTCTGGGGTAGACAGGATGTATGGGAGGGGGAATAGGCACCCTGGACAGGGTTGCCTATGCAACCCAAGTCGCACTCTGCCCTGATAGGCTGGGGGGGTTCTGCATAAAAGCAGGTTCATGAGGACTGGAGGACAAGACGTCGCCACTGGAACTAAGAAACCAAAGAGGAGAGAAGCTGAAGACATCTGCAATGCCTAAACCACTGGTGAAGCCCTGCTGCAGATCATCACCACTTTTCTCCAACGACTTGAGAAGATCTTCCTCGGAAAGAGTCTTCTTCCCTTGAGCTGGTGGGGCCAACCAGTTTGCCAATCACCTTCCCGGACCTGCCTTGGTCGAATCGCCAGTGGCAAGCACTAGGAGACCGGATAGCCAGGCACCCGTCCACCCGGACCGCGATTTAAAGAAGCGTACCGTTTATTCGTTTGGCAGCACCGCGGCTGGTTTCATCCCTGGGCAGTGCAGTAACTCGAACCTTCCTCCATGACGAGAGCCTCTCCTCCTCTGCTGCATCTCCCGAACTGCAGGAACTGCCAGGAACTACCGCCACTGCAGGAGCCTCTTCTGCTTTAAAGGTACATTGTTCCGCAAGACCTCGCGTTTCATTGGGTTTCGCTAAAGGTGTTTTAAATCCTTTACTTACCCACTGGGTTGATCCTGGGCACATTGCCTTGTACCATTGACACTGGCACAGGCCCTTTGACTCTGGCTAAACCTGTTGCAACTGCCTTCTCTAGATTGATTCTCACCTAGAAATGTGTTGGTGCACCTAACTCTTATAACCATCTTTTCCTTCCTTCTTTTTGAACTTGTGAAGTGCCATTTTGCTCGGTTTTCACCTCAGTATTGCATATGCTAAAGTACTGCCTTGCCTAACTTGTTCACAATCTACTTGGGAAGTGTTGCTGATGTGTTAAAGACTCTAAACCTGAATAACGTGTCCTTTCCCTCCCTTTTGAGAAATTGTTAGAGTTCCATTTCTGCTTGGTTTTCACTGTGCCGTTTTGCTCAGTTTTCACTCTTGCTCAAACTTGTCTACAATTTAAATAGGGAGTTGTGTATACTTTCCTTGACTGATTTAACTTGCTTTAATAATAGTGATTTGTGTGTGAACATCAGAGTGTGTAAAATAAATATATATATTCGAGGGGATTGGGTCCTCCGACGTATTCCATATCTATGACAGGTAATGTCCACAGCTGTGCTGCTTTGGAAAATCTTTGGCGTCTGCGTCCTGCGTCAATGACGTCGATGTGCCGTCCCCGAGGACCTCCTCCGACGGCCGACGTCACCCGATGTGATAAGTAGGACGCACGACGCCCATAGCCTCAGTTTCGTTTTTTCCGCGAACGTGTTCGCTTCGTGAATCTCAGTACGCCTCGACTCGTTGGAGTTTGCTGTTTTCAATTCTCGGTTCGCTGAACCTGTTCGGTTTGTTGTGAAGACCTGTTTTTGGCGATGTCTTTCTCATCTTCAACCCCGCGTCCGGGCTTCAAGAACTGCGGGGACTGTGGGTCCAAGATGTCGTCACGGACTAGCATAAATATGTATATTCTTTTTGATACCAAGCTTTGGTCAGTGTTTCCTTGGTCCATAGTACTGTAGTCCTAATGTGTAAACCCTGAATACTGCTCATCTCCCTCTTGAGATAAGTCTGACTGATTAGCCACAGCTACCAACTAAATATTTGTGGTACAGACTAATACCAAAGGGGATTTATTGCATATACCTGTAGTCTTAATCTTCTGTAGTGCTACCTAAGGGAACTGCACAGGATTCCGCCTAACAGTAAGCAGTCAAAAAGAGTGGAGAAGCAAGAGGGGAGAGCGAATACAACTGCAGCAGTCAGTAGTAACACATAGGGCCTCATCACAAGTTGGGCTCTAACCCTTAAATGCAGTGGTAACGGTATTACCGCCGCATTTAAGGGCTGGCCCTATCACGAGTTGGGCGCTAAATGGGCTGTTTTACCTCCAGCCTTTCTCTGGAGGTGAAAATCCCCTGTTTTGGGCTATATTACCGCCGGCTGTATTAGCCCGCATAATTAGCACCGAAAATTCCCCATTGGATCCAATGGACCCAATCAGGAATGGGGATTTACCGTTAAGGCCCAACCCGTGATCCGGTGGTAATATCACCGGGCCAGTCGGTGCTAGGGCTATTACAGTCGGCGGTATTACAGCCGGGAATACAGCCCAACCCATGATGAGGCCCATAATGTTGCAAACCAGGATACAAGATGAAGATGGGAACAGCATGATTCAGGGTCACCATGAGTACAAGATGCAAAGGAAGTCCAGCATGAGAGTTGAGAAAGGGTAAAGCACCGTGAATCAATGAAGTCCATAAAAGTAAAATCCAGTATTGGCCACAAGACGGTGATGGTGAAACCAGAATGTAGCAGGACAGACTCCTGTGTATGGGAAGGAGGGGGGGGCTACAAGGGAACAACACGGGGGGACCAGAGAGGGTCGGGATGACCTGTGGGGACAGAGGGTGTAAACACATGTTGTTGCATGCTTACCTGCTGTTTTAGCAGGTGTTCGGGTCTGTGATCCTCCTGGTCCGAACAGGTCCAAAGAGGAATTGCCCTTTTCTGTTGGCCCGCATGGCGCGGCTGGAAGGAGGTAACGGATGCCTTCCACTTATAACGGATGAGGCAGGCAACTTAATGCACACACAGGCGGCTGTAAATCTCTATTCTAAACAAAGATACTCATACGTTAGGGGAAATTGATGCTTTTCGTGATAACCTGCCGATCAGGCGGCTGTCTCAAGAAGCCTGGGCCCTCCTTAAACTCCTGATCCCCTCTGCTGACATCACCCAGACGATCGACGATCTTCTATCAGGAAAACCCTTGGTGCTGACGACCTTACGGCTGAATTTCATAAACTGTATAAGGCATTACTGGCCCCAAACCTGCTTCAGCTATGGCAGGAAGCTCTTGAGACGTGTACACTCCTCAACACCATGCGAGAGGCTGTCATTACAATCCTCCTGAAGCCGAATAAACCTGCAGAACTATGTAGCTCCTACAGACCCCTTTCCTTAACCAATACAGATGTCAAAATATTTGCTAGGATACTGCCACCCGCCTGATGCTGTTTATGCTGCACATGATCCATTGTGATGAATCCGCAATGATCCCACAAAAACCTGGCCTGGGACCCTTCTCATGTGGCCAGGGAAGGGCAGACACTTCCTGATCGCAACCATGGGGGTGGTGTTCAGCGGGAAGATCACATGGGGGGGACAGGTCAGGAAGACTAACCCCCTTGTTTAACTCCCCCCCCGCAATTCCACACTTCTAATGGCTTATTGCCAAGAAGCAGAAACCTAATTTTGTAGTTAGGGACTACAAGTCCCATGATCCCCCAAGTATTGGGATAAGGAAGACGGCTCAAGAACAATGTTACAGGAATAGTCAGCCTGTTCAGCTTATTGACCCACACCTCAGGGAAGCAGAGAGGCTTAAAAGGCCCCCTCAGGTGCAGGCAATTAATGGAGCTATAGCTGGATCGGTTAAAGCAGCAATAGCAGTAGCAAAAGCAGAGCACTGTTTTGTCAATCCAAGCAGAAACGGGTGAAAAGAAGGGACGCTGGGACCTTAACCAAGCAGATTCCAGCTGCGTTTCCTGAGAGGGCCTGTTAACCCAAAATCTGAAGTGCAGATGTTGGACAGCGGAATGCTCGAAGGAAGACTGCTTTTCCCCATGTGAACCTGTCTGCAGAGATCGCGCAGCAAGAAGCGTGGTGGAGACTGTGGTTGGAAGGTGTAATGCAGCCGAGGGTCCCAAGAGTGAGAGGAGCTCCTTAACTGTGCGCCAGGACCGAAGACTTCATTGAAGAGCGGTGTGTGTCCAAAAGAAGTCGTAATCAGTGCAAGCCCTGCAGCACGCAAAGGGAGCAAGACAGAAGCCGATGAGTGTTACCCAGCGTTCTGATCCCTTGCACGAACAAAGGCAGGCAACTGTATCCAGAAGAAACACTTGCATATGAGTGAAAGCTATGTTCAAGCGACTGGTGATTGCTAGTCAATGGGAAGTCTGAAAAGTAGCACTCGCGTATGAGTGAACTTTATTCCCTTTACTCGCATAAGAGTAAAAAATCTTTGGAACACATTAATGAAGTACCAGTACCTCTGAAAACAGATGAAAGACTGGACATGTGTAGCCAAAAAGTGATTCTGAGGTGAAGGTGAACCCAAGAATCAATTGTGAAGTAGTCAAAGTACAAAGTAACACTAAAGTTAAGTGACTTAACATTACATTGTGAGTTGAGGAAACGAGCATTGCCCAAGTCAAGAGCGAAGCAAGTATTGCCCAAGCCAAGAGTTGTTAAAATATTGTATAAAGCCAAATTAGACTAACACGGCATATAGTCAAGCAATGTCATGATCTCTGCTTCCAAAAGGTCAGGGTTTTCCCAACTCCCTTGGAAGCAGATCCATAACCCAGGTTCCGAGTGCCATCCAGTCCCAATTGGGACCTTTTGGACCCAGTCCTGGCGCCAGTGGCACCAGGCTCATAAATATGCCCAGTCCCAGCGCTGGAAGCGCCAGGCTCATAATGCTTTGGTGGACTTACCTGCAGCAGACCATGCTGCTTACTTGCCTGCCAGTTGAGTCTCTGATCCTCTTCTGTTTGGAACTACTTTTCCTGTTGGGTGGGGCAGGAGCCACTCCCTAGATTCAGAACACTGGAACTCTTCTGGAAAGCAGGAACTCTTTTCTTACCTAGGCGTGGCTGTGGAAGGAGACACCTAAGCACTACAGGAGGCTATTTAAACCACACCCGATGGATGAATCTTGCTTTGCGTTATTCTGCATCCTCAGCAGCAGAACGCTCATCGTGTCTTCTGCATCCGATCCTGGGCCTAAGGAAAAAGGCTTACCATTCTGAATCCAGTCTTCAGCAACACCTATAAAGACAAGAAAGAACAGGTTAGCATTACGGTCTTCAGTGACAGCTCTTCACTTACCTGGTCCATCGGCTGTCACCAACGCCTCGCGCTGCATTCCGGCATCTGAAAGACAAAGGCTTACCTACTCTTCGTGCGCTCCGGAGGTCTTCACACTGCATTCCGGCATCTGAAAGACAAAAGCTTACCAACTCTTTGCACGCTCCGGAGGCCTTCAGCGCTGCATCCCGCATCTGAAAGACAAAACAAGGTGCGTTTAAAGACATTGGGGAACTTTAATACTCACGTGCCATTACTCCTTTCCACATCTAACCCAGTGGGTATTCCGGCACCCTGCAGCCGCCCCGAACTTGTACCTGCAAAATAAAAAGACAGTTAGAGCGCATCGTGAAGCAGGCAACAAGCGCTTACTTACGTGCTTCCAGGCGCTTCTATTCATCACACGGGCTCCATCTTCAACTCACTTCAGCCCGCCATCCGCCATCGCCGGAACCCTGCAAAACAAGAGACATCATTACTAAAGACTTTAAAGACATTAGAATTACTCGAAACTTACCGTTCGTGCAGTAAACGACGGACAGCAGTCCTCTGAAGTCAAGAGGCCTGCTCCCCTTATCCAGTGAAGAAACTGGTTACAGCACCCTGCCTCGAGGCAGATGGAGAGCACGGCGATCACTTACCTAAGGTGAGAGCGTTAACCTTTGGGGTTCTACAGGAGAAGAGAAAGGGAAGAAGAGAGAGACATTCAATAACCCAGTTCATTAATCCCACATTTTCTATCTGCAGACATCTTACCCTTCGAGCCAGACATACAGTGCACAGAGGTCCAGCCCAAAGAGCCAGCCGTGTGTTACACATCACCTTTGAAGATACGGTATACGCCCAGTCAAGACCGGCGCCTCTACGGGAATCAGGTGAGCGTTACAGAACGCAAAGCCTACCACAAAACTCCCGTCCAGGCGCTATGGAAACCTCGGATACCGACCAGCTAGCCCAGTTACTTGGGGAACTAAGGGCAGAAGTGCATGCAGCCCGTCAGGAAACGAACGCTCTAAGAAGGGAACTGATTATTTCCAAGGAGCGAACAGATGATCTCGCTAGACAATTGCTACAGTCACAAGCCGGACAGACCCCGTTACCCGCATCTGGGGGAAATCTTCCTTCTACATCCTCTATGAATCCAGTGCAGATCAACCTACCTGGGAATGTACCTCTGGCTCCGCCCGAACGATTTTCTGGTGACCCAAAGAGGTTTGCAGTATTTATCAATCAGTGCCGGTTGCATTTCTTATGCCGGCCAGCAGCCTTTCCAACTGATCAAGCTAAAGTAGCTTTCGTGCTTTCGTACCTTAGTGGCAATGCGGCAGACTGGTCGATCCCTCTAGTAAATCAAGATGATCCGGTCCTCCATGATTTTCAAGCTTTTCAGCTCAGTATGGAAAAACTGTTCGCAAGACATTCACAGGGGCATGCCTTGGACAATGAGCTTCTTTCGTTGCGACAAGGTAATCAAGACCTTTTGGCTTATATTGCGTCTTTCAACAGACTGATAGTGGAAACTCACTGGCATGAGGACAAAAGGATTACGCTGTTTTATAGAGGTCTACGCGGAGAGCTCAAAGATGTGTTAGCCCAAGTAGTGAATCCCCCACAAGATTGATCGGACTATATAGACTTAGTCGTTCAAATAGATCACAGACTGCAGAACAGGAAGGCCGATCGTTCCAAGTTTGATGCTCGAGTATTTTCCAAACCGCCAACTCCTTCCAAAGGAGTAGACTCCGGGGAACCCATGCAAATAGGGGGTCTGAAAGGTCCTCTAACACAAAAGGAGCGGGAAAGGAGAAATCAGTTGCAATTATGCCTCTATTGCGGAAACTCAGGGCACTTTCTTCGAGACTGTCCGGTGAAACCTGCCAAGAAGGCAGTAGGAGCTGCAGTTACCAAAGTTACAAACTCTGAGCAGGGAAACGACCTCGCCCGACAAGAATAGAGGTCCTCTTGCCGAGCGTGAAAACCAGTTCCGTGACCTCGCATTTCGTGATACCTATGGTCCTCATCAGCCCTGATAATCCGGATCGATTACATGCAATTGAAGCTTACGTCGACAGCGGTGCCATCGGCAATTATGTGGATCATGAAATGGTTTTGAGGATGAATCTAACTCTTTGTCCCAAGGCTGTAAAGGACGTCATTACTACGGTGGATGGTACGGAGATAGCCTCCGGGCCAGTAACGCATACCACTCAAGAAGTGACGCTAGTAAGTCAAGATGGACACCATGAGAAGATTGTGTTTGATGTGATCAAGGCCCCTCAGTTTCAGATTATTCTAGGAATACCTTGGTTAGAGAAACACAATCCTCTGATCGATTGGCGAGCAAGAACGGACCAGTTTCCAGAATGTGTCTCTACTTTCACCCTCCACCTGGTGTTGCACTGGCAGCAATTTCTTCAGAGACTCCCCAGTTACCTCCCAAATAACTAGAATACCAAGATGTTTTCCGGAAGGATCAGGCTAACTCTCTACCTCCTCATAGGTCTTATGACTGCCAGATCCACCTGATACCTGGATCTACTCCTCCTTGTAGTAGAATGTATGCCCTCACCGAGCCTGAGAACCTTCACCTTCGACAATACCTGGATCAATACCTGGCAAATGGGTTTATTTGTCCTTCCAAGTCCCCTGCTTCTTCAGCTTTGTTCTTCGTTCCAAAAAAGGAAGGAGACCTTAGAACTTGTATAGATTATCGCTCCCTGAACCAGATCACCGTTAAGAATAGATATCCGTTACCTTTGATCCCTGAACTCCTGGACCAAGTCAGAAAAGCATGCATATATACAAAGCTGGATCTTAGAGGAGCTTACCACTTGGTACGAGTAAAAGAGGGCGATGAATGGAAGACGGCCTTCCGCACCAAGTATGGGCTATTTGAATATCAGGTCATGCCCTTCGGACTTTGTAATGCCCCGGCCGCCTTTCAATATTTTATGAACGATGTCCTCAGAGAGCTCATAGATGTGTGTGTTGTTGTTTACATTGACGACATCCTCGTTTATTCTTCATCAGAATCTGAACATCGGAAACACGTGAAAATGGTCCTCGAAAGATTGCGTCAACACAAACTTTTCGCTAAGTTGGAAAAATGTGTTTTCAACGTGACTGAAGTTGAATTCTTGGGATTCATATTATCACCTGGCGGAGTGCGTATGGATTCAAAGAAGGTCGATGCAGTTCTCAAATGGCCATCACCATCCTCCGTAAAAGGTGTGCAAAGCATGTTAGGCTTCGCTAACTTTTACCGCAGGTTTATCCCCGAATTCTCTCGAATAGTCCAGCCCATCACTGCCTTGTTAAAGAAAAACAAACGTTTTGAATGGTCTACCGAGGCGGAACAAGCTTTCCAGGATTTGAAGACTAAATTTATCTCTGCACCAATCTTAAAACACCCTCGCCCCGAACTCCCCTACATCGTGGAAACTGATGCTTCAAGCCTTGCCATGGGGGCAGTTCTATCACAAAAGGACCCGGTAACCAATCAGTTGCATCCCGTGGCATTTTGGTCCCGCAAATTCTCGCCTCCTGAAATCAATTACACGATTACTGACAAGGAACTTCTGGCTATCAAGTCTGCCTTTAAGGCTTGGCGGCATTATCTGCTGGGGGCCCGACACACCGTTACTGTGATTACGGATCACCGAAACCTGCAATATTTGAAAACCGCAAAAGCCCAATCCTCTAGACAACTCCGTTGGGCATTATTCTTTGCCGAGTTTGACTTCATAATTACCTATCGACCTGGTACAAAAAACGGTAAAGCTGATACCCTTTCTCGGATGGGAGTGGAAGAACACTTGATCAACCCTAAACCTGTACCAATCATTCCCGAACAAAGAATTCTGGGTGTAATCGCCACAGAATCCATAGAGGAAGTTAAGGATAAAGCCAGGCAACTTGTAACTCCAGCAGACATACAGAATTGGCATCTGCAGGGAAAGGACTTTGCAGTAAAGGACAACTTATTGTATTTCCAAGAACGATTATACCTACCCAGCACAGATTTACAGAAAAAAGTAATCTCTTGTTATCACGATTCTTTAATGGAAGGACATCCCGGTATGGCCAAGACCTCAGAAAAGATCAAGCGCTACTTCTGGTGGCCGTCTTGGAAAAAAGATATCAGAACTTTATAATGTCCTGTGGAGTATGCGCCCAAAACAAGAGTCAAAAGGAAAGACCAGCAGGCCTCTTACGCCCTATTGACATCCCACCTCGCCCTTGGCATACGCTTTCTATGGACTTCATCACCGATCTACCTCCATGCTCCGGATACAATACGATTCTAGTAATCGTGGACTTATTCTCCAAGATGGCGCATTTCATTCCGCTCAAAGGCTTGCCAACAGCAGCAACTCTGGCCCGAGAATTTCTCGAAAACAACGTCCGACTGCACGGTTTTCCTTCGGTTCTAATTTCGGATCGAGGTAGTCAATTTATTTCTCATTTTTGGCGAAGTTGCTGTCGGTCGGCTCAAATTGATGTGAGACTATCGACCAGTCACCACCCTCAGACCGACGGACAAACCGAGAGGACCAATCAAACTCTGGAACAGTATTTACGCTGCATGCTGCAACAAACTGAAAAAACTTGGAAAGACATCCTTTGGATAGCCGAATATGCCTACAATAACTCTGTCCATTCGGGAACTGGGAAAACCCCGTTTTTTTCTTTTGTACTGCAGTCACCCTCGAACCTCGGAGTTGGATCCCCTCCAAGATCTTGAAACACCAGCAGTAGACTACCTGCATTCTACAATCACCCAAGCCTTTAAGGAAGCTGTTTCTCACCTTCAAAGGGCTAAAGAACAATACAAGAAAGGAGCAGATCAACATCGGAAGGAAGCCCCTCAATATCAAGTAGGGGATCAAGTCTGGTTATCCACCAAATATCTACCTCTAAAAGGGCCACGCACATTCAACCCAAGATACCTTGGTCCCTATTCCATCACTACCATAGTAAACCCAGTAGCGGTCAAGTTGGACTTGCCCCCGCACATGAAGATACATCCGGTCTTCCACGTCTCTCTATTAAAACCCGTGCAACCTCAAACCCGACTAACCAAATCTCCAAAACCTATCCTAGTTGATGGAGAACTCGAGTTTGAAGTCAAAAGCATTCTGGACTCCAAGATCTCCAAATCTAAACTATTCTACCTAATTGACTGGAAAGGCTACGGCCCCCAAGAGAGATCCTGGGAACCTGCTGAATATGTCCACGCTCCTCGCCTAATCAAAAGATTTCACCGAACATTTCCTGACAAGCCAAAACCCCCGGAGAAGCCCGGTTTGGGAGGGGCCTTGAGGGGGGGTACTGTCATGATCTCTGCTTCCAAAAGGTCAGGGTTTTCCCAACTCCCTTGGAAGCAGATCCATAACCCAGGTTCCGAGTGCCAACCAGTCCCAATTGGGACCTTTTGGACCCAGTCCTGGCGCCAGTGGCACCAGGCTCATAAATATGCCCAGTCCCAGCGCTGGAAGCGCCAGGCTCATAATGCTTGGGTGGACTTACCTGCAGCAGACCATGCTGCTTACTTGCCTGCCAGTTGAGTCTCTGATCCTCTTCTGTTTGGAACTACTTTTCCTGTTGGGTGGGGCAGGAGCCACTCCCTAGATTCAGAACACTGGAACTCTTCTGGAAAGCAGGAACTCTTTTCTTACCTAGGCGTGGCTGTGGAAGGAGACACCTAAGCACTACAGGAGGCTATTTAAACCACACCCGATGGAAAGTGTTAAAGAGCACTAGTACATATTCTCTTTTCTGGAAAACTGTCAACGTTGCAACGGTACAAACAGCTGAAGCTGTGTTAATAAAATGTGGTTGTCATTAGATTTAAAACTTCAGGAGCACAGTTGAATGTGGAACACTATGGGGCAGGTGAATAGACCCACATGGTGAATTCTTGCAGAAGTTAACCTGATATAAGAGTCATTCAGGGGAAAGTAGAAGTGCTGTGAAGTCATTCTGAGAAAGATATAAACTGTGATTCATAATACTATAAAGGAAGACTTGAGAAGTGTTAATCAGAAGCTGTGTCTCTTTTACCTTGCCAGAGGTTGTGTTTCTTTGAAGGAACTGTGTTTCTTCTTTGACATTTATAAAATGTGGCAAAGCATCTTGACTGATGCTATTTGATTAAGTGGAAAATCATTGTTCAAGTAAGAAGAGAAACTGTTCTATTTTCATTTTTATTTTCAAACAAATAGATTTCTTTTTTTTTTAGCAAAACAGGTTACAACTCCAACTCCAATGCTGGGCAAAAACAAACTCCTTCAACTTTTGGAATTTGCCCAGCTTATCCATTTAAAACAAATTAGATAAAAATGTTATGACAGCTACCATGTAACAAGTCTTGCTTCCCTCTATCAGCGTTCTCCACCATAGTTCTGGATCGAGTATTGGATTGTCGGATAGCAGAGGTACGAAATGAGCTGTGCGCCCCTCAACTAAGGCTCGGCAAAATATGATCGAATGCTTCAGTGTTTCCATTGCTGAGTTATCGTTGCAATAGCGACTTTTGTTCCATTCCACTATACCACAGATCGTCAGTATTTCATTTGTGGGCAAAAGATTCAAACAGGTTCTCAAATAATGATCTCTATAGTTTCTGTTAGGAAACTGTTTTAAGTAATTACATACAAAGTCCAATTTTTCATGGTTCCTCGGTTAGTTGGGCGATTGATTGATAACTGGCCACTGCCTCCAATGTGGAGATCCAGTCCTGCTCTTTGAGTTTTTTCTTAACCCAAGTAGGGTTCTTTTTCAGCAAGTCAATTGAACCCC
Organism: Ambystoma mexicanum; assembly: GCF_040938575.1. Classification (NCBI taxonomy): domain Eukaryota; kingdom Metazoa; phylum Chordata; class Amphibia; order Caudata; family Ambystomatidae; genus Ambystoma; species Ambystoma mexicanum. Next base: position 454,398,899 of record NC_090927.1, read on the forward strand.
TAACCTCTTCCAATCGCGCAGTTATTTTCAGTCTCCATTGGCTCAGCATGGGGTTCTCAGATATGATGATTTCCTTGTTGAGCATTTCTAGGATTTCTGGCCTGGGAAGCATAAGGCCTTTTCTGTAGATGGCCATGCTGATTCCATTCAACTATCTGTTTCAGAGATGTAAGACCAAGCTCCCGCTGCACTATTTGAATCAGCGTGGATGGAGGAATTCCCAGCACTTTCCTCCAAACTAGGCCTTCTAACTGCAGCCAAACACAATCTGGGATGTTGGGCATTCCCTCAGCTCCATACGTTAGAGCAGGCACCGCCTTGGATTTGTAAAACCGTACTGCCGGCATTAATGAAAAACAGTCGAATTTTTGGTTCACTACATGAGCCTGGCTTGCCAGATCTTTGGCTTTTGCTTTTGGATGTGCCACCATGGGGGCCTCCATTTTATTGTCGCTAAGCCATACACCCAAGTACTTCAACGAGGATACCTTGTCAATACGCTTGCGCTCACGCTTGCTAACCATGAATAGCTGTTTCTCCCTCCATTAGAATTTCCAAAACTCAGGATTGTAGGTTTCTCTTTGTTTGTCTAGGCCATTTGCTTTAATGTAACAATACAGTGAGTCCAGTTGACGTTGTAGTCCCACTGGTATTTGGTCGATTAGGACCACATCGTCTGCGTACAATAGGCGTGGCAATTTACCACCCACTAGCTTGGGTGGAAAGATTCTAGTTGATGTTTCTGTGTGCTCCATGTCCGCCAGAAAAAAGTTAAACAGGGCCAGAGCCATTGGAACCCCTGTTTGACTCCTTTCGAAGCAACCATTTTATTAGATAGAGGCCTGATCTATTCAACTGAACTCTTACTGCTGTGTTCTTTTGCATGGCCTTTATAGGATCTAATAAGGCCTCTGGGCAGTTTTTTGCCTCAAGTTTAGCCCACAATTTATGGCAGTCGATCTTATCGAAAGCTTGCACCAAGTCTATAAAGGCTATAAATATCTTAGGTTTTTCCGTGTTGAGCTTGGGCCTTTAATATATGCAATCATAATATATTTACTCCTGTCCCAATGCCCTTGACAAATCCCGTTTGCAGTGGGTCATTACAGCCTTTTTGTATACTCCAGTTGTGGAAGTGGTCCAGAAGTGTTGTGCCATACAGTTTTCCAATCATGTCGAGGAGGGCAATAGGTCGATAGTTCTTAGGATTCTCTTGATCTCTTTTTTTGAAGATTGGGACCACTATCGCCCTCCTCCATGAACTTGGTATTTGATGAAGTAGGGCAATCTGAGACAACAGAACATGGATAAAACTCTCCCACTCTTCAGCATGTTCTTTCAGCATAAAGTTGGTCAGGGCATCTGGACCAGGGGCCCGCGAGCCGTTTAACTTTTGGCTACGTCTTTGGATGTCGCTGATGTCACTGTCATACACCGAAGCCTCTAAGTCTTGAACACGCGAGCCAGTAGGGATGATTTCTGTTTCAGCGGCATATAGCTTTTCAAAATGTTTTATCCAGCCGTCTTCACTTACAGGGTTGGTCTCTTCGTTATCAATTGCAAGACCAACCGATTTTACCAAAAAGCCCTGGGATCTTTGGTTACAAGTACTTTTAGCATGGCTTCAGAATCGTTCTGATAGGTTAACAGTCTTATAGAGTACAGCCAGTTTTTATATATCTTTTTTTCTCTAAGAAAAGTTTCTGTGTCTTTTTGTGACTTTGATTTATTTGCCACTGTTTGTGGTCTCCTAATCACTTTTCTTCTCAACACTAATTCCTTGTTAAATATGTGTAGATGGCTTGCGGGTGATTTTATTGTCTTTTTCCAATTTGTACGATGTAAATCTAGGAGTGGGGTATATTCCACTGTGGCCCCAACCTGGCTGATGTCCCTTGACAGTTGTGTTATGTTGTTAGAAATTTACAACAGGGAACCACCATATCAATCACTGATGAGCGATCCATGCTTTTCAATGTTGGGTGGGCCGGTATATCGCCTCTGATGTTCCCATTCAACATGTGCATGTCTTTTGCGTCCATCAGGGAGATCCACCTTTCCCCCCTTGTCTGCCCGGCATTCCCATAAAACATCACTTTACCAGCATGATTATTTGTCAATACTGGTGCATTTAGGTCCCCGCACATGACCACATGTTGTGTCTGCTGGATGGAGTATGCTTCATCAATCAAGTCTGCAATGTGGTCTTTGAAAGTCTTGTTTGCAATGAGCACACGGTTCCAGTAAACATTGATTAAGACCATTTTCACTGGAATCCTTTTTTCCTGGCCCCCTGACCTCAATTCCTAGCCAATAAGAAGTTCTTGGAACAGGAGGCTGGATGAGATTTTGTCCGTTAAGATCAGGGGGCTGCCAGACTTTCCTGCTGTTATAAGACCAGCAGACAGGCGTCCTTGATTTCCTTTAGAAGCAGGGCTCAGTGAGATTTCAAAGCCGTCCATGATGGGAGTCTTCCTCAGCCATGTGTCCTGCAAACAGAGTAGGTTGAAATCCCCAAGGTTGACATCACTGGGTTTAGTAAGGTACGTAAAACCTCTCATGTTCCAGGAGGCAATTTTTAAACAAGTTAACTTTGAGGTGGCTGGCCCTCTTTCCGATGCCAAAGTTGGTGTATGTTTAGTTCGGGTGGGTGGCTACAGGTTGTAGTGGAAGGTTAATGCTCTTGATAACCATGACCAGTCCAGAGTTTTGTTTTCTGCTGCTGTGGTCGTTGGCACTGTTGTCAGGTTACTTACATGATGTAGCAGAGGTTGCATTTTGGTATTTCCACTATGTTTTGATCCCAAGCAAACCGGCACCCTTCCTGTCTGTAATGGAGCCAGGTAAGGATTGATGACATTTGGGCACCGTATTTTTGTGGCAATTGTCTTTCATGACAACTGTATTTGATTTGTGCTTTGATAAAGTTTGATCTAATGTTTGTTCCACCTCCATCTCTGGGGCCCTGATAGCTGTTAAATGAAAATCCAACATTACTAGGTTTTCTGCCGCTTGCAGAAGCTTGCAGAAGCATATTTTTCGCCACTGGGGAAGCAATGTGGAGATAAATCAAGTCCGTACGACGTTCATCCTCAAATTTGATGATTTTCAAATCCTCAGATGTTAGTTGACTCAAACAACCGTTCTACGGTTAAGTATCAGGTCATCCTCTCTGTCCAAGATTCTCCCAAGATTCTCTCAAGTTTGAGAGAACGATCTTTTGGATTTAATTTTATCCACTCTGGTAATCGACTAATATTTTGGTTGCTAGCATTGGGTCTGCCCTCCATGCTTCTCAATGAACCAATTACCGACCTCATTTTAGAGTCAGACCAACAATGACGTGGGGATCTTGACTCGTTAACCCCCCCCAAGGGGGCTCTCTGGACATTTGAAATAAACGTCTGATGCCGACCCCGTCCATCAGGTTGGTAGGTGACCATTTTGTCAATGGCTTGTTCCCGTCCATGTTTTCACTTTGGAAAGTTTGTGGAACCGATGTCCCCTTCTAAATTGTGGACCATGGCCAACCTTTTCCTTTTCTCTGGCATTGTTAGAAAAGGAAGCGACGTCGGAGTTCACGCAGGAGGGCTTTGCTGAGGAGCAGTGTCTTTAGATGGGGCACTAACAATGACTCACTTACATCTGGTTGGTTACTGACTTCCTCGTCCATCGAGTATGCTGAAAGTTCCATTGGTCTTTGGAGAGTCGGGCTCATCTCCCTCATGACTGATACACGAGCTGGTAGCACTTTCCAGGGAGCAGAAGGAGCTCCAAAACTCGGAGCACCCAGGTGACTGGTTATTCTCAGGCAAGTTCTCCTTGGAGCAGGTTTTGGGGCTGCCCTCTTGACAAGTTGGTCTTTTGGGGCTGGGGGGTAATGTTGATGTTCTTAAATCTGAGTCAGAGCCTTTCTGTTTGGCCTTCTGCTCAAGTCTACCGTTCAGGTTCCCCTTTTTCCGAGTGAAATTTGCATAAACCGGATTTAATGAGGCATTTCAATCTTCCTCCATGGCCTGGATTTCTTCCGCCTCTTCTCCCCAACGTATGCAGGGTTCACTTCTTTTCTCCACGGACACTAATGTCGCTGCCCTTGCTGGTGATTTACAACGTTTGTGTACTTGACCAGTTTGGTCCCCTGTTAAGTCCACCAACTGTGAGTCATTTAATGTCTGTGTGAATTTCGAGGAGGTTTCCCCCCTGGTAGGCTCTTTTGGGTGCTTTCCATTCAGCGCTTCACTGGACGGGGGTCTTATTCAGCATGATGTTCTTTAGCTGTAACAAAGCCCTCCAAAAAGGCAAATTTGGTGTGCATCATCGCAAGTAATGTTGTGTGGTCTTTTAATGAGTCATTTAAGTGTTCATAAAGTTTCATGAACGGCGCGAGGGCAATAGTCATGGTTGACATCATGGTGAAAAGGTCTGGCTTTTCTCTTTTTGATTGCAGATTGAATTTGGGTGAACAGGGATGCTGCTCATTTATGTTTCCTTTTAGGTCTGTTTGGTCAAGAGTGTCATGCAGATACCACGCACTAGAAACATCTGATTTTCTCTTGTTGGGCAGGTAGATTGGGTCTGGTAACGAGGCCTTGGAACTTTTCACTCCCCCCAACTTGACTTAGGTTGGGTGTATCTGGTTCCACAGAGAAAAAACATCCTGCAGCGTCTATCGCCGGGGATGGCAGCGCACTTGAAACGTCCACCCCCACGGGCGCGTTCACTGCCTGACCTATGGTGTATATGCCATTTTTATCTGAAGTCAACAGGGAAGTTGCAATTTCCCAAACGTCAAGGCTCGTTTGATGCTCACGAGGATCCTTGGGTTGATCAATCAGATCCGCCTCCCCAGTTTTTAAACAACGATTTGGGTACTTCGTTACCAGCTGCTCTTCAGTGACCAGCTGCTCTTCAGTGAATATAAGTTGTTGCATTGCAGCAGGATGCCTCACACTTTTCGTCGAGGGAACCTGAGGTTGAGTTGATGTCAGGAATATGGGATGGTGGAGGCGAAAGAGGTGTTTAAAGCTGAAAAGAGCTTAGTATTGGTACCTGGACTGGAAAAACTACATTTCCCAGCAGTCCTTTGTAATATTGTAGTCCTTGCTGTGTGCGTTGACCAGCTGTCTGTAATTAACAACAGCTTATCAAAGGCCAACGGCGCATGGCAGGTGTGGCTTATTGTTTCCACGAGGCAAAGCCATGCCGGAGGTTCGTGCGGTCCAACGCACGCTTACAGCAAGATTCAGGAATCTTGGCAGCACATGGAGAACTATGCGGTCCTAGAAAGTACGCGCGGCTAAGCACATTAAACAAGAAGACTCGTGCTACTTCATTAAAGCTCCGCTCTTCTCCCGGCGCGTATATTGCGAGCAGGGTCGCTCCCATTTCCATCAAGGCGTCATTGTTTCTCGTCTGGGATGGCTTGCGAGTCTCCCAGATGCACAGATAAGTGCTCAATGCTTTTGTTGTTTATCATGAATTAACATAGGGCAATGTTTGCAGGACTTCTTTGAGCATATCATATGGGTCGAACTCTTGATTAGACCAGGTCTGGGAATTACTGAATGTTTGACACTAAGGAGGCAATCAGCGGTCACGCTGTACAACATACAGTTTATCATTAGGGGCCTGCTACCTCATTATATATATATATATGTGTTGGAGTTCATTCTATGCGGGTGTTTAAAATCACACCTTTTGTCCTACATGTTTTATGAGTGTTTATGTTGCTTTTGCTTGCCCAAAAAGGGCCATGTGTCATGTTCTTCATGTTGGGCAGTCATAGCCCCTGCGTTTGTTTCATTCACGCTTGCTTATATGTATTCCATGTCCTAGTAATAACTACATGTGCCCGTATCAAGAGGCTATTAGAGAGAACAATTACACTATCTAAGGTCCTTATTCAGCCTGTATTAAGGGGGCATATCGGTGATCTATGTGTGTGTTATGTTTCATGGTTTATCATATTAGACAGTGTAGGGTTTTTCCCTGTTACTTCCCCCATCCTATCCACTGTAGGTTTTTTCCTAACCCTCTATCCGGTTTTCCTTAATCTCCCCATCTCCGTCCACAACCTCTCCCTAACCCTCTTCCCCCCATTGGCTGCCATGTGGTATCCTGTGTTTTGAATATCAGGTATCTGTGCCAACTGTAACGCTCACCTGATTCCCGCAGAGGCGCCGGTCTTGACTGGGTGAATGCCGTATCTTCAAAGGTGATGTGTAACACACGGTTCGCTCTTTGGGCTGGACCTCCGTGCACTGTATGTCTGACTCGAAGAGTAAGATGTCTGCAGATAGAAAATATGGGATTAATGAACTGGGGTTATTGGGTGCCTCTCTCCTCTTCCCTTTCTCTTCTCCTGTAGAACCCCAAAGGTTAACGCCCTCACCTTAGGTAAGTGAACGCCGAGCTCTCCATCTGCCTCGGGGCAGGGTGCCGTAACCAGTTTCTTCACTGGATAAGGGTGCAGGCCTCTTGACCTCAGAGAACAGCTGTCCGTCGTTAACTGCACGAACGGTAAGTTCTGGGCACTTCAAATGTCTTAAAAGTCTTTTGTAATGCTATCTCTTGTTTTGCAGGGTTCCGGCGATGGCGGATGGCGGGCTGATGAGAGTTGAGGATCGAACCCGCGTGAGGAATAGAAGCGCCTGGAAGCACGTAAGTAAGCGCTTGTAGCCTGCTTCACGATGCGCACTAACTGTCCCTTTTATCTTGCAGGTACAAGTTCGGAGCTTTAGAGAAGCTGAAGGGTGCTGGAATACCCACTGGATTCGGCGTGGGAAGGAGTAATGGCACGTGAGTAATAAGGTTGCCCAATGTCTTTAAACGCACCTTCTTTTGTCTTTCAGATGCGGGATGCAGCGCCGAAGGCCTCCGGAGCGTGCGAAGAGCTGGTAAGCTTTTGTCTTTCAGATGCCGGAATGCAGTGTGAAGACCTCCGGAGCATGCGAAGAGTAGGTAAGCCTTTGTCTTTCAGATGCCGGAATGCAGAGCGAGGCGTTGGTGACAGCCGATGGACCAGGTAAGAGATGCGCTGCCACTGAAGACCGTAGTGCTAACCTGTTCTTTCTTTGTCTTTACAGGTGCTGCTGAAGACTGGATTCCAGGATGGTAAGCCTTTGTTCCCTTAGGCCCAGGATCAGAAGCAGAAGACACGATGAGTGTTCTGCTGCAGAGAATGCAGAATAACGCAAAGCAAGATTCATCCATCGGGTGTGGTTTAAATAGCCTCCTGTAGTGCTTAGGTGTCTCCTTCGACAGCCACGCCTAGGTAAGAAAAGAGTTCCTGCTTTCCAGAAGAGTTCCAGTGTTCTGAACCTAGGGAGTGGCTCCTGCCCCACCCAACAGGAAAAGTAGTCCCAAACAGAAGAGGATCAGGGGTTCAACTGGCAGGTAAGTAAGCAGCATGGTCTGCTGCAGGTAAGTCCACCCAAGCATTATGAGCCCGGCGCTTCCAGCGCTGGGACTGGGCATCTTTATGAGCCTGGTGCCACTGGCGCCAGGACAGGGTCCAAAAGGTCCCAATTGGGACTGGCTGGCACTCGGAACCGTGGTTATGGGTCTGCTTCCAAGGGAGTCAGGCAAGTCCTGATCTTTTGGAAGCAGAGATCATGACAGCACCCCCCCCTCAAGGCCCCTCCCAAACCGGGCTTCTCCGGGGGTTTGGGCTTGTTAGGAAATGTTCGATGAAATCTTTTGATTAGACGAGGCGCGTGGACATATTCTGCAGGTTCCCAGGATCTTTCTTGGGGAGCGTAGCCTTTCCAGTCAATCAGGTAAAATAGTTTAGATTTGGAGATCTTGGAATCCAGGATGCTTTTGACTTCAAACTCGAGTTCTCCATCAACTAGAATAGGTTTTGGAGATGTAGTTAGTCGGGTTTGAGGTTGCACGGGTTTTAATAGAGAGACGTGGAAGACCGGATGTATCTTCATGTGAGGGGGCAAGTCCAACTTGACTGCTACTGGATTTACTATGGTAGTGATGGAATAGGGACCAAGGTATCTTGGGTTGAATGTGCGTGGTCCTTTTAGAGGTAGATATTTGGTGGATAACCAGACTTGATTTCCTACTTGATATTGGGGGGCTTCCTTCCGATGTTGGTCTGCTCCTTTCTTGTATTGTTCTTTAGCCCTTTGAAGGTGAGAAACGGCTTCCTTAAAGGCTTGGGTGATTGTAGAATGCAGGTGGTCTACTGCTGGTGCTCCAAGATCTTGGAGTGGATCCAACTCCGAGGTTTGAGGGTGACTACCGTATAAAAGAAAAAACGGGGTCTTCCCAGTTCCCGAGTGGACAGAGTTATTGTAGGCATATTCGGCTATCCAAAGATATCTTTCCAAGTTTTTTCAGTTTGTTGTAGCATGCAGCGCAAATACTGTTCCAGAGTTTGATTGGTCCTCTCGGTTTGTCCGTCGGTTTGAGGGTGGTGGCTGGTCGAAAGTCTCACATCAATTTGAGCCGACCGACAGCAACTTCGCCAAAAATGAGAAATAAATTGACTACCTCAATCCGAAATTAGAACTGAAGGAAAACCGTGCAGTCGGACGATGTTTTCGAGAAATTCTCGGGCCAGAGTTGCTGCTGTTGGTAAGCCTTTGAGTGGAATGAAATGCGCCATCTTGGAGAATAGGTCCACGATTACTAGGATCATATTGTATCCGGAGCATGGAGGTAGATCGGTGATGAAGTCCATAGAAAGCGTATGCCAAGGGCGAGGCGGGATGTCAATAGGGCGTAAGAGGCCGGCTGGTTTTTCCTTTTGACTCTTGTTTTGGGCGCATACTCCACAGGACATTATAAAGTTCTGATATCTTTTTTCCAAGACGGCCACCAGAAGTAGCGCTTGATCTTTTCCGAGGTCTTGGTCATACCGGGATGTCCTTCCATTAAAGAATCGTGATAACAAGAGATTACCTTTTTCTGTAAATCTGTGCTGGGCAGGTATAACCGTTCTTGGAAATATAATAGGTTGTCCTTCACCGTAAAGTCCTTTCCCTGCAGATGCCAATTCTGTATGTCTGCTGGAGTTACCAGTAGCCTGGCTTTATCCTTAACTTCCTCTATGGATTGTGTGGCGATTACACCTAGAATTCTTTGTTCGGGAATGATAGGTACAGGTTTAGGATTGATCAAATGTTCTTCCACTCCCATCCGAGAAAGGGCATCAGCTTTACCGTTTTTTGTACCAGGTCGATAGGTAATTATGAAGTCAAACTCGGCAAAGAATAGTGCCCAACGGAGTTGCCTAGAGGATTGAGCTTTTGCGGTTTTCAAATATTGCAGGTTTTGGTGATCTGTAATCACAGTAACGGTGTGTCGGGCCCCCAGAAGATAATGCCTCCAAGCCTTAAAGGCGGACTTGATAGCTAGAAGTTCCTTATCAGTAATAGTGTAATTGATTTCAGGAGGCGAGAATTTGTGGGACCAAAATGCCACGGGATGCAACTGATTGGTTACTGGGTCCTTTTGTGATAGAACTGCCCCCATGGCAAGGCTCGAAGCATCAGTTTCAACGATGTAGGGGAGTTCTGGGCGAGGATGTTTTAAGATTGGTGCAGAGATAAATCTAGTCTTCAAATTCTGGAAAGCTTGTTCCGCCTCGGTAGACCATTCAAAACGTTTGTTTTTCTTTAACAAGGCGGTGATGGGCTGGACTATTCGAGAGAATTCGGGGATAAACCTGCGGTAAAAGTTAGCGAAGCCTAACATGCTTTGAACACCTTTTACGGAGGATGGCGATGGCCATTTGCATCGACCTTCTTTGAATCCATACGCACTCCGCTAGGTGATAATATGAATCCCAAGAATTCAACTTCAGTCACGTTGAAAACACATTTTTCCAACTTAGCGAAAAGTTTGTGTTGACGCAATCTCTCGAGGACCATTTTCACGTGTTTCCGATGTTCAATTTCCGATGAAGAATAAACGAGGATGTCGTCAATGTAAACAACAACACACACATCTATGAGCTCTCTGAGGACATCGTTCATAAAATATTGAAAGGCGGCCGGGGCATTGCAAAGTCCGAAGGGCATGACCTGATATTCAAATAGCCCATACTTGGTGCGGAAGGCCGTCTTCCATTCATCGCCCTCTTTTACTCGTACCAAGTGGTAGGCTCCTCTAAGATCCAGCTTTGTATATATGCATGCTTTTCTGACTTGGTCCAGGAGTTCAGGGATCAAAGGTAACGGATATCTATTCTTAACGGTGATCTGGTTCAGGGCGCGATAATCTATACAAGTTCTAAGGTCCCCTTCTTTTTTTGGAACGAAGAACAAAGCTGAGGAAGCAGGGGACTTGGAAGGACGAATAAACCCATTCGCTAGGTATTGATCCAGGTATTGTCGGAGGTGAAGATTCTCAGGCTCGGTGAGGGCATAAATTCTACTACAAGGAGGAGTAGATCCAGGTATCAGGTCTATCTGGCAGTCATAAGACCTATGAGGAGGTAGAGAGTTAGCCTGATCCTTCCGGAAAACATCTTGGAATTCTAGGTATTCAGGAGGTAACTGGGGAGCCTCCGAGGAAATTGCTGCCAGTGCAACACCAGGTCGAGGGTGACAAGTAGAGACACATTCTGGAAACTGAACCGTTCTTGCTCGCCAATCGATCTGAGGATTGTGCTTCTCTAACCAAGGAATTCCTAGAATAATCTGGAACTGAGGGGCCTTGATCACATCGAACACGATCTTCTCATGGTGTCCATCTTGACTTACTAGCGTCACTTCTTCGGTGGTATGCGTTACTGGTCCGGAGGCTATCTCCGTACCATCCACCGTAGTAATGACGTCCTTTACAGCCTTTGGACAAAGAGTCAGATTCATCCTCAAAACCATTTCATGATCCACATAATTGCCGATGGCACCGCTGTCGACGTAAGCTTCAATCGCATGTAATCGATCCGGATGTTCAGGGCTAATGAGGACCATAGGTATCACGAAATGCGAGGTCACGGAACTGGTTTTAACGCTCGGCAAGAGGACCTCTATTCTTGTCGGGCGAGGTCATTTCCCTGCTCAGAGTTTGTGACCCTGGTAACTGCAGCTCCTACTGCCTTCTTGGCTGGTTTCACCGGACAATCTCGAAGAAAGTGCCCCGAGTTTCCGCAATAGAGGCATAATTGCAGCTGTTTTCTCCTTTCCCGCTCCTTTTGTGTTAGTGGTCCTTTCAGGCCCCCTATTTGCATGGGTTCCCCGGAGTCTACTCCTTTGGTAGGAGTTGGTGGTTTGGAAAATACTCGAGCATCAAACTTGGAACGATCGGCCTTCCTGTTCTGCAGTCTGTGGTCAATTTGAATGACTAAGTCAATATAGTTTCTTGCGGGGGATTCACTACTTGGGCTAACACATCTTTGAGCTCTCCACGTAGACCTCTATAAAACAGCGTAATCCTTTTGTCCTCAGGCCATCGAGTTTCCACTATCAGTCTGTTGAAAGACGCAATATAAGCCAAAAGGTCTTGATTACCCTGTCGCAATGAAAGGAGCTCATTGTCCAAGGCCTGCCCCTGTGAATGTCTTGCAAACAGTTTTTCCATACTGAGCTGAAAAGCTTGAAAATCATGGCGAACCGGATCATCTTGATTAACTAGAGGGATCGACCAGTCTGCCGCATTGCCACTAAGGTACGAAAGCACGAAAGCTACCTTAGCTTGATCAGTTGGAAAGGCTGCTGGCCGGCATAAGAAGTGCAACCGGCACTGATTAATAAATACTGCAAACCTCTTTGGGTCACCAGAAAATCGTTCGGGCGGAGCCAGAGGTACATTCCCAGGTAGGTTGATCTGCACTGGGTTCGTAGAGGATGTTGAAGGAAGATTTGCCCCTGATGCGGGTAACGGAGTTTGTCCGGCTTGTGACTGTAGCAATTGTCTAGCGAGATCGTCTGTTCGCTCCTTGGAAATAATCAGTTCCCTTCTTAGAGCATTCGTTTCCTGACGGGCTGCATGCACTTCTGCTCTTAGTTCCCCAAGTAACTGGGCTAGCTGGTCGGTATCCGAGGTTTCCATAGCGCTGGGTGGGAGTTTTGCGGTAGGCTTTGCGTTCTGTAACGCTCACCTGATTCCCGCAGAGGCGCCGGTCTTGACTGGGTGAATGCCGTATCTTCAAAGGTGATGTGTAACACACGGTTGGCTCTTTGGGCTGGACCTCTGTGCACTGTATGTCTGACTCGAAGAGTAAGATGTCTGCAGATAGAAAATATGGGATTAATGAACTGGGGTTATTGGGTGCCTCTTTCCTCTTCCCTTTCTCTTCTCCTGTAGAACCCCAAAGGTTAACGCCCTCACCTTAGGTAAGTGAACGCCGAGCTCTCCATCTGCATCGGGGCAGGGTGCCGTAACCAGTTTCTTCACTGGATAAGGGTGCAGGCCTCTTGACCTCAGAGAACTGCTGTCCGTCGTTAACTGCACGAACGGTAAGTTCTGGGCACTTCAAATGTCTTAAAAGTCTTTTGTAATGCTATCTCTTGTTTTGCAGGGTTCCGGCGATGGCGGATGGCGGGCTGATGAGAGTTGAGGATCGAACCCGCGTGAGGAATAGAAGCGCCTGGAAGCACGTAAGTAAGCGCTTGTAGCCTGCTTCACGATGCGCACTAACTGTCCCTTTTATCTTGCAGGTACAAGTTCGGAGCTTTAGAGAAGCTGAAGGGTGCTGGAATACCCACTGGATTCGGCGTGGGAAGGAGTAATGGCACGTGAGTAATAAGGTTGCCCAATGTCTTTAAACGCACCTTCTTTTGTCTTAAAGATGCGGGATGCAGCGCCGAAGGCCTCCGGAGCGTGTGAAGAGCTGGTAAGCTTTTGTCTTTCAGATGCCGGAATGCAGTGTGAAGACCTCCGGAGCATGCGAAGAGTAGGTAAGCCTTTGTCTTTCAGATGCCGGAATGCAGCGCGAGGCGTTGGTGACAGCCGATGGACCAGGTAAGAGATGCGCTGCCACTGAAGACCGTAGTGCTAACCTGTTCTTTCTTTGTCTTTACAGGTGCTGCTGAAGACTGGATTCCAGGATGGTAAGCCTTTGTTCCCTTAGGCCCAGGATCAGAAGCAGAAGACACGATGAGCGTTCTGCTGCAGAGAATGCAGAATAACGCAAAGCAAGATTCATCCATCGGGTGTGGTTTAAATAGCCTCCTGTAGTGCTTAGGTGTCTCCTTCCACAGCCACGCCTAGGTAAGAAAAGAGTTCCTGCTTTCCAGAAGAGTTCCAGTGTTCTGAACCTAGGGAGTGGCTCCTGCCCCACCCAACAGGAAAAGTAGTCCCAAACAGAAGAGGATCAGGGGTTCAACTGGCAGGTAAGTAAGCAGCATGGTCTGCTGCAGGTAAGTCCACCCAAGCATTATGAGCCCGGCGCTTCCAGCGCTGGTACTGGGCATCTTTATGAGCCTGGTTCCACTGGCGCCAGGACAGGGTCCAAAAGGTCCCAATTGGGACTGGCTGGCACTCGGAACCGGGGTTATGGGTCTGCTTCCAAGGGAGTCGGGCAAGTCCTGATCTTTTGGAAGCAGAGATCATGACACCAACCACGGGTGGAGGGTCGACTTCATTTGGCTTCTGGGGTTCGGGGGAGAGTGTCGATACTTTCCTCCCCTATGGTGATTTTGACATAATAAGCCACCCCCAAATTGGGATACTTACAACCTCCCGAGCCAAATGGAGGCGACCGCTCCGGCCTTGCAGATGTGCTCAATGCACTTCAGGATATTCAGGTAGAGTTAGTACAAGCAAAACAGGATTCGGATACGTTAAGGGCCCTGGTACAGGGTCTGGTAGCTCAGCGGACACCGTTGGAAGGAGCCAATGTGGCTAGGGGGTCCCAGAGTCAGAATCCCACGGTTATTGTCCAACCCTCCAGTAGTGTCCCGTTAGCAGCACCAGAACGTTTTGCTGGTGATCCTAGAATGTATGACATTCCTGACCCACTGCCGTCTTCATTTTTTGTGTAAACCTACTGCGTTCAAATCTATTCACGCTAGGACGGCATTTGTAATTTCCTATCTGACAGGAGATGCGGCTGCATGGGCAATGCCGTTGGTACAGAAGGATGATCCCTTATTATACAATTGGGATGGTTTTCTAGGAGAATTTGGCAGGCTATTTGATCGCAGAGAGGTGTCATTATCTCAAGACAAGGAACTGTTGGGATTAAGACGGGAAGGTCAGGATTTAGTCACATATGTTACCCAGTTTAACAGGTTGGTCATTGAGACCGAGTGGCCGGTGGCAAAACAGACAGTGTTATTCTATCAGGGATTACGTGAGGAACTGAAGGATGCCATTGCTCAAGTGGAACCACAACCCAACACTTGCACGGCTATGATTGATTTAGCTCTTAGATTGGATCATCGAATGAATGAAATGAAAGTTGATAAAAAAGAAACCGGAAATGGGCCCTTTTGTGCGATTAGACAGAAGTAGAGGAGGAAGGACAAGTGAAGTGAAACAAATGCAGATTGGTAGTGTAAGAGGACCCTTGTTAGCAGCAGAGAATGAACAACGAAAGGTGAATAAACTGTGTCTTTATTGTGGGCAAGCAGGACATTTCATACGTACATGTCCCAATACTCCACAGAAAAGTGGGAACAGTGTAAAAATAACCAAGGAAGGGGGAAAAGAGATGGGCCAACCTTAAGGGGAACACAGGTGATAGGCCCCATGGAGATCAAGTTCCCCAGATGGGTTGCAAACACAGTGGAGGGGTAAGACTTCCCACTTATATATATTGGTGACATTATTTTTTTTGTCTGACAAAACAGGAGGTTCTGGCTATGGTGGATTCAGGGGCTACTGGTAATTTCGTGGATATTACTTTGGCGGAACAGTTAGGATTGCCTCTGTGTGACAAAAGCAAGGCGGAAGGAGTACAGTCAGTGGATGGGTCTCCTTTGGTATCAGGCCTTATAAGGAAGCAGACAGCAACATTGGAAATGATTTGTGGACAGGGGCATAGGGAGGACATTTCGTTTGATTTGATGGCAGCCCCTCAATTTGGATTAAATTTGGGAATACCCTGGTTGGTGCTTCATAACCCCAGAATAGATTGGGTAAGACAGACAGTGAGGTTTGAGGAGGAGCAATGTCAAGAGCATATCTTTTCGGACACAGAACCAATGACATGGTTAGTTGAAAAGAGATCCGAAGATCAAATTGTGGGAGCAGTGTCGGAGGAAATTTCTGCACCATACAGAGAGTTTAGTGAGGTGTTTGACAAGAGACTGGCTGAGCAATTACCTCCGCATAGACCATATGATTGTGTAATAGAGTTGGAGGAAGGAGCGAAATTACCTTGCAGCAGAATTTATGCCCTTACAGAAAAGGAAAATCAGTATTTGAGAGAATATTTAGATGAAATGTTGTCCAAGGGATTCATTAGGCATTTCACCTCTCCGGTCTCCTCACCTTTATTTTTTGTTCCCAAAAAAGAAGGAACTTTACGTACTTGTATTGACTGCCGAGCTTTAAATAAGGTAACTATCAAGAATAGATTTCCCTTGCCATTGATTTCAGTTTTGTTGGACCAAGTGAGGTCCGCTAAGATTTACACTAAGTTGGATTTGAGAGGAGCTTATCATTTGATACGGGTTAAGGAGGGGGGTGAGTGGAAGATGGCTTTTAGAACTAAGTGTGGTTTGTTTGAATACCTTGTAATGCCTTTTGGTTTATGTAATGCCCCTGCTGCCTTTCAGTTCTTTATGCAAGAAGTTTTACAGGAATTCATTGATGTTTTTGTTATTGTTTATATAGACGATATCTTGATTTATTCTGAATCCCCAGAGCAGCATGTGCGACATGTAAAAACAGTATTGCAACGCTTACAGGATTGTCAATTATGGTCAAAGTGGAGAAATGTGCCTTTAATGTAACACAAGTGGAATTTTTAGGATTTATTTTGACAATTACAGGTATTGTGATGGACCCTAAGAAAGTGCAGGCAGCGAGAGACTGGCCTTCGCCACAATGCATCAAAGATATCCAATCCTTTCTAGGCTTTGCCAACTTTTATAGGCGATTTATCAGCAATTTCTCTAACATAGTCACTCCCATCACGCATTTGTTAAAAAAGGCAGTGAAATTTACTTGGAGTGAGGAAGCGGGAAAACGCCTTTCAGAAGTTGAAAGTAGCCTTCACTACTGCTCCTGTGTTACAACATCCAAACACGGAGAGAGTATTTCAAGTTGAGACAGATGCTAGCAATGTGGCAATAGAAGCTATTTTGTCACAGAAAGACGAAAAAGAAACTTGGCACCCGGTTGCATTTTATTCCAGAAAGCTGTCAGGGTGTGAACAAAATTATTCTATAACTGATAAGGAGTTGTTGGCGATTCGAGCAGCATTCCTTGAGTGGCGACACTACTTGTTGGGTGCTAAACATCAGGTGGTGGTGGTAACCGACCACAAAAATGTGCAATATTTCAAGACAGCACACACACTTAGTCCAAGACAATTGCGATGGTCTCAATTCTTTAATGAATTTGATTTTGTGGTTACTTTTAGACCAGGTAACAAAAATGGGAAGGCAGATGCACTTTCTAGACAACAAAATTTGGAACATCCAGTAGGGGAAGTCAAAACTGTTATATCACCAGATAAAATTGTTGGGGCCATTACCACACAAGTGACAGGCTTAGTCAAGAAAGCGTTGACATCAAGACAGATGGTACAGTGGCGGAACAGTCATCTGGCATGCATTATACGAGAGGGGTTGCCGTATCATCAGAAGAGATTGTATTTACCAAAAAAGAGTTACAAGACAAGGCGCTATTCTGGTGTCATCAGTCTCCTTTAGCAGGACACGCAGGGTTGAGAAAGGTGCAGACCATGTTGGAAAAATATTTTTGGTGGCCTTCTCTGAAACAAGATATGGAGAAATATGTGGAATTATGTGAGAATTGTGCAAGGAATAAAGCAGAGCATGTTAAAAAGAAAGGGTTGCTACAGCCTTTACCTACACCTGAGCAACCATGGACACACGTTTCTATGGATTTTATTACTGATCTGCCACCGGATAAGCAATATGACACCATATGGGTAGTGGTAGATTTTCTGTCAAAACAAGCTCACTTCATTCCTTGTGAAGGAATACCTGGGGCAGGCAAATTGGCTGAGTTATTTCTACAACATGTGGTACGGCTGCATGGATTGCCAAAAAATATTGTCTCCGATAGAGGTTCGCAATTTACCTCCAGATTTTGGCAGACTTTTTGTCGAATCTTGGGAATCAACTGTGCTCTTTCCACCAGTTATCACCCACAGACTGATGGGCAAACAGAGAGAGTGAATCAAACACTTGAACAATATTTATGGGGCCATTTCAGTGATGGTTGGAACTCTAAGGTGCACGCTTTATGGTTATCGGAATTTACTTACAACAATACCTATCACACTTCCTTGGGCATGTCACTTAACGAATGCCTATATGGTCATGAACAAAATATGATACCAGAAGAATTGCCGGAAAATAGGAAATATGCCAGTTTTACAGGAGCGCAAACAGTTGATTCTTGAGGCCAGACGGAAGGCACGAGAAAATCTGGAGAGAGCCAAGAGACAATACAAAAGACAGGTTGATAAGCATCGACATGAAGGTCCTCAATATAAAGTGGGAGACAGAGTTTGGTTATCTACTCGCAACTTGTCTTTAATAGGGTCAGAAAAATGTCTGCCTCGATTCATTGGGCCATATGAGATTTGCAAATGTATATCTGCAACTGCCATGAAATTGAGTTTGCCTGCATCTTTACATATCCACCCAGTGTTCCATGTCTCTTTACTTAAACCTGCAGCTCCAGGCATGACTACGAAACAACCCCCAGCAATCATGAAAGATGGTCAAGAAGAATACGAAGTGCAGAGGATTCTGGGTGTAAAAAAAAGGAATCAACAATTTTGGTACCTCATTCAGTGGAAAGGGTATGGACCAGAAGATTGTTCTTGGGAACCCGCAGCGGAGGTACATGCTCCACAATTGGTCAGACAATTTAATCGGCAACATCCTGATAGACCGAGCCCTTGGAAGGGCCCTGAGAGAGGAGGTAATGTCAGGAATATGGGATGGTGCAGGCGAAAGAGGTGTTTAAAGCTGAAAAGAGCTTAGTATTGGTACTTGGACTGGGAAAACTACATTTCCCAGCAGTCCTTTGTCATATCGTAGTCCTTGCCGTGTGCGTTGACCAGCTGTCTGTAATATCAAGGGCCAACAGCGCACAGCAGGTGTGGCTTATTGTTTCCACGAGGCAAAGCCATGCCGGAGGTTCGTGCGGTCCAACGCACGCTTACCGCAGGATTCAGGAATCTTGGCAGCACATGGAGAACTATGCGGTCCTAGAAAGTATGCGCGGCTAAGCACATTAAACAAGAAGACTTGCGCTACTTCATTAAAGCTCTGCTCTTCTCCCAGTGCGGACATTGCGAGCGGGGTCGCTCTCATTTCCATCAAGGCGTCATCGTTTCTCGTCTGGGGCGGCTTGCGAGTCTCCCAGACGCACAGATAAGTGCTCAATTATTTTGTTGCTTATCGTGAATTAACGTAGGGCAATGTTTGCAGGACTTCTTTGAGCATATCATATGGGTCGAACTCTTGATTAGACCAGGTCTGGGAATTACTGAATGTTTGACACTAAGGAGCCAATCAGCGGTCACGCTGTACAACATACAGTTTATCATTAGGGGCCTGCTACCTCATTATATATATATATATGTGTTGGAGTTCATTCTATGGTGATGTAGAAAATCACAACTTTTGTCTTACATGTTTTATGAGTGTTTATGTTGCTTTTGCTTGCCCAAAAGGGGCCATGTGTCATGTTCTTCATGTTGGGCAGTCGTAGCCCCTGAGTTTGTTTCATTCACGCTTGCTTATATGTATTCCATGTCCTAGTAATAACTACATGTGCCTGTATCAAGAGGCTATCAGAGAGAACAATTACACTCTCTAAGGTCCTTATTCAGCCTGTATTAAGGGGGCATATTGGTGATCTATGTGTGTGTTATGTTTCATGGTTTATCATATTAGACAGTGTAGGGTTTTTCCCTGTCACTTCCCCCATCCTATCCACTGTAGGTTTTTTCCTAACCCTCTATCCGGTTTTCCTTAATCTCCCCATCCCCGTTCACAACCTCTCCCTAACCCTCTTCCCCCCCATTGGCTGCCACGTGGTATCCTGTGTTTTGAATATCAGGTATCTGTGCCAACCACGGGTGGAGGGTCGACTTCATTTGGCTTCTGGAGTTCGGGGGAGAGTGTCGATACTTTCCTCCCCTATGGTGTTTTTGACAGTTGACTTTGCAAAAGGGGCAAAATTGTACGGGGTTGCTGATTTGCGATTTAGAGCATTGTCATTGTGATTGCTCAAATGCTGTTTTAGTTGCCTTCCGCAATATTCCGCACCCTCCAACAGTTCAGCATCAGATAGGTCCCCCGGCAGAATGTCATTTGGGTGAAAAGCTTGCTTTGTCATGAAAAGTGACAGAGCTGTAGAACAAGGACAACGGTCTCTTGTGGGAATTTTGTGGTATACTTGTGGTTTGTGCGCCGTTTATGTTGTAGCCTCTGCAGAGTTTGTGGCATGAGAGCGTCTTGTGGACCCAAAACATGCAAATTGCTTTCCCAATTTGAATGTCGCAAAGATTTTTTTTGTTAAAGATTCCAGCCCCCCATTAATCCGCAATGCAGAACTTTGCATGTTTGCGATGATGCAATCCCTCGAAGCAATGTGCCGATTGTCAGTAGGCAGTGAGTCTGTTACCAAAGCTGAATCTGTCATGGGAAAGTTTATTTGATTTACGGACAGTTGTTCGGTTGAGGCAGCAAAGGGGGGCTGTTCAATCTCACGAGGCACATATATCAGCTGGAGACAGAGGTACGATGACATATTTTTCGGAATGCTCTTTATGTACTTGCGCGATTATTGATTGAACAGCAGCCGGCCCGGGAAGAGTCGCTTGCAGAGACAAAGTAGCTTAGGCACTTATAGTAGTAACTGCAGCAGAGTCCATACTCCCCCTTCCCCCACTTCTTCAAACCCATTTCTCTATTGGGAAACAGGGAGTTCATCAAGCTGCACTGTACATGAATGTACTTGGTCGCTCGGCCTCCCGACAGTCGCAGCATGCACGTATGTTACATTTTGACTATCAGAGGATGTTAGAATTTTGCTGCGCTGCCCAGGAGGAGCAACCCCCACCTGGATCGATTATGGGGTAAGGGTCTCACTCCCCCTGCCATCCCATCTCCGCGCATTTAAATCCACTAGTGAGTCAAAAACTATCCCATCTGCAGTTAGTAACAACTTGCAATGTGACGCGCTAGCAGTTTTAGTCATTGTCTTGTCTCGTAAGTGGTCATACAACACCATAGCAGGCGAAGAACACATCTCAGCATTGGAGTTACTGGTTTACGGGCGACCTTACCCGACTGTTTTTCAGAGAGCTCCCAAGACTCCACCGGGTCGGGTGGGAACGATATCCGTCCTGATCTTCCTGCTGGGGTCATCGAGGCAGCAGCTCCTTTTTTCCGGCTCCTAGCACTTCTTAAAATCTGACTTTCGTCCATGAGGCCCCCAACCGCCAGCCCACCTGACAACATACACTCTACTTCACTTCGCTCTTCCAGATGGCTTTTAAGGCGAGCGTGAGCAGGAGGAGGAGTGTCCAAGGATAGGCAGCAAAGAAAGACTCAGCGACTCGTATAGCAGCAGAAAGCAAGCTCCTTGGTAAATAGGAAATAATTCCAAGCACACCAAACACTCTATTTCACTCCGCTATGCTTCGCTCTTCCAGATGGCTTGGAAGGTGAGCGTGAGCAGGAGGAGGCGTGTCCAAGGATAGGCAGCAAAGAAAGACTCAGCAAGTCGTTTAGCAGAAGGCAGAAAGTTGCTTGGCAAATAGAGAATAATTCCAGGCACACCAGACACTCTACTTCACTCCGTTGGTTGACAGAACTTTCTTTTGACACAGTAAAGAAGCCAAGAACTGAATTTGAAACTTTATTATGAACCCGGATTTCCTTGTTTCTTTTTGTTGAACAATGGAACTATGACTAACTTGAAGCCTGAGGAAGGGGAGCACTAGCAGGTTATCACGAGAGATTGTGAATATAGTAGAAGTATAATTGTAAACATTGCCATATATTTTCTTGTATATTTTATGATTAATTGCAAAGGCCAGATATCCCTAGTTAGTGTTTCCTTTAGTGTGTGATAGGCAGGAAAATCCTCGTCAGAGGAGGGATAGTGAGGCATTTGTTGAAACCTATAATTTAATAAAATGGCACAAATTGAGAAATTATACAAAAAGGTGTCTGCCTCACATTTCTGACCGCTCACACCACCGAGACCAGACGGGGGGTTCATCCCTGGGAGGTCCACCACACTACACATACAGTGCCTTTTCAACAAATTAATGCAGATAGACCCGGGAACCCAAGCAGTGGCGGCTGCTCTTGATATTCAGAAAGCATTTGACTCCATCTCCTGGCATTTAATGTATGCAGTATTGGGAAAATGTGGGTTCGGCACAGGGTTCCTTTCATATTTAAGCCTGTTATATTCAGCCCCAACAGCCAGGGTCAACACTAATGGGACATGATGCCCTAATTTTGCGATAGCCAGAGGAGCCCACCAAGGCTGCCCTCTATCGCCCCTAATATTTGCCATTGCTATTGAGCCGCTAGCAGACCTCATACGATATAAGCACAGACATCGGGGGCTTAGAATTACTGGCTAGCCTGAAATCATTTCCCTCTATGCTGATGCTGCGTTTCTGTATATCATAGACCCCCATGCCCATTTGGAACCCATCATGATGGGTATCTTAGTTTTTGGGGACATATCGGCCTCAAAGTTAATTGCAACAAGTCTGAACTCTTTCCCCTAACAGATGCCACCACTGCACCTTGTGACTTGCAGGTGTTCACATGGTCCCCCTCCACCATCCGTTTTTGGGAGTTGTAGTAACCCAACACTGTGCCGTGCTATATGACTGCAATCATGCTGAGTGTTCAGCATAGCTGGCCGTTGAGTTTAAGAGCTGGACCAACTACCTGTTAATATTGCTGGTAAAATAGCACTCATTAAAATGACAGTGCTCCCCAAAATCCTCTACCTCTTTCTTAATGTTCCACTGTGGCCGGACCAGCCTTTCAAGGCCTGGATGCAGAAATGTGTACATTTGTGTGGCACTCTGGTGTGGTCCGATTAAAGTGGGCCAAACTGTTGCAGCCTTATGAGAGAGGAGGCTTTGTGGCCCCCAATTTATATCTGTATTGGATAGCGGAGCAGGCACAGTTTGCAGCCTCCTGGTTCTCAGAGGGCCCTCTTCTCTCTCATACTCGACTAGAAAGGCGCTCTGCTGTTGATAGGGACCTAAGGTCAATGATTTTCCTCGCTCGATTTGCTGATGGTTATGAATTTGATCTGGCTAGCATAACTGTAATGGCCTGGTGTAAATTGTGGAAGGAGACAGGTGTATCCTCCCCATATCACAGAGATCTCCCCCTTTGGAACCGAGTATGATATAGATATGATATAGCATTTATTATGCGACTGTACACAAGTATTTCTAGGTTTTTAAACAAATTACACCTTGTCAATGTAATCACAAATGGTGGATGCCCAACTCGGGGTCCCTATACTCACCATGTACATATCCCTTTTTAGGTCGAAATACGTGTCGGCACCACTTGTTAGACCATAAATGGATGGCTTCAGGAGAATAAACTTTGGAAAAAAATGAAAACCAGACGTTTTGTGGACCTGCATTCTTCATGCACCTAAAACGAAAAGCAAAGGAGTAAACCTTAGTATACTAAACAGCACACGCGCCGAATTAGTGGAAACTAAAACAAATCTCACATGCAGGCATCAGTTTGCAACGAATGTGCCAACAACACGGGCTTCATACATTTTATTTATTTATTTATTTGGCATTTTTTTCAGCGCACAAAACCCTAAGGCATCTAGGCGCTAGTTAGAGTAAGTGCTTGTTACATTTCAGGCATATACAATAGGGTTACAGTGTAGTGGTGTAGGTGCACTAACATGTCTCCTCTTGTTACAGGGACTACATCATGGCATGCGGACACCATAGGACAGATGGGTACAAGTATACAGACAGGCAAAGCCACATCTCATGTTACGAGGGGCTACAGCGGTCATGGAGACATCATACAGCAAAATAGGTACATGTATGCAGACTGGCAGAATCATTGGGGGCCATGGACGCGGAAGGTAACTTTATCCCTGCCAATGACATACCTGTGATCGTACAGCACAAATCCTCACTGTGGCTACAATATGCAGGCCTGCGTAAGGCATGCAAAGAACAATGGGATGGTTCCCCTGTAGAGCCAGAGAGAGACACAATACTGGGGTACATTTTAACAGCAAATGAAAGTCTCGGCCTGGTGTCCTCTATATATAACTTGGTTCAGAACAGCTTGATAGTGCAGTGACCCAATGTTCGCTTTGAATGGGCAAGGGACCTGCAGATAGATGTTACTAATGGCCATTGGGCAGACATGTGAGTTCGGACGTGTAAAGTGTCATACAACTCAAGGTTCCAATTAATAAAATTGAAAGTACTGCACTGTTATCATTACACGCCAGACAGGCTATGCTGGTTTTCCGGGGAGGGAATGGGTGCATGCCCCAAGTGTAACAGCGTTAATGCCATATACTTCCACCTGATATCTGACTATCCATCACTTATACCATTTTGGAATGCTAATGTCGGAAATGACAGGAAAAAGCATCAGCCCCTCCCCAATGCATAGCTTAATCCATGTTTTTGAACCTACCTTGCGCTGCATGAGCAAATTTGTAATTCTGTGCTTTCTCCTTGCTAAACATATTTTACTACAATGGATGAGCGTGAGAATTCCCAACAAAGATCACTGGCTAAGCGACGCAGTGTGGGCCAATGAGATGGAGGAACAATGGGTGTGTATGCAACCCGCCAAATCACACCCGAGAGACATATGGAGCCCACTCAAACTATATCTTCAGCGTACAGCGCCCCCACAGGATACTCTGCCCAGTCCGCAGCAGATCTAGCCCTTAACCCCAACTGGTTTTGAGCCTGAACTGTTGATAGTCATGACTCGCCCCCTCCTGCTATTGTAAGGCACCCCCCCATATGTACTACATTGTATGCCTTACCTTGATTATCTTTCTTATCTGTTGTGAATCATGTCATGCTGTGTTATGTCGTACTAATGCCACGTGTGTTAATAAAGAATGTTTTTTTAAAATAAAACTAAAATGATGCAATGCAAGAATACTATGTTGGAAGAAATACCAACAACAGTACAGGGTGTAGAAGCAAGTGCACTAAAAAAACAAAGGTGGCCAAGGCAAAGCTCTGAAAAGGAAACGGTGAGAGGAAATTAAGTAAGATACAAAAATCTTAAAAAAAATAAACCAACAGTGTCCTATCTGTAGCTTTATGGGTGCCTTTGGCGGATGAAAGCAAGATGAGAAGGAAAACATAAAACATAATGGTGAAATAAGTCGAGATAGAGGAATAAAGTAGCAGCAGTTCAGAAGAAGAAAAAAGCCAGTGAAAATACTGAGTGTTAAAGTCAAGAAAGGAAAAGATAGATAACGAAAAGGCGCAAACCATATTGCAATGTCAAAATAGATAAGAAACCCACATGCACGATGGTAGACTCTGGGTCGGATCTTGTGCTAATATCCAAGGAAATCCACAAAGCCTTGGAAAGAAGGAGAAAACAAATTGAAAATGACACAGGTGAACCCAGTAGCATATGGCGGTAAAGAGATAAAGCTGATTGGATACAAAAAAAGCAAGTATTCAATTCTAAGACAGGAAAGTGAGGCAAGGTGTTCATTACAGAAAAGAGTGACTACCTCCCAGAGTGGCAACATTAAGCCGATCTGGACATAAAAGTAGATACCAATATAGAGGAGAAAATCATGGCAGTGATGGTGGCAAGACCATGCCAAAGTATTCACTCTTTCGAAAGGAACCTTGAAGGGGTATATATATAAAATTAAGATAAGAGAAGGAGCACTACCGGTCCAACAAAAAGTCAGACGGCTCCCTCCCTCCTGGATCATACAATATTCATATTTAAATTGTATGAATAAAGACAAGTGCAATACACCATGGTGAAACCTGTTCATTGAATGCAGTGGAACATATCACACCACAATAGTTTGCGATTGTGTTTTTTCATTTATCAGAACGAGACGCACCACCTTTGGATCATGAGTGCGTTTTTTTAATGTATATTCTAAAAGATGGTCAGGGATCAGGTAGAAAGGTTTACATCATCCTTAAATTTGCACATGAAGCTTTTTAAAGGCTCTCATCCACATGCATATCCACAGTGAATATAGGCTGTATAATCCAAGAGAGAGATAGGAGCTGACTGTGACGTCTTTCAATTTGGGAGAGATCCACAAGAGTGTGTTATCTGTTGTTTGATTCATATAGTATACAACCTAGTGTCAGGGTTGGTTTTCTCCCCGGCACACCATTACCAATTTTATACACTAGTTAAATTCTAATGAATAACAGGAGTGCACGGGGATAGTTTAGCTAGAGATTTTCTTTCAATTCTATGTCAAGACCGGAGGCTCGGGTTATGCTTCTCTTTCAATTTTACTACTCGAGCAACAATGAAAACCAATAATTTGAACAGTAAGAAAGATCAAACTACAACTTCCAGTTAAGATAGAGTCTTTGGTAGTCCCAATATAATTGGTCTCTGAACTGACCATGTGACAACCATAGCCAATCTACACAATCCATGTCCTTAAACGCACTGAACATCCTCCATCACTTCCTCTTTCTTTGCTGCTCGGCAGCGAGTTAAGTACACATGTATTACCTTATAATTGTATGAGCTAAACTGTGTTTATAGTTGTGAAAAGCTTAGCACAAATGCAGCATGTGTACTGGCGGAGCATATCCGCAATTGTATGAGCAGAATTTGTGGTGGCTGCGACAGGGCTAGTGCTCCGCTGACCGAAACAACTCGGGACAGCCACAGAGGGCGGCACGGTCATGGAAGAAGGAGCACTATGGGACCGCCTAGTTCCGGTGCATACTTCACTTTGGTGACCGCGTCGACACTGCAAGGAGAACGTAGGAGTTGGATACATCCCTGTTTCATAACGAATATTTATAGTGGGCGAACGCTCGCGCTACAAAGAGCTCTGAGACTCAACAGCATGATCGCAGATTGCGCATGATGAGAAAAGCACCCCTGCAGGCCAAAAGAGCCACTGCAGCTCTTTTCTTTTGACAGGCACAGTCCCAGGTAAAACCTGCTACTTATATATATAATTAAGCCTGGCTGACTTGGAACAAGTCTATATTGCAAATTTGATGGGATTAACCCACTAAACCTCCTGGCAATATATATATAATCCCCAGTGTCTGTGCGAACGATGAGCTCCTCCAGTGATGAGGGTAAGGCTAGTATTAGCCAAAAGAGGAGCCACACGGAAATGACTCAGGTCCTGCAGAAAGCTCTGGGAGCCTTGTTGGGACAGGGACCTAAGCAAATAGCTCTGATGGAGGATTAGCTTAAATTCTCACAGGGGCTAGAACAGCTCAAAGGGATTAAAGCACAGGGGAGAGTGAAAGGGGGCAGAAAAACAGCCATAGGGCAGATGAGGTCCATACCCCACCTCCCCCAGGCACGCCAACAAAAAAGAAGGGTAGAAATAGAAGAAAGATGAGAACCGGAGCAAGGCCTAGCAGGTGGCAAAATGGATCATCCAATACCTCGGACGAGGAGGATGACAGTTGGGAGAATGATTACCCTGAAGAGGAGGTTTTTACAATATCATCCTCAGATCAAGAAGGCAGTAAAGCGCCAAAGAAAAACGAATGTGGATAACGGGGACGGGGCAGGTTAGGACCCTGAAGCATTGTTGCATCCCTGGTCTTCCGAATGGGATCCACCAGAAAAGATAGCAGCCTATCTTAAAAAACGCCTGAGGGTACCACTAGCGAAAGAATTCAGAAGGTAATTGAGTGCCGAATGCCCAAGACCACACCGTCCTGAAGGAGCCACTGAGACTCTCAAGATAGACGAGAAAATGGTCACATTTATGGGGAAATATGTGAAGGATGTGAGGAAAGGTCTGGATAGGTCCTGACGCTCATGCCAGGACAAGATGTTGGATATAGTAGGGCTGCTCACTAAAATATTGTAGATGGGTTGAAGAGGCCAGAGAAAAGAGCGAACCAGTGGACCCGATGGTATTGATGGGGTGGGCCCAGAGGGCCATTTGTATGTTGGCTAACGCAAATTATGCTATTACCACACAAAGGAGGAGATCACTACTGAATAGTATAGAATAGAATAGACCCCAAATTGAGCAAGTTAGCCTCTTCAGGGACAGCGTCCGCAATGAAGTGGAATCTCTTCGGGGATTCGTTCATCAAAGAACTAACAAAATTCACTAATTCCTATGCAGCGCTGGATAAGGCTCAAGCATCACATGAGGGAGTGTTCGGGAGACACATTTTTGGGAACACGAGCAGAGGAAGGGGGTCACTCTTCCAGCCGCTTCCCATACCTACATTGATAGATCACAGTGGAGAGATCAAGAGGAACGGAGACAGACCCCTTTCTTCCCCTCCAGGGGTAGAGGAAGGTGCAGTGGCTGGCGACATGGTGATCGTCAACAGAATTCCACAGGGGAGGGCAAGCGACCTGTGCATAATTACCCTGGCAATAGGGGCGAGACTAGCAAAGCATATATAAAATTGCCACGTTATATCCAAAGATACCTGGGTTCTAGTGACACTTTAGGGTTTCCATTTAGATTTTTACACAATACCACACCAGATGAACCCCCCAAGGCGCTTATGTCTAAGCAGGGAAGACCTACAGTTGTTAGAGGAAGAGCTGAGGGGCTGGAATGCAAAAAAGCTATAAAACAGGCGATGGACTCCTGGGCAGGTTTCATAAACAACATGTTCCTAGTGAGGGGAAAGCACAAAGTAATACCAATCATAAATCTGAGGGGTTTGAACGAATTTGTGATACACAGACATTTCAAAATGGATGGGATCCACCTGCTAAGGGATACTGTAATTCAAGGCAACTGGTTTGCAAGGATAGATTTGAAAGACACATATCTGACAGTGCCAATAGCAACAGAACACTGGACATTTCTCTGATTTATCTGTGGGGAATCAACATGGGGAATTCCAATCTCTACCTTTCAGGCTGACATCCGCACCATGGTGTTTCACCAAGGTAATGAAACCAGTGGTGACCCATCTGAGGGGCCAAGGGATCTGACTCATAATCTACCTCGACGATATATGCATAATGTGCCAAGGCAAAGAGATGCTCCAAATACAAGTGCAGACAACAGTAGATCTACTGCAGAATCTAGGCTTCCTGATAAAAATTGAATTTCTGGGTTTTCGTAGTAGACTCCATACAGGGATCTCCCATCTTGCCAATTACCAAAGTAAATGACATCAAGAAACATATAAGACATACTTTATTATGGAAAGAGATGTCGCTGAGAGACATTGCGAGGCTGGTAGGACGATTAGCGTCAATGATCCAAGCTTTAATCCCAGGGCCGCTACATTACAGAACCCTACAAAGATTACAGAATTGACACCTCAACGGGGGCACATCTTACGAATCAAGTGTTACAATCTCCGAGGAGGTAAGGCAGGAGTGGAATGGTGGCTGCATCACATGGATTCCTGGAACGGGAGAGCTATATTTGTCTCGTCCCTGGACCTGGTCATCGAATCTGATGGCAGCAGATGGGACTGGGGGCCCGATGTGGGAACCTGTCAACAGGGGCAGGTGGTTGGAACAAGAGGCATCAGAGCACATCAACTGTCTGGAACTGCTAGCAGGCTCCTTCGCAGTGAGATGCTGGACTCAGGAGAGAGCACAATGTTGTGTTCTTCTCAAGATGGAACATGCTTCAGCAGTCAGATATATAAACAGGCTGGGAAGGATGAGGTCCAGGTTGTTGGCAGAAATGGCAAAGCAATTCTGGGAACTTTGCCTTCATAGGCGGGTTTCGGTGACAGAACAATACTTACCGGGCCATCAGGTCAAACTGGCCAACTGGAACTCCAGATATCTTAGAGAAGCCAGCGATTGGAAGCTGGTGGAAGAGGTATTCTGAGACTTGATGGCTCAGTGGGGCCCATGCCAAATCAATCTCTTTGCATCGAGATTGAACAGCCAACTACCATGGTTCTTCTTGTAGATAAATTGCAACCTATAGGCAATCTAGAGGCAAGCTCTAAATGTAAGCTGTCTTGAATTTAAATGATTCCTGTGGCTGCAACAGAATGGTGATTAACACACTGATGCTGCCCAATGCAATGAAGAATTGTAACAATTTGAATCACCTTGTGTTGCCCCAAATTAGATCAATTATTCAGGTTTACTTTATCAATGTTTTAATTTTGCAATCTTTCACATGCTATGACTGTTTTGAAATCACTTGATCTTATATAGTCCTTTTTCGGAAAGTCTCTCTGTAATGTTGCTTCACATTAGTCTTGGTTTTCTTGAAGGACCCACTTGATACTTATGATGATGTTACTTCACATCAAAAATTGATTACTGTACGTATGATGGCTCTGGTTATTGCTGCTTTGTATTTCTGTTAGTCCCACTTGAATTGCTGTTATTTTCTTAATGTTACTTCACATTCATTCCTATAAGGCAATTTTTTGTTTGAACTGCCAATTTGCAGTGATGTCTCTTAATTATCCGTTTCATTCACATTGATGCCAGTTTTGGCAATTGGTAATTGGTTTGATTCCTTTGTTTCCGTTGCAATATTGCTTCACATTGTGACCAGTTTTGGCAATTATTAGTTGCTTTGATTCCTTACTTATTCTCAATGTTTCTTCACTTTAGTTGTTTGTTGCTTTGATTTCTCTAATTTTGCTATCAATTTAAAGTGGTGCTTCTTCATAGTCCCTCGACACGTGCTTCCTCAATTGTATCATTGGTTCTTTCAGGAGGGTATGTCAGGCGTCTGAGTATTTTAAGCATGGAACCCTGTAAAATGAATGAAAAGAGAGACATAATCAATTGAACTGTCTGTGTTAACCACTATTGTGAATTGCTGTGCGGTGAGTTTTTTTTAACTTGTGTTTAGAGAACTCCTCAATTTAGATATATGGCTGAACATGAGGACTTGATGTGTTTACATTCATTGCAGATCGATTCGCTAATTGTTGTATTTTCGCGTGAATTTGCACCTGAACAATGCATACATAGTGCTGTATCAATCATCATTTAAAGCTATGGAATGACTTAATTGTAAGGAAAGCTTTTTACTTACAACAAATATTTGTCTTTACTCTTCAAGACAATTCTGAAGTGAATTTGAAATTCGGAAGATTTCTGTGTAGGCTACTGAGTTCGCGCCCCCAATCTTTACAAGTTCTGTTGTGTGTTCTATGGATAAGGACATAACAGTTTATTCGGTCCGTTAAGAAGTATTAAATTTAAGGGATACTATAATAGTTGAAAGTGCCTGTGACTTACTTGATTCTTAGATAGGTGGTGTTGTACTTCTAATGGTGATTCCGTCAGCATGATAACCACGTTGTTGGTTGTTAATTTTAAGAGTCAATATGGCGGTGTATTAATAGTGACGTGATGACGCGTTACGTGCATTTGCAATGTTATCCCGTCTTCGCGTCCTCCGCCATTTTGAGTCGGGACCAGCTATATTCTGCAGGCGCGGACATAATGTGTATTTGAATGCAGGTTGGAGTATGATTTTGTCTTTGAATTGAGGTCCAATTTTCAATGACTCGTTAACGTTGCAAACGCACGTAATGCTTCATCACGTCACTATTAATACACCGCCATCTTGACTCTTAAAATCAACAACAAACAATGCAGTTATCATGCTGAGGGAATCGCCATCAGAAGTACAACTATCTAAGCATCAAGTAAGTCACAGGCACTTTCAACTATTATAGTATCCATTAAATGTAATACTTTTTAACAACCGAATAAACTGTAATGTCCTTATCCATAGGCCATCTATCTATCTATTCCTCCAATAGTCTCTCCACATCCCTATAAATCCGTCCACCATCTTGTCATCCTCCTCTTTCTTTGCTGCTCGGGCAGCCAGTTAGGTACCAAATTGTTTATTTACAATAAGTAATGTGAGAATGTATTATTTTTTCTAATGCAGAGCGAGTGTAGGAAGACGCAATGCGAGCGCAGCGTAACAGGACTCAGGCGGAGCATATCCACCGTGTAGGGAAACATTTAATAATTTAGCCGG
Organism: Ambystoma mexicanum; assembly: GCF_040938575.1. Classification (NCBI taxonomy): domain Eukaryota; kingdom Metazoa; phylum Chordata; class Amphibia; order Caudata; family Ambystomatidae; genus Ambystoma; species Ambystoma mexicanum. Next base: position 454,430,183 of record NC_090927.1, read on the forward strand.
TCAACTCAGTGACAGGAGTTCAGACTGGAATTAGGGGGCAGTGTAGACACGGCACCAGATAGGAGGCGCGTCGGAAACTTGTATTTCCGCCGTATCCTGCTCCGGTGAGCCGTGTCTACTTCAAGTGCCCTCATTACAAGTGTATTGTCAGGTTTAGCCTGAGACAGCACCAGCACTCATTCACTCTTAAGCGACCTGGAAACCCTCATTCGAACGTTTCTCAACGTGCAGTACCTCGCTTCAGCCGTCAGCACCTTGGCACTCACGCTGCCTTGTTACCATGGCGACTGTGGCGTCCTCTCCCGCAACGCTATCGCGTCCCACAGAGGAGGAGTCAAGCGAGGTTGCGGCCACCCGCTATAACGCTTCCGGGTTGCCGTACTTGCTGCTTCTGATTTTGAATAAAAGCTAGTGTTTGCCCGGTATCTCTTGCTCTTGTTCCTTGACCCCCTTTTGTCCATTCCACCTCTTGCTTATAATTTTGCCTCCCTTGTTACCGACCACTGCCTGCACTCTTGACCTGTCTAATCTGCTGATTGCCAAACCTTTTCCACTGCCCGCACACTGCTGACTCCAGAACGTTTACTGACCTGCCTTGTCTTTGGATTACGAAACCTTTCAATGCCCACACGCTACTGACTCTGGAACGTTTACGGACCTGCCTTGACTTCGGATTGCCTAACCTCTTTACTGCACACACGCATTGCAACCCTACATATAAAATTGGTCTGCAACTTGGGAGAACCACCTGAGACCTAAAGGAACATTCTACTCTCTCTGGACCAGCTTGGCATTGCACCTTGTGCTCGGGTCTGACTACATGCCCATACTACCTAGAGTGAACTTGCACTACCCAAACTCCAAAGCGCCCGAACTAGAGACTGTTATAATCGGCGCTCAGGTCGATAGGCGTCCTCGTTTCGTCGGGGTAGCATTGGACTAGAGACTGCTGGTTTTCTGCCTAGGCTTCCTCGTGCCGTTGGGTTTGAGTGTTAGGCTTGGTGGTGCATGAGTTCCTCGGTAGTACTTTTCTTATGACCCACAGTGGTAAGTCATATCCAACTTAGTTCATTACATCTTGTTGAAATGTCACTATCTTGTATTCCTTATTGTACCTTGTTCTGATTCTTGGGAGGATCTTTGTTCTGATATAAGGTATTTCCTTTTCTGCAGTCAACGGTGTCCGAGCCCTTCAACAGCGGATGCAGTGATTTCATCTTTTGGCTAATTGATTCCTTAGTAGTTTAATTAGAAATGCAAAGGGATACATTGGTAGGAAGGACTCTACAACTACGCTTCTAGTTCTTCTACTGCATTATCAGCTCAGGACCCGGCATTTCCTGACATGTATATACTTCTGATGTTTGAGTAATTTCCCCATCCCCATCCACTCTATAGAGTGTTACCTCATCTTAACATGCCTGCAACGGTTCACTTGGTAGCAGAAAGGGGATGGTTAGATAAAACCCATCGATAAGTAGGTCTCTGGGGCAGTCGGAACATCGGACATCCTCTGCCATACAGCCAGAGGAATGCACGGTTTCCTGTGGTGAGACCAATGATGCAGAAAACCTGTACAATAGAGAGAGTACCTGCAGTATGCGGGAAACTAGCGCAATGCGTAGAACACTGGCACGCTTTATCGTCAGACATCTGGGTCATGAATATAGTTCAAGGGTTTCAAGACAGTTGACCATTTTATCTGAAGTGGGTTGAAATGAAAACGTCTTGATACAGAGAGCAGCGGACAAGGATCTGTTAGACACAGAAATAGAAGCCTTAATAAAGAAAGAAGCCACAACACATGTTTCGGAGCAATCAGACAGCTTCGAAGCAATATGTTTTTGGTCAAGGGAAAACACAATCTGAGACCAATTATAAATGTAAAAGAACTGAACAGCTTCATACTGTACAGACACTTCAAGATGGAGGGTATTCACCTCCTGAGGGACTTATTACAACCAGATGATTGGTTGGTAAGAATAGATCTCAGGGATGCTTACCTGACAGTTCCAATAGCTACAGAACAGAGGAAATATCTGAGATTCAGATGGAGAAGATAAATGTGGGAATTCACATGTCTACCATTTAGACTAGCATCTGCCCCATGGTGTTTCACAAAGTTGAAGAAACCTATACTGACGTACCTAAGAGAACAAGGGATACGTATGATTGTGTATTTATCTGACATCTGCATAATGTGTCAGGAAGGAGAGACGATCAAGCAACGGGTGAACATTATACTGGAGCTTCTAGATCATCTGGGGTTTCTGATCAACTGGGAGAAGGCATTTCTGACTCCAGATCAATCCATGAAGTTTTTGGGATTCTTTGTAAACACCCCACAGGGTACCCTAAGTCTACTGGTTCACAAAGTAAACAACATAAAGACAGAGATCAAAAGGGCTCTAACAAAGGAAAGGTTGTCAGTTCGGGAAATAGCTAGACTAGTGGGAGGATTAGCATCATCAATACAAGGGATCTTCCCAGGCTGAGTCCATTACAGAACCCTCCAGAGATTGAAGATACAACATCTCAGGAGGGGGATCTTGACTAACAGAGAATACCTCTATCTCAAGAGGTCAAGGAGGAAATACATTGGTGTCTGCAGCATATGGAGGCATGGAATGGTAGAGTAATATTTGGCTCATCCCCAGATCTAATAATAGAGTCAGATGCCAGCAGATGGGGCTGGGGAGCCAGGTGCGGAAATATGACGACCGGAGGGAGATGGTAGAAAAAGGAACTTTACATGCTTATTAACTGCCTGGAGCTTCTAGCAGGCTTGTTCGCAGTAAAATGCTGGACACAGGAGAAGGCACAATATTTCATTCTCCTCAAGATGGACAATGTGTCTGCGGTGAAATATATAAACAGATTAGGAGGAACGAGATCCAAGATGCTGGTGGATCTAGCGAAAGAGTTCTGGCACTTATGCCTACAGAGAAGGATTTCAGTAATGGCAGTGTACCTGCCGAGCAGTCTGAATGAAGTAATAGACTGGAACTCCAGGTTCCTAAGGGATGCCCACGATTGGAAGCTGGACGACACAGTATTTCAGACACTGTGGACAAGATGGGGACCTTTTCGGAGGAACCTATTTGCATTGAAACTGAACAGTCAGATTGCTCGATTTTTCAGCTGGAAACCAGACCTCGAAGCAGAGGCGACAGATGCTTTCCTGCAAATATCGGACCAGAAATAGAATACGTCTTCCCACGATTCTGAATGATAGCGAGAACCCTGGCACAGGCGAGGAGACAAAGAGTATCGTTAATATTAGTGGCTCCAGCATGCAGTGGACAAGCATGGTTCCCAGATCTGCTGGAAATGTCATATGACAAACCGATCGCACTACCGACATTCGGATCGGTCATTCACCACCTAACAGGGAACAATCATCCTCTAGTGGAGTCCGGCAACCACAACCTCATTGCACGGCCGATATCAGGGGAGCCTGGTGTAGAGGAGGAGCCAAAAGCATCCACCAGAGGTCCTGCCCCTAAATTGCCTATATGTTGTGAACCGGAAATAGTGACAAGCAAAACACCTGTAATGATGCCTATAACACAAACAGCCTTTGAATCAAAGTATCCATTGAGAAGACCGTTCTTTACATACCCACGAAGAATCCCTGAGGAGCATGTGAAGATGGATGAAAGAAGAGATTGTTGATGTCACATGAAGTGGCACACCTTAGAAGAGATGACAAAAGGAAAGAAGAATAGACTATATAGAATGTGATGACGAAGTAAGAACTGAGTAAACATTTGAAGATCACACGGGTGAAAAACATGGAAGAAAATTACAATTGTTGGGGAGAAGCTGGACCCCCACCAGGGCTGTGGGGGGCCAGCAGCTATGGGAGACCCCAACACCTCCCATTTGGCCCACCGGAATGCAACAGAGACCCAAGCAGGCAGCCACATGTTCCAAACTGTGTTTATTCCTGGGCAGCAAAAAAGAAAAAACAAACACGCAGAGCTTCGTGCACATCGAAAGTCCAGGCGCCGTCTCCCCCGGGGCTGGCTTGCAAGCCAGCTTTGTAACACACTGCAGGCTGACCTCACAGAATTGGACCATCTCCCAGAAATCTCATCCTGCCATTGGCTGCTAGGTAATAGGTTACCTATGTAGCCCTTATAGAGAGCCTGATAATTGGACATTAGAGTTTTGTGTCAGTGGGTTGGTTTAGCTGTGCCACCCACCATTACCTAATTCTAACTTGTTGCATTATGAATCTGTTCCCATCAGTTTTTAGCAGAAACATGTTTTTTCGCCCTTGGGCTCTGTGTTCATTGGCTAGGGCTGAGCCATTCTTGTTACAATTATGTTTCAAATGGTGTGCGAGTCTTTGCGATAATGTCTTTTGTTCCCAGAAAGAAAAGAAAAAAACACACTGGGCTTTGGTGCTTTGCCGTGGCTTAGTCGCATTCGTGGAGAATTAAAAAATGTTCGTCTGCAGAAAGCAATCTTATCTGACTGCGCGACCTTGGTTGCTCGTGGGTTTGCGAGGAGTATTGGTGAAGGCATCTGCAGCTAGTGTTCAGTGAGAGAAATGAACTTGACTGTAATTTTCCTAAAACATGGCTTTACACTGTGCAATTAGACCATGTTAATTCATATAGGCATTTGAAAGCCTTTAAACAGGGATTCTTGTGTTTGTAGATTCTGATATTGCTGCATTGATTCTAATGTAGCATGGAAGTTGCACTGTTGGTGAAGTGGGTGTCTTTCAGCATATTTGTCACCCATGGGTGTGCTGGGGCCTGGTTCAAATGATAAGTGTGCTCCTTGTTCTTCCTGCTGTTCTTCTGTATATGCGCCTGGGGTGAGGGGGCAGGGGTTTGATCTCGATTTTCCCTCTTCACAATCATTTTATAATTGTACAGACGCAGTAACGCAAGTAAACAAAGTAATCAAAAGGCTGGCTATACATAGTGAATAGATGCGGCGATGCACCAAGGTATATATATGCAGAGGAATCTGGAGGTTCTACATCATATTTGAGCAAACTGGACCCTGAGAATTGAAAGGCTTGAAAAGTGTGGTGCAGCAAGATAAACTCAGCTGAGAATAGAAGGAGCATGAAAAGGCCTACGTGGCCCAGTGTCAAGGGGTGAAGCAGCCAAGAAACTAGTCAATTATAATGGAATGATACAAAGTACGAGAAGGTGAGAAGCCAAGCTCCTGATAAGGTGCAGTGGAAGGACATTGGATGCCAATTTCTATTCGTTTAATATCATTAACTACAGCGAGGAAGCTCAAACGCGATCTCCAGTCACATGGTCAGATGAAAATAGACTTTTGGTCAGCTACACCGAGACCAGAAGATAGTCATACCCACACTCCCTTTTATTCCCAGGAGCAGTGCTACTTCACAAGGCTGAGTACAAAGACTATTCTCATGGCAGACAGCTTTAGTGATGATGGATGATGGCTTAATTGGGTGGGGAGGCATGGGCCAGCCTGAACCACTGGCACCTGGGGTACCAGCATGCATTCTACTAACAAGTGGAATATTCCAGAAGGGCACACGCGTACCAACCAATTATAAGGGGCCACGTACCAATGAGCCCTATAGTTTAGAGACCCAATAAGACGTCATGTATTTTATGACACTCACAATGACTTGCACTAGGGGTGGGCAGAGTTGTCCACCTGACAGTAGAGATCCAATCACAACACCAACCCTCATAGAAAATATACCTAGATGTTTCCCATTACCCAACCACAACCCTACATAGGTTTCCTAGTTTTCCAAGTAGGATAATGTCACTGATGACGAATATTTACTATATAATCATGTTTTTTTATGAAATGAGGTTTCCTGTGGAGAATGGCCGTTATAGTCAAACTTGCAAGTAAAGAAGATACAGGTGGGACGGGCACCTCTTTCATGAAATCCCTCTTGGTTTCCAGAGGCGCTGAGCGGATCGAAGGTGATGGTGGCCAGTTGAGAAGGGGGCGATTCCGAGAATACGGAGCCGAAAGGCGAATGGTGAATGGATTGAGGAAACTGCCAAAATTGTGGGAGCGGGTTTGTGGTACCACACACACACACACACACATATGAGCAAGAAACAGAGGGTTGGTGTATATATAAGACAAAGAGCGTCGAGGGGTAAAGGTGTGTTGGACGAGGAGCGTCCCATGAAAGCCCAGAGTCCTGAATTCAAGGAATTCTAGAAGGAGTCGTCTTAAAACCCAAGGGGGTAAAACTAGGCCGCACACAGATAGATTTGTGAGAGAAGACAATTCAAACTCCTATCTGAGTATTTGTAGGGGCTAAGAGAAGAGGAGTATATACCATGGTGTGCATGTAAAGAGTTGACTAGTTTGTTTGTCTTTATAAATTTGTATTTAAAGAGTGTCGAAGAGCGACTGAGATAGAGAATGTTACTGTCGTGATTCCTGCCCCTCATGTCCCCAGCCCTCCAAGATGTCAGGCTGGAGCCAGGCCACGATCACCTACATGGCCCTCAAGGGCCTCTCTATCCCTCTAAAGACCCACTTGGAGTCAGACTTGGCGCTTGTGGCACCAGACTAACTCACTCCCATAGGATAACATTGGGGATTGGACTTGTAGTGCATTGATGGGGACAAGATGGATGCCCCCACATATTTCGGTTCCCAGAACTGCATGTGCAGTCTAGTCTTTTAGGTGTGGTTCAGCCCAGAGACACCTGGGATACCCTGAGACTATTTAAGCCACGCCCAGGCTGAGAAACATGCTTTGTGTTTTCTGCACCTGCAGCGTGACACTCACCGTGTTCGGATAGGTCTCCAGTAGGCCTGCATCTTTCTTCTGCGCTCAGCTCCTGCAAGAACAAGAACACCATTAGGAACAGCCTTACCTTGCGGCGCTTCTGCCCATCATTCATTGCGCCTTCTGTTCTGCGGGCATCTTCGGCGGTGTCATTCCCATCCCGGCACGCCGCTTCCTAAGGAAAAGGGAAAAGAACAGAAAAAAGGCATTAGTAAGCATTCAGCAAATCTTCGCTTATTTTTAAAGACTGTACGAGCTTCAAACGCTTACCTGAATCCCAGCTGCTCTGGGGGAACTCTGTCTCTGAAACTTCTCATCCATCTGCAAGAGGGAAAAGACACTCCAGGTTAGCGTGGAAACATCTAGAGGCGCTGCATACCGCGCTTACTCACCACATTTCTTCTTCGTAACCGGCATCCACACTGAAAAAGAACTCAGTTCAATACAAATACGAAAGGGTCGCATCGCGCATCGCGCTCTCACTCACCTTCAGCGCTACTCATCTGAGCAGCAGGTCGCCATTCCCGGACCCCGGCCATCATCCAAGGAAGGAAAGGAACGAAGTTAGAGAACTGTTCAAAAGACTCATTATACTTACCTGTCGGACTCTTGCCAGTGAAGTAACTAGGCAGCAACGAGCCTGCATCAATCAACGCGCCCCTGCGCTGAAAGCAGGACGGACAGCACACTTTCTAAGAAAACAAGGTGAGCTGTGGATCAAAGGGAAGGGTTGGACCCCGGGCAAGAAGGGGTTCAAGCACACAGAGACAGTAGGGAGTTAAACTCTACCAATCCTGAGTTTCAGGCCCAGTCTCCAGTCGAGTAGACTCCAGGGAAGGGTTTGAGGTCGTAAGAGGTCAGAACAGGCTGAGTGACCTCCCTGTGGATACCAGGTGAGCGTTACAGTTACCTAGAGAAAAAGGTTCATTATCTATCTTAGGTCATTGTCAGTGCTGACCATATAGATTGGGATTATTGAGAAGCAGAGGCTTTGAGCGGCGACTGTTGGTGCACACTCATATTTATTATTTTTCTAAAACGTATTTTGTGTAAAAACACTGGTAAGTATAGACAGTCTATTGAGACTTGTCATAATGGGAGAGGTTACACCACTGATGCACATGTGCAAGACTCTACCGAAACATATGCCCAAGATAAAACAGTATAGTGCAGAATGGGTAAAGGGAACAGCAGACAAAATGTTCATGCCGTGGCCACAAGGGGGATCACTGGCAAAGGCAGTATTGCAACACATGACTACATATGCATCGTACACATGAAAGGAATTAGAGAAGAGGTTAGCTATTTTAGAGTTTTGGAAGATGTACCAGGAGGAGCGAGAGAATCTTCCCCCTGAGGAATGGATGCTTAACCAGAGCAGGGAGGAAGGTGTTTAGCCTTCTGCTTCACTTACTCTGCTGGAAGTAAATGGCAATAGTACAGAAGATGCCGGACTGTATCCGTTAAAGGAGCTAAAAGCAGCAACAGGGTATAGTAACCCGATATATGAACCACCTGCTTATGGTAGGGATGACAGTCAAGAAGAGACCAGAAGAAAGGAAGAGATCTTTAAGGTCTTGCAGGGCAAGGAAGAGAAAAACGAATGACCGAACGTATCTTTAGATATATAACGAGAGATAACAAAATGGAAAGGAGAAAAGGAGAAATCTAACGAGATTACGCTCGTAAAAAACGAATGGATGGATGAACAGGTATTATTAAAGCTTGATGTGAAAAGCCTTGAGGAGGTTAGGCAAAGGGAAGACCAAGACGAGCAAGATTAAAAAAAAAGACGGGGAACGAGAAAGAAGATTAAAAGAAGATGAGAACTAGAGAAAAATAGGCAAAGATGAGAGCAGATGTATCAAGACGAGCAGCTAAGAAAGGGCATAGGAACAAAGAAGGCATGACAACAGGCAAAGAGCACTCAAAGAACAAGACAGGTTAGAAAAGAAGAGAGAAGAGGGAGAAGAACAGAAATTACCAGACAAAAGGATGCAAAAACAAAGAGATGAGGAAGTATGTAGAGCAAACGAAAGAAGGGAAGAGAAAAGTAAAGAGGAGGAAAGGGTTAGATGGGAAGCAAATAAACTAAGGGAATTAGATGAAGAAATGGAGCGAAAAAAGAGACAGAGCGCTCGCGACATTGATCACATTCAAAAAGAGCTAATGGAACCAAGTGTAAAAATATCATGGAGTCACATGGAGAAGTTCTTCCCGTCACATGGAGCAACAACAGAACCACTTTGAATAAATCTAGTGGAGTTTCTCCTGCCACAAAAGCCAATGCCAGCACCATCTAGGGTAAACCTAGATGAGAATTTTGAGAAATGAAGTATCGGAGATAGGCTCGATAAAGCCTATCAAGAGATGAGGGCGAAAGGTGAATCGGGAGATACAGGAAAAGGCGATCGATCTATAATTGCCCAATTGCAAGACAAAGAAGGAAGCCCATTTAGTCTCAAGCATAGAGCCATATCGTTAGACAGGCTGATGTTAAACAGAGATGATAGGGATGAGAGCCACACTAGTTGGGGACTGGATATGTCAGACGAAGACAGGGAAACCTTCTGAGGAGAGGAGGGAGAGAATGCATGTGGTCCTGAAGGATGCACGCTGTTAGACAGGGAAGTAAGATGGTCTGATCTGGAACAACCTAAGGATAGGATGCCAGATCCCATAGCATATCCCAAAGGCCCTGAAGCATGATCACATAGCGAATAAGGAGAATCCCCACCATATGTGAGAAGGTTAAGGTCATTGCCAGGTAGAAGGCAATGTGGAACCATTGACCGTACTATGGATAGGCAGACAATGGGAGCCGAGGGTGGAATTGGGTTTACGCAGTTCCCCCTATTGGAGAAAGGAGGGGCCAGACCGCAGTATATCCCATGGCCCCACATGGACAAGGACAATTTAAGATGTAAACTCCCCAGCTTAATGGTCGGTGCGGGAAAATGGATTTATGAACTAGCAAAAATGACACGAGGAAATACTCTAGCCATAGGGGACATTAAGGGTCTCCTAGCAGCCATTCTTGGGGAAAGGGCTGATGACATTTGTACATGAGCAGGTTACTCAAGTGTCACGGCACAGAATACAGCTCATGATGGAGTGCCATTCAATAATTGTAGACCAGACGTATGGAGAGCTCTTAGGGTACAGTATCCTTACATGTCAGATATGGGTGCAATTATGGCATGTAAGATGCAAGAAGGCGAAGATCCACTTGCTTACATTCAAAGTATTCTGGAATGCTGGACTTTGGAAACTCGTGATCCTTGGGGGAATTCAGTGGCAGTATTTTACCACATTTTATGTCAGGGACTACCAGAGCAAGTACAGAGACAACTTAAGAAATTAGTGGGAATGGAGGCAAGGCCATGGGCGGGGATGGAGTTGACCATAGTGCACCACTGTCGACCATTGCAAGAAAAAAACATGTCATAGAAGGTGCAGTATTGACAAGCAGAGAAGGGTTGGGAATGTAACAACAAGTAGCAGGTTCATCACAGGCAAATAATCAATGCCAGATGGACCAAGGAGGAAGTGGGTTTGTGCCGAGAGGCCGAGCAATGGGCTTCAGAGGGAGAGGTAACTTCCAAAATAATCAGAGTGGCTTTCAGAACATGCAGAATGATAACCAGAATATGCAAGGGGGGCAAGTTAGAAGACTACCTCCTGTATGTTGGACGTGTGGCATGACAGGGCATGTAGCGTGCATGTGTGGAAACTAAGGGTATGTACAAAATCGCCAATTCTCAAGAGCGGTGACAGCTTATCTTCCAGCCTACAGCCCACAGGCAAGGAATGGGTTTGCCCAAGATCAGACAGTGTATCAAGCACACGTTTCACAAATGCAACAAGCGCCACAGGTACAGCAAGCACAACATCCACAACAAGCATCATTGAATCTAACGCAAGGACAGTCAGAGCACGCACCCATGCAGATACAACAGAATGCAAACACAGGACAGTTATTAACGCCTAGAATAGGGGCTGTTTCTGTCATGGGAGGGAGTCCTTTCACGGATACAGGGATGAGCATATATCCACAATAGGAAATCTCACAGGGCGACTTGATGTGTTCAGTACTATCGATAACACCAGACTCTCAAGGGGAACCAAGGGTTGATGTATCGATAGGAGGCAAATCTTTTTCTTTTTTAGTACACACAGGTGCAACTCATTCATGTATACGGGAGGGAATGTTTCTGTTATCGGTATATGCCATGAATGCTCCAGGCTCCTCTGGAGCTACTAGCAGAGTTCCTTTTACTGATGAATTACCAGTCTCAATAGGAGAATGTGACATGTCTGTTTCATTATTGTATTCACGGCAGACACCAGTTAATATTCTGAGATAAGATTTTATGACGAAGCTTAACATGACTATTTCTTCACTGATGATGACATAGTGTGTTCTACTCCAGGAATACACTATTTAAATGTGGGCAAATTTATCATGGCATTTACAGGGCACATGGCTCTGCGGGGAGTGCCAATAGAACCTGAAGTCTTTCTTTATGGGATACGCATTGTGTTAACATGGTTGCCTGGTTTATTGGAAAAGACTATGAAAATACCTGATGAGTTTCCATTCAGGCCACAGATACCTATGGACGAAGAGGAGGGCAAATGGTTCCTTTAGAACTAGTGGCAGCTATAGTACGGAGGAACTGCCCATGCTCGAAGGATGGGACAGGGGCAGGCCATGGAGAACAGTGATTGCTATTGGGGAAGGGTAGAGATTGAATGATGTCACAGATGAGGATTCGTTTAAAGACGATCCAGCAGACGATTAAGTAATATTTGAAATTAATATTACCTATTGGATTAAAATAGTGAAAAGAGAGGTCGCACAGTGAATGATGATAGTGCGACAGCGTCCAGAATATTTTGACGAGGACTTACAAAAAGTACCAGCCTCGTTATGATATGATATGATATGATAGTTTATTTATATAGCGCCTGTACACAATGTGTTTCAAAGCGCTTCAAGGCAGGGAGGGAACAAGGGAAAATACAATGACATTCTTACAGGCCATGAACAGTAAGGATGTGAAATTAACTATCGTACTCGGCCTGACGACATTTCAGATAGTGCAAGAGGTAAGACATAGATAAGGAAGGGAGTGGGAGAGTGGGAAGGAAATGGAAACAGACAGGTGACTACCATACTAGGCCTGACAACATTTCTGGTAGAGCCGGAGCCAGAGAAAAACAAAAGATGAGGGAGAGGGGTGCAGAAAGGGAGGGTAGGAATAAACAAGCAACTATCGTACTAGGCCTGACAACGTTTCAGACAGTGCTGGAGGGAGGGGGGGAACAGTAACCGATGGGGGAGGGACAGGCGAGGTTGCTATCATACTAGGTCCAGGGACAATTCTGATAGAGTAAGTGCGTAGGAGGAGGGGAGGAGATAGAAAAAGGGAGAGGGGAGGAGAGAATATAGAGTAAGCAGTCAAAAAGAGTGGAGAAGCAAGAGGGGAGAGCGGATGCAACTGCAAAAGTCAGTAGTAACACATAATGTTGCAAGCCAGGATACAAGATGAAGATGGGAACAGCATGATTCAGGGTCACCATGAGTACAAGATGCAAAGGAATTCCAGCATGAGAGTTGAGAAAGGGTAACGCGCTGTGAATCAATGAAGTCCATAAAAGTAAAATCCAGCATTGGCCACAAGATGGTGATGGTGAAACCAGAATGTAGCAGGACAGACTCATGTGTGTGGGAAGGGGTGGGCACAAGGGAACAACACGGGTGGACCAGAGAGGGTGGGGAGGACCTGTGGGGACAGAGGGTGTAAGCACATATCGGTGCATGCTTACCTGATGTCTTAGCAGGGGTTTGGGTCCTGGATCCTCCTGGTCCGAACAGGTCCAAACAGGAATTGCCCTTTTCTTTGACTGCCCTTCACTTTGGACGCCCAGGCGAGAGACACCCTTGATCTAAGAGTTAAGAGCGGAAGGAAGAGGCAGGGCTAAGAAGGCGGGTGGTGCTTAGGCCAGGTGACCTAGATCCATTTACACCTGCTCCCCAGAGGCTGGTGTGCTCCTTAAATAGGGTAAAGAGTGGCAAGCAGGAAGGCACCAGGTGGGCAGGGCTTGCTAAGTGGTGAAAAAGAACGGCAAGCAGGAAGGCACTAGGTGGGCGGGGCTTGCTAAGTGGTGAAAAAGAGCGGCAACCAGGAAGGCACCAGGTGGGCGGGGCTTAGGCCAGGTGACCTAGATCCACTTACACCTGCTCCCCAGCTGCAAAGGAAAAGAGGCTGCAGGGCTCCTTAAGTAGGAAAAAGAGCGGCAAGCAGGAAGGCACCAGGTGGGGGGGGTTTGCTAAGTGGTGAAAAAGAGCACCAACCAGGAAGGCACCAGGTGGGTGGGGCTTAGGCCAGGTGACCTAGATCCATTTACACCTGCTCCCCAGCTGCTTATGGACTACAGGCCCCTATGACGTAGGCCTATTGAAGGGGTGGGAGAAGTTATCATTAAGCTGAAGCCAGGAGCAATTTTACCTCGAGCAAGACAGTATACCATTTCTCGAGAGGCAGATGAGGGTATTTTCTAAACTATTTCTGTGCTAATGGACTAGGGTATTTTAGTGAAGTCAGAGTCACTGTGCAATTCCGCAGTGCAGTGTATCCTGTGAAAAAATTGAAGGGAGGGTCATGGCGTTTAATCCAGGACATGAGGCCATTTAACCAGATTGTAGAGGTAGAATTTCCCATAGTTCCAAATCTGGCAACGATACTATGTAGTATCCCTGTCCAGGCACGCTATTTCACGTTGGTTGACTTGAAAAATGTGTTTTTCTCAATCCCGTTGCATAAAGACTCTCAAGAACTGAAGTCATTTACATTCTGTCAGACAAAGCTGAAAAGCACTTGCTTACGTCAAGGGTACTGTGAGCCTCCATCATTCTTTTATAGGGTCCTACAGATGGACATAGGCAATATTGAGTTGAAAGGGAAAAGCGTTGTGGTGCAGTACGTAGATGACCTTTCGGTTTGTAGCACAACAAAAGACCAATGCAGGCAAGACTCCGTTCAGTTAATGATTATCCTAGCAGACAAGAGACATAAGGTGGCCAAAGAAAAGTGACAGTATTGCCAAGAAGAGCTGTTGTATATAGACCAGTTAATTTCTCATGAGGGGAAAAAGGTCCCACCTGAAAGGGCTGAGGCAATTTTGAAAACAGCAAAACTGCAAACAATAAAGGAAATGCAGCAATTTTTGGGGCTATGCAACTATGTTACAGCATGGGTATTTGATTATAGTTCATACATGAGACCACTTTTGCAGGCATTAAAAAAGGCACAAGTGAATAATGAGAGAATAGAATGGACTGAGGAAATGTAGGAAGGGTTTGACGAATTATAGCAAGCGATTTGTTCAGCCCCAGCTTTAGGAATTCCCAATTCTGAGGAGTTCTACCCGTTTTTACACACAAATGGGACAGTTAAGACAGCAGTACTTACACAGAAGACCATACTGGGGTATAAACCTCTGGCATATTATAGTGGAATTCTAGATCCAGTTATGAGAGGACACTTTCCTTGTGAACAATCGCTGGCTGCAGTCGCGTTTGCCATTGAAAAGTTTATGGCCATAGTGATGAGCAGTTCCATGACATGGTTTGTTGAGCATGCTTTGTTTGCCATTTTGGAAAAACCTAAGGGTACATTAACATCTCAGAGAGCCTCTGCATATGAAGTCATATCGAATCCTACGATTAAGATAGTCGGGTGTAGAATAGTGAACCCTGGCACATTTGTTGATGAACCCGTGGCAGACGGTGAGCATGTGCATGACTGCGCCAGTTATGAGGAGTAATATGAAGACATACTGCGTGCAAAAGAAAATGCGCTATCAGAAGAGGAGATTCTCTTTATTGATGGGTTGTTGAAAATCAATCAAATACATGGAGAAAGATGACTGGGTCAGCTGTGGTGAGGCATAGAGAGAATGGGGAATTTGAAATTGTGACAAGCATAAGGCTGCCATCTCACTTTTCGGCACAAACAGCAGAATTGGTGGCGCTTATTATGTTATTATCTTGCTTGAGAAATATGAAGCAGAGAAAGTGACAGTGTACAGTGACTCCGCCTATGTGACTTCAACCGTCCACGCAGGGTTAGCACGTTACTCAGAGTGGACGGCACTCTTGTGCAGCATGCAGCATTATTGGACAGGCTTATTAAAACACTACAGCTCCCAGCAGCCATTGCAATAGTCAAATGCTCAGCTCACACTAAAAGAGCTGATTTTATTTCATGCAGAAACAAAGCCGTGGACGAAGAAGCCAAGCGGGTTGCAACTTCTTCAGACATTTCAAGTTTTGATACTCCATACAAAAGAAAGGGAGAAATTATGGCTGTAAGAATCCAGGAAGGTTTTAATCATTTGCCAAAAACACAGTTGATGGAAATTCAAGGCAATGCTCCACAAGATGAGAAGGAGTTATGGGAAAGGAGGGGATGTTCCTTATCCCCCTGCGAAGCATTATGGCTGCAAGATAGCACTGGGAAGTCGCTAATGCCAGTAGCATTATTAAGGGTAAGGCATGAACAGCTGCACTACCCCGGGCATGTAACTAGGGTAAGCCTTGCAGCAGCTATTGTGGAGGATTGGTTTGCACCAAACCTGTTAGAACACGTTGCATTTTATGTAGTAAGTTCCATCGTTGTCAAACGTTTACTGCTGGGCACACATTGCGAACAATCAGGGGAGTGGTCCCTAAACCTAATGGTCCTTTTAAGCATTTACCTATCGATTCTGTTGATATGCTGCAGTTATGTAGTGGATACAGGTATATAATAGTGGTGGTGTGTCCCTTTTCGAGATGGATTGAAGCCGGTCCATGTACACACCCGGATGCCTAGTACAAAGGGTATTTCCTAGATGGGGGAGTATGTGAGGTGCTGAGATCCGACAATGGTCCACATTTTGTTAATGAATTCTTTGAACAGATTAGCTTGTTACGAAGCATAAAATACAAATTTTCTTCTGCTTATCACCTGCAAGCGAACGGGATATGTGAAAGGCTCAATGGTTTTCTCAAAGAGAGATTTGTTAAATTAAAATTGTCATTGAAAAAGGGATGGCTCTATTGTCTACCCTTGGTATTATATGCATTAAGGAATCAGCCCTGGTCGGACCACCACCTCACGCCCCATGAACTAGTAACAGGGAGGCGAATGAGAACGCCTCTGACACCTCCATCGAGGATTAGAAGTGATGCCCAGAAGATGGCAGAAATGTTAGGAAATGGGTTACTTGCTTATCTGACATAGAGATACTAGCGGTCATACGTCATTTCAGACCAACGCAGAGGCAAGGGGTGTCAGTCTCAGGACACAGATGAAGACCATTCAGCAACCGGATTACAGAAATTATTACCTGTACCAAAACTATTTGTGGGAGACCCAATCCTAATTCGCAACTTCACTGGGAAGTGGCATGAGCCCCTTTTCGCTGGTCCCTACATCATTGAGAACATTACCCCCTCAGCAGTAAAAGTCCAAGAAAGGCGTGCCTGGATACACCTTAATGACGTGAAGCCATATGCTGGCGAGAGATACACCCTCACTTGTTGATTCAGAAGCAAGTCAACACAAAGTAGTTCAGCACGTGCAGACTCGATCGATGATGAGGGAGAAGGACGCAGAAAGTGCTGAGTAAATAAATGCAAGTGTGCATTTGGACTATGGCTTACCGTGGACACTCCTTATAGATTGCTTGAGCCACAGGAATCTCTGAACTGAACTAAAAGGGACGTGTTAGAACATTGCAAAATATGCCAAATCTGGATTTCCTGTTCAGTGACGAAGAGGGAACAGTTCCCTGATTCCTTCTTTACTAAATTTCTCTTTGGACATACAAATGGTCCTGTCTGATGTCGACATTCACTGGCTCCCGCTTACTGTCTTTGTTTTTATTCTTCTGACATATCCTGCACTTGTGGGGAGAAGTACTAACATGTATGTGTTCTTGCACGATCCTATAAATGGTCCAAAGATAAGGAAACTGCTCTCAGCAATCATTGAGCAGATTTTGCAACTACTGGAGCACTTGTCGAATTTGACTGATTAAAAAGGTTTTTTCCTTCCTTACAAAATAGTACACAGGCATCATGTGGGATCCTGAAAATGATACAGTGGTGGGAAATGAGTGAACTCGGCGATGTGTAAGGAATCACTGTTGGTGGGGACTAATGTATTGGTGCCTGATATATATCTGCACAGCATCTATTATTGTTTTATTGTTTTTACTAATGCATGCTGCTTATCTTGCTGGTCCAAAGCAAGCACCAATCCCCTTGTTTCTTCCCACACCAGTGACACTTACAGACATATCTGTTGCATGAAGGCCAAGACAATGTGTGATTATCCCTACACCAATGACACCTACAAAGTCACCTATTTCACTGACAAGTGTCCCTATGATTCCCCATGTAGGAAGGATGTATACTGATGTATTTCATGAGTTGCTTATAAAAGCTCACTTGGCAAGAAAGAGACCTAAGAGAGGTACAAGAGAATGATATGATATGGCATTTATAACGCGCCTGTACACAAGCGAAGATGATTATGAATTAAATAATTATCTAGACAGTACAGCACATGTGGGGAACAACATGTGGTATCGGCACATGAAAGAAGTAGGAATGAGTACCTCTGAGGAGAGCTGCTATGTTTGTGCTCTCCTAACCTATGCATTGGGGAATTCTAAAATATTTGTAGCTATAGAAATAGACGTCCAGGCGTCACATTGCCTAATGCACCTTGCATGTTGCCATACTTAGAGGTCAATTCCAGGGTTGAACTGCATCCTTGGTATGGGTAACAGAATGGACATCACCAGAAGAAGATCATGTTCAAGATTTGAAAACGAGAGCAAGGCCACACACAAAGGATCATCTGATAAGATACGAACAGCCTGGAATGAAGGGAGCAGGAAACAGATGGGAGATAAATAAAAAGCTCAATTGCCAAGGCAAAACTGAAGAAGAGGTACGAAGATGCAAGGAGAGAGGCCAAATTCAGATAGGGGGAACAGTACTTTCACGAGATGGATGGTAAGATTGCATAGACGTATGCAGCGCAGTGGCAGTAACTGGACATCTCAAATCAGTTATAGAATGGATGGAGACAGGAGGTAAACCGCTTTGGCCGGAGCTTGCCAAACTACTGACATGGGTTGAAGATAAAGGAGGCCCAGTGCAGATAGTGCCCCTAGCCGGTGCAGTACTATGCTTCAGAAACAATAGCACAATAAAAGTTGGAGAGAATCAAAATTGTGATTGAATCTTTGATGTACCAGGAATGAAGGATGGGACAGTAGTAATAATGGACCACTATTGGGCTTGTGGATCCAGAGCTCATATGAAGCTACCCAGAGATTGGGGGGGACTGTGTTCCATGGTGATTATTCATATTCCAGCATTAGTGATCCCAAGAAGTTGAACATTGGAGAATTTCCAAAAGCTGATGCTCAGCTGAGGAAGAAGATGTCACTTGGATTTCTCAATTGAACAAAGAGGGAGAACTACTTCTCAGCCAAATCAATAGAAGCTTTCAATGCTATTCTGTATGAGCACAGGTTGTTCAGCAAGACTGCATCAGTATTCACAACTATCTTTATGCCAGGGATCCAGATGATGGCAAATACCCATTGGTTACAGATAACCAGTTGGGAGCTCCTGCAGACGATCAACACCACCATAAAGGGATTCAACGCGAGTAAAGAAGAGCTGAGAGCCATAAGATTGATGACTCTACAGAACAGATATGTCTTGAACATGATTACAGCTATGGATGTAGGTGTTTGTGCCAAAATTGGAGAATCAATTTGCACATTCATACCTTCTCACGATGACGAGAATGTGACCTTGATATAGCCATAACGTTGTTGATGAACTTGCATACCAAGATGGAAGATGAAGTAGAAGATACAGCAGATGATAGCTGGTTTGCAGCAATCTTCTCATGGGTACCACAGTGGATGGCGAATATCTTTAAGTTCTTAGGAGCATTATTACGATAATGTTTGGATTTTGTGTGATCAAAATAAAAATCATACAATGCAAGAAGACAGCAAAGAAGGCAATAGGAATGAAGATCCTAATCGATGTTGAATCTGGATTTGAACCCAAACAGCTGACTTATGAAGAAATCAGAAACTGTATAAAGGCCAGCATCCATGCACCTGAAGGAACCAAGTTCTTGTATCCGAGAAACCACAAGAAGTATGTGGGAAGGTGGATCTACTGCAGCCCAAGTGGACAATGTAGGCTTATGACCTGGAGTGTTGATGACCATGTAAAATCTGCAGGATCTTTGAAAGGTGGGATGAGGATATCCACTCCTAAGAAGCACTTCTTCAAGAGAGGATGTCTAGATTCTGTGACTGGTGAGAGAGTTGTAGATGAATCAACCAGAGGGGGTAGTGTAGAGAAGGAGCCAAAAGCCTCGACCAGAAGTCCCACCCCTAAATTGCCTATATGTTTGGAACCGGAAATGGAGACAAGCAAGACACCTGTAATAATGCATATAACACGAGCAGCCTTTGAAGCAAAGTATCCATTGAGAAGACCTTTCTTTATGTAACCATGAAGAACGGACAGCCTTTTGGGAAAGATCCCTGAAGTGCATGTGAAGATGGATGAAAGAAGAGACTGGTGATGTCACATGAAGAAAGTGACACACCTTAGAAGAGATGACAAAAGAGGAGATGAATAGACTATATAGACTCTGATGACAAAGTAAGAACTGAGTTAACGTTTGCAGATGATACGTGTGAAAAGCACAGATGAAATTGACAATCATTTTATAATTGTACAGATGCAGTAACGCAAGTAGACGAAGTAATCATAAGGCTGACTATATGTAATAAATAGATGCGGCGATGCGCCAAGGTATATATAGGCATAGGAATCTGGAAGTTCTCCATCGTATTCGAGCAAACTGGACCCTGAGAATAGAAGGGCTGGAAAAGTGTGGCGCAGCAAGATAAACTCAGCTGAGAATAAAAGGCGCATCAAGAGGCCTACTTGGCCAAGTGCCAAGGGGTGAAGCAGTCAAGAAACTAGTCAATTATAATGGAATGATACAATGTACGAGAAGGCGAGAAGCTGAGCTCCTGTTAAGGTGCGGCGGAAGGACATTGGGTGCCAAGTTCTATTAGTTTAATATCATTAAATACAGCGAGGAAGCTCAAACATGGTCTCCAGTCACATGGTCAGATGAAAATAGACTTTTGGACAGCTACACAGAGAGCAGATGATAAAGTCATACCCAAACTCACTTTTATTCCCAGGAGCAGTGCTACTTCACAAGGCCGAGTACGAAGACTTTTCTCATGGCAGACAGCTTGAGTGATGATGGATAATGGGCTAATTGGGTGGGGTGGCATGCTCAAGCCGGACCCACTGGCACCTGTGGTACCAGCATGCATGCTGCTAACGAGTGGAATATTCCAGAAGGGCACATGCATGCCATCTGACTATAAGGGGCCACATACCAAAGAGCCCTATAGTTTAGAGACCCAATAAGACGTTGGGTATTTTATGACGCTCAAAATGATGCTCACAATGACTTGCACTCGTGATGGGCAGAGTTGTCCACCTGGCAGTAGAGATCCAATCACAACACCAGCCCTCATAGAAAATATAACTAGATGTTTCCATTACCCAACCACAACCCTCCATACGTTTCTTAGATTGCCACGTAAAATGACGTCAGTGATGACGAATATATACTATATAATCAAGTTTTTATGAAATACGAACAACAGACCGTACTGTCGGATGTTGGATGATGTCCATTGTACTCCCTGTTTTAGATAATTGATATTAAAACAGACAAAACTTTTGCCAACTTCCTGAGTCACTTTAATTATTGATGGTTGAGTAATTTCTCCATCCCCATCCAGCCTGTAGAGTGTTACCTCGTCTTAAAGAGCCTGAAACGGTTCACTGGGCTAGGCCAGGACTATCAAACAAGGCTGAGAACATCATTGAGGAATAATGGGCACCAGGGACCAGAAAGGCATACAAGTCTGCATGGTATAAGTGGCATAGCTTGTGTATGGAGAGGAGTGCTAATTCATGTAGAACAGATGTAGTACATGTATCAATTTATTTTGCACAAATGGCAGCGCAAGGTCAAGGACCATCAATACTGCTAGATCTGCGATATCAGAGGGACACATACATTTACAAGGACGAAAAAATGGGGCACCCCCTTGGTATGCAGATTACTGAAAGCTATCAGACTGATGAGACCCCTCAGGGTTAAATATGACCAGTTATGGGATGTAGACAGAGTATTAAAATTGTTTAAAACATGGCCAGATAACGAGGATCTATCCAGAAAGGAATTATCAGCTAAGATGACAATGTTATTATGCTTAATGTCATGCAAACGGTATCTGACATAAGGGCCTTAGAAGTTGATAGGAAGACATTTACACCCACAGTAGTGACATTCTATATAACTAGACGAACAAAACAACGAACTTGAGCACTATAGATTATGCATCATTCACGGAGCAACCTAAATTATGTGCAGTACGGTGCATTCAGAGGTATATAAATTTAAAAAATGAGATACGGCCTGCAGGGGTAACACAGGTGCTAATTGCGCTGTTGCGCTGAGGAGACCTTTTGGGGCAGTAGCGCCAGCCACTTTAGCAAGATGGATGAGATGTGTAATGAGCTAAGCAGGCATTGACATTTCACACTACGGCGCAAACTCAGCGAGAGGAGCGATGGATATAATAAAGGCAGCACATGTGACAAATGGGTCCACATTCAAAAATGTCTATTTCAAGCCAGTCCAAAAGGTAACATCGTTGGTGGTAAGTAAGCTTTAAACAAGCATAATCTGAGCCTCGGGGTCTTCACATAGAATTCAGATTTTCAACGTATTTGTTTAAGAAAGTCATAATTCTATTAAAGACACAAAGGCGAAGGATTATCCCACACATTCTAAACGTGAAAATGTATAATATAAAGCCATGATTATGATGCAATTATGCTATACGTTTTGTCATGCAACACGATTACCAAGCCCAGGTGACCAGAAACCTAAAATGTTCTTTAATTGCAGGTTCCATGGGAGATAGCAAGCAGACAGGAACATGGGAATAAGGCCGACATTAAATAAAGTTCAGCGTTTACCGGTTGGGATGGAAAGTTTGGATGATCAGCGAAAGAAAGAGGAGGCTAACAAGAGGCTGGACAGATTTATAGGGATGTTGAGAGACTATTGGAGGAATAGATAACATGTTTATTTGATGACTAATAACAAGAGAACTACTAAAGAATCTGTTTTACATGGAACCTGTACTTTTTTCACTTTATTGTTCTAATAAGATTGTAATACTGCACGAGTTGAATAAAGATAAGAGATGCATAATCTCTCTCCCCTTGGTCCTGTTTTCCCTACATGACATCCATCAGGCCACCTGTGTGCACTGGGTGTGTGGTGTCTCTGCAGTAGTACAAACTTAAAGAGGTATATTCAGATCTTTGCACATATTTATACTAGTATCACACAGAATGTATTAGCGCGGTGGCAGCTTTCTAATCTATGTTCAGCTTTGTGCGCAGCTTCCTTCTAATGCATCAGCTTCTACTAACTTGTATTGGATACCAAGCGATTGTGCAGGTGGGATAATACTGCACTTCAGTGTCTTTGATGGAATCATGACTTTCCTTAACATTAGTATGGAAAATCTGTGTGTTAAAGTTAATGTTAAAGGTATTTATACTGTGTACCGTCACCAACGGAATTGGTCCCCAGGTGCTCTGACAAGACTGGACGATTTTTTTATGCTTGTTCAA
Source organism: Ambystoma mexicanum (assembly GCF_040938575.1). Classification (NCBI taxonomy): domain Eukaryota; kingdom Metazoa; phylum Chordata; class Amphibia; order Caudata; family Ambystomatidae; genus Ambystoma; species Ambystoma mexicanum. The sequence continues at coordinate 454,452,799 of NC_090927.1, forward strand.
ACCTTACTACCATCGAGGCTGTTGGTTTGATCGGCTTGAAATAAAAAATGTAAACACTGATTCATTCAAATATTCTGCGGCTTTGAGGATATCCTACAGGCAAACTTCTAGTTGAAAGGCTTTGTAAGCCATCGTTCACCAGACGGAATGCACTCTGAACAGGCTTCATCTATTCCCACCTGTTGCATACAGCTCTTAAACATACCTCGATACTTATACGATTGAATTAATTTGTTTACCCGCCAAGCCTCCTATCCATCCATTCAACTGCCCAAAACAAAATTTCCTTTTTTACCCGCCCTGTGCAATTAAAGTGTGGAGAGGTGCTTAACCCATCTATTCATGGACGACACTGCTTTAAAGGGTTTCCTTATGGCAATTAACAACTGCTTCTCTGGTGGCCTAAGCCGCTCCATCGCAGCCTCGTAAGCTGCAAGGCATTGGGTTGGGCAATGCTTGGGCTGGCCCAGAAAAGTTGGGTAAGAAGAGGATAGATAGTACTGAACATAAAAAATAGCAGAATAATAAAGACACGTGCAATACAGTTTACTTGCCTAGAGGCCTCCCAGGCCTCATGCTTTTGGTTTCTGCCCATTGGATTGGCCCCCAGGGCCGCTTGCATCCCTCTCACCCCCTCAATCAGCCCGCTCTCTCCTTCCTTCTTGTCCTTATCCTCCCGCCTCCCTGCCCGTCCACCGTCCCCGATTGGTTGCCCACAGCAGCAGCAACCGAGTCCAACGACCGCAGTGCTGGTAGCCGCCACATTTGTAGCCTACTGATCCCGGTGAGTCTAATGGCGTAAAGGCCTCCTGATTTTGGTTTCTGCCCATTGGGTTGCCCCCAGGGCTGCCTGCATCCCTCTCACCCTCTCACTCAGCCTGCTCTCCCCTTTCTTGTTGTCCTTATCCTCCCGCCTCCCTGCCCAGCCACCATCCCCAATTGGTTGCCCACAGCAGCAGCAACGGAGTCCAACGACCCGCAGTGCAGTAGCCGTCGCATTTCTAACCTGCTGATCCAGTGAGTCTAATGGCCTAGAGGCCTCCCAGGGCTCCTGCTTTTGGTTTCTGCCCATTGGGTTGCCCCCAGGGCCGCTTGCAACCCTTTCCCTCCTCCCTCAGCCAGCTCTCCCCTTTCTTGTTGTCTTTATCCTCCCTCCTCCCTGCCCGCCCTCCGTCCCTGATTGGTCATCCATCTAGGTCTTACCTGACCTTCCTTGGCAGCCCTCTGCCAGGCAGCACCTGTGGCTAAGGGCCCCAAGGTAAAGGGCGGCTTCCGCAGAGGCGGCTTCAGATCATGTCTGCAGGTGTCAGCAGGGGAAGCCAGTGGCCAGCCGTCAACCAGCAGCTACTAGGACCAGTACAGTAGAAGTGACCTAGAAGCCTGTCCATCTTCAAACTTACCTGCACCAGTACAATACTGCGATTAATTCCATCACCTCCCTTCTGCCTCGGTATAGGATTCTCAAATCTAGCTGTGCCCTATTTTCAAACCTGCATTGTCTGGCATCCAATTCACATTGTTAGCTGTAGGCCTCTCTCCCACTATACAGGACTCTCAAGTCTAGCTGTGCCCTATTTTCAAACTTCATTGTCTGGTATTCAATGTGCATTGTTAGCTGTGGGCAGGGTCGGACTGGGACGAGAAATAGGCCCGGTCATCCAAAAGAAAGTGGCCCACCCATCACCTCAAAAAAGTGGCCCACCCCTTGCCCCACAACCCTTGAACTCTGATGACATCACCAGAAGTGATGTCATTTGACCCCACCCCTAAGTGACATCCTGGGAAGCGATGAAACACAACCTTTCATCCCTTGACAAAACAGGAAGTGGCAACAAATACCATTGTTCTGAAGTACACTAAATTACTGTGAATCCAAACAGACATCCAAGGCCAAATGATAATATGTTATTGTATAGCACTTATGCTTAAGCTCTTTTTTATAGAACAAATATGCATACAATATCACCCAACCTGCGTTGGTACTCATTTATCGACCTAAGAAGGATGAAAGACTTTTTGAAACGAAAAAGAAAAATTAGAAAAAATAAATATTGTTTTTTCAATTTTTTTTTCTTCCAAAATGGCCCAGGCATGGCCAGAAACTGTGCCCTATTTTCAAACGGTATTGTCTGGTATTCAATTTGCATTGTTAGCTGTAGGCCTCTCTCCCACTATACAGGACTCTCAAGTCTAGCTGTGCCCTATTTTCAAACTGCATTGTCTGGCATTCAATTCGCATTGCCGAAAGGCTCCAAGTAGAGTTATCAGCTTGGCCGCAATTGTGAAGAAATATAGACAAGAATAACAACTACCTTTGAGATACGTGACAGAAAATAACTGTGTTCAAGCCTCAGAAGAAGAGCAGTGGCTCGAAACACGTGTCAGGCTGCCCGAGTACATGACTACATGCATGCAACTCAGCATTAAAACTTGCCCTGGATATACGCGCAATGTGAATGTATTACTGTAATTGATCGTTAGACTGAGCACTAACCTTGGAGATTGGCACACATTGACCAATTCACATATAGAGAGCATCGCTGTGGAGTGGTACTGTGATTATTGGCTTGTACCTCGTGAGGTGACACAGTGATTATCAAATTGCGCTCATCAGGGCAATTTTGTAGTTATGAGCTATACCCTTCCTCACACCACATAGTTTGTTTACTGCAGTAAGCCTCTTCCTGGGAGACCCACATTACAGAGAGCCACTGGAATAGCCCAGCGATATAACCCTAGTAATCCTCCCCTACCTAACTCGAGACATTGACTGAACCACCGAGCGATATCAACTGACTAGACCACCCAACAGACTGAGCCCAAACTTGTACCGGACAATCCCCCAGTCCAACACCAGAAGACACCCGGACCAAAAGCAAAAGACAAACTCGGTGTCAACAAACAGGAATAAAAACCAACAAAATACGCTCAAACTCAAAATGCTGCGCAAACGAATTGGACCAAAGGAAAGAAAAAAGAGCAGAAAGAACAAACACAACTGAACACCACCAAAGACTCACAACCGCAGAACACACTCCCACAGACAGGAACGACAACAGAACTAGCGCCGAGAGAAGAGAGAAATCTTCCACTCGACAGCCACAAAATTTAGAAGAGGAAACTGATGAAAAGAAAAAACCAATACTGAACCGAGATGAACTTTTCGACAACTAAGACACAACTGTACCAACACCTCAAAAAGAGATCCACCTGGATGGAAATCATAACACCAGTCAGAAGACAATGGCGACATTAAAACACAAACCAAACTATACCTTTAAAATCCACTGCAATCTAATAAATGTAAGATCCATGTCAAAACACTCAACAGAGATATTTGACCTTCTCTGCGACAAGGGCATTGACATCCTATTCATCACAGAAACATGGCTGGGTGACAACTACAAAATCACACTCCAAAGCTGCCTCCCCACCAACTTCAAATGCGTTCAGGTAAACAAGAAAAATAAAAAAAGAGGAGGCCTTGCAATAGCATTCAAAGGACATCTAAAAGCAAAAACAGACGAACCTCTTAACATCATCAACTGCGAAACCATGGTCGTACACCTATCAGCGAATCTAAAAACAAACATCACATTCATTCTGGTTTACAGACCACCGACATACGATGCAACCTTTGTCGACAACTTCGTAGAAGCCATCACCAACATAGCCATCGAGCATGAACATCTAATAATCCTGGGGGACATCAACATTTGGTTCGAAGAAAAGCACGTCAACTCTAAAAACTCACTAATTGGGCAGCTAACAACCATGAAATTACAACAGTTGGTCAAAGGGGCAACACATTCAGTAGGACACACCTTGATGCAATCGTTGCCAAGGAAAAACGAATCACCGCGGCACCACCGGTACAAATACTGTGGAGCGACCATCTCATCATCCCATTTGTGATCACACTACCAACTCAAGTCCACATCCAGCCCCCCAAGCTCACAACCATCACAAAAAGAAACTGGAAAACTGTCAAAGCAATCTACCTAATGGAACAACTGGAGATGACCAAACCTTTAATTACAGAACAGAAGCTGGCAGACCTAGACGGGAAAGCAGAGCTACTCCACAAATGGATTGCTGATACAATTGGAAATATCGCCCCGGAAAAACCATTTACCCCCTAAAAAAAAGAGCAATGGCAAAATGGTTCACCCCACTACTAAGCACCATGAAAAAGAACAAGAATACGCTAGAATTGGAATGGAGGAAAGAATACAACCAAGAGAAGAAAACACTTTTCCAGTAACAAATCTGCGCATACAAGAAGGAAATTCAAAAGGTGAAGAGAAGGCATTATGATGACAGAATCACCAATGCCACCACAACACAAAAAGAAATGTTCAACATCATAAAAGAAATGAGAAACCCACCTGGTTGCGACAACACTCCAACCCCCTCAGAGAAACTTTGCAACGACTTGGCAGACCATTTCAAAAACAAAATCAACATCGGACAAATGATACAAAGTAGACCAACCAACCCTAACACTCAACCAACCGGATCTAACGAAGAGCCAAAGCACAAACTCCAAAACTTTCCTGAAATATCAGCTGAGGCAATCGCCAAGCTGGTAAAACACAGCAAGAAAGTGGGATCACCCATGGATCCCTGCTCCCCTGACATCTACAAATCAATCCTCGGACAAGGAACGCCATCAGAATACTACAGAAACCTCCTAAATCTTTCACTCACAACAGGAACTGTACCAGGATCCTTCAAATCAGCATATATCGGACCGCTTTTAAAAAACACAAGCAGCAACGTGGAAGACCTCTGCAACTACAGACCAATTTCAAACATTCCCTACCCGGCAAAACTCCTAGAAACTTACGTATACAAATGAACCCTAGAACATGTGGAAAAACACCACCTACACAAGTCGGTTTCAGACCCGCAAGAGGAACAGAATCAGCACTACTATCCATCTGGGATGACCTAAAACAAATGCAGACTCCAACACAATCTCAGCTCTGATTCTGCTTGACCTATCCACAGCCTTCGACACAATAAGCCATGACACCCTAACCAAAACATTGGAAGATATAGGTATAACTGACATGCCACTACTCTGGATTAAATAATTCCTAGCAGACAGAACAGAACGCGTATGGATAAAACCCTTCAAATCTACTCCACGAGTTAATGACTGTGTAGTACAACAGGGATCTTCACTATCACCACTATACTTCAACATCTACCAGACTCCAGTAATCAGAATCTTCAAAAAATACAAAATGACATGCTACAACTACGCAGACGACACTCAAATCATCTCCAAAATCGAAGATACTTAAGCCGATGACTCTACCCTAATTGAGTGTCTAAAAGAAGTCTTTAACTAGGTGAACGCCAACAACTTGAAAATCAACCCAGGAAAGACAGAAAACATGATTATAACAAAAAAACAAGAAAACAACACCTACATTCCCTGGCCAACGGAAATGGGAACTGCGCCCACACCATGTAAGGTAGTAAAAAATCTGGGAGTCCTGATGGACAACACCCTAACCTCAGAACCACAAGTAAACACAATAATCAAGAAATGCTTCTTCCTCCTTCACACAACAAGAAGAATCTTACCTTTCCTCTCCTTCACCCACAAAACACTCAAAATCGTCGCCCTTATCATGTCAAGAATCGACTACGCAAACAGCCTCTACCTCGGGATGGCAGAATGCCTCCTGAAGAAACTACAACGCATCCAAAAGGCAGCAGCCAGACTCCTCTTGAAACTATCCAGAAGAGACCATATCACTCCAGTAATAAAAAGACTACATTGGCTCCCAGTCAAACATTGCATCACCTTCAAAACAATGTGCATAACACACAGGGCAATCAGCGGACATGGAGCTGAATTCCTACAAAAGAAAATAACGATCTACAAGCCAACGAGACTCCTCAGATCAAGCAATGAAATCTGCCTGGTACCAAAACCTTACGTCAAGAAAAACTAGGGGCCTCCTCTTTCTCCCACCTGGCCGAAAAAACCTGGAACAACATCCCGAAAGAAATAAGAAACACCAAAGACCACCTACAATTCAGAAAACTACTAAAAACCTGGCTCTTCAACACCGCAGAATCAAATTGAAACAACTAAAACAATCAAACAGGAAACACAAAGAACAGGTTGGCAGTATTTAGGATGACACAGACAACACCCAGAACTGACTAAGGGAAACTCCTACAATAACAAGAGAGACAACGCTAGGTGGAATAGGACACAAGCGACAACCCCATGAGGACAGAAATTAGCATCCCTGCCCAAATCCATCCAACAACCTCACCCACTCCATGAACGCTACCAAGTGCCATACTGAGATGGAATTGCGAATGTTAGCAGTTGCCACATTTGGACGGAGTTGTGGACGTTGGCATCCGCCGAGCCCGGACAGAGTTGTGAATGATGGCAGGTGCCGAGCCTGGACATAGTTGCGAGTGTTGGCATGTGCCACGCTTAGATGGAATTGTGAACGGTAACCTGCTTGAACAACTGGATAGGATTGTGAATGTAGACCATTGCCCCATCTGGAGAGAGTAGCGGTTGTTGACCGATGCTGCGTATGGACTGCATTGGGAATGCTATCGAGGCCAGATTTGGATGGAATCGCGAACACTAGCTTGCCTCACACATAGACAGGTTTTGAAAGGTGGGCTGGGGGGCGAATTTAGACACAGTTGTGAATATTGGTGGGCGTCATATATGGATGGATTGTGAATATCGTACGGTGCCGGATCTAGATAGAAATGCAGAGATATTCACGCGCCACACCTAGAAAGAATGGAAATTTAGCACATCACTTCTAGACTGCGATGCCAATAAGCAACCCACTAACAATTTCGCCCCTCTTGTATACACCTCTCAAACTCTAACCAAACACAACCACAACCCTGTAGCATAACAAACCGCACAAACTTCACTACACTACAACAACAAAACAAACCACACATACACTCGCACAACAGCACACAACGGCTACCGACTAGAAAACACCCCAAGCCCAGCTCACTGTGTTAACCGGGCTGAGGCTGCCAATGGCACATCACTGCTCTCTTGCACTTTTTCCCGCTTATTTCCACTAACTCACCCCCCTCCCCTTTTCAGAGCCGCCAGCGCGCCAGGGGACCACTCCAGTGGTGATAGTGTGCGGTACAAATATCCTTTAACATTGTAGGAGCTGTTTATTGAATGCAGTGTGGAACTCAACACAAAAGTTTTGGGTTGTGTTGTTCATAGATCCGAATGAAACCACTCCCTTCTCAAAACTGGTATTTTCACTGTGGATTAGTTCCTAGGGATCAGGTAGCAAGGTTTACGTCACCCTTAAAACTTCACCTCGTGCTTTTTAAAAGCTAGCATCAGCTTAGGCAGCTATAGGCCGTGCAATATTAATTAGAAAACAATTCTATTATTTTTTATGTTCAAAACTATCTACCACCTTACTGTCAACATTGTTGTATAGTGTTTTTTTCTGATTAGTAAAAATTACGCGTTTAGCTTGAAGTAACCGTTTTAGGCTTGGCCCACATATAAACTAACAGGACACGTTATACGGCCGCTGGAATTATCACAGTTTGGTTCTTGTTCGTTTGTGGTCTCTTTTCAGTGTCTAGAGTTAAAGCTTTCGACCAATAATTTACATCCAACAAGAGCGAGTACACGGTCTTCGACTACCCGTCTGTGTGTGATTGGTAAGATCTCTGATGGAACTGCAAGCGGACCAATCAGCCGCGGCCACGGGGTGAGAGTTGTGCCAGACGAGGGAGCGTTGCATGGGATTGTCATCCAGATAAACCTTCCTCATCCGGGTTTGCGGTAGTAAGACAGCTGAAGATATTCGCACTGCAGTGCACCGGAGCAGGCGTGTTCACTCTTCTTCGATATGGCGGCATCGCGACTCTTACTAAGTAAGATTGTATGGGTGTGTGGGGATTTGATAACTCATTTAGTATCCCGGTTTAGGGTGTCCAGATTTAAAAAATGAAAATCTTGGACAGGTTACCGTCCAGTGCGGGCGGAAACTGCATTTCACACATGCAGGGAAAGGAGCTCTTACGTTTTCTGAAAGTGGGGTCCCCGTGCCTAATACGTAATAATTGACACGCTACTGCAGGAATCCTCACGTTATTAGATGAGAATTTGATACTTCAGATGTTAACAAAAACACTTATTCGCGTAGACCATGCCCACAAAACCCTAGTTTGTCGAACCATGAATGGTAGCGGATTAACAGTCTTTATTTGATTGGTTGCTTTTCATATGTACATAGCTCTCAAACATTTGTGTTGCAAAGGCGGGTGAAATCACCCGATTTTGTTTTTGGCGGGTGAGACGCCCATTGGAATGAATGGGCGTGCAGGAGGCTTGGCGGGTGAGTCAGCCCTTTACAAGGCGGGTGACACTCGCCAAAAGCGTGTGAGTTGAGAGCTATGCATTATGTACGCCATCTGGTCCAGGAGTATTCACCCCCTCCCCCGCCGTGTCCCCGCTGTTAGGTTTTTGTGAGGACCGGGGCACAACATTGTGAGGATACCTCTCCTTGCACTGGCCCAGTGGCTGAACCAATAGGAGACGCGAGGACTCTTCCTTTTATTGTATGGCTGGAGGAACCTGAATTTTGTTTTTCATGACTGCAAATGAAAGAAAACCATACAATGCTTCTCTACAGATGCACGACCGAGTTTTGTACTATGTGTATATATATGCACATCTTCATATTAAAAGGGGCTTTTTCTAAGTAACCGTAGGTTAGAATTTCATGTACATAAATAATCTGTACAAGATTATTTTACAAATTGTGAGTCTCCTATTTATTTGCAGTTTTCGGTTTCGTGACGAGAAGGATGTAGGGCAGTACCTCCACAGCCCCCGTTATTCAACCCCTTTCTATCTGTTGGCCATGTAGACTTGGGAGAGCCAGGGAACTCTGAGGTAGGGCCTTGTCTGTGGGTCTGGTCATGCTCTAGGAGCCCAACGCGGGCCAACCCAAAGCCACGGGGTGGCTGGGCTGGGTGGTGGGGGCAACAGCCCAGGGAGTCTTCTCTTTGAGTTGGGGATTGTTGGTGCTTAGGGAATGGGGGCAGTGCTTCTGTTTTGGGAAAGCGATAGGGCTCTAGGGAAAAGAGGATGGTGGTGCTTATGGGTGAAGGTCCCAGACAACTGTTACTAGTAGGATTTTTGGTCCTGTCCTTCTGTCCGTGGTAGGTTAGCAGCGTTAAATATATCAAGATGTGCCAAGTAAAATGTTAATAGTTTTAGATAAAATTGAAGTACATGTCTAGGTATGCAGGGTCATATTTGTGCGCATGGTGACCCATGTTAGCAGACTTGGGTAAATCGATGTCAATTTTGGCTAGTTGTTCGAAGGCTATTGTACGGTGTGAGGAATGGTAAATGTATGTTACGTTGCGTGTTGTAGCCTTTAAAAGAGGGTCACAATTGAGGAAAGTAAGTTTAGTGCACTCCCTTATTTGGGGAATGTGGCAAAGTAGAAATCGTGCTTTGAGATAAAATTACTAGTGAGAAGGACACAGTGAGATATGGTGCCAAGCTTAAGAATGGAAGTATGAACTAAAGTATAGGTTTATGGTACAAGAGAGAAGAGGAAGTGGAGATTGAGCTCTAGAAAAATATGAAGTCAGTCCGGACTATAAAAGCGGCAGCTAAAAGCGACTATAAAGAATAAGAAATGTTAGAACTCTCATTGTGTCCCGCTCCAGGAGGTGCCGCATATTGGTGTGGCCCCCACCGCCAAAGGTGTGGGGTGGCGGATGTTTGTTATGTGTGCAGTAGGGGAGGGTGTGTGACTTATGGGGGATATTCTATGTATGTATTCAGGTGCGAAAAGCGAATGAATACCTGGACAGCGTTTATATAATGGAGTGAAATTTCAGGTTGCAGGTACAGTTGGATAGAACATGGTACTTTGTATTGTAGAGGAGCAGTTTGCTTAGTTTATCACTGCTATCCGTGGTGGGAAGTTGTTTGCCTTGTGGTTGTATGAGGGATAAGGGGAAGTTGATGATCTACGTGACACACTTTGTTGCACTGGATGAAATGTAACACCACTTGGCAGAATGAGAGATTTATTTGGACGTGTGTGGTCTGGATTGACACATAGGGGGGAGCATCCTAGTCCAGAAGGTTGACAACCTGTGATTTCCCCACCTGTGCGACCTTTTTTCAGTAAAACCTATGGCAACGTCTGCTGGCTGTTTGTAGGAAGGGGATGTTATGTAGTATGAATGTTGTCCTGCTGGCCATCTTGGAATGCTGATGAAATGTTGGTGCATGGAGTGATTTGACAGTTCAGGCGGATGTTGATGGGTGATTGAATGTGCCAGTTCGGGGCCTGCGCTGGAGTGCAAGAGGATGACCGGTTGGTGGTCTTGTAATGTACATTCTTAAGAGTAACTGGAACAATGCTACAACTGTACGTATGTATAATGAAGCATACCTGGTCTTTGTAACTAAGTTGCTCACAGCTGGTCTATGTCTAAACTGCCATCTATTCCAACCAGGAAACACCGCCACTACGGTTTTGGTGCTGACTGGGGGAGGGGCAGAGAAGGGGATGGCGCTTGTGTTTTGGGGATGGTAGGGGCCTGGGGAAAAGTAGTGGGGTAGGGGACAGGGACACCTCTGCTGTTTTGGTGATGGCAGATGAAAGGGTTGCAGAGAAGTGGATGGCGGTGGCTGGGGGGTAGGGTGGCAGTGACAGCGTGGGTATTTTTTTGGAAGGGTGGGGGAGCGAGCGCTGTAGGGGCAAGGTAGGCACTTGAGTGACTTACCTTTTTTACAGTCATCGTAACGGGAAGAGCTCCTGCCTGTTCTAGCTAATCCAGTACCTGGGGCGCACAGGAAGTCAGGTGCCGGCATTATTTATTTTAAACTATTTTTCTGTTATGGGCGAGTAGGTGGGCTTGTTGCCGGCCAGTGTTATGAGCAGGCACTGACCAGAGAAGATTGTCAGGACAGAGTCCCAGTTTAAGCCTGGGCTGGCAAGACCCCCAACGGGCTCGCAAAACCCTGTGGCCATGAACCACAAAATAGCAAGACAGAGTGGACGAATGGGATGACACATGGAGTCTTGGCTCAAATATACATTTTTTATATTTAATCAATACCAATTTCACATAATTTATGTATGATATAAAACCATAAAAACAAATAATTCATTCCATCAATTTAACATTCGTATCTCAAACAATCGCACTTAATCCCACTCTCACTTTCAAACAATCAACAATAAAACCAATTTGGCATGTCAAGGCAGTGTAAGCTACTGCTCTCAATACAATCTTTTTAGTTTTTGAAGTGTGCATCTGGACTAACAAACACCAGTTTTTTTGACACCTGATATTGTGGACCGGGTCATTCTTGTATGCAAAAACTAAGAAAGATTGTATTGAGAGCAGTAGCTTACACTGCCTTGACATGCCAAATTGGTTTTATTGTTGATTGTTCGAAAGTGAGAGTATGGGATTAAGTGTCATTGTTAGAGATACGAATGTGAAATTGATGGAATGAATTATTTGTTTTTATGGTTTTATATCACACATAGGTTAATTATGTGAAATTGGTATTGGTTAAATATTAAACATTTATATTTGAGCGAAGACTCCACGTGTCATCCCATTCCACTGGTCCACTCTGTCTTGATATAATGTACTTTACCTGAAGGACCAGGTATTCAAATAGCAGGTTTACCCCTTTTCTTATAACGTGAACCACAAAAGCCATACCTATAGCAAAAGTTAGATAGAAATGCACTGTATGGCGATAAACGATGCTTCAAAATATTGTTTGCACAGGGCCATACTAATGCCCCGACACACGTGTCCCCTCCCAAACTAAAAAATGAAGGCACCCAAAAATCAGTTTGACAACCTCCCTCATCTCAAACACAACACACAGCTTGGTGCCCTCCCCTAGCAGCGATCAAAATAAGCATGGGATAAAGTCCCCCAACGCCCTCTATCAGTGCTGGAATCAGAATGATAAAGCAAGAGGATTTTCAAGGGCAATGTTAGACGTCCACAACATGCGTAGCTGTTTTGGGCCACTGTGGAGCAAAAAGCTACTGTCGGAGTAGTGGTTGAATCCTGAAAGTTCGTTTTGAAGTTCTAGAGTGTATACTGTACTAGAAATGCTTGGACAATTGGGCAGTTTGGATATGTCCAGGAATCATGTTTGCATTAGATCTGTTTACCTGATATTGGCACATAAGCAGGGCCGTATAAGTAACCAGGTGTTGTAAAATCCCACCCCCAATCTAACCAGTTGATGCACTGCAGGTGGTTTGTTGTAAACGAGCCAAAAGCGCCTTTATTACTTGCAAGATTCAGGCCAGTGATGGTGCCAGCCCCAATTTCTGTTTGGAGCTAAAATGACAATTTTTAAGAAGAATCTGCCTCAAATGTATATCTACTGCCTCATATCGGCAACAGCTTCATATGCAACTTGCCATGCACAGACCCATATGCCCTCTCTCAAATTCAGATGCAGAAATAAGATAACATGCCCAGGTACTACCATAACTAGTTTGGTGCTCTTTTTGCTAGGCTAATTTGTACATCTCCCTCAGAAAATTGCCATGCCAGTTCCAGGCAACCCTGCACACCCATTGATCCGATGAAACGCAAGCAGTGGCAGTGCAGTCCCCTCTTTCCTGGCAGAAATGGCCCTGCACATATCACAGCAGTGCAAGATTCACATCCAAAAAATGGGCACAACACCAGAATCGGCAGTGAAAGTTTTCTCGTTTCAGTACATGTAGCAGAAGTGCAAGCTTCACTTGTGTGTTTCGGTCTGGTTCTCACTCTCGGAAAAGGTACAGCAGGGGTAGACGCAATGCAAGCATACCTCATCGGTATAATACAGATTATAATGGTGCAAACTTCACTTCAACAGTCGTTAACAGTGCCAGTTGCCAACTAACCCAACGGGTGCACAGCACTTTCAACAGGAGGGCAGGTTTCCCTCCAGCATACCTTCAACAACGCAAGTAGCAGCAATGCAGACTTACTAGTTACAGAACAGTTATATCACCTGTAGCAACAGTGCAGGCTTCTCACACTAGATGCCTGGCACATGCTGCTACACTAAAAGTTCCCATCCGCGCGTGCATTTACGGAGTACTTTTGGAGAGTGCTGTTTAGCTGTGAGGACTGCAGAGTGCTTCTCCGTTCATCTGAACTGAGCGGAACTGACTCCTATTCAGGAAACTTCTGGTATGCTATATATGAGATTAGGGATAAGGACTCTTGACTAATTTGTTAAGATTACTGCTTGGAATGCTAAAATATTAATAATTTCTTGTAGATCGTGATTAGTCTCTGCATCTTTTACCCAGCAATCTACAAATACAGAGGCGCGCATTGGCAGAGTGCTTTCGTAGTGAGCTGTTTAGCTGTTCAGCTTCTGCTGCAGCCACACGTCCTTACACAGCATACCCTATTTATATTAAATCTCTATAAATCTTAAAATCACAAGTCGATGCCTCTAAACACAGAAAACTATTTAAACACAGAAAACTATTTAAAGAGGCACCATCTGGTCCTCTAAGAAAAACGAGATGTTACTGAAAGGAAAACTCCCAGCGCTCTAGTCTATTGGTGCAGAAATTTGCTTATTCTGGCCCACGTGCTCGACTGCTCTACCGTTGAATCTGGTCGCAGCACAAGGAGTTAAAGAGAACACCTGTTTCAATTAACTCTAAAACAGCGCTTAATAAACAGATACGCTGCCCTGCAACTGAAACGCTTACTCTGAAGATCGCGACGTTAATGCAAAATGGTGCTGTTTCTACTGTATTTGTATGTAGCGAAGGTACAATTGCACAAATCCCGGTTCTGGGAAGCTCCTGATTTTTACACCCTGAAATCACTGTGCTATATCTGCGATACTGATTGCTTTAAAGGACTGCCCGGCTGTACAAATAACAGATGACTGTTTACTGGAAACCAAACTTGGAATGATTCCAGTTAGTATAACTAATGCAGCGGAGCTTGAGTTGATAACTGACAATCTAAATAAGAGTATTAAAAAAAAAAAAAACATGCATGTGCAAATACATAATGAGGAATGATTATTGGCACCAGCTGTACACCCTTCAATGTGAAATGAGGAATGATTATTGGCACCAGCTGTACACCCTTCAATGTGAGAATTGAATGTAAATGAGAATTTAAATGAAAGAATGCCAGAATTTAATTTGAATTAAATAATCACCTGGAATACTCCGATGGCACCAAACAGAATAATCAGTTAATCCAAGAGGGGGGAAAAAAGAATGTATTAATGGGAAAGATATGTACAAATTCTTATATCCTGTAGTACCTGAAACTCAAATGATTGCATGTAACATACACAACTGACTTGTCTCATTCACCTATTCTGTACCCCAATTCGATGTCTCCTTTTGAATTCCGTGGCTGCTTCTCTATGTGAGACCGAGACCATCGTTTGGCCTAAACCAATTGCCCATTCCTACCTATGAGATGACTTGGGCAGCGATAACGGATTGTTTTGTCTGACTACATTACACGAGAACTTAGAAAAGAAACATGAACAACAATCCATCATACTAAGTGCGATACTATACAAATTGCGTATATATTGCTGCTGATGTTAATCATCAACATTTAAAGATGCAGGAAATTGGATATAATGAAACAAATCTTTGGCTGTACACATGCAGAAACCATGTATGACTCAAGCGACCCTTGGGGCTGGTCTGCCTTCTATTACGATTGAGATAGATGAGACAACTCCGTCTACTACTGAGTGTAAATTAATAGACACCTCCAACATTGTAACTGTCGACGATTCTCAACAATGTCTGATGTAATTGGAATTGGTCCAGCGATAAATGAACCATTTTCTAAAAGTTAAATAAAAAGTCTTTAAAAAAAGTAAAATGACAGAGGAAAAGGAAAAAAGAAAAAATCTGATACCACAAAAAGGTATTCCTAAATCAAAAACAAGCAAATTCATTGGTGGACTAAAACCCCAAATAGTAAATTAACACAATATGTGGGGGAAGAAAATAAATGAGACCTCATTAAAAGAGCCAATGAATAACGAATCAGAAAAGAGAGGCGCCGAGATTCCAAACATTGAAAACAACTCTTTACCATCTGAGTCCAATAGAGGAAATGATGAAGATGAGAACGAGTTGATGAATCTTTCAACATATTCTGTATCTTCATTACCTATAGCTAGTACGTCCCAGTCCACCAAACATTGGCTAATAACTTATGATATAACTAGAGCCTTAATACATAATTGTCATGATGCCTGCCCCGGGGACCCAGACCAAGTCCAGCAACACCGGAAGCAGGCATCAAGTTATTCCAAGCAAGCCCAACAACCCCTTCTAACTGTTGAAGAAAGAAGATCTTGTGCTGTACAAAATGGAAAATCTAATAAAGATACAATTATTCCTGACGTGGCAACTAAAAGAAATCGCCAAGCACATAAAAAAGAAATCAAACACAGAACTGTATTTTAAAGAGAACCGATCTTCTCATGTTAACTATGAGAGACAGGAATCATAGAGACCCATATCCAAATAGATCAACCATGCTTACCTTGTGTACAACAATTCCAAAATGAATAAATATAGAACAGTCTGTCATTGAATCCATATACATTGAAAAAATTTAGTAATATGGACACCGCTTTAATAGCATCACTGAAACCGACGATATGGGATGAAAGAGAGGAAATCCACCAACATGGCTTTACTATTAAAAATAAAAGCTGGTAGAGAGGAAACGACAAAGAAGATCGGAAAAGGAGGAACTAAAGAACAGCACCCTCTCTTAATCCCAGACAATTAGTTATCAACTGTGAACGTGGGAAGGGTCATTTAAAACACAGGCCTTTTATGAATCTAATCCTCAATCGCCACCGATTGACAAATGGTCTTGGTTAAAACAAGCTATTAAGGAATATAATCATGTGAGAAAATAATAATGCTTAAATGATGATCATCAGCAAACCATGCAAATGGCAGTTTGGAATACCAGAGGCTAACCCATCTTTTGCAATCTATTAATAACCATTCTTTGCATGAATATGATCTAATTTTTCTGCAGGAAACTTGGGATCACAAATGAACCAACATGGCTAAATTTCGAGGTATGCTGGATTCCGGCAATCAAAAAAACCAAAGGCTGTCCTATGGCTGGCCTGCTTGCTGCCCTGAAGATTGACGCTATATAGCGGCATGGAAAACGCCTCATCCTTGCATACAATTGGTAAAACTAGAATTTGGAAATCCTTTGAGTCCTCTGGCTCCATTCTGTGCCATTCTCAATGTTTATTGGAATTCTGCTTTAATTTCGATGAGGAATTGCCACATAATCGACATGCTTGATCTTTCCAAACGAACCAAATATGTAATTAATGCTCTTATTGGGTGATCTAAATTTAAAATGTATACCATGTAATGCTAACTCCAAAAGCATCCAGATGGTTGAAACGAATGCATGAAAGAAATCTACACTTACTAAATGGCGCAATCTTGGGGAACCGTAGTGAAGTGGTCTGGTTGTTGTAATGATCCACAGCTGAGATGGACCTTTAAACATGTAAAGGCCTTTCAGGTCAGAATGAAGCAGCAGAAACGTGAGTCGCAGCTGTACACTGCTCTGCAGAGAACGTGGCACAGGTCAAAGTTCCTGGAAGATGTAGAGGATGCGCAACAGGAAGTATTGTTTAGTCCAGCCGTCTCAAGGGAGAGAGAAGCTCTCTGTGTCCTGCATCTTCCCCCGGTATGAGGTTTTCACCAGATTGTGTGTGGAGCAGTGAAAGCGCCATTGACAGACCGTGCAAGCAGCGATAGGCTAATTGGAGCTGTCAAAATACTGGGAAGTCTCAAGTGAAGAAGCAGTGAGTCAGTAGGAGACGCAAGGAAAGACTGCTGAGCTAACCTGATATAGGTGACCCCGTGGTGCTCTGAAGTAGACTGATGTACATTTTGAATACCAAACATTTGAATTCAAGCAAACTGGGATCAACTCTCCTATTAAGAGACGTTGAATAGGAGAATATTGTAACCAACATAGCCAAAGCCAAAAAGAGGCAATAATCAAGCAAATGGGATACAACTTGCCTAAAGAGGGATATCCAACAAGGGGACATTATAACCTGCATTGCCAAAGAAAGCAGAGAGTGACACCAAGGCCATTTAAATGTAGCAGTCCCAGAACAAAATACCTTGTGGGAGAAAGTTGTGAACTACATTGCTAGCAGCCAATAGGTTGTGTAGAAGGACTTGCAGGCGAAGGGCCCTCCTTGTAGAAAGGATCAAGGGGGAGACCAGTGTAACTTGCATTGCTTATGGCAAACAGCATGGCCCTTTTGTACAATATGCATGTAGACGTTGTTGTGAAGCAATCATGTTGAAAGTCAAGAGACTAAATCAAGAAGCTTCAGTTGATTCAACTTTGGAGGGCGACGACTACTACTGTGTTTTGATGAACTGTTGTACGACCATGAAGAAGAAATGTAATGTGATTTTAAAAAAGTGATTGGTCTTCACAGCAAAGTACATTTGCATTGACATTTGATTTCACGTATGAAGGGTCTTTTTGGTTTGCCAAGCAGAAGGTTGTGGTAGCTTTAATAATTCTCCAAGTCAGAAATCCTGTTGTAACTCTATATCGACCTGGAGTGGAAGTTGGCTAGTAAAAAGAACATTCCTGAAATTGAACTTTGGTTTGAAACATCCTGAATTGATCCAGGGGAAGGGAATCCAAACCTGGTCACAAGGAATCCCATTTAAAACATTTGTGTTTCAGTTTGTGTGAATCTTAAATCGCCAGTTAATTCCTGTATGCTTTTATTGTGTGTTTTGGTATGCGGGACACATACTTTTGGACATTGGGTCATTTTCCTTTGGCCTTAGTTTATTAGGTAGGGAAATCCTTGTTGGGCTAGGGAAAGAGAGGATTTCAGCTCACCCTTTATTATTTAACAAAATGGCGTGGCAGTCTCATATTTCTGACCCTGTGTGTGTGTGTGTGAGAGAGAGGGGGCAAACTTATAGGGGGGGTCCCAATTTCTTTTTTACCCCCATAGACTGAATGGGGAAATACTTTGCGCACGGCTGGACAGATTTTCACCAGTTGCGGCAGGAGCGGGGGCTTTGGTCAGAAAGTGTGCTTTTGGGTGTTTGGTGGAAATACGACCAGTACTTTGGTTGCAAAGAACTGAAATACACGTCGCAAAAAAATGAGTGATATCTGGGTCCGCTCCGCAGACCCATTTCCCTGTTCGCTCCGCAGACAGAAGTGTCATTGGCTCGCGGTACAGCGTGCTGTCGGTGAAGTTTGGAGGCGGCCGGTGGTTTGCTGGAGCGAAGCGTGCTGTGCGGCAAACATTTTTGGGAAAGATGCCATGGTGTATTGAAGGACAGTGCAGCGGCAGAAGGGTCTGGAAAATGTACCACAAGCAAATAGTTGGCGGCAATAAGGAGGGGGAACGGGTGTGGGAGTAAGTGGTTCATGTGACCTATCTACATAAGTGAAAGAAGAGTGCCTGCAGTATTCGTGAGTATTGCACCAATTTGCAGGTACCTAGACAGGCACTTTGTTTGGTGATTGGAGGCAGCTGTCGTAACAGCCCTAAAGCTTCTGCCGCGACCTGTTTGCAGCGACCTCTTTTCGTGGTGAGTGGTGGCAGGTCAATTGCAGAAGAGGGAGTGAATTGCTCATGATATAGATTGGGTGGGAGTGCGGGTGGCTGTGCGCTGCGGATGGAATGCACTAGTTGGGCACATGGTGGCATGCACGGGTGAAAGAAGTTGCAGTGCGTCGTGGAAGGATTAGACTAATGGGTGCATGGCTGTAGGGCATGCACTGAAGAGCATAGGGCTTCAACATACCCACCGCAGGAACGCATGTTTGACCCTACATCCGTTATAGGGTGGTGCTTGCGTAGTGTGGTGTGTGCAGATTGGTTGCAGTAAGGCCAATGTTGGAAACAGAATGCGGGTAGGTTGGCAGTGACACTGTACTTGGCTACGCCCATAGTATGTGATTGAATTTGTAGATGCATAGCTCCATGGCGGTGCGCTGGTAGGGTAGGAGTGCTGGTGGCAGTGGTGTGTTTGTGGATTGGCGTAGTTGGTGACATTATGTTGCTGTGGGTGTGTTCAAGGCCTATGCTGTGTGCAGATTTGTTGAAGTAGGCTCAATGTTGTGGATAGTGACACAATACTTTGTGAATGGGTGTGGGTAGGGGTGAAGGAGGCTGTGGTGGGTTTGTGGATTCTGCTAATTGCGACCTGTTTTTGTGAATGGGTGTTTTATGGTGTGGGGGAATTGGGGTGAAGTGCTGCTACCTACGTATGTTACGTTTGTTCATTGTTCATAATGTTGGCTACCCACAAGGGCGTTATGTTAACTGTTGCAATTTGTTGCTGCATAGCTCCATGGTGGTGCCCTGTGGTTGGAGATGCTGCAGTGAAAGGTCATGCAGTGTGGGCACTGGGTGCAGTGTTTGCAAACTGTCGGTATGGTAGAGGGTATGGTTGAAGGGCAGCTTATGTGCTTGGATAGTGTGCTGTGTGCAAAAAACATTTTGTGGTTAAGTTGGCAGTGACACAATACTTTTCTGAGTGGAAGTGGGTAAGACAATAGTATGTGAAGGAAAAGGCGTAGGGGTGCCGGAGACAGTGTAATGTTATATACATTATAGTAACTGTTGTATGTAACACTGTGTGTATACATTGCGGTGTGGAGGTTGGTTAGGAGTGCTGGTGCCAGTGGTGCGTATGTGCATAGTGGTAGTTGCTGACATGCATGGTTGCATTACGGTGCGGGGAATGAGTGCAAGGAGCGCACCCACTGCAGCAATGCAGGTTTGACAGTGCCATCAGGCACAGGGTGGTGATCTTTGGGGAATGGATGTGGAGCACATTGTCGACGTGCTACAGCACCACAAGTG
Source organism: Ambystoma mexicanum (assembly GCF_040938575.1). Taxonomy (NCBI): domain Eukaryota; kingdom Metazoa; phylum Chordata; class Amphibia; order Caudata; family Ambystomatidae; genus Ambystoma; species Ambystoma mexicanum. The sequence goes on from NC_090927.1 coordinate 454,472,774, forward strand.
AGTTGCAAAGCGTGTCTTGTGTCTTCCATGGTTGTGGTGATAGTTGCAACATGCTACATATTTGGTGTTTGGCAGGAGATGGTGCAGTGAGAAGTTGTGTAGGGTGGCCACAGGGTGCAGTGTGTACGTAATGAGGGTATGGTTGAAGTGCAACTTATATGTGGTTGGTTACTCTGCTGTGTGCAGATTTATTGAAGTAGGCGCGATGTTGTGAAGCTGTTGTGCATATGTTGCCAGTGACACAATACTTTGAATGGCAGTGCATAGGTGTGGTGCAGGCTGTGGTATGTGGATTCTGCTTAGTGTGACGCGTTTTCGTGAATGGGTGTCTTATGGTGTGGGGGGAGTTGGGGTAGAGGTGCTGCTACGTAGGTTACGTTTGTGCATAATGTTAGGTGCCCACATGGTCACTTGCTTAAATGTATAGTGTTATGGTGGGTGTGGAAAGGGCTGCACTTTTGTGTGCATGGCCAAAGCTGTGCTGGGTGCGTCTTCGGATCTTTGTGAATGCACGATTGCAGCATTCTTTAGCAGAGGTTTCTGGTGGAGGGGCTTTGCAATCAAACGGAACGTGTACTGAGAGTATTTAACGGTAAATATGGAGCAATGTACAGAAATGACAGTGTACAATGCAGAGATTTTGTATGTGATTGCTGCCTGCATATTTGAAAACTTAACAACACCCAATGGGGGAGTGCTGCAACAATGACCGTGCAAGGGGAAGTATTGTGTGTGCTTACTGGGCCGTGGCCCTTAGTGTAGATGGGAAAGCGCACATGCCACTACGAGCAGGGTGGAAATGGGCAATTGGGTGTTTAGGGTGTGGTTCACAGGAAGGGGCGGTACCATTTCGTCCCAATACTGTCGTGAGGTTGATCGAGAGACGCACAGTGCTCATCGTCGGTGATACCTTTTGTGTGCTATCTACACAGGTGTTGTGCGCACAGAGGTGTTGCTGGTAATTTCAGGTTGGAAGGAGTGGACGCTTTTTGGGCCTGTCCGGGTGACTGCAGTTTCGGCGGTATGGTTCGCCTTTGCAGATATATGGCATCCGTCACGAACATAGAATTTGCATGGTGCACTATGTAAGTCTACATCTGGGTTGTATGTCGTGTGGAAGATTAATCCGTCATCTAAAGAGGTTGCTGAGCGCAGTGATGCAGATTTTTCCTACTGCCAAGGTAGTTTTCTCATGCATAACACCAAGAGGAGTATGGGTCCATGACGGTGTAGTTTGTCCCCAGCCAGAGGTCGGAAGGTGTTAGGGAGAATTCTCTCTTTAGGCTGAATTTCCTAACTTAGTGAGTCCCCCAGCAGCTTTGCTGGATTTCTGGAGTTTGATTTTATTTCTCCTGCCAAGAGTGAGACTCTTTTTCTCCCACTCTTGGACATGATTTATGGTGTTCCTTTGACTGTTAATGTGTTTTATGGGCTATGGGGTCCTTTACTCCATAGGGTCTCATGTGTTTTTACTATGTGTGTTACACAGCACCCCCCGTGCAGTGACAGAGGGGTGTCATAGTGACACCCCACCATAGACTCCATACTCTGGGACTGACTACTGTCTCCCAGGGCATGTAAAGTCACCATTGGCTTTACTAGTCCCAAATTATGAACAGAAACCAGTACAAACCATCATATTGTGGACGTACTGGTCGGGGCATTTCGATTGCCCCGGGGTCTGTTAGTCGAGTGGGCACGTCTCCGTCCCCCCTGATCGAGTTTTGGCTGGTGGCAGTGGAAACTACTTTTTATATTCGACCGCAAATATATTCCTGTGGCATTTTCCCATTGTTCGAGTCTACCAACTTTAATTATTTAATTCTCATAGCCTCGAACTTGCCGCCGGTTTATTTATTTAATAGTAATTCCCCGGTTGGTATTTTTTGCCAGGACTCGAATCTAAAATGGCGTTTGTGTTCTCTTCTGTGACTCCAACCCAAGTCGAGCCCTTTGTTCCACTTTTTGGCGGGCTTCTCCACAGAAGCCTCCAAAAGTGGCGCCACTGTGTCTGGGTACCACAGTGGGTGTGGGAGGGGGGTTTAGGCACTCTGGACTGTAACTCAAGTCACACTCTTGTGTGATTGGCCCAGCTCACCACTTAGCATGTTTGATTGACAGCTAGGCTGAGTGAATGGGGGTGTGCTGCATAAAGGCAGGGCTTTGGGGACTGGAACTTCAGAAGTCGCCACAGGACCTGAGAATCCGACGAGGGAGAAGCTGAGCCGACCTACCACGACGACACCACCGGTGGAGCTCTGCGGAACCGACTCGCCACTTCCCGACGACAGAGAAGATCTCCCGGCTGGAGAGGCTTCTTCCCCTGACTGGTGGGCACAACCAGTTTTACTTTCTTCTCTTCACACCCCAGACCGGATTGTGGTCGAATTGCCCGTGCCAAGGACCCCGGCAACCGGATAGCCACTTACCACTGGACCGCGAATCAAAGGACCGCTCCTTTTTCCTGAGAAACTCCGCGGCTGGTTTCTTCCCTGGCAGTGCAACGGACTCCTGTCTTCCTCCCCGACGAGATCCTCTTTTCCCCCGGACGAAGCACCAACTTGCATGCGCTGCCAGGAACAACTGCCCCTGCTGGAGGATTCTCACCACTTTAAGGTACCGTGTCCGCCAGACCTCCCTTTCTAAAGATTGCTACAAGGTAATAATAACCCCTTAACCTTCTGGACTGGTCGCCTTGACCTTCTAACTGGTCCCTTTCTTTGGTCCAACTCTTTTTGAACCTTTTCAAGACTTTTGTGCACTGCAACCGTGTGACCTTGGACACATTTTGTTTGATCCTCTTAAAGTGGATCCAGCCTACTGAACTCTAACTTCACGGTGTTACTTTGCCTTTCTCTCTTGTTGTGTTCGTGAAAAAGTGTTGGGATCTGTTTCAATTTATTCTCTGCTTTTCTCTCCCTTTGTAAAACGAATTATTAGAGTGCCATCTACGTTAAGCGCTCACCGCTGTCCGAAAATAAGTGGGGCTTTCCTTAAGATTTGTCTAATATTCTTCTAAGGGAGTGTATATCTTTTAGTGACCGTGTTTTTGAATTGCTTACTGTTAGTGCCTGTGTGTTTTTCTAGATGTGGTTTTAAATAATTTTTACACCACGCCCTGGTCAGTGTTTACTTGTTCTACTGTGTCCTTTTGACCTATTATGAATACTCTGTAACTCTTCTTGAGGGAAGTCTGACTGCTCAGCCACAGCTACCAAGTGAATCTGTGTGGTACAGACTGCTACCAAGTGGGTTTACTGCCAAACACCTTTAGTCTTAAATCGTTTGCAGTGGCCCCAGAGGGAACTGCACAGGTTTCTGCCTAACAGAAGGTGTGCTATAAACAAAATTATGCATGAATTTATGCAGACTGCTGGCATGTTCTCCACCTACTATGAGATCATGAAACTATGCAGTGGTTGCGTACAATGGCATTTTATTACGTGTAACCCAATGAGGTAGAGCTGCAGAGAAGATTGTGCAAAGGGAAGGAGGACTGCTCCATCTTGACAGGGGTGCATCCTTCGCGCTACTTTGGAAGGCGCACGTGCCACAATCTGCCCTTTAATGCCCAATTGACATGGCAGTGTGGGGATTAGCCCATCAGGTAGTGTGGGTGTGGTTAACGAGAAGGGGAGGTGAAACTGTACATTATGGTCTGCGTACTGAGGGTGGCTGACATGGCGAAACTCATTATGTTGACTGTAGGTGATCCCTTTGTCATAGATCTGCACAACTATGCCCTGGAAAGGCACTTTGACAGCAATTTTGGTTAGGAAGGAGTGGACACATTGTGGAACGCTGTGTATGAGTGAAATTTCGCCGATATGCATGCACTTTCCAAAGACCTCGCCACTTTTACAGCAGTAGATGTTATTGTTATCCACTACGGCGGCATGCATATGGGTTACCTGGCTTGCTTAGATTTGCTCAATCCATAGACTGAGGAGAGTGCTGTATGTCTCCCACTGCCAAGGTGCTTTTCTCATCCATAATACCACAGCGAGTATGGGCCACTGCTCATGTATGTTGTTCCGAGCCAGACGAAGGAAGGTGTCTCAACAGAAGCATGTATACTTTTTTGTCCGCTCGTGGAATGTTCTTCTGCAACAATGACCTCATTAGATGTGGAAATAGAGTTTTTCCAAGAAAATGGCATTTTGTTTTCACCCATTATTTTGCCCGTCTACAGGATTCGGTGAAGAGATTACTGCACTAATGTGAGCACAAGCAAACACAAAAGCGAATTAAAAAAAAAAGGTTTTCTGTAGAAGCATCATAAAAATAAAATGTTTTTAAAAACTTAAGAGCCGCCCCGTACCACAAACTCCCCCACCTACCCTGGTTGCAAGTTGTTATTCCCCCATGCCTGCACGCAGCACGAAAGCCACATCCAGGGATTTTGCGGGTGGCTGCCACGGAATTGGAACTGTGGGGATTGTCCAATCAGATGCTTAGGATGTGCAGCAAAAGGAAGAGGGAATCCGGCTTCACTCGGGTCCGGCCCTCGACGTACTTGGGATCCGCATGTGCCGCATTCAGCACTTCTCACCATGCTGGCCTATGCAAATGGGACTGTAGCGATTCTCAGGTGGTGCTCAGTGTGTATGTCACAGGAAAGCGCACCAATAGGGAGGAGTCCTCCAGCTTCTCCGGGGTGCGGCCCTCGTGGTATTTTGGGGTGGGGGGAAGCTATGAAGTGACTGATTTTGGTTTGTCTGTGTGACACTTTGGTGGCACGCAATCATGCCGACATTATTATTGTTCATTGTCGAGGGAAAATTGCACATGTTACACGCGTTTCAGTGTATTTTGCGATGAAGGCGGCACTTGCACAGGTCATGCATTTGTTTTTGATCTTTTGCATAACTTTCTATTGCATTATGCAGACACTGTTGTGGCTGCGTCATTTTTTATTTGGTATGAAAAAAGAAATCGCGGTACATTACGAATAATTTTATTTGTGCCTTTGTACAACATGTGCTATTGGCGTACTTCACACATGGGGGTGTGGGGGGGAATGACATTTCACAGCACGGTCTTACTATGCCTGCCATCCCGATTTCTGCACATCCCATCCAAATTGCCTTGGTGACCTTCTTGAGTGTTGTGCACTTACACTATTTAAAATGCTGTGCAACACGTAAAGAAACCACTTTCTACAGCGACTCCCTTTCCAAAGGATTGAACTACAGTGTTTTGCACAGTGCAACACCGCCCGCCCTGCATCCGTTCATTGGCAATTCCATTGTTGAAAGGTGGTGTTTTTTAAAAAAAAAGTATTATTTTTTCCATTTTTATTTATTATGGTCTGCTGACACACATCACAGAAGGAACGGCAGGAAAGGCCCGGTACAGAAGGGCCAGCACCTGCATGGATACCATAGGGGATGTGCAGAGAGAAGGAATTATTGGGTGGCGCTCACCTACAAAGGCACCAGTCATTGTTATGCTCCCGGCCGCACCCTTCCCACGCACTTCCAAGTACCTTCCCTCTGTAGAGTAGCGTGTTGCAGTACATGCGCAATACAATGCCCTTTGTCGGGTAAGGGTCTGTAGAACGGCATATGGGCTGCAAGGATGTCTTGGAGCTCTGCTGCACTACAGCAGTGCTCCTTTTGTTGCCCACAGCAGATGTGGCAAATGCTGCACATGAAATTACCCTACGTAACTGTTGAAAGGCCGGTAGACTGCCCAATAGTCCCTTGTGCTTTCATTTCAGTTGTCCTTACACGCCGTACAAACACTTCATGCTACCCCATTACTCTTATTCACAGAGATGCATACATTCTGGAATACATGAATGTTTATGTATACAACAACGTGAAACAGCTTAATTACGTGGAGGAGGAAGGCATTTATTCTGTGTGACCCATGCAGGTACAGTACTTTTCTAAGCCCCACTAACATTGTTTGCGCGCTGCATATAGCCATGTTTGCTTACTTGCTTTTACATGCACTAGTATGTGCGTGAGCAAGCTGCACCAACTTTGCCATTTTGCAGACTTGACTACAAACTGTCCCACCTGTAGTTACATGTGTCTGTTTCACGGGTCATGAAAAGGCAAGCAGCACATCAATCAAGTTAACGCAATGAATCCGTTGGGCTGGCGACGGGGGCGTTGTTACCAGCACACAGTGGATGACCTATGCATGGGTATAGGTGTGGAACGGATACACATGCGTTTCCACAGCTATTTGAAAATGCATTAGAAGATGCGGACACTAATGGAGTCCTACGGTTACTTGCAGTGTGCTTGCACATATGCTGACCAGGTGCAGTCTCCCTAGGAAACGTCCATATTACTCATCTGTAGTCATCTTGGCCAGTACTGTGAGGCACAGATTCACCATGCAATGTTAACACAAAAAGAGAAACTACTGAAACACTCACCAACATTTACCATGTACATCTGTAATTGCTAAGATACACCAACACAAATCGGAAAAGGAGGAGGTAGCGCAAATGGATACATATACCACACAATTTGGCCTTCCAACGCGTTTTTCATGAGGGCAGTCAAGGAATCGATAACCAACTGTTGTTAACTGGACATTATGGTTCCATTGCAGTACCAAACAGTTATCTTCTTTACAGAAAATACTATGCTAAAGCAACGTTCTGATTACAGTGCCCTACTAAAAACCTATGAAATTCACGAACAAAAAACATTGTTAAAGGTATGTTCTGGTTAAGTTGCACTACTAAAAAACCTATGAAATCCCATGGAAAAATGTTACAGGGAAGTTCTGGTTACAGGTAAAACCGAAAAACCCCAGAAATTCGCCAGTTATGGTAAGGTACGCAACCGTAACTCGCGCTACCACTGTGCACTGCAAGGACGTAGACCCATGACCTCAGGCTCAACTATGCAAGATGCAGTTGCTAAATCGCTCCCAGCTCCCCTCAATTTCGAACCCTGCACAATGGGAAACCTTTAAAGTCTATCGGCGGGGGCACTGTATATTGCTGGAATATGGGGTCCTCAGGACAATCGGGGGGCGATTGGCGGGTCTCAAGGCAGAATTGAAGGTACTACAGACTACAGTCGGGGGAGGAGATGTGGTGGTGGGGGTAAGGGAAAAAAAAAGTGCGTGTTTGGCTGCAACAAGGGCAGCGATTGATAATTTTAGGATCGAGGTAGAGAGATGGGTATGGTTTCTGGCAGCTCCGCACTTGGCGCATCAGTAAGAGGAGGAAGGTTGGCCTAGGAAGGAAGGTAGGCCTGGGCAGTATTTGGTTCGACTGGTGCGAGAGGAAAGGGGCCAAACGGATATACCAGTACTGAGAGGGTCAGGCGCACGCTGATGTCAGAGACTTTGTATGCAGAGCGAGGGCGGGATGATTACTGAGGATGCCCAGTTGGCTAGTGTAGATGAGTCCACGAACGAGTTGCTGGGGTCTCTCGGACTGTCGACGACCTACATGTGATTAAAGTGCTGCCGACTTCCAAAGCCCCATGTTCCGACGGGATTACCTCTGAGTTTCATAAGGAATTTGGATCAAATGTGGCCAGAGATCTCCTTCAGATGTGGCAGGGAGGCATTACAGGTTGACGGTACTATCCCAGATGCTGCGGGAAGGCATTATTACTTTGCAATTAAAGCCGGCAAAGATCCGCTGGAATGTGCCAATTGCAGTCAGAATTTCTCGATCAACCTGGACACAAAGATATTTTTCAAAATTCTTTTGGTTAGGCTGCTCTCGCACCTTTCCTCGGGAGTACATCTGGATCAGTCTGGGTTTATTCCTGGGCACTGTACGGCATTACATTTGCAGTATTGGCTCATATTGATCAGGCTGTTGGGGCCCTCGTCGATACTGTACTGAGGAGGATTGAGCTTCCTTCCCACTATATTGAGTGCATCAAGGTCATGGATTCAGGAGTGATGGCGTGGATTAGTCTCGTTAGTATGCGCTCAGTGTCGTTTGTACTGGGTCATGGGACACGGCAGGGGCACCTGTGTTTGTGTTTTTTTTTTTTTGTTTTTGCGATCGCTATGGAGCCAATTGTGGCATGTCTAAGGTTGCAGAATAGGCACAGAGCTCTGGTGCTGGGCGGAGTCAAGGAGCCGATTTATATGCAGATGTTCTGCTCCTGTATGTGAAGGACCATGAGACAGCTGTTGGTAGAGGTTGAAGCTTTTGGGGACATTTTGATGCTGCGGGTCAAGTGGTCCGGATCTTTTTTGTTCCTGTTGAATGAGACTATAAGGCGCCTGCTATGGTTAGAGGGGGTTCGGTTGGGAGCAGCTGCATGCTAATATCTGGGTGCGCATTTTTGCAGGAGTCGGAAGCAGCTTTTGAAAGACGATCATGTGGCATACCTGGATGTACTGCGGAGCAAGAGTAAGCGATGGGCTGCGCTTCCCATCTCTCTCATGGGTAAGGTGGCTATGATCCTCCCTAAACTGTTGCATTTGTTTCTTAACATTCCAGTTTGGCCTGCGTCTCAGTTTTATACAGAATTGCGGTCGTCATTGGTTAAGTTGGTTTGAAGGAAGGTGCTTACCAGCACTTGGGAACAAGGTGTGCTAAACATACCCAATATGGAGCATTATTACTTCGCAGCACACGTTCGTTCGGGTCATATTTGATAACCGGTTCGCCACCATTTCCTCATGTGCCTTTCTAGAGGCAGTCGTTCAAGCCTTATATCCAGTGTCTATGAAGGTCTCTGACAAATGTCCTTTTGGCCCGGTCTTGTGTACTGTTGATGCATGGCGAAGGCTGTGCTTGAAACTGCACCCATACACTGCAGAGTTGACAGTCTGGGATATTCAGTGTATCGCCCCAACATGTGATGGGGTCATAAAGAGAGTGGGTGGGATTGGGTATCAATAATATGTTCGATTTCTATGTCGAGGGACCTTTGGGACCTGGAAGCAGGTGGAGCCCAAGCTGGGGAGGAGATTTGGACTTGCTTTTCAGTATTTTAGGATTCTTAAGGCATTTAATGGATGGGTCACCGGGATTCCCAGCCGAGCCGCAGGCATGTGCGGTTTTAAAGTATCTAGTTAACTCGGCAAATGCAGGCTGGCTGGTCTCTAATATTTATTAATGTTGCAGAATTTGGCTCCTAGGAGGAGCATTAGCATGTAGGTTGCAAGGGATGGAGATATTGGGTTGGATCGGGAGGACTCTAAATCGCGATATGTATGTACATACAGCAAGAGTGGCGATTAATGCTAGATTTAAAATTCTCCACCGTGCTTACATGTCCAATGGTGCAGAAGAAATTCGACACTACCAAGGATGGTAGATGTTCTCCATGTAAGAGGGCTAATGCAGGATTTCTCTGCGTCCTGTGGGATTGCCCCACAGTTTTTTTTTTTTTTTTTTTTGGAGGCAAGTAGCAGAGATGACGGAGGGCACAGTATTTCATGAAGTATCTCTAGATATTATGTGCCGTTTGTTTGGCTCACTCCCGGGACTCCCCAAGGGTGGGAGGATGCTGTTGTCAATCCGTATGATCCTAGCTAAAATATGCATTTTGAGGATGTGGTCTAGCTTAGTCATGCCAACAGGTGGGGAGGTGGCTGCGTGACCTGGCATGGTGTGGGGGTGTGAACCATGACTATTGTACTCCACTGCCAGCAAAGTCTAAACCCGTGGACATAGTAGAGACTGGTTAGCTTCAAACCAACTGCTACCAGGGGATACTGCCCCACTGGGAAGCCTATTGGCCAGGTGGAATCGGGGCTCAGATAACTAATAAGGCCTGGCGTCCACTTCTCAGGCCCTCTTGGGGCCAGTCCTGGCGCCAGGCTCATCAGCAAGGAAAGACATCTGCTTGGGGAACTACTTTATTTAGGCTTTCAGCCAACATGGAGGCATCCACATAGCTTTGTTCCTAGAACCAAGCTATGCTGTCTAGTGTTTTGGGTGTGGTGTGGTGGCCTAGGTACTACTTTACAGTGGCTATTTAAACCACACCCGAACAAGACAACACGCTTTGCGTTACTTTGCTTCTAGCAACGTGACGCTCACCGTGTCCAGCTTTCTCACGAGCCTGGTGAATTCTGGACCTGCAGAAAAACCAAGAACATCGTTAGCAGCAGAATCTTACCTGCATTCATCATCTTTCACTGCTTGCAGCTCCTGGGCAGCTCTGTTGGTGGAGTTCACCGCCCGGATCGAAGGACCTGAGAAAAGTAGAAAGACATCATTAAAGGAGGTAGTTGAGACATTACAACCACAAAGCGCTTAAAGACTTACCTGGTTGGTTGCTTTTCGGCCGGCATAGCTCCGGAACTCATCTGCGCTGGGGACTCGCTGCGACCTACGAAAAGAGAAAAGCTCAGGTCAGTGAGGACAAGACATCTCTGCGCTACGCAAAGCGCCTCCTTACCGCATCCTAGCGCTATAGCGCGCCATCATCTCCCGGTGAGAACCAGCAGATCCAGTTCTCCACGCTGACACTCCGCGCTCCTAGGGAGATGGGACATTTAGAACAGAGAAAAGGCATGCAAGAATTACGACGCCATCAATCGCAATAAGACCTACCTGAAAGACGCTACAAGGGCAGCAGTCAGTGATGTAACTGGACCGCCCCCGCCCACAAGACAACGCGTCCCTGCCCAGAGAGCAGGACTGAGAGTCCACCGGTTCCGACAACCAGGTGAGAAGAAAACCTGGAGGGGTTGGAAACACAAGGGAGGTGGGAGAAAACTTACCTTGGTCGCCCAGTCCTAATATAGTCTTAATTTCCAGGCGGAATCCCATCGAGACCACACCATTGAATCATTGGGAAGGGCACCAACGACCAACTGGCTGGGTGGCGCCCCCGTGGATCCCAGGTAAGCGTAACAATACTTTTGGCTCCTAGGGCTAATTGGTGACTTCCAAACATGTAAATATGACATTAACTTGAGTATTTGAGAATGTTAATAAAGAAGAATTAGAACACATCTATTACAAATTTAAACGTAATGGTTGATAAAAAAATTGACAAAGTTAAAGGAGCATCTCTCATCTCTGGTATCTCCTGGTTACCCTATGGTAGCACCTGCCGACAAGGTGATGCCGACACCCAGGAGCTGGTGTTAGCTCCTGCTCATTGAATCTTTATTTTGAACCCTGTACTGTCCTCACTGAGGACAATGAACCCTCATTAATAGCAAAAAAGCTTTTCCCGGGTAAACCACATCCAACGACCCAGGCCCTTGAAATGCCAGTGTGGTCTACTCATTTCTGACAGCCTTATCAGGGAATGGTCAGACAGCGTACTCTGGAGCATCAAGCAGCTGCTAGTACTATTAACCCTATCCTGGTCTGCCAGAATATAATCGATCCGTGACCTTGTGTCATGGACCAAGGAATAAAAGGAGAAATCCTTTTTGGCAGGATGCACCGTCTTCCATAGATTAAGCAAGCCCAGGTCTTCTAACCTCCATATTTAGCCCTGGCTGCCAGTGACGAAGTCTGCATCCTGTGTTGACCTATCTAACTTTGCATGCACTATTGTATTAAAATCCCCTGTCATGATCAGCTGTGTATGCAAATATGCCAGGCACCTAAACCAGAGGGAATCATGGAATCTAGGATCATCTATGTTGGGCCATACTCCTTGATGACCGTGACCAAACGCTGCACCAGTGTCCCAGAAATGATCACAAAATGCCCTTCAGGATCACTTTGCGAGTGCAGGGGTTGGAACCCAAGAGACTTTTGGGATCCCACGAGAGTATGAGGAATAGGAAACATTGGCAAACACCTTGTTCTTCCCCACCAAGTGAGTCCCCTGAAGCATAAGGATCTTGGCTCCATGCAGCTCCCATAAACCAATACCATTAGCATTTTAGCGTGGTTATTAAGACTGCGCACATTCCAACAAAGGGGGATGCACAACTCCTGTCTCACCTAACCAGTTGCCAACTTTGCTGCCCCCAGGGACAATCCTCCATACATCATGACTCACAAACCACATCCAGCAAGCCCAAAAGGGCGCAGAGCAATTTGAACCCCACCGCCCGCCCACACCAGTTCTCCCAACAATCCCGACACCACCAACCTGGGCACCTACCCGGGAACGTCTGGATACAGCAACTGACCTGTTTTGTTACATAACCATCAACAAGAACAGTGTGTGCTCCAGTGGTATAAAAACTTCCCTGCCCCACCCCCACCCAAGAATTCCACCAACACATGAACAGATGGCATAGAGGCAGTACTGGCCACAGTGCAATACACCCCTGTCGCCTTTCCACCTAACTCCAGGATCTTTTAATGGGAAGGTTAGGAGAAATCCTAACCTCTTGCTTGAATATGGAAGCTCAACTAGCATTGTGGTTGTTCTTACACCATCCATCATAGGGTTGATTGTCCAAGTCTTCACAACACCACTGATGTGCCTCATCGGTGGCCTGGGATTCTGGAATTGCTCAAGATGTGCAGGTAGGCCATACACCTTTGGTTTCGGGTACTCAAGAACAAAGTAGACGGTGACAGCTCCTCGGTCTCCTACGAGTAGGAGATGAACAGAGAAAAGGTGGAGCAGGTCTTTTGCTTGTGTTGGATTACACAGATTGACACGTTCACTTCAGTTCAAGCAAGAAGTACAAGTCCTTCTGCTATAGTGAACGTGAAGTTGCCTCCTGTGCTATTTACTAGTGATTCCTTCTGAATTTAACCTCCTCCGTGCGTTCTGCTAGTGTGGGTGGGTTTTTGTGTGCATGGGGAGGGAGTTGAAACAGTTATCTTATTGCTCCTGACTGGTTTCAGAGGACCTGATAACGCTGCAGGGCCTTGCCTTCCATGGAATATGTAATGCAGGATGCGTCAACTAATGTGAGGACAGTCTACATGCCTGGTTAAGGAGTGCTTGAGGTATAATGATTACACCAAGAACATCTTCAGAAAGATTGCAATGTTCTCCATTAAAAACACTCAAACACCAAGTCCTGTTCATAGGGCATGTTTGCACATAGGTTTTGTGATGAGGGTGTTCTCCTGCTATGCCCCACTGGCACAGTTCTTGAATTACTCCTGTCATTTTCCAATTCCTGTCTCAATATTGACACAGTTAAGTGATTTGGCAGCTCTCCACAACTTTTGAGAGCAGCCCTGAGAAAGGCTCTTTTTTCCTAGGTGATACTGTGGTTGCTCAACGGCTTGACTTAACGCATTTCGGTTAACCCTTCATGGTTCCCCATCAGACTTGGTGCTGTCCTACATGATGGTGGCTCTGCTTGAGCCTTTTACTGCAGTGGGTGGTGGGTTTGTCGTAAGCATGCATTGGAGTTCAGTGGACATGCGGCTGAAGCCAAAATGTAAGTGTTGGACATCTCTTGCATCATCAGAAATGTGGTGATCTATTGAAACACTAATTCACAAGAAGTGGCAAGAGTGAACCGGATTTTTCCTGCTTCCCGAATTGTTTTAAAGGAGCAGAGGTAATGCATGCAAGTCGTTTTTTTTTTTTTTTTTTTTTTATGAACCAAACATCTTATTGAGCATTTTTCACAGTTTAAATCTCAACATAACGCATAGACGCATACATATCACTCTCGGGGTCAGTCATTGCTCCAAGCATCGAGTTGGTGGTAGATCTTTCTTTGGCTGGGGCCTCCCTCTGGAACAGCCTCCCTGCCTCCCTGAAACTTGAGGAGGACCATCTCCGGTTCCGGGAGTACCTCAAAACCTTGCTCTTTGCTTCTGCTTTCTCTCCTCATCTTCCCTGCTGAACTCCTGGCTGAAACTGTACTGGTTACCTGGCCACCCTCTGATCTCGGGCCCAGATTCCCTCCCCTGCCGGTTACACACCTGCACTGCCTCCCTAGCAACCGCCGCATTTTGGGACTGTTTTCTGTATCCATACAGTCCCCCACCTGCACTTGACACCTGATGTCTGCACTTACCCTTGGCACCAGCTGGCCCTATCTCCTATCATTTTATTTACTCTATTACCCCATGTACTGCACTGTTCCCCCCCCTCCACCCCCCTTTCTGCTCTTTCCTCTTCCCTTGCACTTGCATAATCTGAATGACACTTGGCCTAGTAGGATCGTTGTCTCAGTCTTCCTCTGTCCCCCCTCCCTTGCTGCATTGCACCTTGAAACACTTGTGTATAGGCGTGTTATGAGTGCCATAGCATATCAGCGCACTAGTAGGATCAAGTCATCTACCTGGTTAGAGGGGGCTGGTTAGTCAGGCCTGAAAATGTGTACGAATAATCGAGGAAAGCGGGCCGGGTTCTATGGAATTTGTGCAGGTTTTACAGTCTGGTGGCTGTGATCTTCTCGGCTACAATTGAGTCACAGCACTTTGCGCACCCCATTGGGAGGGCCGGGCCCTCCGGTTTCTTACATAGACATGCTATTGTTATTTTGGCCGCTGTCCTCCCCCAATTCCGATCCCTCCCCCTCTGCTTTTCCCCAGGAAGTTGAGCCCCTGCACATTACATGTTAGGAACCAGAGTTCCCTGCTCGGTTGAGTTGAGGCAGACCCCTGCTCCTGCGCTGCCCGCTGAGGTTGATGTGATGTTGTGTCAGTTCGCCTTTTAATCCCCCCCCCCTCTTACAACTATTGGTGTCGAGTCCAGCCCTCCACCAACGGGGTGTCTGACTGCGACCTGCCACCGACCCTTGTTGGGGGCCAACGGGCCCCTGACTTAACAGCTGGCCATAATTAAAGGCAGTGTATTGGTGCTTCAACTGCGTGGATGGGGGGGCTTTGCAGTGTAGGGCCCAGCACCGTCAGAGTGCTCGGTGTCTGGCATTCAATCCACTGTGGATTGTTAGATTCCTGGTGGCTAGGGGGTGCAGTTCAGTCCTTATCTGGTTTCCTGGGCTGCCCGGGGGGCGCTGCAGTGTCTGTGCCTTTGTTCCACTAGCACCCAGCTTGTTTAGGGGGGGGGCACTAGCGGGCACCCGTTGCGCTGCTCCATTTTCGACTTCCTCGCCCTCCTCCACTGGGTTCTATATGTATTTTTATTTTATTTTTTTCAGCCTCCGTTAGGTTATGGACTTGCCATTGCTTGCCTTCCCAGGTGCGATGTCGGAATCCCCAGCGGTATAGGATCTTCTGTTCCCTTAGCCAGTCGATCATGCATTTCAAGGCTTTCCTTTTCATTAAGGTACTGTTTGTCAAATACTAGTAAAGTAGGATGGTTGCGTCTCTGAACTGAATGTGCTAGAGTTCCTCGTCTCCTGCATGATTTTCTCTTTGCCCTGTGGCTGAGAAGGCTTGGACCTGGTGCGGTGTACTCTGTCGATCTCTAATGGAGCACTGCCTGGGAGCGTTAAGATGAAACGGAACAGGTCCTTTGTGAAGTCTGCTAGGTCTGCGTCCGGGACCGAGGTGGGGATAGCCCACAGGTGGATGTTGTTCCGTCTCAAGCGATTTTCAGCGTCTTCTTGCTTCGTCTCCAGTGCTTCACACCGAGCTTTGAGGGCTATTAGTTTGCGCGCCCCCTCGTCTTCGAAAGCCTGCTTGCGGAAGTTGTTCTCTAGCTCTGCTGTCCTGTTTTCTACCTCCTCGTTGTGTCTATCCAGGGTGGATATTTTCTATCACTTCACCTGTACCTTTCTGGTACTCCCTGGTCATAGCCGTCAACAGCTCCTGGAGGTCTGATTTTGTTATTGCTTGGGAGGAGTTGCGGGCACCATCCCTTTAGCTCTTCTCCATTTGCTCGCCTTTTTTATTTATTTTCGGGGTGCAGATGGACCAACAGTGTGGCGATATAGGTCTGCTTTGTGCCTTTTGAGTTTTTTGCCATGGTTTCAACCCGGACCCCTGCTGAACAGAGTTGCCCCCCGGGCTCTCCCTGGTTTCCACAGCGGGGTGCAGTGGTTGCAGAAATTCTGATGGCCCTGGTGTGCCTCCCAGACGGCGCTGCTCTGATCTGGTTGCTTGACCAGCTCCCCTGGCCTGTGCCGGCAAAGGTGAGGCTGATTGCTAGGCGCTGCAGCCATGCTGCCGCTTTGTGTGCCTATGGGTCAGCTGGGGCTTTCTCCAGGGAGGATAGGGTCTTATCGGTGGTTCAGGATTGTTCAAAACCTGCTTGATGACTCTGGAACTGGTGACCTTGGCATCTCCATGGGTTGGGTTAGAGCTGTTGTATGAGTGCGCAAGCCCCTTGCGTCTTTGATGATGGGCACTGAGCTGTGCGGCTCCCTTATTGTGCCGGATTTAGTTGCAGCGTGCACGGAGGATGGCAGCAGAGTCTGACCTGTCTCCTTTGTTGTTGTGGGTGGCATACCCCCTGAATGTGCTCCTGTTATGCCGCATTTTCCTGCGTCTGAGGGGGGCCGTGAGTAGAGGTGAGTGTTGGAGATAGCTTGCCGGTACCTCCTGTGTCTCTTCAGGGAAGGCTTGGCTAGACTGTCGTGATGCAGGGGGGTGTGGAGAGCCGATGCTGCACGGGCCCATGCTCTCTGGCCTCAGGTCCATCCCAGTTGCTGGTCGGTGCCTGTGCGGTGGATCCCTCCATTTATTCCTCCCCGTCCCAGAATGCTGGGGGCTCAACAGTTTGTGCCGTTCCACTTGCTGCCCCAACATGCGCCTCTGCGCACGCTTCACAGGGCAGGTCTCTGTGCTCTTCCCGTGGCCCGAGTTTGAGCTGGCCACCAGCTCGCTACAATGCCGGAGTGTGATTCCGGCCATCCTCGGTCCTGGCTCCCAAATGCAGGGGCATGCAGCGTGTGTTCCTCACCGTTATTGCCTGCTTCCTTCGGACAAGGGGGGGGGTCCCCTCCAACACGATGTTCCACTCTGGTTGGGATGCAGCTTTTTCGATCCCGGTGTCAGACCTAGCCTGCAGCGGGGGGCCAGAGAATCCATGGGGCGAGACCTACCTACCTACCTACCTACCTACCTTCACCTTGCTTATCGAGGCTATTGCATCGGTGTATTCGGTGTGCCCGCCATTTTGGATTTGGATGCGTTACTCTGGGGTTGCCTTCCTGCGCCTTGTCCTCGGAATTGAATATGGTTAACTAAGAACCCCATCTGGCATCTGGGGGTGCTCCATCCCTTCTTTGCTTTACATTCCTCGTTCTTGCTGCTTTTTGTATTGCTGGTGTGTATGTGGCTGGTGGCGAGTCAACGCCAGGAGCTCTTACGGAACCATGCAGCTAGCTGCGGCTCCAAGCCATGCCCCGCAAATTAGGGATTGCGGTGAAGCGGACACTAGGCCTGCTGCGATTATTTGTGTGGTGAACACACTTTGAGGTTAAGACGGATCACAATCTATCGAAGGAGTTATTGCAAAAAAACATCCAATGTATTCTCATATATCAGGAAGTGGTTTGCAAGATCATGTTGCCCTAGTGCATGTGCTACTTTAAAAATGAAATGGCCCTGCAGACATTTTGTTTTTATTTGAAAAACAAATGTCGATTTCAATCAATAATGACTTGCAATAACACATTTACAGATGACAGAAGCATTCCCACGAAGGGTGTCTGTACAATAGTATAAAGATGAGAACAAGCAGTGAGCTGGTTTATGAAGGCGTACAAAATT
Organism: Ambystoma mexicanum; assembly: GCF_040938575.1. Lineage (NCBI taxonomy): Eukaryota > Metazoa > Chordata > Amphibia > Caudata > Ambystomatidae > Ambystoma > Ambystoma mexicanum. The sequence goes on from NC_090927.1 coordinate 454,490,241, forward strand.
AGGACATCTACCAGGGACAAAACAAACAAAATGTATATAGTAAGTGTGACTTACAAAGTTAACCTTAACCTAAGAGGCGAGTACTAATTAAATATACTAAATTACATTATTAAGCTTCACTGGAGGAGGCAGTGGTGGGGGTCAGGGAAGATTGGGTAGAGTGCAGGGTGATGGGTAGAGTGCAGGGTGAGCACACTCAAGGAAGTTCAAGTCTAGCTTTGAAGAGATCCATTTGGGATGGCTTTGATTGATTGTTATGGGCAGTGGGTTCCAGTGAAGCGGGTTCAGTAGGGAGGTGGAGCGGAAGCAAGAGGAGGCACAGGGAGTGTGTAGGCAGAGGAGGGTTGATGAGTAAACTGAGATGCATTCAGACGGGTACTGAGGAGCAAGACTATCAATAGCTTTGTAGAGCAATAAAAGGAACCTGAAGAGTGGTTGTGCATGAAGAGCCAACCAGCATATTGTCGGTAGGTAGAGTTGGGGCGAGGGGGAATCTGGGTAGCTAGTGGAGGGTGCAGGTGGCAAATTTGATGACTTTGTCCACACAAAAGAAGGAATAGAGAAGAGGGCCAATGCGCAGCTGTAGTCCATTTTTCTGAGCACAAAAGTGGAGAAAGAATACTTCTGTTTAGTTCAGCTTGAGGCAACGGGAGATTTATCCAGTAACTAATTCAATTGAGACAGTTGAGTGAAGGAGGAAAATTTGAAATATTTTTTAGTCCTAAGCAAAAATAAATCTCATCGTAAAAGCCAAAGAATGAAAAGTCATCCTAGGGTAGACCTATAAAGAGTGAAGAGCAGAGGTTCAAGGATTGGTCCTTAGGGTACACCGACAGGGAGAGGGGGGGGGTTCAACGGTTTGCAAATTCCAAGAGATTTGAAGGATTGACTTTGCAGGCAGGAGGTGATCCAGGCAAGCGCAGATTTGGTGAAACCCATGGTTCTTGAGAGTGAGGAGAGGCCAAACATGCCAACTGTTGCAAAAGGGCCCAAAAGGAAAAGCGTAGAAATGAGCATGTTTGGGACCCTCATGAGTGCATTCTCTGGAGTGTTTACTAGGCAAGCCAGATGGGAGTGGATCCCGAAGGCCGTTAAAAATATACTGCCTTTATAAAGTAGTTAAACACAAGTGTTTCAATGCGCGACATGGCAAGGGCAAATGGAGGGAGAACAAGATCTTACTAGGCCTAGTGACATTGAGATTGCGCAAGTGCAGGGGGGCGGGAAGGGGAGGGAGGGATTTTGGATAAGTGCAGGACTAGGAATAAAAACACAAATCGTGCAGACAATGGGTGGTTGAATTTTAGAGTACCAGTGGTGAGCAAAGTCATTCGCTGAAAGGGAGGAGGTGATGGATATTGGCTTGGGAGGTGTAAGCAAAGATTGGAGTTTAGATGAAAGGGTGCAGGTGATTGCAAAGGGAGGACATTTTTTGAAGGATTTGTCAGCGTGCCAGAGGTTAGGGCAGCAAGGGAATCTTTGTAGGCTAGGAGTAGGGAAGGTGTCCATAATTTGTGCCTCGGTCATATAGTAGGACTGTTTGGCGGGCTGCTGTTGAAAGCAAGGGAGTATGAGAAGCTGGTTTCATAGGGTGTTTTTACCGAACATGAGAAGGATGTGACAATGCAGCAGGATTATCCAGGTGTCTGTGTTTGTGTTTTTTTTCTTTTTCTTTTCTCCAGAGAAGTGCTATTATTAAGGGTACCCTGAAAAGTATAGGATATGGGGGGTGCATAGCTGATCAGAGACTAGATTGATGCAGAAGGTGAAGGGGTTCAAAGAGATGTCATTTTGCCTCCCAGGAAGGGTAGGTCGGTAGCAGGATCCTTATCAGTTTGTCAGGGAGGGGAACAGTGGCAAAACCAAGCCATACAAACAATGTGATTTATGGGGCCCCAAAATGGAAGTTCAAATTGAGTCGAAGGGGGTGTCAGTTGTTTGAGGAAAGAATGACTTGTGCTGTTTCAATCAATGAATACATTAAAAAAAAGTCTTCCCTTGGGAGAGAATTGTTTGATATAGTGGGGCCTGTAATGAGTGGAGCTACAGGAGAATGTATTATTTTGGCCTTAATTGATCACATCACTTGTCTGCATGTGTTGAGGTGATCCTGGTCAGAAATTGGACCCACGGTGTGGGATTTTTTTTTTTTTACAAATTATTTTCGGTTATTGCAGTCAAGTACAAGTACAGATGGGGAGGAAAGACATCTGACGAGGGATTCAGAGGAATGACATTTGAGATGGGACATATCACTTCTAGGTGTTTGGATCTGAGCCCACCCTTTTCCTGCCCATATCCATCCTAATACCTATGACCATTCTCTTCGATTTCTGCCTCTCCCTGCCCAAAACCCCTCCACGTGGGAACTCTTTGAGCTCTGAGCTCACTTTAATGAAGGCATTCGATTCTCTGCTCAGGGCAGGCACTTCTATTAAAATTACTTCTAAAAGTAATTAATTGCTAAGAATTACTGACGAAAGCAATTATGAGAATCTGACCCCTCACAGTGCACCCTCATGAACCTTCTTTCCTGGCCAAGCTAGAAACTATCTTTGTGTAAACGCTGTTCCTCCAATCGCCTGCTTCTCCTGTCACTGTTTTGAATCATGGCCATATCCCCTTTGTTCCTCCCTCCTCTTTAGCTGGGCTTCCAGCAAACGTCCCCCCTTTTTCCCCATGCTAGTGATGAGGCCCGCAATCAGAAGAGAGAATATTTTGCTTTCTGCGTATAATGCTTATTCACCTTGTATTTTGCCATCTTAAGTACCAGCAGCACGTCTGCCCTGGGATCCTTCTCATATTGTTGCCTTAAACCCTTCACCTTTCTCCAGACCCACCAGCCTATCCTTAACCTCCCTCTTCTTTTGGGCTCCCTTCTGCAGAATTACCCCACCCCGTGGCCCCAGAAATACACCTCCCCGCCACCCATAAGGGGCCCGCCAACTCCACTGAGCCCTCCTGAGTGTCTAGAAGCCCTCTATCATGTCCATCTTCTTATCACCCGGGTTCTTCAGCATGCTGATATTCAGCCATCCCCTTCAGGAACATTGGCCCTTCAGCGTCATATCTAAGGATATTCGAACAGCGTCGTCTTATATTCACCCTCGGAAACACCTCCCCGTAAATCTGCTTGGATGCCACTCTCCTCCATCCTTAACTGCATGCCTTGAAAACACAATGTGAAGGTGTACTCCCTGGCTGTTGGATTTGCTTCAAGCTGTCTTTCCCCCTCCTCAACCGGTCTGTGTCTGTCCAATTTATCTAGAATGTGGTCTATAGTTTGATTCCAATCCCCCCCCCCCCAGAACTATGCTGCTGTTGCGTATCTCATCCAGTGTCCTAGAAAGGAATGAGAAGGCGGCCTGTTAATATGCCGTGGGAGCATATATAATTGGACCACTATAATGTTGCTAACCACCTGCATTCTGATCGCTATCAATCTACCCTTGCCGTCTGCCCAGCCGTGAGCAACGTCCAGACGAGGATGGCTAATAACTACATCTGCTTCGTCGATTTTGTTTTAGTTTAATATAGTTGTTGAGGCCATTGATATTCAATGATATTATGCGCAGGGCTTTAGTCGTCCTATATGGCGCCACTGCTCGTGTTATTTATAGGGGTCTTTCTTTCTTGCTAACCACAAATCCCTGCTTTGATTCCCTACCATCCTTTGCACCCTCCTTTGGTCATGCCCCGTGGTGAGGGCTCATGTTAATCTTGGACCACTGCCCGCTTGCCGAGCAACCATAACCAGTAAACCAAAAACATGATGGAGCGGCCATGATATCCCTACTTCCCTCCTCCCCTCCAATCTGTGATGATGGCATGGGCCTCTCCTTGAAATAGCATAAAACTCCTCATTCCTCCCCTTACCACTGTGTACCTCTGGCCGTGATACGCCCCCGCCCCCCCCTGCTCCCCTCCAGGCCAACCACCCTTTCCTCTCTCACCCCCAGACCCCCAAGTACATACTTTCGTGTGCACTTCTAGACTGCGTGGTTCGTCCTTTGAACAACCCATAATTTTTCTTTTCTACTCCCGAAGTCTGTACAAGGTTGCTATTTTATTGGTGATCTGGATTTCTCTCTTGGCCTCTCTCTCCTCCTGGTCAGTTTTGAGCTGTGGGCCTGTCAGCCAGTAACTTCCTCCCACACGCTGGAAACCTGTCTGTGGTCCTCCCTTCTTGCAGTTCCCTGCAGGCGTTTTTATATTGCTCCTCGTTTCTCTGCTGCGCTTGGGTTGAAATGTGTCATTGTCACTGGCATCTACTCCTGTATAAAGTGCTGCAGTTTTGCTGAATTACAGCGTCCTTTGACCCTTTGTAATCAACATTTTAGCAGGGTCTAACAGTCCATACCTTATGTCCAGCTATTTCAATTGCGGTCTGAGCAGCAGGAGTTTTTTTCCTAGTCTCCATGATCTCCTTGGAGTAATCCGCTGATAAGTAGATTTTGTGGCCTTGCCAGATCATGGGGTTTCCTTTCTTGGCCCGCATCAAGATCTGCTGCACATGGGTATTTCAGAAGGCAGGCAGTGAGGGGGTCGCGCGCTCTTGCATTACTCTTCTGGCCCTATGGGCTCTGTGGATCTCCAGGGGCCTGGTCTACTCCAGGCTTCAAGACTGATGGTATCCATTTCTCCAAGAACGCCACTGAGTCACCTTCCTCCACTTTTCCAGAAAGCCTAAGAAGAAAACATTGCACCACCTACTCGTGTCCTCCAATTTATTTTGAGCCGCCTTTACCTCCTCGAGCTTTGCCTAGAGCAAGAAAATCTTGTATGCCACTTTCTTCACTCTGCCCACTCTCTCCTCCACCTTGGTCATCCTGTTCCTTAGTCTATTCACATCCGTCTTCACTGCTAACACACGGTGTGCGGTCCATTGGTGGCCTCATTTAGTTTGCGAATTGTTGCAGAACCGGGTCTAGCTTGGATGACTCCATCTCTGCCTGTGTGGTAGCCATGCGGGACCATCCTCGTTCTCTCGCCTGCCTGTGGCATTCTGCTACACGTCAGTTACTTGCTGCCCCCAGAGGGCACACATCCCTGCTGTGGTAAACCCCTAGTTTGTCCCTCTCAGTCTCATGCTACCTCATAGTGCCTCCGCCTAGGGTTCTGGGCTCACCAGCCAATGGGGCTGGACTGCTCTTCTGCTGGTTCTTCCGTTTTCCTCAGCAGGTAAAGTCTGCTCCAAGAGGTCTTCCCTTTTCATCTGAAAACCACATATTGGTATGAACGTAGACAGATCATGAATAAAGTTGAGTACCTGCCACAAATAGCCCTCCCACTGCGAGATGCTAGGACTCTATGCAATGGGAGCGTAATGTTTAGTCAGAAGTTGAACTTTCTTCTAAAGTCAAGGAGGCTAACCAAGGTGATGGAGACCTTTTGAGACGTGTACCGTTTCTCCTCACCCCTGGTGGGATACTTGGTGACAGAAGCCCCTTTAAGGACCCAGGATTTTCCCAGGTATATGCTGCACACTTGAAACTACAACTTTTATCCTTTTAGACCTTGGTGGTGGTGGTAACTGCAAAGGAATGTACATTTCCCTTCTGATTCAGGCCACTCTGCATCTATAGAGCGCTTGATGTCGTTTATTGACCTTTATTTTCCACAACAGGCTGGCCCATTCCTGACCCACTCCTGTGTTTCTCACACCGTCTCCTATCAATTGTCTGGTCAGCAGGCTGAAGGCCTTGATCCGGAACAAACTCCAACCTGTACTGTTAAGCCTTGTGCAGAATTTTGTTACGGTTTTTGTTTCATTGTTCAGGTTCTAGCTTTAAAGCTGTGCTCTTTGGGGCGCCGGCACCTCTACCCCTAGGGGGCTTTTGCTGCCCCACGACAGGCTCCTCCACTATTCCAATTCCGGCTGCCACAGCTGGGGTCCGTGGGGCCAGTCGCCCTGGCTCCTGGGATAATGTTCACAACTGCTCTCCCCAACCGCTGCTACAGCTCTTTTTATCGGTGCCGGCGCCACGCTGAATCACCTGCAGTCCCGCTGCTCGTCTCGTTCTCTGCCTCACACCATCTGCCATTTTCTGTCAGCCTGCGCTCGGAGGTCGTTGCTGTAAGTTTGCTGTGATCCAGACTCCTCGGCCGGCATCACCTTGCTCTGCAGTTGTTCCTGGTCTCATTTTTCCACTCATGAGTTTTAGGGAAGTAAAACCAATAGTTACTTTTTAGATTTACAGTAATATAGGGGTAGTAGACCCTAGCGATTGTACCGTGACGCGCAGCAAGAAATCACTAAGTAAACCAACTGGACAATATACTTTTTGTGAATAGTGGAACACTCATTCTAGCAACAGTAAAACACCTATAACTCTAATTCAGGATAACTGGTATTCTAGCTTGGGGTGTAATATTAAATTACAGATGCAATAAACAAACAGTTCTATTCAAGATAAGTAAAACCTATAGACTTTTTACAGGAGCTATCAGAAACTTAAAGGCAGGTATAAACCTAAAACTCTTTTGTGTCTGTATACAACAGACCAGGGAAAGCAAAACAGTGTTACACTTTATGAATGACTCAGTTATTCTAGGTAGGTAAAGCCTAATGCAGACTTATTCTGGACAGGCTAACAAGTCGGGGGATGCAAGACCCAGTTGGGGGACACTCCTACATTTATCCTAACAGGAATAGTGAAGTGAAACCAACAGCATTTCTTTTGGGAAGAGGCACAACCAAATCACAGGTGAGGAAATATAACCTTACATCTACTTTCTGTTAGAATGGTGAAACAAGGAAAGATGTTGCTTACTTTTCAGAATGGCAGAACATTTCTAAGGTAATACCTTTTGTAACTGTTAACTCTCAGAAGTTGGTTGCCAACCAACATCTTTTGCAAGTAAGTAACTTTTAACACATATTCCCTTTTCTAGGCAAAAGACCCAATCCTTGGAAGTCTTTGCCTTATTCTTGGAGCATGAGTGTTCAGTGGCAGAAGGCGGGGGGGGTCCCTAGGGTCTAGTGTCCAACAGCCAGGCCCAGGATATGTTCGTAAGTAGCAAAAGTCGGAGTTCCTAAGGAACACTGTTAGAACAAGTAAGTACTTTACTTGAGAATTGGTTGAGGGTCCAGGGGCTTTAGAGAAGACACTCTAGGAGGATTCCAGCAGGGGCCTGGGTGCACTGGACGAGAGGACTCCCAATCACAGAAAACACCCCAAAACTACACAGTAATCACAAGAGACATAAGGTAAGTAAATAGCCAACCCAGCACAGTACCGCCGCACAGAGGATTTTGCAGCAGGACGACTTCAGGATCTGCAGCCAACAACCCGGTTGTTGCATGCCTTCATCAAGAAGACAGAAGACGGCACACTGGAAGGGCTTTTGCAGCAAGAATCACGAGGAAGGCTCTAGACGGGGTTTTCCAAGCGACTGGATGCAGCTTTGTGAATTCGGCACCCTTTTCAGGAGCACAAAAGACAGAATATCGCTGGTCGGATTCTTGTCGTTTGCAAGGTCCAGCACTCTGGCGATGGTACTTTTCAGACTAGAATCGTGCCTCTGGAGATCCAGCAGGATGCCCACGAAGTTTCGGCCAGAGCCAGATTCGTAAGACCATGCACTGCACCATGGCTCGAGGTCCCAGGGTATTTGGGTATTGCAACCCTGCAGCACAACGTGGGATGGCTCCAAAATGCAGGTCTCCCCAGGCTCTGAGTCAGGGGGTGCGGGGGGGGTTTCGGGTCAAAGTTTTCGGAGTCCCCAGGACAATTGGAGGAAGGGCTACAGCAGGTTCTGGTTACACAGCAGGCTCTGCAGTCACTGGGGGGGATCAAATCCTTCAGGATAGCCAGCCTTTCAGTTAGAACTGGAATGACACACTCAGACTGGAAGACAAAGTGCTGCAGAGTTTTGCACTCCTCTCGCTTCCTGCCTTCACAGCCACTCTGGAGCCTGGGCGGGGAGTCCGCAGGACTCTCGCTGAAGATAAATCTCACACAAAGGAATTTCCCTCCCTGGATGTCGGGGGGGGGGGGGGGGGGGCAAGAAAGGACCTTTTTCTCACTCTCTTGTATTTTGCCCTGATTTTGGATTTCGTTTCCTCTGTTATTGACAAACTCCATAGGCATTTACTTTTTGTATGGTGACACACAGCACCTTCAGTGCAGTGTCCCAGAGAAATACTTTAGATTTCTCATGAGGTTTGTGTGAACTGCCGTTCCCAAGAAAAGTAAATTAAAATTGACTTTACCTTTTTTCTCTTTGTAGGTCCAGCACACACCTTATGTGGAGTGCTGGGGGGGTCGCCTAGTAGCCCCTGATCCTACATTTGCATGTAACATTGTTTAGGTTACCCTCACTACTTTAAATGGCTGGTGGCAGTGGTTTAATTTTTCTACCTTTTGTGCTTTTGTACCGCAGGCTAAATCCTCAGCTGCAGTATAGCACCCATGGGTGACCATGCTAGGCAGAAACCTGTGTAGTTCCCTTGGGGACCACTGCAAAAGATTTAAGACTACAGGTGTTTGGCAGTAAACCCACTTGGTAGCAGTCTGTACCACACAGATTCACTTGGTAGCTGTGGCTGAGCAGTCAGACTTCCCTCAAGAAGAGTTAGGCAGTATATAGAGTATACACAATAGGTACAGAGATACAGTAGCACAAGCAAACACTGACCAGAGCTTTGGTGTAAAAGTATATAATTATTTAAAGACACACTTGTAAATTACACTAGCAACAAAGGTAAGTATCTTCAGCACACAGTCACTTATATATATATCCCTAATTACTTATTAGACAAGTCTTAATGAGAAACACCACTTATTTTCAGACAGAGGTGAGCGCTTAACATAAGATGGCACTCTAATAAGTTATTAAAAAAGGGAGGGAAAAAGGCAGAGTTATGGAAGCACACAAATTTCAATACTTTTAAAAGAACCACAGTAAGGCAGGATGGGCAGAGCTCTACTGGAGAGCATGGAAGTCAATTGCAAGGCCAAATCTTGGAGAGTGCAAGCAGAAGGGGTCCAGGTTCACACAGTAGGGTTATGCCCAAAGAGTCTTGTAGATAGTTTGCACACAAAGAATGAAATTAAAGTCAGGAAAAGTTAGCTAGGTTGTCCCAGGCCAGCCCAGGTTAGAAAGTCGAGGCTTTACTGTCACCCTGAATGATCTGTCGCAAGGGAAGCCAGGCGGGACACAGTACCTTAAGTGTGAAGAAAGCTCCAGCGGGGGCAGTTGTTCCTGGCAGCGGGTGCAAGTCGGTGTTTCGTCCAGAGGAAGAGGAGGTCTCGCCGTGGAGGAAAGATGAAGGTCGTTGCACTGCCAGGGAAGAAACCAGCCGTGGAGTTCTTTGGTTAAAAGGTACTACCCTACTCTTCGCGGTAGTGGTAAGCCGTGGTATTTCCGTTGCCGGGGTGCTTGGCACGGGCAAGGCGGCCACGAGATGCTCCAGGAAGGTGAAAAGAAGGCAAAACTGGTTATCCCCACCAGTCAAAGGAAGAAGACTCTCCGGACTGGAGATCTCCTCTGTCGTCGGGGGAAAAGTGTGAGACGGTTCAGCAGGGCTCCACCGGTGGTGGTGTTGCAGGTCGGCTCAGCTTCTCCCTCCTCGGATTCTTAGGTCATGTGGCGACTTCTGCAGTTCCAGTCCCCAAAGCCCTGCTTTTATGCAGCAAACCACCATTCATTCAGCCTAGCTGTCAAACATTGGGCCAATCACACAAGAGTGCGACTTGAGTTGCCAAGGCAACTCAGACCAGGATGCCTAAACCCCCTCCCACACCCCCTGTGGTACCCAGACAGAGTGGCACCACTTTTGGAGGCTTCTGTGGAGAAGCCCGCCAAAAAGTGGAACAAAGGGCTTGACTTGGATTGGAGTCACAGAAGAGAACACAAACGCCATTTTAGAATAGAGTTCTGGCAAAAAATACCAACCGGTGAACTAATATTAAATAAATAAACCGGCGGTTTGTTCGAGGCTATAGGAATTAAATAATTAAAGTTGGTAGCCTCGAACAATGGGAAAATCCCATAGAGATATATTTGCGGTCGAATATAACAAGTAGTATCCACTGCCACCAGCCAAAACTCGATCGGGGGGACGAAGACGTGCCCCCTCGAACAGACCCCGGGGCAATCGAATTGCCCCGACCAGTACGTTCACATTATGATGGTTTGTACTGGTTTCTGTTCATAATTTCGGACTAGTAAAGCCAATGGTGACTTTACATACCCTGGGAGACAATGGTCAACCCCAGGGTATGGCATCTATGTTTGGGGGTCGCTACGACACCCCTGGGTTATGGCACAGAGGGTGCTGTGTAACCCACATCAAAAACACATGAGAGCCTATGGAGTAAAAGAGCCCATAAAACACATGGAAAGACAAAGGAACACCTCAAATCATGTCTAACAGTGGGAGTAAAAGAGTCTCACTCTTAGCAGGAGAAAAAAATAAACCCCAAAAAATCCAGCAAAGCTGCTGGGGGACTCGCTAGGTTTGGGAAATTAGCCTTTACAGAGAATTCTCCTTAACAGACCATTTTTGTCAAAATGTCCCGGTCTTCTTTTTTTGCCATCTTCTGTTTGGGTCTGGTGCACATTATCAATATTAAACAGAGGTATCAGGGCGCAGGCAAAAGTAAGAGGTCATACAGCTTAGTACACAGGTTACATTAGTTACATTAGAAACTGGTATGAAATGAACATCAAGTCTAGGAACCATTAGCTGAATATACCTACAGAAACGACGGTAGCGACTGTACAGAGATAAATAATATATCGACAATCAACATACAGAGAAATGTACAGTTTATTTACAGGTATGGACCATTTTAGCAAGTTTACTTATCGTCATTCTCTAAGAGCAATGTGATCAGATTTTTGCCTAAATTTGGTGAAAGTTTGGTCCATTCTGAGTGTGGTTGGTAGCGAGTTCCACGGTTGGGCTGCTTTGACTGGGAAGCTAGTTCCCCCAATGGTGGATAGTTTAAAGCGAGGCAGTTGAAGGCAGTTGGAATTCGCTAGTCTTGTAGGTCTAGTCGAATTTTTTTTCTAGGAAATCTTTCTTTTGGATATCGTGGGGCTTTATTGATTTGACATTTGTGGGTAAGGGATGCTGCCAAGTCTGATTTTCTCTTGGGTGGATAGCCACTTGTGCATCCTTCTTGTTTCAGAGATAGGTTCTCTTTTGGAGATACTGAGTGCCGCTCTGAAGGCATTATTTTGGAGTGTCTGTATTTTGTTAAGAATACGCTTAGTCGTTACGACATACAGGGCATTGCAGTAATCTAGTTTGGATAGTATGAGGCCCCTAGCTAAAATCATGCAACTGTAGGATGAGAGGAATTGTTTGCCAGCTCTGATTAGTTTACATGTGTGAGCTGTAGAGGAGGCTAAGGTATTTACCTTTGTTGTGAATGTCAAGGTAGCGTCTAAGTAAAATCCTAAAGTTTTAACTTCTTTGGCATCGATAATGAAGGAGTATTCCTTGCCTAGTCTGGTGAGAAGAGATGCGGTTCCTAGGATAAGCAGTTCTGTTTTGTCATTGTTCAGGCAGAGGCCGTGAGTGGCCATCCATGCCTGAACGATGCTGTAAATTCTATTCACCAATGCTAAATCCTTGCTGTAGTCCCCTGTGAGTGGTAGGAGGATCGGAGTATCGTCTTCATAATTAGTGTAGGTGATACCCAGATGGTCAAAATCATCAAACAGGGGCTGGGTGAAGATATTATACAGAGTTGGGGAGACACACGAACCCTGGGGCACACCGCAGGCGATGGGGATAGGGTCTGCAGCAGCAGATGACGAGAAAACCCTTATGGTTCGGTCACTGAGGAATGATGGTATCCACGCTACTGCCTCACTAGAGAAATGGGCAGCATCCACTAAGTCAAACGTTGCTGACAAGTCGAGTAGGAGGAGGAGTGCAGGGTTTCTATTATCTCTTAGTTTGTCTATTTGGGCCTCGAGGTCATTAAGTGCTGTTTCAGTGCCATGTAATGGTTGGAAACCAGATTGACGGGAGCCTAATAGTTTATTGAGTTCTAAGAAGTTCTAAATTTGAATATATGCAACCTTATCGAAGATTTTCAGCAGGAATGGTACAGTGGTGATAGGCCTGTAGTTAGCCGGTATAGCAGGGTCAAGTGTACCCACGATTCCTTCAGGTTGCTAGGTATCGTGCCAGATGTGAAGGAGGTATTGAGGAGTTTGGTAATGAATGGTGCTAGATCCCTAGCGGCGTCCTTAATCAGTTGTGCTGGGCATTGGTCACCCTTACAATTAGAAGGTTTAAGGCCTAGTATAACTTTCTCAACCTCTGTAATGGAGACCTTGGAGAAGTGGAATTGGGTGATGGGTTCAATTTTGGGTGTTGCTGGTGTTGCTCTTTTGTTAGATGCGGTGGTAGAGTTTAGTGACGCTTTTCTTTAAAGCTATTTTGTTTTGGAGGTTCAAAACTTTGTTAGATGGCGCATGTTGGATATCCGAGCACCAAGTTTTGTCTGACACAATTGGCTTGGGGAATAATGGGGTTTTCTAATTCTTTTAAGGTAGTAAAGCGCTCCTTCATGTTGGAGTTTGATTGCGTGATTCTATTGTTTGGCCAGAAGGATGTCCTTGTATTGAGATGAAATATTGATTAGCTTTAGCTTATTTTCTGCAGTGGGATAAAGTTTCCAGGCAGTTTCACATTTTCTGTTGGCTAGTCTTAGGTTTTTTTAAATGAGGGGGTAAACCAGTTGTTGAGGTGGCTTTTCGGTTTGCGATTTGTAAGTTTTAGCGGGGCGATGATATCCAGAGATTTGATCATGATTTTTTTATAAACTTCGGCTCGGATCCATGTTGTCAGGTAGGGAGTTGAGAGTAGGCAAGATACAGGGGAGTAGATTGTCTGCTGTGCTATTTTTCTTATTTCTAGTGAATGTGGGAAGGGCATGTGGTGGCTGTAGATTAGGGTTTTTACTGGCTAGTATAAAGGATATCCGGTAGTGATCCGTCCAAATTTAGGGTGAGATGGAGGAGATAGAGATCTTACAGTTATAGTCTGCAATCCAGTCAAGAGCTCTCCCTTTGTGAGTAGGTGTGTTCACTCTTTGAGTAAAGCAGAGTTCTGTCAAAGTGTTGGCTGCTCTGCTGCTGTGGCATGTTGGTCATTAATGTCATCAAAGCCTAAGTTAAGATCTCCTAGCAGTAAAGTTTGGGAGGTCTCCTTTTTTTTTCTGAGAGAATCATGGAAAGGTCTTCAATGAAGGTATTGATAGTACCAGGAGGTCTATACATCAGGTTGATATTTAGAGTTTGAGATTTGGCTGTAGGTATTTTAATTGACATTGCTTCACATGATTTTAGATTATGTGAGGATGATACTCATGCCTAGATTTGTTTTGGCAATAATAGCTAGTCCACCACCTCGAGCTTCACCTCTGTCAACTCTAAGGATAGTGTAGTCGGTCGGGACAGCTAAGGTCCGAGCAGGGCCTGCTGCCTTGTGAAGCCAAGATTCTGTGACCGCTATGAAGTACTAGTCTTCAGTTAGAATGACTTTGGCTATTTCTGTGGCATGAGCGACTAAGGATCTTGCGTTAATTAGTGCTCCTTTAAGGTTTTGTGTGGGTTTACCTAGAGGTGGGGGGATGGTAATGTCCGGAGATGCTTGGCAGGTATGAGTCTTAATTCTTTTAGTGTAGGAGGTGAGATGAGGTTGTTTAGAGTATCTACTCTCCCCATAGTTGAAGACGAAGTGTGGAGTATCATTAACATAAATAGGCCACCTAGATAGACTAGGTTGGAAGGTCTTGGGTACATATTGTGTTATTACAGTGTACGGAAGAGCTAGGTAAACATCAGGAACCAATGAGGCACAAATACAATTGCCTAGATTGAAAAGATAGCAGATGAACAGAATCTATGTGCAGTAAATGTAAGGCGCAAGTACAGTTGCCTAGATTCAAGAGCTAGCAGGTGGACAGAATCTGTATGCAGTAAATGTAGGCACAAATGCAGTTACCTAGATTAAAAAGATAGCAGAGGATATAATCTATGGGCAGTAGGCCAAGTGGAAAGCACAAAATACAGTTGCTGGACAAAATCTAAAGGTGGTAGGGCCAATTAGGGGGCACACAAATACAGTTGCCTAAATGTAAAGTTGGTCAGTAGGCAGAATCTGTGTGCAATAAGCTATTGCCAGTAGACAAATTAGGCGCACATGTGAATAGAAGTCTAGCTTTATGGCTTAGGAAATACAGCATGGTCTGAATATAGTAGGCAAAGAAGGTAAGCATCATACACAATTAACAGCGAGATGAGGCAGGCATAGTGGCAATGTGGGCATGAAGAGGAACAGCATTAATTTACATGACGTGAGCATTAGTAATAGGTACTCGGAGACTTGAGCTGTGGAATGCTGCCCAAACATAGAGGCTGGTGTTAGGTGTGAGGTCTTTACTCTGAGTCGATGCAGAGTGGAGCCCTTTGTTTGTTTAGCATTTGGCGGGCTTTAGTCCTGAAACCGGCCTCTGGCTCCAGTGTGTCTGGAAAGGCAGGATTTGAGGGAGCTTCCCGGATCTCCCCTGTCCTTGGTCTCTAGGAATGCCTGAATGCAACCAGTCCTGACCCTGCTGTGATTGACAACCTAGCTGTGTATGAATGAGAGAAACCTGCTTAAAAGGCGAGTCTAGGGGCAGAGTTGACCACTGGAAGAAATGCCCGACGAAACCTTGAATGAAGCTTGCTGCATCCTCTTGGACCTTTTGAACTGCCCGGTGAAGCCCTGCTGCTGTGCTGAAACTGCTTTTTCTGATCGACAAGAGAAGCTCCGGAAGGGACGACTTCTTCCCTTGGGTTAGTGAGACCAACTAACGCAGAGGAAACTCCACTGGTCCATCTTCCGCGACTGGTTGTACTTCTCCGCTGTTGCAGGAACTGGGTGCCAGGATCTGAGAAATCTGTAGTCTAATGCAACGCCTGCAATCCAGCCAGAAGCTCCAGGAGTCACCTAAGGACCCTCCACAAGCAGGACGACCAGAGCTAGATTCCTCTCACCAGAGTGCAGGACTCGGAGTGAAGGAAGCGCAACCGGTATCCGAGATCCGCAGTGGTGCTGTTTACTGCTCGCTGAAATCGCAAATTGCTGCTTATCTGAAAAGAACCTGTAGCTGTCGACGACTTCCAAATTGCTGCCGCAGGAGTCCTCCAGACATCTTCCCTTTTGTCCCCACGACTGAGGCTCAAGAACCCAGGATCTGCATCGCTTCAACAGGACACAATCCAGCTGGACCACTCTTCACACAAGAGGTACTGTTTAGACTTGGGGCGCTTACCTCAGTGTCTTTAGCTGTGCTCTTCGCAGTTGAGACTTGCATTGGCTACTTTGGAGTCGATTCCAACTCTGCTTTTCACAAGTGATTTCTGCTAAACTCTCCAACTTTGTGGAAGACTTTTATTCACTAAGAAGTGCCTCAACTCCATAGACTGTGCTCCAATTGACTTTGGCTGTCCTGGCTCCCTGCAGACTCTTCTAATCCATTGACTTTGATATTTCTGTCCCTCATAAGTGGTAATTTGTTTTAGACAGTTTATTGCTGGAACTTCATTGGAAGAAAGTATACTCTCATGCCCTGAGAACCTTTAACACTTTTCCTTCCTGTAACCTTTCCTTTCTGCAACCTCAGAATCTGCAAAGTAGAACTAGTGATATATAAATGCCATTACTGTCCTTGTGAATGAAGTCACCTCCGGGTGTAGGAAGTGTGTAAAAAACATATCCAAAGAGTATCCACTAACTTGTGCTGATTCTGGAAAAGTATTTTAAAGTATATTTGATTGTTAATATCTTGCCCTTTTTAAATAACGACCATTTAAAAATTGATGTTGAATTATTATTTATACTGAAACCTTGAGTGTGTTACTAGGTTACTTGTATCTGCGAATTTCATTGCTACAGCTCACATTTGCCCCTCTTCAGATAGGTCTGACTGCTCAGTCACACTAACAACTTGTGTAGTACAGACCTATACCAAAAAAGTGGGCTACCTAAACCAAGCAGATAAGTGTTGTGTAGTCTCTAACTGTGTTACTACATCAATTTCTATTGAACAGATACATTTACAGGAATGCTTATTGTGGTGGTGCTTACACTGATGGATTTTTTTTTTTTATTAACATGGGTAAATGGCTGTTCCTTTCCCCTACCGTTCTCGTTTGGGTTTCACCCTTCAAAGCGAGGCAGCTAATTAGAAATGGCTTTGTACTTCTGTACCACTACATGTTGTCACAGAACTGTGTGAATGAAGAGGCAGTGTAGCTACTCGCCAAACATGCAGGGCTTCAGCATATATTGCACTGCATTTTATGCATCGTTCATTGAATTTTCTGGTGTATCTCAACTGCTAGACATTACAACGCATTTATCATTCTGTGATCTGATTGAATAAAACCAGTATGTTCTTTATTTTTAGAATAAATCTGTGTAGTTTCTTCTGATGCTTGTTAATCTGCTTAGCATCACATGCTGTGCATATGGTCCGACATCCAGTGGTAACCGCGGCGTATTGCATCTTGTCTTTCGGGGACCGAAAGGGGACGTCGGCATAGGCGTGTCTGAAACACTATCCCTATCGTGACATGTGTAGTACCCAAAATACCTCACGCGTCGAGGTCCCTCAGATTGTATAACTGGTCGCCCTATAGCGGAGCTCTTTATGAGACATTGTTTATCTTACCGAATTGTCGGTTTTATTCCCCGTTAAGTCACTTCGCCCATCAAGAACATCTTCGAAGAATCGTCTATGGCTGTGGGTTCCGGCGGCTAAGATCCGGCGTTCGGACTTGCACTTGGTCGGGCCTTCTGGCCGGCCTACACAGTAGCGAGAGTGGGTTTGGGGTTTGCCATACTGTTATGTCTTTCCTCTTTTCCACTTTATTTCCTTTTTGGTCTGGTCACCCTTCCCTTCTGCTATGGAAAAGGACTCCATTTAGATTCTGCCCTGTTTGTAGGGTCAGATATCCGTGGAAAGACGAGCACACGTCGTGTAATGCTTGTCTCCCCCTAGAGCACGACGAAAAGCGGTGTTTGGCGTGTAAACTCCTTAAACCCTTAAGGAGCGCCGGTTGAAGCGGTGGGCTGCGTACGGTATGTCACGCGTGCCGCCTCCCTCCCCTGCCGCGACACCAGCCGAAAGTGACAGGGGTACATCGGATGAACAAACGTCCAACGCGGACGTTATAGACCTTGAGGCAGACTATTCTAGGGCCGCCACGCCCGTCCCCGATCCTTCCAGGCTCGA
This sequence comes from Ambystoma mexicanum, assembly GCF_040938575.1. Taxonomy (NCBI): domain Eukaryota; kingdom Metazoa; phylum Chordata; class Amphibia; order Caudata; family Ambystomatidae; genus Ambystoma; species Ambystoma mexicanum. The sequence continues at coordinate 454,507,493 of NC_090927.1, forward strand.
CTCCGGTCTTGCTACAGGGACCACACCCAGTGACGGGGGCGTACAATTGCATCGCACAAAGCACACAATCCAAGCTCCCTCCTCGAGGAAAGTCGAAGAAGGTGAAAGCGCCAACAGGTCCGCCGGAAACTTCGGCGGTGCCCACGGATCGGTCTGATCCGAAGCCTTCCCCACATCCGCAGCAGCGCATGTCGACTGGGCATAGCAAACATAACAAGGGCGCTACTCCCCAAATTACACACGCCAAAGTTTCCGTACAAGAAACTTCGACGGTTACCAAGGCCCGTACAGGCCCGAAAACTACTAGTAGGCCTCTACCCGAGAAGCCATCCGCTGGCCCTTCTGGAGCCGCGGAAGACATTTTCACTGCCGACACATCATCGGAAGCCTTGTCTCTCGAAGATTCGGTGACTATCCGTAAGAGCAGCAATAGGATTGCTATGGTGGTGGGCCTAGTTCCGGTTCCGCCCACAGTTATCGGCCAATCCGCCAAAAAGTTTTCCACGGATTTGGAAGACGATCCTGAAGACTCTTATGAAAACCAGGTACCCCTCTCAAGCACCCTGAGGAGATCCTCTCAACGCCTTAGGGCGGAGAACACGGTTCCTACTCAGCTAGGTCCATTTGGGTCATCCAAGTGGACCACGGAGCAATTCGAGGGGTGTATGGATCGGCTGGAGCAGTTTCTCAGGGTTTCTGATCAACCTCCGCCGAAAAAAGCTCGGGTAGACCCTAACCCTCAAACACAAGATGTCCAACACCTAGATGTCCAACACCAAGTTGACTATCAAGAAGATGTCCAAGAGTCCTCTTTTATTGTTATTGTTGTTTTGCATTTGTATAGCGCCTTATATACCATTGGTATGGTCTGAAGGCGCTGGTAGGTTGAACGCCCTTGGGAACCGAAGTTCGGGTCAGTGGAAAGATTAGAGAGAGTCCAAAGGTGCGTGTGCGCACCGGTATGTGTGCAGCTGGTGCGGAATTCATGTGGTAGTTGCTTCTTAGCGGTAGGTGTGGTGGTTGAGAGATCAGGGATATGTGTTCGGTCTGGCTGGAATTATCCAGACCGAGTGTGGCGGCGTTAGGCCTGAGGATATACGCCTGGCTGGGGGTGTGAGACCAGCCATGTTTACTTAGAGTGATGGGGGGGTGAGCGGCAGATGTTGATATGAGAACAGTTATACCGAATGGTGTCATAGTATCTCTGTGTTCTAGTTGAATGGTGGTGTAAGGAGAGAGTAAGCGTGGGGTGTGATATGCAGTATGCTCTTTCAAAGAATTCTTTGCATTCCAAAACAAAATAAGCACGTCACGCAATTCTGAGCGGTTCTCGACACTCACCCGCTCTCGACACTCACCCGCTCTCGACACTCATCCGCTCTTTTCTGGACAACTATGGGGAAGATCAAGGAGCAACGGACAACTGGGAGGACACCCAGCAGGACGATCACAACTCTGATATTGTTTGCCTCGACTCTCCCCCATCCATCCCGATTCGACAAGCTTCCCCGGTGGATGATCAAATGGCTTTCAACAGGTTGAAAAAAGCAGCGGAATTCTTTAAAATTGCCACGCTTGAAGCCTTGCCCGAACAAGATTTTGCGGAGGACCTTATTAATGAAAAGTCTCCGGCAAGCCAGTCTAGCCCTCTCTTGAGCTCTGTAAAGAGACGGCTGGCCCCTTCCTTACAACCGCACAGACTAGGGCTGTGAACCCAAGGGTTGAAACTTTTCCGACCCTCCCCCACTGACCCACTTTATATCAAAGGACACGCAATCCCACACTCGCAAGAGAGCAGGGGTTCCCCTCACCATGGGAGAGTCGCACCCGGACAAGGAGTCCAAAAGGTTGTATGCCTTACGCAAACGGGTTACGTCGGCGGCGGCCTATAGCGTCCGGATTGCCAATAACACGACGTTACTAGCAAGCTACGTCGGCACCCAATGGAACCTACTCCAGGAAGGCCTTCAAGAGGTTCCGGAACCAACCAGAGTCAAGCTTCTCTCCATTGTCTCGGAGGGCAAACTTGCCAATCGGAATCTGGTAAAGAATACCCTGGACACCGCAGAGACAGCAGGCAGGTCTCTCGCACAGGGTACTCTCCTAAAGAGGCACGCGTGGCTGCGCACGTCAGGCTTCAGGCCTGACACCCAGGCATCCATTATCAACAAACCCATCGAAGAGGCCAACCTCTTTGGGAAGGCGGTAGACTATGCGTTGGAGACAGCCAAGAAGGAGCACAAGACTATTAAGTCGCTGCACCAAATTTCCCAGAAACCCTCTTCACAGAGGGGCAGTAATTCTCGCCGGTCCTTTCGAGGACAAGCCCGCGCCGCTCAAAACAATTTCGGCACGGGCAACTTCAACTCACCGGCTGCAAGCCCCACTTACTACCCCCAGAGGGGTCAGAAGCGCAGAAAGAATAGAGGCAGAGGCTCCAATTCCAGAGGAGCGTCAACTTCAGGTCAGAAATGACCACCAAGTCTAGGTCCCCTCCCATGTCTCCCCGGTCGGGGGGCGATTTAACATCTTTCCTCAAGGCATGGGAGGGGATAACTTCAGACCAGTGGGTCCTTAAGACAGTCGCCCACGGTTACCGCGTGGATTTCGCCTGACCTCCACAGTTCAGACCGCCGAAACATCAACGCCTTTCACCGGAACATCTGCAGATCCTGATCCAAGAGGTGGAAGCGCTGCTGGTAAAGGACGCCATAGAAGCTGCCCCGATTCTTCAGGTAAACAAGGTTATCTATTGTACTCAAAAAGGATTTCACCATGCGTCCTGTTCTAGACCTGCGCCCAGCGAACAAGTTCATAAAGCCCCAGAAGTTTCTCATGGTAACACTGCAAGAGGTGATCCCATTGCTAAAACAGGGGGACTTCATGACAACATTGGATATGAAAGATGCATACTTTCATATTTCAATGCTGCCAGCGCACAGAAAATTCCTAAGGTTCGTGATTCAGGACAAACACTACCAGTTCAAGGTACTCCCCTTCAGCATAGCCTCGGTGCCAAGGGTGTTTACCAAGGTCGTGGCAGCGGCACACCTGCGCAGACTTTCAGTTCCAGTTTACCCTTACCTCGACGATTGGCTCATCACGGGGGACTCGTTCGACGTTTGTTTTTCGAACACCCAAAAAAACAGTAGACCTACTGTTCAGCCTGGGATTTTCTATCAACGAAAAGAAATCCAGCTTAGTCCCCAGCCAAGTAAAACAGTTCCTGAGGGCTCTAATTCGTACGGAAGACGGTCTAGCCTTCCCTTCCAGCGAGAGGGTTCAGAAGATGCTCTCCCAGGTTCCTCAGTATGTAGCCAGTCGAGAGGTGACGGTACGCAAAGCTATGCGTTTGCTAGGAATGATGGCGTCATGCATATACTTGGTTTCCCCACGCGGGGATGCGCATGCGTCCCATGCAAGAGTGGCTCAACAGCCAGTGGTGTCAGGCCAGCGGACAATGGGAAGATCTGTTAGTTGTCTCGCCAGCCCTCGTTCTCTCTCTGCAGTGGTGGTCGAGGGAGAACCTCTTGAAGGGGAAAACCTTCACCACCCCTGCAGTGGAAGCCACTCTCACGACAGACGCATCTCTCACGCCCCCCCCCCGCCACCCCGCCAATCCCCCCCCCCCCCCCCCCCCCCCCCCCCACCACCTCACCTGCTTCAACAGACAGCGCACGGAGTGTGGTCCCCTCAGGTAGCTTCCAACCATATAAATCTACTGGAGCTACTAGCAGTGTTCAAAGCATTGAAAGCCTTTCAGGAGCAACTGCAAGGGAAGACAGTGCTGGTCCTAACTGACAGCACAACAGAAATGTATTACCTGAACAAACAGGGGGGCACTCGCTCTCCAGGGCTATCCAAGCCGACTGCACGAAGACATTGTACCCAACGTCTTCCCAGAATGGGGGTTTCCAGAGATCGACCTGTTCGCTACTCAGGAGAACGCCCAATGCCAAGATTACGCCTCCAGGTACCCCAAGAACCGATCCAAGGGGAACGGTCTCTGGATAACTTGGTCGGGGAAATTTGTCTACGCTTTTCCCCTGACTCCCCTTCTGAGCAAGATAGTACACACGATGCACCAGGAACCAGTCACCATGATTCTGGTGGCTCCCATGTATGCCCGCCAACCTTGGTTTGCGCACCTGATGGAAATGTCCCTCTCCCCACCAGTCAAGCTGCCCTGCCCGTACACATCAGGGAGACTCTGCACCCATGCCCACAAACTCTGAACTTAGCAGCCTGGCTCCTGAGGTCATACAGTTTGGACATCTGCAACTCCCTCAAAGATGCATGCACATACTGAGGGAGGTAGGAAAGCCTAACGCACGTTATTGCTATGCCAGCAAATGGAAACGTTTTGTCATCTGGTGCAGATCCAAAGGCGTCAATCCCACCGATTGCTCGCTGTCACACATTGTGTTATATCTAACCCATCTGTCACAGCAGAAGGTGTTGTGGTGGAAAATACCTGTGATTAAAGCCTTTATGGAAGGGGTTAAAAGAATTTATCCCCCATCATTCACCCAGCCCCTGGTTGGGATCTAAATGTGGTTTTAACTAGGCTCATGGGACCGCCTTTTGAGCCTATGCATAAAGCTAGTCAGAAAGACCTGACTTACAAGACAGCCTTTCTAGTAGCTATCTCTTCTATCAGAAGAGTTAGCGAACTACAGGCCCTCTCTGTTTTGGACCCCTTTGTTACAGTCCACAAAGATAAGGTAGTTCTGCGCACACATCCCAGATTTGCGCTGAAATTTATTTCGAAGTTCCATGTGAACCAGTCAATCAAACTACCCATGTTCTTCCAGAGACCTACTAACATGGCCGAAAGAAGCCTTCACACACTAGATGTGCGCAGGGCAGTCATGTTCTACATACCACTGAGGAAAACTAAACAATTATTTGTTTCAGTGGCAGCTGGTAGAGAAGGGGACCCTGTCTCTAAATCAGCAATATCAATGTGGATTGTGAAATGCATCACACTATGTTGCACTCTTGCAAAGAGAAAACTGCCCTTCAAGCCTAGAGCACATTCTACTTGAGGCACTGGGGCATCCATAGCATTCATTGCAAATGTTCCCCTAGAGTCCATTTGCAAAGCGGCAACCTGGAGTTCTGTACACACCTTTACAAAACACTATTGCCTAGACACTCATTCTAGGTCTGATACTCGGGTGGGACAAGCAGTACTAAGACCTCTTTTTTTTTTCTACTGTTCCTTCTCACAACCCACCTCCAACTCCGGGTACTGCTCGCTAGTCTATGCAAAGCATGTGATTCTAAGCAGATTAACAAGCATCAAAGACATGCATTACTTACAATCATCAGAAATGCTTTTACGGTATCTGCTTGGATTCACATGCGCCTTCCCTGCCTCCCCGCTCGGGGTGGAAGGAACATAGACTTCTTACTACTTTCTCTCTTCATGTACTCACTCACTATAGCCTTGGGCTCCCTCATGGCAGAAAAAATACAATCGGAGGGACCTCGGCGCGTGAGGGATTTTGGGTACTACACACATCACGATAGGGATAGTGTTTCAGACACGCCTATGCCGACGTCCCCTTTCGGTCCCCGAAAGACAAGATGCAATACTCTGCGATTACCACTGGATGTCGGACCATATGCACAGCATGTGAATCTAAGCAGATACAATCATCAGAAATGCTTTTACGGTAAGTAATGCATGTCATATTTTAATTTTATTTATTTTTTTGTTGGAAGAAACCTACCACTAAAGGATTTGAATAGGCTGTGAACATTGTAGCTCCTGTTTGCATTGTTGAAGAGCTTGGTTTGCACCAGCATCGAAAGAGCTACATTTTGTTCACAGGACACTGGTGCCATACAAACCTATACCTATGGGAAATTAACTTGCTGTGTTTGGGAGTATGCATTAAAGAGCATTAGGACATATTCATAAGTCGTACTTGAGGGACAAACGTTTGTATCTAATGAGGATGTTATGTGCTAGATCCTCTTAACTCTGAAGTAGCTCCTGCTTGGTGTGTGGTGGGTGACACCAGCAGCTGCTCATCAAATTTTAACTTTGAACCCTACATTAACAGTCGGCATAGGGTCAAACATGCCTGAACTTTGTCTTCAGTGCTGAACCACCCCTGCAGAGTCTCATCTGAAAGGCTAGGTCCGAGGATTTTAAATGGTTGATGTAGTTGACAGATCATTTATGTGGAATTGCGTTTTCTTGTGGGGGCGGGATATAGTGCAAACTAGCATACAGTGGAAGGAGAAGGGAGAATAGGAAATATCCTATAATTTTAGTAGATTGAAGCCTGCTATATAGGGAAACTGGATTGCAGATTCCTTTAGTTGCTTATTGTGCCTTGAGGCGTTGGCCTTGAGATCGAGGGGAACACTTTGTGTACTGTTCAGTACGGCCATGTTCTTAACCAAGAACACCGAGTTGATGCCTTTGATTTTGCCTACACATTAATGCAATGCCAAAACCCTGTTTTCAATAACATGTTGTCAATGTCCATTTTTTTTCTTCTTTTTCTCCAGGTATCGTATGTAGTACTTTGGTCTTTTCTGTGTACGGTCTATATTCTGCAAGTGATGATGTTGTAGAATTGACACCAACAAATTTCCACAAGGAAGTAATTCAGAGTGACAGTTTATGGCTTGTGGAATTCTACGCCCCGTGGTAAGTATTAGTTCTGGGCAATGAGAATAAACTGCAAAGCTATGAATTTGAGCTACCTAGCCTCTCCTCACCCTCCATACTCTGTTGGTCGATATGCCTGGTGTAGGTTAGTGGCTGGGTGGGCAGGTCATGGTAGCCCATATAGGTAAGAAACCAGCATGTTTATTAATTTCTGGTTTTCCTTCCCATCCTGCCGCATTTGAACGGGCTGTAGTGCATTTGGGCAATGAGAGAGCGTAGATGGGAAGATCTTTGCCAAAAGCTTTGCTTTTGAATTACTTGTGCAATCTCAATAATTGCGGCCGATTTCTGTTCGTAACCCTATGAAATATTATGTAGTTTGCTTGTAATGATTGCTCTAACAAATTTTGTGCCTATACCTTTTTAAATAAAGCAACAGTTAAAACGTTTCTGCCGAATATAAACATTTTAAAAATGTTAAAGAAAAATTCACATATTTGGATTGCTAGAATTGCGCCTAGTCCTGCAGGAAAATATAAATTCAATAACTTGTTAACCATGAGTTACCTCAAGATTACTACTCTCATTAGAGTTGAATGCACTTATTGTGAAAATGATCATACTTGTTCTCCTATGTCAGGCCAGGCCGAGGAGAAAAGACTGCAAGACTAGGCATGGGTTTAGAAATGTCAAGATGTACATTTCTCTTGTAATGTTCTAGAAAGATCAAGCAAAGACACTCGCTTTCTTTGGATTTGGCCTACGACATTGTTGGAGATGGGTTTTGTTTTCGTTTGTTTTTTATTCTAGGCAATTACATGGAAGTGTTCGTTTCAAAATATTAATTGTCAGTATTTTTAACATTTTAAAGGTGCGGACATTGTCAACGATTAACATCAGACTGGAAAAAGGCTGCCTCTGCATTAAAAGTAAGTTCTATCAATAGTGAATCGGGGGTGGGGTAGTGGTGGTTTGTGTGTATTTTTTTTGTTTTTTGGTGTGGCAGTTCTGCAGCTTACATTGGTGAGGGATCAATCCTTTCTGAGGAGAAATAAATGGTGTACTGTGGTCACGTGAAGTACTGGTATTCATGCCAGGGGGCAGTGACCTTTATGCCTGGCTACTAGCTTGCTATGTGATATATCACCCTGTATGATGCATTTGACTTAGAATAACATCTAGCACCCACATATGGGATTGGGATAACCTCCAACAAGTGGGTACTGAGTGCAGATAAAGGAAGGTTACTCCGTAGAGTTATTAGCCAAGCCGTTTGCCCTTCCACCATGAAACAGGAAGATATCTGAGGAACATCTGGCACTTTTCAATGAAGGAATAGAAGCATTCATTCTAAAGGGAGCATTAGAACAAGTACCACTGATACCGGCAATCAAGGGAATGTACTGTTTTTATGCTTTCTTTCGGGCGCTGCACATCTGAACCTCAAGGCCATCCCAGTTTATCCTCATCTGGACACTGTGCTGATAACTGGGGAAAGTGTGAAAGAGTGTCTTATGACCTGCACAGGAGACAGTCCACCTGCTCTACAATGAAGGCATTTTTCTGGTTGCGTGAGAAATCCAGCCTTGTTCCAAATTTAAACAAAAAATGTTTGTGGGAGAGGCAGTGGCTTACTCATCTCTAGAAAGTGCAAGTGTTGCAAGCCCAAATCCCATGTTACTCAGCGGGTCATCAGATAAAGGTAGTGAAACCCCTTGACATGATGGCATCATGCATCTTTTATCATCTTGCCTGCTCTTCTCAAAACGTGACTGGTACAACAGTGGCTGGCAGAACAATCTCCTCAGTAAGGAGGCAAGTGGGACAATCTAGTGATTAGTCTTGCAAGAAGTAGTAAAAAGCCTGTAGTGGTGGCTGGAAAAAGAAATGTTTAAATGCTCTTTTGTAATGCCACCAGTACAAATAACGGTTACATCAGTTGCATCACTGCGTGGGAGGCACATTGCCAACACCTCACTGCTCATGGAAAGTGGACAAGCCAACCAGTCAAACGGCACGTGAATTGATTGGAGCTGCTAGCAATTGAAATGGTGCTTTGCTCTTGCCAAAATCTATATTTTCACTCTCTCGCTCAGGATGCTGGAAAAAGAACACAATTGGGAACTCAACACCAGCACGCTCCAGGATTTTGCAACATAGGGCTACTACTTGTTGGTGTATCAGTTTGGAGCAGCAGAAAACCGTGCCTAAATTCTGCATCCAGGTACCCGGAACGAAATTCTGCATCCAGGTACCCAGAACAGGGGCCCTAAGAAATGCATTATGGATGTGCTGGTCAGGGATTGTTAGGCAAAGTTTGTATGCAGTACCCTTTGGGATCACTACACACAACTAGGACTACAGGTGTAAGCAAAAAAACCTTTGGTATAAGTCTGTACTACACAGTTTTTGGTAGCGGAGCTGAGCAGCCAGGCTTGTCTCAAGAGGGAATGTGAACTGTAAGGATGTTACACAGAGGCCTCTAATCACAGGTGCTCAAATAAACTCTTACAAGGTTTCTTGGTTAAACACTTATTAATTTATTCAACAGTCCGTTATAAAACACTCACTAGAAGGACGCAGTTAAATATCATACATCAATACACTTCAGTACTATACTCGTTAAGTTTCTGAGGCATTCAGAATACTTTGAAGGAGGAGCAAAAAGGGAATAGGTTCAGAACATAAAATCGCTGTTCCTGAGCCTCGGTCGTGGGGACAAGAGGGAGGACGTCGGGGGACTTGTGCACTGTCCTGGGACTGGTCGAAAAGCTGGTACTTGACAAATCTTCAATACCAGTAGCTGAAGTAAAGCACACAAACTGCTGTCCCTCTCCCTGGTTATTAAGTTTCCTGTAGCACTCTGAGGAAAATACAACCAGCTCCGAGAATGGTATCCAGGTGGCTTACGGGTTGAGTTGATTGGTCCTTGCAGGGCTTCTCTTTTGATATGAACTTAGCGATTCGGACCTGCAGGAGGGCTTCGCCAGGAAAACCATCGGTCCAGGAGTTGCAGCAGCCATGCTCTTCAAGCTCGTCCTCAGTTCTTTCGTTCCAGTGGTTGACTCTGCCTTCCAAGCCAAGAGACTCACCTTTTTATCCAGTTTCCTCCAGCCTATCTGCCACTCACTCAGTCGGGTGGCTGTTCTTGCCGGACAGTCAGCCAGCCAATCACGCCAGAGTGCATTTGGGTCTCCTAGGAGACTAAGCACAGGGAGTTTTGGGCACCTCCCTCACTTCCTGCCCACCCCCAGACACTCGAGCGCCAGAAGCGGTCTTCAGTCCTGAAGCCCACCAAAGGCGATGGAACAAAGGGACCAAACCTGGTTTGGCGCGCAGAGCAAAACTGACCTTTCCACAAAGAAATGGCAAAAAAATACCGGGACCTGTTTTTACAGAGGGGGCTCAGATGCCATCTTGAAAAACCTGGCTCCCGCAATTTAACGCTACCAGTGTTCGCGGTTGGGAAAAATGGTAGTTCGTTGTAAAACCACTGCCACCAGCCATTTCGATAGGAAAGGATAGCATGTGACTGCTACATGAGTATCTTGAAACATGGGATACTAAGTAACCCATCCAGCACTCTATTGTAAGATCTGGTGTGCTGGGTCTAGAAATTTAAAAAGACTGGTAAAGTCAATTTCATTTTTACATACTCTGGGAAACGGTAGTTTATCCCAGAGAAGGTATTTAAACCTTGGGAAAGCCTGAAATCGTTTCCCTGTGCCACTGCACTGCAGGTGTTGTGTGACACAAGATTATGCCTATGGAGTTGTCTAAAACTCCATAACCAAAGAAAATACAAACCGAATTAAAAGTTCAAAGTTCAGCAAAAGAGCTAGAGGGCTCTAAGGTGGGAGGAATTGGCACATTTATGAGAATTCTCCCTAACAGGGATATTTGCTTATGCTTACCTCGCCACACCACTGCACTGCAAATTACTCCACAAACTACACCAAGAACACCAAACTACATTTACACCCATTTCTTCTATGTGAGTGAGATAATTGTGGTATTCACATACTGAGCATGTCTCTATGCCCACCAGTCTGGTTTATCCTTTCTGTATCCTGCTTACTCCCCACTAGCAGATAACCCACAAACCATCAATTTAACAGCCTGACTCCAGAGATCATATAATTCCGACATTTACGGTTTCCCAAACATTGCAAGGAGATCTTGCATGAAGTAAGGAAACCCAACGCCTGATAATCAATGGAAAAGGTGTGTGAGCTGGTGTAACCAGAAGGTGTAATCTGCCCCATTAATTGCTCACCGCCAGACATTGCCACCTCCCTACTTCATCTAATTGACTCAGGCCTGGTATACAACTTATTCAAAGATTTTTTGCGGCATTAGCAGCATACATAACCTCTCCATACATAATCTTCTGCTAGTTCAAACATTTGTAGGAGCAAAATGCATATTTCCCCTGGTGCCACATCCTCCACCCTGTTGGGATCTCAATACAGTGCACTGTAAATTAATGGGTCCGCTTTATGAGCCTATGCATAAAGCGCCTTTAAAGGAACTATCATCCAAGGCTGCTTTTCTCATTGCTGTCTCCTCCATCCGATGAATAAGTAAATTACTGGCTTTGTCAGTTTCAGAACATTTTGTCTCGGTAGATTGTTTGAGAAACCATCCAAGGTGCTTTCCAAAAATAAATATTCTTGTTAATCCGTTGAGTTGCCAGCTTTCTTCCAGCATCCACAAAAACAGTAGAAAAATGGCATTTCACGCGCTCAACGTCCATCTAGCAGTCATGCAATACCACAATGGAACCAAAGAATCCAGGTAAAAGTACAGATTTGTGTCAATGGCAACCCGAAGAGAAGGCGATCCAGTTGCAAGATGGATTGTTGGGTGTATACAATTTGGGTATACTATGGTAAAGAAAATTCTGACCTTTTCCCCAAGAGCACATTTGAAATGTAGTACAGGAGTAATGCTACCTTCCATCACTATTGCACCTCTAGAAGCGATTTGTAAAGCAGCAACATGGTGGTTTACGCTTTCACACAGCGCTATTGTGCAGAAAAATTAGCAAGAACAGATTCTCAGGTGGGACAGGCGGTCTTGAAGCATTTATTCACACCTGTTCTTTCAGCTAACCCCCAGTCATCAGGTACTGATTGCTAATATACGACCAGCATACAAATCTAAGCAGATTCATGACCTCCGAATGTACCCTACTTTCAAGCTACAGAAAGGCAATGACTAGAATTTGCTTAGAAACACATGTGCCCTCACGGCATGGGAAGCGAAGGAAGAAAAATACATCAGTTCTCTACACATATCTTGTCAGAAAAACAATCTGAGGATGTTCAAGCATGAGGCATACACATATACAATATATTTACCAAGCCCCACTTTGACCTTCTGTACTCAATCGGCGTATCTTACACCAACTATGCTGATGAATCCCAAATCCTTCAACAACCAATACGCTTCCTTTACATTGACGACCTACAGATCCCAGTCTCCACTTTGTGTCCACCTAGATGCCGCCCTCTCACTCACATGCCTAGTGAACTCCATTGCATTTTCTGCCACATACACAACGAAATTGATTTTATTTCATTTATAAAGCGCACAGAGCCTTGATGCCTACAGGTTGCTGTTAGTGAACCATTTACTTGCAGAAAAGATAACAAACATACTGATTGGTGAAGCAGAGTGAAATGAATATCATTGGGAGTGATGGCGAACAAAAAAGGTTTTGCAGGATCTCCAGAATTCCCATGAATGAGGGTTCGGCTCTCAGGGTGGGAGGAAGAGTCCCATTGTTTGGCTGCAATGGATGGGAAACTTCATCCTGCCGCTTTTGCACGTCTGACTTGTTGACGGAGGCGATGTGCATATTATGTCCTTGTTACTTTTGTGATTTTTCTGAGTGGAGTCGGGGGGGGGGAGGGGTATGGGGGGTGCAGTGTTGGACATGCATCTGTGAGTAATGTACATGATCCGTTCGCCGATAGGCAGCCAGTGCGCTGCTTTCCTGGCAGCAGAGACCTGTGCCGTTTAGGAATGTTGAGAGCTGCTCCGAGTGCGTTATTCTGAATGAATTGGAGCTTTTGGATGTTTTGCGACGAGGTCTCAGCGAATAGGACATTGCAATAATCAAGCCTGATGCTAGTGACAGCCTGTGCTATGGCAAGGCAGCTGATAATGGATAGGAAGGGTCTTTTTTTTTTTTTTTTTTATTCACTTGGCGGGTCTTTGAGAGGGTGGCATTTAGATGGACACCTAGTGTTGTCTTGTGGAGATCACGATGCAGTCAATTTTGAATGCGGTGTATTAGCTTATTGAGCACTGCAAGGTCCAATTAAGTCTTATCTCCATTAAGGCAGAGGTGGTTGTGTAGGTGGAATCAAGGGTATTCGAGTCATCTATGTAGTTGCCAGAGAGGTAGTGGGAGAATTTGCGGGTTTTTGGCATAGTTGGTATATGCTATGTCGAGGGAGTCAAGAATGTCAAAGGAGTGTAGGCGAAATGCAAGAGCTTTGTGGTACCCTGCAAAGGATGGGGGCTGGTGGGGCGCTAGCGTTGTCAGTAAACACTTTCATGACTCTCCCCTCTAGAAAGAAGGTGACGCACGCTGTGACTTCAGTGGAGAAGTTGGCTGAGGTGGTAAGGTGGTGTCAGGATTTTGGGATCTAGCAAGTCAAACTCTGCTGACAAGTCCAGGAGGATAGGAGAGGTGGCTTCCCCATGTCGAGCAGCTCTGATTCTGTACCATGGCCTGGGCGCAAACCAGATTGGCACATTCTTAAGATGTGGTTAGTTTCCAGGTACCATTGCATTTGTAGGTAGGCTGCTCTCTACCATTTTAAGAAGCAACGGGACGGTTGTAATGGCCAGTAATTATTGGGGGCTGTTGTGTCAAGGGACTGTTTTTTTTAGAAGCGGGAGAACCCAGGCTTCTTTGAGACCAATGGGCACTATACCTGTGGCAAAGGAGGCATTGAGGAAGGTGGTCATTAGGCGTGCTAGGGCCTCGGAGCAGTCCTTGATACTGGTTGCTGGGCATAACTCAGTTTGGAGGAGTCTGAGGTTTTTTACAGCATTATTCTGCTAATCGTTTTTTGTCTGATCTTTTAGGTTGGGGGTGTACCAGGAGTTCAGTTGTCTTACAGGTTTGTCTCTTCATTAGGTCAGGGGGGGGGCGGGGCTGGGGCAACAGTGTCTACTGCAGATGTTATGATCTATAGATTAATGCTGCCAGACAGTTCCTAACGCCAACCAGCTGCCTCACCATTGCCCGAGCGTTCATTGGCTCAAGGATCGAATTGCAACGGTCTCTGCCTGCATCTCAGGTGATCCTGAACAATGCTTTCCGCTTAGTCCTCATCCCGAAACGAGATTACGTTTTGGCAGCAAAAGGGAGGACCATTGGCTCCCCATTCAAGAAACGATTATCTTTAAAACCGTTTCATTACACACAGATGCCTTTCCTACTCTGCACCCCTTACCTGTCACAAAAGACGTTGAAAGCCAACCCTACTAGACCATCCAGTGCAGCCTATGCACACTGGCTTGTACAACCGAAATTCAAACGAGCAACAAGAGGAGGCTTAAGTGACTTAAATTGTATTGCTAATTAACCTTAAGCACACCACCCTTGACTGCAGCTTTGACCATTGTATGTCACAGCAATTACCCCTCATTAATTAGAAGTCTGTTTATATGTTGGTTGGCAAATTAAATATATAATGTAAGGTTGTCTTTGGAGGCCTTGCTCAGAACAGTAGATCGAATGATGGGAGCTGGAATTGTGTATTTTTTTCTATCTTCTTTCTATTTAATTCCATTATTGATCAATGTATGGTGACCGTCTAACGCTGAATGAGCAAGTGGGGGTGGATTTGGAATAATTTGCTGTTCCTATGTTGAATACAGTAGTATACCATCACTTTGCTATTGTATTCTTAAGTCTCCATAATTGATTTCTCATAGGGAGTAGTAAAAATTGGTGCAGTAGATGCAGATAAACATCAGTCTCTTGGTGGACAGTACGGTGTCAAAGGATTTCCCACAATCAAGATTTTTAGTTCCAATAAGAATAAGCCAGAAGACTACCAAGGTAACGTGTTTTACGATCCAATTTTTTTTAAAAGGCGTTTCTGTGAAATTTCCATGCCATATTTGTGTATGGGCACATTTCCCAGTTATTTGGCCTGCAGAATTTGGAATGTTTAGCATTGTCATATCAGTCTATGCCAGCAGTTTTCTCCTCCCTTGTTTAGCCACCTGTTGCGTTGCATGTTATGAATTGTATATCTATATGTTCTGTGAGTTTGTATATTACCTTCTTAGGTTTATAAAAGTACTGCCTTTTTACACCCTGTTGCATTTATAATAATGCGTGCTCTCACTGGATATAAATGAGGGTTTATCTGTTTGTGCATGTTAAATGTCACACTGCAGCACCATGCTGAAGATGCCTCGAGGTGCCAAGTTCTATCAAATGGCTTTAACATAACGTACAATAGTAGCAAGGCTCACTCAACAGTATTTCTAGCATGGGGACACTTGAGTAAGTTGGTCCCATGGTGTTTGTAGCAATGGATCTTACAAGAGCAAGACGCCTCTCTACATTTATTATGCAGAAAACAACTTCAATGGTGTGGTTTGCAGTGTGATGAAGGCCACACTCTGCACTGCACAGATTAGGGCTCTTAGAATATGTATGGTGTACAAGTTTGTACTTGCTGGAAAATTAGGATCTTTCTTTGTGTTAAGAGTGGAAACCCCATTCAAATCTGCTACTCTACGGCAGCCAACTTGAGCATTCAAAGACAAATGCCCATAGGACACCATCTATTCAAAATACTAAATAGCAGCTGTAGTTGGATGATATTTGTATCCAATTGAAGTAGATGGTTAGAGCAACTATCAAATAATTTAGAGGCAAAGCTGCATAGAATTAAAATATTAACATTTGGATTATACTAGTGTTATTTTAGTAACTCTGGGTGTATTAAGCTTGTGCAGAGGTGCATTCCTTTTTGTTTGTGTTCTAAAGTTGTTCGCTTTGAGCATGCTTCATCGGGGCAATGTGAGAAAATTGTTAGTGGGATGATTCAACCATGACAGAGGCCACAGTGCGTCTGAAATAGATTTCATAGATGAGGAATCCTCCATACATCGGACAGAACATTGCTTCTCTTCAGTGTTATATTGCCTTAAATATGTCTCGACTATGTCCCAGCCAGAAATATTTCCAAGGTGGCAATAACAATGACTACATAGGACTAGTCCCTGAATGGTGTTTGGATTCAAAGATGACTCCACCGCTGCAAAATATAATGTGGGGGCCACCACCAAATGTCGTCAAAATGTTTGACCGTCAAAAGCTAAACAAAAATGGATCCATAAACGAACATGGAATGTTCTCCTTTCATTGACTAGAACTGTGCACTTAGCTTCAGAAAGGTCTAAAATGTATTGACTAAATCTGTGTGCACATCATATTTATAGAAAATAACATGTTAGCCTATGTTCTTGTCCTGCCCTCTCCCTTCCAGACAGCTGGTCCTTGATAGCTTGACTACTGCAACCAGCTGGCATGCCCATGGAAACTGTCCTGCCAGTAGCAGTAATCTTCTTTGGCTAGCCATTGCCCTCCGAGGAAAGCTTCTGGCACTGCTGTTCCCTGAAACTACTTTTTAAAAGAAATATATTTTTAAAATATAATGTTGCACTGCGCAGTGGTTGGAAGTCTTATTTTAAATTCGCTTTTGAAATTCCGTTTTGAGGGAGTTGTCATTTAGTAAAATGTCCCCCATTTTACATTGTTTCTGATACTTTTTTCCATATGCAGGTGGAAGGACTGGTGAAGCTATCGTGGATAGTGCTTTGAGTGCGCTCAGATCACTTGTCAAGGATCGATTGGGTGGAAGAAGCAGTGGTGGATATGAATCTGGACGACGGGTATTTTTATTCACCCTTTTTTAGGACAGTTATTTCTTTCCCTGAGGTCAAATGAAAGTGACTTACTTGAAGGAAGGCAGAAGGGCTTCTTGCATGCTTTTCCAGGCTCATTCATGCAATCTGATGGTTCAGATACAATGAAACACAAACATCAATAAGGGAACATTCACACAAAAAGATTGATAGTATTTTATCTTCTGTGAAGTAAGTAATGTTCAGATTTGTCAGGAACCTTCCAGTTGCTCTCTGGGATGTGTCCAAAGGCTTGCAGATACTCCATGTATCAGATCCAGTGTCCAATATCCTGGGAACACCTTTGGAAATGGCCACTTCACTGGGCACCCATTGTAACCGAATTGGTAGGAAAGACTGACTAGCTTTTGTCAGCAGGGATATACTCCTGACGATGCAGCTCACCCCTGAGTGCTAATCATTCAGCCAGTACTGGAAATTTGACTGAATCAAATAGGTCGGTACTGCAGAAGGTAATCAATGCCCCGCTTTGACTACCAAAACTGTGGACATTTATGTCAGTTCACCAGTGGCTGCCCGGTTTTCTAGTTCTACAGTGATGCTTCTGTTGGTGACTAATGAGGACCCACTAGGGACTGTGCTGGATAGGGGACAGGATGAACTGTTGAAGCTAGGGTATGAAGAAGCTCTGCTGTTCACAATTTGTGTAGTTCTGGTACCAGAAGTTGCAGTCTGTACCCTGCAATCCCAGTTCAGCTAAGAAGTGGACTCCTGTGTGTTAGGGAGAATTCTAATAAATGTGCTAATTCACTTCACCTTAGGGGCCCCCAGCAACTTTTCTGGATTTTGAGGACTTGATTTTTTTTACCTGGCGAGAGTGTGAGCCTTGTTTCCCAATCTAATGTATTTTGATGTGTGTTTTACTCTTGTGTTCTTTGATTATGGGTATTTAGACCAATCCATAGGCATCATCTTTTCATGTGTGTTACACAGCACCCTCCGTGCAGTGACGCAGGGAAACCTTTCAGGCTATCCCAAGGTTTAGATCCTTTTCTGGGATAAACTACTGTTTCCTAGAGAAAGTAAAGTTAAATTGACTTTACTAGTCTTTTTAAATTCCTAGACCCAGTACACCCTATCTTACAATAGATTTCTGGAGGGGTTACCTAGTATCCCCTATGTCTAGAAACTCACGTAGTAGTCCAATGCTACCCTTTCCTCTCGCAATGGCTAGTGGCAGTGGTTTTACAACAAACTACCATTATTTTTCCCCGACAGCGAACACCGGTGGTGTTAAATCGTGGGAGCCATGTTTTTCAAGATGGCGTCTGAGCCTCCTTTGTTTAGACTGGTCCCGGTCTTCTTTTTTCGCTGTTTCTTTTTGGAAAGGCCCTTGTAGAGTTTGTCCCTGCATACCAAACCTAGTTTGGCCTGTTTGTTCCTATGCCTTTGGTGGGCTTCAGGACTGAAGACCGCCTCTGGCGCCTGACTGTCTGGGGTGGGCAGGAAGTGAGGGAGGTGCCTGAAACCACCTGTGCTTAGTCTCCTAAGAGACCCAAATGCACTCTGGGGTGATTGGATGGCTGATTGTCCGGCAAGGACAGCCACCCTGCTGGGTGAGTGGCAGCTAGGCTGGATTGAATGGGAGGAAACTGGACAAAAGGCGAGTCTCTTGGCTTGGAAGGCAGTTGACCACTGGAACGAAAGAACCGAAGACGAGCTGGAAGAAGACTGCTGCAACTCATGGACCATTGGTTTGCCCGGTGAAGCCATGCTGCAGGTCCGAATCGCCAAGTTCATCTCGACAGAGAAGCCCTTCAAGGACGACTTGTTCCTTTGAGTTGTTGGGACCAATCAACTCGTAAGCCACATGGATGCCATTCTCAGAGCTGGTTGTATTTTCCTCAGAGTGCTGCAAGAAACCGAATAGCCAGGGAAAAGGACACCAGTTTGTGTGCTTGATGACCGCTACCGGAATCGAAGATTTGACAGTTTGCCAGCTTTGTGACCAGTCCCCGTGCGGTGATGATGTAAAGACCATCTAAACTAAAGGCAAAGCAGTGCTCATTTAAGCAGTAGCTAGAAAAGCAGTCAGCTAGCACATGAACTAGTCCCAGCAATTCCTCACACCTCTAGTAACAAATGTACACCATATAGCTATGTGTAGTACCCATAGGGAAAACCAGCTCACAATACCAGACCCATAAGTCTCTTTCTATGCCTAGACATTATATGCAGAAGTAACCAGCAGTTATACAGAGTAACTTAGTACATTACAATTGTTGTGGTTAAGTGATTTAAAAAGGTACAGTAAATCAGTGATTATGATTTCAGTCTCTTGTAGAAAACTCCAGGGACCGGCTGGTGACCCCCCTAAAAAAAAGTGTTCAAGAAAGCATCCATAAAGGTCACAGTGGAGGAGTTTTCAGAGTTGGTAAAAGTTCCCCACTGGAAATTAGACCAATCCAATAACCAGAGCCTTAGTTATATTGGTGTCTGTTCACAGTAGTGGAGAAAGATGTACCCATCACCGTAGGGCATCAGTGGAGTCTTCCTGGAAGACCTCCAGTTCTAGGTTTCGCGACATCGAAGTCCCAGCAAAGGAGAATTTGGGCCAGTATAAGTTTATGGCAAAAAGTAGCAAAGGAGGACCTGCAGAACCGGAGTAGTACTTGTCCCATGGACTCTGAAGGTTAACCTGATGAATAACCCACCATCTCATGTCTGAGGGTGTGGAGGTAAGTACTCCCTGTGCCAGTCTGAAAATGTCTCTCCTGAAATGGGGCAACATCTCAGTAAGTACAAAGCTTCCTCCACATGTTCGAATAGTTTCCAGAAGACAGGGACTCATACCCCTGATCAATGCTGATCCAAAGAAACATAATCATCCTTCCCGGGAGAGGAGGATGACCACCATATAGGAGCAGAAGCAACAACTGTCGCATTAGATTAAGCCAATCAAGTGCATCTGGAAGTCTCAAGGAGAAAAACTGAGCCGTCAGTGGACAGGAAAGTCTCATGATTGGGACAACAGTGGAGGTGACCAGAAACTGTTGGAGTTTTCCTAAAGTCGTACTGGCAGTAAGGCCTTAGTAAGCTATCCCAGTGGTTTGTAGATCTCCTTCCCCTTCCTCCCCCACCCCCCACCCAACTGTCTGTACTAACTCTGGACCTTGGTAGAGTGGCAGAGCAGTTAGGCTTATTTTAAGCGGAAGATGTGAAAAAAACCTTTACAAGTTTTTACAAATTTACATTGATTTGAAGTTTTGTTAATAGATGGACATAAAATCCAATTAATTGTTTTACAATTTTTCCAATGATATAAAAGACTTGTTTCTTAAATATAGATGAACAGTATTAATCAACGATAATCGTGTTCATTCATGAGAAAAAGAAACATTACATAAAACAAAGTATCTACGAACAGACCTAAAATTCATTTCCTTTAGATAAAACGATAAAATGCATTTATTAACTATATAAAACATAGTGAACCATTTCTATCCTTGCTTTAAACAGCTTATACAGCATTAATTAAAAGCTAATTTTCTATATGTTTCAGTAATCTGACTAGTGGAAATATTAGTGGACGATGGTTTCCCAACAACATTCTATCCCAGAGTACCGTCAAACAATCCTCAAAACCGATGTTTACAAATTTTAGTAAAAGATTTGTACGTGTTTTACAATGTGCACATTCTAGTACAAGATGTATAAAGAGTTTCAATCTTAAAGGAATGTTTCGTCAAAAAAATGTTATTTCAAAGATAGATGGGCAATATAAAAAAAAACGATTGGCATTTTTTTTTTTTTCGAAGTCCCTATGTAAAATTTCGAGCAATTCAAGCTCAAAGATAGCACATGGGGGGCATCCATTTTGTGAAATGGATGCCCGCCGCTGTGCTCGCTTTGGCTTTTGTGTGGCACCAATGAAGGAAAAGCCAGCCAGCTGTAGTAAACAAAAGCTACCACTGGGTGGCTTTTCCTTCATTGGTGCTGTACGCGGAGGACGGGGACCGGAGACTACAGGCAGAAAAGCTGCAGCTGCATCTCGGTAAGTGTTATATTTTTTAATTAAAATAAACACTAACTGCGTTTTTTTTTCTAAGTTTCCCGGGCTGGAGGAGCCCAGAAAACCTAGAAATAAAACCGCAGCTTTAAAAACGTTGTATTTATGGTTGTGGTAGGAAGCGACCGCAAACATAAATGCAACGTTATTGTGTTTGAAAACGCTGCGGTTTTTCTTTCTAAGTTTCTCGGGCTCCTCCGGCTCGGAGGAGCCTGAGAAACTCAGAAAGAAAAACCGCAGCGTTTTCAAACACAACCGCATTGTGTTTCTGCCTGCCGTGGCTATCACTTTGGGTCTCCGGGGCGCCCCCAGGAGAGCACCGGAGACCCAAAGTGAAAGCAAAGGCAGGCAGAAACACAACAATGTTGTGTTTACATGCCGTAGTGTTTTTGCCTAAATCTGCTTTCCCATTTGGGGCTCTGGGGCTCTAGGGCTCCGGTGGAGCCCTAGAGCCCCAAATGGGAAAGCAGATTTAAGCAAAAACACTACGTGGTTTGCAGCATTTAGCATTGCGGAAAACCACGTGGTGTTTCTGCCTAAATCTGCTTTCCTATTTGGGGCTCTAAAGCACCGAATGGGAAAGCATATTTAGGCAGAAACGCAACGCGGTTGTGTTTGAAAACGCTGCGGTTTTTCTTTCAAAGCTTCTCAGGCTCGGAGAAAACCGCAGGGTTTTCAAACACAATAACGTTGTATTTGTTTGCGGTCGCTCAAAAGCGACCGCAAACATAAATACAACGTTTTTAAAGCTGCGGTTATATTTCTAAGTTTTCCGGGCTAAATAAATAGCACTTACCGAGATGCAGCTTTTCTGCCTGTAGTTTCCGGTCCGCGCCCTCCGAGTCCCGGCACCAATGAAGGAAAAGCCACCCAGTGGTAGCTTTTGTTTACTACAGCTGGCTGGCTTTTCCTTCATTAGTGCCGCAAAAGCCAGCACAGGCGGGCATCCATTTCACAAAATGGATGCGCCCATGTGCTTGCTTATGCACATTTTTGAGCTTGAATTGCTCAATTTTACACAGGGACTATGTAAAAAAAAAAAAAAGCCAATCGCTTTTTTTGAAATAAACATTTTTGAGCAAACCATTCCTTTAACACTACAAGAGAAAAAAATCGTCATTTAAACTCTTCAAACAGGTTATCTGTACGTTGCCAATGCAATATGCAATCAACACTTACTTTATAATACACTTCAAAGGGCACTTTCACTTTTGTGTTTTGTTCGTGGTTTTGTTCTGCCTTTTGTCCCCATACCAAGGAATCCGGAGATCTGGTCCAGAGCTGGCCACATCGCCTAGGAGCCAACTCTGAACACTTTCTAAGGTCTTGCTTACCGGATTCCAAGAAGTCGGAGTGCACATACATGTATCCAGGGCAACCCTCTCTTATCTCTGACCCAAGCTGCTGCTTGTGTCCCCTTATCAAGTCTGTATTTAGGTTTCCTTTTAGTTGCTAACTGGCTGCTTCAATAACTTAGAAACTGGAAGGAATCTGCAGGAATTCTTCATTATTTGCTGTTTGTCAAGACTTCAAGCCCTCTCCGAACTGTCATTAGTTGGGTTTGCGTTTTTGGACTTAAGACTTGCCAGCCGAAGAAACGGTCTCTAGAACCTTGAAGCAAGCTCATTTTGCACTAACCACTTAATTTCCTCCCTTGAAGTTACTTTCTTAGGTGTTTTCAGAGTAAATGCATTGACGTATGACCTGTTGAAAACCGCATGAATGCGCAATTACCAATAATACCATAACCTTGTCTTTTCCCTTTCTAACGTTGCTACAAATGTAATTGCGAACAAACACAAAAGTGAAATTGCCCTTTTTGAAGTGTTCTAAGTATTTAAAGTGATTCTGGTGTAAATATAATAAATATTTCTTTCATATAACTATGTGCAAGTGATTCTTTGCTGTGCCTGTCTAAGATTCAGAGTACTTACCTACAGCTCGCATCTTCCTCTTAAAATAAGACTGACTGCTCTACTACACTATCAAGGTCTTGTCCTGAGCCAGTACAGATTGATACTAAGAGTTGGGATCTACAAACTACTGGGATGGCTTACTAAAGTCTTACTGCCAGTAGTCTGACTTGAGGGAAACTCCCCTAACACATTACCACTACTTTGAGTAGTAGAGCCTCATACTCGAAGTTGGGGGTTCTGTATACCAAGGGATATTTTTATAAAGTCTTACCCTAAGTGGACTTTGCTAGGCAAGATTGGATGCAGTAACCCTGTGGGAGACTACGCCAGCCTTGTCCTCTTGGTAATAGGTAACCCACCTATTGGTATAGGTCTGTACAACACAAGTTGGTAGAGTGACTGAGCAGCCAGACTTGCATCAAGAGGGGTAAATGTGAGCTGTAGAGATGCAACATCGAGATTCACAATTACAAGTGTCCAAATGGCACTTGCACTGAACGTTCTCTAGTAAAATAATTATTTGTCCGTTTTAAATAAGCCTTTTTTTTTAAAAAAGGGCAATATGCAACAATAAAAGTAAACTACACAAATCTTCCTCGGGTTTAAGATTAGCAAGTAGATACCCCTTTTGGGAACACAAACACACACACACCTTTTTTAATCTCCCAATGAAGTCTAGGTTAGGTCCTTCCCAGCAATACAAGTTAAACTTTGAGGGACAGTTAGAACCAAAGACACTGGGTTAGACGAGTCTGCAGGGAGCCAGTGCAGGCAAAGTCCATTGAGCTGAGGCACTTCTTTAGATAGCATGAAAGTCTTGCACAAAGTTTACAGTTTGTAGTAAAAAGAATCGCTGTTGGGCCACAAGCTGTGAGGCTTGTGAAGGGCAAAGCTGAAATCGACTCTGCAAAGGCAGCTTCTGCAAGCTACAGACCAAACCTAAAAGGTACTGTCTTGGCCAGGGGGTACATACCTCTTTGAAGAGGATCCATCTGGCTTCTGTTCTGGTTGCAGTCCTGCAGATTCTGGGTTCCTGGGACTCAGTCGTGGGGATAAGAGGGAGGACATCTGGAGGACTCCTGCACTGCAGTTTGAAGGTCGTCGGAGGCTACGGGCTCTTTCAAATTCAGCGGCACTTTGCGGTTTCAGCTACTGGCAAATGGCACCACTGCGGTTCTTGTACACCTTGTGGGTTTCCCTTGCTTCTGGCATCCAGCACTCTGATGAGGTGGCTCAGGCTGGGCTCGTCCTGCTTCGGGAGGGTCCTTAGGATCTTCCTGGAGCTTGGGTCCGGCTTGGACGATGCACTAATTTCTGGTGTTCCTGACCCCTGCCACTCTGTTTCAGCAGCAAGGAAGTACAGCCAGCAGGGAGAGGGTTCCAGCTAAACTCATTTTTCGGTTGGTTTGTCCCACCAACTCAAGGGGAAGAAGTCATCCGTTCAGGCTTCTCCAGTCTATACGAAATTCTGGCTTCAGCACTGCAGCAGGGCTTCACTGGGCAAACCAATGTTCCAGGAGAGTGCTGCAAGCTTCTCTTCCAGCTTCTTTCTTCGGACGTTTCGTCCAGTAGTAGACTCTGCCTTCTGTTCAAAAGACCTCGACTTTTATGCAGGTTTCTCCCATTCAGGCACAGCCTAGCGGTCACTCAAACAGCAGAGTGGCTGTCCTCCAAGCCAGCCAGCCAATCACCTTTTGGGTGGATTCAGGTAACCTATGCGACTAAGGACGGGGAGTTTCGGGCACCTCCCTCGCTTCCTGCCCTGCCAGACACTGGAGCCAGAGGTGGGCTTCAGCTGAAGCCTGCCAAAGGCAAAATGAACAAACTGGTTAAATCTGGTTTGGCGCATAGAGTAAAACCCAAGAAAGACCTCCAAGCAAGAAATGCTGAAAAAAAAGAACGGGCCATTTTGACAAAATGGGCACCCATGGGTGAAATACTGCAGCTGAGGATTCAACCTGCGGTAAAAAGGCACAATGGAAGGAAACTTAAACCACTGCCACCAGCCATTAAATGTCGTGAGGGTAACATACATTTTTTTTACTTGAGTAGGTAGGAAAAGGGGCTACTAATTAACCCCCCCAGTACTTTCACAGAAGATGCGTTGTGCTGAACCTACATAGGAAAACCAGTAAGTAAAGTCAATTTCACTACTACTCTTGGGAACAGTAGTTTACCCAAGAGAAGGTATTTAAACCTTAAGAGAAATCCAAAGGACTTTGCTGGGACCCTTCTCTGAACGTGCTGTGTCACAATATAAAAGGTGCTGCCTATGGAGTTTGTCAGACTCCAAAATCACAGAAACTGAGTCAAAAAGCAGATCAAAAATCCATGAGAGAGTTAGAAAAAGATCGTGCTCATTCCAGTATAGAAATCAAAGTCCTAAAGTCCAGCAAAAGAGCTGAGGGTCTCTAAGGTTGAAGGGAATTAGCATAGAACTGAAAATTCTCCCTTGCACCCATGGCTACACTAATCCTACTGACGGCATGGGAAAAAATGGAGGTGGGGTGGCAGTCATCCATAAGATCAATTGTCCCTGCCCAGTAATTGTGTCCCCACTCATCCCCCTATGCCACCCCTACACCCACAGCTCCATCATATCCCTCATGCCGGTCCACATCTCAAGCACAGACTCCACTACATTCCATCTTATTTACATGCCACCTCAAGGGAGTGGTAACCTCACTGATAGTCTTCTCAGCTTTCCTTCTAGAAGCCCTGCATCCACCAATAAAATGTACATTGGCAATCAACTGATTTCTGAAGATGATGAAATGTGCATTATTAATTTGCAATAATCCATATTGCTGCTTGTTTCTTTGACTTAAAAATAAGCTTTCATTGTTCCTGTTTCAGAGTGGAGGAGGTGGCAGTAAGAAGGATGTTGTTGAACTAAATGATGACAACTTCGATGCAACTGTGCTTAACAGTGAAGACATTTGGCTTGTAGAGTTTTTTGCT
Organism: Ambystoma mexicanum; assembly: GCF_040938575.1. Classification (NCBI taxonomy): domain Eukaryota; kingdom Metazoa; phylum Chordata; class Amphibia; order Caudata; family Ambystomatidae; genus Ambystoma; species Ambystoma mexicanum. The sequence continues at coordinate 454,532,979 of NC_090927.1, forward strand.
CCATGGTGTGGACATTGCAAAACGTAAGAACATTTTCTAGTGGTGTATATATCATGAATAACAGTTGCTTTTTCAAATATTGATGTCTAGTTATAGATATATGAATTGAAAGTGTCTTCTGTAGCAATCAGATGTTTCCAGCTCACCCACGATGGACACTGCTTTCGCAGTCCTAGGTTTTACGTGATGGTATCCTCCTGTATGATGGGGGAGGTAGTGCTGCTCCTATAATGTACAGTATTTCCAACTCTTATTCTTTTTATTGGTATGGAAGTTTCTCATGAATAGTTACTTATTTTCTGTATGATGTCTTCAAAAAGGTTTAGGCATTCTGGCATTGAGGCCGTAAGTTATCACATTTAAAAATGGTCAACTTTAGTCTTTTGTAAAGCACATTTCAAAGGAAACTTTTTTTTTCAAATCCACACTTAATGTCAAGTTAGTTATAAACTTAATGAAGTATACATTGTTGCTCTGTTTTCCTTGATCTCATACTCCCTAGCTGTTGTCAATACCCCATTTTCCCATGTCCCGTTGTACCACCCCTGTCCCAAGGCTGCTGCTGCACTAGACTCCTCTGCTCCGTGCAAAGGCACCCTTTGCCTTTGGTCCACGGGTCATCTAGATTAGGCTAAATCCCCCCCCCCCCCCCCCCCCCCACCAACCCTCCTCCCCTATTGACTTTTGACTGGATCCTCGATTATTCCACAGATCAAAAATAAGCCACTGACAAGGCTGTTGGGGCTAAAGAATCAATTTCCTAGGCTCCTGATTGCAGCCCCTCTTCCCACAACATTGTGTTTTTTACTTTTTAAGTTTAATACCTGAAAATGATATTGCTACTGGCTAGATGCCAAACAAATAAGTTTCCTTGTTCCATTAGCAAAACAATCATTAACATAATACTTTCTTTTAATAATGAATCCTTCTCTTCATAGCTTGGAGCCAGAATGGGCAGCTGCGGCAACGGAAGTTAAGGAACAAACTAAAGGAAAGGTTAAACTGGCAGCTGTAGATGCTACTGTGAGCCAGGTCTTAGCCAGCCGATATGGGGTTAGTACTGCAACTAAATTGGTCTTAAGTTCATTGCATGCTTTTTACGTTTCAATGTTACTTTTTCTGTAAAATGCAAGTTCTGAGGTTGTTAAAGATTTTAAAACAAGAAAGCAAAAACCTTGTATTTTAGTAAGGGTCATAACTGCGTATTGTTAAATCTGTTCACTTTAAATGTTTGTGTTGTAAGCAGTTGATTGCTTTTCACTGTGTCAAGGATTTGTCTGCTTTAGATGTACAGCTTAGAGACCACAGCAAAGAATATACTGTATTTGAGAATCTGCTTTGAATCTGGCTTGCCATATCTTTTTGTAACTGCCTGTTAATTTACCTGCCCACTTCCCATGTTGAAGATTTTTTTTTTTTAATCATTTGGACTCTTTCTCAATCTCTGTGTGTGGGGCGTGTGCAAGCTCTTTATTGGGGAGAGATCTGTGCAGGGCCTGTGTGTACGCGCACCTCTCTGTGGCTGCCTGTGCTCTGTGGATGTGTGTGCATGTTGGGAAAGACTTTATTTTTTTTTTTATTTTATTTTTTTATTTGTGTTTAATCAAAGATATTTTACAAAAAATCACATGAAAGCAAATTCTCAAAAAGAAAAAATGCTAATCATGTCAAGAAGCGGTGCAAAGTTCAACGTCTGTAGATAGTTTTGCTAGCGTGCTAACTAACGAGGCGGGTCCTGTGAAAGTAGAGCCGTATTTATATAATTCAAGATGTTAGAAGTTGCCAATTGCCAGCTTGTTCTGTCCCCGCCTATTAGTTTAGCCCAACAGTTGTCTTGGTCACTTAATACAAAGTCACTCATAATATCTGGTAAGTACTGCGCTCTTGGGCCTCGAGTGCCCGAGCATTCCAGAATCAAATGCCGAATTGTCTCTATTGCAGCTTCATCAGTACAGAAACGGCATTTTTTTGTTGGTGAATTACCTCTAATAGCCAGGATTTCGTTTTGTTAATAAGCGGTTCAGTCTTGCTCTCATGAGCAAATCACGAGCCCGTCTTGACGGAAACATTTTAATATAAGGTTGTACTTCATTGAATCTCCTTGTGTTGAGAGGCAAGTGTTGAGTCAATTTGTTATTTGATGCTATTTCTCTTGTTCTGATCCAGTCTAGTTCTTTCAATTTTTTCTGGATTTTAGTTGGATTTGCGAACAAGGTTTCCTCATCACTTTCAACTGATGCTAAAGTATCTTGATTCGAAGAGAACCAGGCAGTTAATGTTTTGTTGGTGCCTTTCTCTGCTTCTTTCAATATCAGGTTGTATATTGAGTGGCCTTCTGCCATTTTGCATTTCCTGAATAGCATCAGAGAATTGATTTTTTTTACTATGCCTCCCAAAGACAGCAAGCTTAGTTCTTGTCTAATCACTGCCACCGATGTAGAGTTTGGAAGTCCTAATATTGATCTCCAGAATAAAGCTTCTATTTTTGGCCACAGGGTGGCTGGTAGAGTTGGCATTGCATCAGCGCCATATGTCAAAGATGGGACGACCTTTTTCTTGTAAAACTCGAGGACTGGTAGCAACGAAAATTTGCCAAATTTCCTATTAATGGCCTTCTCTTGACAATCAGTTTTTTTGTTTTCAATTATAAATGAGTCTGCATCACTTTTTCAGAACTCGAACTATCCAGGATTACGCCTAGATATCTGAACTCAGTCACCTTTTCAATTGGTTCTTTTGCTAGGTGGAGCGTAACCTTTTCAGATCTTCTGGTTTTTGCCGGAAAAATCATAAATTTGGTCTTTTTTTCATTTATGTCCAGATTATTTATCCTCCTGTACTCCTCAAGGCCGCTCAGCTGACGTTGCAGCCCAATAGGCATATGATCCATCAATATTAGATCGTCAGCATATAACAGTCTATGTATGTGGTCACTCCCCAATTTGGGGGGGAAACATCGAACTGCTGAATTTACTGCCTGTAAATCGCCCAAAAAAGCCAAAAACAGCGCAGGGGCCAGAGGGCACCCTTGTTTAACTCCTCTGGCTGTTGGAATGGATTTGGAGAATAGCCCTTGCTGGTCTAACTTCACTTTCATGCTGGTATCAGTGTACAGGGCCTTTATAGGATCCAAAATCTCTTGTGGACAGGCCCAGTCTTCAAGTTTAGCCCACAAAAGTGCTCGATCTACGCGGTGAAAGGCCTGAGTAAGATCAATGAAGATTACAAAAATGCGTGGGCCTCCGTCAAGTACTCTGCTCTTTAGAGCACTTAGTAGCAGAATGTTGGCCGTGGTGCCCAAGTTTCTTTTAAATCCTGTTTGGAGGTGGTCTCTGCATGGCGCAGTTTTTACCCATACGTTAAATTCCTCCAGTAGCAACGAGCCAAAGACCTTCCCTATACAATCAAATAGGGCTATTGGCCTGTAACTTCTCGGGTCTGCTTTATCCCCCTTCTTATAGATTGGTACTACATTAGAAGATTTCCAAGATGGCAGGATTGATTTTAATTTTGCACATCTTCTGAAAATTTCACTCAAGAGTCTGGCCCATTCTGATGGAAAAGCCTTAAGGTCTATATTTGTTATGCCGTCTGGGCCAGGAGCTCTCGAGTTTTTCAATTTCATTATCATTCTTGTTATTTCTTTTTCATTGTCTAAGCAGATCCAATCTGTTGTATCAACTTTGTTCGATGGCCTTAACGTAGTTTGTCTCTTCTCAAATAAAATCAGGAAAAAATTCACCCAAGTACTTTCTCCGATGTTAGAGATAAATGCTGGTTCAGATTGAGAGGAAGCCGAGTTTAAGAGAGACCAAACTCTCGGCTGTTGTTAGATATTAATGCTTTTATGTTTTCAGCGTCTTGTTGATACAGATTTGCTCTGTGATGGTGGACCCAAGTTTTGTATTGGCGTTGGCTCTCTTTCGCTACTTTTAGTGCCACTGGGGTTGCTATTTTGATTGCTTGCCGTTTTAATCTTTGCATTTCCTTTTTTTTTTTTTCCACCAGTTTTGGATCGTATCTGTGGATATGCGCTTTTTTAGGGGCGCCTTTTCCCATTTGGCGGCTGTAAGTAGTTAATAAAGGGAGGTAGTCAATCTGTCTTTCAGGTGTCCCATGTGACTGCAGATGGTATTTTGACTTAAGGTCACAGATCGCTGCTGCCGATAATTTCAGTCTTGCACGCTGCGTGTTAACTCCTAGTGAGAGCTGTTCCATTTTTGCTTCAGCCCTTTTCCTGGGCCAGGTAGCACAAAGAAGGTTGTGATCACTAGCTGGTGTTTCAATCACTTCAAATGTCGTCAAGACCGATAATAGGGAAGCCGATGTGAATATGTGGTCTATGGTGGCCATCAACGCATCTCGTTTCCAGGTCGGAGGCCGGAGAGGGTCAGGAAACCCGCTGTCTAAGTTGTACATCTCTCTTGACTTCATCAGTTTGAGCCAAGCCAATCCTCATCTAGACCTTTCCGACTCATGGGAAATTGATGGATTAGAGGCCTGCGTACAGGTGGCATTTAGATCCCCACAGATCAAAAAGTAGGGTGCCAGATGGTCTCCTATTGCTTCATCAATTGCACTTTCCACCATTTCCAAATAGACCGAGTCAGTCAATGATGCTGGATTCCAGTAGGTATTTGCTATAATGATGACTGGTGCCTTTCCCTTGTTTTCATTCGAGATGCCATCTGACCGTGTAGCCTTAACCAGTAATAAAGAAGTGTTGCAAACCAGGATTTCTTCCAAGGCGCATCCGGAGCCCTGCCTGCAGGCTATTAGGAGACCAGGAGATGGTCGACCCATTGGTCCTTACTTGGCCGGAGAAAAAGCTATTGCATAGCCATCTAATGTTGGTTCTTGTGTGAGCCATGTTTCTTGGAGACATAATATGTCATAGTCAGCCAGTTTTATGGCTCCCTGTGCAGTCAGGTGGGAGTGCCCTCTGGTGTTCTATGAGCCTATTGGAAAGAGTGGTCGATGTTTCGCCTCTTCATTGTAGTTGTCGCTCGCATCGTTTTTAGCATTGCATTGCTATCTCTTAGTCTCCGTCTGGAGGGCTTTTGGTAGCCATGCCCATATGCTATGAGATGTTTTCGTCTCTGAAACTGATCCATGGTTTACCTTTGCTGCTGGTTTCTCTATGGTTCTTGTTATCGTGATGGCCGTTTTTTTTATCACTCGTGCTTCTAGCACTTTTGTAATCATCAATCTCTTGGTTATTTGCCGTCAGGGTTTTTCCTTTCCCTTCTTTAGGTTGAGCCAAGTAATGATCCGTGGCCTTCCCCCGGTATGTGGCTTTTTTTCTATCTTTTTCGTACTGTTTCTCTTTTTCTTGTTCATCTCCTTCTAGAGATGGCTTTCTTTCAGATCGGCTTGAACGGAGTCCCATGTTAAACTCCCTTTCTTCAGGTTTGAATGCCTTGTCACACCTGGTCATTGACCTCGGGGCTATCGATCTTGACGATTTAGTGATGTCGTAGCCCATTCGTAATAGGGACTTGGTCTCTTCTATTAGAAGGTCGTGTACTTTTTTTAGACGATAGGTATAGAGAAATGGCTTTTCGGTTTATCTGACTTGGATCAACAATCAGCAGCTCCTCTGATTTGATGCCTCCAAGCTTTGGAATGAAGGAAAATAGTCTTAATACAGAGCCTCGATTCAATGTCACGTCGTCTTCATTTCCTGGAATTTGTTCTAATTTGAGCACCCATCTCTTCTTTGGAGGGTCCGTCTCCTTATAATGATGGTAGTCATTTTTTATTGATGTAGAAGCGCTGCTCAAGTACTTCTTATAGCTCTTTTTTTCAGGTATTGTTTTGTACAATGACGTGTCATGGTAGATGAGCCAATTTTTTGCCTTTTCGGTGTGTGTTCCTTATGGTAAGTCTCCCCGGACTTCCTCTTAGTTTCACTCAAATGTGTGTTTTTTTTACTCTTTTCTTGAGTACCAGTTGAATTTATTGTAGGCTCATGAGTCCATCCTGTCGGTTTGGACTTCGACTTACGTTGCTCCTCCAAGGTTAAGGGAATACCCATTTTTGCCTTTTTTGCTAGATCTTTTGTCTTATGTGAGTTTGTTCCAGTGGATGAAGGAGAATTCTCTTCACTTTTTTCATCTATCATGTGCTGGCTTAAATTCATCATTTCTTTATCAGCCAGAAAGTCTTCTATCGACTTTGGGGAGCCCACTGCTCCATAAGTGACCCCAGTACTTGCGTTAGGGGGTACAATCTCTTCCTTCTCAGCCAGGACCAGTACGAGGTCTTTTGTGTTGGAACTGGGCACGACGATCTTCGACATGAGGGCTTTTTTAAACACTGGAGCCAGTAAAGTTTTTTTATTTGTCGGTTGATAGGCGCTTATGTTTTTCTTTGTTGCGGTTTGTTTTTCAGTAGTGTTTTGATCACCATTTCCAGAAGCTCCTCTTTCCAATATGATGTTGCCTGTTTTAGTGTTTGCTGGCTCTGGTGTGATGTGATCTATTACATTGCTAATACACAGCCCATGGTTAGTAGAACTTTTTGGCCCAACGTTGTAGTTTTCTTCTGTCAGGTCAATTCTTAGTTCAGTTTGCGTACTGGTCGATATTTTTTATTTTTTTTCTCATTTCCGTGTTCAAGCAAGTAGGTGTAACAGAAACCAAAGAAGAGTTTGTAATTACCTTTCCCAGAAGCACTTCAGCCTCTAGTTTCTCTCGGGCCATGATGTAAGCTTCCAGTTATGTCAATTTATTAATCATTGTTGCTTGAATATTTGTGTGATTTTTCAAGTTTTCGCTTATTGTTTCGTATAGCTTCATGAATGGGTTTAAAGCTATTATCATCGCCGACATTGTAGTGAACATGTCCCCTTTCTTCGTTGGTGTTTCTAAGGGTGAAAGATTTGATAAGTTGATGGGTCTTACTTTGTCTTGTAAGTCTTGAATCCTAGACTTTCTCATAGGTTGATTGTTCATTGTACACCCCACGGACCCTATCGAATGTCTGCAGGATTCATGCAGGCGTGGATTTTCGTTAATGTCTGGTAATCCAATCGATGGTAAGTTTATGGACTCTGTGCCATGCTTTTGAAGTTTTTGCTGAAAAATTTCTAAAGGTGAGGGCTCTCTTGATCTCCCTGGGGTTAAAGGTACTTTATCAGACACGGGCCTTGTCAAAAGGGAAGTGGATCTTCCCGTCGATCCGTTTTCCTTGTCAATCGAAGTATCCAACTGCGCTGCTGAAGGAGTTACTGTGGTTAGACAACCACTTTGTCTCTAAAATTAGCAGCTCCTTCTCTAATTCTAGCCTTGTCAAAGGTGGAGTAGTTAGGCCAATAGATCAATTTTTCTCGCCAAGTCGGTCTTCAATATGGCCCACTAAAGAGAGTTTATCTGCTGCGGCTCTGAGCTCATTAGAAACCTTCCCCAAAAACACTGGCTCTGACAAAGGTAAAGGACGTGGGCCACTTGTTCCATTTTCCTCCCCCGTTCGAACCTTAGTGAGGGCAGCGGGAGAGGGTTTTCCCCCCCCCCCGAGATACCTCAGGCTTGTTGGATATTTTCCCCAAGACCACTGACTCTGTCTCGGTTTGGTCAGGGGTGACCTTTTTTGCAGAAGTTTGATCTTTGATGGATATGCATAGGGGAGTGCTTGGTGTGGGGCTTTGGATTTCTCTTAATGGCAAGTTTGTGTCCTTTGAACCTATGAGGCCCTCATTTTCCCCTTCTATTACCTCTAAGGACTCTTCCGGGAAAGAACGGTCAGACTGGTATGCCGGCTCAGCCAATCTTCGCTGTTTGGCTAGTGGCCAAAAGTCCTTGACTGCCTGCAAAATTTCGGCGTCCGAGAGTTCATCTGATTGCGGTCTGTGAGGTTTTTTCTGGAAATACTTTTTTAGGTTGTTCCCTTCTTTCAAACTTGCATTTTGGGCTTTGAGTAAGTTGTCACTTTGGCACTCTCTTCTGATTTTCACTAATTTTGAGGCTTTTTTGGTGACGGGCTTCAGCGTTGTCTCGCTTTCTCCGCACCGCCCCGTATCTTCTGTGTTGGTGTTACTTCTTTTTCTCTTTAAGCCTTTGTTTATAACCGGGCTTTGAACGTCCCGGGATCCTGTCTCCGGCTCCTGATCTAGCAAACCACTCAGGCGAGATGTTGGTTCGCGGGAACCATATGGAAGGTGAACCATAGCTTGAACCGAGACTGTTTGACCAGCACATTGCTGGTTAATGTGGGGGGGCGGTGCCTCCAAAGCCGGCGAGCCTCCGACTTCCTGGTCCGTCACCAACGTTGCTCCCCCTCTGCTCGACACCTCGGTCAGCGCCATCCCCCTCCTTGTGGCGATAGACTCCTGCTCTCCCCGTGCCCCGCACGGCGTCCGGGCCACGTTCTCCATGCAGGTCGGGACCGAGGGGGGCCGTGCCACGCCATCCCGCCCTTCCCTCTCAACAACGTCCCGGTCAGCACCACTCAGTCCCTCTCCCTCCCGTTCATCCACCCGCGCCAGTCTCAAGGCAGGCGGCCCGGGAACGACAGCCAAACCTGGGAGGGGAGGTGCGGGGCCACAAGAGACCGGCAGAGGTAAGAGTTCTGAGGGAATTTGGGGCTGCAGTGATGCAAGTTGGTGTTGATCCTCATTAAGTTGCATGTGGACAGATTTATGCAAGTGTTGTGATCGCTCACCTTTTTTAATGGTGCCTGTTATTGTTTTAACAGTCAGTCTCTGAACCCACACGCGGGCGGAAGCTGCGCAATTTTCTTGTGTCATCCTCGTCTTCCGCCGAAGTTATGGAGCCCATTCCTTCATGCCTGACACGCATGACAGCAGGACTGCTCCTACTCGACTCCTGCTCCGCTCTGCTTCAGAATGGAGTTTTTGTCTATTTGCTCCGCCCACAGTGAAAGCAATAGACACTGTGTACACACACTACTCCAGTAGCACAGAGTGGACTGCAGGACTGCTCCTACTCGACTCCTACTCCGCTCCGCTTCAGAATGGAGTTTTTGTCTATTTGCTCCGCCCACAGTGCTATTTTCTTCTCGTACTTCTGTGGGGCACGCTTTCTTTTTCTTTTTTGCTTTTGTTTTGACTGCTAACCTTTTGGATGCAAGTAAAGCCTTTTGCTTTACTCCCCTTGCTTTGTGCTCCTATGTATTCGGCAACTGAGCAGTCTATAAAACATGTATGTACTGAGACTGTCTACTTTTGTGGTTTTCTTGGATATTTATAATTGCACACTTCACTGCAGTAACTTCACTGCAGTAAAGTTTAGTTAGGATACAAAGTAGCCTTAACTTTTTCTTTGACTTTGTGGTTACAAATGCTGTGTGTCGAGAATGGGCTGATGGCAGCAAATGTTTGACTTTTTACTTGTGCACTTTTGCATTTTACCACGTAATCCCATAAAGAGTACTATTATTTAAAATGGCCAAGCCACAAGATTTTTGCTATGCTCCGTCGCTATGGCATATCTGGGGGAAATGTTTTTGCCCCTCCACTTAGATTTACAAGCCAACACTGGCCCTGGGAATGTGATGGGAGCAGGGTCGGGAGAGCCCAGGGGCTAAGCTGAAGTGGGATGAGGGAGGCCCAGAGACTGATGGGAGAAGGTGGGGAGCCCAGGGACTGTTGGGACAGTTTTTCTGAAGTCCAACTAAGGGCTTAGTAAAACCATACAATTGAGACTGCAAGAGTCCAGTCTTAGTAGAAGGCTGTACCATCTGTGTTCAGGGTAGCGTAGACCGAGCAGCCAGGCTTATATTGGGAGGGAGAGAGCGCTGTAGAATCAGTACAAAGAAATAGTAATGCAAATATGGTCCAACGGAACACTGACAAATTATGTATTGTAAAAATAAATGTTTTATTTAAATACATGTAGACCAAGGTAAATCTTGGCTAAATAAGTATTATTACAGATCATATAAACACATTATAAAAAACACTATGCTTGCAGGTACATAGACGAAAGCAAATAGCCTAATTTGGAACATCTAACAGTAGTTCTAGGGAAGTTTAAAAGTTGGTTTTAATACAAGGGTACTAGACCCTAACAGTTGTACCGTGACGCTCAGCAAGAAATCACATAGTAAGTCAACTGGGGAATATACTTGTCAGAATAGTGGAATATTTATTCCAGGAACAGTGTACACCTATAACTCTGATTCAGGATAACGGTTATTCTAGGGGAGTTCGTCCTTGGGGTGTAATATTCAGTCACAGTTCTTTTTCAGTTCACAGGCTAAGGGAAGCAATAACACTAACTCAGTTTAGGATAACTGTTTTCTACTTCGTAGGTAAAACCCATTTACTTTTGTCAGGAACTACAAGCAACCTAAAAGGCAAGTATGACCTAGGCAGACTTATTCTGGGCAGGCAACAGCAAGTCGGGGGAAGCAAGAACCAATTGGGGACACTCGTACCTTTTATCCTAACAGGAATAATAAAGTGAAACAGCGTTCCTTTTGGGAAGAGGGGAGACCCAATTCACAGGTGAGTAAGTTAACGTAACTACTTTCTGTTAGAATGGCGAGACAGTTTCTGAGGAAAGTAAGACTTTGAGATTAGAAGGCACAACTTATTGAAGGCAAGTAAATCCTATATTTACTTTTCATGCTGGCAGAACGTATCGCAGGTAAGTAATAACTTTTTGTAACTATTCACTCTGGGAGTTTAAAGCTACCAACTAACCTATTTACAAGTGAGTAAACGTTTCAACACCTAGTTTTCCTTTATTTTTTATTGCCTTTTTGCAACATCGAATAAACCTTGACCCCCAACCCCCGCTCCACCTCCCTTCCCGTCTCCCTCTATTCCCTCCTCTCCCCCACCCCCATTTCCCCAAGCTGCTTCTCTTTCGAGATACAAGATTGTACAATTATTCCTTAAAGGCCTCAGACAATGTCAATTTGTATGTTCTGCGGACACAATTGAATTAGATAATTATCCCTTAGGTATCCCAACAATAAGCCCCAGTCTTTCCTGAATTTTTGGTTGTCCCCCTATATATTATAGGTGGCCCACTCCATAGCCAATATATGCCAGATCTTATTTAGCCATTCATGGTTGGTAGGGGCAACATCCTTCCAATTCCGGGCAAACACTAGTAATGCCAAGAATGTCTAAGCTATACATGCCATGAAGCGTGCCCTGCCTTGTCCAAAGGCCCAAAAGACATTCCCCTATCCCCATGGGTGTATGAACCCCTACCGCCTCTTTCACCGTCGAGCACATTTGACCCCAAACAGACTGCAAAGTTGGACAAGACCACCAAATATGCACCCCCCTCCCCCCGCCCCTTACATCCTCGCCAGCAATCCAGGGATATCTACGGGCACATAGATCTAAGCCTCTCCAGGGTATAATGCCATTGGGTGAGGGTTTCATACCACATTTCGCTTAATTGGATGGACTGAGTGAGATTTGGGTTTTTACCCCATAAAACCTCCTATTTCCTCCTCTGATATTTGATGATTCAGGATGCTTTCCCACTTGGCCATGTATGTCCACTTCTCCAGGATGCCCCCTTTGGATATTAATGCTTAGAATTCTGAGACCCCTGAGTGAGATGTGATGTATTTTTCAAATTAAGTGAGTTGTCTGCCTGCGGCTAGTCTATTGAGGGGGGTGTATTGCCCAGTGCCTCAACTGATGGTAGCAGAGCCCATCCACTTCTGTAAGGCCAAACGACTGTTTAGTATCTCCGATTTGTATGTATTTATTGTTCGACCCGACACATCTCCAAACAATGCGAACTCCCAAGGCGATTTCCCTAAGGGACGCCGCAGGCTTTGAGTGAGCCAACAGCATATCCTCGGCAAATGCCATTGTTTTATGCTCGCTCCCCCCAAAATGAATACATTTCACTCCTGGTGTTTCTCATAGACGATGGGGTTCCAAAGATATTGCATAGAACAGGGGAGACGACTAACACCCCTGCTTGGTCCCTCTCTCCAAATGGATGGGACCAGAAAGCTGTCCATTAATGGATTGGTGCAAATTGGGGTTTGATAATTGGCTTGCATTCTCCGGAGGTAATGTTCCTCAAACCCCATGCATACCATAGTCTAAAAAAGAAACTACCACTACACCTGGTTGAATGCTTTTTCAGCATCTTGGGCGAGGAGAACCGCTGGGATCCCACGCCTCTCGACCTTCTCTACTAAATGACAGACCATTCTTGTATTATCAAATGTTTGACGTGGTTTTGATGAATCCCGCATGATCAGGGCCCTTTAGAGTTTGGAGTCTATCCTCCAGTCTAGAAAGCAAAATCTTGGTATATATTTTAGCGTCAATATTAATTACTGCTACTGGGCGATATGACCCACACCGCATCAGGTCTTTGCCTAGTTTCAGGAATACCACCAATTTGGCCCTATCCATCGAGACTTTAATGTTTCCGTTTTTGCTAAGGAGTCTGGTTAAATGGGGGATATGGGTCGTCCGATATTTTTTATAAAAAGTAGCCATAAAGCCGTCGGGATCCGGAGCCTTGTGCAAGGGGAGTTTCCTAATAGCCACTCTTAACTTCCTCCTTCGTGATATCCTCCTCCAAGTCTTCCCCATCTTCTCTAGACTGCGTCGGAAGAGTTACAGCTTCCAAATAAATGTTCTGTGGCTCGTCCCAAGGCTTGGTGGAAGAATACAAAGCCCCATAGAAGCGTTCAAAACTCCCTATTATACCCTCTGTGTCTGCCACATCCTCTCCTTCCCCCTCCCTAATTGTTAAGATAGTTTGGTCTGCACCCCTCTGCCTCAATTGTCGCGCTAGGAGCCTCCCTGCTCTATTCCCCTGCACATAATAATGCTGTCTAGCTCTAAGAAGTTTAATCTCCACCTTCTGGCCCTAGTAACTCGAGCTTCCCTCAAATTGCTCTATGGGTTTTCATTGTGTCCCTCGTTGGATAGTTGCATATCTTCGGCATGAGTGCCTCTAAGTCCCCCTCTAGCTTCCTACTGTGTTTTTCCCTTGAGGCCTTAAGTGCAATCAATTCCCCCCACCCCCTCTTATAACCGCTTTAAAGGCATCCCACCATATACCGGAGGTATCCGACATATTCTCTCTAAGATCTGAATCCTCTCCTATACCTCTGCTGACAAGACCGTATCCGCTAGGATCCATTCCGGTAATGCCCACTGCCAAAGCCCCCTCCGTTGATATGTCATGTCCAACGTCGCGCCCAGGGGTGCGTGTAATCGGAAAGCACAGGATACCTCTTGGATGCCCTTCTGGAGGACACCGAGGTATAGTTTCTGCACGACTGTGTTCTGTGGACATGCAAATGGAACGTAAATCCTGCTTCCATACCCCTGCAAGTGCACCAGACGTCGACTAACCACAATTGCTTAAACATCTCTTTAAGTCGCAGCGACTGTGTGCCCTGGGGCGCATATCCCACTCTACTTCTATCTGTCTCTGGATCGCCTTTTGGTATAACATACCCCTCCACCATATTTTCAAGTGCCGCCAGGGTAGCCCTGAGATCCATCCTGTCAAGAGTTGGGTGTGTACACCGTCTCTACAGTAAATAAGTCTGTCTTAATGCGAAGTGTAACAAAAAGGTATCTTCCTTGCTTATCCTCCGTTGAGCCCAGAGCTACCATATCAGGATTGTTTTTAAGTGCTATCAGGAGGCTTGCTTTCAGATCTTTTGCATTAGCCTAAAAGATCTGAGGGGACGCCCGCAATCTAATTTGCAATTTATCCTTCTTGCATATGTGGGTTATTTTGGAGCGTGAGAAAGTCTGGTTTCTCACGCCTCAAAACATGATCCAGCTTGCATCGTGTTACCAGCGAGTTTAACCCTCCTAATAAAAGTCGTGATTTTAAAACCCATGATTAGTCCCTACCCTTCCAATTTTCATCCACCTCCTTTGGCCTCTTATCATAGCCCCTTGTGGGGTCCCCCCGTGTTAGCCAAGCCTTCACCTCTATGGGTGTGAGTGACCCATTTTTGGATTTTTGTCCCTCTTTCTGTCTTGCCCACTCCAACTCGCATGCCTAGCAGCTCCCAATCCCCCTCCCCCCAAACCCCTTGCAATGACCCAGGCCGGTCGATGGGTCCTAGAGACCTCTACGGGGAAATCCCTGACCATTTACCGGTAAACTACCTGGATCCAACCAACTGCGGAGAGGTGAACCTAACCTCCTCCCTAAGATTCCAGTCAGGCCGCCTAACCTACCACCCCCGCCTCCCACCTCGACCTGCCCCCATTACAGCCACCCTTGTTCGGCCCACGGTGTCTGATATCACTGCACTCACAGGTGGGCCAGACCCCCGCCACATCCACCCCTCTGTACGTGGCGTGTCCGCTGGTTTTTCACCAGCCTCTCTGGGCACGTGTTTCTATTTTCTCACATCACTGTGGACCACTCCCATTGCCGCCTCTGCTGGCTGGTTCGGCCCCCATCATCCTGTGTCATGGTCCTATTGCTGTTTTCGGGTGCCACCACATTAAGGCCTTCGCAAGTTGTCACACTGCACTGATTGCCTTTCCAGAAGAATAGCAAGCCACACGGGGAAAGTCCACTTTTATCAGACATCCTCCAGTTTAAGAAGTCTAGTGACAGGCCCCATCTGTCTCCCTCTAGCCGGCCTGTCTTCTTCCTGCTCCCACCTGTGAGGCTAAAAACCTCGGGTATCTTCGACTCCACAGTCTCTTTCTCTCCTCCCATCTCTGACGTCTCTAAGACGTCGCACTACCAGCTGCACCTCCTCAGAGGTATTCTTCCTTTCTTATCCTTCCCCAGCAATGTCTCCAGAGCGCTGGTTCTCTCTAGGCTGGACTACTGCACCAGCCTCTTTCTAAATTTGCCTGCTTCAACTCTCTGCCCTCTGCAACTCATCCAGAACAGGACTGCAAGATTTGCCCTTGGCCTCGAGCCCAGGGATCGTATCTCTCCAGGACTGAAATCTCTCCATTGGCTCCCAGTGGCTGCGAGGATTAAGTTCAAAACTCTCTGCATTGTCCACAAGGCCTTCTGGGGCCTCCATACCTTCAACTCTCTTCCTAAATATCTTCTTCTCAGGGTCAGTCGCTTCTTCAAGCAACAAGTTAGTGGTAGATCTTTCTTCGGCTGGGGTCTCTCTTTGGAACAGCCTCCTGGGCTCCCTGAAACTTGAGGAGAATCATCTCTGCTTCCGGAAGCACCTCAAAACCTTTCTCTTTGCTTCTGCTTTTTCTCCTCCTCTTCCCCTGCTGACCTGGCTGAGACTGAAACTGCACTGGTTACCTGGCCACCTTCTGATCTCGGGGCCAGGTCCCCTCCCCTGCCAGTTGCACACCTGCACTGCCTTCCTGGCAACCCCAGCACTCGGGGACTGTTTCTGTATCCCTACGGTCCCACTACCAACACTTGACACCCGATGTCTGCACTTAGCTTTTACTTATTGGTTATTTAGTCTACTATCCCTTGTACTGCACTGCCCCCTTCCCTTCAACTCCCCCCCGCCCCCGCACTTTGCCACTCCCCCCTTCCCATGCACTTGCGCGATCTGAATGACACCTGGCCTAGTAGGATCGTTGTCTGTCTTCCCTCTGCCCCGACCCCCTCTGCCCCCCGCTTCATTGTGCCTTGAAACATTTGTGTATAGGAGCGTTATAAATGCCTTATATCAACCTCCTTTTGAGTAGAGTGAAGTATGCCAAGTCCTGGAAGAACTGTACGTCCGAGCCATTGATGGGCAATGAGGTGCCTGCTTGTGCGGCCCTCAAAACATGTTCTTTCTGCCCATACAAAGGAAATGCTGCCAGAATGTCCCTTGGTCGGGCCCCCGGCTCTTTTCTTGTTGGACCCACTCTATGAATTCTGTCTAGAAGGATCTTGTCCGAGTGGATCTCCAGGAGGAGGTCCGCACAAAAAGTCTGGATTGATTGCTTATGCTCTTTGTCCACAATCTGTTACGGAACATTCTTAAAGCGAATGTTCGAGCGCCTTGATCTATTCTCAAGATCCTAGCACTGGAATGCTAGATTGTACGACATTTGTGCTAGCCGTTCCAGGGCTTCCTCCTTTTTCCGAGTCTTCAGCCAGTTCCTGCAAGGCACACTTGCTTGTCAATACTCGCTCTTCTAGTTTTGAGAGTTCTCCTTTGATTTTCTGTACTGCACCTTTTTGTCAGGTTTCAGAGAGATCTGCTCTTGAAAGGATTCTTGAAGAGATTCCGTGAGGGGTTGCCGATGATCCGCTAGGCACTCCATCAGTTCTTTCTTGGTGATTGCCATGGTGTCCCAAAGCAATGGCGTCTCCTCGTCTCGAGCTACTGTTGGTGGAGATTGGGCGATTTTTGGAGCGCTCTGCGCATCTGCCTACCAGCACCTACGGATCGTGCCCTGTGCCCCCACACCCCTCCCGAGTGTTCGCCGTGTGGTGTGCTGGGATGCCCTTATTCTGTCGGCTTCCTATGGTTTTTGACATATGCCCCCCCACCCCCATAGGGTGGTCTTCCTGATGATCCCCAGCTCACCGTCACCTAGGATCTGTGTACCTTTGGTGTACGAGTCCAGCTCTCCCAGGACCGGAGTGGGCCAGTCCCTGTCACCATTGACTTGCTGCTTCCAGTTGGCCCCAGTCTGCGTCCTGGTTAAATTAGTCGTGCCTGCGGCCCCAGAGTAAATGGTGTCCTCCAGTTGAGCTTAGGGAGTTCTTTTATGGATGAGGACTGGACTCCCCATCTTGGCCCCTTTCACACTTCACCTAGCAGGGCTGTTCTCCGTTTGTGGCGTAGCGCCACGTGTCCCTTGGAAGGCGCCTCCTCACCACAGTGTGCCAGGTATGTCTCAGCCTCTGCAAGTTCTCACTGTGGTAAGGGCCTTCCCCCTTGCTGCTGATCCCTGAATGTTCTGCCGGCACTGGAATAGGCCCCACCCCTGTGTTACTCTTCTTTTATCAAGGTGGCGTGATAGCCGGAGCCCCCTCACTCCTCTTCCTCCTGCCTTCCCCTGCGTTGCTTTGGGCAGCGTGTATTAAATGGGGAAAGGGTGGCCGACTCACTTGTTAGGGAGAATTCTCATTTCTGTGTTAATTCCCTTCAAACTTAGAGACCCCCAGCTCTTTTGCTGGACATTTTAATTTTAAACCTGGAGTGGGTGAGTCCTTTTTCTCACTCTCCTGTTTTGACCTGATGCATCTACATTTTGTATGGTGTCACACAGAATCTTCAGTGCAGTGTCACAGAAAAATCCTTTATATTTCTCATGAGGTTTAAATATTTTTTCTTGTGAGAACTACTGTTCCCAAGAATAGTAAAGTGAAATTGAATTAACTTTTTCTCTTTGTAGGTACAGCACACACCATCTTATGTGGAGTGCTGGGGGCAGGGGGTTACTCGGTAACCTCTCTTCCTACCTACTCATGTAACATTTTTTTTGTTACCATCACTACTTTGAATGGCTGGTGGCATGGCTGGTGGCAGTGGTTTAATGTTCCTACCATTGTGCTTTTCTGTTGCAGGCTGAATCCTCGGCTGCAGTACAGCACCCGTGGGTGACCATTTTGTCAAAGTGGCCCCGGTCTTTTTTTTTTTTTTCTTAATTTACTGTTTGTGAGGTCTTTTTTGGGTTTTAAACTGCACGCCAAGCCACGTTTGAGTCCTTTGTTTGTTTTGCTTTTGGCAGGCTTCAGTTCTGAGACCCGTCTGTCTCCAGTGTCTGGAAGGGCAGGAAGGGATGGAGGGTCCCGAAACTCCCCTGTCCTTTGTCTTTAGGAATGTCTGAATGCACCCAGACCTGATTGGCTGGATGGCTGTCCTTTCAGGAAAACCACTCTGCTGTTTGAGTGACAGCTAGGCTGTGCAAAGGCAAGGGTTTTAGGACTGAAGACAGTCGCCCACTGGGAATAACAACCCGACGAAGAAACCGTGAATTAAGCTTGCTGCATCCTCCTGGACCTTTGAATTGCCTGGTGAAGCCCTGCTGCTGTGCTTGAACTCCTTTTTTCTGACCGACAAGTGAAGCTACGAAAGGGACAACTTCTTCCCTTGTGTTAGTGAGACCAACTAACCCCGAGACTAACTTCACTGGACCATCTTCCCTGACTGACTGTACTTCTTGGCTGCTGCAGGAAACAAGTGCCAGGGGTCCAGAAATCCATAGTCTAGTGCAACGTCTGTGATCCCGCCAGAAGCTGCAGGAGTCTCCCAGTACCCTCCAGAAGCAAGACCAGAGCTAGAGTCCCCTCACCAGAGTGCAGGACTCGGAAGTGAAGGAAGCCCAACCGGTATCCAGGATCGGCAGTGGTGCTGTTTACCGAGCGCTGAAACTGTGAAGTGCCGCTGATCGGAAAAGTACCCGTATCTGCTGCTGACCTCCGAATTGCTGCCGCAGGAGCCCTCCAGACGTCCTCCCTCTTGTCCCCACGACTAAGGCCCAGGAACCCAGGATCTGCATCACTGCAACCAGACAGAAGCCAGCTGGACCACTCTTCTAACAAAAGGTACTGTTCTGACTTGGGGTACTTACCTCAGTGTCTTTAGCTTTGCGCTTTTCAGTTGAAACTTGCAGTAGCTACTTTGCTAGAGTTCATCAGCTCTACCTTTCACAAGTAAACAACTTTTGACCACAGTGATTTTTCTTCAACAACTTCTAACTTTGCAAGTCTTATCGAAGGGCCTCAGCTCCATAGACTGTGCTCCAATTGACATTGGCTCTCTTGGCTCCCTGCAGACTCTTCTAGTCCATTTGACTTTGATACTTGCTGTCCCTCATATGTGATAACTTGATTTTGAACTATTATGGCTGGGAACGGTTTTTATCTAGACTTCATTGGAAGATTTAAGTGCTCAAATGCTGAGAACCTGTTTAACCTTTTTCCTTCCCTTAACCTTTCCTTTCTACGAACCTCCGAATCTACAAAGTGTACTAGTGCTGTATAAATGCCATTATGGTCCTATTGGTGAAGTCCCCTCAGGGTGTAAGAAGCGTCTTTAAAGAATATCTACTAGCTTTGTGTTGATTCTGGAAAAGTATTTTAAAGTATTTGTTACATATATTACCCTCTTTAAAGAATGCTTATTTAAAAACTAGTGTTAAATAAAACATTTACAACAAAAACCTTAAGTGCTTGGCTACGTGTATTGGTGGATTTCATTGCTACCGAACTGCAGCTCACATTTACCTGTCTTGAGAAGCCTGGCTGCTCCATCATATTACCAACTTGTGTAGTACAGGCCTATACCAAAAGATGGGTTACCTAATACCAAGAGCAAAAGTGTTGTGTAGTCTACCCACAGGGTTATTACAGCAATTCTTGCCTAACAATGTGTCTGCTAAGACAGATCAAGCCTTTTCTCTCTGAGGGAAATAGTGCCTTGCTTGCCTCGCCCTGCGTGAATTCCAGACTGGATTACTACGATAGTCTGTTGGCAGGTACTTCCCAGAATAACCTGCACGCACTACAGGTCATCCAGAATGGAGCAGTGTAGCTAGACAAGATCATGTCGCTGCTTCTGGACACTCCCTGCATTGGCTTTCGGTGAAGCATTGGATTGCACACAAAATCCTTATGCTGACCTTCAAATGCCAAACCGGCAAGGCTCCTGTCTATCTGAGAAATCATTGGCAGCCTGCTCCTTTCACGAGGCATCTCTGCTCAAATACTGACCATAAGATCACACAGCTGCGCTTAAAGCTACCAACGTCTGGGGGCATAGTTTTGATGTCTTCGCCCCAGTTCAAGAAAGATGTTAAGACCCACTTCTTATTTCTCAGGTTTGGGTAACTTGGGTTTTTCGTCTGCGTTCTTGCTGTCTTTCTGTTTCACTGTCTGATGTGCGCCCTGAGGCCCATGGGCATGTGGCACAGTATAAAAAATAAACAATAATGCTTTACAGCTCTTTATTTTTCAACTTTCTCTCCCTCATTTTGTTCTTTACTTTTCATTTTTCTTCTTGTGTTTTGTTTTACAGTTTTCACTTCACTGGGGACTTTACCTAGTGGGGGTGACATTGCATGACATGAAGGTTTGTTGGTTGTTTCCAATGTAGGGGCACTGCTTAGTTGGAGAAGGGCGAGCCACGGTTGAATGTTCAATGTGGGCTGATTGGGGCTGTGGTGTTATGTCAACGTGCCATTTAAATATTCGACGAGGGAGGTGGCTGTAGGGCCAGACTTGTAAAAGTAGATTTTTCTGTTTAACCTCAAAGCATTCTAATCTCAACAGTGAGTACCTGCAGATTTTGTTTTCATTTCAAGCCCTTAACTACTGCATCAAATATATTGTCTTGTACTTTAGCAATTATGATTTGTTCTTTTATCATAGATCAGAGGATTTCCCACGATCAAAGTCTTCCAGAAAGGTGAAAGCCCTGTTGACTATGACGGAGGAAGAACAAAAGCAGATATTGTTGCTCGAGCCTTGGATATGTTTTCAGAGAATGCCCCAGCACCGGAACTGAGAGAGGTATGGTACAGCCTTTAATTCTTCAAGCAGCACCACAGTTCTTGTCCTGATTATGATTTAACTTTAATACATTGGTCTGAGTTGTGTATGCAATGGGAGGGGCATTCACATTAACACTGTTATTACTTTGCTCAACCCAAACAAATGTTCAATAAAGGGTAGGGTTCAGGGAGACCAATCCCCACCCAGGTTAAAGGTTTTTTGCTTAAATACCGGTCTCTCCCAGGAGTAAATGTGGAGGAGCTTGCTTTGGCAGAGGGGGAATAGGAGGGTGGGGGAAGTGGGGGAAATAGCAGAGGGCTGCACTCTTACAAGGGACCACATTAGTAAAAATGTAACTTAGTATTGCATCTTTTTTCGAAGATCGAAAAGGGCGTGACTGTAATACTATCCATGACGTGTAGTGTACCCAAAATCCTGGGGTCCCACCAAATAGTTTTCTTCCACCCAACTAGTCGTTCACGCATAATGCAGAGCTCATAAGAGTTTATATTGCTGATCCTAATCTTTGGCGGTTCACTTGCCTTTCGACGACTACTTTGACGGCTGTTCGACACCTGATCCAGCCCACCGACACTTCTTCCTTGACTGCTCGGCGACTGATCTCCACGTGGCCTTGGCCCTCCGGCCTGGCCTTTATAGTAGGGAGTGATGCCCTGTTATTGGCTTTCTTTCCTTTTCTTTGGTCTGACTGCAGCTTCCCTTTGCTATGGATCACGCAATGCCGACTGAGTCGCTTGCCCTACCCCCCCAACCACCCCTCCTCGACAGTGTCGCCTCGGACGAGGAGTTTGTCGGCAGTTGCGGCTCTGATTCGGAGGCCTTTGACCTAACTGTGCAACCCTCGCATTTGTCTCTCTCTGGCAAGCTTGCAGCCGGCAGTACCATGGGGAAGTCGCACCCCGGCGACAAGGACCCATGCGCACCACGTGCTCATTAGCACACAGCACACAGCATGTAAACCCAGCGGATCTGTTGAGAAAAGCTGCATGCCCGTCAGACTTTAGTGGGGCCTTCTGAACCTCACGGTTCGGCACTATCGCGGCTTATGCACAGTGATTATATTTTCTACTGGGGGAGGGGGGGTGCTGCCTCTAAATCCATGGCCTCCTGTGTGGTAGCGCCGAAAGACGCGCTGAACGGATTACACGTCAAATGCTCCTGATCTTTCTAAAGCCTGTTTACACGTTACGGACCCCAAGAAGGCCTCCCCTTTGCCTGAGGACTATCCTCTGGCCTCTCCTCCTCTTTCCAGGACCCTGCAGCAGGACCCAGCACCACCTGTCTGGCCCTTTCCGCCTCCTCCTGATGCTCTTTTGAGTGAACCAGGTGTTAGGCAATAATTGATGTAGTAACCCTGTCGGAGACTACACAACCCTTGTCCTCTTGGTATTGGCTAACCCACCTATTGGTATGGGCCTATACTACACAAGTTAGTAGTGTGACTGAGCAACCAGGCTCATCTCAAGAGGGCTAAATGTGAACTGTAGAGCTGCAGCAATGAAATCCACAAATACTAGTAGCCAAGTAACACTACACACAAGGTTTATGTAATAAATAATTATTTAACACTAGTTTTTAAATAAGCATTCTTTAAAAAGTGCAATATATGTAGCAATCAAATGCACTTTAAAATGCTGGTTCAGAATTATCACAAAGCTAGTAGATACACTTTAGAGATGCGTCTTACACAATTACTAAACCCTCCCTACACCCGGAGGTGACTTCACTAGGACAGTAATTGCATTTATATATCACTAGTACACTTTGTAAATTCTGAGGTTTGCAGAAAGGAAAGGTTAAAGTTAAAGGAAGGAAACAGGTTCTCGGAGCATGTGAGCACTTTAAATCTTCCAAATAATGTGTTAAAGACAAGAGAGGACATCTGGGGACTCCTTCAGCAGCAATTCGGAGGTTGGCGGTAGCTATGGGCTCTTTTTTTCAGATCAGCAGCACTTCGCGGTTTCAGTGCTCTTGGATACCGGTTGGGCTTCCTTCACTCCTTGAATCCTGCACTCTGGTGAGGGGACTCGAGCTCTGGTCGCCCTGCTTCTGGAGGGTCCTGGGAAGACTCCTGGAGCTTCTGGTGGGATCACAGAAGTTGCACTTGACTACAGATTTCTTGACCCCTGGCACTCTGTTCCTGCAGCAGCCTAGAAGTACAGCCAGTTTGGGAAGGTGGTCCAGTGGAGTTCGTCTCGGGGTTAGTTGATCCCACTAACACAAGGGAAGAAGTCTCCCCTTCCGGAGCTTCTCTCGTCAATCAGAAAAAACAGCAGCATGGCTTCACTGGGCAGTTCAGCGGTCCAGGAGGATGCAGCAAGCATCGTTCACGGTTTCTTCGTTGTGGTGTCCTTCCTAGTGGTCAACTCTGTCTTCAGTTCCAAAACCCTTGCCTTTTAAGCAGGTTTATCCCATTCATACACAGCCTAGCTGTCACTCAAACAGCAGAGTGGCTGTGCCAGCCAGCCAATCCGGACTGGGTGCATTCAGGCATTTCTAAAGACTAAAGACGACAGATTCGGGAACCTCCCTCACGTCATGCCCTTTCAGACACTCTGGAGCCAGAGGCGGGTTGCAGTACTGAAGCCTGCCAAAGGCAAAATGAACAAAGGGCTCAAATCAGGTTGGCGCGCTGAGTAAAACCCAAGAAAGTTCTCCCAAACATAATGGCGAAAAAAGCCTGGGGCCATTTTGATACAATGGTCACCCAGGGGTGCTATACTGCAGCTGAGGATCAGCCTGCAGTACAAAAGCACAATGGTAGGAAAATTAAACCACTGCCACCAGCCATTTAAAGTAGTGAGGGCAACATATACAAATATTACATTAGTAGGTAGGAAAAGGGGCTGCTTAAAAGGCAAGGGTTTTGGGACTAGATGCAGAGTCAACCACGGGGAGAATCACCCGACGAATAAACCAGGAACGAAGCTTGTTGCATCCTCCTGGAACATTGAACTGCCCGGTGAAGCTTTGCTGCTGTGCTGAAACTCCTTTTTCTGGTTGAAAAGCAAAGCTCCGGAAAGGACTTTCTTCCCTTGGGTTAGTGGGACCAACTAACCCTGAGACGAAATACACTGGACCATCTTCCCTGATGGGCTGTACTTCACTGCTGCAAGAACCGAGTGCCAGGGGTCTTGAAATCCGTAGTCTAGTGCAACATCTGCAATTCTGTCAGAAGCTCCAGGAGTCTCCTAAGGACCCTCCAGAATCAGGACGACCAGAGCTAGTCCTCTCACCAGACTGCAGGACCCAAGGAGTGAAGGAAGCCCAACCAGTATCCGAAATCCACGGTGGTTCTGTTTACCGAGCGCTGTGCTGCTGATAAGAAAGGAGCCCGTAGCTGCTGATGACCCCCAAATTGCTGCCGCAGGAGACCTCCAGACGTCATC
Organism: Ambystoma mexicanum; assembly: GCF_040938575.1. NCBI lineage: Eukaryota > Metazoa > Chordata > Amphibia > Caudata > Ambystomatidae > Ambystoma > Ambystoma mexicanum. Next base: position 454,556,749 of record NC_090927.1, read on the forward strand.
CCTCTTGTCCCCACGACTCAGGAACCCAGGGTCTGCACCGCTGCAACAGGACAGAATCCAGCTGGACCACTCTTAAGCAGAGGTACTATTTAGACTTGGGGTGCTTACCTCAGTGTCTTTTTGAGCTGTGCTTTTCTCAGTTGAGACTTGTAGTGGCTTACCTTAGAGTTGATTCCAACTCTGCTTCTACCAGCTTGTGACCCTACAAGTGATTTCTACAAACTCTGCAACTTCTGTAAACTGGCCAAAAGCTCCAGTAGTCTGCTGAGGACCCTCCCGAAGCAGGAAGAACCAAGCTCGAGTCACCTCAGGAAGCCCAACCAGTGTCCAAGATCTGCAGTGGTGGGATTTATTGAGCGCTGAAACCGTGAAGTGCTGCTGATCCGAAGAACGCCCGTAGCTGCTGACCTTTGAATTGCTGTGCAGGAGTCCTCCAGACATCCTCCCTCTTGTCCCCACGACTGAGGCCCAGGAACACAGGATCTGCATCACTGCAACCAGACAAGCCAGCTGGATCCTCTTATAACCAAAGGTACTGTTCTGACTTTGGGGTACTTGCCTCAACATCTGTAGCTTGCTCTTCTAAGTGGAGATTTGTCGTAGCTGTTTTTCTTGAGTTGATTGTTGCCTTTCACAAGTCTAATGGCTTGTGGCCCAACAGAGATTTTCTTCAACAAACGCTCTAATTTTGTGCAAACCTTTTGCTATCTAAGAAGTGCCTCTGCTCCATAGACTTTGCTCCAATTGACTTTGGCTGTCTGGGCTCCCTGCAGACTCTTATAATCCATTGACTTTGATTCTTACTGTGCCTCATAGGTGATACATTGTTTTTTAACTAATATTGCTGGGAAAGGTTTTTATCTAGACTTCATTGGAGGATAGTGCTCACCTGCTCCGAGAACCTGTTATCCTAGTTAGTGAAGTTACCTCGGGGTGTAGGAAGTGTGTAAAGCATCTCTAAAGAGTATTTACTTGCTTGACTTGATTGTGAGAGTATTTTGAAGTGTATTTTTCTTGTTGCACATTGCCCTTTTTAAAGAATGCTTAGTCAAAACTGGCGGTTGAATAATTATTTTACTAGAAAATCTTGAGTGAAAGTGTTATTTGTATACTTGTATTTGTGAATTTCGATGCCACAGCTCACATTTATCCAGCCTGGCTGCCCAGTCACACTACCAACTTGTGTAGTACAGACCTATACCAGTAGGTGGGTTACCTAATACCAAGAGGACAAGGGTTGTGTAGTCTCCCACAGGGATACTTCATCAAGTCTTGCTGCACAAGGATCTGCAACCAAAAATCTGGTCCTTTAAATCCATTATCAAGAAGACGGGACACTGGAAGGACTTTTGCAGCAAGAATCACTGGAAGTCTCTAGGCAAGGTTTTCCTTGCGGCTGGATGCGGCTCTGTGGATTTGACACCTTTTCAGGAGCACAGAAGAAACAGAATACCGCTGTTCGGATTCTGGTTGTTTTCAAGGTCCAGCATTCTGGTGAGGGGACTTTTGGAGATCCAGCAGGATGCCCACAAAGTTTGAGATTCCGAATTAGGCAGACTGCACTGCACAATGGCTCGAGGTCCCAGGGTATTTGGGTATTGCAGCCCTGCAAGGTCACAGCATGGCGTGGGGTGGCTCAACATGCAGGTCTTATTGAGTCTAGTGGGTCTCACCAGGCTGTCGGTCAGGCCGTTGTTTTTGGACTCCCCAGGTCGATTAGAAGGAAGGGTAACAGCAGGCTCTGGTTAAACAGCAGGTTCTCTGTTTGCTGGAAATAGTTTCAGCTGCAAATTCTTTATCTTCCTCTTCGGTTTTGATTCCAGTGGTTGACTACCTCTTCAGCTTCCAGGATCGGACTATTATGCAGGTACCCAGCCATCAAACAGCCTTGCAACATTAAAACTTGGGGTTTTGGGGGTTGGCAATTCTTTCAGGATAGCCAGCCTGCCAGATTGAACGGGATTCTCACACTTAGGCTGGATGACAAAGGACTGCAGCGTTCTGGACTCCTCCCTCGCTTCCTACTTTCACAGACACTCTGGAGTCTGGGCAGGGCTGAAGATAAAAATCGCATAAAGGAATTTCCTGCTCTGGATGTCAGGGGAAGGAACAGGAAAGAACAAAGAACACTGTCAAAAAAAGAAGACTGGCTCATTTTAGTAAAATGAGAACTCATGGATGCCTTTTCCAGGGGCTGTGGAAACGACCCGTGGTAAAGATGCACCGAATTAATAACAAGGGTCACTGCCACCAGCCATTAAAGGTAAGTTTGTCATGAACATAAATGTTACTTTTAAAATGAGAAAGGGGATACTCGTATATCCTCAGCACTCCACATAAGGTGGGGGTTGCTGGTCTCACCTAATAATAAAATGTAAAAGGGATCCAAAGATTGATTCTACCCTTGAGAACTGTAGTTCTCACAAGGTTAACCAGAGAAAGCTAAAAGGGCAACCCCTAGGGCAACCAAGCAACAATGGGCACTAATTGCCAAAAAGTTGTCAGAGGATAACTTTTAAAAGACGCTATGGAGAGTCTTAAATGACACTCCATAAAAAGATTAAAGCATTCTGGAAAACGGTTCCCACTCAGGGGTATACAGAAAAATAATCCACCAGGAAAAAGCAAAATGTTCTGGGGTTGACACAGGTCAGGAAGATTATTGCTATGAAAATCTTACCTAACGCAATCTATGGTTTTACTTCCCCTGAATAGGTGTGTTCTATTCTAAATGGGTATAATTGGGACTGGCTTACCTAGAATTACTGTTCGTTATTCTGAACAAGGTGGTCTTTGCTTTGGTCTGTGTACCTTAAGCATTGTGTTATACTTTGTTTAGGATTCTATAACTTTGGTCTGCTTGTATGTATAACAAGGCTTTATTTTTTTTAGAATACTTTTGGGTGTATGTATTTGTATTTCTTTATTTGTAAAGCGCACCTGGCCCTGGGGCATCTGGGCACATATCTTAGGTTGGGTTACATATAGATGAGTAGAAAGTAGATGTGCAAATAAAAAGCGCAAGTATAGGCAACAATAATTAGTTACAATAGTGGGTATATACAGTTCAATACAATCACATTTACAAAGCAAGTATATACAGAAGTGAGCCTGATTACAATTGGGGGTGGCCAAAGTGACGCCTCTGTAGCGGGTAAGACCGCTACTTGGTGGGGTTGTCGCAATCAAGTAACCATAGTTTAGTTTTGCATTTGAAGGCGTGGAAGGAGGGTTCAAGCCAAAGTGGGTTAGGGGGTGAGTTCCAAAGTTTGGTAGCTAGCACCGGGAAACTTCTAGCACCCGCTTTCTGCAGTTTGAACCTGGGGAGGGTGAGACAGTTGATTTGGGCAGTTCTCTGCGGTCGACTGGAAGTGCGGAGCAAAAAACGTGTAGCAAGGGTGGTGGGAGCCTGGTTAGAAAGGCACTTATGGGTGAGTGTAAGAGTTTTCAATGAGATTCTCTTGGCTACTGAGAGCCAACCCAGATTACGTGTGCTGTCTGATATGTGGTTATTTCTTGGTATGTTAAGGGCTGCCATGAGGAGTTATTCTGGGTGACCTGCAATTTGTTGAGGTTCCGTTGGCTGGTCCCCAGATAGAGGGCATTGCAATAATTGATCTTGGACATAAGTGTTCTGGCTAAAATGATGCAATTAGCTGTGGAGAGAAAGGGGCGGCATGCAGTGATGAGTTTTCACGTGTAGGCTGCGGCTGAAGTAACTGAATTAGTTTGTCTAGCAAGTGACAGGGTGGCATCAAGGTAGATACCAAGGGTTTTGGTATCGTTGGAGACTTTAATGGTGTTGCCGTCGATGATGAAAGACTTAAATGCCGGTTCAATTTGTTAAGTTGCGAACCAAGGATGAGGAGCTCTGTTTTGTCTTAAGACAAAGCTCATGTTCAGCCATCCCGGCCTGGATAACCAGGTTTCTGATGTGTGGATAACCAGGTATACGTCATTTAATGATTTGGTGTCCACAAAATGGTCTCGAGTGATAGGGATGAGTATCTGGGTGTCGTCGGCATAATTTGTGTAAGTGACACCCAGATAGTCAAGAATATCAAAGACGTTTGGTGAACACACAATATAGTGTGGGTGATACGCAGGAACCCTGGGGGACACCGCAGCGAACAGGAGATGGCTCGGCAGATGCAGAAGGAGAGAAGACCTGCATAGATCTGTTAAGGAAAGATCTAATCCAGGATGTGGCAGAGTCAGAAAAATTGGCCGCTGAAGTGAGTTGTTGGCAGAGGATGCAGTGGTTGACCAGATCAAAGGCTGCTGAGAGGTCCAATAGGAGCAGCAGAGCTAGTTTCCCATTGTCTTTCAAATCCACAATTTGTGTTTTCAAATCAATGAGGGCAGTTTCCGTGCCTAGGCCAGAAGCCTCATTGGTTGAGACCAAGGAGTTTATTAGTTTCCAGGTACTCCTGTATCTGAAGGTACGCAGCGCGATCCAGAATTTTAAGAAGGAACAGGACCGTGGGAATAGGCCTGTAGTTGGTTGGTATACTAGGGTCGAGGGATGGCTTCTTGAGCAAGGGGATGACCCACGCATCTTTTGTTGTCAGGGACAAGGATGTATTGATGAGGGAGGTGATAAAAGGGGCTAATTCAGGTGCCGCATCCGTGATAGTGAGTGCAGGGCACAGGTCGCCTTGGCAGTTTTTATGGTTTGAGCTTGGTAATGATGATCTCGACCTCTATGGTCCTAAGAGGCGTGAAGCTGAAAGGCTTGTAGGTGGGGAGGGCGGAAGTAGAGGTGCGAGTGGGAGGAGGTGTCTTGTCGTCGGTCCGGATACAGGTTTGTTTAGCATTTTATTTTGGCCTGGAGTGTAGCGATTTTGCCCAGGAGAGTGGATTGTATGTTTGTGCACCAGATGCTGTTTTGCTGCAGGTATCAGGGTGGGGTTACAGGAGACTCAAGCTCTTTGAGAATCTTGAAGAGCTCTCTTTGGTATTGGATTTGGGTTCCATAATGCGATTGTAACTTTCTTTTATTTTTTTTATTTTATTTTTTTATTTGCCTGAATAATCACCTCTTTGTAGTTGCGGGACGCATTGAGCAAGGAGTCTGTTAGTGTCAGAGTGAAGGCTTTTCCAGCAGGATTCAGCCATATGTTTTAATTTAGAGTTCTCTTAGTTGAGTGTTGAACCAAGAGTTAAGGTGAGCCCAGGGTTTGGGTTTTCTAAGTTTGAGAGGAGCAATGGTGTTCAGTGCTTTGAGCATGGACTGGTTAAAGGTATCAACTAGTACTGTGGGATCCGTGCAATGTGATGCGACTTTGTTTAATAATGGGAGAATGAGGGAGCAGCTTTTCCTTAGTAATGTCTATTTTGTTTCTGGTTTGAATGGCAGGGGCAATGTCTGGTTTGAGGCATTGGTTTGTGGCTTCAAGTTAAAAGTAATTGTGTGATGGTCAGACCATGCACAAGATGGGTTGGCTTGTAAATTGATTCCGCAGTTGATGTCAGCTAGCCAATCGAGGATTCTCCCTTTGGAGTGGGTGGGTTCTGTGATATGGTGAACGAAGCCTAGGTCCGTTAAGGTATTAGCCAGATCAAGAGCCTCAGGATTGTTAGGGTCTTGGAAACCAAGATTGAAGTCGCCGAGTAAAATGATTTGTGATTTTAGTTTTGGCTTTGTCGGCTAGGATGGACATGTCATCTGGGAAGGTGGATACGGGTCCGAGTGGACGGTAAATTAGATGAAGGGTGGCAGTTTGATTAGGTGAAATGGGAAGTTTGATCGATAGTATTTCTGCTGATGGGATTTGTTGGTTACTAATACTTCTAATGCCAATGGAGATTTTGTGGATGAAGGCGATGCCCCTTCTGTTTCTTTTGAACCATTTGTATGCTACAGGTTCTTTGTACTTTCCTCCAGTCCTCTCTCACTCCTTAAGATAAGCCTGGCTGCTCTGTTTATGCTACCAAATACTCAAGTGGTACAGCCTTATACTAAAATTGGAGTTATGTACTGTCCCAGTTGTATGGTTTTATGAAGACCTTAGTTGGACTTCAGAATAACTGCCCGAACAGTTCCTGTCAGACGAGGTGAAAATGGCTGCAGAGTTTTGGACTCTTCCCTCCCTGCCTTCTCAGACACTCCGGAGCCTAGGCAGGGAATACAAAGGTTTCTGCCAAAGACAAAACTTCCACTGAGGTCGTTTCCACCTAGAATGGCAGGGGAAGACCTCGGAAACAGCAAGCACACAAGAAATGGGGGGGGGGGGGGGTGGGGAGAAAGGGAGCCCACCATTTTAGTAAAATGGTGGCCCTTCTGTTCATTACCGAGGCATAATTAACATCAGTAATGCTGCCACCAGCCGTTCAAGTAAACTCAATTGTAACCAAAATGTTACCAGGTAAGAACGGGGATACATTGTATCCCCCCAGCACTCCACATAAGGTGGGGTGTGCTGGCTAACTTATAGAAAATGTAAAGGGGATGAAACTCCCTCTTTACTACTTGGAACAGTAGTTCACCCGAGTACGTGAAAGAGACATGAACAGGGGAGCCCCCAGGGGCAACCCGGCCTAAGCCCAAAAGTTATAGTGAACTCCAGCCATACACTATGAAAAGACATAAAAAGGTCACCCATAAAAAGAGTAAGATTAGGTGAGAGGGGAAAAAGATTCCCACTCACATAGGGACAAGGTAAAATAATTACCAAGTCCAAGCAAAAAGGTCTGGGTTTGACACAGGTCAGGAAGATTTACATTAATGTGAAAATCTTATCTAACACACTCTGCAGTGCTGAATCCATTGTTTGCTGCTCATAATATTTGGAATGAGGCACTAGAATGAGGCACTCAAGTTACTATCCACACATGAAGATGATTAAACGCTGTTCAATATGTTTTTTTAGGGAATTTTATCAGTGTGATTAATATTTTAATTTGTGTCATCACTTAAGGTCTTTTTTTTTTTCTTTTGCTTTGTTGTTCATAAATGTTAGGCAAGATTTTATGCATTACCCTTTGAGCGCACTACAACAACCCTGACCTCATGGGAATAGAAACCCAACCTTTGATATAAGTCTGTACTACACAGGTTGGTAGCGTGTTGAGCAGCCAGGCTTATCTCAAGAGGGGTCAATGTGAGCTATATGGGAGTTACATAGAGCTTGACAGTAGCATTCAACTGAACTCTTACACACAAGGCTTCTTGATTAAACAATTAATTTATTGAACAGTCAGTTTAAGTAGGCCAGCTTCAGAAGAGGCAATATAGTAACATGCAAATGTACTCCAAAAATACACTCTTAATATTTCTAAATCAGTAAGTACCCTTTTGGGATGGCACACACACTTCCTACACCCTCAGGTGATTTTAGTAACTAGGACACTGTGGACATTAAACTACCACTGTTTGCCTTTAGAATCGGACTTTGGAGTATGTCAAAGAAAACGGGTTATTACAGAACAAGAGATCACACAACTATTTTGAAGCAGGTAAGTACTTTTGGTAACCCCCAATGCAAAGTTAGTTAACCCCTTCCTGGAAGGCAGACAAAACACAATGTCGGAGGGAAGAAGTCATTCAGGGAGCCAGACTAGGCCAAAGTCAATAGGGCAAAAGTCAAGGTGAGCTGAAGCACTTCTTGCAGGTAAGTAAGTCTTGCACAATGTTTCAGAAATCTTTGTAGAAACGAAGAAATCAAAGCAGGGCCACCAGCTGATTAGGCTTCTGAAGTAAAGAAGCTGTTGGCAATAAAAAGGCACCAAAACCGCAGACTGACCTGAGTCCGAACAATTTCTTGCTGCGGGTCCTTTTCTCGTGACTGTTGCTGCAACATCCCTTATTCCCTAGACCAAGGAAACTGGAGTGGTATTCTTTCACTGCTTCACAGGAGAGAATTCAGCTGCATTGTCTTCAAACTGTGGGCCTCAAAGTAATACTTGCCTCAAGCCGAAATTTCAGTTTTGTGTCGTTGGATTGCTATAGCCGGAGGTTGTGTGTTCACCCATACCCTTGTCCAGGTCCAAAAGCTTATGCACGCAAATGACTTTTGCATCTCCCTTCAACTGACTTTGAAGAACTCTTAACTAGTTAGGCAATGGACTGCTAACATATTGGACTCATTAAAAAGTATTACAAAGTAGTAGATTGCTGTTGCTAGTGCTAAATAACTATTTTCCCCTACAACAGAACATTGTCTGAGTGATTTATAAGTTTATTTATTTGGGAATTTGTATAGCGTGGCAAACCCGGAGGCATCAAGTTGAACTGTTATGGAACTGTGCTCATTGCTGGTACAAGCAACTATTATTGAAGCAATTACCTGAAAAGCTAATGGTTTCCATTTGTGTTGGTTAGTCTTAATACTATTCACTTAACTTTGCCTGTGTATATAAAATAAATGTATATTTTAATATAACTACAAGTGTGTGAGTTTCATTGGGCTAATGTATTTACTGGGTTCATTGTACTGACTTACAGCTCACATACTCCTCATAAGATAAGCCTGGCTGCTTTGCCATTCTACCAAACCTTTGGGTAGTACCGACTTAACTAAGAGTTGGGGCTATGTACCAAGGAATAGTTTTATGGATTTTCACCTGCAGGTAGACTTTAGGAAAACTCCCCTAACTGGGGAAAAGCAAAACATTGAGGGGGCTGCAAAAAGTGGCCCTAAAATCTCAAAGATGAGAATTGTGGCTTATTAGTTCTTTGTTTTTGTTTCACAGATCATTAATGAAGATGTTGTGAAGAAGACATGTGAAGAGCACCAGCTCTGTATTGTAGGTGTATTGCCACACATACTTGACACAGGTGAGGGCAACATCATACTATTGTCTTTCTTTTTGGTGTTGAAGCCATGTGACATTATGTTTGACCATTGAATAATTATCTTAACAGGAGCGGCAGGAAGAAATGATTATTTGGCAGTCATGTTGAAAATGGCAGACAAATATAAGAAGAAAATGTGGGGGTAAGTGGTAGAGTTACAACATTTACCAAAAAGCTGAATAAAAATTGCCTCTGCACTTTGTTGTGAACCTCCTCAGTTATGTCAATGTTGCAAAACTCCTAAATGAACAGGTCCTCATTATGGCGGCTGTTGGGAACATGCTGTTTTGAACCTGGCATTTGTTGGGAAATAAAGCCTTTTTGCTTGCTAAGTACCTGTGGCTACAATGCATAGGGACTCTGTCCTCCATTCTGAAATTCCCTGTTTGTTTTGCACTGCACCCGTCACCGTACAGTGAATAGTGGTGGGAATTCTTTGTATGCTTCTTTTTTTAACTTACTTTTTGGTAACTTGCATGTATCCGGGGCTGGCTGGTGTCAGTGGATGGTTTCCTTTTGTGTTGTTCTTTGCACCCTCACCTCCAGATATGCATTTTACGACATGCCTTTAAGTGTACCATATACTCTTAACTGGCTGCGGAAGGAGATTTCGTCCTGTCTTTTTCTTTTGGACTCTCTCGCCCTTACACAGCCAGATTTGCCATATATAGTAGGCTCTTTTCCCTGCAAAGTAGCAGGGTGTATTTGTGGCCGGATGTGGGGGCTGGCACTGTCTGGCCCCAGTCCACATCCTGGCCAAGTGTCTGTTGCTGGGCACATGTGGTGGCCAGAGGCTGTCCAGCATTGGACTGACCCTGCAAGTTTGAATTGTGCAGATCCTTACCATTGGTGGGCTCTGGGGTGAATAGCTCGAATTTAGGATGAAAGGAGGGCTCCTGCAGCCATTCCTCAACTGGTTCTTGGAAAGCCCTGCTCAGACGGTCTGCTGAGTCCTCCAACAAAACCATGAATAGGGACATAAACGCATCCATACTCAAACAAGTCTTCAGCATGGGGGGTTGGGAGGTTCACCGACAGTGGATCTATTTGGAGCGACACAAAACAACAAAATGCCATAAGAGTTCAGCTATCTGCAGTTACTTCCACGATGTATGGAGATTCTTAAGGAGGCACGAAAACCAAATGGAAGACACTTTTATTATAACAAATTGAAAGGTTTTGTGATATGATGAAAACAAAATGGCATACATACAATTAAATATACATTTTAGCCTACCTACTAGATTCTGGCCTAGTACAGGGACTGAAATTGAGGGGAGCTGGGAGCTATTGATCTCCTGCTTATAGCCTTGACTGGCCTGGTTAGTTTTAAACCAACAGTTACCAGGAGCTACTTTTGACTCTCCAACTGATGCTGAACAAACACATTTATGTGAATGTAACTCTGTGCATTTCGGACAATTATATAAATAAACATTATGACTGATCTATGACGATGGATATAATTATATGCTTGCATTTTATGCGGAAGTTATATTTGCGTAACGCTATGTACTAGCTCCTCATTCCCCAGTGGTAGCGCCTGTTGACTGGGTTACTGCTGGATACCCAGGAGCTCCTTGTAGCTGCTTATCCAATCATCATTTTAAGCCCTGTAGTGTGCAATTCAATAAAGGTTCACCTAGCAGCATCAGCAGCTTATCCTACATACCATAAAAAGATATCCTGGTGGAGAGTACTAGTGGTTAAAGCCTTCATGGTGGGAGTTGTTGGGGAGATTATCAGTTTTATGCTTCGTCCCCTCTCCTAGTGAGACCCCAAGCACTTTTTGCTGAACTTCTGGAAAACCTTCTTTCTCTCCTCAATAAGGGGAGCCTCCCCCCCCCCCCCCCCCCCCACCCTCATTCATTCTGATTTGCTCTGACTTTTGTGAACTCTGTTCTCCAGCATGGGGTCTGGCATGGATTCACATACCCATGACTATTCCCCGTCGCAGGCCTGGAATCCTCAGTAAGAGAGAAAGTTTCAATTTCACGTACAAACTATTTCTCCAATTGCTGAACTCTGGGGTCATACTGCCACCAGCCAATGACTGCCCTCTCACTAAGCCCCTCTGGCAGCCATCTTCACATTTTTACCCCACGTTCAAGTTTTGGGAGTCCTCCTGTTGTGCGCCGTGATCTGTTCTACGTTTTCGCGCTTCATAAAAAGTTCTATTTTTGTCAGTCTGAGCCCGTGTGCTCTTTCACTCCTTCGACCGACAAGCAGGGACATGTTTGTTGGAGAATTTCTATGCCCCTCAAGGGCAAGAATCGCCAAAATTTAATCGAAGATTCCAGAAGGCCATCGGGCCTACTCCTCACTCTGGACAATGCTCCCTCTTCAAGCTCTGCTCCAGCTGCGGTCTCCTCTGTCTCCATCCGGATCAGAGAAACGGATTGTGAAATCTGCCTCAGGTCTCCCAGCGAAGTGTGAAGGATTTCCACAGTAGGTTGATGGCGTGGCTCAAAGCCAAGGCCTCTGCCCCGTGCGGCAAGTGGGCTTCTAAGTCCTTTGAGGGCGCTCCATCCGTGGGGGGCCAAGACAAGGCCAAGCATTGCAAGTCAGTTTCCGGCGCGTTCATCTTAATCTGCCTCTGTTGGGACAGTTTTCCTGAAGTTCAACTAAGGGCTTAGGAAAACCATTCAACTGAGGCAGTACAAGACTACACTCTTAGTATAAGGCTGTACCACCGGAGATCAGGGTAGAATAGACGGAGCAGCCAGGCTCATCCTAGGAGGGAGAGAAGGCTGTAGAATTAGTACAAATGAAATTGTAATACAAATGGTCCAAAGAAACACTGAAATGCTATGTATGTAAAAAATAAATGATTTATTTAAATACAATTCGGCCCGGATAAATCTAGGGCTGGGCTAAGTACTATCACACATTATATGTAATCACAATTCTCCAGCATGGGGTCTGGCATGGATTCACATGCTCATGAATATTCCCCGTCGTCAGGCTGGGAATCCTCGGTAAAGAAAAAACCAGTATCAGTTTCGTTTCTGATCTGTCTTTCGTAGTAATAACCAATCACTGGTCTCTGCGTCATACTGACCACAGCCAATGACTGCCCTCTACCTAAGCACCGCCTCTGGCAGCCATCTTCAGATTTTTACCGCACGTTCATGTGTTGGGATCCTCGTGCTATTGCTCTCGAGCGTTAGTGCTATTTTTCGCGCTTTTTTCACAAAAAACTTTGATTCTTTCGGTCAAAAGAGCCTCAAGCTCCACCGATCCTACATCCGATCAACCGGGACCCGTGTCGGATTCATCTGTGCCCCTCAAGGGTGAAGATTTCGTCGAGCTACACTTCGGAGGAATCCAGAAGCTTCTCAGGCCCGGTCTCGGAGATGGCCCAGGAGAAGGGAAGCTCGACGCCCGGAAAGCTGTTCAGGGTCTGCCCTGGATGCCAGCTGCAGAACGTCTTCAAGGAGGACGAACACTCTTTCTGCCTTTACTGCCTTCATGAGGACAAGACGCACGTGGAGAAGGACTGTGCGTTTTGCGGCAACATGTCGGAACGGACCATGAAGGACCGCCATCAACGTCTCGCCAACTGGCTGGAGGGTAAGAGCCCGTCTGGCGAGAAGAAGAAGAAATCCGAGCGGTCTTCTAAGACCTTTGAGGGCGCCCCGGCGACGGGGGCCCAACATAAGGCCAAGCACCGCGAGTCCGCTGGCACCGGGAGCGCCGAACGGTCGGGCTCTACGGGCGCCAGGCAGGGCGCACCCTCCCCGGCACCATCAACCACGAGCCAACGCTCTGGGTCGGGTAAGAGGAAGGCCGAGCACCCGGCGAAGCTCCTGGAGAGGCCCCGGTCGAGCTCTAAGGCAGAGGAGGAGCGTGGCAGTGCCCCCTCCCTCAAGGATAAGGCGGTGAGCGCACCTAAGGTGGTGAAGGCCTTGATCCATCCGACCAAGCCCTCTATCGAAAAGGTCGCGGCGGCCCTGGCTCAGCCTGTGGTGGCTGCACCAGTGGTGGCGACCTCAGGGCCCAGAATCTCCCTGCCTCCTCGGAGGGAGTCTTCCTTTGTGCCCATCGATAGGACCCCCGTGAAACCCTCCGTGGGGAAGAAGGGGGGGCAGGGCGTCGTCGGAGATTCAGCCTCAACCTCAGAAGAGGAGCTGATCGAGGTCTTAAGCCACGGCCTAGGCGTGGAAGAAGGCCAGCCCGTCGGAATGGACCCCGACGCAGGTGACGACGACGACATCGTCGAGGATACCGACGGGGCCCCTGCTCGCCCGTCGGATTCCCCTCTGCCAGCGCCGCAAGACAACTCGGCGGCCATTTTGTTGGCCATACAGTCCTTATGCTCCGAGATAAGGACGAGGCTACCGTTACCGACGGAGGAACCTCTCCCGTCGGGGGATCCAGAACCGGGACCTTCTGGTGTTCCCCCTACCAAGAAAAGAAGGATCCATCCACCACCTCCTTTTCAACCGTCGCGCCCCTTCCAGCCCTCCTCCCCGTCCACCCGAGGGGATGATACGGGGACTGACACGGCAGCGACGGGTACGGACGACGAGGCATACGACGAGGATTTTCCGTCGTCGCCTCCCACCAGGGCTTCTCCGCCCGACGAGATCGGATCTTTCCACTCCATGATCTCCAGGGCTTCCGAGCTTTTCCAACTCTGCCCTGAGGAGAAGAAAAAGGAAGGCTTCCTTTATCAGCGGCGCGAGGCCAAGAGGAAGACGGTCCTCGCAGTGCCTCTGTTGGACGACATTTGGGACATTTCCCTCCTCAAGAACCCTTCCACGACGCCAGCTAGAAGAGACCGGTACGAGAAAAAGTACACGGCCCCCCTATGCCTCCGGGCGCAGCCTACCCCGGACTCCGTCGTCTCCGCGGCAGCCAGGAAGAAAGCGGGGGGGGGGGTGCGGCCTCCACATCGACTTCCCCGCCGGACGGCGAGGGAAAGAAATTGGATGCTATGGGACGTAGAGTCATCTCGTCGGCATTTTCTGCCGGACGACAAGAGGGCGGAGGCCCTTGAGATCCTGCAGGAAGGTGAGGTGGCCTCGGACCACGCCATCACCGTGGCGACGGACATCGCCGACACCGGGTTCCGCCAGCTGGGCAACGGCGTTTGCCTTAGACGTCGTGGATGGCTCAAAGCTACGGACTTCCGGCAGGACGTCCAGACCAGAGTCCTGGACATGCCCTTCGACGGGAACAACCTGTTTGGGAAGACAGTGGACGATTCCCTTCAGGCCATCAAGGCGGATACTGAGACGGCCCGGGCCCTTGGAGTCCTTCAACGACGGACGCCCTTTCGGAGCGGCGGAGGCAAGGGCGCCTCCAAAGGTTCCGGCGGCGGTTTCGCTTCCTACCGTCAAGCGGCCCGCTCGTCGTCGCAAGAGGCCTACAGAGGACGAGGCAAGTCTAGCGGACCCCGCCGTCGTCGCCAAGGAGGTCAAGGCGGCAAGGCCGCGTCCAAGCAGGATTGAACCGGCCATGCACCCCGGTGGGAGGCCGGCTGGCGGGCTTCGTCAGCGTGTGGGAGTCCATCTCCACCGACCGTTGGGTGCTGGACGCCCTGGCCCGGGGCCACGCGCTCGAGTTTCAAAGAAGGTGCCCGCGCGTCCCCCCCCGTGGCCAGGAAAGAACTTCACGTCCCTCAACTTCTCCTGGAGGTAAAGGCGATGCTCAGAAAGGGCGCCATCGAACTCGTCCCAAAGAGGCTTCGGGGCTCCGGAGTCTACTCGAGATACTTCCTCGTGAAGAAGAAGACGGGAGGATGGCGCCCCATCCTAGACCTGCGACGTCTGAACAAGTTCATCAAGGCGCAGAAGTTCCGGATGGTCACCCTCCAGCACGTCCTGGGTCAGCTGGAGGAAGGAGACTTCCTATCGTCGTTGGATTTGGAGGATGCCTACTTCCACATTCCCATCCTAAAGGGGCACCGCAAATTCCTCAGATTCGTGGTCCAAGGGCGTCATTACCAGTTCAAAGCCCTTCCCTTCGGACTACGGTCGGCACCCAGGGTATTCACCAAGTGCCTCGCACCGGTGGCGGCGCAGCTGCGCCGCGAGGGGATTCACGTCTACCCCTACCTGGACGACTGGCTCATCCGCGCCAAGACGAGGGAGCTCGCCGTGGTCCACACGGCAAGGACCGTCCAACTCCTCACGGACCTGGGATTCTCCGTGAACTACGCCAAATCCCACCTGGTGCCCGCGCAAGTCGCACTGTTTCTGGGAGCCAGGCTCGACACAGTGTCCCTTCTGGCCTCCCCGTCGGAGGAGAGGACCAGGACCATCTTGGGCAAGGTGCAACGGATGTTGGTGGCCGACGCGGCCAAAGTGAGGTCCATCAAGTCCCTCCTCGGGATGATGTCTTCCTGCATCTACCTCATTCCCATGTGCAGGCTCCGGATGCGCCCGTTGCAAGAATTCCTGGATGCGCGCTGGATCCAGACGACGGGCAGCTTCGAGGAAAGGATCAAGCTCGACGAGAGTTTCCGACGAGTGATACGGTGGTGGGGCACCCGCGCGCATCTGACGGCGGGCATGGACTTCCAGACCCAAGCCCACCAGGAGACTGTGACCACGGATGCCTCCCTGGAAGGGTGGGGAGCGCACACCGAAAATCTGCACGCAAGGGGACTCTGGCTCCCGACGGAGAAGTCCCTGCATATCAACGTCCTGGAGCTCCGTGCAGTGTTTTGGGCCCTCAGGTCCTTCCTTCCGTCCCTCAAGGGCAAGGTGGTGAGGATCTTCACCGACAACACCACCACCATGTTTTACATCAGGAAACAGGGCGGAACCAGGTCCCCAGCGCTGTCCAAGGAGGCGCAGGACCTGTGGCATTGGGCCGTTGCCCAAGGGATTTTTCTGGTGCCGTTTCATCTGGCAGGGATAAAAAACACCATCGCCGACTCACTCAGCAGGGAGCTGCGCTCGTGCCACGAGTGGGAACTACGGCAGGATCTGGTGGATCGCCTCTTCCGACGGTGGGGCACACCCCAGATCGACCTGTTCGCGACGGCGACGAACACCAAGTGCCGGAGGTTCGCCAGCAGGTTTCCCCAGACGAGGAGCATGGGCGATGCTTTCTCGTTCCCCTGGGAGGGCCTGTTCCTCTACGCGTTCCCTCCTTTGCCTCTGCTAATCCGGCTCGTCAACCAGCTCAAGAGGTCACGGTGCAGGATGATCCTCGTCGCACCTGCGTGGCCGAGGCAGATATGGTTCCCGGACCTTCTGGACTTGTCAGCGTCCCCGCCGATCAAGCTGCCGGCGGACGCGGATCTACTCTCCAGGGAAGGAGGCGCCATCCTCCACCACGACCCGAAGTCGCTGAACTTGCAGGCCTGGCTCCTGCAGCGCTAGAGTTTGGAGGATACGACATACCGGCCGATTGCAGAGAGGTTCTTGCAAAGGCCAGGGCGTCCTCGACTCTTAAATGCTACGGACACAAATGGAAGAGGTTCTCTGTCTGGTGCCACGCACAGAAGATTAACCCTCTACGGATTACGGCCCCCCAAGTACTGCCGTACCTGCTGACTCTGGCCAAAGCTGGTCTGGCACACGCGTCCATCAAGATTCATCTTGCTGCGATCTCCCGATACACCAGAACCACGGGGCGGACGTCCTTGTGGTCTCATCGTCTGGTGAAAGAGTTCATGAAGGGACTGTTCAGATCGTTCCCGCCGGTGAAGGCTCCGGCCCCGGCGTGGGAGCTCAACGTGGTGCTGACCAAGCTCATGGGACCTCCGTTCGAGCCTCTGCACTCGGCCCCGTTGAAGTTTCTATCGTGGAAAACAGCTTTTCTTGTGGCCATCACCTCCGCACGACGAGTGGGAGAGATCCAGGCCCTTTCCTGCAAGGCCCCGTACTTGACTTTCCACGACACGAGGGTAGTGCTCAGGACACACCCCTCCTTCATGCCCAAGGTACCGTCGGACTTCCATCTCAACGAACCCTTGGTGTTACCTGTGTTCTTCCCGTCGCCTTCGTCGCCGGCTGAGAGGACTTTGCACTCGCTGGATGTAGCTAGAGCGCTGAAGTTCTACGTGGACCGCACGAAGGGTTTTCGGAAGACGTCACAACTCTTTGTGAACTTTGGACCTGTCAATCAGGGGAAGGCTCTCTCGAAGGCTTCCATCCCCAGATGGCTCTCCGGCTGTATCATGTGCTGTCACCGGTTGGCAAACCGACCGCTGTCTGGCCGTCCGAGAGCCCATTCCACCAGAGCGATCGCAGCTACCACGGCGTTCCTATCTGGTGTGCCCCTGCTGGACATATGCAGGGCTGCTACGTGGAGGTCGACGCACACCTTCACGAAATTCTACTGCGTCGACCGGGATTCCAGGGAGGAGTCCAGGGTCGGCCAAGCAGTGCTGCGCAACCTGTTCGCCTGAGGTGAGCCTGGTGAGGAGGTAAGATGCTTAATGTTGAGTTGATGTGATGCTTAATGTTGAGCCTTTGCCACCTCCCGTGGTTGTGCATGTGTGTACTGCTATGTATTCTTTATTCATGAGCATGTGAATCCATGCCAGACCCCATGCTGGAGAAGGAACAAGTTACTTACCTGTAACTGTTGTTCTCCAGCATGGGTCTGGCATGGATTCACATGCGAACCCTCCCGCCTACCCCTCTGCGGCTCTTCACTTGGTCATACTGCCACTTCACGTGCTTCCAAATCTGAAGATGGCTGCCAGAGGCGGTGCTTAGGTAGAGGGCAGTCATTGGCTGTGGTCAGTATGACGCAGAGACCAGTGATTGGTTATTACTACGAAAGACAGATCAGAAACGAAACTGATACTGGTTTTTTCTTTACCGAGGATTCCCAGCCTGACGACGGGGAATATTCATGAGCATGTGAATCCATGCCAGACCCATGCTGGAGAACAACAGTTACAGGTAAGTAACTTGTTCCTTATAAAAACCCAACACTGTACTTGAAGGTACACAGACCAAGTATAAACCTTATTTGGAACAACTAACAGTAGTGCTAGGGAAGGCAAAACCTTTTCATACACATTCAGTATAGGTCACACCTATTCTTGGGGTAAAAACCAATGGTTACTTTCACAATTACCTTCAGTGATGCAAGATCAGCAGACCCTACCAGTTGTACAGTGACTCTCAGTACAAATCACATAATCGGTCAACTCGACAATATACATTGTGGATAGTGGAACACTTATTCCAGGTACAGTGAAAACCTATATCTACTTTTGTGATAAATTATACCAGGTGAGTAAAACCTAAGGATCTAATATTCAATTACAGGTGCTTTTGAGATTAGTGAAACACAGAATGAGATGAGCAGTAACTCTGGTAACTTATTCTTGGATGGCACACAGCTAACTTAAGGTAATTAAACCCATATACTTTAATCTCCCAAGCAAGGAGTCCAGGTTAGATAATTCCCGACTATACAAGTGACTGATGTAGGACGTTAAAGGGACAGTTAGAACCCCCAGACTCTGGGTTAGATAGCAGAGGGAAAGTAAATCCTAATGTTACACTTTACTGAATGACTCATTAGGCAACAACCTAATACACACTTATTCTGGACAGGCTAACAGCAAGTTGGAGGAACCAAGACCCAGTTGGGAGACTCCTATAATTACCCTGCAGGAATAATCTGGTGAAACCAACACATTGCTTATGGGAAGGGGCACAACCTAATCGGAGGTGTGTAATCTACCTTCACGTCTACTTTCTATTAGAATGGCAATACAGTTTCTAAGGAAAGAAAGATGTTAACCATACGTTTAAGAATAGTGCATCACACATCCAAGGTAAGTGAGAACTTTTGAAACTCTTAACTCTTGGAGTTAATTACCAACCAACTCTTTTACAAGTAAGTACATTTTAAAACACATTTTCTTTTCTAGGCAAAAGACCCAATCCCTTAAAAGTATTTCCCTTAGTCTTGGAGCATGTTTCAGTGGCAGAAGGGGATGGGGGGGGAGTCACTTGGATCTAGTGTCCAACAGGCAGTGTCAGGATAGGTTCTTAAGTAGAAAAAGTCAGAGTTCCTTAGGAAGACTGGGCAAACGGGTGAGTACTTTACTTCTGAGTTAGAAGAGGGTCAAGGGGTTTCACAGAAGACACCCTAGCAGGATTCTAGCAGTGGGACTGGGCGCACTGGATGAGAGGCCTCCCCATCACAGAAAACACCCCACAGCTACACAGAATTCCTAAGGCGGCTTAAGGTAAGTAAATACTAGCCAACAGAGTACCTCAGCATTGAAGATTTTGCAGCAGGAGGACTTCAGGGTCTGCAGCCAAATACCCGGTGAGTGGATTCCTTGTCGTGGTAACTGAAAACAAGACCTCAGAAGGAACTTTGCAGCAGCGATCGATGAAGAAGGCTCTAGGCAAGGATTTCCTCACGGCTGAATGCGGTTCTGCGGATTTGGCGCTGTTTCAAGGAGCACAGAAGAAGACAGAAAATCGCACTTGAATTATTGTTAAAAAGGTCCAGCACACTGTTGAGGGGACTTTTCAGACTCTATTTGTGTCAGTTTCAGCGAGATTCAGAAGACCGTTCAGCGCACAGTGGCTTGAGGTCGCAGGGTATTGCAGCAACGGTCCAGCAACGCGTGGAATGGCTCAAAATGCAGGTCCTCTTGAGTCTAGTGGGTGGAAGGAAGGGCTACTGCAGGCTTTGGTTACATAGCAGGCTCTCCGGTCGCTGGAAATCATTTCATCTGTTTTTCCTTCATCATCCTCTTCGGTTTCGGTTCCAGTGGTCACTGTCTTAAGCGTCCAGGCGTGCAGCATTTCACAGGAACTACAGCACAACTGCTGCATTCTCTTCCTGCATTTTACAAGAAGGGGCAGTCTGGTAGTCCAGTTGGGACTGCCAGCACCCCACTGGGGTTTATCCCCTTTCAGTCAAGGAGGAAGACAAAAGGCTGTGGAGTTTTGGACTCCTCCCTCCCTTCTTGCGCTCAGACTGGAGCCTGGGTGGGGAGTCCAGGGGACTCCTGCCAAAGATAAAATCACACAAAGGAATTTCCTGCCCTGGATGTCAGGGGAAGGAACAAGAAAAAACAAACACTAAAATGGCGAACAAAGAAGACAAGGGACATTTAGCTAAAATGAGCACCCTTAGGTGCCTGTACTGCAGCTGTGAACACAGCCCGTGGTAAAGGTGCACCAAATTAATACTGCCACCAGCCATTGAAGGTAAGCTTTTCCCTGTAACAAAATTGTTACAATGTATCCCCTTTCACACTAAAACTGTATCTCCTCAGCACTCCACATAAGGTCGGGTGTGCTGGTTTCACAAAATAAAATGTAAAAGGGATCCAAAGGTCCTTTCTTCCCTTGGCAACTGTAGTTCTCTCAAGGTTGGCAAAAGGAAGTTAAAAGGGGAGCCCTTAGGGCAACCCAGCAACATACAGGCATTTATTGACAATAAGTTGTTAAAGAGGATAACTTTAAAAAGACACTATGGAGTGTCAAGACACCCATAAAGAGTAAAAGATTAGAGTGTGGAAAAAGGTTCCCACTCACGGAGGTATGAAGGAAAAATATCCCACTAGTAAAGCAAAATGTTCTGGGGTTGACCCAGGTCAGGAAGATTTACCATTTCTATGACCATCTTACCTAACAGCCTCTCTCTCCAGCTCCTCCTTGAAGAGGGAATAGGCTAACCCGCGAAGCTGCGGGAAAAGCCTGAGAAGACTAAGGTGCCGGAAAAGGCGACCGAGCTGCCCTAGAAGGCCGAAGCGGCCCAGGTGAAGTCGACGATCAAGTTGGTGGGAGCTGCCCCCTCGAAGGCCAAGGAGGCTGACCCCAGCAGTGCCCAGAGTATCCCTGCACCGAGGTGGGAGGCCTCTGACTAGCTGGTGGAGAGGACACTGGAGAAGAGGATGCCGGCCCCAAGCCTGGATCCGTCCCCCCAGAATCCAAAAAGGGGAGGCGGAGGCCTCAACTGTACTCCAGGGTACAGATATTACGCTTGCGTCCCGTCCTCCATACTGCATGGTCGTCCCTCACGGGAGACGGAACCTTTTTCACCAGAAAAAACCTACTTGCCCTTTAAATTTAGAGGCATGTGGGGGCGTGGCCCTGGGAGCATGTGCTCCCCTGACTCCGCCCACCAGCGGCACTCATCAGTGCTCTTTTCCACATCATCGGGAGCAGGCCGATTTCCCCAGCGCTCCTGGATTTGGCTTCACCATGTAATACTTTGTGCTCTTCCCCGTATTCTTATCTTTTTGTCTTCTTTTTGTCATTCAGGTACTTTGTCCTCCAGCGTCACGCTCCTCCCCGGCACACGTTGACTTCAGCGGGCTTCAGCAGGTGCCCAGCCTGTGAGGGGCTCTTCCCTATGTCTGACCCCCACGCTCTTTGCCTCCGCTGACTTAGCCTCGACCACGGCTGGGAAGATTTACTGCATGCAACGCACTGACTCCACATGCACTGAAAAACAGGCTAGCAAGGTGGAGGGGGCTCTTTGAAAGGTCGTCTCCAGAGGACTTGAAGAACTTCGTCAGACAGAGATCGAGGCCCAAGGGAGGGCCTCTATTTTCCATTGCACCCTGTAAGGGCGACTCCTTCCAGAGGAAACACTCGAGCGCGAGGAACCTCTTAGTTTCTTGCACCAGCACACGTACCGAGTCTAATCCAGCTACCAGCTTCACAGCCGAGGAGTCATCAGATTCTTCTGGAAGCAGTGCGCAGGGGGTCACAAGGTTCTTTTACCGGGGTACACCTGAGGGGCAACGCCCTAGTACCAGCC
This sequence comes from Ambystoma mexicanum, assembly GCF_040938575.1. NCBI lineage: Eukaryota > Metazoa > Chordata > Amphibia > Caudata > Ambystomatidae > Ambystoma > Ambystoma mexicanum. The sequence goes on from NC_090927.1 coordinate 454,578,260, forward strand.
TAATGTCCGATGGGGCACCTGCACGCAGCACTACCGGCCAGTGCCGAGGACAATATGCCTTCCAGGCCCCGGCCTGAGGTGCAGGGTCGGTCTCATGCTCCACCGCCAAAAGTCTTGGTGGAGGCTGGGCCCAGGGAGCCAAACACCATGACTTCGGGCATGTTGCACGCAGCTCGACAAAATGGCCGCAGCACCAGACAGCATGGCAGCTTGTCCCATGCCGAGGCGGAAGGACGACTTTCAGGTGTAGGCCACGTACGTGGCCTAGAGTTTATCCATCAGCAGTGCAGGGCAGGTTCCCCCTGCAACTGGGACAGGGTGCGCTCTGGCCCCAGCAGCCTCCAGCCACTCTGTCAAAATCACATGTAACCTTCAGCCTCCGAAGACCGGTTCATCGAAAGGCTCCTGGCGCTGATGCAAACTCCTCCGATGGGGGCCATCCTACGGGATGCAGTCAGGGACTTGCTCCCTCAGGTCACTCCACCGGCAACCATAGTCATTCCCCCTCTGGCGCCACAGGCCCCAGCGCAGACGCTGCCGGCTCTTTCAATTCTGACCCACCTACCTCCCACTGTCCAGGCGGTTCCACACTAGCCTCCTCAGCAGCCTCCGGCTCCGGTCTCCACATGCAGCCCATGGCGCCCAGCACTTTGATTAATTTATCAATAGAGCGCTTTACACCAATCAAACCCCTCCACCCGCTCCAGACCAGCCGAACACTCTGGTGGACACAGACGAGATGAGGACCCTGACACGCTGTCGTCAGCCAAGCCCTTCCACGAACAGCTTGCAGGTTTGCTGGGATATTTGGGCCTTCCTCAACCAGAGGTTGAGCAGCCCGAGGAAGGAGTCTTGGCAGAAGTCCTCACCCTATGACCCCCCCCCCACCAGAACGAGTATCTCGATGCAGAAGGATGTTCTTGCCTTGGCCAAGAGGGGGTAGGTCAAACCACACCTGCCCAGGGCATACACCCAGTCGCATCAACGCTCCTATAAGGGGTGGCCGTTGGGTGGGTTCCAGGGCCTCCAGGAACAGAGGTCCAGACAGCCTGACCGTTCTCAGAGTCAGCACTGGCGCAAACATTAAAGGGGGGGCAAGGGATTTTTCCACTCCCGCCCCCCTTCCTCCGCAGCAGCCTCAGAGGGAAAGAAGGCCGGACACGTCCTATCGGGCCCACGTGTCTCTGGTGGGGGCCAGGCTTTTCATGTGCAGTTTAGGCGCCAGAACATTTTGGACCCCTGGATCCTCCCAGTAGTTTCCTCAGAGTATCACCTACCGGTCCCTCCATCTCCTCCCTCCTCTCCTCCCCCCTGACAGACTGGGACAGCAACTCTGTTGGTGGAAGAGGGGCGTGGCTAAAAAGCCATGGAGTAGGACGTGCCGGGAAGAGCTGCTCCTGAGGATCCGACATGGATCCAGAAAATCACGCCAAGAAAACGACTCGCGTTCTTTGGAAATTAAAGCATGTACGTGGGAACAGATGCCGTGCACTCACTGAAAAAGGCAAACTGATCAGATGAAGGAACGAGCAGGAAAGAGGCTTTTTAGTTTGTAGCCGGACCGAAATGTATCACAAAATGGCGGACAACAAAGGGAATGAGTCTGCGATCGTGCAATAAACAACATATACCCGGGCGGCGGAGGCTGGAGAAGAGGACCAGCGTTTGGAGACTGAGCGGGGCTGGTTTGCCGGCCTGTGAAGGTGTGGATGGTTTTCGCTCCGCCGAGCCCATTCCAGGACTTGGGGCGACGGAGCGCTCTGCAGCGTGGACATGCCGGCTACATTCGGCGAGCCCTAGCAGCTGACGGGGGCGGAGCGCCTCAAGTGAGCGGATTCACCGGCCGGCAACATTAGTAGCGCGCTGGTGCCAGCAGCGCTGCAACATTATTACAAAGGTTGGTGGGGGATCTGCGCTGCGCGAGTAAAGCCAGCACGGTTCGCATCACATAGTGCGACTGTTGCACAGACGGCTTCGAGTCTGTGCCGGCGAAGCAGAAACATTGTTTCCATGACCCAAGGGCGGTGAAAGAGCCACGCTGGGAGTGGGGAGCCAGCGCAGATTGTGGGACACATCTCTGCTGCAATTTACATATGGGAATTGACACGGGAAGGCATATACAGCTTCCCTGCAACCATATCGGAGGAATTATTGCCTCACAGGAGACAAGTGCCATACTGGTGCCTGAGTGATACGGTGCATGTCACCAGCAACTTGCTGAGGTGGAAAGAGGAGCGCCTCCCTGATCTGCTTGGAGACAAGTGCCCAGGCTGTTAAGTTAGCTTTGGGCACCTTACGAAGGAAATGTCAGTCTGTCATGCAGGAACTATGGGCTGTGTAAACATGGGTATGCTGGCCTCTGGAAAGAGCAATATCTAGCTTGTTTTGAGCAAGCGCTGGACTACTGCATACGCAGAGCAAGGTGCCGGACAAGGGAAATGCTGATATTGTAAGAGGACCCTTGCTGAGGAGACTGCATGGCACCAGGTACCATATAATTCCGAGGAGCAGAGAGGAACTGTAGGGGGTAAAAGGAACACACCTATTGCTCCAGGGAACAAAAGTGCAGGTGATTGGCCACTGTGGCTGACGGGTAAGTGCCCTGTACGAACCAAACCCTACCATAGTGTCCAAAGAACATGGATATCGGATGCCAGGGAAGGAGCAACGGTCGTAGACGTGGGAGAATACAATCCACTTGAAACCACAATTTAACGCATATGAACATACACTGCGGCCCTTTGAGGGTGTCTCCCCCCAGGCCTGGACTGTCCTTGTGGTGGCACGACAGAATGAAGAGCCTGACCTGACACACCAAGAATAAGCTAACACTAGACATACAGACAGGATTGCAGGATGTCGGTGTAAGGAGCTAAGGCTAAGTGTAAGCAGCCCACGATGGAAACCTTTGCCAAGACGCAGCAGACTCCTACTGCATCGGCACGAAGGTGCCGCAACTGTAGAAGAAGCTCCGGCAACAGAAAGCCACTTGATCCTAACGGCTATAACGGAGTTGAAAGTCTCATGGGGGGGGATAACAATGGCGGACCTACGAACTTCCCTGGAGGCCAAAATAGATGCAGTAGGAATAGAGGTCACCCTGCTGCGACAAGATGTCGGAGCGCTGGCAGACAGAATGAGTAGTCTTGAAAGTGCGGTGAAAACTAACACAAACCAGCACCAGTAACGCAAAGGAGGTCCACACATTAAAGCAGCAGGTGGCTAACCTTGAGAACCGGGCGGAGGAAGCTGAAGGAAGGGCGAGACGGAACAACATCCGCGTGGTCGGCCTGCCAGATGGGCAAGAAGGCCAGGATCCCACGGACTATGTGGAGAATATGATTCAGCAAGAAATAGGGGCCGACAAACACTCGCAAGGATTTACAGTAGAGCGAGCACATAGGGCCCTGATGAGGAAACTGCGGCCCAGGGCCCCCCCCCCCCCCTCGAGCAAAATTGCAAAGATTCTGGACTACAAATACAGGGAGAAGATCTTGGAGTACTTCCATAAAGGTGGAACGATGGAGAGAGCATCAGCAACCGTCACAGCGTTTCCGGACTATACAATGCTAGTGCAGAGACAGCGTTGCAACTATGTGGCGATCAAGAGAAGACTACGCACGGCTGGAATCAAATATATGCTTCTGTATCCTGTGAAGTTAAAAGTCATGCATAAAAGCAAAGTATTCTTCTTTGACACCCCAGAGGAAGCGGCGGAATGGTTGGACTTTCAGGGATGCCCGCAACGAGAGGAGGAGCAGGCCCACAAGAAGCACAATAAGTTATGGGGATGTTTTATGCATAATGATGCGCTACATGGGGGGGGGGGGGATATCCCGGTAGAGACTATGGTACTATTGCCAGAAAGGGCTAGATGCAGGGGTGCCTGAGATCCAGGGATGGAGCTGGGCAACAGTCGGGGGGGGGGGGGGGGGTTGTGGGGGGTGTTTTGTTAAGGGGGGGCAAGGGAGGAGGGGGAGGGCAACGGGAAATTGGTGAATGTGATGGGGCTGGGAAGGGAGGAGGGTGGGAAGTTGGGGTTGAGTTAGCAGTTGGGAGACGTTTGTATTGGGGAACAAGCCTACATAAAATGAGGGAATATCTGAGATCCAATGAAACTGGAGGGACCCTGGAGAAGGAAGGGAGAGACCCAAATATGCTATGGGAGACCTTAAAGTAGTCCCCTGGAATGTGAGAGGGCGCAATAGCTACTTAAAAAGAAATAAGGTTATGATGTATTTGCGCAGGCAGAAAGTAGATATTGCCCTGTTGCAAGAGATGCACCTGATGAAAGAAAAACTGGAGGTGGTCTGGAAGAAGTGGAGAGGGACTGTGGTGGGGGCAACATACTCGGCGTATGCTAGGGGGGTAATCACCTGGGTGGCACTGCATGTACCGTTTCAACTATTGCAATCTATGGTGGAGGCAGATGGGAGGATGGTAATATTAAAGGGATTGGTGGAAAACAAGGTGATGTGTGATATAACACCTATGCCCCGAACCAAGATACGGCGGCATACTTCAGAACCCTATATAGTAAACTTGGCACAAACCTGGGAGAGGCGGTGATTTGGGAAGGAGATTTTAATTGCATAATAGACCCAAGGATAGATAGATCAGACTCCAAAATAGATAGACCAACCCCAGCAGCTAGGATACTGAAGTCCTTGATAACAGACTTCGGGTTGGAGGATGCATGGAGAAAACACTATCCGCAAGATCGCCAATATTCACATTATTCAGCCCCCCAGAGTCTACACACTAGATTAGATTGTTTTTGTCACGCATGCGCTGCCGACAGAGATAGCACAAATAGAATATAAGGCGAAGGTCCTATCGGACCATTCGCCGCTTATACTGACATGGCAGTATCGACTCCGAAAGCGAAAATACCGACATGGTGTCTCCGAGAGGAAGCACTAAAGGACAACATCTTCAGAGAAGACATGAGAGAGGAAATAAGCTACTTTGAGATCAATGCAGGTAGTATGAAGTCGGCAGGTTTTTTGTGGGAAGACTTTAAAGTAGTGGTGAGAGGGATAGCAATAGCCAAGTCCAAAGGGCTACAAGGAGGGATCGTAGCGGAAAGGGAGTTAGAAGAGGCGTTGAAAAGGGGAGGTAGCGGAAAGGGAGTTAGAAGAGGCGTTGAAAAGGGGAGGTGGCACCAAAGATAATGAAGCAATACTTAGGTTACAACAGAAATGCGTGGGCTATCGGGAAAGGTTGTGCATCTAAACTATAAAAATACATAGAGAGACAGCATGCGGGGGGAGATAAACCTGGGAGAGTTCTGGCATGGTTGTACAAAAATGAGACTCCCAGACCAGTGATCAGGACGATAGTGAAAGAAAACTGGAGTATAGCAGATACCCAGGAGGACGTGAACCTAGAATTTGCAAATTACCATGTCCTGTATGGGGACACGGAGGAAAGTGATAATAATGCAATAAGCGAAATCTTGGAGGATATAGGATTGTCACAGATTAGCGCTGAAGAATGGGAGGAGCTTGACGCGCCAATCACGCTAGAGGAATTGAAAGGAGTGGTGAGGCAGCTACCCACTTGTAAGACCCCGGGGGCCGATGGTCTCCCCAGCAAATTTTACAAGATGTATAAAAATGAGGTGCTCCTACCACTCCTGGAAACGCTCAACGAATCATACGAAGTCAGAAAGCTGCCAGAATCCTTGAGAAGCGATAATCGTACCGCTTCTGAAACCCAATAAGCCTGGGGGGTGAGTGCGGATCCTATAGACCCCTGTCGATGCTGAATCAGGACAGCAAAATATTGACGCTGTCCTGGCAAACAGAATGAGGAGTCATTACTAAATTAATCCATCCCGATCAAACTGATTATGTCCCTGATAGGAACATATCCAACAATCTTAGGCGACTCCATCGAGCCATTGAATATGCTAACGAAGAGACAACTGAAATGGCAATTGTCGCTGGATGCAATTAAAGCCTTTGACTCGGTCAAATGGCCATGGTTGATTGCTGCTCTGACAAACTATGGAATATGGCCAGGGTATCTGAGATGGGCCAAATTGCTATATAGTGAAACGCTGGCCAGAGTGAAAACGGGGTCAGTTATATCAGAGAGGTCGAGGCTTGGTAGGGGCACCAGACAGGGTTGTCCTTGGTCCCCCATGCTGTATATCCTGGCCTTGGAGCCTTCGGCGATATATTTGAGGCAGCAATATGACAGAATAGGCATCGTCATTAAAGGAGAGTCGCATCTAATTTCCTTATATGCTGATGACATGTTGCTGTATCTGTGCTACCCAGAAGAAAATCTACAGTATGTCCTGGAAGTGATGGACCGATTTGCAGGGCTCTCAGGCATAGCAGTGAACCCCAAAAAGTCTTGCGTGTTTCCATTGGGGAGGTATAAAGGGATCCCACTAGAGCTTATATATACTTATATAGCAAGCCAACTCCAGTACGTAGCTAAATAGCTTTCTGATGAGCCGACCTCTGAGATCAGGTTGTTCCAACAAGATATTGCCCCATTATTCCTTAAAGAGATGATGTGGTTACCTAAAGTAGACATGGAGGTGCGCCTGAGGAGGATGGTACCTGGGTGGGAGTTTGCGAAGAGCTTCTAAAATGATGGAGGACACTTACCCATGCTCCCTACAGGTGCCATTGGTAGCTCTGGCAGGAAAAGAAATACAACTTAGATTAATGATCAGGAGGCAGTGGGAGTCTGTGGGGATAGCGACTCTGGGAGATATATGGCAAGAAGGGAAAATAAGGGATTTCGAGGGGATGCTGGAAGAAGCAGGGGTACATGCAGGACAGTATATTACATATCACAGGGTGGTGCAGTGGATCAAAGAGACGTGGTCGGAAGACAAACTATCGAGTGAACCTGATACCGCCATAAACACAATATACGACATAGCAGAAGGGGCCACGAAAATCAAGACTATATGAGCTGGTGATGACCAAGGTGGGAAAGGAAGTGGTACAACTTAGACAAGATTGGGAAGAAGTGGGGACCCCAATGAGTGATGGGATGTGGGAGCATGCCCAACGGTATCACAAAAAAGTGTTGAGGAACGGTCGGCCACAGCAGATACAGTTGTATGTCACCCACTAGGGCGTATATGATGCCACAAAGGACAACTAAATTTAAAAATGCAGGGCGACAAGCATGCCCCAAATGTAATGAAGAAAATGCTGGAATGGTGCACATGTTCTGGTCATGCCCAGAAATAGAATGTTTTTGGGGCGAAGTGGCACACAGGATGGAAGATAAAGGGATCACAGTATAGAGATAGATACAGCATGGGCATGCCTACTAGGTGAGTTCACTAGACCATGCAAGCAAAAGCACGTGAGCAAATTGAAAGACTTGGTGTATGCACTAGCGAAGAGGAAAATTACAATGAAATGGAAAGCATGTCACAGACCAAGAATAGAAATGTGGTGGAAGGATTTACAAAAATGGGCAGAAGCGAAACAGTATGGCAAGAGGCGAGTAATGTTGGAGGGGAGGAGGAAGCAGGAACCTTTATGGCCTGGAAACAACTCATTGCAGAGTTATTTGGGCCTACAAATGACAGGGATAGTGACCAGGACCCACCAGTAGTAATCGATGCAGAAACCTCACCACATGATGAAGAAACGGAATAGGAAGGAACGTAGGCTTGTGGGGAGGGGTGAAACGCAGTGGACAAGATAAAATGATGTGTATTAATATTTTTATGAACGCAGTAAGTTTGGTTTGTGTTGGTTGTTGAAATAAAATCAATACAAATTGTTTTAAAACCCTGTTTGTGGAAATTTGGTGGCTCGTCGAGAGCCAGGCAGTGGAAAAAGTCCCAGCCTCCCAGAGAGGATTAGGCTTCTTTTCCAGGATTTTCAACATGCAAAAGAACCAGGCTGGCTGGAGAGTTGTTGTACCGCTCCACCCTCAACCTCTCCTTCCCTCTGCAAAAATTCAAGATGGCTACTCCAGCACTCATTGCAGACACTGGACAATGGAGACTGGATTTGCTCCCTGGATCTGAAGGACGCTTATCTACACGTCCCGATAGCCCCATCGTGCCATTCTGCGCTTCGAGATTCTCGACTGCCATTTCCAAGATAGGGTGCTACCCTTGGCCTCACCTTAGCCCCCAGGGTATTCTCTGGACTTGTGAAGGTGGCGGCAGCCCTTCTCGGGGCCCAGGGCCACCACCTCTACCCGTACCTGGAGGACCGGCTCGTTAGGGTGAGATCTCCAGAGGCGGTACACCACTCTTCCTCCACACTTATGAACACACTCCACGACCTCAAACCTTACCTCTGCTTTTTGCTGACCCTAGGACGAGGTTGAGTGTCTTGCACCGCCTGGAGGTCCGAAGCGCTCTGAAATTCTATCTGGACAGGGCCATGGGCTTCCGCAATCCGGACGCACTGTTTGTGACCTTCAGGGGGGGCGGAGGTGGTATCGGGCATCCAAGGCCTCTATTGCACAGTGGATGGTCTCTACCATCCTGGAGGCCTACGAGGGCCAGCACAGGCCATTGTCAGCTAACCTGCACGCCCACACTGACAAAGCTATCGCCATTGCATTCCAACGGCAGGTACCATGGCGGGTCATCAGCGGGGTGGCCTCCGGGCAACTGTCGGCTTTTTGTAAGCTTTATTGTTTGTACGCTGGCTCTAAGTCAGACCCGGCTGTCGGGCAGACAGTTCTAAGAATATTTTTTCTTAAGGAGGGTCTCCTCTCCACCCTGGGGCTACATTCAGTTGTAATAGCCAATGCAGTATGAAGAAAAGGGGACGGGACATAAGATTAATGAATAGTTACTCACTGTAGTGACTAACGTACTGTTAGTCCATAGTCCCCTTTCTGCCATACGTCCCACCATCTCTTCCCTGCCCCACCCCCCCTGAATAATACTGGTGTCATTAGGCAATGGTAAATATTGCCGACTCGTCAATGGGGACTGAGTGGCGCTGGTCGGTGGAGTCAAGGGAGCGCATGCTCCCAGGGCTGCGCCCCAGCGTGCCTGTAAATTTAAAGGGGAAATAGGTTTATTGTGGTGAAAGGGGTACCGTCTCCCGTCCCTAGCGAGGGACGCCCATGCAGTACGAAGGAAAGGGGACTATGGACTAAGTATGTTAGTAACTATCAAGTTCTTCCTCTGACAAGGAGAACCAGGTGTCTATGCGCACGATCCAGAAGGATGTAGGGTCACAATGCCGATGGCGGAAACGCTGAGGGGGGACGACACAGACGGCGGAAATGCTGCTGGCGGCGCGGGCCCAGTAGGCCTACCACTCGTACCACTCTGAGGGATTTATCGCTGGGCATCCTTTCAACCCTACACATCCTGGTGTTGGAGATTCTGAAAAGGATGCCGACGATGTTAGGCAAAGTTTGAATGCAGTACTCTCTGGCAACACTGCAAGAAACTATGACTACAGGTGTAAGCAAACCAACTTTTGGTATAAGTCTATACTACAGTTTTGGTAGTGTTGACCAGCCAGGCTTATCTCAAGAGGGGAAATGTGAGCAGTAATGTTACACAGAGGTCTACAATCACAGGTGTTCAAATAAACTCTTACACACAAGGGTTCTTGGTTAAATACTTATAATTTATTAACCATTCAATAGAAGGAGGCAATTATATAATCGTACACAAATCTACTTCAATACTGTATGCGCTAAGTTTCTTAATCGGATAAGACCCTTTTGGGATGGCTCACACACAATCTACAATCGCGCCTTGAAGCACTTGTGCATAGGCGCGTTATAAATGCCCTATCATATCATCATAAGTAACTTTAGTAACAACGGTGCTGGGGACATGAATATCTTACTGTGACATTCAGAATACTTTTCAAAGAGGAGTAAAAGGCAAAGGTATTAGAACAGAAAAGGTTACAATTATTCTTAAACAGTGTAGATATTGAGTTAACCAGAAGAGTCGGTTCAATTCAATAGGCTAGACCAAAGTCAATGGACTAAAGTCTTAGATGGGACAAAGCAGTTCTTGTAAGTAGACAGAAAAGTCTCTGCACAAGTTCTTAGAAGTAGTTTGTAGAAGAATCGTCATATGTTGGGTCACAAGCTGATTAGGCCTGTGAGTTGCAAAGGTTTCAAGTACTTTCACTGCGAGAGGTAAGTACCCTGTCTGATTTTACAGTACCTTACAAATTAAGAAAAAGAAGCAGCTGAGGACTTCTGTTCCTGGCAGTTCCTGCAGATCTAGGGGGCTTCAGCCTTGGGGGCAAGAGGAGGACATCTGGGGACTCCTGCCCTGCACGAACAGTCAAAAGCTCGCAACTGGCAAACTTAGATTCCGGTAGCTGTAAGTTAAGCACACAAACTGGCGTCCCTCTCCCTGGTTATGCGGTTTCCTGCAGCACTCTGATGAAAATGCAACCAGCTCTGAGATTGGTATCCAGGTGGCTTACTGTTGAGTTGATTGGTCCCACCAACTCAAAGGGAGAAGTCGTCCTTGCAGGGGCTTCTTGATAGAGGTGAACTTGGCGATTCGGACCTGCAGCAGGGCTTCACCGGGCTTCACCGGGCAAACCAACGGTCCAGGAGTTGCAGCAGCCGTCCCCTTCAAGCTCGTCTTCGGTTCTTTCGTTCCAGTGGTCTACTCTGCCTTCCAAGCCAAAAGACTCTCCTTTTATTCAGTTCTCTCCCATTTATGCCAGCCAATCACCACAGAGTGAATTTGGGTCTCCTAGGAGACTAAGCACAGGGAGTTTCGAGCACCTACCTCACTTCCTGCCCACCCCAGACACTCTGCTGCCAGAGGCGGTCTTCACTCATTCACTCTGGTTCATGCCAAAGGCGAAGGAATAAATGGACCATATCTAGTTTGGCGTGCAGAGACAAACTTTAGGACTTTTCCAAAAAGAAATGGTGAAAAAAGACCGGTACTTGTTTAAACAAAGGGGGCTCAGACGCCATCTTGAAAAACATGGCTCCCACGGTTTAACGCTATTGGAGCTAAAAATAGTTTGCGGTCAGCAAAAATCATGGGAGTTTGTTGTAAAACCACTGCCACCAGCCATTCTGAGAGGAAAATGTAGCATGTGACTGCTACATGAGTATCAAGGCATAGGGGATACTAATTAACCCCTCCAGCACTCTATTGTAAAAGATGTGCTGGGTCTAGGAATTTAAAGACTAGTAAAGCCAATTTCGCTTTACTTACTCTGGGGAAACAGTAGTTTATCCCAGAGAAGGTATCTATCCCTTGGGAAAGCCTGAAAAGGTTTCCCTGTGCCATTGCACTGAGGGTGCTGTGTGACATAATGAAAAGATGCCTATGGAGTGGTTTACACTCCATAACCAAAGAACATACAGAGGTAAAACACATATCAAAATACATGAGTGGGGAAAAAGGCTCACACTCTCTCCAGGTTAAAAAATCGAGTCCTCAAAATCCAGCAAAGTTGCTGGGGAGGGGGGCTCTCTAAGGTGAAGGGAATTAGCACATTCTTGAGAATTCTCCCAACAGATGACACCGGTGGCCCCGAACCAGCTGCTGCCAAATAAGAGGAAGTGGCACAGGGACGGACACAGCGACTACGGACACGGATGACGACTCGGCCACGGTGTACAGTCCGCCGCAGCCAAGGGCTTCTCCCCCAGATGAGGTGGGGTTGTTCCATGCCAGTGTCCAAACTCTTCCAACTGGCCAGAAGAAACCAAGAAGGGAGGTTTCCTATACCAACGGCACAAGGCCAAGAGGAAGACCATCTTGGCAGTGCCTCTCCTGGACAACTATTGGGAGGAGGACCTAGCTTTGAGAAATCCAGCCATGCCCCGGGCCGAGAGGGATAGGCTGGAGAAAAAAAAACCATGTGCTGAAGTCCACACCCAAGTGCCTACGTTTGCAGCCTTCCACAGACTCGGTGGTGTCGGCGGCAGCGGGAATGTCGTCCAACCCCTCCTCTTTATCCTCCGTCCCTCCTGATAGCGAGGGGAAGAAGTTGGATCCAATGGGAAGAAAGGTAATCTACTTGGTGGCATCAACAGTACGCGGCCAATGCGCTTGCAATCCTGGCCAAGTACGACAGGGAGCTTTGGTATAAAATGGCCCCGCTGCTGGTGTTCCTATGCGACGACAAGCGGGCCGAGGCACTTTACGTCCTCCTGGAGGGGGAGCTGGCATCGGACCATGCCATCAGTGGCCCTGGACGTCGCAGACGCAGGGTTCTGGCAGATGGGGAACGGCTACCAACTTCTGTCGGGAGGTCCAGTCGAGGGTGCTGGACATGCCCTTTGACATGGACAACCTCTTTGTGAAGGCTGTCGACGAGTCGTTGCAGGCCATTAACGGACAGGGAAACGGCCCGTGCATGGGCACTCTTCAACACCGCCCTTCCTTTCGTGCCTCCGGTGGGAAATCTGGCAGATCGTCGAAAGGTTTCGGCAGAGGGTCCTCTTCATACCGTCAACCCTCCCAGTCCACGACCCAGGTGGCCTACAGAGGCCATTCCAAGGCTTTCAGTGGCCAATGTCGCTCCCAAGGTGGCATGCAGGCCCAAAGCATGATTGTAGCGGCCTGGATGTCACTGCCCCACCCATGCACCCCGGCGAGTGGAAGATCTCCACCGACCGATGGGTGCTGGACGCTCTCGCCCACAGACACACTCCAGCAAAAGTGTCCCTTTATACCTCCGGTGGCCCGGCAAGAGCAGCACATTCCTCAGCTCTTGCAGGAAGTTACGGGCCATGATAAGAAAAGGGGCTAGAGCCGGTTCCAAAGCGACTCGAGGGTTCTGGAGTCTACTCCAGATACTTCTTGGTAAAGAAGACCAGGGCTGGAGGCCCATTCTAGACCTGCGCCCTCAATGAATACCTCAAGTCCCAGAAATTCAGGATGGTCCCGTTGCAGCACGTGCTCGGCCAACTGGAACAAGGAGACTTCTTGACTTCACTGTATCTGGAGGACGCATACTTCCACATCCCCATTCACGAGAAGCATCGCAAGTTCCTGCAGTCATGGTACAGGGAAGGCACTATCAATTCAAGGCCCTCCCCTTCAGTTGGAAGTCGGCGTCCAGGGCGGCCCATCCGCATCTACAGGGGATACACGTGTACCCATACCTCGACGGCTGCCTCATCCAGGCCAAGTCAAGGGAACTGGCCATCGAACACACAGAGAAGACCGTCCGGCTGCTGACTGATTCGGGGTTCTCTGTCAACTATCCAAAGTCCTGCTTGATAACATTGCAGAACGCACTGTTCCTGCGTGCCACACTTAACACGGTCTCCTGCCTGGTGGCACCCTCGGAAGAACAGATAGCGGCCCTGCTGGGCAAGGTGCAATGGCTGTTGACACTGAAGAGCGCCGCGGTGCGGACCATTAAGTCGCTGCTCGCCATGATGTGGATCTACCTGAGCTGGCTCTGCAGGTTATGGATGCGTCCCCTTCAGGAGTTCTTGGACGCTCGCTGGATACAGGAGTCCGGAAGCTTCGCAGACAAGACAAGATTGTTCTCGACGAGGAGTTGCGTCGAGCGATGAGGTGGTGGGGCTTATGCGCCAACATCGCCGGGGGCACAGGCTTTCAGAGCGCCCCGTATAAGTTGACGGTCACCACAGACGCTTCCCTGGAGGCCTGTGGCTGCCGCAGGAGAGGGATCTCCACATCAATGTCCTAGAGCTGCGGTCAGTGTTCTGGGCCCTCAAGTCGTTCCTTCCGTCCCTCAAGGGCAAAGTGGTGAGTATCTTCACAGACAACACCATCACACGGTTCTAAATCCGGAAGCAGGGGGGCACCCGATCTCCAGTGCTCTCCAGAAAGGCGCAGGACTTGTCGCACTGGGCCGTCGACCAAGGTATGTTCCTCATCCCCTTTGACCGGGCGGGAGTCAAGAACACCATCGTGGACTCCCTCAGCGGGGAGCTGCGCTCCTGCCACATGTAGGAACTACATCGGGATTGGATGGAGTGCATCTTCCGCAAGTGGGGGCAGACCCCAGATAGATTGGTTTACGACTGTGACAAACTCCAAATGCCAGCAATTCACCAGCAGGTTCCACCAGCCTAGGAGTATGGGGGACGCATTATCTCTGTGGGAAGGCCTGTTCCTATATACGTTCCCTCCATTGGCTCTTGCTGCGAGTCATCAATCAACTCAAAAGGTGCCGATGCAAGTTGATCCGCATTGCCCTGGCGTGGCTGAGGCAGATTTGGTACCTGGACCTTCTCAACCTGTCAATGTCCCCGCCGGTCAAGCTGCCATTGGTCGCGGATGTACTCACCAGAGAAGGAGGCGCAATCCTGCACCACAAACCAGGATCGCTGAACCTGAGGGCTTGGCTCCTGCAGCCCTAGAGTTCGGAGGGTATGAGTTGTCGGACTGCAGGGAGGTCCTTGCAGGGCCAGAGCGTCATCGACTCTTAAGTGCTACGGGCACAAGTCGAAGCGCTTTGCTATGTGGTGCCGGACGCAGAAGATCAACCCTCTGAGGGTCACCACCCCGCAGGTTCTTCCGTACTAGTTGTCCTTGGCCAAGGCGGGGCTGGCTCACGCCTCTATCAAAGTGCATCTGGTGGCCATCTCCCACTACACCAGGTCTCTAGGACGAGCTTCTCTTTGGTCCCATCGTCTCATCAAAGAGTTCCTCAAAGGACTCGTATTGATCATTCCCTGCCGGTGAAGGCTCCTGCCCCGGCTTGGGAACTCAACTTGGTGCTGACAAGGCTCATGGGGGTTGGTGTGTGGGGGGGGGGCCCTCAAGTTCCTCTCATGGAAAACTACTTTCCTCGTGGCCATCACCTCTGCCAGGAGATTAGGTGAGATCCAGTCCCTTTCCTGCAAACCGCCATAACAAGCCTTTGCTGTTGCTTGTGATTTTTCTGAAACCTTAGTCGCCGGCGGAAAGGACTTTCTGATGCTTAGAATCACATGCTGTACATATGGTCCGACATCCAGTGGTAACCATAGAGTATTGCATCTTGTCTTTCGGGGACCGAAAGGGGACATCAGCATAGGCGTGTCTGTAACACTATACCTATCGTGTAGTGTACCCAAAATCACACACGCGCTGAGGTCCCTCAGATTGTTTTTTTCCGCCCAGATAACTGGTCGCCCTATAGCGGAGCTCTTACATAAGAGACATTGTTTAACTTAAACCGACTTGTCGGTTATTCTCCCTGAAGTAATTTCGACGCCAAGAACAACTTTGACGAAGACTGCGGGGACTTGTCTACGGCGGTGGATTTCGGCGCCTCAGATCCGGCGGCTGAAGTATCCACGTGGCTGGGCCTTCTGGCCAGCCTTTAAAGTAGGGAGAGTGGGGTCGGGGTGGCCATATTTCCGTTATGTCTTTCCTCTTTCCCCCTCTTTACCCTCTAGGTCTGGTCATCTTTCCCTTTTGCTATGGAAAGGACTCCTTTTAGGTTCTGCCCTAAGTGTAGAGTCAGATACCACTGGAAGGACTAACACGTGACGTGTAACTCCTGTCTCCCCTTAGATCACGATGAGAAGTGGTGGGCCGCGTATGGTATGTTGCGGGTGGAACCAACTTCCCCCACTGCCACACCCGCTGAAAGTGACTGGTGCACCTCCGATGACCAAACCTCTGTTGCGGATGTGATAGACCTCGAGGGAGACACTTCTAGGTCTGCCACGCCCATCCCCGACCCTTTAAGGCCTGACTCTGGTCTACTTTACTCTGCACTCGCTGAATGTGGCGCGTGCTTTGAAGTTCTACGTGGCACGCACAAAAGTTTCTGTAAGACGTCTCTACTATTCGTGAACTTTGGTCCTGTGAACCATGGGAAGGCCTTGTCCAAGGCTTGCATCTTGAGGTGGCTCTCCAGCTGTATCACACACTGTCACTGGTTGGCAAACCGACCACTGACCGGCCGTCTAGCCCATTCCACTAGAGCGATCGCTGCAACAATGGTGTTCCTGTATGGTGTGCCCCTGTTGGACATTTGCAAGGCTGCTACATGTTTGCTCGGAGGTAAGAGTAATTGAATCTGAGCCTTGCCACCTCCTGTGGATGTGTAATGTTGTACTGCTATTTCTGATGTTTGTTAATCTGCTTAGAATCACATGCTGTGCATAGTCCGACATCCAGTGGTCACTGCGGGCTATTGCATTTTGTTTTTCGTAGTCGAAAAGGGGACGTCGACAAGGCGTGTCTGTTTCACTATCCCTATAGTGACGTGCAGTGTACACACAATCCCTCACGCATCAAGGTCCCTCCGATTGTTTTTTCCACCCAGATATTGGTCGCCTATACGTGGAGCTCCTCGAGACATTGCAAAAAACTTCATTCGACCTTTGACCGCCCTTAACTTATATTATTACTTGCATCCCTCCTTTGGCGTTGTAGCTGCAAAGCTGTTCACCGCCGATCAAGATCTCCAACGGCGGTGCCTTCGACGGAAGAGGTTGTTCGGCGTTCGCCGAACACGTGGCCTGGCCTCGACGGCCAAATACAGTAGGGAGAGTGGGGTCGTGGGACATTTTATTGTTTCTCTTTGAGAATACCTTTCCCTTTCCCCTCACTTTCCTTCGGGGTTGTTGTCACATGCAATCTTCATCAGCTATGGAGAGGACACCCTTTAGGTTTTGCCGGATTTGCAAACACAATTACCTGGAAAGACAAGCATAAACGGTGTAACCGTTGCTTGCCCCTTGACCACAAAGAAGACGGCTGTGCGGCCTGTCAGCTCCTTAAGCCGAAGACTTTGAAAGACTGTAGGGTCAAGAGTTGGGCAGCCTATGCCATGTCTAGGTCTGATTCATCACCCGCCGCCGCCAAAAGTGACGAGGAATGTGACGACTCGACGTCCGTTTCGGAAGTCGTAGACCTCTAAGGAGCGTTCACGCTGTCCCCGGCCCCGACAAGCTCGGCTCACGCCATGCTTATGGGGATGAACATCCCGGCGACAAGGACGCACACAGAAAACACTCCCATAAACACACAACCCACGGCTCTTCCTCGTCGAAGACGAAGAGAGCATTGGCGCCAACGGAGACGCAGGTCCTACCGGCGGCCTCCTCAGACCGTAAGAGTCTGAAGCCCCCCCCTCACAACCGCGACTAGTGACTGGGCTACCCCCAGATAAGGGCGCTATCACTAAACTGCCAGACGACGCGCACCGGCAGAGAGTGCCTGTTGGCGTAGAGCAAGCAACGCCTGTAACGTCGATGCCGGAGGTACCCTCGACAGACAGTTTAGTTGTCGAGAGCCTGGCGTGGATTATTTCCACCGATCGCCAGAGACGGACGGCGAAAGAGACGTCGGTTACCGCTCATAAGGCCCGGGAGACGCCGAAAAGGTCAGAAGGAACTCTGGAACCACCCGCTCCGTCGAGAGGGACTCCTAGCCTACCAGAAGGCTTTTCAGAAGGTGAGGGGAACCTCTCTTAGACATTATGGGATAGGTCGAAGCGTTTTCTAACGGAAGGCCCTCTCTTTTCTCCCCCTGACCGCTCAAGAAACCCTAGAGAGACTCCAGTTCTGTATGGACAAAATGGAGAGGTTTATGGAGACTCTGAACCTTCCAACACCCAAGAGATCAAGAGCGGGACCTCAGGAGGATCCCAGGGCCAAGTACCCCAGGCTGTTTGATTCCCCCCCCCCCCCCCAAGAGGATGTAGATTTATGACCTCACTGGAGAGGACCCCCTCTTTCAGGAGGATGCCTTTCTTAGGCAATGAAGCGGAACAAAACCTAGAGGAGGAAGGTTTTGAAGACCACCTGGATATGGGTGATGGGGGTGCTTTGGAGAAGACCCAGAAGAAGGCGCTTCACAGCCTTGGCAGTTCCCATCAGCGTTTTCAGACCCTGAAGCCATAAACCTGTCCCCACCCAAAGACTCACCTATTAGGAATACATCTTCTATAGACGATCAACCTACCTTTAATGCACTCCTACGCCAAGCAGCAGCGCATTTCATGATCGAGACCGGGGAAACTTCTGCTGACATCAAATTTGCAGAAAAGATCATTAAGGAGAAACCCCCGTCAGCCAAACCATTCCCCTCCCCTCCTCGCCTCAGTAAAGAGACAAATGATTCCTTCATTATCTACTCCCGCGTTGATCAGAGGGGTCAACTCGAGGATAGAAAAATGTAGTCCTTATACATCTGACCCGTTATACATCAGGGGCCACTCTGTACCAGACTCCTTAGTGGTGACAAATACCAGGAAGAGAGCAGGGGTCCCGCTGTCAACTAGCGAGGCACCACCAGATAAAGAGGGTAAAAAATTGTATGGCGTGGGAAAGAGGATTACAGCCTCAGCTGCCTTTTCCGCAAGAATTGCCGACAACTCTTTGCTGGCAAGTTACGCAGATGCACAATGGAGCAAACTACGTAAGGACATTGAGGAGGTAACGGAACCCCTACGTACCCTCCTTCTAGCCACGATGACTGAAGGGACCTTAGTCAACCAAAGCATCATTAAAAATACTCTGGATGCTGCAGAGACGGCTGGGCGTTCCCTAGTCCAAGGGGTCCTTCTCAAAGGCCATGTATGGCTACGTAATTCAAGTTTTAAATCTGAAACACAAGCATCTCTTATTAACAAACCTATAGAAGATGCAAACCTCTTTGGTAAGGTGGTGGATGAGGCACTAGAGACCGCAAAGAAGGAATTTGACACAATCAAGACACTAGATCAAATTTCAAGGCCTCCCAACAAACGTGGTTATGGCAAGAAACGTTTTTTTTGAGGCCAACGCTAGCAGCAACAACGGCAATCCCCCTGCAGGTAACTGGTCCTCTAACCAAGGCACCAGTGGACAATATAACGAAAGAGGACAACGCCGTGGCAAGGGAAGAGGTCGGGGTCCCACCCCTAGAGGTTCCCAAGCCACCAACACCAAATGACTCAGAGTCGGTTCCCCTCCCATGCTTCGCCGGTCGGGGGCAGTTTAAGATCCTTTCTTCCAGCATGGGAGGGTATAACATCAGACCGCTGGGTACTATCAACCATAGCCCGCGGCTACTGTATAGAATTCAACAGTTCCCCTACGTACGGACCCCCAAGGGGACGACGCATGTCGCCAGAACACCTTGCCATCCTTCTTCAAGAAGTGGACCAACTACTAGAAAAAGGAGCTATAGAGGTTGTGCCTCTATCCCAGGTAATGGAAGGTATTTATTCAGTGTACTTCCTTGTACCCAAAAAGGACTTGACCATGCGCCCTGTACTAGATTTGCGCCCAGCGAACAAATTTGTCAAACCTCAAAAGTTTCGTATGGTGACTCTACAGGAGGTAATCCCCCTGCTTTCACAGGGAGATTACATGACAACACTGGACATGAAAGATGCATACTTTCATATTTTAATGTTGCAAGCGCACAGGAAATACCTCAGGTTCATGATAGAGGGCAAACACTACCAGTTCAGAGTGCTACCCTTCGGCATAGCATCAGCGCCAAGAGTATTTACAAAGGTACTGGCAGTGGCAGCGGCTCACCTGCGCAGGTCGTCCATCCCAGTATACCCTTATCTCGACGATTGGCTCATAACAGGGGATTCTTACGAAACATGCTTCTCAAATACCCAAAAGACTGTAGACCTTTTGTTTCAACTGGGCTTCTCCATCAACGAGAGGTCGTCCAGCTTAGACCCCAGCCAGATCAAAAAATTCCTAGGAGCTCTAATTCGAACAAAGGATGGCCTCGTCTTCCCCTCCCAGAGGGTCCAAAACATGCTGTTTCAAATCCTTCAAATGTGGCCGGTCGAGAGGTGACGGTACGCAAAGCAATGCGCTTACTAGGAATGATGGCGTCATGTATTTATTTGGTACCTCACGCGTGCCTGCGCATGCACCCAATGCAAGAGTGGCTCAACAGCCAGTGGTGTCAGGCCAGCGAACAATGGGACGATCTAGTGGTGGTCTCGCAGGCCTCGGTTCTCTCGCTACGGTGGTGGTCGAAGGAAAACCTGGTAATAGGGAAACCATTCGCCACCCCCGCAGTGGAAGCCACTCTAACCACAGATGCATCCCTCACAGGATGGGGGGGGGGGAGCTCACCTATCCAATCAGACTGCTCACGGAGTCTGGACTCCGAGCGTAGCATCCAAGCACATAAACCTATTGGAGCTACTAGCTGTGTTCAAGGCACTGAAAGCCTTCCAGGCACACCTACAAGGGAAGACAGTGATGGTCCTCATGGACAGCACCACGGACATGTACTACCTCAACAAGCAGGGGGGGCACTCACTCTCCAGGACTGTCCAAGCTGTCCCAGAACATCTGGAAGTGGGCTCTCAGACGCAACATGTTCCTACTGTCACAACATGTACCAGGGGAACTCAGTCTGTTAGCAGACAAACTCAGCAGAGACTTCCCTCTGCCCTTAGAGTACGAATGGCGGTTAGACGAAGACCTCGTCTTTGACGTCTTCACACAATGGGGATTCCCAGAAATAGATCTGTTCGCAACTCTGGAGAACTCGAAATGCCAAGATTACGCCTCCAGGTACCCCCAGAACCAATCCAAGGGGAACGATCTATCGATACCATGGTCAGGGAAATTTGTTTACGCTTTCCCCCCCCGACTCCCCTTCTCAACAAGATGGTGCACAAGATGCACCAGGAATAAGTTACCATGATACTGGTGGCCCCTATGTGGGCCAGACAACCTTGGTTCGCTCACTTGATGGAAATGTCCCTATCTCCTCCAGTGAAACTTCCCTGCCCGTACAACATGCTGTCATAGGACAAGGGCAGGACACTACATCCATGCCCTCAGACCATGAACTTAGCAGCCTGGCTCCTGAGATCATAGAATTTGGACATTTACAACTCCCGCAGAGATGCATGGACATTCTCAGGAAGGCTAGAAAGCCCAACACTTGTCACTGTTATTCTAGCAAATGGAAGATATTTGTCATCTGGTGTAGGGGAAGGAGCATCAACCCAGTTGACTGCTCTCCCACACAAATTGTTCTGTACCTGACTCACCTACTAGACTCAGGCTTGGTCATTTAGCTGCACTTTCCGCATACACCACTTCCCAACTTAAAGTGTCATGGTGGAAAGTCCCAGTTATTAAAGCCTTCATGGAAGGAGTGAAGAGGATCCACCCTCCCATAGCTGACCCCGCTCCCGGATGGGACCTAAATGTGGTACTAACCAGGCTCATGGGGTCACCCTTTGAACCCATGCACAAAGCAACACTTAAAGACCTCACTCTTAAGACTGATTTTCTAATGCCTATCACCTCCATTAGGAGAGTAGGTGAACTACAAGCGCTCTCTGTACTAGACCCCTTTGTAACAGTTCACAAGGATAAGGTGGTTCTATGCACAGATCCTAGGTTTGCACCAAAATGTATCTCTAAATTCCATGTCAACCAGTCAATAGAACTACCAACGTTCTTTCAAAATCCTTCAAACTTAGGTGAGAAGAGCCTGCATACACTGGATGTTCGCAGAGCAGTGATGTTTTATATGGAAAGAACTAGACCATTGAGAAAGACTAAACAGTTCTTTTTCTCGGTGGCAGCAGGAAGAGAAGGAGATGCAGTTTCGAAATCCACCATTTCTAGATGGATTGTACAATGCATCACTCTGTTACACTTTTGCTAAGAGGGAACTACCCTTCAAGCCAAGAGCACACTCCACTCGAGGCACTGGGGCTTCAATAGCTTTCATTGCAAATGTCCCTCTTGAGTCCATTTGCAAAGCGGCTACCTGGAGTTCTGTTCACACCTTTACAAAACACTACTGTCTAGATGCCCACTCTAGATCTGATTCCCAGGTGGGATAAGCAGTATCAAGACCTCTTTTCTCTGTTCCTTCTCACAACCCACCTCCAACTCCGAGTACTGCTCGCTAGTCTATGCACAGCATGTGATTCTAAGCAAATTAACAAACATCAGAAGACGATGCATTACTTACCGTAAAAGCATTTCTGATGGTTGTATCTGCTTAGATTCACATGCGCCCAGCCTTCCTCCCCGCTCGGATGGAAGGAACATAGACTTTCTTCTATATCTCTTTTCTGTACTCACTTGCATCTAATAGGCTCCCTCAGGGCAGAAAAAATACAGAGGGACCTCGACGCGTGAGGGATTGTGGGTACACTGCACGTCACTATAGGGATAGTGTTACAGACACGCCTTGTCGATGTCCCCTTTTCGACTACGAAAAACAAAATGCAATACTCCGCAGTGACCACTGGATGTCGGACTATGCACAGCATGTGAATCTAAGCAGATACAACCATCCGAAATGCTTTTACGGTAAGTAATGCATTGTCATATTCTTTATTCATGAGCATGTGAATCCATGCCAGACCACATGCTGGAGAAGGAACAAGTTACCTGTAACTATTGTTTTCCAGCATGGGTCTGGCATGGATTCACATGCGAACCCACCTTCCTGCCCCGCTGCGACTTTTATTGGTCATACTTCCACTTTACGTGCTACCGAATCTGACAATGGCTGCCAGAGGAGAGGCTTGGGGAGAGGCAGTCATTGGCTGGGGGGCAGTATGACACACAGCGGTCAGTGATTGGTTTAGAGGAGAAATACAGTTTTTAAGTGAAACATTTTTATTTTACTGAGGATTCCCGGCCTGACAGGGAATATTCATGAGCTTGTGAATAGCTTTATTCAGTTGCATTAGAAGCCCAATGCTATGGGTCGAATGTCTGTAGTGGAGTGCAACAAATCCAGCTAGAAGCTCAGGAGTCTCCTAAGGACCCTCCAGAAGTAGGACCTCCAGATCCAGAGTCCCCTCAACAGAGGGAAGGACTGAGGGATTGGATAGTCCAACCCGTGTCAAAGATCTGCAATGGTGCTGTTTGCAGAGTGCCACCGAACCAAAAAGAGCCCGTAGCTGCCGATGACCTCTCGTACTGCCGCAGGACCCTTCCAGACGTCCTCCCTCTTGTCCCCACGACTGAGGCTCAGGAACAAGGGTCTGCACCGCTGTAGCAAGACGGCATCCAGCTGGACTACTCTTTTTGAAACCAGAGGTACTATTTAGGCATGGGGTACTTACCTTATCGCCTTTTAGCCACGCTCTTCTCAGTGACGAATTGCATTGGCTAATCTTTTTGAGTTGATTTCAACTCTCGTCTCACAGCTTGTGACCCTACAAGTGATTTTTCTAACAAACCCTAACTTTGTGCAAGACTGGAGTGCATCAGATCCATAGACTGTGTCCCAAATGACTTTGGCACTCCTGGCTCCCTGAAGACTCTGCTAGTCCATTGACTTTGATACTGTTTGTCCCTCATAGGTGGTAGCTTGTTGTATACTGTTACTGCTGGGAAAGGCTTCTCTAGATTTCATTCATGGAATTAGTTGTCCTCACATATCCCGAGAAACTGTCTAACCTTTTTCCTTCCCTAACCTTTCCTTTCTGCAACCTCAGAATCTGCAAAGTATACTAGTGAGATATATAAATGCCATTACTGTCCTTGTGCATGAAGTCACCTCAGGGTGTAGGAATTGTACAAGAAGCATATCCAAAGATTATCCACTAACTTGTTTCGATTCTGAAAAGTGATTTTAAAGTTTATTGGTTACAACGAATTGCTTTTTTAAAGAATGCTTATTTAAACATTGATGTTAATTAAGTAACTTAAGTGTTACTTGTATTTACGGATTTCATTTGTACCGCTCTACAGCTCACATTTACCCCTCTTAAGATAGGCCTGGATGCTCAGTTTCACTACCAACTTGTGTAGTACAGACCTATACCAAAAGATGGGTTACCCAATACCAAGCAGATATGTGTTGTGTAGTCTCACAGTGTGACTGCACCAATTCTTATGTAACACAGCATTTTACAGAAAGGGGCGTTTGGCTGTCCAATTCTTCTTTATGGTGTGGAGCTTTGCTTATGTGATCTGGGACCTCTTCTGGATCGCCTACAGGGCACTCTATGGAAACATACTTTGGGGCTGCCATCATACCTACCAAACGCAGTTGTGAGGCACGAATTAGGACTGAACTCATTATCAGCACTATCAGAAGTGGCGTTTACTCAAAAATGCTATTTTCTCCCAAGAACTGGATTTATATAGAATTCAACAAGACGCTATTAAATAACCATCCAATATCTGTTGCACACTTTAAAGACAGAAGGGACACTTTGCTAGAAAAGATCAATATGTTACCTTACGATCTTCAACTGCACATGAATAAGGTAAAAAAAAGCTTTTTCAAAATGATTGGGCAGAATGTGTAGATCAGCTTCACTCCTATACCTCATTCGCTGAATATGTATTCATACTAAAACACCTCGTTTGTCTTATCTGATCTTATGTCCCTGCAAAGAGGTGCGAAAGACATGTTATTTAAACTAGATCTGCTCCATACAAAAAATGCGGACTAAGTATTGGGATATGAATGTAGATCACCCCAATGATAACATTTGTAGATTTTGTAATCCTACTCAAGAATCATTGAAACACCTTCCTTCACCTAAAATACGAGTCAGAACGATGAAAGAATTTACACAAGCAAATACCACCTTTGCTAGAAACTGTATATGGTTGAATTGTATGTGGGGAAACAAACAATACAACAATTCTTGCAACTGTACGGTTAGTAAACCACATAGTAACAGATAGAACATAATCTAATGTAAACTTTGAAACACACACTCAAGGAACTATGGTATTCTTGCTTTTTATGTGAAAATATGTGATGTTAAGCACTTCTACCTCTGTTTATTATCTGTTAGAAGTAAATACTTATTTTATTGTCTATTTTGTAGTGATTAAGTTATTGGAATGAATGTAATAATGCGTTCAAATTTGTAAAGGTGCCTTGAACTAAAAACACAGTTTTAATAGAAAATATTTAAACCATTTTAAAAAAGCCAGGTACCCTGTGGGAGCTAGACCTATTCAGGCATTCTGGCAGACAAAGGATGGGGATGGAGAACCCATCCCCACTTCCTGCCTGCCTAGACACTCCGGAGCCTAGGCAGGGATACCCAAGGGTTCCTGCCAGAGGCAAAACGCACACAGGCCTCCCCCTCCCAGAATGGTAGAAGAAGGGCTAACAAAGAACAACCACACTAGTAATGCCGAAAAAAGAATGGAGGCCCCAAGTTGGTACTTGGGCACCCCTATTCAGCATTACCGAGGCTCTGGACATAGCCTGCTGTTAGGTAAGAATTGGTGCAGTCCAACTGATGTGGGATTTCACAAGACGTATCTCTTGGTATTAGGTAAACCACCTTTTAATGTAGGACTGTACTACACACGTTGGTAGTGTGACTGAGCAGCCAGGCTTACCTTTAGAGAGGTAATGAGAGCTGTAGAGTGAAATCAGTAAATACAAGTATCCAATTAAACACTTGCACACAACTTTCAGTGCTACGCGGATGACACTCTGCTCATCTTCAGGCTACCCTCGGCCTCCTCCTCTACTTCCCTCATCTCTGACTGTCTGCTATCCAGGAGTGGTATGCCGCCAATGACCTCTGCCTTAATGCCAGTAAGACTTGGATTCTCCTCATCGGCACACCCAATCCCTCCTTTCCTGTAGCTCTCTGTCCGGACACCTTTGGCCCCCTCCCTGCTCCCACCTGCAAGGCTAAAAATCTTGGTCATCTTCAACTCTACTCTCTCGTTCTCTCCTGACGTCTCTAAGAAGTCACGCTACCAGCTGCACCTCCTCAGAGGTATTATTCCTTTCTTCTTCCACCAGAAGCTAACTGTCTCCAGAGCTCTGGTTCTCTCCAGGCTGGACTATTGCAAAAGTCTCTTCCTAAATCTGCCTGCTTCTACTCTCCGCCCTCTGCAACTCATCCAAAACAGACTGCGAGACTTGTTCTTGGCCTCAAGCCCAGGGATTATATCCCTCCAGTACTGAAACCTCTGCACTGGCTCCCAGTGGTTGCGAGGATCAAGTTCAAAACCCTCTGCATCGTCCACAAGGCCTTCTGAGGCCTCAATACCTTCGACTCTCTTCCTAAATACCTTACTTCTCGAGCTCTTCACTCATCTGCCTCCAATTCCCTCAGGGTCAGTCGCTTCTCCAAGCTACGAGTTGCTGCTAGATCTCTCTCTTCGGCTGGGGCCTCCCTCTGGAACAACCTCCCAGCCTCCCTGAAACTTATCTTCGGTTCCGGAAGCACCTCAACACCTTTCTCTTGGCATCTGCTTTTTCTCCTCCTCTCCCTTGCTGATTTCCTGGCTGACACTAAAACTGCACTGGGTACCTGGCCACCCTCTGACCTCGGCCCAGGTCCACTCCCCCG
Organism: Ambystoma mexicanum; assembly: GCF_040938575.1. NCBI lineage: Eukaryota > Metazoa > Chordata > Amphibia > Caudata > Ambystomatidae > Ambystoma > Ambystoma mexicanum. The sequence continues at coordinate 454,604,431 of NC_090927.1, forward strand.
CCAGTCGCACTGCCTTCCTGGCAACCCCTGCACTTGGTGACTGTTTACTGTATCCCTATGGTCCCACTTCCACTTGACACTGGACGTCTGCACTTACCCTTTCACTTTCCACCTGCTGGCCGTACTTTTTACTTATTGTTTGTTTATTGACTTCTCCCATGTACTGCACTGTCCTCGCACCCCCCGCACTTCTCCTCCTTCCCCTTACCATGCACTTGCATGATCTGAATGACACCTGGCCTAGTAGGATCGTTGTCCGTCTCCCCTCTGTTCCCCCTTCTTTGCCTCGTCGCGCCTTGAAACACTATGTGTAGCTTTCTTTAAAAAGCATTAATTAGCTGTAACATTCAAAAAAGTGAACAATAAAGCAGGTGAGTAACATGTTCCAGCACCCGTCATTTGAGGTTAGTCTAAGATTTATATAGTATCTTTGCAATATTGAGTTTTTCAAGGAAGGAAAGGTTAGGGTTAGTTCAGAACAGACTAATCGGTTATAAGAACAGTTAGATTCTCCCAAAGGGATGCAGGCAGTCTATCACAGCATTAAAATGTTCAACATTTAAAACCTGTAAGGGAACAAGCGCTGAAAAAGCCAATAGGTTCAGAAGGGGGCCTTTAGGGAGCCAAGACAGCCAAAGTCGATGGACAAAGTCAAAGTTCTGATGCTGTTCTTCTTAGAAAATTGTTCTTTAATAGCCAGTGTTCAAAATGGAAATCCCAGCAACTGAAGAGGAGTCCCCTTTTGGCAAGCACAAGCTGGAAGGCCAATGCAGGTAAGTTGAGGTCAATTCAGTGTAGGTTAAATCGCACTGCGAAAGATAGAAATAATAACCAAATGGAAAAAGGATAAAGCACCCCAAGCCCCACAGTACCTTTTTGAAAATTAAGTTGTACCAGCTGGTTGCCTTCATGATGTAATTCAGTAGACCCTTGTTCCTGGTCATTGGTCGTGGTGACGAAAGGGAGGATGTCTGGGGTTCTCCTGAGGCGGGGGGGAGGGAGGAGAGAGAGACACACACCCCCCCGACCTCCCCCTTCGGTCATGGACTGTGGTGAGGGGACTCTGGATTTCTTTCGCCTGTAGCATCCTGGAAGACCACAAACATCTGGCCAGATTCGGACTTTGGAAGACCATGCACTCGCAGGTGCTCTAGGTACCCTGGGTATTGGGCTTCTGCAGCCTTGAAATGTTGCAGCAAGTCAGGGGTTACGCCAAAATAGTTTTTACCGAGGCTAGTTGGTCCAACCAGCCTAAGGGAGGAGTCGTTGTCTTTTATGGGACTTCCTTGTCGAATCGGGACCCGCACAGCTGCAGGGCTTCACCCGGCACTTCGCGGTCCAGGAGGGTGCTGCTGGTGTCTTCTGCTTTGGATGTTCTCCTCCAGGGGTTGACTCTGCTTTTAGCCCTCACTCTGTATGCAAGTTCCCATTCATTCACAGCCCTAGGCCGTCAATCCCACAGCAGGATGGCCAAGCCGGCCAATTGGAACTGGTTTCACTCGGGCATGCCAAGAGACAAAGGACAGGGACGTTTTGGGACCCTCCCTCACTTGCTGCGTTTCCAGACACACTGGAGCCTGGGTGGGCTTCACACAATGACTCAAACCTGATGAAAACAGAGTAAAAGCCCAGAAGAAACTAACAAGAAATGGTGAAAAGAGAAGACTGGGACCATTTTGACACTGATCACCCATGGGTGCTATACTTTATCTGAGGATTCAGTCTGCGGTAGAAAAGCACAATGGTAGGATAATTAAACAACTGCCACCAGCCATTTTAAAGTAGTGAGGCTAACATACAAAAATGTACATGAGTAAGTAGGAAAAGGGGCTACTTAGTAAACCCTCCCCCAGCACTCCCCATAAGATGGGGTGTGCTGGACCTACGAAGAGAAAAGGTAAGTAAAGTCAGTTTCACTTTACTATTCTTGGGAACAGTATTTCTCACAAGAAACAGTATTTAAACCTTATGAGAAATGGATTTCTCTGACACTGCACTGAAGGTGCTGTCTCACCATACAAAAAGTAGATGCCTCTGGAGTTTCAGACTCCAAAAAAAGAAACACATAACCCAAATCAGATCAAAATACATAAGTGCAGTGAGAAAAAGGGCTCACTCACTCCAGGTCTAAAATTAAAAAGTCCTAAAGTCCAGCACAAGAGCTGGGGGTCTCTAAGGTTGAAGGGAATTAGCACAGAAATTAGAATTTTCCCTAACGATCCCTCTGGGAGAAACTAACTATTGAACCATTTTCCCTCCTCAACCCAATTTTGGAATGGTGAACAAAAATAAGTGCTAATACTGACCTTGATTGATGTCACTCCGTGTGCTGGAACATGTTTAGCATAGAAACAAATTACTCACCTGCATTATTGGCTCTGGTTTAAATGAATTATTCCATTGAATGTTACTATTAGTTGCTGCTTTTTAAAGAGTGCTTAATTTACCTTGTGTGTATATATAAATGTAATACATACAAGTGTTTACTTGGTGCGTTGCGTTTACTGACTTCATTGTGCTACTCTACAGCTCACATTACCCCTCCTAAAATGAGCCTGACTGCTCAGCCACTCTACCGACTTGTGTAGTACAGGCCTATATTAAGAGTTGGGTCTGCTTAATACCAGGAGATAAGTCTTGTGAAGTCCTACACCAGTTGAATGCTGCAGATCCTTCTGGATATCTGGATTAAGGGCCGTCCAATCCTGCACATTTACCTACCCCATATCTGCTGGGAGAAGTGTGGACTGTGACTAGACAGTCAAATATAACAATATAACATTATTCCATGTAGATTGAATCAGTAGTGATTGATTGGTTTGTTTTCATTTTAGACTGAGATGCACTTTTAGTAAATAGTTGCTATGTCTAAAGTGTTGTTGACTTAACTTTTTGTGTTGCAAGGTGGCTGTGGACTGAAGCTGGAGCTCAGCTGGACCTAGAATCTTCCCTGGGAATCGGAGGCTTTGGGTATCCGGCAATGGCAGCTGTCAATGCTCGTAAAATGAAATTTGCTCTTCTTAAAGGCTCTTTCAGTGAACAAGGAATCAACGAGTTTCTCAGGTAATGCAAAAGCTTTGCTATAAAAAAATATCTGTTTTTGAAAACGTAGTCTTCTATTTAACCAAAGACTCCACATTTGAGGAGCATCTTGTTAAGCAGTTTGCTTGTAGACCTGCTTAATTTCATGACCTCGGGTTTCTTACTTTTTGCAGCATTTGTAACAGCACATTTTACCATTCTTGTGTGTTAACGTTTTCAGTTTGTTAGAGAATTTTCAGTTTCTGTGCTAGTTCCCTTTAACCTGAGGACCCCAGTCCGGTTTGCTGGACTCTGGAAAACCACATCCCTCAGCTACTGCTGGAAGTTCAGGCCATGCTAAGGAAAGGGGTGATGGAGCTAGTTACAAAGCGGCTCTTGAGTTTCTAAGGTACTTCCTTGTATGAAAAAAGACCGGAGGCTGGAGGCCCAGTCTCGATTTCTGACGACTAAACAAATGCATAGTCCCAGAAGTTCTGAATGGTCACTCTTCAACACGTGCTCGGACAACTGGAGGAGGGAGACTTTCTGTTGTTGGATCTGGAGGATGCGTACTTCCATATCCCCATCCAAAAGGACAGCGCAAGTTTCTGCGGTTCGTCGTTCATGGGAAGCATTACCAATTCAAGGCCATTCCCTTCGGCTGAAGTCTGCACCCAGAGTCTACACCAGTGCCTGGCGCCAGTAGGGACCCATCTACGACTACAAGGGATCCAAGTCTACCCGTACTTGGACGACTGGCTCATCCAGGCCAGTTCAAGAGACATTACCATCGACCACAAGGCGAAGACCGTCCGCCTACCGACTGATCTGGGGTTCTCAGTGAACTATGCAAAGTCATGCGTGACTCCATCGCAGGACGTGCTGTTCCTGGGATCCCGGCTCAACACTGTGTTATGCCTTGCGTCACCGTCGGAAGAGAGGGTAGCGGCCATCCTGGTCATTCTGCAACAGCTGCTAGCTCTGAAGATTGCCACGGTGAGGGCCATCAAGTCTCTGCTCGACATGATGTCATGTATTTACCTCATTCGACTCTGCAGGTTATGGATGCGCCCACTGCAGGAGTTCCTCGATGCCCTTTGGATTGAGGTGTCCGGAAGCTTCCAGGACAGGATCACGCTCGACCAAGGGTTCCGTTGGGCAATAAGGTGGTGGGGCGTGCGCTCTCACCTGACCGGAGGTGTGGATTTCCAGGCTTCGCCGCAGCAGGCGATAGTCACGACGGACGCTTCCCTGGAAGGATGGGGAGCCCACACCTTCACGCCAGAGGCCTGTGGCTGCCAGAGGAGAAAACTTAGCACATCAACATTCTGGAGCTACGGGCAGTTTTTTGGGCCCTCAAATCGTTCCTGCTGTTCCTCAAGGGCAAGGTGGTGTAGGTCTTCACAGATCATACCACCACGATGTTTTACATTAGGAAACGGGAGGGGGGGCACCAGACCCCCCCCCCCCTCCTCCCCAGCACTCTGCAAAGAGGCGCAGGACTTATGGCACTGGGCAGTTGCCATGGGGATGTTCCTCATTCAGTTTCATCTGGCAGGAGTAAAGAACAGTCGCCGAGTCTCTGAGCAGGGAGCTTCGCTCTTGCCACAAGTGTGAACTTCGGCTGGACCTGGTGGAGAACTCTTTTCCTCAAATGGGGCAATCCCCAGATCGACTTGTTTGCGATGGCGACAAACATCAAGTGCCGGAGGTTTGCCTGCAGGTTCCCCCAGCAGGGGAGGATGGGGGACGCATTCTCGTTCCCGTGGGAAGGCCTCTTTCTGTATGCGCGCCCTCCGTTGCCGTTGTTACTTTCAGTCAACTCAGATGGTGCCGGATGATCCTCATCGCACTGGCGTAGCCGAGGCAGATCTGGTACCCGAACCTTCTCAGCATGTCAGCGTCCCCTCCAGTCAAGCTGCCATGGTCGTGGATCTTTTCGCCAGGGAAGGAGGTGCAATTCTGCACCGGGATCGCTGAACCTGAAGGCCTGGCTCCTGTGGCATTAGAATTCGGGGGTTACGATCTTCCAGCAGACTACAAGGAAATACTCGCCAAGGCCAGGGCGTCATCTACTTTGAAATGCTACAGACTCAAATGGAAGAGATTTGCAATTTGGTGGCGTTCCCAGAAGATCGACCCTCTGAGGGTCACGGCCTCTCAAGTACTTCTGTATTTGCTGTCGTTGGCTAAATCGGGGCTGGCTCAAGCTGCCATCAAGGTTCATCTGGCGGCTATCTCCTGCTACACCAGATCCCCAGGACGACCCTCCTTGTAGTCACACCAGTTAGTCAAGGAATTAAACAAGGGACTATTCTGCTCGTTCCCGGCGGTGTGGGCTACGGCCCCGGCGTGGGAGCTCTATGTGGTACTTGAAAGGCTCATGGGAGCCCCGTTCGAGCCTATGCATTCTCCCGGTCGGGTTTCTGTCATGGAAGACAGATCTTTGTGGCCATCACCTCTACACAACTAGTGGGTGAGATCCAAGCTCTGTCCTGTAAGCCACCTTACTTGACTTTCCACGAGCCGAGGGTGGTGCTGCGTACGCACCCCTCCTGCATGCCCATGGTGCCGTCAGACTTTCATCTAAACAAGCCCTTGGTGTTACCTGTTTTTTTTCCAACGCCTTTGTCGCCGGCTGAGAGGACTTTGCACTCGCTGGATGTGGCTAGAGCGCTGAAGTTTTATGTGGCCCGCACATAGTTTCCAGAAAACGTCTCTGCTTTTTGTGAACTTTGGTCCTGTGAACCATGGGAAGGCCCTGTCCAAGGCTTTTCCAAGTGGCTCTCCGGCTGTATCACTCACTGTCACCGGTTGGCAAACTGACAGTTGCCTGGCTGTCTGAGTCCTTTCTACCAGAGCGATCGCTGCTACTACAGCGTTCCTGTCTGGTGTACCCCTGCTGGACATCTGCAGGGCTGCTACTTGGAGGTCGATGCACATCTTCATGAGATTCTACTGCGTCGACAGGGATTCCAGTAGGGGTCCCTAGTTGGCGAAGCGGTGCTGCGCAACCTGTTCGCTTGAAGGTGAGCCTGGTGAGGAGCTAAGAGATTGCTTCTGTGGAGCCTTGCCACCTCCCGTGATTGTGCATGTGTGAACTGCTATGTATTCTTTATTCATGAGCATCCGAATCCATGCCAGACCCTATGCTAGAGAAGGAACAAGTTACTGTTGTTCTCCAGCATGGGTCTGGCATGGATTCACATTGAAACCCTCCCGCCTGCCCCTCTGCGGCTCTTCTCTTGGTCCTACTGCCAATTCATGTGCTACCAAATTTGAAGATGGCTGCCAGAGGAGGGTCTTAGGTAGAGGGCAGTCATTGGCTGGGGGCAGTATGACCCAGATCTCGGTGATTTTTCTTTTACCGAGGATTCCCAGCCTGACAACAGGGAATATTCCTGAGCATGTGAATCCATGCCAGCCCCATGCTGGAGAACAACAGTTACAGGAAAGTAACTTGTTCCAACCTATAACTACATTTATGATGACAAACACAGTTACACTGTTGGTGTAATATTCAATTACAATTGCTTTTCAGCTCAGTGGTGGAAAAGAGACTAAGATGAGCAAGACCTTTTTTCCACTAAGTTAGGATGCACCAGGCAGACCAAGGTCAGCTACACCCAGCAACACTTAAGAATGGCACAGCGCTATTCTAGGCAGGTAAAACCTCACGTAATTACAATTGCTTTTCAGATCACTGGGACACAGACTGGGGTAAGCAAGAACTATTTAACTTATTTTAGGATGGCACACAGCTAACGCAAGGTGGGTAAAATCTTTATAAAGGAGCTAACAGCAACTTAGTTATGTATAGACGTAACACTGTTTTAGCATCTGTATAAAACAGACCAGGAAAAGCAAAACCCAATGTTACACTTTATGAATGACTCAGTTATTCTAGGTGGGTAGAACCCAAGGCAGACCTATTCTAAACAGGCTATACAGCAAGTTAGGGGAAGCAAGACCCAGTTGGGGAAACCTATACCCCTTTTCTCTGACAGAAATAGTTAGTGAGGCCATCAGCATTACTTTTGGAAAAGAGGCATAACCAATTCACAGGTGAGTCAAATAACCTTATATACTTGGCGCAACACACATTCAAGGGAAGTAAGAACTTTTGTAACTGCTCACAGTTACCAACCAATTCTTTCACAAGTACTTTTCAACACTTGTTATACTTTTCAAGACTCCTTTACTTACCCAGTCCTTCCCCATTCCATGCACGAGTTCTCTCAGGGGCAGAACAGGGACCCTAGTGGTATATGTGCTAGCTGTAGGCAGGGTGATATGGTGTTCTGTTGTAGGCAAAAGTCAAATTCCTGTGGAAGACTGTTCAACAAGTAAATAGCTCACTTTAAAGTTAATTAGGTTCCAGGGACTTCAGAGAAGACGCCATAGAAGGATTCCAGCAGTCGGCCTGGTTGAACTGGATGAGTGGCCTTCCAATCACAGGAAACGCCCCCAAAGCTACACAGGAATCACAATGGATTAAGGTAAGTAAATACTCCAGCCAACACAGTGCCTCAGCACGGAAGAAGAGTTTCAGCAGAGGAGACTTCAGGATCTGTAGCCAAAAACCCAGTCGATGGATTCCTTTGTCGTGAAGATAGAAGATCCTGGAAGGGCTTTTGCTATCGGGGATGAATGGAGAAGGCAGCAGGCAAGAGTTTCTTCATGGCTGGATGTGGTTCTGTGGATGTGGTGCCCTTTTCAGGAGCCAGGAGCCAGAAGACTGAATACTTCTGTGTGCAAGGTCCAGCACTCTGATGAGGGGACTCAAATCATGTCTCTGGAATTCCAGCAGGATGCTATCAGTTTCAGCTCAATTCGGAATTCTGAAGGCTATATGGCTTGATGTCCCAGGGTATTAAGGTTTTGCAGCCCCACAAGGTCGCAGCATGGCGTGGGATGGCTCAAAATGCAGGTCTTCCTGAATATGGTGGATCTCACCAGACTCTGGGTCCCGAGGTAGCTTGGAAGGAAGGGGTACAGCAGGCTCTGGGTACAAAGCAGGCTCTGATTGCTGGAAATCGTCTCTACATCATTTCCTTCCATCTTCCTCATTGGGTTTGGTTCCAATGATCGGCTTGTCAGCAGCTTCAAGGTTCAGAGTTTTTATCAGGAATTACAGAACAACTTCTGCATTCTCTCCCTGCGTTTTACAGCAAGGGGCAGGCTTGCTGTAACAATCGGGACAGACAGCCCCCACTGGGAGTTGTTTCCTTTCAGGCAATGTGGACGGCAAAGATCTGCAGAGTTTTGAACTCCTCCCTTGCCTTTCCAGACACTCTGGGGCCTGGGCGTGGAATCTACAGGATTCCCCCCCCCCCCCCTTCTCCGAAGACCAAACGGCCACTGAGGTCGTTCCCGCCTAGAAGGGCATGGTTAGATCTCAGAAACAGCAAGCATGCAAGAAATGGCGAAAAAAGGAACCCACCATTTGAGCAAAATGATGGGCATTATGTTCTTTACCGAGGCTGAATTAAAAAGCTAAAACCACTGCCATCAGCCATTCATGTAATACTAGCAATTGTAAAAAATGTTTTACCAGGCATATAAGAAAGGGGATACATTGTATTCCCCCCCCCCCCCAGCGTTCTACATAAGGTGGGGTATGTTGGCTCACTAAAATAAATTGGGGCTGGGAATCCCACTGTACTTATTGGGAACAGTAGTTCACCCAAGAGGTAATAGGATAAATTAAGACGGGAAGCCCAAAGGGACGACTCAGCCTATGCCCAAAAAATATATCGGGAACTATAAATCTAAACACACTCTAGGGAGACTAATGCCAAGGTCACCCATAAAAAACAGTGAAAGACTAGGTGAGAGGGGAAAAAGATTGCCCCCATCCTCCTCATCTAGGATTAATTGAAAAATAATCACGAAGTCCAGCAAAATGTCCTGTGGTTGACTCTGGTCAGGAAGATTTGTCACTGAAAAGAAAATCTTAACCCAACACTGTTCAGCCTTCCCAGCTGTACTTCCTCGAATGATGTGTCTGCATATGCAATTTGGGCAATTTTTAAAATGTATATCTATTGTTAATAATTTACTTTCGCACTGCTGTCTTACATTTGTCACTCCCATTGAGATGAGCTTTTCCTTCAGTTCTCTGTAGCATTTTTTTTATAACTAGTATCATAAAATATGAGCATCTTTTATTAAAATTGTGGAAACAAATGTAATTGTAGACCCAGCATTTTGCATGCACATTAATTTAAAACATCTATTTATTTCAGGGAATTATCCTTTGGTCGTGGATCTACTGCACCAGTTGGTGGCGGGGCTATCCCTAAAATCAACACCATAGAGGCTTGGGATGGCAAAGATGGCGAGGTAATGTACTAAGGTTTAAAATTACAGAACCTCACTACTTTTCACAATGCATTCTAACTGCACACCAGTGTGCATAAATATACACAACGCATTGCCTGTATGGCTTTTCTGTTAAATATTATCCTTGTGTACTAGGTGACTTAAATATTCAAACATTGTAGGTAGTGATTATTTAAGTTCGAGGTCTACTATACAGAATGGTTTCCTCCTAGAGAGGTTGTTTGTCTTTGCACTGTTGGTACTGCTCTTTGGCTGGGTCCAAGTAGGTACCAAGTATACTGTACCCAAGAAAGAAGAATTGTGATTTGGAATCTAGAACTAGATGCCTGGTCCACCCTTTTGATCTGATTAAATCCTGCTGCTCATTATCAAGTTATTGTTTTTGCAACTTTAGTCATTTCAGCAGAATTCCCCCAGCATATCTGCTTTCTGTCTGGATTCTGACAGATTTTGGGGAAGGTCGGGGCAACCCTTTTTCCTCACTCACCTACTCAGTGTTTTATTTTGGGTTGTCCTTGTGAGTCCCCACGACTTCCAGCCAGGGAATGGACCACCCTTTTTGTTTTTCACCTTTATTTTTCAGTGTAGCACAATCCACCTTCAGTGGAGTGCTGTTGGGACCCTTTGTACCTGTTCTTTTACTTTAAGTAACATCCAGTTACTTTAGTGATGTGCACAGATTTTGTTTTGATGGCAGTGAACCGTTTACCTTTTTCACGCTGTGCACTATTGTTTTGTTACCACCCTAACTCTGTACTTAGTATACACTAAAATTGGCTGTTACTCCACAAATTGTTTGTTGTACTATCTTTGTTGGCCATCTTCCTTCCTTTTCAGGTAGAAATAGGTGAAATAAAGCATGCACTTTTGTGACAATGCATTCCTAGACTGCCAGTCAATTGTCTGTGTAAACTGGTATTTGGAATTTGGATCCCAATGGGACCCATTGTCTGGTCCTAATCAACTTGAGCCAAGGTATGTCCTGTTGCAGGACAGAAGGCGATGTGGCGGGCGGTCCCCGATTGAAAATGCAGTTTCTTTCAATAGGTGGACTGGAGCAGCCCCCAGTCTGAAATATGGTAAAATCAGTGTGGGGAGCTTGGGAGACGAGGCAGGGGCGTTGAGGACAATCTGACCTGCTGTTTTGTCAAGCATTTGCCAATCCACCCACCATGTTGTGGACCCTCTGCCTTGCGCTAGCTTTCCTCTGGATTGGTGGGACCAGCTGTTGGGCCGCGAGGGGGGCGTTCTGCTTTTCTCCCATAGATTTGTATGGGACATCTTTATTTTTTGTTTGTTTGGACTACTGACCTGACATTGTGGAGGGAAGTCGAGAGCCTTCTGCTTTACTTGCCTTGTCTTTTTGCTCATTCTTATGTTGAGTGGATTTGTACCGCGCACTGCTGCAATTTCCATGGTTTCCAGGCGCTCTCCTGGCTATGTAATATAAAGTGGGGTGGTCTGTTTAGTGTGGGACAGGGGGATATGATTAGTCCATAAGAATATCACTACTGAGAAACTAGGTATCTTAGTGAATTTCTTGTATTGTTAAAATTGCGCACATCACTCTAAAGTGAAGTCTGGTAATGCTACTTTGTATCCTTATAACTCTCTGTAATGGCTTTTTGGTTACTTTTTCAATGTGCCTAGGATGAGCTGGTGGCAGCAGATATTGTTCTACTGTGTTTTGTACATTTTAATCATGCACTTTTACATTTTCCACAAAGGGCTACTAAACGTGGCTTGTCCTGTAAGATGGCCGTGCCACGAGGTTTTCACTTGTCGTTTGGCCATATAGTTCTTTGGCCTTCTTCCTGCCTTCTCAGGTCAGGAAATGTTATAAATGGTATGCGCTTTTCCAGGGAAAGCTGCTGCTTTCACGGGCAAAGGGGCGGTTTGTGTGTGAGCCTGGGACTGTCTGGTATCAGTACACACTGTGGTGCCTTAATGTCTTGCTGGGTTGGATAGCCACTGCCTGTTTGAATGATGCAGAGCCTTAGTATTTGTGAACCTGGGTGAGCTGCAAATCCAGATCTTGGATAAAAGGATTCTGCCAGCTGCCATTATTCAGATCATTGGAGCCATGAAGCCCTGCCCCTCTACCTGATCTCAAGAAGACCCTCTCCAGTGCTTTGACCCCTAGACCAGTGCTCAAGGATCTGTCTTCTGAGTCCTCAGAATTATCCCTTGACCAACCGGTGGACTAACCAGCTCTCTCCCTGCACTACCTCCCTGCACTAGTTAACATTCTGGGTGCATCCTTGGAACTTGGAGGATCTTGAACTTGTGCAAGACGCCTGCTCCTGCATTTACAGCCTTCTTGAATCGACTGAAGCTGTGTGGAACTTGCTCCTTTCGTCCCTGGAAGATCAAATGTCGCTGGCTGAGTTTTGTGACTCTTTGCATCCCATAGGTGTCCTGAGGTCCCCTGCATTGCATAAGTCTTCTACTTCGAATGGATTGTGTCCTCCCACGTATTCCTCATTTTAGATATTGTCTGGCAGCCTTGCTGCATCTTCAGAATTTTTTTTTGCCAGAGGGTGCCGTACTCGAGGCCGCAGAGTGGTAGTCCCTCGAGGGCCGCCGTCGAATGTCGATGTCCTCTGTCGTATAAAGGACTTGTGACGCTCCCGTTGGTCTCAATTCTGTTTTTACCGAGCTTCTGCTTTGTGTTTCGAAATGGCGCATCAGTTATTTCATTAAAGAAATGTCTTAATTTTCAACTCCTACCACACCCAAGACAGGTTTTAAGAAATGTCTGCAGTGTGGAAGGAAGATGTCTATTACTGATCCTCACCGCAACTGCCTTTGGTGCCTCAGCCCTGGCCATCGGGTCGAGGAGTACGGTTCCTGTCAGGTGATGTCGAATAAGGCTCTTAAGGAACGCCACGGTAAGCTAGCGGTGGGAGAGGGGTCTTATGTCTTCAAAAAGACGAAAGGACTCGAGTGGAGTAAAAAATCTGACTCGAGGCGGTCGAGGTCGAAGAGTCGCTCGAGGAAATCCTCCTCCTCTTCATCTAAAAAAAAATCAAAAGCGACGCCACAGATTTCGTCCTCTTGCTCCTCGCCTGAGAGAAGTTTTATTTCATGTCCTCCTAAGCATGATTCCCCTAAAAAAAATGGGAGGCCTTTAGGGCTTCGATGGTGAACATTTTTGAGAAGGTGGCCCTGACCCCCTCAAGTCGCGTGAAGAGCATGCCCCTGGCCACTCCAAGAGACAGCGGGAAATCTAAAACTAAACACGCAAAATCCAACAAAGTCGAGGGCGTCCTCGGAGGAAGATTCTCCAGCGCCTCATGAAAGAAAACAAAAACCTCAAGTGCATAAATCGAGGTTGACGGAGGACAAAATGGTGTTTAAGTCGAACAATCGACTCGACGCGTCCTTCGACTACTTCGAAGCCATTACCCAAAATGGCATTGTTACCTTCGGCCACAGTGTCGAAGCCTTCCTCGATGACCTTGAGGATTCCTTCGAATATATCGAAGCCAGCGTCTATTCCATCAACGCCTTTGATGCCTTTGTCGAAGAAATCTTTAATACCAATACCCACAGCGACACCTATGGCTAAATCTAGATCAATGCCACCAGCTTTACCAGATAAAATCTTCTATCCTCAGCCCAGGCAGGAATTCTTTAGATCCATGTCCTCTATCTTTGAGGAACACTCTTCTGATGAGGATATTACATCAACTGGTGTTACATTTGGGACAAGATTAGTTCCCTAATACCAAAATAGCTGACCTTTTATGACTGACTTCAATCGGCCAGTGGCCTAGATACCTCCCCTGAGGTAGAATTTGAAAGACCAGGCCCTGCAAAACCTGGGTATAGGAACCTCATGGGAAGGGTCATCGACTTCATGGGGTGGAAGACGGTGTCCCCGAGTTACGACCAGGATGACATGACCCATATTCTGGATGAAGGGCCACAGAAGGACCTGATCCTTAAAGCTCTGCAAAAAAGAGTAATGGTGAATTGGGAAAATCCAGAATCTTTACCAGCTGTCAATAAAAGAAAATTGTGGGAAAGTACAAACCTTCATCTTCAGATCCAGAATCTGTCTAAGCATTCCTCACCTGAGTGCTTGGCGATTCAAGCTGCGACTGCAAATAGGCAATCAGCGTACCCTTCCATGCCACCGGACAGGTACGACAAGAAGATTTATGCTTGGGCGAGGAAAGTCTTTACTTCGGGCAGTAGGGCCCTTAAATCTACTGATGTAACTTGTACTTTAGCTAGATTTACATACACCTTGTGGGACTGTTTGAACATAGCGACTGAACACATCCCGAAGGGTGAGGAACGGGATGGTTTCCTGGAGATAGTAAGAGATGGAAAGGAGGCTATGGACGAGTGCCTCAAGTCAGGACTGTACACTGCTGATGGTGTGAGCAGGTCCATGGCGTCTAGCATGGTTCTACGCAGATTTGATTGGCTGAGGAAATCTGGTTTTGCGTCTGATGTACAGTCCAGGTTACTGAATATGCCCTTTGATGGCTTGAGGCTGTTCAGCAGCAAGGCGGACGAGAGTTTGGAGAAGCTGCAGACCTCGAAAGTGGCAGCTAAATCACTTGGCGCCGCTATAACAGCCTCAGCAACATTCATACACAGGCTAGTCTTCCTCGAGAAACCTTCCCTTTCGTTTCTACTCTTCTTTTGGAAGAGGGAAGGGGCAGGCCAATCGGAGGTCAACTGAGAAGACCCCCTCATGGTGGAAAGGGAAAAGGTGCTAGATCAGCCCCAGCAGCAGCTACTTCCTCCTCAACCGCTTCTGTAGCTGCTGTAAAGCCACTCTGAGGTCTTTATCCACAAAACCCCGGTGGGAGGCAGGATCACTCTGTATCTGAACGAATGGCAGGGGCATTACGTCGGATGCATGGGCGCTAGAGATAGTGACCCATGGTTACTGCCTTCCTTTTCATCAAAGACCCCAAGATCATCCCCCGGGAGCCAGCTCTGTCAAAATTCCAGACCCGCTCCTTGTGCAGGAGATTTCAACCCTGCTAGAGAAAGGTGCAATAGAACATGTACCTGTAGCGGAGAGGAACAAGGGTTGGTACTCCACTTATTTTCTCATCCCCAAGAAGGACGGAGGATTAGGTCCCATAACAAATTTGAACAAATTCCTCAGGAAGGACAAATTCATGATGGTGACACTTTCTCAGATCCTTCAGGCTCTTCAACTCCAGGACTGGCTGGCATCATTGGACCTTCAGGAGGCTTACTTCCATGTGCCAATCCATCTCAAACACAAAGTACCTGAGGTTAGCGGATCTGGCTATCAGTTTCGAGTTCTGCCATTTGGGCTGACCTCCGCCCCCATGGTTTTCACCAAGCTGATGGCGGTAGTGGCAGCGAGTTTCAAGAGAGGGGGAATTACATCTACCCTTACCTGGCCGATTGGCTAATCAGGGCAAGTTCACCCGAATGAGCCTGGGAACATCTAACCGTGACCTGTCACTTCCTGCACAAGCTGGGCTTCTCCCTCAATTACAAGAAGTCACAAATTATTCCAAGCCAAAGACTCCAGGGTGGGGAGCCCATACCAACGATCTGACAATCAGCGTTTGTTGGTCTCCATCAGAGTCCAAGCTTTTGGAGCTGAGGGCAGTCAGACTAGCGCTGAAGGCCTTTCTGCCCTCTGTACGGGGAAAGAATGTCCTGATAATGACGGACAACACAGTGGCTATGTACTACCTCCACAAAAGAGGAGGCGTAGGATCACTCCTGCTGTGCAGAGAGGCAATGCAGCTCTGGTTTTGGGCAATGCAAGAAGGAATCTCTCTATCTGCAGTTCACTTAGCTGGAGAGAAAAACATGGCAGCAGATGCTCTGAGCAAGCAGAGCAGTCTCCCACGAGTGGGAGCTAGCTCAGGAAGTCCTTCTAGAGATCTTTGCCCTTTTGGGGAACCCCTCAAGTGGATCTGTTCGCACTGCCGGTTGGTTTTGGTCGCGAACAGTACTGCACAAGGGAATTTCCCCCAAGAGGAGCTCTAGGGGACGCGTTCGTAGTGGACTGGGTTTTCCCACTCCTACATGCGTTCCCTCCAGTCACTGTGATTCCTCAAGTAATCAGGAGGTTGAGAAAGTTCAGGAAAAACATGATCCTAATTGCCCTGGATTGGGCCAGGAGAACGTGGTACCCGGACCTTCTGGACATGTCCATCTGCCCTCCAATTCGTCTTCCACAAAGAGAGGATCTCTTCTCGCAAAAGGAAGGTCAAGTTCTCCATCCAGAGGTTAAAGCTCTCAGCCTTCACGCATGGCTTCTGAGAGGGTGAGGTATAAGGATTGGGACCTTCCAGACGACGTTATGGAGATTTTGCTTTCGGCCAGGAGGCCAGCAACAAAATCCTTGTACTGATGTCGTTGGAAGAAATTCAGTAACTGGTGAAGGGATAAGGATGTGGACCCTTTTCAATGTAGCACTCCCATGGTGCTTTCTTTTCTTTTGCACCTGGCCAACTTGGGGCTCCATGTTGGCACTATTAAAGGATATTTAGCAGCGCTATCTATCTTCAAGCACTCCTCCGAAGAAGTTTCTTATTTTAAAATGCCTTTTATTTGTCCAATTTCTTAAAGGGCTAACTCATGTGTTCCCTCCAACACCTTTTCAAGTTCCTATCTGGGACTTAAATTTAGTTTTAAAATTTCTTGTGTGCCCCATTTGAGCCTTTACTTTCTTCTCTGTTAAGGCTCCTTACTTTAAAAAATGTTTTACTAGTGGCTTTAACATCAGCCCGCAGGGTGAGTAAGTTGCAGGTGCTCTCTTGCAAGCCTCCTCACACCATTTTCCACAAGGATAAGGTCATTTTGAAGGCAAACCTTTCTTCTTACCTAAAATGAAAGATCGCTTTACCCTCAATTTACCCTCCTCTGCACGCTAGTAAAGAGGAGGAAAGGTTCCACAGGCTGGACCCTAAAAGGGCTCTCGGCTTCTATATCTCTAGACTAGAGAGATTTAGACAAACCAACCAGTTGTTTGTCGGTACACTGGACACAAATTGGGCCTTGGAGTGTCCAAACAAACTTTATCCAAATGGATAATTCTGGCAATATCTGAGTGTTACAAATTGGCTAGGAAAGAGCCTCCAGATGGACTAAGGGCTCATTCAACCAGG
Source organism: Ambystoma mexicanum (assembly GCF_040938575.1). NCBI lineage: Eukaryota > Metazoa > Chordata > Amphibia > Caudata > Ambystomatidae > Ambystoma > Ambystoma mexicanum. The sequence goes on from NC_090927.1 coordinate 454,620,921, forward strand.
GGTATAGCAACTTCTACGGCTCTTCAGAGGGGTGTTCCGGTGCAGGACATTTGTGAGGCGGCCACTTGGTCATCCATGCACACCTTTGTAAAACATTACTCTTTAGACTCCACTTCTTACCAAGGAGGCCTTTTTGCAAAAGCCATCCTTCATTCAGTACATAATTAAAAACTCTGGTACTTCCTCCTCCAAATTACAACTGATGTGTGAGTCTATCTAAGATAAGGAATACGTGGGAGGACACAATCCATTTGAAGAACAAGTTACCAACTGTAATGTTCTTTCGACTGGATGTTCCTCCCACGTATTCCTCATTGACCCTCCCAACCTACGTCTCCGTACAGCTTTTATGCTTTTTGCACTTGTACTTCCTTAAGAGCCTGACATCCTTCGATGCCTGATGCAACTTATGCGACCATTAACACCAAAAGAACAGAACTGAGACCAACGGGCGCGGCTCGAGTCCTTTATACAACGGTTGACATTGACGGTGGCCCCCGAGGGACTAGGACTCTGCGGCCTCGAGCACAGCACCCTCTGGCAAAACATTTTCTGAAGAAGCAGCAAGGCTGGCAGACAATATCTAAGATGAGGAATATGTGGGAGGAACATCCAGTCTAAAGAACGTTACAGTTGGTAAGTAACTTGTTCTTCTCTTTGGGTGCTCAGCTGGTAGGTGTCTGAAACAGATTCCTTAACACTATAACTGACTGACTAAACCCTTTATTAGAAAGTGAACATTCTCCATCATGGGATCTTACATAGATTCACATGCTCATGAATATTCCCCTTAGTCAAGCTGGGAATCCTCAATAATAAAAGCAGTTTCACTGTCATTTTGTGTCATACTGCCCAAGCCAATGGCATTTGTCCTCCCCAGCTTCACCGCCAGTGTCCAGCTTCAGATTACTACTACACGTTTTAGTGTTGGGAGTCCTCGGATTTCGTTCCTCCTAACTTTGTTCTAATTTTGGGAAATGTCTCCTTAATTACCTTCAACCTAAGAGACCGCCAGCTCTTTTTCTGGACTTTAGGACTTTTAAATTTTTATCCTGGAGTGAGACCTTTTTCCTCACTATCTCGTTTTTTGATCTAATTTGGACTAGTTACTCTGTTTTTGGAGTCTGACAAACTCCATAGCCATTTACCTTTTGTATTGTGACTCACAGCACCTTCAGTCCAGTGTCAGAGAACTTCTTTGGATTTCTCATAAGGTTTAAATACCTTCTCTTGGGTAAACTACTATTCCCAAGAGTAGTGAAGTGAAATTGACTTTACTTACCTTTTCCCTATGTAGGTCCAGCACATCCCATCTTATGTGGCATGCTGGGGGGGGTACTTAGTAGCCCCTTTTCCTACTTGCTCATTTAGCATCTTTTGTGTTACCCTCATGACTTTAAATGGCTGGTGGCAGTGGTTTAATTTTCCTACTATTTGCTTTTCTACTGCAGGCTGAATCTTCAGCTGTATTATAGCACCCATGGGTGACCATTGTGTCAAAATGGCCTGGTCTTCTTTTTATGCCATTTCTGGTTTGTCAGTGCTTTCTTGGGTTTTACTCTGCGTGCCAAACCAGGTTGAGCCCTTTTGTCAGTTTTGCCTCTCGCAGGCATAAGTGTTGAAACCCCCCCTCTGGCTCCTGTGTGTCTGGCAGGGCAGGAAGCGAGGGTGGTGGGCGAAACTCCATTTCCTTAGTCTCCTCAGTTACCTGAATGCACCTAGTGCTGATTGGCTGTTCTTGCAGGACAGACAGCCAGCCTGCTGTGAGAGTGACAGCTAGGCTGTGCATGAATGGGAGAAACCTGCATGAGGCTTCTTGAACTGAAGACCGAGTCAACAACTGGACGAAACATCCGACAAAGGAATCGTTAAGAGGAGCATGCTGCATCCTCCCGGACCGTTGAACTGCCTGGTGAAGCCCTGCTGCTGTGCTGAAACGGCTTTTCCAAATCGACTAGAGACGCTCTGAAGAGGACGACTTATTCCCTTGGGTTAGTGGGACCAACTAACCCTAAGACTAACTTTGCTGGAGGACCTTCCCCACCTGACTGTACTTCCTTGCTGCTGCTGGAACAGAGTGCCAGAGGTCAAGAAATCCGTAGTGGTGTGCAACATCTTTAAGCCGAACTGAAGCTCCAGGAAGATACTACGGACCCTCCCGAAGCAGGACAACCAAGCTAAAGTCAAAGCACCAGAGTGCTGGATTCAAGTCCAAGTGACCAACAGCCGCAGTGGTGCTGTTTGCCGGTAGCTGAAACCGCGAAGTGCAGCTGAACTGAAAAGAGCTTGTAGCTGCTGCCGACCTTCAAACTGCAGTGCAGGAGTCCTCCAGACGTCCTTCCTCTGTCCCCACAACTGAGGCTCAGGAACCCAGGATCTGCAACCCTGCAACCAGAACAGAAGCCAGCTGGATCCTTTTCTTCAAACCTAAGGTACTTTGCTGACTAAGGGGTACTTACCTCTTTTGTCTGTAGCTTGCATTCTCACTTGAGACTTGCAGTAGCTGCTTTTTGCAGAGTTTCACAGCTTGTGGCCCAATACTGATTTATTTTCTCTAACTTTGTGCAAGACCTTTGTGCCATCTAAGAAGTGTCTGCTCCATAGGCATTTTTCAAATTGACTTTGGCTGTCCTGGCTCCCTGCAGACTCTTCTGACCCATTGACTTTGATTCTATCAGTCCCTCGTAGGTGGCAACTTGTTTGAAACTGTTATTGTTGGGACAGATTCTATCTAGACTTCATTGGGAGATTTAAAAGGGCTCTCATGCTCTGAGTACCTGTCATTCCCTTAACCTTTCCTTTCCACAACCTCAGAATTTTACCAAGTGCATAAAAAAAGTGATATATAAATGCCAATACTGTCCTAGTAGTTGAAGTCCCCTCAGGGTTTTGGAAGTGTGTATGAAGCATCTCTTAACAAGTATCTACTGTTTATCTTGATTCTGAGAATGTGTTATGAAGTGTATTTTTATTGTTGCACATTACCCTTTTTAAAAAGAATGCTTAGTTAAAACTAATACCTTGCGTATAAGTGTTATTGGATACTTGTATGTGTGAGTTTCGTTGCTACAGCTCACATTTACCCTTCTTGAGATGTCTGGCTGCTCGGTCATTCTACCAACTTGTGTAGTACAGACCTATACCAATAAGTGGGGTTACCTAATACCAAGAAGATAAGACTGGTGTAGTCTCCCACAGGGTTACTGCATACAATCTTGCCTAACACTGGTGGCAGAAGTGGGATTTGTGTAGAGTGGTTACATTGACTATTTGCTGTACTTGTGCCCAACTAAACCAGCCACAGGGCTAGGGAATTGTAACATGCCAAATATGGCTAACTTCAGTGAGGCAGCCCTGATTGTTCTGACAGTAGATCAACTGAAAGATATGTGCTAAGCCAGGGGTCTGCCTGTAAAAAGAAAGAAATGTGAATTGATGAAAATGTTGTTGAGTCACCAACGTTTGGGTAGTAGGCCTGTAACACCTACTATCCCAAGTAATATGGATAATGATGAGAACAACAGTTTAGAGTCTTAACTCCAATCTGCAAGAGGAGTCAGAGGAGTTTCAGGAAGACAGTCCCTCTTTTCCACAGCCTGCCCTTTTGTCTGTCTATTTCCATTGGGACGCCACAAGGTCCAACATTAAGCCCAGAATGTTTTTCTTGAAACCATGAGATTAGAGCAGGGGGTCTCCAACCTTTTTGTCAACAAGAGCTACTTGTAGTTAATCCCCACTAGGCTGGAGCTACTGGGGTGATGTTCATAAGCATGAGGATTTCTACTGAGTTTCTTGGGTGGTTTATTTACTCTTTATATAATGCATTTACCATTATATTAACTTTAAAAAATCTAATTATTTTTTATTAGTAGCGATCATAAAATGTCAAGCATATCAGAATGTAGGAAACCAATCAGGACATACAGAATAAAGGCTGATACTGCATGCTATCCACCAGTGCCCTGTAATCTGATGGGTAGCTTGAAACAAACTCAGATGAAAACGCTCTGATGCTGTTAGATGTGTTGAAAGTTAGTTTTGTTTTCTGGATGTTTGTCTAAAAAAGGGTAGATTCACACAGCTAGGTAAGCTTAGATGGTTGGTTTAAGGGTTAGAGTGAACACCTTAGACAGACTGAGAAATCTGTTATTGTTAAACTATTTTTGATGCCTGCTCTCCTGAGCTGAGAGATTGACCCCAAAAAGTTAACACAGGCTGCTGACTTGTGGGTAGCCAACCAGGCCACTCAGAAAGACTCTGGGGCAACTCACAAGAAGAATGAGGGGAAGCAGCACAAGAAAGGGGAAAAGAGAATTCTAATTCCAACCATCCAAAAGAGGTCCACAAACATAGTAAGGGTATGTTCCATGGGAAACTTGGAAAGTCTAGTGAAACCTCTGGTGCCAAACCAGAGGGAGGTCAGCAGAAACCCCCATTCCAGAGAACCTTTGGGAAATGCTTTGTATGTGGGTCTATTGATCATGTGAAAGGATATCCCAGATGTAAGGGTAAACCTTCAGGGGTCCACACTGCCGCCTTAGCCTTCATCCCTGAGAGATAAGTTCGTATGGCAAGTGGTAACTTTCAATTACTGGCTGAACTCTCTGTTGGAGTTCAAGCTAGTTTCTTTAGTACCCCTGGGTCTGTGGGAACAAGAGAATATAGATGTGTATAATACCATACCTAACGACAACACAAAAGAGTATTCTAAGGACAGTGTACTTGTAAATGGTCAGGAGACCAATCCAAATGGTTCCAATTCTGCCAGCTCTCACCCAGTGTAATAATACCTTTCAGTGTACAGAGTGAGAGAGACCTTTTGGCGATTGATTTGAAAACTCTTGGAGTTGTATCTAGTACCCTCAGGGCTCCCAGTAAAAAGAAGCCGGAGCAAACTAGGGGTGTCACGGTATTAGTTTTAGGACGGTACAATAACCTTCTTGCCAAATGACGGTATCTCATGGTTATCGCGGTATAGCAGGTGGAGTTAACTAATCTTAACAAATATTTTCTAAAAGGTCATAAATTGTCAGATTTATCATCACAAACAAAACTAGGAACCCAAGGCCAGAATTGGGCTTTTCAACATACTTTCCACTGAAATGCCACCCCTTGCTTCCACCAAACACAAAAACACGTGTGGAGAGGAGGAGGGGCAGGGGGGGGAGCCCTGCTGCGACTGGCAAAGCAAACTGAATAGCTTTTCTTAAGTGGTCATTTCGGCTTTTAGCCCCCCAACTGGCTACTGGTGAAGATGAACATGTTGCCATGTTGATAACCTGCATGCCACAGATCAATGGAGTCTGATGGTAGTATACGCTTGTGCGCACACACACGCACGCACGCACGCACGCACGCACTCTCTTTACGTTGCAGCCTTTAATTTACTTGTGGGCCAAAAGGTGTTCAGTAATCACGGACATTTTACACTTTGGTATGGCTGTCATGATCTCTGCTTCCAAAAGGTCAGGGTTTTCCCAACTCCCTTGGAAGCAGATCCATAACCCAGGTTCCGAGGGCCAACCAGTCCCAATTGGGACCTTTTGGACCCAGTCCTGGCGCCAGTGGCACCAGGCTCATAAATGTGCCCAGTCCCAGCGCTGGAAGCGCCGGGCTCATGATGCTTGGGTGGACTTACCTGCAGCAGACCATGCTGCTTACTTGCCTGCCAGCTGAGCCTCTGATCCTCTTCTGTTTGGAACTACTTTTCCTGTTGGGCGGGGCAGGAGCCACTCCCTAGATTCAGAACACTGGAACTCTTCTGGAAAGCAGGAACTCTTTTCTTACCTAGGCGTGGCTGTGGAAGGAGACACCTAAGCACTACAGGAGGCTATTTAAACCACACCCGGTGGATGAATCTTGCTTTGCGTTATTCTGCATCCTCTGCAGCAGAACGCTCATCGTGTCTTCTGCATCGGATCCTGGGCCTAAGGAAAAAGGCTTACCATCCTGAATCCAGTCTTCAGCAACACCTATAAAGACAAGAAAGAACAGGTTAGCATTCCGGCATCTGAAAGACAAAGGCTTACCTACTCTTCGTGCGCTCCGGAGGTCTTCACACTGCATTCCGGCATCTGAAAGACAAAAGCTTACCGACTCTTCGCACGCTCCGGAGGCCTTCGGCGCTGCATCCTGCATCTGAAAGACAAAACAAGGTGCGTTTAAAGACATTGGGGAACTTTGATACTCACGTGCCAGTGGGTATTCCGATACCCTGCAGCCGCTCCGAACTCGTACCTGCAAAATAAAAGACAGTTAGAGCGCATCGTGAAGCAGGCAACAAGCGCTTACTTACGTGCTTCCAAGCGCTTCTATTCATCATACGGACTCCATCTTCAACTCACTTCAGCCCGTCATCCGCCATCGCCGGAACCTGCAAAACAAGAGACATCATTGCTAAAGACTTTAAAGACAATAGAATTACTCGAAACTTACCGTTCGTGCAGTAAACAACGGACAGCAGTCCTCTGAAGTCAAGAGGCCTGCGCTACCGATCCAGTGAAGAAACTGGTTACAGCACCCTGCCCCGAGGCAGATGGAGAGCTCGGCATTCACTTACCTAAGGTGAGAGCGTTAACCTTTGGGGGTCTACAGGAGAGCAAAAAAGGGAAGAGATAGGGACACCCCAATAACCCCAGTTCATTAATCCCATATTTTCTGTCTGCAGACATCTTACTCTTGAAGTCAGGCATACAGTGCACAGAGGTCCAGCCCAAAGAGCCAACCGGGTGCTACACATCACCTTTGAAGATACGGTAGTCGCCCAGTCAAGACCGGCGCCTCTGCGAGAATCAGGTGAGCGTTACAATGGCAGCAGGGAATACCCACAGAGATGAGTAAATTTCACACTGTGACTTATTATATGTAAAATCAATGATGGAACCAGGGAAATCCCCCATTGTCATATGTTTAGAAAACATTATCCATTATAAATATATAAACCCCAAACCGCCAACCCAAAGTAAACCCTTTTCCTTCTTGGCACTGTATTTATTCTTCCTATTGCTAACATATTGATTTTGTGTCAGGCACGTGTGGTTTATGGAATGGCATTAAAAACTGCTCCAACTGAAACTACTTGGCAGACGGCACATCCAACAGTGCAAGACCAAGACTGCGCAGCACTTGCTTACTGCAGCCTTTCCAAATCAGATTGAAAAGCACACTTTACGGTATGAACGGTATACCGGTATAAACAATGTGACGGTTATTATTGTTCAATTAAGTGGTTCACGGTATCTTTAACGTTATACCGTAACATCCCTAGAGCAAACTAGATTGACCATACAGGCACCGTTAGGAGACTCAGTGGGAGGTTGAGGAGATTCCTCTTACCCCCAGTCCACAGGAAGGTCACCCTTCTATTTCAAAGCTAAAGCAAGAGGCAAAGGGGAAACCCAAGATCTTTGGGAGAAAGAAAGGTATTATACCTAAGCCTGTTCACAGGACAAGGACCTCCCAGAGACAGTCCCAGGTCACCCCAGTGACCCCTTGCCCAGCTGAGGCTGAGTGGGAGGATCAACCAAACTCTGAAGAGTCAGTTACTGATCAAACAGTGCTAGAAGAAAACCTGCCCTATGTTGAGATCTGAACCCTAAAGACCATCCTGAGTTGCAAACTTTACTTGCAGAAGGTGGACCCTCTCTGGCAGACTTCAGCAGAGGTCAGAGAGAGTGTCCCTCTCTAGAAAGTCTTTGACAGACAGCTTCCCAGCTGGAAGGGCAAGAGCCAGATAGCATAGGATTTACTGGGAGGATGGCCTCCTCTACAGTGAACCTACTGAGTCTACCCCAGGAGGCTTGTAGTGCTCAAGGAGGTAAGACCAGTTCTTACAGTTAACCCATGAGATCCTTCTGGCTGGCCACTTGAGTTTCAAGAGAACCAAAGGGAGGCTATCTCTGTATTTCTACTGGCCCAAGATGGGGGTGGTGGGGGGGGTGTAGAAAAATTCTGTAAGAGCTGCCACACTTGTCAGACTTCTAGCAAGAGTGGAGCCAAGAATGTGGCACCTTTTAGTGCCCCTCCCAGTGGTGGGAGTTTCTTTTGAGAGGGTGGGGATTGCCATTGTTGGTCCCCTAGACCCTCCAACTTCTTCAAGCATCTGATTTATATTGGTTGTGGTAGACCATAATACCATGTATCCTGAAGCCATACCTATGAGAACTGTTACTGCTCAGGCAGTGGCTGAGGCCCTCCTTGGTATCTTTACCACGGTAGGTTTTCCTAAGGTGGTCATCTCTGACAGGGGGGTCACATTTTATGTTCCACTACATGCAGACCATGTGGAAAAACTGTAGAGTGACCTACAAGTTCTCAACAGCCTACCATCACCAAACCAATAGGTTGGTGGAGAGGTTTAATAGAACTATGAAGAGCATGATAGGTGCTTTAGAGGAACCCCTTAGAAGAAAGGGGGACCTTCTACTGCCATGCCTTCTCTTTGCTTAAGTCCCTCAAGCAGGGGTTGGGTTCAGCCCCTTGGAACTAGTCTATGGTCATCCGGTTAGAGGCCCTTTGGCCCTGATCAAGGAAGGGTTGGAGAGTGCACCTTCCCTCAAGCCATTGAGTCACTGACTGTGTACTAGGCCTCAGGAAGAGGATGGCACTCATGATGATAAAGCTTCTAATAACTTGAAAGCAATTCAAGCTCTGGTCAAACATTGACATGACCAGAAGACCAATATGGTGGAGTTTACTCCACCCAGTTTGTACTGGTTATGGTACCTTCAAGGCAGAGGGCCTTATAGGACGAAGGGATTGTACCCTTCAAGGTTGTGGGTAAACTTGGAGAGGTCTATTATTCAGTGCACCTGGGCAATCCCAAGGAGGCCCCTAGGGTCCGTCACACTAACCTTCTGAAGGCTTATGTTTACAGACCAGAAATAGATTTGCGTCTAGCCTCTGATCAAGAGGAGGAGGATTCTCCCTGATCTCCTCAGAGGACAACCCTCAGATGACAAAATCGGAGGAGTAAACCTCTCTTCAGATCTGACACTGCAACAACAGCAGGAGTGTAAATCTCTGTTAAATAAGTTTGCTTCCCTGTTTTCATTGATATCGGGCCTTCTCTCTGGTGACTGTCTCCCTATCAAAAGCAGGGGTTACAGAATATCAGACCATGTAAGATCCCACATAATGGAAGAGGTCAAGAAGATGCTTGATCTTTGGGTATTAGAGCCATCTACAAGTCCATGAGCTAGTCCAGTTGTACTAGTGCCAAAAGCAGGAAACAAGGAATTGAGATTCTGTGTGGATTATAGAGCTGTTAATGCAGTCACCACAACTGATGCCCATCCATTAACCAGGACAGATGAGCTGGTGGACAAACCTGGTTTAGCCAACTTCCTCAGTACATTTGATCTGACCTCAGGCTATTGGCAAATGGCTCTGACAGACTATGCCAAGGAGAAAAATGCATTTTCTACCCTTGAAGGCCTCTGCCAGTTTAAGGTTATGCCTTTTTGGATTAAAAAATGCACCTGCTACATTCAGGAGGATGGTGAACCAAGTTCTGAATGGGTTGGAGGACTTCTGCATTGCATACCTGGATGAAATTGTAGTGTTCAGCCCCACTTGGGAAGAGCATCTTCACCACCTAGGATGTGTTTTGCAGTATCTTGAACAGGCACATCTGATCATAAAGGCTAGTAAACATCAAATTGGTCAGATTAAAGTGGTCTACCTTGGACATGAGGTAGGAGCAGGTGAAATAAGGCCATTGCCTAGCAAAGTACAAGGTGTAAAAGTCTGGGCCACCCCTACTACTCAGACCCAAGTGAGAACCGTTCTAGGTCTCACTGGGTACTACAGGAAATTCATAGAGAACTATGGGACCATAGCTTCTCCCTTGATTGTGATTTCCCCCTCACCCAAATTCCCCAAGATGGTCAGGTGGAATGAGTGCAATAAGGCTTTTGAAGGACTGAAGGAAAGCCCTTTGTCAAGCTCCAGTCTTGAGAGCACCTGACTACAACCAATCCTTCATTGTATAGACAGATGCTTCTAATACAGGGATAGGGGCATTTTATAGTCAGCTGGATGAGAAAGGCAGGGAACACCCCATCTGCTTCATCAGTAGGAAACGGAAAAACCATGAGACAAAGTGGGCAACTATTGAACGTGAGATTTTTGCCATTGTGTGGTCTCTGCAGACGTTTAGACCACATTTTATGGTTCTGCTGGTCTACTTTTGTTATTTGGACAGACCACCAACCCTTGAGATGGTTAATGCAGATTAAGGGGGAGAATTCTAATTTCTGTGCTAATTCCCTTCAACCTTAGAAACCCCCAGCTCTTTTGCTGGACTTAAGAACTTCTTCATTTTTATCCTAGTGAGTGACACCCTTTTCTCACTTTGTCATGTATTTTGATCTGATTTGGACTCTGTGTTTTTCTTTGTTTTTTGAGTCTGACAAACTCCATAGGCATCTACTTTTTGTATTGTGACACACAGCACTGTCGGTGCAGTGTCGCAGAGAATTCCTTTGGATTTCACGTAAGGTTTAAATAACTTCTCTTAGGTAAACTACTGTTTCCAAGAGTAGTGAAATTGACTTTACTTTTTTCCTGTGTAGGTCCAGCACACCCCATCTTATGTGTAGTGCTGGGGGGGGTTACTTAGCCCCTTTTCCTACGTGCTCATTGAACATCTTTTGTGTTACCCTCACAACTTTAAATGGCCGGTGGCAGTGGTTTAATTTTCCTACCATTGTGCTTTTCTAGCACAGGCTGAATCCTCAGCTGCAGTATAGCACCCATGGGTGACCATTGCATCAAAATGGCCCTTGTCGTCTTTTTTCGCCATTTCTTGTTTGTGAGTTCTTTCTTGGGTTTTACTCTGCATGCCAAACCAGGTTTAACCCCTTTGTTCGTTTTGCCTTTTGCTTTCTTCAGTGCTGAAACCCGCCTCTGACTCCAGTGTGTCTGGCAGGGCAGGAAGCGAGGAAGATGGCTGAAACTCCCTGTGCTTGGTCTCCTTGGTTACCTGAATGCACCCAGTGCTGATTGGCTGGCTGTCCTTGGAGGACAGCCACCCTGCTGTGTGAGTGACAGCTAGGCTGTGCACGAATGGGAGAAACCTGAATAAAGGGCGAGGCTTCTTGAACTGAAGACAGTCGACCACTGGACGAAAAAACCGACAAAGTAATCGTGAAGAGAAGCTTGCTGCATCCACCTGGACTGTTGAACTGCCTGGTGAAGCCCTGCTGCTGTGCTGAAACTGCTTTTCTGAATCGACTAGAAAAGCTCTGAAGAGGACAAACTTTGATGGACGACCTTCCCTTACCACCCCCCTCCCCGACCCCCCCCCCCCACCTCCCCCTACCAACTGGCTGTACTACTTTGCTTCTGCTGGAACCCAGTGCCAGGGGTCGCGAACGCTGTAGTCTAGAGCAACGTCTATAAGCTAGACCAAAGCTCCAGGAAGATCCTGAGGACCCTCCCGAAGCAGGAGGACCTAAACTCGAGTCACTGCACCAGAGTGCTTTTCTCAAGGAGTAAAGAAGTCCAAGTGTCAGATCTGCACTGGTGCCATTTGGTAATAGCTGAAACCGCGAAGTGCTGCTGAACTGATAAGAGCCCGTAGCTGCTGCCGACCTTCAAACTTCAATACAGGAGTCCTCCAGACGTACTCCCTCGTGTCCCCACAACTGAGGCCCAGGATCTGCAATCAGGTTTGGAGAAGAGGATCCAGCTGGCTTCTGTTCTAAGGTACTGTACTGACTAAGGTGTAGTTACCTCTTTTGTCTGTAGCTGCTTTTTACAGAGTTAATCTCAACTCTACCTTTCACAAGCTTCACAGCTTTTGGCCCAACAGTGATTTTCTACAAACTCTAACTTTGCAATACTTTTTTGCTATCTAAGTGGTGCCTCCGCTCCATAGACATTGTTCAAATTGACTTTGGCTGTCCTGGCTTTCTGCGGACTCTTTTGACCCATTGACCTCGATTCTAACTGCTCCTCATAGGTAGTAACTTGCTTGAAACTGTTATTGCTGGGAAAGGTTCTATCTAGACTTAATTGGCAGATTTAAAAGTGCTCACATGCTCTGAGAACCTGTTAACCTTGTTCCTTCCCTTAACCTTTCCTTTCCACAACCTCAGAATTTTACCAAGTGGAAAAAGTAAAATATAAATGCCAATCCTGTCCTAGTAATTGAAGTCACCTCAGGGTGTAGGAAGTGTGTATGAAGCATCTCTAAAGAGTATCTACTTGCTTATCTTGATTCTGAGAACGTGCTAAGTGTATTTTTATTGTTGCACATTGTCAATTTTAAATAAGCATTCTTTAAAAAGGGCAGTTAGTAAAATCATTATTTTACTAGAAAACCTTGTGTGTTATTTGGATACCTGTATGTGTGGATTTCGATGCTACAGTTCCTATTTGCCGCTCTTGAGAGAGGTCTGACTGCTCAGTCACTCTACCAACTTGTGAAGTACAGACCCATACAATAGATGGGTTACATAATACCAAGAGCACAAGACTGGTGTAGTCTCCCACAGGGTTAGTGCATACAATCTTACCTAACATCGGTGGGGACCCGCTGCTGGTTAAAATCCATTCCATCGTCTGATCTTTTTTCTTCGTGTGAGGCCGTCTCCTTGTACTTGTGCCTGTTCAAAGTGCGACCTGAACATCTTCGTGGATGACCGGTATGATAAATGCCTCTACTGCTTGCCATGGAAGCAGTAGAGGCCAATGATGGGGGGGTTGGGGGGAAGGGGACAACTCTGCAAGCCCACTCCCCAAAACTCAGCAAAATCATCACAGAAGGTTGGTGACTTGGCTAGAGGAGGGTGCCAAGGCCTCAGTGTGAAGTCATGCCTCTGCCCGGACCAGCAGATCCATTGAGCGTACTCCTTCTACTAAGAGGTTGAGGTCTGTTGAGGACACAACCTAAAAAGGACAAGAAGGCCTACGCTCCAACTTTCTTTGTCGACCGCTCTCAAGGCTCAGTCTACGATGGCAGGGTCCACTGTCACAACTCTGGTGGCCTCATTGTCAGAAAAACATTGCACATCGAAGACCTTTTAATCGACAAGTTATGCACCATCGACCGGTGGAGTGTTGGGACAGTTTTTCTGAAGTCTAACTAAGAGTTTAGTAAAACCATTCAACTGAGCCAGTACAAGACTCCACTCTTAGTATAAGGCTGTACCACTTGAGTATATGGTAGAGTTGACCGTGCAGCCAGGCTTATCTTAGGAGGGAGAGAGGGCTGTAGAATGGGTACAAAAAAATTGCAGTACACATTTGGTCCAAAGAAACATTATATATTGTACAAATAGAGTTTATTTAAATACAAGTGGGCCAAGAGGAATCTTGGGTAAATAAGTACTATCACATTATATACAACCACAAATCTAAAAACACAACTGTAACCCATCACAGTATTCTGGGTTTAGTGAAGATAGTTGTATATGTAATATGAGAAAAATAAATAACATGATTCAATGAAAATGTGTGCTGACTGGAAATGGAAACTATGCCTTTGTACAATGCGTGTATTTATTATTGTGGCAGGATTGTGTGTTTTATTGGTTATGCTATGCCATCTGGGTCAAGTAGCATGTGTGCTTGTTTATCTAACAATGGTGGGACTTCTTTAGGCCCATTTCTATCTTGGTAGAAACAAAAATGTATAACCTTGTTTTCACAGGGACACCTTTTTGCCTGATAGTTATGAAATGGAGTGTATTGGTACTGTCCCTCAGCAGGGGGGGGGGGGGGGCTGTACCCTATGAGGAGATTGAGAATTCTGACAGCTTTTTTCCCTTTGGGGGAAGAGGACTTAGTATGGGCTGCTAGAGAAGTGAGCCTGCGTTGGTTCTTTATCAAGGTGAGCTGTTGAGGGGAATCCAAGGGGGAATGATGAAGAGCCTGCTCCTCCATGGGGCCTGTTGGCGCATACAAGGATTGTCCTAGGCCTTACAGTAGCTATGATAATTCAGTCACCCCCTCCCTTGTGGGTGGTACTATGAGTGAAGAAAAGAGCCTGCTGGCAGAAAGACAGCGCATATCTCCAGTCAAGTGGTGACTGCTTCATGGGCTACTGTTGTGTCTGTGTGGACAGCCACTGCCTGACGGGAAAAGTAAACCGAACCTGTGATAAGCCCTGAGCGAGACAGTTTAGCTTCTCCAGGTGAAGGTAAGAGAAGCTGTGGGTTCCGTCACTACATCTCCTGAAAATATGAGCCGCATAATGCGGTTAATGGTTGCCCATACAACTTTCCCAGGCCTAATGCTGGAACACATATAGGGAGCCTTCTCGGAGGTCCCTGAACACTTAACTAACTCTGAATACTTACTTGTTTAAGAGGATCTCCTATGGAACTTTGTTTTTCTTGACTCTGAACCCTATCGCAACCTGCCACAGCTGGCACTTAGACCACTAGGGGTCCCTCTTCTGCCTCGGAAAGATCATGCATTAAACTAGGGAAGGACTGGATGGGAAGGGGGAAGGACTGGATTTTTCCTTGAAAGTATATCAAGTGTGAAAGTATTTACTTGCTAAAGAAGTTGGTTTGAGAACTGTAGCTCTGTGGGAGAAGTTACGAAGGGTCATTCAGTTTATGCTTACCGTTGTGTAGCTCCCAACCCCTCTAAAAAAAAAAAAAAAAAATTACTAACTTTGAATGCTGTTTTCCCCCTTCCCCCCTTCTCCCTTCTAAAAGGTGTTGGTACTGTTTTATCATTGCTTAACTGAAAGGGTATGAAAGCTTACCAATAGGGTGTACCTGCCTTGAATAACATTGTGTCAATCTGAAAGTTTAACATTGGGTGTTGCTTTCCCTGGTCTGTTTTTATACCGATCTAAAACCGTCTTAGGGTTTATACCTACCTTTTAAGTACCCGGAGGCTCCTTTGCAAAGTATGTAGGCCATACCTTGATAATCTGCTGCTCATCAAAACTTGTAACCCTGGGTTGTGCTTCCCTGAATTGCTTTGCTGCTGTTCTTAAATAGTTTCATTACAAACTATATTATACACTTCTTATATACTGGGCATAACTAGCTATTGGATAACGGATAGTTATGTACTAAAAGATCCATTACTTACCTTGAAATACATTGCGTCTTAAAGTGTAATTGGTATTTACTTTCTTTGAATTGCTTAGTGCATTCTAAAATATTTGAGTGTTCATACTTATCCTTGAGTAGCTTAAGGCCCCTCCAGAAAGTATGAGTTGATTTACTAGCTCTGAACTGAGTTATAAAAGGTAATGTTGCAAGGACTATACTTTTAACCGGTTTGTTTTCTTTCATGTGATTTCATGAGTGTCACTGCATGACGACAGTGTCGACTACCATTTGAAATACTGATTGTATTCTAAAAGTATATTGAACGTCTTATTCCTCAAGAATAGTATGTTACTATCCTGAATGTATGACCTTAGGTTTGACTCACCTTGACTTGCTTCCTGCTCCTCTAAATAAGGTTATACTTTGGTTTTCATACCATAGGTATTGAGTTGGTTTTTATGATTGTGTGTGTATGATGGTATAGTACTTACTTACCCAAGAATTATTTTGGTGTAATTATATTTAAATACATCTTTATTTTTACAATACATAGTGTTTCTTTGGGCCATATGTATCCTACAATTTCTTTGTACTAAGCAACGGCCCTCTCTCCCACCTAAGATAAGCCTGGCTGCTCTGGCCATGCTACCCCCCCATCATCCTCAGGTGGTACAGCCTTAAATGAAGAATGGAGCTTATGTACTGCCTCAGATATGGTTTTTCCGAAGTCTGGTAGGGCTTGAAAAACTGTCCTAACGCTCAACTCCACAGAGTATTTTTCTTGAGGGGCTAAACCACTTTCCTTTCCCGTCTAATGGTTCTAACGCTTGAGCAGGTATAGATTTAAATAACAGGGGTTGCTGAGATCGACCTGCCATTGCGCCCTTCTGCTGGTCTTTAATCGCAAACGGGGCTCGATTAGTCGGTTTTGGTGGTACCTTTACTTCAGATACAGGACCCCATCTATTTTACAGATTTGCCTTATACTGTTACCACGGAAGCAGACAGCTGGGACACACCCAGTTTCTGTTAAAGGAAAGAATGTTTACTTTCCATTGCCCATCATTTTCTTAGTGTTTTACATTGATTATTCTTTTTCTGGGGTCGACTGTCATAGCCTGGAGGAATACAAGATTCAATTACAATCGCTTATCCCAGTGTGGATTGTGTTATTTAAAGCAAAATTTGGTTATACCGAGGGCTAACTTCCTGAGAGGTAGATCTCTTATTGAAGATATTGGCTACCACGTAGAAATGAAAAGCGGGCCACTGGAGAAGAGGAGCCAATTCATGAACGACTTGCAAATCACAATGCCAGCAGACTAGGCATGGCTTAATCGCACCATAGTGCATTCCACTACTGCAAACAGTTTCCTAACTGCATTCTGCACACTCTACTTCTGCATTTTTCTGCAGCCCCTTGAACATTGACATGGGTTTGAAGAATGGTTTATGTGCCATAATGCCTTGAGTGCCAGTCCACACATGTACTTTTCCCCACCTTAAAGGAATAGTGCCATCAAAAATGTTATTGGATCAAAAGATGGGTCATTATAAAAAAAATATTTATTAAGCAAGTTCCTATGTAAACTTTTGAGCTGAGGCTCAGTCACACATTTCAAGCACTAGGAGGCAGGCATCCAATTTGTGAAAAGGATGAGCCTCCTGTGCTTGTGTTAATTTCTGCCCTTGCGGCACTAATGAAGCAAAAGCCAGCCAGCTGTAATAAACAAAAGCTACCAGCAGGTCGCTTCATTATTGCCGGAGTGTTGAGATTAACACAAGCTGCTTCTGGTAAGTGCTTTAAATTTCATTCTTTTTTCAAAGCACTGCAAAATAAATGCTGCAGTTTTCTTTCTAACTTAGAAAGAAAACTGCAGCATTTATAACGTTGTATTTGCTGTGGCTTCAGCTTTGAGTCTCCTGGGCTCCCCGTCTCGGGAGTCCAGGAGACTCAAAGCTGAAGCCACAGCAAACATAAATAGAAAGTTGTTGTATTTATAAATGCTGTGGTTTTCTTTCTAAGTTTCCCGTGCTCCTCTGAGCCAGAGGAGCCCAGGAAACGTATATGGAAAACCACAGTATTTTCAAATGCAACAACGTATTTGACTGCGCCGGCTTTCGCTTCAAGTCTCCTGGGCTCCCCCGGGTTGGGGGAAGCCCAGGAGACTCTAAGCGAAAACCGCAGCAGTCAGAAATACGTTGTTGTATTTGATTTCTGTGGTTTTCTAACCACAACAATCATAAATACAACGTTGTATTTAGAATTGCTGCGCCTTTGCTTTTTGCAGTTCATTTTAAATTTCTGTGCTTCCCTGGGCTTGGGGAGCACCGAAAATGTAAAATGAAAGTGAAGGCAGCCTCCTTCATGTACAGCTCTGCTCTGGCTGCAGTAAGCAAAAGCTCCCACTAAGGGGCTTTTGCTGCTTGTTTACTGCCGCCAGGGCAGAGCTTAACATGAGCTGAGGAGCTGCCTGAAATGGCAAAATGGATGCTCCCAGGTACATGCTTTGAGCCTCGTTTGCTCAAAGGTTTACATAGGAACTTTCTTTAAAATTATGTTTAATGCATGTTTTTGATTATTGCCCATCTTTTGGGACAGTAACATTACTTAAGTACTCTGCACAGTTCTTTTACAGTGAGGGGGGGGTATGCAGATGTCAACTTAAGCAGCCCAGTCCAAAGGTTTTATTAATGCAACATCAAACCCTGGCCCATGCCCAACACCACATGGTCTACGCTTTGCCGGCTTAGCATTGGCTTTTATTTCTCTTCCAGTTGCTATTTGCCCTTCCAATATCTCGCTTCTTCAGTTCCAGAGTTATGCCTCTAAGCACAGGAACGGTTAAAGCTTTATTCTATGGATTCTCTGCCTTTCCGGCAGGGAAAGGAAGAAGAAAGCCAGGACTTACCTTGCAGATGTGTCCGTGTACTCATGTGTCCATTCAGCCAGTCATGACTGGTTAGGCACAGAGTTTTGCATTTGAATGTTCATACCATTTGAAAAAGGAAGACAGTTTAAAAAGCCAGCACTGTTATGGATCAGGCCTTTATAGGCAAAAATAAAAACATCTTTTCCACATGCCAATTAACATAACATCGCATTGCCCAGTCCTCTGCCTAACAAACAATTTTGCATGAGAGTGTATTCGAGGTGTCCACTTGATATATATTTTCTTTGACGGTTCAGTTCAACAGGAAAGTTTCCATATTGCTAAAGCAAGTTTGTTGGTTTATTTAGTATTTCCATTTTAAATCTTCTGATTGTATTCATTATGGCAACTTAATGGGTGGGATGTAGTAACCAATGAACAGACCAATATTGAGATTTAGAATATCCAGTTTGAAACGCCTCCAAGGGTATATTGATTGTCTTAATTGTGTCCGCTCTACTTGGTGTCCTATGGCCCAAATTGCATGTACGATTCCATCATCAGTCTTTGTTTGATTCTTTTTGGCGTGCGTATGGTGAGTTGCAGACGAAAGGGATGGAAATGGGCTGAGAAAGGTGGAGTACCAACAACCAGTTAAGATGGCTTTTGAAAGTTCCAGTAGTAACAAATGCTGTAACCTCCTATAATTTGTTCACTGCTCCATGTACAGGCTAAATTGACCTCAATGCTTGTGATTAAATGGACTATGCTTAGGGATGTCATGTTTACAATTCCTGTCTTCCATTTAATGACTTCTAATATCATACAGTTATTGGAATGTTATTCACTTATATAGCATTCTCACATAAGGTATTAGAGCAAATTCTCAATTTTGCTGCTTTGGAAAATATTCTGTTTATAGCCTGTTTGGAAGCAGGCCCTTTTGAAGCTTTTGTGTTTACTTTTTTGCCACATGTTCAAGCTAAAGTAATCCCATTGTTAACATGTTCATAAATACATTTTTACAGTTGCCAGCTGAAGAGGACATTGATCTCAGTGATGTGGATCTTGATGACTTTGACAAAGATGAACTGTGAGAGCTTCTGTTGAAACTTGAGAATTGTTCTTTTCTTGGGAGAGCATAACCACAGTAGGACAACAAGTTCTGCTCAGCAAAAGGAGTGACTGGTGGCCTTTTTAAAAAAGCAGCATTTGGGGAAGTGGATTTACATTTCTAACAATGAACTGTGTGCCTCTCAAGAACACTGAGAAATTCTGTGAATTGTCGTAAGTGAATGATTGTATGCTACAAAACGGATCAGTTTGGACACGACAACTTGCCAGTTTGGACAAGAACACCACCACCTCTACTATTCATTGTGAAACTTAAGTGGGTGGGTTTTGTTTAGTTTGTTTTTTGTTTTATATAATGTGTTTTGAAGGTTTTGCGGGCTGTTACTGTAACCTATTTTTAAATCAAATTTGTTCATCAAAGGTCGACCAGATTTTGTCAATTGAAGAATAAAATATTTTTGACATACAATGTCCTTCCCTTTATAGGAAAGAACATTGCTGGTGTTTTATTTGACATGCTCTATCAATGTGTTCTCCTTCGGTGATTGATTTTGTTGTAGTTCTATGTCCAACCTAGAGTTGGTCCCCGTCATTCCTGTGCTCTGAATGCTGCATGACAACATCAGAACACTACTAATATCCTTCGAACAATATTGGGTAGGGACGGCTCCCATTCCATTTTCACGGGCTGTCGTGACCAATGCAACAGGCCATCATGCTCTCCATCTTGTATGTCCCAGCCTTGGTTGCCCAATCCCGCTCATTGTGCAAGAACTTGATTTTCCATTGGATTGTCAAACATACTCTAGCCACAAAAAGTGAGCCGTATGTGGTAGCAATCGCCACGCTTCTCCAATCCAAAAAGAAACCGCATTGGGTCCACCTCCCTTTGGTCAATTTCCATGCCCTTTATCCAACCCAACACCTTCCAAAAGCACTGGACTTCCCTGCAGGGCCACCCACGTGTTCCAGTAATTGGCTTTTTCCCTGCATTTCCTCCAAAAAATAGGGGCTCAACCCAGCGACAATATTCAAAAGCTTCCCTGGGTCGTACTGCCATCAATGCACATGTTTGATTCCATGTAACTTGTACTAACAAGCTATCGAAGTTGTAAACGCCCTAAAACCACTTTTCACATACCTCCTTCAATTTACATGGCCAGGTCCCTTTCCCATTTACTCCTCAACCTTCCTGACCCCTTGAGCCAAGCCAGAAACAAAGCGGCATAAATAAGTGCAATCATGCCCTTAGAGCTATCCTGTGATATCACTATCCAATCTGAGTTGGTTAGCTACTGAGGACCATGGCCCACTCCTCCACAGTCACTGACCCTTTTAGCTGCAAGTAAAGGAATGTAGACAGCTTGCTATATTTGCAGCTGTTGTGTGGAGACTAATCCCCCCCCCCGCCCCCATTACTGACCTACCCTTTCTAAACCAGCCTCAAATCGCCCCCTGAAATCTCAAGGGTTCATAGAAGTCATGTCTAATCAGTGGGGCACATGTATGACTAGGCAGAGGGGGCCAGGTCATAAGTCCTTGCATCTCTGTTCTCCAGAGAGCCCATATCCCCAATATGGGGTGCTCCCATACCCTCTTGGTCAGGGACTTCTACCTGTGGAACCCAGTACCATTCCCTCACCGGTCTCAACCAGTAGTTCTCTGTATATACCCACTGTTTCTCTCCATCGCACTTAATAGGAGACACAAAAGCCCTCATTTGAGAGGGCCTGTGGTATTCCTCCAGATCCAGTAAGCCTGTTCCCACCCTGATTTTTCAGAAGGATCAATATTTCATAGGCAATCGATTGCTTCTTGTCTTGCTATAAGAATCACACAAACCTAGCCTTGATGCTTGCAAAAAACAATTCTGGAACTTAAACTGGGAAAACCTATAGAATCCTCTGCATGATAGTCATTTTGAGCGCATTGAGTCTAACCATCCATGACAAAGTAAGGAACACCCCATCTTTCAGGTCCTCAGATATTTTAAGCCATAATGGTGGACAGTTGGCCTCAAGCAAGCCCCAGGGTGACCCAGTAACCCAAATCACAAGATATCGAAGGCTTGTCCTATGAATCGTCGGATGCATTGACTCATTTTTTGTACCCTCTTCTGACCCCCAATGGATCGGGAAAAGAGCTGATTTTTCCCAGATTCACTTTGAAACCCGAGAGTGACCCATATCTTTCAATAACAATGAATGCAACATTATATCATCCCCATAAATCCCCCGATTTAAACTTGCTGCCCATCATTCTACCCTTGACCCCACCATTCTGCCGCACCAGCAGTTCCAAGGATGGCGCAAAGAGCAGGGGGATAAGGGACATCCTAATCTGGTGCCCTCTGCAGTCCAAATTGCATCAACCTTCTCCCGTTCACTGCCACCCACTCCCGCAAGTCATAGTAGAGTGCCATTATTCCATTGAGAATCATTTCCAAATCCATATTGCACTAAAACCTTGCATAGAAAATCCCAGTACACCTGGCCAAAAGCCTTTTCGGCATCCAGAGCCAGAAGATCCGGGTCCCCACTATTAACCTGAGCACCTTCCATCAAATTAGGTGTCTTCTGTAATGTGTCTGCACCCTGCCTCCCTGGAATGAAGCTCACTTGATCCACATGCACTAGCTTTGGCATCAAGATCTCAAATCTGGACGCCATCATCTTAGCAAAGACCTTATCTACATTCATTAGTCCCGAGGGCCCCTCGCAAACTTGTGGAGCAGGGAGATCAATGCATGAGTGAACGAGGTGATGCCACTCCACTATCCAGAATACCATTTAATAATTTGACCAGAAACATTGCAACTAATCCAATCTAAAATGTGTATTGGACCCCACTGTGAAACAATCTTACCCAGGGGCCTTGCCTGTCGAAATCTTAACAATCGCTGCTCTGCCCTATTTTGTAATCTGCGATTCCAGTCCAGCCCTTTCTTCAAATGTTAGACTATGGAGCAACAGCCCCTGCCTTCGGCCTGTAGGGTGATGGGTAAAATTGAGCAAAGTAGTAGTAGTTATCGCTGTTCACTCATGTAGACTGGCTTTGTGCCCTGACCTGTGCGGCCAGCATTTAGTCCGACTGGTTGCCCTTCTCATCCAATTTTAGCTTGAGGGACCTCAATTTCTTTACTGTTTTTCCCCCCAAGTCAATGACCGTAATTCCTGCCGCTTCTGTTTCAGCCAGGGAAGGGGCGCCTGTGCGTCTTGCCTGTCCACACCGGCCCTGTGTCTCTAGTAACACTATATTCCCCCCCCCGCCCTTTCCCCCTGAAAGTCCTTTGCAAAGACCTGGTGCTTCCACAGATTATCATTATGCCGCAAGAGGGATCCCTCTGGCGTCACTCTCTACGTCCACTTCCATAAACACGAGGTCTTGGTCCGTCCACCCCACTGGTTGCATCTCACCATGCAGACTCCACCTTCAGAGCCCCGCTCCACCAGGTGGTAGTCAATCCGAATATACATTTTATTTATTGGTTATTTGTAATACGCCTAACCAGTAAAACAGTGTTTTAAGACTCATCAAGGCAAGGAGGGGGAAAACTGGAAGGAAGAACAAAACCCTTCTTACTAGGCCTTCAGAACGTGCAAGTGCTAAAACAAGAAATTAAGAAATGAAGGAGAGAAGGGAGCTGGGGGAGGGGAGAAATTAGGGTAGGGGGTGCACATGGATGAGGGAAAAAAAAGACCAAAACAAAGCAATTTTGCCAGGCCTTGCAACAATTTGGATTGTGAAAGTGCTAGAACATGAATGGGGAGGTGGGGGAGAGGGGAAAGAAAAAACACAGGGCTGGAAGGAAAGGACAGTTGGAGAGGGTGTAGGGGGCTACAACCGTGCATTTAATGGTAAGGCAAGCGGCATCAACATCAAGGGTTACATTTATTTTGGGGTAAAGCCCACCATTAGGTGCAGGGCCCACGTCAGTTATACAGCA
This sequence comes from Ambystoma mexicanum, assembly GCF_040938575.1. NCBI lineage: Eukaryota > Metazoa > Chordata > Amphibia > Caudata > Ambystomatidae > Ambystoma > Ambystoma mexicanum. The sequence continues at coordinate 454,643,834 of NC_090927.1, forward strand.
GTAAGTAGGCAACAGTGAAAGTGGTAGGGCTGAGCGAGTGAATGCCAGCCATGCAACACAAGATGTTACAGTGAAACAGTCAAACTAAGGATAAAACTGAGGGACATCAGATCAAGGACCACAATAGGAGGGGTTGAAAGTGGCAGACACCATCCATACATTGGAGGAGACTCATTAGGCCTTGGCAGCAGAGTAAAGTTAATTGGCCAGTAGGTGGCTGCAGGTAGCATTGCAGAACAGAGCCTGAGTTGGTGATGAGGTTTCCAGACAAGTCCGAACTATGAAAGTCTCATCAAAACAGGTCCACCCCTGTTCCTCCAAAACTATCAAGGACCACATTGACTCCCTGGCTCCTGCCCTGTCTGACTTCTGCAATCACTCCTTCGCCTCCGGAGTCTTCCCATCCCCCCTTAAGCACTCCCTTCTGCACCCTCTTCCGACCCCTCCTGCCTGGCTAACTATCGCCCAATCTCCATCATACTCTTCCTGGGCAAGCTCCTGGAGAAACTGGCCATCTCCCAGCTTAATCTCCATGCTGAATCTGTTGGTAGTCTTCATGACCATCAGTCTGGCTTCAGAGCTGCCAGAAGCACGGAAACTGCTCTTCTGAACATCCACAAGGACCTGCTCTTGAACCTTGACTCTAACACTCCGTGTGTTCTCATTTTACTCGATCTCTCTTCTGCCTTTTGATGCTGTCAACCATGCCATCCTGCTCAACCGTCTCCGTGATTACCTGGGTATCACTGGTCAGGCTCTGGCCTGGCTGACCTTCCTCCCCAATCGACCCTCCCAGGTCCAACTGGGGTCCTTCCCATTTGACATCTTTTTCTCTACCTGTGGTGTCCCCCAGGGATCTAACCTCTCTCCCTGGCTGTTCAACCAGTATCTGGCACTCCTTGCCCACCGCATCGCCGCTCTCTGCCCCATCTTTCAGTGCTATGCGGATGATACCCAGCTCATTTTCAGGATCCCCTCAGCCTCCTCTTCTCCTTCCCTCATCTCTGACTGTCTCTCTGCTATCCAGGAATGGTGTGCCGCCAATGACCTCTGCCTTAATGCCAGTAAGACTGAGATTCTACTCATCGGCACACCCACTCCCTCCTTCCCTGCAGCTCTCTGGCCGTCCTCTCTTGGCCCTCTTCCTGCTCCTACCTGCAAGGCAAAAAACCTCTGGGTCATCTTCGATTCCACACTCTCTTTCTCTCCTCACATATCCGACGTCGCCAAGAAGTCACATTACCAGCTGCACCTCCTCAGAGGAATCCTTCCATTCCTCTCCTTCCCCCAGAAGCTCACTGTCTCCAGAGCCCCGGTTCTCTCGAAGCTTGACTCGTGTAAGAGCCTCTATCTAAATCTGCCTTCTTCTACTCTCCGCCCTTTGCAACTCATCCAGAACAGGACTGCGAGACTTGTCCTTGGCCTCAAGCCCAGGGACCGTATCTCTCCAGGACTGAAATTGCTACATTGGCTCCCAGTGGCTGCGAGGATTACGTTCAAAACCCTCTGCATTGTCCATAAGGCCTTCTGGGGCCAAAATGCCTTCAACTCTCTTCCTTCTCGAACACTTCGCTCATCCACCTCCCTCAGGGTCAGCCACTTCTCCAAGCAACGAGTAAGGGGGTAGATCTCTCTCCGCAGCAGGGGCCTCCCTGAAACTTGAGGAGAACCATCTCAGGAAGTACCTAAAAACCTTCCTCTTTGCTTCTGCTTTCTCTCCCCCTCTCCCCTGCTAATTACTGAAACTGCACTGAATCTGCAACCGGGTTACTCACCGTCTCGGTCCTTGGCCCAGCCACTCTCCCCTGTACTGCCTCCCTGGCAACCCTGCACTGCGGGACTGTCTCTGTATACCTACAGCCCCCCTTCCCAGCACTTGCCTGCACTTGCCACCAGCGGGCCCTTATTTTTGTATCTTGTATTCTACAAACCGTGTACTGCACTTCCCCTCTCCCTTGCACTTTTCCCTTCCCCCTCCCCCTTGCACTTGCGTGAACTGAATGACACCTGGCCTAGTAGGATCGTTGTCTGTCTCCCCTTGTTCCCCCCTCCCTGCCTCGTCGCGCTTTGAAACACTTGTGTATAGGCGTGTTACAAATGCATTTATGTAGAAGTCATCAAAGAAGCCAGGATGTTATAGTCATGGTAAGAAGTTGTTGTGGGGGAGCTAGGAGAACACAATGATGGATCATCAGCCTGTGGGACTGTGCACCTGTGCACAATGATCCCAAGGCCATAGGCATTGGATCCACAGCAGAGGCTAGACAGGCAAGGGGAAGAGTGCGGGGCATACAGCCAACGTGGGTGCAAGGCAGTTGCGCTTACCTTCCAAGTCGAAGAATCTGATGCAGCGAGCAGCCAATGAGGTGGGACTTGAGGCACAACAAGCAGGTGGTCGGAGAAAGGCAGGGGGCGGAGGAAGGAAGGGGTGGGCGGCACAGCCTTACAGGCCAGGCAGAAGAGCACAAGGGTCGTGGTCCTTGGGCAGGGGCTGGCTTATCCTGCCGGCTCCAGGGATTGGCTTTTAGAAAGAATGAGGCAGCCAATCGATGTTGCATGGGGCAGGCTCCCTGTGAGCGCACACAAGGCCTGCCAGAGCTGTATGTTAGAAGGCATCCGGAGTAACCATTTCAGCCCAACTTGCCTTCCCTGATAAGAGTGGTTTGTGGCAGTACTCGTGTGTCTTCAAGGCCAGGCAGTAGAAGATGAAGGGCAGCCATGTGACCTCAGGCCTGCTCGGATGGTAAAGAGGCCAGACTGGGGTGAAAAAAGAAAAACCTCTAATCTCCAGATACTTTAAACACCACTACCAGGTGACATGAAAGTGGTGTCCCTTTCCTGCAGTGAATGCCCATCCATCCCAGGGTCCGCCCACATGTTGGAAGTTCTCACCCTTTACCAGAAGGCCAACCGTAGCCCCTAGTATCAGATTCAGTGCTTGTAGACAAAAAGCAGCCTGGCCTTGGATTGGACAGTACAAAGTCAACACTGTGACCACAACCTCTCCCACAGCCCCTTGCACCAACACCACTCTGCCCTCTATGGCCCTGATGACCTTCAACACTGTAATCGGCAAGGCTTTGTGAGAAACTATCCCCAACCCACTTTTTTATTTTTACCTATCCAGAGGACCAAACTGTCTGCCCCACTTGGGCACCCTGTAGTCTCTGTTCCTCCAAGGCTTTCAGTCTGGTGGCCAGGGAATAGAAAAATAAGGGTCAGGACATATTGTGCCTAAAGGAGACCAAAGACTTCTTTGTTGGTTTAACCCCTTAACATTCAGAGTAGCTTTTAGGCAGAATTACATGCAGTACTCTTTGGGAACACTACACACAATTAAGACTACAGGTGTAAGCACAATCTCACCTTTGGTACAAGCTGGTACTACACAGGTATGTGGCAGCAGTGGCTGAGCAGCCAGACTTATCTCAAAAGGGAGGTGAGCAGTACAAGATGTTACACAAAGGACTTGCAATCACAGTAGTTCAAACACTCAAGGTTTCTTGGTAAAATGATATACATTTAGAAAACATTCCACTAGTAGGAAGCAGCTCAATATCACACTATAGTACACAACCAATACGTTTCTGAACAAGTTAGGCTCCCCAGAAGGGGGAGCAAAATGGCACTTCAGTAACTTTCAAAGCGGTAGAAAGACAAAGGTTAAAAGAATTAAAGCACAATTATTTTCATAGGCAGGGCAAATAGTTTCAGTTCACTACAACAGGCAATTCAATTCAATAGGCCTGGGCCAAAGTCAGTTCAGTGTCTTGGATAGGAAAGCACAGTTCTGGTAGTAGTCTTTGCCAATGTTCTTAGAAGTAGTTTGCCAGAAAGAGTTATGTCGGTTTAGGAGCGAACAAGACTCTAAAGTTGGGAAAGTTTCACAAACTTCCACCACGGCAGAAAGGATTTCCACATCGCGTTTGCACAGTACCTTATTGATGAAGAAAAGTTGCATCTGAGGCAGTTCCTTCTGATCTCGTTGTTCCTGAGCTTCAGTCGTGGTGCTAGGCCGTAAAGACTGCATATGGAAACTAAGGCACAATAACCATAGACACAATAACCACGACAGACACGAGGTTCGATTTCCAAACAAGTCTGGTTTATTTCAAAGTATTCGCAGTCGGTCGACTGGGGTTTCAACGTCTCGCAACGTGTGTACCCAGACCTCGTGAGATGCAAGAGAGCGAGCAACGCTCAAGCAACATTATATATATATATATATATATATACACATATATATACACGCACACATAACATGCAATCTTTTGAAGGCAATTCAATCTGCCCACAAATGTATCGTTCAGGCTAGGGTTCGGTGATTGACAATCGTGACAATTATGACATGTTATGACCAGTCTCTATTCAGTCTAAATACAGTTATTCTAGCAATAGTAGCGGAGACAGCTTTCTGTTATGGGGAACATAAAGTTCTTAGTTCAGCAAGGATATCATGTTCGTAGGAGAGAAACATTCCTTGGCACGTTATGTATGTGATTTGATTCATGAAACTAAGGGTCAGACAGTTCTGAATCAGAAAATGCCAGTTTCCGCGAAAGAGTACCGCTAAAAGAATATAATTCATGCTTTAACTGCCTTTTACTACAGCGTTTGCAAGACAGGCCGGCACCTGGTCTGCTGATTGGATGCGGTTTCTGCTCTCCTTCAAGGACTTCATGAGGGAGGAAAACAATGTATTTCTGTATTGTTTGACATTCCTGTCTGTGTTAGTCTTTCAGCATTCAGGCTATGGCCTTGCACCGTGTGTGAGTTTGAAGCATAGAATACATTTTGCAAAGCTTTTAGACGGAAGGGAAAAAAGCAAATGGCTTTTTTTTCCCTTGCAAAATGGACGCCCTGTGGTTACATTGACGATTCTGCGATTGCAATGTTTGTCACATGATGCGATTGGTTTCTGGCCAACATAATATACCTACTATAGGGTAGTTTCTGGTCTAACAGTGGGGACAAGAAGGTGGATGTCTGGAGGTTCCTGCACAGCCTAGGGAAGAAGCCATGAGCTTGGCTAAACGTTGGTTTTGCGGTGTGAGTGCCTTAAAGTCGACAAACTAGTATCCTTCTCACTGGCTATCCGGTTTTCAACAGCACTCTGAACGTTTCGACCAGTATGGAGACTGTGTCCAGGTGTCTTGCGAGTTGGTTGTTCCCACCAGCTAAAGGGAAGAAGTCGTCCTTGGAGGGCTTCTCTGTCTAGGGAGTTTCAGGCAATTCGGACCTGCAGCAGGGCCTCACCAGGCAAACCAACGGTCCAGGAGTTGCAGCAGTCGTCTTCCTTCAGCTCGTCTTCGGTTCTTTGGTTCCAGTGGTCGACTCTGCCTTCCAAGTCCCAGACACCTGCTTTTAAACCGTTTTCTCCCATTCATTCCAACCTAGCTGTCACTCACCCAGTAGGGTGGCTTTCCTTGCCGGACAGTTAGCCAGCCAATCACGCCAGAGTGTATTCAGGTCTGCTAGGAGACTAAGCACAGGGAGTTTGGGGCACCTCCCTCACATCCTGTCCACCCCAGGCACTCGGGCGCCAGAGGAGGGCTTCAACACTGAAGCCCGCCAAAGGGCATCGAACAAAGGGACCAAACCTGGTTTGGTGCGCAGAGTTAAACACAAGACGGACCTTTCCTAAAAGAAACGGCAAAAAAAGATGACCAGAGACTGTTTCTACAGAGGGGTCTTAGGCGCCATATTGAAAAACATGGCTGGCCCGATTTTTGTTCGCGGTCAGGAAAAATCATTGTAGTTTGTTCTAAAACCACTACCACCAGCCATTTCAAGAGGAAAGGGTAACATTTGACTGTTACATGAGTGTTTAGACATAGGGGATGCTAGGCAACCCCTCCGGCACCCTATAGGAAGATAGTGTGTGCTGGGTCTATGAATTTAAAAAAACTAGCAAAGTCAATTTAACTTTACATGCACGGTAGTCGGTCCCAGAGAAGGTATTTAAACCTTGGGAAGTCTGAAAGACATCCCTGTGCCTGTGACGCACAAGAAAAAGATGATGCCTATGGAGTTTAAAAACTCCATATCCACAGAACACAAAAGTAAAACCCACATCAAAATACATGAGAGTGGGGAAAAAAGGCTTGCACTCTTTCCAGGTAAAAATTGAAATCCTAGAAATCCAGCAAAGTTTGCTGGGGGTCTCAAAAGGTAAGGGAAATTAGCCCATTCTTGAGTATTCTCCCTAACAGTAGCCACCCTGACATATCCCTGCCCTGCACCACTCTTAACCACCTCACCACATCACACCCTGTTTCACCAGCCTCAACCACTCATCTTCCACAGCGAAAAAACCCAAACCATTGCACAAACCCCACCACCTTGTGTCCCAGTACCCACCTTCTTGCCCTCCCTCTCTACCCCCCAAATTAAACAAAGCAACAAATAACATAAGAAACTTGAGGTGCCTATTCGTGAATGGGCCACTAAGTCCAGTCCTCATTGCCCTGCAGGATGCCTGTTGAAAAACATCTCCCACAGAGTGCCGTCCAGCACACACAACAAAGTGGACCCCACCCTAACACCCCCAGGAGAGCATCTCTGAGATCAAACCAGTCTTTAAGCAGCAGCGCCATTGGTAGCCAGGCAATTCCTCCTCAATCCTCGACTTCTTGGGGGACAGCGTCCCCAGCCTGGGTAATTTCCTGCCCCCCCCTCTTCCTCAGCATGGGGAAACGAGGGTGGGGTGGTGAAGGAACCCTCTTTTTAACCATGACTTTGCTGCAAACCCAACACCTTTCCTCTTCTTGCTGATCAAGTGTTAAAGCATGTTGGCAGCCTCCTCCCCCAACGAGCCCAAGATCAAAGCAAAGAGGAATGCCGAACGATATCGGATCCCTTTTGGACGTTGGCTGTAGCGTAAATTGGCAACAGTCCCTCTGTCATGGTAATGTGAGGCTAGACTAGTCCTGATACATCTTCAGGGAGTCTGCATCATGCAGCAAGTCCTTCAGTACCTTGGCCTTAGCTAACAACTCGGACTGCCCCCCCTAGAAGTGGACTCACCATGACTGGCCTTGGCCTCCCCCCATGGCCTGCTTTTCCTCTGTTCGCCCTGTCAATTGAAACGGTCTTCTATGAGGGGTCAGAAATGAGAGGCAGACAGTTTTATTTTTCTCATTGTCTGATCTCTTTATTAAAACGAAATTAGTTGGATAAATTCTGCTCTATCCCTATAGTAAGGAGTTTCCCTACCTAGGAAATTAAAACTAGATATCAGTCTGTTCCAAGTCGTTAAAAGTATAAACTGTCCTTGTGTCAAACATTCTAATCTGGCCCTCACAGTAGAAATGAGCAACGAAGGGTGCAAGGAAATGTGCCTGACTTATGGGTGGCAAAAAGTGTTCAAAATCAAAGGAAATGCATACATCTAATGGGAAAGGTTTTTCCAAGGATAAACCCTCGGATCCAGATGGTGGTTCCCTTCCCCTGGATATTTAGTTAGAATAGCAAGTGTCTCTTTCAAACAACAGTTTCGAAGGGATTGTGTCCTCCGATGTATTCCTTATCTTGATAGATTACATTCCAGCTTGCTGGCCTCAGAAATGTTTTCAGTAGAGGGCGCTGCACGTCGACGCCCCTCGAGCTGGTGTTCCTCGACAGCCTCTGTCTCTGCCCCAACGTCATTGTGCGTATAAATAGACTCGCGCAGCGTCCGTTGCTCAGTTTAGTTTTTCTGCGATTCGTGGGCCTTGGAATCGTGTTGCTCAGTTCTTTCTTGAAGAAGATTCAACTTATTCTTCGAAGATATCATCTTTATTCGATGGCTTCCTCATCCGAACCGTCGACCCCACGGTCCGGCTTCAAAAAGTGTTGTGATCGTGGGAAGGAAAATGACGTTGACGGATCCTCACAGGATCTATTTGTGGTGCCTGGGATCGGAGCATCACTGTTCGGAATGCGAGGACTGTATATCCATGACGGTGAAAGCCTTGAAGGAGCTCAAGGGGAAGCTTGAAAGAGGTAAGACTCTTAAAACTTCTACTCCCTCGAAAGTTTCTTCGGCAGAGTCGAGACATTCGTCTCCTCGCCGTCACAGGAAACATTTCCGTTCAAGGTCTCAAAGCGGTTCCCATCAGTCTTCGAGATCGAAACACTCTAAGAAGAGGCGTCGTAGATCTCCCTCTTCTTTGTCTTCTTCTGTCTCCCTGGAAAGGGTCACCTGCCCCACGAAACACAGCTCTCCAGCTAAGTGGGAGGAATTCTGTAAGAAAATGCTTAGCGTCTTTGAGAAAGCGGCCTCAACCCCCTCGGAGACGGCTAAAGGTGATACCCTGGGTGAAAGACCCGAAAAATCAAAACGCCGCGAGTCGTTGCACCCGGTGAAAGAAACTACCCAAGAGCGTCATGAACCCTTGAGTAAAGGCAGTAAATCTGTGTCATTGACACTGTCGTCGAAGGTTTCTTCGACTCATAAATCTGCATCATCGACGCCTTTGTTGAAGGGTCCGTTGACGCATAAATCGGTTGCATCGACAGTCTTCGACGCCTATGTCGACGCCGATAAAAGACAGACCTACAGATGTCACTACATCTCAGACAGTAGAGGTGTCGAGGACCTTGACCATTACCTCGAGGATGCCGTCGACAACCTCGATGACTCCGAGCAGGATTCCGAACCTCTTGAGTACTTCAAGACCTCTTCTAACTTTTTTGATGCTTTTTTCGGGTTTGTCGAAGCCTTTGACTTCCACGTCGACAACTTCGATGTTTTCTCAACTGGTGACAACCAATTTGGCCCCCTCTGCTCTAGAAATGGGTTTTAAACCATACCCTAGGTCTGATTACTTAGAGCTTTGTCCTCTATACATGAGGAAGTGGAGGATTCCGACCATGAGAGACCTTTTGGTTTACAAAGGACCACAAAACGTATACGAGAGGAATTTATCTCTGAAGAGAACAGGTTAAAAGATCTTCAAGATTCTTTACATGAAGTGGTTTAGATACTTCTCCAGAAGTAGTTTGCTAAACCAGACCCTGGGGAGCATGCTGAGATCCCTTATATGGTTCTGATGGCTAGAATAATAGAATTCATGGGGTGGTCTACACCTTCTTTTGAGCAGGATGACCTTACTGACATTTTAGTTAAAGGTCCACAGGAAGATCCTGTTGTTCCTTTACATACTGCTCTGCAAAGAAAGATCTCTCCCAATTGGGAAATAGTATAGTATCAGCAGGGCCATGGAGGCAAGTACCACAATCCACAGATTTGCGTGGTTGCAGAAGTCTGGTTTTGTTCCAGATGTACAAGCCAGACTTTTGAACATGCCCTTTGACCGCACTTCTTTATTTGGTAAGAAGGCTGATGACAGCCTGGAGAAGTTACAAACATCCAAGGCAGCACCGAAATCTCTTGGGGCTGCAATCTGACAGACACCTAATTGCCCCTCAGGAACCTCCTGGAGGGGTAGGTCCTTTCGCTTTTACTCCGCATTCGGAAAAGGCAAGGGGCCAGGGGCCAGAAACGATTCACCCGTGGTGGACGGGGAAAAGGTACAAAACTGCAGCAGCAGGTGCCGCTTTACCCTCAGCATCTGCATCCGCCACTTCTAAACCCCTATGAGGTCTCCCCTCATAAGACACGAGTAGGGGGCAGGCTAACGCAAGCTCTGGCAGAATGGCAGGCTATTACGTCAGATGCTTGGGCATTGGAACAGTTGCCCAAGGTTACTGCCTGCCCTTCCTACATATCCCTCAGAGTCATCCACCGGGGAACAACTCTTTGAAGTTTCCAGACCCGCTCCTTATGCAGGAGATTGTAGAACTGCTAGAGAAAGGTGCCATAGAACCGGTACCTGTAGCAGAGAGGAACAAGAGTTGGTATTCTCCCTACTTCCTAGTACCAAAGAAGGACGGAGGCCTGAGACCCATCTTGGACTTGAGGGAATTGAACAAATTCCTCAGGAAAGACAAGTTCAAGATGGTAACCCTTTCTCAGATCCTCCAGGCCCTCCAGCTTCAGGACGCTTATTTCCATGTGCCAATCCATCTCAAACACAGGAAATACCTGAGGTTCACAATTGGCAACTCTCACTATCAATTTCGAGTTCTGCCATTTGGGCTGACCTCCGCCCGAGGGTCTTCACCAAGCTAATGTCTATAGTGGCTGCAAGTCTAAGGAGGGAATGGATCCACGTCTACCCCTACCTAGACGATTGGTTGATCAGAGCAGTATCTTCGGAACAAGCTCAGATCCAGCTACATTATGTCTGCCACTTCCTTCACAAACTGGGCTTCTCCCTCAACTTAAAGAAGTCTCAGATGATAGCATCACAGAGACTCCAGTTCATTGGAGCAGTCCTGGACACTTCCCTAGGGAGAGCCTCGCCACCAGAGGTGAGGGCTCAAGATATTCTACAGATGGTCACCAATTTTCAAAATGCCCAACGTCTACCAGCCTTCAACTTTTTGAGGTTACTAGGCCTCATGGCATCCTGCATCTTCCTGGTGCCAGAGGCTCGCCTGAGAATGAGATCCCTACAGTGGGCACTAAGAACCCAATGGTCGCAATTCTCAGGAAGAATGTCAGATCTCCTTCAAGTCCCGGACAGAGTGGCTCGAGACCTTCAGTGGTGGGCCTGTCGGGAGAACATCTTGAAAGGAAAACACTTTTGGGAACCATGGCCGGAGATAACAGTAGTCACGGATGCCTCACTAACAGGGTGGGGAGCCCATGCCAACGATTTGACCATCAGCGGTCGTTGTCTCCATCGGAGTCTAGACTACACATCAACCTGTTGGAGCTGAGAGCAATCAGACTAGCGCTGAAGGCTTTTCTGCCATCTGTTCAGGGGAAGAATGTCCTAATAATGACAGACAACACAGTGGCCAAGCACTACCTCAACAAAAGAGGAGGCGTAGGATCACTGCCACTGTGCAGAGAGGCGATGCAGCTGTGGTTTTGGGCAATTCAAGAAGCAATCTCTCTATCAGCAGTTCACTTAGCCGGAGAGAAGAACTTGACAGCGGACGCTCTGAGCAGGCAGAGCACAGTCTCCCATGAGTGGGAGCTAGCTCAGGAAGTCCTTCAAGAGATCTTCGACCTTTGGGAACCCCTTAAGTGGATCTGTTCGCCACCAGTATCAACAGGAAGTGCGATCAGTTTTGTTCAAGGGAATTTCCCCCGAGAGGAGCTCTAGGAGACGCGTTCGTAGTAGACCGGGAGTTTCCACTTCTATACGCATTTCCTCCAGTCCCTGTCATTCCTCAGATGATCAGGAAGTTGAGAAGGTTCTGGAAGACTATGATCCTAATTGCCTCGGATTGGGCCAGGAGAACGTGTTACTCGGACCTTCTGGACATGTCCATCTGCCCTCCGATTCGTCTTCCGCAAAGAGGATCTTCTCTCACAGAAGGGAAGTCAGGTTCTCCATCCAGACATCAGAACCCTCAACCTTCACGCTTGGTTTCTGAAAGGTTGAGATACAAGGATTGGGACCTCCCAGATGACGTCATGGAGGTGTTGCTTTCAGCTAGAAGGCCAGCAACAAAGACTTTATACTGCTGCCGTTGGAACAGATTTTGCAGCTGGTGTAGAGAAAAGAATATCGAACCCTTTTCATGCAGTACACCAATGGTGTTATCTTTTTTGCTCTTTTTGGCAAATTCAGGTCTTCAAGTTGGTACGATCAAGGGCTACCTCACAGCGCTGTCAATCTTTAAGTGCACTGCGGAGGAGCCATCATATTTCAAATTACCCCTAGTAATCCAATTTCTGAAAGGGTTAACTAATTTCTATCCCCCAAGGCCGTTCCCTTGTGGGAATTAAATCTAGTCTTAAATTATCTGATGGGTACTCCTTTTGAACCACTCCATTCTTGTTCATTAAGATTTCTCACCCTTAAAGCAGTCTTCCTAGTGGCTCTAACATCTGCCAGAAGAGTGAGCGAGTTACAAGCTCTATCTTGCAAAACTCCTCATACAATTTTTCACAAAGACAAAGTTGTTTTACAAGTGAAGCCTAATTTCCTCCCAAAGGTCGTCTCTGAGTTCCACATCACTCAGAAAATAACCTTACCTTCATTCTATCCTCCCCATCCAGGGAAAGAGGAAGAGAGGCTACGTAGGCTGGATCCAAGGCGTGCCTTGAGTTTTTATTTCAACAGACTTGCTAGAATAAGGTAAGCTGACCAACTGTTTGTGGGTTATGCAGGACACAAATTAGGATTGCCAATCACAAAACAGACCATTTCAAGATGGATTATTTTAGCCGTTCTAGAATGCTACAGATTGGCACGGAAAGAACCCCCTCTACATCTTAGAGCTCATTCAACCAGGGGTATCGCAGCCACTTCAGCTCTCCAAAGAGGGGTACCGATTCGAGACATATGTGCGGCTGCCACATGGTTGTCCGCACATACCTTTACAAGATTCTATAGTCTGGATTCCTCCTCTAGCCAGGAGACAAGATTTGGCAAAGCTGTGTTACACTCTGTTCATTCTTAAAGGGGAATATTCCAATTTTACTCCCACCTCTTTCACACCACTGCTATGGGAGTCTATCAAGATAAGGAATACGTCGGAGGACACAATCCCTTCGAAGAACAAGTTACTTCTTACCTTGTAAGATTCTTTCGATGGGATGTTCCTCCGATGTATTCCTTATCGCCCCTCCCAGCCATCCCCGCAGTAAAACTTCCCTTGTAGTTGCAGCTTACGCTCCTTCAAGGTCAATAACCAATTCATGCACAGCTAATTTCAAGCTTCAAAACGGAACTGAGCAATGGCCGCTGCGCGAGTCTATTTATACGCACGATGACGTTGGCGCCGAGACGGAGGCTGTTGAGGGACACCAGCTCGAGGGATGTCGACGTGCAGCGCCTTCTACTGAAAAAACTTCCGAGGCCAGCAAGCTGGAATGTAATCTATCAAGATAAGGAATACGTCGGAGGAACATCCCATCGAAAGAACGTTACAAGCTAAGCAGTAACTTGTTCTTCTTGATGTTAGTTTTAGAAAGTTTGTATGCAGACAATCAGTTCCATATAATCCAACTCTTCCTTGGTTTGTTTGTACTGGTTTTTCAAAAGTTCTTTTTCAAAATGAGAAATTCCACAAGGTTTTCATGGCGGATTACCTGATGTTTTTTTTTTCCTCAGGAATACTCTTGTGAACTCTTCATATTTCCTGGTGTACTCCCATACCAGGTATCTTGTCACTATCAAGATGTCTTTGTTCAACCTTACAACTACAAATGCCTGGTGCATCTACACACCTTCTCTGCTCAATGTTTTGCAACATGTGTACATTTCTTTTTATAACTTGAATGGATTTCCTGGTATACTCCCCTGCCAGGAATCCTTTGATGGGTTCTTCAGACCCCTTGTGTACTCTCTTGCCAGATATTTTCCCACAATTTTAAAGCTTACATTACATTTCAAAGTTCCCGGACTATTTGACTGTCAGGGCTTCCTGGTGTACTCCCCTGCCAGGTATCTTGTCACAATGTCTTACAGCCTTATGTGCTTTTTGTGGATTGCCTGGTGTATTCCCCTGCCAGGAATCCTTCTTTGGGGTCCTACAGATCCCCTGGTGTACTTCTCTGCTAGGTATTCCCACCCCCCTCACCACCAATGTCAACTGCCTGGTGTACTCCTTTCACCAGGACTTCATTTCACTGGCCTTTTAATATGCCACAGTTGTATCACTTCGCCGTATTTCTATTTTCTTGCTTAAGGTAATACTTGTTCCAACTTTACCCAAATTGACATATCATACATAGAGACTTGTTGCGGTCTTTAACTTATTGGTATTTATTTGCTTAGGTTAACACCAGCTCCAACATTTCACCACATTGACATCTCACACATAGGGACTTGTGCAAGTTTTGTGGTTGCACTTTTGTCTTGTCGGTATTCACAAATTCTTAATTAATGTACTTGTTTACATGCCTGTCTGTACGCCCCAGGGTCTGCAATGGTTCTGGGCAAACTCACCAGTGATTTGCTGTGTCCCAGACCCGTGGCGTGTCTCTGCGATGAAGTGCTCTCTCTCTGGGACAGCCTCTGTCTTGCTGCAGGCATTCCTCCAGCGTTTCTTTCAGCTCCGCCCTCACCAGTCGGCTTCACTCTCTGGCCTGGACCGGCGAATGCTGCCTTCTAGCACAACAGTATCCTCAGGGGCTCTGCTGCTCCCGGTGCTCCAACGGTCCTCCAAAGATGCTTGCAATGTCTCTCCTTCTTTCGCGCCAAGCTGGTATGTGACTCTCGTGTTTGCAAGCTGCTGCATGGATGTGCCTGTTCTTTCAACTTCCTCCAGCACGGTTCTCTCCAATTCTGTCTGCTTTTTGAGTGTGGATCCCATTTTTAAATGTCCCGAGCGCTCGTGATTCAACCAAAAAACTAGTCTGCACATTCAGTTTTGGGTTTCTTTCAATCCGCATCAACTCTGTCATTGTCTCAGTACTGGAAGCTTTGTGAGTTGAAGTCCCTAGAAATCCTGTGATTTCTAAATTGATGTTTAGAAGTCTTACTTAAAAAACATCAGAAACAGGAAATGTTGTAGGTGTGTTGTGTATGCTTTGATGTGTGAATGGAACTAGAGTGACTTAAAGCATTGGGTTTCTGGGTTCTACAAGAAGGATTTGTGGGGTGACAACCAGCCATCAAGGACATGGATATTATAAGATCTTCAGTGGGACGGAGAGAATAACTACTCTCTTCCAATGGAGTCCTCCTGTATGATCCGCTTTCATATTACCACTCCCATGGCCAGGATCGGGTAACGGCTGCTGTCCCCTGGCCACATGAGAGGAGATCACAGCTGGGAAATCACTGATGACTCCACAGGATAAATCACGCTTCCCACCTTCTTTAAACATGGCCTGTAAAATCTTTCACCTTCCCCGCCACCTCCTTGGGCATTTCTCCCGCCAATTCTTTCAGGCCCATTATCTGCAGGTTGTGCCTTTATTTTCCAATTCATCCACCTTCAGCAACACCTCCGCCTCTCTAGTTTCACGATTCATCAGTCTCGCATCATATTGCATCGCCAACATTTTCCCGTGTAGCTGGTTGTTTTCCAGGCCCTCCAATTTAGTCTCCAAGGCATCAACTCTACCTCTCAGATCCACAGTCGAAGTCTGAATGTTACCCATGAGTGCTTTTATTTCCAGCATAATGCCCAATATGTCTGTCTTGGTAGCGAGAGGAGTCTGGCCAGATGTGCTTATGTCTTGAATACCTGGCTTGCTCACTTCTTCTAAACCTCTGCAGGGACTAAATTCCGTGCTGATGTCCCCGTTACCCCCACTCCTCTGGGCTCCAGTTCAGGTCTGGAAAAACTATGCTCGCTTTCCTTCAAATGGGCCTTTGATCAATATGGGGCTCACAGCCCCACTACACAGACCAGCCAGCACAAATCCACCTTCCTCACAATCTGCCTCTTTTCCTGTGGAACCAACAGTTCTCTCCCTCCCTGGACTGCAGACCAAGAACACCACTTCCTCTCACCCACCTATTCGAGGACCTTTGCACACGTACCTCATATCTACCGACTCCACATCCTGCCGGGGCATATCTCGCCGGAATGGAGTTGCTCTCTGAGGCTTCCTCTTGGGACAGGCCCTCGCTCTGTCCCCAGGACCGCTTCACTGTCCTCGAGCCACAGCTCCTCCTGGCGGGGGCTCCTAACTTGCACGGGCGCTCCATAAATCAAAAACATGGGTTGCTCCTGCGCTCTAGCGCCATGCACCACAGGGCACACGGGGCCTGATCTGCCTCAGGAGCGAGGGATCTCAGCAGCTCGTGACACTAGAGCGAGGCCAGGGGCAATCCGGTGACCCTACCAGGGGTCCCCAACCTTTTGTGCGCACTGAGCAAAATTGGCATATCAAATTAAATGGTGAGCAACATCCATTTTTCGGCACACAGTTGGCGGACAAATGATTGCAACACAAATTACAAATGTAACAAAGTTAAAACTGCATATAAAACATTTAGAATTTGCAGTACTTAATAGTTCTCTACACCACGTGTTGTTCTAGTCAAGGAAATGTGCAAGGCCTTTAACTTCATTAAGTGGTTGTTTACAAGAGATGTTGAGGAAATTGAGTGGTCAGTAGTACATTTTTAGACATATAGGACCAGTCCAGCTTTTCAAAAATAGAGTAGGAGTAAATAAACATTACCAGGGGTTTCAGGTTCCGAAGCAAAATATTAGTGCAAATGTATGGACAGTAAAAGTGCCAACAAACGGAGCACTGATTTGTCAGGTCTACTGAGATTCTGCCTAGGATTTTATGGGATCTTTAATGGCAAATGGTGCATTCATAAGCATGCAAGATCGGCAATACTAGTCCAAAGTCATTGATGACTGTATTGTGGATGGTTTTTTTCTTCAGGAATGTTACGAAAAGTTACATTTCTTATTGATCAAAGAGTAAACACAGTCCTCTTGAGTTCCATTTTCCAATGGCCAGGGTAGGCACCACGAAGAAGATATCTGACAGCCAGAGGGGCTGGTTGGCAATTCCTACGCTCAAAGAGTAGGCATTGGAAAGAATTACTAATTCACAAGAAATTAAGATATTCTCTTAAAACTGTTGAACCGTTCAGAGGCCACAAAGGAAAGCGTCAGTTTGTTTGGGTCTTTAGGAGAAACTATCCAGGACAGAGCTATTGGCAAACGGTGCCCCCAAGTTCAGGAGTTCCAGGTCATAGAAAGGGATGCACAATGGTTCGATGCAGAATGTAGAATCTCAAAAAGAAAACTGAACCATGATTTCATGAGGGGTGTGTACACTGCTGGTCAGATTTATAGTTTTAAAATGGCATAAAAAATTGCCTTAAGACAAAAAAAGAATTTGAGAAACAATGGGAGCTTTTTTGAAGGACGCCAAATCGTTTTATGTTTATTGCTGTTGTCAAGAAAGGCATTATGGGGGGGGCGTGGCCAACGGACGGACGATGCAGACGTGATCTTGCATCGCTCCGGGGCCGCCAGCAAGATCCTGCTGAAATCCTGCCGTAATCACTGACCTGTGAGGACCAAAATCGCTCTGGTGAAGCAAGAACCGCTGCGGAGCAAAACCGCCTGATCCCGAACCGAAAACGGTGCGGGAAACCCTGGCTGAGACGCGCGGAAGAAGCGAGGCCTGCAACGCGCGAGACCGACAAAATGGCCGCCATACGCAGCAACTGACCTGGGGCGCCGTGCGGCAACGGTGAAGTCAACCTGGGAGGAGGCCCCGTGCGGGGGCTGAGATAGTGTGAAAGAGACTGCCACTACGAGCGCTGAATTGCCGTGCACTGGGGGACAGTGAGCTTGGTCGAGGTCGCTGCCCGCTCCCCATCGGTGGGGTGGCAGCAGGCCCCAGGGAACGAGCGACCTCACCCGAAACACAATCCTCTGCGGGCCGGACTGCTCGGCTGTCACTGCTGCCGACGCGTTGCATGGAGGGCTGCCTATCATAGCCCGCCCCCGCGACAGGAGCCACGACACTACTGATCCACAGTGCGGAGACTGCAACCCCAACGGCCCATAAGAGACCCGGTGTGCACGGAGGCGGAGGGGGACGAGGAGATCGCTACCCGGAGGACAAACAGCCCAGCGGATGCCGCCGCCGAGATACGGGGGCCTTCCCGCCATCACCCGCCCCGGGCCCGAAGCTGAACTGCGGGCGCTCCGCTCCACGTAGAGCGCCCGCCAAACCCGCATCAAACATAGCGGTAAGGAGGGGGTGATTGGTTGGAGTGGGCGAGCTGCATTTCTCAAAGTGCAGGGGGAAAGCACCCTAAAATATTTAACTGGAAGCGGCGGGGGACATAAGTACCAATTAAGGCAGCACAACTAAGGGAACACATGATCCTGCAGCGACGACCACACACATAAACGCAGAGCTGCCCTCAGAATCGTGCTGGTACTACCAAGACTGTGAAAGTAACAGGGATACCGAGACTGTCACACCGCTGCACCAGCCTGTGGCCGACACATAGGGAAAGGGCGAAACCAAGAACTTGCCTGAGAATATAACCTCCTGACCAAGCAACACCAGACGAAATACCCCGAAAAAACGACCCAGAAACTACGCACTATATAACGACAGCTAACCAGCAGATAGCTGCTGCAATGGGCAAAGATAAGGCACTAACCACGAAAAAGGGAGCCAGTCAGAGCACCATGGAACAATACACGACCACCACTCTGCCCCCGCCAACAAACTCAGATAGACCTGAAGACCCACAAAACCCTGGAGAATCAATATCCCTGAGGGATGTGATGAATGCCATTGCCAACTCACGATCCTCAATGGAAGTCAAAATGGATGGCATCACCACAGAAGTCTCTCTGCTGCGACATGATCTCCAGAAACTCTCCTCCCGCACTGGTGAGGCCGAGACCCGTATATCTGTTGCAGAGGATGACTTGAGAAGTATGGGTCAGCAAATGAACAGAGCGCTAGAACGCATCAAAGTGCTAGAGTCCAGGGTGGAGGAGGGGGAGGGCAGATCAAGGAGGAATAATATACGTATACTTGGGCTGCCGGAAAAGACTGAAGGGGACTCCATGGAGCTCTTCCTGGAGAAATGGCTCACCGACCTATTTGCCCCCAAGACCCTGTCGACACTCTTCTCAATAGAGAGAGCGCATCGAGTCCCAACGGGCACACCGATACCTGGGAAGCAACCGAGAACGGTAGTAGCGAAAATCCTTAATTACAGAGATCGTGATGCTATATTACAAATGGCCAGACAAAAAGGAGAGATAACATACAACGGCTCCAGAATAGGCCTCTTTCCAGACTTCACTAGGGAGGTACAGAAAATGAGACAATCCTTTGACCCCCTCAAGAAACGCCTACAGGCACTAGATGTAAAATATGGCCTCCTGTTCCCTGCGCAATTGAAGATATACCACAATGGCACCACAGTACATTTCACTGACCCCAGAGAGGCATGGGCCTGGGCTGAGGGACATCTGAAGGGGGAATGGAACCCACGCAAACGACTAGAACCAAGGAGGAATAGACCACGTCTGAATGAGCCCCCAAATGAGATACTCCATCAAGAAATGGAGGCGAGACCCTAGAGAGGAAACGATTAATTACAAACACGACTGAGAGATGAATGAACTCATGACACCTGAGGCACAGGCAAAAGCAATGAATCGAGAAGAAATAGACCAAAGCTAAACGAACCCCCACAAACTACCTCACCAAGATATGGAAGCGATATCACGAAACTGAGACGAATAAATGTAAAAGCGGACAAAAGATGAAATTATCATAATGTGAAATTAAACAAGGACCACCCAACAAAAATAGCAACTAGTGAAATCAATGCTGGCGGCCCCAAAACCTGGCGCGGCACTACCCCCCCGGACAATTACGACGAGCGCACGGAGGTATTCCTAATACCGAAGAGACTATAAGTAGATAGATGTTTTGTTTAATAGGCGACAGATGCTTCAGTTGGGGAAGGAGTATAGGGAGGGGGGATCGGGAGTTACACAGGTATACAAATGACAAATGGCCCATCAGGACCACAACGAATCAGACAAACTCGAAAATGGCAAGAACCAAACACCCACATACGGCCAAGAACTCAGTGAGCAATGACTACGGCTGGACTTAAGGAAAAAAAGCTTGCCTTCATGACATGGAATGTGAACGGCCTGGGGAACAGCATAAAGAGAAGACTAGTAATGCAATATATTACTCGACATGATCCGGATATAGTGATGTTAACTGAAACACACCTGGCGGGCACGAACTGCCAATTCTTCAAAAGAACCAAATACAAAACAGCAATACATGCAGGCTTCTCCATGGGCTCGAGAGGTGTGCTAATACTAATAAACAAAAGAACCCCGATAGATGTAACACGAATAGTCCAAGATCCGGGAGGCAGATTTGTGTTTATGCAAGGCACACTATGGAACCAAACCATAGCTACAATGGTGATCTACTCGCCCCCAGCATTGTTGGCCCCCCTACTAGAAGAAATCACACCGATAATAGTAAATAACCCAGCGGATACACTAGTGATGGGCGGAGACTTCAATGAGGTGATGAACACCGTGGAAGACCGCACACATCAGAGGGGGGGAAATCCGGCAAGACCGACCAAACTGGCTAACTTCGCATCAGCACTGGGCCTTAAAGATGCATGGAGGGATCTCCACCCAGGTGAGAAACAATTCTCTTTCCACTCCGGTGCACATGGATCGATGTCCAGGATAGACTATTTCTTCCTCCCTGGGGTAAATATGCACAAAGTGATTGAGTCAACCCTGCAGCCCCGAGGAATATCAGATCACTCCCCACTCACGATGACGCTCGAGACACAAAGACCCCAGGCCCCACCGAAGTGGCGACTAAATGCATACTACCTGGGATTCCCAGAACTAACGGAGAAAATCCAAGAAACAACCGAAATGTACTTTGAACTAAATCAGAACTCCGTGGATGACGCTGGAATAATATGGGAAGCATACAAAGCAACTTTAAGGGGCGAAATATTAAGCTGGACATCAGCACACAAAAAATTACACCAGCAAAAAGTAAGAGAAGCAGAAGCAGACGTGAAACGAGCTGAGGAGAACCTCATAAGGTCAGGAATGACAGACGACAACACACCCCTAAAGATGGCACAGAAGAAACTACACAATGTAGCGCTGACATGCGCAGAACAAGCGCACAGAACTACACGAGCAAGAATATATGAAACGGGAGACAAAGCCAGCAGAATGCTGGCATGGTTGGAAAGGAGAGAGGATAGACACCTCCTGGTACGACGAATAGGCACCACAGACACGGAATGGACCTCAACAGACTCAGACATAGCGGAGGCCTTTGCAACCTACTATGAGAAGCTATATGAACCACCGACAACTCCGCTGGATGCCACCACATTGGACTCAGTGACCATTCCAATACTAAACGAAACCCAGAAGCTGAATCTTGAGGCTCCAATAACAGAAGAAGAACTGACGACAGCCATCTCCCAGCTACAGAATGGAAAAACCCCAGGACCAAATGGCCTTCCAGTAGAAATATGGAAAAAAATTGGCACCCGAGAAGTGGCGCCGCACATGCTCAAAATGTTCCTGCAGGCAAAAGAGAAAGGCATCCTACCACCGGACCTAAGACAAGCCAGCATAGTGGTAATACACAAAGAAGGCAAACCTCCAGATGCATGTAGCTCATACCGCCCAATCTCTCTCATTAACACGGAAGCTAAAATATTGGCCAAAATACTGGCCAACAGACTGCAAACAGTAATAACCTCCCTGGTCCACCCGGACCAATGCGGCTTCATGCCACAAAGATCCACACGAATGAATATACGCAGACTTTACTCCGCCATTGAAAGATCGGCCACTCTACAGGACCCATTGGCACTGCTAACTATTGACTTTGAGAAGGCCTTCGACTCAATACACTGGGAGGCCCTGTGGTGCATTATGGGTAGAATGGGATTTGGAGAGCAATTCACAGACTGGGTTAAGCTCCTATATAATGCCCCGATGGCTGAGGTTAGAGTCAATGGCTGGTCCTCACGAACCATTAAACTTGGGAAGGGCACCAGGCAGGGATGTCCCCTCTCGGCAATGTTGTTTGCACTCGCAATAGAACCACTGGCGATAATGCTAAGGGAATCTATGGATTGGAGGGGATTCCACTGGGCGCAAGATTGGGAGGACAGGGTGTCCCTATACGCAGATGATCTACTAATCTACCTTAGTGACCCAGCGATATCCAGCCCCATTGTGACTAACCTACTAACTACATATGGAGCCTTTAGTGGGTTGAAGGTAAACTATGATAAATCCCTGATCTTTCCAATAAAAGGATTAGATGCAGCGACCCTAGCAAATAACCCATTTAGGATCGAGAAAGAGCAATTCCGATACCTGGGGATACAAATCTCAACGGACCTAAGTCAGTATATAAGGAGGAACCTGCACCCAGTAAGGGATAGATTTGTAAATGACGTTAAACAGTGGATGGCCCTCCCGCTCACCCTACTGGGAAGAGCTGCTTTATTCAAGATGTTGGCCCTCCCCCGGTTCTTATATGCCCTGCAGAACGCACCGCTATATATACCCCGAACAGAATTTTATAAAATAGATGAATCACTTAGGAAACTACTCTGGGGAGGGGGTCACCCACGAATTGCTCTCAGAACCCTTCAGCGCTCAGTGTGGGAGGGAGGAATCGGGCTGCCACACCTACAGACGTATTATTGGGCTGCCCAAATGTCGGTAGTGGATGATAGTCTGCATGCTGATCCAATGATACCACATAACAGAGCAGATGCACAAGCGAACCATGGAGTCACCCCGCTAGAAAGCTTATATCAAAAGAAAACCCGACAAGCTACACCCACAATGATAACTCAGAGAACACAGATCTGGATGGATGCGCATAAACACCTAGGATGGGAGGGGAAAGTCACTCTGAAACAACCCCTGTGGTGGAATAAACACCTCCCGGAACTTAAAGACATTCCCAAATGGGCGGTCTGGGAGGAGGCGGGTATACAGACACTAGAAGACCTGGTACAGGATGGCGAAATCAAGACATTCCAGGTCCTGCGGGACGAGTTCGACCTCCCCATCACAGAGCACTTCCACTATTTACAAATAAGGCATGCACTCACTGCAAGCGAAATAGACCTCCCGAATATACCGGAATGCACCCCGATCGAGAGGAATATAGTGATGGAACGGATTGGGCATAAAGTAACCTCCACAATGTACAATGCCATCAATTCGTTTGCCACGAAAGAACTCACAGGACTTAAAGAGAAATGGGAAAGGGATGTGGGTCAAGTACAAGCGGAAGACTGGACAGTAGCACTCATGCACCCCCGGGAATCAGCAATCTCAGCCAGAATCAGGCTGGTACAGTTAAAAATCCTACATAGGGTCTACTATCCCAGAGAGGCCCTGCACCAATGGGGAAGAGCGACAGACCCCAATTGCTTGAGATGTCACCAGATGAGGGGTACCTTTTTCCACACCTTATGGGAATGCCCGCAGATACAAGACTTTTGGCAACAATGCTGCGATAAGCTCTCAGCAGTACTTGACCGTGAAATACCGATGGATCCAAAACTCCTGATATTGGGAATAGTTGCGGATATAGAGTTATCCAGATTTGAAAAACTCATGTTTGCAACGACTACAAGTCTTGCCAAAAGAAACATAGCCCAACTATGGGGCTCGCCCGCACCGCCGCAATACACCAAATGGGTAGCAGACGTAGACATGTGTATCCCAATGGAGGTGAGAGTGTACACTACAAGAGGATGCCCGGAGAAAGCGGCCAAGATATGGCAAAAATGGGAGGACAGCTGAAGGCAAGTAAAGAACAGACACGGGGACACTGAGCGCCGAACAGTGAATCGATATAAGCCATCGGAACGATGTTGAGAAACTCTAGAAGCAACAACTTTACAATATATGCAAATAGAAACCAGATGCCAGGAGGAAATGTATACCTGTGTGTTTAAATGTTCCAAATGTTTTAAATGTTATTAAAGTGTAAAAGGTTATGTGTGGTGACCAAATGTCAACCACATATTGTTGTTGTGTTTGATGATGTCCACAAAACAATAAAAAATGTTATATCAAAAAAAGAAAGGCATTATGCCATCCCCTTAGACAAGTATTTCTTGGACCACCAGCCCCTCACGGTTACAGGCCAATTCCCTTACTGGACATTGGGGCTCATTACGAGTTTGGTGGCATCTCAATGGTACCGTTACTGCCACTTGGTCCAGCGGTATGACTGCCAGATTCCAATTGGTGGTTTGGCGGTGTTAGTCCTCAATTATGGAGTTCGTAGCACTCCACGTTGGATTTCGTCGGTATTTGATTGATAGAAACATAATGTGGCATCATTTACATTTTATTGGAGACTGTGACAAAACTGGATGCTGTCCCTTCTCCTCTATGGGGGAGACCATTCCCATGGGGCCAGGGAGGTACGTCTTCGGTACAATAGTTCCCCTGAGGGTGGTGCACAGGGAGAGGATCATATGCGAGAGGAAACCCCTCATGGGACTAGGAATGACCTTACCCTGAGAACACACTATCCTCGCCAATCACCAGACCCTAGACCCCCCTTCATATAACCCAAAAAACAACCCTTTCCCTAATAGACTCATGAGCTATAGTCACCCTGCCATTTCCCTAGATAAGTACTGGGACTATGAAGAGCACAACCGACCCAAGGGAGATCAAGGGTAGAAATACAGAGACGAGGAAGAATGGGAAAGAGTTGAAAGATATGCTATTGACAACCACTGAGACAAAGAAGATGCATGGAGGAATGTAAAGTGTTCCGCATAACCAACATGAGCATTCTAGACAACTTGGAATAAGTACTGGGATGAAGAGGAGGAGCGGGGGCATGAAGAGTTCTAAGAACCACAATGAGCAGTCTAGTTGTTGCTGGCTGCTGATTGGCCAATGCAGAGTAGAAAAGGAAGAGGGACTCGGGAAGAAGTTGTCTAGTCCTCCATGAAGGAGCTGCAGGAGTCAGCACGGTGCAGGAAGGTGCAAGGAAGCACACCAGGATGCCAAGAGAAGAGCTGGAAGGACAAGGGCCAGTCCATAGTGGAAGTACCAGAAGGCGACCTGGCAGAGAGAAGCTCCCGGTGTTCCTGCAGATAAGAACCCACTACAAAGGGGGAGCACTCAGGCTGGCTGGTGGGAAACTAAGACGGTGCAGTCAGCATATTAATAGTCACAGTACCAGGCAGGCATGTGAACCATGTCTGTCCCCCAACAAGAGAAACTTAAGAGTCTGGGACTCACCAAACGAAAGCAACATGAATCTTCTTCCTTGTGGCGGTACTTGGGAGGAAAGGGCTCCAAGTACCCACACACAAAGAAGAGGTGTCTGGGACCCACTACACGAGAACCACACAAGTCATCTTCCTCGTGGTGGTACATGGGCGAAGGGAGATCAAAGTACCCTCATGCAAAGAAGGGGGGTTTGGGACCCACTACACGAGAAACACACAAGTCCTCTTCCTTGTGGTAGTACTTAGGAGAAGAGGGCT
This sequence comes from Ambystoma mexicanum, assembly GCF_040938575.1. Classification (NCBI taxonomy): domain Eukaryota; kingdom Metazoa; phylum Chordata; class Amphibia; order Caudata; family Ambystomatidae; genus Ambystoma; species Ambystoma mexicanum. The sequence goes on from NC_090927.1 coordinate 454,668,868, forward strand.
CCCAGTTCCCAAACATAAAGAGGGGCCTGGGGCCCAATCCCATGAGAAGAAGGGAAACCACAGAGTAATTTACTAAGGACCATACTTGGCAGGGACGTGAACCAAGTTGGCCCAAGCAGAGAGAGAGAGAAGTAGAGATCTGGGACCTACAAGAGAAGGAACCAGGACAAGGGAGTTGTTGCCCCTGGTTGTTGCGAAGTTTGTGCAACAGAGAAATATCTAAGAACTTTATGGAACTTTGGGTTTGGAACCTTATTTACTTGGAATTCTTTGATTGGATCGACAACCTATTCTTCTGAATTAAGAAGACCTTTTGTTTTTATAGGTTAGTCAATAGTGTGAGGGATGAAAATAGGCTTCGGACTTGTGATAGTGGACTATTTACTTTAAACAAGACATCCTGACAGTTTCCTTAGTTCTGGTTGAGGAAGACAAACCCCTCTTAGCTTTAGCGAAAGGCAGGAGTTTCCCTAGTACCCCACCCTTTTACTTTCAATAAAAGTATATGTCAATCAACATGGGCCCACTGTGTCCGAGTCCTACTTCTACATTCTTGCAGGTCACTAATGGTTTTTTAAGTCTTATCCAACGTAATACGGAGACATCTCAGCATCTGTCCAATATACAAGATTGTGGAATTATACATTGTTTTCCAACACCAATAAAGGTGACATGCAGGGATGTCGGTTGGACCCAATGTATTCCTTTTGGGTGTTGATTCTAGTACTTCTCTTAGGAAAGTTAATCCACCCTCCACCTGAAGGGTTCATTTTATAGCATTCTTCCTTATGCAGAAAACACAGCTATTTTGCACTTGCCCCCAGCAGGTCTCCAACAGGGCCTGCTAAACACAAGTTACTATTTTGGGAATTACAGTTTGAAATGAAATATAATAAAAACAAAAATGATGGTGTTCAGGCAAAGAGTGAAACCTTGTAGCTAGTTTTTAAATTAATGTAGAGATGAGGGGGCAGTCTCCTTTTTATTTGAGCCTACTCTTCTGAAAGAGCACTGCTTGCGTCAGTCATTTTAACAAGATAGCTGAAAAGGCATCATTAATGATTAAATGTCTTTTTACAGTGTTATTTCAAGTTTGCTGCGTTCTGCTAGGAGAAGTGTCTGGCAGTATATAAGACAAAGGTCTGCTCCATGATTTTAAGTCCGCAAAATCTAGGGTGGTTAGAACTTTCATTTTCTGGAGGGGTTGCAAAATAAATTCCTGTGCCGAATAGCAGGTCTCTCTGCAGATACACCCGCTAGCGCCTTGTGAGCTGAATTGGGGGTCTTCAATTTGAAAGTGTCATGCCAGCTAAGAATGTTCCTTATTTTTTAAAAGCACATCTGGGATTTTCTACTAATCATAAAGTGAATTTCAGTGCAAGTGCGATTGTAGCCTTCCCTAGGGAAGAAAAATACTTGTGGTGGTTGTAAGGCACTGTCCATTTGGATAGGGATGGGATATAACTAAATTTGGTGCATTAAGCAACCTCAAAATAGCTCCAAAATCAAGAGCTTGTCTGATGGAAAAAGAGTCAGATGTCCAAAATATACATAGGCTGCCCACTTTAGCCTTATATACAGACTTAAGTACACATATAAGATGGCAAGGAGAAATCTGTGAAATAAGATACCCAGAATGCAGGAGGCTGGTGGTAATGATACGTTTAAATGTACCCACTCCTTAATAAATTAAGAAAGTGTGCAGGAGGAAGCACAAAGTGTGCTTGCAAAATAGGAGTCCAAGATTTGGTTCATTTTCTGTTAATTTGCCGTTGTTTCTCTTTTTTGCTAAAGCGTGGAATGCATGGGAGCTATGTTATATATAATTATTTGTAATGATCAGACTTTTATATATAGCAAGTTTGAATATGTTAAAGTTGTTTTTTTATTTTGGGCTTGTTCTGTGTGAATTGTATGAAAAATAGGAAATGTTTTTAAATGTTGCTGACTTAATGGAGAAATACGATTAAATATTAATTAGTACTTCAGGTCATTACATGGTAGGCTTTAAAGATCACTTCATTGGGCCTTTGGAGGTTACCTCCTGAGAATTATTTGCGAATGTTATGGCAAATCCTGAGTTTTAAAGCTCCAGAAGGCTGTTGTATTGGTGAAAAAATGGAATAAAAATAATACTTTTCTCAATTATTTGGAGCCTATTTTCTCTGCCCATAGGGAATTTTACACAACACTTATAGGCAAACATTGGTCAAACCTTTGAGCATTTGATGACCGCTTCATAGAGGGGTGTGGTGGTGTTAACGAAGTATTTTAATCAATTAATTGGCTTCTTCGTTTAAACCTCTTAATAATAACTTAATTGGATTGGAATACAGGACAAATTAATTATGAAAAATGTAGCATGCATTTACCGTATCTGCCCATTTAACAGGTGCCAGATGGGCAGAGTATCAAACGATGACAATTTTTCCGCTACGACACTATGTAATAATAAATACAGGTGACACCAAAATGAATATTGTCGATAAATATGAATGGTGGCATCAAAAACAAACCTCACTTGGACAGAAAGTGTGGATGCACAATATTTAATAAAGGAAAGTTGGGTATGCATACCACCTCCTTGTCCATTATGCTCATACTAGCTGTACCAAGGAACAGAATATGCCAATTTTCTCCAAAACACAAACATGGTTCAAATATTGTACTCATTAATACATTTGTCAGCTGGGCAAAGTAACTGGATATGACAGGGTTTTTAGCAATGACACTACCATAACAAGTAAGGACATTTACTGAAAAATTATGTGCATGGTGGCACCAAACACAAATCTTGCATGTATAGAAAGAAGCCAGCTGGAAACACAGCGGCTCATTGCCAACATTCTTAAACAGTCCAAGACTCTGTCCTGACTACAGTGCTACTGAGGTCTCATCCATTCAGAACCTTCTTCTAGGCCTCCATAACATGGCCCACAGCAACTGGCGAGCAACAAGTTAGGGTGCCGCGAGCAACATGTTGCTCCCGAGCTACACGTTGGGGATCCCTGCTTAGCCCATTCCACGGGCAACAACCAACATCCGCTCACTGTCACCTCAAACTCCCTTCTACCGTGTGTCTCTCCAAAGGCATCCGCCGCAATTCGTTCAACTTGTTGGGCTGGTGTTCAGGTGGCCATCTTCGTCCACACTCCCTAGAGGTCTCCCATTGGGCCTTTTTAAACTGTTCACCACAGCCCAATTGCACAAGAGAACATTCTAAGAAAGTAAAGCTTTGTAGCAAAAGTGAAAATCACATCAGAATGTGAGGCTAAGGTGGTGGGTTTTGTTTTGTGGTTAAAAATAAAAAGCACAGCAGTGCCAGTAGAGTTGAGATTTTGCTGCTAAGCCGATAGTTTCTGGTCTTCCTTCTCCTATTCTTCCTCCTGGAAAGCAGGTGCTCTGCAAGGCCACTGCTACCACTAGGCAAGATTATGTGCTTGACTATAATGTGAAAATGTTGGTGGCAAATGCTGCCAAAGCCAATAACCACATACATTTTTGGTATACATTTAATATTTTCTCTCCAAGTGTGAAGTGGGTGGCCCTCTCGGCACTGTCTGCAGAAAATGGCGAAGTAGGCATCCTGAGGTTCGGGTCGGGACACCGGTGTGTGCGTGGTACGCTGTGCTGTGTACAAGGCCTCAGGCCATAGCTGTGCATTAACACTGCTTGTGACTGATGCTCATGGGAATGTACTTCTCATCTGGACCAGTCGTCTAGTCTGAACTGTCTGTGGCTGGCCCTGCACACTAGCTGCATCCTGCCACAATGGGTGACATCACTGCCTGCTGAGAGAGACTGGCACAAGGACAGCACAGGCAGGTGTGGCGTGCCCTATTGTAATTGTTCTGCCTCATGGTCTCGGAGGGGGCAATAGCTGAACTAGGTGGGATAGAGAGTAGATGTATTGAAGCAGAAAGGAGAATGAGTGTCTTAATGTGTGTGTATATTATTGTGGCCATGTGCCATAATAGCTGGGGTCCGCTGGACCATGTTGCAGGGAGAGGGGCAGGGTGATGTTTAGAACTGCGTGCATTGCATATAGCTGCCAATACTGCTTTCCTGTTCAATAACCTCCTAGGAAAGCAGAAACTGAGTGACACGGACACAATGACTTAACAATTCCATCTCTTTACCTGTCGACATGCGCTCATTGCCTCCACAGGCTCCTTATCTTCCATTTTTTTTTGTGCCTCGAAACCTGGAGCCTGTGGGTGCTAAACAAACATAATTACAGTTGTGTTTGTATTTTTGGCACTGAGATTTCGGTGGCCATCTGACCTTGAGGAAACTGTTCTGCCGTTTGCCGCCAGCTTTGCCTTTGACCCCAGCACAGGTTCTGACAGCCAGCCTGCTGCAATGTGCCTTGTAATGCTAAGCATGAAAGACGGACACAGAGCTCAAGTTATCTCTGCCCTTTTATGTGCAGCCCATAAAGCTGCTGCTTTCATATGCTTTCCTTTAGTCCTAGGTTTATTGCAGTTTACCGAAAGTTTGAGGTGGCACTGCAGCTCAAACCATGCATCAGAAAGCAGGGCTGTACTGTACATTGATGTTATTTAATTTTGTACTGTCCCTGGGGAGTGCGAAATTAGGCTTTCTGTGTTTTCTTTGCCCCACTCCCATATTCCTTAGTCCTTTAGTTTTATGGCCTTGTTTGTCCAGTGCTAGTGCCTTTGTCTTTTATCATGCAGACCTAATACATTATCACTCCCATTTAAATAAACTTTTTCACAAGGAAGTTGCTATGTGGTGTGTTGCTCTGCCCAAACTAAGATTTAAAGGCACAGAGAGTGGGCTTAGGTGGGAATACTGTAAATCGCACTGTGGAAGTGAAACCATGAGCCGGGTCTTGCAAGGGCTAATTTAACTAAGGGGGAGGGGGCTTGAAAGGAGACAGAGGTGCAGAGGAGCATCCTGCCTTAAACCTCAAAGGTATTGTATCTGCAGAAGCAATTTCTTTCTATGCTGCTACTCAAGTGTTGGAAGACGGATATTTTATTATAGAATAAAAAAAAGCCCTTTTGCAAGCTTCGTGGTAGGAATGGTGATCAGTAACTACTCCCTTATAATGAGTGTGTCACTGTTCCTAGTTGCTGAATTTGCAGACTGTCCTGTTTGTCATTGTCTATAGCTGAGCCTAAATACTCACCTTTTCTGTCTGTTCACAACAACCCTATAACTGTGGCCAGGCACAGGCGGCGTGTTGCGAGGTACTTGACAATACAGGTGACAGTCACCCATTTCACCAGCATTGTATGAATGTGTTTTTCTTTTTCTCAACTGAGATGAGACGTAGGCAGATGCATTGCAGATTTACAATGCAGTCTATAGTATGTCAGCTTTTATTGGACCCAGGATTTTGTCGGGACAGTTCCAAGATTTGATTTCTGCCACAATTTCACTCTGCCTTGGTCTAAGGTTTGAGTTAGGTCAATAAAAGCAAGGAAAACTCGAGCCCCCCCTGTCTGTGATCTTGCTCTTTAGGACACTCAGTAGCATGATGTTTGCGCTTGTTCCCATGTTTTTCTTAAAGCCCGTTTGCAGAGGATCTGCACACAGGGCCTGAGTTGCCCATGTTTGAAATTTGCTTAGCAGTAGCGATCCGTAAACCTTCCCAATTACATAGATCGGGACTACTGTTGACAAGGTCCAGGATATTGGTATTTCCTTGGCTTCCGTGCATCTTTTGAGGACAAGGCTGATGAAAGTTGCCCATTCCTCTGGCAGGGTCTTCAAATCGATGTTAGTGATCCCGTCCGGGCCTGGCGCTCTAGAGTTTTTCAACTTGCAGATGGTCTCCCTGATGGTTTCTTTGTTGTGTAGATCAACCCATGGGGTATTATGCTCTTCCTGCGCCAAAGGCCTGGCTATAGATGGAGATTGGAATAGATACATATAGAACTTCACCCAGGTGCCTTCTGAGATGGTGTTAATTGGTGTGTCATTGGTTGGCCTATCCGTAGATCTAATTAAGGACCAGAATTCACACGCGTTGTGACCGCTCACATGTTTCAACATTTCCTCCGAGTCTCGTCGGTATAGTAATAGTTGGTGTTCTTTTAACCAGGTCTTGTATTTGTTTGTTGCTTCCAAGGGGGCATCTGTTATCTTTAGTGTTTTTGTGCGTTGCCAAGGGCTGCATCAAATTTGTGGGGTTTTTGTGCAAATGCAGGCCCTTTTATTTATTTATTTATTTATTTATTAACTTCACCCTGTAGTTCACAAGCAGAGGCCGATTGTCAACTAGAACTCCAGTTCTGTAGACAGAGTTTGCTTTTTTAGACAGGTTGAGGACCATGTTATGGTCAACCGGTTGTTGTCACTCGATGTTGTTTTTATAACTTTAAATGATGTTAGCTCAAGAATCAGTGAGCGCGATGCAAAGATGTAGTCAATTTTGGCGGTTATGTTTCCTCTTTCCCAAGTTGGTATTTGATCTGGATGATTAAATGCGGTGGCCGTGTCAAAGAGGTGTCTTGAGTCCATTAGATTTGACCAGGCGCTGCCTCGTTCGTCGGTTGGCTGCCTGTGAGGCACAGATGGCTTTGTTTGGCCTTGGTTTTTGCAAGTTGCATTTAGGTCGCCACAAATGAGGAGGTGTGCTCCTTGGTGTTCTAAGTATTTATTGTCAATTTTGTTTTCTATCATCTTTAGGAAGTCTTTGTTCGAAATCCCCTGAGGGTTCCAGTATATGTTCATGATAACTGGCGTAGTAAGATGTTTCCTTGTTTAAGTGGTTCCAAGATGCTAAGACTACCAAGAGTAGTAAATTTGTTGTCAGGACACTTTCTACCTGTATTCTGCTGATAGAGCAAAATGCCATCATAAGACCAGAAGATGATAGTCCTTTTCCCCCCATTTCGGGTGGGTGAAATGACCAAGTCGAAGCTGTCCAGATGACCAAGTCGAAGCTGTCCAGACTTGGTATTTCAACCAGCCACGTCTCTTGGAGGCAGAGGATGTCAAACAACCCCAGGTCAACGTCGCCTGGGACCGTCAGGTGTTGGAAACCCAGCGTGTTCCAAGAAACCAGCCTCAAAGTTGTAGAGAGTAGCATTTGTTCTTGATGATTTGTGCTGGCGAATTGCTACTTTCTTAGTCGAGCCGATATGGCCTTGGGAATTCATGCCCAAAGTTGGTGCTTTGCGTCCGGTTTGTCCTTGTCCTGAACAGTTATGCTTTGTAGGTGGGTATCCTGGGTAATTGTGCTTTTTTATTTTTATCAGAGGGCCACTTGGTCATCTGCCTGTCTCGAGGGGGTCCTTAGAGGTTGGAGAGCTTATTGTTTTGAGGCTAGAACTGAGTTTCACTGGGAATCCCAAGGATCTGTTGTTCAGATCTCTTTTCATTATGCCTTTTGTTATTCATACCTCTTTTTTTCCCCGAGGTGCCACTTGCTCTGGAATAGCGTCTTGATCCACATTGTTCGAAGCCCTCTGCTGGCTTATCTGGGCAAATTTCTTTGCCTTTAGGAGTTTTTAGCTCTGAGCATATCGGAGAGTCGGGGTTTGCTTTTATTTCTGTCAAGTCATAGCCTAGCCTTAGAGGTTTGTCAGATGAATCTCTTAGCATATTTTCCACGGTTTGTGAGGCTGTGTATAGATGGGTAATTGCTTTCTTCCCTTCGTGGCCAGGCTCTACGATCTTTAGGTCTTCTGACTTTAATGGGCACAGGTTTGAGACTCCATGTAATAGCTTTAAGACCGTTCGTCTATTCAGGACAATATATTCTCTGTTATCAGTTCGATGTCCCAGCTTGAAAGTTGGTTTGTTTTTTTCCTCTGTTCGGCGCCCCATACTGTTCTTTAACGTCTCTATCTCTTTGGTCGAACTCTAATCTCAGATTTTCATGGGACTTTTAATTACTGATGAGTCACAGTAGTTTCTTGGGGTCCGTGATGCTCCTTTGATGTGATCTTGGTCAGTCGTTCTGACTCCCTTCGGTGGACTCCCGCGCCTGGAAAAGTCTCTCGCCATGGATCGATAGTGGTTGGAGGATGGTTTGTCTTTCTTGGTCAGGTAATAGTGCAGCCTTTGGGCACCAGTTTGGTGTTCAGTTTGTTCCTTCGAAGTGGGAAGATCCATCAGCTCTTTCACCTCCAAGAACTCTTCCACTTTTTTTGGTGATGTAGAGTGATTTGAAGTATTTTTAGAGTGGTTTTCCGTATTGGGAGTTATTGTCTCTTTTGCTTAAGACGATTGATTTAGTGGTATGGTTCTCAGAGCCGGTGTTGGTTTCTGCGTTTCTTTATCGCCAACCACCACTACCTGTGTCTCTTCCAAAGGATCTAGGCGGAAAACAAGTTTTTTGTTATGTTTTCTTTTGGTTTAGTCTTTGTTCAAAGATTGCAAAGTCTTTGTTAAGAGGCTCCTTATTAAGATTCTGTCATTTTACTGTTTTCAACGTCTTCCACAAGTATAGTTTCGTCCTCTGAATATGTACAGTTGTTCCGTATTCTTCATTTGTTAGGTCCAGATGCACCCATTTCTTTTAGTTTTTTACGTAGTTTTTGGTATTTTGAGCTTGTCCTTTTCGTTGTTTGAGTCGTGGCTGATTTGGGTAGGTGTTCGAAGCTTGTGTGTTTGGTGGTTTGTATTTTCCTTTTCAGAGGTTTCTGTGGCCACTTTAGGCGTCTGTGTGCTCCTCTCAACTAAGCTTGGAGGTAATGACGTCGGCGCTGTGGAGATTTTGTCGGTTTGTGTATAGGAAGTGCCGGCCGGCTCCAAGTTGGTTTGGGCTTTAAGTTTGCATTCCATGACGTTGATATACCCTTCAAGGTATATTAGTTTCGAGTGCACCATCGCATAAATCGAGCTGTAATCTTTGAGCGTATCGTTTATCGTTTATCGACTCAGAGTTTACAGAAAGGAGCCAGGGCTATGGTAACTGCTGACATTACTGAAAAAATGTTAAGGTGTATCTTTTGAATAGATGTGTGGGAGTTCACTCTGTCTTCTGTTTCTAGTGGACGAAAAAGGTAATGGTGGCAGTGAAGCCCTTCGTGAAGTCATTGATTTTGGCGGTTTACTATCTGTTGGCTTAGTCAGGTCGAAGATTTCAGGTTGGTTGATTTTGTTCCTTTTTAGGGAAGCTATTTGTACTGCATTCGTCTTTTCTCTGTTTGTGGCGTCTGGAGAAGGTATCAGCCCGCTTTCCCAGTTTGACTCTTGGACCGCGGCGAGGCAGGGCCGAGCCGAGGGTTTTACAGTCAATGGATTTTTGTTTGTGTTTTCTTTACATTGCTGTAGGTCTTCCAGCTGATTAATTTTGGCTGTGTCGTCTAGTGCTGATGCGTCATAATGCAGTGTTTTGCTTGCCGGCGTTTGCCCCTCTCCGCTGCTCTGTATGGCTTTCTTAGCTGAATTTTGACTTTCCTGAATCACGTTTCGACCGGGAATATTAGGTGATTCCTCTGGCTTTCCAAAATGCCATCTGCCATAGGAGAGAACACAGGTGGTGCAAGACTCGCACCGTCATCTGTTTTTCGAAGTTTGGTTCATGTCTGGGGATCTTGGACCATCTCTAATATGACTCTAACATTTCAGCATCTGAAACTTCTCCTATTTTGTCAAACTTAGGTTTGCATTGTTTTTTGAAAAAGTCTTTCAAAGGTTTATATACTGAGGTTTTCCAGAACTAAGATTAAGAGGATCATTGGTTTTTGCTGGTGACTTTGTTTGAGTTTGGCAAGGCCTTATGTGACTAGTGGATGGTGTAGCTGAAGTGTCTGCTTTTTTCTTTAAGGCACTCTTTGTTTGTAAGCTGAACAGGTCTTTTGGTTTGCACGGCCACTCACAAGCGGCCTGCTTGGAAGCACCAACTCCTGCGTCCCACCCACGGAGGAAGCGGCCACGTCCTCCCAGCCAGCCTCCAGCTCTTGCTACGCCCACGCACCGTTCGGAGGGCGACGAGTCTCCACGCCACAACCCGTCCGCTCGGAGGGATGGTCAGCCACCTTCTCTTGGCAAGAACCCTCGGCAACCACTGCCATAACTGCAGTGTGGGGCTTCCTCCGGGTAAGCTCCACCCCTGACTCACCTGCGGTGGCGGACACAGTCTCTCCTCCAACAAGCCGAGCCACCTCTCCGATTCCAGGTGAGAAGCTAGGGCAGGGCGGGTCCTGGAGTCCAAGGGCGGTGGGAGAAAGATCCACTTGCATGGGAGCAAGCCTCCGACTGTGTTGTCAAGTTTGGAGGTGAGAGGCACTTTGTAACAGCCCTAAGTCGTTTTTGTCCAGTTTTTCTTCTCGCCGCAAGCGCGAGCTGCGGAGGCAGCAGCCTTCCTCCTCCAGCATCGCACAGTGAGGAGCGGAGTCAGTAGCATCCCAGGCAGCCATAGAATGCCTGAGACTGCTACGCTGCTGCTACTCCGCGGATGCTCCGTGGATTCAAGGGGTTTTTATACAGTGCTCCTCCTCTAGCACTGGTAGGCTGATAGACACAGGAACTGACGGCAGACTAGGAACAGGTAGAGAGTAACTGCCTGAGACTCCTACTCTGCCGAGCCACTGCAGCTGCTAACCGAACCTGTTGTGTGGGGCCTGGTGAAAGGTCTTTAGCTTCTGATGGTTGAATGTGGTCTGTTTGAAGTATGTGGGCTGTATCAGCATCAGTCCATAGTGCCCAGATCTACCAGGACAAAAGGATCCTCCTTGTATCCTTATAGCCAATCTCAGCAGAGTGGTTTCTGCCATAATAGACTTGTTGAAGAACCAATGTGGGGAGGTTTGAGCAGCTCCTCACTTTTCTGTGCCATGTGGTCAACACTGAGATTTCTTTTTCCAGAGCACCTTAGTCCAGCAACTGTTTCTCAATACCTTTCACTAGTAGAGGAGGGTACATGCATGTGTCAATGCCTGGGTAGCATGTTCGAGGTACACATTGATCCTTTGTCAGGGCAGGATGCTTCGGGTAGTCGCAGCATCGCTAGGGCAAGTTGCCAGAGTGACTTGGTGCAGCCAGGCTGAACATGCTTTCTTACAGTGACATGGAATTTTTTTTTTACTGTCAAATCCAACAGGAGTAAGTTATTGTATGGTACATGTGCGGGTGCAGCCAGCATGTGCTGGCATATATTTTTTCACCACTTGGAATTTAGGAAAATTACAAGTCCCAGAATTCCATGCACAGATAGGACTGGGTGGCTTTCTCGGACATAACCTTTAGAACTCTTCTCTGTAAGGCGATATTAATGTGGGCATTTGTACCAAGTGCAGCATGAAAGGTATGTGTTCAAGTGACTAAGGGGGTGGGTGTGCGCCAATCTGTCACTTTACCAAGGGCGGCAACATTCCTTGCACCTTGGTGCTCTGCCACCTAATGGCCCAAACTAAAAATGGGATTTAGGAGCACTATGACACCTGCTGCCAGAAGCAGGTTCAAAGGCAGGGGTCATTTTCGAGGAAGACAGACGCACTCCCAACACATGCATGAACTCCAACCTACATACTGTGGAATCTGCAGACAGACATGCATTGACAGGGGGAATTGTTTTTGAACCACATGTGGATAAAACCCTTGAAACGATCCAACAAGAACAGATATAAAAACAAGATCAGTTGGAGCCATCTGCCGCAGGCTTTACAATAGGAAGTGGAGCCTAGCATGCAGGTCGCTACAGAGCCTAACCAAGGTAACCTGCCACATGGTAGAAAATGTAGTGACTTTTATACCATGCCAAATCTGTGTCGTAGTCTCAATGTGCCAAGCATTGCCCAGCTGAGTGTGTCCAGACCATGGTCTTTGTAGGGAAAAGTGGGTTTATCTAGGATGAACTGGGAGATTGAGCAGATGATCAGGGAAAAGGGAAAGTGACAGTGTTTTTTTTTTTGGTAGCATGGATGTGTTTTGGACCCAACAAAGGCAGATCATAAATGAAGAGTGCAGAATTTGTTAAACTATTTTTTCTAGGGATCGGTGAAAGTAGGAAACATTGTGAGCCAAGATACAGGGTAAAAGAAAGATATATGAATAGTGGTGTGCGGCTGTGTATTGGACTCTGTGCTCAAGCGGACAACTGGACGCAGGAGAGCTTATTTGCCATGAAATGCATTTGTCTCAGAAGCAAGCCTACAAAATAGTTATCCCGCAGAACAAATATGGCCAAGTCTCAGTTGGACTGTAAAATCAGATTTGTGGCTGAAACGGTTAGAGACCGCAGAGAATAGTTGGACAGGTGTCCTTCTGGCAGAGTGACGTGTGATATTTGTCTTATGTGCAACCGATTCTAGTGAGGGAAGACTGGTGCCGCCAAGTTATGGCTTTAGTACAGCTCTGGTAGCCATGCCCTTCTTTTATTATTATTATTTTTTTTACATATGATAATCCCCTTTACTCTGCTCTTCCTCCTCTCAATCATAACTATTTAAAAGTATTGGTTTGAGAGACCTACCCAAGTATCCCTTGGATACTTATTAATTTTTGTGGTGGAGCCTGCAGGAGACTTCTCCCTACCTCTGTGCATATCAGGAGTGCGTAGAGAGTGTGCATGGGAAGCTATCGGCAACTCTTGACTGCCGTCTATGTTTTGGACTTGGAGCAGCATTAGCAGTCAGAGAGCATTGTTACTCCATTGACCAGGGCTGCAGAGATCGCCCTGCGCTCTGCACTGTGACCTGCAGCTGAAGAGACATTGGACTTAAAACCCCATTGAATGCGCGTCCGCCTTGGGCAATTGGAATTGCTAAGCACAACTGTATTTTGAAAAGCGTGACTTCAAGACTCCAGTAAGGTTTCAATATTGTATTGCCATGCCTGGCAAGGTGAATAAAAAAGTGAACACTGAGAAATGGTGGCCAAGTGGTTGCTAATTCTGGAAGTAAAGGAACAACTACGATGGTATCTGACCAGTTAAGCAAACAGCTGTCACATGATCCTGCAGATAAACCAGGGACAATCACCAAGTACTTTAAGGTTAGTACAGTGCGAGCAGTTGAAGCCCATCCAATACCACAGTTGAGTTTGATAACAACTTGCGTTTGAATCTCTGCTATTTTATATAAGCAGAGTATTTACAAATGGACTTACCAACTGTCGGAAGCCCGATGGGAACTAATGTGACTGAAAAAAGAACATTGCCTGAGGCTGGGCATGTGGAGGATTGTTCGCTAAAACTATCAGCATCCCCTGTTTAACAGGTTTAATGGAAGAACCTCCCTTAAGTCCAACTACTTCACTGACAATTACAGATTGAGGAAGAAGTTGGAAATTATCATATGTCAATGGATAGTTTAAATGAGAGCTGCTTTACATTAGATGTGCATAATATAGCAATGAGTTTTGCTTTAAAACTTTTGTTGAAAATAACTTAATATCCACTACCTGGTGAAAAACATTCCTTGATTCTGTAAAACAATTGATGATAGTGGTGATAATTTAACTATCTCAGTTCTGCACACAACGGTACATTATCTATCTGCCTGCCCTGGGGATTCTATCTATGTAATGAACTTTTGGAGTCTACAAAAGTAGAAATATTGGGTAGTGATGATGAAGAGTCTGTGGTTCCACTTTCTAGGAGAGCAAGAAAATTTAAAAAAAGCAAAGTCATTAAGCTTCTCATCTGAAGTGGCATCTATAATTGTCAAAGATTATCCTTGCCTAAGTAATAATGAAATAACATTGCCAATTTGTTTTTAAAGCACAGAGAAAGGTTGTATGGAAAGATAAGACGGCCTCCAAAGAGGGGGTAATTTGACAAGTTGGCTACTGACTAATGGAGAGATAAAGAGATGTGTGGATTGGCATCAAGCAGTTGCAAATGACGTATTGCACTCAACAAAACAGGACAGTTTCCAGGAAGATACAGTATCTAGAATAGATCAAATAAAGGTGGGTAATAAACCGGGTAATGTTTAAATACATGCCACTGAAGTTCCTAAAGCAACTACTGACACTGGTATTGTGCAATTAGTAAACCCGATTCAGAAAAAGGGAGTAAAGACTATCCCCCACACAATTTACAATATCCAGTCTCTTTGCTATTTCTGACTAGCCCATTAATCGTAGTCGTCTGCTTTCCATCTTTGGTAATGTGCCCGCCTTGAGGATAACAAGCAAGGACTTTGTGTATGTGGAACAAGCTAAGTCTTGTGAGGCTAACATATCAAGAGTACATTGTAATACCTGTGAGGTTGTCTCGTTGATCAGAGCCATTTCTGAATCTCTGCTAAAGTGGGGTTATGATTTAGATTGTGCCTTTCCCCAGAAAATATCTAATAACATGGAGAGTAGGGTTGTGTCGGGAAAGGTGATCATGGAAGAGGTTCTGTATGTGACCCCCTCGGTGAAAGCTCACTGGGAATGGCTTTGCTCTTTTCTCCCTCCAGTGTTTACCAAACCATGATTTTATAATTCAATCATATGGAACACTAGGGGCAATAACCATTTATCTAGTCAGCATGGCTCCATTGGTCTCCCATGCCTGTGGATATATTCTTGCTGCAGAAGTCTTGGTTTCAGGAGGCTCCCATATTGGATGGGTACTCCTGCTATAATCAGCAAAAAAAGGGGTATCAATTTGGGGGGTTGAGCACAATGGTATCTAATGACATGAAATCAAAGGTGATTCCCTTAAAAGATGATAGCAACACTGTTAGTGGTTAAGTTAATCTCCTGCTTAAAGAACAGTAGTGAATATATATCATCCTCCAAGAGGTATGGTTATTCAAAATATTCAGTATTGCATTTATGAAATGCTGTGTGATCAGTTGTCACTGCATTGGAATGTTAATGTTAATTCTGCGGCAATCTAAACACTGGTTGCTGTCAGAGGTTGATCCTATGATGGGCTCAAAGAAAATATCACGTCTATGCAATTCATTGACAATGAAGTCACTTGAATGGACCAAGTTCTTGGAACATGTAGAGGTCTATCGGTTGAATGGGCACCTGAGCATGGAGTAATGGCAAGATGTTCCCTGCCATTGACTTTGTGAGTGAAAGTGTAATGCAGTTGGTAACGGACCTCAACGTGGTGATGAATATAGTGATCATGCTATATGTACCCTTTGTTGCAATCTCCTTGAGGTGAGTGGAAAAATATACGATAAAGTGGCTGCTATCAAGGTCTATTCAGGTGGGAATTGACTAGACTGGACAGGTAGGAATCTGGAAAGAATGAAGTCCTTCAAGTAAAAATTGAATATAAACATCTAGCTACTGCCAATGATATGGTAGATGGATAACATCTATTGCCATCTATTGCCTACAGCTTTCTACCTATGGGAAATGGTATATGTATGAATGCAAATGTTTGCCCAGGGAGAGTGTATGTTAAAACATAGCTATTGCCAAAAGAGATAGGAGACGAGAAATCAGAGGCATTGAGAGGGCTAATGATGCAGAAGAACATAAGAGCGTTCTTAAAAAATAAATTAAAAATGAATATAGACATTGGTTTAAGCGCTATAAAGCATCATCTGTTAATGTGGCCTGGCAAACGATGAAAGTCTTCTGACGTGATAGATTTGTAAGATGTTCCATTTTTTACTATCACCCAAAAAATACAAATGGATTTGGTGTGTTGTATCAGTGGACCAACTTGGATGAAGTTTGCAGGGAATTGTGAAATTATTGTAAAAAAAAAGGTAGGATTGGGATTGTTTTTGGTCATTACTCTATTGTGGAGATAATAAAGAACCTAAAACACTCTAGAGCTCCGGGCCCAGATGGGATGTGTAATATCCTTAAATCGAATCCCTTGTTTTGGGCAGACATTTTGTATGTCCTATTTAACAAGGTAGTGGTTTTTGGTTTGGTCCTGAACTCATGAAGGATGTCCCGTTTGGTTCCAGTTTACAAAAAAGGTAATTGTAATAAACCTGTAAATTACAGGTTGTTAGCTCCTACGTGGGCAGTAATATCTTTTAAATTTTTATACTGAAATAAATTAACATGTGGATTGAGAAAAATTACATACTGAACTGTTGCCAGACTGGCGTTAGGAGGGGGCTCTCCACTAATATAGATATTTTTGCTATTAACACCTTGACGGAGAAAAGTAAAGTAAAAGATGCCCTACCTCTGTTTTATTTGTGGACTTTACATCTGCATTTGATACTATAGATTGTAGTAAGATATGGTTAAAACTGGAGAAAATGGGCATCACCCAATGACTTATTGTATGCTTGCCAGCTGTTGTACTGTGACAATAAGGATAGAGTGCGATTAAATGGTTTGGGGGAATAGTCTGATACTGTTCCTACCGGGAGGGGAGTAGGACAAGGTTGTGTTCTGGCTCCCCTTCTGTTCACTCTCTATGTAGCAGACATTGGTAGTGTTTTGACATTAGTTAAGAATGCAACCCCTCCCAAGGTTGGGTACTAGGAAAGTTGGTTGGCTAGGTTATGCTGATGACTTTGTAATCCTAGGTAGTACTATATTGGCCTATGTCACAGTGCACAAGCTGTTTTGGAGTATGCAGATGAAATGGGAATTTGAATAAACCCCAATATACGGTATTTGGCAAAAAATGCTCTAGACCTACAAGAATTGGTCTTAATTTGGCTGCTGTGTGCAGTTATACTTGCCTCGTTTACGAAATTGAGATTAGCCTGTGCTTCGATCTATTATTAAAGAAAAGATCAAAGATTATTTCGCTTTTGGCTGCTATAATGGTCTCCAAAAGTACAGCTGTGGTTACACCCTCTTAGGGCTATTAAGTCTATAAGTAGAAGCTTGTACCATCACTTCTATATGCATTGGAAACATTGTATAGTGACTACACCATATGGGCTGATAAAATAGAAGGTACTCTTTGGAGGAAGATCGTGGGGTTACCGGAATCAACAATAGAAGCAGTTAGACTGGAGTTTGGGCTCATTTCTAAAGCTAGCCTGATAAAGATAAATCGGGGAAAGCTATATATTAAGTTAATGCATGCCCTGGATGGACCCCTGTTCAATAGTGTGATGCTGGCCATGACCAATCATAAAAGTGCTACCTTAGAAAAATGTAAAAAAACTGAATGAGGACTTTTTTGTATTAATTGGGTGGACCCCAAGATAGGAGCAAGGCATTGGATATGTATTGAAATCTTTTTTTTTTTTTTTTTTGTATCTTGATGGGACTAGGTTAAAAGTAATGACCAAGTCGGTAAAATGAAATCACGTATAACTTTTGGCAAGATGTTCTTTATTTATAAAAAGCCTCAATACTATAAGGCTTTCTCCCTCACCAAGCTTAAGAAGAACATGTATGTTCCTCCAGATTAAATAAGCTTGAGGTTCTGGATATTAAAGGTGCTTGGCTTCATATTCCAAAAGACGAATGCACCTGTTGATTATGTCTTGATAGCCAACAAAGCATATATTAACCTCATGCAGTGCTATGACAAGGACATATGTGCAATATTACAGTAAACATGCGGAAGAAATGGGCAGTATCCAGATCTGTCAATTTTGGTTGAGATGTCTATCTGGGCGTAGTAATTGCTGTTGTACAGGTGTGGAGCATTTCTGCTAAATAACCTCCTACTAAGTAATTTGAAATGGTGAGGAATTTGAGTCTTGGGTGAATGTTTTTATTGAATATCTGTTATGTTTTGTGTATGTATAGGTAAATAGTTGATTTTAGTATGAATTTATTTGATATGTGGTTGATACATATACATGTGAATTTTAGTGGCTGATACGCTTAGGTATATGAAATATCTTGCATTGTTTTATTGATAATTGATGAATGCACAATAATAAAAAAGGCTCGTCTTCCAACTGCTTTTCCTGTTACTATCCAAGTTCTTGGAACAGGAGCGGCTGATTTGTATTAATGTGGGTGAGTGGGAGGGCATTAAGAATGTGACGAGGGAGAGTATTAGGATTACTACACCTGATCGGGTCCTTATCTACTTGTCCCCTACTTAACTCTTGGAAAGTATACCAAAGTAATTCAAACGAGATATGATGCAACTAAATAGTCCTAAATCTTTGGTGCTGCAAAAATACATTAATGTTACAGAAATTCAAGGAAATATGAGTACATTTGATCAAGCGGTTGCTGCTGATAACAGATCACAAGTAGGAGTCGATATAACCATCTTGGATTGGTGGGGGAGGGGGTAGTCCAAATGGCTGCTCTGTATACACCTGATAATGTAATACCCTTTGCTTCAGCCCCTGATGCTGCCATCACAGTAGTGGATATCCCTTTACTAGGGTGTAGCAAAGAGACTGTTTTTTTTAGCATAAGCATCAATGATTGCGGTCCTCACCCACTTGCTCAGAGTAGCTGCTGAAAGGTGATCTCCCTGCTGTGCAGCATTAAAGGTAATGAGCAGTGAATCACATTTCCAAAGGCTATAAACATTCCATAGAGATTGTCACCTTTCTTCTGTCCAACAGATGCAATTCTGCTCCGTTCCCAAAAGATGGAGACCGGCAAAATGCTGGGAGGCATATATCCTGGTAGATCTGGAAAGGAGGCAGGATTTTTGTGTGAAAGGAGAAGTCTCTCCTAATCAATCTGGTAGAATGTTTAAATAAGTCTGGCAAGCCATCTGAAAGAAGCTTGCCCAAGCATCTTGTGGAAGCAATTGCTTTTAAAGTCAAATCCTAACCACCCATTGTGGCAAATTCAGAGGAACCTCTTCAAGTGGCTTTTAGGGCTTTCACTGTAAGGATTTGAAGACAAAAGTAAGGTCTCAGCAGGAAGAATTGTCCTTACTGTTTCACTAACCAGCTTGTGGAGGTAGAGAACATAGGGATAGGGGGGGCTAAGAGGAGATATGAGTGATCATCCTAGAGTTCTTGAAAAGCCTGGCTGGCAGCCCATGCGCTACAATGAAACTCCATGACCAACAAAAAACCCTTGCAGAGAAATGCCAGAAAATGTAAGGGATGGTAAGGGATGGTGATCCTTTCAGTGAAGTATGATGATGTATTGGGCATTGGGGCGTTGTAGATGATGAAAGCTTGAAGGGATTCCCAGTGTAAATCCTTGAGTGGGTGAAATCTGATTGAATTTCTTCTGTCCTTTAGTGAGGTGTGCTGGACAGATTTCAGAGGGGCTGTGTGCTGGATAGATTTCAGAGGGGCCCGAGTTGGCGTTTAGAAAGCTGCCACCATCCAGCTAGAGAGCCCCAGTGCCTGGACGATAGATCTCGAGTCTGAGGTGGGGATGAAGGGTTTGATGGGTGCAGGAGTGAGAGCTGGTAACATGGTGGCTTGTCTTGGCAATGTGTGCTCTGAAGGAGAGATCTCAATCAGTGGGAATATCAAGTGACTGAAATCGCATTGAACCGAAATTCAACGGCTTCCGTCCCAAGCTCGCCACTAGCTCAATTATTGAAGGCTGCATTCTAAAAAGACCAATTTACTTTTTAATTTTATTCATTTGTTTGGCCGATTTGGTGCAGCCCTCATTCTTTAATATTACTTCAGGGTGGTTTTCTTCCCACATACCCACCCACCCAGATCATGTTATCCGCCCGCCCTCACCCTTTAAGTCTTGGGGCTAGGGGACTCTCCCCCAAACCCACTTTTCTTCCCCTACCCCCTCCCTCCCTGCCTTAAACTTTACTCTCTAAACCCCCAGTTCTCCCTGCACAAGTAGACACATTTACACATTCACACTTAGTCGCCCACCTTCCCCCTTAACTCGCTGCTCCCCACCCTTTCCTCCCCATGCTACAAACATTCCTCCCCAACATATACACTTACACTTAACTTCCTGACCTGCAGCTTCCATCTTTCAGGGGCGTGCCACTTCAATTTGTGAAGACCACTCTGAGCGGTTTGGGAGCGGTTTGTCTAAATCGATCCTCTTTTTTCATTCGGAAAAAATAAAATGTCATTTCAATCCACACCTGAATGTCACCTGCCAGTTTTGAACTTGTGTGTGTGTATGGTGGGGGCTACGAGGTGGATGACCGCTGTATGGGTGGGGTTACTTGAGATAGGCACTTGATGTCCAGGCGTGAATGGTTGTAATCACGAGTGTGCCTTGGATGAGTTTGATAGTGTCCTTCATTGGCACCTTACGTAAATGATAGGATCCGTGATGATTGCCCCACTCCTGAAGCTCTTCCTGTCCCATTCTCACTTCAAACAGTCTCTCAAGAACATCCGTCCTCCAGCATTTTCTTGGAATGTTGGCACACGCTACTCTTTCATTCCATCCCTCTATTCTGCTCACTATTACACATACACCTCAATAGTGATGAGGCATTATTTCAGTTGGTAAATGTGATTGAGGCAGTTGACCATGTATAGCTGCGTCATTAACACACTGGTGGACTTGGATGTTGAATTTGGCTAAGAGGCCCTCAAGGGGCTCCATGTGGAGGTTGAAGATGGATAGAGAATATAACCCTGTGGGACCCGAAAGATCAATCCATAGTGTTGAGAACTGCAGATCCTAATTTGGTTGAATTGATGTCCATTGGAAAGGTAGGAGTTGTGCCATCTAATCCCATATGAGAGAGTAGGGCGTTGAATAGTGCTTTGTGGTCGACTGTCAAATGGGACAGGCAGGTTTAGCATGAACGTTAATGACCTGGATGGTGGTGGTCTTGGGGCTGAATCTTGGTTGGAAACCTGGTTGGTACTCTTGAACTGAATTAGTTGGACTGTCTTTTTGTGTAGTTGCAGCATGACTGTCTCCTCAATTGTCTTAATAGCGAAGGGTAGATGGGTGTTGGGGCATTAATTTACAAGGCTGTCCAGTTAAAATATTATAGGATCCGGCCACTTTTCAGTGTTTGGAAGAAGATGCCTTGCATGAATGAGGCGTTCGTAGTGTGGAGGAGACGAGTCAAACCATTACCTGTGATGTTATTCAGGAGGGTGGCTGGTATGACATTTTTTTGTAGGAGGGTGACCTCGAGTGATGCAAGGATTTTTGTAAGGTAGGTTCTTGATGTCTGACTATCTTGGAACATGGTGTGGTGGTAGGGCTGGGTTGTGTCTGGTGGGTAAGGAGTTGCAAATGTGGATTTGGGTCTGGTTAATTTTGTCTGGGAAAAATATGTTGATGGCACTACAACTCTTTGTGGACTCTGGCACTGCAGGGGTTGATGCAGTACTTTATGGTCTTGAAGAGGGCTCGGCTCTTGTTGGAACCCTTCAGGCCAAGCAGAGGCTTTTCAAGGTGGTGAGCTTGTGTTTGTTTCTCTCCAGGTCTTTTCTTGTTTCTGGATGACACTCTTACTCTCGTGAGTTATTGCATTTTAGAAAAGATTTTTTTAGACAACTTTCCCTTCATATTCTATGGAATTTCCCCCACCCCCCCCAAACCCC
This sequence comes from Ambystoma mexicanum, assembly GCF_040938575.1. Classification (NCBI taxonomy): domain Eukaryota; kingdom Metazoa; phylum Chordata; class Amphibia; order Caudata; family Ambystomatidae; genus Ambystoma; species Ambystoma mexicanum. Next base: position 454,690,107 of record NC_090927.1, read on the forward strand.
CCCCCGCACAAACATTTTTCTTTTGTTTTTGAACCTGTCCTGACGTTTTTAAAGGAAGTATTCAGCTTCAGTTAATTCCCTGGCCTTTTGTTCATTTAGTCATGGGGAAACTGAACAGTCCTTCAGCCTATCAGTACTGGGAAACGGTTTGCCTTTTGCCTTTTTACCTGTTTTGGTAATTTATTTAACAGTAAACCCAACATTTTATGATGCACTGCAGTGGGGATACTTTTGTATCAACACAATCTTTTACACTGGGAATTTCTGGTTACTTTCATATGTGCCCAAAGAAGGCTGGAGGCAGCAGTTACATTTTTTACAATTTCTGCAATACTTTTAGTGTGCACATTCATGTTTAGTATGTCTGGCTACTAAAAACGGCTAGTGCCCTAAAATTGCTGCGCCACTAGACTCTGGCCTTTTCTTTGGCCATATTGTTTCTTGGCCAACTTCCTGCCTTCTCAGGTCAGGAAATACCTAGTATGGGCATGCATTCACCTGAGAAAGCTGCTGTTTTCGTGGTGGTAGTGCATGCCATTTGTGTGTGAACCAAGGAAGTGGGCGGCACTGTGTGATCCAATTCCACATCTATGGTGCCAGAGAGTCTGGAGAGCATGCATGAGTGACACCCACAATGGACCCTGATTTGACATCTGCTGGCTGTTTGAATGGTGCAGATCTTTACCATTGGTGGGCTTGGACTTGCTTCCAGGCAGGATCTGGGAGAAGAGGACTCCTGCAGCCATTTCTTCAAATCGGCATTGGAGCCAAGTGTCTTGTGTTGAAGAGCAGATAACTGAAGATACATCGTCACCCGAAAAGGCCTGGTGACCCTTCCTGCATTTGTCCCAGGGAAGCCCTGCTGTATTGCCTGATATGAGAAAGCCCTCTGGCTGCTTCAACCCTTGGACTGGTGGGACCAACAAGTCTCAATGCCTTCTTGAGTTCAGGCCATCCTAAGCCCTCTGATTCATCCCTGGACCAACCAACTCTCTAGTGGGCTACCGCAACAGAAGCAGTCCCTGTTCAGTGTTTTTGTATGGAACTTCATGGGCCACCAGCTTGTGCTACAAGTCTCCTTCCTGCCAAGTTTCAGCTTCCCAGCATCGAGGGATCCTGCACGCGAAGGACATCTTTGACCGCGGCTGGAGAGAAAACTGCTGTCGCCTGTGTGCTGTGGCTGTTGCTCGATCCTGCTTTCCTCTGTCTGGTAGAGTTTCCTGAAGAGGCCTGCATCAGTGCCTGCTGCATTTCTTCATCGGAAAGGGTTGCACTCAGCCCCTGGTCCACAAACAGAATCTGCTTTGCACCTGCAGCTCATGGGCCTCTTCTACTGGATTCAACAGCGGGTAAACCTATCTCCAGCGACTCCCAGTTGACCTTCCTAGTCACTTGGGAAAATCTGAGTTAGGAGGGTGAGTAATCGCAATACTTCCAGTCGCCCAGTCTCCCCTATAATAAACCTTAGAATAAACTTTGCTTTACTTTATTCTATCGCTTTTTCAACGTTTGTTCTAAAGGATAGGAAAATAATTTGACTTGCCTGTAATATTGTTGACAATTCTTCTGGAACATTTTTCATCACAAGAACCTTTCCTAACTTTGCCCCATCTCCTGAGAATAAGCTTCTGTGACTTTTGGACACAAGACCCCATTCAACATATGGATTGGACTTATAAAGCTATGGTATTTACTCTTGTGAATCTGTTTTCCTTACTGTCGACTGTGTGTGGAGGGACTTGACTGGCTTGAAAATATCCTTTAAGGTGAGTGTCGGTACATGCTTGTCAATGCACTTCTAGCTTCTTCCTTGGTCTTGTGTCGTCCTTTAAGGCGGACGCCCAAATATGGGGATTGTGTTGCAGGCAGCTGCCTTGTCCTTAGTTTTGGGTTCAGAGAGACTCTGGCACATCCCACATAGTAAGCTTGCTGCAGCGCCTAGCAGGGCACCCTGTGTGCTGGCTGGATACTGATTTTGGAGCTGCTGGAGAGTCCCCTGGATTCGGCATCTACCTCTGTTCCCTGGGAGATGTTTAGGGAAGGGATCTTGCTTCTCTCTTGGAGGTCCTGGCCTTCCTTTACTGGTGGAAGATGTAAGATGTACCTTCAGCCAGGGTCTATGATGAGTTATTCCTTCTGCTGAAGCTTTCAGATGATCTCCCAAAAGAGGGGATTGGTCCTCTTTTAAAGCCAAATGGCCCACAGGGATTGGTGTAGGCGAAGCATACCTTTATGAACCAATTCTGGGTCCCCACCAACAAGCTTCTGTTTGTGTGAGGTCATAGCCAGAGTGATTTGCAACAGAAAAGGTAAAGGGGTGAAAACATGTAATATTAAGCCCCACCTATCTTACTGTCGTGGATCAAAGGGTCTCTCTGGTTAATGGAGCTTGAAGCTGTGGCGGGACCAGACACTCGGGCTCCTGCAAATCACATTTGTCTACCTTATGAATGGGGTCCCACTACGGGGTGGATTACTGTAAACACACAGCCCCAGACTCGATAGGTCACTGTTAATTGATACTGAGCTGGAGTCAGGTTGACACAGTGCATATGAAAGGTTTTTGGGGGTTCCGGTCTGCTTTGTTAGCCTCTGCAGCCAGGCCCCATGTGGACATGTTTGTAGTACACTCTAGTATGTTAATTGCTGTCCCCAGCTGCAGGGCCCAACAAAAGAGCAGGACACATCCATGGAGCCTTTGTTAGTTAATCAGGCTGGCCATGGCAGGGGAAGGTTTGCTCCTCCTACTTCTGGAGATGCCCTCTGTACTTCTCCTGTCATATGCCAACTAAATATGACAGGGGGCCTGCGCCAGTAGGCTGTGTCCACATAGAGTACACAGGTGTATGCGTACGTCATGCACTGAGCATTGGAAAATGTGTGCGGCTTAGCACCACACATTTTCCAGAGGTTAATCTGCCATCATTCCATTTCATTTAAAAATGTCAAAGTCAAGGCGTGTGCCCACCCACCACGTGGATGGTCCAATTCCTCACACCTAAGTTGACTGTATATATGTTTAAAAACAGTATTATGTGATATTACCAGCTTGTTTAATTTTTCTAGTGTGTATTGGGCCTCAAAGAGAGTTTCTTTGTACTGAATTATTGGTTGATTCACTGTGTGGACTCATTGTGGATGCCTGCCTAGTCCTGAGACTAAGCCTTGGCCACTCTCCACGCACCTTGATTGGGTTTGGCTAACCTCTGAGTTCCCTTGTTCACTAGCACTAGGGTGTCCTCCTGAAATATGTCCACCAGGCCAAATTTTTCAAATCCATCCTAACGTGTTGAAGGTGCAGATGGCTTGGTTATCTTGATTCGTAGTTCCAGTGGTGCATGGATGTTCTCTAGTACATAGACTATCACTAGGTCTGTTTAAATCTGTCCCTGATGAGCTGGAGATCCTGTGATAGAAATAGTATTGAGTTCTTTCATTTCAGAAGGATCTGAAAAGTCTCAAGGATTAACACAACTGTCTTGAAATTGTATGCTGTTTAGATGTTGAAGTGGGAGTGAGTCAACCAGTTTTACAGACGAAGGTGACACAATATGCCTGTGGCATGGATTTGTGCCAAGATGTTTGAATAGTGAGTATTTAAGATAGAACTTTAGGACTTTGCTGTTCCAGGGACAACATTTCAGTTCAAAGCACAGTTGTCAACAGTGTTGAGGCCAGATGTGAACCTGCTGATAGGCATTTTGCATATCCAATGGAAAGAGAAAATCCCCTTCTCTCACAAGGAATATTCTGTTGAAGTAACTGATATCCTTAGCCCATCTTCTCATGCTGTTCAGATCCAAAATGGACGGCCTTTATTGTGTTTATTTTTGCACCACCAATGAGAGGAAAAGAAGCTGTCAATCTGATTTGAAGTTGGGATTGCTTCTATTCTTTCTCAAAAGAGCATCCATACCAATCAGCATTGGATCTTGTTTATTTGGGGTTTCTGGTTAGAGAAGTCTGTGTCTTGAGATGGTTGAGAGGTAACTGACTCTATCCAGTAACCTTCTTGGACAACTCGGAGAGCCCATCATTTGTTGATGTCTGACTGCCCAAGCTCTTTGGTATGAGATAGGTGACACCCACCTCGCCCCCATCTTTTAGACTTGCAGTGGTGGACAGTCTGGAATGGGAAATAGGAACTGGCGCGGTAGTGGAGGACTTTGATGATCTGACCTGGGTTGATGAAAAAGGGTGCTAAACTAATGCCAATGCAATAACCTGATTGATATTATGAAAAGGGCCTTATGCTTGCTCTTTGTTGACCTTCATAGGCCTGCTTATTAACCCCATTGTTCTTCCATAAGTTTACATGGTTGCATATTCCTACTCATCAGGTTGGGCATCCTCCATAGCATTAAAGCTTAAATTTGAAATATAGAACTGCAACCATTTTAGTGTTTTGGGTCATTTATACCTCAGTCATTAGGCAGTAACTCCCATAGCTCCTCCCATAAGAGGCCATCTTCAGATTTGCATACCTTACAAGAATGTGTCAAAACCAGTCAAGAGGAGCACATGTGGGGGTAAGTAGGAGGGTTGCATGTGAATCCTAAGGATACCAATGTTGGATAATAGAAGTTAGTTCCATCTCCGGCATTGGATCTTCAATCGATTCAAATGCTGTTTGAATAGATTACACAGAAGTATATAAATACAATGCCAAATAATTAGGAGGAAAGAAAGGCTTGCCATCGGGATAAATCTCACCTTAGGTGAACAGATGGAGACCATCTTCAGATTCTTACCAGATATTCAAGTGTTGGGAGTGATCTTCAAGTATTCTAATCTCATTTGACTATTCTGTGCAAATTTTGCAACCCTGAAGACTTGATTTTCTTATTGTAAGAAAGCCGAGAGAAGTATATTTTTGAAGTCCTGCACCCATTTTGCACTCCCCTGCTGGGCCCAGACCTCTGTGTTTAAATTCCTCCCTGGTTGAGTCCGATGGAGTGTTTTCTTCCTGCTGCACAATTGCTTACTCAAAGGCTAAGAAAAGTCTTTTTTAAGGCATGTGCCATCTTAAAACAAATCTATGGTGAGGATCAGGATGAGGAGTGTCGGTATTGTCTGTACCAAGACCACCCTATTAATGCCTGCTCCTTTCGCCACTCTTTCGTTAAATACAACTTTAAAAGACAGAAGGCTAGTAACCTCGCTGGATGAGAGGATTGTGGCCTCAGACTTGGAATCAGTGAGGAGTCATGCTTCACTTTGCTACAGCTGGCCCCAAGAGTGTGTGCAGCCTCTTGCAAGAGGTTGAGCTCCCACAAAGTGGCTTCCTGTGCGGTATAAAGTGAGTAAATGAGATGCCACCCATGCTTTTTCTGCCCTGGATAAGGCTGTCCGACTACAACAATCCTGGTTGCATAAACCGCCAGCTTTGTCAACAGTTGTCCACAATGGCATCCTCACTACTCCATTGGCTGCGCAGTCAACATCTACCGCCCTGGGGGGACGCTGTTGTGCATGACTCTGAATGCAGCCTCGTGCGTGACCTCTGAAGGAGACCTGTGGTCACGGTCAAGAATTTAGCGAAATAATGCCCGGTTTTCAACCATAATGTGCAAGCAGGCGTGAGAAGGGTTGGTGTATGCAGTGGCAAAAAAATCACCAAGATTGGCTGAAGGGAACTCGAGATATGTGCAAATATCTACACAGCGTGAGACGGCTGCGGTGAACAACGCACCGAACCCACGTAGGCTCCTCTTGTCAGGATGCCTCACATGAACTGCCTGCGCGGCTGCTCAGAAACGCCATCAAGGCCCTCCATCTAGCCAATAAATGTGGAATTCCTCGTTGGACACGGCAAGTTCCCATTGCCGTAAGGCAGAGCAGAGGTGACGTGCAGCTGCCAGACAATCACCGTTTAACCATGCAGAGCGAAGAGCCCTACGAATCAATACCACGGAACGACCGGAATGTGGGCAGCTCTCCGGCCCCACAACTGAAGGAGGGCATATGAATATGCAGCTGTCTTGAGGCCGTATGCAGGAGAGGCGGGAAGAGTGAACAGGATCCGCGGGAGTACTGACCCATAAAGAAACCAGCACTGCCCCTCCGTGACATATGTGGGCAAGAACCCTGGTCCTTGTGACATTATCATTAGTGAAACTGGGCCACTAATAGTCGCCAACACATGGCACTCTGCAGAAGCTTACCGACTCCGGGGCAGTCCGGGGACACGAACTGCTCAATACGTTTGGAAGGTAGCAGCACCACCCTTTATGTGCACAGGCCAGACCATAAGCATCCCCACTTACCCACCCCCCCTCGCACTCTTTAAACATCGATGCTGGGCACCACACTGGCCGCTCAAAGAAAGTGAAAGTGCCTACCTGACAACGAGCCTCTGAGGTGAGAGGAGAACAGTAGGTTAACACAAACGGGACAAAAACCCCACATTATGCACTCGCACTGAGAATCATCACAATAGTTAAATTTTCACAGCAGGCCACACGTGAAAGATACTTGTGCAGCTACACTACAACTAACAGAACAACTGAAAGCGGCACAAATGGTCTGCAGCATACCTTGCAGTTAGAAACAGACTCCCAGCCCGCTAACCACTCTGAACACGTGTCCCCCGGGCACAGACCACACAGCTTGAATACCGTTGACATAAAGAGGAAGATGCTGCACTCCTGAAACCAGCAGTCATACACTGACCACATCAACGGTATACATAGAATGCCTAGAGGAGTCCACTCTAAAAAAAAGTGGGGCCATAGATAAATTCAAGAAATCAACCCCCAAGGGGACCACAACAGGACGGAAAGGTGCCACCGGCCCTGAAGAACCCCACATGCCGACGACATCAACAGTAATGGATTTACAAGGGGTTTTTAACTTAATGCAACAAGGCTTTGCAGCCATCAACAACAAACTTGATGGCATCACCACCAACGTCGCAACAATCCGCAACCAACTGGAGAAAGCTACGAAGTGGATAACAAAAGCAGAGACAAGATTCGGCACGACTGAGGACACCCTCGAAGCCCTATAGACCACTGTCACCAATATGGCCAAGGATCTAGGCACGGTCAAACTTAAGTGCAAGGATTTGGAAGCAACGTCGCGCCGCAACAACATACGAATAACGGGTGTGCCCGAGGACGCACTAAAGGGACCGAAGGAACTAGCAGTGGAAGGGCTGTTGAGGGAACTGCTGGGCAACCCAGGCTGGTCTACAATGTTTGCGGTCGAGCGAGTGCACAGATCACTGGCACCACGGCCCAACCCTGGTGCATATCGCAGACCAATTATTACGAGACTCATGAACTATAGAGACATGGACCTGGTGTTAAGAGCTGCAAGAGACAAACAAGAGTTAAAGAAGGGATCCAGCATAATACATATATTCCTTCACTACATCATGGCAGTACAGCAGGAGGGAAGAACATTCACAGGAGTCAAAAAGATACTAAGAGAATGGAACATTCCCTACGCTATGCTCTACCAAGCCAAACTACGGAGGCAATATAAAAAGACGTACTTTTTCATCTTCCCGGAGGAGGCAACCACTTTTGTCGAAACAAACGTACCACTACCGGACAAACAGACACCAGGAAGCGATGAGGGTACTGAATGACGCCCCGCGCATTCCACCACGCACAAATCTATATTGATGTATATGGCGACTGCCCCCACATCAGGTGGAGGGGAAAATGAACACTGGACATTACCACCAACAAATTGACAACTCATGAAGAACGACGTGAGCATAGTGTACTGGTGGAATTCATCGTATACACTGGCAACGTAAAGAAAGGCGACCAGACACCGGGATTGATGAGCTGCTGACTTGCTGCCCGGACCCTGGTCTCCACAGAGGCGATCACCCCCCAAATGTGAGTGCATAGTTTAGTTGTATGGGGTGGGGAAGGGGGGGGGGAGAGAGGGTGATGCTGGGGTGAACCTAGTTGAAGTTAGGGGAACTATGAGGGGGGAGATGGGAGGAGTGCAGGGGGAAATGTTACTGCTTTAATGATATGGGGAAATGGTATGTAGAATGGATGTGTGCGCCCGATAAAGGATGGCTGATGGGAGGGTCACAGAGATCAAATTATTAAGCTGAAATGTAAGAGGGCTTAGCATGCCTGTGAAGATGAGGAAAATGATGGCATATGTGAACAGGCTGAACAGGCAAGGGGCAAAGATCCTATATCTACAGGAAACACACTTATTGGAACAACAAGCCTGCAAGTTCGCGCCAGGGTGGGGGGCAAACCGTTATCACACATCCTACTCCACCAGAGCACGTGGAGCCATGATACTGATACATAGATGATTACAGTTTACTCACTATTACACAGAGTGGTCCAGGTGGCAGGTATGTGGTAGTACATGGTAGGCTGGGTAAAACGGAAGTATTACTGCTGAATATATATGGCCCTAATGTGGACAACCCAGGAGGTTTTCCAGAAGTGCGCCAGAAACCCGACTGCACAAGTCATATGGGGGGGCCACATAAACACTATATTGGACGCTGATCTGGACAGGACGTCTGTCAACCCCAGAACCCTAACGGGAGCTGCGCGCACAATACATTAATACATTGTGGACCTGGGACTGAGGGATGCCTGGTGCGCGCTGCATGGAACACAGAAAGCATACACCTACTATTTCACAGTAAATGATATGCACTCCAGAATAGACCTCTAGCTGATCTCTCGGAGGGCGTTAGGATGGGCCATAAAGATCACTGTACTCCCCAGAACCCTATCTAATCATTCACCAATAACACTGACCCTGGAGGTCCCAGAAAGCACCCCGCTGAAAGCCCCATGGCGTTTCAAAGCAACCGCCCTGGCAGACCCATTGTCTAAAAATCGCATGACTAAACATAGAACCAAATTCTTTGAGAATAATGATGGATCAGTGTCAAAACTAGCAACGTTATGGTAGGCATTCAAGGTTTCTATCTGGGGGGTAGCTATGTCCACAGAAATGGGGGTATTCCGGGATATTCAAAATTAAATTAAGAGGAAGGAGGTAGCAATAACAAGCCTTCAGGCGCAATATGCAACCAATCCCACAGCGCAGATGGTGTCAGACATTAAAACGCACTTAGATGCATTCCGGGAAGCAGCAGACTGGGAAATACGCTACTTTGACAGGCTAGCTGGAGCAACGAGATTAGCACAGTGTTTTATGATTTTTATGCTAAATTGTACTCCTCCCCGACCCCCCCTCCAAAGCAACGCCACAGACGAGGAGATCAAGAACTACCTGAAAAAGATTCCCACCACTCTTTTATCTGGGGAAGCTTGCGATGCCTTAGATACACCATTGACGATAGATGAAATAAAAGCAGCCATAAAGGCCTTACCAAGAGGCAAGGCACCGGGCTCGGATGGCCTGGGCGCAGAGTTCTATAAAGAGTTTGTAGAAATACTAGCCCCCCCGTCTCCACTCAATTTGAACCAAGACATTGGAGACTGGCGGGTTACCAAGCACCACACGCAAAGCGATCCTAACATTACTCCTCAAACCAGGGAAATCAGCCGAAGATTGTGGCTCTTTCTGCCCTCCATAGCTCATAAACACTGACGCAAAAATATTTGCAAAAATGCTAGCCAACCGACTAAACCTCTTAATGCCCTATATGGTACATGAGGACCAGGCAGAGGTTGTACTGGACAGATCCACGGCATCCAATATTAGGCGATGTTATAACATACTAGCAAAAATCACAGGTGTAACCAAGAGAGCAGCATTGGCCCTCGATATGCAAAAGGTGTTCGACACCATGTACTGGCCTTTTCTATTCCGAGTACTGCACAATTATGGATTCGCCCGAACTTCATCAAATGGGTACGCATACTCTACACCCAGCCCTATGCAAGGGTATGTGTTAACAGGATTTTATCACAGGTCCTAGAACTGGCAGGGGGTACAAGACAGGGTTGTCCTCTGTCCCAACAACTATTTGCTCTGGTAATAGAGCCATTGCCGGACCTACTAAGGGCGAGACATAGCCGGGCCGGAATAGTTATAGTGGGCAGAACGGAACTGATCACCCTTTATGCAGATATTATGTCATATATTAGAGATCCCGGAAGACACCTACAGAAGGTACTGGGCGCTGTGCATGCATTCAGCGATATCTCGGGCCTTCAGCTTAACACGGCCAAATCCAAGATTTTCCTGCTGACAGCGGCAACCGAAAAACTCAAAGAGCTGCTCGGACTTCAGTGGGTGCCTAATAAGGTCAGATAACTGGGGGTGGAAATAGCACACACAGCACAGCAGGCACATGCGCGCAACTATGGGGAACTAATAGAAGCACTTTGCGTCAAACTGAACTGATGGAACCATCTCCCTATCTCTCTAATGGGCCGTCTAGCGCTGGTAAAAATGATAATACTCCCCAAGCTGTTTTACCTGTTCAGCTCTGTACCAGTCTGGCCATCAAGAGGCAATTTCACAAAGATACAAGGGGCATGCTCAGCATTCATATGGAAGGGCTAAGCGCGGGCTAGTTGGAAACGCCTCGCCATGCCGTATGAGAAGGTTGTACTATCCATCAGCACAGGCCTACTATGCCACATACTGGGCAGACGAGGCCCCTGCAGCTGCAGATGTGACACTAGAAACTCAAGGAGAGAGCCCAGCGAGTCTCCTACACAGACTAGCGCAAGGGAAAGTCGGTGGCGATAATCACATTGTTTGCTTTATTAATTTATAAAGCGCACTACACCCTGGGTATCTGGGCGCATTAAAAGACTGCTTAGGTGCAAATTGGATACATACAATAAAGTCCTAGCAAAACAAATGTAGGGTATAAACATTGACAGGTCAAACATCTTTGGTCACGTGCAGAGCGTGGACGAGATTATTAGGCCAACCCAGAAACACAGTAATATATGACCCAAACATGCCAATATGGGATGCACCGCTCCTACCCCCGACGCAGGATGTAGCCCTAGCAACGCACTGGCGGGACAGGGGAATACACCAGTTCAGGAACTTATTCTATGAACACAACTTTGTAAAATGGGAGGATATCCAAGAAATCATAGGTGACACTCCATTACAGAAATTGCAGTACCTAAGACTGTGCTCAGCAATATCAGCAGTGGTGGACGGACTCCCCGAGGAACACCATGTGCATCAATTTTTGGGATACATACTTTTACATAGCAGAAATAAGAAGTCAGCCTCAACATTGAACAAAATTACATTAGCCACAGGGAACCCCAAACACCTGATGTGAGAAAGGAATGGGAGGAGGACCTGGGGGAACCTTTCACAGACGTACACTGGACACAAATATGTAGGCTATCGAAACAGATATCCTGTAACTCGAGATATCACTTAATTCACTACAAAATATTAAACCGGGTACACCTCACACCAGACCGTCTCAAAAATATGTACATTACGGCAACGGGGAGATGCCCCAGATGTAATTGTGAAGAGGCAGGATTACTGCACATGTTATGGTCATGCCGACGATTAAGTGAATATTGGATGGATGTGTGCTCGACTTTGGAAGAAATGATAGGACAAACAAAAGATTGGGGCCCTGGGATATGTATGTTAGGCTATATGAGCAAAATCAACCCGAGTATGCGAAAACTGTTAAATATCGGCCTACTCCTAGCTAAGAGAACACTATTGCTGCACTGGAAGAGCAGGGATCCTCCCGCAAAGGCAGAATGGATGCGAGCTATGACATGGGCCAATGCTAATGAGAAGTGTATTCCAGCCTGCTACCACAGGCATGTAGATCTAGGGACATCTGGGGGCTGCTTCAGACAATACCTAATTGACAAGAGTGTGGATGAGAATGACCAAGAAGAAGTGTTGTGAAGTATATATGAAGAACAAGAAAACACACCCACTTGTATAACTGTATTATTAAGCAATGTAACAAGATGGGTACTACCTGTGCAAGTTAAAATAAAAGTAAAAAAAAAAACATCTACCGCCCTGTTGTCCATGGCTTGTCATTCGTCCACAAAACTCCATCCACCCTGTCAACACCTTCACCATTGATGATTAAGAAACCCATCAAATTCACATTATCCACGACTCTGGCGACATCCACGTTTAGAAAAATAAAATTCTGTCGGACATCCTCGTCAACAACTGTGTCTTTGACCACCATCTCGATGATGACATGCAGTCTTGTCCACAAGCATTGCCTGCTGTGCTTGGCTCTCCTAAGAGACAGAAGGAGCCACACTTAGCTCTGAAGCCCTATGTTCCTTCTGCTTTGCCCAGACTGTTGGGAAAAATGCTTCTTCCTGCAACATTTCATCCATAGTTTCCTATGTAACCCCATACTTTTTGCTCTGTTTTTGATCCTGTCCTGACTTTTTTTAAAGGAAGTAAAGCCTTCAGCTTCACTTGCCTGGTCTTTGATCATTTATTATGGGGGAAATTGACTAGTTCTTCAGACTATCAGTACTGGTAAAGTTTGGTTCCCTTTTTGAATTCTTGTATTTGTACATTGGACTGCATTTTAAGGTGCTGTGTCCAATGGGGATACATTTGTATCACCTTAGCTTTTTAAACATGGGGAATTTTGACTACTTCTATATGTACCTAAAGACAAGCTTGCGGCAGCAGTTACATGCTTACCTTATTTGGTGTTCACATGTGCGTTGGCTGTGTATTGACTACTAAACATGGCTAGTGCTCTAAAATGACTGCCATGAGATTTCGCTTGTTCTTTGGCCGTATTGCAGTTTGGCCTTCTTCCTGCCTTCTCAGGTCAGACAAGTCCTTATAAGGTAATGTACTTGGCCGGGAAAGCTTATGCTTTTGCAGGCTAGTGAGCCTTTGTGTGTGGCCCAGAGAGGGGGATGGGACTGTCTAGTCCCAGTCCACATCACTAGTGCCAGAAAGTCCGCTACTGGGGATGTGAATCCAGTAGTTGTCCCTGATTGGAAAACTACTAGCTATTTGGTGAAGAGCCTTACTGTTGGTGGGTTTGGACTTCGGATTTTAGGTAAGAAGAGAACTCCTGCAGTCATTCCTCGGATCTAGACTGGAGCCAAGAATCCTTCAAAGAAGATCAGCCCCTTGATGACCAGAGGGCAACTTTTGCAGTGGCCCAGCAACCTCTCCAGTGACTGGCCTGGTGAAGTCTGTGCTGCAGCCCTTGGACTAGTGGGACCAACTACTCTTGATGCCTTGGATCCATCCCCTCAGAGCCTTTGAAAGTGTCCCTGGACTGCCCAGTGGACTGTAAAGCTCCCTTATTTGCTACCTTTCCAGAACTGTTACTGTACCGTATTTAAGCCCAGAACTTTAGTGTTCGCAAGCTTCTGCCAAAAGTCCCATTTCCCCCCGAATTTCAGCTTCCTATCTTCAAGGGGACCTATCCTGGAGTAGCTTCTGGAAGAACGCCTGCAAACGGTGATTGTTGTTGGAACTCTCCCCACTCCATCCTGTGAAGTGCCCTGAAGCGGTCTGCTTCATTGGAATCCGCATGGCATCGACCGGCATTGTATCTTGTGGTTGCACCTGACCGGAAGAATCCTTGAACCTGCAACCCCTGGGTACCTCTCGCTGGAACAGAGGACTGAAGGCTGTGCTCCCAGTGCCCCAGCTTACCCCTTGACCCAGCACACCTCACCCCCAGTTGACCCATCGTGATCCCAGGGAAGATCGGAGTCAGGTGTCTGTCCCCTGCCCCCTCTCTGCCCCCTGTCCTCAATAGGATAGCTTTGGGGCAAAATCCCTTTGTCTCCTAGCTCCCTCTTACCTTTGGTTGTCGAACCAGTGTCAAATATCCTGCCCCTTGGTTAGCCTTGGGTCTGGAAGAGAGGAGAGCTTGTCTGTCTTCTGGTAATTTTTTGTTTAACTTTTAAATAGTTAGAAACTATTCTGTAGCACCACAAGTCCATAGCATCTCATTAGAGAATGCATACCTGTGATGAACGTTGTATTAGAACCTGTGACTTGGGCACTAGGCACCATAAATCTTAGGATAATCTAAAGTATAGGGAGTTGAACGTGTGACTGGGTCTCATCATTTGAGCTTCATCTGTATTACTTGCCTGTTTTCCATAGGAGGTTATTTGATTATGTATAGTGAACATACTGACAAGTGATATATTTGTATTATAGAGTATTGTGTGATAATACTACTTGCTGATTTCATTTTTCAGTGTGTTCCAAAGACCAAAATAAATAACTGTATTTTTATAACTGACTGTCTCAGCTGAATTACTGTGTATTGTCCTGTGTGGACTCGTTGAGGGCCCCTGACCATGCTCAGTCTCTACTCAGACTAACCCTTAACCCCTCTCCACTTTATCTTGCTTGGGTTTTGGCTAAACTCTCAGAGCTCGCGGTTCACTATAATTAGGATGGCCTCCTAAAAATCTGTCTATCGGGGGTGATTTTAGAAATCCATCCTAAGTATGAAATGTGCTTCCAGAGGACATTTTCGAACACATGATTCACACCGATGATTCTGCAGGCTCGCAAGAGGTTTCCCTGCAGAGGAAGACCACCCTTCCCTCTTCCCTCCTGTGCAGCCACCTCGTGTGACTCCTTAAACTGCATGACCTGTGCCTGCACCCATTATTCGAGTGGCTCACTATCTCTTCATGGACATTTTATCCACTTTCCAAATGCTGGTGTTGGAACTGCAGCCAGGAGTTCCCTCCATTCTTCCTCCACATGATTGGCCTCCTGTTCTGCTTAAATGCCATCAGTGTCTCCTTCAATTGCCCCCTCCCCATCCAGAGGATCTGTTAAACTCTGATTCCCTTGAGGACCCTTCCCCAGGATGCTGCTTCCACTCACTCTTCGTCCTCAGACAAATGTGATGGTTTAATACTAGCAGATTGTGAACCTTCTGATCAGGGGCTCTCCTCCTGATGAAGTTGGGACATTTTGCACCATCATGTCTAAGGTGGCTAAAATGTTTGACCTCCTCCCTACTGAACAGGGGAAAAGAGATGTTCCTCTTATCGATTCAGTGAACAGTCACAGAAGACTGGTGTTGCCTTCCTGTTCTGTACGACAGGCTTGCTTACGATGAAAAACCTGTTTACTGCGCCTTCTCGGAAGGACAGGTTCCACAAGAAATATCGGGCACATGATACTGCCCACAAATGTCTTCATGCTAGTACTGATTGTGTAGTGTCCGCTGCATCCTGCAAGATATAAGCCAACACCTCTTCTCTGTGTTCTGTCCCTCCGGACAAGGAAGGGAGACATTTGGATGCCTTTTGTAAACAAATACTGAAAAGGACGTGAATGGGTGCTTTTTGTATGCTGATACCCCACAGATCTTTTGTTCTGGAGATACCTCCTTGATGGCTCTGTCGCAGCACTTAGATATAAGTGTGGCACATGAGGTTGCTGCAGAGCCACTGCTTATTAAAAATGAATTGTGTTGTTGATTCATTATGTGCAGAGTTGCATTCTTTAATGCTGAAAGAATTAAAAACACATTCGAGGTTGCTAAATGAAATGGTGCCGGCATTTATAGCTTTGCCTGATGTGCTTATCGATTTGATTACAAAAACACGAGATGAGGCTGCAACTATTATACAAGCATCATCGTTTGTTCGTGATACTGCAACTGCTAAAAACTGTGCAGTAGCTGTAAAAAACATGCATTCACCATCGTTAGGTAGCAGGGATGTTATGTCTAACACGTTGTCTCAGGATGTTGGTCTGGAGAAAGCACCAAGCTGTGCAATTCCAGGAGTTATTATTGATTTAAACCAGGAAAAACGTATGAGTGCTCCAAATGTTGACATACTGAAATCAGTTGGAATAACTGTCATAAGTGACGATGATAACTCTACTTTTGTTGTGAAAATGTCTATTAAAAAAAAGAGAAAAAAGTAAGGAAAAAAACAGGCTAAATTCAGTAATACTTCCTCTCGGAAATTTATGAGAAATGTTGACACACGTGACATGATAAGGGAAGGATGTACAGACCACAGTTGATATAAGCAATACAATACCATCTGGTTATAGTGAAGGTACCTCCATGGTCTCAGAGGTATTGAAAAACAAAGAAACCTCTGATAGGATCGACAGTAATCTGCGTGCCCTGGAAAGGGGAGTCCAAGATAGCTTTGATATCTTTAAAAACCTAGATGCTCTATCCAGACCTAATACTCCAGTTACCACGGACATTATATACTCTTTGTCTCCTACCGTTCAGCCTGTTCATAATACTGCTAGCAGCTCGCATGTGCTTCATAGTCACAAAGATGAAAAGTCACTGTTGTGTACTTCTGTGTCGGTGGATGCCCATAGGCCTAGGCACCCTGAAATAAAGTTGGTGGGTCCCCAGACTGTGCATTCAGTTGAAAACGCTGAGGAATCCACATAGTTCAAAGGTTGTTTCGGAGATCCCCAATAAAAATGAAGCAAATGACAGGAAGCTAACCAGAGAAGTCATCAGCTCACTTATTGAAGACTTACTGAATGAAAAACTTAATGACACAAAACGTCTGTTACCTAGTATATCTGGTCTTTCACATGGTAATATCGTAAGAGAGAACAACACAAGCAGCCAGAAACTATATAGCAGTACATTCGAAGCGCCTAATACTATAGAATATGTAGGCCCAGTAAGATCTGCTGATAATGCTATGAACGTACAACAATACCTGAATTTAATAACGGGGTTAAAGGTGCTAAGAGGCCAGAAGCTCATAATCTTAGACGCCCAATCTACCCAAACGAACCTAGTCTTGTGATATACTATGTGTTTGATGAAGGTGGTCCGAGGGCTCTAAATAGGCGTTACCTTTTAAATATGTTTAGTGAAATAGCAGAATTAAGTCTGATAGCATCTGCCGATATTCAGCTTGTCGATTATATCCACAACAAAAGGTTTGATTGTTAGGGTAATAATAACATCTCCAATAGTGAGAGCTTTGCTACTGAAGGAGGCTGGAGCTCTGCAGAAAAGAGGTTTTGATGTACTACAATATCATGAGAGACTCCATGGTGTTGATGACCTTAGAAACCCAGAAATTAACACACAGGTCTATGGTGGCCATGGTACGTCAGCAAGTGGGACACAGTTATCTGCTGGTAAAGAGGTTGTTATGTCGACCATGGCTGAAATTCGATCTCACTTGACTGATATGCAGGAATGGAGGATGCTTGCAATGTCTTTGAGAGAATCCATAGAGAAACTAAAATTGGCTAAGGTACCACTGTAGCCAGAACACACCTTATAGTCTAATTTCATGGAACACAAGGGTTTAATATAGTTACAACCATTAAAATCGTGAAGTTATTGGAAGAGCACGATTTTGTTACTCCAAGAGACTTGGGCGACTGGCAATCTACTATGGGATGGATAGGGTGTAATAAATATAAAGTTGGGTTATAGATCTTGGGTTATAGATCAGATCCAAACATCATACTAGTTACTGAACATCTACAAATGGATTGTGCAATTATTGGAACTTTTAAATTAACAATAGTATTTGAGAAAATTGACATAATGGTATTAAATATATATTGGAATGCAGCAACACACTCAAATGAACAGCTTGTATATTAGTTTGAAATGTTGAATCAGAACATAAGTGTTTGGCTCGATCTATACCCTAATGGGGCAATTCTGCTCTAAGGTGACTTGAATGCGGATTGCAACCTTGTCAAAACTGATGTTTCTTGGATCCTAGCATCTATAAGACCTGACTCTATGGCATCAAATAGCAAAGTTTATAGAAGTAGCGTCTGGCTGGAATTCATGACCACCTGGGGTATGCAGCCATTGTATAATATCAATCGAACATGGCAAGCAAGAGGTCTTAGCTCAATTTTGGATTATATATTTGTAAGTAATCACTTTGAATCAGACATTTGTAATATGCAGGTACACAGACTTGTAGAAAGTGACCATGCAATGATCTCATCAAAATTTCCGTGGCGAAGAGAAAAGAAGGGGAAGGTTACATGTGATGTGAGTATTGTAGTCAATGTTGCAGGCAATAGGGTAAAGTGGACCCCTTATAATCTAGAAAAAGTAAATGTCCTGTTATATCAAGACTACACGTCTCACCCGCTTGAAATGAAATTGGTTACATACTCCGGAGAAGTCTTTAAGGATTATGTCTCACAATTGTTAGTAAGAGCAAATTTTATGAATCCAACTCTTCAAACCTCCCTGAAACAACGTGATCATGTATTTGATATTGTAGTAAAAAATAGAAAGGCCCAACTTCGTAAAGAAGTGCGTAATCTAAACAAATCAAACCACACTTCCGTTGAAATAACAAAAAGAATTAAGCACAGTAAACAAACATATAAAAACTGGCTTATGTCATATCGTGCAACCATGGCACAAAGAGATGGTGAATCAGTATTATCTGCCATGGAGGGAGGTATTTCTCAGAAAATATGGTCCCTAATTAATGGAACTGAAGTTACAGTTACAGTTTACAATGAATCCCATTGCAGAAAACGTATGGGTAAAATACTTTGAGAACTTACATAGCCGTCCTGTCCATAATTCGTTGGCCAATTAAAATAGTAATCAGTTGTGGAAGCTGAACATCTCAATAAAGAATACCTCGTACCAGATTAAAAAAGGTTAAAGCCTCATCTACACCAGGTCCAAATAACCTATCTTATGTTACAATGAAACACAATGTTGCACAGTGGGCAGGCCTATTGAATTGTATGTTTAGAGTGATTATAAGGGAGAAGCAGATTCCAGCAGCCTGGAAAATGTCATACGCCATATTAACCTTCAAAAAAGGGAATCGTCTTAGCCCTCTAAACTACCGTCCTATTATGTTGTCTGACGTTGAATCTAAAATCTTTGCAGCTCTCGTCTTAGATGAACTAAACATATGGATAGAAAATGAGAGCATTTTGGATCTAAGACAAATTGGTTTTAGACATTCTATGGGCACAGGCGCAGGTGGGCTAATTGTAGCGAGTCTACAGAGTAAGGCAAGAATGAAAGGCAAGCACTTCCTATATATATATATATATATATAGCATCAATGGCTTTATCCATTGCCTTCGACATGGTGCATCGGAACACATTATGGAAGATGTTACATGATCTGGGTATTGTCAATGGTATTTTAGATCTGATAATTATGCTATACTCTAACACGGTTATGAGGGTGCGCCTAAATAATAGAGGTTTATTATCTGAGCAAATTAAGACATACAATGGTTTGCGGCAGGGATGTAGACTAGCAGCTACTTGTCACGACCCACACTCTGAAGACCCCCTGGCCAACCTATGGGCCAGAGAGAGTCTTGATTCCAGTCCCCACTAAACCCAAGAAATTACAGCATAGGCCGCCTTGGGGCCAGGCTCATGTTTGAATATGGACTTGTGCTTGGGAACTACTTTTCATTAATGCCAGTCATGTGGAGGCATCCTCGTAACCTGGCTCCTTGAAACCAGGCTTGCAGTGTAGAGTTTTTGGGTGTGGTACCATGGGGAGTATTTTAACTGGACTTCTTTCTTGAAGCTATTTAAACCACACCCGAATAGACTGACATGCTTCGCGGTAGTTTGTATTACTGCAACGTAACGCTCACTGTGTTCAGCTTCAGCCACGAACCCCATAAGGACAGCACCTGCAAAGGAAAGGAGAAGACATCGTGAGAAAAAGGCAGCAGCTTACCTGAACTTCATCGCCAGCGGTCTGCAGCTCTTCCGACCATCATCCTGGAACCAGCGCTCCTCCAGATCGACGGACCTGTAAAAGAGAAGAAACAGGGCATTAGACATTGTACAATTAACGAACTGTGCCGAAAGACTTACCTCGCCGGCCGCTCCTCAATCAGCATCACGACGGAAATTCCATACTCCGGCTGAGTACCGCGACCTGTGGAGAGGAAAAGATAACAGGTTAGCAAAGGCAAGGCATCTGAAGTGCAGCAAATATTGCCTACTCACCGCATCAAGGCGCTCCAAAAACGCCCATACTTACTGGCGAAACACAGATTCCGCCTTGCCACATATTGGACTTCCGTGTACCTAGGAAGAAAAGACATTGTTTAAAAGGCATGCAAGAACAGCAATACGACCTACCTGAAAGACTCAAGACAGGCTGGCATCAGTGAAGCAACTCGATCGCCATTCCCCACCAAGCTCAACGCGCCCCTGCCAAGACAGCAGGACGGAGAACCAGCCAACATCTAAAACAAGGCAGAACTCTTCCGCTGGTCGCATCTGGGAATCGCAAGGAGGGACATCTGAACCCCAACTGCTGGGTGGCGCCCTCATGGAACCAGGTGAGCGTAACACTACTCTCTTTAACCTTTATGTATCCCGGGCTGGAAAAATTCTGGACTCAAGTGGCTTAGTGTCCCCAAAGATAGACAGGACTACCATAAAGTGGCTCGCCTACGCAGATGATTTTTTATTGTTTGATGGCACAAAGGTTGGTTTGCAAAGAATGATGACCTCTTTTGAAGAATTCATTACAGAAAGAAAATTGTTGATAAACCCAAAAAAAAACCGATGATATTTCATATTGGTTTGAAATTACTAAAACAAGGTTCTTTAGTATTGTTTTGTGGTGGTACAAAGGTAAAACAATCAATCAGTGTTGAGCTATGTGGGTTACACCTACACTAGTGCATATGCACTTGGTTACATGAAAAATAATCTTAAATTGAAGGCCACAGTTATTGCTAATCAAATGAAAATTATAGAAAGAAGATTTGGGAAATTCACCTTAAGCCCTTGTATACATTTTTACAGTACTAAAGCCATTCCTCGCTTGACATATGGGTTGGAGTTCTGTCCAGATGAGTTGCTATCTTTTCTGAAATCAATTGAAGCATGAGTGTGGCGTAAGGTTCTAAGACATTCCTAAATGTATACCCATGGAAATGATATGTTACAAGCTTGGTTTGTCATCTCTAAAGAGTGTTGTGTCATGGAATAAGCTAGCATTACTGCGTAATTGTCTTATCTCTGAACATAACACGTTATATCATTGTTTGGGGAAAGACTTGAATGATGTTTTTATGCATGGCCTGAAAAATATATGTACAAAAAACCTTTTAGATATGGGTCTTTCAATTGAGATCCTCATAAAAAAAAACCTGCAAGCTCAAAGAAGTGACTAAAGCTTTTGACTGGCTTGAAAATAATGTGCTGATTTTAAATTCCCCTTTATATTCACAACTAATTTCTTTCTGGAAGTGGAACGGGGTTCCTGAGAAATATTTGGTAAAATATCCATATAGAACCTTTCAGAATCTGACTATGAGATTTCGGTTTAATGTAATGAATACCAATGAGATCCAGAGTATACGTGCCAAGAACGTAGTAAGCTTCCAAATCTGTACGCATTGTAAAATATCTGGGGTTAAAGAGTCACTACTGCATCTGTTATTGATTAGTCCAAGATTGCTGAATTTGTAAACGATATCACTAGAGTGAACAGAGATAATATTTGGTATGAGATGCTTCATGGAAGCTCGATGTTTTTGAAAATACGTGTGAATGAATTCCTGAGGGTTTTTTGTGGTTTAGTATGAAATAAGGTTACTGCACAAAATTTAGAAATTAATTAGAAATTTCTTCTTTTTCGTTTTTCTCTTTAAATTTGTGATACATGATAATTTGATGATTTGTCTTATATCAGATTTATGTTCATACAGATAAAGTGAATGATCTGTGAGTGCTATCTAAGCATTTTATGAGTAACTAGTGTTTATATGATTGTTATTTTTAAATTGTGCTTTTATTGTCTTGAAAATGATATTTCTGTGAACATTTTTTGTAAAGGTTTAAAACAAACTATAAAGGTTCCCACAATACAGCTTCCTTCCCTTGCTGATCAGAGTGAGTCACCCTAGCTGCATATACACTTGCTCATGCTAGCCCCTTAGCCAATAAATGGGCGAAAAACCATGTACTTATAAAAAATATACACATATTTTAATGTTTATCAAAAACACATCATATTCACAATACATTTTTCTTAAAACTGACACATCATTGTGATCCAGGCCCATTATGAACCACAGACTTTAAAGACACTGGCTGTATGGAGAACTACAAACAGAAGAACTGCAGGCGGTATTGGACCAAAAGACTTTACCTTTGAAAATGGAGTGATGCCAGCAGGGCAAACCAAATCAATATCATGAGACAATGGAAGCAAGTTGCCGGCTGGCACCTATAAACGCTTTAGTGAAAAGAAAAGCATTGATCTATTGCAAGATGTGATCTACTGGGGTACTTATAGTATTGCTTTTGCAAAAAGCACAGATCCATCTGAGGTACCATTGACCAACTATGATCACATTGCACAACTGAGTTGTGAACAGGCAGTTACACCCCTAATGTTTGAAGGCAAATAAGCCCCCAATACCACACAGAAGTGTGGAAAAATGGTTATGGAAGCAATGTTATGAAAGTGTGCAGTCACCTGATAAGACTTCTGAAGGCGGGGGAGGTATTAAGGAAAGGGGTGGATAACACTGATATTGTACTTTTGTGAAATTCTAACATTCCTGTTTGTTTTTTGCCTGGGCAAACCAAGAAAGTAGCGTGCCATGATTGGGGTTAGACATATGCAATTTTCGGGTGCTTCTTATCAGACAAGCAGATGCATTCTCAGAGAAAGCAGGTCACTGCGGGGTGCCATGTGAACACTGAACTTGTCCTGCACCGCACTCAATGCTACTGACGTGCGTGATGACAATTGTACTACAACCTGCGAGAAGTGCCCAATAGAGTAATAACTTTTAAAGAACTGCCACAGTGCTGACTTGGCATATTGTCAGACACGTGATGCTGCACACTGATCAAATGTTTCAATGGGTGGTTTTGATAACCTGTTTGATATGTTATGCCTTTTTTGTCTAAAGTACTGTGGAGAAAGCAACCGGAAAGGGTTGTGGTCTATGACATTATGTGACACAAACAGCTGTGTGAAACAGCACTTGAATGCCAAAATGCTGGGAAATGTTTTTATTATTGGTGAAATGCATTTTGAGATGAATCTGTAAAAAACTAAATGTTTTACTCCCCCAACTCTGTTGCTTTACCCAGAGTTGTTTTTTTTTAACATTTACTACGATGCACGTAGCCAGGAGAATGATTTATGAATGGTTGGGGCAGCAGGGTTGTGCAAGCAGGAACGTAAAATGCAATGAGATAATGTGAGTGCGCACACAAGCTATATGTGCGTATGTTAAGGTTTTGCTTTGAAGAAATGCTGCCAAGAGTATGAGCTCTAATTAAAGATGGTAGAATTTGAGGTACAAGGATATTTTACAGCCTTGGGGCGGGTAAATGAAACCATGATGGACTTTACATGCATTTTATGACACAGTTTTGTTGAACCAGCAAGTTTAATTTTTTTCTAGGGACGGCTGTTTCCAGCACACTGACACGAAGAGTTACATTTACCTGCAAATGTTTAGATTATGCCATTTGTTTTTGAGTGTTAGAGCAATAATGTGAGTTTTAATGCAAATTAGTAGAACTTTTTTTGAACCTGGTGCCCATGTGTTAATCTTGCTCATGAAATTAGATGGTTTCGGTTGGGTTCCACTAACATGGTAGCAGTGTCTAACCACACAGCCCATGGTCACGTTTGTAGGTCCTGGGAACAGGGGGGTGGGTAGGCCCTTAGAGTGGAAGGATGTCAGGTTTAGAGCTGGTGACCGTACATGAATGCAATAGCGCATTTTGATCAACAACACCAGATTGTCTTGCTATATTAACCACATGCTGCTTGTTATCTAATGATTAGTTAAAAGATCATTTTAGGTATTTTGTGTAGGCCAGATTGTGGCTAGGGTAAATGTCACTATTCACATTGTATACATTTTTGTTTAGGTAGGGTTTTTATTAACCATGCATGCTGCTAGAACTAACAGCTAGAAAACAGTTTGCTTAACCTCTTGGAAAGCTCCAAGATCTTTCGCTAACTCACTTATCACTGCACTACATACAATGTAGATAGATATTAGCCAGCATTGTTATCTACACTTTGAAAAGGGGTGGAATGTAGTGGAATAAAAAGTGCAATTTCACCTACTGGGCTGACCATATCCGATATTAGGTCCATTAGAGGGCTGCATTAACAGCTAAGACTAATAGCTTATTCAAAGTATGTGCTAAATTCTGTAACTGATCTTTATAGATGAATCAGTAATGTGTTGTGGTAGTAGCGCCTACATTAATAGCATAAGGAGCTACATTGACGTGCTGGCAGCAAAGGAAAGGAAGGTTGCATTGTGCATTCGAGGCTCCACCCTGGCCCTCTACCAGGATCTAGCAGGAGTCACCTTGTTTGCCCACTTACAGAAAGGCTTCGTAAAAGGGATGTCTGTTACGGGTTTCCCACGGCTTTCTACTTTACCTACCAGAAGCAGACTTGGTCGAATTCCACAATGAAAGATGCTCAACAACTCCTGTCTCCTGCCCCAGCTGGTTCATCCGCAGCTGCAGACCCACTACCGGAACTACCAACTCGACCTGGCGCCAGAGTGGGCCTGTGGATCAAGGTTGCAAGGGGTTGGAGCAAAAAGGTTTCGAACCCTTCTGGCTGATCTTCACTGGGGTGGGGCAGAGGGCTTTAACTTTAATTATCGCACTTGATGCTTTGTGGTTCCTCATTCTGGAGGCCTTGCACGGCCCTGGCTTCTCATTTCATCTCTAAAACTCAGGACATCCTGTCCTCTCTCTCTTCCTCTCCTCCTCCTACTTCTCTCTTCCTGTGGCCCTTCTGTGGCCACCTCTCCTCCCTCCTCTGCCTTTCCCCTGTTCTCCCCAGCCGAGGTTGCTAGACAAGTCCGATCTATGAAAGTCTCGTCAAAACAGGTTCTCCCCTGTTCCTCTAAAACCATCAAGGACCACATTGACACCCTGGCTCCTGCTTTGGCTGACATCTCCAACCACTCCTTCGCCACTGGAGTCTTCCCTTCCCCCCCTGAAGCCCTCCCTTGTGCACCCTCTTACTAAGAAACCCTCTGCCGACCCCTCCTGCCCTGCTAACTACCACCCAATCTCCATCACTCTTTTCCTGGGCAAACTCCTGGAAAAGCTGGCCATCACCCAGCTTAATCTCAACACTGAATTGGTTGGTTGTCTGCATGACTATCAGTCTGGCTTCAGAGCTGCCAGAAGCACGGAAATTAATCTCCCGAACATCCGTGAAGACCTGCTTTCCAACCTTGATTCCAATACCCCCTGTATCCTCATCTTACTTGATCTCTCTTCTGCCTTTGGCATGGTCAACCATGTCATCTTGCTCAACCGTCTCCGTGATAACCTGGGTATCACCGATCAGGCCCTGGCTTGGCTGACCTCTTTCCTCTCCGATCGACCCTCCCAGGTCCAACTTGGATCCTTCCTCTCTTCTATCTCTATATCTGCCTGTGGTGTTCCCCAGGGGTCTAACCTCGCTCCCTGGCTGATCAACCAATACCTGGCACTTCTTGCCCACTGCATTGCCGCTCTCTGCCCAACCTTTCAGTGCTATGTGGATGACACTCAGCTCATTTTCAGGCTCCCTTCCGCCACCTCTTCTCCTTCTCTTATTTCTGACTGCCTGTCCGCTATCCAGGAGTGCAGCCAACAATCTCTGCCTTAATGCCAATAAGACTGAGATTCTCCTCATCGGCACACTGCCCCCCTTGTTTCCTGTCTCTCTCTGGCTGGCCTCTCTTGGCCCTCTTCCCCCTCTTCCTTCTCCCACCTGTGAGGCTAAAAACCTCGGGGTCATCTTTGACTCCACTTTCTCTCCTTCTCTCCTTACATCGCTGACGTCTCTAAGAAGTCACACTACCAGCTGCACCTCCTCAGAGGTTTTTCTTCCTTTCCTCTCCTTCCCGCAGAAGCTCACTGTCTCCAAAGATCTGGTTCTCTCTATCCTGTACTACTGTAACAGCCTCTTTCTAAATCTGCCTGCTTCTACTCTGCGCCCTCTGGAACTCATCCAGAACAGGACTGCGAGACTTGTCCTTGGCCTCAAGCCCAGGGACGTATCTCTCCAGGACTGAAATCTCTGCACTGGCTCCCAGTGGCTGCAAGGATTAAGTTCAAAACCCTCTGCATTGTCGGCAAGGCTTTCTGGGACCTTGGGGCCTCAATACCCCCAATTCTCTCTTCCTAAATATCTTCCTTCTTGAGCTCTTCGCTCATCACCTCCAACTCCCACAGGGTCAGTCGCTTCTCCAAGCAACGAGTTGGTGGTAGATCTCTTTCTTCGGCTGGGGCCTCCCTCTGGAACAGCCTCTCTGGAACAGCCTCCCTGAAACTTGATGGGAACTGTCTCTTGTTCCAGAAGCACCTCAAGGCCTTCCTCTTTGCTTATGCTTTCTCTCCTCCTCTTCCCTGCTGTACTCCTGACTGAAACTTCACTGGTCACCTGGCTACCCTCTGATCATGGGCCCAGGTCCCCTCCCCCGCCAGCTGCACACCTGCACTGCCTCCTGGGTAACCCCTGCATTTGGGGGCCGTTTCTGTATCCCTAAAGTCCCCTCCAGCTCTTGACACTTGATGTCTGCACTTACCCTCTCCCTCCTCCCATGCACTTTTGCAATCTCAATGTCACCTGGCCTAGTAAGATCTTTGTCTTGGTCTTCCCTCTGTTCCCCCTCCCTTGCCTCGTCGCGCCTTGAACCACTTGTGTATAGGTGCACTATAAATGCCATATCATATCATATCTACTGGTTGGGAAAGGCTTTGCTTTCCTCTGCTTTGAGGCTTCAGTGTTTCTGATTTTCACAGGTTGATGGTGGACTTCTCCCCGCGGCAGGTTGCCCTATACTCAGTCGGGTCACCTATCAACCTGAGTTCTTGATTGTTATACATGGTTTCTTGGGGGGATTCTGCATTGTCCGGGGGTGGGGGGTGGGGAATGGGGGATAACTTCACTTGGGGAGATGAAAGCAGGGACAGATTGCAGACGGCACACAGCGCAGTTCACTTCAGGCCAGGTGCAGCGGTTACTGGTTATGAGACCTTGCACCACATATCTAATGGCTAGCATTCCTCATGCCTCCCAGGACCTCACACTGTCCACATTTACCCAAAATAACCGCACTGCAATGGAAGATCCTAGCGTTCATTTGGCAGCACCATGAGCTGCGGATCGCTAAAAGGGTCCTGCTCCATAGGGAAACATTAGGGGGTTGGAAGTCACTGACATCTACCACTATTACCTAGCCTCACAATTGTCACATGTTTTTACTTGGGGGCAATAGGGAGACATTCCCATCTGGGCACACATCGAACAAGCAGCTTTCCCGAGCACCCCTGATGCAATTGCCTTTTGTTAAGCTGAAAGTTGAAGGGGCAGGAAGCACCCTCCTCGCCTCGACATGCCACACACTATCAGCCTTGGCCCGCTATCTCCCGTATTTGGTAACCCTGATTTCACCCCTGGCAAACACCTTGCGGCATCTCTGCTTGGGCTGTGGAGGCCTACATGACAACTCTTGAGAGACGGTTCTCCCCTTACATTTCATGAATGCAAGCAGTCGTTTTCACTTCAGGAAAGAGAACGGTTCCGTTACCTACAGCTACGTCATTGGGGCTCCCATCCATTATTTTGGTAGAGGGGCACTAGGGCTCTCAACCTATTGGCACTCAGTTTGCTGGTGGGTTGGCCTAATGGCAGGATCTCAAGCCTTTCCAATCTGCTGGACTGCTTTGATCCTCATGAGCGCTTACTGTACATGCTGGGTTGGGAGAAAGACTGACTCATGGCAGCGCATATGGGAGCGCAATCTTAAGATCTCTAGGTGCACCACAGATAAGAAGTGCAAGCTTAAGTTGTGTTATACATGGTACTATGCTCCAGACAGGCTTCATCACGTGGTCACCTCCTACCCACAGTCTTGCTGCAGGCGCTGCCAGGAAAGGGGTACCTACTTCTACATGTGGTGGGAAGGTCCACAGTCTCAGATTTACTGGAAAGAGGTCCTCGCACACATTAAAGCAATGCTGAAAGTTGCCCTCCCTCTGCACTCTTTGTTGATCCTATTAGGGGACTGCAGTGATGGGCTTTATCCTTGGCTGGCCATAAATCTAAACTTCTTTCCTAATTACTCCTTGCAGCTAAGGTCTCCCTGGCCTGTAATTGGCAATCGCCAGACTGCCCTGTGTTGGCCATGTGGTGAGCAACACTCTGGGAAATACAGCCTTGGCTGTGGGGCGGTACACCTCCTACGTTGCCTCCTAGCATCTTTTTATCAACTATAGGCAGGATTCTTATCATGGGTCATATAAGCCTAGGTTGTACAAATACCTCCCTTTGCTCTTACTGCTGAAAGGGGTTGGAGTGTTTTAAGCTAATATGACACTGGACAGTGAACCGCATTGGATGCTGGCTTTTTCACATGATGCTTACTTTGCTATTTTTTCTTTATATACCTGATAATTCCTGCTTATGTTGCTTGGCACTGTCACGCATCTGTCTCTCAAAACTCAATAAATAATAAATGGTTAAAAAAAAAAAGACGAGGGGGTGCTCTCTCCACTATAAGGCCACACTCTGGAGTTTACACAAAGGCTGCCCACCACTCGGCGTTCCACAAACGTTGAAAAACAGTTGTGCACGCTGAAACAAGAAGTTTGTGCTCTCCTTTCAAAAAGGGTACAATATAACGTGTCCCACACTCCCAGTGGGGACATGGTGTTTACTCAGGCTACTTTCTTGTAATAAAGTTGGGTGGCTGGAGACCTATACTGTTCCTCTGTTTTCTGAACAAGTTTATTTGATCCCAAATCTTTCAGACGGTCCTACTACAACACATCCTCAGTCAGTTAAAACTGAGGGATTTCTTACAATACCTAGATTTGAAGGACGCTTATTTCTATGTCCCCATCCAATACCGCCGCAGGCAGTTCCTCAGATCTACTGTGCCAGGTCTTCACTACCACCCTTTGGCCGCAAGTCTATCCTATGGTTGTTAAAATGCCTAGCTCCATTGGCGGCTCACCTCCAGATGTTTGGTATCCATGTCCAAAAGTACCTCGACTTCAGGTTGGTCAGGCTCCCCTCTGCATCCCCTCTAGCCTAATATCTCGTCCCTCTCACAAGCACACCAAGGCAACAATGGCCTGCCTCTCCTTGTTGGTATTCTCTGTCAACCGCAGCAATTCCTTAGTGACGCTGTCCCAACAGATGCTGTTCCTGGAAGTGCAGTTGAACAGTCTCTTGCACTCCTATACTGTCCGCTGATAGGGTCATGACCATCCTCTCCAAAGCCTGCTTGCTATCACAGCGACAAGCAACATCGGTCCGCATTCTGAAGTCCCTCTTATGGGATGATGTCCTCTTGTATCCCTCTTATACTGCACTGCCAACTTTGCATGCAATCTGTCCATGAATTCCTGGATGCCTGCTGGCAATAGATAACAAGCCATTGGCAGGACAATCTGTTCCTCACGTGTCTATTTCACACTGCTCTTTGATGGTGGTCAATAGACCCTAACCTCACACAAGGAGCTACTTTCGTGACACCCAGCCACCAAATCACGGTTACGACCGATGTGTCTATGGAGGGCTGGGGGGTCCACACCAGTGATCTTTATGCAAGCGGTCTATGATCAGAAGTATAACATCTTTGCATATAACATGCTGGATATGAGGGCAGTATTCTGGGCTCTGAACTCCTTTTGCCTCAACCTGCAAGGGAAAGTAGTTTGTGTGTTCACAGACAACATGACCACCATGTTCTATTTTTTAATTTAGTTTCTAGTGCAATTGGTTAATTAAAACCTTATACGCTTTCACATAAACATGCATAATAAAACCAATACAAGCAATACATTTACATACAATTCAAATACAAAACGAGCAACACATTAGTCCTATGCTTATTAAATCAAATCAGCAATTAGCAGCATTCAATCATTACAACATTAAAAAGTTAAGAAAAGATATTTAAAAGAAACTAGACTTCATCTTCCTTATTAGAAATAAAAGTACACATTATACATCACTAAAATCCCTGTATGATTACTAAAAAGATTGATATTTAAAGTAATAGAAAAAGTTCAAAAGTTCATTACATAAATCACCCGTTTTCTTAGGTATGTTTTTTTCTATTTCATTCCATATATAGTATGCCACTCCCACATATACCAGGGTGTCCACCGTGTTTATAACTGATCAAAATTGGTCAGTCCTTACCATTCTCGAACCGCACACCAGGTCCCTATATCCTTTATTGCAATATTCTTTGCAATCCATGTAATTTGTCAATAGATGTCTACTAGTTCCCACCTCTTTCTTACACAAACAACATAGTCTATCTTATTACGGGACAGCTAACCAGCTCCTCATAAATTCGTAGCAGGGTAAAATGTTAAGCCGGAGCAAGAGGATAAAACGTAAAAACCCCTGGTTACAAATTTTGGTAATATAACTTTTTGGTTTCCCAATTTCGTATCCCATCAGGGTATATTGTATATACTGTTTCTTTATACTTAGTTTTAATAAGTTATTGTACATATCCCACTCCATGGCTCTTTAAAAAAAATGTTTTTGAAAAGTTGTAACCTCCGTAGCATCACCAGGTATTTGGATGCCAATATCATGCAAAAAGGTCATCACGTTCTTTTGTAAGCTTGCCATGAATTCATTTAAATTATTATTCCCATTCATATTCATGGCTATCATACTCATTAAACTCTCACGGTTCAATTCCGGCAGTTTTATTCTAATGAACAGTTTGCAGCACCTAATTTTCCATAGAGTACTGAGTGAAACCAAACCCAGTTCGCATCTCATAGCTTCAATAGGGACCGTGTTAGAGATCTTAAGAACAGGGCGCCATATCTTGCCTTCTAATATATCAAACCAAGACAAATATTTTGCCTCTAGCGTTTCTAGAGCATAAAGAACCCCTGTTACAATGCGGCTTTTATAGAGTTTGAGGAACACCTCCAAGGAGAATCGCCCCTTTCTACCCATATAATGTTTGATGGTGTCCGTTCAAAGGGTCGATTACAAAGGGTCGAATGGTCAAAGGACCGACACCAAAGGACCGAAGACAAAAGGATTGAATATTTTTTTAAAATTACATTTATTTTTTGGGTTTTCGTTTATGAAAAAATGTGTTTTTTTACCACAAAAAACTGGGAGTTGGGAGGGGCCCAAAAAAAATGTAAAAAAACCCCCAAATTTTTTTTTGATCCTTTTGTTTTCGATCCTTTGGTTGTCGATCCTTTGACCTACAACCATGTTTGGTAACATTCCATTTTCCCAGCATCTTGTTTTTAGAGTGTTCATAAGAGCTCTTAATATGTTTATTCATGATCGGAATAACTATATAAGGGTACATATTGACCACTTCAATTACCTCTTCATTTAATTTCCATATATAGCTCTACTTTTTCTTCCAGTGCAACCGTGAAACCATTATCATTATCTTTGTTTTTTTAACATTGATTTTCAACTTATTTATCTTCGAATACGCATCAAGAGCATTGAACATACGCTGCAACCCGCCTGGCGTTTTGTCCATGATAACAATATCATCGGCATATGACAACCAACTGACACCAGCACCACAGATTTTAGGGGGGTAGCCACAATTTTTACCAAAAGCATTGTTCATGACTGCTACGTATAAATTATACAGGACTGGGGAAGCTACACAACCCTTTTTCAGGCCCTTGTTTGTACTGACCGAAGGGGTGATGATATCTCTGTTGTCCAGGCAGTTCGTCGCAGTAGTATCTGTGAACATGGCTTTCAGAAAATGTAATACCCTCGGACACAAACCCCATTTCAACAATTTACTCCAGAGCAAATTCCTGTCCAAACAGTCAAACGCTCCTGAGTAATGTTAATGTTAAAGGATATTTGTACCACGCAGTATGATCACCGGAGTGGTCCCCTGGCGCTCTGGCGGCTCTGAAAAAGGACGGGAGTGGGGAGTGAGTTAGTGGGAGTAAGCAGGAAAAGTGAAAAGGAGCGGTGATGTGCTGTTGCTGCCTCAACCCGGTTAACACTGTTTGCTGGGCTTGGCGTGTTTTCCGGTTGGTAGCCGTTGTGTGCTGTTGTTGCAGTATAGTGAAGTTTGTGCGGATTGGTGTGTTATAAGGTTGTGGTTGTGCTTAGTTAGAGTTTGAGAGGTGTGTGCAGAGGGGTGAAGATTGTTAGTGGATCGGTTAATTGGCATTGCTGCCTGGAAGCGCAGCGCTGAACTTCCATATTCCCTCCATGTGGTGCACGCAAGCATCTCTGCGCCTCCATCTAGATTTGGCCTCCATCCAGATCTGGCACCACCCCAAACCTGCAGTCCCTTCCACACATGACTCCCACCCATACTCATAACCGTGTCCAAGTTCGGCCCTATCCCACTTCCGTCAAACCGGTCTGTATGCGGGGCAAGCAAGAGTTTGTGAGTTCATCCAAATCTGGCCCTGAATAGCATTCTCAATCCAGTACATATGCGGCATTGGTCAACCAGCGCTACTCCACCCAGATGTGGCATTGGTAGGTACTCAGTCTTATGCAGCTGCTCACGCAGGCTATCGCTCACAGCCCCTTTGCAGCGTGGCGCATGGCAACACTCGCAGCTACGTCCAGGCGCTGCACCTGTCATCATTCGCAACTTCTTCCATGCCTGCTGCATGTCTATGTCCATAGCTCAGTTTGAGTGTGGCAACTGCTAGCATTCATACAACTCTATCCAAGTGTGGTAACTGGTGGATTTCATGGGTTGGGTGAGGTTGTTGGATGGAGTTGGGGACGGTGATAATTGCTGTCCTTTTGGGGTGTGGCTTTTGTCCTATTCGACATAGCGTTGTCTCTCTTGTTATTGTCAGAGTTTCTCTTAGTCGGTTCTGGGTGTTGTCAGTACCATCTTGAGTTCTGTCATGCTGTTCATTGTGTTTCTTGTTTGATTGTTTAATTATTTCATTTTGAATATGCGGTGTTGAAGAGCCAGGTTTCTAGTAGTTTTCTGAATTGTCGGTGGTCTTTGGTGTTTCTTTCAGGATGTTGTTCCAGGTTTTTGCAGTTAGGTGGGAGGAGGAGGATCCCCCTAGTTTTTTCTTGAGGTGTGGTTTTTGTTCCAGATGGATTTTGTAGCTTGATCTGAGGAGTCTGGTTGGCTTGTAGATTATTTTCTTTGGTAGGAACTCAGCTCCCTGTCCGCTTATTGCCCTGTGTGTTATGCAAGGTGATGCAGTGTTTGACTGGGAGCCAGTGTAGTATTTTTAGTGCTGGAGTGATGTGGTTTCTTCTGGATAGTTTGAGGAGGAGTCTGGCTGCTGCATTTTGGATGTGTTAAAGTTTCTTCAGGAGGTATTCTGGCATCCCGAGGTAGAGGCTGTTTGCGTAGTTGATTCTTCATGTGATTGGGTTGATGTTTGTGAGTGTTTTGTGGGTGAAGGAGAGGAAAGGTAGGATTCTTCTGGTTGTGTGAAGGAGGAAGAAGCATTTCTTGATTATTGTATTTATTTGTGGTTATAAGGTTAGGGAGTTGTCCATCAGGACTCCCAGATCTTTTACTACCTTAGATGGTGTTGGCACAGTTCCCATTTCTGTTGGCCAGGGAATGTAGGTGCTGTTCTCTTGGTTTTTGGATATCATCATGATTTCTGTCTTTCCTGGGTTGATTTTTAAGTTGTCGGCGTTCATCTAGTTGAAGACTTCTTTTAGACACTCAATTAGCTTGTGTGTCTTCAATTTTGTAGATGATTTGAGTGTTGTCTGCTTAGTTGTAACATGTAATTTTGTATTTGTTGAAGATTCTCATTACTGGGGTCTGGTAGATGTTGAAGTATAGTGGTCATAGTGAGGATCTTTGTGGTACTCCACAGTTGGTAACTCGTTGGGTAGATTTGAAGGGTTTTATCCATATGGTTTCTGTCCTGTCTGTTAGGAATTATTTCATCCAGATTCGTGCCATGTCCGTTATCCCTATGTCTTCCAATCTTTTGGTTAGAGTGTCATGGCTAACTGTGTTGAAGGCTGTGGAGAGGTTAAGAAGAATCAGAGCTGAGGCTGTGTTGGAGTCTGCGTTTGTTTTTAGGTCCTTCCAGATGGATAGTAGTGCAGATTCGGTTCCTCTTGCGGGTCTGAAACCGACTAGTGCTTTGTCTATCAGTTGGTGTTTTTCTACATGTTCTTGGGTTAATTTGTATACGTATGTTTCTAGGAGTTTTGTTTGGTAGGGAATGTTTGAAATCGGTCTGTAGTAGGAGAGGTCTGCCACGTCGCCACTTATGTTTTTTAAAAGTGGTTTTCTATATGCTGATTTGAAGGATCTTGGTACAGTTCCTGTTGTGAGAGATTTAGGAGGTTTCTGTAGTATTCTGATGGCATTACTTGTGCGACGATTGATTTGTAAATGTCAGGGGGGGCAGGGATCCATTGGTGATCCTGCTTTTTTGCTGTGTTTTACCAGCTTGGCGAGTTCCTCTGCTCTTGAAATGGTCTGCCATGTCGTTGCAAAGTTTCTCTGAGGGAGTTGGAGTGTTGTCGCAACCAAGTGGGTTTCTCATTTCTTTAATGATGTTTAACATTTCTTTTTGTGTGTTGGTGGCATTGGTGATTCTGTCATCTTTTGTATTTCCCTCTTGTATACGCGGATTTGTTTCTGGAACAGTGTTTTCTTGTCTTGGTTGTATTCTTTCCTCCATTCCAATTCCATCTTCATGTTGTCCTTTTTCATGGTGCTTAGTAGCGGTGTGAACCATTTTGCCATTGCCCTTTTTTTTGAGGGGGTAAATGGTTTCTCCAGGGCGATGTTTTCAATTGCATCAGCAATCCCTTTGTGGAGTAGCCCCGCTTTCAAGTCTAGGTCAGACAGCTCTAGTTCTGTAGTTGAGGATTTGGTCATCTCCAGTTGTTCCATTATGTTGCTTGCTTTGACAGTTTTCAGTTTATTTTTGTGATGGTTGTAAGCTTGAGGGGCTGGATGCGGTCTTGAAGTGTGATCAAAAATGGGATGAAATGGTTGCTCCACAGTATTTTTATTATCGGTGGTGCCATGGTGATATGTTTTTCCTCGGCAATGATTGCATCAAGGGTGTGTCCTGCCGAGTGTGTTGCCCCTTTGAGCAACTGTTGCAGTTTCATGCTTGTTAGTTGCCCAATAAATGAGTTTTGGGAGTTGGCGTGTTTTTCTTCGAACCAGATGTTTAAGTCCCCTAGGATTATTACATGTTCGTGCTTGATGACTATGCTGGTGATGGCTTCTATGAAGCTGTCGATGAAGATTGCATTGTATGTCGGTGGTCTGTAAACCAGAATTAATGTGATGTTAGTTTTTTGATGCGCTGATAGGTGTATGACCATGGTTTCGCAGTTGACGATGTTGAGAGGTTTGTCTGTTTTTATTTCCAGGTGTCCTTTGAATGCTACTGCGAAGCCTCCTCCTTTTTTATTTTTCCTGTTTACCTGAAGGCATTTGAAGTTGGTCGGAAGGCAGTTTTGGAGTGTGATTTTGTAGTTGTTGTCCAACCATGTTTCTGTGATGGATAGGATGTCAATGCTGTTGTTGCAGAGAAGGACAAAGATCTCGTTTGAGTGTTTTGACATCCATCTTGCGTTTATTAGGTTGCAATGGATTTTAAAGGTGTGGTTTGATTTGTGCTTTGTCGGCTTTGTTTCCTGAGTGGTGTTGCGATTTACTTCCAGGTCGGTCTCTTGTTGAGGTGTTGGTACCGTTGTGTCTGTTTGTTTGTTTGTTTCACGGAAAAGTTTGTCTACGTTCAGTCTTGGGTTTTTGTTTTCATCAGGTTCTTCTTCAAAGTTTTGTGGCTGTTGAGTGGAGGGTCCTCTTGTTTTGGTGATGTAAGGTGTTAGTGCGTCAATTATGTTCTTGTTATTTCTAGCGTTGCCTGTTCTTCTGCTTGGTTGTGTTTGGTTGTCTGCCGTTGTTGATTCGTAAGTTGGGTTGGCTCGTTCTGGTGACTGGTTATTTGCGAGGTATGGAGTTAGGTAGAGGAATTCCTCTCTTCTCTCTGCGTTGGTTCTGTTGTTGTTCCTGTCTGTGGGAGTGTTTTCTGCAGTTGTGAGTCTTTGGTGGTGTTCAGTTGTGTTTGTTCTTTCTGCTCTTTGTTTTTCCTTTGATCCAGTTCGTTTGCATGGCATTTTGAGCTTGAGCGTTTTTATTCTTCTATTCATTGATGCCGAGTTGGTTTTGCTTTGGTCCGG
The DNA here is from genome assembly GCF_040938575.1 of Ambystoma mexicanum. NCBI lineage: Eukaryota > Metazoa > Chordata > Amphibia > Caudata > Ambystomatidae > Ambystoma > Ambystoma mexicanum. Next base: position 454,726,187 of record NC_090927.1, read on the forward strand.
CTGTCTTGTGCTGGGTGTAGGGATTGTCCGGTACAGGTATGGGCTTGGTCTGTTGGTGGCCTTGACAGCTGATATTGCCGGCTTGTTCAGTCGCTGTCTCGACTAAGGTAGGGGAGGTTTGTTAGGGTTATATCGGTGCAGTATTGCAGTGGTTGTCCCTAGTGTGGATCTTCCTGGAAGAGGTTCACTGCAGTAAACAAAATATGTGGTGCATTGAGGGCTATAGCTGGTAACTACCGAATTTTCCTAATGGGCTTAGCGGACAATCAATGTCATCTCATGGGGTGCAACCCAGTAAACACAGTATTACTCCACAATAATCAGCCAATAATCACTTTATCACGGGAGAGAAGCCTATAGCTAACAATGCAATTAGACTACCAGACAATGCAGTTTGAAATAGGGCTCAGCTAATCTTGAGATACCTGTATAGTGGGAGAGAGGCCTACGCCTGACCGACAAATGGGTGCAGTACTAAACTGGGCTTAGTTTGAGACACAGTTGAACAGGTGACTGCAATACTACATACAGCTAGATTTGAGAATTTGTATAATGGGAGAAAGGCCTACGCCTAACAGATCAGTTGAGTGGAGAACTAGAACTTAACACAGCTAAGTTTGAGACAAAGTTGAACAGATGACTGCAATACTAAACACAGCTAGATTTGAGAGACCTGTATAGTGGGAATGAGGCCTACGCCTGACAGAGCAAATGGGTGCAGTACTCAACACAGCTTGACTTAACAGTGTAGGGGAAAGGGAGGCAGTGGAAATAATCACAGTGTTTTAGATTAGTTTGATAAGCGGCTAGGCTTGAGGGGTAGAGTAATTGCTCTACACCCCACCTAGACCACTCCTACTGTACTGGTCAATGGCTGGCTACTGGCTTCCCCTGCTGACACCTGCAGACACAGTCTGGAGCCGCCTCTGTGGGAGCCGCCCTTTGCCTTGGGGCCCCTTAGTGCAGGGGCTGCCGGGCAGAGGGCTGCCCTGGGAAGGTCAGTAATGACCAGAAAGTAGCCAATCAGGGGAGGCGGTAGGGCTGGGAGGCAGGTGGGGAGGCCAATGGGGAGGCCAATGGAGCAGAGAAAGGGTTGGGGGAAAACTCAAGCCAGAATGCAGCCTGGTTGGGTCTCAAGTACAGATGCGCAATAAATTACTGGGCCAAGGATGGTCTCTGGACCACAATTGCTCACCAGGGTCGCCTGAGTGGAATAGGCCAATGCGAGGTCTGAGGGGGGGAACAGCAAAGACAAATGAAGTTTGGACAGCACTGGGTTTTACGAAGGGGGTTTTACGATAGGTAAGGGAAGAACAGAATGGGGAGCGGGAAATTTTAAGGATAATTGAGACTACCTAGGGGACAGGATAAGTGGGTAAGAAGAGGGTGATGTAGGGGTAAGAAAAGGAATAAGTAATGGGGTGCAAATTGATTAGTGTATGAACTAATTAAAGGAAATGAAGCAAAAATGAAAAAACGAAATGGGAATGAAAAATGAATGATGAAAAATTAAAAGAAAAATTGAAACGAAAAAATTGCCAGGGGTAAAGAGGGACGGATAGGGAGGGACGGGGCCCTCGACGAGTCCGCAAGGACCTTGGGGGTTGGGGATATGGTTAGTATACTACTCTTAGTGCAGAATCCTGAGGGTAGCGGCGAAACGGAACACCTGTAAGATAACTCCCGACTTTGTTTAAGTTAATAAAGTTTGCTGTGGCAATTTCAATTCCACTCAGCCAACTAGTCCTTCCTCTCATTTGGGTATCGGTGGGGGAATACAAGGGAGGAAAGGAGTGTGAATCGAGTGCAGACACAAGGGGGTATAAAAGTGTGTAGTATCTCGGGACATGCCCCGCTGCGGGGTGTCGGTGCTCAAGCGCCATTTTGCAAAAATGGGTCTCGGGGGGTGGGGGTAGCCTTAGTCCTGACGCCACCATGTAGCACAGCCCAAGGAATGGTGGAGTTTGGGGGGTGTGGGGCCTCGCAATTCACTGCCTCGGGGAGGGAGGGGGTGTCATCAGGGGGTGACAGGGAGAGAGCCATTGCTGGGCAGCACCCCTATAAAAAGGGCGACACCAACTATGGGTGGCCTCTTTGTTTCCTGCTCCTGGTTCATGTTGCCCTCCCACCAGCCCTTTCATTACTAGTGTATCTATGCTATGTGTTTTTTCTTTCAGACACCCCCAACGGATGTTACATGGTGTTCCCTTCAGAAAGTACTGGCGGATACTACAAGGCGACTGCACAGCCATCAGCTTAGAATGAACAGCACCCAGGAGTATTAGGCTCTGGGGAGGCCCATGTCTTGGAAGACCTTCCAACCCCAAACGTGGGTGGGGGAAATTGGGGAGTATATGGAAGGAGGCTATAAAACACATACAGATTTGTCCCCTTTTCCCTATATGTATCTGATAAAACATGGTTCAAAAGAGTCAAGTTGTCCAAGGTATTAAAACATTGTCTAAAACTGGTCTGTTGTGGGGCGAGTATTTTTTCTGAACTACACCATTGATTAATGATTTTAAATTGGAGAGTGCAGAACATTTTACAGCAGGTATCTACCATAGTCAACAGCAGGTAATTACCAGGTTGCACTAGCACAGCTTTCTTCTAGCTGTTCGGTATCTCCCCACTGTGCCAGATGTTAGAGTACAACTTCCGTAAATAGGGTGCCCACTTAATGGGATTACATTTTATAGCCACATTCGCTAGCCCATCAGAGCCCCGGTGCTCTGGACGTTTTCATGTTGTTCGTTATATTCTAAATGTCTATGTCATCAAATGGTAAATCCGTAGGATTATGCTCCCCAACCTCCATATGTAGCCTATTCACTGCATATTTCCCATAATAGAGGTGGCCCACATAGATTTGCCATTCATCCACTGGTGTGATATTAATATCTATATCATCAGATGTTGTCTACAGAGGCACCAAAACTTCTTAGAATCTGAAGTTTTACACAATTTAAAGACTTTCCTCCAGTTGGCATTCCGTATACTATGATGATACACTTTAAGCCAATTTTTGAATCGTATACCAAGGGTCCCTTCCTTTTCATGTTTTTGTTCACCATCCAGATCCCTGTCTGATTTGATACCCTTAATATCCCCATTTAGTTTCTTTTTTGCATTATGGATTCTGATCATATAGATTGGTATGTTTCTTCCCTGAAGCTTGGGAAATGCAGGCCCTTTTTGTTGTCTTTAGGTACAGAATGATCACTTTGGCTCATATGGATGTGTTCAAATTGTTTCACTTGCACCCTAAAACCCTTAGAAGCAAACATGTAATCCAGACGGTAGCTAACAATACCGTTTTTTCCATGTCATTTTCTGTGTCTTCATTATCAGTATTTAGGTATAAAAGGTCCCAGTTCTTGAACAATTCTATCCATATCATTCCATTAACCTCTTTTATCTGTGAAGTGGGTGTTTTACCTTCCTCACCCAAGATTGGAGGGATTATCACATCAAACTCACCACATAGATCTTCCCATTCATTTGAGCTTCCTCTCAGTGGGCCATTAAGTCCCCCACCACGAGTATATTAGCACCCGGAGCCTCCAACAACCATCTCTATGGTAGCCATGATTATGCTGGCAATGACATCCATGTTTGCCCCTCCAGGGGGAGAATACACATTAATCACCAGTGTCTCCTTAAATATGCCTAGATTTTTGACAATTCCACAAAGAACAAAGGGAGCGTTATCTGTTTTATCATACTCACTAATGGTTAATGGGCACCTAGCACCAATGCATAGTCCCCCCACTGGGTGCTCAACCCCGCTGCAAACCGCAGGGTTGACAAGTACATTGAACCCATTAATCAGTAGTGATCCTCCAACCCATGTCTCTTGGAAAGCAAAAACATCACATTTATCCAGGCAATGTTTACCAACGCCGTGCATGAAGGAACGGATACCTCTAGTATTCCAGGACATTACTACCGGTTCCTGCGACACCCCAAATACTCAATTTTCCTCCAGATGAACCTGCTCCGGTACCCACATATCGTGCCTGCTAATGCCACCCTCTGCCTGTTGTCGCCTCAGCCCGACACTAACAAATCCCACCTTTATATTGCTATTGTCCTGGACTTTATTGCATATTACCTATTGCTCCAAAGAGCCTCTGCACGTATGCAAATAAGTTCCACAATTACTGGGGTTACAAACTCTACAATTGCCCAGCTCCCATGTTTAGGCAGTGTCACCTTCACAATATCAGTGGAGGTAATCCCCCCCGCCAACTGGGGAGCCTTATGCAATTGTTCCAAAATCCACTTTCGATTCAAATAAGGGCTTTCCTCATGGGTATTCATTTCAATCATGTTCAGTGATTTCCTCATGCTTATGTTCTTCTTTCCATCACGTTCACATTCCAGACCACTTATCCCTATAAAATCTTTATTTATTTTATGCATAGCTAGACTCTCCATCTCGGCCATATAGATCTTCCTATCTTTAGATGAAAGTGTGTCCACAATTGTGTTCACAGTCATATTCACATGTTTCACGCACCCAACGCCCTGTATCTCACCCTTTGATGTGTCTGAATTTTTACTACATTCCCCTGGTTGTCACGCAGGGTTTCCATTTCTACTATATTCCCCTGGATATCACATGGCGTCACATTCAGCCAATCATCCAATAGTCCTTGATCTTTGTTTCCAGGCAACTTTGGTAATTCTCATTTATTTACCTTTTTTTTAGATTAGATCGATCACCCTTCAACTCACATGAGACATCCCTTTTCACCGTCTCTGCCAGCGAAACACCATTCACTTCACTCCTTCCGCTTTTCTCCTTCTTACACCTCTGCTTTTTGCCTTTTTTATAATTGCGTTTCCGACAGGTGCGTTTTTTGCTTCCGTAGGAAATACTTTGTTCACCCTCTAGCTCATTATCCACATTCATACATTTATCCACCAGTTGTTCACCACTGTCAACTATTGTTATCCTATTACCGCTGTCATCCTTTGTTAAGGCTTGACACAGATCACTCTAGTCGTCAACCACAGTGCGCAGTTCGCTCACTTCAATAATCCCCTGTTCTACCTCTTTTCTACTTTCTTGATCGTTATTTACTGCAAGGCCTAGAACGATGGCATTCAAATCCTGCTGCTCTTTCATAATATTAGAGCACAGGACAAACACAACATTCAACATAGCAGCAATAGCCTCCAACTTACTTGCCATGTTCAATGATCCTTCACAAATTTCTTCACTCCCTCCCGCCCCCCCTCACCCCTCCCCTCCCCTCGCCCCAGCTGTTACTTTCATTCTCGGTATCAGATTCCTCATGTACCAGTAATTCAAGGTTGGGAGTTGCAGATAGAGTATATATATATATATATATATATATATATATATATATATATATATATATATATATATATATATATATATATATATATAACATTATCCATATTAGCTACAGGTTCCATACTACCATTCAACAGACCCTGGACAGCCTCTTTCGCTATCAAAGATTGACGCCGAATTTCATGGCACATATTTAACAAAGAGTTATTTTCAATCGTAGAGCTATTGATTGGCATAGATAGAGGGACCTTGTGAAGGGCTAAATGAAGGCACTCTATCTCCCCCACACCCCAAATGTTCACCCTCAATAGGATTCATATCCAAGGCCACTTGGTTTCTACTCACTCCCGATATAAAACTGCATATTTTCATTTTTTGTCTTATCCGGTTCTCTGAACCCACTGATCACCACACTCCTCCTTTTCTTTTGGGCTCTCGACCTGGGTGGTAGATCCGGGAGCGTAATACTACGATCCCGTAGCTTCCTTTTATACAATTGCGAACAGAGCTTAGGCCCCATATTTCAAACAACGATGTGAAGAAGGGAAGCCACAAAAAAAAAAAAAACAGATGGTAAATACGACAAGGATTGCAGCAAAACGTATCAAAAAGTGAACAACTGGCCACAGGAGTATTAGTCAACACAGTTCCAACAAGAGGATTATAATGGGGAGAGAAACTCGCAGCCCCTAGCAAAAGCTACGTGGCCTGCTGACCGTTGCCCCAACCAACTCCAGAGCCACAATTTGGAAAACAATTTCAAACTGATTCAATCTGTGAACGCCCAACAGCTTGGGGAGCCACCAAAGTCCGTCTCTGCCCCCCCCTGCCCTGGACAGCCCTTTGTGAGATATGGGGCCTCATTACACGGAAGGCTGTAGTCCAGGGTGCTATTAGCACCCTGGACCATGCCGGTAAAATACCGGCACCGCCTTGGCGGAAAGGGGATTTACCGCCCCATTCCAAGGTTGGAGGGGCGGTAAATCCCCTTTCCGCCATTGCCCTTCCCCATTCCCATTTCTGCCCCATAGGGCTCTATCGGACTGGGGAAGGCGCTAATTACGGCACCGCAATTTTGCGGTGCCGTAATTAGCTCCGAGGTCCCTTAGCGGGTTGGTATTTAACGCCTGCAAAAAGCAGGCGTTAAAACTCCAACCCGCTAAGGGACCTCGTAGTACGGCGGTAAGGGTTAACGGTCACCGTTGCCATTAACGGTGACCGTTAACCCTTACCGCCGTCCGTGTAATGAGGCCCATGGACTTGAAAGACAAAAATATACTTTTGCTCAAACCATCAATGCTGCAGTGCTATATAATAATCTTTCCACAGTTCGCCCAGTAGATGGCAGTAAATAACCGTGCACCCGATATTTGGACAGCAGTGCAATCCGTTCTTTTCTGTTAGAGGCTGCAATCGCTACTGTAGCTTGTGAAGAAAGTACCTGCCCCCCCCACCCCGGAACTACAGCTGGTCCAATTTGTAGAATCACGGAACGTAGATACACCCGTAGTAAAGGTTAGCAAGTGGAAAACAACTGGAAAACACCTATCCGAGCAGCGAGTCTAGCAAGGACAACAAGGACTCATCTTGGCTCCACTCCAGCTGTATGGTTTTGTAAGGTAGCCCTGCCTCCAACAATCAGCACAGAGAAAAGACTGTAGCAGCAGAGCTACTCCAAAGGACAACAAGGACTCAGCTGGACTCTGCTGGCTCCATTCCAGCCATACGGTTTTGTAAGGTGGCCCTGCCTCCAATAAAGCTACTCCAAAGGACAACAAGGACTCAGCTTGGCTCCGCTCCAGCTGTATGGTTTTGTAAGGTGACCCTGCCTCCAACAATCAGCACAGAGAACAGACTGTAGCAGCAAAGCTACTCCAAAGGACAGCAAGGACTCAGCTGCTCTATATCTGGAAGCAAGGTGGCCTAACATACCCTATCCTTTCTGCCAGAGTGCAATCCCTGTAGAAATGGGCTCCTTCTCACAGGATGTTCCTGTCTCGTGCCACCTGCCAGGCATTCAAAACTCTGTTTGTGGCCGATTGCCTCAGCAGGGAACATTCCTGCCATGAGTGGGAACTCCTCCACAGTCAAGCTTTGTGTCTCTTCTGTGTGTGGGGGATGCTGGACATAGATCTATTTGCTACCAAGGCGAAATTGAAGTGCCTTGCATTCGCCAGGAAGTCTGGGAAAGGTCTTTGCGCTCCTGTTGGTGGAAATGTTTCTGTAGACTCAACTTCCCCCAAACCCCACTTCCCTCTCATTCTGGGACTCCTGCCTGTCTTCAAACAGCAGTGCAGAATCATCCTGCTGGCCTCAGTGTAGATGAGGCAGTTTTGGTTTTTGAAAAACCTTGCTCTTTCATTGGCTTTGCCCATCATGCTTCCATCCACATACAACCTCCTGTCCAGGTACAAGGAAATGGTGCTTCATCACAACCAGGCCTCGCTTGTCCTGATGCCCTGGCTCTTGCTGTCACTAGAGTTCAGCCATGTGGACTGGACCCAAGACTGCAAGTGGGAACGTTTATCAGTATTTATTTTTTATTTAATTGATTTAATTGCTTATAGTGTGAGCTTAGCTCAGTGTGGAGCGCTTTACAATAGGATTGTGCAGAATTGGGCTTGGCATTTTATACAGTAAAACAACATACTGTTGGAGGGAGAGAGGGATTTATATTTGTCCAGCAGATATTGTTGAAAGAGACACGTTTGTAGTGTTTCGCAGAACTGAACAATGGTAGGGGATTTTCAAGCCTCCATGGGGATTGAGTTCCAGATGGTCAGGGTGTGGCAGAAGGACTGCTTGCGAGCCTTCTCATTGCGGGCTAGCTTCAACTACAAGCTTTCCTACGTGAGGCACAAATGCCTCCAGAGATGTGGAGTTTAGCTGTCAAGTATGTTGGTGTTCATTTTGAGACTGCTTTGTAGGTGATGCATGCAGTTTTGAATATTATTCTGGCCGGAGGGGGTACCAGAGAAGTATGCGCAATGTTGGAGTGATACAGTTGAATTTTGCGGGCACCTGTAACGAGGCAGGTTGCAGCTTGGTGTGCTGCTTTCAGGGGTGCCAGGTGCGCGGCTGGAAGTCCAGTAAGGCAGGCATTTCCCCCATCGATGTGTGAGATAAGGAGGGCTTGGACCACAGAATGGAATTTGTTTGGGTGGAATTAAGGGTTTGATTTTGTTGATCTGTAGCCATGCAGTTTGTGCCTTTTTCAGTATGTGCATTTGGAAATAAAGGCTACTGTCTACAATGAAGCCCAGGGATTTGGTTGCATTTGACAGCTGTGAGGTGAATCCTTCCAGGCGCATGCCATTTAGCCATTGTTGCACCAGTTGTTTAGTGGGGGCACTGATGGTGTGCTAATCGTGGAGTGGATGGCTTTCCGCTTCCAACCTCAACATATTCTGCCATATCTGCTCTCTTTGGCACGCACCGTCCTGGGCCATGCCTCTATCAAGGTTCACTTGGCTGCCATTTCCTGCTTTAATTGTAATTGTTGTGGGCTCATTGACCCATTAAGGAATTTCTTAGAGGGATATTTAGTGAATTTCCACCAGTATGTGCGCTGGCTCCTGTGTGGGAAATCAACATTGTGTTCTCCCAATTGATGGGACATATGTTTGAGCCTCTGCATAAAGTTGATATCAAATTTCTGTCCTGGAAGACTGCTTTTTAGTCGCATTCCCTTGGCCTGGCGGAATGGTGAAATCCAGCTGCTCTGTCAAGCTGCTGTGTCTAGTCTTGCACAAATCCAATGTTGTGAATGAATCCTTCATTCATGCCTAAGGTGCCCTCATTGTTTCATGTACATTTAAACAGCTCCCAATCTCTTAAAATCTATGGTGGACAAAATCTATGGGTATAGTACATTCAAGTTAGAGCTCCATCTCAGTTTTAGGTTGCCATTGTTATTGGAATATTCAACCTACATAACAAGGTGTATCTTTCTATATATGGGAAAACACATCAGTGTAAATGTTTTTTTTTGTGAACAACGCTAATGATTAGCCTTGAGGCACAATCACATCATGCCTAAATATATATACAAGATTAGAACTTGAGCATTTATTATCTGTTTAAAATGCATTTGTGGACTGTTAGAAAACGCTGTATGTGATATATGTATTGCTTGTGATTTGCATTTAAATTTGTATTTTTTTTCCTTCATTTTTTGGTTTGTGCATTTGGTTAGCAATACAACCTTAAGCACACATACAAATCATTATAAAAATCATGAAATACAATACAATGCATCTTTGCACTGTAAGTAGTTTCAACCCAGCGCTCCACCTAAGTCAATGCCTAGTATGGGATGCCCAATGGAAAACCTCATTTATATATTTTTATGTCAAAAGTTCTTTTATTTCTGGATGATGTACCGTTATATAACGCCCCTCTCTTTGAATCTCCCCGGTCTCACTGAACCAAGAAGGTTTGTTTTGCAAATTAAAAGATATATTTGAAGAATTGAACAATATATATCACACTTTTATATATATGAATAATATCTGAATATCACACTTATGAATATTGATGCATTGATCAGCAATGGGTAATATTACAATATCAACAATCTCTTTAATCAATTAGGGGTAGGAATAGGAAGAATAATGTAGCAGAGAATATCTTTGTATGTGTACAAGGAAATACAATGAAAGGAAAGAATGCAACACAGAAATAAAACTTGATATGACTTCAATCAAAGACAATGGAATCACTCTTTCCCTCTGTTACTACTCACTCCGCCCCAATATGCAATGTGAAGAGATGGAATGAGGACACACAGGTTTCAGGAATAACAATCAACAATTGCAGTTTCAATCCCGATTCCCCCCAGCAAGCTTAGAGAGGACAGGTATGATTTTAAAACAGGTCAATTGCTTTTAAATGTAATATGAAATGATGGGAAAAATGCTAAAAATGATTTTAATTCGCTAAATTGATTCAGAACTAGTGAGAGTTGCTTTGGATTGGTTCGGGTAAACACTAGCAATGATTGTTGAATGATTAGCAGATGGAAAATGAAATTCAGAATTTGAAAGCAAGAAATAGCTGTTTTTACATGTGGTGAAATTGTGTCAAATGCAAAATTGCGGCAAACTTTTCAGCGCACGAAAAACGTGATTACAGCAAAACTATCAGGAGTTGGAATGTGGTTCTTAGTTCGTTTGAAAGCTGATAATGTTATCTTCAAAATGGATGTACGGTTCAGAAGTTGCAGAGGTTTTAGTAAAGGTCGATTTTTCTCCAAAGAGTCAAGATTTCAAAATGAAAGATGCGCTGTTGAAGATTTGGAACAAAGATTTCTTAACACTAGGGAGTCTATGGAGCTGCAAACTACACGGACAGCACAGCCACCGATCCAGAGGCACCTCCGGATGGTTTTTATCTGCCTGAGACGATATCCTTTCTCCAGAAAATATATATTAGCGCCAAGATGATTATCACTACAATTATCACAGGATTATGTGGATGAGAGAAGAATTCAAGATAGACAAAAGAGATTCAATAATGCAGTTCTGGATATGTTGGAACGAGTTGGATGGGATTACTTAATACTAAGAGATGACTATGGACAGTTCTATGCTAAATATTCACTACTATGGCTTTGGAATGGAATGAGCCCGTCAAAGATCTTGTCAAAGGTTTGGCTGGAATTTGCCCGCCACCGGACAGGATTCAGGACACCTGGACTGCTCTCAGCAATGCACTCTGGTCTGCACGGCCTCTTGGACTGGATCTGACGGGTTCTGGGTTACAGCTCTGCTGGACTGATCTGGATCTTGGGTTCTAGCAAGGGTTCTTGGCCAGATGCAGCCAACACAGCACAGCTAGGCTGTTGAATTGGTTAGGCCCCATGGAAGTTTAGGGGTTAAATCAGGTTACAAGATTTTAAAGGCCTGCTGAAAAGGGCTCAGCTTTTTGAGTTAGGCCTCTGTTTCAGGGTTCTGGAGTCTGGGTCTGGAGATGGGTTCTTCCTGCAGAGCGCTTCGCCGGTAGATCAGTGATGAGTGAAAGTGTACTCAGTGTAAGTTCTGTACCAATTTGTACACATGCATACACATACCATCTGGGCATATTCCTGGACATTTTCATGTTCCTGACATAATCACAATTGCTAGAATATGAACGTTTTCATGGTTCAGTCTCTGAAAGTCGCAACATTTCCAGAGTAGTTTCTACTTGTGAACAATATTTTCATTTTAATAATCTCTAAGTTCCATATTTTTGACAGTTCAGAACAAAATGTTATAAGTCTTTTCCCAAAACAATATTTTCTGTGCTCTCTGAATACACACAATGGTTTGTCTATGCCTCCAAGATCTTGGCTGGGCTAGAGAGTCACATGGGCTTATCTTCCTCGGCAGTTGGTGTCAGTCACACCCAAATTAGCATTTTCTTTCAGTTCAAGGAACCCATTGTCTCTTTCCCAGAGCAGCAGAAGAAGTCTCCTCCTCTTCTCATTAGCAACCCCATGAGATATTCTCTCCTTTTGGTGGGAATGATCAGGGTGGTGTGTTCTCAGTGGTGGGAAACCTCTTTGAAGTTTTAGCTGAATCAGGTTACCTTATGGTCAATTGTGACATTGTTCCTTGTGAAAAATTACATTTACAAATTTAAAATAAGCAAACATATCTTCAATTTCAGTCTTTTTCAACATGAAAACCAATGTGTAGCACCCTATATTGCATTTGATGGAGGTCCCTTCTTTTCCCACACTTAGCTTTTTAGACACAAGTGCAACCTGACAGATTTAGAGATCGCCAGCATCTGACAGAGGCGAGTAACGGTATTGCACCCATTTTTTACATATTTCTTTCCAGCAAGTATCTTTAAAAGTGGATTTTGTTCTGATAAATATACTTCTGCTGACCTTATATGTATGTGGATTCTTGAAGTAGAATGATGTTCAACACCCAACAAGGAGGTTGGATCTTTTGGGCGGTTTGTGAGCCATGATTTTTGCAAATTTGACAACCAAGAAAAACTGATTTCCACACAGCTCTGTGTTTCTTTTGCAGTCATTTTGCTCTGTGGGCAGCCAAATGATGGTTTTTGGCAGTGGTCTCCTGTGTTACCACTGACATAGGCAAAAGTGGATGGCAGCCTTTTTTCAGATTTTTCCTGCGCACTTCTGGGTGATTTTAGCATGCATAATGCTTTCCAGTGGCCATTCTGATGTTCCTGATGCAAGCAGCACACAGGAATGTTGCAGGGCCTGGACTAGTGGTGTAAAAACATCCCACAAGCCCGCCCCCCTTTGCAATTTGGATTTGGACGTCCATCAATGGGAATTCGCAAGAGTGGGATGTCCGTTTCATCTCTTCTGGTTCCAAAAATGGCATAGTTCATCATCTTTTCCTCCGTCAAAGGTGGATTGATCGGTTCTCCTCACCAGTCCTGGTGTGAGTATTGAGCGATACTCCGGGCCCCTCGGATCTTTCCTCCCGGTCCCCGAGTAGTCCTCCTTGGTTAGTCTCCATGGTTTCCAATCAAAACTATGGGTGACAAAACAAAAACATTTGTAGACATTTCCCCACCGCTATTAATGTAGTGGGGTGGGCACATACATTTTGATAAATCAGGACACATTTTTACATGGTAATCATGGACTATATATGGAGTATTTTAGAGTTGGAATTTTATGGAGCTGGAGTGACCCCCTCTGGGGTTCCAGAAGACTCCTCCAGTTGCTGCAGAGTGTACCTAGGATGGCAACACTTTAGTTGATTAATATGGACCCACTTATCTTCCCCTTCTGCCAAACTGTCTTTGGGGATGCAGATTTTGTAGGCGACTGGTGAGATTTTGTCTATAATTTCAAAAGGACCCCTCCAGGTAGGCAGAACTTTGCGCTGTTTGGCCTGCTTCCTTTGGAAATTGTATAGGTAGACCCGGTCTCCTACATTGTATTCTTTTCTGGTAGTCTTCAAGTCATAGTGGGTCTTCATGCCGTCGGCTGATCTTTCTAGATTTCGCTGAGCATAGGCAAAAGCATGTTGAAGGTGTTTCCTTAGATTTTCAACATACTCATGAGTTGTGGAGGCATTGATCAATGTCTGCTCTTGGGTTCTGTAGAGCAGATGCTGGGGAAGCACCAGTCATCAGCTCAAACGGTGACATTTTAGTTGCAGATGAAGGGGTAGTTCTGATGGCCATTAGGACAAGAGGTAATCGAATATCCCAACTTGGCCCAAAATGTGCCACAAACTTTTTTAATATGCTCACAATTGTTTTGTTGTATCTCTCTACTGCACCACTAGAGGCTAGCCGCTAAGCAATGTGTAGTTTCCTTTTGACCCCAAGTATCTCCCGCATCTTTGTCATTAATTCGCTGGTGAAATGGCTACCTCGGTCTGACTCGATCCTTTGGGGTAGTCCAAACCGCGAAAATGTAACTCTCACCTGATTCCCACGGAGGCGCTGATCTTGGCAGGAAGGTGTCTGTGACTCGAAAGGTGATGTGCAGAACCCGATGGGCTTCTGGGGTCGAACCTCTTCGCACTGTGTGTCGAACTCGTAGGGTGAGGTTTCTGCAGGTGAAAGAATATGGGGGTTAATGGTCTGGGTTGTTCAATGTCCCTCTTCCTCTCTCTCCCTCTCCCTAGAGCCCCCAGGTCAACGTGCTCACCTTAGATAGGTGAATGCTGGGCTCTCCATCTGCGTCTGGTGCAGGGCGCTGTTGCCAGTTCCTTCACTGGTGAAACATAGGCCTCTTGGACTCAGAAGACCGTTACCGTCGTTAACTGCACGAGCGGTGAGTTTCCAGACACCTTTTTAGTCTTTATAGTCTTTAGGTGCAAGGCATGTTAACATTGAACAGGACTTCGTATAATGCTTTTCTCCCTTTTGTCTTGCAGGACTCTTGAGGAAGATGGAGTGAAGCGCCTGGAAATGCGTGAGTAAATGCAAGCGCTCTAACTGTCTTTTCCTTGCAGCGTAGTTCGTGCTGAACAGCAGACGTTCTATTGCGAAGAGCGCGATGGGCGTAAGTAAATACGTCCATCAATGGGAGTCTAATGTCTCTTCTTTTGTCTTTCAGAAGTTGGTTTGCAGCGCTGGAGTCCGCGGAATGTCCGTAAGTAGATACAATGCTTTTATCTCCGCAGGCGGCGATGCGGTGTGAAGAAATCCAGAATTCACGGAGTGCCGGTAAGTAGTGACAATGCTTTTGTCTTCGCAGGCGGAGGTGCAGCGTGCCGAAAATGACCGCAGCCGATGGATCAGGTGAGTAGCACTGCGAGATAAGGCTGCCTTGCTAACCTGCTGTTTCTTGTCTCTGCAGGTGCTGCTGTCGACTGGATGCAGGAATGGTGAGTATGCTTCTTGCAGATTCGGGATCGTAAGAAGAAAGGCTGGAACAGACTCGGTGAGCGTTCTGCTGCAGATGCAGAATAACGCGAAGCACGTTTCGTCTATCGGGTGTGGTTTAAATAGCCTTGGAGTGATGAGGCGTCTTCCTCCACGGCCCCGCCTAGGTAAGAAAAGAGTTCCAGTTCCAGAAGCTTTCCAGTGCTGAATCCAGGGAGTGGAGCTTGCCCCACCCAGGTAAGAAAGTAGTCCCTGTTCACAGAGGACTTCTAAGAGGCTGGTAAGTAAGCAGCATGGTCTGCTGCAGGTAAGTCCACCCAAGCATCTGCACACATATTATGAGCCCGGCGCTTCCAGTGCCGGGACCGATGATTCTGATGAGCCTGGTGCCACCGGCGCCAGGACATGGTCCAAAAGGTCCCCGTGGGGACCGGCTGGTGTCTAGGATTAGGATTAGGGGCCTGCTTCCAAGGACGTTGGGCTGGTCCTGGCTACTTGGAAGCAGTGATCATGACAGTACCCCCCCTCAAGGCCCCTCCTAAGCGTGTCTTCTCCGGGGGTTTTGGCTTGTCAGAGTGATTCAGATGGAATCTCTTGACCAGACGAGGTGCGTGGACATATTCAGAGGGTTCCCGAGACCTTTCCTGGGGGCCGTATCCTTTCCAATCAACCAGATAATATAACTTAGATTTGGAGATCTTGGAGTCTAGAATGTTCTTTACTTCGAATTCGAGTTCTCCGTCTACCAAAACAGGTTCTGGGAGTTCAGCCAATCGGGTTTCTGGTTGTACTGGTTTTAATAAGGAGACATGGAATACTGGATGTATTTTCATATGCGCAGGTAATTCCAATTTGACCGCCACCGGATTAACTATGGTAGAGATGGGGTAAGGTCCAAGATATCTCGGGTTGAAGGTGCGGGGTCCTTTTAGAGGCAGGTGCTTAGTGGATAACCAGACCTGATCTCCTACTGCGTAGTGAGGGGCCTCTTTACGGTGTCGATCTGCTCCCTTTTTGACTTGAGCTTTAGCTCTTTGCAGATGGACAGTGGCTTCTTTAAAAGCACGGGTAATCTCAGAGTGCAAATGATCCACAGCAGGTGTTTCGAATTCTTGGGGAGGATCCAGATTAGAGGTTCTAGGATGATGTCCGTATAATAGGAAGAAGGGAGTCTTCCCGGTTCCAGAATGAGTCGAATTGTTGTAAGCGTATTCAGCGATCCAAAGAATATCCTTCCAAGGGTTTTCAGTTTGTTGGAGCATGCAACGCAGATATTGCTCTAGAGTCTGATTTGTCCTCTCGGTTTGTCCGTCAGTTTGGGGATGGTGACTGGTTGAAAGTCTTACATCAATTTGGGCTAGACAACAGCAACTTCGCCAAAAGTGGGAGATGAATTGACTTCCCCTATCGGAGATTAAAACCGAGGGAAAACCGTGTAACCGAACGATGTTTTCTAAGAATTCTCGAGCCAATACCGAAGCCGAAGGTAGGCCCTTCAGGGGAATGAAGTGAGCCATCTTGGAGAATAGATCCACGATTACTAAAATGGTATTATACCCTGAGCATGGAGGTAAGTCTGTGATGAAATCCATGGACAGGGTATGCCATGGACAGGGAGGAATATCCAGAGGGTGTAACAGGCCGGCTGGTTTCTCCTTCTGACTTTTATTCTGGGCTAACACACCGCAGGAGATTACAAAGTCTCTAATATCCTTCTTCCATGATGGCCACCAGAAATGTCTCTTGATCTTTTCCATGGTTTTGGTAATGCCAGGATGACCCTCCATTAGAGAGTCGTGATAACAGGAAATTACTTGTTTTTGTATTTTCTCACAGGGCAAGTACAATCGCCCTTGGAAATATGGTAGGTCTTGATCCACTGAGAATTCTTTTCCCTTTAATTGCCAGTCCTGCAAATCGGCCGGAGTTAGGAGTGACTTGACTGTAGTCTTGATGTCTTCAAAGGATTGAGCGTTGACCAACCCCAAAAGCCTTTGTTCTGGGATTATGGGTATTGGTTCTGGATTGGTCAAATGTTCATCAACTTCCATCCGAGAGAGGGCATCTGCTTTTCCGTTTTTACTGCCGGGTCGATAAGTAATTATAAAGTCAAACTCAGCCAGAAACAGAGCCCAACGAAGCTGTTTGGAAGACTGAGCTTTGGCCGTCTTCAGATATTGTAGATTGCGGTGATCAGTCATTACGGTGACTGTGTGTCTGGTTCCCAAAAGATAATGCCGCCAGGCTTTAAAGGCCGATCTGATAGCTAAAAGTTCCTTGTCTGTAATTGAATAGTTGATCTCGGAAGCCGAGAATTTGCGGGACCAAAAGGCTACTGGATGTAATTTGTGTGTGACCGGATCTCTTTGTGATAACACTGCCCCCATAGCAAGACTAGAAGCATCCGTTTCCACGTTGTAGGGGAGTTCTGGGCGAGGATGTTTTAGAACAGGAGCAGAAATGAATTTATCTTTTAAGTCCTGAAAAGCTTGTTCTGCTTCTGTAGATCATTCAAAACGTTTGTTCTTCTTTAACAGAGCGGTGATGGGCTGGACTA
Organism: Ambystoma mexicanum; assembly: GCF_040938575.1. Taxonomy (NCBI): domain Eukaryota; kingdom Metazoa; phylum Chordata; class Amphibia; order Caudata; family Ambystomatidae; genus Ambystoma; species Ambystoma mexicanum. The sequence goes on from NC_090927.1 coordinate 454,743,385, forward strand.
TCCGAGAGAATTCAGGAATGAATCTGCGGTAAAAGTTAGCGAAGCCTAACATGCTTTGAACTCCTTTTACCGAGGTTGGTGATGGCCACTTGATGATTACATCGACCTTCTTTGAATCCATATGAACCCCATTAGGTGACAATATGAATCCCAAGAACTCAACTTCAGTTATGTTGAAAACGCATTTTTCAAGCTTGGCAAAAAGGTTATGTTGACGCAGTCTCTCGAGAACCTTTTTAACGTGTTTCTGATGTTCCTCTTCAGATGATGAATAGACAAGGATGTCATCAATGTAGACAACAACACACACATCTATGAGTTCTCTAAGGACATCGTTCATAAAATACTGGAAAGCGGCAGGAGCGTTACAAAGTCCAAAGGGCATCACTTGATATTCGAATAGCCCATACTTGGTGCGAAAGGCCGTCTTCCACTCATCGCCTTCTTTTATTCGTACCAAGTGGTAGGCTCCTCTGAGATCCAACTTTGTATATATGCATGCTTCTTTGACTTGGTCCAGGAGTTCAGGGATCAAAGGTAACGGGTATCTGTTTTTAACGGTGATTTGATTCAGGGCGCGGTAATCTATACAAGTTCTAAGGTCTCCTTCCTTTTTCGGAACGAAGAACAAAGCCGAGGAAGCTGGAGATTTAGAAGGACGGATAAACCCGTTAGCTAGGTATTGGTCCAGATATTGCTTGAGGTGAAGATTCTCTGGCTCGGTGAGGGCATAAATCCTACTGCAAGGAGGAGTTATTCCGGGTATCAGGTCTATTTGACAGTCGTAAGACCTATGAGGAGGCAGGGTGTTAGCTTGATCCTTCTGAAAGACATCTTGGAATTCTTGATAGTCGGGAGGCAATGTGGGAACCTCTGAAGAGATCGCCGCCACTGAAACTTCAGGCCGAGGATAACAAGTGGTAAAACATTCTGGAAACTGAACCGTCTTCGCTCGCCAGTTGATCTGAGGATTGTGCTTCTCTAACCAAGGGATTCCCAGAATGATCTGGAACTGAGGGGCCTTGATCACATCGAACACGATTTTCTCCCGGTGTCCATCTTGGCTCACTAGCGTCACTTCTTGGGTGGCGTGCGTTACTGGTCCGGAGGCTATCTCCGTGCCATCCACTGTAGTAATGACGTCTTTTACTGCCTTAGGGACAAGGGGTAGATTCATCCTTGATGCCATTTCACGGTCCACATAATTGCCGATTGCTCCGCTGTCGATGTAAGCTTCAATTGCATGCAAACGATCCGGACGTGCAGGATTAATGAGGACCATGGGCACCACGAAATGCGAGGTCACGGGACAGATCTTAACGCTCGGCAAGAGGACCTCTACACTTGCCGGGCTAGGTCGTTTCCCTGCTCGGAACTTGAGGTACTGGAATCTGCGGCTCCTACAGCCTTCTTAGCTGGTTTCACTGGACAGTCTCGAAGAAAGTGCCCCGAGTTCCCGCAATAGAGGCATAATTGCAGCTGTCTTCTTCTTTCCCGCTCCTTTTGGGTTAAAGGACCTTTCATCCCCCCTATTTGCATGGGTTCCACAGTGTCAGCTCCCTTAGTAGAAGTCTGTGGTTTAGAAAACACTCGGGTATCAAATTTAGAACGATCAGCCTTCCTGTTCTGTAATCTGTGGTCCAATTGGACGACTAAGTCAATATAGTCCGAACATTTTTATGGAGGGTTCACAACTTGAGCTAACACATCCTTGAGCTCTCCACGCAGGCCTCTGTAGAAAAGCGTTATTCTCTTATCCTCGGGCCATTGAGTTTCCACTATGAGTCTGTTGAATGAGGCTATACAGGTCAAGAGGTCTTGATTACCCTGTCGTAATGAAAGGAGTTCATTGTCCAAGGCCTGCCCTTGTGCATGTCTTGCAAACAGTTTCTCCATGCTGGACTGGAAGGCCTGGAAATCATGTAAAACCGGATCATCCTGGGTGACTAAAGGGATCGACCAATCTGCGGCGCTGCCACTGAGATAAGAAAGCATGAAAGCCACTTTGGTCTGGTCTGTTGGGAATACAGCTGGTCGACATAAGAAATGTAAGCGGCACTAGTTGAGGAACACTGCAAATTTCTTTGGGTCACCAGAAAAACGTTTGGGCGGAGCCAAGGGCACATTACCAGGTAGATTGATTTGCACTGGATTTACAGATGATGCAGAAGGATAGCTTCCTCCTGGAGCGGGCAGGGGTGTCTGTCCTGCATGCGTTTGTAGCAATTGCCTAGCGAGGTCCTCTGTTCGCTCCTTGGAAATTATCAGTTCCCTTCTTAGAGAGCTTGTTTCCTGACGAGCTGCATGTACTTCTGCTCTTAATTCCCCGAGCAACTGGGCTAAGTGATCAGTGTCTGAGGTTTCCATTGCGCCTGGGTAGGAGTTTTGCGGTGGGCTTCGCGTTCTGTAACGCTCACCTGATTCCCACGGAGGCGCTGATCTTGGCAGGAAGGTGTCTGTGACTCGAAAGGTGATGTGCAGAACCCGATGGGCTTCTGGGGTCGAACCTCTTCGCACTGTGTGTCGAACTCGTAGGGTGAGGTTTCTGCAGGTGAAAGAATATGGGGGTTAATGGTCTGGGTTGTTCAATGTCCCTCTTCCTCTCTCTCCCTCTCCGTAGAGCCCCCAGGTCAACGTGCTCACCTTAGATAGGTGAATGCTGGGCTCTCCATCTGCATCTGGTGCAGGGCGCTGTTGCCAGTTCCTTCACTGGTGAAACATAGGCCTCTTGGACTCAGAAGACCGTTACCGTCTTTAACTGCACGAGCGGTGAGTTTCCAGACACCTTTTTAGTCTTTATAGTCTTTAGGTGCAAGGCACGTTAACATTGAACAGGACTTCGTATAATGCTTTTCTCCCTTTTGTCTTGCAGGACTCTTGAGGAAGATGGAGTGAAGCGCCTGGAAATGCGTGAGTAAATGCAAGCGCTCTGTCTTTTCCTTGCAGCGTAGTTCGTGCTGAAGAGCAGGCGTTCTATTGCGAAGAGCGCGATGGGCGTAAGTAAATACCTGTCTAATGTCTCTTCTTTTGTCTTTCAGAAGTTGGTTTGCAGCGCCGGAGTCCGCGGAATGTCCGTAAGTAGATAAAATGCTTTTATCTCCGCAGGCGGCGATGCGGTGTGAAGAAATCCAGAATTCACGGAGTGCCGGTAAGTAGTGACAATGCTTTTGTCTTCGCAGGCGGAGGTGCAGCGTGCCGAAAATGACCGCAGCCGATGGATCAGGTGAGTAACACTGCGAGATAAGGCTGCCTTGCTAACCTGCTGTTTCTTGTCTCTGCAGGTGCTGCTGTCGACTGGATGCAGGAATGGTGAGTATGCTTCTTGCAGATTCAGGATGCAGGAATGGTGAGTATGACTCTTGCAGATTCGGGATCGTAAGAAAAAAGGCTGGAACAGACTCGGTGAGCGTTCTGCTGCAGATGCAGAATAACGCGAAGCACGTTTTGTCTATCGGGTGTGGTTTAAATAGCCTTGGAGTGATGAGGCGTCTTCCTCCACGGCCCCGCATAGGTAAGAAAAGAGTTCCAGTTCCAGAGGCTTTCCAGTGCTGAATCCAGGGAGTGGATCTTGCCCCATCCAGGTAAGAAAGTAGTCCCTGTTCACAGAGGACTTCTAAGAGGCTGGTAAGTAAGCAGCATGGTCTGCTGCAGGTAAGTCCACCCAAGCATCTGCACACATATTATGAGCCCGGCGCTTCCAGTGCCGGGACCGATGATTCTGATGTGCCTGGTGCCACCGGCGCCAGGACATGGTCCAAAAGGTCCCCGTGGGGACCGGCTGGTGCCTAGGATTAGGATTAGGGGCCTGCTTCCAAGGACGTTGGGCTGGTCCTGGCTCCTTGGAAGCAGTGATCATGACAGAAAAGATGTGGTTGATCATCAGGGCAGCTGCTGTTTATGCCTTGCAGTTTGGGGCTGGGAAGAATTCCACCCACTTAGTAAACAAGCATGTCACGATCAACATGTACTTGTTCCCCTCACGGAGTTAATCACGGGCCCAATGAAATCGACATGCACTTCAGACCATGGCTTTGTCATCCCCCTCTTTTGGAGAGGCGCACAGTGTGTGAGGGATGCTGGCTGAAATTGTGCACACACAAGACACCCCTTCAAGTATTGGTCGAGGTCCTGCCCCATGTGTGGCCAGTATGGAACCTCTCTTAAGATTTCAAGTGTTGTATGAAACCCCCTATGACCGGCTGTGGCCGCATCATGGGCGTGACTTAACATCAGGCTGAATGAGGTAGGGACCACCCACTGATCATGGCCAGCAAGGGATCTCCTCACCAACAAACCGTCTTGGATTCGGAACATTTTTGGGCATTTCATTAACACTCTGAGGTCCTCTTTCTCTATGTAATCGGTATCCATCAGGGGAAAGTTCTCAGGGTCCTCAATGTGTTGATAAAACTTACCAATTATTGGATCCCCTTTCTGAGCCATAATCAAATCAGCATCTGGGGTCTCCTTACTCCATTGTGTAGTTGAGAGATCATCGTGAGCCTTTGTCTGGGACCTATTGATAGCAGTGACCTGGATTTCCCCCAACAGGGACTTGATCTCAATTAGATCCCCTTGGATGGCCCTGGTTTTGGCCAGCTGATCAGCTAAGTCATTTCCAGTTCTGTCTGGTCCCTCTACTTTGGAATGACCCTTGATCTTTTTCCAGTAGATGGTCATCCCATTCGAGGTGACCAGATCATCAACGTTTTGAATTAATTTCTCATGTTTCAATTGTTTGTTATTAGCACATAACATGCCTCTGGTTTTCCAATTAACCAGGTGCTCCACGGACCCGTTCCGTAGATAATCTGAATCTGTGATTATGACCAGTTTGTGGAGTTGATGTTGGGCAGCAGTGAGGATGGCTTGATGCACAGCCATCAACTCTGCCACTTGACTACTTCGGGGACCAATCTTCTACCCAGCAGAGGGTTCTGGGATCTCATTCACCCATGCATTCCCTAATAATAATAATAATAATAATAATTATTATTATTATTTAGCATTTATATAGCGCTACGAACCCTCAGGTATCTGAGCGCTGCTTATTATTACCCATGTGTGGTGCTCATTTATTGACCTCGGAAGGATGAAAGGCTGAGTTTGGCCCTGCCGGGATTCGAACCTGTGTTAGCAAGCTCTGCATGGATGTCAAAGCGAGCGCTCTACTCGCTGTGCCACACGCCGGCCACAAGTTATTTTTCCCTGTTGTTGTCAACATGGTAAGAGCATCCATCCACATAGACAGTGGGCATTCCTTCACACTTGTCTTCTTCAAAGACTTTGTGTGGGGAATTGAGGTATGCTTCCATGTTGTCCTTGATTTTTAGACTCTCGTCCTCGAGACAGTTTTCTCTGGCACAATCATGCAAGTCAGCCAGACCTAGCGCGAGGGGACTCTTCTTGTTTTGGCCATATCTGACCTCCACAGGAAAGCCTTGCATTGACAGAAACCAGGAAGTAATTCGGGAATTACTCACATTTCCGGCCCGGATTCTGTCACTTTGGAAATATTGCAGAGGCTGGTGTGGAGTCTCCACTATGATGTGTTCCCCCTGGATGAACGGGCGGTAATTCTTCAATGCACACACCGTTGCCAGGAGTGCCTTCTCACAGTCGTTGAATTTTTCCTCCAGAGAGGATAAAGTTTTACTCGCATAGGAGATTACTTTATTGATCTTGTCATGCTTTTGGTATAATACTGCAGTCAAGCATGTATTAGAGAACCCTGTCTCCAAGAAGAACTCCTTGTTTTCTGACAGGGTAAGCTAGGCAAGGCGCTTGTGAGAGGCTTCTTTTGAGTTGTCTTACTGCCTCGGCTTGTTCTGGACCACACTCCCACTTGACCCCCCCTTCAAAAGATGAATCAGGGGTCTTGTGATCTCTGCGTAGCCCTCAATGAACTTTCTACTGTAATTAGTCTGTCCAAGGAGGCTCCTTAGTTCCCGCACAGTTGTGGGATCTTTCAATTTCTGGAGTGCTTCCACATTCTTTTCCTGGGGACAGAGACCCTGAGGAGTAATCTCATGCCCCAAGAAATTGACACGGGTTCTACACCACTGTGCCTTTTGAAAGGAAAGTTTTGCTCCGGCATCCTTTAACTGCGTCAGAACATAACGGATCTCCGCTATGTGTTCCTCCACAGTTGAGCTTTTCATGAGTACATCATCTACATAGGCCAGGTTACCCCTCTCACCCAGGTCGGGCATGGCCTTATGTAGAAAAATGTTGAACTCATTGCCGGAGTTGATGTATCCGAAGGGAGTCCGGGTCCATGTGTACTGCTGCACCCCCAAAGGTAAAGTCCAGCTTATATTGGTCCTCCCTACTGACAGGTACAGTCCAGTATCCATTGGTCAGGTCTATTGCAGTGAATACCTGTGACCCCTGGATCTGGGCCAGCCCTTGGTCAATGTAGGGAAGAGGCCATTGGGAAGTATGGACCCGTTTGTTGAGCTCCCTAAGGTCGGCGCAGAGTCTCCACTGGCAGTTTGGCTTCAATATCCCCAGCACCAGATTATTGAAGGTTCTATGGACTGGACAAATTATCCCACGAGACTCAATGTTCTTAATTATTTCAGTAAGGGACTCCATTGATGCGAGAGGCAAGTGATATTGCTTCACAAACACTGGAGTCATGCCAGGGCCCATGAGAATTATTGTGGTATGGATGTCGGTGCGACCACAGTCATATGAGTCCACCGCAAAGAGATCTTGAAAATCCAAGAAAACTTGTTTCAACTTTTGCTTCTGCACCAGAGTCTCACAGGCATCAGCTAGGTTGACTCTCTCTTCAACCATCTGCCTGAAGCCTGGAAAGACTTCTGGTTTTGCTATCTCAGCAGCCTCCTCCAGCTGGGTGGAGAAGTCGCTGGTCAAAGTGCTGATTTGGGCTGGTGGCTTCAGGTGGGAAAGGCAGCACTCGTGGACCTGGAAAATCACTTCATCCCTCCTGAAGTCGCAAGTCATATCTTCCTTACCATAAGGGCAGGAAGTGTACACCAGGAAGTTCCCCCCATGCCGGGTAAAGTTCCTGTCTGGTGTTGTGTTGTCACTGTCAAAACAGTCCTTGGGGATTGGTCCTAAAAGTTCATTGCCTAAATCAATGGAAAAATGTCGGTCATCAACCGCCATTCCAATAATGGTGCCTGCAGCTAGAGTGATACTCTTTAAGTCGCTGTCATCCACCTCTATTGGAATGGTGTTATGTTCTATGTTGACTAGTGGTGTTGGGTTTACCCCCAACCCTTGCTGTTGGAGAGAAGCATTTAGATGAATATAGGCACCAGGGTTTTTCAATTTCTGTCCTCTTTTAACTTTCACTTCTAAGGAGAATTGCCGGGTCCTTTCTGGGATGGTGACTTCCTCTCCAATTTGAATTTCAACTGCATAGGGCAGCAATTGTGTGGACCTAAATGCTTTCTCTGGATCATCAAAGCCCATGGGATTATCCGCTAATCGTGACCAAGCTTTGAAGTTTATTAGGTCCAAACTAATGGCAAAGCAATTGAGAATGTCACTACCTAAGTAAAAGGCGGCAGTGACATCTCGCACAACCCAACAATTATGCTCTTGTTGCCTATGGAGATTTTGAGCATACACCTGCTTGGCAGGAGGTGTTTGGAATTGGGTGCTTCCAAATCCATTTCCCATTTGTCTATCAAGTCAACCAGTTTGATTGTGGGAATGGCTGGATCTTTTGGGAGTTGGTGGAACATGGCTTTGCTGATGAAGCTCTTACCGTTGTTCACACACACACTCGGGCGAGAACAGAGTCCTTCTCTTCATTTAACTGAACAGGGATGAATAACTGCTCTCCAATTTGCTGAATATCAGCCAGGCTCTGAGCTGATTTCTCATCTTTCTGCACTATAGGAGTGGGAATGTCTGATTGTGGATTGGTAAAGAATTTCAGAGTATTTCCTTCCAGTGTGGAGTGCCACCTTAAACTGGAAGGAAGGTTGATTTTTAGAAATAGAGAGGACCCCCCATCACCAGTTTGTTGTCCTACTGCTATTACTGTCATGTCTGGAATTTGATTGTTTTGGAAGTGAAATTCTACTTGGTCAGATTTTTGTTCAACCATGTGGCATGTGCCGTTTAAACTAACATGGTTGACACTCTGTTTTAACTTTATTGGTCGGCTAGTCTGGGTCCAGAGGACCTTGTTTACACAATCTATTAGGGGTGACAACCTTCTCAGGTCAGGAGGTCATTCCCTAGTAAACAAGCGGTGCCCTCTGGAGTCACCACTATGACCGGGTGCTTCACCTTATGTCGCCCAATTTTAATGTCCAAATCCGCAGTCCCCTCGACGGGAATTTCCTTCCCGTCAAAGTTCTGAAGTTGTCCAGGAAGAGAGGTGAGAGGAATTTGGTAATTCTCTCCCCTTCCTGAATTCAGTTCATCAAAGGCCTTTTTGGACAGAAGGGTAGCTTGGGAAAATGCCAAAATTGTACCCTGCCCCTGTACTTGAACCGGGGCATAGTATCTCCCCTCCTTCTCCGCAAGGGGGCACAGATAATGCACATTTTTGGGCAAATGGTGGGTTAGTTTTTTAGTTTTGGACATTGAGAGCGAAGAGATTTGGGTAGAATTCTGTGGGGAGTCTAGGGAATCTGCAAAGGAAAGGTGGCAACTAGAGATGGGAGAAGTTTTGAGTTCCCCTGGTTCCGGTTCTGTACCTCCCCCCCCCTTTTTGGAGGCAGTCACCAGGATGGGTTTGAACCAGGGGATTTGTATGCTGTTGGTTCTGGGATTGGATGATGGGCGGCACTAGCTCAGTCCCCACATCTACCCAGTCTGGATTTGAATCCTTGGGGACCCATTTTTGTTTGGGAGGAGTTCCCCATCTTTGAAGGAGAAGATCCTTTTTCCAGGATCCTCTGAGGATCCCTCTCCTTCAAATTGGAAGATATGTACCTCTTCCACAAAATGGGTCTGTTTGGGTTCTTTGATTTTCCTACCCCCCACCCCCCTGTGCTCCTTGGGTGGCAGACTTTCAGGGGCAGGTGGTTTTGGTTCCGATTCCTGGGTTTCCAGGGGCTTTTTTACAATTGGGGAAGGAAGCTTCCTCCAAGGCTTTACACCCCCCTTCCCCTTGTGCCTCCTCCCTGGGAACCGGTGGGTTGTAGGGGTGCTGTCCCCGTCATTGTTCTGGAGCACCAAGTCCAGAGTTTGGAGCATTCTGCGCCGGCATGCTTGTCTGAGGGTTCTGTTGAGTCCTCAGCATGTGACCCAGATCCTGTGCCATGTTTTGGACCTGACGCTCTAGCTGTGATACCTGCTCAGGCTGATACAGGGTTCTCATTTCTCCCTGGGCTGATCCGGGGAAGGGTAGCCATCGCTTCTCTGGTAATACCCCAGGTTGGGAAGATTTGGCTACCCCTCCAACCCTGGCCTCCCCTCTCCCAGATTAGGTTGTCTGGGCTCAAGAAATTGGGGAAAGAAAGATGGATTGTTCTGGGGTTGGAATTTTTGTGGATACCTGGGGAAAAGTTCTGTCCAGGATTTGGGGAATTTCTGCCCTCCTGTGGGAAGTGAGGAGGGAAGTTCCCTGGGTTAGGTGCTGCTTGGTTGGATCCCCCCCCTTGGGCTGGAGGAGTCCACACATAACCCAGGATGGGTCGGTTCCCCTTGTAGCGGGGACTAATATAGTCAGGGGAGTGAGGGATCCCATTTGTGGGACTACCTCCTTGGCTCCCTGTCTGTGATTGGCCCGAGGGCCTTCTGGGTTTAGGATTATTTTGCTGTGCAGGCGGGTTTTTAGGCCCCCCCATCTCCGAATCCAAAATGGGGGCAACCCTCACCTCTGCCACCTTAGCAGCAGCAGGGGTGTTGGTTGTTTTTTTGGTTGAGTTTTCTTGTTTTCTATGGGCTTTTGCACCTCATAGATTCGGGTGGCCTGTTCAATGACCCAGTCTAAGGATCTTTTCTCATGAAAATCTCTCACTAGCTGGGTCATGATGTATTTTGGTAGAGCATGGAAAAAAGTATTAACAAATTCTTTACTGTCCGTGCGCACCCTTTTTGTGGTCTGCGCAAAGGCACGCTTTAATTCCTGCACAAATTCTTGTGGGGCCTGATCCTCCCCACATTGCAAGTTGTAGGCTGCCTTGCGAGCCTCTTGGGGATTTCTGTGAACAGAAAAATGCTTCAAGATGGCCGCCCTATATGTGGACCATCTTGAATGATTTTGGTCCTGCAGCCCCGCAAAGAAACTGGAGTATTCTGGTGAAAAGGTCCATTTCACATACGGAATGCAGCTACTGCTGTCTTTCAAATGGAAAGTTTCCATCATCTGCTCAAAGAGCTCGAAGTGCTCCCAAACAGAATACTTAGCGTTCTTATGATAAGGCGTGATGACGCTTCTTATTGCCTTGATCTGTTTTAAGGGGTCCTTAAGCAAGGCCCTTTTTGCCTTATTGGCCTTCTTGGTTCAGGTAACCCTGGTCCAATCCTCCTCTGACTCAGAGGCACTGCTCGCAGAGGTGTCCGTCTGTTCTTCTAGGTTTTTCCAGATTCTGCGAGCCTGGGAATGGCTGGCAGAATGTGGAGACCTAGTCTCCTGTGTCCTGGGTGCTCAGAGGAGTCTTCTGACTCCTCCTTACTCCAAGGATTTGATGAGTACCCCCCCTCCACTGTCCTAAATGGGCAGAGGTTTTCAGAATGCCCTTAGTGGGCCTACCCTCATGGAGTTCCCCACTAAACTTCACAGTACTTGGGTACCCATACCCAGATGCCCGCCCATCCATTTCTGGGAGGTACTGGTCTATGAGCCCCATACTTCCGACCGGATAGTAATCTGCCTTTCCCGTGGCCCTGGGCTCATGTGCCCCGGTGGACATGGGGGTGGCAGAGTCCAGGGACTGGGAGAGATGAAGGCCTCTGGTACTAGGGTTCCTAAGGTTATGCTTAGGTGTTTCCCTTTCCCAGCGAACCTCATCTCTATCAGCCCCTGCTCCCTGTTGCCATGCAAGAACCTGAGCTTTCTGTTCCTCAATCAAGGACTTACTAGTCTCTATCAGTCTCTCTTGCATGGCTACCTGCCTGTGGAGCCTATCATTGTTCTGACAGAGAGCCTCATTTTCTCTCTGTGCTTCCTGACTTGTCTTTGAGTAATGGGCCAGTCTTTGCTGCAGGAGGGTTTCCTCCTGAGTCCTGTCCATACTGGCCTGTTCCTTCCTTGCCAGAGCATCTTCCACCCTTCTGGTGTGCTCTAACAATCTATCATGCTCTTTTTGGAGGGCCAGGTGATTTTCTTCCAGTTTCCCTTTTAAGTGACAGACTTCCTGGCCCAAGGTGTCCTTTTCCTGAGCAAGAGCCTGCCTCTGTGCCGCCAGGTTGTCCCTCTGTCTTTGATGGGCACCAGCTTTCTGGCGTTCTTCATCAAACTCTGCCTGGGTGTCCAGGTCTTTCAACATCAATTTGTTGCTCTCTACCGTCTCTCTATCTAGCTGGCTTTTCAGGGTGGCTACCAGCTCTGTGCCTGCCCTGTTGAAATCCAGTTGTTGCTCCAGCTTTTTCTGGCTCTGCAGTAGGGAGTCCAAACTTTGTTGGTACTCCTTCTGCAAGGCCAGAATTCTGGTATCCTGTTCTGCCTTTTCCTGTTGCAGGATACCCATGTCCTCTTTTATTTTAACTATATATTGCCTGCTTTCATTTTCTGACTCCTGGCTCCTCTGCAGCCTCTGCTCAGAAGAGTCCAGATCAGAGTGGGCCTTTTCTAATGCCATCAGTTGCCTACTTGCCAGATCTTGGCCTTCAGCATATTTGTCCTGTATGGCTCCCATAGATAAATATAGATATTCCGCTACCCTGGCAATCTTATTTTGCTCATCCTTGGCCTTAGGGGCCATATATAGTTCACTCAGGGCCACATGTAAGGGACCCTGGTCTTTCCAGATATCTAACCCTGTTGCAGTGATCTGCTGTGTGATTGCCTGAAGGTCACACTTATGAATATTTATGCAATGATCAGCAGTGGGTAATATTACAATATCAACAATCTCTTTAATCAATTAGGAGTAGGAATAGGAAGAATAATGTAGCAGAGAATAACTTTGTATGGGTTCAAGGAAATGCAATGATAGGAAAGAATGCAACACAGAAATAAAACTTGATATGACTTCAATCCAAGACAATGGAATCACTCTTTCCCTCTGTTACTACTCACCCCCCCCCAATATGCAATACGAAGAGATGGAATGGGGGCACCCAGGTTTCAGGAATAATAATCAACAATTGCAGTTTCAATCCTGATTCCCCCCCAGCAAGCTTAGAGAGAACAGGTATGATTTTAAAACAGGTCAATTGCTTTTAAATATAATATGAAGTGATGGGAAAAATGCTAAAAATTATTTTAATTCGCTAAATTGATTCAGAACTAGTGAGAGTTGCTTTGGATTGGTCCGGGTTAAAACTAGCAATGATTGTTGAATGATTAGCAGATGGAAAACGAAATTCAGAAGTTGAAAGCAAGAAATAGCTGTTTTTACATGTGGTGAAATTGAGCCAAATGTGAAATCGCGGCAAACTTTTCAGCGCACCAAAAACACGATTACAGCAAAACTATCAGGAGTTGAAATACGGTTCTTAGTTTAAATTTCGTTCCTAGCACGTACGGTTCAGAAGTTACAGAGGTTTTAGTCAAGGTCGATTTTTCTCAAAAGAGTCAAGATTTCAAAATGAAAGATGCGCTGTTGAAGATTTGGAACAAAGATTTCTTAACACTAGGGTGTCTATGGAGCTGCAAACTACACGGACAGCACAGCCACCGATCCAGAGGCGCCTCCGGATGGTTTCTATCTGCCTAAGACGATTGCCTTTCTCCAGAAAATATATATTATCGCCAAGATGATTATCACTACAATTACCACAGGATTATGTGGATGAGAGAAGAATTCAAGCTAGACAAAAGAGATTCAATAATGCAGTTCTGGATATGTTGGAACGAGTTGGATGGGATTACTTAATACTAAGAGATGACTATGGACAGTTCTATGCTAAATACTCACTACTATGGCTTTGGAATGGAATGGGCCCATCAAAGATCTGGTCAAAGGTTTGGCTGGAATTCGCTCGCCACCGGACAGGATTCAGGACACCTGCACTGCTCTCAGCAAGGCACTCTGGTCTGCACGACCTCTTGGACTGGATCTGATGGGTTCTGGGTTACAGCTCTGCTGGATTGATCTGGATCTTGGGTTCTAGCAAGGGTTCTTGGCCAGAAGCAGCCAACACAGCACAGCCAGGCTGTTGAATTGGTTAGGCCCTGTGGAAGTTTAGGGGTTAAATCAGGTTACAAGATTTTAAAGGCCTGCTAAAAAGGGTTCAGCTTTTTGGGTTAGGCCTCTGTTTCAGGGTGCTGGAGTCTGGTTCTGGAGTCTGGGTCTGGAGATGGGTTCTTCCTGCAGAGCGCTTCGCCGGTAGATCAGTGATGAGTGAAAGTGTGTGTGTCCTTCTGGGTCCTCAACAGTCCCTATTTATCCATCTTTCAAAGGGGTGGGGAGGCTGATTATACTATGCCCAACCCTCTAAGGATCTGATAGGTCAGAGAATTCCCCCTCTCCTGATTTGAGAAAGGAACAGTGTGTCATTCTGGGTCATCATGTGTCAGAGTGACACAGTGTTTAGGGTCCAGAGAAAATCCCTCCTCTTTGCTTTTAGCCAGGAAATCTATTTTTCCCAAAAACATATTTCCAATATGGACAACTTGTTAATAATACATATTTACGTGACAGATTGACTAAGGTACGTTTCTGTCCAAGCCTCATCTTCCTACGAGTTTTGGTTCACAAATGACAATTTTTCGTGCTTTTGGGCGGTTACTCAGTGTCAGTTCTGTACCAATTTTTACACATGCATACACATACCAACTGGGCATTTTCCTGGAAATGTTCATGTTCCTGACATAATCACAATTGCTAGAATATGAATTTTTCGTGGTTCAGTCTCTGAAAGTGACAACATTTCCAGAGTAGTTTCTACTTGTGAACTATATTTTCATTTTAATAATCGCTAAGTTCCATATTTTTGTCAGTTCGGTACAATATTTTATAAGTCTTTTCCCAAAACAATATTTTCTGTGCTCTACACACATGGTTTGTCTCCGGCTCCAAGATCTTGGCTGGGCTAGAGGGTCACATGGGCTTGTCTTCCTGGGCAGTTGGTGTCAGTCACACCCAAATAAGCATTTTCTTTCAGTTCAAGGAACCCATTGTCTTTTTCCCAGAGCAGCAGAGGAAGTCTCCACCTCTTCTCATTAGCAACCCCATGAGATAATCTCTCCTTTTGGTGGGAATGAACAGGGTGGTGTGTTCTCAGTGGTGGGACCCCTCTTTGAAGTTTTAGCTGAATCAGGTTACCTTATGGTCAACTGTGACATTGTTCCTTGTGAAAAATTACAGTAGCAAATTTAAAATAAGCAAACATGTCTTCAATTCCAGTCTTTTTCAACATGAAAATCAATGTGTGGCACCCTATATTGCATTTGATGGAGGTCTCTTCTTTTGCCACACTTCGCTTTTGAGACACAAGTGTAACCTGACAGATTTAGAGATCGCCAGCATCTGACAGAGGCGAGTAACTGTATTGCACCCATTTTTGACATATTTCTTTCCAGCAAGTATCTTTAAAAGTGGATTTTGTTCTGATAAATATACTTCTGCTGACATTATATTTATGTGGATTATTGAAGTAGAATGATGTTCAACACCCAACAAGGAGGTTTGATCTTTTGGGTGGTTTGTGAGCCATGATTTTTGCAAATTTGACAACCAAGAAAAACGGATTTCCACACAGCTCTGTGTTTCTTTTCCAGTCATTTTGCTCTGTGTGCAGCCAAATGATGGGTTTTGACAGTGGTCTCCTGTGTTACCACTGACATAGACAAAAGTGGATAGCGGCCTATGTTTCAGATTTTTCCTGCTCACTTAGGGGTGATTTTAGTGTGCATAATGCTTTCCAGTGGCCATTCTGATGTTCCTGATGCAAGCAGCGCACAGGAATGTTGCAGGGCCTGGACTAGTGGTGTAAAAACACCCCACAGCACATAGTCACTGATATGGTGGGGTGCACTGGTCACTTAATCAAGCACAAGTCACTTAATTGTTGTCTTGTCTGTTCAAGATCACTGTTAATTGAACGTGTGTTTTAACTTTTTGTATTTTATAAAAGAGAATTGATTCCTGTATATGTAGAGAGATACAGCAAAAACAAAGAAGTGATAGCTGGAAGGTTTAGACTGAATCTTAACCACTGGCATTGCTCGGGGCAACCCTCCAGACCATCGTTCTTCGCCTGCCAAGCCATTACAGAAGGGGAAAAACCATATGCAAATCAGGCTTGGCCCCACCCCTGTAGAGAGATACACCTTCTTATTTAGGTTGAATATTCCAATAACAATGGCCACCTAAAACTGGACCTATACCCCTAGATATTGTCCACCATCATAGATTTTAAGAGATTGGGAGCTGTTTAAGTGTACATGTTTTATAAAAAGAACAGGTTTTCTCCCCTTTCTCTAATATTTTCCTGGTATCCCGGTATGTTATAAAGAGCCCTCATTGTTTCACCTCAATGAGTCTTTAATACTGTCAGTGTTCTTCGGCTCGCCTTCCTCTCCAGCTGCGTGCTTCCTCCACTCGCTGGATGTCATGCGAGTGCTGAAGTACTATTCTGCCTCTACCAAGTAATTCCAAAATTCTTTGCAACTGTGTGTGGTGTTTGGTCCAACGACTATTGGCAATGGGCTGTATAAGTCCTCCATCTCCCAAAGGCTTTCGGCTTGTATCTCTATGTCATAAACTGCCCAACAGGCTGCTTCCTGGTCAGCCTAAGGCACATTCTATGAGGCATGTCTCGTCTAACACTGCCTTCCTCTCTGGTGTTCCCCTTGTGGACATCTGCAGGGCAGTGACGTAGAAGTCTGTTCGTGTCTTCATCCGGTTCTGTGTTGACAGGGACTTGAGGGAATGCAAAGTTGGGCAAGCTGTCCTTCGGCATCTGTTCACCTAAGGTGAGCCTGTCTTTCCTCCTGATTTTGCATTTTGTGTGTGTACTGCTGTACAGTCTATTCAAACGGCATGTGAACGTATGAAACATTCAATATGTTACTTACCTGTAACACCTGCTCTCCAGCAGTTGTATCTTTCATAGATTCACATGGGACCCTCCCACCTACTCCGCATGGACTCGCCTTGACTAGTTTTGGCACATTCACGTATATCATGTGAATCTGAAGATGGCATCCAGGGTAGGATCTATTGGAGGTACTAACTATTGGCTTAGGGGTAAGTTACTCAAAACAACACTGATGTGAAATGAAGAACTGCAATGTTACTGAGGATTCCCAACCTGGCAATGGGGAATATTCAAACCGCATGTTAATCTGTGACAGACGCCAATGCTGGAGAACAGGTGCTACAGTAAGTAACTTCTATCCGTCAGTCGAATGGTTATTCTTCAAAGAAAGGACGTTTTGTGGGGCTTGTTCTCTGCTATGGTTCTGCTTTCAGGTTTCTTGTTAATAGATTGCATTGGCCTAAGGCTGCAGCTCCGGTGACGAGAGTCGTTATCCACAGGTTGTCGAAGGCAAAGTCCAGAACCCATTCAATATGCTTCTCTATTCGTCCAATATGGCTGGAGCAGCTGGTCGCATCCAATAACTGCAGCACAGAGTCAAAATATTTCAGTACTGAATTTGCTAAGCTTATCGCCAGGCTTCACACACACTATCCTTTTTTTCTAGTGTGGCTTCCACCTTGCGGTCTACATTGCCTGCTCGGTTGGTGCTTTCAGATTATCCCACAATATGGCTGATCACATCCAGCAGCCTGGGGTCCACCTGGACAGTTTGCCAGAATGGAGCCATTCAATGATCCCCTCCCCCCCCCCACTCTATCTTCTCTACCCACCACTGTTTTCTGGTGGAATTTGGAGATGGAAGTTTTCCTCCCCCTCTCCGGATCAGATCTTGGAGGTTTTCACCCAGTGAGAGACATGTGGGCTTTGTAGGGTATTTTGTATAGATTTGGGGCCTAGCGGTATTTTCTCACCGCCAAAATGAAAATAATTCAGTAATAATCACTCTTTGCATTCAGATTAGATTTGGTATATAGTACTACAGTATACATACATTATTTCAGCACGCAGATACATTTAGTGGTGTACATTATGTTGGTATGTGTTATTGGTGGTATTTCTGGTGAGAATAAATCCTTTGTTTTATATGTGGCCCCAATATCCAGAACCCATTATTTTTGCTTAGTTTGTTTGTGTGATCACTAGAGAGGCCTCAGGCTTACATTTCAGGAACACCACATTTTCAATTGGAGTGCACCATGGGCTGTCCTCACTGGCTTATCTACGGCAGCGAGCTAATATGTGGTATTCATCACCAACTTATCTATATCGGTGAACTATGTCCAGGGCCTCTCTTTCTGCTGACTCATGTACCTCCAGCAGCAGTCTATTTCATTATTTTATTATTATGTTCCGTTCAGAAAACATACACTTATATACTGAATGGAATCATGCACACAGCTACCGCTAAGTCTTATTTTTAGCTGGCTTAAAAATGACAATTGCACTGTCTAAACCTCTCCCCATATTATCAGTACTGTAATGGTAGATGCACAAATAAAAGAGAAAAATAAAACACACCATCCGTCTGCTTTCAGATATTTTTTGTGTATTATAAAAAATTGCATTTCAACACGATCTTACTCTTTTTACAGAAATAAATGGAAATTGCACATTAACAACCTTATCTGTAACAAAATGAGAAGAGAGCGGCGAGAACATATTCAATTCGCAACATTAAACATGTTGATAAAACACTGGAGTTCCCTCTTCCACGCTGACTGAATAGTTTTGCACACATACACACTGTCCCCACACTCTGTAATATAATTACCAGGCCTGTCCACCATGTGAAATTCGTCGGCTGGTCGCCTTCTGGAAATGGTTCAATGAATTCTTCTTAAATCACCCCAGCAAGGACGAGCATCTGCCGTCACTCAAACCGGGGCTTATTGACTGGAATTCCAAGTCTCTGCAGCAGTGCACTGGGATCTGCTTTTTCAATCAGGAAAATCCCAGCCACCAGCCAGGTCTTTCTCCCAGCTGTGTAAAATGTCTTCTCCCCTCTTCTTCCCCGAGATTCATTAGCAAAGCTCTGTTACAGCCTGCCAAACGCGTTCAACCAATGAAATTCTATCATGTCCTACCCTCCTTCTCTTGAACATTGGCTTGGCTTATACAGTTGCAACTGTAACCAAACTGATATCCTGCTTATTCGAGTCTTTGCTTCCTGCAAATACTGTGGACAGAGCACAGATAGAAGCAAAGAAAAAAAAATCTGGATGCACGTTTAAAATGACTTTCAGAGCCTGTCATTTTCCATCTCATTTTGCACTGGAGAACACATTATATTATTAATGAGTTAGAATCGTTAGTATTGTTAATGAGGTTAGTTCATTAATCCTCAAATGTGTCTCCTGCAACAGAGGAATTTCAGGTGGAGAAAAAAAAAGAATATGCTTTTAACTGTGAAAAAAAATTATTTGCATTTTAGATGTAGAAATCGTTTTTGACTGAATAGCCTGTTTTCATTTACATGTCCATGTCACACTGGCAACACATGCCTTGCTGTACCGCATTATAGCAATGCACCAAACCCATGCAGTGGTGCTGCATAAAATAATGCTAAATACTCTTACATATTCCCTCCTTTTTTCTGAGAATCTGGCAGTCCAATCCATAATTAGAGGAAAACCAACTTGCTCCCTTCCTTCTTTTAAAATGTAGCAATCCAACAAAATGAATATTCACATGCAAAAACGAAAAAGTCGAAAAACCACTGTCCAATCAACATAATATCAAAATTCATCTTTGGGTCCAAATGTTCCTTCCCAATGGAAGTGTCCATAGTCCAGTGCTTCAATTTTATACTTGAAACAATAAGATAAAACAAATAAATAAAACAAAGAATTAACATAACAGATTAAAATAATAAATATGTGGAACTCCATACGCCTGGACACTTGTCTGCCTCTGATATGTCCCGACCAGCGATGTCACATCATTTGGCTCATTCGGGTGTTCTTCCATCTTGGTACTCTTGGATCCTTTTCTATAGAAGTCATCTTTTCTTTGGCATTCCGGTTATTTTGTCTTCACCTCCACCCGGAGGCAGGCATCATTCGATCTTCATCCAGGGGACTCCAGGACTCCATTGTCTCCCGTGACCTCCGGTACAAATATGTTAATATTCTAAATCAAATAGAAAAGAAACAGATTAAGTATATAGCACAATACTAACTTCACCCTTTTGCCAAAAATAAAACATGCTTTGTAAAACATTTCGCCCCCTTTTCTTTCGCCTTCTGAAATTAAGCACAGGTTATAAAGAACAAGCATACACAAAACAACATTCAATATTTAATGCATTTTCATTCTGCACACAGGCTCCATAAACTTCAGCTTCTTTTTTATATTATATATATATTACAGTGTTTATGTGCCATTATAATCAACCATCTTTATTTAACTTCTCTGTCACTGCCTCCTGACTGTACCCATTTATTTTACCTTTTTGTGTTCAAGGGACTTTATCTGTTTCTACACGCTCCAGATTTTTTATCTCATGTCTTGGATGACATGGCTTGATTTGGTTTACATGCACAAACTGTTCTGTTGCTGTTTCACCTTCAGTCTTTAAAATTTTGTAAACTACAGGAGAGACTTTATCTATAATTGGGAATGGCCCCTGCCAGGCTGCTAGGAATTTGGAATTGTTCTGTTTACTTTTTCCAAAATGAAATTTATACCCCTGATGCCCTACACAAAATTCCTTTACTGTTGACTTTTTATCATAATATGTTTTTGCACTGTCAGCAGCCCTTTCCAGATTTCTCTGTACAAAAGCAAATGCATGCAGTAAATGCTTCCTCAGCTCATCAATGTATTCATGAACTGTAGATGCGCTTACAAGTCTTTGCTCATGTGTTCTGTATAGCAGGTGTTGCAGCAACACCATTTTCCTACCTGTCAAGACCTCATGTGGGATAATACCTGTTGCTTTGGCAGGAGTTGATCTGATTGCCATCAAAACCAACGGTAAACGTAAATCCCAGCTGGAACCTGCTTCAGCTACAAATTTCTTTAAAATGTCCACAACAGACCTATTACCCCGTTCAACTACACCCAAAGAAGCCGCCCGATATGCAATATGTAGTTTCCTTTTCACACCCAGTATTTGCCATCCCTTGCTCATTAGAGCACTTGTGAAATGACTTCCTCTGTCCGACTCAATTCTTTGTGGCAACCCAAACCTTGAGAACACATGATTCACTAGCAATGTGGCTGCTGTTTGCGCACTACAATCTGGTGCAGGAATACATTCAATCCACTTCGACATCAAACATACCACACTCAAAATATAACGGTTTCCTCTGCCTGACCTTTTTAAAGGCCCTACATAGTCTATTTGCAAATCTGACCATGGAAGGGTTAGGCCTCTTTTCATTAGTGGAGCTCTGTGCATTGGTGAAGCAGGTTTAAATTGGGCACATACTAGACATCCTCTAGCATAAAATTCCACATCTTGGGACATATGTGGCCAATAAGCATAATCTTTTAGTATTTCCAATGTTTTTTGTGAACCTCTGTGGCCTGCAGTTATGGCATCATGTGCATGGTGTAGCATTAGCCCTCTAAATGAAAGGGGTACCACCCATTGTATCTGTCCTATTATGGACTCTCTAACCATGAGTCCATCCTGTAGTCTAATTCGTTTTTATTCTTTAATAGCACCCTCTATTCCTCTTTTCCCACACAATCATCTTCTGTTAAAGGGTTTTGTCCAGGATCTATCAAATGGTTATAATAGATTCCCAAAATTTGATCATTCTTTTGTGCCTCAATCAGATCTTGGTCTGGAGTGTTGTAACTCCATTGTACCACTGATTGTTCTGTCTCCTTTGGTGTTTTAGAACATGTTACTGCATCAATTTGTATTTCACCCAGTAAATGTTCAATTGGTAGCAATTCTCCCATCACAGCCCCAATTCTAGCCATTATTATTCCCCTCTTTATCCTCTCCTGGAGTTTTTATATGCCCACACATTTTTCTCCAGTATATTGTCAAATTATTTTCTGACACTAATTTGTCTATGGCTTGTATCATTTTCCCATGCTTAAGCGGCTTTTTGTTGTATGTAATCATGCCTCTCGCTTTCCAGCCAGGTAGATATTCCACAAAGCTGTTTCGTGCATAGTCAGAATCAGTCACCAGGACAATTTCACTGAATTTATTATCAATTGCAGTAGCAATTGCTTTAAAAATGGCTGCCAATTCTGCTACTTAACTGCTCCGAGCTCCAATTCTCATCCCTATGCTGGGGATACCTTCACATTTCAACCAGACATTTCCTATTCCTGACACCAATTGTTTATTACTGTCATTTTCAATGTGAAAAGCACAACCATCGACATATCCAGTTGGCAAGTCCTTGCATGTTTTTTCATCAAAAGCTTTGTGTGGTGATTGTTCAAACTCCTGAAAATTAGGTTCTATTTCCATTTCGTTTGATGCTTGTTCAGCTGCACAGTCGTGTAAATCTGCTAAACTTTGAGCAATTGGGCTCTTTTTATTTTGGCCATATCTCACTTCTACAGGAAAATCTTGTAATGCTAGCGTCCATGAAGTGATTCTGGACTGCGCTAGATTACCTGACCTAATTCTTTTACTCTCTAAGAATTGCAAAGGTTGATGATTTGTTTCAATAATCACCTTTTCTCCCTGAACAATGGGGCGGAAATGTTGTAGCGCCCACACAGTGGTTAATAGGGCCTTTTCACATTCATTGAATTTCATTTCAACTTGGGAAAATGCTTTACTTGCATAGGCAATGGTTTTGTGATTCACATCATGTTTTTGGGATAACACTGCTGACATACAATGTTCAGAGAAACCTATTTCTATAAAGAAATCCCTATCCTTTATGGGGTATGCTAAACATGGTGCCTTTACAGACATTCCTTTAATTTGGCTACTGCCTCTTTCTCCCATTTCCAGGGCGTATTTAATTTTAGCAGTTTAGTCAATAGTTGAGTGATTTCAGCATAATTTTCAATGAACTTTCTGTTATAGCCTGTCATTCCTAATAAACTTTTCGGCCCTTTCACATTTTTAGGGTCTTTTAGTTTTTGTATGGCCTCTATTTTCTTCTTTTGTGGATTTAGTCCATGTTCAGTTACTTCATGGCCTAGAAAATTCACCTTTTTCTTGCACCATTGTGCTTTTTGTAAAGACACTTTGGCGCCTGCTTTCTGCAATTGGCCAAGCACATTCCTTATTTCATCAAAACGGTTTTTTAAGCTTTCATTTTTTATCAGGACATCTTCCACATAAACTATGGTTCCTCTTTCCGCTGCATCAGGCATGGCCTTCCTCAAAAATATTCCAAATTCACTCCCACTATTAACGTACCCGAACGGAGTTCTAACCCATGCGTATTGAGTCCTGTCAAATGTAAAGGAAAATACATTCTGTATCTCCTCTGCCAATGGCACGCACCAATATCCAGAGGTGAGATCTAATGTGGTAAACACTTTTGAACCATGTACCTGAGTTAGGCCCTGATCAATGAATGGCAGTGGCCATGTGGACACTGGTACTCTTTTATTTAACTCCCTCAAATCTGCACAAAGCCGCCATTGACCATTTGGCTTTAACACACCTAAAATGGGTGTGTTGGATGTGCTATGGATAGGCCTGATGATTCCTTGCGATTCTAAATTTTTAATAATCTCTGCCAATGATTCTAAACATGCCAGCGGTAGTCTTTACTGGCGTACAAATACTGGACTTCTGCTACACCCTTCCTGAAGTGTGGCCACATGTAAATTAGTTAACCCGCAGTCATAGGCATCTTTTGCAAATACATCTTAAATTCCATAAATATCTTCCTCAATTCGTTTCTATCCTCATCGTTGTCACAAGCATCTGCTAAGGAGATCTGCTCTTCTACCATTTTGGAAAATTCCGGAAAATGTTCTGGTAGTGGAATCTCAGCGCTTTCCTCCAGCTGTATGGCTGTGTCTCTTTGTAAAGCTGCCACTTTTAAATGTTTTGTCATGTTAGCTTCCATTTCAATGGGCTGATTTTCCATTTCATTTTCACTTAAATCAAATGTTATACAACTCTCTTGATAACAGCACACTGTCTCACCTGATTCATAAGGGTACACAGAATGAATTTTAAATATTCCTTTGGGCTGAGAGTCCAGGTATTCTGGCAACTCACCCTTGGCATCTAAATACTTTTCAGGTATATTTCCAATCACCATGTTATTTAGATCTGCAGTATAATGTGATTTTTGTATGGCCATTCCTAATGGGGAGTTTTCCTCTAAGTGAATATCTTGACAACCCTTATTATTTACCACAATTCTTACAGGCCCTTCACCAATATCTACCAATGGAATGTATTCATAATCCAGGCCTTGCTGTTTTATGGATTCATTCAGGCACACAAATGCATCTGAGTCTTTCATCTGCTGTCCATTTTTGCATTTAAGTGTTATTGCAAACTGTTTTGTAAATGCAGGAATAATAGTATCTTTCCTCATGTGTAGTTCGATTGCATAAGGAACCAGTTGTGCACAATGATAAGCCCTTCTTTTGTCTTCAAATTCAGGTGCCGGCCCACCTAGGCGTGACCATATTTTTTGATTAAGGAAATCTAACACCATACACATTCTGTGCATGATGTCATTGCCCATGTAAAAATCATTTTGTGCTCCACTCACTATCCATACATTATGGTAAATTGTTTTCTGCCCAATGCTAATTTTAAGCATGCACCTGCCTGCAATTCGGTTTTCAAAGTCTGGACTGTCCAACCCAGAAACATATTGGTTTTTAATCCTAAATTTCGGGATTTCCTCCCTCTCCATTATTTTTTGCAACAGTTTCTCATTAATGAAGCTACTCTCCTGTTCAAGCGCTAAAGTGGCTTTTATTGTTTTAAAACAGTCATTTATAACCAACATGAACCCATGGTTGCTCATCTTCCATGTGTATTTCAGCAAGAGTGGTAATGTGTTTTTCTGAATCTGCTTTAGGAGTAATATTTTGTTTGCATATCTTTTCTTTTAAATAAAAACGTAATGTGTGCTCATCTATGGCGGTCTGCCAATTTTTCCTTGGGTCCAAGTATATTTGTACAGGTAGTTTTTCATTGTCGCTGACACATTAATATAACAGTGACACTAGGTATGTAACTATTCTGGAGATATACCTCCACAGCATCATTTGTTTTGGCAACAGTGTGACATTCATTTATGTTGCTGTTTTGTGATTTTAGTTTCTTAGGTCTCAATGGTTTTTTGGTAAAGGACCACAGCACTCCATTCACCCCATCTATGAGAGGAGACAATCTTTTCAGGCAATCTGTCCCCATCAGAAATGGAATTTCACAAATAGATGTGATCAATACCTCTTGTTTCATTAGGTGCTTTCCTATTTTTATGTCAACCTCAGTTACACCTATGATGGGCACCTCCTCCCCATTAAAGTTATGCACTGGACCTTGATTTTCCTTCACTGTGATCTGATTCTGTGGGGATCTCCCTTCATTGATACTCTTTACCAGCTCCTTGGACATAATTGTGGCCTGTGCGCCAGTGTCAATCATTACAAATGTTTGGCATTTTTCTTCTACAGTGATGGGAGCATAATACCTGTCCTCAACTTCCTCTAATACACATAAGAAGTGTGAATTCTTACTGATTTCAGGACTCACCTTTCTCAGGCCTTTTTCACTTTTGGCTAAGCACATTGGTAAATGGAAAGACATTTTTCCCTCCTTTTTACCCATTTCTGCGTGAGAGACTTTATTCATTTCTCCATGTTCAGAGGTTTTTTGGAGTGTGGCCACTGTTCGCCTATCCATCCAGGTATCATCAGAGGCCACATTACAACCCTCCAAATGAACATGTGTAACAACATCATTCAGCAATCTGTCATTGTTTAATTCTGTGCATTTGTGATCATTTAGTGTGGTACCAGCCCTTTCAGCCTCTTCAAAAATATGTGGCTCAAAGAATTCTTCAGGTGATTGGCATGTACCCTCCTTTGGAGTATTTCCTTTTTCTGCCTGTTTTTGGTCATTGTTTTGACTGCCCAGGAAGAAATCATAGCATCCCCACGTTCTCCCTGTTTACTGGTATTCCCCATGCATGAGTCATTTTTCTTAAATCTGTCTCTTTGTTCTCTTGGAGTTTCAGGTTTTCTTATTTCATTTGTACAAATCTCCAATGTTTGATTAAGCTCTAGGTTAAACCGTACCTCTCTTTTAGAAGTATTTGCACTTTCTGTTACATGTTCATTTACTGTCATTTTCACTTTTAAATCATTAGACATCTCAGAGTCATTATACAAAATTACATCAGAGCAATCTGTCTTTTCGGCGCTGTAGGTATCATGAGCACTTAGTCATTTTTCAGAAGAAGCCCCGGTCATTGCTATGGCCATCAGCCCCCTCCTTTGATGACTGTTTTTGTGCTGTACAAAGCTTCCCTATTTGTTCAGCTAACATTTTCACTTGGGCCTCTAGGCACTGGAACCTTTCCATCACTCTAGAACCCTCCCTCTGTGGCCTAGATCGATATTGGTTGCTATCTCCCTGATTGGATCTATTCTGATATCTCTTAGGTGAGTGATTTCTATTGGGATAGTTTCTGAACTCTTGATTCATTTGTGGAGGGGAGCGGGGTGCACCCATCCTTTGGTTGTAGTCCCCTGGTGGGGAATCATTGTACTGACGTGGAGTATAATTCATGTTCTGTCTCATGTCCTGTCTTTCATGTTGTGGGTACTGGCCCCTATGTTGATTCCCATTATCAGCAAATCGATCCACATATCGGGGTCTATCTTAATTACCATATATCATGGTGTTGGGAACAAATTTGCTCTGTGTCCCCAATGTCTGGTAGGGACCATCATTTATTTGATCTTGATTTTGTCTCTGATTATAGTTCATACCTGACATATCAGGCCAATAGCCTGCCCGGGGCCTATCTCCTAAATACCTAGGACTGATGTAGCTCTCCCTATTACTAGGATCATGTGATTGAAACATTGGTGCATAGTGTGATGACCTTTGTTGATTAACCCTTTGTTCAGGTGCCAAATTATTTTTACCTGGACTTTGAGCAGACTCAAGGGACATCTTGGCTGAACTGATTTCGATCACTGTTGCTGAGGGTTCTTTAGATTTAGGTCTAGTATCTTTCATTTTATCACTTTCTCTACCCTGACAATAGAGTACCTCATATAGTTTTGTGCTTTGATGCACAATCCACTCAAGGGACTTGTCACGATCAAATTCACGAACCAATTGGGATATGATGTCTTTCTGTAGCCCATAGAAGTAGGCGGTTTTAAATTCATTAGAATTGGGGTCAAAAGATACATCAAAGCGAGAAAATGCTCTTTTTAAGTCTTGTAAAAACTGGCGATGGGATGTATTAGGCCCAGCAGTAAGTGTGTAAGCAACTTTCTTTGCCTCCTGTAATGACTGGAAAGGAGAATGACGCCTAATTTCTTTTTCAAACTCCACCCATGTCATATTCTGCTGTTCATTTAATCCCCTTATGATGCTGGCCGTCTGAGCATCTAAAGTTAAATGAAAATATTGTCTGTACTGTTCCTTAGGTATCCGGAGTGCTTTAAAAATGTCATGAACCGCTTCTAAGTGATCCTCAATGCAGCATTCCCCTCCTTTTTTAAATGGTTTGATCAGAGCTTTAATAGATTTCATTATTTTTATGGGGCTACTTGTTGCAATGCATGGCATTGCACTACTTGGTGACTCAATCCTGGTTCCAGGTGTATGGGATTGGTGGCTGCCCGCAATGGGAGTATCAAATCCCCCAAGGGCACTGCAACCAAGTTCAGTCACCGGCCCAGTCACTGGAGCACTAGCTCTTTGGGCAGAGCTAGAATTCACCTCCACTCCTTTGAATGTAGTACCCTGCTGCCTCTCCTGGGACCTGGGAATGCACATTTGCTGTTCTAAGTCTTTGCACTTTTTAAGGAGCCTCTGTGCTTCATTTTGCAGATAGTTGTTTTCATCTCTCATTTTATTTATTACCTCCTGCATGTCGCACATTTGCATTTGGCATTCATTGAATTCTTTGTTTCTCTTGTCTCTTTCTTGAATCATTTTAACCATTTCTTGCTCTGCACCTTGGAGATCACTTTCTTTTTCAAAATTTTCTTTTTGTAAAATCTGCATTTCTGAAACAATCTCATCTTTATCCTGTCTAATGTGATCCACTAAGGCTTTTAAGTGTACCAATACTTGCTCACTGTCTTCAAACTGTTTCTTGCTTTTGGACAACTGAATATCAAAATCTCTGCATTTTAATTGCATGTCTTTCTGACATCCTTCTAACTCTGTTCTTAAAATCTCCTCTTTTTTACTTGCCCCATCTAAGTCAGTCTTTAACCTGTTAATTAGCTGGGTATCATTTTCGTGCATTCGCAGGGACCTATTCAAAATAAACCATATTTTGGCGCATAGCCGTATTAAACCGTCTTTCTCTGCACTTTTGTCGGCTGCATTCAATAACCTTGTAAGGCAGACCTGAATTATGCTGCCTTCTGCAAAAATATTGTCTAGTTTTTCTTTCTGCAGCTCACCCTGAATGCGGTCATGCCATTCTGAGGTATTGTATGATGACCACGTCCCATGTGCAAACAACTTTGCCTCTAAATATTGCACTAGGTCTGAGAATGTGGTTTCCCTTTGTGACATTCTGAAATTCGTTTTTGGTGACACACTGTTATTATGAAATGGGTTCCCTTTAATGTACTGATGGCAGTGTGAGCCACACTTGCCACGCCCAGTAGGTGCTCTATGATCACTTTCCCGGCCTGGAACGCACCATAAATATGTAGGGTATTTTGTATAGATTTGGGGCCTAGCAGTATTTTCTTACCGCCAAAATGAAAATAATTCAGTAATAATCACTCTTTGCATTCAGATTAGATTTGGTATATAGTATTACAGTATACATACATTATTTCAGCACACAGATACATTTAGTGGTATACATTATGTTGGTATGCGTTATTTGTGGTATTTCTGGTGAGCATAATTCCTTTGTTTTATATGTGGCCCCAATATCCAGAACCCCTTATTTTAGCTTAGTTTGTTCGTTTGATCACTAGAGAGGCCTCAGGCTTACATTTCAGGAACACCCCATTTTCAATTGGAGTGCCACCATGGGCTGTCCTCACTGACTTATCTACGGCAGCGAGCTAATATGTGGTATTCATCACCAACTTATCTACATCGGTGAACTATGTCCAGGGCCTCTCTTTCTGCTGACTCATGTACCTCCAGCAGCAGTCTATTTCATTATTTTATTATTATGTTCCGTTCAGAAAACATACACTTATATACTGAATGGAATCATGCACACATCTACCGCTAAGTCTTATTTTTAGCTAGCTTAAAAATGACAATTGCACTGTCTAAACATCTCCCCATATTATCAGTACTGTAATGGTAGATGCACAAATAAAAGAGAAAAATAAAACACACTATCCGTCTGCTTTCAGATATTTTTTGTGTATTATAAAAAATTGCATTTCAACACGATCTTACTCTTTTTACAGAAATAAATGGAAATTGCACATTAACAACCTTATCTGTAACAAAATGAGAAGAGAGGGGCGAGAAAATATTCAATTCGCAACATTAAACATGTTGATAAAACACTGGAGTTCCCTCTTCCACGCTGACTGAATAGTTTTGCACACATACACACTGTCCCCACACTCTGTAATATAATTACCAGGCCTGTACAGCATGTGAAATTCATCGGCTGGTCGCCTTCTGGAAATGGTTCAATGATTTCTGCTTAAATCACCCCAGCAAGGACGAGCATCTGCCGTCACTCAAACCGGGGCTTATTGACTGGAATTCCCAGTCTCTGCAGCAGTGCACTGGGATCTGCGGTTTCAATCAGGAAAATCCCAGCCACCAGCCAGGTCTTTCTCCCAGCTGTGTAAAATGTCTTCTCCCCTCTTCTTCCCCGAGATTCATTAGCAAAGCTCTGTTACAGCCTGCCAAACGAGTTCAACCAATGAAATTCTATCATGTCCTACCCTCCTTCTCTTGAACAATGGCTTGGCTTATACAGTTGCAACTGTAACCAAACTGATTTCCTGCTTATTCGAGTCTTTGCTTCCTGCAAATACTGTGGACAGAGCACAGATAGAAGCAAAGAAAAAAAAATCTGGATGCGCGTTTAAAATGACTTTCAGAGCCTGTCATTTTCCATCTCATTTTGCACGGGAGAACACATTATATTATTAATGAGTTAGAATCGTTAGTATTGTTAATGAGGTTGGTTCATTAATCCTCAAAGATGTCTCCTGCAACAGAGGAATTTCAGGTGGAGAAAATAAAAATATGCTTTCAACTGTGAAAAAAATGATTTGCATTTTAGATGTAGAAATCGTTTTTGACTGAATAGCCTGTTTTCATTTACATGTCCATGTCACACTGGCAACACATGCCTTGCTGTACCACATTATAGCAATGCACCAAACCCATGCAGTGGTGCTGCATAAAAATAATGCTAAATACTCTTACAGCTTCCTTCAATGGTAGTGGTTGTGGAAGCAGGATGATGGAGTTGCTGGAGAGGGGAAATCTAAATGTTCACAAAGGTGAGTAATTTCCAGCACCACATCTTTGGAAATGTACGTCCCCCATCACATATATTTCCTTAATTTCTTCTGTTGGTCGGTAGAGGAAGAACGCGATGTCGAAGAAGAAGCTGCATCTCTTCTATTGTGGCAGATGAAGCTGTATCTGTTCTACTCTAGTGCCTCTTTCTTTTTCCTCCTTTTTCTGAAATGCGCAAGATCTGATCCAGCTGCTCCTAGGTGACCTGCCCACATGCTTCTGCTTGCAATCTCTCTTGCCCTCCATCTCAATGCCTCTGAGCCAGGATTTCCTAAAGACACACAACATGATCAAATATAGCCATGAGTTTCTACTTGCCCACTCTCTTATACTTTCAGTTGGAATTAGGTAGCAGACTTCAGTTGCTGGAACATGACCACGCCTGTTTCTTCTTGCGGCTGGGATGAGGTGATTTCTGGGCTGATACTTGGTGGAGCTCAATCTGCTTAAGCCATGCTGCGGTTGGAACAGGCTTCGATGCACATCCATGGTGGCCCTGCCACATTGAGGTATTTGGTTGTTGCTGCAGCCCTGTGTGCCTGAAGACATAGTGCTGAGTGCCCACATATCAAGGGTGAGTGGTCTACTCGCTGCGCTATCTGTGTGCAGCTTGCTGCGGCAGGTTCGATGCCCAGCAAGATCAACTCAGCCTTTCATCCTTCCGAGGTCGATAAATTGAGTACCACTATGTGGGATAATAATTTCATCTGATATTTCGGCACTCTGAGACCCAAGGGTGTGTAGTGCTATACATGAAATATATATTATTATATTTTATCCTTGCAAACTTGTGTTGTGAAAGTAGTCATCCTGGCCCTAAGATTCATTTGTGTCCCTGGCTGAGCCTCATTTGGGAATCTACTATGTGGGCGATGCCAACTGTGAAAGCGTTGTCATGAGTGACAGTTCATCCACTGGATGTACCTGGTTTTTCTTCTTCTATGAGCCCAAGGGAAGGGAGCAGTTGGCTGCTGCTGAGTCTGCCAAAAAGAAATGAAGGGAAGTATTCGGGGAATACTTGGGCAGGTCTGTCAATGATTTATACAACATTTTAAATAGTTACGAAGGGATATTGAGTTAGGAATGCCTATTGGGTTGAGGCCAAACAAATATGTTTTTGGAGGAAGGTTGCACTTTAGGATACATAGATGTCCAAAAAAGATAAGTGATTACTTAGAAACCATTTAAACAGTGTACACATAGTGAATTATTTGAACCACAGAAGAGAGTGGGCGGTATGGGCCAGATTTACTTAGTATGCCAAATTTCAAAGTAAGTTGCACCACTTGAATATTTTTGACTAGGTATGGAGTAACGTACTGGAAAAAGAGAATTCCCTAAGGGAAGTACTTCAACTAAGAGGAACTTACACCAGGGGCAACTTCTCTTACATGCCGTACCCGTCACTAAGAAAAGACACTTCTGCTACGCCAACACCCAGTGCTGTATGCCCCAACTCTACTCATTGATGCAGAAGAAAGGAATCCCTTAAAATCAAAACACAAATCAACACTTTATGAGACACCTATACTTACGCTCATCCATGCACAGGAACACCTCTTGTGTCATGCTTAAGTCATCGTTTTGCAGAAATAACACAAGACACAAGACAGCTGCTGAACCACATTAATAGTTGCAACTAATTTACACATGAGTGCTGTGAGAGAGGTGTCGAGGAATATCAGGAGGCTTGCTGCAGAATCCCACCAGGTCACCTACCCTTTATAGTGTTTTTATCTCTGGATGAATGAACTGGGCTTGTAGACCGCCTGCAAGCCCAGTCCTCGAGGCACATCCACCCCAGGAAGAGTACCGATGCTGTAAAGGGACTTAAATTAACTAGTGATTGCCCTCAAGCTGCCGCAGTCTGAAACCTCTTTAAAACAAATGGAAATGACCCGGCTACTCGATGAAACTGACAGATGTGATGAGAGTGAAAGGGAGAAAGAAAGCAGAGCGCCCAACCATGCCCTAGACCCGTTGTAGCATTGCTGCTTTTAGAAGTCACTGTAGGGATGCTGCTAAGAGGACACCCTTTATTTTGCAGTTTTGTAATTTACTTTTGTACTCTTGTTACTGGTATTCCTAGTGCTACCAGTAAATCTAAAAATATATTTATTTGTTCAAAATGTGCCTTTATTAATTTAACTGAATGAACATAAATCCCAGCACCTGCAGAGTGTGTATGGCTGAAATGACATACCCAGTGGTCAAATTGCCCATACTCAATGTAACATGACATTATGAAAACAGCCTTTTTAAAAGCGTGCAATGTCCCAGTAGCAATCTATACATCTTAAAAATATATGCGCCCTAAGACCCCATTTCCTTATCTTTTAAAACACATATAACAGTGAATATGCTAAAGTGTACGCATGTCATCAGTCAACTATTGGTTTGGTCTAATACATCTACTACACTGTCTGTTCCATTCGGTATAGTTCAAGAAATCATGCTCTGAGTCTAGTTTCTTTTTCAAAACAATTAAGTTCCACTGTGCGGGTGGCGCTGCCCATTTCTGTAACTCTCGCTCTGTACAATTTTGCAGTACATGGAAGCGCGTGTAAACGGACTACACGCCTCCACAAATCGCAGAGATGTTTTGGAGGGACTCGCCGCCTTGTGCTGAGATCAATTCGAGACACACACACACACACACGCACGCACGCACGCACACACACACACACTTTCTAAACTTTCCTTTTACATGAGGTGATCTTCTTTATGGTCGGTGCAGGTCAGCAACACAGCTTGCTCCACATGATGACTAATATCTTGACATGTGCACATCAGATAGTTACTTTATCTCAATCAAATGTTTTCAACATCACCTTCATGGACAACAACGAGTAGATGAGGCATTCCACCAATTATTAATCTGCGGATGCATCAGGTCCGGTTCGCTCGGGAGAGTACCTTGTGGTTTGCCAGGGGTTGGTAGGCAAATTGGAGAATGGTGATTCAATATGTATGCTTATGATGAAAAGATAAGTTGAATTAGTACCCCGGTGAGGGACAATCAGATTGTTACATGCAATCTGATTGGCCCTCGCCAGGGTTTTACCCACCCGGGTTTTTTTCCTATGTTCCAGGCGGGGGCCGTGGCAGCCCCTCAGCCAATGAGGAGACTCAAAACGGGGCAATCCGCACTCCGAGCCTCCACATGGCTGGAGGCTGCCATCCCCGCCCGCCGGGAATTCAGGTAAGTGTTTTGTCCGCCCACCCCACTCTCCAAACAATCCCTTCCCTGCCCTCCCAACCCCATTTACCTTCTTTTTCGGGAGCGAACGTGCTGGGAACACTTTTGCTCCTTGTGCTTCCACTCTCGATGGCCGCAATGGAAAGGGAAAACGGATTCCGTTTTCCCTTCCTGGTGGCCATTTTGTTTAACTTTCGTTTTTTATTGTTTTTCTGAAACGCTGCAGCATTTCAGAACAGAAAAAAACTGCTGTTAGTACCCCGGTCTTGCGGGCCGGGGTACTAATAGCAATAAGACCTGAGCCACAGGGGCATTGCTGAGTCAGGTAAGGCCCCCAGGCTTTTGTTAAGGACAGAGAAAACTATGGGCACCGGGGCATTACCTGACTCAGTAATGCCCCCGCAGCTTGGGGCTTATTGCTTATTAGTGCATGGAAATGCAGGACCAAAGATTAGATCTGTGCAGTTTTAGCCCTCTTGAACCATGGCTCGTTCAGCCAGGTCCGAGTACACTCCACATTGTTTTGGCCTGGCGCAGCCAGTGTGATGCACCCTTCTTCCACCACTACTGATGCAAGTGCCCGCTGTGTGCTGGAGGATCTGATAGTTGATGGCAATGTGAACTTATCAGGCATATAGTCCCCGTCTATAGCTGCTCAACATGTGAGTGCGCTTTAAACAGAAATGCCCCAGAAACTGCTGGTACATGCAGTTCACTGCAGATTTTTCTCAATCCTGTGAACGTGACTGTAAATATGGAGCCAGAAAGTGCATTTATTTATTATCCTAATTATGTGAATTTTTTAAGTGGACTCCCTTAACAGAGCAAAGCTCAGAGGCATCATTGAGACACAAAGTTTACATATTTAATCTGCTGCTCTTATGATGCAGCTATCTGTGTGCCAGCAACAGAGATTCACCGACCAAAACCACCTGTTTAAAAAAAACGCTCTTCAAGGTTCATGCATTCCCACCTGAATTCCTTTATGCGCTACGGAGAGACCTGACAGATGGATGCATAGGTTGGTGTATATATTAATGGATCCATGGATGGATGGGCAGACAGGACTTTGGGCGAGCTGGAGATTTGTGACAAAGAATATCCATATCGGAGTTTATTAAACAACTTATTTTATTGCATGTTTTAAGTCACTGAAAGTACAGTGCGTTTACATAGATTTTTCAGGTTGGCATTATCTTGCATTCTGGGATTTATAGTTTACTATTCAGGATGTGAAAATTAAAGCCAAAATGGGAGCCATTACAATACCAGTGGTAGCCGCCAGTATCATTTTATTTACGGTGCCCGTGAATGGGCAATTACCAGCGCCCGTGAATGGGCAGTTACTGGGTCATTACGGCCCCGCCGGACCCGGTAATTGCCCATTCGCGTGCACCGGAAAAAAGGCTCCCCATTCCCATTGAGCCCGATGGCGCTGGTGCTTCCGACATGCTCTGCTCGCGAGTGCCGGTATGCCCGCCAGGTCAGACCAGGTGGGCGGGAAGGCACCCCCAAGCAGAACTCATAGTTTGCCGGTCCGGTAACAACAATACCGGCAACCTTAACGGTACCGTTGTTACCAGACCGGCAAACATCTAATGAGGCCCAATGATATTCTTTTGGCCTAACATGTTGCTATAAGGATTTACATTTTGTCATGTTGCTCCATTATGCCATTTCTGTTTGTAAGTAAACTCTATAAAACATTATTACTGAAGGCCTTGAAATCCAAACTATTTGTACCCAGTCAAGCTTGGAAGGTATGTGATTAAAAATTGAAGAGTGGTGCTTTGCTGTTCAGCTAAAGTTTGCGATCTTCCTAGTCCATTCCCCCCACTCCCTCCACCAACTGTCAGCCATCCCACTCCCTCCTTTTTAGATGCGGCCAGAGTACCACTAGTTTCTTTTTTTCCGCTTCCACCACTACACATATCACAGTCCCCAGAATTGTACAACACATGCATTAACTCACTCCTTTTCTTGTATAGCCTGTTCTTGCAGGGTGAGTTCTCTGATTATCTTGGGCTACTCGGTGGCACCAATGGAGAGGGGTAGATTCAGGCAGCGTGGGCCAGCCCAGGTACTCGCATCCAAAAATTGGGGTGCATCTGTGATTCTCCTGTAATGGTGGGTGATGCCTGTGCGACACACAACCTAATTTGTCCGATTTCTTTTCAGCAGGTGTGTTCACCCACTAGATTATCATACCACTGCATGCTATCAAGCATAACCTCTTCTTGCAGGAGCTATACCCTGCAAGTTCAGAGAGTTGTGGGATCGCCAGTGGTACCAGGTGGCACCAACAAAGTGAGATAGATGTTGACAGTGTGTGCCAGGTAGTCAAGTCCAGCTTACAGGATGTAAGATGCCTCTGTATGGACATATGACCTGATATCATAACATGCCTCCACAGATTTCTGCAGCAGGTGTAGTCGCCCAATTGGTTATTTTACCGGTGCATGCAAAGTAATGAATTGACGCGATTCACGGATGATGGTTTGAGGGCACCTCTTTTTGACCCTGACCAGCACTCAGAATGAAAGGCACTGCTGGCAGGAGTCATGGTGGTAGGAGACTGGCGCCCTGGCTCACCGCCTTCTGTGTAATGAGGCCCAATATCTGGTATGGAACTGCACACCGGCGTGTGGTCTCCCTTACAAATCTGTGGCAGCAATCCACAGCATATCTAACATGACCCTTCACATAACCGGAGAGAGGTAGGCACCCCTTTATTTGGAAAACAGCAGCACTTTGTAGTAGTGCCAGGAGGAAATTCCCCTATGGTTGTAGGTAGCCTCTGTTGTTTTCCACAGCCACACGACAATGTGCTGCTCTTACTAGAAGCAGGCTGGGAAAGTGCCTGATGTATTCCTGGGAGTGGCTTTTGATGGTGATGTTAACTTGGGGTAAATAAGAGAAAGGAGGTGTGGGGTAGGAAGTGTGGTTTCCGGCTAGCGGGTCCTTCATCCTCCCTGGTATGTTACCACTACTTCCGGTTGGCTGGGAAGCAACAGGAAGTTCCTTAGCCTCTAGGTGGGGGCCAGAGCCTGGGCTTGCTAAAACACATACCCTAACGCCCCAGTCACCATCAATGTCTATGCGGCCAGCACAGGTTATTTAATGCCCGTTCTTCATTGTTTCTGGCAGCGTGCCAATTGAAACACTCAATAAAACCACAAAGTTTAAATTATATATTTATTATAATATACAAAAATAAATACAAGCATACTGATGCTTAGATTTCGTATAAGGCCATAGACGGTTTTGTCCTGGGTTGACCATATAAAAGTGCTCAATGATGGAACAACACGTTTTGATAGAGAAAAATGGCGGATTTTGTAAAACACACAGTGTACATTCTGCAGTAATTTATTCTTGTCAAAATCTCTTAAAATACAGAGTGATTTACACTGTTAGTTTTCTTAAGCCTGGTCCCAGATTTCGGCTAAAGCAAAGATGGAGGCTTGGTTAATTTCAGTTGTCGAGAAATTCGAGGTTAATCTTGTAGGAGACGTAGGAATAATACTCTTGGGGGCCCATCTGTAGACCAGGAATGTCCATAGAAGTCTGCAAAGGAAATACACAATATTTATTTTTTGGTCTAGGGATACTTCTCATAAATAGCATTATGATATGTTGGCTGACATCACATCAGTGTTTGAAGGCTGCATAACCAAGAACTGGTAGCGCAAACAGGCACCCCATATCTATGCGCTTATCCCTTCCATGCACTTTCACTCTTTCTCTTTCCCATGCACTTGCACATTCTCAATGTCACTGGGCCTAGGAAGATCATTGTTTTGTTCTCCCCTGTTCTCCTCCCTTGCCTTGTCGTGCTCTGTAACACTTGTGTACAAGCGCGATATAAATAAAATATCAAATATGCACTTCTTCCTGTATTAGACATTATATTCCCAAAGTCAAATCACATGATACACACCTTCATTATTTTTTTTTTTAAACTTGTCTTTATTGATTTTCACATATCAACATACAACAAACAAAAAAAATACAAAAATAAAAAATAAAACACCAACTCCCCCCACCCTCCCTCCTGGGGCACCAGTTATCAACGTTCGGGGATTGCATTATGCTCTGAATATGTCTGTTACTTTGATGTTGTGTGGGCACCATTGTTCCATAAAATCTGACTGGAGGTTCTCTAGGATTCCCCCCCATTCCTCTGTGAACCTGTCCCTCGTTCCTTGTATTGTATGGGTGACTTTCTCCATTGCCAAATACGTCCACACCTTTTGTAGCCACGTGAAAGTCAGTGGGGTGTCTTTCTTTTTCCAACTCTGGGCTATAGTTGACCATGCCGCTATGAGAAGACCCATGAAGCCTCTCCATTGTGTTTTTTTGTATTTTCTAGCAGTTTCGTCTCTTATCCCACACATCCAAACTCCCACCCCCATTTGTCCCACATCCGGGAACATTTTCCCCATCTCTGCTTTCACTTCTTCCCAAAACGGCACTATCCCCTTACAGTCCCACCAGGTATGTCTCCACGTTCCCACCTCTCCGCATTCCCTCCAGCATTTGTCTGTTGAATTGGGGAACATAATATGCAGTCTTTCGGGAGTATAGTGCCATTGTGTTACTATTTTGGTCCACATTTCTCTTGCCTGCGCTGCTCTGGTCCTCTTGGGGATCAGTGTCCATATGTCCTCCCACTGCTTTCTTGTTGGCTCCTCCCCCAGCATTCATCTCCATTTGAGCATGTATGTCCACTTGACCTCCTCCTCCTGAGAGTTGATGAAAGAGTAAAGAGTGGAGACCCATTTCTTTTCCCCTGAGTTGGATATGACGTATTTCTCAAATGGAGTGAGGGTTCTCGTCGTTGCCTCCGTTATTTCTGGAGTTTTTAACCAGTGTTTGAGTTGTTTGTATCTGAATTTGTCTCGTTTGCGGCGTGAAGTGCGAGGGTAGCACGATTCATGAGTCCTGACTTCCTTGTCAATGAACATTTCCCCGATTTTTGTTATTCCCGCCTCCTCCCAACTTTCATAGGCCCCCTGTTCCATCCCAGGTGGGAACTGTGGAGTTCGTGATATGGAAGTTAAAGGGCCCAGTGCAGTGGTCATTGTCCCTTTCCGTGTTTGGGTGTCCCACGCGTCTAACGTTGTCTTCATTATTTCGCTAATCCCCATGTTGGGGTGTCTATGATGTTTCTGTTTCCAAAGTAGTTCTAACAGATGGGTTCTTGCTACTGCTCTGTCTTGTTTCGCCCAGATCTGTTACGGGTTGTCGCCCATCCATTCCCTAAGCACCTTTAGCTGGGCCGCCTAGAAATATTTCTGGAAGTGGGGGAGTGCCAAACCCACCCTCCCTGGTTGGTGCGATTAGGATTGCCCTGGCCAGTCTCGGGGTCTTCCCTTTCCACACAAAGGATGAGATCACTTTAGATAAGATTTTAAAGAAATTTCTGGGAACCCCCACAGGGAGTGCTTGGAAGTGGTATAACACTTTCGGGAGGATGGTCATTTTGACCGCTTGAATTCTACCCCACCAGGAAATCATCAGAGGATTCCATCTTTCCAGATCTCTGCGTATGTTAGCAATGAGCTGCGGATAGGTTTCCCCATACAGTAGCCCAACCTTGTGAGTTAATGTTATACCCAGATATTTTATGCCTTCCTTTGCGATCTTGAGGTTCAGTACATTTGCTTCCCTTTCTATTCTCCCCCGGTCTCCCGCCAGTATTAAAATCTCTGATTTATTTCTGTGAATTTTTAGGCCAGAGATGGCTCCAAAGTTTTCCAGCTCGCCCACCACTGCTGCTAGTGTTCGGCCCGGGTCTTCCAGTGCAATTAACATGTCATCTGCGTATGCTATCACCTTGTGTTGCATGCCTGCCATGTCTATTCCTTTGATGTGAGTGGACTCTCTTAACTTCATTAGTAGGGGTTCTAGGAAGATAGCATAAAGTAATGGGGAAAGCGGGCAGCCTTGTTTTGTACCTCTTGCTATTATTACCTTCTCCGTCACCTCCCCATTGATGGCCACTCTGCTGGATGGTGAGTTATAGTTCGCTCTTATTCTTGCTATAAATTGTTCCCCAAATCCCATACGTTTCAGGGTTTTAAATAGCATGGACCAATCTACCCGGTCGAATGCCTTCTCGGCATCGACTGCGAGAAGAACCGCCGGGGTTTGTGTTATGCCTATTTTTTCCACTAGGTGAATGATCCTTCTCAGGTTGTCATGGGTTTGCCTTCCCGGGATAAAGCCCGATTGGTCGGGATTAATCAGCTTTGGAAGGAGCGTGGGATAGTCTTGCTGCTAGTATTTTTGTGTAAATTTTTGCATCTATGTTTATTAGGGAAATTGGTCTGTATGATGCTGGGAGGGACGGGTTTTTCCCTGGTTTGTGGAAAACCAGGACCTTCGCTTCGTTCATTGTAGGGGTCACATTGCCGCTATCTTTGAATGAATTTAGGAGCTTAGTTAGGGTCGGGATCAACATGTCCGAATATTTTTTATAGAATGGGGCAGTAAAGCCGTCTGGGCCAGGTGCTTTATTTACCGGGAGGTCCCTTATTGCTTTTCACACTTCCTCTTCCTGTATTGGATTCTCTAGAGCCTGTCTGTCTTCTTCTGAGATTTGTGGGATGTGGAGGGAGTCCAGGTAAGTATCCTGTGCCTCTGCATCCGGGTACTCTGTGGTGTATAGTTTCTGATAGAACTTTCTGAATGTCTCCCCAATATCTTGTGTACGCGTGTGCTGGACCCCTTTCGCATCACTAATGGTCTTGATTGTAGTTTCTTTCCGTTTTGCACGGAGTTGTCTAGCAAGTAATTTATCAGCCTGGTTTGCTTTTATGTAGTATCTTTGTCTCAGATATAGCAGGCTCCTTTCTGCTCTTTTTGTGCGAAGCATCTCTAGCTGACCCTGTGTGTGTTTTAGCATTTTCTTTAGAGCTCTAGTGGGATGGGCAGTTATTTTCTCCTATAGGTCTGTTATTGCACTTTCTAGTTCCTTTTCCCACATATACCTCTGTTTGTCCCTCGTGATTTTTAGCACCATTATCTTCCCGCGGATAACAGCTTTGAACGCCTCCCAAACTGTGCACATCGATACTTCCCCAGTGTAATTTTGTGTGAAGTATTCCTCTATCATTTCCCTTACCGTTTCCCCCGCTACCGGGTCGTGATTTATATCTCCTGGTAATCTCCACCTCCAGAGCCCGTTGGTCTTCCCCGGGAGATTCAGTTCAAGCCATAGAGGTGCATGATCGGATAGGGCAATCGTTCCCAGTTCCAGCCCTTGAATCTTGCCCATAAGACCCACCGATACCCAGAAATAGTCTATTCTTGACATGGAGCTATGGACATGTGAGAAGTAGGTGTACCCTCGTTGTTCCCCCTTCAGTTCCCTCCACACATCATTTAGGGCAAGCTGGTCCATCTGCCGCTTAAGGCGTTTTGAGGGCGCCCCCTGGCCTTGTGCGCTCCCTGAGCTTCTATCTACCTGTGGGTTCCATGCTATATTAAGGTCTCCCCCCAGAATCACCTCCCCCCTTGCGAAGGTTTCTAGTTTTCCCAGAACATCTCTGAAGAAGCCATCTTGCCCCGTATTGGGCGCATAAACTGACGCCAATGTGATGTGTTGGCCTTCTATCGTTACATTTGCGAACGCATACCTTCCTTCTTTATCTGCGGTTAAATCCTCCAGTTTGGCATCCCACCCTTCCCTTATTGCTATAAGGACTCCCGATCTTTTTTCTGTTGAGTTTGCTTGTACCCAGATCTTGTATCCTCTTATCCGGGTTTTCTGTTTATCCCTTGCCCTGATATGAGTTTCTTGGAGCAGCAATATGTCCGCCCTTTCCCTTTTGAGTTGCCTCTCCAATTTAACCCGTTTTGTGGGGTGATTCAACCCCCTACTGTTATATGTTACAATGCGCAATCGCCCCATTTTGTGTGGTACTTGCTCTTTGGTTTTAGGTTCCCCGGCTTAGCCGCTTGATATGAATTTCTGCCCCCTCCCCTAATCCCCTCGCCCCAAACTTACCCCCCCAACTTTAAACATAAATCAAACAACTGGCCCCTGAGTAGGGCGAGGGTTCCTACTGATACTAGGGCGTTGCGCCCTTAGCTCCCTGCCCTCCGTACTCTCGGGGGACGTTTTTGTAGGGAATCCTAAACCCCACATTATGTCTGTCCTTACCGGATTCCAGCCGGTGCGTCCCGTCCGGGCCGCCTGGTCTGCCTCACATGTAGCTATTCATTCTCCTCCTTGTCCTTTGCCCTCCCCCCATGGGGCCTAGTTTAGCGGCCATTACCATGTCCGTGACACCTCTTTCCCTTTCATCTGTTCATGGCTTCTTCCTGCGGTTTTCTCTTCCCATGCTTCACCTTCTTCGTTTAATAGTGTCCCAGCCCCATGGTCTTCTCATTTGGTCTCCCCTTGATCCCGGTTGGTCTGTTTCCTCTTCTTCTTCCTGAAGATCCAGTATGTTAAGGCCTTCTTCCCATGTGGTCGCCCTCCTCTGTTTCCCCTCCCAAGTGAAGGTCAGACCAAACGGGAAGGTCCATCTGTATCGGATTTGTTTCGCCACCAATGCCTTGACCAATGGGGCCATCGCTCTTCTTTTCTGCAGTGTGACCAGGGCTAAGTTCTGAAATAGTTGTATTTCTTGTCCATTCATCTTGATATGTTCCATCTCTCTAGCCCTTCTCAAAATCTGTTCTTTTTGAGGGTATGAGGAGAGAGCAACC
This sequence comes from Ambystoma mexicanum, assembly GCF_040938575.1. Taxonomy (NCBI): domain Eukaryota; kingdom Metazoa; phylum Chordata; class Amphibia; order Caudata; family Ambystomatidae; genus Ambystoma; species Ambystoma mexicanum. Next base: position 454,785,081 of record NC_090927.1, read on the forward strand.
AAGACATCACGTGGGCTCTCTCCTGGTGCTCCAGATCTTTTCGGCCCGACCATGTGTACCTGGTCCACTCCAATTGTGTCCGTCTCTGGTGCGTCTAGAATATCCCTGAAAACGTCCTTCACTGCGGACTTAAGGTCTTTGTCCAGGACTGATTCTGCCATGTTTTTAATGCGTATGTTGGATCTTCTGGAGCGATTTTCCAGGTCTTCGCATTGAATTTCCAGGTTGTGGGTGAGTCTCACCAAGTGTTCCTGAGTTTCGCTGACCTGTTGCGTCTCTTCCTCAATACCTTGCACTGCTCTTTCCAGTACGTCTGTTCTCTCCTCCATTTTGGCCACCTCAACCTTCAGCTCCTGCACCGCCTGTTTCATGTCTACCTTCATTGTCGTGAATTGCTCCTGCACTGTTAACATGAACTTTTCCTGTAATTCCTCGAACCATGTTTCCATGTCCTCTCTCGAGGGTGGTTGTTGTTGTGTATTGGTACCATACTCTCTCCCTGAAGCTCTTCCTGGGTCTTTCCCTTAGCTTGCGCCGTGGAGTCTGTCAACCACATCTGAAGGATATTTGCGTCTTGCTTCATGGTCTGTGGGGTCTGCTAGGTGGCGCTGCACTTCCCTTTCGACCTTGACATGTTCGAGGAGTGGATTGCGCGTTGGCTTTCTGTGATCTCCTCCGAGCTAAGTATTGCGCTCTGCCGCCCCCCTCTGTCAGGCTCTCTCCCCGCTCCGGGCCGGGACCGTGCCTGGGTGGCCTTCCTTTGTAGGGGCTATACTCGTGTTTCCTTTGTACCTCGGCCTCTTCCGTGCTTGCTGGGGTTACCCCAATGCAGGGTTTCTCACTTCATGTGCCCTTGCTTGGGCTAATACCTGTTGGCCCCACCAGTCTCCCCCTCCTGCACCGTTGGGCTCCCCCTCATGGGTTTTATCCCGGCGATGGATTCTTCCCCCCTTTCCTTATGGCCCAAATCTGTGCGCGTATCCAGCAGCCTGGTTTCCTTGTTTCTGCTCTGTCTCCTTGTACCTTTATTTTCCCTCGCACAAGGGGGGGGGAACTCACCTGGTGTTTTCGCCTCACCTCACTGCCGCTAGAAGGAGCTGGGCCGCCGACGCGGCTTCCTCTGTGTCGCGGCTCCTGCTACGCGACTCCCGCTGTGGCTCCTGCTGCGTGGTTCCCGCTGTCCTCGTCGGGGGGAGGGCAGTGCCTCTGCTGCGTCCTTGGGGGCTCGCCGTGCCGCAGCTTGAGCTCCGCGGAGAGGGAGGGAGGCGTTTCGCCCCGCAAGCGCATTCATTCAGGATCCCCCGCGGCGGAGTCGGGCCGGCCCACTGTCACCTCCCAGTGAGGGATGGGTGGGTTCTGCCTCCCGCACCCACACGCTAAGCCCAACCCTCACTGGGCCCGATGATCACTCCTGGGGGCTCGGGAGAGTGGGGGGGAATGATTCTATCGCTCGTCGCAACTATTTCTCTGCTTTTTGATGCCTTATTCGGCAGCCCGGGCGGAGCGCGATTTAGTCGCGTCCCAGCGTCCCGGCGGCCATCTTGGAATCCCCACACCTTCATTAGTTTAAGCTGAAAACCTATGTTTGGTTTGTGGGACAACCACTATCTGACTTCAGTAATTTGTACACTATTATAGCACGAGATAGCACGCAATATTCGTACAAACACCTGTAAATAATATTACAGTCTAATTTTGATATCACTACTCGCCCGCAACAACAAAATGATATCACTATGGATGACTATAACTTATTACAGGTGCCATGTGACACCACGCTGTGCTGTTAGAGCCCGCACAATGCAGAATTCTAGCTGCCACTGGAGCACTTGATTAAAGGTATCACTAGCTTTTCAGATTGCTTTCTTCTGGACTAGCTTATTATTTGACAAAGAACAGCTTATGGTGCTATGCTTATTCTAGTGCACTGGTGAACAAGAATGTATCGCAGGCTATCACTTATTTTAAACAACTAAACCACTTGTAAATGCATTATATTAAGCTGATTCAAATATGATTGCACCACATGCAATCTGCATATTGGTTTTGCAGCCAATTGAACAGATTCTGCATTTACTAAATGCACCAACAACTGGAAGTTCTCCTGCATCAGAGTAAGCAAGGGACCACGTATTAAATGGGATGAGTGTGTGGCCATATGTTATAAGGAATATAATACCCTGTACTACCATGCCAGGAATATTGAATGTTAAATCTGAGTTCCTCAACATTACAGAGGAACTTGGTCTTCAGCTTCACTGCTCTATTTCGTCACAACACCTCTCTGTGACCTCCAATATCTTATAATGTACAGTAGGACAGTAGGAGGAAATAGCCTTTGACCCACTTGAGGCATCTGCATACAATATTCAGAAACAATCATTTGGTCCGGGCACCCATCACTGGACAATTTCATGCGAATCCATGAAACAGTTCAGGAGATATAAAGTGCAGAAAAACTGTTTGTTCTTTACCTTTTGCATTGATTTTCAAATAGGGACAATTTAAAATTTCTCGACAAACCCCCCAGCCTTAACTTCTTGACAGATTTTCGTCCGTTTCCTTGCACTGGTGTGAATTCCTTTTCTGGTTGGTCAAAATCCACAAAGTAGTTTTTTATTAAAACTCAGTGAATAGAGGGGTAACTCTGGCATCCACAAAATATCTATATATATTTCATGATGCATTGTTGGAAGGAAGACTTTTCACTTTTGAAAAATCAGTGTTTTCCTCGATGTGAGAGAGAAAAAAACTCTCAATGTTTTTACTAAGAATGTGCATAAAAAGGTAAATGGGGTTTCTGAGATATGTTTGATGGTAACATAGGTGTGGGGGTGCTAGTGAAGTTGATTTGTGGATGCCCAAGAAATCCTTTTTTTTTCTTATTGATTATCCATCATTACGATGTGACATCTCGATGTTTAATGAGTGTGACAGACAAAGCATTAAACAAAGAGATAAAGAATGAAAATTGAGAATTTTTAATATAGAGAGTGCTAAGTGGTTGGTTAATGAATAACTGAATTTAATTTAGAAAGTTTGCTGGCCTTTGGAGAAAAAAACGAGGTATTACTTTATAAATAATATTAATTGAAATAATGTGTTTTGTGTGTGCAAGGATCTAAGAAGAAATTGAGATGAATCGGATCCAACCTGTCTATTCGTTATGGGTCATTAAAATATGTTTTGCGTCGGTTTATGAAAACATCTCGAGGTGCTCTGTGGTGTAAACATTTCAATGTGAAATTCAGATGTTTACATATATGCCATAAATGAAAAAACAAATACAAAGAACTGGTTTAGACTTCATTCGGCAGAAGAAAAGAACAGAGAAGGAAAGAAGGATCTTAATTGCAAAGGTTTAGTGTATATTGCTGGTAAATGTGCAGACATAATTTTTGACTATTTGGGCAAAAATCCAAATGTTTCCCATAATGCACTGCTGAATGGAGGCGTTCAGTTTTAGAAATCTGCCATTTAAAAATTGAGGGGTTTGACTTCGAAGCGAGAGAAAAAAACCTCTTGTTGTTTTCTAAAAACGTGCTAGCAATGGCATACTGGGGTCTCTGTGCTCAGTTTGACAGTAGCACCCATGTGTGGAGTGCTTCTGAGGTGAAATAGTGAAGGTCGAGAGTTGATGCAATCCTGAGAAATCCTATTTGTTCCACTCTGATGTGATCGCACAAGGTCTTTACAAGCGTGATAAAAAAAAGCATTAAAAGAGTTGAAGAATGCATATTAAGAAATGGCAATAAAGGGACAGTGAAGTGGCTGTATTATGAATTTTTAATTACATTTAGAAAGTATTCCTGTGTTTTGAAAAATAAAGGAGGGATTGCTTTTTACTTTTTAAATATAATAAAAAAGTGTGTTTGGGGTATGCTAAATATTGAGGAAAAATGGCCTTGGAAAATATGTTCAAGAGAAGGAAAACTGAAGTTTCCAGTGATGTCATTCATGATGTAATCAGTGTTGTAATAAGTGACATCACGTGTTATGTTTTCAGCGATGCCATCTGCAATGATATCATTGTGCTTCTGGGCTGCACAACACAAGGAGTCAGAGTTAAGTTGTCATAGCCTTCAACACACAGACTTTCAAGGGCCTTGTTGCGTTAAACCAAAACCTTAAAGTCACTTCAACTTAAGTTGTTTTTACTGAATTTCAAGGGTTTTGTTGCAGAGAGCTGCTTCATGCCATTGCTGCTTTTCACTAAATATATATATATATATATATATATATATATATATATATATATATATATATATGTATATATATATATATATATATATATATAGATATAGATATAGATATATAGATGTAGCTATAGATATATGTATATATTTTGTATGTGTATTTTATTGAATTTATATAGCCCTTTACTCCAAAGTGCTTAGATATATATCTTACACATATATATCTTAAATATATATCTTACACAGTTCTGTAGTGTTATGGTTAAGTTGCATTTCCCATAGGAAGGGCAGTTTTTGGGAGGCTTGTAACTTTGGTGCCATTCGACGAATCCACTCAAAGCTTTGCAAAAAACTATAGACCGACTCTGAATTTGTTTGCAATGGTTGGTGCAGGGGGGGAGTTATAAGGGGGTCCCAAAACCTTTGAAATCCAGATAGACATGAATGGAAAATAGTTTGCTCGTGGCTGTAGCCCAAACTGCTGGACAGATTTGCACCAAACATGAGTGAGGAGCGGCAGCTTGGCCCTGACAGTGTGCTTTTGCAAATGTTGTGTTAATCCGTCCAGTAGATTTGAATAAAATGGTCAACAAGTATGTAAAAAAGAATTTGTGATATCTCGGTTTGGTCTGCGGACTCAATTGCTGGTTCGGCCTGCAGATGCTTCTAGACCAATCGGGGAGATGCGTAACGTTCACGGACATCACACACGACTGCTGATTTGTCAATTGAGAAACATGAGGTTCATCAAAGGTTTTGAAACAAACGCCATGTTGGAATTGCGAACTGCTCTCACCGTCCGCGAACATCAGTATAATAACATATTCCAAAACTCAACATTACACTTGTCCAACAACTGAAACAATCACTAGGGAGGTGAAGAGTTATGAGGATGGGGTGGGATATGTGCAGAAAAAGGCAAAAATCAGGTGTTTTTTCTTCTCTGGTGTCCACAAACGTCATGTTCTGGAGCATTCCTATGATGTTCGTGAACTTGACATTTTCGAGGACATCCATGCATATGTGTGCATTACCGGGTTGGTGAAGAGCAGTTTTTAGACGGCTTATAACTTTGACGCCGTTCGGCAAAACTGCATGATATTTTGCAATAAAATAGAGACCCAACGTTGAATGTTTTTGCAAAGTTGTGTGCCGTTTTGGCAAAATTGGAAGGGGGGATTATAACTTTGATGCTGTTTTATGAAAAATATTATAGACCCAACTTTAAATGTCAGTGCAAGGTTCGAAAGGATTTTGTCAAAAGGGGGAAAAATTGTAGGGGGGTTTCCAAAATTTCAACCATCAATCCGGTAGGATTAGATCCATTCTTATAAAACATTCGTCAGTCCTGTTGACAGAAAGGGATCTGAAACAGGCCCTTCCTAGTTATCCTATGTTAACTTTCTCCAAGGCACCTTCTTTGACCTCTATATTAGCGCCCAATCAGAGCTCTATGGGCGACGGCTAGAATAGTTGGATGCCGATCTCAAACAAACCAAATGGCTTTTACACTTGTAGAAAGTGCAAAATGTGTAACTTTGGGCTAACAGTAAATAGTGTTGCGATGACGGGGGGTAGGCTATGGACCTTTAGACACAGGAATACCTATGTATTGAAGTTCATTGTTTATCTTCTGGAATGTACCTGTGGTTTGAGGTACATAGGCTCCACTATTGGTCCTCTGAAGCTCAGAATTCTTCAACATCATAGAGCTATTAATAACACAGATTTGAACTAGCCTATAGCAGTGCACTTCTTAGAACATCACAATAAAGGATGTTAGCTGCATGAAATATACAGGATTAGCACGCATTCCAAAACAGTTGTGAGGGGGCAACAGGCAGTTAAAATTGAGACAATTGGAGGCCAAACTTATAATTCACTTTGAGACTCACACCTGGAGGCCTCAATGGGGATGAGGAACTTTTTGTATTTCTTAATTAAATGCCACTTATATCTCAATATGGCTGATTTTTTCATGCAGCATAAGACGGTGTCCCAATTCCTGAACCCCAGATATTAAATAATGATTGATTTTAATCAACTTATGTTACAATTTTCTGATATTCTTATTGATATATCGTTTGTGGACTTCTTTTGATTAACTTTTGATCAACCTTTGATAATATTTTGTTGTTGAATTTTTGATGACCTTTTTGATGAATTTGTTATACATTCTGTGATGAATTTTTCGATGAATATTTTGATGAATTTTATGAGTCAATTTTTGATGCATTTATTGATTAAATATTCCCATGAATTTTTAGATGAGATCTTGATCGAGCGGACTTTTTCACTCTTCATTGGACACCATTGTTCCCCATTTTTCTATTATTCCATTTATTTATTTGTTGCAAGAGATGAAGAGTTTCATGTGGTGATATTTTATGATATTGGATGAAGACCTTGTTACTGTCATTTATTTATTTACTTTGTGATGTGCCATTGTACTCTACAATTACTTTTTGTCAACCATAGATGGTCTTGATCAGATTTTCAGGCACTTGCACTTTCTGATCCAGGATCGACTTGGAACTGTGTGCTGCTTTTCTAGCTTTTACAATTTGCACACACCTTTTAGTACAGTACTCTAATGTACATTACAATCTCAGGTTGAGTATCCTACATTTATAGTCTCAGGTTGAATGTTCCACTTCAACAGTACTATACTGGGTGAATCTCTTTACATTTATGTATGTTTATTGGGCTTGCTAGTGCTGCTATTTACTAGCCATTATTAGCTCCTGTACAAACACTAGGAGATTGCCCTAGTTGAGATTACCAGTGCACTCACAGTCAGAGACCCAACTTTGAATGTTTTTTGCAAAGTTGGATGCCATTTTGGCAAAATTGTAAGGGGGAATTATAACCTTGGTGCTGTTTTATTAATCAGCACAAAGGTTTTTAAAAATATTGTAGACTTAACGTTAAATGTCAGTGCAAGGTTTTGGAGGGATTTTGTCAAGAGGGGTCCAAATTGTAGGGGGGTTTCCAGTTTTGAAATTAGGATAGGCTTGAATGGCAAAAATAAATCTGCTCTCGGCAACAGCCCGAAGAGCTGGATGGATTTGCAGCAAACTTGTGCAAGGAGCATTGGCGAGGACCTGAAACCATGCTTTTGCAAATCTGTACTGTGTTTTATTTTTGGAAAAGTGGAAAAATGTAGGTACACAAAATAGTGCTATAACTTTGATAAAGGGGCGCTATGGTTAAGTTGCACTTATAAAAACCTATAAAATTCACTGAAAAACTTTGTAAACGGGATGTTATGATTAAGTTGCACTAGTAAAAACCTATGAAATTCACTGAAAGAACTTTGCTAAAGGGACGTTATGGTTGTAAGGTAAAATCGAAAACCCCCAAAAAAGACTAGCATCCAGGACATCAAAGATGACATCACAAATGGCATCATCAATGAGATCACTGATGTTTCCACAAAGGTACAGCATCCTAGCAATGTCTGCTTGGTTCCCTCATGCTTGCAGAAACATGCTATTGTTGTAGACACTGATGATTATCACAGACCTAGACCTAGACCTAGTTCCTCCATACAGCCCAAATAAGTTGTGCGGGACAACACATGTGCACCCGTGAATTTAGAAAAATTATCATGGAATGTGGCAGGCTATCAACATAAAGTGCAAGACTCAGAATGGTGGACATACATTGAGTCTAAAGATATCCTCCTCCTACAGGAAAAATGGCATATGGACAATGTCTGCCACGTGAGATTTATATGCTCCTCTATATTAGCCCATAAAGGTGAAGGAGGGCACCCTAGTGGGGGTCTCATGATATGGGTATCAAAGGCACTTAATGCCGACATCCTGGACATTTGGACAAATACTGCCGGCCTTCAGTTGATGACGCTAAACTTACAAAATGGCTCTATATTAATTTTGTTAAACGTCTATTTAAGACCTGGACCTAAAGGAATTATACAACATTCCCAAATGAAACTGGAATATTGCCTTGACCAGGTATTTCATTTACATAATGACGAAGGGCCCGCCATCTTGATTGTGGTGGGGGATTTTAACATTCAGTTTGAACCTTTAAGAAAATTGCAGGGCACTGTTAATGAGGAAGATCAGGCCTTGGGTATCCAAGATTGTAATGCACCTTACTCATGACACCAACATCCACTAGCCATAAGTCAATTTTATGAAACATGGTTTGTGGGTCATAATACCAATGATGGGCTCGCAGGAGATTCCCCAGCTCATTCTACTTTTAAAGCAAGATCTTGTGAAAGCCATATCCATCATATTTTGATCGACTTGAAACAATAGAACCTAGTAAAAGATCTATTGTCCAGAAAACAGTTGAAAGCGATCATGATCCGGTTTTGCTTCTCCTGGCGGGAAGTATAATGGAAGTTAATGACCTAGAGAATAATGCTGTTTTAAACCTCGAACGGGCTGAGAAATGTGTATGTAAATGGGCACATCTCGATTTAGACGTACTATTGCCCAAGATTTATAACACAATTATATAGCCCCTTAGACACAAATACAGAGGGACCGAAGGGAAAGGATGGCTTGTTATTTTATCATAATTCAGTGCAGCTCGTGGTACGTTAATGATTGCAATAGGGCTAGAAGAAGTCTCAAAAAGATGCTCAAAACAAAATATAGGAAACTGATAGGGTGCCATAGAAACAAATATAAAATAACAATCTCTCAGAAGAAAAAGGAAGCAATAGAACTTTGGAGAAAGCTTAGGCATGCTTGTGTAACCAAAAATCAAGTTGAATTCTGGAGAATAGTGACACAGGTACAGCGGAATTGAGCCAGCATGTGGAACCGATAAAATCTGAGGCCAGATGTTTAAACATTTTAAGGATGTTTACTATAGGGACACTGCTGGGGAATGTACGTTGGACACATCGTTAGCACTTGAGGCCTTATGTAACTTTACTGAAGTGGAAGTTCAAAATGCACTATTGGGGATTCCAAGATGGCAGCCGGCGGAGGAGGACATGTGTGAGAGTCTCTCTCCCCAACGGGCCGCAACAGCAGCTGGCAATAAAGCAATGCAGCAAATGACTTAAGCAATTCCCCTCCACAATGAACTGCACATTACACCGAGGGATCGTATGGAGTAGCGCGGTTGCGCGAAGCGATATCCAGCTCCAACGAATGGGAGTAACAGGCAGTCCCTGCCATAAGGAACCGCGCACCAAGACGCAGCGCCCCAATGGAGGGAAGAAGGAGACAACCCTGGGTCGGGGTGAGGTGAGGGATGACCACTACGAGTGAGAAGAGGGCACCCACGACAACAAACCGTGCCCAAGGGGGGCAAAGACAGAGTGGATACAGCCTGAGGAAACATTGGAGGAGCCCCCATCTACAATGCACTCAGTGGTGGAAGAGAAGGAGGACCTGGAGTGAAACTCCAACACCAAGGCCCAGTGGAACCAAAAGACCAGGAGACTGAGCGGGAGTGGATAGGAACCCCATCCTATGGCACTGTGACAAAACAGGGAGGTCTAGGCCACATAGCCTAGAGAAAAGAAGAAAGGGATTGTGTACCACGCGAAGGGAACAAGGTCACAAAACAAAAGGCCTGAGGAAACCAGGAAGAGGTCGAAGTAACGGAGGAGAGGCTGCCCTCAAAGGAGCAGGTTGGAGAAACTGGGAGGCAGATAATAAAGAGAGTGACCTGAAGGAGCAAGATCTGGAAGGTGCTGGTGGAATATACAACAATAACTAGAAAGGAAAAGAAGGAGGTGAGCGGAACTGTAAGAGGGGGAAGCCACAGGGGGAGACCCCAGCATCAGTGCAGAATTGGGACATGAGGTCACGAAGCAGGGGAACATTGGGGAGATCCCCAGCGGTGCACACATGTCCAAAACAAGGGGGAAGGCAGCGTTGGCAATGCGTTGGCAATGCAACAGACCCCACAAGCAAGACAAGCAACTGGCATTAAACAGTTGTGGAGCTCGAAGACATTGCACTCCAGAAGTGGGGGGACAAGTCAGAGCCCACTAACGCTGGCGACCAGAGAAGAAGGAGCAATGATGCTATGTAAAGAGCCAGTAAGATAGCTCAGCGGGTTAAGCGTTCGCTGCTGCAATCTGAGCGTGATCTGCAGGTCGCAGGTTCGAATCCTGGCAAGGCCACTCAGCCTTTCATCCTTACGAGGTCGATAAATGAGTACCAATTTCGGTTGGGTGATATGGTATGTAAATATGTGCTCTGTAAAGCGCTTTGGATTGAGGCGCTATATAAATAACACTTTATTATCATTATCATTAAAGAGGACATGCAGAGCTGGTTTAAAGAATTCCAGAACCAATTTATGGCCTCCTTCCAAACACCATTCGAGACTCTGAAAGGATAAATTAAGCAGTTGCTACAGGAGCTACGAATTGATGTAGCTAAGCTGGAAGAAAGAACGGACACACTGGAAAAGGTGGTGCAAAACATGGAGGAGGCTACGCAAAAGAACGATGAAACCTTGGAGCTCCTCTCGCGCATTTCACATAATCTTGAGATCCAGTGTGAGGACCTGGAAAACCGCTCACAGAGATCGAACATCCGGATAAAAACCTCTCAGAAACAGAGGAGGACAAGGATCTGAAAGGTACAGCCCAGCAGCTCTTTGCAGACATTCTGGCACTGGACATGAAAGACCTAGTCCAGATGGACCGAGCACATTGAGTGGGCCCACAGAGAACAGGAGAACTGGGCTCACGCCCAAGAGACGTATTGGTGGCAGTATCGCCATATGGCCAGAAAAAATAGATACTGCAGAAAGCGAGGATGACAGGGCAGGTATGAATAAATGAAGAAGAAGTGCAGCTATATCAAGACCTTGCACAATCCACGCTTCAAAAAAGGAGGCTCATGGGCCCAGTGGTGAAATTCTTGGCTCTTTTCATGGGAAGGTTGACAGCATGGGATTACGACCTGTGAAGAAGGAAAACAGATTCTAAATCTACAAGGAGAACACGATGGAGGGCAGCGAGGAACAACAGGGAGGAGACAGGGTCCAGGAACCGTGGGACTCAAAAACAGTGACAAAAAAGGGCAAAGGTGGAAACAAGAGGTGAAGAAGAGGCGAGGCGCTAAGATCGAGAACTTCAGATGTAAGGTGGACAAGAGCAGGAAGGAAAGCAGACATATGGTACACCCCTGTGAAGGGGGTAAGACTACAACACGGTATCATAGGTTTGCAACCCAAGGGGCTGGGAAGGATGGGCACAACTTAGTACTCGCCACAACGACTTCTATGGGATGTTAGAAGGGCCAGGCGCGGCAGACAAATCATGATATCGGTTATGGGAACCTAGGCCCTCCTCAGGGGAAGGGAGGTGTCTGAGGGGGGGACATCCGAGTTGTTGACAGTTGGGGATTGAGGGGAGGGAAACGGGGAGGGCAGGGAAGGGGGGCAGAAGTGGAAATACATGGGGTAAGGAACTGAACGTTGGGGGAGAGGGAGAGCTGGGTATCCAGATGAAGGTTCTTAAGGTGTTAACGTATAATGAAAGGGGACTCAATACCCCTGTTAAGAGGAGAAAAGTCGAAAACTTACTGCGGGGGGAAATATTGACATTCTTATGTATTAAGCGACACATAAACGCAAACAAGACAAATGGAAACTCTGTATTAAAGGGTTTACTCAAATATATCAGGCAAACGCGGGGGAGAAGAGGGTGACATTGTTGATTGCACTACACGATAGGCTCTATTTCGTTTATTCAGTTCAGTGACTGGTTTAAATATAACCAATTGAAACACTGGTTAACTACCACAGCTATCAAAGTGGCAGCTACAAAACAGTTGACATATTTTGAAAAATATAAAACGACTCACACAAAAAAGTTTGGTGTCAAATCTCTATAGGTACTTAAACGGCCAAGAGGAGCTAGTTCAATGGAATTAAATGAGGAAATGGGGAAAAACTCTAGGGGAGACCATTCCAAAAGTTGGGTGGTAACAGTAAAATCGTCAGTATATGGCAAATATCATACCATCCACTCACTTCAGGGTTTGATCAAATATCACTGGTTGTATTCCATGGGAATAATGGTGGTGGTATTTTAGGCTGACATCTTTCAGAAACTCCACCTATTGCTACCTCCACCTTGAAGGTGGAGGTAAAAAATCCAAACTGGCACAAATATTTACATTTGTCTTTTAACTGTACAGAACAGACGCACCGGTGCTTCCCTTCTAAAGAAAGAAAAAAGTGTTTGCAAAGGGCCCTCTTCAGGGGGTAAAAAGGTGGGCATCTCTGATTGCCTACTCTCACCACATTACACATATAATGGATAGAAGGGTCAGAATTGACCCTTCTGTGCATTAAAACAAACAGTACTGATATCAGCCCATACTGTACATAATCCATTTCTCCCTTCACATTGATGCTTAAAATGGCTGAAAAACATGTTAAAAACCTTTATACATTACTGCCATCAGGGGTGGTATTTCTAAAATAGCACTGGAGGTTTTCCAGAAATACACTGGTGGAACTGGTAACTATTTTGCGCGGTATTTAAAAATCTGCCCAATTCTGACTGACCCCCCTTCTTTGTTTTGTAGTCTTCTAATAAAGTATACGTGAATATTACAGCTTTCTATGTGTGTTTTTCAACTGTGCCCAAAGGAAAACAGCACAAATAGTCAAGTAGGCACTTCTAAAAGAAACTATTATGTAACTAACATCCATGGGGGCTATTCAGGGTGCTATTACACTATTTTTACATGAACACACTGGCTGGTGATCAAGACATTCACCAGAACATAGGGGAAGCATTCGTATAGAATCAGCCCAAGGACAAACTTTAATAAGAAATGGACCTGTACTTCCTTGTCAAGTAGGCCTTGTGTAAGCTGCTGTGGAAAGTAACAGACCAATGGTGTATGGTGTATGGTGCATAGTGGGCCAAAGTAGAATGTTCCTGACATGTTAAGTTACTTTGTTCCTGGATAAGCACAATCCTTCACAGCAAGATCTCTTGGCCATTGTGACGGCCCAATGAGTCCAAAACTGAACAATCATAGGGATCATCTAAATAATAGATTGGTATCAATCACATTGTTAATTCTACTCGAAAATATTGTAAATCCAGGTACTTTTCTTGTTTTGTTTCTTTGCAAAGATTGCTAAGAATGACAACAATGAAGTTAAATAAAGAAGACAGACATTCCTGCATAGTTTCTACAGAGATACTCTTGGATAATGTCTACAGAGACACTTCTGCAGGGAGGTCTGAATATAGACACTGCTGCATGTTTTCCTGAGTAGCTTATGGAGAATCTCCAAGTACTCATTACAGGGCACTTGTTGTTTCCATTACCTCTGATCTCTTTCTACCCTCATTTTTCACCGGTGCTTGACAATCATACCTTTCCTTCGAGTGTGTCAATGTTCAATGGGTTGGTGGGCGGTGCCATAAACTACAATAATACACCTGTGATTGGAACAGCTCTCAACCCAAGGCAGACACATTTGCCTGGAACTTGTGTGTAGGCTTTGGCAGCTTTTTTGTTCAGCAAGATGAAATATACAAACCACTATTTAACCCTTTCAAATGTTGATAAGAAATCATGTTCACTGCAAGTGAGATAAGAGAATGCTCACATAAACCCAGATGTGTAATGTGGGTTTAGAATAATTGTGTTTTATGTGAAAAGCATATTATATAGGGAAACTATGAACAGGGGTCTTTCCTATCATGTATTTGCATGCAAATCATGTTGTTAAAGTAGTGTTTTGTGCTCTGCCAAAACGAGCGTGCATAATGTACTATTTGTTATTGCTCCTGTTTTAGTATGAAAAAACAGAACAGAGAACGTGATGATTCAAAATAGCCATTTGTTATACATGAGATGTTCTATTGAAAGGTTTCATTGCACATTATAAGAAAAACATGCTGTTATATTGGGCATATACTTTTTCTTAATATGTTTACCTTTTTTTAATTTTTTTTTATTTCTTTGTTTTTAATCAAAAGAGATTTTTACAAGAATACTTCGAAAATTCAATACAAATCCTTTTTTTTTTACAAAATGCAAATAGAATGTAAAATACGTAAAATACATTAATGCCATCATAATTTTACATTATGTTATATGTCCTTAAGCATCATAAACTTGAGCATGTTAGTGCACCTGACATGTAATTGTAACTAGGGCAGGTTTTATGAAAAAATCAAGCATCGCATACTGTGCGCAAGCTAAGATTGTTCAGAAACTCTACAGAAGCAATAAATAAACTCATATTAGTGGAGTTTAGCAAATAGGCCCATCTCATGTTCTGCTGTACATTAGCAACCACAGCCATATGTTTCCTGTATGCATTGGTTCTTGATGAGCACAGAGCAGGGCATTCCACTACAATGGGCCTCATTACACGGATGGCGGTAATGGTTAACGGTCACCGTTAATGGTAACGGTGACCGTTAACCATTACCGCCTTACTACGAGGTCCCTTAGCGTGTTGGTGCTTTAACGCCTGCTTTTTGCAGGTGTTAAAAACCAACCCGCTAAGGGACCTTGGTGCTAATTACGGCACCGCAAAATTGCAGTGCCGTAATTAGCACCTTCCCCATTCCCATTATGCCCTATGGGGCAAAAATGGGAATGGGGAAGGGCAGTGGTGGAAGGGGGAATTACCGCCCCGCTAACCTTGGAATGGGGCGGTAATTCCCCCTTCCACCAAGGCAGTGCCGGTATTTTACCGGCATGGACCAAGGTGCTAATAGCACCTTGGTCCATGTGCTTATACCGCCATCCGTTTAATGAGGCCCCATGTGTTCTAAAGTTTCTTTTTGTGATATCTTTTGACAAAACCTACAGAAGTTATCTGACATGGCTATTTGTTTCCGCTGTGCCAAGATGTCTCGGAAACGCATTCTCATTATTGCCGTGCGAACTTGAGGGGATGGTGATTTTAGCAGATCATTTTGAACAGTTCCCATTTTTTGGTCTGGAAACAGATAACTACTGAAATTTTTATAATGCAGACAAAGTTTACGATTCGACAACCAATCATGGTAAAAAACATTTTTTTTTCGCTCGGTCAGGGTTCTGTGTAAGAGTTTCTACGTCTACTTCAGCCATTATTTGATAGACATAGGTGGCCCATTTAACTATGAATCGATGATTTGAATTAAATAGATATGCAGCCAGTACAGCCAGAATTGATTCAGTTTCGATGTTCAATAAACATTTCCTGAAAAATGCACACAGCTGCCAATGATATCTTGCCTTAAGTGATGTAAGACCGAGTTCGTACCTTATGCATGATACCGGAGTAGCTTGTGGAAGCTGTAAGATGTTTCTCCAGAATTTAGCTTCCATTCTGTCTAGATCTTTCACGTCAGTTATAGCTCGTGCCTCCATCCCATATAGAATTGTAGGTGTTACTTTTTGTTGCCAATAGTGTAGGGCAGGCTTGATGGAAAATTTACCATATTTATAAAGAATCAATTTGGACTGGGAAATTGCTATATTCAATTTACTTTATAGCAGTCGATGATGGTCAATAGTCACAGAGTTAGCTTCAAATTGAGTGCCTAGGTACTTATAGCTTGAGACAATGTCGAGGGTAATATCTTTGACCCTCCATATGAACTTGGTTCTTTGTGATCTCGTAGGGGTGTCAACTATAATCTGGGATTTTATTATATTCATTGATAGCTCATTGTTTTCAAAGTAAATTGAGAGTGCAGTTATTAACTTTTGGAGGCCTGTCGGTGTCTTAGAAATTAGCACAAGGTCATCGGCGTACCATAAGGCTTGTATTGTGAGACCATTTATTTTCGGTGAGTCAGTAGGTAGGTTGTAAAATACTTCTTGGACATCGTGGATGAAAAAGTTGAAAAGTGACGAGGCCAAGATGCACCCTTGTTTCAAGCCTCTTGATGTATTAATTGCTGAAGAAAGCAGGCCAGTGGAGGACAACCGAATTTGAATGGACATGCCTGAGTGAAGAGCACCTATGATGTCGATTAGATCTTGTGGGCACTGTGCTTTAACTCATTTTTGAAGAAGCTTTACGCGAGAAACCGAATCAAACGCAGCATTTAGGTCAATAAATGCGAAAAATAATGATGTTTTTGTTTGTTGTGCTTGAGCCTATGTTTACCTTTAAAAATTGTGGCTTCAAGCAGTCACTTCACTTCGAAGCATTTGTATACATTTAAAGCTGTTCGCTTATGTTCAGTCTGGGTCTCCTACCCAGCCTGTTGTATTATGACATGTTAGAATGTCAGGTATGTATATATGGAGCCCACTTGGTGAAGCACAGGCAGTTTCTGCAGGGACGTCATTTCACCAAAATGCCAGGGGTAGCGGAAGTGACATCACATGACCCTTGACTTCTGATGACATCACAGGAAGTGGTGTCATTTGACCCCACTCCGAAGAGATATCATGGGAAGTGATGGAACACAACCTTTCACCTCTTGACAAAACAGGAAGTGGCATCACATAGCATTGTTCCTACGTACACTATGAAAAATATGGTTATGATATCACTATAATATGATATACATTTCATACAAGAATGGATCGCCATATGTATTGTTAAGATCAGTTTGTATCGGCCCATATTACCAAATTACTGTGGGCCTCATTACACGGTAGGCGGTGGACCAAGGTGCTATTAGCATCTTGGTCCATGCCGGTAAAATACCGGCACCGTAATTAGCAACCTGGTCCCTGCTAAAAAGCAGGCGTTAAAGTACCAACCCGCAAAGGGACCTCGTAGTAAGGCGGTAAGGGTTAACGGTCACCGGTACGATTACCGGTGACCGTTAACCCTTACCGCCTTCCGTGTAATGAGGCCCTGTGAATGCAAGCAGACGTCCATGGCCAAATGATAATGATGTGTTATTATACAGCATTTATGCTTAAGCGCTTTATATAGAAAAAATATACATACAATATCACCCAACCTGTGTTGGTACTCATTTATCGACCTCAGAAGGATGAAAGGCTGAGTTGGCATTTAAGAACAGACTAAATCAGTGACTTACCCCCTGCAGTGTGCCTGAAATAAACCTTTAATGAGTCTAGCAATTATTGTATAGAATTCCAGAAAGAAACATCATTTGGTATTCCTAATCTTTCTTATTTAGTGTCACTGCTGAAAGTGTTAAACTTGTGGAACCCTTGTTTGTTTAAAAAATAAATGTTTTAAGAGACCTGAACAAGAAAGACAGACACTGCAGAAGCATTGAATCACATGGTGCTGGCCACAGTCCAGGAGCTTGCATAAAAAAATAATCATTATTTCAATTTTTTAGGGGTAGCAAGGGAGACATTAGGGGTCGCAATTGCGACCCCTGGCAACCCCTAAATGACGTCCCTGAGTTTCTGTAGCCTGATTGTGGAGAGGGGAATATGAAGGAACCTGAATAAAAGTTATAAAAATACTGTGGTGGACTCACCTTCCTCCAGGATATCACACGTTTACATTCTCGTGAATAGCTGGATTTGTAAATTGTAAAATGGCCAGTTTAATTCTATGTTAAAAGATCCATGTTGCACACAATTTGAGATCCACCATAGTGAAATGTGACATCATACAAAGAAAAAGAGGCTAATAGGCTGCAATTAAGAGACTGAGATGGGTGACACTGTCCTTGGGTTTCTAAGGTGGAACACAATTGTGCCTAGTTTTGTGGGCCATGTGTCAGATACATGTGTACCACTAACAAAGTAAAAGTGGCTTCAGTTCATTGGAAGCTAATAGGAAGACACTCACTTCTTAGGATTGGATTGGCTAACACAGTGTACAAAATGATCCTGAAGGAGAAGAATTAAGCCTTTATAAACCAGCTGTGTAAGACAGCAGGGCAGACTTCACAGAGATCAGCCAGAGGCCACATGACTCCAGATTCAGATAGGACAGAGTTTTTGAAGACCCAGCTGATCGCACAAGACTTGACTGTGACTCCCTGTGTAAGAGAGGAAGCAGCTAATTTATTGGACAGGCGATGACTGTAGTTCTGGTTTATGGGCTTTGAATTGGAACTTTGCCAATTTACCCAAATTATATAGTCATACACTCATTCACCCACTAATCCCTCCTCCCAGCCGCATTCACCCATTCCTCCATCCAACCATGTTTAATCAACCATCCAACCACATTTACCCATGCTTGCATCCACAATTATTTACAGACTGATCCATATTTATTGACTCATCTGTCATGATCTTCAGCATATCCTGCATGCCAGAGCAGAACCTCCACCCCAAAGGTGGTCTAAATGGCCATGTGGGTCTGCGGCAGGTGGTGTGTCAGAAAAGAGTGCTGTAGTGATACAGGCGCCTGGAGAGATGGATCTCTGCACTTAGTGCAAGAGGAACCCTACATCAGAGCACCTGACAGACATATTATTGGACAGCAATGTTGCTGTGGGTCTACCTCTAGAGTATCTAGGAAGTAATGATTATTATTCTTGTGTGCATGATAACCATTCTATGTTGTCAACATCTTCTCTGCAAACATGTATCACTAAACCAACCAGTATTTGAATTTGCAATTATTGTCTTTTATACTCATGAATGGAACGACAGCGTGTTAGCTGTTGTGCGATGTTATTGGTAAAAGAGCTCCCTTATATTTTCCATCCACTCGTTTGGCCCATTTAAATTAATTGGGTTATCAATAGCCATCATGTTTGGTACGTTCTGTGATGTTACGTTATTTTACAAGGTATTTATACTATGCCAGATCTTCAATCCATTGTGTTGCAATCTTTCAATATTTTCCCACATTGCACCATCATTTTGTCAGAACCTTTTAATTCTTCTTGGACCTGAATGATATGTACGCTGCACAAGATAAAGGGTGCACTCGAGTTCTCATTATACCTGGCAACTCAAGTGGTGTTCTCCTTCAAGTGCTTTTGAGCCTCATGCTCGCTTCAGGAAGGCTGTCCCAGGTGGTGTTGATTATTTTATCCCCCAAAGGTGCAGGGAATTCTGGTCCTTGTAGTTGCAAGGTGCCGAGAAAAGACACTCCCCCATTACTATAGTAGCAGAACCTCAATGCGGGGTTGACAGGAAGAATGACAGTTCAGCATTCCTAAGTGGGGTGGAGTAGCCCCGGTGTTGCCCTTCTAGAGTCCGGAATTCCAAAAAAGAAGTGTACCAAAAAAGATGAAGGGCACACTCCAGTTCTCAGTAACTGATAACTCGGGTGGTGTTCTTTTTCAAGCGCGTTCGAGCCTCATGCTTTCTTCACGAAGGAAGTCCCAGATGTTAATTATTTCACCCCCCATCAGTGCAGGGAATTCTGGCCTTTGTAGTTGCAAGGTGCTGAGAACAGACACTCCCCCATTACTATAGTAGCAGAACCACAGTGGGGGGAGGGAGGTAAAGACTGACAGTGCAGCATTCCTAAGTAGGTTGGACTCCAGAAGGGCAGCACCGGGGCTAATCCGCCCCACTGAGGAATTCTGCACTGTCAGTCTTTCCCTCCCCCTAAATACACGAATGCAAGTGCTAGAATGCAACAAAATAATAAAACAGGTCCGGGACAACAGATACCTTTGTCAATACCATTAAAAGCATGTTCTGTACAGGAATAGTGAAGGCCTTTTATTTTTGTGACCTAACACGCCATCATGTTAAAACAAAAACAATGCTTTAGCTAAAAATCACAGTTCTAAAGCTTTAGTTTGTTCAATAGCCAATAAGTTTGAAAATATGGTTCCTTGAAAATCACACATTTTAAAGCAGCACGGTATAAAACTTAGCATTGAACGCAGATTTTGAATCATGCTGTTTTCTGTCTATATTGAACTGGATACCCCAGGAGCCACATATTTGCAACTGACACTGGGATAGCGGAGTCACTCCCAGGGGTAGCAAGGAGGTTAGAAGCAGTATCAGGGGGTAGCCAACTACTCCCCCGGCTATCTCCAACCAAATGGGCAGCAGGGAAACACATCAAGCCCTTTAAAGCAACATTCAGCAAATCTCTCACCAGTTTAAACAGCTCCACCGATACTTACGAAATGGCCACAAATGGTAACAGAGCTTTGAGCAGGATGCACTGGTTATACATGACCAAGCAGCTCACCGATACGAGAGCCCCTCTCCTGTGTATCTTCATTAGCTCTTCTTGGCAAGGAGCAAGCTCAAACGCCGACTAGATCCGGATCGCCGACTAGATCCGGATCCAGTTCTGGCTCTGTCGCCCTCGCTTTTCCATGGCAGATAGAAGCCATGCCCATGGATGGCAAGAGCGTATTCCACTCACTCCTGCAGGTCAGAACGATAGGCTGCTGGGATCAGCACTTGGGTTTACACTGGGGTTCCTGGTAGTGATACTCCTGCAGTACAGTGGGTTGCAGCCCACTAGAATTGTACATGATAGACTGCTCCCAACCAGTGGTGCCCGCACAACCCAAAGACTGCATTTTATAATTATATTGTATTGTACCGTTAGTAGCATTTTATAACACTTTTTAGGAATCATTTTAGCCCTTTTTAGTATTGTGCCGAATTGTGTATATATTGTGCTTAATTTACTTCTTTTTTATCTGCCCAAGTCTTCTAAATACGACCTGATTATATTTCACTATTGCTTCATCCTCTGAGCAGGACATTGCTTATATTAGTCCTCTCTCATGTGTTTCACCCCAGCCAACTACCACTCCCAACCAAGGTTGCAGTTTGCGGGGTTTTTTTTCAGCCAACAAGCGCGACTGCCTCAAGCCGGTCTGTGGTGGTCCGTGGTGTCCGGAAGGACGGAAAGGTGACTGTATTATATCGGCTGACATTCCTGTAAGTAAGCAATTGTTTACTATTTTCTGCTATTATAGTTGACGCTGCTGTGTGTAAACATTATGCATCCATTGGAGGCAATTATGACAGCAAGAACTATGTTTGAGGCTCGCCCGCATACAGCTCCTGTATAAAGCAATCGTACTGCTGAGGTACTTACTCAATACCTCACCTGTAAAGTTCCACTTGCGCCAGCCACAAATCTCATTACTAATAGTCAGGACCACGTATACGAATGACCAAGGTGCCAATAAGGAGGGGCGTATTAATGAAGATCAACATAATAGTAATAGAAGCTTTGAAACCCTCCTGGAAATCAATAATATATCCACTAACTTCACAGATACACCCCTGTCAATTAATATACGGGCAGAGGCCAATGGTAGTGTACCTATTGTTGATAATGATAATACCATGAATATGAGTAATAAGCAATTGAAGATAGCTCCTCTGACCACCCACTCCTTGGTCAAGCATGCAACTGCGGTTGCAGACATGATCATAGAACAGGATCTAGATATTTTATGTACAACTGAAACCTGTTATCTGAAATTACTAACCGTGCAGCAGCTCCAGGAGTTTATGAAATAGTAAGGACAAGACGGCATTGAGGGAAGAGGTGGGGCCACGGCAATTATGTTCTTAATGTTCACAAACTCACTCTATCATCACTTGATAGTTGTGAATATACTCTTATCAAACTAGGTGTTAATGCTAATACTACTATCTGCCTATTTATATTGTACCGTCCACATAAAAAAAAACACTTGATTGAGGAACAATTGCTTACCTTACTGGGGGCTTTTCTAAAGACTAACACATTTACTATTTTTAAGGTGATTTTACCCTCTTGTCCTATAATTTACAGGATAGTGAGGATTCCTCTCTGCTATCTACCCTGGAAGCCACTGGATTTACACAGATTGCCAAATCACTGACTCATAAAGAGGGGAATATCCTCCATTGGAATTTAACATAAAATCTTTCAACATCTCACCTTACGATCCATGCCAGCCTATGGACTGATCATTTCGTTATATCCTTCATCCTAACTTTACCAGATAGACATTAAAAAAGTAAACACTTAATGATACATTCTAAAAGTAGAAACCTTTGTAAGGTTACATCAGAAACGTTCTCAAACGTAGCTGGTAAGATGCTAATGAATCAAACTCCCTCTTAGGAAACTAATATCTTGCTTAATCAATTCCAGAATATCACCACTCCTGTGAGTGATATACTGGCACCTCTCGCGACGAAGAAAATAAAGAGTGAAGCACAAGGTAAAACGTTGTTCTCATCAGATATTACTGAAAGTAGAAAAGCCAAAAGACTCAGCGAGAGAGTGTGGAGGAAACGACTCTGTCAAGCTAACTTAGAAGCTTACAGAAAGGTAGCAGCCAAATACAAAAATTATATACTCGAGGCCAAAAGAGATAACAATGAAAACAGAAGAAAGAATGCCAGGTCAGACCAAAAATAACTTTTTGGCATCCTCAGAGAATTAGAGGGTAAGAAAATGGCATGTCTATCTGACTACTAAGTGTGATGATTCAAAATGGCTTTTCAAATTAAATTGAGTTACAGCGAATCGGGCAGATCAAACCTTAATTATCCGTTAAAAGTATTTCTTCAGTGGCTACAGCCTTGGAAACTCAAGACTCGTCTACTGTAATAGTATGGTGGCCGGAACTACGAGAAGTAATGTAAAAGCTCTTCAGATAGCACAGAATGGAGCTGTTAGAGCTATATATGGGCTAGCCAAGAATGAACATATAACACAAGCAAGAAAAACTCTACATTGGCTGCCAGCGCAGCAGGGCATTAATCATAAAATCCTCTCATTCGCACATAAGTGTGTATAAGGCACTGTGCCCACATTCTTAAAACAGCGCCTGATGAAAGTCGTAAATGAACACCTTCTTTTGATCCATTTCACATGGAAATCTAATAGTACCCCGTTTTAGTTTGAAAACATTTGGAGGCACTTGCTTTGATGTTTGTGCACCCAATCTTTGGAACTCCATCCAGTCAGAAATAAAGAACATTCCAAAATTAGCGGTCTTTATGAAAGCAATAAAAACCCTTCTGTTGAACTCCAAGGACTAGAACCCCCATATGTGTGATTGCCAGTTATCGACGGTACTCTCATAGTGACCTGTTTCTTCTCACCGTCTGTCCTTGGATACTTGTGCGCACTGAGGCCTACAGGCATGGTGCGCCCTATAAAAACCAAATAATAATGTGTTAATAATAATAATACGAGGACACTCACACAGGGAACGGGGTACGTTTTGGGCACCCTAGCACTGAGAAGCCAACATTTCTCTGGGGAACATTCAGGATTTGCGTCCCTGATGAGGACTGGAAAAGACGGGCTGGTTAAACAATCCGGACAACGGCAACACTTCAGGGTCTCATAACAAAGGCACACGTTAGGACTTCGCATTAAGCATGAGAGGCGAACAGCACATCAGAGAATGGGTCCATGAACGCAGCGAGGAAGAATGGCTTAAAACACTGGGGTCACAGCGCGGCAAGGGCTCTATATCATGAGCTGTTCAAGAATGTAATAATGTAGAAGGTTTTTCTGTCATAGCAGCACAAGTCATGCATAGTTCAACAGAAAAATAACATTACATTGTAATATGTTAAAAGTGTTAATTATAGATTTCAATTTTTATTTAATATGTGTATTCAGTTTAAACATTTCTCTGCAGCTGTCTCACATATATGTGTGTAAGGCCAGATTTGGCGAGTGACAGTGTGTGTGGGGTGCAATTGTTTTAGTGCCACTTTGTGTACTGGTGGAGAGAGGATGAGAGTCATTCCAAGATGGGGGGCATGCAGGTGGGGGCTTACACCCATATGGAGTACAGTGAGGTGAGAGCTTGAACACTGGATGGGAACACAAAGAGGGAGAAAGTGAGGCCTGAAAATATGTACGCGCACAGGGGCCAATAATGCTTTCATACAGTGCAGAGGTGAAGGAGAAAGTGAGGCCTGAAAATATGCATGCGCACAGGGGCGAGTAATGCTTTCATACAGTACGGTGGAGAAGGGGAAAGTGAGGCCTGAAAACAGGCGGGAGCACAGGGGCCATAATGCTTTCATACAGTACGGTGGAGAAGTGGAAAGTGAGGCCTGAAAATATGCACGCGCACAGGGGCCAATAATGCTTTCATACAGTGCAGAGGTGAAGGAGAAAGTGAGGCCTGAAAACAGACGGGAGCACAGGGGCGAGTAATGTTTTCATACAGTGCGGTGGAGAAGGGGAAAGTGAGGCCTGAAAATATTTACGAGCTCTGGGGCTAGTAATGCATTCATACAGTGCAGGTGAAAAAGAGGACGGGGAGGCCTGAAAAGGAGGAGAGCATACTGATTTAGGTGCGTGGAGAAATCGAGGAAAAGATGGAGGCAATGGAAGAATGAGGGCGAGTAACCAGTGAAAAGGTTGATGAGCATTTGTGCAATCTGAAAATATGCATTAAAAAACCTACTAAAGACATCTGAAATGTGCCCAACTTTGAACTCTAAAAAATGTGCCCGTTGCCATTTCGTAACTGTGTTTGCTTTTTAGTGAAGGTAGAAAATAGAAAGAACCTCTTAAAGCCTGGAATACTCCTTCGCTGGACTAGGCAGGACATGGACTATATATTTAAATTTGAGTCATTAGTTAATTGCCTTAAGTAACTACTGTACCTATCCTGAGATGGTGGGTGTATGGGTGGCACACGTGCATCATCTCTGGTAGATGCCCTTGAACCAGTTCTTTCATGAGTCTTTGTGTGTATGAAGCCATCATTGAAAACACTAATTTGGTCAATTCTAGTCATTGCTGCAGGAATATGAACATTATTTGCTCTCCAATAGGCCCCTATGAAACAGAGTTGGGCAATCATGTACATATATGTGAACTGGCATGACCTTTCCTCTAAGGCATAATATTTGACCCTTGAAAAGAGCCATGGCTTTGAAAGGTTTGTTCTTAGGTGCAGCCTCTGATCACTTGGGGTGACCAAGGGGTAACATGATGCCAACGATATGTAAAGATAGAGCAGCAATACACTGGTAAGACCTTCAGTACTGAGGGGCGACAGTGCATCACAAGGTCAAAGTTAAAATGTGTGAGCTTGCCAGAATTGTTATCTGAGTATCCAAAAACATATATCATTCATTTGTGAAAGTATGTAAACGAGGTGGGCGCACAATGACCCCACAACTTGTGGCTCCCTTGCATGTGTTTTATACGTGACCTGAGATATATGTGGAGGAGCTTCTGAGTTTGCCAGCAATTTGTAAATTAATTACCTCCTTCTGTCCACCACAACAAAATAAAAAAGGTTGCACGGTGGGAGGACGGTTTTTTGGAGGCAAACTGGATAAAAGAAAGTGAGGGGACTTGAAGGTGTGGTCTAATTGTCAGTGCATTTGCAGGAATTCGTTGATGAGGTCCTGGTTCCACAAATTACTTTCTTTTGATGATGTTTTGAAATTGAATGGACTTTGCTTTAAACTACTGGCTCACTATGCCACTGCATTTTCTCACTACGACCAGGCTGGGGCGTGAACAATATTCGCATCTGGGGTGAAAATAGTTCGTTTTTTTCACTCGGGAGATGGTCGCTGCCCGACCTCATGAGAAAACAAAACAAAGTTTGCCATTGTCATCGGAATTTCGATTCAGACGGCCGCGGGTGGGAGGAGCGCCGGGACCGCAGCGCAAAGCTCCGGTCCAGCAAGTAAGTGGAGTTTGAAGGGGGCGGGGAAAGGGTTTTAATGTCACTGAGGGGGGGAAGACATTGAGGGGAGGAAAGAGGGAAAGGCTCCCTGTTGCCTCCCAACAATCAAGATGGCGCCACCCAGGGAAGGGCCTCAGGAGGCTGGAAAGAGCGGGCGGTACACACTGTATTCTCCCCTGCTCTTCGAGCCACCTGATTGGCTGACCGCCCGTCCCGGGGTGCAAATATATAATGTAGACCTTAGTCTCATCTAAAGCTAAATATAAATAGTAATGTGAAGTGGAGCGAGTTCTTAGTGTAGTGGATAGGTGGGTTTGTAGCACCATTTTATTCCCAAGGATAGAATGTCTGGGTCGCCATGACACAATGGCCCTCCTGTGTGAGTTTGGCAGTATTTCTCATCTGAAGACCACATGTGTTAATAACTCTCAGCATATGCAGTATAATGAGACATTCATCTGGATTATGACTCTGATGCCACTAAGGCGGTACAGTCATGAGACAAAGGCCGTATACCTGTAGTACCTCATGTCACGGTGGCTGAGAGGACAGCTCAGGGGCAAGATAGCAGGTTCCCGTGCTTAGAGGCTGGTCTTCGGCATTAAGCACGATATAAAAGCTCAATGTCATTATTGTTTTAATGTCATGTTCATGCAAAGTTTTAAAAATGCATTCCAGCCCCTATTTGAGGAATGCAAGCAATTATGGGACAGCAGCAGTTCCCAGCACTACTGCTCATTGAAGAAAATTGAAAAGGAGGGTCAGTAAGGACCCTTCTGTGCTCTAGGCGAGCATGGAGTGAGATGACCATATTATCACTTCTTTTTGGGGTCCCCCACATATCTTTGTGCCATAAACTTGAACGGATATGCCAGCGCATTCCTGATCTTAAAAGGGCCAACATGTTGATCATGTAGGGAGGTGGGGGAGGACATTTTCACCTACACTTTTTGGGTGGAGGGGCATATATTCATTATTCTGGGAATACATTCGACCATGTCATAATATATTTCTTGTACTACATGTAGTATTCCTGGAATAAAGAAGGAGGCAAATGAGTCAATTATGTGGTCATTAAAAACAGGTGCTACTTGAAGTTCCTGCCTAAATAACAATGACCCCCAATATAGAGCCGGGTTAGCTGATAAGCTGTTGCTTGGGTGCACTTGGGCATTAAAGCGAGAAATGGCGGATCATTAGAGTACCATCTTCGGTGAAACCAACATCAAAGTACATTTTGAAGGGGGATGCTGGCTTTCGTATACAGCAGGCCCATAGCCATGTTTTTAGTTTTGGCTCTAGATGGTGCTTTAGTCCACCTATAAGCAGAAACTATTGCATTGAAGTACAGCTGCTAGTGGGAAATGGCATATTTATTTATTTATTTATTTATTTATTAAGTCATTTGCATCGCGCTCAAAGCCCAGAGGCAACTAGGTGCTGTTACATACTTAAGAAAATGGTTACCAGTATTAGGAGCATAGCATCAAGGTTACATGATAGACATTATACAAGATATACAAAATGCAGTTATGTACAAGTATATACACTGTTAGTTACAGTGTTCAGCAGGTGCGTAAGCAGCTAATGGATAGGTCTGTCCTGAAGAGAAGAGTTTTTATGTTTTTTCTAAAGGACCAGAAGGAGGTGTCATTTCTGAGATGAGTAGGAAGGGCATTCCATAGAGCTATGGCAGGGAAGCTAGCTCCTCCAGCTTTCTGTCTTTTATATTTGGGGATAGTGAGAAGGTTGGTGTACTGGGATCGGTTAGGTCTGTTGGAGTGGACTTTGCAGATGAGGTTGCTAAGGTAAGGGTGTGCTTTGTTAGTCATACATTTGTGGGTGAGCGTCAGGATTTGGAAATGTATTCTGTACTGTACCGATAGCTAATGTATCTTCCTCCTGATGTTAGATATATATTCGTGACCAGGAATGTTTAGAGCAGCTCTAATGGCATTGATTTGGACAACCTGTAGTTTTTTGATGTTTCTTGAATTAGTTCCTGCGAATAGGGAGTTGCAGTAGTCTATCCTGGATAGAATCAGGGCTCTGGCTAAAGTGATAGCATTGTCAGGGGAAAGGAAAGGTCTGCTGGCTCTTATAAGTTTGGCAGTGTATTCTGCTGAAGAGATGACAGCATTGACCTGTCTATTTAAGGTGAGGGAGGAGTCAATATACACCCACAAGGTTTTTATTTCCTCGGCAACTGTAATGGTGTTGCTGTCGATACTGAACGATTTATAGGACTGGGGGAGGTTGTCGAGTTTGGTTGTGTTACCAATGAGGATCAGCTCGGTTTTGTCATCATTAAGGCACAATTCGTTGAGCGCCATCCACGCCTGGATGGCCAGATATATCTTGTTTATGTTTTTGGAATCAGTGTCGTAGCATCTAGTAATGGGTTTGAGTATTTGCGTATCATCCGCGTAATTTGTGTACGTGATACCCATGTTGTCAAGTTTATCGAGCAGTAGCTTGGTGAAGGCATTGTATAATGTGGGAGACACACAGGAGCCTTGCAGTACGCCACAGGTTACGGGGACTGAAGGGGCTGCCGAGTTGTCGCAGAAGACCCTCATGGTTCGGTTGGAAAGGAAGGACTTGATCCAAATGATGGAGTCTACTGAGAATTGGGAAGTAGTCTCTAGGTGCTTACAAATATGAGGAGGGACACAATGTTAGTAGGTGTTCTTTGGTTATGTACCCATCCATTGACTGTCCATGGCCTACTAAACCATAAGGCCGTTCCCACCCACTTCCTGCCTCTCCCCGACCAGGACACACCCTCCCAGGATCTCTTTGAGTTAACTTCATCAAGCCTTGCCATCAAACCTTGCAATCAAGGTGCCTGCCAGTGTTTATTTAAAAAAAAGTCTTCTTGGAGTTAATGGTTTAAGTGGCACTGTAAACGCGCTACTGGTATAATAAAGCTGTCTCAACTAGGTCTGCCTTCAGCCACTTCATTTATAAGCAGTATGCAGGCCCTTACTGACATCCTGATAACAACAAGCATTGGCAAAGCCAACAGCTTTCATATAGGTATTCAATGGGGATTTGACAGACATTGCAATTAGATGCCCAGGTACTTGCACCATTTTGCAGCTGCTACTATTAATGGCAAAACTGTTGGAATTGCCAATTCAGGAAATGCACAACTTTCCAGGGCGCATCAACAGCGTTTACCTTTTAGGGTAATCCGGTATTTTAAAACAACCATGCTTGATCAACGCAGAGCCGCCAAAGACAAACACTTTATTTCTTGTAAAAAAGATGATCGAGTTGTGAATGAAGGATAGCACAGGGGCAACTGGTCTTGGAAGTATAACCACGCAGAGCAACAGAGGTTCGAATCCCGTATCCGCGCTTAGAAACCAAGCTCAGGTATGGTATTAGGCGCGTTATAAAAAACAATAAAATATAAATATAGTTCACTCACGATAAACACAGGAAAAAAGCAATACGTACATCTTGCATGCTGGAGGACGCCACCTCGTCCAGGTGTTTGAAAAGGGTGTTCAGCACGTCTCGTAAGCGTTTCGTGGATTTCTTGTTTGGCTGAAGAAGCATTGCCTGAAAATTCACTGGCAGTCCGTACCTGAAAGGAGTGGAGCAGAAATGCAAGAGGTCAATGTGTCATAAGTCAAAACGAGATCCTCCAAGAAGCAGCGTCAGGCCAATGCTATATACTCTTCAGGGCTGGCGGGTGATCTGGAACTTCTCAGAAGGGCTCCCAACTGTGCTTACAGCTTTGCACCAACCTCAAGAGGGGTCCACCAATGTATGCTTTGGCACATTCACAGATGGCGGAGCCCTTCCACGGAAGGATGCTTCTACACTAGCACCAAGATGAGAGCGAACAAGCGCGGAGCCAGTTTCTGATGGTGTGAAAAAAGTAGGACATAGACCAGTGACAGAACAACAACAACACAAAATAGGAAGAATCAGGTGACCTTCAAAGTAACATTAAACCGCGGGAGGTGGAAAAAGTGGGAGGGGCTATCAAATTAAGAGGAGTACTGTACAAATATACTAAATGACATTATGAATGCCAACAGAGATGAAATGTCCTTCGAGGCATATTTAAACTATATTGATCTATCATGGGCAAGAGCCTTCTATCTCGACTTCCCTTAGGGCACACTGAGGCTAGTCTCATACAGGAAATCTTGGGGCTCCAAGAGAACAGGTGTATGCCCCTTGTGCAGTTCAGACCCTGAGACTGTTTGCCAGTTCCTGTTTTCTGCACCAGTCTCCGGAGCTTGAAGCCCACCCTAAGGGAGGCTGGTGTAATGACTGTCACTGACGCACTGACCTATCTGACCTCCACCCAAGACCTGCATGCCATTACATCAATGGCTACGTTTATTTACCGGGCATGGTACAAGAGACCTAATATTTGATGTTATAATACTGCATGCAATCGATTTACTACTCGTATGCTGCTCCTGCCTGTGGTCCTAATAGAATAAAAAACTCATGTTGGGTTAAGGGTTTACATTCCACCCCCCACCCCCGAAGGAGACTGATTTCAAATCATGTAAAGGCCTGCGAGTTATCCCTCCCCGTGTTGACACATTGTATACTAGTTCATCATGTTGACTCCCCCGCTTGTGTAAGGGCCTGCAATTGATTTTAGATGGTGCTAGAGCATACCCTGGGTGTTTCTGTTCCAGCATGATCTCACTCTATATTCTAGACTCTATGAATTTGTTGTTTTTATTGACTTTCTATCATCCATTCAGATTTGTAATGTTGTACTCATATTATGTAATTGTACCTGTTTGTTCGTGTGCACATGTATGTTTATGGTGTTCTTTCATGGCATTACGCCGAATAAAGAATATTTTAATGATGAAATGTCCTTTCCTAAAAAAAGAATTTGGGGGTCACCATTTAAGATACATCATTAAGAGTGGTATTGTTTTCTCTTCATTTAGTAGGGCACCCTGAGTGTGCGAGAACACCCCCACCTCAACAGTGGGAAGATCTTAGAACGGGCAAAAAGACTCCCCCCAATCTCCTCCATAAAGTACATAAGTTGGCATTGATTTTTAGATAAAGAGAAATATTACAGACAAAAAGGGGTTATACAATTCGGAAGTTTGATTTACAAACCCAGGGTGACATAACATAACAATGTCAAATGCACTGGCCCAGCACAGCTCCCAGGAACGACGAGTCCAGCTATCACTCAGCCATGCCAGGACAAACTCTAAGGAACGGTCGGTCCAGCTATCACTCAGCCATGCCAGGTCAAACTCTAAGGAATGCTCGGTCCAGCTATCACTCAGCCATGCCAGGACAAACTCTAAGGAACGCTCAGTCCAGCTATCACTCAGCCATGCCAGGACAAACTCTAAGGAACGCTTAGTCCAGCTATCACTCAGCCATGCCAGGACAAACTCTAAGGAACGCTCAATCCAGCTATCACTCAGCCATGCCAGGACAAGCTCTAAGGAACGCTCAGTCCGGCTATCACTCAGCCATGCCAGGACAAACTCTAAGGAACGGTCAGTCCGGCTATCACTCAGCCATGCCAGGACAAGCTCTAAGGAACGCTCAGTCCGGCTATCACTCAGCCATGCCAGGACAATCTCTAAGGAACGCTCAGTCCAGCTATCACTCAGCCATGCCAGGACAAACGCTAAGGAACGGTCAGTCCAGCTATCACTCAGCCATGCCAGGACAAACTCTAAGGAACAGTCAGTCCAGCTATCACTCAGCCATGCCAGGTCAAGCTCTAAGGAATGCTTAGTCCAGCTATCCCTCAGCCATGCCAGGACAAGCTCTAAGGAACGCTCAGTCCAGCTATCACTGAGCCATGCCATGACAAGCTCTAAGGAACGCGCAGTCCAGCTATCACTCAGCCATGCCAGGACAAGCTCTAAGGAACGCTCAGTCCAGCTATCACTGAGCCATGCCATGACAAGCTCTAAGGAACGCGCAGTCCAGCTATCACTCAGCCATGCCAGGACAAGCTCTAAGGAACGCTCAGTCCAGCTATCACTGAGCCATGCCATGACAAGCTCTAAGGAACGCGCAGTCCAGCTATCACTCAGCCATGCCAGGACAAGCTCTAAGGAACGCTCAGTCCGGCTATCACTCAGCCATGCCAGGACAATCTCTAAGGAACGCTCAGTCCAGCTATCACTCAGCCATGCCAGGACAAACGCTAAGGAACGGTCAGTCCAGCTATCACTCAGCCATGCCAGGACAAACTCTAAGGAACAGTCAGTCCAGCTATCACTCAGCCATGCCAGGTCAAGCTCTAAGGAATGCTTAGTCCAGCTATCCCTCAGCCATGCCAGGACAAGCTCTAAGGAACGCTCAGTCCAGCTATCACTGAGCCATGCCATGACAAGCTCTAAGGAACGCGCAGTCCAGCTATCACTCAGCCATGCCAGGACAAGCTCTAAGGAACGCTCAGTCCAGCTATCACTGAGCCATGCCATGACAAGCTCTAAGGAACGCGCAGTCCAGCTATCACTCAGCCATGCCAGGTCAAGTTCTCCGGAACGCACAGTCCAGTTGGCATCTGGGTCAATGGTGAAAGCAAGAAATATTCCCAAATCTCCCTCGGTCAACAGTGGCAAAATATTTTCCAACAATTTTCACCCATTGAACACACGTTGAGTTTAGCTTTGGTTGTGGGCCCTCGTTCATTGCATAACATAATTTCATCATTCGTCATAGAGAGTACATGCAAATCTGCACTATTCCACGTTGCCTTTGCTGTTCAACATCTTTGTGGAATCGCTGTGGGGTTTGATGGGGGAGAGTGGCGTCTCTATCCATCAGTTTCCGGATGACATGCAGTTGACCCTGAAGCCGGGTGAATTTTAAGATTTTATGTATTGTTCACTGCGCCATGTATCATGTCGAATTTCTGTGGAATGCCCTTCCTCTTCATATACGGGGCATCCCTGCTTTTGCCACTTTTCGCAAACAGCTTAAAACACTGCTGTTCTAATGTCGATTGCTGCCTCGCCCTCTCAGGATTTAGCACCTTGATGCCACCAGGTATTTGCTGAGCTTTATAAATCCATATACAATACAATATAATACAAGGTGCCGTCTGCAGCTGATGTCCATGGCCGGAAGGATGACTTGCCAGCACTGAGGCAATGGTGGCTTCTGTCTCTGCATGGACGTCTGGCTCTCTGGAGTGAAATCCATCAAAGAAAGCATTTATTTAGGTTTCCTCTGGGTAGAATAAGCCCACTTTTCAGGTATTGCTAATGGCCATGAAGCTGGTCTGATAGCACAGCTCGCTTAAACATCTGTGCAGAACCTGCTGACGCAGGTTCGAATCCCGGCGGGGCCAAACGCAGTCTTTCATCCTTCCGAGGTCGATAAATGAGCACCACACACCGTGGGTAATGATAAGCAGCGCTCAGATGCATGAGGGTACGTAGCGCTATATAAATGCTAAATTATTATTATTAAGTTGAAGCCCTTTACTTCTCTTTTATCAGAGGTTGCCAAATTGTTTTTTCTTATCCTGAACTTAGCTTTAAAATGTACTACAAAAGGACCAGAAACAACAAAAGGTTATGAAATGTGGTGCAGGCTGAGTAGTTGCTCAGGGTGACGGGTGGAAATGCCTTACTAAAGGGCATATGAAAAATGTACCAGCCCTAATGGATATCGCATTTCACCCAGCAGCCAAACTGATATCTGGTATCTGGTATGAGGATATACGATCCTGTGATAAGAACCCTACTTTGGCTGTCTCTGGAGGATACCATGTGTTTAGAATAGGTTGTCTCATTTAGAAAGTGATACACATTGGCAAGCCCATCCACTTGGTAGACAAATTGAAAATCTCAGGTGGAAAATGAATAACCCAAAGTCATGAGGATTTTAAGAGATGTTCCACAAGCAAAAGAGAAATACAGCAGAAACAGTTTTTCACACAACACGCCTCGGCTGTGGAACCTTTGTCCTACCTCTTTACATTCATGCTGTAGAACATTTGTCCTACCTCTTTATACATTTGCCACTTGAACCTTTGTCCTACCTCTTCTGACAGGGCCTGCTTTTAGGCCCAGTGAGGGGTGGAGGGAGCCCACCCCCGAACACCCCGAGTGGTGCCAGCATGATGTGAGCAGGCCCCCTCGCAGTCCTTGCTTACCTGCTAAGGGCGAGGCCTCCCCGTTGCAGAAGGATGCCATGGAAGGCATGGAGACGGCCGCCCTTGTGCTGGAGTGAGACACCATGAGGAGACTGGGGGCACCACAACCGCAGGGTTCGGGCTGCACCGTGGCTGTAAGCGGGCATTTGGTACCTCCGCTACGGCACACATAGATTTGATCACGTTTCACAGTGATGCCAAACTGAACCGAAGCCTGGTTTCCCTCAAATCTCGTTTAATCACCAAATGATTTTCCAGAATGTACAACATTTGAGGATGAACCAGCTCCAAGTGATCAAACTGAATGGAAGGCCTTAACGATTAATTAGTTGAAAATGGCAATACATTTGAATACAAAGGGGAGGAGGAAGATGTCATGTGAGACAAGCAGGAAACTCTAAAATAGAAATTCAGTTGTCAACTATGAAAGATTGGTTTTGGCTCCCCGGTACGCTGAGGATTGGTCCTGCACCTTGATCCTGATCGTCAAACCACTCTGTGTAAACATTTTTGCTGTCTAAGAGTGTGAGGGCCCATAATCTCTTTTTAATCAAAGACTGCAGAGATGGCTAATGCAGCATGATATAATTGCTGACAAGGCTTACTCCTGCGGTCTATTTTGATAGATATGAGACATCATGCTCCTTGGCAAAACAAGGATCCAAAGGATGACCCCTTGTTGGCCTCGTGCTGGCTGTGAATAATAACTGGACTGCTCAAATATTAATGGAACATATTTTAGGAGGTTATATACAAGCTCCAGGCTGGGAGGACAGCTCAGGGGCAACGTGCTCGCCTTGGAAGCAAGATGATGCAGAGCGACACAGGTTCGTTCCCTGGGTCCGTGTTTAGAAACCTCTGGGTATTAAGCACATTATAAATAACCAAATACAATTGCAATTACAAACAATTGAACTTAAGAGTAACAGGCACATGGCGGAAGAGAACCCCGTCCTTATAAGTAACCTTTATGTACCACAGTTACCTTCTTTACTATCTGCCTTTATGCATGGCCTGTCTACAATGATGGAGAAGTGGTTCTCTGTTCATCTGGAGGCCTGATCTGTGGAGATCTAAATGCAAGGTGTCCCTCAGGAATTTCTGCGAATACCGTACATAATGGTCCAATAGAAGCATTCACCCTTGCAAAATGAATGCAAACATAGAGGAACCAGGAAGGGGGGAGAGGCTGGGCAATGTTTCTTTGCTCACTGGGATATACATATGTAAATGGTTGTTCATATCGGGATATCCCAGGCAAATATACCAGGAGGGATGCTTCCACTTTAGGTTATTTCTTTGTATCATCTAATTTTAGAAATGGATGACATCCCTAAAAGTGCATTTCACGTCATATAGTGATCATGCCTTCCTGACTTTGCAATTTGATCTCCCTATTAAGGAGATTATGGTACAACCTATTAACGGGCAAGGCCGTTAATGACATACAGGGCTCTAGACTCAATTGGCAGAGAACAATATTATGTAGATACAAGGAGGAGAAAGATCTACTGCAGCCTGTACACGTTTCTCTCATTAGCAAAGTCGGGTGATTGGTTTTCCTGGCACTGTTCGTCCTGAAAAAATGGACGCAGTACTCGTCTAGCTCCAATTATACCAATTGATTCAATTTATTCATATAAAAAAAATATTTTTTCATACATTTTCTTTTCATAAAACACATCAAACAAACGCTTATAAACCACAAGGCGGAAGGTTACCATGTGTGCTTATCTTTAGTAACTCACAACCAACAGCATATAACAATTTACAAACACAGATGACCTAAAATACAACATTAAGCACTCTAAAAGTGTCTCTGAAAAACATCGAATGACAAGGGTCGAGAGACATCATAAATGTAATGCAGATAAAAAACCTCAGTGATGATCTGTTTGCAGAGTGCTCCCTCTTGAGTTAGTCGCCTAATGCTCAACAATTCTAGCATATGTGTTGATAGTCAATGCTACCATATAGTATCAGAACGCACAGATATCTGAATGATTTAATAGCCTGGCGCTACATCCGCTGTTTCCCACCAGGTACTGGGGATATCAAAGAAGCTTTCCATTCCCCTGCACTCAAATAATCCTGAGTCCAATAGTGCATCACTATTAATGAGGAGCCTGAGAAGGTGACCTACAGCTTAAAGGTTATAATATCTGAGCAAATGAGCATCTAAGAAGCATCTTCCTGAACTAAGGAACACATTAGTGAGCAACTAAAGAAAGTGTGCTTGGGTACTATAGATATGCTGTGACTAAGCGTGATTTCGGTAAGGACCAGAGACGGGGCTATAGCCCTGGAAATGCGTTTTTTGTTGGACAAATGTGGAATCGGCCATTAAGACTAAACTCTAAGTCCTCTTACAATACAACCCAGACTTTTGTTCTGTTGAACCTCATACTGACACTTTTAGACTTATTATTACAGAGGTATACAACAGTACAGATATACAGCGGGTGTAGGATGCACAGGGGCAGAGAGGAGGGGTACAGCTGTACAGGGTGGCAGGGAGGAGAGCGGCAGTTGGCATTTACTGAGTCGGGTGGCACAGGAGGCGGCATGATGGCTTAGCTATTGAGGAGGAGAGACTCCTTGAAGAGGTGGGTCTTGAGTTCTTTACTGAATTGTAGGAGTGTGGGGACAAGTCTGATGCTGATGTGGAGGAGGTTCCATAGTCTTGGGGTGTAGGCAGAGAAGGCTTGTCTTCTGTTCCTTTCCTTTTTGCAGAAGTGGATTTCATGTCTGAATGTGTCCTGGCTTCTGGTGGTGCGTTGTCCCCCGGAGAGGCCGAGTTTCTCCGCGAGGTAGCTGGGTGACATGAGGGTGACTGCCATATAGATGATGCAGCAATACTTGAAGGGGATTCTTGCATGCAGTGGGATCCAGTGAAGGTCGATGAGGGTTGGGGTGATGTGTTTGTATCTGCGGAGACCCTTGATGAGGCATGCGGCCGCGTGTAGGACACTTCTCAGACAAAGTTATATTCCTCTTAGTTTTTAGTATGGGCTATTAGGTGTCGCTTGCGACAATGTTAAGCCTAAAGTACTGCATCACAGTATAGATAGTGAGAAATGGCATATGAGGAGCAACGCAAAGCTTAAAGGAGCTGTAGGGTTATTTGCCTGCCCATTGCCTGCCCCTGGCCATGCTAATCCCTATGGCCATTCCCACCCAGTTCCTGCCCCTCCCCGCCCCCAAACCACCTCCTCATGGGAACTCTTCCAGCACGCTTAATCAAGCCCTTCCATCAGACTTTGTGCTCGAAGTGCCTGCCAGTGGTATTTCAAAGTAGTCTTCTGAGAGTTAATGACTTAATTGGAGCAGTACACACGCTACTGGTATGATACAAATCTCTAAACATGTCTGCTTTCTGCCACTCGATTTATAAGCACTATTTGTGTCCTTCACTGAAGTCCTGTGTTGGTTTGAGTATTGGGCATTCTCCAGGCACTGCTATTAGATTCCCAGATAACTGCACCATTTTCACCATTTTGCACCTGCTGCCATCAATGGGCAGCTAAGACCAAGTGCCTTCCCCATTCCTACACAAAATCCCAAACGGTTGGCATTGTCAATGCTTATTAGTTGTTACCCCTTGAACCTGTAGGAATGTGTCCAATCCAGAACCGCAATTCGATGATGAGGACAGCCCGCAAGAGCGACACTGGGATCCTAGTAAGCGGTGACGAGGCCAGGTCAAGACACAGTGGCAGTTCCTCACGCCACTATTGCCTTTGTTTTCCCCTGCCAAAATGTGACTATTTAGCTAGGTTACCTATTCATTTTTCTTTATTACTCTCTTTTCAGACAACCCCAATGGTGTTAAAGTAAGGAATGTTGAAACTCATCCTTTGTGTGTTCTTTTGCATTCTATACCCGCACTCACCAGTGGAATTTAATTTAATTTAAAATAAGTTAGGTTACAATCTATAAAAAGGCCAACTACAAATGTTGGGAAAGTCAAAGTTACCACGGCAACATCAAGGTGCAAATAGACCAAACTAACGATTCTCCTAACAAAAAGTCCAAAACCTGTTGCACACTTTGTCAATATTGGAAAAGGGAAACTTGTTTTAAAAAAGGCACAATAAAGTTACAGCCTCATATTGAACAGACTGCTCTCTGTTGTACGTGGACAAAAGGGACACTGCCGCTTTAAGAGCAGCTACGAGGAAAGAGCGGGAAGGAAAGAGGAAAGGGAGGGGGCTGGAGGGAAAAAGGCAGTTGGTGTTTAGGAGTGAATAAAAGCAGTTCACAGCAGCATTGGCTCCGTGTCATTCCTGAGGCCTGTGTGCGAGCGGATGAACGGAGTACAACACTGGCGACGAAGCCCATGCGAATCGTCGCGTGCCGGCAGCAGTAGAAGGAGGGTCGTGAGCCCAGCAGTCCAGAGGGGCCCGTGTGCCCTGTCGGTAGGCCTGTAAGCCTCGCAGATTTGGGGAGCGAAGTGCTCCAGAACAGAACAGCGGCCCGTGCGCCCTGTTGGAGGGCCTGCGTGCCCGGCAGTTTAGGTGGGCCTGTGTGCCTCACCAGGGGCAGCGGCCCGTGTGCCCTGCCGAAACCGGGGGGTGCGCCCAACAATCGCGTGGCCTGCGTGCCCGTAGAGGGTTTGTGTGCCCAGCAGGCCAAACGCGCAGAGGCCCGTGTGCCCTGCCACAGAGCCCGTAAGCTCAGGAATACGTAGGGCCCGTGAGCCCTACCACCGTGGTCCGCGCGACGCAGCGGAGGCCCACCAGCAGCAGACCAGCCCAACCGGAAGCTCAGGTGAGCGCCAGAAGATCGAGGGGCCCGTGTGCCCAGGACCGAAGACCCCGGCAGCGAAGGCCCGCCAGCAACAGACCAGCCCAACCGGAGCTCAGGTGAGCGCCAGAAGATCGAGGGGCCCGTGTGCCCAGGACCGAAGAGCCCAGCAGCGGAGGCCCGCCAGCAGCAGACCAGCCCGACCGAAGCTCGGGAGAGCGCCAGAAGATCGAAGGGCCCGTGCGCCCAAGACAGAAGAGCCAGCAGCGGATCAGCCCAGGAGTGAGCGACCGTTACCCTCCGGCACCACGCGGCAGGACCGGCAGGCAGAAGGACGGGGGCCCCGTGCGCCCGCAACGTGGACCGCATCAACAGCCACAAGTAAGGGGTCGGGGGAAAGGGGTGACACCATAGCACTGAAAGGGAATCCCGTGTCCCCCACACGTGACATTAAAAGAAAAAAAAAAGAAAAACATCACAGATAGAGAAACCCAGAGTTTCCCCAAGAGACAGTATTACGGGGGTAGCATTACGAATCCCCGCTTTCCCCACGTGACACATAAATAGAGCAGACAACAGAGACTACCACGACAGCAAAGGGGAACCCGTGTCTCCCGTAAGTGACACCCACAAATACCACGGAAATCACCCAGAAGAAAGGACCCCCCCCCAAGGGACATTAGAACACGACGGAGTGAGACACACCACATAAAGAGAAAGCCTGTGCCTCACGTCCGGGACCTGCACGGAAACACACGGCGCCAAAAGCAGCCGTGACCAACGGCCACGTGCCACATACCCTACCAGAACGAAATAAGTGACAACAGCATGTCGGCCCCAGCAGCGGAGGACCCCATCGCCCAACCACCACCGCCAGCGGCACCATCATCTCACGCAAGCCTAATGAGGAGACCCGCCCCATTCACATTAAACCCACACCATGACCAGGGCCAACGATGGGAAGAATGAATGGAGGAATTTGAAGACTTTGTGGGTGCCATTGGCACACAAGAACCTCCCAACATACTAAGTATCTTCGCAAATGTCGCAGGGAGAGAAATTAAAAACATCATACGCACCATTGCACCACAGGACCGTACTACATACGCAAAGCTCCTGCAAGCCATAAATGAGAAACTAGTAATCTCACCCAACCGTGACTACGAGAGATACACATTTAACCAATGTGGCCAACTCCCTCACGAATCAATAGGAGAATTCGTCATACGTCTCCAACGGAAGATATCAAAGTGTGACTTCGCAAACTTTAACGACGAAGAGGCCATTAGGTTACGCATAATAGAAGGTTGCGTATCTTCGATGTTCCGGAAACACCTCCTAAAAAAACCCCTATCCCTAAAAGAGGTACTGGACCTAGCCAGAGTTTACGAAAGAGTGGACATTCAGGCAGCAGCCATTGAGAACCCCAAGAAAGGAGAGGTAACCGCAGCAATACACCCCAACGCCCGCCAACCAACCCCGCAGACAAGGACAAATCCGAGATACCCAACGCAACGGACACAAAGCGACCGTCAATGCTATCGCTGTGGGTTCGAGTATCCACACAGAGGCCCATGTCCCGCCATCGGGCAACGCTGCATGAGATGCGGAATGGAAAATCACTTCCAGGTGATGTGCAAGGAACTACTACCGGAAGGAGGATCAACACGCCCACGACCTGGCTCCCGCATGGTGGACACACACCCGGAACCACATCGCCAGACAGACAGGAACGCGCCACCCCCCATGAATGCATATCAGCGCCCAAACACGGTGAGAGCCCTAGAAGGACTTCGAATAGAGCCGGATAGGAAAGACCACGAACTATACGATACCCACCAGAGTGACTTCATGCAAGAGCTAGAGAGAGAGGATAACTACAAAACGGAAACACTAAACCCCCTCGGGCAAGCCAGAGAGTCATACCTCAACCCCCCGCCACAATACCAGGTGGGAGGAGCAGAACAGGTTCCATACCTACAAGATGGATACGACCGAGAATACGTATGCCTTCTCAGTGTAGAAGCTGAAGACACCTCAGCTCCCAGAGTAACGATCCAGATGGGAAACGTTAAAAACAGATTCATCGTCGACACAGGAGCGACGGTAAATGTCATGAACGAGGACATCTACCGTGAGGTGGCCTCTGCTTACCCTCTACAAGAATCCAAAACACACATCTTTCAATGGGGAGCAGCCCAACCCATGACCTCCAAAGGAAAATTTCAATGTGATCTACGACACAGGGACATCACAACAACTGCCACGATACACGTCATAAGGAGCCCGTCTATCGGCCGCTGTCTTCTCAGCTATCGGACGGCTAATGCCCTTGCCCTGATTGACCTACACTACGACCAATCGGAGGTAATCGAAGGACTACCACTCCCACACGAGTCCATCAGAACAATGATAGACAGACCACTGGCGAAAGAAGATCTCAAGAACAAATTCCCCAAGCTGTTCGAGGGAGTGGGCATGCTGAAAGGCTCACACATCAAGTTACACATCGACGAGAACATCCGACCTGTATCGCAACACCCACGCAAAGTGGGTTTCCACCTTCAAGAACAAGTGTCAAAAGAAATCCAACACCTTCTTCTCAACGACATCATAGAGAAAGCAGAAGGACCAACACCATGGGTATCGCCAATAGTAATAGTTCCCAAGGATAACGGTCGTCTCCGAATATGCGTGGACATGCGCATCCCAAACACCGCCATCCAGAGGGAAAGGCACCCAGGCCCAAGCTTAGAGGACATGCTGATCAGGCTAAACCAGGCGAGGTTCTTCTCAAAGCTTGACCTCAACCAGGGCTACCATCAGCTCGTCCTGGACCCAGAATCACGACCTATCACCACGTTTGCAACGCACAACGGGCTATTTCGATACAAAAGGCTAAACTTCGGCATATCGTCTGCGGCAGAGATCTTCCAGGAGACCATCAGACGCCTCATAGCGTCGGAGATGAACGCACTAAATTATAGTGACGACATCTTGATATTTGGAAGGGATCAAGAGCAACACGACAGAGCCCTGAATACCATCTGCTCCATCCTACAAGAGGCAGGACTGACACTCAACGAGTCCAAGTGTGACATCAACAAATCAAGCCTAAAATTTTTTGGACACATATTCTCAAATAAAGGCATAACCGCAGACCCAGACAAGATCAAGGCCATCACTGATCTCCAAGCACCCATGAACACGGCAGAGCTACGCTCCCTGTTAGGAATGGCGGGATATTGTGCGCGTTACCTCCCAAACTACGCCACAACAACTGACCCACTCCGCAACCTCCTAAAGAAGAACCAACCATTCATATGGGACGCACCCTGCCAGGAAGCATTCGTGACTATAAAAAAGGGACTCACTAGCAACAGACAACTGGCGTATTTTCGTCCAGACTGGCATTCCATTATCACAGTTGATGCAAGTCCAGTAGGATTGGGAGCCATCCTTGCCCAAACCAACTCCGCAGACAACGCCCATCACACGATAGTTGCCTACGCCAGCCGAGCCCTGTCACACACGGAAAAAGCATACTCACAAGCAGAAAGGGAAAGCTTGGCGGCAGTATGGGCATGCGAGAAATACCACCATTTCATCATTGGCAGGAGATTTACCCTGGTGACAGACCACCAGGCCCTCATATCCATCTTCGGGAACCCCAAAACAAAAATGCCACCCCGCATAGAGCGATGGGGAATAAGACTGCAAGAGTACGATTACACTATTGTCCATAAACCAGGAGGAGACGCGAACCCAGCGGACTATCTATCCAGACACCACCTACTAGACGAAGACGACACCCTGGCACGTGAGGCCACTGAATACATCTCGTACCTGTCATCCAATGCCATGCCACCTACCATCTCGACCTCAACATTCGAAGAAAGGAGCAAAGCTGACCCAACGATCAGAGCCGCCATCTCTATCACCCGCTCCAACAAATGGAAGGAACGCCGCACAAGGGGAACAGAAGTAGAAGACGCAGACCCGAAAGAACTTGACCGGCTAGCCAAGATTGAAGAGGAACTCATTGCAACTGACCAAGGACTCTTGCTACATGGGAAGAGGCTAGTAGCACCAAGGGACCTAAGGAAAACGCTAGCAATGCTGGCCCATGAAGGGCACAGAGGAATTGACAATACAAAAAGATTCCTCAGGAACTATGTCTGGTTCCCATATATGGACACGATAGTAGAGGACATGCTCAGACACTGCAGACCCTGCCAACTAGCAGCTAAAGGACCAAACTCGATACCTCTACAACTAACCACGCTCCCGACCAGACCCTGGCAAAAAGTTGCGATGGACTTCTATGGACCTCTAGAGGAGGGAGGTTACCTATTAGTAGTAATAGATGAATACTCCAGATTCCCATTTGTCAAGCAAACACCCTTGACATCATTCATGGAGATTGCACCTATAATAGATGAACTATTCAGTGAATGGGGCATCCCCAATGTTGTCAAGACAGACAACGGAGCTCCCTTTCAAGGACGGGAATTCGCAAACTTCGCGAATCACCTAGGATTCCTCCACCAAAAGATTACACCGCTCTGGCCTCAGGCCAACGGGATGGTAGAACGGTTTATGGCCACCATCAAACTGACCAGACAAAAAGCAGCAGCAGAGCAGACGCCTCACCCAAAAGCCATCTGCAGCATGCTACGAAACTACCGAAACACCCAACATGACGCCACGGGGAAGCCGCCAGCTGAACTCATGGTGAGGTACCAACCAAGAACACGCATACCCAGATGGGAGGACTACACACCTGAAGAAGACTCGACAATCAGAGAACGAGACGCCGAGAAAAAGAGAAAGGCCAAACAATGGGCTGACGCCAAAAGGAGAGCGAAAGAACAACAACTGGAAATCGGACAAACAGTCTTAGTGCGACAAACTCAACGGAAGAAAACGGACACTCGATACAGCCCAGAACCCCGAATAATCACAGCCATCAAAGGGCCCATGGTCACAGCAACCGGAAAACTAGGAGACATTACCCGCAACTCCTCGTTCTTCAGGAGGTTATACCTGGAAGAACCTGAAACACAAGAGACACTCGACGAGAACCAGAGCGAGGAAGAAGAAGCAGAGCCCCTAGTGGAATCGACTGGCGAAAGTCGAGAATCACCGGGAAGACCCTCAAGGACAATCAAGAAACCAGTGAGACTCATCGAGCAGATGTAACTGGACTCCCTTGTTAAGTACGGGGGAGGTGTTGTACGTGGACAAAAGGGACACTGCCGCTTTAAGAGCAGCTACGAGGAAAGAGCGGGAAGGAAAGAGGAAAGGGAGGGGGCTGGAGGGAAAAAGGCAGTTGGTGTTTAGGAGTGAATAAAAGCAGTTCACAGCAGCATTGGCTCCGTGTCATTCCTGAGGCCTGTGTGCGAGCGGATGAACGGAGTACAACACTCTCATGTCTTACTTAACATTGTTTGGTCACTACTTGGAGCCTGTAAATCATTAACATGCAGTTCACTGATTGGTTGACTTACCTCAAAACCGACTCAACAAAAACTCGTAATGCTTTCACGTGAATCCACGCAATGAACGATTCGCTGAAGTTCACCTTTAGCCAGCGTAATAATGGCCCCTGGAACAGAAATGTTATGAGTTAAACGGTGTACTGGTCTTCTTATGGATGCATATGGCTTTCTAAATAAAAAGGCACTGTACATTTGCAAGCAGAATATGGCTAGAGAACACTTTGTCTGAGACTGAAGTCAGACATTAATTGGTGTAAGAACAGTGCACTTCTGTTCATCATTTTCAATTCTGGGCATCAGGCATGCAGTGTGTATCATGATACTGCTTGAACAATACCTTCCGTATCTGAAGTTCCACCCAGCAAACTCCACCCCTCATCTACCAACCCACCACAGAACTGCCCACACCCCACCTCAGCCTTTCTGGGATTGCATGGCAGAACTCCTTAGCAGGATAACAGCACCCGGGCCTCTCCTCTGTCAACACACCTGCTACATACATACCCTTACTCAACTCACTTAAAATATACGCTTACACAGAGGAAAGGTGTTCCGCCCACATACACCGGTCAGGTT
The DNA here is from genome assembly GCF_040938575.1 of Ambystoma mexicanum. NCBI lineage: Eukaryota > Metazoa > Chordata > Amphibia > Caudata > Ambystomatidae > Ambystoma > Ambystoma mexicanum. The sequence continues at coordinate 454,829,730 of NC_090927.1, forward strand.
TGGCATCTTTCTTTTACCTCTTTTCTCCACTACCTGCAACCATCCCTCTTCTTATAAAGGACCCAGCGGCAAGAGGTTGCCAAAACCGCCGAATTTGCGCTATGTAAGACTCGATTACATTACAATGCATTGTTACATTTTCCGAAAAAGGTTTTTTTTCCTGGATACCTCGAAGTTGGGTGTTTTTTTTAATAAAGAATGGATTTTCCGCGCTGTTTTTCTGCATTTTGTGATAAGTGCAGGATTTTATTTAACAGGTTGTTTATTGGTGTGGACTCATGGTCCCAATTAAGGTCAACCGACACGTGTTTCGACCCGTGGGTCTTTTTCAAGACTGACACATGTTTAAGATTACGCACATATAATCATAGTTGTTTGTGGAGGTGACATTTGTGACATGATATATGTGTCCCCGTGCAAGGTGCATGGTGTGGTGACATAATATTGTTTTTTGATTCAGTGGAAGTTCACAATATGCTTTAGTAATAACATAACAAATTATTTGGTACATCAGATTATGTACAGGCAATACATTGTGTTGATACATAGTAGGAAGAAAGAGGGAGAGAGCGGTTGCGATGGCAATTATAGGTTGGCTTGAATACAGTTGGATCAAGTATGTTAATTGGGGTGGTGGGATGTCCTCTTACCTATTGTAGGTGGTGTGATGCTGGAAATGCATCGGAGGGACAGGGCCTCCGTATCCTTGTCCTTTACTGCTTTTTATCGTGTGTTCTGTCGTGTTTCCCGCGCAGGAGTTCATGTAGGACTCCTGGCGGTGCAGCTCTCTTTCTTTTGGTTTGGTGAATGGACCCGTGGGATACCCTTATGGCACCCATGGGTGGGGGTACAACCCTGTGCCCCTAGTGTATGTTTTTGGGCACCTGTGGGTGACCCACAGAGCAGGGTATGGGCTGGTGGCAGCTCCATGCTGAATTTGACAGGTGCGCGGAGTATCCTCCATTTTGGGATACCCCGGCCCTGCCATTGGGATCAGTTGATCCCTGATGGAAAACAAGATGGCCCCGGTGGCCTCTTGCTTTCTATTACCCATTACCTTGTTTTCCCAAAGTCCTGGGAAGCCCTGACTCTGTCCCTTCCCCTTGACTGGCTGTTGGATGGAAGTGCCATATATGGTGTTGTTGTGAAGGCCCAGTCAAACTAGCTGGAACCTTCCCGGTGATGTATGTTGTAGGTACCTCCTGTGGGTGGGACCTGGGTGAATAGAGTGTGTGACGAATATGCATTCTGTGTTGTGGGTGTCTAGTATCTGGTGGCTGACACCATGACTGAGACAACCCTGCCTGAAACCGGTATGAATGCAGCTTGGAGTGCTGAATGGCTCGGTACTTGTCCCAATACACATAACTTGTTGTTAGTGTCTGGAGAGAAGGGAATGGCCCGAATACCTTGTGTGCCTGATTGGCTACCTGCCTGCATGAATGCCCGTAGTCGTGATTGGATGCTTGAGTGTGACCCAGCGGAATGAATGGGAGATCAACAGTATATCTGGGGACCTCTCATTGCTAGGAATCGTGTTCAGAAGCTGAAGTCCACTACGACGAGTAACTGGATTAACTGACGCTTGACCTTGAAGCCCAGCTGGACGAGAAGAATTGCTGTTGCTCTCCTTCACAATCTGAAAGCTGCTCTGCCTCCGAGGACTGACCCAGAGAGGACCTGGTAAGGCGCCCTCTTCCCGAGCTACGAGGGACCATCGTGCACAGCTGATCTTTGCCAACGCTCCCTGGTAGACAGACCTACGACAGGCTGCCGACCCGATACGGGGACTGCTGCGGAACTCCAAGGAGAAGCACTCGGACTGTTGTCCGCCACTGTAGACGACCGCCGTCGCCGACCGGAGCCGCCGTGCTCCCGTTTTCCTAAGAACTTTAATCGATCATTGGACGCTCTCGTCTGCATCGTCACCCGCTTGTCTCCCGCTGCAGAAGGCCCGACCGTCGACGCGCCGAGGAGCATCCACCCGTGGGTTTCCCGCCACCTACAGACCGCAGAGACGCCGACGACTCGACGCCCTTGCCGGGCCACAGTTCTTCATCATCTCTTTGCGGTCCAGAACTATTGTCACCGAGGTGCCCCGCACGCCTCTTCCTTGCAGGACGCCAACGCTCTGTCGTCGACGAGCACCGCTAGGAACGAAGCTGCCACTTCCCTGCCATAGTTCACCCTGTTCACCGTCGGACGTTCGACGACCTGTGACTCCTGCCTTAAAGGGGGGGCACTCAAGAAGGGCCGTCGATTCCCCGACACCGAACGCCAAGTTCCCCGACACCTCTCGACGATCCGTGGCTACCGCCTGAAAGGGAGGCACTCAAGAAGGATCGGTCAGCGCATCGTCGGAGAACTCTACTCCACCAGGTACATTGGGGGGTAAAACCTTAATAGGAAGAAGTAAGACTATCGGACAATACATGGACTGAGCTTGTGCTATATATCTTTATTTACAGGTTGCCCAGGTGGGGGGATCTCCACACAGAACTGTGCCTAGAGGTAGGGGCCAGTATTCTGCCTATTGTTTCAACCATCTTACGTTCGTGCCTATCTCTATTGCTGGTTTACTCGTTATTGATCTGTGTGACATTTTAACCGTACAGTTGATGCACTTTAATGAGATTTGATAACATTAGTGGTACCACTCTAGACGTGTATATATTTATCATTATTGACTTCCAAGTACAAAGTGCGTTATTGTGATCGTGCACATACCTTTGAATATTAATTATATAAAGACTGTGTTTTCAGTAATACAGTGTGTGGACATTCCTTTGTGGGGGTTCGGGGACTACACTGTACTTAATAACCATCCTGCATCACCTCCTGAGAAGCTAGGCCTTGATTGCTCGACTACGTTACCAATAATAGAGAATCTTGGCTGGGGTCCTCTGTGCCTCTCCTCTACCATACAGAGAGCGGAAGTACAGACACCCCCTACCGGTCTTTACAGGTGGTTTCTTGCCTCATGTGGGGTCCTGTGTTGTATTTATACGGTCTGTTCTGTGTATAACAGCTGGGCTCTTGATGGGCCCTGCAATGTAGAGGTGCATTTGTTTAAAACATAAGAGAGTCCTCCTTGTTTAGGAGAAAAATTGGAGATATTCTCCCACGGCCCGGGTTGTGAGCCGGGTATGAGAAGTGGGGCATATCTCCTGCTGCATTGATTGGGTCCCCTTATGGGAGTTCCGGGGTGGAGGGGGTTGTTGCATCAATGTGGGTTGTCACAATGTGCAGTGGGTTTGCCCGTGATAGTGCATTGCCGTCAGTGACAGTGCCGTTTTTCATAGTGTGCATGTGCACGTGTCGATTGCGAAGTGCCTGTGCGGTGAGCTCTCGTGTGTGATGCGATGCACTGCAGCGTTCTTAGTGAAACGCAAGGTGCTTGGCCCTTGGCTACTGCGATATACGATGCATATGTCTGTGCATCTTTGTGCCCGTGATCATGTACCTTGGGCTATCAGTGTAGGTTGTGCCGGGTCCTAGTGAACGCGGTTTGGGCCGTAGCGTGGGAGCATGTAGCAAGCATTTGTTTCCTGTATTGCAAATTTAACAATTCTGATGGGGCTAGTGGTATCTAGGGCTGAGGAGCGGTGTGACTGAGTCTCGGTTAAGACACTGTTAAGTGTCGTGACAAGGTGGCGGCCCTGGATGGGGGGCCGGCTGGTGCGGCACGCCGCGTGGTCCCAGGGGTAGAGTGGCTTACCTGGTTTGTAGATTATGGTGGCGTAGATACGTCCTGCTCCTGTTGGCTGTTAGTGCCTCGGTGCCATGCGTGATTTATCTGGTCATGGTGCGTTAAAGTGCATGCGCGGGGGAGACTCGCATTACCGTGGGTGCATGCGCATTCTTGGAAGCGCATTGCACCTAGATTGGTGGGTGTGTGCATTGTGGGGGGTGTAGTCCCTTGGTTAATATGACGAGCGTGATCCCTTGGATCAACTGACCTTGTGATAATTGTGAGCCATCCGCGGTGTGTCAGTAGTGCTTCGCGCAATGTCTGGGTGATTCCCTGACAGACATAGTATGTTAAGTAAAGTTAAATAATTTACAATGTGAAATTCTGAGATTGTATGGTGGTCCGATGACCAGTGCCATTGGTGCAGAGCTCTAATGCATAGTGTAACAAACATATCCTATACATATTTCTCTTAAGTATGTCTGTGCATTGGCTACTCCTCTCAGTCCGTCCTCTTCTAAAATTGAAATTGTGCTTTTTGTCACCTAAATTAGAAAGAAAGCAGGACGACAGTTTACATCCCAAAGGAGTGACATATGCCTATCCTCACATCTAAATCGCAAGGCTTTCCGAATGAGTATATATGGTCAAAAACATTTTAATGTTAGGGTTGTGAAAAATGAAACAAACACCAAGCCCAAGCCTAAAGCACTTTGATCAAAGACATATTTGTTAATTATAAAGATGTGTGATCATTCCTATGTTCCCAAATTGCACTAGGATTTTATGCATCCAGATACCCTCATTGATACAATTTAACTACTTCCCTTTTCTCTTATGGGTATTTTGAAAGATTGTAAAAGGATTGCGCCAAACTGTCCTTGTTCTAATGATAACCTTCTATCAGAACATCATTTATATGGTTATTTTAGGTTTTGATAATGTGCTTTGCTCAGTAAGCCAAATGCAGCATTCTTATTATGACTGCAATATGCTTATAATTAATCATTCAAAAGGAGCCAGTTCACAATGTTACTACAATTAAATAATTTCATTTTACTAAATAGCTTCTTTTGTCTCGCAAGCAACTGATTTTGTCTCTTAAAAATGCCCTTCTTCCCTGCAAAGGTTCTCTCTCTCTCTCATGCCTTCCTTTGCCTATCCAGTTGCCACCCGACACTCTCCCCTACTCTTCTTCAGCTAGAAACTTCAGCATCATCTATGACGCTTCTCACACATTCTCTATTTTCATCTCCAAAACTGGAACAGCAGCTCACCTCAACCTCCTAAATATTAGGAAAATAAATCACCTCCTTTTTTTCAACACTGCCAAGCATCTCTTAACCACTCGTGTTTTCTCTGAACTGGACTATTGTGCCAGCATCCTCTTTGGTGTCCTCAACTATGCTTTCTGTCCTCCCGACAAGATCAGTGGTCGAAGTGGCTGGGGGCGGTTGGGAGCGGTTTTACTGTTCCTATACTTTTATTTTAATAAAGAAACCATTCCCGTATTCATTTGGATTTTAAATAAAAGTGTAGGAAGAAGTTCAAACTTGCACTTCAGTGCAGTGCACTGAACATTCCCTTAAAGAGCAGGTGTGTTTGGGGTTTTGGATTGCACATGTGAGTGGGCGTGAGCGATGGAGTTTGTGGGGAGCAGGAGCAGGACAGCAGGGGATATTGTTCCACTGATTCTTTTCATACACTCCGACCACTAGACAAGATCATTAACTTTGCTACCAGGACTCTCTTTGAACTTCCCCACTTCACACCTTCTTCCTCATACCGTCACCAGGCGGGATGGCTGACGATGCAAAACAGGGCCTGATTTAAATTTCTTCACTGTGTTCACAAATCTATCCATGGTAAGGCACCACTGTATCTATACTCCTCTATCCAACTCTACAAAGCCTTCTCGTAATCTCCGCTCTGCTTCCTTGACTACCCTTGTGGCTCCTCGCCCTCACTGTGCTTCCTCTCGCTTCCGCTCTTTCTTCTTGCTCCACTTGCATGGAATTCTCTTCCCTGGGACATCCGAGAAACAGTCCACATGGATTTGCTCTAAACAAAACTAAAAAGCCTCACATCTGAGTTACCCATTTAACCTACCTATCATCTGCCTGATAGCTAACATATTTCCTTTGCCTCTAACCTGCCTCTGTCCCTCACCTTTTCTACCTCCACTCTAGTACTTCACCCATCATGGTCACTGCTGGCCTTACCGTTACCTGCACTTAAAAATGTCCAATGTTTCTTGTCCTTTATGTATGTCCACTTATGTGTTGTACCCGATGACTGTTCCATTTCCTCCCCACCACATCCTGCTCAGAATGTGCCTTAAACTCACCACATTGTAAGAAGCTCACTGCTTCGCGTCAAATCAATTTCTTATCTATTGTACCTTCTTTTGTGATCAAAAGAGCATTTTTCCTCCTGTATATAAATAGAATAAATATAAATATTGGCAGCATGAACATGCACTTTACAGGCTACGCTGGCAAATGTTGGGCACTGACTACATGAAAATGAGGCTGTTCCTAGTATATTTATTCTTTGCCAGGCCTCGTGATCTGTTGTGGGCATAGGTAGCATAGAAAAGAATATGTTTTACAGGGCAAGGCTGACATATATTTTTGAGATAGTGTTCATGGTTTTTCATTGGGCACAAACAAAAAACAAAAACAAAAAATGAACACTGCCAGCATGAACATGTCTTGCAAAATGCAACTGTGTATTCTGTGTACTTTTGGTGAACCAGCAATGATTTTTAACCCTACAGAACCAACTGCAACTTGTTGGATTTCTTTACCCAATTTGGTTTTCTGAAAGTAATGATGTAACGCGGCCCATATGAAGCCATTATTCAAAACCCAATTCTGTTCCCTACTGTATGGTGGACACAGGAAGCTCCGGCTCAGGCTCCTGTTTGGGTCACTCCCGCAATGTGCAGAGTTCTTGCTTCTTCTGCCCTCTTCTCCACTCCCACACCAGAAATGTCATGATGATAAAGGAGCTCTACTCCTTGCCTCTATCTTAGCCGCGCAACAGCTACCAGGACATGAGTCCGCTCCAATAGCTTGATATGTGTCCAGCACAACAGGTCTTAGGGATCCCTCAGATCACAGGGAACCCATTGCTATTCTCTGTGTTCTCCTTCTCAATCTGCATCTATTTCTTTATGCATCATGAATGTGATCTGAGATATGGTGCAGATGCTATTAAATTAGGACTGCTATTTCTGTAGGAAACTGCAGAGGTGCTGGGTGGGGAGATAATAATGGATCTGAAAAAAGGAGACATGTTTTCTCAATGTCACTCACTGTCCTTGTGATCTCTAAAACAGAGGTCATAAGGCCATCCCCAGGGACACCAAGGGAGTTGCCTAGGATCCAAGCTGGTACCCTTAGACACTCCTAATTGATTTCCATGATACCGTTAAGCATTTGCCCCATGACGACAATGTGATAGGCTGTAATACGGACCTTAGTGATCAAAACTAAGTATGCAGGAAAAAAAAGAGTGTAGAACAGTTTTAAAAGGGAGAAATGTGCAAAGACAGAATACACAAATTCATCATAAGTAGTATGAAGAATTTCCTACAACACACATGTAATCTAAAGCAAATTCACATGCAAAACTCATTACACATTTAAAAAAATAGTATAATAAAATATGCTTTTTCACACCAAAGTTGATCTCTCTAAAAATGTTAGTGCATAAAAAAAATGAAAAACACAAATAAATAAAGCAAGAAAAAATGAAAGGATGTTCAGTTGAAGGGGATGGAAGATTTTAAGTAAGAGGCAAAAATGGGGTATTTGGTGCCCCAGTATTGAACAGTGAAGGGAGGAATATTAGTTAAAATAAGTTGGCAAACTAATCAGCCATGGTGAATGGAGAACTCCTGACTGGGAGAGGAGAATCATGAACTAATAAATATGTGTTGAATTGACTCCATCGATCAAGACTCCAGCGATGAAAAGCTTGAAAATAGAACTTTTAAGTGGAAATGCAAGGTGCATATTCAATGTTATAAATAGTTTTTTGTCCAGATCAAGGCCAATGTACATGAAAAAGAGGAACATAAGGAGGTGGTTGGATCCTCGATAAGAGGCCGAAACACATGGTGTTGACAGGATATGGCTTAGAAGTACCAGTGATTGAATGCACCCACTGTCACACCAGCTTCACTCCAAGTGTTGAAACAATGGGGAGAAATTGCATTGGGGTGTTTGCGAACAACTAGTCGGAGACTGGCCTAAGATGTAATATTAATGTGGAATCAATACAAAGAATATGATTTTTATCTGATGGAGGATGTTAATTGAAAAAATGCACCTTAGGAATTTGCACTTTACTAACTCCTTGAGCACAAAGAGTGTGATTTCATAAGAAATGTATTTCATGAGAATGGTTTTAGAGTTTTTTTGTATAAAATAAAAAAATAAAATGTACACATCAGTGACCCCAGTTCATTCACAGTCTTCCTTTGAAATGTTCCTCTTGGATGCTGTTTATTGATGTTTTGCTATCCCTGATGGTACGTAAAGCTATAACAACACTAGCTGGTAAAACTATTAAAGTTGTGGATAACTATGGTTATTTGGGCATTCGGTACAACTGTAAGCTAAATTGGAATGATCAGATCCAGGCAAGTGGGTTGGGTGGAAGGTGCAAAGCTTTGGGCAATAGATGGGTTTGCTAAAAAGGAAAATGTCTGGTGGCAGTGCGGTTAATCAGGTGATTGAAATGTATAGAACCCAAGCTTTCAGCTGCTCTCTATGGGGCACACATATGGGGCCCTGTAAACATCATCAATATTGAAAAGAAGGCACATTCCTAAAAGGGCTTTCCATTCAAATATTGTACCACTTCTTATAAGTGCCACTCTTTCCCCCCAAAGCACCTTTCAAATAAAGTGTGGGTACTTAAAGCATGACGGTTCTTGCCCTTTCCATGTACTGTATTACTACATTTCCAGATTTCCAGACATATATCCATCACATCACATAGTCCATTTCCTCTGTTTTTTCTGTATTCCTTTCTCATTTTCTTCAACGATACCCTATTACATTTCTTTTGCCTGTGTTCTGTACTTCTCAATCGAATGTACAACATATGATGGCCAAAACAAGTGGCAGCTGACAGGTCCCTTTATTCTTTAAAAATGCTACTTTGTAGGATAAGTTATTTGAAACTTACATACTGTTGCTTCTTATCAGCAGCTAATCGTGTCAATTCCTCTTTTTCTAACTTTAATTCCTTCTCATCAAAAGCGAATTCCCGCACTATGAACCTGAAAGAAAGCAAGCAACAATTATATGTACAATACCATACTTTAACAAAAAAGTTCAAGAACTAATAAGGCAGTATCTGTAAATTATTAACCCCTGCCACACATCTGTTAGACTTGTATTCTTTTTGCTCAAATGGTTGTAACATATAAATAGTAGAACTTTCTAATATACTATCAAAGAGATAAACAATTTGATTTAGAAATTTGATAGAATAAATGCATCTGTATTAGAACATGCTGTTTTGAATATGTCATTACATCTTTTTTAATTTGTGAAGTATTTACATTCTTTTCCATGCAGGCTGAAATAAAATATTAGTGTATGTTCTTTGCCAGAGCCTTCTAATAAACCGAAAAAGAATATTGCTAAAGAAATAAACGTGCATCAACATTTTTATTGCAAAACAAATGCTTATATTAGACAGCTGTGATCATGCCCCCGAACTTGCCATGACTTCCAGTGTGGGCCACACCACCAGCTACATGACATGGGACCAGAGGGTATTATGGAGGGGATCCCTGGGGCCTCTCAACAGCACGGGAATGGACTGTCAGAGGATCGTCATATTGTTGGAGGCCCAGTGAAAGGACTTTTTTCAAATGAACCTAGAGGTCCGGGGGCTTTTAAGACAGGCCCGGCGGTGTCATGTTAATGTATAGCTACAACGTATACAATCTTCATGGGTGCTGTGGGTGCCCAGTGAAAGAATACAGATTAAACACATAGAACACTTATTGCTATCGGTAAGTGGAGACGGAGTTCTGGCATTTGGTTTTGGAAGTAGGTATCAGTTCATGAATGGTGCAGCTTGACGCCACACAGTCCTTTCCTCTAGCTCTTCTGAGCTCTGACTATCCTATGATCGGCTGGAGGGATCATAGACGCAGAACAAAGGATTACTCCATGCTCAACCTTGTCAACCTTGTTGGAGACAGAGCCGCGGAGGCGGCAGGAGTAGCAGGGATCATGGCTTATCCCCCATGAAGCCACAGTTTAAACCACTTCCTCCGCTGTCCCATGAGGTCTGAGATCAAGCTGTGAGGAGCTACAGCTGAAGCGTGTCACTCCTCAGGAGGTTCGGAGGCGAGGTGAGGCTGGTGGATGTAGAAGTATTATCTGCAATAACTATACTTGACACAGGCCCTCATTAGGACCCTGGCGGAGTGGGTTTACGCCAGCGGTATTCGCGGCGGACCCGTCCGCCCTACTACGAGTTCCCGTAGCGCCATGGAGCCGTTTTCCGCCTGGTTTTTCCGGGCGGAGAAATCCATGGCGCTACGGGACCTTGTTGTTAATTACGCCACCGTATTTTACGGTGGCGTAATTAACACCTTCCCCACTCCCATTATACCCTATGGGGCAAAAATGGGAATGGGGAAGGGTAAAATGGGGAATGGGGATTTACCGCCCGCCAAGGTCGGCATGGGGCGGTAAAGCCGCCAACCCCCATGGCGGTATCGGCAGCTTTCCGCCGTGCTCCATGGTGCATATTGCACCACGATCTCCGCCAGGGTCGTAATGAGGGCCACAGTCATTATAACACATTGTATTTAGATACATTATTTTCGGCCGGTGGTTTTGCCCTGTTGCCTCACTGCATGAAAAGCACATATATTACATTTCTAAGCAGCAAGTGAGTAAGTGAAATCTGTGCTGCGTCACCTTGGTAGTCTGGAGAACAGAATTTTCAAGTCACCTTCTAGCGCACCTGAAGTTAACGCTAACTATAGGTTAAATGATGTTCCAAAAATCATGTTTGTTGTATCATGAGGTTTTTTCTATTCCAAAAATGATCCTCCAAGAATTGTTTTTAAATAGTAGTGCCCTAAGAACAATTTTGTAGGATCATTTTTGGAATAAAAAAAGCCTCATGATACAACAAACATGATTTTTGGAACATCATTTAACCTATAGTTAGCGTTAACTTCAGGTGCGCTAGAAGGTGACTTGAAAATTCTGTTCTTCATAAATTGTGACACACTCGGCAGTCTGAGTGTTACTAGTCACCACCAAACAGCACCCAAATTACCTTTATCAAAATAAAAACACTGTCAACCAAAGACCAATTCGCTATCAATTGTATTTGAGACTGCAAATGTATAAACATTGGTAGTCTGGAGAGTTGTGACATTTAATTATCCTACACAGGCGGGAGAGTGACGAGAGAGTGCACGGAGCTTTGTGTTTTGCTTGGTTTTGGCAGCCTTCTCTCTTTCTGTCTCTCACAGAAACCTTTTATTTTTACCAAGAGTTTACAACTGCTTAAGGGTGCTGGAGCTTGGACAAAGTGTGACGTTTTGTCTACGGCATACAATGTATGCTCTGGATAGCAAGACGGGTGTCACTGATGCCCGATCTGGGGATGCCGTTAATCCTAATACTAACACGGTGTCCCTTATGACTGCCACGTTTTCCAATTTGCAGTAGGTGGGGGAAAAAGACTTTCTGCCTATTCATCGGCAGCGAAATGGTCTGGCCCGGACATGGTCACATTCCACCTGTGTGCTACCTTTTGAAAAGTCTATACCCCCTCTGAAATTGAACAACAAAATGACTATGTTTTTTCTGAAACAAGATAAACAAGATAAATAGGTTCTGTTCTCTATAATTGATTTGGCTTTATCTTTGGAACCAGGAAGGCTGGTAGCAACCCCAAAGGGAGATGAAGCAGATTTAACATAGAAGGAAGCTTATAACCAAATGACATTGACTGCCAAAGATCTAATATCCTCCAGAACTGGGGGCGAGAACGTTTTCTCACTGAACAATGAAAGCAACAACGGATAATTGGTGGCTACTCATCGAGATCTTTTATCTATGACAGATATTCCAGATGATATTTTACTAAGTGCTTTAGATAACACTACATTTGATACTACCCATTTGGACTTCAACGCGTTGCCTTAAATGTATGAACCCTCAAACAACACGCCAGCGCTGGCGGAAGGAGAGTCATTAGATGGACATTCTCATATGGAGTATCAACCTGAATGATCATTCTCACATAATTTCACAACTCCTCTCTTCTCCCCACATTTGATTAATGGCTCGATCCAGCAAATATCCCTGGGCCTCTCACATTAGTGGCACAGAACTTCATCCTGAACTCACTAGTACAGCTCTACAAAAACATCAAAGACTGTCAGTCTGATCAGAAAAACTTGCTACAGTCTATGCGCCTCATTCCGAGGTTGGAGGTAGCCATGGTGCTATTAGCGGTTACCAGTCAATTGGTCGAAAACATTTGGTCGACAGGACAATTGGTCGACACCATTTGGTCGAATGCCAAATGGTCGAATTTTTTTTTTTTTTTTTTTACCCCCTTTTTTTTTTTTGGGGGGGGGGTCCCCCCCAAACCCCTTTTTTTTCTTTTTTTTTTCTTTCCCCACACGAAAACCCACAAAAAATATATATAAATTAAAAAAAAAAATTCGACCATTTGGCATTCGACCAAATGGTGTCGACCAAATTGCAGTCGACCAAATTGCAGTCGACCAATTGACAGGACACCGCTATTAGCGCCATGGCTAACCCCTTACCGCATACCGGGTCCGGGTTCCTGAATGGGGAATTACCAGGCCATTCCAACCTTGGAGGACCCGGTATTTCCCCATTCAGGGAACCCATCCCCATTTGAGCCCCCATAGGGCTCAATGGGAATGGGAACCATGCTAACAACGGGCCTGTTAATAACGGGCCCGTTGTTAGTATGCTGGTCCTTTAGCGGCTCCCACTAAGGGCGCCTGGTAAAACCAGCCGCCCTTAGCCGGACCCGCTAAAGGACCTCGTAATGCGGTCATTAACCCCGTACCGCCCACCTCGGAATGAGGCCCTATGAGTCCAAAGATTAGCTTCATCAAAGGCTATCATTTGGGTGAACAAAGGACGTTACGACAGAATCAGGTGCATCTTGTAATATCTGCTATTGAGCTTGTAGTGCCTTGCCTAGATCACATCGTGACACAGCATGAGTATACACCTTCTTTGTCTCCACCTGCTCGTAATAGACAAAATGGGTCTTGGCTCTCGCAAGTTCCTCTGTAATTTGGGTGTCACTGGAACATATGCTGCAAAGAAGGAAGGGAAGGCAGACAATTTACTGCATACACAACGGTCTCGCAAATCCAAGAAAATGATCAAGAAGCAGTCTGACTCAGACGTTCTCTCGGTAATGGATGTGGTTGATTTGAGTGGGCCACCTGATACTTTGAACTTGGCCCGATCGGTCAATACGCAAGTAACAAAAGAGATCTTCTTTATTGGTGACTCAGAGCCACTACTGAATATTTTGAATTACTCTAATGGAGATGACCCATCTACTGTGGAGACTCAGGGAACCATTCATCATAATGACAATGTGAGAACAGTGGTACCACACATCAACACGTTTTTGAAAGTAAAGCGTGCCAATTTATGCCCCCTCCGGTCATCCAAGATGCCACTGAGACTATTCCACTCATCGGCCCCAAATTGACGTCTATCGAAGGCCCAAAACTCCTCGGTGGTAGACCACCGGTGTTCTTTGAAAGAGTAGGGGGGAGAGGACTAGGTTATTCTGAATTGCTTCAATGGGCCTCATTACGAGGTAGGAGGTAGCCATGGTGCTATTAGCACCATGGCTACCCCCTTACCGCATACCGGGTCCGGGTTTTCGGAATGGGTACTTACCGGGTCATTCCAACCTTGGAGGACCCGATAAATCCCCATTCTGAGAACCATTCCCATTCCCATTTTAGCCCCCATAGGGCTCAATGGGAATGGGGAAGTAGCTAATAACGGTACTGCAATTTGCGGTACCGTTATTAGCTCTGAAGTCCCTTAGCGGGTCCCTTCCTTAACACCTGGTCAGACCAGGTGTTAAGGAAGGGGCCCGCTAAGGGGCCTCGGAATATGGAGGTAAGGGATTACCAGCACCGGCACCCTTACTGGTGCCGGTAATCCCTTACCTCCTACCTCGTAATGAGGCCCAATGTCTTGTCACTATTTGAAACAATTCCTTCCTTGAGGTAGCTTTGTCGGAGCGACATTAACAAGGTAGATTGGTAATGGACACTGTTCTATTGGCAGTGCCCCATATCCTTAGTTTAGGATATGATTGTTATGATTCTCAGTATTGATTTAAACGACAAGGCCACAGTGGACTGTCCGCCTACTAGTCAATTGAACTTGATCGCTGAAAAGGAGGCCACTTGTGATACAGCTTAACCTAGAGCAAAGGGGGGACAGAAGAGTATTTTTTAAATCTTCAACCCTTCAGACTAATATGACAGCTATGAAGGATGGTCTTGGCTAGCTACCACTTTAAAGTCTGGCAAAACATTAAATAGTAAAATCATTAGAACTGGGTCCTAGCTACGAGGCCTCTAAAGTCATCTGTGTCCTCTCTTGGAGCACATGCAGTCATACACATTTATTCAGAAGAGATTCCTTAAATTTGAATCAATTTGACATCATGATGCTCCAATAAACATGGTTAAGAGATTCCCCTTTGCTCGATGCTTACATGTGAAGCTCTGTCCTGCATTCAAGGGACTGAGGGGGGCAACCTTTTGGCAACCTACTTATGTGTGCCAGGAATGGATTAGGAATTTCCTTTGTGGATTGGGAGGTAACCTGTCGACTAATTCAGGCTAGGGAATTAGTATGGGATCCAGTGATTTACGAGATGACTAGAGCACTATTAGTAAATCTTTACTGGAACCCAGAAAATATTACCACTTATGAATTCCTGACTCAAATTGCCTGCGACTTGGATAGGTGGATGGGTGAAAGAGGCTCTGGCTATGTTTTTATTGCAGGTGATCTCAATGGTTTCTGTTTAGAAGAGGAAGCAACCACCTTGGGCATGGGTGAACGGCAAACAAAAGAGCTCTTGCAAGGGGGGGGCAGTTTGCGGTCTGAGCTTATGTGACTTGGGGCCTAATGAGGCTGAATGGTGACCTACAGGGAGATATACCTGCCCATTACGCCTGGGGTATTGGATTATATCTTTATATCCTAAGGGATTTTGGAGAAATGGGTGTCTTTTAAGGTCCCAGGGCTTAGAAAGAGTGATCACTGACTGCTGGTTGCAGAATGGAAGGTGGCCTGCTTAGTGGCTCCATTGAATCCAGTGCATATGGATCAGCAAGTAAATAATGGTAAGAATAGATTAATATGGAACCTTCACTTGATAAAAAAGTTCAATACTCAGTTAAACGCTTTGATCTCAAATGGGCCTAAGGAAATACATGGGGAATATTTTACTCCTGAGAGGTTTCAGGGCTTCTTCCAGAATGTTGTACTTAAATTTGTGCTTAAAAAAAAGAGAGCTAAGGTAAAATTTGAAATGGGGGTGTTAGGAGGAAAACTAGTTTTTACGAGTAAATCTAGTAGCACAAAGTGGTAGCTCAGAAGCTTAAACAAAGATATAAAAACTGGTTAAAAGGGCAACATTTATGATGCTTCAGAGATATTAAGAAGGAATGCTCTGTTCATTGGCCTCCCAAAACATAATTGACTTGGAGGCTGCTAAATAGCGAATGTCAGTCTGAAGCCTAGTCATTGATTAATCCTATCCCTGAAGAAGAATGTATAAAATACTACAGCAAGCTGTACGCAGCCCCTCTTCTGAACTATGTTCTTCCGCCTCAGACCGATGCTTCTTAGGCCATGTCCTTTGTTCAAAAATAGTAAACTGTCTCGGGCACCGGGCCTGGATGGGCTCTCTAATGCTACCTTGAGGGGTGATCCTGAAATGTGGTCCATGATCTTACATAGACTCTTTGTTCATATTATTTCCAGTAGATCTACGCCACCCACATTGAAAAAACCTTACAAAGTCCCAATTTATAAAAGGGGGGTAGAACTGCACCTTAGAATTACTGTCCAATTGCTCCGCTGGATGTGCCCAGCAACATCTTCTCTGCTATTTTATTGTCCAATCTAGAAGACTGGGCCATGTCAGCACAGGTGTAGGATATTATTCAGTATGATTTTAAGAAATTCTTAAGCAACTTGCTAAATAGCCTACTTTTATCACTTTTAAAAAGGAGGGTGAAGAGAAGAAAGCAGCTCATTCATGTGGCTTTCATAGACTTTTCTATGGCTTTCGCACAGTGTTAATTGTGGAAAAAACGTCATGATTGGAGCTGCCCAAGTTTCTTATTAAATATATTGCAATGCTTCTCATCTTCCCCACTCACTGCTTTCTGCTTCCAATCTCTACCCTTTCGCTCCCCTTGAAACCTCTAACCTGCTCCGAACACTGTTCTTACCTCTCTCTTTGCATTCCTCTCCAAGGGTTTTTATACCCCCTTGATACCTTCCGAGGGTCGAACTTCTCAAAATGGGGTGCATATGAGTCTTGGTTTGAATTCTGAGAGCAGATAGCTAGTACTTCATAGCTCATTTATTACAAGTGTTTAATGGTTTTCTCATTCAGCATGTGGAGTGCAGCTGCATCCAGCATCTTGGTTTTGGAGTGTTGCTACACATGTGTGCATGCAGTCATTTGTTTCAATGTGTGAAGCCACAGTGACTTTGCTCCCACAGGTACAACTTTGAGCTGTATAGGCCTTGTAATAGAACTAAAGCAATTGTTGGGCTTTCTGTGTGTGTGAGTGGCAGATGGCAACCTAAGAATGAAGTATGCCTTTTGGAAAGAGAGCTGAAAAGGCAACTTAAACAGCTTTAGCTGTGTCTCTTAAATTAAAAGGGCTAGCAACTCCTTCCTGTTTGAAGTACGCACATGTGTGCATGCGGTCATTTGTTTCAATGTGTGAAGCCACAGTGACTTTGCTCCCACAGGTACAACTTTGAGCTGTATAGGCCTTGTAATAGAACTAAAGCAATTGTTGGGCTTTCTGTGTGTGAGAGTGGCAGATGGCAACCTAAGAATGAAGTATGCCTTTTGGAAAGAGAGCTGAAAAGGCAACTTAAACAGCTTTAGCTGTGTCTCTTAAATTAAAAGGGCTAGCAACTCCTTCCTGTTTGAAGTGAGAAAGTAGAGATAAGCAGAGGATCCTCCTCATACCACCCTGATACCATCATCCACTGGCTCAGTGAAGCACCCACCCCCCTGAGGTAACCCACTAGAAATCTCCACAACCAGGCATTGGTCCTCATTGCATATCTACCCCTCTGGCCCAAGCATGAGGTACCGGTTTCTCCCAGAGTAAAAAGAAAATAGGGGTCAGATTCATGTCTTGTATGGAAATCCAAGGGCAGCTCCAAAACTGTGTAGGTGATCCCTGCCAGCCAACCATGTTGTGTCTTCTGTCACGCGATTCTTTGATTTGGGTGGTCTTGAACCAAGCCTTCATGCGTAAGATATCCGTCCCCAAAGCCTTTCTTCAGGTAGCCCCAGAAGGACTGCCATTTCTACCTTGTAGGATTGGCCTCTCACAAAGAATGTCAACAGTGCTTCAGCAAATACCCCATGTAGCCTGGTATGCAGGGGATAGGGCCTCATTTGTGTGATTTCAGTTATTCCAGGAGTTCTAGGTCAATTCATAGAGCGGTTTGGTGATTGCTGGAAGGCAGGAGGGACATAACATCTAGGTCCTCGAGTCTGATGGTAAAATAACTCCACCCCATTCTTCCTTGGGATAGGAGTTCTTTTTCGTCATGTGTTTAAAAATATAGATACACTGGGTCGAGCCACCAGCATTGGTCAGTTATATGTCTGTCTCGTCTGGGGTGCAAGACCCTGTGGTTTCTCAGCGGATACCCAGGCTGGCTCAAGTGTGGACCTAGCTTGGGGCCATTCTCTTGGTAGAATTGGGGACATAGGATGCTTGCAACTTCCTTCTGATTAGCTAGTGAGGTTGGCAACTTGGGTTCTGTGTGATTTTACTGAAAACCTTTTATTTGAGGCATTATTTACCAAAACAATTTTACTGAAAAAATACCAAATCTTTTATTTATTTTTTTATTTGGGGGGGCTCACCTTCCCAAGCCCCCCATTTCCCCATGTTTTAACCCCCCAACTCCCTCGCCACCTGTTTTAACTCCTAGACCCCCCATATATATATATTTTTTAAAATAAATTCAGTATTTTTTCAGTAAATTTGTTTCAGTAAAAAATGCCTTGAATAAAAAGTTTTCGGTAAATTCATTGGACACCGATAAAAGTATATGAATTTCCTGGTTGGGTGCCTTTCATTCCTGGCTATCTATCTGCCCATAGTACTTTCAATGACAACCACTAGGGTCTGATTATGTAGATGCATCAATGATTGCTATAGTTGCACTGGTAAACTTTGAAAATTTGCTCCAGGATTTTCGATCATTTAAATCCTCCAAACTCAGCATCCCCAACCACTTCTCCAAGAGGAATCAAATTCATTCATGGTGTCCTTTAATTAGTCATACATGATCTTCCCATCAGCATTATGTATTTCGTAAGCTGCTTGTTGGTTCCTGGACAAGAGTGGAAATATGTAGTGGGACCAGCTGGTCTTCCCCCACTTTGCTGCCTCAGCGATCCTTTCAAAGTTGTGGAAGAATATCTGAGCCATCGATCTGGGATTAACTCTGCAAAATGGACACAGGTGGGACTGGTGTCTGAGTCTGAAACTGACCCAGAAAGTCCATCTGGCTCATCACCAGTTTATTCCAGAGGTTATTGCCTGCTTCTCTTCTGGCCTCAGATCCCTGAATTGGGCTGGTAGTCGAAACGATGGGCTGACCTGGTGGCTCTATCTCTTCCTACTTCTGGGTTTGGGGTTTCTGAGGCTAAAACCATAACAAGGGCCTTTTTTTCACCACTCTAGACTAAAGGATGGGAGAGGGATGGAAAAATATTTCTGTTTAATGGGCCGATCTCGCAGCAGTTCTTCTTTTTCCTTGTATTGTAGTTCTGGAAAGCCTGGAACATCAGGTTTCCCCATGTGGGGAAAGGCATTAGAAAGAGGTCAATCCACAAGGAGCCAGGAGACACACGATTTTGAGTGCACTGCACTAGGACAGAATAAAATAGCCATGTGGAGGAGAGTCAGGGGACTTTGAATGCTGCACCCAACAGAAGCAGAGACAAATCCTTAAGCTCCCAAAGCCAAACCTAGAACTTAAAAGGAACGTACAGTGGCAAAGTGACAAACCAGAGAAAGAGCGAGAAAAAGGATCCTAACAAGAAAAGGCAGTTGATGCTTAGCCAATGTTCACTCAGGACAACCTTTTGCCAGTTTGTTATACTAACCCATAGCCACCAAAAACAGTACCAGTCAATCCACAAAACACAGCCTGAAGACCATTGTATTAGAAAATGGCCCAACAGTAAGACCATTCTACTGAATCAAGGGCTTTTTCCAGACTTCAAAGCCCCAATTGCAAGTGACTCTCCAGTATCATCTGCAGTCATAAGCGCAACTGGGACTGTTGACTAGGATTTTGGACAGTGCTTTTGTTTTCATACTTAGCCAGGTGATCAGCCAATATGAAGCACAGTTTGGTGCTAGCTTTTCTCTGGGGACAAATGGCTACCTCATCCAGCAACACGTTTAGCATATGCTAAATAGTTTGTTCATATAATTTCTTCCATAGCTCAGCCAAAAAGCTATTTGGCCACAGGGTTTGCCCGGCTGCATCGGCACTTCAAGATCTCTCCATTGGTGGTTAGATAAGCATTTTACTGGGAGATTTTGGGGTAATTCATAGATTTCAGCGCAGAGACAGCGCACGCGAGCAGCGCAGAGAGGGAGTGTGCGCCACCGTGTGCCAGCCGTGTGTGCTAAACAGCATTCTGGTGCACCGCATATTCATGGAATTTCCAAGACATTTGCAGCGCTGGTGCAGAGAACATCCCGCAGAGCCAGTTACGCCCCCAAGAACACCCCTTGCGCCATTGAAATCCCCAATGCAGCGCAAAGGGCCGTGCTAACCCTGGACCAGCTTACAGGGCCGCTACACTGTAATCGCATGAAAATACTACGTGTTCCCCGCTCACAGCAGACAAAACATGTGAAAATGTACCCTTGCACCCCTCGGAATACGCGTACCCCGCTCGTGCCACGTAAATTGCATAGAAAAAGCACCCCCTGTGGTGTGGGCTGCCTATGGGGCAAGCCCAGGGTGGATGGGCTGCCTGCGGGGTATGGGGAGGGTGAGTGGGCTGCCTATGGGGCATGGCCAGGGTGGATGGGGTGCCTGCATGTATTTCGGGGGCGTGCAGGAAGTTTCACACGCGATAGGCCTTGTGCGAGCGAGGTACGTGTATTTCGGGGGTGCGTGGGAAGTTTCACACGCGATAGGCCTTGTGCGAGTGGGGTGCGTGTATTTCGGGGGTGCACAGGACGTTTCACACGCGATAGGCCTTGTGCGAGCAGAGTACGTGTATTTTGGGGGTACGCAGGGAGTTTCACACGCAAGAGGCCTTGTGCGAGCGGTGTACGTGTATTTCGGGGGTGCGCAGGAGGTTTCACATGCGATAGGCCTTGTGCGAGTGGGGTATTTGTATTTCGGGGGTACGTGGGAAGTTGCACACGTGATAGGCCTTGTGCGAGCAGGGTGCGTTTATTTCAGGGGTGCGCGGGAAGTTTCACACGCAATAGGCCCTTGTGCGAGTGGGGTACATGTATTTCGGGGGTACGCGGGAGTTTCACACGTGATAGGCCTTGTGCGAGCGGGGTATGTGTATTTCGGGGGTGCACGGGATGTTTCACACGTGATAGGCCTTGTGCGAGCGGGATACGTGCATTTCGGGGGGTGCGCGGGAAGTTTCACATGCGATAGGCCTTGTGCGAGCGGTGTACATGTATTTCGGGGGTACGCAGGGAGTTTCACACGCGATAGGTCTTGTGCGAGCGGGGTACGTGTATTTCGGTGGTGCGCAGGAAGTTTCATACGCGATAGGCCTTGTGTGAGCGGGGTATGTGTATTTCGGGGCTGTGCGGGGAGTTTCACACGCGATAGGCCTTGTGCGAGCGGGGTACGTGTATTTCGGGGGCACGCAGGAAGTTTTACATGCGATTTTGCATTGTGGATCTCTCGGGTGTGGCCTTTTCCCCCTCACCATGCCCTGAAGGCAGCCCACACCACAGGGGACTACCCTAAACCCTCACCATGTCCTGCAGACAGCCCACATGGCACCATGCACTTGTGAGCGCACTTGTGAACCCCGACTCATGTCCCCCACTCACCCACCATTGACGGGCACCTGCCAGCAGGCCCCGACTCATGTCCCCACCCACCCCCAGTGACGGGCACCTGCCAGCAGGCCCCGACTAATGCCCCCCACCCACCCCCAGTGACGGGCACCTGCCAGCAGGCCCTGACTCATGTCCCCGACCCAAAAACCAACCCACCATTGATGGGCACCTGCCAGCAGGCCATGGCTAATGTCCCACACCCAACATGTCATCACAATCCAGATCCATGGCCCTTACGGCCAACCAAATCCCAACCCACGCCAGCCCAGTCCAAACACCCAACCAAGCATTCCATCCACTCCAAATTTAAATCCCCATGTCATGATAGATCCCAAATAACCAGTATGCGCGTGAGTACAAGTCCGTCAGACCCACACAATGCCGACACATGACTGAGAAAACCCACATGGTGACATGCACGAAACCAATGAGAGAAGACCACACAAATGAAGTAAAAAATAAAAATGTATTATATACAAAAATAAATGAATGAAACAAAATTACACAAGAATAAAATGATAAATAAAAGGATGTCCGAAATCAAGGAAAAATAAATAATGGTGAAATGAATAAAATGCAAAGAAAAATGCTTCCAAAGTGTCCGTCCATACCACCAAATCCAAAGTCAAAATAAAAACAAAACCATTTCTCCATAGTAAAAAAATTAGGTCCAATCAGGTCCATAACTATATACAATGTAAAAATCAAGGGTCCATGTGCCCAACAATCCAAAGGAACCTAAGAAAAAACCTACCTAATGAATAACTATTAACAAAAAGGCGGGACATAGTCCATGCATCCCAAAAGAAAAAAAAATAAAGGAAACCTATAATTACATAACTATTTACAAAGGCAGCGGTCTAGTCCCATGGCTCACTGTTTGATGTTCCGGGCCAGGGCATCATTGAACTCCATGTCGATGTTCTGGAGGTCTCGCAGGGATGCAGCCATGGAATCCCTCAACTCGCTGCGAGTTTCCTCGAGGCCCTCTGCCCGCCTCAAAGCCCAGTGCATGGAGTTCTCCTCCCTGACCATCCTGAGCCACGCACTCTCCGGCCGCCGCCTCTCCGCATCTATTTGCCAGCTCAACCGATGTCACGCGGAAGACACTCCCAGTCCGGGGTCCTCCTGCCCCTCGGCCGATGCCTGCCCCCAGGGTGTTGATGGCCCCGAGCCATGATGCCTCCCACGCTGAGCCTGCTGCTGCCTCCGACGCAACTACCTCTGTCACCACAACGGCATCCAGGCTGATGGAATCCCCTGGTGCCGTCATGCACGTACCCTGCCCGATGATGCCTGCACATCCTCCATCCGCTGGGGTCCAGTTGGTGGGGTGGCCACCCCTGCTGGACCTCCGACTCCCGACTGCAGCAGGGATGGGATCTCCACCTGGCTGGCTGCGTTTGTTGGGATCCACAGTGGGCCCTGGTGGCATCTGGGCCGGAAGATGGCAGGGAGAACGACTGGCATATAGTGTGCACAGAGGAGGAGAGGGCCGCAAGACTGGCCGACACATGGAGGAAACTCCCAACTGGGCCACGTTGGCACACAGCTCTTCGTGATGACGTGCGTGGTCCCCCCAGGAAGCACGCACGTCATCACGAATGACATGTGTGCACAACGCAACACCAATCAGGACGGACTCCATCGGGTCACGGGTCCCCTCGTCCGCAGGTAGAGGAGTGCCAGATGACGTGGACCTCCCCCCCCACCTGCAGACGGGCCTGGGACGGGGCATGCCTGCTGGTGCATGGTGATGCAGTGACAGTGTCAGGGACAGACACATGCACAGGCACCTCCGTGGTGACCTGTGCTGCCTCCTGCCCCTGGACTGCACCACTTGCACCAGTGGTACCACTCCCACCAGGCCCCATTTGCGGCTCTGTAGCGGCCTCCTCCTCCTCTATACACACCACCAACCTGGATGGCTTCACACCATCTTCCGCCATTGCAAGCCCCTGTGGGGGCTCATCTGCTCCTTCTGCTGCAGCCGTAGTGGCAGACGCGGCATCAGTCCCCTCGCTCCTGGATGATGGAATTTCCTAGGAGGGTGACTGGGCCTTGCGTCTCCGGCCGGTGGAGGCATCCTTGCCGCTTTCCTCCACAGTGCCGTCTCCGCCCTCTTCTTCACTCGCCACTGTGTAAAGGGAGACATTGAACACAAGCATCAGGGTACTGTACAATAGACCCCTAGACAGAAAGCAATAGCAGATGAGTGGCACTGTCAAACGTCACTTCCATCATGTCTACCAACACACATGCAGGAACCGGCATGACACATGCAACAAAAATTTGCATCCATGTCCACTGCACCGTAGAAACATTCAATGGTGGGCTCAAACTCACATGCATCATGGGACATGCTGATCACATGCACACGCATCACTGGAGGGTCATGTATCTGGCCGCGTATGCCCACAGACACAGTGGATACAAGTTTGAGTAGGCTGTGTATCAGTGATTCAACACATCGTCACGGACATGTGTCATGCATCCATGGGGCACACACTACTCTGACACACGGACAAGTACATCATGCATGTCCATGACAGCAGCACACATCTCTCACACCCCAAACATGTCAAAGTACAGGCACAGGCATGCATACATGTGTGCATTCCGCATGCTGCTCAGCATGATGCATTGTAACACATACACCATCCATGTGGGTCACGCCTGACTAGACTCATATGCAGCACCATAATTTCCCTGCACACACACATCAATACATGACCCATGTCACACATGCAGCCGAGTAGCTAACTACCACCACGCTTCAACATGCACTGTTTCAAACGTGAATGCATGGGCACTTACCGCTCAACTCCAGACGGGCCTGCATCCTGAGGATCTGGTGGTGAAGCACTGGGTGAATGCGCTCCAGGACCCTCATCTGCTGGGTGGTAAGATGGGCCCGGTGCCCCACTGCATCTGCTGCCTCCAATAGACACCGGGCCTTCTTGAGGGTCCTGGATTTGTAGTCCTCCCAGCGCTTCCGGACGTGTTTGATATCGCCGGGTGCCACCGCCTCCGCATTGATGGCACCCACTATGTCCACCCAGATCCTCGTCCGTCCTTCATTGTCGGCACGCAATGGTGTGAAGAGGGCATCATAATGCCCCAGAACCTGCTCCACCAGGATACCAACTTCCTATCACTGAAGCTGGTAGCCGTCTGCCTCTCTGGCTGGGGGTTGCCAGTGGTCTCTGATGGTGTTTGACATAGCGACCCCAGAGGCAGGTGTGTGTGGGCAACTGGGTCCTGGGGCTGGGCTGTGGAGCGATGGAACTTCAGTCGGGAGTCCTCTGTTCCAGCAGGGGTGGTCACAGCAACTGGACCCCTGCAGATGGCAGATGTGCAGGCACCAAATGGCAGGGCACAGTGGCAGCAGGCAAGCAGGCAGCAGTAGCAGTAGCGTGGGAGGCTGCTTGGGGCTCTGGGTGGCAGTTATTCGGCTTTCTGGGCAGGAGCGGGGTCTTCCGTGTGTTGTCGCGTGCCCAGCTTGATACGGAGTGATTTGGCAGATGAAAAAACTGCAAGTCAGCGTGTAATTCGAGGAAAGGCCCTTAGCGCATAAGCACGTCTGTGACGTGACACGTGAGGGCGTACCCCTGGCACGGGTTGAAGGTTCCACGTAGGTTTCCATTGCTCTGTACGTGCTTTTCGTGGAATGCGGTGCGTGTGTTTTCCAGGCATTGGGGTTCACACGCGATTACTTCACAGTGGGTGGGTGTTGGCTACGCGTTCTTCTACTACACGCAAGGCAGACGGTGAGTCGCACATGCTATTTTTCCCACTGCGGGTGTCCCTGTTTGTCGCATACCCCTTTTTTTCCACCCATACTAGCCTGCGTATTGATCATGTGTGTGTTTTTTGGGTTCCTGGCTGCCACAGCGTACTCCGTGTGTTTTTTACACGCACGTGGGCTACAGGGGTCGCTTATCTCTTTTTCTTGCTTTTATGGGATGCCTGTGCATTGCGTGACAAGTCATTTCTCCTAGGGGGACACAGAATGGGACATTCATCTTAGCTGTATATACGTGTTTGTTTTTTGCGCACACTTTTGTAATGCGCAGGGACGCTACCGCCTGCCTTCGTGTGGCAGACGTGTTTAGGCCTGTGTGTGTCCTTTTTGGCGCATGGGTTTCCCCTGTTCGATTCCATGAATACGTGTTGTTAGTGTGCGTGTGGGCGTTGTGGGTATTTACCTCCCGTACTTCCCCCGTAACGCCCACATTTTCACGCGTTGTTCCCCATTGCGCGTGTTACGCCCCATGTTCCGCCTACTTTTCTTGTGTACGCTACACATTGTGCGCTTTCCCTGTGTGCATCACGCACAGCGTTTAGTGACGTGTTCGCCCGCGTGCGCCACCCACGGATTTGGCGCACATCCCAGGGTTTACACGCACAGCGCATTCCATGAATCGACATACGGCTGCGTGCGTGGCTTTAGCACGCGTGCACTGCGATTTTCACGCTTGCGCTCCCCTTTTCGGCGCACATTTATTCCATGAATTAAATGTGCAACCCTCACATTGTGACTGACTGCTGGCTCTTTTGGATTTATAGAAGGACTAGCAGGTGTGCATGTGCTTTGCATGGTAATTCCTACTTCAGTCCTAGTTTGAAGTTTATTTAATTAACTAAATCAATGCTTCTTTGTATGAAATACTGCTAGCCTTTCCTCTAGGAGCTAGTGTGAACAGATTGTCTTTGTTTCCAACTCTGGAGCAAGCGACATAAAGCTGACCATGAGAAAAGCACGAATCCCGTAAATCGGTTCCAGTTACTTTGAGTTGGAGCTTTGAGATTGCGCAGCAACATTATTGGTGTCCTGATCTACAGTCGGGGCAGCAGCGATTTCAACATAAGTGCCGTACTTGTAGGGCTGAAGCATGTAATCTTGAAGTGTTGTACCTGTACATGTATTTATGAAGCATGTAAGCTTCGTACTGTTGAGATGGTATACATTCATCAACTTCCGGGGGATATGAAGTTTCTGTAATTATCCTGAGAGATTTGCCACAATTTGACAGACAACGTCATTGCAGACACTACTGAAGAGACATGCACAGTTTCCGGTCACTCGCCTCACTACAAAAGCACTGTATTGTGTCACCCGCATGACTTCAAATGTGAGTGCCGCTAATGTCAGCTAGAATGCTGATAGTGTGGAAAGTTCAGGAATAATGAACTGCTGAGGTTTTCATGAACTGCTGAACTATAGGAACAACAAATGTAGAACTATGGCAGAACCACAGCACGAAGAGCCATATGGCAGGGCTAAGCATTGCAGACTGCTTGAAAAAATAATAAATAAGAAAAATGTATATTTTATACTTTATACACTATCTACACCATGGAACCTACCCACATGCCAAATTCCAGGTGTGTAGCATGTCGGGAAATATGCTGGACATTTCAAACAGACACACATACATATCCAAGCATTGCAGACAGTGTAAAAAAAACTGCTTAAAAAAACAATTAGAAACATTTATATTTTATACTTTTTACATTATCCACACCATGGAACCTACCCACATGCCAAACGTCAGGTGTGTACCAGGTTGGGAAGTTTGCTAAACATTTCAAGCAGACACACACACATATCCACACATGTCCCTTTTATATATATATAGAGATTAGTAATCAGCAATCTGTCGTTTTGGCCTGATTAGGTGACACAGATGTTTTTCCTTGGTCCCGGGAGCCAGAAAAGTATTTATTTCCTTTTGTGATGGTCAACCAAACCAGGACCTTTTGGCCTTGTAATCATATTCATACACTCTACTATTAAGAGTTTATTGTGCCCTCTTGGCTGTATCCAGGCTAAATAATATATACTGTTCCCCTAACCTTCTCATTTCCTCTTACATTGCCGCCTCATCCATTACTGTCAGGGCCTTAATGTCTGATTCAGGCACATCTTCCTCCAGCTGTGCCAAGCTCCCTTGATTGTAGCTTTACACAGGACTCATCAACCCTCATTTTACTCCTTAAAGTAGACTTGTCTGCTTCCCAGAGAATCATATTATAGTCTGTGGATAGAACATTGACATTGCCTAAGTGGCCACCTCCTCATTCAGAAGCTGAAAAGTCACCATCACTTCCGGTTAGACCCCATCAGAAATAACACACCCACAGTAATGGGGAGTTGTCCAAAACTCCTCTGAGGATGAAGCGAACAGCCCCTATTTTGCTTTTCGTTGCTGGATCATAGAAATTGTAAATTCTAGAAAATGTAGACTGCAAAAAATCAATATGTTATATTGACATGGTGCTTCTCTCTCTCCACATATCTGCAAGGCACAATGAGTGACGACATTCACCTTCATCTATGCGCGTCCTTCTGTCAACCTAGTCCTAGAGGTGTCTTCAGACTTGAGCATTAAGACATTAAAACCAGTGGCAGCATGGTTTGAAGCTCTCGCAGATGGGTGATAACAGCAGCTGAGGGGAATGGACGTCCATTATTTTACGTCCACCTTTCCTAGCTTAACCATCATGACTATGAAAATCCGTCCAGAATCTCTGCAAACCCTCTGAATCTGGAGAGGCGGGGACCTTTTACACAGATTTATCATGCCACTGGACTCCCATGCATGTTGACTTTTGTCATAGTGATCTCCCCACGAAAACTGATGGACAATCCCCTGGAGTTTAGATGCATACATTACTTCCAAGATTGATTTAGAGCTAAAGAAAAAAAATGAAGCTGCTCTCACCACGTGATCTTTTCACATTATCGAAGACGACATGGTCGTTCCATGACAGAAATGCCAGCAATTGTTCATTCATTTCACTGGTCATGTTTGCCCACAAGTTGGTGACATTCAGGAAGGTTTGCTGCTGTAAGTACCAATGGTCCTTTCTTCAAACCTGTTGCAAAAATGTACACAAACCAAAACTCCTCACACTTCACAAGCCACAGAAATATCTGTTACCAATGTAACCTATCCCTTCATCTCCCCCATACTTGACCTCCATGTTACAGACCTTAGTGGTTGGGTGTCAATCTGATGTGATTGTGGGTGGGATGGTATGCTATGTCGTTTGGGGAGATGTTGGTCCCCTGAGATAAGAGTTGTATGAGAAGTCAAAGTCTCGCAGTCTGGCAGTGTTTCCTATTGGAAACATCCCACAACAGCCACCCCTCACGCCCCCACTGATCTGATCTCGTCCTGGCAGGACCACTTAGCTAGTCCCTTCAGGTACTGCAAGATGTTCTTGACCTGTTTGATTTTCTGCCCCACACCCTGGTTGACACCAATCCCTCCACGGTGCAGACCTTGGATGGGTCCAGTGATATTAGTGCTGCTAAGGAAGAACCTGCCTGAAACCTGATGGGGGTCAAATGAGGCATCACCCAGCAAGAACCCCTCTCACTGCGGAGTCTGTGTTTGTGTCTCCTTAAATTTGTCTTTTGGCATGCCTTAAAAGGTAATAGGGAGGGGCTTTGAATTAAGTGCACTGCTATGGTATTAATTTACTAGAGCCATGTACATGAAGATGAAGCAACACACAGTGACATTTCTGTTCTCAGTTACCATGGAGGTTGGGAGGGGGTATATAATAATAATATAATAATAATAATAATAATAATAATAATAATAATAATAATAATAATAATAATAATAATAATATTTTGCGTTTTCTATAGCGCTACATACTGGTGATAGTGGTTTCACAGTACTTTGGTAAGCAGGTGTTAAAATGACCAATTATTATTCGCAATTGTGGTGCTCTTCAGAGGGATATAGACAGGAGGCCACCCACAGAGTTTCGAATGCTTGTCCTTTGCGGATTTTCCTCCTCATTAGAAGGGATGTTTAGGGTCGAACTCTCCATCTGTACTCTAGCAGAGAATTCATATTACCACAGAAAATAGAGCATACATCTATCCACCGAGGTTGGCTGAAAAGAGGTGTAATAATTAAAGGATAGGTTCTCTCAGGAGTTTTATTTGACCAATCAACAACGCATGTATCAAATTACACTTTAAGGGGCCCGATTTATGCTAGGGTGTGCAGAAATCCTGCAAAGCCAGTGCGTCCAGAAAGCCTCTGCACGAGCTTGCGCGCAGAAGTTATTCTGCAAGCTCTGTGTATTCATAGAATTGTTAGAGCAAAGTAAACGTATATGCATGTCGAGGCCGGAATGCCTCCAACAGGCCTCCACGCAAAGCAAAAACAGCAAGTAAAAGCTACCTTTGCGTGCTCTCTGTGCACAAATACATGCACCCTTTAAACAGTGTGTGGGGTCCCCCGCAAGCAGGCCTGCATCTCGGGGAACCTGCGCGGGCTGACACCCCGACACCATGCATACGATTTATCGTAACTCAGGTAAAACTCGGAAAATCTGCTTGCAAACCCCTGTAAACCGTTCCTGCACCCTGCTACACTGCATACCCCTATGTTAGATCTGAATTATGGCTGGGTACATGCACCCTTAAATTCAACACCCGATCTTACCTCTGCGTGGTGAATCCTATGCACAAGTGTCTGAACACCTACCTTCAGGTGGTGGACAGTATGAGGGCTTTGCGTGGCCATTTCCCTGCCGAGAGTTTGTGCAGTTGGATCCATGAATACGCATCGTTCCATGCAATAGTGGGTGTGCAATGGACTGCCTGAGGGCCGCCCCTCGTAACGCCCACATTTTTCCTTGTTATTCCTCTTTTTCCGCATTCCGACTCCTACCCTGCCCTCTGCCCAAGCCATGCCCACGCTCTGTGTGGTGTCTCGTGCAAGGCACTCAGCTTCTTGCAGTGAAGTGCTGAGTCTGCGTGAGGTCCATCCAAAGTACAAAAAAGTCCTGCGCAGTCGATGAATCGACAAACAAGATTTTGCATGCGTTTTGGCATGCAAAGTCCTGATTTTCCGCACAAATCGGGCCATAAGAATACTCACTGACACACCATTCCATACCTATAATGTCTGTTCCACCAGTTAATTGGTTAACGTTCATTCTCAAATGTACAGTTTGAAGGTTTATGTGTATGTTCGTATTTCACATTACGCATTATGACTCCCGTATGCACGCAATAAATATATATAAATTCACATTTTCTTACATGTTAGTATCTCGACTTTGACTGTAGGAATTTTCAAATGTTTTTAAGCATGCACAACTTAAAGTGTGCATGTGGCCAAAAATCTTGCAAATCGAAGCAGGCAATTTAGAGAAATTGTGTTCAGAAAATTCATATTTTCCATGGAGATCTCCATTCGAACAAAGAGTAAACATTTGTTTTTTCCATTGTCTAATACATTTTTAACTACTGCATGGATCGTTACTAAATTCAACATGCATAATTGGATAGGTGAAGAGCAGTTGCATGCCATATTTGGTGAAGATCCAATCATATGTTTAAAGGGTAAAGGAGAAAGCATGTTCCCATTTATCTATGTAACTGGCAATGTAACCATAAATGTACTGCTGTGAATCAGCAACCATATATATATATATATTTCACTGAAAAAAAATTGTTAAAGGGACATCATGGCTAAGTTGCACTCATAGAAACCTATGAAATTAATTGAAAAAAAGTTGTTAAAGGGACATTATACTTACAATATAAAATCAAAAGAGCAAAGAAATTCACCAGTTATGGTAAGCTATGCCACCATAACTTGCGCCACCACCATGCATGCACTGCTAAGACTAACACCCAGGACATCAAAGATGATATCACAAATGGCATCATCACTGGTAAGATCACATGTCCAGGCAGTTGTTTTTGTTCACTGACAGTAGTAGTTAGAGGACTTGATCTGGTCATACTGCATTGAAAACATGATAGATATTCTAAAGGTGCTGTATATGTAGACCAGCACTATATATAAATATATATTATTAATAATTTGTCTTTTAAATAGATGAAAGGACTATATAAACCTCTGTTAACCATATTGTTCTACGTTCTTAAGGTACTTTCATTTGGGGTTGGCTCGAGCTCATGGTGCACATGCATGGAACAATAATCAAGTCCCAGACAGACAATACAATTTTAATAGATGATTATAAACTCTAATCGCATTGTCATTTTCTGGTCATATTATTTATTTCCTCCTTACTAGAGTTTCCCAGTATGTGCCTCTGATTTGAATGCATTGATGCTCCACATATACATTTTATACTAACACATGTAGTAATTCTTGTATTGTTAGCTGTTGATTCCAAGTTTAAAATTAGTCAAGATTTTGATAGGCTTGGACTGATGATTCTACTGGCCAAACATACCAGATGATGAATACTTTACTTCTATGGTCCATGCTGCAGCCATTGCTATGTGTATGTATTATTAGATTGCTGTATTAACAACAACACTTCAGTAGAACGTTTCTTTTTCAATAAGTACATTTTGTGATACATGAAGTAGTTCATGAGAGGCCTCCCGATCACCCTTCAGATGTTGCTAGCAACACTTTAAACAGAACACCTTGTAAGGACTTTTCACCAGGATCGTTACAGAGAAGTGTTGTCCTATGATGTCATCAGTGATGCCATTGATGATGCTGCCCTGGTTATAAGTCTAGCAGTGCATGGCGGTGGCGTGTGTTATGGTTGCACAGCTTACCATAACTGGTGAATGTTTTTCTGATTTTACCTTGCAACCATAACGTTCCTTTAACAAAATTTTTTCAGTTCATTTCATAGGTTTTTAGTAGTGCAATTTAGCCATAACGTCCCTTTAAGAACCTTTTTTCAGTAAATTTCATAGGTTTTTAGTAGTGCAACTTGACTGTAACATCCTTTTAACAAAGTATTTTCACTGAATTTCAATGGTTTTTTTAATAGGTGAAAATGTGCCATGATGTTACAGCACTATATATAAGTATATATTATTAATAATTCCTCTTTTACATATATGAAAGATCTAGAAAGCTCCTTCAACAAATATATTTTTGCAGCGCATACTGATGTGTTTCATTTTCAGCAGCGCATGCTGGGGCTGCAAGTCAACGAGGAATTGTCTATGGCATGAGACTCAACTATGACCCTATCCCCACCAAACCATCATCTTTATCCACTGCACCTAGCCTGCATCCTACTCCAGTGTCCACTATACCCCATAATGTGAGCAATGGCCAGAGTTCATGACCTGCAGTGCCCATAATCAATGGGCATGGGCTTTGGCAATGCCTAGGCCCCAATAAGCAAATCAGAGTAGACATTTGTCCTTGCCGGGGTCCAGGCCCATTCCCCAGGCACCAAAGATATATCACTATTTTTTTATCTACATTTTGATACTTTGGAAAAAATAAAATACAGGACAGATTAGCAGCATGTGTTCAGGTTCTTGCTGATGCTCCTCAAACAAGTTTGCTGCAAACCCGTCCAGCACTTCAGGCTGTAGCCACAAGCAGAATATTATTTGCATTTTATTGCCCAATGTCACCTCATAGCCCTGGTGGTCACAGCTAGTGGCCAGATTGTCTGGGGCTTATCCAAACAATCTGCCCACTGTCCACGGCCACAGGTTATACCTCAGGCATGAATGTTATGTCACTATTGTTTGTATCTACGTTTTGACACTTTAAAAAAAATAAAGCAAAGGTCAGATTTGCAAAAGCATGCTTTTGGGTCCTTGCCAATGCTCCTCGCACAAATTTGCTGCAAATCTGTCCAGCACTTCGGGCTTTAGGCACAAGAATTATTTTTCCCCATTCAGGGCTATCCCGATTTTGGGACCCCCCCCTACAGTTTTGCCCCCTCTTGACAAAAACCCTTAAAACCTTTTACAAACATTCAAATTTGGGTCTATAATCTTTTTGCAGACATTTATGCAGAGTCGTCAAACTGCGGTAGTTATAAGCCATCTCAAATGTTTGGGACCCTCCTCTAATTTTGTCCCCTCTTGACGAAACATTCAAAGTTGGGTCTATATTTGTGTAACAAAATCTTGTGCAGTTTCATTGAACGGCACCAAAGTTATAAGCCATCTAATGACTACTCTTCACCGACACTGTAGTGCACACATATGCATGGATGTCCTCGGACATTTGTCAAATTTGCTAACATCAGAGCAATGTCCCAGAACATCTGTTTGCGGACATTGACGAAGAAATAAACACCCATTTTGTGGCATTTTCTGTACATATCTCATCCCATCCTCATCACTGCTCACCTCCCCAGAGAGAGTTTAATTTGTTTGACAAGTTTAATGTGTTTTTTAATATGTTTTTACCACGATGTTCGTGGACTACGGGACGCAGTTTGCAAATTCAACATGGCGTCCATTTCAAAAGTTTTGACACACCTCACGTTTCTCAATTGACCAATCAGCAGCTGCATATGACGTCCTTGGATATTATGCGACTCTCTGATTGGCTCAGAGGAGTCCGAGGACACTGAATCAGGACTTAAGCCTGCAGACCAGATGGAGATATCACTAATTTTATTTTTACCATCTTTTTTGGTATTTTTAAAAAATCCACTGAACAGATTAACACCAAATTTGCAGAAGCAAGCTTTTGTGCAAATCTATCCAGTGGTTTGGGCTGTTTCTGCCAACAAAATCTTTTTCCATTCATGTCTATCTGGATTTCAAACATTTTGGGGCCCCCCATAGATAAGCCACCCCACCCCATGGCAAAACTGCACCGGACTTTACAAAAGAAATTCAGAGTCAGGTCTTTACTTTTTTTTTGCAAAACTTCATGCAAATTGAAACAGTGCCTAAGTTCTATGCCAGACAAAAAGGGAAAGGCAACGTAACCATAACTACAGGGTCGCTACCGCAGATCCTATGATAGACAGAGATACACACACACACACACACACTGAAAGAAATCCAATCATGCAAAGTGCTGGAGGTGGCGTGCCAGAGGTGTAAAGGGTTGTTGCAGGGAAATGATAGGATGGGCACTCTGTGGATGCAGTTGCCATGAAAAGATTTTGAATGAGAAATAGTTTAAACAAAAACAGCAATATCAGCAGAACAGGATTCTGCTAAATGGTCCAAAACACTTGAAGAATTAAGCACACTAATTGACAATCATAGGAAAGACATCTTGAAAACAAAGCAAAAGAAATTTAAAAGAGCTACATACAAAATAGTCTAGCGCTGGCTTGAGGAAACATCTATTTATAAGCGTGCGCTATACATATGAATCAGTTCTCTAAACCTGTTCATTCTAAATTGTCTGTAATATCCAGGTCAGCAGGAGCTTTGTCCCCGATAAGGTTTCATCAGACGAGGAAAGCCGAGCAGCCGGGCAGTCTTGCTTCGTGCAAACTCTTCTATTTTCAGAGCTTTCAAATTAAAAATGCATTTTAAAAATGAACCGGCCTCAACACAATTTTAGTCCGGATACGAAGAATTTCAAATGAAATCTTCATTTAAACCGCTGTATCAGAATACAACATTACAAACATTTATCAATGCAGTAGAGCATGATAAGTCGAATTTGAAAAGTCATATTCCAAATAAAGCATGACAAAAAAATGAATATCTGACAAATCACCATAAA
Source organism: Ambystoma mexicanum (assembly GCF_040938575.1). Lineage (NCBI taxonomy): Eukaryota > Metazoa > Chordata > Amphibia > Caudata > Ambystomatidae > Ambystoma > Ambystoma mexicanum. The sequence continues at coordinate 454,864,324 of NC_090927.1, forward strand.
ATAGGCTGACAAAGGTGATTTACTCTTTCTGGATACCAGTATATACAACAGGATGTTCTACGAAAACTGAGTGATACAGAGACATAATTGTCCTTACGCTTTTGGTGAAATATGTTGATTAATCAACAAGGTCATCGACATGGCCATTCATCGAGGCTGCAAAAGCCTCCGAGCTTCTATCTAAAAGAAATCTGGAAATTCACCTTTTATATGCACTTCCCAAAATTCCCAAGAATCGTGACTCCCCACCAGGGCGCCTTATTGTGCCCAATGTGTTTTTTTTTTTTAACCTATTGTCCATTACATTGATGAATTATCAAAACATGCCATCACCAAGGGACCCCACTAGCCCTTGGTGATCAGCAAAATCAAGGAAATCTGCCGCATTTGCCGCTCTGCGACCGTGAAGCCCAGGCTACCCCTCATCTCCATTAAGCTACATGAGGGAGAAGCCCTTCTAAAATGGCCGCCCAGCCCACTGATCACATCTAAGCAGCCCTGCCATATGCTGCTCCACTCACCAATTGGCCCCAGCTCCCCTCATATCAGCCAATCCGTGTCCGGAGGCATGAGCCGGCCCACCTCCTGGAAGGCACCGACCGCAAGGCTGAATCCTGTCCTAGCCTGTCCCAGCCTACCCTGCCATCTGCCAGAACCCCTGCTCGAATTGGCCCAGCCCACGCTGCCAAACACTAAGGTAACTCTTCTCAGACCAGCACTCAGCTACTGACTTTGCCTTTACTGGCCTCCAGACTTAAATATCCGAAATACGCTTGCTACATAGCACCCTGCGCATGCTCCCGTGCCTCATAATGTGCACTATCACAGTGAGCACACTTGACAAACAATTCAACTTGCGTAGTCCTGCGTTGCCTTTACCTAGCCATTGCGTAGCCATTGTGATGCCCTAGCCATTGTGTAGCCATTGTGTTGCCCTAGCCACTGCGTAGCTATTGTGTTGCCCTAGCCATTGTGCAGCCATTGTGATGCCCACATCCAGCCATTGCGTAGCCCTAGCCATTGTGTAGCCATTGTGATGCCCTAGCCATTGTGTAGCCATTGTGTTGCCCTAGCCACTGCGTAGCCATTGTGATGCCCACATCCAGCCATTGCGTTGCCCTAGCCATTGTGTAGCCATTGTGATGCCCTAGCCATTGTGTAGCCATTGTGTTGCCCTAGCCACTGCGTAGCCATTGTGTTGCCCTAGCCATTGTGTTGCCCTAGACATCGTGTAGCCATTGTGATGCCCACATCTAGCCATTGTGCTGCCCTAGCCATTGTGTAGCCATTGTGATGCCCTAGCCATTGTGTAGCCATTGTGTTGCCCTAGCCACTGCGTAGCCACTGTGTTGCCCTAGACATCGTGTAGCCATTGTGATGCCCTCATCTAGCCATTGTGCTGCCCTAGCCATTGTGTAGCCATTGTGATGCCCTAGCCATTGTGTAGCCATTGTGTTGCCCTAGCCATCGTGTAGTCATTGTGATGCCCACATCTAGCCATTGTGCTGCCCTAGCCACTGCGTAGCCATTGTGTTGCCCACATCCAGCCATTGTGTTGCACTAGCCATTGTGTAGCCATTGTGTTGCCCTGGCCATTGTGTAGCCATTGTGATGCCCTAGCCATTGTGCAGCCATTGTGTTGCCCTAGCCACTGTGTAGCCATTGTGATGCCCACATCCAGCCATTGTGTTGCCCTAGCCACTGCATAGCCATTGTGATGCCCACATCTAGCCATTGTGTTGCCCTAGCCATTGTGTAGCCATTGTGTTGCCCTAGCCACAGCGTAGCTATTGTGTTGCCCTAGCCACTGCATAGCCATTGTGTTGCCGTAGCCATTGTATGCTCTATAAAATGATCCCCATTTTCATCTTCCTGATCACCCTTTGCTCCACAATGACAACAGCAAACCACCCACTGCAGTCTATGCCTACTGCAACATCAAACTCTGATGACGAGCCCCGACCGACCAGCACCCCAGACACTAACCCACAACCCTTAAAGATACCTATCACCCACCACCTCATAACAAATATCCCATGCAATACCTTAAGTAGAAATGCCAAGTTACGATCAAGACTACCCAAAATCTTTCAACCCCAGCCAGACTAGCCACCAAACCTAGCAATACAAGAAGCCTCCAATGCAATGCCCCCAAACTAGACACCTCCCCCACCAAAAGAGACTCACACACGCTAACAGTCCCATTAACAAACATCGCAAATCAAGCAATAGAGCCACCAAAAAGAAAAGCCATCTCACCCCTGCGACACCCAAACCAAACATACCTCTGAAGGGTGCCCTTATTAATGCTAGATCATTAATAGCACATGCCACCGAAATTGCCGATCTCATCCAAATAGGCGATTATGACCTTCTAGCCATAACGGAAACTTGGCTTCACCAACCAGCAGGACCCGCTTTGATGCTTGCCCTGCCCCCTAACTACAACATTCTCCGGGAGGACAGAACCAACTCTCGAGGAGGCGGCCAAGCCATCATCGCTAAAAACAATCTCGCCATAAAAATAGAAACGCCCTCAATCACCAAATCTTGTGAATCCTTAAATGCCAAACTCTCAACATCACCTTCTCAATCTATCAACATACACCTCATCTATAGTCCACCAGGTCCCCTTGGAACCTTTGAGGAGGACATCTCTATGATCCTCTCAAACAATCTAAAAAACTCATCGCAAGCCATCCTCCTGGGTGACATGAACTTAGGTTTCAACGACCACAAAGACTTACAAGCGACTAACATCGCCAATATCATCACAGAACTGGGATTTACCCAAAGAATCTCACAACCTACCCACCAAAAAGGTCGAACACTCGACTGGGTAGCCAACCACAACTGTAATGTAACAATTACCGATGTCTGCCCACAAATCTGGACAGATCATGCACTAATAACCTTCCTCATAAATGAAAACACCACCCAACCCAAGGAAAATATTTTGCCCCCCTACCAACCAGAAATAAAAAAAACATAACTGCAGACAAACTGCTACCACTTATCCTCCCAACTCTAAATTCCTTATCTGAATCACTAAACCCAACAGCCCTAGTGAACGAATTCAACTCAACCATGGCCATAGCCTTCGACTCTATCGCCCCGTTGAAAATGAGAAAAAGAAAGCCCAGAACACATTTAAACACTTGGTTCATCCCTCACCTCAAATCCCTAAGAATTGAAAAACGCAAATACGAATCCGCCTGGCGACTAACTCCATCAGAGACTAACAAAGTAGCTCTCATCAGTGCCTCTAAGATCTACAAAAATGAAATAAGGAGGGCCAAAAAAGAAAACTTTAACAACAGAATACTACAGGCTAAATCTGGAACCAAAGAGCTATTTCTTATACTAAAAGAACTGGAAAACCCTATCCCTACTCCAGACAACTGCGATAAAAATAAAAACGTGGTGTTCTAACATCCAAACAACAAAATTGCCACACTCCAAACCAAAATTGAGAAAAAGAAACAAAATATACCCCCTTCAAACAATCAAAGTGGTAAACCACCTACCTCTACCAAACCAGAACATAAATTCAACTTCACCAAAGTAACCATCCTAGAAATTGAAAAAATAATACTCTCGCTCAATCCAACCGTCGAGGCGACATATGCCCAGCCCAACTGATAAAAGACGCGGCCAGAGACCTATCCCCATTTATCTCCAAACTTATTAATGCTTCCTTTGCATCAGGCACTATACCAGACAATCTTAAACAATCATGGGTCCTCCCCCTCCTTAAAAAGCAAACCCTGAACCCCGCCATCCCGACTAACTACAGGCCAATCACTACGGTACCATTTCTGCTAAAACTCCTAGACAGAGTGGCCTACCTACAGATCCAGAAATATTTGGAGATGCACCAACTATTAGGCACCAGGCAGTCAGGCTTCAGGCCTCAACATGGTACCGAAACTGCGCTCATCGATCTCAAAACCCAAGTCGATGTGCTGAGAGATCTTGGAAAAACTGCCCTACTCCTCCTACTGGACCTCTCAGCAGCATTTGACTTGGTGGATCGTGATGTGCTCTGTACCCACTTGGAAACCGCGGCCCACTTCTCCACACATGCCATTGCATGGATCAGGTCATTTCTAAGCGGCAGAACCGTGAGGGTTTTCTCCACCTCCACAGAGGCTGACCCAGTACCTATCACATGTGGCGTCCCCCAGGGATCCTGTGTCTCTCCGACTATGTATAACATCTTCACGAAGCCCATGTTCGATGATCTGGACCTTCTGGGTGTCACCTACACAAACTATGCAGATGACACTCAGATTCTCATCCCACTTTCGGGGGATTATGAACAGGATTTGGCCTTGGTGAACAGAATATATCTCATCATCCAGGCATGGATGACCCGTCATGGTCTATGCCTGAATGATGACAAAACGGAACTCATCATACTGGGGAACACACAAAATATCAAAAGACTGACTGATGACTACTCATCATTTGTCATAGATGGCAACACCATTAAAGTAGCGAAAGAAGTAAAAACACTAGGTTTTCACCTCGACTCTTGCCTCTCTCTAACAAAGCAAGTGAATGCGATGGCCTCTAGCACCGCTTACACCTGTAGGCTGATTAGAGCAGCTAATCCATATCTATCCACCGCCAGCTGCCTCAACCTATCAAGAGCCCTGGTATTGTCCAAATTGGACTATTGCAATGCACTATACATAGGGTCCAATAAACGCACACTGCAAAAAATCCAAACCCTGCAGAACAACGCCCTTAGAGCCGCCCTAGGAATCCCAAGAAGAGATCATATCTCAGACGTCAGAAGACAGTCTAACTGGCTATCCACAGCTGACAAAATTAAACTCAAAACAGCATCATTGACTTTCAAAAGTATTAATGACCTAGCCCCCAAATACCTAACAGAAAGATTCAAAAGAAGAACTTCTAACAGACCTACCAGAGAAGCATACACCAACCAACTAGCTGTGCCCCCATTTAGGTTGAGCACAGCCGGAGGCATCAGCTTCCCCGTCAAAGCGGCCCAGCTATGGAACTCCCTCCCATCATCCTTAAGGTCTGACCAATCTTATCCACACTTCAGACTTAATTGCATTAAATGACTCAAAGAAAAGTACCTATAACTGACTACACTAAGACCACTCACGTCTGACCCACCTGTTAATCCGCAGCTGAACGCATACCTCCTTGCTCATCACCCCCGCTTAACCCACCTTGCTCCTTGACATTCAATGTAAACTGTGTATACACCCCTGTGTACAATCACCTGTGTATGTAACCATGTATATTGTCATCATTTACTGTCAATGCACCCTTCAACCTTCCTGAAATGTGTAACTGTAACATGCAAGCTTAAAGTATTCTTGAACACGCGCCCGGATACCCTCGGGTCTGGCGCGTGCTATAAATAAAAAAAAAAACAAACAAACAAAACTATAACAAAGGCCAGTCTGACTTTATCCCTGAGGTTAAATCTTTACAAGTATGGTCCACAAACATGATCATTGCCAGGACTGAGTGGGTCCACCTTTATACCAATATTCCCCATGAGCAAGGCAGGTGCATTAGAACATAAAAAGGTAAAAGGAGTAACCCATGCACTTGTCATTTTATTGCTGAGCATAATAATTACTTTTGATGTGACCACCCATTTTACCAACACATTATAGGGACATCAATGGGCTCAAAGTTTGTGGCAGAGTAGTATAAGCTTTTTACAACACATTTGGAAATGACCACAGTGGCAATACCGAGGTAAATACTGCACGAGATTTATAGATGACACATTTGTCATTTGGGGACCATCCTTGGAGATTGTACAGGATGTGTACTCCCTTCTGAACACATTAAATCCCACTGTGATCTTCATCTTTTCAATAGGTCAGACCTCAGTTTCCTCTGTACTGTGAAAATTGATTCTCAAGGCGGTCAAGTTGTATTAGATCAAAATCCCAGATATGGGAAAGCACTCTTACATTTCAACTCAACGGGCCTGATTCACACAAAGCGTGGGATGCACCCATTGAAGAAACAGGCCAAAGCATCCTATGAAAATAATAGTAATTGCTATACTTTCAGAGCTGCTACGGCTAAAGAGAATTGTCGGTGTTTCACAAATATTTCTTTCATCGTCTCTGGAGATGTCACATTTTCAGAAATGAAGAAGACAAACTATAATCTGCAAACATGGGTCATTGTTGCAAACAGACCCTACATGCTCTATAATTACTGAGAACAACTTGAGTCGAATACAAACAAGGATCGGCAATGGCAATAGTTCTGGCGTTTATTGCTGTTCTTTGCATTTTGCATTTATAGGTACCAGGGTGCAAGGAGGAGAGTGCAACGTGTCAAAGGAGGATTCGATAAGGGGTGCAGGTGGTAATAGAATGTGAAGGGGAATAGCGCAAGGGAGGAAACAATTGATAGAGGGTGACATCGATGATGAGTAAGAGGAAATATGAGTGAGAAAGGGTGAGCCGAGAGGGTAAGAAATCAAGCAAGAGTGTGAAAGGAAGGATGAGAGGGGAGAGGGGGAAAGGTGGGTGTGTGGAGGACTCAAGGGGGTGGATTAGGGTGAGTGGGGCTAGCGAGAGAGGGGGTAGTGTGCATGGTGTGAGTAAAGGGAGTGGGCATAGGGTTGAGTAGAGAAAGGGGGTAGAATGGGTAGCAGTAGAGCGAGATGGGTGCAGAGTAGGGGTGGGGGATGGGGCAGACAGAGGGAGGAGGTTGGGTGGGTTGGTGGGGGTAGAGAGGGTGAGGGTAGCATGGTTAGGTGGGGATAGAGAGAGTTGGTAGTGTGGGTGGGGGTAGAGAAAGCTGGTTGGATGGGTGGGGGTACAGGGAGTTGGTAGGGTAGCTGTGGGTAGAGAGAGTTGGTAGGGTGGGCAGATGAAGAGAGTTGGAAGCCTGGATGGGTGGGGATAGGGAGAGGGCATGTGGGTTGTGTGGCTATGGATAGAGAGAGTGGGATTAAGGGTGGGTGGTTGGGGATAGAGAGAGTGGGGGTAGGGTGTGTGGGGTTGAGAGTGTGGCTAGAGTAGGTGGGTGGGGGTAGAGAGAGTATGGGTAGGGCGGGAAGGGGGTGAGGTAGAGAGGGTGGGCATGGGCGGCATAGGGGATGGGGTAGAGAGACTGGGGTAGGGTGGTTATGGGGTTGAGAGAATGGGGCTAGCGTGGGTGGGTGAAGGTAGAGAGAGCCAGGGTAGGGTGGGTGGGAAAGTGGGTGTGGGGTGGTTATGGGGTTGAGAGAATGGGGCTAGGGTGGGTGGGTGAAGGTAGAGAGAGCCAGGGTAGGGTGGGTGGGAGAGTGGGTGTAGGGTGGGTGGGGTAGAGAGAATGGGGTAGGGTGGGTGGGAGTAGAGAGAATGGAGAGTGGGGTGGCTGAGTGCAAGTAGTGGGTTAGGCGCAGGAAACAAGAACAACAAAGCAGCCTCAGAAGGACTTGTTGAATGTAGCCCAAAATAGCCCAACCATAACCCAACTAGCACATGTAATGGGGTGGGGTCAGTGGGTGAGGATAAAGGAAGTGTGGGTGGGGGTAGAGAGAGTAGTCACAGGGTGGGTGGTAGTAGAGAGACAGCCCCAGAAAGAATAAAAAAAAGATTGCGGTCAAAAGTAGCCCAAAATAATCCAATAGTACGCAAAATAGCCCAATAAGGCAAATCACTATGCAGCTTGGATATGGAAAGCCCAGCCGACTTGCTTCTTACAAAGCTGCTGATTGGAGCAAATCGTGTTAGAGAGCTCCTCACTGGATAGATAGTACGCCAGAGTTTAGAAAAATACATTTTAATGAGTTGGTCATTTAATACCGTGGTATTGCTGGTTGCTATGACAACCAGATATTCTGAGTTCAGAACCCCCATCTCTCTCTCTCTCTCTCTCTCTCTCTCTCTCTCTCTCTCTCTCTCTCTCTCTCTCTCTTTCTCTCTCTCTCTCTCTCTTTTGTAACATTGGTTTCAGTAATTGGCCAGCAAACATGTTAATTCGAGCAGTTATTATATCATTAGAAGAATCGCAGCGCCATCTAGTGTTAAAGAAAGTGAACATTTCCCTGTTTGCAATGTTATTAGGAGAGATGTAAGATAAATTCTATTGCGCTGCGCTACATTGGCAAAAACATATGCACATTTCAAGATCGCTTGATTGAACAAAAAAGCGATATTCGAAAAACCAACCCAAAAATCAAGTTTTTATTTTTCAATCAAAAATCTTTCGTATTTCAATGGAAAAGCTAGGTTTTGTCCACAAAGGAGAAGAGATAGAGAAATGCAAATTCTCAAATGAGACCTATACTGGATACATACTTCAAATACGCAATCTCTGGTCGGGATGAACGAGGTCAGACATTGGCATCATTTATGCTAGTTTTGAGGAAAATATATTTAACATATTTCATTTTCACTATTGTTAGCATTATCATTAGTCTGTTTTTCATCTTATGAAGTCAGGCAGGAAATCAGGGACACGTATATCACAGACCTTATTCATGTCCATGACTAGTGTTGATCACAATTTTAGGACATAGACCTCAGCTATTTTTCAGTTAATGAGTTTTTAGTCATTGAGGAAGTGCATAGGCTCCTGGTGCTCCCAAGCACACATTTTTTACCCCTGTCCAAGGTGAGATGGATTTAAGTTTGTTTCGAATTTGGCACACGTTTCTTATAACAGTACATTTTGATATATCTTCTATATAGGCATGTTTTTGTTTTATAATTCAGCAACTGACACAGGGGAATTATCTCTGAGGCATGTTGTGCAATCAATTTACTATTCAGACACATTTAATATAATGATTAATGGTTTGGAAACATAGAAAAGGCATTGGAAACTGCACATTCAATCTACTTTTATTTAGAGCTACATATTCGTGTCTCTACAGATTAATCACATTGCAGGTGAGGACTAAGCCTGGTTTAATTCCCGCCCCGCTCCCTGTTGCTTGCCCCAAGGATCGGTCCTTTACCTGGCTCTTCACCTGCATATCCCTGCCCTAGGTAGAATTATCTCGTTCTTTGGTTTTCAATCTCACCTCTTTGCTGACAACAGTCACATCTTGTTTTCCTTTCCTTCCTTCACCCCAGCCATCTCAGAGCAGATAACCAACTCTCCCACTCCAATCCTCATGCTGAACGCTTTAGAAATGTAAGCCACCTTACTCTGAGCTCCCAATGCCAACCCTGCTCTCCTATCTCCTTCCCTCCTGCCCTTCTTTCTTCCTCATCCAAGACTCACAACCTTGGGGTCTACTGTCAAAGCAACCTCCGAATGCAACAATTCATGACTACCACTGCCTCTGTTACTCATATTAACCTTCTGAAGATTCGAAAATGTCCTACATTTCTTAATCACCACTCTATGAAAACTCTAATCCCTACCGTCATGTGCATCAAACTCGATTAGTGCTCATGTGTAGTCCTTGGCCTTCCACTCTAGACAAAGTCCTCAACTTCATTCCCATCCTCTCTACAATCTACCCAGATCCTCCCCCACTTCTACCTAAAGACACTATGCTGGTTAGCTGTCCATGCACAACCAATGCCTTTTCAAGTCCCTTCTACTTAACCTCACTACTCTCTGCACTCCCATGCTTCCTCTCACTTCCACTCTTTCACCCTACTCACCCCACTCCATTGGAACCTGCGGTCCATCGCAATCAAGGACAGCCCAACAATGGATCCCTAAAAAGCTTGGCTTGGACATCACCTACTGGCCTCTAGAGGGAACTCCTCCCAATGACCTCCCCCATCCTCCCTACCCGACCCCACAACTCCTTCCAGTGACACATAATAGTGTATTTCTCTATATTTGTAAAGTACTCCTCTTCGGTTTGCAGAACCTGCCCCTACATTGATGTTACCATTGAAAGTTACCTGTTGTTTTTTATCGTGTATTTTGTTTTGTCCCTGGTCTATGTTCCACTTTCTTGCACCTTCATACACGCTCTCATTGCTTGTTCTCATCTCTGTGCTATTGCACAGGCACCCATCTGGGGAATGCCTCATCCATCTTTCAATATGCTCTTGTATGTTATTTCTGAGGAAAATTGTCATCCCTGTTCTTCAATTAAATACAAATCCATAACATACAAAGTTACATCTGTTACAGCCTTTCCACGACCACCTGGACCTATTACATCAATATGGTTACAAGAAATCCATTCACCCAGAGATGTTAATATGTCTCAGATTCGGCAATTCATTGGATAAAACAGTGATTAAGAATATGATGTAAATTCTTCCATATTGGACAACAATATTGAAGCTAATTTTAATTCTGCTCTTCCAATGTTTAAGTTTAAAGATGCAACATCTGAACAAATGGTCAGTACTTTACGGCCTTCATCCTGCCCAGGGAGCCCATGTCCTACCCATATTATGGTTGCATTGATCCGTTGTTGCTGTTCATTGTAAGTTTTGTGACTAGTTATCTTTCCAACAGTGTTATTCCTACTCCTTGGAAAGTGCCTCGGACCTCTCTTTTTCTGAAAAAAACCTATATGAGAATCTGACCTGCCATGCAATTACCGGCCTGTCGCTAATTGTTTGTTTTTCATGATAATTCTTGAAAACATTGTGATCACTCAATTACAAGAATGTTTAGCGATGCATAAACTAAATGGAGAACGTCCATCTGGTTTTTGACCCCAGAGGGGCACTGAGACTGCCTTACTTCATGTTAGGCTTGTCCTACTTTGGAATCTCTACGATGGCGTACTTTTGATATCGCTTGATTTTCTGCAGCGTTTGACACCTTTGGCCACCAAGCTCTCCTTTCTAGATTACTATCTGTGGCCAGGCTCCCGGAGTTTGCACTGCACTGCTTCACCTCTTTAGTTTATAATCGGTACTATTGCCTTAGCCTGGATGGTCTCACCCCTGAAGTTACTGAAATGACATATGGAGTTCCACAGTTCCTCCTCCACTGTTGAGCCCTTTGATGATTTGCTTGACTTGGGTGTTGGCTACCACTGTTATTCGGATGGAACTGAAATATTTTTTAAACTTACTGCATTTATTTATCTATTTATTTATTTGTAGAGTGCTAGAGACACAGCCCGTAGGTATCGGAGCGCTACCAGTACAGGCAACAACAAACAACATTCTGTCCTATGGCATTCTGTCCGATGGCAATTATTCTCTGTCAAGGTTTTTTTTCCAAAATTCAAGAATGGATGAAAATAAATTAGCTTTGCTTAAATACGGCTAACACTGAACTTAACTGTCGGGCTGCGTAAATTCTCTCCATTGTTCCTTCCGTTCGTCCTCCATCTGGACTACATTCCACTCGCCACACTATCAAAGGTTGAAAGACTGGGTTTTCACTTGGATTCTTCTTTGGATTTCTTGGCCCAAATTAATATGCCTGTCCGAGGCACTGCTTACTATCTGCGTCTATTTAAACAGTTTTTACCATATCTCATTTCCGATCACTTGGCAGCAGTTAGAGCTAAAATGGATTACGATAAATCACTGTATATGGGTTACTGAAATATGTATGTCAAAAACACCAGGTCTTACAAAATAACACTGCCCCCATCCATTCCCATGTGACCTCACTTTTATTCCAATGATATTGGTGCCTGTCACCGCTCGTATTCTATGGCAATTCCCCTCCCTACCTCTCTAGTAAACTGAATATTCATACCCCCACTCATACTCTATGGTCTAGTTTGTCGCTAACTCTAACCTGCGCAAGACTCAATAGGAATTGGGGTACAAGCCTCCCCATTCAGGCCCCTAGAATCTGGAATTCTCTTCCTGCCTCTTGGGGATCTCTGTCCAATTTAAGTGTCTTCAGGAGAATGCTAAAAACCTTTATTTTCATCTACCTTTTCATCCCAAACAGTCTAATTCCACTGTTGTTGCCTGCACCGCTCTTATGCTTTGGGGTTTCAGTGCTACATAGATAAAACATGATATAACATAACATCCTTGATTGTTTACTCCAGGATTTATGCCAGTCCAGAAGGTCCAGGATTGAATGTCTTGGAGTCACATGATCTACTGTAATTTTCGAAAATAAGATGTCAAAAATAAAGTGGAAACTAGCCTTTTTAAAACTCTTGAATTGAACACCAATGCAGCAATGACTGTGACTTAAGAAAAGGGAAGAGATAGAGACTTAGGAAAATCACTTATCGCTTTATGAATGCAAAGTCAAATACAGCGATCTCACGTACTTGTTAAGCCGCGCTTTTGCTTTGAATTCCTCTATTACTTTTCTGAACAAAGTCACTGTGAACAGCCCTCCTTCTGCATCTTCGGCAACCATTCTAGAGAAACAAATAAAAAGGTACATTGTGAAAATCTCATGAAGGTTGTCTCCACCAATCACATTTGGTCTGAAGAACCCACCACTTCCTAATAGTAACTGGACCAAGACTATGCAATTTGGCTATTGTTAGAAAACAGAAACACAAATATGGCAGTTGCTTCTTACGTCCCCTGGAAAAGTCCAATGAAGATGACAATTTAGGGAAGCAGGACATTTGGTTAAAATGAGAATGTATGAATTACACAATGTGGGCCAAGCCAGGGCAAAAGCAAACCCTGAATACATTTAACATGGCAGCGGAAATATCCAACCCCAGAGAGTTCATTCAAAGCGTTGCTTCATTGCTGTGCATTCTTTTTTCACTCTTAATACACAATGACTAGGAAAGCTGAATGATTAATAAAAACCAGACAAAGAGTATATTTCCAAATTCCTTGGTAAAACTTTAGTTACAGCTGTAAGCAATGTTTTACCTAGAAATTTGGAAAGTGGCCGAAATGTTGGATAGAATAAAGATGTTATGGCAAGACTGGAGGATTTTCCATGCATCACTTTCAGGAGATTTACATTTTAGCAACAAAAGTAACTGAAAAAAAAGGTTTGGCATGGAAGTTATGAGGGAGTAAGAAGTTCTACTATTGAAAGAACCGTTTTCCCAGGTGTTAAGTAAGATTTTCATAATTGTGATAAATCTCCTGACCTGTGTCAACCCCAGAACCTTTTGCTTGGACTTGATTCCTCTCTCTTGTCCATAGGTGAGTTGGAATCTTTTTCCCTCTCACCTACTCTTTTTATGGGGGACCTTTTTATGTCTCTCCATAGTGTCTGACTGGAATTATAGTTTCCTATAACTTTGGGATGACTGTAAACTACTAAGGCAGCACACATCATTTAAATTCAGTGGCTTCCCTTTAGTTTTGTTTCATGTACTTGGGTGAACTACTGTTCCCAAGGTGTGAAATGGGATTTCCATCCCCTTTACATTTTATATCGTGAGCCAGTACACCTCACCTTAGGTGGAGTGCTGGGGAGATGCGCTGTATCCCCTTTCTCACTTACCTGTAACATTTCTGTTACAATTGCAAGTTTACGGGAATGGCTGGTGGCAGTGATTTTACCTTCATGACTTTTTAATCTTATTACTGGGAGGCTGTCAAATCATCTGCGGTAATGCACAGGAGTGTCAACATTCTGCTAGAATGATGGGCTCCTTCTTTTTGCCCCATTTTTAAGTATCCTGGTTCTTGTTTAGGTCTTCTTCTACCGTCCTAGGTGGGAAAGATCTTGGTTGTAGGTTTGTCTTTAGCGGGAGTCCTTTGTATTCCCCACCGAGGCTCCAGTGTCTGTGAAGGCAGGACGCGAGGGAGGAGTCCAAAACTCTGCAGCCCTTTTGTCTTACACCTTGCCTGAAAGGAACCAGTTCTGACTGGGGAGCTGGCTATCCTGATGGGACAGCCAGACCAACCCCTTTCTGTGAACTGCAGGGAGAGTTTGCAGAAGGTGTGCAGTAGTTCCTGATTAATACTCCGATCCTGGAAGATGCTGACAAGTCAACCACCAGAACCAAATCCAAAGAGGAAGAGGAAGAAACAACTGCTGTAACCATTTCCAGCCACCGAAGAGCTTGCTGTGTAACTGGAGCCTGATGCAACGCTTCCTTCCAAGTGACTTGGGGGTCCCTATTGCGATCCCAATTTCCCCAAAGGTACTGTGTTGGCTTGGGTAATACTTACCTTAAGTCTTGCACAAATCCTGTGAGGCTGAGTGGGTGATTTGTGTTTGGGAGTTTGTCCATACCATTTGCCCAAGCCTAATGCTGGAACACATATAGGGAGGCTTTTGTGAAGTCCCTAACCACTTTTCAACTAATTTCAAAGTGAATACTTACTTGTCTGAAGAGATATCCTCCTGAACTCTGAGTTTCCTGCAACTGAACCCTATCTTGACCTGCCTACAGCTGTCTCCTAGAGCACTAGGGTCCCTCTTCTGCCGCTGAGAAATATCATGCTACCGACTAGGGAAGGACTAGAGAAGGCATATGTCTTGAAAACAATAACAAGTGTGAAAAGTACTTGCTTGCTAAAGAAGTTGGTGTTGTAACTGTATCTCAGTCAGAGAAAAGTTTCCTGAAGTTTATACTTATCTTTAAGTTGCTGGTTGCTCCTTTTGAAAGTATACCGGTTATTTTACTAGCTTTGAATTGTGTTGCACCATTCTAAAAAGTAATTGTTGGTGGTGTTTTATCATTTCTACAGTTAATGAGTGTAAAAGCATGTCAATATGATTTAGACATCTTGAAATACATTAAGACGCTTTATCATGTACCTGCGACTAAATAATCTGGCAAGTTTTGGAACATACTGGCGCATGGTAGAACATTCCACGCCAAAAAAGATTGTGTCGCTTTTGTGCCAAATCGATAGAAACAAGTAGGCACATTTTGACGGCATGTGAGAAGGCAACTGACCTTTACCTCCAGGCCTATGAGCGTTTTTGTACATGGCCGGGCAATATTGTAACAGATCAGTTTTGGTCTATGAGTGTGGCGGCAGAGTCGCTTGTGATCAATGCAGCTGCAATGCATGTCGGGGAGCGCATACAAGGGACGTTATGCACACTCCTAAAATGCAAACAAATGACAGGGTCACCTGTATAGAATAGGCATAGTGGTAGATTCCAGGCACTGATGGGTTTAGTTATATTAATTTGAAAGGCAGTTTTATACTTATCTGAATAATGTAATCTGTATGGTTACTTGCTAATGAACTATAATATGAATTTGTAGCATATGAATTGATGGATGAGGATATTAATATTCCTGATTTTATGTGTTATTTATTATCTGTTGCTTTATTTGTTGCGTACTTAGTGTGATGATATGAATGCAAAAGGCTTAATTGTATTAGCCGTACGCATGAATACAAAAATCTTTTTTTTTAAAGTGTCATCAATTATTTTAGTTAAATGGTTTTTACCATGAAAATCTCAGCCACCCTTTACCACATTGTGCAGGGGGCCCCAACATTTGGTGTTATGCCATTCATTATACTTATTTGAATTGACACAATTGTGTAGAATGGAACTTGTATCTGCAGAAAGGCCCACACGTGTGGCAGTAGTTGTAGTGAAGGCTAAGCAAACTTCTTTGCATACCAATAGCACACATTGCTCGCATTTCTCCTGTCGCTGCGGCGAAGCAGCGATTCTTTTTCCCCTTACATTTTAATTCTAGGATATGTTTCTGGTTAGAGAAGAGAACATGCATCCCACAGAGGCTGGCTTTGTAGTGTATAACAGAGACCTTTTCCGAAAAGGAGTGACAAACAAAAAGGACCCTACGGGAGTTAAGAGGCTTGACATGTTGCTTTTATTTATTTTCCCTGCCATCCATGCATTTTCCTATTCATCTCCCTCCTCTAAATACCCCCACAATGCCCGCATGGTAGCTCCTAACAATTACGTCAGCTTAATTTTTGTTTAAATCTTACCAACCAGATGTGACGTGTGGTTTCCAGCTCAAACAAACAACATTCATAATCTGGATGTTTAGATCGTGCTGCCTCACTGTTTCGCATTTGAAAACTGCCCCCATCAGCATGTCAACAATTCACAGCGTAAACAGATTCGCAAAAAGGGATAAGCTGAGGAGCAGGAACTAACATAATGCGTACTGTGTGTACAATAAAAAAGTTGCACCTTTTATTCAAAAGCAGCCACTGCAGAGTAGACTTTTAAACTAAACAAAAAGGATATCCTTTGCGGTGGAATGTTGGAGGGCCGACATAGACAGGTGATTTTATTTTTAAAGGATTTAATCATGCTGTGGCTTTAATAAGAAGAGGGTAAGTCTTCTTAGAGCCACCATGTCCACCGCCCACATTGGGCAGATTCAGGAGAATATGGCCAGAATTAGGTAATCCCTGGGTCCACCCTCATCCCATTGGTGGTGGCTGTGGAGGATGCCCTTGCCAGACCGTTGCTGGAGGGCGAGAGCAGTGCTGACTCGAGCTATCCGGCAGACACAGACTTGTAAGGCATGCCGTTGCCGTTCTGGTCCATGTCCATAGACTTCTCGCTAGACATGTTGACCGAGAAGGAATTCTTCAGGCCACTCTAATCCTGGCTCACGGTTCTGGTTAGCAGTTTCTCTGTCTTTTACGAGTCAGTGTGCTGGGCATTGACACACTCGCTCAATGACTTGTCAAAGTGGGCATCAGTGTTGATAGTCATTCTGGGTTTTGATGGAGGGGCCTGGCTGGCTGGCGTCCCTTTTTAAGAAGTAAGCGCTCAAGACAGGTGCTAGTTTTCCATCCCAGGCCAGCAAGTATGTAATGAAGCAGGAGTCCTAAATATGCAGTGTGCTTGGGGACGCTGTAGAGAGTTTGCCCTTTAGAAGAAAAAGTCAGAAGATACCCTGCTTCCTGTGGCGTTAAGGACCGAAGGGGCGAGAGGGAGGGCTTCAGATCATTTATGCTGCTGAAATACTCATACAAGGCAACTCCGACACCTCCCCCATGCCCACCCCACATCGCCAATGTTAGAGTTTAAATGCATTTTACGTTTTGGGAAAGCTTTTAATTTCGAGAAACATACACATGTATCCCCACTCTGCAGCTTACGTTTAAAAAATTTGAATTTATTTTATTTTATTATTTTTAACTGGTAGCAAGGGAGACCGCAGGGGTAGCAAGGGTGACCCCAGGGGTCGCAACTGCAACCCTTTGGCGGCCCCCAAATGACACCCCTGTTGGCAGCTTGTGGGATCACCCTTAAAGTGGGGAACTATATTGCCGCCCATGAATCGGGTAGTCTCCTTAGTAAGAAGTGCTTAGTTTTACACGTAGGAGACTTTATTAGGAAGACGCCACCTGGGAGAGTGTAATACGAGTGAATTAAGAAGCGACTGGCGGTCAGTGGGGAGCTGCCTCAGTGTGTTCAGGTGTCTGCAGGGAGATTAGTGAGTTTCATCAATACTTTCACAGTCAAAGCCTTGCATGTGTCTATCTCTGGGGATGCTCTGGGTTCCCACAGAGACACAGATGAAACCATAAAGAGGCTGGAGAACCATTGAAGTGATGAGCCTCATGGGAGTGAGCCCAAGTGTGGAGAGGGCCTGCGTTTACTCTAGTGAATGATTCAGTGATCTTTTCCCAGGAATGGGTATTATTTTCAGTCGGCGGTAACTGTGAACACCTAAAAAAAGAAAGATGTTTCGTCTGTGTGTCTTTTTCAGTGTATGAAGACTGTGTTTCTATTGATAAGAGATTTGGAAATTAAATACACTTTGATATGCTGGAGGTAGGAATTGGATTAATTCAATTCAATTAAGTAAAGGCAGAATGATTGCTGACAGATATGACATATTAAATTGTAATCCCTCTCTGTTGTTTTTCAGCTTCCAAGAGAAATTAGTTGTTTAAGCAGCTATTAACATTAATAAAACATCCGTGCCCCATCGCAGGAAATTATTCCAGACAATTAGTTATGTTATCCTTGATGGAAGTCCAGGGCATTGAGCGCTGTGTTAACAGGACAGAAACCTGCGCATGTCGTTGTTTTTTGGTGTGCCAAAATGTACACAATTTAATTGATTTCTATATTCGTTTTTTTATGTGCTTTAAAAAAAATGTATTGGCATTTAGTTTATTACAAACATTTTTGCTTTCTTAAACATAAAATAGAACATATGCACTTAAATTTAAAATTCCAAATTTCTATTCCTTCACATCTCCCCCTTATTTTAAAACACAAAACGAAAGCCACAGGAGTCCATTGCCATGGGTTTTCTCCTACTTCATTCAATCCCAGTTATTGATTTCTCTATGCTTTCTTATAATTTCTCTATTACGACTTTCAAGAAGTTAACTGTGGCATCATTCATTCTAGATTAGTTTTCTTGATGTGCTTTTATAAATATTGGGTTGGTTTGTTCTATTTGCTGTGCGTGACGCAATGTATTCGTGTATTTCAAGTGTAGGCACATGGAAATAGGGTAATGAAATGCATGCAAAAAAGGAAAAAGTATTTTGTAATTCAGTTGTAGCTTTTCTGTACTCATTGTTGTAACGTTTTGCTGGCTGGCATGTATCCCAAATTTGACTGTTGACTTTTGTTGATTGCACTGATGAGATATAGAGATACTTCGGGAAGCTGCAAGCACTAGGGTAGATTTTACAATCCCGTATGTCCTCATTACAAGTACGGCGGAGCAGGAAACAATTGGCGGTAACAGAATTACTACGAGTATGGTAATGGAGTGGAGGATTTACCTCCAGCCTCATGCTGGAGGTGAATCCTCCAACTTTCTGCTGAGAAATCGGAAAAATCAATGGAATTACCACTGCAGTAATTCTGCCAAAAAAAACCCATAGAGTCCTGGGGATTTTACACAGCCACCACCACTTGTAATCCGGTGGTAATTCTGCCAGACTAAGTGGCAGTAACAGTAATTCAGTTGGGCAGTATTCCAGCGAATTTACTGCCGCAATACCACCCAACTCGAGTGTTTAGTGTTCAATATTAACTCAGACAGACTCCACTGAAAGTTATGCACCAACAGAGATGCACAAGGGATGCTCCAGCGACCTGCATGAGCTTACAACAATGTTAATGTTTGTAAAGTACACATCAGCCGCTCAGTGTAACATATGCCCAAAAGAGATGGCAATTATTTTGGAATGTAAATGAAGTTTTAGGCTTACTCAGAATAATTTTTAAAATCATGGAGTGCAATTTTGTAAAAAAGTCAGCAGATTTCGAATGCCAGCTGAGCCTTGACTACTTAAAATGTTCACATACCATAATTCCATCTAAGTTTGTTAGGCTAATGCGATTTAGCTCATTATAACTCAAATGCCTTCATGGGAGAATACTTTGCAGATTAATCACCTTGATGATCTAAACTAGCACAGCTGACCATATTAAAACATATGTTCTATTGAATAACAACTGTAGGAAAATGTCACTTTATCGTATACTTTCAGAATGCAGGCGCATAGGTTATTTCAAGTCTTAGCATAAACTAGTTTTGCAATACCGGAGAGAAAGAAAACAGCATCAGAGAGCCAGGAAGGAAAGGAATGAGGAAAGATAGGAGAGAGGAAAAAGAGTTAGGGAAGAAAAGTTTAGAGGAAAGATAGTAGAGAGAGAGTAAGGAAACAATAGAGAGAGGAAGGGAAGGAGGGGAGGAAGCCAAGGAAAGAAAGAGGCAGGGAATGGAAGGGGAGGGGAAGGGGAGGGAAAGCAGGGGAGAGGGGAGGAGAGGAGAGGAGAGGGGGGTAAGGAGAGGAGAGGAGAGGGGAGGAGAGGGGGGGGGAGGAGAGAGGAGGACAGGAGAGGGAAAGGGAAGGGAGGAGAGGAGAGGAGAGGGGAGGAGAGGAGAGGGGAGAGGAAAGGAGGGGAGGGGAGTGGAGGGGAGAGGAGGTGAGGGGAAG
Source organism: Ambystoma mexicanum (assembly GCF_040938575.1). Lineage (NCBI taxonomy): Eukaryota > Metazoa > Chordata > Amphibia > Caudata > Ambystomatidae > Ambystoma > Ambystoma mexicanum. Next base: position 454,884,036 of record NC_090927.1, read on the forward strand.
GGAGGGGAGAGGAGGGGAGGGGAGGGGAGGGAAGAGGAGAGGAGTGGTCAGATGTAGGTATTCTGCTTGCTGTGTTTGTTTTCTCCCAGCACTGCAGGAATGCTGTGGTATCAAGGCTCATTTTAAAGTGAAAAAGTATAGTTAACATCTTGTGTTAAAGTTAGATGTCTGCCATGGTGTGCACTAGCTCGTCAGTCCACAGTTGCAGGCATAGCTCCTAGTATTTGGATGATGCCTGATATCGAAGGGCTGCTTTTAGCTCCTGCTTATCATATCTTTGTCACAATCTATGTACTGTACGTATATGTATGTATAAAATATATTCAATGAAAAAACGTTGTTAAAGGGATGTTATGGTTACAAGTAAAACCGAAAAACCTCAGAAATTTGCCAGTTATGGTAAGCTAAGCAACCATAACTTGCGCCACCACCGTGCACTGCTAACACTAACACCCCGGACATCAAAGATGACATCACAACTGTATGGGCCACTTGCTTTTGTTTACTGACATGATTAGGCTAGTTTTTACTGACAATGAGAATTTCCAAAGTTTAAAAGGTGCTAAACAGCCATACATTTACCTTTTTATATGTTCTTAAAGTACTTTCCTTAGGGTTTGGTCTCAGCTCATGGTGCACAAACATGAAGAATAAGAAGGCCTCAAACACACAATGTATTTGTGTACATGAAGATACACCTTAATGTTATTAACATTTTCTTATGATGCTGTTTCTTTCTTCCTTACTTTAGTTTCCCTGTATGTGCCTCTGATTTGTATGCATTGTGGGTCGTCATATGCATTGGTTGTACTAGCACAAGTGTGTACTAACTCTTTAATTGTTAGCGTGTTATTACATGTTTAACATTACTCCAAACTCTGAGAAGGTAGCATTCATTATTTTACTATCCAAAATTACAAGATTATAAATATTGTACTTCTATGGTGCATGTGCAGCCATTGCCTATGTTTATGTACGATTAGGTTCCTGTATTGACAACAACACTCCAATATAATGTTTTGCTTAGATGAGTACATTCTTTAATATATTAAGTAGTTCATGATAGGTCTCCCGATCATCCCTGACATCTTCTTACCAACATTATAAACACAACCCCATGTAGGGATTTTTCATCAACATTAATTTCCTATGTGATGTCATCAGTGATGTCATCAATGACATTTGTGATGTCATCTTTGATGTCCTGGGTGTTAGTTTCAGCAGTGCACAGTGGTGGCGCGAGTTATGGTTGATTAGCTTACCATAACTTGCTTGACGTCCTTCTGAAAATTACTCAGTGGCCCTCATTACGACCCTGGTGGTAATTTTCACACATTACCGGCATGGCGCAATTCACGTGTCCGAGCTGGCCAGATACCGCTAAAAGCGGCACATTATGACCTCTTGGGCACGAGCTTTGCGCCATGCCGGTAATGTAACAACCGCCATGGCGCAAAAGTACCAAAAACGCCACTTACCGGCATCGTATGCCGTGCAAATAGCGCGTCCGCCACCTCCGCCATCGATATTAACGATCACCGCCATTAGCGGGAACCGCTATTAGCGGTGACCGCTAATAAGCGGAACCGGAAGTTGCGTTGACGCACAGGAACGGGAAAGAGCACGGCGGCCATCTTCAAAAACACAATCCATTGCCATCCGCCTCAACTAGTGGACACCTGACCCCCACAACCTCGGCAAAGCTTCATCTACATCAATCCATCATCACAATGCCAAAAGTTATGAAAAAAACTGGAGACCGGCTTCGGCAAGAGCGCTTCTCTAAGGAGGAGCTCAACATGTTGACAGGCACACTACAGGAACATGCCGACGTGGTGTTTTCGAACGAGATGACAAGAGCGGCAATAGCCCGTAAGAAGGCCATATGGGCCCTGGTCGCACAGAGGGTCAGTGCAGTTGGCACTACACCCCGCAATGCACGACAGTGCAGGAAGAGGTGGGATGACCTACGGCTCCGCGTAAGGAGTATTCTTTCTGCCAACAGAAACCTGGCCATGGAAACTGGTGGAGGAGCACAGTCACCAATAAAATTGCAGCCGTGTGAGGAGACATGTGCCGCACTCATTGGCACCAAAAGCATCGAGGGGGTCGGAGACATGGAGAGAGGAGCCCCGACTTCATGTGACGCAGATAGGTGCCTCTAATCCAGCCATGCCAAAGTCACTGAAGTCCAAATTGATGGGAATTGCAATGATGCCTGACAGGGTTAACACAACACATCTGTATAATACTGCCTACAGGCAGTTCTGACCTCCACCTTGTACACAAACAGTATGCACACCCTTTCCGTAGCCACCCACATGCCTCCATGCTTCTACCACCTAAAAGTATGTCACTGCCTCCAATGTGCAACATGTACAAATCAAAATGAATGCAGCCATCACAATGCCTGCTCAATGTCCACAGAGGCATCACTAACCCTTTCCCCCCTTTGCTCCACCACAGGCTCTCATTCGGGCAGTGATGAGGAAGACACTGCCACCACACGTGCAAAGAAGGCCAGGCCCGATGTCCCCACACAACAACCCTCCACCTCTGCTGGAAAAACCAAAATCCTCGGCAGCCAAAATCAACCACCACAACACAGGCCAGGGCACAGATGTGCACCAGGCCAAGCACCATGGTAGCACCAGCATCACACACCCAGCAAGTGTTACCCACCGAAAGCACTGGGTCTGCCGGAAGCAGCACAATAGGCGAGACTGCTGCCACTGCAGGTTGCTCGGACGATGATGCAGGGAATGCAGATGTAGTTGTAGGTTCCCCCATTGGCCACCTTCTTTCCCCCTACCTGTCCCCATGCAGCCAGCATGTTGAAGGCATACAGGGGCAATCCCCTGATAACTCTTGGCCAGCCACTCCATCCCCAGTTGAAAATGTGCAGGAGGGGAGCAGCACATTCAACACGCCACTGGCATCATCGTCAGCCCCGACAAACCAGGAGTCAATGGAACAAATAATCCAGCGCCAACAACAACTCTCCTCACTAATGAACCAGCATGTGGCAGAATGTGGGAGTGCTAGGGCAGAAATGCAACAATGTGCAGAGACAGTGAAGGCAGCAATAGAATCCACATCCAAGGACATATGTACTGAATTAGCCGCGGTGCGGCACGTGCTCGCAAACCTTGTTCAGGTTTTGAGGGACATGCGTCCTTGTGAGGGGCCAAGTACCTCCTCGGCTGCCAGTTCGGCCCCATCCAGCCCTGTCCGCATATCGGCCAGGAACCTGCGGAGTACAGGCAGGGGTGCCACGGGTGCAGGGAGAGGGGGGCAATAGAGTCCGCCCAGTGGGACAATCCCACATGATGCACTACACCACAGGCATCCACACACTTTTGTGGGAAGTTGAGGGGGGAGGGGGGATGGGGTGTGTTGGGAAGTTGAGGGGGGAGGGGGGATAGGGTGTGTTGGGAAGTTGAGGGGGGAGGGGGGAGAGGGTGTGTAGGGAAGTTGAGGGGGAAGGGGGCAGGGGGTGTGTTCAGTCAAATCACCTAATCAATACAGTTTATGGTTATGCACAAATCACATGTGTGGACATTGATCATTGTGTACGTGTGCTTTATTTGTGAACGGTCCACAGTGTGCATGTCCCAGACACATACAGTGCCCCAAGTGCCATCTCCATGTGACACCCACCGTCCATGTGTGCTAGACGCATTGTTTAATTAGAGTCTGACGCATGGCACGTCCTTCCTGTGCATTTCTTCCGCCCTGAGGTGCTGCCCCATCCCCAACCTCCTCATCCTCATCGTCAGGTGGTTGCAGTTCAGCGTCAGGGGGCAGGGGCACATTCCGTCTGATGCACATATTGTGTAGCATTACACATGCCATGACAATCTTTGCCACCTTCTCATGGCGGTACAGGAGTGCCCCACCAGACCTGCTGAGGCAGCGAAACCGTGCCTTCAAGAGGCCAAATGTCTGCTCAATCACCACACGGGTACGGGTATGTGCACGATTAAATTCCTCCTCGTGCCGGTTCTGTGGGTTCCGGACTGGGGTAAGGAGCCACCTCTTCAAGGGATAGCCTGCATCACCTGTATGTGGGCAACAATGTGTGTGTCAATCATGACATCGGATTTCAAATCATGACGTAACACCATGGCATGCATTCATCTCTTCCTTTGAACCCCATTTCCATGCACGAATGCAGTCACACGATGTGACCGCTATATGTGTATTCCTCTTATGGACTGTTTTGCATGCCTTCAACCTGTCAGGGTCCGACTTGACTAAATTCCACAGGAGCTGATGCTGGCCCCACAGACCCTCACCAGGAGTTCACCTCTCAACCCTTAAATATAAGCTGAGCTGAAAACCCCAAGAAAGGGAAAGGGGAATTTGGAGAAAATAACAATGGAGACACTGCAGCCCTGCAACTGTCTGGTATGCTCTGGTATCTGTGGTAAACAAATACACCTGGTTACTTATATGATAAGATAAACTTCTTTTCTAAAATTATTCTAAATAAACTCTGAACTCTTTACCTCTTAAACCTCAGTAAAAGACTTAGAGGCTAGTAAACTGTGTGGAATATCTTGTAAATAATATCTTGTGTAGTGCATATAGTTCAAGCCACTCAAGTCTCTTTAGAATCCTAAAGTGATGGCCCTTGCAAACACCTTTCAGAACTAGATATTCTTCTTGCTTCAAAGTTCTTTTAACTCTATGTAGTTTTCAATGCTTTTATAAAATGCAGTCTTTCTCTGAAGTATTGAATTCCATTTGCATAAATTACATTAAATAAATATTCTTTAACTTTCTGGAATGCTGCTTTCCTTCTGCGTGTGACTTATTTCCTTATTTACACAAAGAACGTATAGTTTCTTCCTTGATAAGCGTGTGCGTTAAACACGTGAAATCAGAAGACGTGAAGAATTGTCCTCACGTTTAAAATACACACGCGATTCTTTACCAAACCCGCGTGTGTGAAAAAATACGTAAACGCGATAAAAATAACACGCGCTAGTTAAAATGGACTCGCGCTCTATCGCTACCGAACTCGGAGAAACGAAACGTAATTCACGTAAAATAGTTCACGCGTTAAAAACAACTCGCGCTTAATCAAAATGGACTCGCGCTCTATCGCAAACCAACACGCGCTTTCTCATGAGACGTCTTTCACGTTAAAAATGTACACACGCTAAAATTCACTCGCGCATTTCTTTTGGGCACGCGCTCTATCGCAAACCATCACGCGCTTTCAAAAAAAACACGTAAACGACTACTTGCGAGCTTGCGCACACATTAAACAGTCTTGAAGAACATTACACGCAGTTAATTAACCTTAAACTTCTATGCACAATCTTCAAGCTTGTTTTCCTTATAATATCTTTAACTGTAAATGTCTCTTTTCTCAAATAATTTTGAAACTTGTTAACTCTTTAAGTTTTCTTATAAAAGAAAATGAAAGTTCACTGTGACAATCTTAAAATCTTTAAAAGAACGATCCCACCTGATGTCTTCTTGTTCAAACTGGATCAGCTAACGATATTCTTACTTCTTTGGTAGATTTTCTGAGCTCTGAAAAGGCCTTACTTAAGGAGCTTAACTAATGTACAACCAGCCACTGAATTTCTATGGATGAAAGGCAGTTTAGAATCTTGCTCACCTCCCAAGAATCAAACCCACTGTCCTCTCCACCAATCAGGCAAACCAAACATATCATTGTTCCTTTAACCAATCAGATTAAGTTTCTTTCGCTCCATCTTGCCTTGGGCAAGCACAATGTTAATTCTATGTACAAACTCTTCCTGTTACTAACCCAGCCAGCTCTGAAAGCACAACTAACCCAGCCAGCTCTGAAAGCACAATGTTAATCCTGTTACTCTTCCTGTTACTAACCCAGCCAGTCCTGACACAACCACTGTATGCAGGGGGGTCCAGTACCTTATGAGTGCCCATTCACTGTGTTAATACATAGCAGTTGTTTTGGTGATCTGGCCGATGTCCATGTGTTATCAATGCTCTCATCATGGCACCATTGCTGTCAGCCTCATGATGACCTCACTGAGCACTAGAAAGTTTGTCATGCAATTCATTTGGGCCTCTATGTCCATGTATTGGTGTTTTGATGTTCATGTCCGTCATGTGGCTCCTTTGTGCGCAGTTATGGTGGACTGGCCTTTCAGTTGATGGTGTTTGGTGCCGTGTATTGGCTGAAGTCATTGCTCCTTGAGCTGGATGCGGTCTGATTTTGTACAGTGCACATGCTTTTGGTTGGGTCATGGTTGGGACACATCTTCATTCACATGGTAGGGCTGCCTACATCTGGCATTATGTGGTCAGGTGTCAGCTAAAGTCTGCACTGCTTTAGGGTATGAGCTGGCTCCATTACCTCTGCTACTCGCAGCCAGATGAAGTATGCATCCCCCCCCCCCCTGTCAGCCAGATGAAGTATGCATCCTTCCACCCCCTTCAGCCAGATGAAGTATGCATCCTCCCCCCTGTCAGCCAGATGAAGTATGCATCCTACCGCCCTCCCTGTCAGCCAGATGAAGTATGCATCCCCCCCCTGTCAGCCAGGTAAAGTATGCATTGGTACGTCAATCACCTATCCACTTCACAATTCCATGGCCATGACATGAGACTCACCAAGTAGCCAGGATCTCGGCCCTGCATGTCGCTCCATGTAGCGTGGTATTGTGGAGCTCCGCAGGACCATTGAATCATGGGTTGATCCGGGGTATCGGGCACAACAATGTGTGATGATCCTGTTTAAGTCACATACCATTTGTACGTTGATTGAGTGGTATTGCTTACGGTTGCGGTACGCTACCTCCATGGCATGTGGGACCACCAATTCCACATGGGTACAGTCGATGGCACCAATGCAACCAGGTATGCCGGCCAGTGCATGGAAACACACTTTGGTGTTTGCGATCTCCTGGGCAGACCGTGGTAAAGAAATGTAGTCGTCTGTGTGCTTGAGGAGGGCATTGAGCACTTGGTTCAGCGTACGTGAGAATAATGGTTGTGAAATGCCATGCAAGTGCCCCACTGTGTGCTGGTAGGTGCCTGTGGCCAGGAAGTGGAGCACTGACACTACCTTCAGTAGGGGGGGGGGTGGCGGTGGGTGTTTCAATCATGCTGACGATGTCGTCGTGTATTATGTCCACGATGGTGGTGATGGTGTCCCGGTCCAAACGGTACAGGGTGTGGATCTGCTCAGCGGTGAGGTTGAATGGACTGGCTCTGATGCGTGGGATTAGGGGCTGCCTGCGTGGTAGCACTGGCTGTGCTGGTGGGGCTTGCTGGCCCTGCCTTGCCCTCCTTCTCCTCCTGCGTCTCCTCTGTGCTGCCTGTTGTTGTAGTAGTTGTTGTTGCTGTAGCGCTTCCATTGCAATCAGGTACTCCAGCCCCAACATTGCTAGTCGTATTGGAATCATTGTGGAGTGTGACTGGGTGTGGGAAGGGGTGGGGTGTGCTCCTTTTGTACTTGGCCAGTTTGTATTGCCTCCACCTGTGCTGATTGTGTGCACCTGTGACAGCTGGGAACACTGCACATGGCCATTTACGGTTGGTCCGCGATGGCGGTATTAGCACCATGGCGGTAAGGTACTTTACGGCCTTCGCAAGGGCGTTAAGAGCATGTCCGCTCGACTCGTCATGTTCCCCAATTTGCGCTATGCCGCTATTTCCAGCATGGGGGGTCGCGTGCCCGCGCCCTTGGTGCTGTTAGCGGCACCGTTAACTACGGTGCCGCTAATTGCAGTTACTCGGGTCATAATCGGACCTAGCGGTAAGCGATGCCGGTAATCCTTTACCGGCATCGTTTTTCACTTACCGCCAGGGTCGTAATGAGGGCCAGTATGTTGATTTTAATATGTCACTTCTTTTCTACCATGGATGTGGTGCTCCTGGGAATGACCTGCTGAACCAATCTCTAATGATTGCTAAACATGTGCCAGTCCTACTACTTCATGTCCTTTCCATTTCAGTTTCTTGCTGTTTTCATTCCATTAGAATGTCAGTGGCACAGCTGCTGTTGGCGTCCCACCCTCCTGGTTACATTGCAAGCCGCCTATCCTTCTCCGAGTGTTTAAGGGGGGATGTGGGAAACAGTGTGTTTTACACTATTGATTGAACTCGTAATAGCTTTGCAGTTGAATTAGTTAACGTTGAGAGAAAGAACAGGGAAATTGAGGGATTGTCTCTCAGAAATATCCTTTCTCATCAAACTGGAGTCATAGAAGATCTTTCTAATTTTGTATTAGTCTATTCCAGCTAGTCAGATAAGGAAAAACGATTGTGATAAATGTCCTTGAAATATAATGCTAAATTATGCGTGCACGCCCTGGAGTTAATGCAGAAGGACAAACATGACCTAAACGAGTCACTCTGCACTTTCATTTATAATATTTAGTATGAAGACAAATATACATAATCTTGTTCAATTTTGACTTTATACGTTTTGGATATGGAATTTGGGAATTCAAGTGTAAATGTTCTGTAATTATGATCCCTTTTATCTATTTATAATGCAGAAATCCATATTAAAATTAGGAACAGAAAAGACTTTAACTTTGGTCCAAATTGCCAGCTGCATAATGAGCTAAGTTTTCCAACTGGCAGACTGTGTCCCACAAAACATGCCCACACTGACTTGTCCAGTAAAGCAGCCTCCACTTCTTGAGGCCTAACTTACACACAAAAGGCTAGGCTCTCCTCATAAGCATCTACACACTCTAGCCTAAATTAGTGTTCTTGTAGGGGTCTACTTACATATATTGGTGCAGACAGCATGAACACGTTTTCTTACACTGGCATAAGTGCTCTTACGTGAGTGTATACATTGGTGCAGACAGCCTGGGCATCTTTTCATGCAGTGGTATGGCATTATTACAGGCAATAAGGGCAAAGCCAATGTGAGTGTTCATAAAAGGTGATACTGGCTTCCTTTGCTGCAGCCAGCATCTGCACATTTTTGTGAAGTGGCAGGACATTACTATTGGTATTGTGGGCCATAATTGAGTGCTTTCTTGCATGGAATTGCTTGCATATATTGACACAGGCAATATGAAAATGTTTATTCTGGTAGATACAGTGGGCGCCATCAGTATGAAAATGTAGCTTTACACTGGCAGAATAATGGCATATATTGCATGGAAATACATCATAAAAATGTTCCTGACTGCTTTTGGTGACCTGGAATCCATTGGATTTTTATGTATTACCCCATGGAACTCCCTGAAAATTGTGTGGCTTTTTACCCAATTTTTCGTATAAAGTGTGCATTTTCACCCAATATTTTCAAACATTATTCGGGGATCCCTCTCAAACCACACTGACTTGCTCGGGTTCGATCACTATGCTCAGTTGCTCCCGCGCGTTCACTGGAAATATTTACGGGCCACCAGTGAAAGAATTCACCAGCTGCCACTTATTCCATCTAGTCTGCAGCCGAAATAATTGCAGAATGGGCTAACATGGCCTTCGAACAAAGAAACTGTGATAAAGGAGTGGAAACAGCACTTCTTGAGGCGAGAGTGTTGCAAAAAGGGGGATTCATGGAATGAGTGCACGGGATAAGCCTATCAGCTTGGCTAAAGACTGGTTTTAGAGTTGAAGACATAGGGCCTCATTACGAGTTTGGAGGTAGCCATGCCATTTTTAGTGGCATGGCTACTCCCAAACTCGGGTCCGGGTCCCGAAAAATGGGAATTACTGGGCCATTCGGACCTTTGCGGGCCCGGTAATTCCCATTTGCGGGACCCGGACCCGGTACGTCCCCATTCCCATTTGAGCCCCTATAGGGCTCAAATGGGAATGGGGAAAACGCTAACAACGGTCCCGTTAATGACGGGACCATTGTAAGCATCCTGTTCTGCTAGCAGGTGCCGCTTTGCACGTCTGGTCTGACCAGGCATACAGGGCGGCCCCGCGAGCAGAACTCATAATGAGGCGGTGAGGCAACAACAGCCCCGGTAGCACCACCGGCACCGTTGTTGCCTTACTGCCAGGGTCGTAATGAGGCCCTTAATGTTTTAATGGACAACATTATTCAAAGCCTAACCAGTCGTTTCAAAACCTACTCATCTCTTGCCACAGATATATCAGACCAGGAGCCCAACATTTTCCATGAAACTCTACCTGACAATGCTCTTGTAAATATTTGATTTTTGCTTGAAATAATTGATAACTGTATAACAGTACAGGATTAAAGGAAGAACCTTAGGACCTTGCCACCAAGTTGTCTAAAATGAGGAAGACACTACCTGAAGAGTATACGTTTGAAGACCTAAATAGTGAGGATCCAGCACTACAAGAAGAATTGGGAGACCAATTAAAAAACGTAGTCAGCAATGCAATACATGCCGTAACTTTGAGGTGTGTTTCTGCTCAAGTCTAAAAAGTATAAACATTTTAGTATTGCTAATCAGCAATTCTTTTAGTATGTATTCATCTTGACCTCATCTTGAACACAAGAAGCATGTGAAAGAAGTTTGCTAAAACAGAAAAATATTAAAACTTGCTTAAGAAACCACCTCAGCCAGGACAACCTTGAAGCTTTTATGCTTCTGACTGTGGAACTGAATGTGCTCATCAAATTTCAAAATGCGGACATAAACCTGCATAGTAGCGTAAAAAGGTGCATTGTTGCAGGAACACTTGATTGAGTAATATTCTAGGCTTTTAGGTAGAGTTTTGTGCTAGCTTATCGATGCATGAAACCATGTTCTTAAATTGTATGGAAAAACCACATTTCTTGGAGGCAAACATCCTAATTTTGTCTTTTGTAGTAAAACAGTAAAATTGGGTTTGGATAAGTCAACAACTAACATCTTAAAACCTACTGTATGGTACCTGTAAGATTCACATTTGACCATCATCACTTCAAAAACTATGAGCTCAAAGACTTAGTTCAGTCGAAATGAGACACAAATGTGCTCCAAACCTAAGATGTGTTCACTCAGCGACCAAAGAAGTTAGGGTGACACAGAACTTAGAAGCATACATGTCCTATTTATGTGAAGATGGACCTTCATCAGTGCTGTGTTGACATGTCTGCACTGTCGTCACATCAATGGGTCAAAAATGAGAACCATTCCGTTTTCCATCCTTGTGTATCAAATTGAATCAAGCTACATGACTTTCCACAGACAAAAGACTTTCCACAGAACTGTAAGTATGGAAAGTTATTTTATTTTATGAGTTGTATTGTGATGCTTAAGCATAAACACATGAGGTAAGTTACTTTTCCGGTGTCATTATTTGGCTGTATTGCTTATTAAATGCAAATCTGTTATGATTCCAGGTGGCACTAGTAGACATGTCTTTAGTCTGTTTATGTAAAATAAGTACAGGGTTGAGTGATGTTATTTTCTTTTTAACATAGGTTACAGATGATAAATAAACAACAAATATATTTCACTGCAGGTAAAAATTAAAATACTGTGACAATGGGCCTCATTACAAGGTTTGAGGTAGCCTTGTCGATTTTACCGACAAGGCTACCTCCAAACTCCCATATAGGTCTGGCACCCGCGAATGGGCAATTACTGGGCTATTCCGGCCCAGCCGGACCCGGTAATTGCCCTTTCGCGGGTGCCGGGCCCGGTACATCCCCATTCCCATTTGAGCCCCATAGGGTTCAATGGGAATGGGGAGGGTGGTAGCACTGGTACTGTTAATAACGGTACCGGTGCTCCAATTATGTTCTGCTGCAGGTGCTGGTATGGCCACCAGGTCAGACCTGGTGACTGCAAGGGCACCCGCGAGCAGAACTCCTAGTATGGCGGTACAGTAGCAAAAGTGCCGGTAGCGATACCGGCGCCGTTGTTGCCTTACCGCCATACTTGTAATGAGGCCCAATGTCACTGGAACTGGTTATACCTTCAACGTCAGCCACAAAAATGACATAACAAATATCCACAAACTGAAAAGAATTTAAATTACTAAAGGGGTGATCTTTAATGTAATGGTTATATCAGTTGTTAAGAGCTTTTAAAATGGCCATGGGACTTACTATCTATGTTAAACAACATTAAAGAGGAATCTATACAGCTCATTTAGCACGTGGCATGCCCTCAGCTAAACCTGCAAATGTTTTAGCACGACAAATACAAAGGTTACAGATTAATAAGATAATACAGTTAAAACATCACTATATTTATTTCCAAATTAGGTCACACACAGGCATACATCACAAAAACATGTAAAGGCAGGAAGGCTGTTCCAGAGGGAGGCACCAGCTGAAGAAAGAGATCTACCACCGGCTTGTTGCTTGGAGAAGCGACTGACCCTGAGGAAGTTGGAGGCAGATGAGCGAAGAGCTCGAGAAGGAAGGTATTTGGGAAGAGAGAGTTGACGGTAATGAAGCCCCAGGCCCCAGAAGGCCTTGTGAACAATGCAGAGGGTTTTGAACTTAATCCTCACAGCCACTGGGAGCAAGTGAAGAGATTTCAGTCCTGGAGAGATACGATCCCCAGGCTTGAGTCCAAGGACAAGTCTCACAGTCCTGTTCTGAATAAATTACAGAGGGTGGAGAGTAGAGGCAGGCAGATTTAGAAAGAGGCTGTTGCAGGTAGTCCAGTCTGGAGAGAACCAGGGCTCTGCAGACAGTGAGCTTCTGGGGAAGTAAGATGGATATTCAAATTTAACAATAGTTATAGCTAAAAGCTAAAGTATTGAGCATACATTGTATTTCAATCCAAATAGGTAAGATTAATTGAGTTGACGCCTTCAGAAATGATGGCATGCTTTCATCTCAGCACAGACATGCCTTCCTTGTAAACACCATTGAGTTGAAAATACCAAATCGGACACGCCCACTTCTGAATACATTCAGAAAATGGAACTGTTCCTTGTGAATATAAAGTGCAGGTAAAAGTGGGCAGTCCTGCCTAACAGAAGAGATTCACTGAATCAAACACAAAGGCATGATCTATGAGATGTATGCAGATCCACAATGATATGATCATCGCAGGATGTTCCATCTTTTCATGTTACACTTGTTATTTCAATTTATGTTTTTCTGCAAACAAGGCTTCTTCTTTCTTCATTTCCAAACTAAGAATGGATCCTTTTACTTTAATGTAACTTTAATGAAAATAAAAACGGTAAAATAGCCTAAAAAGTGCAATTGGGTTATTGTTAAAAAATAAAATAAATTATAGAATTCTCAACTTTCATTCTAGTATCATTTGGTTCTGGCTATGCCTTCATCTTTAAATTGAAGATTAAGTTTGGACAGGGCTACAACAGTATAATGGCATTAGTTTCCTATCTAGCTTTAGAAAAAAGGCCTTCGGCAATCAGCACGGACACACATGAAATAAATGAAGCAGCCCACGCAGCATTACCCGTTTAGAGATAGCTGCCTTCCCCTTTAATGATAACAGCATTTTCCCTAACATGTCACTTATTAAGAAATCATATCCCCCAGCATTAAAATGTTTTGGTCATACATTTCTGAAAAATCAAATTTCACTTGCCCATCCATGCATTGAATCTTAAAGTGTCCCAGTGGCTCATGGTGAGAAGTGCAAGACGGACATATCAATCTACATGAAGCCCCAAGTACATCCCAAAGCTTTCCATGTATTCTTCATGCGTGAGTGTATATCAGCAAACAATGGCATAATCTATGTTTCTCTTGACAGAGGAATACAATGATAATTCAGAGAAGTCTGCATTGTACAGGCTAAATTCAATTACTGACACGAGTAGTGAAAGGGAGCATTCCTGTCTTGTTCCCCACAGCACAGCAATGGCCAGTGGGAACTGTATCATATCATACAGTGCCATTAGTTTTGATTCTTGTGAATGGTTTCTCGTAAAGTGTTCTTAATCGTTTCTATCATGGCTCGGTGAATCTGAATCTAGCCTGGTCACACTGCACAATTCTCTGGCTCAGCTCTCAGGCTGTCTCAAATCAGAAACAATCTGTGTAATTTGAGGACATACTCATTCCAAGAATAAATTCAGCTTGATCGTCGGTAACTGGCTCATTCATTACTTTTGCCAAACATCTACCCATTTGGTTAGTATTTTGCCTAAAATGTTTGTGGCAGCATTCATCATAGATGACGGGCTGTAGGATGAACCATCTAATGTTGCCTTAAACAATATATACTATCCTCACTCATTGATGGCAAGAGTTCTCCTTTGGCTAACGGCACCATGTATACCCCTGTGTAACCCCAATATTAAGAGAACTGCACATTTAGCATACACATCAATAGGTAGTCCATTGGGGTCCTGTTGTCTTTTTGCTTATATTTTCTGTGGCTCACAGTAGGCCATGCCCCTCTATTGGTGTACCTAATAATTCATTAGCTCTTTCATTTCAAGGAGGATATGTTCCTCAACTAGGAATTCTGCTTTGTTTTCCTGATTGCTGCAATAGCTTTCTCATTCCTGTCCATAGGAGTTCAGAGGCACACCAACACAAGCTCCATCTGTTTGCTGTATTTGGACAGGGGGAAAGGGCAGAGATAAATAACATGCACCAAGGGGAACATTTTCAGGGGGCATTACAGTGATATGCCGCCTTGCTATCCCAACCCTGGGCAACACTGCGGGCTCCAGATAACTCCCTGGTTATTGGCAGAGGGGAGAGTTGGAAACCTATTTGGAAAGTGAAAAGCCTAGCCCTGCCTAAGTTGGGGCCCCACTGATGAGCCCCCTATCTCAGATCATGCATTTGGGCACCATTATTCATCCCCGGCTATTGTCAGGTGGAGGGTGCTGTGATGGAGATGTCTAGTAAATTATGTTTCTCAAAGTGTGTTATGCTTTCACTGCTAAAGATGCACTCGGGAAGCCCGTTATGCTACATATTAGGTACATTAACTCCACCATGGGAGCCCTGAGAAATGCCTGGATAGAAAGTGACAATAGATTACGGCTGGGATGTTCTGTTAAAAGGGCAGTTAGACAGATATCATTCCCATTAGTCAGCTATTTCAGGTGGTCTTAGGCATTCCGGTGTCAGTCTGCAAATTTGGAGGGAGATACCCCAAGGGCATTTTGATTCCCTTTGAATGCATTTTACCTCCAAACCCACTGTCTGGTTGAGGCCACCTTGGGCGCAAGGAGAGAAGAGGAGAATCTCTGAAGGAACCAGAGAGAGATGAAGAGACCTTCAGGTGGGAAGACCACCCTGTTTTCCCTTTCCACCAAGGCCTTTAAAAGGCTGAAGATGGGGAGCCCAGGCTCTGAGAAATGGAAAGCATTGGCTACTTTTGACATTGAAAGAGGAGTTTGTAAGGCGCTCATTCTCTCTGCATTCACCACAGCACAAGTGACCCATCCAAATGATTAATGTATCAGACACGTGTGTATTGAGCTGCTAGCCAGTGCTGGTAAGACAGTTATCTGTGGGAGAGTCCCATTATCCTGAGAGGAGTGGAATCAGGGCAAAGGAGGTCGAAGTGATGGAGACTGTTTAGTCCCCGTTCGATATTTGGTTGTTTCCAAAGGGTCGATGCAACTCCTTTCTCTGTACCTTATTCCTCAAGAGATTGGGACTTTGTTCTGTTTGGAATTCTTGAGACCGTGTTTTATTATGTAGCCAGAGGCTAGGTAAGATTATCTGGGGGCCAATTGTCCACCTTTTTGAGCTCTGCTAACAGTCAGGATACCGGGTGGTGTCCATGCTTAGGGTTGCCAGGGAAGATTCCATACCCACACATTCTGAGTGGCTACCCTGCAGACATATTTTGGAAATATGGTGATGTATTATCACTGCTGAGTCTATTTCAATGTTTACCTGTTGTCTTCTTCTTCTGAAATAAAGAATAAACAAGTTAAGAAGAGGACATCACTAAGGGTAGGGTATCTTTAATTTTGTTTGCTAGGCCTGGATTTGGTATCAGGTAATATTGTCCCCATATATAATGTTTCCATACATATAGTCAGCGGGAAAATGGGAGCAGGGGTTGCAGTGGTGTCCCCCGCTCACTTTAAAACAATGTGGGGGTTGCGGGGGTGATAATATTGCTGCAAAAATATGACGCCATTCTTGCATGGCAGCATTTTTATGGGGATATTATCACATGGAACCCTGGATTCCAGGTGCCAAGCCCACAAGATTGCTTTGGGTCGAATTGCATCTTGATTATTTAAGATAAGATTTACCCTGCATTTTGTGAATGGGAGAACACTAAATCGACCTTCTTTTAAATGCGAGTTCATACCGCCCTGTTGGCAATAAACCGCTGCCTGAAGTGCTGGCTGGGTTAGTGTTGTTGGACATTGGAATGACTTGGTGCACTACAAAGCAGGTATCACTGACCGATATTTGTAGCAAAACAGTAATAAGCAAAAGATGGCGCCACTTGCTTTTAGTTTTGGTATAGGCCTATACTTTTCCAGATTTTACACTCCCAGTTTTTACATTCCCCAGCATTTGCAATTAATGAGTGGAAGGTCTTGCGCTTCAAATGGTCATGCGCTTAAAATGGCCATGCCCTGGGAATATGGACCACATTCAGTGAGAACAGGGAAGATCAATAATAGCCATGCTACTCATGCCATACTCAGTTACACAAGCAAACAAGTACACGGTTTCCTAGAGTTGCAAAGTTCACGGATCCGGAACTGTAGAAAAGAAGTATTGCAACTCCAGGGAGCTTGATGTTGTACTGAGTCCAGCCCTGGCTAGAATCAGAACAATATTATTTCAGATGGTGCAGGTGTGGTGGTAAATAACCATGTATCGCTGGAGCTCACTGCACCTAAGTGTCTAACAGTTTTATAAAACCCACAGTGACACTGGGAGACACATCAAAAGGTTTTAATCTGTAATAAGAGAGGAGTGATAATTCCATGTTGTGGTCCGATGCTTTGTGATGTGTGCATTATGCCTCTTAGCCTTCCAGTCAACAGACAATTGCCCTACACTGTGATGTGGGGTGCAACTGTTTTTTCTTTTTAATAATTGTATTGGTGAATTGTATAGTGCAACATGCACTATATAAATACATCTGAGTGCTAAGCTTGAACGTGAAAGATACCAGCACCATTGTTACCTCGCCGCAACATTCCGAGATTGCTCGCGGGTGCTGCTCTGGATGCCTGGTCAGACCAGGCGTGCAGAGCGGCACCCACAATAAGACTAGGAGGGTAGCAGCGGTACCGTTATGAACGTACCGCTGCTACCATCCTCCCCATTCCCCTATGGGGGCTCAAATGGGAATGGGGATGTACCGGTTCCGGGTCCAGCGAATGGGAATTACTGGGCCCTCCAAGGTTGGAATGGCCTGGTAAGTCCCCTTTTGCAGGACCCGGACCCGAGTTTGGGGGTAGCCATGCCCTTATTAAGGCCTCAGGCCACAGGCCTCATTACGAGTATGGAGGCAGCCATGCCCTTAATAAGGGCATAACTGCCTCCATACCGGGCTGCAGTATCGGGTTCCTCCAATGAGGACTTACCGGGCTATTCCAACCATGGAAGACCCGGTAAGTTCTCATTGGAAAAACCCACCCCCATTCCCATTTGAGCCCCCATAGGGCTGAATGGGAATGGGGAGGGAGCCAATAACGGGCCTGTTAATAACGGGCCTGTTATTAGCTCCCTGGTCCCCTCGCGGGACCCGGTAAGGACGCCTGGTTTTAACAGACGTCCTTACCGGGTCCCGCACGGGAACCTCGTAATAGGGCGTCCCGTAATGAGGCCCTATGTCTCCAATTATTTTTCTGTTCATGTATTTGTATATACGTAAAGTGAAAATGTTCACATTTCGGCATCTTGGTGCTTAGAACTAACAGCCATCCGTTAGAAACCTGCTAAACAATTTACACATTCAATCAATTTTGAGTGAAAAGACAGGTTTAAAGGGTGCAACTAAATGCGAGAAGGCCCACTGTTGCATGTGTAGGGGTGTGGGAGAATTCCAAAGTTTGCATGCGTGATTGGAGAAACCTTTGTCTCCCATGCGGATAAGGTGAAAACGGGAGGTTCTGTGTGATGTGAGCATGCACGTGTTATTAGTATATGTGTATTTGTGAGCATGTGTATGTATATTTGGGTGATTGTGTGTATGAATGTGGTGGTGATGTGAACATGAACAGAGGGCCCAGTGCGTGGCCACAGGAGGTGGGTGAGGATTTGCTGGTGAACAAAGGACGTGCTTCCATCATGCCACAGGACTTAAGGGTTGCCATACACACCTGCATTGGCATGTTTTCTAGTATTGGCATGGCATTAGAACAATAATTATGGGCAGAACCAAAAAGTATCTTCTTACTTGTGGATACATGAACATGTTTTCATGCAGTGGCATGCCATTATTACTGAAATTATGGACAAAGCCAAAAATACGGACATACTTTCTTGCAGTGGAATAACATTACTACTGGCAATATGGGGAAAGCTGCAATTACTGTTCTTATGTGAGGATGCTGGCATGAATGCACATGGCCAGCATGGACTTGTTTTCTTACAGTGGCATTGCATTATTACTGACATTATGGGCACAACCATAATGTGTGTTCTTGGCTGGTGGGTAGTGCCCTACATTGCACCAGCTAGTATGGACATGCTTTCTCGCAGTGGAATGGCATTACTGGCATTATGGGCAAAGCTGACATGAGTGTTCTTATGTGGGGATAATGGCACATATAGCTCAGACTACAAGGAATTGTTTTCTTACAGTTGCATTACATCCATTTTATGCAAAGGCACCTTGAAAGTGTTCTCATGTGACACTAGTGGCATATGTTGAAACAGCCAGCATAGACTGGCATTATGGGCAAAGTCAATATGAGTGTGTATTTATGTGGGAATACTTGCACAAATTGTGTGCAATAGTGTCGTGAAAATGCTGGAAAATGCTTCTCAGTACTGTTGATGACCTGGCATCTATTCATTTTTCTCATGTGTTGTACGCATTTTCACAAATAATATGCTGTAAAATGCAGTATTTTAAGCCATAACTTAAAAGACAAATCTCGGGGTATTGCTACTCCAATCCCCGTGGGTTGGTTGGGGCTCGCTCCCTCTCTACACTTCGCCCACCTTCTAGCTACACCCATCCAATGAAAAACGTCACCACTGGCTATTGGCTGTCACACTGGAAAGGGATTATTATTATTTTTTAATTTATTTTTATTTTTGTATTTACAAATTACAGTTCAGAAAGTACCCCAGCCCCCAAATACAGACAGAATCAGTACAAATCCAGAATTCTTCCCCATATTTTCTCAAACGGAACATTTTTTCTCTCGCGATTGTATATTACTCTTTCCATGTTGGCAAGTTTCGACATCTCGTCCAACCAGCAATCTTCATTCGGAGACGTTCTGGATTTTCACACTCTTAATATCAGTTTTTTCATATCATGAAACCACTGAACAACCACTTCCTCACTGCGATGTACTTCTAGCATTTCATCATCTCCTAAAATGAATGTCAAAAAATCGTAATCCAGGGAAAGATCCAATAAGTTGTTGAAAATCGTACAGAGTTTCCCCCAAAATGATCTCACCCTGACACATTTCCAAAGCATATGTTCCAAAGTACCCACTCTGGAATGAGATTATTGAATACTGGGCTTTCATAGACCCACACCACCCGAGTGTTCAGCCCGATGGACAGAGTAGACAATGGTTTGCTAGGTTTGATGAAGGAGGGTTATGACAAATGACATGTGTCAGGCAATGACATTGTAGGGCTCGTGTGCAAGAGCTTCTTTCACTGTTGACAGATGTAATCTTGACACAAACACACACACTCACACACACCTTTGATAGGTAATATTGAGAGATATCAAGTGTCAGCGACAATATGAAAGCTGTGACTGTGATGACTCATTAAGATAAGGCAAGATTTAACAAGGAACCTCAGTTACCATTATGTATGCACTCACTGAAGTAACTTCTCAAAAACCAGTGCAAATCAAAAAAGCGAAGAGGGTGTTGTTTTTAACGTGCTTTATTGCAGAAAGGCACAAGTAATCTTATTCTCAAAGGTGACCTGCGCCTTTCAGGGGCGGAACAGCAGCACAAAAGGTAAGTTATCCAATTCAATTCCACAGATTTGAGTCGGAGCATACGACCTAAACACTAATGTGTACATTCTACCAGCCTCCACCTGAAAAGGCCCATCACGGTGACATGTGAAAGGAAAATATAAGCATGACTCACTTCCTGTTTGGGAGATAAAAATGCAAGTGTGACAGCAGTGGTTCCAACTGCTGCCATCACACTTAAAAGAAAAATACAAGACTGGGTCAGTATGGACCCCGACATACATTGCACCCCCGCCTGCACCGGTTCCTAGCAGGTGTATGAGAATGTGTTTTCTGAGTCTCTCTATACGCACCCTATTCTTAAATTCACTATGGGCACTTAAATGTGCAGAAACGCCCAGTTATTTGTGCAAATGTTCTAAAGTGGTAGAAAAGAATATCCGAATATGCGCGTGGATGCAGTATGGTCAGCAGGATGATGGGAAAACGCAATGGAAACCTAGAACTCCACAATGACTGTCCGGGCAGCTAATAAAGGGTGTGGCAGAATGATGCTAGCTCCTTTCATGTGGGAGAAGCCAGTCACCACGGATTGGGCTGTTCTGGCCTCGACTCGATGTGCCTCCCCGAGGGTGAATAAGGTGGGATGCCGTTGTCTCACTGTCTTCTAAGAGATACAGTAATGCCACAGTGGGTGTTCCACTGCATGGTTTAGGCCTTCAGAACTACATCTCCCCGGGTGCTGTACATAAACACTGTTTACCAAGAGGCGAGGGAGCAAATGACGCACTGTAGATCCAGACCGCTGAATCCCCCGACATGGACAATCCCAGCGGAGTGGAGAAAATGCAGTGCAATGAGGAGCCACTCTACATGAGAGGGAGAAATCCAAGATGGCACTCCATGCTGCAGGCGCATTTAAAAGCTTGAGCGCCCACTCTAATGGTCCTAATGACCATGAAGAAATAAAGCAATACAGAGACACGACGAACAACAGTTTAACAAGGGGTAATAGAGCCCATAACACAATTACCCAATCACCTATAAGAATGTTAACATGAATTACTAAACACCTATCAGGAGTGAGAGTGAAGACCAAGGAGGATACAATGGAGCAGGGATACACACAGGTGAGACTTCTAGAGAAGGTAGCAGGGCCTACCCCTGCTCCATTGAAATAAGGTGGGATTTGTGACAGAATGGAATCAGGCACTGTAGAGGAAGGCAAAAATACTCTGGGACCAGTTGGAGGAAGTCACGGTACAAACCATCCATGCCTTGGACTCTTGCAAGAGGAAGGTATCCAGAGGGTGTGCTGCACAGTTCCCCTACCAGCAGGGAATTAGAAGTCTGAAGCTAGAGGCCATCCACCAGCGATCCTGCGTTATAAGGGAAGAACGTGTGGCAGGAGGGTTAAAGAATATTGTCTGCCTGACAAAGAGCCTAACAAGGTGGGGAAATACCTATTAACAAGAGTTGTAAAACCCATTGTGAAACCAGTTGTGTAGCAAACTAAAGTCCAGGAGGGACCTGTTGTGAAATGTACAGGAGGTACTTGTGAAATCACTGTGAAGTCCAGGAAGAACCCATTGCAAAACCAATTGTGAAACTAAGGTACGTCGAGAAGGAATCCAATGTGAAACCCTTGTGAAGCCCAATTCCATGATGGACCACCTGCAAACCCAGCTGTGAAGCCAAGCTCCAGGCGGGACCCATTGTGAAACCATAGTGAAGTTAAACTCCAGGAGGGACCTGTTGTGAGACCCAGGCTCGAGAGGGACCTAGAGATAACCAACCGGGCTAGTAGAAGCCGATAAGACACAGTGGCGTAGCTGAGGAAAGCCTATGATAAATATAATTGTGAAAGCCTGAACTCCTGGAGAGAAGTGTGAAGAAACTTGTGAAAGCAGAGAGGCTGGAGTGAGAAGGTGCCTGACTGCAAGCAAGGCCTTCCCAAAAATTTACTACTAGATTTCGGTGTTTCCAGATTAGCAAAAGATTTGTGTAGCAGGTTTAAGACATTTCCTTTTGTTCAGTCATTGAAGCTTTTGTGTTGCTAGGATAGAGGTAGCCAGTGGTGTAGCGGGGGACTCCCAAACCCCCATGGTGTGGGAGGCCCTGACACTGCATGTCCAGGGGGTCCCACCTGAACCGTCACCCTGGTCAAAGTCAGGGTGAGGGATGGGCCCTATTGCATCTGTCTGGGGGCCCAGGAAGGGGCTACTCTGCCTCCGGCTCCCTTGTACACGTCAGTCTGTCTTTCGTGTACAGGGGAGCCTGAGGCAGAGCGGCCCAGTCACCTGGCCGCTGGCTCCCACCCACCACACAGACAGGAACAGGAAGCTCTGGAGAGCTGGAGGCCTGGAGACAGAGCATCGTAGCAAACCCCACTCAGGAAACTGGTAAGAGTGGTTTTGTATATGTGTGTACTGTTTGTTATGTTTGTATGTTTCTATATGTGTATGATGCATGCGTACGTGTCAGTTCTGTATGTATGTATGTATATATGCGCACGTAAATGGTGTTTATGTATGTATGGATGTGAGCGCACATGTTGTGGAAATGAGAATTCAGTGTGTGTGATTGTTCCTTAGTGAGTGTGCATGTGGAGAGTGCGGTGTTAATGTGAGAGAAGGTGTATGGGGTGAGTGACGGGTGTATGAAAGAGTATGAATGTGATTGTGTGTAAATGTTCTGGATGGGTGCATGTTTCGAGAATGCAGTGTGAGTGGATGTGAGAGAAGGTGTATGGTTGAGTGACTGGGGGGAATGGGCATGATTGTGATTCTGTGTTTGAATTTTTTGGGTGGGTGCCCATGTGGTGAATGCAGTGTGAATGTTCTGGGTGCATGTGTGAGTGATTATGAGAGAAGGTGTATGGGTGAGTGACTGGTGCATGAATTGGCATTCATTTGAGTGAGTGTCAATGTTCTGGTTGGGTACTCCTGTTGAGAATGCAGTGAGTGAATGTGAGAAAAGGTGTATTGGTGAGTGACTGGTCGGTGGATGGGTATGAATGTGATGGTGTGTGTGTGTGTGAACTTTCTGGGTGGGAGACTTTGGGGAGAATGCTCTGTGAATGTTATGGGTGCATAGGTGCGTGATTGTGAGAGAAGGTATATGGGTGAGTGACTGGTGGGTGAATGGATATGCATGTCATTGAATGGAAATATTCTGGATGGGCTCCCGTGTGGAGAATGCGGTTTGAATATTCTGGGTGTACGTGTGATTGAACGTGAGAGGAGGTGTATGGGAGAGTGACTCGGTATGAATGCGATTATGTGTGTCTGAGATATGCTGTGGGGCTCAGGAAACAGTGGAGGCCTGTTGACATTTCCTTTTGTATCATGGCATGTTCTACTTGCATTTTTGGACAAAGTCAAATTGATGAATGTTATTACGTGGCTAAACTGATATTTTGGTGCAGCCTGTCTAGCCATTTCTTACTGTTGCATGACAATTGTTTCGGGGCATCTATGATTAAGAAAGTATGATACATTTTATAAGGTGGCCGGACAAGCATTTTGGTGCAGCCAGTCAAGCTATTTCTTACTGTGGCATATATAAACCTCAGGACACTTGGAATGTAAAGGCAGGCTTATTGGTCCAGAAATACTAATAAGAACATTTTACACCTTTTAGAGGTCTGGTAGCTAAATGCTGTCCGCCCGTAGATTTTATCAGATAGGGCAAATTAAATCAGGAACCACACTACGTAGAAAGTGGGAAGACAACACAATATTCCCAGATTTACCTACAGACATTACGGTACAACCTAAAATTACACCTGACTATCTTATCAGACTGAACAAAAAGACATTTCGATGGAACTGCATGGTCATCAATTAACAGAATATCTCTGTTCCATATCATATCATATCATATCATATCACCATCTTCCCTGTCGGTTTACAAGTGTCCATTCATCCAGTGCTTTTTTTGGTTGAACTGGAGTATAAAGTGGGATTCAGCCAGATTGCAAACAAATGCAGCTGCAACTTGATGCTGCATATGATTACCACTGCTACCCGTAAAGCCCATGAGATTGGTAAGGAATTGGAGACCATCACCACACAATTTCTAGAGAATCTCCTTATAACCGACACCAGAACCAAGTTAGAAGCAATTGAAAAGGAAATGGCAGATTCTTCAAATTTAATTCTGCCAAAAAAGCAGCAAAACTTAAGAAAGATAACGTAGTATTTGCCAAAGAGAAGGTGTGGCCTTATTTGGCATCTGATTATATCACTAATCCTCAGTATTTCCCTATCTTTTCTCAGAATAATCCAGGAACAAGAAATAGGACGCGTTGGGTGACGTTTTCCAATTCCAGTTCAGGGAGTGACGGGTCAGACGCAACCCCTACTATATCAGGTCCAGTCTATCAGCTTCTTTTTTTAGGAAGAAGACAAAGCAGGGGGGTGACCCGGGGTCCAGACAGCTCCAAGAACAGGGGTCATTCAGGACATTCGACACGAGGAGGCAGGCATATCCACAATGAAAACACCAATTTTCAATCTCTGTAATGTGGAGTTTGATGCCCATCTTACATCACTGTTACACAGAGGATTGTCCTTTGTACCTACACAATCTGTTACCTTCAACAAACTTAACTGGTTTTGTTGAGTTCGCCTGAAATATTATTTTCTGGACATCAACATTGAATCTGACAAGGACTTCACTAACTTCAGGGATAAGTCCAACTTTACTCCTCAGGATTCTAACATGCCACCTGACATCTTAACCATTGAGAATTGTATTACATGGGACTTACACCAATTATTTCGAGACCTGACTCCCTTTGCCTTTGACAATCTATGTAAAGAGAACTGCACTAAATGCACTTAGAACTAATCATGACTTAGTGATTAAGCCCGCTGATAAGGGTGGATGTGGGGTGGTATAACATTGATCCCAGTATGAACTGATGGTCAATGAACTGTTATCCAATGAGTCACACTACAAAATACTAACAGAAGACGCGACGGATGATATCATGTCTTCCTTACATGACATCTGCGAGACAGCCATTGAAGCCGGTTTTTTGACTGAACCAGAAGGAAGGTTCCTTACCCCTTGGCTTTATGCCCTACCCAAAGTCCACAAAAACAGTTTACACTGTCCAGCTAGGCCAATAGTGTCCCTATATCGGTCCATATTACAACCGATGGGGCAGTTTGTGGACTATTTCCTCAAACCACTTACCTTCACCACACGTGCATTCTTGAAAGACCGTAGGGATGCTATTAACCTGATTGAGGATTTTGAGTTCGATATCAGCATAGACTACTTGGTAACACTGGATATTGTAGCTCTTTATACCAATATCCCACAGAATGAGGCACTATTGGTGGGGAAACAGCTCTCACCGCACAGGAGATTCCACACACTGTACCGACAGATTTTCTAATACAGCTTTTAAAAATTGCCTTCAAACCCATGTTCGGTACAAAAAGATACCTGTAGATCAAGGGTACGGTGAAGGGGGGAGATTTTGCCCCCATCATCGCCAAACTATATATTGCACGATTCGAAGACAACTACATCTTTCCCACACATCAGTTCTCCCACAATATTTGCCTGTGGCGCCGGTACATTGATGATATTCTATGTATCTAGTGCGGCAATACTTAAGATTTGCATCAATTTATCATATGGATTAATCACATCATACCTAATTTACAGTTTACTTCATAATGGACTAAGGAGGAGATTGCATTTATCAATGTAACTATTAAATACACTGGCAACAGGTTATATACCACATTGTATACCAAACCCATGGATCGAAACACCTTGTTACAATGTTCCAGTCAACACCCCCAACACCTTCGGGATAGCCTTCTGTACAGTCAACTTTTGCGCCTAATGCGCAACTTCACCAAAAAAGCAGACTACACCATCCAGGATAACCGCATGATTGATACATTTCTTGAAAGGAGTTACCTACTACCTCTATTAAAAAGGAGGGTCAAGAGAGTTTGGTTTACTATCCGAGAAACACTCCTCAGATCAACAGACCAATACCAAACTGATTTGTGCTTGTGTCACCACTTTCTCTAGATGTACCCTGAGGCTAAAACAATTGGTTCGGAAATATTGGACATCACTGGACATTACCAAATTTACTGGGTCTCAATTACTGTATTCACTCAAAAGAGGTTACAACCTGTGCGACAAATTGTTTCAATCAACTCTAGGTCAACCAACATCCCCAGGTTTTTTGGTAACCTTAATGCATGTCCCTTAACCGAAAAAACCCATTTAGTGACTTATCAGAATTTTTCGTGGACCATGCAACAGTTCATGACCTGCCAGACTAAACATTCTATATATGTGATCGTTTGCCCCTGTGACCTGTGGTATATTGGCATGACCACACGGCACACCTGTACTCGCATCAATGATTAAAACAGTCCAGATACAAGCACCACTGGTTAAATTATTTTGTGGAAACACACGTTCAATGACCTCCTGTGGTTCATACTGGAAGTCATTCACCCTGACATGAACAATTTCTCTGTTATCCACAGGTTACAAAGTTGGAACAACATTGGATCCTCAGACTAGATACCCATAACTCCAGTCTGAATGAGTGCCTAAACTGGTACATTTTACTTCAATAGTTTCACTTTTCATGGTCATATTCACTTGTGTATGACCCTGTACTCCTTGCATTCTGTTGGGCCACATTTATCTGCTTGCACCTTTCCATCCTTTTTCCCAGGTTGTGTGGCAGTAAACGTTAGCTCATTGAGTCACTACCGAATGCCCGCTCCCTTTGTGTGCATTACATATACAGCCACATGGTTTCCCTGCTTGACTGCATTCAGCAGGTAGATCTTAATTGTAGACTTCCTTCCAAGATGGCCTCCGTCATTGTAGAACTTCTATTGTCTATCTGAGAGCTATACAGGGTTAGGCTCGTCCAGTCCTGTTTCTATGTTTATTTTTATCCTTATCTGTGTTTACCTCGCGTTTGATATTTTCCATTGCGGCGGACCGAGAGACTCAGTGTTCGTGTGCTTTTGAACTGCGGCTCGCCATTGTGTGATCCATTAGGTTCCCCTTATACATAGCAAGGCAAGGCACAGTTGCAGCACAGCTGCATGACTTTCCACCAGTGTGCAGCTTGTTCGCATCTTTTGGAACACCACAGCGGTTGATGCATGCAGAGGCAGTCGTTAACTCCGCTACACCGGTTCTCCTTTGTTTTGTCTTGACTTGACATCCTGATGGACGGCAACAGGCTTCAGGCACTGGGTCCACTTACATGCATAGTTATGTATGCGAGAGTCAATAACCCACTAAACCTCCCTTTCCCCCTTCTTTTTTGTGATACATTGACACACTGGGACCATTCTGTTCAGTTCTTGTCTGCAGTACATCATATTCCGCCTCAGAAATTCATGCATGAACATGTTCACAAGGAAATTTTTCATTTCCACTAGTTACCAGCATTTCCATATTGGACAGAGACATGGTTTGAACTCCCAGGTGGCACAGAGTCAACACCTTGACAGTGTTTCTTTGTATTGCCCCTTAGGTGGTATACCTTACATATCCTCAAATGCATTGTCGGTAGTTTTGTATTCTATTTCTCCAATGATGGGAATGGATCCAGATTCATTTCGTGAACACCTTTTCACATAAATGAACACTAAGGTTGAAGACCTCATTTTGAAGGTACCCGATTTATTGATTTACAAGCCCTTTGGCTTATCCCACATTTTCTAATTGGACTGAATGCCCTCATTTTTAGACATTCTTCATCAAATTTGTCTGTTTCAGCAATTGTTGCAGCTGGGAATCACAGATGAACTTTACTCACCCATGCCCCATCCTACCTGGTCTCAAATCGCTCTTTACGCATCCTGAAGAGGGCCAGGCCAATTTTCTTGTTAGAATGTGGACCCTGATACAGCCTGAACCTCTTGAGTCGACGACAGACATCTTTGTGGGTCTGTTACCCACTCCGTGTTGACAGAGATTTGTGTTTCAATTTAAATTGTTTTCTCTTTTTTTTAAAAAAATATGTGATTGATTCCATTTTGCATATCAGTGTACATCTTACATATTTTGCTTTGTCTTAATGGCTACATCCCATGTGTTTTTTTCTTATGTTGTGTTGATTCTTTTCTATTGTTGTTTTCAGTACTGCAAATAGCTTTTTTGTTCTCTAAGTTTCTTTAGTGTTTTACACCCGCATGTATATTCTTCTTTTTCTCATGCTTTTATCACACAAGGTAGCCAGGATGTGTGGGGGCGTTTCAGTTCAGTTTTCCACTGTATTTTTGAATTTGGTCTATTTAGTCAATGAACCGTGGACATGATGGAGCATCCTTTAAAAAGATTAGAGTGACAATATGAGATGCGCTGCAACAAGCTTTCCCGGACACATCTGCCTTGCAGTCTGTTTTGCAATGTACCGTGCGCAATGATGAAGATGCCGCTCAATTCATTCTTAAAGTCCAAGAGATGTGGCAAGCAGAGACGGGTAATGCATGTAATGCAATCAATACCCTTTTCCTATTTTATTGTCAAACAAGGCCTACCCAAAGAAGTGCAAAAGGCACTAGACAAAATTGTGGGGATCGAGGCAAAAGGGTGGCCCAAAATACAGGGCATAATAATACACCACTGCAGAAGAATAAAAGAATGTGAAAAGGAAATGGCTCAGAGGCGACAGGCAGAGGAAGCGAAACTAGTACGAAACAAAGTGGCAGGATACACACCCAATCTTGCAAACGCCAGAATTGCAGCGATGTGGTCAGAAGGAGGACAAGGACAGTGGGGCAGAAACACGCAATGCCCCGGCCCGCAGTGGCAAGGAGGACAACAGCAAGGTAGAGGTGGGTTCAGAGGATCAAAGGGAGCAGGGTTTGGAGGAATGGGACCCAGAGGAAGAGGAATGGGGCAGTGTTGGAATTGTGGGCAGTGGGGGCATTTTCCAAGAGAGTGTAGAAGCAGACAGGGAATGGGATACAGTTATGGTCAACAAAACTATAGTATGCCACATCAAGGGGCCCCGCAGGGGCTGACTCCCAGAATCACCTCCATACCCTATGAAATACACCAGGCATACACGTATTTGCCCTTGCAGATACCGGGCCCTCCCCCACCGCAACAACCAGAGCAGGCAATGCAACAATACCCGCCTTATAACAATTTTCAGAACACGGGAAACATGAACCCCTTTAACGGAATACCTAGTGGCACAGTAGCCCCATTCCAGGGCGCAACAGTTGTGGGAGAAATCCCTGTCTCATTTCCGGGGACAAATGCCTACCCTGACTAGGACAGCCCACAGAGAGCACTTGCGTGTCCAGTACGGTCGATGACCCTCGACATAGAAGATGAACCCTTGGTGGGGGCAGAGATAGGAAACAAACAATTCATTTTTGTGGTTGATTCGTGCGCTGAGAAATCATGCATCAGTGAAGGGGATTTCCCGTTATCTAGCAAAACTCTCGACACACAGGGATTCTCTGGGGCTATTTCTGCAGTTCCATGCACTAAGGATTTGGATGTAAAGGTGGGTGGAAAGGTAGTACACGCTGCACTACTATATTTTGAGAGTTCTCTTGTCAACTTGCTCAGCAGTGATCTGCTCAGCAAGTTGAACATGACAGTCAAATTTACTGGTAACGGTATTGTCTGCGCCACACCAGGAATGTGCGCGATGAGGGCAATGCTTATAATATACACCATGACACGTGACATAGTGGTGTGAGGTATACCTGTTGACCAAGACATGCTCAGCTACTGCATAACAGTGGAAGCAGTGCCACAAATTGTCAGAGCCTCCTGGAGAGTGCCAACAGATTTAATTTTCCGTTCTGCAGTGTCTCCTGACCTGGTGGCTGGTACAGTACTGTCCCTAGACTTACAAGGATTAATAGTGTCTGCAAGGAGAGTGGTTGTCCTCGGGACAGATAAGGAAGGGTGTAAATGGCGTACTGTGTTATGCATCGATCCCACCGTAGCCCTCACAGAAGTAACTGATGCCTAACTTTCTGAAGACAATGACAATGACAGAGAAATAATATTAGAGATATGTACCCCTGTGATATTATGGTACATTACAGGAGAGCACGCTGCCCCCTAATGGCCGTTGTTGCATCATCTCCCTTCAGTGAAGCAGATCTGGAATATGTGCCCGCACAGCTGTGGCTAACTAACCCACATGACATAGGGCTACTAAAGGAAGTGACCACAGTAGGATTGGACTGAAAGTCGTAGCAGTATTACCCTGAGAAAAGCAGTACCATTATCAAGGTAAGCAGAAGATGGAATAAAACACACAATGCAAGCCCTGCTTCACCAACGGATAATAATGCCCTCTACCTCAGCATGCAACACTGCAATATACCCTGTCAAAAAAGCCACGGGGCAATTGAAGAATGATCCAGGATCACCGCCCCTTGAATGATGTAGTACAGAAAGAATTTCATGTAGTTCTGAACCCTGCCACCATTTTGTGTAGTATCCCTAAAGAAGCAACCCACTTCACAGTGGTTGATTTAAAGAATGCTTATTTTCGATACCCTTGCACCCTGACTCACAGTACCTCACAGCCTTTACACATGGCGGAAAGCGCTACGAGCACACTTGTTTGCCCCAAGGGTATTGTGAGAGACCAAGCATATTCAACAGAATATTACACCAAGACTTAGGCAACAGCCATGTGCACAGCACAGTCATTCAGTATGTAGACAAATTACTAGTTTGCAGTGACAGTGAGCAAAATTGTCGTAAGGACTTCATTACCCTTCTACAACTCTTGGCCCACAAGGGGTACAATGTTGACAAGGCCAAACTCCAATAATGCAAACTTGAGGTGCTCTACTTAGGACAGCTGATCTCAGCAAACGGCAAAAGAATAATACACGACAGAGCAGCATCTGTGTGCACCACGGCTGATCTGTTACAGTAAAAGACATGCATAATTCCTGGGGTTGTGTAATTACTGCAGGGCATGGATTTTGGACTATCGAGAATACATGAGACCACTTCTACCGGGTCTCAAGGAAGCACAGAAAGGCAACCACAAACTAGGATGGACAACAGGCATGGTCGAACATTTTAATGATTTGAAAGAAGTGATTTCCACATTCCCAGTTCTCACCACCCCAGATTGCACACAAGAATTCTATACATTCTTTCATTTAAACGGCCTACTTATGACCGCTGTACTAACACAGAAAAGCACAATAGGCCACAAGCCATTCGCCTACTACAGCAGTACACTAGATTCAATTACGTAAGGGCAGTTTGCATGCAAACAAGTGCTCGCTGCAGCTGCCTTCGCCATTGAAAAAAGCTCCACAATTGCAATGGGATGTTCAGTGACTTTGTATGTGGAGCATTCAGTATTTGCGATCTTGAAAAGATCAAAGTCTACCCTGACAACCCAGAGAACATCAGCATACAAGATTATTATCTCAAGCCCAAATAATTGTGTAGTGCGATGCAAAACAGTTAATCCAGTCACGTTCCTAATGGAAGTGTGCACAGATGAGGACTTGCAGTGACACGACTGTGCCACATACAAGGGTGAAGAGGATGACGTCCCCAAAGCAAAGGACAGGCTGGAGCGGGAAGTACTCTTTGTTGACGGTGCAGCGACAATCGACCAGACCACAGGACAAAGACATAAGGGCGCGGAAGTAGTGCACCTCAAAGGAGAATATGAAACATTAGTGATGAAGAGATTACCCATATACTATTCAGCATGAGCAGCGGAGCTTGTGGGGTTCATTAATGTGCTACACACATCTCAAGGATGCCACTTGACCATTTATTCAGACTCGACATACTCCACTACAACAGTGCATGCCGGGTTGTCACAATGGAAAAGGAGAGGGTTCCAGAGAGCAGATGGTTGCCCAGTACAACATGCTGCACTATTAGATACGATGATTTCTGCACTGTCACAACCTTCTGTGGTAGTGGTCATTAAGTGCACCGCACACACTGGTAACACTGATGAAATATCATTAGGAAATGCTACGGCGGATTCTCTAGCCAAAATGGCAGCCTACCTTCCAGTCCCAGTAATTTCCGAGTATGTCATAACTGCACCATCACATGATCAACAATAAACATAATACACAGCGCTGCCCACCACACAACTGAATGAACTACAGGGAAAAGCACCAAAAGAGGAAAAAGAACTATGGTCCAAGAGAGGATGTAAACAGTCCCCCACAGACTTATTATGGAGACAAGAATGCACTGGCAAGGCAGTAATGCCTGTAGAGCTCTTGGCAATAGCATTCCACCAGTTACACCACCTATCCCACAGCTCCAAACAGTACACTGCGGCAGACATACAAGAAGATTGGTTCATACCAACCTTTCATGAGCATCTCACGAACATGATTATACACTGCACCACCTGTCAAACTTTCAGCACTGGCATGATGCTCCGGACAAAGCCAGACACCATGCCTCGCCCCATTGGGCGACTCTGTGAGTTGCACTTAGACTACCCAGACATGAAAGATGTAATGGTTCCCGATACCTAACAGTTGTGGTATGCCCTTTCTCACTATGGGTTGAAGCTGGAACTTGTGCACATCTGGAGGCCAAATGCTCTGCTAAATATTTAGTGTATGAGGTTTACCCTTGATGGAGTGTGTGCGATGTACTAAAGTCTGACAATGGCACCCACTTCTTCAATGAACTCTTCAAAGGAATGACAGCACTAATTACCATTAAACACCGGATGTGATCAATGTATCACCTCCAAGCAAACAGCGTTGTTGGGCGAATCAACAGCCTTCTCAAAAGCAAGCTCTCCAATCTTTGCACCACATTAAAGAAAAACTGGGTGCACTGCTTGCCCCTGGCACTATTCAGCTTACACATTCAACCAAGTAAAGACCATCACCTTTCACCACACAAAATAGTAACTGGCAGGGGCATGCACACACCCATCTCCCCGGTAAGGAAGGCATCAGATGCCCATGGAGCTGCAGCGGTTCTAGGTGAAGAATTCAAACAGTACTTAACAAACCTGACACGGGCAATCAAATATGACTCCTGACAGATCGTACCACCTCACCTACAGGATACACAGGGCACTGCACAGGAACCCACCACAGACACCACACACACCCAACCTCTGCTGACAGCTGAACTGATATTTGTCAAGAGGTTAGTGCACAAATGGAACAGCCCGAGGTTTCATGGCCCCTACAAAGTTGTGTTTTCCACCCCTCTCACAGTAAAAGCGAAGGGGCTTCGATATTGGATGTACCTATGTGATGTTCATAGGGCACCCCCAAATACCTCACCAGTACCCTAAAGAAACTACCAGTATACCTCAAGGTAATAACATGGCTACATGTTGTGGGTAATAAACATGCAATGATGCTAAAAAACATAAGTAAGTTTAAGTAAAAGAAAAACTCTCTTTCTCTCTCTCTCTCTCTCTCTCTCTCTCTTTCTCTCTCTCTCTTTCTCTCTCTCTCTCCTTCTCCCTCCCTCTCCCTCCCACCCTCATTTTTGTTTTCACTACAAGAGTGTACGAAATGGAACTCTCAACATCAAATGATTCATTGCATATTAAAAAAGTATATATCTTTTTTTTCTACTCTTCTACCACTGTGTTGGGCAGTTTTTTGGAGGTCCTGAAGCCTTTTATTTGCAGCAATTGGAGCCGTTGTTTGGTGTAATTCCAGCTTGATGGGAGTGCAGCTCCATACAATGAAGGCTTAACCGCCTTACTTGGGGAATATATATATTTTAACTTTCATAGATGTCAACTTAAGGATTGTGGACCAGACACTAACGACCAAATTGCACAAGAAACTTACTGGAACGAACACCCCCTTGCATGCAACCAGCAGGCACTCAAAAAATCTGATTTGGAATATCCCATTCGGGGAGTTCATAAGAATCAGACGTAACAGTTCCACACTTACAGCATACGATCGAGACAGTAAAACTGCGGCAATCGGCTTCCTAGAACAATGCTACCCCAAGAAGGTTATAGAGAAGGCATTTGTAAAAGCGAGACAGAAAAAAAAGATCTGAGCTTCTCACAGGATCTCGAACATTGGTTGAACCAATTGATGATAAAACAACTACAAGAATGATCCTGATGTTTGATAAAGAAGCACCAGAAATAAGACGCATACTCCGCAGACATTGGAGAATCTTATTGGCTGATAAAGATTTGGCAAGAAGCTTAAAAATGAATCCAGAAATAAGCTTCAGACGAAATTGATCTCTGAGAGACAATCTGGTTGAAAGTTTCATGGCACGGGATGGGCTGCCTGACAAAGAGATGTGGCTGACAACACAGAAGCCCGGCTTTCGGAAATGCACTAGTTGCAACATTTGTAAATTTGCTAAAAACTGTGCTTTTTATAAGCACCCAGTTTTGGGAAACTCCATTACCATACAGGAGAAAATTATATGCGAAACTGAATTTGTTATTTATGTACTGGCATATGCGTGCCAAAAATAGTACATCGGCAGCACTAAGTGCAAATTAAAGATCCGCATCCAGCAACATGTGAGGGCAATCCAACACCAAGATGTAAACTATCCCATGGCTAAACATTTCAAGGACCATCACGAAGGCAAAATGGACAGCTTTTCTTTCTTTGGCATCCATAGGATTGATAAGGACCCGAGAGGTGGTGACAGAGAGAAAAGACTTCAAAAGAAAGAAACCTGCTGTATTTTAAACTTTGAGAGCAAATCACCCAGCGGACACAATATAGATGAAGAACTATATACATTCCTGGGCTAGAATATTGATAAGAAGAATATCCTCATTGTTTTATTACCATCTGATATACCCGGTTGTATCTTCATCTAGTTAATCGCATGGATAGATTTATGTACTGCTTTGAATCTCTCTCTGTCACACCATAGTCTCCACCGGGCCTGATCAGCTGTTTAGATACGGTTATCCATTTATACATGCCTATGACAAGAAGGATGTTATGTCTTTATGAATTTTATCTCCTCTCTATCCAATATTTGAAAGACAGTATAAGCTGTGAAATGCTGTTTTAACTCACATTTTGGGATTTGATGGGTTTGTTTAACCGAATACACACTTATTATAGGAATTGTTTTGTATTTTATAGATATGTGACTAACTATAGGAAGTTTTAACATCTTTTTTATGGGCAGGCTGCACTGATATTGGTATTTGCTGTTCTTGAAACACATAAGCATTTGCACTTTATGACAGAAGAACAGTATTGGCACCTTAGATATTGCTGCTAGCACTTTGCACTTTAAATTGAACTTCAAATACCATATATAGGTTAATTGGAGGCCAATTGGTGCCTTTTTGATAAGATCAGTTGTCAAATTGAATTGAGTTTGATGATTTCTAACTCAGTGAGTGTCATTTGAGGTTGAGATACGGATGCATTATACATTTTTGTAGTTGGCTGCTTTTTACATTGATATTAGCTCTGTCAGATAGAATTGTACTATTGTTAGTGGTAACACTATGCGCACTATGCACTTTATCAACAGGTTGCTATATAATTATGCACTTTAGATCTGAAAAACATAATTGTAATATGAGTAGCACTATGCACTTTAATGATGTTTATATCTCCTAACTGTGCTCTACAAATAGTATATGCATTAGCATATTCAGCACGTTATATCTACATGTATATAATGGCAGCGAGCATTATGTGAAAATAATACATAAAACTCTATATTTGTAGACAACAACACAGTTTTGATGCTGTTAGTATACACTAATAGCAGTAATCTACTGATGAGGATACATTTTAGTACTGACACCATATACCATGTGGGAGCACAAATCTAATATTATGTTTAAGCATATAAACCCGTTCCAAAATGGCCGACACCGTTTGTGACATAGACACAGTAAGCAGTCCTCTTTCGGTTGTTGTTAGTAAGTCACATGGGGTATTTTAACCCACAGGAATGTTTGGGTCACTTGTTGTGAACAAGCAGACGGAAGCCCGCGAAATTGGTTAACCCCATGTGGGATGCGCCAGGCACTTTGGGAGAACCACAATGTGTGTGGCTTTTGATACTATTTTGCCATGAAAATGTGTGAGGATTTTCTGAAATTGAAATAAAGTGGAAGATTTTGGTAACTTGGTTTCCTGAATTTCTGTTTGGATCAAGGAGTGCTCCTCCAACATCTGTTGAATAACAGTAAAAAGGACATATATATATATATATATATATATTGTTAATTCAAGATGGTTATAGTCCTACACTTGTGGGCTACACTTAACTGCTCTCTTATTTACTATAATGATGTTTATGTTATATCTTGTGAAGACATACTCTGAACGTTTTGAACTCTGCAGAACTTTGGTGAACCTAAGTATCTTGAATTTGGGGAAAGGAGCTGTGGAAGAGCTCCAATGCCATCCTGTCTTACTTTTTTTAACACTGTTTCATTGATCAAGTTCCTTGTACATTGTTATTATATAGAAGCGAGGGCAAGCATAGGTTTGACACAGGAAGCCTTTTTGTTTTCACTAATGAATTTAGACTTTCCTTCGTTTACGTTTTGGTAGAGATTACTCCCACCTTAGAGTTAGGGCAAGTTAGGTGTTATACCATCCTGACCATTGAGAATAAAGGTTTTCAAACTGTGCAAAAAATAAAAATAAATAAATGATATTTATGTTAGAAATGTATTGGGGTACTTCTTTTATCTGGGCAAGCTATCTGAAAGAGGGAGGAGGGGGGCATAAAGGGAAGTGTACTGATAAACACAACCAGTAACGCTACCGTACATATGTATAATTTACTTAGACTAGTAATAACAGTATCAATAATAACAGTGTCAGCACGCAAGCAAATACACCTGGCCGAATGAGTGTGTGCATGAGCAAAATGCTAGCAATATTATTTCCTACAATTTTTAAAACCCGTTTTGTAACACAAGTACTAGTAACAATGTTAGCAGTAGTACACTAACACAGAGGTATACATCATGGCATAATAGAATGAGAAGGCAAGCGCGTAGGCCCAAATATGATACATACCATGGCCTGGGCTTGGATGCCATTGAAGATATTAGACATCCTTAGCACTCCAATAGTTGGTACACCGACATCAGTGTGGTAGGAAGACAAATTACCAATGGTAGCTACTATGCATGCTCATTAATACTGCACGTATCGGGGGCACCCAAGGTCTTAGTGCCACAGGGAGTTCCAATTATAGTGGCACAATGCCTGGTTCATCTTGCGCTATTGTCAGGTTTCCTTCTCTTATTCAAGTTTCCTTTTTATTATTATCCTTTTCAGATTAGCTTTGTGTGGGTGGGAAGTTTTCCATTATAGTTGGTTAGGCCTTAACTTGTTGATTCAGAATCCTGGTTCTGACCCAAGGCAAGATGGAGCCTCACAGTGACAGCTCTGATTGGCTAGAAGACAATGCTGAACAACAATGAACATTCTAAACTGTCACTCTGTGCCTTTCATCATCAAAACCCCATCTGAGAGGACGTGTTCAGTGGCTGCTCCTGCTTTAGTATTAGGCCTGGTGGATTTTATCCTTCAGATCTCAGCAGTTGAGCGGCTACTTTCTTGGGGGTTCAGGAGAAGTCTTCAGCTGGCAGGAATTCGTTTTGAAGATAGGAAAAGCAGGAAATCTTTGTGAATTCGCTCAGGAGATAAGTGACTTTATTTCTACTGTAAATCTGTTCATCTTAATAACATTCTCCTTGAAAATTCGTTAAAAGTAGTGTTTCTACTAAAACTATTGAACTATCGGAGTGCGCTTGTGTTTCCAGTGCGGTGTTCCTTAGCGCGAGATTTTGACTGTCGCGTGCGTATTCAAGTGAGCGCGTGCTTTCTAGCGTGTGTATTCCGAGCGCGAGTGGAGGTTGGTCTCGTGCCATTTTAAACGCGCGTGTGTTTTATTGCGCGGGTGATCCTTTGCGCGAAAAGCTATACGCTGCGTGAGAACTACAAAGCGCGTGTGAAATACAAAGCGCGTGTGAAATACAAAGCGCGTGTGAAATACAAAGCGCGTGTGATTTTTAGCGCGGGTGTACAAAGCGCGTGTGAAATACAAAGCGCGTGTGAAATACAAAGCGCGTGTGATTTTTAGCGCAGGTGTACAAAACGCGTGTGAAATACAAAGCGCGTGTGATTTTTAGCGCGGGTGTACAAAGCGCGAGAATCTGTTCGTCGCGTGCCATATGAGTGCGCGTGTGTTTTTTCCATCGCGAGTGATTTTGCGCGTGAGAATCACTTTGTTGCGTTTGAACTCAATAGCGCGGGTGTTCTTATTTCGCGTGTCTCGCAGGAGAACATTATTGCGCGTGTGGACTATTGCGTGTGTGAATTATTGCGCGTGTGGACAATTGCGCGTGTGAATTATTGCGCGTGTGGATTTTTTGCGCGTGTGGATCATTTTGATCGCGCGTCTTCATCTGTTTGCGCGTGTTCTTCAACCAGGAAGATTTCTATGTGAAGTTCATCGATAATTTTAATGGAAATAACCTGCGTGTGCAGTTAGCACGTGTTTCCTCTTTCTTCAAGGATTCAAAGACTCAAGATAATTATAAATAGTTTGAAAAGTTTTGAAATGACAAGAAAGAACATTTTAAAGACAATCTAATTGAACTACAAGTGCATGTTGGAAAAAAGACAAACAAAGAACTAAAACTTCCAGTCTTGCCTAATGTAAGAAGTTGCTGGGAATTTCAAGTATCGCAAGTAAGAGAGATTTTCAGCTTCTTATCCGCTTCTCTAAGAAATTTCAAGAGAAGAACCAGGTAGGATTCTCAATTATTAGTTAAGGATTAATGTCTTCCCATTCATAAGGTTAAGTAAGTGAATTAAGGAAGTGTATATGTTATTCTTTATCCTCTGCAGGTTCAGCACTGATTAGCCTTGACGCAGTCTGCCTGGTGTTGTTTTGTTGTCCCATTCCCCCTTTCCCTTTGGGGTGTAGTTTACAGAGCTGTATTAAAAACTAGTTCTGGGAAATACATCTCAGGGGGATTGTCGGGGGTTCAGCAGCTTCCGCGGATACAGGACCTCTCAGCCTGACAGAATGAAAGGCCAATAATTTAGTCCGCCCGAGCTGTCATGAACCCCGACGAATCCATGGAGATGTTAGGATCTTTGATTAGGGAGTTACGGGAGGAGTTGAAAATTTCCCGGGAAGAAAATGCCTTACTTAGTCAAAAGGTAGATGACTTAAGTGTTAAAGTTACACAAATTCAACAGAGGGGAGAAAGGAGAGAGGATGAGGTTTCAGGGGGTGCAGGTTCTCCACCTGAGTTAGAAAGAGAAGATCAGTTACCACACATACAACGGGCGCCTTCAGTGGCAGAAGGGGTAAGGAGTATAATTATGCCAGTTCCTTTGGCGCCCCCAGAACGTTATCATGGGGATTCCACGAGATTTAGGGTGTTCTTAACACAATGTGAATTACATTTTATGAGTAGACCAGAATTATTTCCATCGGATGCTTCTAAGATAACATTTATGTTGTCATATCTTTCTGGGGAGGCATCTGCTTGGGCTGGGTTGTTGGTGAGTCAAAAGAGTGCGGTTTTAGAAAATTATACCAGTTTTTTAGAGATATTCCGAAAAATGTTTGATAGAAGACAGTTATCTCTGGAAGTAGATGGTGAACTTTTAGAATTAAAACAAGGTAATAGAGACTTGATTGCTTATATAACACAATTTAAGTCCCTTGTGTTAGAAAGCAAGTGGCCCGAGGTTAAACAGGCCTCGTTGTTTTATCGGGGCCTTAGAGATGAGTTAAAGGATGCTTTGTCTGGAGTAGTTGAACGCCCTCCTACTTGTGAAGGTCTGATTGATTTGGTTATTCAATTGGACTTCCGTTTGAGTGAAAGGAAGGCAGAGAGACGTCATGGTCAGAGTGATGTAAAGTCTATACTTAGAGTAGATAGACCTAAAATAGAGAGTAAACCCAAAGGGAATAATTCATCTCCAAGAATCAGAGGCCCGTTAACAGTGGAGGAAAAGACTAGGAGGAGAGATAATAATCTGTGTTTATACTGTGGAAGAGGTGGGCACTTTTTAGGAAACTGTCCTTACACTCCCAAGAAGACTTCTTCCTCAGCAATCAAGGTACAACAGATCGCTAATACGGTGCAGACAGCGGTTCCTCATATAACCATAAATGTATCCTTATTTTTTGATTTGGAGTGTAAGGGAAATGGTCCTGTAATGATTGACTCGGGTGCGACTGGGAATTTCATGGATTGGGGTCTGGCCAAATCGTTGGGAATTCCAATTATTCTGAAGGAGGTTGTAGAGCAGGCTAGGGCTGTTGATGGTACATGTTTATCTTCTGGTCCTATTACTCACAGAACTGGTTCTTTAACTTTGGAGTTATCAGGAGGTCACAAAGAGATAATTTCGTTTGAGTTAATTGATGCCCCTTTGTTGAAGATTATCTTGGGCATGCCTTGGCTTACTCTCCATAATCCCCTAATTGATTGGAGTGCTAGGACAATTGACATGCAATCCGATTATTGTAAAGAGAATTGCTTTTCAGGAAGTCTCTTAGAGGAAGAGGTAAAACAAAGTAATTCCGTGTCTAGTTTTCTGGCTGAGACTGGAATTGGAGGTCATGATGTGGGAGCTGTAGTGGGTCAACTTCCCCAGTGTTACAAAGATTTCTGGGACGTATTTGATGAGAAAGTGGCAGGAGAATTACCACCCCATAGATCCTTTGATTGTAAAATTGAACTGGAGCCAGGAACAATTTTGCCTAGTAGTAGGGTATATGCTCTTACTGAGAAAGAGAATGATTATTTAAAAGAATATTTGTCAGAAAATTTGGCCAAAGGATTTATTCGTCATTCTAAGTCACCTGCGGCCTCTCCTTTATTTTTTGTACCAAAACCGGATGGCTCGCTTAGAACTTGCATAGATTATCGAGCAGTTAACAAAGTCACTATTAAGAACCGGTATCCTCTTCCTCTCATCTCAGAAATGCTTAATCAAATACAAGGAGCAAATATTTTCTCAAAATTAGATCTGAGAGGAGCTTACCATCTTGTACGTGTGCAGGAAGGGGACGAATGGAAGACAGCGTTTAAGACCAGATTTGGGCTGTTTGAATATCAAGTTATGCCATTCGGTCTATGTAATGCTCCAGCGGCTTTCCAATTTTTCATTGATGAGGTTTTTAGAGAATACTTGGATATTTTTGTTGTCGTTTATATCGATGATATTTTGATTTTCTCTTCTGACCTAGATCAACATCAGAAACATGTGCGCTTGGTGTTACAAAAGTTGCGAGAAAATCATTTGTTTGCCAAATTGGAAAAAAGTCAATTCCATACCGATTCTGTGGAGTTTTTAGGTTTTATAATTTCACCTAAGGGTTTAGAAATGAATCCTAAAAAAGTGCAAGCCGTTCTTGAATGGCCCCCTCCTACTAAGGTTAAGGAAATACAAAGTTTCTTAGGATTTGCCAATTTTTATAGGAGATTTATTGAAGGTTTTTCTCGGCTGGTTGCTCCTATAACGAGGCTTTTGAAAAAAGGAGTGAAATTTGACTGGGACCTTGAAGCAGAAAAGGCTTTTCAAGAGTTAAAACAAAGATTTACTTCTAGTCCAATTCTAATTCATCCAGATCTTTCCAAACCTTTTTTTTTGGAGGCGGATGCTTCAAATTTAGCGTTGGGGGCGGTGCTTTCTCAAAGGAATGAAACTACTGGTCAAATACATCCAGTTGCATTCTTTTCTAGAAAGTTTTCTGCTGCTGAAGTGAACTACACAATTGCTGATCGGGAACTGTTAGCAATAAAGTCCGCTTTTGAAGAATGGAGACATTTTCTTAAAGGAGCAAGACATACAGTAACGGTCCTTACTGATCATCGAAATTTATTGTTTTTAAAATCTGCAAGAACTTTGTCTTCACGCCAACTTCGTTGGTCTTTGTTCTTTGCAGATTATGATTTCATTGTGACTTTTAAACCCGGAAGTCAAAACAAAAAAGCTGATGCGTTATCTCGCCAATTTCCTGGAAGTGAAGACAAAGAGATTATAGAACCAGAACCTATAATTGCTCCAGAACGTTTTTTGTTAGCTGGAGCCATTAAAGAAATTGATTTTTTGAATGAAGTTCGTCAAAATATGTCCTTGCAGAAGATGGAGGAGTGGGTGAGACTGGATCCAGCTAGAAAGTTGAAAGACAATCTTCCTTTTTTTGATAACAAGCTTTATGTACCTACTGATGAGTTGAGAGAAAAGGTTTTGAGAAATTGTCATGAATCCATTTTAGCAGGACATCCTGGGTTCAGAAAAACTCTGGAACTGGTTCGAAGGAATTTTTGGTGGGAAAAAATTTGCCAAGACACCTTGAATTTTGTTAAAACTTGTGTAGTCTGTGCACAAGAGAAAAGTCAAGTTGGGAAGCCGCATGGTTTATTGGAGCCATTACCTGTTCCTCCTCGTCCTTGGCACACAATTTCTATGGATTTCATAGTTGATCTCCCTCAAAATAAGGGTTGTACTACCATTCTTGTTGTGGTCGATCTTCTTACTAAAGAAGCACATTTTTTACCAATAGAGGGAGAGGTTACCGCGGAAAAACTGGCTCATAGTTTTTTGCAAGGTGTAGTTAGACTACATGGACTCCCAAGTCAAGTTATCTCTGACAGGGGATCTCAATTTATTTCAAAATTCTGGAGGGCCTTCTGTAAGAAACTTGGAGTGGAAGTTAGTTTGACTTCTGGGTATCATCCGGAAAGTAATGGACAAGTGGAGAGAGTAAATCAAGAATTGGAGAAATTTTTAAGGTGTTATTTACAAGCTAGAGAGGAATGGGTGGATTTGGTGTGGTTGGCAGAATTCTCTTACAACAATTGTGGAAAAGATGCTACTTCTATGTCCCCTTTCTTGTTGGGTCGTGGGTTTCATCCTCGTTTTCTGAGTTTTGAGGTGTTGGAGGAAGATTCAGGGAATCCTAGAGTGGAAGATCGTTTGTTGATAATGAAAAATAACTTGGATAGAGCAAAAAAGGTTCTGGGAGAAAATAAGTTGAAATATAAGAGATATGCCGATTTGAGAAGAAAAACTGGACCTGAATATAAGGTGGGAGACTTAGTTTGGCTTTCTACCCGATACCTGAAAATTAAGGGGAAGAATAAGTTCAGTCCAAGATTTGTGGGCCCTTTTGAGGTAGAGAAAATCATCAACCCTGTGGCAGTAGGATTGAAATTACCCAAGCAGTTGAAGGTACATCCTACTTTTCATGTTAGTCTTTTAAAACCAGTTTGTTCAGGAACTAGATTCAGAACACCACCTTCCCCTGTGATTTTGGAGGATTCATCTGAGGAATTTGTGGTTAAACAAATTTTGGATTCTAGGAAAGTGAGGGGAAGGTTGCAGTATTTGATTGATTGGGAGGGATATGGACCGGAGGAACGATCTTGGGAAGATTCAGTTGATGTACATGCCCCCCGTTTAGTGGCTAAGTTTCATGCTAAAAACCCACACAAGATAGGCCCAGAGACTGGGCATTAGGAGGGGGGTACTGTCAGGTTTCCTTCTCTTATTCAAGTATCCTTTGTATTATTATCCTTTTCAGATTAGCTTTGTGTGGGTGGGAAGTTTTCCATTATAGTTGGTTAGGCCTTAACTTGTTGATTCAGAATCCTGGTTCTGACCCAAGGCAAGATGGAGCCTCACAGTGACAGCTCTGATT
The DNA here is from genome assembly GCF_040938575.1 of Ambystoma mexicanum. Taxonomy (NCBI): domain Eukaryota; kingdom Metazoa; phylum Chordata; class Amphibia; order Caudata; family Ambystomatidae; genus Ambystoma; species Ambystoma mexicanum. Next base: position 454,927,661 of record NC_090927.1, read on the forward strand.
GGCTAGAAGACAATGCTGAACAACAATGAACATTCTAAACTGTCACTCTGTGCCTTTCATCATCAAAACCCCATCTGAGAGGACGTGTTCAGTGGCTGCTCCTGCTTTAGTATTAGGCCTGGTGGATTTTATCCTTCAGATCTCAGCAGTTGAGCGGCTACTTTCTTGGGGGTTCAGGAGAAGTCTTCAGCTGGCAGGAATTCGTTTTGAAGATAGGAAAAGCAGGAAATCTTTGTGAATTCGCTCAGGAGATAAGTGACTTTATTTCTACTGTAAATCTGTTCATCTTAATAACATTCTCCTTGAAAATTCGTTAAAAGTAGTGTTTCTACTAAAACTATTGAACTATCGGAGTGCGCTTGTGTTTCCAGTGCGGTGTTCCTTAGCGCGAGATTTTGACTGTCGCGTGCGTATTCAAGTGAGCGCATGCTTTCTAGCGTGTGTATTCCGAGCGCGAGTGGAGGTTGGTCTCGTGCCATTTTAAACGCGCGTGTTTTATTGCGCGGGTGATCCTTTGCGCGAAAAGCTATACGCTGCGTGAGAACTACAAAGCGCGTGTGAAATACAAAGCGCGTGTGAAATACAAAGCGCGTGTGAAATACAAAGCGCGTGTGATTTTTAGCGCGGGTGTACAAAGCGCGTGTGAAATACAAAGCGCGTGTGAAATACAAAGCGCGTGTGATTTTTAGCGCAGGTGTACAAAGCGCGTGTGAAATACAAAGCGCGTGTGATTTTTAGCGCGGGTGTACAAAGCGCGAGAATCTGTTCGTCGCGTGCCATATGAGTGCGCGTGTGTTTTTTCCATCGCGAGTGATTTTGCACATGAGAATCACTTTGTTGCGTTTGAACTCAATAGCGCGGGTGTTCTTATTTCGCGTGTCTCGCAGGAGAACATTATTGCGCGTGTGGACTATTGCGCGTGTGAATTATTGCGCGTGTGGACAATTGCGCGTGTGAATTATTGCGCGTGTGGATTTTTTGCGCGTGTGGATTATTTTGATCGCGCGTCTTCATCCGTTTGTGCGTGTTCTTCAACCAGGAAGATTTCTATGTGAAGTTCATCGATAATTTTAATGGAAATAACCTGCGTGTGCAGTTAGCACGTGTTTCCTCTTTCTTCAAGGATTCAAAGACTCAAGATAATTATAAATAGTTTGAAAAGTTTTGAAATGACAAGAAAGAACATTTTAAAGACAATCTAATTGAACTACCAGTGCATGTTGGAAAAAAGACAAACAAAGAACTAAAACTTCCAGTCTTGCCTAATGTAAGAAGTTGCTGGGAATTTCAAGTATCGCAAGTAAGAGAGATTTTCAGCTTCTTATCCGCTTCTCTAAGAAATTTCAAGAGAAGAACCAGGTAGGATTCTCAATTATTAGTTAAGGATTAATGTCTTCCCATTCATAAGGTTAAGTAAGTGAATTAAGGAAGTGTATATGTTATTCTTTATCCTCTGCAGGTTCAGCACTGATTAGCCTTGACGCAGTCTGCCTGGTGTTGTTTTGTTGTCCCATTCCCCCTTTCCCTTTGGGGTGTAGTTTACAGAGCTGTATTGAAAACTAGTTCTGCGAAATACATCTCAGGGGGATTGTCGGGGGTTCAGCAGCTTCCGCGGATGCAGGACCTCTCAGCCTGACAGCTATGTAGAATAAAAGGCACCTTCCAGGCACACAGCATGCGACTAGAGCTTGTGGATCCAGATGCCCTGAAATGTAACAACAACCCAAAAAACCTCAATTGCTCACAACAATCATATTTAGTGATTGATGGGTTACGTAAACAGCAAGTGGCAGGAAACAATGCTCAGCTGCCTATCAGAAGGCCTCCTAGGATACGAAGAAGTGGTGGCATTCATGAGAAGACATAAATGGACAAAGCACGTCACAAAATTTACATGGATTGCAGCGATGGAAAAGCCAGTGAAAGTGCACCGAGAGGAGAGCTATGATTTAGGCTTCCGCAGTGAAGGAACTGTCTTTATCAGCTCCAAGGAGCGATGGAACAAGACATTGTTGATTCCAGACTTGAAAGGGGGCACATCGCCAGTGATGGACAACAACTGGGTCTGTGGCCAACAAGCATACTTGCACCTCCCATTATCATGGAGGGGCTAATGGGTCTGGCCATGCTGCACTCACTGCTACTGGTAGCCCCAGAAGAACACTTAAAAGCGTCGCCAATACCTGACACAACACCAACAGTTTCCCCAGCGTTCGGAGGACAGAACCCAATCCCACCACCAGCATTTCGCATCCTACCCAGGAAGAGCCAATATGATAAACTGCGAAGGAAGAAGAAAGCATCAAACTATCTATCAAAGGACTCACTGGCACTGCTTGGGGAAATACATGAAGAATACTGATTGTTCAGCTCTGCTGAAACTTTTACCGGCTTGCTCTTGCTACCCAGTGTACAGGCAGCAGCTAATGCAAAATGGCTGCAGAAAGTACTCTGGGAACTGGTCCAGTTGGCAAATAGCACCAAGCATGGGTTCAACATCATAAAGGTTGAGATAAAGGTCCAGCTGCGTGCTCTAAGGTTGATAACGATGCAGAAGTGCTATGTCCTAGATATGCTGATGACAATGGAAGGAGGTGTGTGCCAAAAAATAGGGGATTCATGTTGCACATTCGTGCCTCCCGAAAATGCAGAGAATGGATCGTTGTCTCACATAATAGCGGCAGTACATAGCCCGGGAGTGCGCATGAAAAAAGAAGCTGGTATCCAAGGGGAAGATTGGTTCGACATCGCATTCGGTTGGGCTCCAACCTGGTTAGGAGCCCTTGTGAAGATGCTGGTACCTGACATTGTGTTCATCCTGGTTCTTTTCTGCACATGCCAAATGGGACTCCGGTATTGTGTCAAAGCAGTGCCTAGTAGAGCAATGATGATGGGATCAATTGGTGTTTCAAAGGTACCTCGTAATACCAAGGAAACTGAAATACAAACTGACAATGCCATCCCCCAAATGCTCCTTATTTACTATGGAGATGAAGTAGATCACTTATACCACACCATCATTGTCTCACCCCCTGACCCTGAAAATTATAAAGAAGTTTGGGTAGATTTAGCTGGTAATGGGGGATGTATTTACATGACATGCACCCCTGAAAAATATGCGCAAGCAGGAGAAAGCCTGCGGGGCATATATAGGACATGGATGCCAATAAGGGAACACCACCATATGAAGCTGCAGTAAGAAGGGAAAATGACCACAACTATGCAAAGGAATTAGTTACTGTAGAAATAACAAAAGTGGGCAATGTTGGGAAGAAAATTAACCTCCCTCAACCCCCTATGTGCTTTAGAGTGAGGTGAACCCCAAAGATACGCTTGCGATGTGCCAGGGGCCAAGGGGCGTGCCAAGAAACCCTGCACGGACACAATATTCCATGAAATACAGATGTATAGACTTAGTGAGCGCATATAAATAAGCGTCTTTTTTTTTAGTAATGATAGAAATATGCACCCTGCATGGCCGTGCGGTAAAAAGAGGCCCAACAAAGGAACCTGAACAGGCCCAAGAATTGTTGCTAGAGAGACCCACGCTGCTTACTCCCATAGAAACTTTCCTTTGTTCCATAATTGTTGTGAATACATGTTATCCCAAGAAGGAATGCACCAGGGAAGGCTGCAAGACAGTACCAGGCCAAAAGCAGACCTCCGACACCCACCTAGGCTGCCATGAGTTAGGACATCAGCAACTGCCCGAGTCAATACCCCTGTATTATGCAATAGTAAGTGACCTCAGACCACCAACCATACACCCAGTGGTCATAAAATATCTAAAGAAACACAACCAGTTCAACTTATTTCATAATGACAAACTTTGTAATATGATGTACAGGGAGGAATACATTATAGTCCAAAGCAAGGGCGGAAACTGTGGGTGCAGATAGTGTGACATGGAATGAGAAAAGAATGTGGGGGTCTGCATGATCTTAAGCCTCCCCCTATGCCAGTTCTAGAGCTTCTGAGGCGACTGCCATAATGACAGAATAGCACTGTCTTATAATAGTAACTAATGAGGAACGTGAACTTCATTCTCTGGAGACAATGACCCCAGCTGACCCTACGTGATCAAAGAGGGACGGATGGGGCTGGGACCTAAAGCAGCCTGGTACCCCCTATGGAGCAGGCCGCCCATGTATAGGGTCTCGCCAGCCAGCCACACAGGTTTTACTGTATATGTGACATCATTAGTGACAATGTTTTTCCTTATAACCTTCTGCTTGTACTATTTCTTGGCAGAATCTTCTTGAGCAGCAGAGTTCTTTGCTGGCATACATGTTTTTTGTATGATTAAAATGTGTTATCCTTGCAGAATCTCTTGACCTTTTTATCCCTAGCGGGTTGTATTTTTGCTGGCATGAGCGTTTGTGGCCGTGCCTTCATTTTCAACACTGGGGTAGACAGGGGTTTACTCTCTAAGATTAGAGTTTGAACTTTTTGTTGGCCAAAACCTTTGGAAATCTAGGTTGTAGACTGGTATGTCTCAAGAGAGACAAGTACATATCCAGACTAGAAAGAAGTTGTTACACACCTGGCCTTGTGCACAGTTTGTTTTAGAATATATCCTATTTTATTATATCCCCTTTAAGTGTTATTCTAACCTAGTGACCTTTTACTGCACCTACTAATAAAAGAGTTGTGTGTGTTATTTACCCATCCTCAACACAAATGTCAAAGCACTACATTCATGTGCACGACCTCAACCCGTAATGTCCGACCACCAACAGCTCTGATTCTCTGTTCCTTGAAGAGATTGGGCACTGAGCCTGTGAATTAAACAGTGAAATGTGTTGATCTCAAGAGCTATCCCCATACCGCAAGAGACCATTTTGCTTTCAGCTCTGTACTAATTTACTTCTGCTTATCCACGTTCAAGGGGGCCATATTTCAAGGACTGCAAATGCCCACAATACTGTTTGGCGCACTGAACCCTAAGGACTGTATGGGCTAGAGACATCCCCGTTAGGTATTTAGGTGTGGTTGTTTCATTCCACGTTGATAAATTGCATGTTCTACTCTCTGAAAAGGAATTACACTCTTGTGCCAAGAAATGAAGTGGTGAGTAAGTATGCCACAAGGGTCTTCTATGTTTCTCAGTCTTTTTCAGTCCTAAACAATTGAGTGGAGGCACTTAGTAATTCCTTTGAGTGTGTCATTCTCATAATAAGCAAGTCTGGCTATCCTATGTTTCACAGAGAGTGTTTGATGGTAACATTGGCATTCTCCATTAGAATCGGAGAAGGAATGTTGTATAGTAAATATTTTATACAATGTGCCTCACCTATTTCAAACACAAATCAGTTTCTTGTAGTTTTAAACTCTGCTTTTAAACTATGCTTCTCACACATGTAACAGTTTACATTTGAGACAGTTTAAGGGAAATATTTTTCAAATGGTACTTACTTAGTTGAGCGCGGGACCACCATGTCGGAGAGAGATTCATAGGTTTTCTGCCATGCAGCATAGCTATTTCTATAGGAAAGAGAATTTAAAAAACTCAGTATTAAAAGAGTGTCATTGTTTTCCTTTTATATTGTTGTTTTAGTTTTAAAAAATAAATCTTACTTTGGAACTACAACCAGAAGAGTTATTAGATATTCTGAATCCAACACAAAGTCTTCTTTTTTTACTATATCTGCTAATGTCCGTGTCATGAGGTTACCCCTAAGGTAAACAAGCAAAAATCAAATGGAAAAATGTTAGTCAAAGAATTTTACCCATTCATGTATACATAATGAGGCCAAGTACTATATGGATCATAATATTGTTTCTTGAAAACGCATGAGGATGCAACCAGCAGCTTTATTGTACACCAATTTCCAAAGCACTTCTCAGACTATTTTGTACATATTGATTGTGATGGAAGTCTCATTTTTCAAGTTGAGGCTTTCACACATTTTGTAGTTGCTGATTGTGGACTGATACCTATGCCCATCCCTCTGTGTGAAAGGTTCCTAGGTTATTTATTGGGTACCATGGCTTGCTTTGCCTCCATAATGCATACATCATTTTAATGTATTTATTTAGTCACTTAAGATATGTATATCTCCCAATTACTTATAACAGGCAAACAGTGCAAAACATATCGATCTGTAGTGGTTGATAAGAGGAGAATGCATGAATAATGATTGCTAAATGATAATTAACGTGAATATGTGTTTAATAAAGTCACTGGAAACACAACGAGACATCTGGAGAACTAAAGAATTTAACAAAGACGTTTACCAAATAAAGGCCTGTTCAGGGGAGCAAGAGGACAAACATGTTGTGAGACCAAAATAAAGTGAAACAAAAGAAAGAAGTCACTACATGTGGTAGGGTGACTCGCAGCCTAAATTAAGTGACCCCATAGTAAGTGCAACTTAATTAGAAAGTAGAGAAGGAGGCAGACTGTGGTTTAAACATACTGCTTATTTGCAGGTAGGAAAACACGTACATCATTATTTGAAGGGATTGGAAGCAGGACATGAGGCTCATAAGAACCCAACAAAATATTGCCTCTATAGGTATACATTTGTATTGTTGTAATTGCCTTTGGGCAGTGATTCCACAGTAGAGCAGCTTTAGGGGAATGAGATTATTTGCACACAGATGGGGAGGAGATAAAATGGAAATGACATATTGATGACGCATTTATTGAAAAGGAAAGTGTTCAATCCTTATTGAAGATGATAAAGGATGGGACAAGACAGAGATTGGTGGGCAGTGCGTTCCATAATCTTTGAGCGCAATGTAGTAACACTTGGGAGAAATTGGGAGGCGTGGAATATTTACGTAATATTAGAATAAGAATAGAGTTAAAAAATGGTATTTATTTTTCTGTTTGCCAGGTGATCTGAGAAGGTTTGTTTGGTCTCTGACCACAGTGGTTATTGTCTCTGCCCATTTCAGAACTAGGTTAAGTTCCCAGAAATAGGTGAATGATTTCTGTAAAGGTCTGGTTGTGGACAAATAACTCAGGAGCCTCATGTTATAGTTACATATTTTTGTTACAGTTGGCAGGTCACACATTTCAGAATAAAACATTGGGAGATTACACCAAGCACACCATCTCATCTAGCACTTCGTGTAGGATGTTTTCATCGAGCGGCAACTAGTTTGGGGGAATTTTCCAACCACCCAAAATCGGGCACGCACAATTTCCATTTATTTAATACAATTCTTTTTATGGACCTTGAACCCCTAATTTAAAAATATTGATTACCTATCGCTTTCCTCCCCTTTCGGGAAAAGAAGCACTAAGGGTTTCACATAAGGTCTATTTAATAATAAAATGTAAATAATTGAACCAGTTTAAATATACACAAATTATACATCTGTAAAATTCCAATGTCTATAGGGACGTCAATGAAGAATAATCAATGCACTAGTCGCATCACTTTTCTATGCTACGTTGACATCAATATGGACTTTTGTAACACACACATCAGCATGTATACATTTACTTACCCTGAGTGCACATGCACCATGGATTGAAAAATGCATAAGGGTCCAGGATAAGGCTTTCATTTCTTAAAAACCAAATTAAATCATAATATCCCTTACTATCTAAATCTCTCTACTTCCCCTTTATTGAAAATAGATACCTGTCCCCTTACTCAGTAGACATTCCAGAATTTCAAACAGCATTCTAGAAAACTCAATTAAAAAAGCAAACTGCTTAACACTCCTGCATGTCAACCACTTACAAAATGAAAGCGTATGTTTCCTAAATTCCCTTCAGTGGTGTTTCTATTGCATTACCATGTATAAGTAATCATTTCTCATTTTTTAATGAGAAACTTAAAGATGGGAAAATGGATAACAGTTGATCACCCTTTCCCCTTTGACTTGAATGATTCAGCACCAGTAACAACTCTGGTGATGTAATTTTTCTAGGTATGTGCACAGTGAGCCATCCTTTTACTCCCAGAATACTTCTTCTGTGCTTGATCATTACACAGACGAGGAGGCAAAGGATCTCCCAGTATACACACCATTCAATCTTTTCTATCAAATCTATAATTTTAGAAGCACATACACTTCTGAAATAGGTATTAGTTTCTCAGGATGTATAGTCAATGTATCTACCACACCCTCTAAGTACATTCAAAGGACAGTGGCTTGGGTTTAATCTATTCCCTTTTAGAATATATTTCCCCTCAGAATAATATTTCCCCTTGGAATTATACTATCATGGGAATTTCTTTTGGCTGTCTCCCAGACAGGTGAGAATCCTCTTTAACCCCCCCCCCCCTTCTAGGAACAGGTGGCCATCCGTCAGCAAGTTGAGATCAGCTTCCCTCCACAGTCTGCCTCCCATCTTTCTGTTTTTGGCATGTCTGATGTCTCTTCCATTGAAGAAGGCCTGGATCTTTAACTCGTAGTAGGCCTCTCTTACAGTGTGCTCCTTGTAATCCCAAAATGGGTCCAAAAGAAAGCAATCTATTCCAATTTACTTTCTGTTTTTATCAATTCTCCTTTTTCTCCTTCTTCCCTTCCATCATCCAGCCATTCAGTGAGTAAATAAGTGAGTGCATCTCACCAAAATCTAAGTACTTGGATTTTTATAGAGCAGAAACCACTTACTTAAGAGGTGTGCATAATTTGTCAAATCTAATTTGGTCAATGTATGTGATTGGACAGAGCAGCAAAAGTGACATCACACTAAACCATCCCCTCTGTGCTCATTGGGCATATTAAAGAAGAGGGCAGTCTAACGATTGCAACTTTTACTTCCAATTTCCCTCCCATTTGATGTGATGTCTACATTAAACAATTGTAGCTTTCTGGAACAGCATGCTCCTCACATCAAGTTACTAATCGGTTCATCAGATTACTCTCACCTAGACGAATCAAATAATGTGACTATTGTCTCGGCCCGATATATGGTGGATGAATTACAGATTTTTACATTTCTACCTCTGAAACATTTATAAAAAATATTTCCATCTCAGAATAATGGGCCCTCTGATATGGACGCAAACATATATGAATCAAAGGGGCCCACCATTTCTGCACAAAATATGCACATTCGCCTAAATTACATAATGAAACTAACATACAAAATAATTTTACATTCAACTGGTCGAGCTTTTCCCCCAAGAACATTTTTTTGCGTTAGGCCCTTTTAAAAGAAATTAACTCTTTATGACATTTCGATTAAAAGTTACAAGCAATAAAGTGAATACAAATGTAAAATTCAGATAGACATTTTTTTTCTTATTTCCAAAATATTACATGGCATCTCCAGTTTCTCTGCCTGTTATCAGAGCATCTGGTATTAGTTCATTTGAGCACAGGTCTGGGGGCATTTATGGCTCCTGAGAATGCTGGTCATCATGGCAGGGCCATTTACGATTCAGTCCCACCCCCTTTCAGTGATTGCCAGACTTTTCTATCACTTGAGGCAGACTCCCGGTCTCTCAAAGTGTGACGTGTTTCCTTCTAGAAGGGCCTGGCTGATCTAGATATCAGATTATTTGAGAGGGGGCCCCCACTCACCCCTTCCCATAGCAGAAACATTGTATTTTGAAGGGGCTTTAGCTTAAGCTCAGAGACAGATGGAATTTGTAAATAAGTACCATTTGTTTTGCTCTGTAAATCCTGGTTTCCTGAGAACCAACTCGAGGCACAATCATCAGCTTTTATGGCCAGCTTCAAAAGCCCTGAGTTTAATTTCCTTGGAGCAAGCCATCACCCCTTGTCCTGTAGCTGGTTGGGGGAGGTTTGCTATTTTAGCTTCTTGGCCCAAGGGTGATCTTTGATTCAGAAGTGCAGCCTTTCTTTCTTTTCTTCATTACAATTGTCACCTTAAACAGAACAACATTATAACATTTTCTCAATCAAACTTCCATCTATATTTGTTTTTTATTCTATGTAGTTTTAATGTTTTTATACTGATTCTTAGTCCTATAAGGAAATAATAAACACCAGCAGTCCTCTTGATTTTTGCTCTGCTACGAAATGTTGTGCTTTTTATACCAGATTTGACTGTTTTTCCATTTCCAGTTGCTGCATACTTTCTGTTAACTGCAAAGAAATATGTTTGTGCCTGTCATTTACTTTAAATATATGCTCTGGTTGTATATGGGCTGCTAATGCTGCACATTCCCTTACATGTGGCATTTTACATATATCTTGAGCAGGCTGCAGCTCACATGTTTGTTATTAAAGTGGCACTTTTCTTTCTTTGTATACTTTTCCTCTGTATAGATTCCCTACAGCAGGCACCAATTGACTCTCACAGAATATTCACCCAACATTCCACTTAGCTCCATGTAGGTCTGTAAAACATCTAGCTGCACTCATTCACAGAATGCAAAAGCTACTTCCTTCAAACACTCTCCTATGGATACACCCAGGGCTAGATCTGTATGTGCTCATCTAGGGAACACACAGGAATGAAGAGGGTAAGAGACCTGGCACTGCTCTTCGGTATGGAAACAACAGGAGGCAGGTAGACATTACTGGCACGATACAAGGTGAAGAGCCTAGACAGATGTGGTAAACATTTGTGATTAAACATGTAATGGCAACTGACAAATTGCAAATCAATTCAATCCCTAACTGATGGAGCTGGAAAGCTCCCATAAAACTCAACTATGTGAAGTGGAATGGAATTGCATTTCAAAACACAACTCATTACATTTTTGACCTTTCGAAACAGAAAGCATCACTCAAGGGTTAGTGGTACTCCCTATCAACACCTTTCTCACCAGGTCCAGCCAAACAATGATTGGACATTACATTTCTCAAAGGAAAACACCATTGATAATAGGCAAATAAGATAAAAGTGGGGTGGAATTACAATTCAACTCAGAAAACACCACTCAACTAGAAACAGGACATAGAAAATAATTATATGTTTGCTTGAAAACAGCACTCACACTGGACCTACATTAAAACCAAATCCAAGGCCCATCGTCATCCAAAAGAAACACTGAGCCATCAGGCTTATCTCTACAAAGCTGAGCCGTGAACATGATGCACACATGGAGTGGTCAAGAAGGGATATCCTACTCTCCTTAACTTATTGGACCTTTGCAGCGCAATGCTGATGGCATGCACATTACCATTGTCTTCCAGAGTTGGAAGGAGGAGTCATGACCCTGGCAATTTGCATAGGGAACATATCCCACATTGTACCATGAGCAAGCAAACAGTTGCATCAGGCTTCTGAAGTCCTTTAACCATTTTACCAGTGCAGCATGGACTGAATGCGAATGAAGGTAGGGTGCTGCATCACTCTGATTTTCAAGAACATTGAGGCACGGGTCAGGAATGGTGCTAAGGTGAGCGCACAACATCGGTGTGTGCGCTGATTATTTTAAAAGAAACCAAAAGGTGGGTCACTCATTGTGACCAAAACTGTGCTCAAGTGTAGAAGCACTGCCCTAGGGAGGGTGAATAAGTCCGCTGAAGACATGGGGGTTAGGGCAGAGTGATCAATTCCCCCAGTCCCGCCTTTGTTCCTTACCTATAGTAGCTCTTACATGAAATGGCATGATTGTCTTGGACCAGTAAGGTCTTATGCACAATGTAAACATAGGCCCATTGCTGTCTGCTCTCTGACACCTGGGGCACCCACCGAGAGATTCATCTTATTGTGAATAGTGAAATGTAAATCTATTAAATCTGTTGCTTTCTGATTCTTTCTGGTCTAGTACGAACGTGGATTGTTCCTAACTCTCGGGTATGGTGATCAGGTTATCCTTGAAGATAGAACTTGCTCAAAAAGGAGGAAAGTAGTAGACATCCCATGTCCTTCACGGTTAAAGGGATGTCCCTTTTTCAAGTGATGTGGGCATCCCCTGCTCCTCACCAATTTGAGGATGTCCCTTGAAGGGTTATCTTTTGCTGACACAGCATGACAGTTAGCTCCATTGGCATGCGGATGGATGCCTCCTATACTTCATACTCCCTAATGTAGCGGACACGTCTCTAATTCCTGTTGCTTAGAGGCTGCCAAAACTTGGATGTGTGGTTCTCCCCTCGCTTGGTTCTCCAGGAGGCAGACTCATCGTGAATGGGATGGACTCTTACCCTAACCCCCTCAGGAAAGCAACTCTGCAGAACTGACTATGTGCCACACAAATATCTTTGTGAATCAGCGATACTTGGGGAAGCGGGATGGTGATTCTTTGGATGATTGTTGATGGTGACAGAACTGGTATTAAGCATGGTTTTTTTCAATCTTGTTGTCAAAATGTAGATATCTGGTTGCGGACAAATAACTCAGGAGCATTAGGTTGAAGTACCATGTTACTTTATTCCAGGTATCAGGTTAAGGAAAAGGCATTAGGTGAGCACATCAGAAAAACTACCTCATCCAGCTCCCAGGAGCCAACTGACTCTCACAGAAAATTCACCCAGGTAACACTTTCCAAATTCCACTGAGCTCCATGCAGGCGGGTCATGCATTCCAGCTGTATGCATTCACAACTTCAATTCCCATAATGCTACAGTCTTTCACTTTCCTCACTTCATGATTAACATACTCTCTTTCAGAGGTTGTGGGCACATACTTTGATTCGCACAGTCAAACTATAGTTCATTTTCCTCACGTCAAGATTGAAATCCTCTCCTTCATAGATATTAGGAACAGGGAATTCAACTACACAATACTACAATCTCTCACTTTCCTCTCTTCAGGATTTGCAAGCATCTCTCCTTCATAGGTATAGGGAAGGGGTTTCCAGTTCCCTAAGTGCCCCAGCGTTTCACTTTCTCTACTTCAAGATTCACAATGTCTTCTTTAGCGGCAATGGGAATGTGGACTGTAGTTCCATCAGTTCAATAGTCTTTCACCTTATTCATTTCAGTGTTCACAATGTAACTGCCTGTTTATCAGCCTATGTCGAGGTAGGGATATCAATACCTGATGCCTGCGCCTGTCCACCCGTATGGAACACTCCCTCATTGGCTGAATTGTAGCACAGCCAAGGAATTGCCCAATGAGCAGAGGATGGCTTGGGCTCCACCCAGTTGCCTGTTGCGTGGTAATGCTCTCTGTATTTTGTGCCCCACTTGTGTCTTATTAGCACTAATCTTCATGTCAGACTTGAGTAAAGGTTCTAAGCAAAATACAAAACAATATCACTGTTGTAGACTTTTGTGTTTCTTTCCCCAACACACCACCAGCTCCCCCCACTAGTGTGTGAAGTACCTATGCTGATGGCTATTTTCTCCCTCAATGTAGCTTTCACTCCCCGGCTGGCATGGCGTGTAACGGCCTGCCAGCCTGAGCTTCGCTAGGGCCACAGCTCAGGCTGCCGGCCATTAAATACCATGTCCGCCCCCCAGCCGGGGCGTGAAAGCTATTCACACCCCAGGATTTCCCAGGGTGTGGATAGTTTATATTTGTTTTTCATTCCGACGGGAGCACATCTCCTGTCAGAGAAACATTTTGTTTTTTTAAAGTGTCTGCTGCTATAAAAATGGAAAAGGGACTAACTCCCTTTTCGGATGCCGGTGGCCATGGAAAACAGGTTCCAAAATGGTTGCCATTGTCTGTAAAGGGACATAGTCCCTTTTCTATTTGTATGGTGGCAGCCATTTTTTTAACTTTTGTTTATTTATAACGGTGCCGGGTGGTGAATGCACAATCACGCCCGGGAAAGGCGGGTTGTGATTGGTCAATCTGCTTTTCCCAGGTGCGAATGGTCAGAGGAATCAACTGCACTGCTCCCAGTCTTGTTCAGCAACAACCAGGAGATTTTTCCAAGGGGACAATCGAGGCATTGCAGAGTTCAGATTTACTCCACAGGAAGTTATACACACTATACAGTGGTTAACAGCAGTCCATGTCTGTTTGTGCAGGGAAGTCATTTGGGGGTCACCAGGGGTCACAACGGAGACCCCTGAGGTCACCCTTGCTACCCCTGTGGTCTCCCTTGCTACCCCTAGAAAAAGAAATGAAATAAATAATTGTTCTTTAATGGAAACTTCTGGGCTGTGGCCAATGCTATGTGGCTTTGTTTCTGGAGTGGCTGGCTCTCTTGTTCAGACCTCTTAAAAAAAACAGTGTAACACTTTGAGCAGTGACCCGAAATAAGAAAGAATATGAATAACAAATAATTTGTCTTTCTAGATTTCTATGCAATAATTGCTAGACCAATGAAGGTTTATTTCAGGCATACTTCAGGGGGTAAGTCACTGATTTAGTCTTTTCCATAACACCTCAAATTCACAATGCAGACAAAAACTATATGTATTTTGCTTTCCGCAAGTTGTAGTTATAGCATGTTTTTTTCTGCCGTTGTCTCTGTTACAATCATCACAAGACATTCCATCTCGGTGTCCTCGGTCACTTGACAAAATCCTCTTGCCTAAAAGCTTGTGTACAGTGTATACATGTTTGACCATAGCACACCAAGTGGCCCTTGATTTCATTGTGCCACAATTAATGCTTTGTTGTAATGTGTCTATATTTCCAATCTCCCTGGCATGCTGTTCAGGATGTTTTTTTGAATGTATGAGGTAACGGGTGCCCAGAGTATGGGATGCCGTTTGAGTGTGCTGCTTTTCCTGCGCTACTCTAAATGCTTTAATACACAGTTATGAACCCTACCAACGGTATGTATGTTGCCAACCTCTGAAGCTTGAAAAGTAGATCCACGCAGGCTTGACATGTGGCCAAATTTGCACCAGACCTATAGATGAACTGGCCTGCTGCTAAATCTCAGTTACCAGTTTAATGGTATCCACTAAAGAGTGTAATTTGCTTTCTGACTTTGAGAACATTCAGACATGTAATTGCTCATTTTACTATAGCCAGTAAGATAGCTATAGCTGGTAAGATGGCTCAGTGGGTTGAGTGCTCACTGCTGTGATGTGTGTGTGATATGCAGGTTGCAGGTTCAAATCCCTGCAAGGCTAGGTCAGCGTTTCATCCTTCTGAGGTCTACAAATGAGTACGAACACAGGTTTAGTGATATTGTATGTATATTTGTGCTATGTAAAGTACTTAACTGTAAGTGCTATAAGATAACACGTTGGGCCTCATTACAAGTATGGAGGTAGCCATGCCGATTTTAGCGGCATGTCTACCCCCATACTGGGTACCGGGTCCGGGTTCCAGGAATGAGGAATTACTGGGCCATTCCGACCCTGGAGGGCCTGGTAATTCCCTTTCCTGGGACCCAGACCCGGTACATCCCCATGGGAGGATGCTAACAACGGGCCTGTTAATGGCAGGCCCGTTGTTAGCATCCTGGTCTGCTAGCGGGTCCCGCTAAGGACGCCTGGTTTTACCAGACATCCTTAGCGGGACCCGCGAGCAGACCTTGTAATGAGGCGGTAGAGGGTTAACGGCGCCGGCAGCTCTATGGACGCCGTTAACCCTCTACTTTCTTCCTCGTAATGAGCCCCATTATTATTATTTGGCCTTGGATGTTTGCTTGCATTCACAGTAATTTGGTAATATGGGCCTTTACACACCGATATTAATGATAATGATACATATGGTGATTCATTCTTCTACAGTGATACCATAACCATATTTATCTTAGTGTATTTAGGAACAATGCTATGTGATGCCACTTCCTGTTTTGTTAAGGGGGGAAAGGTTGTGTTCCGTCACTTCCTATAATGTCATTTTGGGGTGGAGTCAAATGACATCAGTTTGTGTGATGTCATCAGAGGTCAAGGATCGTGTGATGTCACTCCCGCTACCCCTGGCATTTTGGTGAAATGATATCTCTGCATTTGCGCAATGTCCTTTGCCAAAATAAAAAATGTCTTGATATGAGAATGGCTTATCACTGCCTTTCTTTTTCACTGAGGTATTTTTCCTCTAACTGCTTACTGCGCGTTCTCTGCTTGCAGGAAATGATGTCTGAAAATGCCCCACGGAATTGTAAACACTCTCAAGCAAGTGATTGACAAAAAACAAGGGCAGTGCCTAGAAAACCAGTGCAGTACCCTTGTCCATTCTATTATTAAAGAAGCGGTTCCAGCTGATGGTGAAAAAGGAGATGGGATGCGGCGGGTCAGCAGCAAGGATGGATGAGCACAGCAAACGAGTAGTAAGACACGTTCTCAAGTAAGTCCTTCTTTCTTCTGGTTTCTTCTTGCTTCCTTACGTGGGTTCTTTCTTGATTCTCCTGGGAGGGGGGGGCAGGATCAAAAGTGGATGACACAGTCCTTGCAGGTAGGCTTCTTGAATGTCTGGCACATGTTGCCAGGCGTGGAGGCCTTAAATAGGCTCTCCAATAAAGTCTTGTGAGATTTTTGCAGTCTTGCAGGATTTCCACTGTGAGAAACCTGAAGGTATTCTCACTCTTAACCCCCTTGGATCCTCTGTGCAGGTGGCCACGGAAAGGCCATCACTATTGGATCCTGACCCTGGGGGGCGGAGAAGCGAGTGAGGATCACCTTGCTGGATAGTCCATGGGGACTGGGAGTGGGGTGCCCTTGGGAAGGACATGGTATCCCCTTTTTCCTAGTAACAACCAACCAAACCCTTCCACAGTCTTCCTAGAATGTTATAAGCCAATTCCCCTAATTTCTCTACAATGTTCACTTGACAGTACTGGGTCCAAGAAGGGGCAACCAAGAGCAATGAAGACTATGTTCTTTTACCACTCTGGTACTGGGACGAGGAAGAAGCCTGCTAAGAGCTGTGAGGGTCAGGCATGTGACTTTGATTGTGGTCAGGCAGGGCAAATTGGACATTTTCACCTGCAACCTGTCAATGGGCTTCAGGTGTGTAAAAGAAGACCAGCGCAGTAGTGGGGAAAAGAGTAACAGGAGAAGCAGCAAGGAGGCCGGTGCATGCAGCAGAAAACCCTACTGGAGCAGAATGCTGAGACGCTGAGGACTATGGAGGAAGGTTGTCCATGGAAGCGTGGCATGGGAGATGGGACTCCCTGGGGCAGGATGAACAAGATGAAGGGAGCCGTGTGGGAAGGCTGCCCCTTTCCCTTTTGCTTGAAGTGCTTGTACCCCTGTGTTGGAGTACCAACACAGGAGTGTCTGATGGTTAGGAGCTGGAGCCCTTACACTAAAAGCAGAAGGCTGTGTGATCCGTGCTGCAGCAAGAAATGTTAAAACGACCAGTGAGTTTCTGATGAATGAGAAAACTGGTGCTCGTGTGTGTGAACCTTTATTATTTGCTGAATACTTTGTATCGGAATGGTCACATGCTTCGAATGAGCACATTTTCAAAAGTCTCTGATCCTGTCATAGTCAATTACTGTACAGCTTGGAATATTTTGTATTGGAGTGGTCGCATGTGTCAAGAAACACTTTTTCTAAGGTCTCCGAACACTGAGCAATTATATTAAAGTGAAATAAGCGAATATTGAACAACAGATAAAGCAAAATGAACCATTAGCAAAACTTATAATTACTGAATACCGAACTGAATAACAACATTGTTAACAAACAGAATTAAGACAGTTGAAACCCAAAAAGGGAGCAGAACTTCAAATCCAAGCAAACCCTTATATGTTGAAGTGCTGAAACAAATATAACTTTAAAGGATAATCAAATGACACTATGCTGAGTTCTAAAATAAATCTGTCTTTAAAGAACATGCAAACCAAAGATGCTGAAGCTTGATTTACAGCGGAACATTAAAAGTTAAAGAAGTATTGATATCAACTTGTGTGAAAGCTACAAACAATAGGAACAAATATTTGAAAACAAAATTAACTGAACTGTGGAACTTAAAATTGAGAAGAAAAGGATACTTTGTTTTTGGACTGTGTTTCTCAACTAAATCTTGGGGAAGGGAACCCTTAAAGGATAGTTCCGGGACTTTTTTTTTATTGTCCCTACGGGTCGGCCATGTGTTTGTAAGCATAAATCGGTAGATCGTAGGAAACTTTCCTATGGACCTTACCCGACTTTTCGCCCATTATCGCACTCGAAATCAGCCTCCATTTGGTGATAATCCTATCATTCCGCCGCATCGACCTGGCTCACCTGCCTTTGCGGCACTAAATCAAATCCCCCGCCCCTGAAACAGACTTTATCAAAACATTCATATTCCCCGCCTCTATCCGTGACGTGACTGAGCTGCGTAGGCAAACGCGCCCAGGCGTCTTCTACGCGACTCCACACAGACCCCGGAAATCAACACAGATCAGCTCACAATACAGCGCACCACAATTCGGAATATGAAACTGTACTTTGAAATCAAACCGCAAGATTGTAAATGTGGTAAAGTACATTTATTTGACATCAAATGTTTAGAGAATATTCAGCGATTTGCATTTTTATTTGCTCATGTTCCAAAAAGTTCGTATTGAGGAACGCGATGGTCCTTTGCTGTACACAGGGTCTTAGAGCATCTCACAATACAGCACCACAATTCGGAATGTGAAACCGTGGTTTAAAAGCAAACGGCAAGATTGTACATTTTGCAAAGTACGTTTATTGGACATCAAATGTTTAGAGAATATTCAGCGATTTGCATTTTTCTTTGCTCTCGATCCAAATTAGTTCGTCTTGAGGGAAGCGATGTTCGTGTGCAGTACACAGGGTGTTGGTTTACGATAAAAATAAGCTCTTCGGTCGCACTGATAATCGCATGGCTGTTCCAACAACGAGGCACTAGGCCACCACAACGGTAGGTATGTTGCATCTAACCGTTACAGATTAGAAAAGGGATGTTCAGTTTAAACAAAACTTACAGTATTGAACTATTGACAGTGAAAGACAACATAATATAGCGAACAGGACACTAACCTTCTTTTGCTTTCTTTTCTTTGAAACTTTCTTTCCTCGAACTTCAACATCTGGACGCTGTTGCTCCGACTCGTGTGTGCATGTCTCCACTTCCTCTCGCGCTGCAACGACTATATTTTCATGATAAGCACATCCATCACTCACTGAGGCTCCATCGACTCCCTGAAACATAGAACTTTCATTAGTATGTATAATAATATTGAAAACACAAAATGTACTTGGGGACCAATACCCATACGTACATCTCAATAGCAAAACACGAATGAACGCATTGTGTAGAACATTCAAACGACAATAGTTCACGCATTGTTGATCTAGTTAGATTGAACTGTCAAGATCCATACCTCGGGCTCCGCATAGACTTCCATTGATGATATTATTGAAGATGACGCTTCAGCAACTCCCTGAAACACAGTAATTGCATTAGTATGGTTTTCTATTTTGTTTAAAAGAACATAAACTTTCTGCAGGCGTCAACGGCTCATCTAAATAGACCTGCACAAATGATCAGTTGTCTAAAATAAATAATGGATATCTAAATATGATTCGATTTGCTCCATCGTTGGAAGTGTCACCACCCAGAGATCTGCATCAACTACTAGGGGTGATGTTCTTGTTGAAGAAGCTCCGTCAGCTCCCTGAAACATAGTACTTGCGTTAATAAAGAAGGAAGTATAGCGGATGTAATCACGTCATTTGATCTCGCATGATTGATCTGTCAGTATCCATACCTCGAAATGCATAAGAACATCAAGGGATGCTGTAACTGCGGTGCACACTTCTGCAAGCTGTTGCGCCGACCCGTAACTGCATGCTCCCCCTTCTTCTTGGACTAATGCTCCATCGACTCCCTGAAACATAGGACTTTCATTAGTAATGAACACAATATTGAAAAAAGAAGACACATAGGAGGGCGACGACAGAAGGACATACCAATGGCTAAAAACGAAAGAAACATTGTGTGTAACAATCACGCTACAAGAATGCAAGATCTGATGATCTCCATCGATGGAACTGTCCGGAAACGTACCTCGAGCATCTGAGTGACATCTACGGTTGTCGTCAATGCGTTGGACTCCTCAGCATCTCCCTGAAAGACAGTACTTGCATTATTTTGGATAACAATAATTATAACTGAAAACAAAGACTAGAGGACGAGTACTGTGGTGTACCATTAGGTAAAATAATGACACGATCAATTAAAACTATTGATTTACATGCCTAAAACAAGTCAGTGTCAGAATAGCTAAGTAAGATTACCCGGTAGGCGCTTGAAGTGGCTGATGACTGCAATAACGACACGGATGGAGAATCTTCCGCCTTCATATTGAGTGGATACATAAATGGGGAAATTATTGTTAGCTAATGCTACACACTACCGCAATGCCGAGAGATAAATACGTAAACTTGACTCACCAGTGGAGGGATGTGGACGAATAGAGTGGGAATAGCGGTTGAGAGCAATTTTCGCCTCGCTCGCGGTGTTTTCTTCTTTATTAGCAATGATGTGGAGTACATGTCTGGGCTAAAGTGCCTGCTGCAGATGCGGTATCGATCACCCCTCTTGTCCGCAAAGACTTCTAGGACTCTACTTTCTATCTCAGAGGCTGGATATCCGCAATATCGGACCCATTCTCTTATCTGATCTATTGTCTTAGGGAAAACATGCATTATAGTACCTTCAGATTTGTTATGGGTCTTCGAAGGGCAACCGCCAATGGAACAGGCAGGCATTATGGAAAGTTCTGAAAAGTAAAGATCAACAATTCTCTATGAATACCAATGTGTTAAAACATTAAATGACACATAAAAGGTTCAATGCAAGGTCCGTTTTGGTTCTTGGAACTATACACGTTATTCACATGCGGATAAGTATTTCAATAACTTTCAAAAAATAGAAAAAGTAATTTGACTAAACTCAGAACATGTGACTAGTTCCTTGCATGTACTGTCGTGAACGAAAAGAAAACATGGATGCAATTTGATGACTACTAGCAAATAGATATAAATTAAAAAATTGGACGCAAAATGATTATGGTACATGGACTTACCTTGACGAACAAACAGTTAGATGCAGGGATCAGAGTAGTTTCTTGTCGTAGAACAGGGAGCAGTTCACAGGTTGCAAACTGACGAGTTTGCTCAAAGTGGTCACGGAAGTTCACAGAGACGAAGAGCAGATAACCAGCACCTTCACGGGTTGACTAGCAAAGCGCAAAGAAGTTCTCATTAGAAATATGAAGTGGGTTATAAAGAATTCGAAACAGGGGTGTGTTTGTGAATGAATGACGTGTATATGTCGTGGCATTATGCGGTCTGCAGTGGGCCGTCCAGCGTGAGGGGGGATGCTTGGCAGGAGACACAGGGTCTGGAGGTAGACATGGGAACAACAAACCCATGCTCTATAGACCACTTTGAAGTGTACATGGTCTTTGGCACCTCTTGGCCTTTATCGCTCCCTGACAGCTCCACTTGCCAGCAGCGCAAGTACCCCGGTGCGAACTGCCTTTGATAGGGCGGGGGGTGGATCGGGGCGGTGGTCGTGCAGACAAGACACAGGAAGACTCGTGAATGGAGACACACTTATGTGGATTGCAGGGGGCCGTCCAGCGTGAGGGGGGATGCTTGGCAGGAGACACGGGGTCTGGAGGTAGACATGGGAACAACAACCCATGCTCTATAGACCACTTTGAAGTGTACATGGTCTTTGGCACCTCTTGGCCTTTATCGCTCCCTGACAGCTCCACTTGCCAGCACAAGTACCCCGGTGCGAACTGCCTTTGATAGGGCGGGGGGGTGGATCGGGGCGGTGGTCGTGCAGACAAGACCCGTTTGCCGCAGGGCCTCACCAAGGAGAGGCCATCTAACTGAATGTAAGAGGATGGCTGCAGGATCTACTACATGGAAGGCAGGGGGGTGAGTTTATAAATACCTCACCCTCCCAGGAGAATATACACTAGATTCATTTAAAAAATCAAAACAACCATTGTTAAAATATATGTTGGGCTTTATTTTAGATTTTAATTAAACATAAATAATAAACATTACACATTGTAAAGTTGAGGTTGCAGCACATCGAGGGAAAATCCGCGGTATTGTCCACTGTCACTGGGGAAATGTTGTCTAATGGCAAGCACCGCACAGGCAGGTATTACTCTCCGAACGCGGTGTCCGAGCCTCCCGTGAAGCCACCAAGTGAAGCAACGATAGGCCACCAGCCTGTACCACCTGTGAAAAAAAAAGATGCAAACTGTATTAAACTGACCAAACTTTCTTATCAATGTCGATTCAGGTAACACATGTCATTTTTCTTAGAAAAAAATTATATCTAGAAAATGCACTATATGGAACAAATTTACATGCGTTCGAATGATATGTAAATGTAATTTTATATGTGGGAGACGACCATGAAATAGTGGTGGCATCACTGACATCACAAACAGAGTATACTTACTCGTTACTCGGATTACGCGGACGAACAGTGCCACGAAGTTCGTGCATAAGCACCATCATCATCCTCAACACTGTCCGTGAGAGGCAGGCTTCCCTGAACTCTGGCAGCTCGGTGATGCATTGCGGACTTTGCTCGCCTTCCTGCAGACTTTGCTCGCTTTCCGAAATGTAGGCCAAGCACCCGGAATTTTCACGGCAGCAGCAGTTCTCCTCCTCAGTTGGCATTAGCTCGCACCGATTGCACGTGCACCAGGTGGAGACGCCGTCCATGCGACATGGTCCAGGCTCTTCATCCGTTGACTGGTCCTCCCAACTGCCGTCCGAATCCCCATCGTTTTCGCGTGCTTGCCTTTCCAGTAGTTCCTCCTCGGTGTACTCGGGCTCGTACATATACGGCATTATTGTGGCCATTGTGCGGTAAAGATAGTAAAATAATTTACAGAGATGGTACAGGTGTTCACACGGGCTACAAGCGGCGAAGGTAGCTGACCAGAGCACTGAAACGAGTCACAGAATACTCAAAGTAACACAGAGAGAGGAATGGAATCGAAAATCTGCTGCTGTATGTTGTGAAACGGTCTGTTTATACTTATTGGGGAAAGAGGCGTCCTGCCATTTCCATGGCAACACGTCAATAGCTGAGGCGCAGCGATTGTTGACACGAGACGTGCTTGAAATGGGCAGTACGCGTCTGCTGATGTCAGGCTCAGGGGCGGGGGATTTGATTTAGTGCCGCAAAGGCAGGTGAGCCAGGTCGATGCGGCGGAATGATAGGATTATCACAAAATGGAGGCTGATTTCGAGTGCGATAATGGGCGAAAAGTCGGGTAAGGTCCATAGGAAAGTTTCCTACGATCTACCGATTTATGCTTACAAACACATGGCCGACCCGTAGGGACAATAAAAAAAAAGTCCCGGAACTATCCTTTAAGATTGAAGATATTTACTGAAGTGAGAACTGGGTGGTTTTGGAATTGTTTTACACTTGGGGAAGGGAGCTGAAACAAAACAAGCTATGAGCTGGAAAAAGCTCAGAACTTTGTGTTAAACACTGTTTTCTTTTAGTTGCTGGTATCCCTAAACATTATGTAGATTAGTTGTGAGTGTAAGCATAGGTTTTGGACACAGATTCCTAAATTGAACTCTTTGACTCAGACTTTCCTTAGTTTTATTTCGATAGGGAAATCCCACCTTAGCATAGGGCAAGTTAGGCCCTTTTCCATCCTGACATTTAAGTTAATAAAAGTGTTTATTTTGAATTCAGAATGTGTGTTGCTTCATGATGCCTTTGCACCACTCAAAACTACAGATGTCTCAGTAGGTGATCCTGTGGTTGGCTGACCCTCACCAGACCTTCCCTGTCTGGAGTGCCTCACTCTATGCACCCATGTCCTCTGCCCCCATGCGTGCACTGCTAACCATGTTTGGGGTGTTGGTTCTCATTGCTTCCATGACACTCATGACACACAGCCTCTTTCCCATCCTTCAGAGGTAAATCATGTTCTTGGCTTGCTTACTGATTCCTCCTGTATTAGACTATTTATGGTCATCCTTCCTTGGTCATTGTCATGCTTTCCTTCTCTGGCTAGCAGCCAATTGTGCATCCAACTCTGGCTTGAGGAGTCCGTGTTGCGGGCTCCTTTATCCCACTCCTCTCCTATATGCTGTTCCTATCTTCGAGTGGCTTTGGATCTGTTCTTGCCATGGCTACAGATTTCTCTCTGGCTCCATTTGGTCACCTTTCTCATGTCTAAAAACTCTCCTCTTGGCTGTGATTGATCATGTGGGTTCTGTTGAGAATGCCTGGCTTTAGCCCCTGCTGCTTTCTTTTGCTCAGCCCACTGTCTTGATATAGCTGGATTTGTTCCTCTCATCTCCTCACTCGCCCTTGGCAACTCCATCTTTAAATTTCAACCTGCTCCGCATACTGATCAGCAGCACCAAGCATCTCTCGAGCTCCATCTCTTCAGACCAACCAACATCTCTATAACTGCTGTCAGGATTTTGTATTCTCTTGGGGTTCCGTAGTTCTGGTCACATGTGGGCAAGGATAGTAAACGGATTAGATTTGGGATAGTGTTATACAGTTAACAGGGCACTTTTTCATGCAGCGTAATTGCAGCAACTACACAGCCAAAAAATGGTTAACACACATGTGTCTTTTATTTTGGCCATGCTAGTCAATGTTTTGGACAATTTCTAAAAACACCATTATTCTCTCTCTCAAAAATGTGGCCATCAAGTTAAGGTTTAACCTTTGCTTTTTCATACTTTTAAAAGTTTTTTGTAAACATTAATAATACTAGATGCTTTGCTATGGCTATTTATATTAATATTTCTGATAATATATTTATTACGCTCTTTAAGAAAGGATATACCAGACGGACTTCCCCTCAGAAATATAAAAAACGTTTTTCAGTTAGTTCAGTGTCAGTACTTAGTGATGCAAACATCAAAACATATCAGCAATCCAGCGCCCACCATCTCTCGAATTTCGAACTGGGATAGCCCCAAGCTTGGCAGGCAGCCATAGTACCCCAAAAGAGATCTTCTTTAGAAGAAAGGGAAATTTCAATGCAACAGTCCAGTAGACCAAATGTCGTGCTCACTTGCAGAAACAGCACTCTGCGGCTCCTGCTCAGTCACCAGCGGGCGAGACACCCACTTGTATACAACAGACACAATGCGTAATCCAGGCACCAGCAGGAGAGACATGCACCTTCAGGCTGCAGAGGCAGACCCCCATTCCTGCTCAGTTCCCAGCAGGAGGAAATCTTTCAAGTTGGGGAGACACTGACCAGCCTACACTCACCAGCAAGAATCTAGCCCTGGGACCACACATGGGTGCTATTCCTACAGTGTGATTTCAAAATGGAGGTGCAATCATGTGAGCCTTCGGTCACTGCCACAAGGCTGACCCTTAGGACAAATTAAAAACATGACATTAGGAATATGACACAAAGGGAACCTAACTGATGCATCTGTCAGGCAGAGAGTGGAACAAGGGAATAGCCAATAACGAGCCAGGATTTAGGAAAGCAGAACTAATATCCAATTAGGAACTAAATTGGTCAATCAGAGTAAAAGAGCAACCATATAAGAAGGCACTAGGCCTTGCTGGGAATGGAGGTATTGAGAGAAGGGGAAGGAGAGCCATGTGGATATATCGTAGGAGAAGCCTTGAGAGAGTGACTAAGGAGCCTGCTGGGGGTTCTACCCATAGGGGAAGAGCAGACCAGGATCCTCCTGAGGGTTATAACTCAGACATTATAAGATACCAGATAAAGAGGGGAGAGCAGAGTAAGAGCCAGCTGAGAGCCTTTGCTTGGACATTGACTGAGTCCAGACCCAGAGACAGTGAAAGCCACTAGCCAGCTGAGGGCTATACCCTCAAACTCTGGCTTAAACCAGAAACTGAGAAGAGAAAGCCTAGAGCCTTCTGAAGACTAGGGGCCTCATTACAAGTTTGAAAGTAACCTTGCCGGTAAAACCGGCAGGCTGCCGCCAAACTTGCAATTTTTTCTGGCACCCGCTAATGGGAAATTACCGGGTCATTACGGCCCAGCCAATAGGGCTCAATGGGAATGGGGCAGTTGGATGCACCGGCACCATTTACAATGGTGCCGGTGCATCCGACATGCACTGCTCGCGGGTGCCGGTACGGCCCTCAGGACAGACCTGGCGGCTGTAATGGCACTCGCGAGCAGAACTCGTAGTTAGCTGGTTCGGGAACTACGGTACAGGCAAGCTTACTGGTACCATAGTTCCCGGACCGGCAAACTTGTAGTGACCCCTATATCTCTCTCAGCCTGAGTCAGAGGCCAAGCCCAGAGAGTAGAGAGGCCCGGAAACTGCTGAGGGCTGTAGCCCACATTGGCAGAGACCAGAAAGAGAGGGAGAAGGTAGAACGCTACAAGCCTGCGTAGGGCTGTATCTCATACCCTGGAATTGGTCAGACACAGAAGAGGAGAGAGAGTCCATAACCTGCTGATGTTGACATCTCAGACACTGTTTAAGACCAGATCACAAACAAAACCAAGGAACTCACTGGTAACTACATTCCAGGTGCTGAGAGATCAAACATTAAGGGACAGAAGAAAGGAGGCCATGGCTGGGAAGGGTGACCTCAGGCCAGTTGGTTAAAATAATAAAGCCTGACAAAACCCCTATGCAATGGGGAAGAGGAACCTGCTGTTAGGAGTGTGTATAAAGGTATTAATATCAGCAAAGGAGGGCAACCTGCTGGATGGTGATCATATATGAATCTGACCTGTACCATAAAGCAATAAGGGAGAAGTACTTGCTTGCAGGCAAGGTCAAGAGGTAAGCTGTATGCAATAACCCTAGGACTTTGTATAAACGGGGAGGGTGCTATTGTCCAGAGATGGTGTTTCAGGAAACACTCTGGGTTCTATATCCCTGATGCTAAATTGGAGCTAAGACACAGGGTTCTATATTCAGATAATATCTTTTTTAGGAAATATCAGGGATGATCAGCATTCCCAGAGGTAGCTCATTGATTCACTTTTAGTTTAATTTATTTAATTTATATATTCGACATTTGTATGGTGCTTATTCACCAGTGGGGGTTGGGGGGACAAAGGAATCATGAACGTAGAACAAAAAATAGTGCAAGTGCTTGAAAAGGTTGTAAGTGAAGGAGGTGAGGGGGGCAGAGGGAGAAGTGCAGGAGTGGGGTGTCCCCAGGGAAGGGGGCAGGGAAGTACTAGGGGGGGCCAAGAAGGCAAGTGTCAGGGGTAAAAGGGGAAAGGGAGGATAAGTGCAGTGGGCAGGGTTGACCAAGTTGGGCTAGTCCGGGAAAAGGAGCCTGAGGGCAAGTGCTGGCAAACGATGCAGGAGGGACTAGTGGGGGTTGGTCTGGCCCCTGTATGACTTTGAAGGGACCAGTCCCCAGTCGTAGCAGCAGAGAGAGAGTTAGTATGGAAGGCGAAGAGGGAAGGAAGTGGAGAAAAGGAAAGTCTTGAGAAGTTTCCAGATCTGGCTAAAGTCAGAGGGGGGAAGGAAGGTGTCCAGTCATAGTTTCGAAAAAAAAAGGATCGAATGCCCTTTTTTTCGAAACCAAAAGGACCGAAGAAAAAAAATTTGAATGCTTATTTATTTATTTACATATTTTCTAGTTTAGTATGCAGAAGAAAAATCTAAAGAAAATGGGGGGTTGGCAAGGGGGAACCCACCCATAAAAAAAAGAAATTTAAAAAAAAGCATTTGAAACTTTTTTTTTCGCCACTTTTGGTGTCGAAAAAAAGGCATTCGATCCTTTGTATTTCAAACAAGTCACCTACAACCGGGAAGGAAGGCCATTCCAGAGGGAGGGACCAGACATGGAAATGGATCTACTTCCCACTCTCTGCTTGGAGAAACGGTTGACCTGCAGAGAGTTGAAGCCAGAGGACCAAAGGACTCTGCTCAGGAGGTACTTAGGGAGAGAAAGCTGGGTGTAAAGAGGTCCTAGGCTTCAGACAGCCTTGTGGATGATGCAGAGGTTCTTGAATTTGATCCTTTCGGTAACCAGGAGCCAGTGGAGAGATTTTAGGTCAGGAGAGAATGCGGTCCCTGAGCTTGAGGCCAAGGATAAGTCTCACAGTCCTATTCTGGGTTAATTGGAGGGGGCGAAGAGAGGAAAGAGGCAGATTGAAGAAGTGGCTGTTTCATTAGTCACACGTAGAGAGATCCAGGGCTCTGGAGACATTGAGCTTCTGGGGGAAGGCGAGGAAAGATAGAATGTCCCTGAGAAGGTAGAGCTGGAAGTTGGACTTCTTGGCAAGGTCCATGATGTGTGGAGAGAAAGAGAGAGAGAGAGGAGTCAAAGACGATCCCAAGGTGTTTTGCCTCACAAGTGGGTGAGGGGATGGGAGGGGAAACAAGGAGCAGGCGTCCCAATGAGTAGGATCTGTGTCTTACTGGCAGGATAGCTCCGGAGGATAGCTTAGGGGCAACATGATCACCTTGGAAGCAAGACGACACGAAGCAACAAAGGTTTGATCCCCGGGTCCATGCTTAGAAACCTCTAGGTATTAAGCACTTTATAAATAACATATTAAGGCAGAGATCATTGGCAGAGCACCATGCCTGAGTAGTAGTCAGGCAGTCAGGTATGAGGGAGGAGGAGGAAGAGGAGGTAGAGGATGGCAGCTTGAAGGAGAGCTGTGTGTCATCTGCATAACGCTAGAAATGAGGTGAGAAAGTGGAGATCAGGTAGGCCAGAGGGGACAGGTGGATGTGTGTTGTAGGAAAGAAAAGTACCCATTTGAACTTGGGAGGGTCTGTTTGAAAGGAAAGAGGTAAGCCATGCCAGTGCCCTGTCTGTGATGCCTAGGGTATCATGGAGACGGTTTACGAGGCTGGAGTGGTTAACAGTGTCAAAGGCAGAAGAGAGATCGGGAAGATCAGAACAGATGGGCAGTTGGAATCCAGAGTAGAGAGTGGGAATTCACGGGTGCTCAGGAGAATTTTCCGTGCCTCTGGCAGCCCTAAAATAGGACTGGTGATCGTGGAGGCAGACGGCCATTTTGGAGTGAGAGTCAGTTGGGGGATGACCAGTTTCTCCATGAGTTTGCCCAAGAAAGGGGTGTTGGAAACAAAACAGAGCGATAGTTAGCTGGCCAAGAAGGGTCAGCAGTTGCCTTTTTTAGGAGCAGGTGCAAAAGAGAATGCTTGAGGGGTTGGGGGAAGGAGCCAGTGGCAAATGAGTGGTTGCAGAAGTTAGCCAAGGCTGAAGCGAGAGAGGCAATGTTGTCCTTGATGGTTCTGGAGAAGCAGGGTAGTACCTGTTTAGAGGAGACTTTCATAGAGCGGACGACTCTAGAGATCTTAACTGCTGCAATGGGAGAAAAGGAGGAGAGTATGGGGAAGGGGATTACCAAGGGGAGCGAGAGAGGGGGCTAGGGGGTGGAGTGGGTGAGCAGAAGACAGAGAGGACAGGGTGTCCAATGTGTTGGTGGAGAAATGGGTGGCCAGTTCAGAGGAAATGGGGAAGGGGATTACCAAGGGGAGCGAGAGAGGGGGCTAGGGGGTGGTGTGGGTGAGCAGAAGACAGAGAGGACAGGGTGTCCAATGTGTTGGTGGAGAAATGGGTGGCCAGTTCAGAGCAGAGGGCCTGGGAAGGTGGAGGAGAAAAGGAGACTGAGGTAGGATTGGCAAGTTCCTTGCAGATTTTAAAGAGTTCAGCCGTGTTACTGGTGGCCCAAGATATGCAGGCTTGGACATGAGCTCTCTTCTTGGAGCAGATGGACAGAAGGTATTGCCTTTGAAATAGGCGGCAGACTAGTTTGTCAGACGATGAGCTAGATGGCAGCAACTTCCACTCTGCAGCTTTGCACTTGCGTTTCAAAGCGGCCACGCCACCCAGAGTCATACCAAGAGTTACATTTGGAGGCAGGCTTCATACGGATCCTCATGTCAGGGGCAAGGATGTTCAGGGTGTTGGAGATCGGGAGGTGGAGGTTAGTAAGAACAGAGTCAGAGGGAGAGTCCAATAAGGGGGGCGGAGGAGGGATGAAGGAAGAAGCAAATGCAGTGACTGAACACACTTCATTGGTCGAATGAAGGAGGGGACTGGCAGTGCTGGTGGAGGCGTCAGGGGACAGGGTAATGAGAGGGTTAGAGAGAGGGATGTCTTTTGAGATGAGAGCATCAAGGGTGTCTACGGCCGAGTGGGTTGGGCCAGAAGGAAGGATAGAGAGGGAAGGAGTGTCGCAAAGGTTGTGGAAGAGAACAGTGGCCCCATCGAGAGAGTTGAGATGGATGGTGAAGTCCCCAAGGAAGATCATTTTGGGGGATGAGGCAAGAAGAGAGGAGGACAGGTCGGCCCATTCTGAGGGGAAGAGGAAGGATGATCCTGGGGTGTCTGGTAGCAAGAGTATGAGAGAAAGTAGGTGAGGCAGACATCCTGCAGACTACGCGTTCAAAGGACAAGTAGGTCTGGGTCGGGATGATGGAGGCAGGAACCCACTCAGGGAAGATCAGAGCCACACCACCACCAGCTTGTGAAGGCCTGGGATTGGACAGGATCTTGTAGCCTTCCAGGAGAATCACACCAGGCAGCCAAGTAAACAGAGATCATTGAGAATGTTGGAAATGCCCAGATACACAGATCAGTTAATAGATTGGTAGCACACCTAAATTCGATTTTAGCCAAAAGCACTAGAAACAGTACAAAATGGTGGTGGGTGCACAATTTACCCATCAGAAATGTTGTCGCATTTTTCAGAATTTTCATAGCCTAAATCTCAAGCCTGAAAGTACTTTGTTTAGAAATCATGCATGTGAAAAACCATATGTTGGAGGAAGGCATCAAAAGAAGTTGCCTGGGAAATGTTGTTGGAATGGTATCTTTTTTATCATTCTTCCATATAACTGTATATTCTATCAGCTAGGGAGATCGAGGGGGAGTGCATTACATAATGTGTGCCCTACTAAGGAGAATCATTTTCTTGTGTTCATCTCTTGATCTTTCAGACCTGCAGTACAGTAAGCAATTCTTGTTGTGACTGAAAGCCAAAACAGTTACTAAAACATTTGACATATATTGGCCTCTTTCCTCAGGGTGGCCATAATCAAGTCCATGGAAATATGCAAAGGTACCTTAGAGGTGAGAGATTTGCAAAATGCATCATTTAATGTTAGTGTTTAAGAAAAGATGGCAGCTGAAAGGATAAAAGTGAGAACACCTGATGAACTGTTCTTGGGCAACTACCCTGGTAAACAATGTCCATACAATTTGTGACACACATGATTGAAAGAACGTTTTGCAGGAGTTCATGAGATCATCCAATGGCTTAATGTTTCATAAAGTACTTCAGAAGAATTAAAACATGTCCATGACAGATGTTAATCTGCCAATCAGAATAGTTTTGTGCACAGGTCAGATCCATATCTGAAAACTTACATTCCAAAGTAGATTTGTCCCACTGTAACACTGCTTCAGCAAATATAGCATCCAGCATTATTGCTATGGAACGAGAGATAATGGCCATGTCTTGTGTGCTAGGAAATACAATGTGCAAGTGAATTCCTGTGCCAGTGAATGCTTGGATTACATATGAGAAATGTTCATTACAGCTAATGGTTCGCTTCCTCAGCCCAGTCCTTTCACAGTGAGGTAACGTGACCAACTGCTCCTTTGGTCAACTGTGATTGATAAGGTGTACTTTTATTTTTGTATCTGATTTATCAACTGCACAAGAAGACTCTGGTGCGGTGTACATCTGTAGTTTGGTCACCTGTACCTATCACAGAACACCTAGTATCCCTGGAATATCTGTTCCAGCTAATCAATCCCATAATCCTCCACTAACCTACATCATACATGCATGCATCTTCACCCTCCACCAGATGGCACTCCCTCCTCCTCAAGGACTCCAAAATTGAATGATTCCCCCTACTCCCCTCACACTACACCTCGCATCTCATCACTTACTTTTGCAGCATTCTCAAAATCACTCAGTAACTAGGCCTCCTTCCTTACTGATGACTGTCTGCCACCAGCCACAACTCACTATCATGAGCCCCAACTCACCATGATGGCCATCAACGAAATATCGATCACTTAACTGCTGCTCTACACATAAATTGCCACTTACTCTCACTCTCATCGGCTAAATAAAAGATGTGGCGAGATTGGCCTTATGATCAACATGTGCATTCACCCACCTCCTACCATACAATGTTCAGCCTTTTTCAAACACACTGGTATTAAACTCATCATTCTTCTCACCTATAGTTTTACATACCTCCTGTTCTCCTTTCTTCCTGACATAGACCTTTTTGATTCTCTACACACTGAGGCAGAAGGGTAGCTCAAGTGCAATTTGCTTGCGTTGGGAACAGAACAAAGCCATAAATCATGGGTGTGATGCCCTGGTCAGATCACACCCCCACACCGTAGGTGATAAATTGAGTACAACATTGGGATTCATAAATATGGGTAATAAGTAACATTAGTTACCAAGTGCTCTGAAACTGGATTCCACCTGGTGATGGTGTCACTACATAAACACTGAAAAAAGGGAAACGAAGAAGGCCCTCACTACCGAGTTCAACCTTCCTAAAATCTCAAATACTGGAACTTGATTTCATCCTCTCTGATCTCTTTCTGGCTGCCCTGTATAAATAAGCGACACATGACCATGATAACTGCTCCACGTCGCTACTCTCAACTCTTGCTCTGCTGTCAAACACTCCTCTGACATCTGTCTCCCCCTCGACGAACTTGACCTGGATGTCCTTGCTCTCACCAAGACATGATACACAGCCAGCTCTGTCACGTGTTTTGACACTCTCCTCCCTGATGGCTACAAGATCCTTTCCGAGCCCAGAACCAACTGACCTGGAGATCTCAACATCTACCTGGATGCTTCTAATCCCTCCTATGGGCTTTTTCGCAACCTTTGTGACACACTCTCACCCTCCATTATGCTCTCTGGTCCGACACACTCTGCCGGACATACTTTGGATGTTCTCATCTCCTCAGACATCCCCCTCTCTCACCACTCTTCTCACTTGGCCTGTCCACTTTCTACTTTCCTCTCACCTGAAACTCTCCCTCAGGCAAAGACCACCCCAGCACGGTCACCTACTTTCCCGGTCATTCGGCCCATGAAGCTTGTGTCTGTGGATGCCTTTGTCTCCACTTTGTCTGCACCTCCTACTCCTGTGGCTGACTCTCACTCTGACACAGCTCTCTCTAATCTGCATCTTTCTGTCTCCAACACTCTGGACACCCTTGCCCCTGTCACGAGAATTCGGTTGAAGCCTATCCCTAAGTGCAACTCTTGGTATGATTCCAACCTCACCGTCCTGAAACGCAAGTGCAGGGTGGCTGAGAGGAAGTGGAGGGCCTTGAGCGTATACTCTGACAAACTGGCCTGCCGCCTGCTCCAAAGGCAATACAGACTCTTTATCCTGTCCAAGAAGAGAGCCCACATTCAAGCTTGCGTCTCAGTGGCCTCTAACAACACAGCCAAACTCTTTAAAATCTGCAAGGAATTGGCCAATCCTGCTGTAATCTCTACCTATCCTGTTCCCTCCCAAGCGCTCTGTACAGCTCTGGCTTCTCACTTCACCACTTAAACTCAGAACATACTGTCCTCTATCTCCCCACCCTCTTCCTCTCCCTCTCCCTCTCCCTCTCTTGACCCCCCCCCTTTGGCCAACTCTCGTTCACCTACCCCTTTCTCATATTTCTCTCTGACACCCAAACAGGTGCTCCCCTGCTCCTCCAGAACCATCAAGGACCATATTGACACCCTCGTTCCTGCCTTGGACGATTTCTGTAATCACTCGTTCACCACTGGAACCTTCCCCTCTCTCCTCAAGCACTCCCTTGTGCATCCCCTACTCAAGAAGCCGTCTGCCGATCCTACCTGCCTGGCAAACTATCGCCTGATCTCTATCACTCCTTTCCTGAGCAAACTCCTGGAAAAGCTGGCCATCTCCCAGCTTACTCTCCACACTGAACCTGTTGGTTGTCTCCATAACCATAAGATTGGCTTCAGAGCTGCAAGAGGCATGGAAACTGATCTCCTGAACACCCGTGAAGATCTGCTCTCTAACCTTGATTCCAGCATGCCTTCAGTCCTCATCCTCTTGGATCTTTCCTCTGCCTTTGACACGGTCAACCACGCCATCCTGATCAATCGACTCTGTGAGAACTTGGGCATCACAAATCAGGCCCTGGAATGGTTGACCTCCTTCCTCTTGGACCACGCTTCCCATGTCCAATTTGGTTCCTTTCTCTCCGCCACCTCTCTCTCCACCTATGGCGTCACCCAGGGCGCCATATTCTCACCTTGATTTATCAACCTCTACTTGGCCCCTTTGGCCCACCTGATCGCTACCTTCTCCTCTAACTTTCAGTGTTATGCGGATGACACTCAGCTCTCTTCCAGGCTCCCCTCAGCCTCCTCTTTCCCCTAGCTCATTCTTGACTGTCTATCCGTGATTCAGGAGTGGTGTACCTCCAATGATCTCTGCCTTAATTCCAGTAATACGGAGATCCTTTCCATTGGGACTCCTGCTCCGGCTTTCCCTTTATCACTCTGGACGCCCTCCTAGGGTCCTCTTCCTTGGTGTCATCTTCAACTCCACTCTCTCTTTCTGTCCTCACATCTACAATGTCACCAAGAAGTCCCATTGCAAGCTGCACATCATCAAAGGTACTCTTCTCTTTCTCACCTTCCCCCAGAAGCGCTCTGTCAACAGAGCCCTGGTTCTCTCTAGGCTGGACTACTGCAACAGCCTCTTTCTCAATATGCTTTCTGCTACTCTCCGCCCTCTGCAAATAATCCAGAACAGGACTGCAAGACTGATCTTTGGCCTCAAGCCCAGGGACCGCATCTCCCCAGCCGTGAAATCTTTCCACTGGCTCCCTATGGCTGCAAGGATCAAGTTCAAGACCCGTTGCATTGTCCACAAGGCTTTCTGGGGCCAGGGCCTGCACTATATCCAATGCTCTCTTCCTAAATACCTGCCTTCTCAAGCCCCTCGCTCAGCTACCTCCAAATCTCTACCTCCAAATCTCTAAGGGTCATACACTTCTCCAGTCAGACAGTGGGGGTAGATCTCTCTCCTCTGCAGGTGCCACCCTCTGGAGTGGCCTCCCTGCCCCTCTCAAACCTGAAAATCCAGAGGCAGCTCAAAACTTTCCTCTTCTCCTCTGCTTACTCTCTCTCCCCCTCCCCTGCTGACCTACTTGACCTATTCTGTCTGCCGCACCAATCAGTTTCTTCACTACCCTCAGAGTCTCACTGGGTACCAGGCTCCCTCTTGTTCGGTCACCTCTGCACTGCCCGCGGGCCTTCCACGCACTTAGGGGCTGTAACTGTTACCTCTACAGACCCTTGCCACCTTTGCACTTACCCAGAGCCACACTGCCCTGTGCTGCACTTACTCACAGCATGGCTGCCCTGCTGTCCCTTCTACCTCTCCCTGGCACTTCTCCCCTCCTCCCTTCCCCCTTGCACTTCTCGCTCTCGCACTTGCACAATCTCAATGAGACAAGGCCTAGTAAGATCATTTGTCGTGTCATCCCTCTGTCTTCCCTTCCTTGTCTTGTCGCGCCTAGAAACACTTGTTTACAGGCGCGTTATAAATGACTTACCATATCATATTATATCAAGACCTCATCTTCCTGCCAACCTCTCTCGTCCCACCAGTCCTCTCCTTCTTATAATTGCCTTGTTCGTTTTTTTAAAAGAATTTGGTTTTATTGATTTTGAAACAAAAAAAATAAAAATAAAAACAAAAGATTAACAAAAGATTTGAGCATTTCACTTGTTACAACTCTGTTAGCATATGGTTACATCAAAAAAACAAAACTAGAGTCTCATTATACAATTGATCGTCCTTGTGTTCGTTTCCGATCTCTAGTAGTAATAGTCATTATAACATACCCCATACCCACCCACCTCCCTCCCCATGGTTGGGCAGACATCATTGCAGCATCTTTTCTCTGTTGATATGTTCATAGCGGGTAATGTTCGGTTCACTATTGTGAGGTTTACTTGATTCTTGGGTCATAACTGTCCTGCATTGAGAGTTTTTGAGATTCTTGGTTTAATTAAGATCCTGTAGTGTCCTCGGCTTGGGAGTCCGTCGTCTCTGAGAGGTGTTTGCCTCGAAATTCTGACCATAAGATTTCACATTGCAACGCTTTGTTGTGTAGGGACGCCGTGATCAATTCCATTGTGTAAATGTTGGTTGACAAATTGATCCATTCCTTCTTACTTGAAACCTTTTTGGATTTCCATTTTGTTACTAGCAGTGCACGGGCTGCTAGTAATAGGTGTGGGGCAAGACCCCCGAGTCTAGTCCATTCATCCTCGTCTTTTTCCATTCCGAAGAGAACCAAACGTGGATCAACGTCTCTTTGTATGCCGTCTATGTCTTTGATCCATGCCAGGACTTCCTCCCAGAATACCTTTATGCGTGGGCAGCTCCACCACATGTGCCAATAGTCGGCTGTCTCACCACCTTCTCGCCAACATCTCAGGCTCAGAGTCTGAAACATCTTGGACAATTTGAGTGGGTCGTATTGCCATCTATTTAGGAGTTTAATGGCGTGTGATTTATATTGACTGGATAAGGATGTTTTGGATGCGTTTTTGCACATAATTTCCCATTGTTCTGGATCTATCTCCTCTCCTAAGTCTCTCCCCATCTGCTTCTGAGATGTTCCGTGGACCCGGTGCCTGCTTCGATAAGTTCTTTGTACATTGCAGATATCAAACCCTTCATTTCAGACTTAGAATCCAAAAGTTGTTCGAATGTGTTGAGTTCTCTCTGTAGCTTTCCCTTCAATGAAGATTTTGTGAAGACTCCTTTTATCTGGATGTATTGGAAGGTGGATAATGGGCCTATCCCTAGGGCTTCAGTTAGGTCTGGAAGGATTATGAAGTTGTCCTTCTTCTGGAGTTGCCCTACCCTTTCGAGTCCCGCCTCGTACCAGGATTGGAATCTTCCTACTTTGGGTATGTGATCGCTTATGCCAGGGGACCATAAGTGGCTAAGTGGGGACGGCCAAGTGGTGATCTTGTTCATTGCTTTGCTTGGTTGCCAGATGTTCCAGATGATACTCAGTATCGGGTGGCCCTTAATTTTCCGTTGTATTCTTTTGTGAGGGGGTCCATAGCCATTCTGACACAGTGGCCGGCGAGAAGTAATGATTGTCCATGTGGACCCATTGGAGGTGTTTGTGGTCACGTAGGTGTGGGATAAAGATACGTAGTTGTGAGGCTTTGTAGTATGCTCGCAGGTCGGGGAGACCTACTCCTCCTTTGTCTTTGGAAAGCGTCAGAGTGTCGTATGCAATCCTCGCCTTCTTTCCCTGCCAAAGGAACCTAAGCATACGTTTTTTGGCCTCTTCAAAAAACGAATTTGGTATCTCAATAGTTAACATCTGGAAAGGGTACAGGAATCGGGGGAGGCATACCATTTTAATGGCGTTAATCCGTCCTAACCACGAGATCGTGAGTTTGTCCCACCTATTCAGATCGGCCGAGAAGCTCTGGAGGAGGGGACGGAAGTTAGCTTCGTATAGTTCTGTTAGGTTTTTAGTGATCCGGATGCCTAAGTATTTAAACGCAAAGTGTTCGAGTTTGAGTCCTAAGGGCAAGAACTTGGTTTTGTTTTCCTCTTTCGTTCCTTGCAAAGGGAACAATATTGATTTAGTCTTGTTCACCTTAAACCCAGAGAGTTTGCCATATTCTTCTAATAGTTGGAGAGCATGAGGGACAGATACAGAGGGGTTGGTAATGTGTAAAAGTATGTCATCAGCATGGAGTGCTATCTTATATTCTTTCGTTCCCAATCGCATGCCTTCTATTCTGGAGTCGGATCGTATCTTTTGGGCCAGGGGTTCTAGGGAGAGCGCAAAAAGTATTGCAGAGAGGGGGCACCCCTGTCTAGTACCACGTCCCATATCAAACCATCTGGAATATTCCCCATTAAAAGAGATAGATGCCTTTGGGAATGTGTATACTGCTCGTATTCCTTTCCTAAATCTTGTCCCTATCCCCACCTTGCGAAGGATTGCCCTCAGGAATCCCCACTCCACTCTATCAAAGGCTTTTTCTGCATCTATTGACAGTAGGGCTGGATCACCTGGTATTTCTGGTGATGAGTGGATGAGATGGAGGGTTTTGCGCATGGTGTCAGCCCCTTGCCTACCCAATATGAATCCGACTTGGTCATTGTGTATGAGGTGAGGGATCAGTACTTCCAATCGGGTGGCTAGTAGCCTGGTGTAAATTTTGGCATCTAAGTTGAGCAATGAAATTGGCCGGTATGAACCACAATGTTTGGGGTTCCTTCCCTCCTTTGGGTCACTGTTATGAGTGCCTTCGTAAAGGAGTCGGGGGCTGTCCCTGTTTCTAATATCTCATTGAAGAGCTCCATCAAGAATGGTGTTAGCTGGTCGCTGAAGGTTTTATAAAGCCCAGCGGTATAGCCGTCCTCTCTGGGGGATTTGCCTACATCCAGTCTTTTAATTGCCTCTTGGACCTCAGGTTCGGATATCGGGGATTCTAAGAGCTCAGTTTCAGGGTACGAGATTTTGGGCATGTCTATCTGGGAGAGATAGTGGTCTGTATCTGATTGTCCTGGAGTCACTTCCGAGGTGTACAATGCCTCATAGAAGTTGGCAAAACTCTCTTGGATAGTGTGGAGGGTTGGGGGGGTCGTGGGGTTTTCTTCAATTATCTCTTTCACTTTCCGCTCTGCCCTTTGTTCTCTGAGTCTGGCTGCCAACAGTGCATCAGCCTTGTCCCCCTTCTCATAGAATTTCTGTTTGAGGAATCGAAGTTTGCGCACAATTTGTTCGTGCTCCAATAGTCTTAGTTCTTCCCTTTTACGTTGTGCTATGTTGATGTTGTCGCGGTCCGTGCCCAGGTGTTCCCTGTTCTCGCTTTCCAGTTGGCATATTTCGGACCTAAGTCTGTGCTCAATGATCTTTCTCTCTCTTTTTTTGGTAGATCCTTCGCGTATCAGGATACCTCTCCAGGTGGCTTTACCCCCATATTGTCTGCTTGGAGACTTCCCCATTGTTGTTTAGTTTGAAGTATTCCTCAATTTGAGTTGCCATTTCAATTTTAAATACTGTATCTTTCAACAGGCTTTCATTACAGCGCCACTTCCCTCCTGAAACAGGTAAGCCTGCCCATCTTATATCTGACAGGACCATGTCATGGTCTGACCATGATATCAGAATTATTTCTGATAGCGTTGTGGTGTCAAGGAGGTCCTTGGTGAGGTACACCAAGGACCTCCTTGTAATCAATCCTGGTAAGTGTTTTGTGCGGATTGGAGTAGAATGTGTAGCCTCTCTCATTAGGATGTTTAATTCTCCACACATCTTGCAGGTCATATATCTCCATTATGTAGGAAAGCCCAGTGCGATCACTTCTCGTTTGGTTTCTTATCTCGGGGTTGCCTGGTCGGGTCTGGTCGGGTCTGCCCATTGATTAAAGTCTCCTCCAAGAACAACTTGGCCAGATGCTTCTAACATTATTTTGGGTATTGTCTTTTCTAGGAACTTGGCTTGTCCTGCGTTGGGAGAGTATATTACTGCGACTGTTACTTTAACCTTTGTGATTGTCCCAGATATCAGGAGGGCACGTCCGCTTACATCGGACCAGGTCTTATCTACTTCGAAATTGATTCCTTTCTTGGTCAGGATTCCAACTCCTCCTTTCCTGAGTGGGCCCGATCCCCAGAATTCTTTTCCCCCTCTTTTTCCTAGTATGCCTCTCTCCTCCCACTTGGCAAACTTTGTCTCTTGTAGAAGGAGAATGTCTATTTGAGATCTACGGAATTCCCTTGCCACTAGTGATCTCTTGGTCGGCGAGTTGAGGCCTTTCACGTTAAGTGTTCCTATCCTTAGGGACTCCTTACCCTTCTGCTCTTCAGTTGGTGCCATTATCAGAGTATTTCCGTTGTGGATTCGTGACCCATGTCAAGTAGATATAATGTTCATAAGGACTCACGTCGTCTTGAGTGATCCTTTGTATTGCCGATAATGATTCATCCTCTGTACATTTCTTGTCTGACCATCCCCCCCACCCT
Source organism: Ambystoma mexicanum (assembly GCF_040938575.1). NCBI lineage: Eukaryota > Metazoa > Chordata > Amphibia > Caudata > Ambystomatidae > Ambystoma > Ambystoma mexicanum. Next base: position 454,967,381 of record NC_090927.1, read on the forward strand.
CCACCCTTCCCACATTGACGGCGTCCGTGCAGACCCAGATAAAGACACTGGTCCTGCATCGAACCACCTTTAGGGACCATCACTTCAGGTCCCCAAGATTATTATAACATCATAATCTTGATTGAGCCCCCTTTCACCTCCCTCCTTCGTCTACATGGCCCGAGTCTCTTTTGAGCCTATACATCCTTACACAGTTCAGGTCATGGACATATGTATTAGAGTATATGTCATCTTACCAGTGTTGCAGTTCATCGGTTCTCTCCCCCTGGGGGGGGGGTATTACCTCTCTGAAATTTCCTCAATCCCTTGACACGTTTCCTTCTGGGCCCTGTATACGCAACCTCTCTCTTCTCGACGTGGGTCTCCCCGATCGTGTTCCCTTGCGCTTGATCCAAGGAGGTCAGAGATGTACACCTTGATCTCCCCCTCTGAGCTTAGCTTGATTTTGTTTCTGTTGTATTCGAAGGACAGAGAGAAGGGGTATCCCCACCTGTATCTTATGCTCTTTTCCTTCAGATGTTTGGTGATAGGCCCGCACATGGGTCGAGTGCCAGGGTCATGGATGATAGGTCCTGGTATATCGAGATTTGGGATCCTTGGAGGGTAATTGAATCGCTGCTTCTTGCTTTCTCGAGGATCCCTGTTTTGTCCTGAAAGCAGTGAAATCGAGCAAGGACAGATCTTGGTCCGCCTGAAGGCCCTCCGGCTCTGTGTATCCTCTCTATCTTAGGTTCATCAACCGCGTCATCGGCAACTAAGTGTTTGATGATGTCATGCAGGGTGTTCTTCAGATCGCTCTCCGTCTCCCCGTCTCGTTCCGGGATTTTGAAAATCCTCAGGTTGTTCCATCTCTCCCGGTTTTCCAAGTCATCAAGCTTGAGTTTGAAGCTCTCCTCTCGTTGCTCCAGTTCGGTCATCCGCTGGTCGAGTTGTGCTTCTAGGGTGTCTATGGACGCTTGATTGTTCTCGACCCCTTCGAGCCTCTCCTCCATGCTATCTAGGCGTTGGGTTATCTTGTCAATTTTGGAGCCAATGCTGGCACTCATATTCTTTATTTCGCCCAGTAAGGCGGCAATGTCCCCCTTAGTAGCTGCTGATTCACTCCCCGAGGTATTTTGGTTCGCCATGGTATGGTCACAATTTTCAGCAGGAGTCGAGACGTAGGAGAATGTAGCTAGTTTCTCCCTTATGTCCATTGTTTCTCCCGAAATTCCGTGGTGTCACCAGTGCTGTTCGATGGGGAGATGGGGTCGGGGGCAGAGGAGGCACACTCCCCTGGGTTGGGGGCCCTACCCTCTGCACTCTGACGTCGGTGGTCTCGGGAAGTTCGTTAGGTGTTGGGAATGGTGTCCGTGGTGCATTTGTTGATAAGCCCAGGGTATGGGCGGCACAGTAATGCATATGGGTCACCCGGGCTGCCCTTTAAGCGGTGTCCAGGTCAGCCGAAGCTTTGGGGATGTTTTCCTCTTGTGCGAGGTGCGGGGTAAACATTCGGGGCGAGAGAGGTCCGAACCGCCGCTGCGCGGTGATGGCGCACCGCCCGTTGTTCATGGGGTAGATGGGATGGGCCTACCGTCTCCCCGCTCAGTGCTGTCTCAAGGCCCAGTCCGATCACGCTCTTCGGAAGCTCCGTCGACTCGGCTGAGGCTGTCACGTCCCCTTTGCGGCAAGGAACGTCATCGGGAGTATGAATTCCGTGGCCGGGGTTCAGGTTCTTTCAGGCTTTCTCCGTTCGTCAGGCCCAGGGTCCGCCTCCGACCGTTGCGCAGTTATGTGTGGCGTCATTTTGAAGGACGTATATCTCAGGTTTGCAGGGGTCGATTTCGATTGGGTTTTCGACTGACCGGAGGGGGGAGGTCCTCAGCTGGCGGCACACCGGTGTAGAATCATGGGGGGGGTCGTCAAGGTGGGGGCTCAATCCCTCCTAGGGACCCAAAGTAGCGGAGCTCACGCGAAGTCAGACCACATCCGCACGCCCCCTGGTGGCCAGTTGCCTTGTTCATTTTAATGTCTCCTTCCCATCTTTTTCTTTGTTCATTTTGTCCCTCTCTCTCTCTCTGTCTCTTCTCTTATCTCCCCAGAAAACTGAAAACAAATTCAATCCAAACTCTCTCGCCCCCTACCAAGCAGTGGTCAGGTAATTAGCTATTGCTCCATCACATGCCATCTCCACTGAATAAGTCTTTTTTTATTTCTCTCCTGCTCTCAATTTCTCCTAGGAAGACCACTACCTGACTCCCACTTTTTCTACTGTGACAGGATTCCCAGCCTGGTTCTGGGAACCAGCAAGGAGGGACCCCAGGGGCCGGATACATCCCCGAGCCAATGGATGTTAGGCCTAATGGTGCTATGGGAAGGATCTTCGGGGTCACCAGACCACCCCTAAATCCCTAATTCAGTAAGGCAGTTTAGACATGATGGCCAACTATTTCCCAACCCATTGGGAGTGCCTACACAGTAATCTGGACACCCTTGTCTGCGAATTGACAGAGTCCAAATCACTTCTTGGGCAGACCCAAAATCATGACACAGAAACAGGAAGGTTTGAAGGGAAAAGGTTTCCATACAATTATTGTGGACAGTGAGTGTTTAGACAGTGTTACATCTTTATCCAATAAGTCAAGGATTAACTTCCCCAAGGCTCACAGGATCCTTGGTGAACTGCACAGGACTATGAATACGGCACAGAAGTTTCACAACTTTCCGAGCGCTAACAGTTCAATGGGGGGATGGAAAAGGACAGCAACAAAACTACCTGGGGAGCGTCTGCCACGCCAAAGGTACAATATACACAATTCTCCACAAGCCCAATAAAACAAGGTATCTCAGAAGCTTAGCCACTATTTACGCTACCAGTATCCGACCCGTTAGGAACACTGCAGAACTCAGCACAACCACAGCAACGCTGGGCCAGTAAGGAAAGAGAAAGTAATATCCAAGATGATGGCAATGTCACATACTGACTTAGCCCAGGCCCTTGAACCAAAGGCCAATCCAAAAGTACACAAAGGGCTACCCAATCACCATCCTCACCGATTTATTAGCCACAGGGGCAGGCCCTCAATAGGAGACCCAATGGGAAAGGCCACTATAAAAGACTCTAGCTTCAGTCAAGCAGTAGAGTTTGAAGAAGCAGGAGGCTTGCGTTTGGAAAAGGCCAGTGCAACATCTTAAGTGAATACCAGCTTTGAGGGTTGGTGCAGTGCCGATCTCTGTTGTCCAAGGGATTCCCTTCCCCATCCACCCTCACTGGGACCCATACTGCTGATGGTGATCACAGCTGTGTGGGTGTCCAGTGAGTGGTAAGGGTTGTTTTGTATTGTTTCCTCGGGATGTGGGGTGGTGTAAAGGACCCCTCTTGGATGATGTTTGCTGTGTTCTGTTTCGTGAAGTATCTGTGAGCACAGATGACAACTAATACAACACCCATTCCTCATATGGTCCCCTTCTACTCTCCTCAGATATCCCTCCCCTCCATAGTACCTTTATGATTGTCAGGGTGGCAAGGAGAACACTGATCCACACTACTGCAGTTTTGACCAGCAACAACTGGAGATATCCCTGGCAAGGGGCTGTAGTAGTTGTCGCCACTCTCCAGCCAGCAGGATGATGGCAATGCACACAGTGGTTGAGCATCACCCTGTGCTTCTTCTTGCTTGTTTTGTCTATTCAATACAATGCCTTGAAATGTTACTGTATCCTTGTCTTAAAACTAAGTTCTTTTATTCTGCCTTCTCCCTTTAGGTGGCAGAGGAGTTCTCAACTGGAACAAGTTGAAAGTCCCATCAGGTAAGTACAATTGTAGAGTGGGGAGCATGGGTCCGTTCTTATGGCTAAATATTAACCTCTCTGTGTTTGTCTTATTTAGTTGCAGCTTGGCAGCACGGATCCTCAACAACATGGCTGCCATAAAAGCGCACTTGTCGTGCATAGGTAAGTCTTCTTTGAATCTTCTGATATTTCAGCTTTGGCAAGCTGTTAATCTTTTGGCTTGTTCTCTTGCAGGTGTAACTTGAGCAGAGAGTGTCGAGAGCCATCCATGTAAGAATCCTTGAACATCTGGCACATGCTGCCAGGAGGTGGGGCCATATTGGTCTTCTGTGACAAAATCATCCGCGATTACACAATCTATCTGGATTTCGTTTGAAATCTTGTTGCTTGTTGGGATCGACTCCTGTTGCATCTCCAGTGCTATCCTGTGTTTGAGGTGGCCTGGAATACCTGTGGTGCACTATTTGTGAACCTTAACTTCCCATGTGTCTTGTGTAGACCCCATATGGGAGGTTGTTCCTGTATTGAGTGTGGGTTCTTCCAAGGCACCCTTCCCCAATCTTGCATATCCTCAAGGTTCAAGGTCCAACAACACAAGATTATCTACGACTACACTGGTGGTGTAAGGCCCATTCCTCCTCACTCCTTGTTTTCTACAAAAGCTCCCTCTATACTCTCCCCACTGCCCTACACTCTGCTAAACCCAGTACTTACTTTACAAATCTTATCGTGTCTCTCCGCTGCCATGCAGTCAAGCTTTCAACTGCCCTTATTGGCAGAGGGGGACTATATGAGATCACTTACCTTTCCTTGCTGTACCTTAAGGTCATGCCTGGTCAACCCCATCCATGATCCTTCTCCTTTTTGCATGCACATTTTTACCCTTTGCCCTTTACTTCTCCCCAGAATCGCATAGATCAGAGAAACACTAATATTCCTCTTCTACCCCATTTCCTCCTTCTCCATTCTGCTTTTCATCCCCACTTCATCCTGTGTTGACTCCTCCTGAATTGCCCTCATTCAACTTGTACCATTTTTCCAGGCAGCCAATATAGCACGTCCTCTCATGGGTCCTTGTACAACACAAACAGTTAAGGGCCTTATTCCCTCACCGGCCCTTACCACTCCACCCTCTTTAACCTAACCCTTGCCACTGGGACTGTACTCACCTGCTTCAAAATAGCTACTGTTACTGATCTTAAAAAAAGCCCTCTTCTACCCACAGAAATCCTGCCAACTACTGGTGTGTTTCCTTCCTACCACACTACCTTTAAGTATGGAACGTGCAGCATTCAACCATATTACCAGGTAACTGGGGCCCGATTATGAAAACTTTATCACCAATGTACTGCTTGGATAATAAGGAATGGAGTAAACATGAGGAGGCATGATACATGTTACCTAAAAAAAATCTCGAAGGAAAAATGAAGAAGACTGTTATATTTACTATGTTTGCTGAGTAACATCAAAAGAAAGTAAAGAAACTTTTTCCTTTTATGCTATATAGCAAACACTTAAAACAGCCTGATTATTTTTTGCAAACCTTTTTAGATCATACAGATTGTGATCTTTTCACTTCATTCTGTATTATCTGAGCATGTGCTTACTGTTTTGCACTGACACAAATGTTAGATAATATAGCCCCTCAAGGTCAATAGTCTTTACAACCCCCTTCAATCTGGGTTCAGCAGTCATCACGCTATGTAAGCAGCCTTGAGCCATGCCTCCAACTTCCTGACTAATGCCCATTAATCAAAATTCTCTTTCATTCTCATCCTTTTTGATCCCTATGCAGCGTTCAACATTTTTGACGCCCCGCTGTATTCCCCATCCCTTCTCCGAGCTCAGTATCCAGGAGTCTGCCATTGCCTGGGCTGCCTTCCTCTTGCTGGACTAATCCTTCTCCATCTCATGAAACATGAGCACCTTCATTTCTACTCCTATCAGTCGGACGTACAAAAGTTTTGTTCTTGGACCACTCTGTTCTGTGTCACCTTTATACCTCTTTGCTTGGAAAGAACAAGTTACTTACCAACTGGTAATGTTCTTTCGACAGATTCCGGGGACTGCCAAGCAGCTGCCACCCTTTTCTGTAAGGTGAGATGAAACGGTAACACTGGATGGACCTTGATCTAAGAAGTCTGTTAGATCATTATGTACAAAGTCCTCAGGAAGACTGTACCAGCCCAGATACTCCGAGACCTGCCGCCTGCATGAAGACTCAGCATGAGCCCCAGGCTCAGGCCTACCAAGTTCCACTTCCGGAGAAGTGTCCAACCCACTGGCATCATGACGGGTTTGCCTCAACTCCTCCAACTGACTGTGTCCAGAAAAAACTGGAGCCACACCAAGTTCACCAAGGTCCTCAAACTCAGACCTTTCTTTCTCTTCATAAATGTCGTCCAGAGGGAGTTGAAACCCTGGCCTGGGGACAGAAGAGGGACCGGAGTCCAATACTGACCTCACAGACTTCACAGTAGCCTTCCTAGGAGGATCCACAAGATCCGGGTACTCCAATGGCAAATTGCGGGCAAAAATACCCGAAGGCGTCGAGGGCGCCGAAGGCATCGACGTCGAGAGCGTTGACAACCTTGGAATCGTGAGCACAGAAGGCTTCGGTGTCGACATCGACACTGGTGCCGACGGCGTTGTGGGCTGATAAGACGGCAAAGCGTCGGCATCCGAGTCGGACGGACACTGCGCCAACCTAGTCGACCCCAGCTTCGACCCCTTAGCAGGATGCAGCGGTCTCCCTGGAGACGAAGGCAGAGACCTGGAGGCACGTCTCTTATGACTTTCCTGAGCCTTGTCCGAACGGGACCTCGAAGGTCACCGGTGCGGGTCGCGTCGCGGACCCGAGCCCGAAGGCGTGCGAGCCGCGGTATGAGACCGTTCCTTGCCGGCTTCGTTAGAAGGCACGACCGGAAGCATGCCCTGTGATTGAAATATCACTAACATCTGATCCTTAAAGGCATCCCATTACTCCGGAGTCGAGGACTTTGTCGGGCATGCCACTTTCCTCAAGACACCATCCTCCGAGGAGGATGGGGAAGGCAACCAGTGACGGCGCTTCCTAGAGTGCCGGGACGAGGAAGAAGAATGGCAGGAACCACTCCGGGACCGAGATCACCGGGTAACCTCCCGATGCAGAGAGTCGCCCCTTGAGTCGTCGGTGGAAAGCCCCTTGGGCGATTTAGATTTTCGGGACTTACTAGGCTTAGAGCCCCTACCTACCTGGAGCTTCCCCTTATGCTCCTGCAAGGCCTTTGCAGTCAGCGACTGGCATTTTGAACAGTGGCCGGTGTCATGAGACTTGCCCAAGCATCACAAACAAATGCGATGCGGGTCGTTGATCGACATTTTCGACTTGCAGTCCCGGCAAGTCTTGAAGACAGACCGCGGAGTCAGGGGGGCCGAAGAAAAAGACATCTCAACGATGAAACACATGAGGCGTGCCGAGTTTCACGAAGCAACACGTTCACAGAAAAAACAGAACTGAGGCTACAGACGCTGTGCGTCCTATTTATGACATCCCGTGACGTTGCCCTTGATGGAGGCCTTCGAGGGACATCGACCCGACGTCATCGATGCAGGACGCCCTTTGCTGAAAAAGTTTCCGAAGTGCACAGCTGTGGACATTACAGGCCAAAGATGTGGAATACATTGAAGGACACAATCCATTCGAAATGTACATCCTCCTTTGGCATCTCCTAACACTTTTTTCGCTGACAACATTCAGCTTCTTTCCTTTTTCATCCTTTACCTCAAATCTAAACCACACATATACTTGTAATCGTCCCCCTGGTACCCACCACTTGATGGCACTCAGATTGTCAAATGATCAATGCTCCCAAAACATAAAGCATTAACCTCCCTGACACTAACATTTTGCCCCTCCTGCCCTCTCCAATATCCTTTCCCCCCTGATCTCCTCAAATTATCTCTGAAGGCTTGCAATCTTGGGGTCCTCTTACCCAGTGAACACAAGCTCCACCAATATATTACCTCTACTAATAAAGCTTTCTGTCTAAAAACAATCAATATTAAGTAAATGAGCCCTGCTTACCCCTCCACTAAAACGTGTACCTCTTGCACTCAGCAATTATTGTTTCAGTCTCCACATTGGCCTTACTTCCTAATCCTTTGCCTCTTATATCCATTTATCAACTTTGCAACCACACACTTGGTCTTTTCCCACCTCTGCCTACTGCCCCCATGTCAACTGGCTCTCTGTGCATCACTGACCTCTCTTCAGATTTTAACTTCTAGTCTTCTAATCTATCCATGGACTTGCCCCTCCCCATCTGGTTACTTCCATTTCAAATATGCCCCATCTTGCACCCTTTGTTCCAATGCTCCACTTATTCTCTCTGTTCTATTCAACCTGCATTGCCCCTTGCGTTTGCTTATTCCCTTCTGTATTAGAACCCTTGCCTCCCACTTCAAAAACATCAGCCTAATGACATTATTCAAATATATCCTCTAAGAACATCAACCTCTCTCTTGAGCAGTCTCTTGAACTAACCATCTCATCATCCTCATTGCTCCTGATAAGACGACCTCTCCCCCATATGTACATAATTTGTATATCCTATTAATGTGTCATTCTGAGGTGTATACTGTGTAAAATGCTGCAAACGTCATCTTTTTGTCCCCATTATATGCTCCACTGTGATTCTGGTCCCTAACTAATTTTACTACACATGCTCTCATGTAAAGCACTGGATCATGGGATTTCTCTGACCTCTATTATCACCTATTGTCATGTGTTTCCTATCTATATCTATCTATATATATAATATGCTTAGGTATGTCTCCGTAATTAGCTGATGCAATTTATCAGTGTTAGGTTTCCCTCTGCTCTCCAAAAGGCCAAATGCACCTCTGTGTGCCCTTCCACTTTAACAGCTATATTTTTAACAAAATGAATGAGCACGTCACCTTCACCTTTCACTATCGCAAGCATTCGGACTCATTTGAAGTTACTTCTTTCCACCCCACTTCTCTTCACACAGGGCACTGGGGTTCCAGTGTCAATGAACAGTTAATTACCGGCTCAATGTTTCAGTCTCTAAAGAGCAAAATGCTGTAGGATGAATTCCTCCTCACGAGCTAAAACTGAAAGTAGGTGTAATTATGCTACGCAATCTTATGCCATCACGGGCAATCTGCAATGGACCAAGGTTGACAATTACGCTTCTACAAAGACATCATCATAAACGCCTGTGTAATCGATGGATTAAACTTAGATAAAGGTCTTATACCACGCATACCTCTCATTCCATCTGATACAAATATGTCTTAGCCTTTTCAATGACCAGTTTGGGCAAGGGCGTACGCCCCCTTTTTGGAAGCAATCAGTGGTGACCATTAATAAGTCACAAGGACCTCCACCCTCTTCCTGGAAGTGATTGGTGGTCATTCCGATATTTAAGAAAGGGGACAGAGTGACCCTATGATTTATCGACCAATATTGAACTTTAAATATGATAGAATGGTGTATGTTACCCTGGAAACAGCTAGTAGTAGCATATTTGCTTAATCAATAAATAAAAATAAAAATAAGAAAGGCGAATCTGTGGATTTGAGACAGTCTGCCCAGTACATTTCTAAAAAATAAAAATGACAAAAGGCCCTCAACTAACCGCTATAAAATGGACCAATTGCATCAACATGCCCTAATCTTTTCCATAGTGGAGTGTCAGATTACTTTACTGCCGGCAGTGTGCACAAATGAATGGACTGGCCAGAGGTAAAGAAGGACTGTGTGAGATGTAGATTATCAGTAAGCAATCTGATGATTACACCCCATCTTCCTACCTCAGCTCAGCCCTTATGCAGTGAGGTTTTAGTCACCAATTAATCAGCCTTCAACATAACCAATAACATTATTTCCCAAAAAAGAGTACATAAAAGAGGGCCTATCCCACCCTGTAACTCCTTGGGTGGGATGGCCCTGGGTGACTGGTGGGAGAGACAAGCCAACCTGTTCACACGCATTTGAAAATACTGATCTCATGCACCTTCCAACTGATGAGGAGGAAGTCCAGAGATTCTACCGACCTAAAACAAAATGTACAAAAGGTGACTAAGAAATGTGGAAATCCAAAATTTAGCAGATATATTATAACTGCTCCTCCTATATATCCAATAAATGGCCACTGAGAAGGAAGTAGAAGGGGGAACATGGGAGAATGATGACCTGGGATGTACAGAATTCCTAAAAGAGCTTTCATATGAAGGAAGGGCCAAGGCAAAGTACAAGGTGATATTTATTTAACTGTAACAGCAATCTCCCACAACCTACTGGCCGAGGTAAACGTGACTATAAAAGTGACTTTGGCAAAAAGGAACTCCAAAGTAGCAATATCCAGGGATTTAAATTTAGAAAACTGTAGACCCTGCAGAAAAATGGGCATGGCCCAAGGAGGGAGGATATGATGCATGATGCGGTGAATCAAAACGTAGCAATGAAGGATGCCACAAACCCAATTAGGATCTATTTTAGGCCCCATATGAAGACCAAATGACGTGGGCAGGGGGTCGCGGAAGTATAATAAGGAAGACTAGTGGCCCATTTGGAAATCTTGTAACACTATTTAGGATAATACCTATTTTTTGTTTTTTGGGGTTTTGATCTGATTTAGGGATGAAATTGTTTAAACTAAAAAGAGTCAAGTCAACTACACCTTTCTAGATCAGCCCACTATAGAAATACAGGAGTGGTGTTGAGTCTTTCTTATACATCACAGAAATGGACATGTCAGGCATGGTAGTAGTAATACTTAATATTAAAAAAATGTATTTAAATCATTCATCTAAAAAAAAATGTAAGAGTTTTTTAAGAACACAGATGAAAAAGCCTATGGTCAATTCGGCATTTCAATCTCATCATATAGGCAGACAAATATTCAAATGTGAAGTTAGTATGTGACATATAATTATTTTTTTGTCAACAGATCTTTTTCTTTTTCTAGTTTATACATTTATTTCAATATTAACTTTCCAGATGTGTCTACATATGGTCGGTCATATGTTTCGGCCTTTTTCAAAAAAAAGTTTAGATACCATCGCTGGCATCATTCTCTTATATTTTTGCCCATCTTCAGGACAGGGGTTAATTTGGAAATCAAACTGTCGTCTCACAGTAACTGTAGCTTCCAAATGAAAGGGTCTGATCGGCATTTTGAATTATTTTGTCAACAGGAGTCACTCTTCCTATTGTATCGGGATATCTCTTTTTCCAAAGTAGCGGTCTGGTTTTTCTTATTTTCCCATCTGTCTCTCTCTTTCTTCTGAATTCATGTTATGCTAAATCCAGCCAGATCTCTGTTTACGTATTGTAGGGCGAAACAGGAGGAGATATTTTCTCAAAGTGTTTATTTGTATATTCGTATTTTCTCTCAGCATCACAGGTGCTAGCGGGACTTGCTCTTATTGTATCTACCATATACGAAAACCCAGACGGCTATTTTGAAAATATCAGAGAATGATGCCAGCGATGGCATCTAATCTTTTTTTGAAAAAGGCCGAAACATATGACCTTATGATAGCAAAGCTCATTATGATAACAAAGGAAGTCTGCAAGTTCCTCGCCCACAGTTGCTATTACAAGCCCAAAACCTCCCTCACCCCACCCAGGGAAGGAAAAGAAAAGGGTACAAAAATAGGAGCTCTCTCAATGCGGAGTGTCGAAAGAATCAAGGTAACACTTCAGAACAGGACATGGTCAAAGAAATATATAACACGGACAAACTGGGCTGCACAGGAAAAGGAAAGCACTGGAAAGTGCCGACTGCAAAACAGAGCAAGACAGAAAGGGAATCCAGGAAGCAGAAAATAGCAATAAGCACACTAAATTCGAGATCCAGGAGCAAGACATAAGGAACTAGAAGCTAAGCATAAGAACATGGGACCGGTAACAAACAAGAACACTGCAACAAAGACAGGTGCGGGATTGTGGGATATATTGACCCACTCAACAGCATTGCCCCAAATCACTAAGCTGCATTTGCGCAAGAATCAACAACCTGTGCACACCAGGACCTCGAAACAGTATGCCAGTGTGTTCTGAAACCTATAAATGGAATCAAGTGAAAAGGAAAGCCTGCCATTGATGCAAAATCCAAAAATCCCCTTCAAAATGAAACCTTTTCACCCTTTCAAAATGATGCTTTGACGCTAATTCCATCTGTTCATTCTGAAACCACTGTGATCAAAAAGGCCCTGTCATGCCCAAGATATTTCACTGTGCTTTACCAAAACTAGGCATAATTCCTGAGTGACAGGCCCAGTCCAACCAGCTCTCAGAGAAATCAATAATAAACTTAATTTTCCCTCACACAGGAACACACGTTTATTTCTTGCCAAAATGTATCCAGGCTCAGCAGTTCAAAGAGACTTTAACTCTCTGAGCCAGGTCAAGTGTAAATGTATCTATACTTTAGATAAAACTCCTGCATTCAAGGAAATGACTACAGCTGCAAAGACAGTGAGGGAGCTGTCAAACCGAATTTAAAGAAAGAAATGCTAGCAGTTTTTACACATGTGGAAAACTGGGCTTTACTGACTGTAGAAAAAAATGGCCTGTTTTAAATAAATTGTTGAATGAAAGCCTGCTTACTTAGCAATGTAAAGGGTTTATGTTAGTGGTGATAATACACACAGGATGTTTTAATTCAGGACCCAAAATAAGAAATTAAAGAGTTTAAAACACATTGGGGTCATTCAGAGTTGGGCGGTAAGGGTTTACGGGCACCGTTAAGGATTCCGGTGCCGGTAAACCCTTACCGCCCTATTCTGAGGTCCCTTAGCGGGTCCCAGCAGGAACGGCTGGTCTGTCCACCCGTTCTCTGCGGGTCCCGTTAAGGGACCTTGGTGCTAATAACAGGCCCGCAATTTGCGGTACCGTTATTAGCGCCTTCCCCTTCCCATTGAGCCCTATAGGGACTCAATGGGAAGGGGGAATGGTTTACTGAATGGGGACTTACCGGGTCCTCCAAGGTCAGAATGACCCGGTAAGTCCCCATTTAGTCAGACCAGACCCATGGCTACCTCCAAACTCGGAATGACCCCCATAGTCTGTATTTGCAAGCTCTCAAATAAACCAGTCATTCCAGTTGCCAGCCATGAAACTTCCCCAAGGAAGGGAGACACACCATAAATCCAGGACACGTCAGTGAAAATTACCAGCTTGAACAACTTTGAATGGGCTAGGACAATGAAAGTTCACACGCTCGTCAGACATTCGTCTGTGCTCCAGGCTGGGACAATAGGAGTCCTGGGACACTAACCTGTCAAGTGTAAGGGGCAATAAAACCTTCAATCAAGATGGGACATCCCCCTTCCCTTGAAAGGAAATTACAGTTGCTTGCAGTTGAAGGAAGAAAAAAAAGGGATCTAGTAACAATGGACTGCCTTTTGGTTACAAACACTATTTTATCCAGAAACTTTAAAGACTTTTTATCTCTGCAGCAAGAATTAGTACAAATGTAAAAAGTTCGCAGTTTCAAATCAAATTTCATGGACTTTCTTTTTAAATGTGGAAGAACTCATTGCCACATGGGGAACAGAGGTTACAAAATATGACATATTTCAAGGAAAGTATTAATGTTGCAAACATAACATTTTGTACATACATCCCTGGGGATAATTCGCATCTGTGTATAAAATTGTGGAATTTTAGGCCAAATCTTTCATGTGTAAAATTACCAAAATGTACCAGAAAGGCGAAACCAGGTCGCACAGACTGGAGGATTGGACTGATCTGTGCTGCACATAATATGTAATCTGTGTGTATAATTTGTCAAGAGATTGTAATTGTAGAAATGTATGTTTTTGGCAAAATCAGATTTTCAGTAAAGTAAATGTGGGAGTTTCTGGACATTGTAAAACTCACCTTATAAACCTGACATAATTCCGTTGGAAATCCAACCAGTTGAGAGGAAGGCAAAGACTAGTACCCCTGTCCAATCCAAGTAGTTAAGGGGCATGCGTAGTTAACCGTGCCCAGCGTACACGTTGATAGTGTCATTTTACACTATAAATAAGGGTCCCTGACAAGACCCTGGACACACACCCACACACACTCTTCCTGATTTTCCTGCACCAGTGTCCTGTTCCTTTCTCATCTTCCAGACTCCAGATCCCAATTACAAGGCCAAGCATTGCTGATCCTGCTCCCACAAGGCCTACAATATTAAAAACCCACTAATCTCCCATTAACAAGGAGAAAACTGTGGTATTTTTGGCATCCTAATCCAGATTGGCTTGCCGCCACTCACTGCATGCTGCTGCCATCCTGCTACCCTGACGACCTGTATTAACCAGAATTTCCAGTCCAGAAGTGCTGCCCGGTAACCAGTCCACGTCCAGCTGATCCTGTCCTGCTGATTTTGTCCGGCTGTCTTTTGTTAGACCAGGTCCGTGTGGTGACCAGAGCGCTGACTGTCCAAAATCCAAAAACTAAAAAGTGGACTGTGAGTATCAATAGGAACCATAGAAAACCATAGTATACCTTGCCTTGCTTTGTTCCATCCCAATCTCTAAGCTATCCTATCCTGACCCCGATATCTTGGTAAAACTGTCACAATCATTCTTGCCACCCTGCTTTGATTTCTTGTGCTAGCACCATCCCCGTAGTAATTCTGCCTTGTGTAAATCCTAAATTATCAATCCTATTTTGAGTGATTGGACTGGTTCCGTCAGGGCGGGCACTGGGGAGCTAGGGTTGAATTTGCGAATCCTTGGAGGTTGCTTTGTTCCTCTTTGGTATTCTAGCCTGAATGCTCTAGTCTATAGTAAAACTGTTCTTGTCAAAACTGATTTCCTTTCCTTTTTCACCACTTTATTTTGACTCAAAACGTACCTCACTCTATCTAGCATAACTCACTAAATTTTCCAGCTAGAGACCTATTTACCCTATTTCAACCGTTTTTATTAAAAACCGCTTTGGTAATTTCAGGCGGGAATTGTAAAAGTTTGCTAATTTTCCAACCTGTCATTTGCTGCAAACATGTTTTAAAACCTGCCACTCAATTTCAAACTGTATGCTCTTGGTTATACATTGCTTGTGATTGTTTGTACTTCTACATGGTTGCTGTAGTGAAGAATAATATTTGTTTCAAGATTTTTACATACATTCATTCATTGATTCATCCATTTCCGAGTGTTTAGCATTGCCAGAGTTTAAAATCCGTTTTTCTCTCTTGTTTGGGGAGGGAAGGTCGGATTTCAATTCTGTTTCTTGTTTGTCATTCCTGATTACCTACTGATTCTGTTTATCCATTTAGAAATGATTATTTGTGGGTTGAGGGAACCTTGCAGGGGGAAGTTCTAACTCAAGTGCTATCTTAACGGAAATCAAAAAGTGCTCCTATTTCCTGATGTTTTGTAGATGTGTCAATAGAAGGTTAAACTAAGTACATTGCTTACATTCCTATTGTTCGTATCACCCCATTGGTAATTGCTGCCCCATGTAAGAAAATGTATGATTTCTTTTAATTTTCAAATAAATATTATATTTTATCAACCAGCCTGGTTCATGGTCCATTGTGACCCGAGGTATTTGAAAAGGGTGTGTGATATGCGTGGTGTACCATCTCAATATTGAATCTAACATAAAAACATAAGCATTTCAATTGCGCGCTGCATACTGGGCCGAGACCAAGGTGTGCATCACCTGATTGTAATCCTTAACAGGATGAAGCAAACTGAGGCTTTTAAAGCTGGCTAATTAGCAAATGCCTCAGGTGTGAGACTTTCTAGCATCTGCCTTCCGCAGGTGTTCCTGATCCTCCACCCAACCTTGTGCTGCAAGGGTAGAGATGAAGCAGTGGGCATGGAATATTGGAAAGCATAGTTTTTTGAGTAAAGTAGCATACTAGCTGCCAAAAACCCAAAATGGACCACAAAGGGAAGTGAAATGGAAAATAGTGTTTTAGAGCTGCCAATTCACTGCAGCACACTGTTCAAACATTCAGAAGGAAAGTCCATTAGGGAACAGACCCCAAATCAGGCCCCCAAACGGTGGGAAAGAGAGCAAACAGAGCGACTTGTGACACATGTTGCCTTCACACGGCCTGGCCAATCACCATCTACATCGCACCTGGACAATGTTACACAGCTTCTATGCAACAGCAGCATATTTCCGACGGCTCCTGGATATATTAGAAAATATGTGGATCTCGACAAGTTACATATACATACAAATATTTTGTCCCTGATCTATTATATACTTAATTTCTAGTTGCTTCTTGATGTAACTATTATACCCACACACTTCTACCATCTTCATTATTTGGGCCACATGAGATTAAAGACATCCCCCTTTTTTAATTGCAGAGCCGCCACCAGTGATGGCCAAGCTGGTTTTCCCGCCAGCCATATGGCAACCTGTGTTCCATCCTAGGTGGCCATTTTAGACAGTGAAGGAGTAGTCTTGTTTTCTCCCTCACTCAACCACTTAGAAAACCGGTGGGTGTTTATCCCACGTTCCTGAACATGTTTTCCATAGGTCTGTGTCCATTTTCATTTTTGGTAATCACTGCTACTCATCCTTCTTTTGGAAGACCCACATTTTAGACTGACATTGCTTCCCAACACAATATTCAGCTTTAGGTAAGCCAACTTCCATTTTCAATATAATGTTTTCTTAAAGAATATTTATTTCCTCATCCTTAGTAATTTTGTGTCCTGATGGTAGAGGCACAGTGTATGTATTCTGCATCGTTCCCAGTTTAGCGCTCCCTCTATACGTCAGACGTGTGTTCTTTCAAGTACCGCCAAATATTCCATGATTCACTTCTTTGTAGTTTCTCTACCCCCATGGCCGTGTTCATAATTAAGAGACTGTGGTGAGCTACAGTTGTCATATGTGCTCTTAATTATCATCATAATTTTTCGGGTAAGTACAAAAATGATTTTTGTAACCATATACTTTTTTTCTAATTTATATAGTATGTTAGGGGTACAAGTCAATGGTGCCAGGTCCTTACATGAATTTACTGTGCAGGTTTTTATCCTGCACTGTAAATACATCAGAGCTCTTTCTCGCGTTGCCTGGTCCTTCTCTGGCCCTCTCCCTAAAGGGGCTCCCCCCTTCACCCACTGTCTCAAGCATTCACAAAGAGGTTGGTTCCAGCATCTGGTCACCGCCCCTTTCCCAACAATCCCCCCACACTTACCTCCATGGCTCTGCTTCCTCCTTGGCTTACTCCATGTATGAGGTCTCTTGCCCCCCTACACCTTCTTAACCCTCACCATACCCAACCACTAGCCCATGCCAAACACATGCCTCACACACCTCCCCTGCTGCATGATACTTTGCTGCGATGCACTTGCAGCGCGGTAAAGACGTGCCAACCAATTCAATGCATTCCTGTGCTATACCACATATCTCCACAGACTGTTTTGTTTAGTCACAACTTCACTTTGACTTAACCATGAGGAAGGTCCCACACTTCATCAGAGACTGAAACATGTAGGGCCATATCATTTTGAATTTCTTTCCTCGAGGGACACAGAACGCAAAATCTCCCCCCCCCCCATGTTGCTCCCACTCAATGCAGGAAAAATGCAAGAGCCTTGAGTCACCATAGATTCCGCCCGTTTTGAACAAAAGTTTAAAAAAAGCAGGAGGAATCCTAGTTGATTATGCATGTCGATGGCCATCGGCATGACCACTTCTTTTGTAGTCTGGATGTGAAAAGGGCATGAGAACCTTGCACCCACCGGATTGCCATACTTTTTGTACACATTGACCAGAAAAGTATCAATCAAATTCCATGGAGATACCCGCAGATAGACTTAATTCCAGATGTCCTTTCGATGGGCGTAACAATCCCTCAGAATGAGGATGGCAGTGGATAGATAAGTGTGAATGTTAGAAATACATTAGGTGTAGCCTTATGCGAGACCATGGCATCCCTTCATGCATGTGATGAGGTATTACTCAGCAGTGTTCTACATGAAACAATATGTAATTAAGTACAAGTTAAATCAAAACAATGACAAAAACACTCACATAAAGGTCTATACATACACAGTTTTCCTTTCGAGACTTTGCAAGTTTCCTTTAATGCTGTTATACGCAACCGCCCGTGTCTTCAGATCACCATCTATCTGCGACATTTGCTGAATTTGGGAGCAAAATACGCAATATAAGTATGGGCCTTGAAAAATAAACACAGCAACATGACTACAAATGCAGAAATGAACAATAACACAGAAACAGACTTACTACAGGTGTGTCACCTACAGTGCTAAGAGCCTGGAGATTTCAAACACCTTTCATATGGCGTCAGACTGAGTGCAGGGTGTGAAGAAGAACACACACCCAACGAACGGGTCTGTTCCACTGTTGTTACGGCTTTTCTCAGTCATTATCAGATCAGCAATGTTCTATACATCAGATCCCAGATGTGAGCTTGAACTATTACTATGCGATGCCAATGCGTCTGAACTGGCACGGGCACACCCCACCTCCTAGTGGTTGAGAGGGCCGGGTGTAAGCCTTCACATGAGCGGGGTAAGTTCACTGGGGTGCTTTGTGCACTGGCAGACATTTGATGTGGCCTTGACTGCCAGGGAAAGCAGCTGAGCCTGGTCCATGCTGGTGTTGTTTGAGTTTGCCTGTTTGCTTTCATTACTGTTTTGGCAACTGTTGTTTTGGGCTATTTTGCAGGCGGCATGGGAACTTCTTGGCAGCATCACATGAAGCATATTTCAATAATCTAGTCTGCAGCCAATGTTGGGTTGTCTGATCGTGGAAACAGGAGCTCTCTGAAACAACTGATGGACTGCCCTCCTTAATTTCAAAGAGCAATGTCTGGGTCGGTCCATTGCTTTCCCATGTATGTAGCATCTAAGGGTGTTAAATAGGTCCAGGCTAGGATGCATGGCATGGTATCCCGGGTGTAATGCTTTCCTCCTATACCTGGAAATGCGTGTATGTTCCTCCTGAATTCCCATAAGGCATCACTGTAGGCCCCGCCCACTCCCTCAGTTAAATGGTCTTAAACCTCGTGACATGCATTTTTCCTATGGACTTCCAATCTTAACTGGTAAGGCATAGTGAGATTAAATGATTTGCCCCAGTCACACAGTTTGGCTGAATGGTTAAGGCAGCAGGAGTTGAACACTGTCTGAAATGAAAATAGAAAAATGCCATGTTTTAATTTCTAGCTTAGAGGTTAGAAAACCTGCTGCACGGTTCTGCAGGACAGTGGAGAAAGATGTAGGGTTCCACAGAAGATGGCAGCCTGCCCCCGAGACCTCTTTGCCGATATTCCCCCCACCCTTCAAGTTTTCTACCCGGTAAACTGAATATTTTCAGTGTTTTGAGGAACTTCAAATCACCCAGAGGTGACTCGAAGCTGTTCAGGCAGGATTACTTCCCAGGTTGGCTGAAATATGTCATAGATGCCGGCCCTTGTTAGAAGGGGGGATATGGAGACTTCTTGCACTCTGTATGCAGTGTGGGGGCCCAGGTGCATTTGTAAACTCCAGACCCATTTTCAGAGCACAGATGTTTTTGTGTCCTACTTGGCCCCCCCCACTGTGCCATTCTGCTCGGCGGGGACCCGGGTTATTATGATTTTCTGGCACTTTGCAGAGCATGGCCTCACAGAGGAATATATTCAAAAAGTATCTAGAACGAATTGAGCATGATCTCCCACCACCGGGTTTATTAATATATATTTATATTTAGGATTAAGTTCAAAATCGTCTGCATTGTCCTCAAGGCCTTCTGGGGCCTGGGTCCTCAATACCTTCAACTCTCTCTTCCTAAATATCTTCCCTCTCGAGCTCATCCGCCTCCAACCCCCTCAGGGTCAGTCGCTTCTCCAAGCAACGAGTTGGTGGTAGATCTCTTTCTTCTGCTGGGGCCTTCCCCTGGAACAGCCTCCCTGAAACTCGAGGAGAACCATCTCTGGTTCCGGAAGCACCTCAAGACCTTCCTCTTTGCTCGGCTTTCTCTCCTTCTCTCCCCTGCTGAACTCCAGGCTGAAACTGAAACTGCACTGGTCACCTGGCTACCCTCTGTTCTCGGGCCCAAGTCCCCTCCCTGCCAGTTGCACACTCACCCGCAACGCTCCCATGGCAACCCTTGCACCCTGGGGCTGTTCTGTGTCCCACAGCCCCTGCTAGCACTTGACACTTGATGTCTGCACTTACCCTTGCACCTGCCACCAGATGGCTGCACTTCTTATTATTGTTCTACTTATTGTTCTAGTTATTTCTGTTATCCTATGTTCTGCACTTGCCCTCCCCCTCCCGCCTTGCACTCCTCCCCTTCCCCACCTCCCCTGCACTTGCGCGATCTCAATATCACCTGGCCTAGTAAGATCATTTTCTCTATCTTCCCTCTGTTCCCCTCCCATGACTTGTCGCGCCTTGAAACACTTGTGTATAGGCACGTTATAAATGCCATATCATATCATATAAATGTATTAATATATATTGAATATCCCCCCTTTGAATGTCTTCCTTATGTAAGCACTGAAATTATATCCTACCATGCTAAACAATTTCCCAACTAACTGCTATCTGTAGGTAAAATCCTTTGTAGCAATATTTTAAAGCACTGTATGCGCGGCGCTGGAGCACGGAAACATTTAAGTTCCCCAAAACAGCCCTCTGACAGGTATTTGCCTAACTGCACCTGTACATCAGTTCCTGTTGCAGTAAAACTGGACAACCCAAGTGTGCCTACATGCACTTGATTTATACGCAATGCATGTGTCCTCACTTCTGTTCTTTGCATTGAATTCCTGTTAAAAACAAGCAAGTTTAAAATCGCTGTGCCACAAACCTCAAGCAGAACTCTGTGCCCCAGTGAATAGCTCAAGTAACCTAATGAGTGTGCAGACATGGAAATTAAAGTTCTCTGTGAAGGGTGGTAACTGACTGGCCAGCCTGCAGAGCAAGAGTGAGTTGATCGGCCATACTGCCACTAAGTAGTTGTGTTATGTTATATTAGTGGTTTATGCTGCACATGTAACCATCGGAGCGGTCATAAAGCACCAAGCCGTGACGAGGTACAAGCGAATTGGGACCCAGCCCAGGGTGGCAGCCACTCCATAGTCTGTGAGGTGGAAAAAGAAATGGTGCCAAGGAGAGCAGGAAAGGGGAAGAGCGAGAAAAGTGAGTGATAGTGATCGTTGGGATGAATGTATGGTTTTCATTGTTTTGACCAGAAGAAATTGTAATCAAAAGAAGGGGCGAAACCCTGGGTTATTGCCCTGCAGAGCTTATGTGGAGGACATTACTAGTGCAGTGGTTGAATTTCATTCAGTCTTGGTCTGGATGAGTTATTGCCTTGAGGTGTGCTCAGGATTTCCTATGAGTTTTGGGATCTGCTAATCAGATACTTACTTTGCATTCTCTCCTGCTGATAGCAGTAGGTTTGATTGATTGATTGATATTTTATTTCTATTGCGCTCGTACACAAGTGTTTCAGAGCGCCCCAAGGCAAGGGAGGGGAACGGGGAAGAACAAAACAGCGATCTTACTAGGCCCAGTGACATTGAGAACGCGCAAGTGCATGGGAGAGGGGGGAGGGGAAAAGTGCATGGAAGGGGGGAGAGGTGGAAAGTGCGATGCAGAGGAGAAACAGATAAATAACAATAAATAAATAATAAAGGCAACAAACAGTGGTAATGCAGCCAGCAATTTGCAAGTGCTAGGCTTAAGGCAGCAGACAGGGTAGGTCCGATAAGTGCAGGAAGAAAAAGGGGGGGCTGTATGGGTACGGATACAGACCCCAGTGCAAGGGGTGGCCCGGTGACAGGATGAGCAGGTATCTGGGCCCAAAAGGCAGAGGGTGGCCAGGTGCACGGTGCCAAGAGAGAACAGATCAGCAGGGGAGAGGGGGAGCGAAGGCAAAAGAAAAGAGGAAGGTCTTGAGGTGCTTCCGGAACCAAAGATGGTTCTCCTCAAGTTTTAGAGTGGTAGGGAGGGCTGTTCCAGAGGGAGGCCCCAGCCGAAGACAGAGATCTACCACCAGCTCGTTTCTTAGAAAAACGACTGGGGGTAGATTCTGGGTTCTGGGTTCTGGTTAAACCGAGATCGCTGACAGAGATGTTAGAGCCAGGGATAGGCTGTGTGCAGAATGGGTGCTGGGGAATAGAAGAGGAGAGTTTGACAAAAGAATATCGCCCATCCTGAGCTACACCAGATTGGCCTTGGGTATGATATGATAGGTTATTTACAAGGCGCTTAATACCCAGCGGGTTCTAAGCGTGGACCTGGGGATAGAACCTGCGTTGCTCTGTGTCACGTTGCTTCCTAGACGAGCATGTTGCCCCTGAGCTATCCTCCCGAGAGAAAAGAGAACAAGTGTCTCCCTTGCATGTAGCAAATTGGGAAAACATGGCACTGGAATGAAGTTTGCGAGAATTAAATAAGAGGCAGGCTAGGTAGGTCGAAGGAAACATTTACATTAAAGAGAACACTCTAAGAGCGCAACTGTCCACTAAGAAGGCCTACATGGAGAAACTGTCTCTCAGCTTAGGGGAAGGATTGTAGGCCGTCTTGCACTTCCTATGTGTATTCAAGCGATATCCAAAGAAGTGGGAGAGCAACCGCTCGTCCATTAGTCCGTAGGCCCCTGAACGGCCACCAACATCCAGGTTCTCTAGACAGGTAAGCTGGGAGGAAGTAAGGGCACTCTTAAGTGAGGGCGGCTTTTGATCTGTGGCTCCACTGGGAGAAAGGCCATGTGTCAGGCTGCCTGGAGGTTCTTGAGGCCTGAATGGAGCTTTATAGGGATGACAGTAGTGGTGTGGGATCTTGGATTTCTCTTAGCCTTTGGCTCGGCTCTTCTGGGTGTTAATCCAGTCTTGCCTGTTTTGCTGAACCTGGGCTGAAGTTACCTTATCCAGATAACAGAATGCAGCTGCACAATTGTGACATCTGTGCCTGCTGGGCCTAGAAACCCAAGCTACACCTCACTGATGAGGCCAAATGAGGCAGAAACATGTCTGGGGATGCTTGTGGTCTCGTGCAGAAGGGATCTGGCCTAGCAGTTTGGGATGGACTACCCCTTTGGGGGGTGGATCCAAGCCTGATTTGCATATGGTCTTTCCCCTTCTGTAATGCCTTGGCAGGCGAAGAACGATGGTCTGGAGGGTTGCCCAGAGCAATTGCCAGAGGTTTAAGATGAATCCTAAAGCCTCCAGCCATGACCTCCTTGTTTTACTGTTTATCCTATCTGTCCCATGCATGACTAGGGCATCACAGTCATCTGACAGTGATGTCAATACAAGTTGTTCTTTGAAGCAGCACCCTCTCTCCACAGGGTGCTCTCTGGCAGTTGGCGAGAAGAGAACCAGAAGAGAGGATGTGTAGTGCCTATGATGAATGACCATGATGACTATGTGTGGGGAGGGGGGGAATAAAAGTGTAAAGACATGTTTGGTTCCAACTGAGAGCAGACTCCCTCTACATATACACTTCAGGCTGCAACAAGAGAATTCAGATTCAACATAAGGACAACTTACAAATGATACATTTGGGATTCCCCACTATTTGAGCCCCATCAAAGAGCTGCCTCCTCACATAGAAAAACAAAGTACAATATGAAATTGTAAAATTGGAGTACAGCTGGGGGAGAGTTTTACTTCATATGAGAGTATTCCCATGAGTGTTCATAGGAGAGTGTTCCCAGCAAAGAACCTGCATGATGCCACATCGACACAACATGTTTTCCTTCAGTGGTGTACTGGCCTATCTGGTTGATGCACACCCCATAAAAACATTTCAGAACTCTCAGGCATGGTATTCCACACTAGACTAGTGCTTTGCCCACCATTAAGTGTCCTTCTGTGAAAAGTCTTGAAGCTACACCACCTGCGTAATGCTGCAGGGTCTATGTAGAGTTCTCTGCATGCCCTTTGGCTTACCCTCTGCGGCGTCAGTCTTCCACAGTGTTAGGCGTGAATTGTTAGATGGTTTAGATGCTGTGGCTAGTTTATTCAAAGTGCCAAGAGGAGCACACAAAGAGGCTCAGCCAAGTGCTGGGTATAGTGCTCGGGAGCGGCATGATTCTAAAGAGGGAGAAAAGCACATTTTCAGACAAGAGCTGAAGCATGTAGGGCCTATATGCCCATGGTGCCAGGCCCAAAGAAACCCTACTGCAGGTGTTAGAAGCAGCCCCTGATCCCTCCAACTGAAATCAGCTCTGGTCGTTTGTGGGTCTAGCAGTATACTACTCAAAATGTGTACCTACCTTCACCTCGCTCATGAGCCCTTTTACCAGTACACTGCAAAAGGGGTCCAGTTTGACAGGAAAGAGGAGCAGAAGCTCAGTTCAGTTTAGAGATATCAAGTGGCAAATTGATTCAGTTCCCACCCTGTATCCCTTCGACCCAAAAATGTCCCTAATGCACTCTCGATGGATGTCAGTGACTATGGTCTGGCGGCAGAAATGTCACAGAGGAGCAGATGAGCAGAACATGGCGTATCACATGCCTTTTCAGTGTTGAAGGCATCATAGTTTAATTACTCAGTGATTGAGAGAGACCATGACTTTCATGTGGGCCATTCAGAAGTTCCAACAGTTCATATGGGTTGTGAACTTTGAGCTGCGGACTGATCACAAGTCATCAATTGGACTTCTGTCAAAACCAGCTGGAGACCACATCTCTACCAGATTGGTTAGGCTTGTATCCCACCTTCAAGAATATTTTTTCATAGTTAAATGTCCTCGGGGAAGTGGAACATATTGGCCGAATGCCTCTCTTGCCTACGCTTAGATGTGAAAACTGTGGAGTGCAAGGTCCAGTCTTCTTCCTGGGAGATTGGGAGGGCAATGGAGGATTTGAGAGTGCATGAGTGGGGGAGCCAGAGTATTCATGGGTGGAGCCAAGTCAGATCTGAGCCAGGGGCCTGGCTTGGCTCTAGGAGCCAAACACAAGCCTTACCATCAAAAGACCTATACATGATATGTTGCTCCCCCTGCCCATAATATCCATACCTGGCCCCATGCTTCCACACCCCCTACAACAAAGGTCTGTGTACCTGGCATCCCAATTTTGGCAGGTACAGCAAAGTGAGATAACATCAATTTTCTAGGATCACACATATTAGTTAAGAGGTAAACTAGGATTTGGACCGAGTCTGCACTTTCCATGCTTGTCCACATATCTTCTCAGCCCTAGCTGCTGCAAACTTAAGGTAATAGCTGGATTTAAAGAGTGAAAATAATATTGATTTATAGAGGATAATATTAAAGTACACACATTACATCATAGAACAAACTGACATACAGAAAGTCTTCATGCTAAGAAAAAAGAGCATGAGTGTAGCTTTTTCCCCTCATCCTGGATGAAAGATTACTTTCTGCTGCTGGAAAGGATATTGCAGTGGCGGAGAGATATGTATCGTGGATCATCACAGCTATGTTTTACAGGGCAAGTGGGGTCTTGTGAAGAGCTCTTAACCATAACTGCCTACATTTGAAATTCAAAAACACTGTGATTTCCGGGGTCCACGGTGCACTTCTAACACCAGCCATAAGTGTTCAAAACTTCACCCATGCCCCACCACAGGGTAGACAAGGATCTACAATAAATATCATGTTTTCTTTCAAGTCTTTCTAAACCCACCATAACGTTTCTGGTGTTTGCTAAATATGCCACAATGCTCCAACCACAAAGCTGTCAAAACTATACTGCACTGATGATCCCTAATAAAGGCGAAACCAGGAGTGTAGTTGTCTGCAGCATTGAGAAATGCCTGTCTTCGATTGATGAAGCTATGAATAAAGTAGCACTGCCCTGTAAGACAAAGACGATTTATTTTCTGTAGCAAAAGGCTTGCATTTGGGCTAATGTGCATACCCACAATGCCTTGCTGGAGGTTAACTTCCAGTGAAGGTTACTAGGTGGCGCTGTGGCATGTGTGACGTGGCTCAAATGGCTACTTCTACAAATATTTATATATATGCTTTTATATCATAGGGCAGCGATAGCCACCTTATAGTTAAGGTGATAGCCTTGAGTCATAGGAAATCCGAAAATTCTAATGCTAATAACCTTTGATTTACAGGACAGATATGACTGATATTTTCCAAACAAATGTTTGCCAGGGGTTGCCCACACCAGACATGTTGTTGAAGATTTGTTAAAAAATACAAAATGGTTATTTATGAAATGTGAGGGAATTGTAGCCATTAGAATAAAGCACTTAGGTCCCTTTGTAAATTGTACTTCTAGTGCAATTGCAACTGATCGCTGGAATAGATTAAAGAATGGAACACAACTGTCTTGAGTACTTGCGTTAGTGAGATTTTTAATGGCTATTTTTACATTGAAATCAGTTGAGATGCAGGGGGAGGAGATGTTACAACAAACATGTGGGAACGTCCAATGAATAGATCTGAGTTGTTTCTTTCCAAACATCCTCTATTTACTTTCCTCTGTTTATGAAATAGAAAACAATATGGATGATTTGTCATTGTTCTCCTCATCCTTTTTTAAATATTAGATTGTAATTGATCATATTTCACTGTTTTAATGAAGCATAATTATTTTAGGTATTTTCTGAGGAACAAATGAATTAGATTTTGTGTAAGGCATGATTTGAACCATAAGCATAATAAAATATAAAATAATTAAAACAAAAGTTATTAAGAAAGCAAACAAATGCTGTTTTCCGCCTACTCCCTTTCATTTTCATAATGAGTACCATTAAATTGGTAACTTAAGTTGCGCTCTACAAATACACCTGTTACGTTCTGTTCAAAATTTGGGAAAGCCAAAGCGAAAAAACTGCTGGGTGGTTTTCGGCCAAATACGGAACAACTTGTGCACAAAGCATTGACTTAATTTCCAGGGCAGATCTGGGGTCCAGGAGTTTTGAAAAGTTTTGACGGGGAAAGTGGTGCCTACTGTGAGGTAAAAGCAAATAAAAAGCTATATCTCCCATGGTGCTTTGCAGCAGAGAGGCTTTCAGAAATGAAAATCTGTCAATTTTCTTTTGCTGGATGCGAGTGATTACTGCAGTAATACCTTGGGAATGCGAAAACGAAAGGTGCTCAAAAAGCTATTTGGGGAAGAGAAAGGATGAAACCAGGCTAGAGGTGGGTGGGGGGAAGAGGATGCTTTGTGAAATTGGAGAGTTGGGGGTAGTCTGGGGAGCCAGCTAGAATTTGAACGTTTTCTGATTATCAGGGGAATAATGGAGGAATCTTGTGAGATTCCCGCCGCTACAATGGAAGAGGGGCTTGAAAAAGAAAATGTGTCACACAAACCAAAGAGTGAAAGGGGGGGTAATGGGAGAGTACCAGAGAGGGAAAAAGCAGCTATGCAGAGATGGTGTGCCATGGAAAGCGGAGGGGGCACTTGGTGAGCCTGTGAGGGCAAGGAGACGTTTTTGATTTTCTAAGGTATCCTCATTATCGGGGGAGTACTGGGGTAATACCGCAGGCATGGGTAGTTCATTGTCGTTGTTTGTGTAGTTTATTGCCGTTATCGGGGTGATTACCCGTGGAAATCGTAAGCAATTTAAATTGTTATTTTAGACCTAGTGGGCCCAAAGGAACCTACTGATGCAACATGTACAGTGGCCACGGCCAAAGCCTATGGCTAGTGGGCCCCAAAGAAACCTACTGGTGCAACATGTACAGGGGCAACAGTTGAGGGTCATGGCTAGTGGGCCCCAAAGAAACATATAGGTGCATGATGTACAGTGGCCGAAGGCCCCCGAAGAAACGTATTGGTGCAACATGTACAGTGGCCACGGCCGAAGGCCATGGCCAGTGGGCCCCAAAGGCCATGGCCAGTGGGCCCCAAAGAGACCAATTGGTGCAGCATGTACAGTGGCAATGATCTTTGGCCATGGCTAGTGGACCCCAAAGAAACCTATTTGTGTAAAATGAAAAGTGGCCCGGCCATTGGCCGAGGCCTTTGACCATGGTTAGTGGGCCCCAAAGAAACGTACTGGTGCACAATGTACGGTGGCTATGGCCAAAGGTCATGGCTAGTGGGCCCCAAAGAAACTTAATGGTGCAACATGTACAGTGGCCACGGCCAAAGGCCATGGGTAGTGGGCTCCAAAAAAACAATAGTATAACAAAACCCTTGCAATTCCTTGAAAGAACTTTAGTTAACAGAGAGTTAAGGTGCTCAGATTTAACATGAATAAAACATAACAACAACACCTTTGAAATTCAGTTACAAAACCTTGGTAGGAGAGGGCTAAGGTGATCAGATTTAATGCAACAAAATCCATGAAATTCAGCACTAACATTTGAAGCAAGTCCACCTTAACGTTGCGCCCACTGCTGCGCAGCGTATGACCACAATGATGACATCACAGATGACACCATTGATGACATCACTGGTGACATCACTACTTACATCATACATTAAATCACTGATATCACTAGATTGCTTCGTAACATTGTGAAATATGACAGCTCTGCTTTGTTACGTGGGCCCCAAAGAAAATTAATGGTGCAACATGTACAGTGGCCATGGTTAGTGGGCCCCAAAGAAACCTATTGGTGCAACAAGTGCAATGGCCGAGGACGAAGGTCCTGGCTAGTGGGCCCCAAGGAAACCTATTGGTGCAACATATACAGTGGCCACACCCAAAGGTCTGGGGCAGGGGTCATGGCCGAAGGCCATGGCTAGTGGGCCAGACAGAAACTTAATGGTGCAACATGTACAGTGGCCATGGTCGAAGGCCATGGATAGTGGGTTTCAAAGAAACTATAGTATAACAAAACCCTTGAAATTCCGTGAAAAAAATCATTACATTTTGAAATATTACAACAAAGCTTTGTTTTGTACCGGACATCTAGAAAACATTGTCTTCATGTAACAGTATTACGCTAAGAAGAATTGCAAATTTAAGAGTGAACAGTGACTATTTTTAAATTACTTACTATTAAATACGTTTCTGCTTGTATCTATTCTTCATTTCTTTACTACTCCATCTACTTATTATATTATCTTTCAAATAGCTGAAATAGATTTAGCTGGATCCGTTGGAATTAAGTATTGTAATTGCTTACTAATATAGTATTGTAATTGCTTACTAATATATGAAATTCAAACCATTGGTATAACATTACATCTGAAATTTCATATTTTGTATGTACATTTTGTGAGTCGATAAGTACTACAAATGAATGTTTCACACGTAATCATATACTTGTGTATGCTTGTATTGTTTCATGCCGTGTTGTTATTATTAAGTGTAATACATTAAAATATGTATCAAAAGTGAGCAACAAAAAAATTCTAACTTTTATAATCAGTAATTAGTGATGTCATCAGTGATTTCATCTTTGATGACATCATTGTGATCATACGCTGCGCAACAGGGGGCACATGGGTGCAAGTGCTGAATTTCAAGGCTGTTGTTGCGTTAAATCCGATCACCTTAACCCTCTCCTAACCAAGGTGTTTTCACTGCACGCCTCTTCCCCTTTCCATAATGTAACTAGGGCCTAGATACCTGTGGGTTCAGTGCGCTGCAACAAATACAAATGAATACATATCTTTATTGAGGAGCAGCCTATTTATTTTCATCTGGGCAAACATAAATATTGCTGTTTTGTCAAGTCACACAAATTGCAGATTTTGATACCTTTTATTGGACTAACTGAAAAATCAATGCAGAGATAGAACAAAACATTAGCTTTTGAAGTTCCACAGAACTCTTCATTAGATGTTGCAGAGTGAAATTATTTGTAAAGGAAAGTCACAGCACAGATCATTCTCACAATGAAAACAAGGAACATTTCATTGGCTGGAGGAACAGAATGAATGTAATTTTGGCCTGGAATTGCTTTCTTAGCTAAAAGCCCATAAATACTTCTCGAAGTAGGCGAGACAAAGGGTTGAAAACAGTACACATTCTGAGAGTTGAATTTAACAGAAAAAGGAGAAAAAACAGATTATTTTTGCATGTAACCAATAAGTTAGAGGTGTGAGCCGTATCAAGGTGTGCCTAACTAGCTTCCTACAATTACTGATGTTATTTTAAAACATGTATTGGAGTGAGAGGTTTGAAAACACATAATTGGAAAATGGAGTATTTTTTTTATTTTAAACAGAGTCTAAAAAAGTGTTTTGCAGCCTCGAAGTAGCGTCCAGGTGTTTTAGTTATTCCAATTTAACAGCTAAGGTTTCCTGGCTGGTATACAGTTTGCCACTACAAAAATGTGCTGTAAGGTTTAACTGATGCGTCTCCAATGTTAGCTCACTATGCCTGAAGCTTCACAATGGTTTTCTGGTTTGCATACAGTGTGGCAAATTAAACAAACATCACCCCTTATTGGACAGTGCAGTGTCTGCTGTTATCTCAGGTTGTCTCATGCTCATGCTCGGTAATGAGTGTCAAACATTTGAGCTTCGAAGTTTTGATGCCCAAGATTTCCATTGTGGGAGTCCTGTGCCCATCATGCATTAGGGATCCGGAACAGTAGTGTCAGGCAGCTGTTGGTGAGATGTGGTGCTGGAGGGAAGTTGGCTGTAGTGCGTCATGAATCCAATGTCGATGTTAAGACCGCTGACTTCTGTGTGTGGTATTTGAGAAACCATCACTGATAGATCCTTCAATGAATGCCCATCCTGTGTGAAGTGTTGACCCACTGGTGTTTCTGTTGAGATGGTGTATCTATGTAGGTTCACCCTTTCAAGCAGCTCTTTGCAAATCCCATACACGTAATTCCCTTGAATGCATTTTTTGCATTGGATGAGCTATACAACATTGGGTGATCTGCAGTTGCATGTCCCTTGTATCTTTATTGTTCAGTTCTGCAGGGTTGTTATGGCAGATTTGGTGCAGATGTGTTGGCATAGTTTGCATCTCCTGATGTTGCAAGTTTATGTTCCAGGTCTTCCTTGTTCTTGTTCTAGTGAAAATGTACTCCTGATCAAAGACTGCGCTAAGTTTCCCGGTTACTGGTATGCAATTAGAGGAGCTTCTTTGAAGAGGTATCTCAGTTCATCACCTCTGTTGAAAACTGGTTGTAGGTCCACAACAATCCTATTCAGTTGGGTTAGTGCCGGGTGGTAGGTGACAACCAAAGGTCTTCATTCAATCTCTCTTGTGTCTCTGTTTTGTAGCAGGTTGTCTCTGGGTATTTTCAAAGCACAGTCAAATTCCCTGTCAATAATGTCTGGCCGAGTGACCTTTTTGCAGGAAGGATGTACAGAGTTTGGCAATTTTCATGTCCCTTGTTTTCCTGTTCGAGCATATGCATTGGTATTGCATGGCCTGGCTGTAGGTAATGGACCGTTTTGTGTGGCTTGGGTGGAAACATGCTCTGTGCAGGTACTTATTCCCGTCTGTGGGTTTCTTGTATACATCTGTTTCTAGATGGCCGTTTCTGCCAACCAAGATGGTTGTATCCAGGAAGTCTACGATCTTCTTGGAGTATTCCATGGTGAACTGAGTGCATCAGTGGAAGCCATTTAGGGATTCATGTAATTGTTTAAAAGAGCCTTCACCTTCTGTCCAAATTAAGAGGTTGTCACCAATGTAGCAGAAGTATGTGTGTGGTTTCAGGAATTGCTGTTGTAAGAACTCCTGTTCAAGAAGCGCCATTAAACGGTTTGCATACTGAGGAGGTGCCATTTTTTCGTTTTCCATTTTGTTTTGTCAAGAAAAGTGTTAATATTTGGTTTTCAATACTTCTCTGTTTATTTGAAACACCTTGAAACATGCATATCATCAGACACCAAACTGACAAATATGTAAACCCTTACAGAAATGTGTTAAGCAAAGAGTATGCTTCTAGCATTATGTTCTCCATCTTGAACGGAAGACTACAAATACCTGAATGCAAAGTAATTTGAGCCTAAACATGTCTGGGTTTTGAGAGTGCATGTTAAAGATGGCAAAAGTGACATGGTCATCAGTTTGACAAAGGCATGCAGACATATGATTTGAATAACATATGAAGCTCCACAAAAAGCAAACATTTTTAGTGTGTGCGTCAAATAAGCACATATAATGAAAATAAGAGAAAGCTTAAACTTTTTTGTGACTCGGTTTCTCTTGAAAGAAGACACAGATTTGAGTGGCAATCTAGGGATTTATGTGGGCACTGAGAAGCAAATTCACCCATCAGTTCCGATTACCCACGCATTAACACATCTTGGTCTTTCTGGAGAGCAAGAGCTTTCCATTGAAATGCTCTGCTCATAACAAAGGCTGTAAAGTGAGGCCAAAATGGGGGATAGGTTAGAATCCTGGCACACCGGGTTCAACGCTTCATCCTTCTGAGATTAAAAACCAAGTATCATTACATTTGGATATAATAACACCTACTATTGCAGCACTCATAAGCGGTAGGAATCTTTCATCAGGTAATACAAGAAGGGGATATTAATACATGCAAACACTATCTGGGCATCTATCTGAGGGGGGAGGAATAACACTGTAAAGGAACATTTGGTTACAAGTGAGAGCAGACACCCACTACATAAACACTTAAGGCTACAACAAGTAAGGGAGTTCAGAGTTAACATAAGTACAACTTTCATATGGTAAATTTGGGATTGCCACTCTTTGAGCCCCAGAAAACAAACTCCTACATGAAATTGTAAAATTGAAGTACAGTTGGGGAAGGATTTTGCTTTATTGGACAGTGTTCCAGCAAATAACTTGGATGATGCCACATCAAAATGTTTGCTTTCAGTGGTGGGCTGCCGATAGGGAACTCTGTAGAGTTCCCGGTGGGCCTCTGCACCCTGGGCCTCTTTTGAGTTGGATGGAGTAAAGAACTGTTACAAAGCTTCCACTATATTTTAACATGAGGCCACTTGAAAAACAATTCCAGCGCCACTTTTGGTTCCCAGTCTGGCCCTGCTTGCCTTATGAGGTGGAGCCTAGAACTATGCTGTCACAGACTTTTGATTACAAGAGCTTTAAGCTTCTTGTTAAAGTTCTGGTTCATGGGCTGCACCTGTAGAAACCAGACTACTTCGAAGAGGGATTGTATGGAGAGAAACCCTTGCACTCACTGTGGTGCCTGTCATAACACTCGCAATTGTCACAATTGTAGATGGAGGCCTAGTCTCACTGTTACAAAACCTGATACTGACCAGAGCACTATGCCCAAACCTGTACAATAACTTGGCTCATTAATGCCTCATTTGCACCCATCGAAAGGTCATTAGCCAATCAGGTGACTGGAATAGCGGGCGAGAATGTACATTCTCTGTCCCCTGTTCCAGCCATGCGAAGCCCTTCCCCACCTCCCTGCACCGCTGAAACCAACCAAACCCATTCCCCATTCCTTTCCCCCTCCCAACCTATCTGTGAGACCGGAGATTTGAGCTCCAGTCCCCACGCTCGTTCCAATCCTGGTCGACATCCTCCCCTCACCCCCCTTGGGAGCTTGGCTGCGCAAGCAGCGCATATCTCCCAAGTGGAGAAATAAACCACCCCGGACAAACCCTGGGGTGCGAATGGCTTTCATCCCCTTGGCGGGTGGGCGGACATGGCCGGTAACGGCCCACAGACCTCGTTGAGGCCCTCACTCCGCTCGACCTCGTTGAGGCCCTCACTCCGCTCGGGCCTACGGTGGCTCGGGCTGGAGGGCCGTTACAAGCCATGTCCGCCCCCGCCAAGGGCATGAAATCAATAGTCATAAACATTAAGCAAGCAGGTAGAAAGTTTAATGTAGGCCTCCTTTGCTTCTACTTTGATAATGTGGTCTAAGGGCAGGCGATAGTCTTCAAAGATGTGAGTAAGCAGTGCACATTTCCAAACAATAAAACAGTTAAATACCAAATAAAAGATATGTCGCAGCAGGATTCTATACAAATACACTTTACTGAAAAAAATTATAACTAATACAAAATACTGAAAACCCACTCTGGAAAGGCATGTTCACAAATAACACAGGGTAAAGCTATATAGACTGCACGTTCTATGTAGTATAATGCAGGAGGATAAAATGCAGGTTTAGAATGAAATAATAGGTGAAAACACAAAACTAAATTGGTTATGTTAAACATGACTTTGGGTAAAGTAGTAAAATGTGGCCAAACCAGTGTCTCGGGCACAGGTTAAATACTAGGGGGTCAATAAGCCCTTAAATGGGGAGACAGGTCCCCTCAAGTTCACTACTTTGGTCTCCTAAGCAGGCTCAACAGGATCACTCAAACTGCTTGGCACTTCTCCTTGTAGAAGAAGCAGAGAATTTGGTCCAGTGCCTTCATAAGGCAGGCAGCTTTGGATCAGAAAGCAGTCAGTTGCGTTAAGTGTGAGCAAGGTTAATGACACCTGCGATCCCAAAAGGGGCTAAACATCTTTTTGGATCAAAGGTTAATCTGCTGATCACCAGCATGGTCTGAGATAATGCACTGTGTGTTGTTTTACCATTTCCCCAGAAAAATGGGAGCACTTGTCTGTTCTTCTTTACCCAGGGAAGGATGTCAACGTTACATGAGGGAAGATT
This sequence comes from Ambystoma mexicanum, assembly GCF_040938575.1. NCBI lineage: Eukaryota > Metazoa > Chordata > Amphibia > Caudata > Ambystomatidae > Ambystoma > Ambystoma mexicanum. Next base: position 455,001,579 of record NC_090927.1, read on the forward strand.
GCAATAAAAATGCAGTAGGCTTCCCGGGTACCAGTCATTAGCAGCAAGCAGGAATTGGGTTCTTCCAGCAGGTCACCCATTCTTCTCAGAGATGATTGAGGAAATGTATTTCCACCATTCTGGAATTCTTCTAGCAACCCAATAGAAGGGCCCTTTGAACTGATCAATAGTTCCAAAAAGTATTACAAAGAGTGAGTGCCCCTAAATAACTGAATTCTGACAGGGGATTGGGGGATTATTAAGCCCTTCTGCCAGTAACCAATGATACTAATTTTTACCAAAATGATTTCTCTACTTTGCTGTCATACCAAGAGCTCTAATTCTGTAGGTAGACATATTGGGTTTAAGTAAGTGAGGTCACAGGGTGAACCAAGTGAACCACAGAGGCACAGTGCTTCGTGTCCCTGGGTCACTGGCATTCTCACTCCTCTTCACAAACCACCCACCTTTGCCTCCTACATAAAAGCGTCTCCTTGGTATTTGCTCCTCTATCCTTGTCCACACCCTGCCTAGCAAGTTCCTTTGAAATGGACATGCCCCTGCCAAACCAGCGATTTACCGGTTAGTAAGATAGAACAAGCGCCGCTTATACGTCTTTCAGATGATAGTCAATGAGCGGAACGCTATAAAAACAGAAAATAACTTTAACTAGCCATTTGGTATTAGTCATAAGTAACTTCAATTACTTTTATACGGCTACAGCTATATTTGGTTATGATAAATATTATCCTTAATTCAACTCAGCTTCCAATCTACAAGAGGCTGCGGTTCTGCCTGTAGGTAAAAGGATTAATTGAAGCTACTGAAAGTTCACTATTATAAACAGTGTTCTGTTTTTCATTTCTAAGAACACGTGAAATTGGTCCTAACTTGTGCATACTATAAACAAAGCCTTAAGCTGCAAGCTTGCAAGCTTTCTTCTGCTGTCTGTGATGTACCCCCATTGTAGGGGCGGCGAGGACGCTCATAGCAAGTATGCCACCCAGAAAAAGTGTACCAATAGAAGTTAACAAAAACAGCTGGTGCTGCACATTTAAAAAGCAGTTTTATCTATATTTATTAAAGTGAACATTTGTGGGTTTGTGGCTGGGTTTGTGGCTTGGCGAAGCGTTGTTCCTTATTCAATTCCACACTGTTTCACCAATATTCACCAAATTTTGCATAGTTACCTGTTAGGGCCCTCCAGAAAATACTGGCTACGTGACATTTGGACACTCCGCGCCGTTGCCCGGATTTCAGCAAAAGTTTTTAAAAAGTGGGTTTGTGGCTTGGTGAAGCGTTGTTCCTTATAAAATTCCACACTGTTTCACCAATCTGCACCATAATTTGCACAGTTACCTGTTAGGAAAATGTGGACAATACTGGCTATATTACATTTGGACACCACTCCACGCCGTTCCCCAGATTTCAGCAAAAGTCCAAATTTGTTTGTGGGTTTGTGGCTTGGTGAAGCGTTGTTCCTCATACAATTCCACAACGTTTCATCAATCTGCACCAGATGTTGCATGGTTACCTGTTAGGACCCTCTGGACTTTACTGGCTATATGACATTTTGGACACACCACCCCTTTCATCGAATTTCAACACCTTCACGCATGAGATGGTTGTCTGAAATCAGCAAAATATATATGTGGTCATAGAAGGACCGGTCCTCAACCCTGGAATGCACGGTTTCTGGGACATTTGCACTGCAATGCACAGCAACAAACCGCACCATGCCATGGTGATGCAACAGGTGGGGAGAGAGCACAGTAGGTCCAGTATGCAGCAGCACACCAACTCTCGCCTCCCCCAACGTCTGCTCCGGGGGATGTCAGCCAGACACACACGCCCATTCTCAGTGCAGTTAACTTCAGAGTGCAAAGCACATCAAGCGATAAGCGAATCGGAACAGTGACCTATAGGATCATTGATTTTCAACAATTGATCAGAGTGTTGTCATGTCTGTCCACAGAACCCGTTTGGAGAACGGGTACTTTATGCTAGTAGTAGATCAAATTAATTTAGTTTTAGCAGATTGTTTAAAAACCATACCATACTTTGCCTTACTGTATACGAGTATATTATATAGATTTCCAGTATCATGTGAATTTGTTCCCTTAGTATTGTGGCAGAAGGATACAATGAAAATTAAATAAAGGGATGAATAAAGCAATAGTAATATAATTTAAGCCACGCCCTCAGTAAAGCAAAGTTTACTTACCAAACAAACTCTCGAATATGCATATAAAGTAGGGCTGCAAAAGAGCTGTCTTGCTGAAACGTTTAGACGCATGTGACTGCATAAACTGTTTATGCCCGGTAGAAACAAAGGATCACTCAGAGAGCACAAATAACAAAAAAATGAGGCATATGAATGCCCCTCTGCGAGAAGAATCCAAGGAGACCACGTCATGTGATATGATAACCGGAAGGAGATATTGGGAAAAGACTAAATGTGAATTAAAGGATGTATTGGTAGAAGGCGGCGGTAGCAGGAATATCCCTGTCGGAACGCCTAGTGATGATTTTCAGAATATTCTTAAGTTTTGAATATGTAAAAGTTTGGAGGGTGGATAACATTAGATTGGTCAAGTCCTGATAGACGTAGGATGCTGATTTTCCTGTCTTACAAGACAAGAATAAAGCTGTCTCTGTTTGCCATGACCCACAACTGATGCATGAGACTGGTTTATCTGACAATTCCAAATGGGCTTTTCAATGGAAACATATATGGAGAACTTCTACGTGGCTTCTGGTGTGTACATTTGAAGGATACAATATATTTGTGTCTGAAATGTGGACAATTCACATTACATGTGCTAGCATGTGTGTAGACAGTGCACCACAGGGGTATACAGCTATCCATTATATGATTGGATGTGAGTATGTTACATACATAGCTTATAACCAGCTCTATCCAGCAAATGTGGATATGTGAAAGGGAGTCTGTTAAGCTCCACACTTTCCTTAAGAGAAACCACTTTCATTTTGCTTAGCAAAAATAAAGAAAAAGCTCAGGAAAGTACACCCTGCTCAAAGACTGATACTGTCAGGAAAAAAGAACAGTAAGCAAAAAAAATAATTCACAACGCTTCACCAGAGGTCATTATATACTCAATCTGCTCAGATATACAATACTAGATGCAATTGGTTTTAAATAAACCAGTGGCTTAGTTTTAATGAACAAAATTATTTTAAACCATTCTTATTTCATAGCGAGCTGCATGGCTCAAATGCTGTCTCGCATACATCTTCCATCACCAATGTGTGCAGGTTTGGAACTATCACCAAATATAATGCTTATAGAGCGCCTTGATGAATTCCAGCTTTTATAAACTATGGAGGACATTGAAGCTCATGCCTGCTGGCGTTCAGGCTTTTCAGCAATTGTAACAGCAAGAAACCAACCAGTTTCGGCAACGCCTGTCAGATGTGGTCACCTTCATCAGGGTACATATAATGGTATCAGTTGCAGCAACAATGGACCACTCAACAGAGGATAAACGCCCCAAAATTTGATAATTCAGCAACTTATCTTCTGCGGCTCTAAGGCTCTCACAATCAAATATCAAAGATCTGTCGAGCCTTTTTAGGAAATAAAAGAAATATCCAGAGATGCAATAATACCCTTATAATGTGTCATACTGCAGTCTTGAACTATGATGGAGTATCAATCCAATGCAGAAAGATATTGTTCTTCATTCTCACCGGATGGAAAGAAATGTCCACTTGAGATGCCAGGGTCTAACATGTGCATCTCACATGCTCCATGATTTAGTGAGTTGGTGGATTCTAAAAGAAATTGCAATCGCATGGCGGGTCCGTTAAGTCCAAATTATTCTGTAAATGGTCCTGGCTGTTTATGAATGAAGTTGCCCGCCTGCTGGGGCTCCTCCTGTGGAAGGAGCTGCTGCGGGAGGCAGCGCGCACTGGCTGCAAGGAGCAGGCATTAGCAGCATGTGGTCGAGACAACTGGGGTTCAGCACCGGACCAGGCTCTCCCTCAACACTCTGCTCACAGCAGCCGCAGAGACAATGGGCCTCATTACGAGGTAGGAGGTAGCCACGGTGCTGTTAGCACCATGGCTACCCCCTTACTGCATTCCGGGTCTGGGTTCTCGAAATAGGGACTTACCAGATCATTCCAACCTTGGAGGACCCGGTAAGTCCCCATTCCGAGAACCATTCCCCATTCCCATTCGAGCCCCCATAGGGCTCAATGGGAATGGGGATGTGTCAGACTGAGAGTTATCCTGTGTCCGCGGAAGCTGCTGGACCCCCGACGATCCCCCTGAAGTGTAATCCTCAGAACCCGATAATTCTCGGCTCTGTTAACTACACCCCAAAGGGAAAGTGGGAAGTGGATAACATAAGAAACACCAGGCTGGCGACGTTCTGACTAGCTGATGCGGAACCTGCATTGAATACATAAGAACATACAGAATCCTCAAATTACTTTACTACCTTTAAATTATGAAAACTTTATATCCTTAACTAAAATGTAAAGAATCATACCTGGTTCTTGTCTTTTAAGATCTTACAGAAGATTGGAGTAATAGCTGATAAAATCTTTCTAACTTTCTTTGAAAGTCTTGAAAATAACAGCAACTCCTTTGATTATTGAACTCTTAAGAACCTTGATTCTTGCCTTACAAACTGTTAAATGTTCCAGTTAAGAAGACTTAGATGAATCCTGTTCTTTCTTCTTAATAAATAAAGTTCATAGTCTCTTGAAGAACTTGCAAACTTTTCCAAAGTCCGTTGAAACCTTTTCGTGCACACGCGCAAAAATGTACCCGCGCAAAACATGCATTGAAGAAAATACGCGCCGGAGAAAAAAAACACGCGCTGAGGAACGCACCCGCTAAGAAAACACGTGCTGAAAAAGTCACGTAACAGTCTTTTCTTACTCTCGCGTACATGCGCTATGAACACCCGCGCTATGAACACACGCGCTATAGAAATCACGTAGCTGTCTTTTCTCGCACTCGCGTGCTCGTGCTATGACTACACGCGCAATGAACACACGCGCTTTGAACACTCGCGCTGGAACACACGCGCTATAGAAATCACGTAGCAGTCTTTTCTCGCGCACACGTACATGCGCTATGACTACATGCGCAATGAACACACGTGCTTTGAACACTCGCGCTGAAACACACGCGCTATAGAAATCACATAGCAGTCTTTTCTCGAGCACGCGTACTCACACTATGACTACACGCGCAATGAACACACGCGCTATGAACACTCGTGCTGGAACACACACGCTATAGAAATCACATAGCAGTCTTTTCTCGCGCACGCGTACACGCACAATGAATTCACACGCTGTAGTTTTCACGTAGCAGTCTTTTCTCGCGCTCGCGCACTCGTGCTACGATCACATGCAACAGTCTAACATTGCTTGCGCGCATTTAAAAATTAAACGTTGAACTATAAACAGAGAAACATCAGTTCTTCTTTTGAATTTTCATTTACAATCTCCTAAAGTTTCTAATGAATCTGAGCAAAGATTAACATATCCAAATAAAGTCACTTAGCTTAAGAATTTTTTCTTCTCCAAAAGAACTTCCAGATACTCTCCTGCGAACCTGAATTCTTCTCTTGAACAACCCCACATAAGTAGCCGCTCAACTGCCAGGATTTGAAAGTTCAAATCCACTAGGCCCAAGACTTCAGCAGGAGCAGCTACAGACACGTCCTCTCAGCTGGGGTTACGACGATGAAAGGCAGAGAGTGACAGTTTAGAACGTTCATTGTTGTCCTGCAGTTCTCTCTAGCCAATCAAGGCTTCTATTGTAAAACTCCATCTTGCCTTGGGCCAGAGCCAGGAATCTGTATAGAAAGGTCAAAGCCAAACCCAAACAGAAATAAAGGGAAATAATTAAAGGGAAACTAAGGAAACCTGACAGGATGGAGCTAATGGCGGGCCCGCTAATGGCGGGCCCGTTATTAGCACCCTGGTCCCTTAGCGGCTCCCGCTAAGGGTGCCTGGTAAAACCAGGTGCCCATAGCGGGACCCGCTAAGGGACCTCGGAATAGGGCGGTAAGGGTTTACCGGCACCAGTCTCCTTACCGGTGCCCGTTAACCCTTACCGCCCACCTCATAATGAGGCCCAATGTGCAGAGTGCAGCATCGGTCTCCTCTGCTCTGTCGTAACGAGAGGAGACGCGCTGCACCTGGCAAACCCGGGCGTCTTCACTCTGGAGGCTGAGTGGGCAGCTGCACCCTAGCAGGTGGAATTCTTCCACACCAATTTATCATGTCCTGCAGGGCTACTTTGTAAGCAGGAAGATGCAGACCTGTCGAGCCAATCATTTCCGGCCGACACACAGCGAGGTTCAAATACGTCTTCTTTATTACTTGTCCTCACTGTTTTCCCCTTCCCTCTCTGGTCACATATTTCGTGTCCTCGTATACATGGACAAGGAAACAGGACCAAACATACATAGCAACTTGAATGCTACATCTCCCCCCCACATAAATCAATGCTCACTACAATTACTCCATCTCTTTAATCCACCTCACAGGTCTGTGCAAAAGTCTGTTGGATGGACTCTGGGCCCTCAGCTGTTCTTCTGTTTCACTGTTACTGCTATCAGTTGTGTCTACATCACCATCCATGTACTCAGAGCCGTTCTCTTGCGAGCTAGAACACTCAGATTAATCTGTAGAAAAGATGGTGTCTGCAGCATACTGTCCAATTTTCTGTAAGAAAGACGAATTTCGAGTAATGGAGAGATCTTGATCCTCAGCCGATATCATGGAACCCTTCACTTCTGTTACTCGCAATGGACTGTAATGAAAAGCAGCTCGATCCTTCTAAGGCTGCTTTTGCCGTACAAGAACTGTGTCACCCACATGGATACTGGACTCTCTAGCCTTTGACTGCCTATCCACGTAGGTCCTCAACTTCTGCTTGTTGGGTTTGTCCTTTTCGCTGGCAGACTGACTCAGAGAGTTCTCTCTGCCCTCTCCAGGCACTTCGGGCAACCATGTTTGAACCTTCCGATTAAACGTGAGTTCAGAGGGACATACACCTGTAGTGCTATGTGGTGTGTTCCGGCAATCTCTCAGGAAGGTACATATGGCTTGCATGAACGACCCATTAGTGATGGTGCATACCTGTAATGTGTGCTTAATATTGGCCATAAAACTTGCAACTGTGCCATTGACGTGTGCTCACAGTTGAGGGATCTTCCGATATTGAAAACCAAGATGTTCCACAAACATGGCAAATTCCAGTCCGCTGAATGGGGGACCATTGTCAGATTTCACAATGGTGGGAATCCTGTAGTCCACAAACATCTTGTCAAGTGTGGGAATCATGGCATGTGCACTTGTAGATGACACCAGATGTATCGCTGGGTAGCACAACATTTCATCCACAGTGACCAGCACATATTTACCATTTGCCAATGGTCCAAACAAATAAATGGCCACTTCATCCCACACTTTAGTGGCATCAACATCATCCTCAGGGGTTCTGGAAAAGTGTGTGGTGCTACTGATTTGCAAATAATGCAGTTTTCCAATGTCTTCTGTATTTTGGCATTCATTTTGGGAAACCATACTGTCATTCTCAACCGTCACTTTGTGGACATAATACCTCTGTCTCCCACATGTGCAAGGCCAATTATGCGATCTTGTAGTGAGAGAGGAATTGCTATTCTATTTTCCTTTAACAATAGCCCATGTGAATATACAGACAGCTTGGGCCTCATTACGACCCTGGCGGAAGACCATGGTGCTATTAGCACCATGGTCCATGCCGGTAAGTTACCGACTCCGCCATGGAGAAAGGGGGAATTACCACCCCATTACAAGGTTAGCGGGGCGGTAATTCCCCTTCCTCCATGGCCCTTCCCCATTCCCATTTTTACCCCATAGGGCTCAATGGGAATGGGGAAGGCGCTAAGTACGGTGCCGCAAATTGCGGCACCGTAATTATCACCAAGGTCCCTTTGCAGGTCCCTACTTTAACAGCTGGTCTACACCAGCCGTTAAGGTCGGGTCCCGCAAAGGGACCTCGTAATTAGGTGCTAATAGGTTAATGGCGTCGCAGCCTTTTACGGCGCCGTTAACCCATTAGCGCCAGGGTCGTAATGAGGCCCCTTGTCCTTCATGAGGGCAAAAGTTAGCTTTATCTTCTGCTGCTCTTCAGAAAGTTGCAATCCGCCATCTACATGATCACACTATCATCCTGTTAGTACTTTCTCTTTTACTTGCGATAAGAGGGCATGCCTCTTGTACTATTTCCTGTGTCTTCAAGGCTTCAGGCAATGCGTTGCTGATGAGATAATTGACATATTGATCAGCTTTAGATGTTTGTGCATCTTCCACAGCTGGTAGTGGAAACCTGGAGAGGAAATCAGAAATATTGTTCTCCTTCCCTGGATTATGAATGATGTCAAACAGTATTCCTGCAGACGTAAACCACAGAGGGCGCTTAAAAGAGGCATTTTTCCATAATGTTTCCCGGAGATGGTGGTAAGAGCTCAATGGTCAGTTACTGTGGTACTTTTTCCCATACAGGAACAGATGGTAATGTTTGCAGGTTTACACCACAGCCAAACGTTCCTACTGTGGCTGTGAATGGCACGCTCTGTAGCGGAAAGGCTTCTACTGGCATATGAGATTATACGTTTAGGTAGGTTATATGTGATCTTACCGCAAACAATTACATCGCGTACAAAACACAGAATTTTCATTTCTTTTATTTGGTCCTCCCCAACTCCTCTGTTTTTTTAACCTTTTGATGCCACCCCAACCCCATCCCGACCCATTTTACCCGTTACCCCACTTCCCTTCATTTATTTAATTAATGTTTGCACTGTTTTTCTGTGTTATTGTCCGCTCTGAAATTTACCACTCTGTTTTGTTTGCAATGAAATGACTGGATACCGTTTAGGTGAACTAGATCCTCGCTTATATTGAGCCAGGATGGACTCTAATCCAACTGGAATTGCGTCCACTGTCAGCTCTGTCTCTAATTCTGGGTTGTAGTATGCCATACACACAGCAGATGAAATGCGTGACTTTATCTCATGGAATGCTACCTCAAACTCGGGTGACCAGTGGAACTCTTGTCCATTTCCTGTGGGTAATCTTAACGGCATGCTGACGGATGCAAAATCCTTAATATATCTTGTGCAATAGCTGGCCATTCCCAGAAATGACTGGACTGCACAAATGGATGAAGGTGTGGGTATCTCAACCATTGCATGCACCTTTGTAGGATCTGGCCGGAGACCTACACTTGAGAAAATGTGGCCAAAAAACTTTAGAGTTGATTTGCTAAATTTGCACTTGTTGACAATGAGTGTCAAGTGTGCATCTTCTAGGGACTACAGACTCTTCTTAGTGTGTCATCATCAGCCTCTTGGGTGGCCCCAAATATCAAAATGTCATCACTATAATTTAAACAGTGGGGTATGTGCCAAATTATTTGGTGTATTTCATTCTGAAATATTTCTGCTGCTGATGACACACCAAAGCTTAACCTTTTATACGGAAATAGCCCTGTATCGACTCTCCAGATGTAGCTCTAGCTGATGGTAGCCTTTGTTAAGGCACAACTTTGAAAATACTTTGGCTCCATGCAACAGGTGCATGTCATTCTGGGGGAAGATGTGTTTCCCTTTGTATGGCCCTTTGTATTCGGCATCCGCATGTCACACAGAGGGGTATTTCACTGTTTTCTTTCTTCGGCACAGGTACAATTGGGGAGACCCAAGGAGTCAGCCCTTTCACATGTTCAATTATGTCTTGTGAGATTAGTGATTGCCATTCATCCTCTACTTGGGACTGAATGTTTATAGGAATGACTCTATAATATTGGGCTATCGGCTTGATTTCTTTGTTGATATGTAACTTAATTTGTTTGTCTCCTAGCTTTCCTAACCCTTTGAACAGCAACAGAAACATTTTCACAACCATGTCCTTGGCGCTTGAAGTGTATGCAGACATCAATTGGTACATAATGTCTACCTGGCCCATTTTCATGACCGACTTAAAACTAAGTATGCTCCCTCCAGGCACATCACCTTTCACTGCATACATTTTTTAAAAATTCAACTTTTTCCATATGGGACCATGAAGACTCAAACATGCCTTTGCATGAAAGTGGGATATTTGAGACATATGGGGTATATGTCAATGTCAGGTGCTGCATGCTTTATACTGGCATAGGTTTCTTCGCTCATTACATTAACAGTGGCCCCAGTGTCAATAAGGGGTTGCTGTACAACAACGCTCTTGGAGCATTCCTGCCGAGCGTTTGAGGCTCCTGGGCGATAAGTGATATTTGTCTGGAGATCCTCTTCTTCAGTGAGTTGGGGACCTTCGTTTGGTTGCTCACTGCCCTTCCAGACCTTGGTATGAGTATCTTCTTTCCGAGTTATATGATCCGTATTTTGACGTTATAAACAAGGATCTTCTCCGCACCCATCACACCTGTGGCCCATGGAGGGGCAGGTTCCATCATGAGGTAAGTAATAGCCACATCTGAAACACTTAAATTATTTTTTTTGTGTGTCTTGTCAGTAGCCTGTACCGCAGTGCCCTGGGATATAGTTATATTCCCCATGGACTCAGCTTGCATGTTGATAGCCATGTCAGCTCATGCTAACATTAGGATGTCCTCCAGCGATCTCTTTTGAAGTCGTTTTTTTTAATAACTCAGCTGATTCACAGCCAGCGATCACCTGAGATCTGAGAGCTTCCTCTGTGGAATAATTATCAAAATCACAGTATTTCACCCTTTCCCTCACTCTCATGACAAACATGTCCAGGGTTTCACCATTCTCTTGGGTGGTGTTGTGAAAAATCTGCCTCTCATAGTCAATATTTCTATTTGGGGCAAAATATGCATTGAGGGAGTCATTGACAGCAGTGTTTGTGTCTGTGGCATCTTCAGGCATTTCATAAACCATGTGATGCACAGTGGGGCCCAGCAAGTGCATTAATACACCTCTTAAGCGTCTTGGCTCATGCACACCCATTGCATCTATATTGTAAGGAACTCATGGTGGCAACAGTAAAGACAGACACAAGTGATCACAGTTCAACAGTGTTTGTTAAACTGTATAAATGGGTGAGAAAAATGCCTACCCTAAACCTAACTCTAAGATGGGAGCAAGCTATGACCATCAAATCATAATAAGGCAGTCCTAGTGGCATCTCGTTAAATAAAACAGGGCCTATACTAAAATAAAACTATTGTCAATCCTTATAGATACGTTACAAAATAGTGTGGGATAATGGTCACCAGAAAAGAAAGAAGTGTTCACAAAATGATAAGCCAGGAGGATGGTATTGCAAGGTCTCCTTTCCCCATGTTTTTAACACAGGACAAGGTGGGCTTCTTGAGCACAGCACCCTAGTAGGCTTCCCCAGCATGAGGCTATTGTTCTCAGTGATATCAGGATCCTCGGTAGTCAAGTCTCTTTTACACAAAGTCTCTTTACCCGAGGGCCTGATGTATTAAAATAACCAAACAAAAAGTTCCTTTCCATACATTTTTATGTTGGGTGATGACTCTTCACCCCAGGATTCCCCTCGCCCGGCTCCCATCCTTCTTTACTATTAGCCTCTCTCCGTCGGGTTCACTGCAGCCTTTTTCTCCTAAGAATATCACCTGTAGTATTCAGGAGTCTTAATGTATTTTTAAACAATCTTTCACTGTCGACATCCCTCAACCGGGTTCACTCTTGTCAACACAATGTTCACGGGGTTAATGTGCTTCACTCAGCCGTGCAGGCATCACTCAGTCGGGTTCACATTTGCCTGCTGGGTTGAACTCCGTGGCGTTTCTTGTCTCTGGAGTCAAGGCTGGTACCACGGTAGCAAGAGCCTCTCTCTGCCTTGGTTATCAGGGTAGGAGGGCCTTGTGCACCGTTGACATCTGTTGCACCACACGCCAGCTATAGTTCCCAGTCTTATGCTTCTTTCAACAGAGGGTTTGCACATCTGGGTCGAAAGGCCAAGGGCACTACCCTTCTTGTTATCCTCTCCGATTTCGCCGCCTTTCTCCTCTTCTTGAACTGCCATCCTGGAACAGCCGCCACCATGCTCATAGTGTGCTCTCGTGCACCACATTTTATCCCTGGGGAAAGAGTTGCCAGGTGTGTGTAATTATTGTGAATTGCCTGACTCTGCTTGACCATTGTGTTGGGACATGTCATTTAAACGGCTCTGGTGTTAGTCAGTTGTCTTTCATGGTGTAAGAAAGTGTTTGTGTTGGAAACGGGGGGTGAGGGTAGAACTTCTGAATTTCCTACGGTGTAGGATGGGGAAAAGGTGTTATAACAAAGGGAGTACTACGTCTCACCCATCGGTGTCCCACTTCCGCTTGCCGAGGACCCCCTCATCCATGTGATCCTCCCGCACTGGTCCACCCCCAGGAACTGGATCCCATAGCGATGGCCTTGTCCTGGCCACCTGGATGACATATCCCCCTGGACTAGCGGGTGAGACACCTTCAGGTTTCTCACAATATATATTTCTATGTATACATAGAAGTCCTTTAGCCATCTGGCCCATCTTGGCCCTGGGCTGCTAGTGTCTGTGATGTCGAAGGGCTGCACTACTTGTAGCTTTATATTTTCCTGTAGGGCCTCATGAAGGTTGGGAGTTATGGGCGAGAATGTGAAGGGCGTGGTTGGTGTGGACACTGTGGACGCCTCGGCCGACATGATGAAGGATGCCACTCAACTGCTTCTGTGTTGATTGACTGCTTTGCTCCTATGCTGCTTTTCATGTGCTCTCTTCATTGCTGGTCTTACAGCTGAGACAGTCACCCCTTCGGTGTATCTTGCAGGCATGATTTGCTTGGCCCATTCAGGACAACTACTGCTACCTGGTATCACCCATGGCTGCTGTGGCGTGATTTTGCGCTACCAGGCCCCTTTGGATATGCCTGCTCTCATGGAGCAGCAGGACCGGATGTGAAATGGCATCCAATGCGCTTTCATGGAGCGGAGGCGCTCATGTGGAGCAGATTATTACGCCACGATGTGCCGTTCCTGGCGTGGATGGCACAGATAAACATTGTCTGCTGCTTGCCGGGCTTCCGAACTCACGTTGATTGGGCGGTTGGAGAAAGCGCGTGGGTTCGCTTTCGTCCTCATTGCCAATATCATGCCCTACCGGACGTGCTTTGTAAGCAGGGACATGCAAACCTGTTGACCCAATAACTTCAGGCCAACACCAAGTGAGGTTCAAATACATCTTCTTTATTACTCGACCTCGCTGTTCTCTCCTTCCATCTCTCTGGTCATGTGTTTACTGTCCTGGCATACATGGACAGGGAAATAGCACCAAACATACATAACAACTAGAATGCTAGGGGACACTTTACACTGTTCCACTCAACATCACCAAAAGCATAGCACAACAAATTTAAAAAAACATGGCAGTCCCTGTCTGATGAAGCCATGTCCTAACTGCAGCACAAAGATGTGTTTGTACATCTCTTTTAATAATATTTCCTGTATATATTACCCAAATGTGCATACATACATATTGTGTGCTGCACATCTCATTGGAGGCAATGCCTTACCTACACGTTCCTTCTTCTCATATGCCATAAGTTCTCTTCACAGCTAGCCTTGCGGCTTTCACACACACCTTTAGAATATGTTTCATTTTTTGCACTCTCACATAACATAATATTCTTAACGTTTATGTACTCTGGACATACAGGCTTAATATTTGTGTCTCCTGTAGCCATACAAATCCTATTCATATGTATTCTACCAGTCTTTGCTCTTCCTTATAAGGTCTCACAGTCGTCCCCACCAAGCTTAAGCCATGAATATCAGGACTTCTGTGCTAAGTACAGAACCCCCTCATGTGTTCTCAATATCACCTTCTACTTCACAAATTGTCTCCACATACAATTGTTCTACTAATATTACCTGCAGGCAAACTCCAGAATGCAACATTTTACAAGTGATTGTTTTTATTTCTACAATACTTTATTCACATTTAAAATCTGTGAACGATATGTTTTACATGTATTGCTCCTTACTCCCTGGGTCTGCAATTGGTGTGTGAAAAATCTGGGGCAGTAATACACGTTTGGAACTCTTTGACATGGAAAGTGGGAGTGGCAGACACAGCTTGCTTAGTGTGATGTTATCAGGGATCTTCATCACCACTCTTCAAGTTATACAGAATATCATCAGTGATGTCTACGATTATGTCATTGGTGGTTTCGGAAGTGAGGTCATCATATTATATGTGATGTCATCAGTGCATGGCTTGGGAGTTTAAGTTTAGTAGCAATGATTTACTTGCACATTTGGGATCTTTTAGGTTTTGAGCTGGACCCTTGAATCCCTTTATAGATTCATGGACTTCAACTTACATTTAGCTCTCTGTCCATTGCTTCATGAGCCATAAGGGCACGAAGCATATACACGCAGTTATTCCAAGTATTTCTCGAAATCAGATTGTTTGCTCTATTGTACACCTATGATTTAGATTGCAAAAATGTACAAGCTGTAGTGTCACGTGGGATGATACTTACCTTGTTTGTGTCACAGATTCAGGAAGTTTCTTTTCCTTGACAGGCAATGGCCTCAGCATGGTGGAAGGGTATATCCCTGGAATGAAATATGCCTGAAAGGCTCCCATTCGCAGCAGGACTGAGTGTGTGAAGAAATGGTGAATGAGTTGGTATTGGGAAGTCGTAGAGCAAATCCCTCCTCAGGATCAGCACCCTTTACCCTCACAGAGGAGTGTGAGCGAATGTGGAGGGCAGGGCCCGCCATGGCAATGGTGGCATCTGTGACATCACTGAGCTGTAAACGAGACAGCTGTGGCTTACAAAGGAAATACTGCTATGATTGCTTGAAATGTCCATTGTGCATACCCAATGTTGGGAGGATTTTAAAAATGTCAACATAGAACCTAACCAGGTGAACTGCAGAAACTCTATCGTGTCTCACAAGTTTGTGTTTATATTACTACAAGGTGTTGATAGAATTTGAAACCAGATTATAGGAAAAATGCCTATAATCCTATTATCTTCATCAGCCAAAAAACATGTTATTCCGTGGCATTACTCAAAAAAGTAATACCTTTTTAAACTCAGTGATTATGTAACTGTGCTGCGTACCTCAATTGATATAGGTTTACCTTTGCTAAAGATTCAGATATGGTCTTCAGTGGCTGCTTTACTGGATATTTAGCCATGTCCCACTCAAAACGCGTCAGGTAGGTAACGATGTCCACTGCAAAGATGGAAATGACATCATTACTTTCATGCCTTCTTTAGCATGCAGAGTGCAGGTTCATAGAGCAATGGAAACGGAATAACATACATTCAGTGCAATGTGTAAACAGCACAGGCATTGCTCTACACACAAATAGCACACCACTATGCAGGGCAAGAGGTTATAAGCAGCGAGATTTAGAGGGTAGGGCGCAGATTGCCAGAAGGTTCTAACGAGAACAAATTACTTACCTCCGGCAATGTTTTTTTTAATGGATGTTCCTCCTACGGATTCCTCATCTTAGATATTCATTCCTGCCAGAGAGCTGATGAAAGGAACTGAAGGTCGGGGGGGGGGGGGGGGGCATGCACCCTATTTTTATCGACGTCGATGTCACGTGCAGACTCGTGGCTGTTGACACAGAGGATCCTCGACGCTGAGCTGCAGAGCCCCTCCTACTGGGAAAAATGTTTTCTGAGATCCGCCAGTGGCAGGAAAGAATATCTAAGATGATGAATCTGTTGGGGGGTCACAGTCCATTAGGATGTTATTGTTATGAGCACAGATTGTGGTAGGGTCATCAATGGAAAGTATAGGTGTGAATGACCGGCCCTAGCAGCTGCAGATGTGGGTGCATAGCCATTCCAGGTTTGGAGGCAAAGCAGCAATGCACCGGTTTGGATTCCTGCAGCATTTCCACTAGCCTTCTGCGTGCAATGCCCTGTCCATTTCTTGCTCTCGGTAGGATGCAATGTAGCTGGACAGATGTCATGTATTGGAATGAGTTGGACTTCAGTTCAGAAGTTATAAAGGTCTCTTTGAGCTGTATTGAAGGTGTCACAAGGTGTTCCAGACACTGGGGGCTCTGCCAGTCTGGGCCCACAAGGCAACATATCAAGCCATCCAATTAATGGAGTCCCTTCAATGAAATGTATTATACCATCTTTACTGTACATGGGACACAATGTACGTCAAACACAAGGACAACACCCATTTAGAAAAGATACCGTTATTCAGGATATCACCATTTCAGAAATGTTTATTTTATTTCCGAGTTCCTATGACTTTTGCAAGCCTTGCGCAGTGCTGCAAATTACTACCACACTCTAGTATTTCATTGTTTTTTGGAATGGACACAGAAAACACTCATTCTGCTGCCTGCACCACTTCCCAACCAGCAGCCCCGAGATTCTCTCTGAATGGATCATTAATCAATCCTTCTGCCAGCAAATCCTGGGTTCTCGCTGAAGTTCCTGTACCCTTTGATGCTAAGATGACCCTAGAACGTCCATTCTTTTCCAGTCAAGAGACAATGCTCGGCCACTGAAGGTTCATTTGGAGTCAGAATCGGGTAGGCTGTACAATTTCTCTGGCACAGAGTTGGAAAAGGACAAGGCAGAATGCAAAATTATGTCAGGAGGTGGCTGATGGAGTGAATAAGGAGATAGGAAGTAAACAATGATTCAAATGAAAATTAATGGAATAAACTGAAACTGACAAAGTACCACACACACACACACCACACACACACTCTCTCTCTCTCTCTCTCTCTCTCTCTCTCTCTCTCTCTCTCTCTCTCTCTCTCTCTCTCTCTCTCTCTCTCTCTCTCTCTCTCTCTCTTTCTCTCTCTTTCTTTCTCTCTCCTGGCCATCTGAACACTACTGGGAATCTTCCTGCTTGCAGACCAAAAGTGACCAAATATTTGAATGGGGAGCCCAGCGCACTTGTTTAGCTGCTAGACTCAACCCATGCAAGTGTTCCCTAGCTCTTACGTGCCTCAATTGCAAAGGGGTATAGGTAGTATGCAGGGGAAGTGCACATGTTTTCATCTCTCCCTCTACATATGGGGGAGAGGGCTAACCATGTTGTGCTATATCTAGTTACAAAAAGATGTTCTTCAGAACTGCTTGGTCAATGGATCCTCTGCTGACACCCAGAGGATAGAGATTGGAAATGTGTGAAGACTGCCTCATGTGGTAGCTTTACAAATTACACCCAAGCAGGCATAACACTGCAAAATAACTGCAGCTGCATGCACATTCCTTTGCATGCCTTCTGGGGTGAAACCTTCACATGGTACTTCAAGATACAAAACAAACTAGTGAGGAATGGAGATGCAGAATGCAGGCCTGCTCATGAGAACTGTATTTCAAAGCACAGCGTTGTTGTAAGCTAACTGGTAAAAGCAGAAGCCAGGAGCTGTGTATAGAAGCCTTATGATAACAGGGAAGGGCGAGGACTCAAGAAAATGAGTTTGAGGACAAAATCCCAAAAGGCACAGAAAATAATCTGTGTAGAAAAGGAATGAGGTACATACAGGGAGTTGGAGGACCCATTGGGGTCGGAATCAGGCTGCACACATGCTTACTGGTCGATCAATCATTTGTATCTTTCTGTGCAAATAATGTCCCAATACCTTGGCCTGCAGCCAGGATAACCCATAGCTTTGGATGAATGGGGACAGGATGCAGCCACACGTGTGTCCTCCCATAAAAGAAAAGAGTACATTTAGAACCAGCCGCAATGATACAGTACTTCATCCTATAATCCTTTGTGGCTGATAGAGAGGCACTCTAGCATTTTGCCAGATCATTGGAAGCTGGTTAATTTGTGTACGAGGGAATGAGATAGGCAAACAAGCTCTTGCCATGAACCACTCAAGCAGCTGTTTTGAAACAGCCATATCAAAGATGAACCAATAAGAAGGGCCTAAAGTAAAGTATTGGACGTTATTGTTGTCTCACCTCAAGATAAAAAAAAACATTGGCCTCGTAATGAGTATAGACGTGAGCTGCAAAGCATTGGTAACAGAATACTGCAACTTTAACATCACCAACATATTCTGAGTTTGAAAGACAAAAGGAGGAAAAAACACCAGCACGTGGCTGGGGGTTCATCCTCCACTTAATCGCACAAACAAATTGGAGGAACTAACACCGGCAGAAATACCCCTAGTGGAAATTCCTCCAAAATGCAATTAAGTCCAATGAAACTCATAATACCACCACCTTGGAATCTGGAGGATTTACCTCCACTTCTAACACAGTATTATGGTGGTAACAGTAACCGAAATATGGCGAAATTACCACTGGTAATGTCATCATACTTGTGATGAGGCCTACTGGTCCTCATCACGAGTATGGTGATGGGGTAAAACGTGGCAGTAGTGGAATTACTGGACCCACCACTTCTACTGCACTGCCATATTTTGGGTTTAACAGAATTGTGGAGGTAAAACCTCCAGCACTTGACTTGGTTAGAGGATAACCCCTCCTTGGAAGACTTACCAGCATCAGTATTTCCACCAGCGGTATTTCCTCCAATGGAAATGGACCAATGGAAATATATGAGCCCACAACTGGGAATAACAGTTCTGAGACAGTATTATGGCAGTAACAGTACTCTAATATGGCAGAATTACCCCTGGAACTTGCACCATACTCATAACGAGGCACACCGTCTGCTAATGTGCGTATATAAACTGGGGGGATCCAAAAAGGGGCAGCAATGATTTCAGGTTAGTGTCTTGACAAAATCGTTCAACTCTCAATGCATCATCATCTCTCATTATACTCAAATAATGGCGTCACTTTTAAGTGATAGAGTGAAGGCACAGACTGGTTAAAAGTTAGCCTGACGAGAAGCGTGTCTGCTCTAGTTACAAACATTGTGAATTAGCCAAAATCTAGAAAACAAACAATATGCTATGTGACAAAGTCAAAGGGCTAACCACGCATCCGGCCCCCAGTCTGCCCAAGAGAAAGACTAACAGGATCCTGACACACACTCCAGTTAAATAAACTAAGTGTCATCTAGTGCAAGGTTATGAATTAATGCTCAAAAGGGGGAAGTCCATTACAGATTAATCCTCAAAGGATTCACCCGAATGTACCTACCAGAGAGTCTCTCTAAGACCCTGGATTTCAGGTGGACCATCACTGAACTATTCCTCAACCCCCTGAGAGAACACTTAATTGATAACTACCAGGTACCAAAGTAACAGAAGATTTAAGACTGCACCCCCGAGATGTATCATGTTTAAAGCTCCAAAACCCAGAGCGGATTCCAGAATTTCCTTGAAGTGAAAAGGCTATCTAATTCCAACCACCCACCCCCACCCAGCAGCAGTGCTTGTAAAGGAGAACACTCTCCCCTTTAGGTGCAGCATTTAAGGAGCGAAAGATGCTTCCTTCCTCCTTCTAAAGTAAAAAACATTTTTCACAGGTGGGAAACTTACTAGATGTTTTCCTTTCCCTGGGGATGGCATTTCAACCACCTGAAACCCTCCAAATGAGTTTCCTTGCAGGGAAACAGACAGGGGGCAAGGGATGAGCAGAGCCACATACCAGCATCAGCCCCTGCACTGAAAACAGTGCAAGAAATTCAAAATAGGGGGGCGCCTTTTAAAGACATCCTACCCCTGGCTTGGACTAGGAAACCAAGTATCCAATCAATTTGAAAAGTTGCCTCAGCCAATTGATGGATGTTGAGGGCTTTAAAACTGAGATTAAGCATCAGAGACAGCATCACTATGGCACTGAGGAGAGGAGCTTTCTGAGGAAGCTGGAAAGCCCCAGACAAGGGGAGCACATAGATCCCGGTCGAGGGTCTGGCTCATGTGAGGAAGAGGAGAGCCCATGGAAACGTAAAAGATGGTAAGCCACATTAAGCCAGCAGGGAGAGTGCTCCAATGAGGAAGAGGAGAGCCTCTTGATGTCCAGAAGAAAGAGATACATAAGAGATCCCTGCCTCAAGGAGGAGGGGGCTGAAAAGAAGTAAGAGGGAGAGTGACTATGAGCCCCAGAAGAGATGAGTAACTGAAGAGGAGAGCCCCTTGGTCCCTGTAGAGGGGTGCACTCAAGTGAGGGGGAAGAGAGTCCTGTGAGCCCAGAAGAGGTGACGTGGAGCAAAGGGCAGAGACCTTACTCCTTGAAGAGGGGAGTAACAGAGAGGAGAGTCCCAGTGAAGTAGAAAACCTTTGGGACCCTTGTCAGCGGGATGCAGACCCAAAATACCACAAGAGAGGAGGGGAGGCATTGTGGTACACAGAAGAGCGGTTAGGGGCTTAGCACCAGAGCAAACTCAGCAGATGACCTTCCTACCTGGAACTTTCTGTATGCCTCTTTGCATGTAGTCCTTCATATGTATAATCCTGAGTTCAAAGACTATGTTTCCCTGGAACCTTTACCTAACAGCCATCCTGAACCAATTTCCATGCAATAGTTTTATGTTTTACTGTGGAAACCCTTCACCAATATTCCAGTGTCAGCAGTTGTTTGTTCCTGTGCCCATGTGACATGTGGTGTCATCCGTGGAACTGCAGAACCTGATACAAACTACGCCCCCATGCCCCAAATAAACTTTTGGCCCAGAACCTTGTGTGAGAACCACAACCCTATATTTTCTTTCGCTTGCCTTCATACCAGAGATCGGGTTGGGTCCACCTCCCTTTAATATGCTTCCCACTGAAATCTTAAGTGACGGTCCCCAGGCCAAACCCTAGAAAGTCTCTGCTACTACTGTGTCAGGAGGGAACCTAGAATACCTGGGTTCATTTTTTACCTCCTGGCCCCTTAGGACCAAATCTGTAAATGGAAGAAATGTTATGACATATGCAGTGCTTTTGAGTAGTGGACACCAGGGAGAGGAAAGGTGTAAGTGGAGACTGGATTGAATGTAGAGCTGCCCCCAACTGCTGTGGATACCTCACACCCAGCGTCGGATGGGCGCATAAAAGTGGCTTGGGCAAATATGAAACAGTGGCCCAATGTCACAAAAGGCAATTTGTTCCATTTGTGACAAACTGTCTGAGTAGTACCCACAGGGGAGGTGGATTTTTGGACTATTTGTTCACTGACACTAGTCAAAACTACTAGCTACACAGTGAAATAACAGATTGAACTGTCCCCCTTTGGCCCAACAATTAACCCACACCACCATGTTGGGGCATCAATTCAGGCATTGCCCTATTGCCCTATTAGGCAGTCCGAGCCTGCTCACACCTTCAAATGTCGCCACTCTTAATAGACGTTGCAAGATGTCAACTGCATTAGGGCCTACAAACCATCCAAGGAACCCAACTATTCTCGCTATACATTTTTCCTCTACTGAATGGAAGATTAAGAAAGGAGATATTATCACCCAATTCCACTATGATGTGGTCTGATATATAGAGACTTCCCAAAAGTTGAAGGAAAGCATAGAAGAGAAGAACCTTAGAGGTAAAAAACCTTCTCTTCAGAAGATCGCCAAACCAAAAGAGGGCCAGTGCGGTCCCCATGTCCAGCTGATGGAAAGGGAAGGGGATGGTTCTGAGAAACTCTCCAGAAGAGAGACCCTAGACCTTCCAAAAGGTTCATCTACCCAGTGAGCCACACCAACGGTGTCCAGGTTTTGGGAAAGGATATCAGAAGATCCCTGCATTTGGATGAGATAGAACAGGTGTTGATGAAACTTCTTAAGGAAGATAAGAAGGAAGTACCCCATAGACCATAGAACACCAGACCGCCGGCACAGGAGACATCTGAAAGGGGTTTGATAATTACCATTTCATCGAATCAGCCTCTAGTGCCCTTGGAAGAAGTTCTATAGAATGCTGCCCGAAGACAAATGAGATAGACAGAGAACAGCAGCTTATGAAAGTAATTGTGTCCTTAATGCATTTTCTGTTCTGGTGATGCAGACTGAACAGGATTCTAAAGATAATGCAGAGAGGTACTGCCAATGAGGAGCACATTCAGGGTCTGAAAGGGATCCAAGCCCAGAAAATCAGATAAGAATCCCTGAATTCAAGTAGTGGTTTGGCTATGCATGCCAGAAGAAACACTGGATGAATAGTAGAACCCAGCTGAAAAAAAAGGTTATCATGGAAGTCATCCCACACAGGTTGAACAGTCCTTTGGTCGACCTACTGGGAAATTAAGGAACAGTATGCCCCTTATATTGAATAAATTACAGTGGAAATCCTCTAAAGTAAGAAAAGCAAGGGAGTCCAGAGAAAAACAGTTCGGTATGTATGTATTTGCATTATTTATTTTTTAGAGCGCTCACAGAGCCTGGGGGCATCGAGGCACTGTTACAGGAATATGACTTAGTTGCGTATTTATAACGCGCTTAAAAACCCAGAGGTTTCTAAGCGCGGACCCGGGGATCGAACCTGTGTTGCTTCTGTCATCTTGTTTCCAAGGCGAGCATGTTGCCTGCTGAGCTATCCTCCCGGGACAGTGGCATATGTCACAGGGCTAACCTTGTATCCTGCACACGGTGTGCCTAAGAGAAAGACTCAAGAACCCTGAGACGCACTCCAACCCGACCAATTAAACACACCTAGTATGCCCGCAAGTGTGGTGCCCTTACAGACTAATCCCACAGGATTTTCCCCCAAAGACCTTACCAGAAAGTGTATTTAAATCAGACCCTGCATCTTAGGCGGCAATCCCTGAACTATTCCTGCACGCCCTGCGGGAACAACTAATTGGTAGCTACCAGTTCCAGAAGAAACAGGAGATTCGGGAATGCATCTCCCAGTATTCAGGATGTTTAGAGCTCCAAAACCTAGAGAGCATGCTGGAATGCCTATCAAGGATTCAGTGGAAGATACACTATGGCGAAACACAAGCACATTCAGAGAGACCACTTATATAAGAGGTGTGGATCCTTGAATGGAAAAGCCTATCTCATTCCAACCCCTCCTTCCCAGCAGAAGTGCTTGTAAAGGAAAAAGCCTTTCGGCCCCCAATGCAGCTGCAGCATTTAAGTAGAGAAATGTTTCCTTCTCCCTTCCAAAAGTAAAAACGATTTTTCATAGGTGGGAAACCTGCTAGAGGTTTCCTGGCCCTAGTGATTTTTTAAAAAAATATATGTATTTATTGAGATGGAAGATTAGCAAGACAGAACCTGACAGTGCCAACAATAAAGGTAGGTACAGGTGCTACAACTGGTAGGTATCTAAGCACTTAGATCAATCAGACCAGAGCCCTAAGGAGACTGGCAGAACTAAAAGAGAACTGTTTTTAGCTTTTTCCTGAAAGTCTTCAGATCACTCGCACTCCGAATATCAATAGGGAGAAGGCTCCAAAGCCTGGCATAAGTGATAGTACCAAACCCTCTAGAAAGATAGAAGCAATCCACAACCATTGTGTGTAGGGCCCTGCGAGCCGCTATTCCATATTTACTAGATGAAGGTAGACTCTATTTCCGTGTTTTGTGCAGCAAAGAACGCTTAGAAACTTCTTACAGTGTCCGATGACCTGCATAGCACATACTGAAGTGGTGTGCAAAGAATAGAATCCAAAGAGATGCTGCTCACATTTTTACTCTGGGTGGGGCAACAAGGTTTGCAATTAGGCATGTAGATGTAAGGAACTACAATGCTGTTGGGTTGCTATGGATAACCATCTGAAAAGATCAAAGGAGGGAGGATTGAGAGGTAGTATACAGCTCACGTTAGTTGTTTGGCAGAAGGTTACAGCAATATAGTAAGCTCTTAATGTTTAAAGTTATTGTTATGTGACATGCTGGTACAGATGTAGATTTCGCTAAGATTGACGAACATTTGGGGAGTTCTCATTGTGAATAGAATGGCAGTGAGGTGCTTTTGGGTTGAGTTTGACAAGACCAAGTTTTTTTGTGTGTTTGTTTGTTTGTTTGTTAGTTGTTTGTTCGACTTTATATTTGAGTTGTGTGTGTGCTTCCTCACAGGTTTGGGATTAGACAATTCAGCTATGGCAAACACATGCAATGAATCTTTAAAGGTGATCTCTTGGAATGTTAAGGGTACAAATTGTACAAACAAAAGAAAGTTGATTTTAGATTGTTTAAATGAGTTAGGAGCGGATATAGCTCTATTACAGGAAACTCACTTGTTGGAAAAAGATGCAGATAAACTTAGACGTGGTTGGGTAGGGAAGGTTTTTTGTTCAAGTTTCACTTCCAGTCCTAAAGGGGTCTGTACACTAATTCGGAAGAATTTACCTGTGTCTGAAATTTCATGGAAAAAAGACAATGATGGAAGGATAGTGTGTATCGCCATGAATGTACGAAATTCATTTTACAGTTTTTGCAATGTTTATGCCCCAAATGAGGCTGGAGGGAGGTGGCTCATTCTTTGTTTCGTTGGCTCAGTTTTTTCAGAATTTGGGCCAAAATAACCTCATTTTGGGGGATGATTTTAATGTCACATTGGAACCGCTGATGGAAAGAAGTGTTAGCTCCTCTTTTTCTGATACTGGGGTAAAGCGTAGAGCGTTGGAAGATCTAATGGAGACTTCATCATCCATGAGACAAAAGATACACATTCCAAGCTGGACATTATAACATGTATTCATGTATTGATCTACTTTTGATGTCTGGTCTGTGCACACAATATTTTAGAGGGGGGACATCGGCTCTATCTTGATTTCTGACCATGCTCCTGTATCAATTGAGATGTCAGTGTCATATCCAATGCCTAAGTCTAGCTTCTGGAAAATGAACATTACACTACTTGATGATATGGAGTTTGTGGACAAAATTCTGACGGAGGCTATGTTTTTTATCGAGAAGAAATGGATAGAAGAAGTGTCTGTAGATTCTGTTTGGGAGGCATTTAAATGTTACATAAGGGGAATGTTGATTGCCTTCTCAAGTAAAAAGCGAAAGATGAGGACGGAAGAGCTGAAGTTATTACAGGAGGAAATTGTTAAAATTGAAGAGCTATTGATGATAAATTCAACTGCAGAACTACATTCAGATTTAAAGCTCAAGAAACTTCAACTATAAAAGTCGCTTTTGGAGAAAGCAGAGAGACTTATGGTTAGAATGAGATGCAACTACTATGAAGGTGGAGAGAAGTGTGATCGGCTATTGGCTCATCGACTCAGGGTCATGCAAAGAGAGAAATCAATTAGTGCAATTGAAGCCATGTCGGGAGGTATGACATTTAAGCCTAAGGAGATCAATAAGGAGTTCAGAGATTATTATACAAAACTATACACTTCAGAAGAGAACATTAATGCTGTTACTTTGAAGGATTGCTTTGAGGATTGTAACTTAAAGAAGTTGCAGCAGAAATAGACTTAGTTTGGAAGAGGATATTACTGTGGAGCAACTAAAGAGAGCAACATATCGCTTGAACGTAGGGAAATGTCTGGGCCCAGATGGTCTGCCAGCTGAGTTTTACAAGGTTATGCCAGATTAGTGATTGAACTAATGCTTGCAATGCTACAGTCTTCAAGGAGTAAAGGGCTGCGCCCTCCCACGACTAGGCATGCCTCTAGTTCTCTATCGCTGAAGAAAGGCCAGAGCCCTTTGAACTTGGGTAGCTATAGACCAATAAGCTTAATTAATACAGACAACAAAATATTAGCTACGGCATTGGTTATGTGACTGGAGTACATGATACCTGAGATTATTGATCCTGGGTGAGCAGAGTTTGTCAAGGGGAGACATGCATCAGAGAACATGCGCAGGCTGATCCTGACTTTGTATGAAAGTCAGAAATTGTCAACAGATGTGATTATCCTGTCTTTAGATGCATCGCATAGAATTGAACTCCCTGCAGGCGGCACTTGAAGGCTTTAGCCCAAGTGAAACCATGATTCAGTGAATACAATTGCTGTACTCTAAACCTACAGCCAGTGTGAACACAAACGGTTTGTCTTCAGATAGTTTCAATCTGGGCAGAGGTTCAAGGAAGGGATGTCCACTTTCCCCATTGCTGTTCGCCCTTGCGATGGAACCTCTAGCAGAGAGGATCAGAAGGGATCCACTGATTTGAGGAGTCCAATTTGGTGAGGCATCACAAATGTTGTGATGATACGTAGAGGACATGTTGTTGGTGTTGCAGGGTGTGGACATGTCAGTGCCGGCGGCAATGAGACAAATTGATAAATTCCATGATGTCTCAGGATACAAAATAATTTGGACGATGTCGGCAGCCATGGTGGCTTCAGAGGCCTGTACCAGTCAAAAACTTCAGTTTCAGTTAGTGTCCAGAGAGAATGAAATATTTGGGCATTTGGTTAGGGCGTGGCTCACATGATGGAGGTGAATCTGAAATATACAATGGAAAATCTGAAGAAAGACCTGGATAGATGGCCGGAATAGAGGCTGAGTCTTTGTGGGAAAGTTAATGCAATTAAGATGACTACGGCTCCATGCATAAATTACATCCTCAGTAAGGTTACCCTATCATCAAAGAAAAGAAATATGAAGAAAATAGTGCGTATGATACAGTCATTCTTATGGGATAGAAAACAACCCTGCTTGAAATTGTGGAAGTTGCAGCTACCGTGTGGGAAAGGGGGATTGGGTGTTGCAGATTTCACAAACTATAATTTGCCTTTCACGGCAAGACATTTATTACCCGTCATTGAGGATTCAACAGATGTCTGGACACAGGCAGACACAAATATGTGTACGCCACTGTCACCAAGAGCGCAAATGGCATCTATAGATGCAAGTGGATGTAAATCTTATCCACCAACCAGGTTCTTGAGGGTTGTGTTGGCATAGCCTTGTGAAATCTACCAACGGGAATGTCTTCTGTTCCAAGAAATCATCACTATGGTTGTACCTGGAGATTACAGTGGATGGAAAGGGTATACAGTCTTTATAACAAAAATGTTATATCAAATGAATATATAATGAAAATTACATAACGAAAAACATAATGAAAATGTATGTGGGGGTGGGGTGAAGGGTTAAATCGTGTGGGGAAACGCTGGGGATGGGTTTTTAGGGGTGAGAAACAGGGACTTCGGGGAACCCCCCCAAAAAAAGAAAAAAAAAGTGTTGTGTTTTGTCGTTATATAATTTTCATTATATGTGCATTTGTTATAAAATGATTCGTTATAAAGACATTCTAACCGATGAAAAGACGCTGTTCTGGGCAAATTGGTTCCTGTGTGGTAGGCTTGGCAACCTATTTACGGATAAAAAGTGAATCACTTTCAGTAGTCTGAAGGTGGACAGGGGTCTGATCGACTGTACATAGGCAGAATATCAGAGATTAAAAAGGAATGTTGGGGAGAGAATCCCGTAAGAGAGCAAAGACTACACAGACTGGTTGAAGGAATTTAAAATTGATTGCCATATTGCTTCAAAAGTCTACAAACACATGGCTAAATATAAAGAAGTTAGCAAAATTCTACTTGATAAATGGTCAGAAACAATAGGTTCAGAAATGAGGGTGGGTAGATGGGACAATTTATTCAGGAATGTAGCATGATATTGTTAAAGGCAGATCAACATTTTGAGCAGAGTTTACTGGACTCCACTCTGAGACATGCTGGAGGTGAAAACTCAGAGTGGGTTTATTTGAACATATGATCTGTGAATGCAGCGGGTTGAGAGTATTCTGGAAAGAAATCACATTAACAATGAATAAAGTTTTGATGCTAGATATCGATTTTAATTTTACAACCATTATCCTAGGGGAGGATGATTTAATAGCATATCTGTCATACTCACAGAGGTGTTGGTTCTTCAGGGCATTACTGTCCGTGAAGAAAATTATACTGCGAGATTGGAAAAGTGAGCAAGCCCCCTTGACCTCTGCATGGCTAAAGGATATGCATTGAAAGTCCTCAATTTAGAGGGTGATTTTGGACATGAATAAGAAAATAAACCTCTATGAATGAATCTGGGGGAGATTTATGGAGTTATAATAATTTAACTACTATTTGTACATGAAGTTTGAGTAGTTGCACCAATGTCGTTGACTAGAGGTATAGATGTATATGAATTTAGTAGAGTACACGTTGAAAGGAATAGGGTTTTCTTTTATGTTGTAAATAGTTGAACTGTCAATGTAGAAGTGAGGGTAGGGGGATGGAGGTGGGGTTGCATATTTGTTTGTAAAATGTTTTGACTGTCATGTGCAATGTATTTCTGAATAATATGTGAGTACAAAAAACAACCATTCTGTAGTGGGAGACTGCTTTTGAAGGCCTTGACGAATAGAACCATCTGAAATATTTCTTAATGTAAAGTGGGTCTGGTCATATAAGGCTTTTTGGGCTAAAGTCAGGAGCTTAAACTTAACTTGATCTGTGATTTTACCAGGAGCCAATGTCGTTTTTTCAAAACAGGGGTAATGTGATCTTGCCTAAGAGAACCTGTCAAAATACAAGCAGCCGTGTTCTGGATCACTTGGAGTTTATGTAACAAGGATATTGTTGCCCCTGCATATAAAATGTTACAGTAATCTAGATGAGTGATAACGATGGCACATGCGATAATAGCAGAATACTTTTCTGAAAGGAGTGGGCAGATCTTTCTCAGCATCATCCATTGGTAATGAGGAGCTGTTGACTTTATTTATATAAGAAATAGATGAAAGGGAGGAGTCCATGAGGACTCCCAGTATTTTGACTTGGGTTTGCATTCTGATCCCATGGCCAGCTAACGTAACATTGGGGTAGGTATTAGGGGCCTTAGCCAGTTTTAAAGGTAGGGCCACCGGCAAGATCTCACTCTTGTCTCCATTCAGGCCCAACCTATTTTCTGACATCCAGCATTCGATTGCAGCAAACACATTTTGGATATGTGGCATATTAGTGACCGGATTCAGGCCGAGTTGGAATACTAGCTGGATATCATCGGCGTAGTTCTGGGACAGAACTTCATGCTCCTAGAGGAGATCATGTAGCGGTTTTAGGTAGCTATTAAACAGAATAGGAGAGATGCACGATCCCTGGAGAACATAACGGTGTACTAGTTCATCCTGAGACATATGATTGTTTATAATAATAGGTGGCATTCTGTTACCGAGAAAGGAACCAGTCCAAATGGCTGATTTAGCTGACACTCAGGCGACACCTGTGACCCGCTGTAGCAAGATAGCATGATTGATGGTATCGAAAGCCGCAGGGAGGTCATAGAGCATTGAAAGGCCTACCTGGCTGCGGTCCATAATCTGCAGAAATGAGTCCTGAATATTCACCGGAGCTAGCTCAGTACCTCTACCTGGTTGAAACCATGTTTGGTAGTCACCCACCAGGGAGGACTTCAATGAAGTCTAGAAGTTAATGAGTAGCAACATGATCCAAGATTTTCAGGTGGACTGGCATGTTGGTTATAGGGCGGTCACTGGAACATTCCTTCCAGTTAGGTCAAGGTTTCTTCAGGAGGGGGATCACCCAGGCTTGTCTTAGGATTTCAAGAACATTACTTTGGGCGAATGGTGTATTGATAAATGTATTGCTCAGGGGGAACAGCAAATCTGCGGAGGAATCCAGATGTCAATTTGTAGGTTTTAAGGAAGCCAAAAAGGATGTAGTATCCTCCACAGAGGTACTGTAAAAATCAAAATGGTGTTAGACCTCCGATCTAAAGGAAAGCCGGTTACTACAGCCAATTTGGATATACAATGGTTAGAGATAACAGGTGATGGCATTTCAACCATCTGAAACCCCGCAATGACAACACCAGCTCCTGCACTGAAAACATAGTGGTAGCAATTCTGAATACCAGAAAGTCTTTTATAGACTTCCTTCCCCTGGCCTGGACTCAGTTTGCCTCATCCAATCAGAGGATGGTGAGGTCTTCAAAGCTAAGAGTAAGAATCATAGACAGTGTCTCTGAGCTGGGTGCTGAGGAGAGGAGTTTGCTGGCAAAGCTGGAGAGCAGTAGAGAAGCAGAGCCCCTTGAAATCAGAAGAGGGGTGTGCTCCATTGAGGGGGAGAAGAGTCTCATGATCCCCAGAAGAAAGGTTTGCACAAATGAGGGTGGGGCAGTCCCATTGAACCTCACAAGAGAGGTGTGGTCTAATGAGGGGAGAAGAGCCCCTCAAATCATAAAAGAGGGGTGTGCTCCATTGAAGGAAACGCAAGCCCCTGGAACCCAGAAGAGGGGTGGGTTCCAGTGAGAAAGAGGAGAGCCCCTGGAACCACATAAGAAAGTGTACTCCAGTGAGGGGAAGAGGAGCCACTGGAATATAGAAAAGGGGTTTGCTCCAGTGAGGGAGAGGCGAGTCCCTGGAACTCAGAAGTGGGGTTGGCTCCAGGGAGAATAAGGAGCATATGGATCCTCAGAAGAGGGGTGTGTTCCAGTGAGGGGGACGAGAGCTCTGTGAATCTGCACCCAGTAGGGGGGGGTGTTCCAGTGAAAAAGAAGAGCATTCCTTTAAGCCCAGAAGGTGGGGGCTACTCCAGTGAGGAGAGTCCCCTGAGACCAGAAGAAAGAGATAGTCCAGAGACCCCTAATCCAAGATGGGGGATGAAATGTAATAAGAAAGAGAGTGACTTTGAACCCAGAAGAAGGGATGGGTAATTGAAGAGGTAAGCCCTCCTAGCTCCAGAAGAGGGGATGAGGGGATGTGCTCCTAGCCCAAACATATATATATATATATATATATATATATATATTAAAAAAAAAACAAAAGGCTGCACTCTTCCGTCATCTTCACAATAAACACTGACTCCTGGGTTCTCCGTACAAAGCCCTTTAATAGAATGTTGGTGGACAAAGAGGGACAGAGAAAGACACAGCACATTTCACCCTTAAGGGCTTCGTCAGATCGTCTAGAACAAAATGTTACTTTGTGTATTTACATAGTGTTTTTGTGCTGAGTGCATTTTCCATTTCAATTGTCTAGTGCATAGTGAGTTTGTTTAGTTGAACTGATGCCATCCACTATGTTGGAACGTGTCTTTAGTATTGAACAGTCAATTGGCTGTCGATTTTATTTGCACTGCAGATTGGTGAAAAAACCTGCTGTGCCGCATACTATGTGTCCACATAGTTATACACCGAGAAAGTTATGGTGCGTTTACAAAGTTTTGAAAAAACCCTTTCACCTGAAATGTGAAAATAGGAACATCCATTGGAGCCAAGTCACACACTCTACAGCGCCCTAGTAGCCATTGCTGGAAGTTCACCTCAAGTTCAGAGCTTTAACAGCAAGGCATTGTGGGTATGCAAATTAGCCCAAACACAAACCCTTTTCTCTAGGAAAATATCCTTGTATAAGAGGGCAGTGCTACTTATACATAGATTAAGCACTAAAAAATGACAATAACAGAGTTAATCATCATGTACACATATTAATTGTGTGTTTGAGGCCTGCTTATTGCCCCATGTATGTGCACTATGAGCTCAGATTAAACTCTAAGCAAAGTACTTTAAGAACATATAAAAAGGTTAATGTGTAGATATATAGCACCTTTTACATTTTGGAAATTCTCATTGTCAGTAAGAACAAAAAACTAGCCTAATCATGTCAGTAAACAAAAACAAGTGGCCGGAATATGTGATGCCATTAGTGCTGCCATCAATGACATTTGTGATGTCATCTTTGATGTCCTGGGTGTTAGTCTTAGCAGTGCACGGTGGTGGTGTGAGTTATGGTTGCTTAGCTTACCATAACTAGTGGATTTCTAGGGGGTTTCGGTTTTACTTGTAACCATAATGTCCCTTTAACAAAGTTTTTTCATTGAATTTCATAGGTTTTTATTAGTGCACCTTAACCCTAATGTCCCTCTAACAAAGATTTTTCACTGAATTTCATAGGTTTTTATTAGTGCGACTTAACCATAGCGCCCTTTTAACAATGATTTTTCTGTGAATTTCATGGATTTTTACGAGAGCACCCTAAACTTAGTAATATCGTACTTTCCCCAATTTAGCAACATGATTGTCCAATTTAGAACGTTTTGCCTTAAATCTCTGCCATTCCCCACCTTCTAGCATAATTTCTAACACTTCTATACAGTTTTTGCAACTTTTCCCACTGTTTTTGTGTTCATCGACGTTCACAAATGTCTGACGTAATCACAGACTTTCCGGCCAATGCCACCACCCTTGTGTGCGTGGCATGATAACGTGTTCGTGAACGCGTCCGCACTTCGCGAATGGGTCCGTGCTTCGCGAACAATTCATAACTGCATTTTTCAGCTCATCTAGGAACTTGGAAGCTCAAACTTTACCCTTGCACAGCTCCTACACCTATTCTTTTCACATTACCCATTAACATCTAGTACACAGCACATACTTTCAAGTACAATTACAAATAAAATTAAGAGGGATCACTCATTAAAAAGTGTGTACAAACGTACAAAATACAAGAGGCACCTTGAAATATATATGCCAAGCATGTTGACTTCGCAATGTATCCTTTACTATGAAGTACAATTCCAAATACAATCACTACCAGTAATCACTTATAAAACTGTGTACAAATATAAAGGATATACACAAGACATCTTCCAATATACATGACAGCCACGTTCACTTCAGAAGGCATCCTTTACTGTGAAGTGCAATTCCAAATACAATTGCAATTTGGGTTCATTGGGGCAAATATGTATGAAATAACAAACTTTGGCTAAGCCAATAGTTTTGGCATTTGCAGTGGTTCAGTGGCAAATAAACGGTCGTAGAACCAGTAACTCATGAAGGGGGAAAACAAGCATTGGCAAAGCCAATCGTTTGCAGCATTGCAGTTGTTCATTGCCAAAAAGTAATAGCTTTGCTTACCATGACCAATCACTAAATCATAATTGAACATTGGCACAGCTAATAGTTTCGTCATTTTCAGTTGTTCATTGACAAACAACTGGTTGTGCCTTCAATTACTATGACTAATGACACATACTTATTTATGAAATAACAAGCATTGGCAACAGCAAATAGTTTTGCCATTTCGAGTTGTTGAAATACAAACGGTCATAGCTTCAATTACTAAGACCGATCACTCGTTAAAAATGTAAAAATAAAATGTACAAAATAAACATTAGCAAAACCTTTGCCATTTTTACTTGTTCATTGACAAATAAAGCGTTGTAGATTCAATTAGTACAATCAATCACTCATGTAAAAATGTATGAAACAAAGAGCATTGCTGAAGTCAAAACGTTTTTCATTTGTACTTGTTCATTGAAAAACAAATAGGCAGGGCTTCACTTACTTTGAGCAAACACGTGTGTAAAAATATGTTTAAAAACAAGCAATGGGAAAGCCAATAATTGTGTTGATTGCAGTTGCTCATTGACAAACAAATGTTCATAGCTTCAATTACTATGAACAATCACACATTTAAAAATATATGAAGAAGCATTGGCAAAGCAAATAATGTTGACATTTGTAGAGGTTCATTGACAAAAAAAAGTTTGTATCTTCAATTACTATGAGCAATCACAAATATAAAAATGGATGAAATAAAATACATTGGCAATGCCAAAAATGTTGACAGGTTGTACTTGTACATTGGCAAATAAAAGGGACATAGATACAATTACTATGACCAATCACTTTTGTAAAAAAGTACAAAAGCATTGACAAGGGCAATACTTTACGACCAATAACTCAGTAAAAAGTATGAAATAAGCTTTGGTGAAGACAATAGTTCTGGCTTTTCTAGTTGTTCATTGACAAATGGATGAGACTTTGTGTCTCATTTTGTATGCCACACAATATCCTGCCACAAAACATGTTAACATCTAGCTACTCTGAAAGGGTAAGTAATCAAGACCAAGTAGAAATAAATTCGGGAATTGTTTTTAAAATCAAGGTTACTATCTACTTGAAAATTAAAGTATACCAATGTTGTAAATACCAACACATTTTTAACACATTATTAACCATAAAAGTAACAACAACCGTAAATATAACATATAACAGAAAGCCACTATATTAAAAACACAAAATTGCTGGAGCCTTAACTCACCCTCACAAATAAAAAAAGTCACGCAATCACATAACTATAACTTTGGAACACACAACTGGCATAATAAGCATGCAATACATTTGAAATGTACACCATATTACCATTTAACTAAATGCAAATAATATCCACTTTATACCAAATGACCTCAAAACATATACCCGCAAACACAACTTACACTAAATTGCTTCAGCACACACACCCACAATTACCAAACTCACTAGCTCACAACACAGAGGGGGTCATTATAAGGAGGGCGTTCAGGGATACCGGGCACCGGTGCCGGTAATCCCTTACCGCCCTACTACAAGGTCCCTTAGCGGGTCCTGCCAGTAACGGCTGGTCTGACCAGCCGTTATGGACGGGACCCGCTAAGGGACCAGGGTGCAAATAACGGGCTTGACATTCACGAGCCCGTTATTTGTGCCCTCCCCATTCCAATTGCGCCCTATGGGGGCTCCAATGGGAATGGGGAATGGCATTTTCAATGGGGATTTACCGGTCCTGCAAAGGTCGGACTACACCGGTAATTCCCCATTGAACTATACCGGTGCCGGACCCGTTATTGGTGGCAGTCATGGCGCAAATAGCACCATGACTACCACCAACCTCGGAATGAGGGCCATTGTCTATCATCTTGCGCCTTGAAACACTTGTGTATAGGCGCATTATAAATAACCTATCAATCAATCAACGATGTTTCACAACAAAATACAACGAGCATATACGGTCTAATGACAAACAAGCAGACATACAGAAGCCATATACACCAAAACACAAAATACTATTAATTCATGAACACATTCGCACAGCAACACAAACAAAAACAACAGAGAGCGAGTTAAGTTCTTACAATATTGGTTTTAATGTGGTTTTATTTAATATGCTGTTTACTCTTAATGTTACTTTCATGTTTAATAATATCTTAAACATTATCATTGATATTTCCAATGACTAGTAATCTTAACTTTTTTCAATTGTATATACATTTTATAGTTACTTTCCTATATGGATTTATATTTGTGACTGTGGCAATCCTGAGATCTTTGTCGTGGCCTGTTTCTAGCTGCCCGGTCTTGTGAAATATATTACAAATACATTATCAAGTACACTGACCATATGATTTGTATTGAGGAGTGTTAAGATTACATTTGCATTGCTATATTGAAACCATGGGAATTACTCGGCAGTGGCATGGACAGGGAGTGTTATTAGGAGAAAGTCCACCCGGATTCTCCTGGGAAAACCCATGTTCAACAAAGCTGATGAGGAAATGTGCATCTTTAATGCCCACATGTGAGACTGTGCTTGTGCAATTAATGCAGGGACTTGCAGAACATAATTTGACAGCTTGTTGCAGTGTACTTGTACAAAGAATAGTGTGTATGTCGGAGCTGGGTGAGAAAAGTGGACAGTCGTTTGTCTGGATTACTAGCTTCAAATTTGTATCATTCATTTTGCTTACAGATAACTGTTTTCGGCACTTTCCCCTTTTCCCTGGCTCTCCCTAGGCTCTTCTTAAGCTGTCCTGTTATTCTAGTTAGACAATCAATAAAAAAAGTACATTTTGCAAAAGAATTAATTTAGTCCTCTAAAAGGCTTACCCTTTGGCCTATTTGAGGATGTACACAATGAAAAATGACCAATTTAATAAATTATTGTATATGGGTATGTGCCACATATATATATATGGACAAAGCCTACCCTGTAGTGCAATTTTGGCTACACAACTGCAGTTGAGTCTAATAAGAACATGCATTCATAGCTACAGCATTGTTTTTGTGTATTTGCGTCCATTTGCACTTGCATGTGTCAGAATTTGAGGCACTCTCACGCAATACTGTAAATGTTGTTCTACTTATGCATGGGCACTCTTTTAGTAGAAGATGTATAGACTATCTAGCAAAGAACACTTTCCACTGATGCTCCTGAACAGGTTGACATCATACTCCCTGTTTCAAACACTGTGGACCCACAAAACAGTACAGGGAAGATGCAAGCCTGGGGCTTGATAGGACACGGCAGAGCCAAACTCCTTCTTCATGGGAGCACTGCCACCATATTATTAAAAGAAAACGTATGAGCAAAACTTGCATTTGGAATATGAGAAAGTTATTGAAGAGTGCAGTTCTGCATGCAGTGTGGGGATATTTCAGGAGGATAGCCAATCGTCTGAGAAATGTGCTGAGGCGTTACCTATACAGTGCACACATATCATAAAGGAAAAAAGAACCACACAGAGAGAGCATCAAAGATGAGCGAGAAACTCCGTAATGATGAAGCAGTAAAAGAACAGCAGGCACCACACAAACAAGCACAGTTGTTTGCCACATCCATTTAACAACGTAACGATATGATTGCATTAAACAGAAATGCAGACGAATTGTCAAATCATAACCTGAGAGCCTGCAGCACAACCTACAAGAACCACTTGATAACTGCACAACAACTGGCAATGCACAGCCATTAGCAAGTCTTAGGGGCAGCCTGGCTAGGTAAACTGCTTCCTTCTTGCAATTCAAGAAAGATATGAGTGGCACTTCTTTGGATACAAAAAAATGCAGTGACTGTCAATAGTCACTCCACTGCCGCATTAACTTCACTTCTGCAAAAATAGGAGGAAGAGTACCATTTGTGCAAAAGGAATAGGGACATAATTTCACTGAAATGCCAGGGGTGGCGGAAGTGACATCACAAGACCCTTGACCTCCGATGACATCTCAGGAAGTGATATAATTTCACCCCACCCCAAAGTGACATCACAGGAAGCGATGGAACACAACCTTTCACCCCTTCACAAAACAGGAAGTGGCATCACATAGCATTGTTCCTATGTACACTACGATAAATATGGTTACGATATCACTGTAATGTGATATACATTTCATACAAAAATGCATTACCATATGTATCGTTAATATCAGTGTGTATAGGCCCATATTACCGATTTCTTGCCACAAAAATTCATCAAATGGATTGTTCTATTTTTAGGGGAGTCCCTGCAACCCCCCCCGACCACCCTCCCGCTTCACAGCTATTTACAACCTATTCCCCACCCTCTACCCCTTATATCCTTTTACCCCACCTCCATATTTTGCAATGAGTTTTTGGAGCAAATAATCAGCTGCAAAAGACGGCCAATGAATGAACGTCATACCGTTCTGCAGTATAAAACAGCTGTGCACCAAACTGGGGAGGATGGCGTGACATTGAGGAATTATAAGCTCTGAAGTGCACATGTGCAACAAGCAGTGCATTTTCTTATTCCTGCAAATATGTTCTCGTTCCCATGCAGGCACCAGTCAAATTAATGTACAGTCTAAGGCCCTGCTCACGTTAGGATTATAAGCAATTCTGTAAAATTAGCTATGAAGAAAGAATAGCCTTCCTTTTAAAGCTGGTGACATATGTGGCATCAGGGCTCATCAGAGAAATGGGCATTGCCTATTGCCCAATTGTGATGAAATAAGTACACGAATGAGCAGTGGCTAAGCCACATACACATCCCTCATCCTACTTCAAAACTACATTTAGGGGGCCGGGCTGTGCTCTTAATAGGGGTGTGAATGTGATAACAGTAGCAACCCAACAAGCAATAGTATAACAGTGCAAAATAAAGGAATGTCAAATCAAGGTCCTGTACAAATACATATACTTTAAAAAAACAAAGCATATGCAAAAACCGTACTATAAAAACACTAATCCAGGGGGGAGCAGGTATCTAGTCAGGTTCAAGATGAAGCTTCTTGCAGTTCGATACGGCCCTGATACGGGTCAATGAGGCCAACAGGGTCAGTTCGACATTGGAGCTTGGGTTAATTACGAAGACTCTGGTAGTTCGAGGCGCTGTTCGATACATGGCGACTTGAAGACTTAGTTAGCAACAAGCTTCCTGTTCGAGCTGGAGCATGCGAAGCGCTCAGCTGATGAGGTGCAGTGGCAAACTGGTTCAAGGAGCAGCAAGAGTGGGTTGAAGAGATTTGAAGTGCAAAAGCCGCACCTCAGATCCTGGTAGTTCAAAGGTGTTTGAATATGGTTGACGATGGTTCTATGGTGGTTCAATGTTGTACAATACAGCAAACTAGCAACTTTGGGCTCAGGGGCAAGATTGGCCCTCGTTCTCTTCACTTCCAAACTAGTGGAAGTCAGCCAGCACCTGCAAGAGTCCTTTATCTCCAGCGTGGAGCATGGGTACCAGTGCAGCGGGCAAAAAGAAACAGTTCTTACTCCAACCGCTGGTCACCCCAAACGTGCCCTGAGGATGACTAGGGAGCAGAGCTTGCCTATGCCTTGGAACACCTTCTTTCAGCTAATAACTGGAGGCCTTTGGAAAGAACTGCTCTCCCAGCAGGGCCCAAAGAAATTCTTCTTAAAGTCCTGTTGCTCCAAAATAAATCAAGGAAGGAGTGGGAGAACCCTTCCTTATAACGGCAAAAGACCATCCATTACTGGAAAAAAGCAAGCCTGTTTTAAGGGGTCCAATCCCTGTTAAGGTTGGAGTTCATCCTTCTTTGCCCTGTCTTAGTTTTTCTGAGGCAGTGGGCCTCATTACAACCCAGGCGTTAAGGGGTTAACGGCACCGTAAAAGGTGTCGGCGCCGTTAAACCCTTAACGCCTGATTACAAGGTCCCTTTGTGGGTTGCACTTTAACACCTGCTTTTAGCAGGCGTTAAAAAACCAACCCGCAAAGTGACCTAGGAGCTAATTACGGCACCTTAATTTACGGTGCCGTAATTAGTGCCTTCCCCAGTCCCATTGAGCCCTATGGGGCAAAAATGGGAATGGGGAAGGGCCATGGCGGCATGGGGAATTACTAATGGTTTAGCGCCGGGGTTGTAATGAAGGCCAGTATCTGTTATACCTGGCCTAGGCCTATTCACACACAGAATGACGCAAGGACACAAGGCATGTCTTTACTGCAGGGGTTGAATGAATGGCGCCTCGCCTCTATGGAAAATACTCAATGAAGCATTCCAAACGCATTCATGCCTGTGTTGTGAACAGTGATTATTAAATACTTCCGGAATATGTGCATGCATCAACTCCTTCCAGTTTTAGATGTGCAGGCTGCCTAGCACCCTTCTACTTGCAGCTGATCTGTAGGGACGAGTGGGGTTAGGGGTTCCTCCCTGGCCTGGGGGAAAGCAATGCACACTCAGGTCAGGGTCACAAACAACAGGGCGACATATATTCGGTATATGTTCTTCTTATTTTGCAGGTTGTGCCTTTTGAAGGAATTGGGCCCCAACCACAATGAAGAAAGTCCTCCCATAGAGTGGTTCAGGAGCGGGTGAAGAGAGGGGAGGGAGGTCATTCCCTCTCTCACACCTGGGGGAAAGGAATGTGCACCCTTACCCAGGCCAGGGGTCACAAACAGCTGGCTTACCCAAATCTGCAGGTTGCGCCTCGTGTAGAAATTGGGTCTTAACCCCAACAAAGAAAGTCCTCCCAAAGAGTGGGCTAAGAATGGGTGAAGAGGGGGTGCTCTGGGTTTGAACTAGCTTCTTTGTGTACCATGAGTTCATGTGCTTCACACACTGAGACAGAATATGATATCAAAGCAAGACTGAAACAAAATTCAGGTTCTTACGGTGTGAACAATCAGCCACAGCTCATAATGGTCGATTAACAATATGTCCTTCTGTCTGGTTACTGCAACTACTTATCACACACTAAGGGCCCGATTCATAGAAATGTGCGTAGAAATCCTGCAAGGGCCGCACACTGAGAAGGACACTGCGTGTGCCTGCGTGCAGAAAGAAAAATGCGTGCACTGGGTATTCATGGAATTCACAGCATTAAGTAACCGTATTCTAAAGTCGCATCCGGAACGCCCACGATACGCCCGCACGCAAAGCATGAACAGCCAGAAGAGCTACCTTTGTGCGCTCCCCGTGCGCAAATACATGCACCCTTCAAACAGTGCATGGGGTCCCCGTAAGCAGGCCTGCGACTCGGGGACCCTGCGTGGGGTCCCCCGTAACTGTATCCGGCACCCCGACAACATGTTTATGAAAAATCGTAACTCAGTAATAACTCAGGAAATCTGCATGTGAACCCCTGTAAAACGTTCCTGCACCCCGCTACACTGCTTACGCGCGATCCCCGATTGAGTACATGCACTCCGAAATCTGACATGCAACCCCACCTGTGCGCTGAAAATCCTACACACAAGTGTACCTATGCCTGCCTTTGTGTGGCGGATCGTATGAAGGACTTGCATGGCCATTTCCCAGCCGAGACGTTGTGTGATCGAATCCATGAATACACCTCGTTCCGCGAAATCGTTTTTTCACAAGTTCTTCCCCATTTTTGGTGTTGCACCCCCTTCCCAGCCCTCTGCGCAAGCCACACCCACGCTCTGCTTGGGGCCTCGCACAAGGCCTTCAATGGCTCGCACAGACATGCCAAGCCAGCACAAACACCACGCTAGTCCAGGAAAAGTACTGTGCATTCGATTCCATGAATCGACAAAGGCGGATTTGCGCGCATTTGCACGTGCAAGTATCCTATTTTCTGCACAGATAATTTCATGAATCGGGCCCTAATTGAACTCTTTCCCATATAAAGAACATTAAGTTACATCACTCACAAATTACATCCACAGCTTTGTAAGAGCGTCTATCACTTGATTGGACTGCTCCAAGAGAGCAGTCATAAACGCCAATGAAATGCTACTTATTCTGGAGGAAATATAGGACAGCGTGCAGGTTTGCAAAGCCAGGGCCTGCATCAGGTGACCCCTGAGTCAAAGACAGGTGACTGACTGTTTCTTTCCATCTCACAGAGCAGGAACTGTAATGGATACGGCTGTATAATTATGCAAGGAAACCCTTTCAGTCAGTCTTTCTCTTTTTACGATGAGGTCACACAGAGCATGTGGTTCTCCTCTTGCACAATAACACATATAGTCCATTCTTTCTGTCTCTGGCGGTTAAGCACAGAATCGGCTAACGGTCTGGTGTGGTGAATACAACTGGTGAGACAGTGGACGAGATCTTTCACTGTTCTCTTTGTTTTGAGTCTGTGGCAGCACTTCCTACGAAGAACAGTTGTAATTCTGGTGTGTTGTAATTTAGACTGGTGTGTTGTAATTTAGAGCAGGACGTTTCTGCGGGGCTCATGCTCTGTTAAATCGAAATTTGGTGGCGGGGACCCGTTACGTTTACACTGTAATTTAAGTGGGACCCGCCGCCAAATTTTCGTCATTTGCACGGCGGGGTGCACATGAAAAGTCACATTTGCACTCCACTGTGCAAGTATGTCAGGCAGCATTTAAATTTCATTGTGAGCACTGCTTGCCATGCTCGCATGCCATGATGCTCACAATTTAAATGAAACCCTCCCTGACATGAGGGTTTAATTTCAACTGGGAATGCTGCTTGCCAGGCACGCATAGTAAGCTGTGTTCCCAATTGGAATGAAACCGGATCGCCAGCATGAAAACCCATGCCGGTGCAAATGCTGAAGCATTTGTATGGCAGAGAGTTAGCCAGCGGTGGAAGCTGAGTTGCGTTCTGCCACTCCTCCCCGCCATACAACTGAATGAAAATGAGGCGTGGCGTCAATGTAAGGCATTAAAACGGCTTTACGGAACATGAGCCCTGCCCTGAGCGTGCATGTTTAAAGCATATTCATCGCACTATTACCACATCTTGGGATCAAGTACTTTCCCAGCAAAGGGGGCACAGAAACTGAAGAGGACTGTGAAAGTATCCACGCGGACATCCTATCCGGTTCTTCTGCGGTGCCTGCTGCCTGACATTGCCCCGCCTGAATTGTTCAGTTTCCTCTCTCCTCAGTGTGTTTGCTCTCCAGCTCACCTTAGCTGTCATGTATAATGAATAGGAGTGAAGCCGGAGGTGTGTGTGGCTTCTGGGGGGGCATCTGCGGGGATGGGGAGCTGTGCTCGGAGGCTCACTGGACACTGCTTCGCTAGCAAAGGATGAGATCATAGAGTGTGAGGCACTCAATGCCTTGTGTCTGTGTGGGAGCTCACCTGTGCATTTGAACCAAGCACACTTCGTGAGGATGCATAAAGCCCCTCAGTAGTCTAAGCACATCCCCTGCCAGATCAGCACACCCCTCATGCTTTGAGACTGCCCCTTTTTGGTTCAACCAGCGGACCCCACGCAGGTTGTCTTGGGGCTTCCCGGGCTGTGCAGTGAGGATGGGCCTCCGCAATATAGATGTGGTAATAAGGCCGGGGTCTGCCTCCCCGCCCCAACAAAGGAGAGGCATTTCATTTCATCAGACCATTTTCTTTAGCATGACCAGGCCATCCTTTGCTGTACAGTTTTAACTGAAATGTTAAGACACAATTCAGCCAAATGTCCCCCATTCTGGTAAGATAATGCAAAAGGACGCCATCCCAAAAATAACTCCTGAGTATTACTGCTGGACTTCCAAGACACACTACAAAAGAGCCTGCGTGACAAGGGCACCTGCAGCTTGTTGTGTTAATGTGCCAAAAAAGAAAAACATTGGTGTGTGTCCAAAAAGCAGACATTATTATTTTTTTTATTTTTTTTATTTGTGTTTAATCAAAAAGATTTTTTACAAAAAGAATCACATGAAAACAAATTCTCAATGAAAAATGCTTATCGTGTCATGAAACAGAGCAAAGTTCAAAGTCTGTGGACAGTTTTGCTAGCATGCTAACTAACTAGGCGGGTCCTGTGAAAGTAGAGCCGTGTTTATGTAATTCAAGATGTTAGAAGTTGCCAATTGCCAGCTTGTTCTGTCCCCGCCTATTAGTTTAGCCCAGCAGTTTTCTTGGTCACTTAATACAAAGTCACTCATAGTATCTGGTAAGTACTGCGCTCTTAGGCCTTGAGTGCCCGAGCATGCCAAGATCAAATGCCGAATTGTCTCTGTTGCAACTTGATCAGTGCAGAGGCGGCATTCTTTTGTTGGTGAGTTACCTCTAATAGCCAGGATTTCGTTTGTTAATAAGAGGTTCAGTCTTGCTCTCATGAGCAGATCACGAGCCCGTCTTGACGGGAACTTTTTAATATAAGGTTGTACTTCATTGAATCTCCTTGTGTTGGGAGGCAAGTGTTGAGTCAATTTGTTGTTTGATGCTATTTCTCTTGTTCTTATCCAGTCCAGTTCTTTCAATTTTTTCTGGATTTTAGTTGGAATTGCGAACAAGGTTTCCTCATCACTTTCAACTGATGCTAAAGTATCTTGATTCGAAGAGAACCAGGCAGTTAATGTTTTGTTGGTACCTTTCTCTGCTTCTTTCAGTATCAGGTTGTATATTGAGTGGTCTTCTGACATTTTACATTTCCTAAATAGCATCAAAGAGTTTATTTTTACTATGCCTCCCAAGGACAGCAAGCTTAGTTCTTGTCTTATCACTGCCAAAAAGCAGACATTATGGAGATGAGCTCAGAGTTTTAAACAGAAATCTGGTTTTCTTTTTGATTCAATTCCTTGGTTTTGAAGATCAGATTGTGAACTGGCTTGTGTGAAGCTTTAAGGCCAGGTGCACTTATCAGTAGCTCTGCAACATTTTAAATAATACAAGCTAATAATATATGAATCGCCAACTCAATGGTCTTCATTCTATTTACGGTGTAAAGATGAATAAAGAGGTGTCAATGCCAGAATTTTAACATATGCATGTGTTCTCTTCTGCCTCTGCATCATGGAACTGCTGAGTACAAACATTCTCAAGCCTGTTAAAGCTATTTATGCAGAAACATCACTATCCACTTTTCTCGCCTAACAGCACTGCTTGATGAAATTAAAAATAGGTTGATACAGAGCTCTCAACATATGGTCTACAAGATCTGGCATTAATAGGGCATTATATTTTGCACTATTGAACACATTAAGAATGCACGACTACATGTACCAGAATGCAATATGATGCAAGCCGAAAAGCCAGGACTGGTTGATTTCAGACCTGAGATCAAAGTAAAGAGACATGCTGGCACTACGAAAAAGTTACTCACTATA
This sequence comes from Ambystoma mexicanum, assembly GCF_040938575.1. Classification (NCBI taxonomy): domain Eukaryota; kingdom Metazoa; phylum Chordata; class Amphibia; order Caudata; family Ambystomatidae; genus Ambystoma; species Ambystoma mexicanum. The sequence goes on from NC_090927.1 coordinate 455,045,394, forward strand.
TATTTCCAGCTTAGGTAGGAGCAGGAGTCGCTCACTAAGTAGGCCGCCGCTGAAAGTGCTTTTAAAACCGTGACTATTTCACAGGCTCTTCTGGATTGTGTTGAAGTCTGAAGACACTCTGACATACCCGTCCCGTCCTTCCCTCCACACTCTTGGGACCTCCCACAAAATGGGGGACGGACGGGACCAGAGCATCATGCAAACCATCATGGAATTTGAATTTTCTGGTTCATTAAAGAACAAGCGCCCCCGACAGATGCCCCTATGTGGAAGCTCCTCTGGGTATCTCGCCCAACTGTCAGCCCCTTTCTCCATGTCTACATCAGATGGCACAGAGCTTTGAAACAGCAACTGTAGCTGTGTCTTTTTGCACCTAAATAGTTCTCTTTTTGAAGGTGACACATGCCCAGCGGGTACCGTCAGTGTGGTAGGTGCCCAGGGAGCCTCTCCTTCACATACCTGCACAATTTACATTTATTTTGCCTGGGTAGGTCCCACGCGTGGCAGACTAGCACACTGGGAGGTGGCCTTCGGCAATTTGCTCCCAGAGAAAGACAAAGAGATCATTACGTCCAGTGGCAAGAAACCGACAAAGGTAAGTGATGTTGTCAATTCAGCACTTGCAGAGTTTAATAAAACAAGTGAAATACACATGTTGCAGCAATGAAATCCAGGAGACAAGAGCATATGTCTAACTGCTTTAATTATCACAGAAGAACAGGCCCCCGAGGCGGGAACCCTGCCTCTTACTTATAGCGTGGGCTGCAACCCACAACAATCATGAAAAGGGGATAGGTAGGAGCCTGACCTCTGTGTCCTGCCGTGTTATGGACATAGAGAGAGGACGCTACATCTCCCCTTGGCTCAGTAAATTACTTGGGGTGCTTAACCCATTTCTTCAATCCACCTGGACGACTTGCGAACCACCATTCTGGAAGGGCTTCGTAGGGGAGGAGTGCCGCTAGTGTTGCGATCACTCTGCCTGTCTGTGTATACATCGCCATCCATGAACTCCGAGTCTGCATCAAACGAGTCCTCACAATTTTTTGAGTCATCTTTCATATGGGTCAACTCACCATCAAATGATCAGAAGAATGAGGAGTTTCTGGTTACAGTGCCGGTGTGGCTGGCAGTGGTTACCATGATACCTTGGATGTGGGTCACTGTCATGGGTTCTGGTTCGAAGGCAGGGACTTCCTTGGAGTCTTGTGCTTGACGTACCAGTACTTGATCCCTATCTGAAAGTTACTGTTCTTTGCCTTCCGTCTGTGATCAGCATATTCTTTCATTTTCCCTTTATTTTCATGATCTTGTGCTCTGGCCTGGTTTGCACTGTTGTCCGATGGTATGCTGTTGGGATTGTGTGGAAGGATGGACATATTCCCATGGAACTGTGCAGCGTGTTCCTGTAGTCCCGGAGTAGTGTGCAGATGGCCTGCATGAACGATCCCTTGGTAATCAAACAGATTTGGAGAGTCTGTTTTAGATTGGCCATGAATCTCTCTACTGTTCCGTTGGCTTGAGGCCAGAGAGGTGTGATTTTGCCGTGCTGGAAGCCAAGATGTTCTGCAAACATAGCGAAGTCATGCCCGCTAAACGCGGGTCCATTATCGGACTTCACAATGGTGGGAATTCCATAATCAGCAAAGGTTTTGTCTATCGCTGGAATAACCGACTGGGAACTCGACTGGGAACTCGTGGAGTGGATCAAGTGCATTTTGGGAAATCTGGACACCTCGTCCATTATTAACAGTACGTAGTTGCCATTGGTGAGCGGACCAATCATGTTCACGGTAACCTCGTCCCACAACTGCAGTGGCATCGCTGTCATTTTGAGCGGTTCAGCTATACATTTCCCCAGTGTCTGTTCAAGTTTGTCATCTATCTGCGGGAACCATACTTTTGTTCTAAGCTGTCTCTTCAGCAATGCCACAGTGTCCCGTATGTGCGAGGTCAAGTACTTGGTTTTGTAAGCTTATAGGGATGACAATCCTGTTTTCCTTTTAGTAGTAGTCCTTCCAGGGAGACGGATAGAATGTGCCTTATGAGGCAGAATGTATGGGATAGAGTGTGCCTTATGAGGCAGAATGGCTGAAACTGTTTCTCTTCTGCGGCCGCGATGGGGGCTTTTCGTGCTCATTTGTTGTGATGCCACTTGCCGGATGTTATGCATTGTCTTACTGTTGTGAGTAGCTGGTCTTGCTTCGTGCCTTCCAGTATTTGCAGGAACGTGATTGATTTTGGCAGTGAGTTGCTCACAAGGTAATTTAAGTATTGGTTGGCCTTGATAGATTGTCTCTCATCTTAGGCAGGTAAAGGATATAGAGACAGGAAGTCAGCAGGATTGCTGTCTTTACCCAGACGATGTTTAATGGTGAACAAATAATCTTGTAAACGAAGTCCGCATCTTGCGATGCAAGGTGGCATCTTGGCCGATGGCTTGCTGTATATAGTTGTGAGGGCTTGATGGTCCGTAATGATGGTGACTGGTCGACTCTATAGGAAGAGGTGATAATGTTCACATGCCCATACAACAGCGAGGATCTCTTTCTCTGGCTGCGAATATGCACACTCGGCTGGATATAAACTGTGACTTGCATAGGCCACCATGCGTCTTGCTGGTGCTGGTGACGCACCTGGGTTTTATTTGCGCTAGTATTGCCGCAAGGCCAACGGGGCTAGCATCAACTGTCAGTTTGGCTTCTAGTTCAGGGTCGTAATAGGCCATGCATGAGGCATAGTGAACCAGGAGAAATCTTGCCCTGCCAGTGAGTAAACAGAGGGGCGTGCTGACTGATGCATCGTCCTGAATGTACCTGGTGCAATTACTTTCCATGCCTAGGAATGATCTGATGGCCTTCAACGAGGTTGGTGTGGGAGCTTCTACTAATGCTTGCACCTTGTCCTGGTCCAGTTGCAGACCTCTGTGCGAGAAGATGTGCCCAAAGTACTTGAGCATCGATTTGCTTAGCTCACACTTGTCAGCGATTAAGGTTAGGTTTGCATCTTCGAGTGCCATGCACACTCTCCTGAGCATCTCTTTGTGTGCTTGTTATGTCGCTACGAAAATTAGAATATCATCGCTATTGTTCAAGCAATGGGGAATGTGCTTAATGACCTGGTGTATCTTGTTTTGGCAAATCTCTGCAGTGGAGGATACCCCAAAACTGAGATGTTTATACCCGAAGAGCCCTAAATGTGTGGAGAAAGTGGTTATGTAACAAGAGTTGGGATGTAGTTTGAGCTGATGATAGCCTTTATTTAAGTCTAGCTTGGAAAAGACTTTAACCCCATGTAACAAATGCATCATATCAGTTATCCGGGGTGCCAAGTGCCTCTCCCTTTCTATCACCACATTAGTTGCCCTCATGTCCACGCAGACATGAATTCTTGTGTTGTTTTCCTTTTTTGGTACTGACACGATGGGAGACACCCAGGGGGTGCGTACCGATGCAGGTTCAATGATGTCCTCATCTAATGAAGACTGTATCTCGTCCTCCACGTGCTTCTGAATGTTGAGGGGTATTCTCCGGTAATGTTGCGCTATCGGTTGAATGTGGGTATTGATATGCAGCTTGATTTGTTTCCTTTAAATTTTCCGAGACTTTTGAACAGTGTCAGGAACATGTTTGTCATCATCTCTATTGGGCTGGTCGTGTATGCGCACATGATCTGCTACAGCACGTGCACGAGGCCCATCTGGATGGCCGAACGGAAGCTAAGGATGCTTCCACCTGGAACTTCACCATTTACTACGTATATCGTGACCTTCAGGCTCTTGTCCTTGTATGTGCACATAACCTTGAACATTCCCTTGCAGTCAAGCGGTGTATTTGTGCAATACGGATATATGTCAATGTCTGCCTTTTTTAGTTCCTTCTTGTAGTTGAGATACTTGTAGGTCTCTTTGTTGATGACATTAACCGTGGCTTCGGTGTCTATGAGGAATTCATGAATGTGCCCATTTATCTGTAACAGCAGAGTCAGGCTGCATTGGGTTGCTGTAAAGTTTCCTATGGCATGTACATAGCCTCTTTTCTGGTTTCCGCTCGATGACGATGAATCAGACTCATGCCGCCGTCTCTGCAACGCTTACAGATATCTTATTTTCTGTCGTGGCGCTCTTTTCTGTGAGTCACTCTTGTATCTTGACTGCCCAGCGTCACCTCCTCTGTCTTCATGTCACCTGTCCCTGTCAGCCGAATCCCTGGTTCTACTGTGCAAGCTGTGTCTGCTGGGCACTGGCGAACGCCATGGTCTTGGTCGAGGGGTTTGCCGCCTCAGATGATGGCTTTCCTGCCGTCTAGTGTCTCAGTTGCCGTCGGCTTTCTAAAAGAACTAGATGCTTTTGCACACCGATTGAAAATGGTTTTCACCTCTGCACTTGTCACATTTGTGTCCTACAGCTGGGCAGGGGCCGGTGTGCAGGAAATTGTAGCCACATCTGGGGAAATACCGCCCCATTCCAAGGTTGGCGGGGCGGTATTTCCCCATTTCACCATGGCCCTTCCCCATTCCCATTTTCGCCCCATAGGGCTCAATGGGACTGGGGAAGGCGTTAAGTACGGTACCGCAAATTGCGGTACAGTAATTAGCACTGAGGTCCCTTTGCGGAACCCTACTTTAACGGCTGGTAAAACCAGCCGTTAAGGTCGGGTCCCGGAAAGGGACCTCGTAATCAGGCGTTAAGGGTTTAACGGCGCCGACACCTTTTACGGCGCCGTTAAACCCTTAACACCAGGGTCGTAATGAGGCCCAATGTCTCTCACAATGGGGCCTAGCGAGTGCAACAGTATGCCTCTGAGGCGGCGTTCTTCCCTGACGCCTGTTGGATCAATGTAAATATTCAATTCATTGAGCCATCTGTTCCACCTTGGTGCCAAACTGCTTGTATCTGAAATGTCAAATGGTTGTATGGCCTGGAGGTGTAAGGATTCATGTCCTCCCTCCTCCCAGGGCGCAGGGATGCAAGGGGATGACCTTGCTGGTGGGCTACATGAGCTGCTGCCCACTTCATTATCTGACATGATGCTCAGGTTCTAACACAAGAGATTCAGTGTAAATCTCACCTTGATGGTGTTTTGTTGGGGCCAGGTGCCACACTTGCTTGTTTCAATATGCAGCACTGTCCACCAGGGCCAGGGGCCACAGAGCCTGCCAGAGTGTGTGCTGTCACCAGGTTCTTTCTCTGACGTGGGCTCGTATATTTCCTATGTGGCGATGCACAGGCACGTATGACATGAGCAGCATCCAAAATGAAGCAGCTTTCCGAACGCACCATTGTGCGAAAATGCAGGCAGGGAGAATCAGCAGGGCCAGCCAACCCTGCCGAAACACAGCAGGCTGGTGTATTCCATGCCGGGTGCCGCGCGGATGTGAGGCAGACAGCCTCGCAGTGCAGGGGCTGCACTGTAGCAGCGGAGCGGTCCATAGGCCATCGAGCCGTAGGAGCAGGAGAGTAGTACACGGTCCCAGGGCACCACAGCCCTTCTCGCAGGGACACGCTGTGGGTTCTCCATCCTCCTCGTCGCCAATGTCAATTCAGCACTCGCAAAGTTTAATAAAACAAGTGAAATACAAATGTGCAGCAATGAAATCCAGGAGACAAGAGCGTAGGTCTAACTGCTTTAATTATCACACAAGAACAGTCGCCCGAGGCGGGAACCCGCCGGCCTGTTACTTTCAGCGTGGGCTGCAACCCACACCCATCATGAAAAGGGGACAGGTAGGAGCCTGTCCTCTGTGTATTGCCGTGATGTGTTTATATTGGCACCCTGCGTGGCCTCTCTAGATGAAAGAGGGGTCAGGAAGACCCTTTGCCCCCGCGTTCACAGGGCCAACCGGCACCAATCCCAAGTCTCTCTGTCCACGCCCACCATTCACCAGCACCCCATACCTGCTCCGAGGGCGCTCGTATCCTTGTTTGGGGACAGGAACAACATGGGCAGCAATAATTCCTCATTGATATTGAAACTGCTTAAAACCATTGGCAAAAAGCTTGGGTTGGTTTTAAGCACAACTTTGTTTCCTTGTGGAGAATTATCTAAAGGTTTTACTACACAGAAGGCCTGCAATTGCGATACCCTATAAGCAGAAGTGATTGCTACTTGAAAAGCAGTTTTTAGGGTTGCAGGCTTTAAATCAGTTGGGGCCAAAGCCTCGAAAGGTCTGCGCATGAGTGCTGCTAGGAGTTGAGATCCCTAGCGCTATGGGGCCTTCTTCTTGTTGCTTAAAGTATCAAAAGCCCTTTGATGTGACTTTTCACTATGGGGTTCACTAATGACGCCACTTTATTTTCCTTGTTCAGTGTAGGCTCCTATCGCTGCCAAGTAAGTCAAACCATATTCTGCAGTAATAAAAGACAGTACATCATCCTCATTTGCTTTCCCTGGGTCGCTCTCTCCGCGGGCACCAGTAAAATGCATCCATTTACTTACACATTGAGTCTAAGACCAAGCTACTAAGGGGAGTGATCGAGGGTTCGGGTGCAGAACCATCCTCTGCTACTGTTGCAGAACATCCCGCCGGGGTAGGGACCATTGAGGTGGCATTTGAAATTTTGGAGGTCTGAGAACCAGTATCTTTTTGGCCAGAATGGTGCTACCAGGATCATTTGACAACTGTTTGTTCACTTCACGTTGTGCAACTCCTTCAAGATAAGGGGAAGTAGTGGAAGCACATAAAGAGTCCAGCCATCCCACGGTAGTAAGAACAGCGCCCCCAGTGAATCTGCCCCCGTCCGCCTTCATGATGCATGAAACCTGCATTTCATGTTCTCGCTAGTCACAATTAGATCCCAAATAGGTGTACCCCAGACATGGAATATCAGTAATAATGCCTTTTGGGTGAGTTCCCACTTGTGTGGAGTCCTGCGACTCTGGGCATCATCCACCCTGATGAAGTGGGAAGCTACAGGAGACATTCTGTGTTCCAGACAACAGGTCTAACTCTCCATAGTCAGATGGCATAGAATTTGGCCGTGGAGTTGTCCGTGTAGACCATCATCCAGTGACCAGCTAGTGTTGGAAGAAATGTTACATGTCTAGGAAAATGGCTTTCAATTCCAAAGAATGTATGTGTTGAACTTGTTTCTCCAAGATCCACAAGTCATCTATCTCCCAGTGGTCTAAGTACTCCCCAGCCCGCAAGGGATGCGTCCGTGGATAACTCTCTGGTTGGGGAGGGTGGTGAGAAAGGCACACCCATACTGAGGGATTTCTCATCCAACCAGCACTGTGAGTCCAGAGGCAAAGATAATGGAATACAAATCCGTTCTGTTGGAGGCTGTGTATCCTGGCACAATCAAGATAACAGATGTAGTTGCAGCAATCTCACATGGAATCTGGTAAATGGGACCACCGGAATGCAGACCCAGGAGGTGTTGGAACTTTACAGCTGGCAAAAAAAGCATTCCTCAGGAACTCCTTGCAAATCATTTTCTAGTTCATCAATCTTCCTGCAGGTGGATAAACATTCCTGCTGCTAAATTCAGTTCAAAGAGAAGTACCTTGTACTGCTGGAATAGACCTTGAATCGAGATTCCCATATTGGTATGTGCATGTAAGTGTCCTAAAGTTTGAGGGTGCTCCGTTTCTTCCCTTTCCTATCTCCTCCCCTTACTTTCTTCTATGCACTTACTCTATCAGAATTGTCCCTGGACCTAATATAATAGCAACTTCGTCTGTCTCCTCTCCCGTTCCCCCTCCTCTTGCTTGTCCCCCCACCCCCCAGCACTATCTGAAATGTCGTCAGGCCTAATACAATAGTCGCTTGTTTTGTTCCTCCCCTCCTTATCTGCAACCCTCTCCCTCACCTTTTGTTTTTCTCCGGCTCTACCAGAAATGTCGTCAGGCCTAGTATGGTAGTCGCCTGTCCGTTTCCATTTTCTTCCCACTCTCCCCCTCCCTTCCTTGTCTATGTCTTAGCCAGTGGCGTAACACAAAATGTAGGGGCCCCCCTTTTCGAACCATGCTGAGGGTCCCCCCTTCTCAGCAACACATCAAGGGTCATGCCATCCTCTGGGCCGGCCTAGATTATCACACTTGCGCAATATGCACGAACGTGCTGCTGAAGGGATATGCCGCACACTGCACTAGGAGAAAGATATAAATATGTGTTTAAAGTAATATACAGCACACTTTCTGAGAAAAATTGGCTAAAAGGCCAGATGGTTTGCAATTGTTTGGTATGGTAACACCAATCCAATAGATGCAAGTCACCAACAGTGCACAGGAACATTAATGCTTTGCTATTAAAAATGCCATGCTACAATGAAAACATGTCCAACTGGCTGCACAATGTAGACCAATGCAGACACGTAATAACAATATAGTAAAGCTTGCCAGGCCACATTTAGACATATCTAGACTGGTTGCACCAAAATGCCAGTCCAAGCAATAACACTCATCAAGAAGAGAACACACATTCAAGCCTGTGTCTCTGTGGCCTCTAACAACACGGCCAAACTCTTTGAAATCTGAAAAGAACTGGTCAATCCTGTTGCGGTCTTTACCTCTCCTGTTCCCTCCCAGGCCCTCTGTATGGCTCTGTCATCTCACTTCTCTGCTAAAACTCAGGACATCCTGTCCTCCATCTCCTGTTCCTCTCCCTCTCTCGGCCCCCCTTTGGGCATCTCTACCTCTCTTCCTCCTTTCTCCTCTTTCTCTCTGACAACACCTGACAAGGTTTCTAGACAAGTCTGATCTATGAAAGTGTCATCCAAATAGGTGCTCTCCTGCTCCACCAGAACCATATTGACACCCTCATTCCAGCCTTGACCGATTTCTGTAATCACTCTTTCACCACTGGAACGTTCCCCTCTCCCATTAAGCACTCCCTTCCTTATGCACCTACTCCTCAAGAAGCCGTATGCCGATCCTGCCTGCCTGGCAAACTATCGCCCAATCTCCATCACCCCTTTCCTGGGCAAACTGTTGGAAAAGCTGTCCATCTCCCAGCTTACTCTCCACACAAAATCTGTTGGTTGTCTCCATGACCATCAGTCTGGCTTCAGAGCTGCCAGAGGGACGGAAACGGCTGTCCTGAACACCTATGAAGATCTGCTCTCTAACCTTGATTCTAGCTTTCCTTCTGCCCTCATACTCCTTGATCTTTCCTCTGCTTTCGACACGGTCACCCTTGCCATCCTGATCAATCCTGATCAATCGACTCCATGAGAACCTGGGCATCAAGGATCAGGCCCTTGAGTGGCTGACCTCCTTCCTCTTGGACTGCCCCTCCCAGGTCCAACTTGGTCCCTTTCGCTCTGCTGCATCTTCTCACTCTGGTTTTTCAACCGCTACGTGGCCCCTTTGGCCCACCTGATCTCTACATTCTCCTGTAACTTTCAGTGTTATACGGATGACAGTCCGCTTTCCTTCAGGCTCCCCTCAGACTCCTCTCCTCTCTCGCTCATTCCTGACTGTCTATCCACGATTCAGGATTGGTGTGCCCCCAACGATCTCTGCCTTAATGTCAGTAAGATGGACATCCTTCTCATTTGGACTCCTGCCCCTGCTTTCCCTCTCTCACCCTGGCCGCCCGCCTTGGGCCCTCTTCCTTCGCCTTCCTGTGAGGCAAACAACCCTGGTGTCATCTTTGACTCCACTCTCTCTTTCTCTCCTCACATCTTGGACGTCGCCATGAAGTCTTACTACCAGCTGCTCCTCCTCAAAGGGACTCTTCCCTTTCTCACTTTCCCCCAGAAGCTCACTGTCTCCAGAGCCATGCTTCTCTCTAGGCTGGACTACTGCAACAGCCTCTTTCTCAATCTGCCTTCCTCTACTCTCCAGCCCCTGCAACTAATCCAGAACAGGACTGCAAGACTTATTCTTGGCCTCAAGCCCAGGGATCGTATCTCTCCAGCCCTGAAATCTCTCTACCGGTTCCCAGTTGCTGCAAGTATCAAGTTGAAGACCCTTCGCATTGTCCACAAGGCTTTCTGGACCCGGGGCCCGCACTACATCCAACGCTCTCTTCCAAAATATCTTCCTTCTCAAGCCCTTCGCTCAGCTACCTCCAACTCTCTAAGGGTTAGACGCTTCTCCAGGCAGAGAGTGGGGGATAGATCTCTCCTCTGCAGGTGCCTCCCTCTGGAATAGCCTCCCTTGCCCCTCTCAAACTTGAGCGGGACCACCTGAAATTCCGGAAGCAGCTCAAAACTTTCCTCTTCTCCTCTGCTTTCTCTCTCTCCCTCCCCTGCTGGCCTACCTGACCTACCTTCTGTACCAACTGGTTGCTTGGCTACCCTCAGAGTCCAGCCTCTTTCTTGATCAGTCACCCTTGCACTGCCTCTGGCCCTACCATGCACTAAGGGGCTGTAACTGTAACCCTACAGTCCCTTGTTCTCCTTGCTCTACCCAGAGCCGCGGTGCCCTGGCTGCACTTACTCAGAGCATTGCTTCCCTGTTTTTCCCTCCCCTCTCCCTTGCACTTCCCCCTCCATTTCCCCTTGCACTTCTCGTTCTCGCACTTGCACGATCTGAATGACACAAGGCCTAGTAAGATCACTTGTCTAGTCCTCCCTCTATCTTCCTGCCCTTGTCTTGTCGCGCCTAGAAATACTTGTGTGCAGGCTCGTTATAAATGACTTACCAAATTGAGGAATGACTAGACTGGCTGCACCAAAATGCCTCTCTAGCCACTAATACCACATATCCTGCCTGCTTAGCCTGGACATGGACAGTCATTATGATTTGTTGTACAATCCTGCCCCCCCCCCACAAATCCCCTCTCCCTCCCACCCCAACCTCCAAAATCAGCTCCTTGGCCCAGAATTACCTCCACGTCCCTCTTCCTTACCCCAGAGCTTACGGTTGAGGCTCCTTGCCTCGTAGGTAAGTACTGGATGAGGAAGAGTGGGACTAGGAGTAATGAAGACTACAGGTAGCTAAATCAGGCCTTACCTCCATGGGCCTCTACCTCATCCCAGTACTTGTCTATGAGGCAGAGTGCCTTATACACAAGTACTGTCTCTTACACTGGGACGAGGAAGAATATGGCTAGGAGTAATGAAGATTACCAATAAGTAATCCAGGCATTAAACATAAATATTATTGCAACACCATTGAGTTGACTGGGATTCAGCACTCCCACCCCCCCTGAAATGTTGGGCTATGTTGACTTGTCCTGGCTGACCTTCAGAGCAGTTGCCAGACAGAACAGGACACAGATGTTAAACGGCACCTCGGTTTCGCTGTTAACAATAACCCAGCAATTACTAACATAAAGCATTTCACTGTTAGTACCTGCATTCAAATGCCACATTTTTTAGGCTAATGAAATCGTGATGTGGCTTTAATACTTGCATGCCAGAGGAGTGATTGGAAGGGTAGAGAGGGAACAGGAGACCACTCATTCTCACAGCAGTCCATAAGTGGGTGCTTTCAAACTTAATCGAGAGAGTTAACTGCTTGTAACATTGAAGCTGCACTAGAGTAGTATCATTAAAATGTGTAAAGAAATTAGATGCCGAAAACAAATAGGTTTGCCCCTCCCCACCGCCCATGAAGTTAGCGCCTCTCCCAACATTTGAAGGGTTAGCCCCCGAAATGTAGGTTCTGTTGCGCCCCTGAACGCAAGCACACACACCATTCACCATATACACACACGCACACCCAGCCATCCATACATTTAAGTTTGCATCCTTTCACCATACAGGCACACCCAGGGAGCCACCCGTACATTTACGTGTGCACCCTTTCACCATACAGGCACACAGGCAGCCACCTATACATTCAAGTGTGCACCCTTTCAACATACACTCACACACGCACACGTCATGGGGTTGAGGGGAGCCCTAACCCTTCAAAAAGAAATTGGGCCTCATTACAACTATGATGGACTGGAAACAATGGTGCCGATAAGCTTACCAGCAACGTTGGTTCCGGGTCGGCATATTACAGCTCTGCAGGCGGTTGCCGTCCTGCCCGGCAGGTGAGACCTGCCGGGCAAAACAGCACCCACCAGCATAGTTTTCAAAGAAGCACTGGCCCTGTTATTAACGGTGCCAGTGCTTCTGTGATCCCCATTCCCATAGAGTCCGATAGGACTTTATGGAAATGGGGACTTACCATTTGACTGCGCCTGACTTCTCAGACCACCGGGGTTGTAATCCCCCGGTGTTACTGGGAGGTTGGGCAGCGGTAAATCATTACGGGTCTGGCGGCAACCTGCTGGTAGCACCGGCACGGTTACCGCCAAACCCGTAATGAGGCCCATTGTTTCTTTTTGAAGTCACACTGACTTTATAAAGAAATTATTTCCGTTAAGGACTGAACCATAACGAAAACAATTTCTTTGTGAAGGCAGAGAGACTTCAAAAATAAACTATTTCTTTTTGAAGTCATAGGGCTCCCCCCACCCCATGACATGGAGGCCTCCAGCCTAGGGTCTTCCATGCCATGGGAAGGGCGCAGCCTCGGACTTCAAAAAGAAGGTTTCTTTTTGCAGTCACTCTGCCTTCATAAAGAAATTATTTCTGTTACAGAAATAATGTCTATATGAATGCAGAGTGAATGCAAAAAGAAAAGAAAATAAGTTTTTTTGTGAAAACAAATATTATTCTTTTTTTTTCTACAACTTTTTTTTTCTACAAGTGGGGCCCCTCCCAGGACATGTGCTGGCGGGTCCCCCCTCACCGCAGGGGCTGCGGGGGCCCCTGTTACGCCAGTGGTCTTAGCACTTGCACTATCTGAAATGTCGTCAGGCCGAGTACGATAGTTGATTTCACATCCTTACTTTCATGGCCTGTAAGAATGTAATTGTATTTTCCCTTGTTCCCTCCCTTGACTTGAAGCGCTTTGAAACACATTGTGTATAGGCGCTATATAAATAAACTATCATATCATATCATATCACAACTAAGTCCTTCAAGCAGAGCTGAAAGAATCTGCCCCAGCATAACCATCTTGACCTTCTCCCTGGGGAGGAACTCAATGAAGCTAGACAGGTCGAGAATGGTTCTGCAGCCTGCTTTGTCCTTTATTGGGAAGGCAACAATGTGTGAGAAGTAGCCCTGTACCAGATTCTCCAACCAGGTAAGTTCTACAGAATCCAGTTTCAACAACATTAGCAGCCCTTCCACAAGATTTCATGAAAATTGTTGAGGGAGGGGTGAAAAACTAGGGGAGGAGAGGCGAGGAGAAGTGTATAGCCACATCTCACTACCAACAAGGTCCAATTGTCTGTGGTTATGGTCGTCCAAGAGGGAAGGTTGGGAGAAATTCTCCTGCCAAGTGTCAAGCTTTGACTTGTCTGCTTGGGTTAGCGCTGTGTTCAAGAAACCCTTTGCTGGCTGAGTTTTCTTTTTCGCAGGTGGCCCTGGAAGCTCTACTATTTTAGCACTGCTCTCGGTGCGTGTCAGGAAGCCTCTGAAACCACTACCCGTATGTTGCCACCTTTGTTGGTACAAGAAACGCTTTGACTTGTTAATGGGCCTCGAGTAGGCTGAGAGTCTCTTCACAGTCAGTGAGTGTGTTTTCTCCTTTGTCAACTCCTTACCAGTGGTCGAGTGAAAACAAGTAAGGCCTTAAAAGGGCCGAACCCTGGCCGTCCCCTGTACATTACAGAATAGTGTTGTGCTCTTAAGCCATGTGTTTCTCCTCAGGTCAACCCCTAAGCAGATACCCCTTGCAGCCGTGTCAACATGCCCTGCGACTGCTTCTAGCACACCGTCAGTGACCATCTTCGCATCCTGCAGGGTTGCTAGAAACTGCTCTTTCGTTCTACTGCTGGGTGTTGTGCAAACTCCTCCATCTCGCGCCACAGTTTGTTATAGCAGGCTGCGAGGATCACATCCCTATTAGCATGCTGTAGGGAGGGGCGGAAAACTAGGGGAAAACGTGTGTGTGCACTTGCACCATTGGCTAGAATTGTGTACCCATGAATGGTTCTCACTCCGTTTGAGTATCGGGGCCTTAGCTTGGGAAGCCCTGGTTTTTTGTGCATATGCAGGCTTGCCTAAGGAGGCTGAAACATGCCTCTTTCATGATTCCCCCATTTTGGTTACCCACAGGTGCAGACTTGTGCTTGCAGATTGACGGCGCCCTAAGTTCATGGTGCATCTCTACTGGCGGTAAACGTCAGCCAGTAGATTCCCCCACTGATGTCTGCGTGAAGCTTGTGGTGAGGTGGCAGTGATGATGGTCTCTGTGACCCTTTTTGTGCTTGTATGGAGAATGTTTGTTCTTTTTGTGCTTGTTCTGCTACCTGTACCACGAGGTGCTTGTGGCACTTTGCCTGGGACTTAGGAACATGGTCCCATGGAGATGTCTCTTTTCTGTGCCGGTGATCAATTGAGCATGAAAGAGGTTTGCCGTACCAAAGTGCCCCATCAGGAATCTTTTGCCCTCCTGCCCCGGGCTTCTGCTCGGTCACAGGGAACCACTACTAAGCCTTCCCGGATACGAGCAGAGTCCCTCCCATGTCTGTGCCACTCAGAATAGGCACAGACGTCTCGTGAATCATGTTCGTTGACAGAGGTTTCCCCTCGACCAGTCTAATGGCCCATGGATGCACAGGAAAGGTTGTGGCTTTAGTCCATAGTGGAACCTTTGTTTCGTGCCCCGGCTCGCCCCATGAATGCAGGGGGGGGACAAGTCTCCTTGTCCCACCTTCCCTCTCCCTTGAGGGAGGCCCCATAGGGAATCCCCCATGCGAGGTGCCTTTATGAACAACTTTGTTAATTTCTTGCCTCTTGATAGTAATTCATTTCTTCTGGGAGAGGCTCGCTCAAGGCCTCCTCCCAGCATGCATGTCTGCTTAGGAATGCCCAAAGCGAGATGGAGATGCAAGCGTTGCAGATGTGGCATGCTTGTGACCTACCGAGGTAAATAAACGTCAACTGTGCAGGTCCACAGAAGAGACGCTGTGTGGGCACCCAGCACACCACCTGTACCCACTGGGCAAGTGCTGCACAGAAAAAGAAAACATTTTGGACGCAACAAGGTACAGCCGCCATTGCGATGCTCTGTCCCATCCGATGGGGGAAAGGGACGGGCTGTTGGGCGGGGCAAGCTGAGGAGGTTGTCTGCAGGGGTGTGCATAGGGGGCTTATTATGAAGTAAGTCACCACCACTTCCACTGAATAATCTTCTTTATTGAGGTTGATTCCAATACAGCTGCAGCATATCCACCATCTTGAAAAATCAGCCTCCAACTGACCTCTCTTCTCATTCTATCCCTTCAACATTCCGAAGCTTGGGTAATAAAAATTCCATGTGGAACATAACTATGGGATTCTACAACAGAACACAAATGTACCAGGATGCTAACACACAGGGGTGAACTGTATAACACATCTCTTTCCCTCTACAAACATTGCTGATGAATGTTGGATAGAATTGATACATGTAATAAATTAAATAAACAACTTGAAAGCTAAAACAACAGACGCAGCTAAAAACAGAAGAAGCAGCACATCACATGGAGATGGGGATCACTCTCACCTAAAACGTGCCACTCTCTGTTTGTTCCACACTTCATCTGCTCCCACTCTCACAGAATTACCAAAATATCTCTCTACCATCTTCTCCCGAGTACTTCGACTCACACTTCCTCCCTATCCTTGGCAACATTCTCTTAATTTTGTCTCCAGAAACAAACCTAATTCCCTTACATCCATGTTTCTGATCATATTGAAATATTGCCACCTTCACATAGCTGTTAATCTGATCCTTGGTTTGCTTTACATCAGAACTCACCATCCCTGACATTCACAACCAGCCTTGTGTTAATAACGTATTGGGTTCCCGTCCCTTGAGTACTTCAAATTGAGACACTCTTGTCATACAATGGGGCGTGATCCTGAATTATTTTATTTTTTATTATTAAAGCATACTGTAAGTGACTTCAATCAAGAACTCCAACTAAGTCAATGCCTAGTCTGGGATGTCCAATGGAAGCCCTTATTCATATATTTTTATGTCAAGTTCTAAAATCTGGATGATAAACCCTTATATAACGCCCCTCTCTTTGAATCCCCCTGACCTCACTGAGCCAAGAAGTAGGTTTGTTTTGCAAATTAAAAGGTTTATTGGAAAAATTAAACAATATATATATATATATATATATCACACTTTTATGAATAAATTAATATTTGATAGCACACTTATGAGTATGAACAGTGATCAACAATGGATAATATTACAGTAGCACAATTCCTTAATTACTTAGGAGTTGGTATAGAAAGGATAAGGTAGCAGAGAATACTTTGTATGGTGTCAAGGAAAAGCAATGATGGAAAGAATGCAGCACAGAAATAAACTGGATATGGTTTCAACAAGAGATAATCTGATCACTTTTTCCTTTGTGACAACTCACTCCCCTGCCCCATGCAATATGAAGAGATGTAAATGAGGGCACACAGGTTTTCAGGAATACAATCAGAAGCAGTTCAGTTCCCGTTCCCCCCAGCACGCTTAGAGAAACAGGGATGATTTTAAAACACAAGCCAAATACTTTTAAATGTGGTTGCAATGAAGTGAAAAATATGCTAAAAATAATTTTAATTCCCTATAGGAGATTCAGGGTAGGTGATAGCTACTTTGAATTAGTTCAGGTCAACACTAGCAATGATTCAGGAATGATTATCAGAGTGAAAACGAATTTCAGAAGTGGAAAGCAAGAAGCAGCTATTTTTAGAAGTGGTGAAATTGAGTCAAATTGTAATTCGCAGCACTTTTTCCGAGTGCGTCGATCGCGATTATGGAAAACTATAAGGTCATTTTGGGTTTGTTGGAAAGCGTAGGTTCTTAGATTTAAAATGCCAGTTAAATCTCGCTTCTAGGACATACGGTTCAAAAGATACAGACGTTTTTGTGGAGGTAGATTTTCACAAATGAAGTCAAGATTTCAGAATGACAGATGACACTTTTACAGCTTTGAAATCACAGGATGGACACACGATTTCTATGCAGTTCTAATTAGGTTGAAATGGGGATAGGATCACTTTAGACTAAGAGATCTGGATATGGTTCTGGCACAGGGTTCTAGCCAGAATCAAAACAGCTCGCCCGGCTGTTGAATAGTTTAGTTAGGTTGCTGGATTCTGAGGCCTGCTGATAAGGATTCAGCTTTTGGTTCAGGCCTCTCTGCTTCAAGTTCTGGAGTCTATCTGGAGTCTAAGTTTTGGATATGGTCGGGCAGCGTGCTGCGCAGAAATCGATTAAAGAGTGGAAAATGAATGTGTCTATCTGGGTCTCAGTGGCTCTTTTTATGTCTTTTGAAAGTGGGTGGGAAGGCTGACTTTCTATGCCCAACCCTCTGAGGATCCTGATAAGTTAAAGGATTTACTGTGACCTGACTGGAGAACGGAGTTGTGGGTCAGAATGAGTCATCAGGGGTCATGTTTATGGCTCAAGGAAAGGACACTCCCCTTTGTGTCCATACAGCATATCTTCTTTTTCATAAAACACATAATTACAAGATACACAACTTGTTAATATTACCTAAATTGCATGACCGATTGCTTAAGGTACAGTTTGGTTCAAGTCACATGTTTCTACGAGCTTGGGTTCAGAAATGACAAAATTTTGCGCTTTTGATGGATTTTGCAATATTAATTTTGCATCAAATCTTACACGGAGGTACACACCCCCTCTGAGTATGTTTCTGGAAGTTCTTAGGTTTCTAGCATAAACACTGCACCCACAATATTAATAATTATGGGACTTGGCCTCAGAACATCCCACAGCATCCAGTTTAGTCTCAAATTGTGAGTGAATTTTTCATATTAAGAATCTCCAAATTGTACATTTTTGTCAGCTTGATACAATATTTTGTAAGTAATTTAATAAAACATACATTTGCCTCCACTGCAGTACACCCATTGGTTTGTCCCCGCCCCCAGAAACTTGGTGAGTCAGAATGGTCACATGTCTTATTTCTCCCAGAGCAGTTGTTGCTCAGGCACACCCACATCAGCATATTCTGTTCAATTGAAAGAGTCTATTGTCTTGACTGAGGTCAGCAGACCAGGGTGCCACTCTGCATCTGGTTAACATGACCATGTGATTTCCTGTGCTGTTGCTGGGAAGACTAGGTGTGAAGGCTTCCCGGGGACAGCCAGCCTTTTGAAGTCTCAGCTAACTCAGGGTACAGTTTAGCTTCAGAAATACAGGTCTTCTGTCAGAATTTAGATCGCTAGCGCCGGTCAGTGTCAAGCACTGGTATTGCACCCATTTTTGACAGCTGCCTTACCAGTAAGCAATCCTCAAAATATACTTTGTTCAAATATAGATGCACTTCTGTGGACCTCAGATTCATGTAGAGTCTTGTGGGAGAATGATGTTGACCCCCCAACACGGAGGTGGGATCTATTTAGTGGTTTTGGTGAGCCCTGATTTTAGCCATTTTTGACACAAAATAAAAGCAGATTTTTGAACAGATCTGTATACCTTTGCACTGATTTTGCTCTGTGTGCAGCCAAAGGATAGGGTTTGACAATGGTCTCCTGTATTAACACTGACAGAGACAAAAGTGGATGGT
This sequence comes from Ambystoma mexicanum, assembly GCF_040938575.1. Lineage (NCBI taxonomy): Eukaryota > Metazoa > Chordata > Amphibia > Caudata > Ambystomatidae > Ambystoma > Ambystoma mexicanum. Next base: position 455,063,880 of record NC_090927.1, read on the forward strand.
GGCCTGTCAGTCAGGTTTTCACTGTGCACCTTCTGGTGAATTCTGGCCAGCAGCATGCTTTCCGGCGGCCATTATGATGTTTCTGCTGCTAGTAATGCACAATGATGTTGCAGGGCTTGGATGCGTGGGTTCAAACATCCCACAATACATACAGCCTTTATAAAAGGCCTTATACGCATAAAACAAAAAAAAACTCATTATCCACTGATAAATTATCTTCCGTTTTTAACCACAGCATTAAAATGATATATACAATCAATATCCGTAAAATCAATATTGCACATTATACCTCATGTAATTAATTTACAATATGCATAATCTAATGACACCTTTTAACTATATAGTATGTTAAGTTAAGATACTTTCCATTCAGAAAAGATACCCACATCAATTGCATACTAAGAGGTTCTGTCTCATTGTTGTACTGTATTAAAAAGTGTCTCCTTAGCTTATCAAGGCTCATACATTCTATTACATGAGGTTTTACTGTTTCAATATTGAACTAACCGCAAAGAGGGCAATACCTTCCATACGTTGGGATGCCAATACGTGCACCCAGAATTTCCAGTCTAGGTAAAGAATTAAATGTTATTGCCATGTAGCGCCTAACTATATAACTGTGGGCATAAGCTTTTATGTAAGCAGGCATACCCCTTCTCACCATCTAGTTATCTAAAAATAGGACACTGTTAAATTTCTCTGCTAGTGTTACAATTTCCTACTCTCTTTCAAGAGTTTGTAGTACATTCCTAACAGTAGACTTATATTGTCCCATTGGGTACAGCAATATCCCAGGTTCCATATTTCTGAGCGTTGTATTAGTACATCCCACACAACTCTTATTCAGCCGACCTCCCTGCATATTAAAAGGATGCCACAAAGGTTACATTTGCGTACCATGCTCAGCCCCATGTAGTTTTTTGCAGAATAATAATTGCTTTTGCAGGATCATAGTGGTGCAACTATTCATGTTGTATTCTAGTTTTATTTATTCAATAGGTAGAGAAGATCATAATCTCAAAAGCCTTCTAAGTATTTTTGCTTCCAGTTTATTTAGCTCCTTCAGGTATTTCCTTCGCCATATTTCGGCACCATATGTCACTATCGCCCTCAGTTTAGTTTTATACAGGGTTAATAAAATCTGCACAGAATGGCCACCATTATTACCTGTAAACACAGTAATAGCTCCAGCAACTTGTGTAGCCTGTCTATTCACTGATTCCCAATGTTTGTCTCATCTCAGACTATCATCAATAACAACCCCCAGGTACTTTAACTCACTCACCTGTTCTACCTCCTGTTTGTCAAAGTTCCATTTGTATTTCTTTAGCTTCTTCCCGTTACTACATACCATTACTTTTGTTTTTGAAGTATACATTTTTAGCCCATTCTCAACGGAATATACACCTAAAGCGTCCAATTTGGTCTTTAATCCCTGCGGCATATAATCTATCAATAGTAGATAGTCCACATATCCCAACCAGTATATAGCCATTTATTTATTTATTCACATTTGTTAAGCGCACAGCAGCCCGTGGGTATTGTGGCGCTGGTTACAGTGGATATTCATATCTTAGTTACAGTGGTCACGTAAATACATACATACAGCATGAGATGTCATTGTGGCTTGTAGCGCATAGGAGCAGATAACATAGTAGTGCGCAAGTATGTACAGTGAGCTAGCAGCTAGTTGAAGAGTGTAGTTTTTAGATTTTTTCGGAAGGCCTGAAGAGAGGTTTCTGCTCTGAGGGCTGTGGGTAACGTGTTCCAGAGTTTAGGTGCCAGATAGGGGAATCCTAGGCCACCTGCCTTGGCCCTGGTGATTCGTGGCACTGTGAGTTGGTTGGTGTACTCGAGTCTAGTGGGTCTCGTGGATTGTGTTCTGACTAGAGAGTCAGATAAGTAGGAGGGTGCTGTTAGGTTGATGCATTTGTGTGCGGTGGAGAGAATCTTGAAGGAGATTCGGTCTTTAACTGGTAGCCAGTGCGTGTTTTTTCTTGCTTGGGAGATGTGCTCTCTTTTGGGAATACTTAGGGCTGCTCTAAGAGAGTTGTTTTGAGTGGTTTGGAGTCTGGCTAAGTTTTCTTTTTATGTCCCCGCTAGGAGGGAATTGCAGTAATCCAATTAAGCTCCTATTGTAGCTCTTGCAATGGAGAGGCAGTTGTCTTTTGTTACAAACGGCTTTATGGCATTGATTAGTTTGGTACTCAGAGCGGAGGCTGATACAATGGCGTTAACTTGCTTATCCATAGATAGTGTAGCATCAATGTGGACTCCGAGCGTTTTAACTGACAAAAGGACTGGGATGATACAGTTGTCAATGCAGACGTTTTGATAGGTTGGACTCAGTTTGGCTAGCGTGGATTTTTGTCCGAGAATGAGGATTTCAGTTTTATCCCCGTTGAGGCATAGTCCATTGGTGGCCATCCAAGCTTGGATTGTGGAGTAAATTTGTTGAAGGGTAGAGGCGTCTTTGATATAGCTCCCCGTGAGAGGAAGGAGCACCTGGGTAACATCAGCATAGTTTGTGTATGTGATCCCAAGTGCATCCAGTTGATCAAAGAGTGGCTTTGTAAATAGATTGTAAAGCGTAGGGGCAGGACAGGATCCCTGGGGAACACCACAATGTATGATAGTGGGTTCAGCGTTTGCTAAATTGGAGAACACTTTCATGGCTCTGCCTTGTAGGAAGGACCTGATCCAAGTCGCTGCGTGATTGGAGAAGTGCGCAGCATGTGTGAGGTGGTTGGTGAGGGTGTTATGGTCAACGAGATCAAACGCTGCTGAGAGGTCTAGGAGCAGGAGTAATGCAGGCTTACCCATGTCAAGGATGGAAGTGATTTGGTTTTTCAGATCTAGTAATGCTGTTTCCGTTCCGTGTCCTTTGCGGAACCCTGATTGTCTCTTACCAAGGATAGAGTTGGTTTTGAGGTACAGTTGGATTTGCCTGTGGGCAGCCTTATCTAATATTTTAAGAAGAAATGGGGCGGTTGTAATTGGTCTATAATTATTTGGTTGGGAGGGATCTAATGTAGTTTTATTTAGGAGTGGACGTACCCACGCCTCTTTGAGGCAGTTGGGGACTATACCTGTTTTGAATTAGGCGTTTATGAAGGCAGTGATTAGTGGAGCGAGCTGCTCCGCGCATTCTTTGATAATTTTTGGGGGGCATACATCGCACTTGCATAGCGATGGTTTGAGATGTTTTAGGATGTCTAAGACATCTGTCTCAGATATTTCAGAGAAGGAGAAATTGGGATGGATGATGCCTGAGCGTTTGTGGTGGGTTTGCTTCTGGTGCTTCTGTTTAGGTAATGCTTTGTAATGGTCAGAGATTTTGTTCGGGAGGAGGTCTGTTTTTTTTAGCATGGCTGCTTGTATGCTGGAGCACCAGGCTGCATCTTTAACGATTTTGTCCGTGCAAGTGGGAGGTACTGTTAATTCTTTAAAGATGGTGAATAGCTCTTTAGATTGTGAGTTGGCCGAAGAGATTCTGTTGTTGTAGGATTCTGATTTGGCTTTGAATATAGATTATTTGTATTTTTTAGCGATGGTTCAGATGATATCTTTAGTGGTGTCACAGGGGTTAGCCTGCCAGGTTTTTAGCGCCTGCCGTTTGGAGTTGCGCAGGTTCAGGAGCTCTTCTGTGAACCACGAGTTGGAGTGGAAGGATTTCTTTTCTTTTTTGTTTTCTAGCGGGGCGACTGTGTTGATGGCGTTAGTCAATGTGTCATTGAATAATTCCGCTAGTATGACAGGGTCGGGAGAGAATGGTGGTGCTAGGCATGGGAGGTTGAGATATGCACTGATGTTCTCTGCAGTGAGTTTTTTTGCGCTTCTGGCTACTGTGGCCGGTGCTGCGGTGGTGGGCTTGGCGCATGGCGTTGTGGGGATGGCGAATAGCAGGCAGTTATGGTCTGTCCATGGGAAGGCAGTATTGGAAACCATGTTTGTGTCGCAATTGTGGTCTATAATCCAATCTAAGATGCAACCTTTTACATGTGTGTGAGAAGTGACTTTCTGAGAGAAGCCAAGGTCACTAAGGTCCTTTGAGAAGGATGTGGCAGTTTTGTCATTGGTGTCGCCTAGGAGAAGCGTTTTGGTGGATTTTTTTAAATTGTTTCCTATGAGGTGGGTAACTTGTCCTATGAAGTCTGACGGAGTTCCTGGAGGGCGGTAAACCACATGTATATTTATTGTACTGTTAGGTGATAAGGCTATTTTGGCGGATAAGATGTCTACTTTTCCTTCTCCCTGGTGGGGTATGGGTCTGATAGATATGCTCTCTTTGAATATTAGGGCTACTCCTCCTCCTGTTTTGGCTAGCCTGTCCTGTCTGAGGATAGAGTAACCTTTGGGCAGTGCGATTGTGATGGCTGGGCCGGAGGCTTCGTGGAGCCAGGTTTCCGTGATGGCCAATATGTCTAAATCTTGGTTGGTGATAAGATCATTAACTTCTAGCGCATGGGCATTGAGCGAGCGAACATTGAGTAGGGCGCATTTGTAGCGACGGTGTTGGTGGTTAGTTTTGGTAGGTTCTTTGATTTCTGATTTAAGAGATGAAGAGAATTGTTTGGTATTCTTGTAGGAGGGAGTCTGGTGGTGCACCTTGGTGCTGTTATTGCTGGAATTAGTTGGGCAGAGATGATTGTCGTTAGCTTTGTGGGTGGTCCTCGATCCTAGGTGCTTATTTCTGAGTGAGACAGAGGAGGGTATGGTGGCAAGGTTCATAGGCTGAGTGCGGTTCCTAAGTCTGAATAGTCTGGAGTGCAGTGTAGTGGGGTGCATGGCTGCAATTGTGGTGTGTTGGCAGGGCCTATGCAGGAAATCTATGGTGCTGGAATTAGTGCTGCTGTTGTACACGTGGGTGTCTTGACCTGGCCTACGAACGCGTGTGAGCAAGGTGCCTAGCATGCATATGAGTAGCGGCAGAATGTGCATTTGGAGTGGGGTGGCAGTCAGGACTAGTCAGTCTAACTGGTGTTTATTCCTTAGTGCAGTAATAACCTGGAGTGGCTGTTAGCACTAAGGGCAATATGCAATTACTAGAGAGTAGGATCAATACTAGCAGTGCAGTCAGTACAGCTGGAGACAATATCAGGCAGAATGCAATACAAGACTAGGGCTCAGTAATCAGGCAATGCAAGGCTGAGGCACAGTGGTTATGCAAGATGCAGATCAGGCAGAATGCAATACAAGACTAAGGCTCAGTAGTCAGGCAAAATGCAATGCAGGGCTAAGGCGTGGTAATCAGGCACGATGCGAGTCAGGGTTAAGGAACAGTGGTTATGCAAGATGCAATCAGGCAGAATGCAATACAAGACTAAGGCTCAGTAGTCAGGCAGAATGCAATACAAGGCTAAGGCTAAGGCTCAGTAGTCAGGCAAAATGCAATGCAGGGCTAAGGCGTGGTAATCAGGCAAGATGCGAGTCAGGGCTAAGGCACAGTGGTTATGCAAGATGCAAATCAGGCAGAATGCAATACAAGACTAAGGCTCAGTAGTCTTGCAGAATGCAATACAAGGCTAAGGAGCAAGAATCACATGCGTGGCAGTTTTAGCTAGGTAGTACATACATGCAGATGACTATTTATCAGTGTGTATATATATATATATATGGAAGGAGGGCAGAAGTTATTCGATGTGATAGAGTAGTACAGAGGGGTGTCTATCAGAGTAAACAAGAGGCTCAGTATTCCTAGCGCATAACCCACGGAGGGTGGGGACAAGAGGCAACAGCATGGGTAGCTTGTTCCATGTGGCAGGCAATCATTTAGAGAAGTATACCATCAGGTGAGGGGTAGCATGCAGCGGCAGGTTAATCAGTGACAGGTGCTGTATGCAATTTAGTCATTAATGTAGGCGGGTGCTCGTAGGTGGGAACTTTAAAAGTCTCATGTCTCGAGTTGTGAGAGTGATGTGGTGGTCACTTTCGTGCAAATTGTAAAATCAGTGTCATACCGTGTAAGCGGGACCCAGGCTTGCAGGCAGGAGGCAGAGCTTAGGGACCCAGAGCAGCCGCAGCTCGGCAAGCTCGGTCAGCTCAGTCAGGAGCCGAGCCTTTTCTACATGCCTTCTCTCAAGGGCCGGCTCACGCCTACCGGCAATCCTATTGGCTACTTGTGGAGTGGGTGAGCCAATCACGTCGGTCTGCTTGGTGCTCAAAGGGGTGAGGAAGTAGAGGCCCGGGAGGCGGCCATTTTGGAGTGGCTTGAAGCCTCGTGGCTTCCAATGGCGAAGATAGCGGCAGGTAGCTGGAAGGGGGGTCGGATCCTTCCTTCTGGCAGATGGCGGGGTGGGTCCAGATGACTTCCCAGTCACAGTGCAAAAATTAATTTAGTGCAAATTCTGGCGATTTTCGGGTGCACTCGTGAGGGGCTGGGGGCAAGTGGATTGAACAGCCCACTCTTACCTTTGCATCCAGGCAGGATGAAGGTGTGTAGGGTTGCTCCTGGACACAGGGAGCAGGGCCAGAGCTCCTGCTCAGATGGCGACGTCCTGCAGCTGGAGGCTCAGTCAGGAGCCAAGCCTTTTCTACGTGCCTTCTCTCGAGGGCCGGCTCACGCCATATTTCCATACTTTACTCAGAAGGTTCCTGTCTAGTTTCTGTGGATTCTTTCATCTCTAATTCTCAACAGAGGACATCATACAGTGGGAAATGCAGGCACACATATGTATATAACAGGCCCAGGCCTGTAATGATGACAGGAGCCTTCAGTAGGTTAAACCTCCTTTATTAATAGCCCGCTTCCCAGGCTCTCTACTGCGCATACATGAACATCACGCATGCTCATTGGCCCATCCGTTGGAGCCACAAGGCTTTGTTAACTGTGTCCTTGCCAGGGCACTACATCTCCCCCTGTTGAGCAAAACAAAGTCACTTACAGTTCTGTCTTTACATTTCTTTAATTAGATGCACAGGTCTTCTGATGCATCTGGCTGGCCTTGCCCGGTTGTCTCTCTCGCTCTGTTCTTGACCCTCTTGCTTGTGCAGCTTGAACTGGGAGACATTTCGAGTGACCACCTCGGTAGGGGATCGGGCAGCCACCATTATTCCATTGACGTGGGATACTGTTAGGTAGTCTGGATCAAATCTCAAGTCTGTCTTCCTTTTCTGCCTTCTACAGACAATCTTCTTGTCTCCGATTTGCAGGTTAGAGCTCTTGGCTGGTCTCTGACTATCAGCATATGACTTCATCTCATGTTTCTTGTGTGCGTCCGTCGCTCGGACCTGTTCCGCATCTTCTCTCAGATCACTTGCCAGGTAAGGCAGTCTGGTTCTAATTCTCCTGCCGAATAACAACTCTGAAGGATACTTTCCAGTCGTGCCATCTGGAGAGTTCCTGTAGTCACGCAACATGTTGCACAGGGATTGATTGAGTGACAGAGATCGTAGATCGTTCTGTTGGAGGACTCTCTTGAGGCTCCACCATTCTGTTTGCTTCTGGCCATAGGGGAGTAATCTTTCTGTGGTGGATACCTGTGTATTTCATGAATTTCGCAAACTGCAGGCTGCTGAATGGCAGACCGTTGTCCGACTTGAGGACTTCAGGAATGCCCCATGCGGTGAAGATGCTATCTAGCACTGGTGTAACAGCACTGGCAGCCGTGGATGATACCATGTGTACTAGAGGGAATGACAAATACACATCCATAATGACCAGTCAGTATTTGCTTTCCCCGAATGGACCGAAGAAGTCAATCACCAGGTGATTAGGCTTGGATGCGCATTGACACAGGTGGCAGGTGCCAATCGTGCATTCCACCATCTGATCTACATGGTGTCTCTCACCTGTCTCTTCGTGGCCACCAACCCCTGGTGTCCTTCATGAGCTAGATCTATGATTTGCTGCCGCAAATCCATGACGATCACTATCCTGTGTCCTCGCATGACAAGCCCTTCTGCAGATACTGATAATTCCTCTCTTATGTTCCTGAAGGTTGAAGTTGTCATGGCACAATCACCCACGTTAGTGAAATCTGTGTCTCTCCACCTTCCAGACCTAATCAGGTTCTGTACTTGCATCAGTGTGGAATCCTGTTCAGTGTGTTCCAGGATCATTGTTGGTGTGATGGCCCTTGAGGAAGTTCATTGAGTTGTTGGTGAAAGTGTCCAGTAGGGGGTGCCGTGACATAAAATCCGCCGGGTTGTATTCTTTCCCCGGCTCGTGAACAATTGTGAAGTCAAAATCCTGCAATCGCAGGCCCCATCTCTCTATCCATGGCCGCATCTTGCATTTAGAGCTTACATAGATGGTCACTAGGGCTTGGTGATCCATCACAATCATGAAGGGTTTGCCAAGGAGAGACATTGGAAAATGTTCGTAAGCCCATACGACAGCCAGCTCCCCCTTTTCAGGTTGCGAATAGCTTGTTTCTACCTCAGACAGGCTCTTGCTGGCATATGCAATCACTGTTCTGGGGGATTCTGACCCGGGTTGGTGTTGCACCAGAATCGCCCCCAGGCCAACAGGACAGGCATCCACAGTCACTTCCGTGCACATATTTGGGTTGAAGTAGGCTATGCGTTCAGCCGAGGCAATCCCTTTCTTTATTTGTGAGAAGGCCTCCTCCCATTGCTGAGACCATCGGAATGCAATGCCCTGCTTGGTGAGTTCCCTGAGCAGGGCACTGATGGTCGCAAAGTCTCAGAGATATCAGCTGCAGTAGCTGGCCATCCCTAGGAAAGACCTGACTTCACTGATATCTTGGGGAGCTGAAATCTTGGAGAAGACGGCAACTTTACCTGGATCAGGGCTCATGCCTTCGTGTGAGAAGATGTGTCCATAGAATTTAAGGTGAGACTTGTGAAACACACACTTGTCCCTGTTCAGTTTCAGGGTGGCCTCTCCGTGCGACATGCATACTTGGTGGGTTGCTTGATTGTGCTGAGCAATGGTGGCTCCAAACACAAGGGTATCCTCACTGTAGTTGAAACAGTTACTAACATGACAAATCACTCTCCGCACCCACTCTTGAAATATTTCAGCTGCCGGGCAGATGCCAAAACTGAGTCTCTTGTATCTGAAGAGCCCAATTGGTGTGACAAACGTGGTGATGTATCGGGACTGTTGGTCTATCATGATCTGATGATAGCCTTTGTTCAAGTTGAGCTTCGAGAACACTTTTGCCCTGTTCAGCAGGCTGATCATATCGTACAGGTGCATTTCGGGATGTCTCTCACGCCCCATGGCCTTGTTCGCTTGTCACGTGTCCACACATATGCGTATCTTGTCGGAGGATCCTCCCTTGGGTATGGCCACTATGGGAAACACCCAGGGGGATGAAACCATCAGCCGGTTCTATTATTCCTTCCTTCAGCAACCACTGCATCTCTCCTTCAACGAGGGGTTGCAAGTGAACTGATATTCTTGTTGGGTGTTGAGCCACGGGCACTACAGATTCATCAATCAGAAGCATCACAGGGTCTCCCTTGAGGCAACCCATGCCCTCGAACAAAGTCATGAAGGCTTGCGTGATTGCCAGTCCATGTTGCATGGTGTAGGGCACAGCCTCAATATCCATCTCAAGAACAGTGATGCGCCTCAGTAGGTTTCTTTCAGGGATTTACCCTTGCAGTACATGAAATTCAGCTTGCACACATTTCTCCTTGTAGCAGATTGTTGTGGGGAACTTCCCGTGATTCTGCACAGGTCCTCTCGCGGGCCACTGAAAAACTCTGAGATCAGATGACCTTAACTGTGGGGGAGATGCCATCCTGCGATATTCTGATATACACATGATCTTTAGGGTGGCACTGGTATCGATAAGGAACTTAGCCTGGTGAAGTGATATCACCCACCGATGCTGGGGTCATTCCGTTCATCGTATATACGTAATCCCATTGGGTGCCATCTGTAGAGGGTGAGGGCGACAGAGATCTTCCTGTCACTTGCCTGACATGTCTCACAAGGTCTCTCCTTGCGCCTGCATCTCTCCTTCAAGCATTGCTACATGTGCCAAACTCCGATCTTTATGGCATGGAGTTGTACCCCTGTGACCGTCCGGGTGGAAAATTGTAGACAACCGCCAAGTGATTCTCTCTATCACACTTGGCACATGCTTGCCCAAAGCCAGGGCCTTTCACATCTTCCTGATGAGGGAATTGAAGGACACACTGGTAGCATCTTCCAGATGAAGGGGACCCTCTGGGCACGCTGTTGCTTGTAGGTCTGACTCGAGCTGGAGCTGCTGACGGGTCCTGATATGCTTGTCCTCGTCCTGGAGTCTTGGTGGTTTCAATTTGCGAGGCTTGTGTGTCTTCTCGGGACTCCATCCTAGCCATTTGTAGTATAGTTACCATAGTAGTCGTTTTTTTCTGAATTATGAAGACAAGCATCCTGCTATGATCCTCAGTCTGATGGCTTCCTCATTCGCGAACTTGTGAAATCAGCAGTGCGCCACTAGTTTACGAAGGCGGGTAGCAAAGGCATGCCACATTGAACATGTGCCTATCGTGGTCAACGTTGTGCTGTGGGTTGAAGTAATTGCTCAGCACATCTTTGAGGCCTTTGTATGTCGTGATATCTTCTGGCAGGAAGGTAGGTATGAGATCTTCTGCTTCATCTCCCACTAGATTCACCAGCAGCCACATAGCAAACTTGTTGGGCGCGGTTTCATCGTGGGCATGCCAGTCATTTTCAAATTTCCGGATCCATCGTTCCCATAGAGGCCCCAAGGCTTGCTGGTCACCCATGTCAAATGGTCCAGGCTGGCAAAAAGCTGCTGTGCTACCTGGGTCTTCGGCATCTGACATTTTGCTGGTCAGAAGATTATGGCGCCAATTCATGACCTCATCTGCAGTGTGCATCACTACAAGGCCCACTGTATATTCTTACTTTCAAAAGAGGAATCCCATCCGTGTCGCCATTGTCTAGTTCCTGTGGATCCTTTCAGCTTTAATTCTCAACAAAGGACAGCATACAGTGGGAAATGCAAGCACACATATGGCCCAAGCCTGTAATGTTGAAGAGCCTTCAGTAGGTTAAACCTCCTTTATTCTGTCCCTGCGTAAGACTGCCGCTTCCCGGGCTCTCTACTGCACATGCACAAACATTGCGCATGCTCATTGGCCCATCCGTCGGAGCTCAAAGGCTCTGTTAACTGTGTCCTACACTACAGTTCCTGTTGCATCTAGGGCATCCTGCCGATCTGCCAGATAGAGGTTAAATAAACATTACATATTTTCTTCTGTGTGCAAAAGAAGCTGCTTTGTGTCTGCAGCTTTAAGAAATCTATATTTTAAAGCTGGTGTGGGGAGACGTGGAGCGCCTGCGCCGAGTCTGGCGATGAGTCCAGCCACTCTAGAAAAGGATGCTGAAGAGAACTAACGCTGTATTTCATTTGTGTGTAAAAGAAGCTACTTTGTGTCTGCAGCTTTAGGAAATCTATATCTGGTGTGGGGAGGCGCGGGACACCTAAGCGGAGTCCAATGATGAGTCCAGTCACTCGCCAGTCAGTCGACTGAAGCCGAGGTGATGGGACAACTAATGGAGACCGACCCGCACACCCCGCCACCACCACTTAAGACTGCAAGGAAACCGGTGAAACGAGATGGCTGTGAAACAAGCAAGACCTTACAGCGGACAGGTAGTATCCGCAGCGCCAGTGCCCAGGCGGAAACTCAACTCCAGATACTGACATCGGAGGCTTGTTCCCAGAGCAATTGAGGAGAGACTAATAAGGAAACGGGTAAGACTATAAATCCTTTGTTAGAAATGGTGCCTGTGTTTCTGTCTCCTCCTCAGGAGGCTTCTACAACAGTGCCCGTAGAGGAAGTGGAGGTGGAGGTGATTGCTGGCCGGACCCTTTTAGTAAGACCCGAAGGCTCAGGATCAGGGTCCTCATTTATTCCCCAAAAACTCCACAAGTCCGATCCCTCCAATTACTTCCCTATGTCTGGCGGGAGCCATGAATGTTTGGACAAAGTGGCAATCTCAGAAGATCCAACTGACCCCACGTTAAACACTGATCCCCGTAGACACTTAGCTCAAGTTAAAGAGCCCGGCGATCTGCGGACTACAGAGTATGGCAATGAGCTCCTAGACGAAACTCTACAAGTCGCATGTGTAATACCTGCCCTGGTATGACACACCAACGAGTTTCCACCTGAACAAGAACAGCGACATTCCCTAACTTAAGTATCGAAGGAGGCTAACGATCCTCCTACACTGTCCTTCGAGGAAACACAATCCCACCCGCAAATGTTACAAACTGGGCTGCAAACCGAGCTAGGAATTCATGGCTTGCAAACGTTTGCGAGCAAGCTGGGTGAAGTGAGGAAGGCGGCGATTGAAGTTCATATTTCTGATGGCTTCCTGAAACCAATAATCAAATAAAAACCAAAAGATCAGACAGGAGAAACTCTCAACCAATCAAAAGTGGGGGGAGGTGCGCTGTACTGCACAGTAATTGTTAGAGTCTCGGCAGCTCCACAGTCCGTCCATTACATAGCACAAGGATTTGTCTGCCCATCAGTCACACCGATGTTGGTGTTCAATTGTCCCAGTCTTCCCCTGGTTTGTTTCCTTCAGGTGTCTGTGTATGTAGTTGGTTCGGGTACTTGCATATCTTGTAATTGTTCTGAAGGAAGTCGCCCAGGGCGGGACCCAGGTTTGTTATTCATCTTGTTCTTTTCTGGGCCCCAGTCGCCCTCCAGATGCTGTTCGGCCCATTTCCAAACCTTCCATGGATCAGTAAAGTGTACCATGGTGCCTTTGTGATATATCTTTAATTGCGCCAGAAACCACAGGCCATATTTGACATTCATGGAATTTAAGCGTCTTTTAAGTTGGTCGAAGGGTTGTCTGGTGCATTTCACCTCCCAAGTGTAATCCGGGAAGAAAGCAATCCGAGATCCATTGTAGGTAACTGACCCATTCGCACGGTTTATTTGCAGTAATGAGTCGCAATCCCTTTAATTTAGTAATCTTGTGATAACTGTGCGTGGTGGTGAGCCTGGAATAGGTCGTCCCGATGGCATGCAGCATTCAATGGAAAAGAAGTTTGAAAATGTTTTCGGTGCAAATATATCCACCAGCCATTGTTCAAGAAAGAGCTCAATATTCGGCCCCTCTGTTTTCTCAGGCAACCACATGATGCGCACGTTGTTGCGCTGTGATCTGCCCTCTCCTTCGTCAATACAGTCTTCCATTGCCTTTAGGTGCGCCATCACTTTTGACATCTGCTGTTCCACTGTGTGGAGCCCATCCTCAACCTCAGAAATGCAATGATCTGCCTCTCCTGTATGGGAGGATAGTTTTTGGAGGTCATGGCGCAGGAGCGATACATCCGCACTGATGCCATCCATTTTTCTTTCCATGGAGGTGCAGGAGTTAGCTATGGCGGTCATCACGTCTTGTAGGGAGAGGTTCTCTTCCATTGCCACCATATCGCATTGCCATGTTTGATCAGTCGGAGCAGTAGTGACAGTTGTTGCATATTGTTCCATTCTGCTCCGGGTGGAGGCCTTCTTCAGTTTGTCCTTGACCATGGTCCGTATATTACTGAGGAGGAGCAGGGCTGATGTTTGATTTACGGTGTCAGCGTGAGCACTCCAGCGGCCACTAAAACAGTTAATTACTAATGCGGCATCAGATGTGTATATCAGGAAGTGTTATGGCCTTTCTTAGGGTGGTGAGTGGTGTAATTCGTTTTGCGTTCTCCGTTGATCTAATAAAGGGCTTCTGCTAGGGACCCTGCGATCACCTGGCAGCTCAGGATAGGGGCTTCTTTCCACTGTCAGAATAAAGCAGGTGTAGCTGCAGAATCAGCTTTGGCAGGTGTCTCAGATCCAGAAATGCATTTCGGCATAGACTATCTTGATATCACAGTGCGCATGTGTATTGACCGTGTGTTACAAGCTGCCACGTATGGAAAAGGCTTTCTGTGTGTAGTGCAGTAAGTTCCTGATGTAGATTCCTTGCGGGCTCCGTCTCTCTCGCAGCAAGATGGAGCAGTCTGGTCCTGATGAGCCCCTCACCTGAACTCAGTGGCAGTCCTTACTGGTCTGGTGCAGTCTCCCCTCCGGCAGCAACCCGGTGGTTGCACTCAGTCGCCAGACTGGCGTCTCTTGTTGCTTCCACGAGTAGTTTAATTCAGGAGGGTCCGAGCATAATAGAGGATTTTGCTGGGGACCTTGTGGTCACCCCGTAGCTCCAGGGCTTCTCTTTGCTATCCGGATGAAGCAGGTGTAGTCATGGTGCACATTTCCGCGAGTATCTTAGGTCTCAAAAGGCTTTGCTGCATGAAGCGCCTTGGTTCCTCAGCACTTCAGTATGTAGACCATGTGTTGCAATCAGCCTAGTACAGAGGATTGCTCAAGCGTATTGTGATAAGTTCCTAATATAGCATTACTCCCTGAACCAGCCACCCCCAGGATAAAATGTTCGAGTCCTGATGAGCCCGCGGCCTCAGCGCAGCAGAAGGCCTTACTGGGTCAGCGCAGCTTCCCATCTGACAGCAACCCAGTGGCTGCTCTCAATCACAAAATGGCGTCCCTCGTGGCCATCGCTACCTGTAAGTTCTCCGCGGTTCCGGGCTGCCTTGTGTAGTGCTCCCGATTCCTAAACACGGGTTGTGGTATGCCACCCAAAACGCCACAGGAGGCACTCTGTGGTGTCCCGCCGGTCGGTCCTCCGAGCGGCTCTGCGTATTCATGGCAAAATCATGGCCTGTGCGGGCTAACTGTCGTATTAAAAAATGGAGGTTCTTCGTCCACGATTTCAGCAGGGGATACACTGTTTCGCTTCCCGTCGGGTGTCGCTTCACCAACAGCAGGGTTGCACATCGACTGATAGGCAGAAAACAGGATAATAAGCAGGATATTTGCGGCTCTTACAGAGCTGCCAACAAATGCGTCCTCACTCTCGCATCGCGCAACAGCACCCCCCTGGAAAGTGCTGTAGCACTTAATGAACTGAACTCCCTACTGAACATCCTCCAAATTGCTGGTGAACTTTTGCTTTGACAAGATTCCATGCAACAAATGGAAGAAAAATGAATCTGTGGAAAAGTCTGTAGCATATGTAATTGAAGGGAAGAACAAGTTACTTCTTACCTTGTAACGTTCTTTTGACGGGATGTTCCTCCGACGTATTCCTCATCTTAGATATCTCCTTCCAGCTCTGCTGGCCTCGGAAACATTTTTCTCTAGAGGGCGCTGCGCGTCGACGTCCTTCGAGTCGATGTCTCTCGACAGCCGCCGTATCGACGTTCGACGTCATCCTGCCTATAAAGGCCGCGCGCAGCGTCCGTTGCTCAGTTCCGTTTTGTAGCCCACAGTATTACTGTCTGGACTAGACTAATCACCCTGAAGGAGCGTAAGCTGCAACAACAAGGGAAGTAGAACTGCGGGGATGGATGGGAGGGTCGATGAGGAATACGTCGGAGGAACATCCCGTCGAAAGAACGTTACAAGGTAAGAAGTAACTTGTTCTTCGAAGGGATTGTGTCCTCCGACGTATTCCTCATTTTAGATAGGCTCCCATAGCAGTATTCTATATTCGAAGGAGGGAGTACTGACTTCACGCTGTCTTCTATTGATGAATAGAATGTAGTACAGCCCTTCCAAACCTAGTCTCTTGACTGGAGGAGGAATCCAAATTGTAAAAACGTGTAAAGGTATGGACAGACGACCATGTAGCGGCCGCACAGATGTCTTTAACCGGCACGCCTCTTTTGAGGGCCGATGAAGCTGCAATACCTCTGGTCGAATGAGCCCTAAGGTTTTGAGGAGGCTCTTTCCCTGCCAGTTTATAACATTCCAGAATGGCTAGAATGATCCATCTGGATATGGTCTGCTTAGTTATTGGTAACCCCAGCTTGTGACCTGTGTAACCTACAAACAGCTGGTCTGCCTGTCTTATCCTGGCTAGTCTACTAATGTAAAAACTTAAAGCCCTCCTAGGGTCTAGTCTGTGTAACCTCTCTTCCTCTTTCCCCGGGTGAGGAGGAGGATAGAAAGATGGTAGGGTAATCTTCTGAGTGATATGGAATTCAGAAACCACCTTTGGGAGGAAATTAGGCTTCACTTGCAGGACAACTTTGTCTTTGTGAAAGATTGTATGAGGGGGTTTACAAGAAAGAGCTTGTAATTCGCTCACCCTTCTGGCAGATGTAAGTGCTATTAATAAAACAGTTTTAAGGGTAAGGAATCTTAACGAACAAGAATGGAGAGGTTCAAAAGGTGTACCCATCAGGAAAGTTAGTACTAAGTTTAAATCCCATAGGGGAACTTGGAATGGTCTTGGGGGATAAACATTGGTTAACCCCTTTAGAAACTGTATTACCAAGGGTAATTTGAAATAGGATGGTTCTTCCGCAGTACGCTTAAAGATGGATAGCGCTGCGAGATAGCCCTTAATGGTGCCAACTTGAAGGCCTGAATTTGCCAAATATAGTAGGAAGGACAAAACCATTGGTGTACCACATGAAAATGGGTCGATATTCTGTTCTCTACACCAGCTGCAAAATCTGTTCCAACGGCAGCGGTATAAAGACTTTGTTGCTGGCCTCCTTGCCGAAAGCAATACCTCCATAACATCATCAGGGAGGTCCCAATCCTTGTACCTCAGCCGTTCAGAAGCCAAGCGTGAAGGTTGAGGGTTTTGATGTCTGGATGGAGAACCTGACCTCCCTTCTGTGAGAGTAGGTTCTCTCTGAGTGGAAGTCGAATTGGAGGGCAGATGGACAAGTCTAGAAGGTCCGGGTACCACGTTCTCCTGGCCCAATCCGGGGCAATTAGGATCATGGTTCGATGGAATCTTCTCAACCTCCTGATCATTTGAGGAATGACAGGGACCGGTGGGAACGCGTACAGAAGCGGAAACTCCCAGTCCACTATGAACGCGTCTCCCAGAGCTCCTCTCGGAGGAAATTCCCTTGAGCAGAACAGGTCGCATTTCCTGTTTAGGCTGGTGGTGAACAGATCTACCTGAGGGGTTCCCCAAAGGGCGAAGATCTCTTGAAGGACTTCCTGAGCTAGCTCCCACTCGTGGGAGACTGTGTTCTGCCTGCTCAGAGCGTCCGCTGTCAAGTTCTTCTCTCCGGCTAGGTGAACTGCCGATAGAGAGATTCCTTCTTGGATTGCCCAAAACCAGAGCTGCATCGCCTCTCTGCACAGGGGTAGTGATCCTACGCCTCCTCTTTTGTTGAGGTAATGCATGGCCACCGTGTTGTCCGTCATTATCAGGACGTTCTTCCCTTGTACAGCTGGCAGGAAAGCCTTCAGCGCAAGTCTGATGGCTCTCAGCTCTAACAGGTTGATGTGTAGTCTGGACTCCGATGGAGACCAACGACTGCTGATGGTCAAATCGTTGGCGTGGGCTCCCCACCCCGTGAGTGAGGCATCCGTGACTACTGTTATCTCCGGCCAGGGTTGCCAAAACTGTTCTCCTTTCAGAATGTTCTCCTGACAGGCCCACCACTGAAGGTCTCGAGCTACTCTGTCGGGAACCTGAAGAAGATCTGTCATTGTCCCTGAGAATTGTGACCACTGAGTCCTCAGTGCCCACTGGAGGGATCTCATTCTCAGGCGAGCCTCTGGCACAAGGAAAATGCAGGATGCCATGAGGCCTAGCAACCTCAAAAAGTCGAAGGCTGGGAGACGTTGGGCATGCTGGAACTTGGTAACCATCTGTAGAATATCTTGAGCCCTCACCTCTGGTGGCGAGGCTTTTCCCAGGGAAGTATCCAGGATCGCTCCTATGAACTGGAGTCTCTGCGATGGTATCATTTGTGACTTCTTTAAATTGAGGGAGAAGCCCAGTCTGTGAAGGAAGTGGCACACGTGATTTAGCTGAATCTGAGCTTGCTCTGGAGAAACAGCCCTGATCAGCCAATCGTCCAGGTAAGGGTAGACGTGAATCCCTTCCCTCCTTAGGCTTGCAGCCACTACCGACATTAACTTGGTGAAGACCCTCGGGGCGGAGGTCAGCCCAAATGGCAGCACTCGAAATTGATAGTGAGAGTTGCCAATTGCGAACCTCAGGTATTTCCTGTGTTTGAGATGGATAGGCACATGGAAATAAGCGTCCTGAAGGTCCAGAGATACCAACCAGTCCTGGAACTGAAGGGCCTGGAGGATCTGAGAAAGAGTGACCATCTTGAATTTGTCTTTTCTGAGGAATTTGTTCAATTCTCGCAAGTCCAAGATGGGTCTCAGTCCTCCGTCTTTCTTCGGAATGAGGAAGTAAGGGGAGTACCAGCCCTTGTTCCTCTCCGCTACAGGTACCGGTTCTATGGCACCTTTCTCTAGCAGGTCCAAAATTTCCTGCAAGAGGAGTGGATCTGGAGCTTTCTGAGAGCTGATCCCCGGTGGATGACTCTGAGGTATACGTAGGAAAGGCAGGCAGTAACCTTGGGCGACTGTTTCCAATGCCCAAGCATCTGACGTGATAGCCTGCCATACCGCCAGATGTTGAGTCAACCTGCCTCCTACAGGTGTCCTGTGAGGGGAGTCCTCAGAGTGGTTTTGGGGCGACTGATGCAGATGCTGATGGTAAAGAGGCACCTGCTGTTGCTGCGGCTTTAGAATATCTACCCCGTCCACCTCGGGTAGTTCTTCTTTGACCCCTTTGAGCCGGTCGTCCTCTACCTCTTCCGAATGCGGAGTAGAAGCGAAAGGACTTGCCCCTCGCAGAGGTTCCTGTTGGACGAAAAGGAGTCTGACGGATTGCAGCTCCTAGGGATTTTGCTGCAGCTTTTGAAGTTTGCAGTTTCTCTAAACTGTCATCCGCCTTTTTCCCGAACAAAGAAGAGCCATCGAATGGCATGTTCAAGAGTCTGGCTTGCACATCTGGGGCAAAACCCGACCTTCTCAACCAAGCAAATCTCCTGGTTGAAGTACTTGCCGCCATTGCTCTGCTGATACTGTCAGCCGAGTCAATGCCCGTCTGGAGGGATTCGCACATAGCGTCTTTACCGTCCTGTATAATATTCAGGAACGCATCCCTTTCTTCTCCCTCCGGGATGCAGTCAGCCGCTGTAGAAGCACACTCCCAAAGTGTATGGCTGAACCTAGCAAGGGTGCAAGTAGCATTAACAGACTTTAACGCCATGCTACATGCTGAAAAGACTTTCTTTGCCATAGCATCATATTTTTTATCGTCCCTGTCCTGTGGGACTGTAGGGTAAGCCGTCTTGACATCGGTAGAGGATGCTGCTTGTACCACCAGACTTTCTGGGGATGGGTGTTTAGACAAAAACTCTGGGTCTGTGGAAGATACCCTGTACTTTGTAGACAGTTTTTTATTTACTGCAGGTATTACATCTGGGGTTTCCCAGTTTGTCATGATCTTTCTCTGAAGAGCTTTATGAAAAGGCACCACAGGATCCTCCTGTGGGCCTTTGTCAAGAATATCCGTGAGGTCATCTTGTTGGAAAGATTGTGAAGGTGCAGACGACCCCATGAACTCTGTAATTCTGGCCATTAAGGCTCTGTAGGGGGTTTCAGCATGCTCCCCCGGGTCTGGCTTAGCAAACTCCACCTCAGGGGAAGTGTCTAACCCACTTGCCTCATGTAAAGAATCATGAAGATCCTTTAATCTGCGCTCTTCAGAGGAAAATTCCTCTCTAACTGGGGTTACAGGTCCCTGTAACTCAAATATGTCTTGTTCAGACAATTCACCCTCTTCTAAAATTGAGGATATAGTTCTCAATTGTTCTGAACTCATAAGGGGAGTAAATCCCATTTCCAAGGCAGAGGGTGCCGAACTTGTCATTATTGGCCTCGAAAGCGTCGATGTCGTCGACGCCGACGTCGAAGGCTTCGAGCGTGGCATCGAAAACAGCGGTGGAGGCCTCGAGGACCTCGACAGAATTGGAATTCTACTCGACAATATCGAAGTCATCGACGTCGAGGGCCTGGGGATAGTCACTGGATGTGTGGAAACCGTGACTTTTCTTGGCGTCGACGCCGGTGTCGAGGCCGGCGTCGAGTCGACAGACCCGTGTGTCGAAGGTCCCCTCGACAACGGTGTCGAAGACATCGACCTCGACGTCGACGGGACCTTCGTCGACGGCGTCGACGGAACCTTCGAGGAAGGTTTGGAGGTCATAGTCCTGCTCGAGGGTTCGAAACGCGCTCGAGAGGTTTCTTTCGCCAGGTACTGCGACTCGCGGCGTTTTTGACCTTCGGGTCTTTCGACCAGAGCATCGCTCTCGGCAGTCTTCGAGGGGGTCGAGGCCGCTTTCTCGAAGACGCTCATCATATTCTTTCGGAATTCCTCCCATTCAGCCCGGGAACTATGTTTCGTGGGGCAAGGGATTCTTTTTGGCGAAACAGAGGAAGAGGAAGACGGAGAAGGGGATCTTCGACGTCTCCTCTTCGAGTGCTTCGATCTCGAGGAGTGATGAGACCCACTCCGAGACCTGGAGCGCGAATGGTGACGAAGAGACGAATGTCTCGACTTCGTCGACGAAGAAGAAGCTTTAAAAGTCTTACCTTTCTCCAGCTTCCCCCTACGCTCCTTCAGGGCCTTAGCTGTCATGGACATACAGTCCTCGCATTCCGAACAATGGTGTTCAGCTCCCAAGCACCACAGACAAATTCTGTGAGGATCGGTCAACGACATCTTTTTCCCACAATCTCGGCATTTTTTGAAGCCGGATCGAGGAGTTGTCGGTTCCGACGAGGAAGCCATCGAGTACGGATCGAATAACTCGAGGTAAATAGGATTATTCTGACTAAGAACTGAGCAACGGTATTCCGAGGCACCGAGTAAGCGCGGAAAAACGGAACTGAGCAACGGACGCTGCGCGCGGCCTTTATAGGCAGGATGACGTCGAACGTCGATACGGCGGCTGTCGAGGGACATCGACTCGAAGGACGTCGACGCGCAGCGCCCTGTAGAGAAAAAATTTTCCGAGGCCAGCAGAGCTGGAAGGAGATATCTAAGATGAGGAATCTGTCGGAGGACACAATCCCTTCGAAACCTAGATTCTCTGGTGCCAGAAGGAGGCTACAAAAAATCATTTGGTGGCTCGCCAGCAGACACTAGAAAGAAACCTTAGAAGAACGGAAATAAAGGGGGGGGGGTGGAATCAAGAAGAAAATTGTTATAAGAACACCATTTATGATCTCACAAAGAACCACAAGCCAGAGACCAGCCCTTTTACAATCTCTGTAAACATTCTTGGAGAAAGAGCCAAATCAAATGGCTATTGTAAAGCTCTGCCTCATGTCTCGTAGCTAACAGTTTCTATGCCTTTTCACATGCAATCCAGGAAGGAGGGATAAAAGTTCTCACCCTAAAAACTCAGTAGCCCAGCCAGAATGAACAGGGATCTGGAACTCCTACATCCTTTGCAATTTAACAGAGCTACCAAAAGGTCTTCAGGTGATCAAGTTTGGCCTGGCAAGCAGGAAGTTACAAGTACAAACTTGCAGGAGGCAACCATGCCAAATCCTAATCAAAGCCAGATGAGAGAGAGAGGTGCAGGTAGTTTCCCTTTAGGCATATTGAAAATGGGAAAAATAAATAAATCAAGAAGCAGTCACTCAACAACACAACAGGTCTTGTCAACATGTTGCCATGTTAGCTGAGATTCCATATCTCAGTGACAAGTACTGTAGTATTTAATGAAATACACAATTACTGAAAGCCATGCTGAACTACCTGCAAATTGCTGGGGAAAGTTTGCTTTGACAAGGCTCTACCAAACAGATTGAAGAATTAATCAATGTAACCAGATTCTCTGGGGTCAGACGGAGGGTGCTAAAGATCATTTGTTGACTCGCCAGCATACTCTAGAAAGAAAGTCGTAGAACAGAAATTAAAGGTGAGACGAATCAAGAAAAATATAGCCAAAGAAGAGCCTCGTTGCTGATCTTACAAAAGAACCACAAACCAGACACCAGCTATTCAGTCAGAGATGAATCAAATGGCTATGGAAAACCTCTGCCCCATATCTCTGAGCTGCAGTGCCTGCACCTTTTCATATGCAATGCAAGATGGAGGGGAGAAAACTGAAGCCTGGCCAGATTGAACAGGGATCTGCAACTCCCAAATCCTTTGCAATATGGTCGAGCTACCAAAGGTAAGATGCAATGGGGGTGGGGAGGGCACTCTGGTTAAGGGGGAGAAATTTCTCCCCGTGGGGAGAAATTTCAGGAATGCACAGAAATGATTTTTTTTCCGTAAAGTGACTGCAAGGACCATCGTCTCAGATTCCCCCATATCCCATGACGCAAACCCCAATCTCAAGGGCCAGCACCCATACCTATTACTTTCCTGGAAGATCCCCTGCTGAGACTCAGGAGAGTCAGCCTCAAAGCGAGGACTACCTAGCCTATGTGAAGACCTGGAACTATAAACACTGTGGAAAAGTCCTGGGCTTAACTCTGAGTGTATCTAGTTGCCCAGGGGTTGGGGGGTTCCCTGAAGCAGTGGATGATGGCCCCTGGGGGGAGGAGTAGGGCAAAGTCCCTGGTCACCCTCATTTAATTTCCTGGTTGTGACAAATGGTGTCAGAAATAGGGTCAAAAGGCTTAGGCAGAGTAACCCAGTCCAGCTATCAGCTACCATCCTGATAGACCAAGCAGGCCATTTTGGACAATTCTGGACCCTTCCTGCCTTGTCCCGAGCTTAAAACGTGGGGAGGGGAGACCCTCGGCTAACACACCCTGACTTACCATTTGTACACACTTCTTTCTTTCTTGGGAATGCTATCCCACACTTTTTTGTATTTAGTTGTCAGTATTGGCAATAGGTTTTTCTTAGAATAGGCCCTTTTTATTTGACAAAACGCCACTAGGACTGCCTTATTATTATTTGATGGTTGTTGCTTGTTCCCCTCTTAGATGTAGGTTTAAATTAGGTGTTTTTCCAACCTACCTATACAGTTTAATAAACACCCTTGAACTGTGATCACTTGTCTCTGTCTATTCTTGATACCATGCCTTTCTTACATAGGGCAGTACCAGGGGCGTTGCTAGGGGGGGGCTAAGGGGGCTATAGCCCCTGATCTTTTGGTTGTAGCCCCGGATAGAATCTCAGGAGCTACAGCCAAAAGACTAGCTAGCCCCCAGTCCCAACAGTTCCGACAGCAGCTTAGCCCCGGGTCTTTTCCAGACCTAGCAACTCCCCTGGGCAGTACTATTTTATGCATACCATTTTTCAACATAAGACAGGCATCTCTCAAGGATGCACACAACTGCATACATGTTTCAGACTTATTAGGGATCATCAGTGCAGTATAGTCTGAATCCTTGTGGTTTGAGCACTGGTGCATGTTGAGCAATCACCAACTAAAATGATTAATTCAGCTTTCCAATAACAGTGAAAGGGTTTTTTCAAGCCTTTTAAACCCACAATCACGCTGCTGGTGTTGCTCAATATGCCTCAATTCTCCAACCACAGGAATTCCGACTGTACTGCACTGCTTAGCTGCCACACACTGGTGCAGATGATAACTATAAAGCTGCCATCACCACACTGACAGCACACGTGTAACGCTCACCTGATTCCCGTAGAGGCGCCGGTCTTGACTGGGCGTATACCGTATCTTCAAAGGTGACGTGTAACACACGGCTGGCTCTTTGGGCTGGACCTCTGTGCACTGTATGTCTGACTCGAAGGGTAAGATGTCTTAGGTAAGTGAACGCTGTGCTCTCCATCTGCCTCGGGGCAGGGTGCTGTAACCAGTTTCTTCACTGGATAAGGGGAGCAGGCCTCTTGACTTCAGAGGACTGCTGTCTGTCGTTTACTGCACGAACGGTAAGTTTCGAGTAATTCTAATGTCTTTAAAGTCTTTAGTAATGATGTCTCTTGTTTTGCAGGGTTCCGGCGATGGCGGATGACGGGCTCAAGTGAGTTGAAGATGGAGCCCGTGTGATGAATAGAAGCGCCTGGAAGCACGTAAGTAAGCGCTTGTTGCCTGCTTCACGATGCGCTCTAACTGTCTTTTTATTTTGCAGGTACAAGTTCGGAGCGGCTGCAGGGTGCCGGAATACCCACTGGGTTAGATGTGGAAAGGAGTAATGGCACGTGAGTATTAAAGTTCCCCAATGTCTTTAAACGCACCTTGTTTTGTCTTTCAGATGCGGGATGCAGCGCCGAAGGCCTCCGGAGCGTGCGAAGAGTTGGTAAGCTTTTGTCTTTCAGATGCCGGAATGCAGTGTGAAGACCTCCGGAGCGCACGAAGAGTAGGTAAGCCTTTGTCTTTCAGATGCCGGAATGCAGCGCGAGGCGTTGGTGACAGCCGATGGACCAGGTAAGTGAAGAGCTGTCACTGAAGACCGTAATGCTAACCTGTTCTTTCTTGTCTTTATAGGTGTTGCTGAAGACTGGATTCAGGATGGTAAGCCTTTTTCCTTAGGCCCAGGATCAGATGCAGAAGACACGATGAGCGTTCTGCTGCAGAGGATGCAGAATAACGCAAAGCAAGATTCATCCATCGGGTGTGGTTTAAATAGCCTCCTGTAGTGCTTAGGTGTCTCCTTCCACAGCCACGCCTAGGTAAGAAAAGAGTTCCTGCTTTCCAGAAGAGTTCCAGTGTTCTGAATCTAGGGAGTGGCTCCTGCCCCACCCAACAGGAAAAGTAGTTCCAAACAGAAGAGGATCAGAGGCTCAACTGGCAGGCAAGTAAGCAGCATGGTCTGCTGCAGGTAAGTCCACCCAAGCATTATGAGCCCGGCGCTTCCAGCACTGGGACTGGGCATATTTATGAGCCTGATGCCACTGGCGCCAGGACTGGGTCCAAAAGGTCCCAATTGGGACTGGTTGGCACTCGGAACCTGGGTTATGGATCTGCTTCCAAGGGAGTTGGGAAAACCCTGACCTTTTGGAAGCAGAGATCATGACAACACGTGTACCTCGGATGAATCTGGACTATAAATGTTTCCACTTACTTTGAGCCTCCATAGAAATGATGAAGAACTTTCATGCCCGAATAAGTCAAATGGGTAAATCTGCCACCTGCTAGTCGGAGAAGATGAGATGAGATTCGGGAGCATATCATACAAGGCTCATGTTCACACAAATTACACATCCTGTGGGAACCTGACATTTCGCTCCGGACAAAAGAAAATCACAAACTAAGAGACTCTTGCAATGCCATGCTGGCGCAAGCATGCAGACTGCTGCCTTGTGAAGGTCATTTCATCGTGAACATGGAGATGAGATTACTCCCCCTGATAAGTAGCATGCAATTGGCAATGCTGCTACATACTACTACCACACTGTGCACATGTGGGTGGGGCACGGACACCCACCATGCTCTCACACTGGCTCTCCCGAACAACGTCACGTTTGCAAGCACTGTGGCAAAGGTTCTCATTTTGGCAACATATGTGGGGCATAATTGAGAACAAAATCAAAATGATCAAACAGCTGAGATCCCCAAAGCATTTGCCCAATATGCATTGTTCAGCAACAAAGGGATATTCTAAAAAACACCATTGAAGGACTCCTCAATAACAAAAGGGTGATCTACCCCAACGAGCCTGATGAACATTAACAGAATGTTGGTGTCAGGAATCATCAATACGGGAACATTGGTAAACATATTACCTGATCATAAGTTCAAAAAGCTGTGACTAAAGCCTTGTCTCTATTCCACAAAAGTCCATATATTTGGCCACTAAAATCACACTCAAGTTGCCCAATACAGTCTTTTTATGCGGGTGCTAACACAGAAGATAACTACACATCTGAAAGATGATTCGTAACTGAAACAGGCAGAGTCACGATGTTGTGTTACTGCGCTGTAGAAGATTTGGACCTCATTAGGTCTAGATACAGAATCAGTTCTGCACTGTAGAAGATTTGGACCTCATCAGGTCTAGATACAGAATCAGTTCTGTGATACTCAAAGATCTCCTGGAAGAATTCCAGGTCTGTTTCCAAGGCATCAGATGCTTTTGAGGCAAATCCGACAGTTGCACATTGACAACACAATCCAGCCAAATGCACTTAAATAACAAACAAACAAAGAAGTTCAGCCAAGTAGTACAGGAACTAGTGAATATGGAAAAAGAAATAGTTGAAAAGGTCACAGGACCAATCTCTACATTTCCCTAATATTCATTGCAAAGAAAGTAAATCAACTGAGTAAGGTACGCCTATCTGTCAACATGCACCTCTTGAACAAAGCCACCCTTCCCCAAGTGTCAATGACCTCATTGCAAAACTGACAGCCGTGTATTCTCCAAGATTGATCTACGTGTAACATACCATCAACTAAAGCTTTTCAAAGAGTCTAGAGAAATTACAACTTTCTTAAATCATGTAGGTGTGTGCACATATAATAGATAGAGATTTGGTATGTCCTACGCAGCGGAAGTATTCCAAGACACATCCCAAAGAAGGTATTAGACATTAAAGCTTTGCCTGCCCCAGAGTCAGTCACAGATGTCTCTCCTGTTGTCATTTTATGCCTCAACGTACAATGCTGACAGCACCAACTAAAGAGTTCACAAACCACTCTTTCAACTTGGCCTGGAACAGCATGCATTAAACACAGAGGTGTTCCTAGGGGAGGGCTGTGGGGGGAGTTGGGGATATAGTTCTGGGTCTTTTGGTTGTAGCTACGGATAGAAGCTTGGGGGCCAAAAGGCTAGCTAGACCGAGTCCCGACAGTCCCGGCATTAGCGCAGCTCCGGATCTTTTGCAGACCTAGCAACGCCCCCCTGATTAAATGGCTCGCAATTCTTCAAAGTGGTATTCTCTGCTGACTCCAAAATGCTGTACTTTGACACATAAATACAATGACATTGTTTATGCCTGCCCACACAGCGTTGGAGCTGTCATCGCACAGTCTCATCAAAAAGGCAAGACTTATACGGTTGCCAATGTCAGCAGAGCACTCATACCCATCGAAAAAATATACTCATATACTCATTAGAGTGTGAAGCGATTGCAATATTATGAAGCACTCACCATTTGCATCTGTACACATATGAACACAATTTCAATGCCATCAGAGACCACAAAGCACTCATCACTATTTTTCAAGATGCAGATCTACAAAGATTGAGAAACCGATGTTACATTTACAAGGTTACATGTGATTATGTGAAATCACAAAATAACAAATCCAATTACAACTAATACCAAAATAACTTATTCCAAAATGACAAATGGGGTCATTACGACCCAGGCGGTAAGTACACCAACTTTACCACCATGGTGCATGGCGGATTTACCGCCCCATTCCAAGGTGAGTGGGGCGGTAAATCCCCATTTCCCATTTACCCTTCCCCATTCCCATTTTTGCCCCATAGGGCATAATGGCAGTGGGGAAGGCGCTAATTACGGCACCGTAAATTACGGTGCCGTAATTAGCACCAAGGCGGTTTAGCGCCATGGATTATAACGCCTGCTAAAAGCAGCTGTTAAAATTGGAATCAGGCGTTAAGGGTTAACGACGGCGTTAACCCTTAACGCCTGAGTTGTAATGAGGCCCAAATTCCTTTTCCGTTGTTTTTGAGTGTTTGCCCCTAAACCCCGCCTAATACTTTACCCGCACCCACAAAATCACTATTCCCACTCCCAACCCCATTTTAATTTTTTTCCCCAAATTCCCTATTTTGGAATTAGTTATTTTGGATGTGTTCTAATTGGATTCGTAATTTTGTGATTCCACATAATCAGTGCATATCCATTTACAAGTATATGACTTTGAGCTGATCTTTCCCCAAGACAAGATGTCCTCGCTGACTTCTTTTCCAGACATCATAGGCCTGATACACACCAAGAAGTACAGTGCGCTGCTAATATAAATCTGCCAGTGCATCAGATTACAGAGACAGGTCTACCCTTTGGCTTCATAATGAAAGAACTTACTCCGGAAACAGAAAATGATGGCTTCCTACAAGAAGTCACAACCATACTGCAAGCAGTGGAAAAACCTTTTAAACAGTAACAGACACAGCATGACTGAAGCATAGACACCAATGACTGTTATATCAGCAATCAAGGTCGAATAAGAAAGAACTTAGAAAAAGGACTCCTGCTAAGTGTCACCAAAATTGTGATCCCAACGAGGCTCGTGAAAAAGAGTAGCGCTTTTAGGACACAAGGGGTTATCAAGGAATAATGAGGGCAAAAACTTGCCTTTGGAAAAAACGTATGGCTTCTTAGAATTGTTCAGTTGGCTGAGGAAGTTGTATGGAGCTGCATACTCTGTGAAACCTCCTACCACACACAATGAAAGCCCTGTTTATGCACATCAGAAAGAGGCCAAGACCCCTGGGACTAAATAAGCACACGTACCATAACTTCTGGGACTAGTTCACGACTACTCAAGCTATCCAGAAGTGGAAGCAGACAGATCCACCAGCGCCCAGGAGATGAGCAAACTTAGAAAAAATAATAGGGAACCATTGATTCTTAAAATCTCTGTAAACAGATAATGGACCTCTTTCTAAAGTAGCGATTTCTGTGATTATCCTTTTCATGGCCGATGGTTCAGCAGGCAACTCTAAGCCAAGGTCTAAGGATAAGGGGTCTTCATTAAATGGAGCAGAAAACTAAGGGGGATAGGTTTAACTGAGGTCACATTGTGGAAAATCTGAAAACACAAAGAGATGAGGTTCATGGTCCTCCGTCCGAATCTCTCCCCCTGAGACTCCATCACCTGTGGGTTAAAAAGTCACTCAGTCTTTTGGAGTTTACGTGCCCCAGAGCTTCTTTTTCAGATCTTGGCTTTCGTACAAATAGTCAGAATGTCATTCTTTTCTTGAAGTAGAGTTGTGACCAACACAAGCTGCTGCCTTGTCTAACCATGGGCTGGACATCAGACTTTTGTGGAGTATGGCAAAGATTGTGTGGACCCTGGGGTTGTCAACATGCTTAACCCTGGCAGGCAACAGGCTCTGCCACAGTATCTACAGGTTTTGTTTAGCTTTAGTAACCCACCCTGCATATTCCTTTTCCCCCTTCTATCAGTCTGGTCCTCTCCTCCTCCCGTCCCCCTGGTTTCTAGCTTATTCTCCTCCCCTCCTCCATAATTCCCACATGCTCTATGCTTGCTTCCCTCCACCTCAGCTTCCCTCCTCTTATCGTCTCTTCCTCCCTACTGTGATTGTTTCTCACGTTCTCTATTGGGCTTTCTTTGCTCCTCCTCCTTTTTAGGTGTTCTTCTTGTAGATTCCCTCCCTCTGCTCCTCCTTCCGTAGATGTTAATTGCCTCCTCCCTATTGCACCTTTAACCCTCCTATGCCGCTTTCCTCCTTCTGTTAGATGTTCACACTGCTTCCACTTTATTGTTCCTCTCCGCCGCCTCCACCTAACACTCCCATTACTATTCACCACCTCCTTTCCACCGCTATCCTCCTCAACGCACTGCCATGCACTATCCTAATCCTAACGCCTCCAACTCTTCACTACCACAGCTCTCCTTGTCAACCTCCCTCTTTTATACTCCAGGGCGTCCACCCACTGGTCTTGTAACTGTATAATTGACATCAGCTGGTGTTTCTTTCGTGAGATAGGTCTATGGTTGGAGCACTTACTAGGGCACTATGAACGCTCCAGCACTTCCTTGTTGCTGTGTGTGCTGCAGCGAAGGCTGTGATCTGAGCCTTTAACTCAGCAGACCACCATACTTGATTCATCGTCACAAAATACATGGCTAGGGATGCACCCTAGAGGAACTCAATCCTTGTGACATATGGTGGGGGACTGCATGATTCCTCACACCACGCTGGTTCCCATGGACCCCAGCATGAATGTCTTGTGGCGCCTGTATGGGAGAGCGATGTCCGCAACCTCCTTTTATTGATGAATCAGCAATAATGACTTGTTGTTCGATGAGACACCTCTCACATGTATTTGGTGTGTTACTACCTTATTATTTTGCACACATCTTCTTTGTTTACATAATACCTCAGTGTATATACTGATATTGATATATATTGACAGAATTTGAGCTTTGAGGCAGCCATGACATTATAACAGCCATGACATGTACATGTTTCTATCCCTTTTTGTGGATGATCCAAAAAGGGATCGAAACAAGTACATGTCGAGGGCGTTATAATATCATGGCTGCCTCATCTGTCAAATTCTAAAAAAAGCTTCAGAGCATTTACAGAGTTATTAATTATTTAAACAAAGAGAATTTGAGCAATGTAATAAGGTGGTAACACACCAAATACACGTGAGACCTCTCATTGAACAGAAAGTAATTATTTCTGATTTATTTTTATGTTCTTGATCCTTGACCTGGATAAACAATTTAAGAGTAATGAACATTTTAAATATTTTTGCGTGCAAGAGGTGCTGGTGTGACATGTTGAAGAAACCACCTTGCCAACTTTATGTTTTTTTAGTTGTGGGTATCGGCAGTATCAGTCCTGGGGGCTGGTGAGAACAGGAATTTATATAGTTCTTCACAAGAGTCTCTCTCATTTGCATAGCCAGTCAGACTCTGCAGCTTGATACATGCACCATTCCTTGAAGGCATGACAACATGGTATTTGTGTTTATTACAAGGTTCTAGGCCCCCTAATTTAGTTAACAGATCTTTCCTGACTGAATGCAGGGGTGTCCCAGAGGCCAGCTAGGGGCCTGGGGCCTCTGGGCGAGTAAGCAAACTAGGCTATGGATGTATATAGGTGTCTGGGGGATCCACCATATACCTTCCCTAGGACTTATTTCACAGAGCATGTGTTGGTACCTAGCATGTTCAGGTCCCCCCTGCTGGCTACCAGTGAAAAGTGATGCTGAAAGGTTCACAAGGACTCTAAGTAAAGGAATCAGGAATACACATAAAAGAAATTCCAATTTCTTCACTAATATTGACTCATGCCCCTCAACGCAAGCCAGGTGATCAACTATTTTCGGTCACAGCTCATGGGCTGCAACATTCCTATCATGGAACAGTAGAGGCCATGAGACAACTGAACAACACAAATGACAGCATCAAAAGCAGGACAAGACTGTTTGACATCTTCCCTGGTGGCCAAGTGCAAGTCTGAAATCAGCATCTCCAAGACTAGCCAGCCATTTCCAACAATGCACATGACTGTGACCTGCACTAAAGGGACTGTGGTCACTGTCAAAAATCAAAATTTCCATGACCTGAAACTTCCCTTTTCTCAAAGAAACATAGAAGCCACGTACAATTCCCTTGGTCTACACTTTCCCTGAGATGTGATACCGAAGACAGAGACAATGAAGATGATGACTTACTCTGCTACTGCCATATCCACAGACACAACTCCAGACATCATGGATGTCACTCCCAAAACCCCTGAGGTCATAAATGAGGCACCCTCAAGATTACTGGAGCCACAATGATCTGTGAGTCAGAGCTAACATTGCATAAATCATCTCAGAGTCAATCCTGCTGTTCCTGAAAACCTGAAGGATTCTGATCTTAGTCACAGAGCAGGCTTGATGCAGACACTGTATGATATGTTCCACCATAAAGGAAATATCAAAGTGTGAAAAAGCTAATAACAGTTATACACTGCTCATAGGCACAGGATGAACAGTCAACAGGTGAAGGCTGGAGCTATTGTATCTAGATGCGCTGATCCTGGCCCAAACAGTAACACTAGGATGCACTGGGACTTCTCAATGAAAGATGTCCCTCCGAAACTCCCTTTCACATGCACACCCCCCAACGAAAGGGATGCCCGATGAAAAGAAAGACTGGGTGAAAAAAGGTATAACACCACAACGTTAGACCATGCCCTAACTGCTGACTGCGCGTAACCTGGTTAAATAGAGACCACCCGAAAGAGACAGCTCAGACCCTAGCTGAATATCATGTTGTCAAATTTCTAAAAAGGTTCAAGTTCCCCAAACCTGGAATCAGCACTACTGATGGGCAGAGGTGGACACTACATTGAAACCTGGTGACACCTCATAACTGAACGACAAATTGTGGAATTACTTGGCACTTAGGAGCAACTTGAGGTAGAACTCAGCACGGAGGGGAATATTGGGGCAAAACGTGCGAGGAGACTGCAAAGCCCCACGAGAGCAGGGCTCTTCCCAATCTTGCAAGATGAAGCATGAAGGGGGGCACGGCGAGCAAGGCATCGGAAAGGATTCATTTAGGTGCGGAGCATGGAGTAAGTGGTTGCTTCCACTTGCTCCAGAACAATATATATATATTTATTATATGTGTGCATATATAATGATATATGTATATACATACATGTGTGTGTATGTGTGTATGTGCATATGCTTACCAGAAAGATGTTTAATGATTATGTAGCATGATAATAAATAGCAGCACAATAATTTACCTGGGTACAATTTCTCAGTCAAGACAGCTGCAACACAACATCATTGGCGATGCGGTACAGGATCCCCCACACACCTTCACAGAAATGACAACGAAATGAGATGCAAGGAGCAATGCCGTTAGCGCCCTTTCTACCAATGCCAGAGAGCCCAGCAAGATCGTGGACCCAATGGAGACCACTAATCACCACACATGTAGACGCATTGGGTGGAACAGGTTATGCCCCAGGAAGAAAGAAAGCAACGTTGCTCAATGCCATGGGTGTAGAGGGACAATGACATTTTGCAGCACTGAAGCCAGAACTAGTCATCTTTATGAAACAGAGTATTGTTGCATTTGTCGAAAGGTGAATACAAACAGATCGGTTGACCTTAGTAAAATAAATAGCAAAGCGTATGTAAAGCTCAAGATGTCCCATGTCAGGTGTGAAATAATCAACAATGCCTAGCTTTTTAAGTTGCATATCTGTACTTGTAGTCAGGCATTTATAATGTGTAAAGGAATGGAAAATTGCCTGAACTAAAAAGGACAGGATGTTCAGAAAATGGCGTCATAGCCATTTTTCCATGGGCGGTGCCTCCCTAATGGGCGATGGGGTGCTGACCCGCCACCCATTATGGAGGAGCCAAGCTAGCCCAGTCTAAACACTGAGTGCTTCCTTAACTGTAAGCAAGCAGCTGAGGATGCATTTCTGGGCTGGCTTTAACTGTACAGGGAAACAGTGTTTCCCTTTGACAGTCAAAATAGTCCCCCAGCCACACATTGTAAATGGGCATTTCACTTCCCCAGTCTTGCATGGCCCATTAGGGATGCAGGTTGGGGATCTCCGGGGCATATTGTGCATATGGGTGGCTCCTGCACCTACCTGCATATTTAGAGGGCATGTGGCGGCGAGCTGGTGGTGCACAGGCTCTGTTGTGCATGTCAGGAACCAGGAAGCTCTCTCTGCTTCCTGTTTTCTTGGTGAGTGGGAGACGCAGGTTCATCATGGCAGTGTCTGTACTTCGGGGCTGCACAGAAGGGAAAAAAAGTGTTTTGTGTGTCTGTTTGTGTGAATCTATGTTTGTATGCATGCATGCAAGGGTTTGATTCTGTGCAAGTGCACATGTGAATGACAAGCAGTCAGTGTGGATGTTATAGTTAATGGGTGCGCATGTAAATGAGATAGTGTGTATGTTGCACGAGGACATAAATGAAAGTGTGTGTGTGTGTCTGACTGGGGGAGCCTCTGAGTGTGGGTGACATTGATGCAGCAGCATCCAGCATGGACAGGTTTTCCTACAGAGGCATACCTGTTTACTGGCATTATAGGAAAAGCCAACATGAGTGTTTCTACATGGAGAAGCAGGGGTACTAGATTGAGTCAGGAAGCTTAGAAATGTTTTCTTACAGTAATCATAGCATTTGTACTGGCATTATGTGAAAAGCCAACAGGAGTATCTTCTTATGTGGAGAGGTAGCCTGGAGATGTTTTCATACAGTATCATTACCAGCATTATGGGCAAACAAAACATGAGTATGCCCTTATATGGAAATACTGACATGTAATGTGCAGCCAGCTTGGACATATGTGGGCACAGCCAGCATGAAATGTTTTTTTAAACTGCAAGAATAGGGACATACATTGTGTGCAAAGGGATCATGAAAATGGATTGGAAAACGCTTATGTCTACTGTTGGTGACTTGGCGTTTATCATATTTTTTCATGTTTTACCCTACAAAACCGATTGTAAACTTTTCAGCATTTTACCCACTTTTTCATACAAAGTGCTCTGTTAAATAGACCATTTGAGCCTGTTATTTAAAATATTTCCTCTGGGGGAGAACCCCTTGTATCATTCCTGGCTGGTTCCCTGGCAATGCTCGGTCTCTCTTGCATGTTCAAGGGAAATGTGATGCCCCTCCAATTAAACAATTAAAAACTCACCACTGTATTTTTCTGCATATAAAAATGAAATATAACACATGCTTAATAAACAAGAGTGTTCATGAAGTAGTGATTGTATGGGGGGAAAGTGGGCAGTGATGTTCCCACATTATTAGCTTTGGTGGGTTTTAGAACTCATATATTGAGCAGATACTTTGCATAGAGACATGCAGATTACTGAAGTGAAAAGAGTTACCTCTTCTAAACAAGCAGGTTCATCCCATGGAGACTGGTGCACATAGATGAGGAGCACCAGAGAGCCTGTGCAACCTATATGTATTTGTTAGAATTCTGGCAAGTCCATCTCTGTGTCTTAGTAACATCTACTGTGCTACAAAACAATGCTTCTTTAGACACCCTAAAAGCTCATCACGTTTTAAGTAACTACTTTAAGTGTTAACTATTCTTCATTGCCAATCGTGATGCATTTACAGCAGGAGGGTTAAGGATTATGTGCACAGAAAATTAATTGGCCCATAGTGAAAATCAAAAGTGGGCCCCCCTGGCTGTACGTGCTCTACAACACCTCTCCTGGAGATGGGAGCACAGACAGCACTGTGGTCCTTCCTGGGGGACACACATATCAGATGAGCAGCACTGTTGCCACAGTGAAAAGTAAACCAGAAGGTGGCACATTTAGCTGTCTTCGATCATTCTGCTAGGCGGCTGTGCCAAGGTTGTAATATGTGACAAATCCTGGGAATTTGTCCATGCTCCCCAATGGGAGCCGCCCATTCAGGGCCAGGGCAAGGAATTTTGCCACCCTAGGCAAAATGTCAGATTGGCGCCGTCCCCCCCACTCCACTCCAGATCCAAACCGTTCTCAACCAACGGTCCTTATTAGATATATCCGCATTGCACCTTACTAGCCCAGTCTCCCACCACAACTGACATCACACCTCACTGCATCACCCAACACTAAGCACCAAATGGGACGACCAGAACCGCCACAAAGTACAGGGCCGACATTCATGAGCTGATGCTGTTCACTGAACAAACTCAAGCTTGAAGCAAAGACCCTAACCAGTAGACCACCCCCCACACAACCATGCTCAAACATACCATAACAGACACAGACAAGATGCCTTTCCACTTTAGGGCACACCAAGGCCACATCCGAAAAGACTGCACACCAAAAACACTTAGTCCATCTAGTTCCAACAACAGAGCAGCACAGTCTTGCACTGCTCCAGCTCCCTATGCTCCTACTACCCCAACCCGATTCATCATGTTCCACAGGTGCCATAGCTTGTTTTTATTCTCTACACATGCTTTAAGGCAGTGAAGCCACCAAACAAACTCAGTTACATTCTGAGTGGTAAAAATATGTTAATTGCTGTTGCAATTGCTGTCCTTTTGTCTTTTAAATGCAGAATTGGTTTTGTGCAGGCGCCGTATAAACACAGAATAATTATTTTATGAAACAACTATTATGAAAGGCCATAGTGATCGCCAAAAATAATCTCCCCATTGGAGCTTGTCAAGATAACGCTAAAGAACCTAAAGGTTGTGGTCACTGTCAGTCAGCCACACCCTACTAGGACAACACAGCCATGTATTGTTTTTGCTTGCGATTACACAAACCCACTGAGTTGGTCAAAAGTAATAAGTGTCATTTATTTACAACGCTGCAAAATTGCAAGAGTAACTTTGAAAAAATGTCATTTATTTACACACTCTCCCCCAAAAAGTGAAGACTTTTGTCTTTTTCTTAGTCATGCGTTGCAAAAAGGTATTCCAGCATTTTCAGTAACCTCTTGAAAGGCACAAGCACACATATAACACAAACAAGCCCCCCATACATTGAAATATCATCCCTAGTCTCACTGCCATTATTTGGGCAAAGTAGGGGGGAACAGTTCTAGTGCTCTGTGTTGCGTTGTTCAAATGCACAGAAGATTTTTGGTCGAGGAATGAGGAGTACTGAGTTATAATCTCGGCTACATCACTCACCCACACCGCGTGATCCTGCGCACATTACTTTACACCCATCAACACCATTTCCCATATATACCCAAACGGTAATGGAATTAGAATCGTCGCTGTAACGTGCTTTGTGTAGCAGGTGCACCGAGGGGAGTGCAACACAGCCTGTTTGGGCACCCTCTATAAACCATTAAAGCACTGGGATGATCGGATGAAAGGCGGCATATCGCGATTAAGTGCTTTTTACCTTTAGAGGAGCCAAGTTGTTGCAAGGAAGAGGAGAAGGAGCTCTCTGATAGATGCCATCCTTCCTGATTCAGGGGATCCCAGTGCCCACCCCCCGATTCCTACCCAGTCACGGTGCATAACATTTTGTTAAGACAAGAGAGAAGGTTCGGGGGCATGCACTATGTTGCCAGTCGCGGCACGGCACCTCACCTCACCTGTGTCAGAGGGCCGAGCCTGTTACTCTCTCAGCACAAGGACTGGGCTGCTCTCACAGAAACAGCACAGCAGGGGCTGCCACGCCAGGATGGGAGTTGCCTACTGGCCTGGCAGCTGGCGCACCGTCCCCACAGCAAAAGGCTGCAGCAGGAGGCCTGCAGGCAGCTAGTGCAGAGTGCGCAGGCCACCACTTCGTGGGAGTCGGATTCGGGCCAATTAAATAATATTTATAAGAGAAGCGATTAACAAGCTCAGGGGGCTGGGGCTGAATGCTGAGGCTGCACTGCACAGCATTCACTGACAATATCACGACGGTCAGTCGAGGAGAGGGCACGTGCGGCAGTGCTCTGTTCATGATGAACAGGTGCCAGGCGCTCAGCGCTGCCATGCCCATGATGCCACTCATTGTGAGCCACGCCTGACCCGACCCCAACCTTCATGGCGCCACCTAGTCCCTGCTGCTGCTGCTGCGCTCGCGCCAGCCTGCAGACAGTGTACAGGGGCAGGGCCAGTGCTATCACAGGCAAGGCAAGACAATATACAATTAAATGTAGTGTGTGGAGGTTAAAGCAGAATTTTTCTGCTCTAACATTTTGCAAATATAGCCAAGTGCCTAACTTTGCCTAGTGATAGCACCGGCCCTGCACCCCTTTAGGACTAGGAAGGTGAGCCTGCTAAGCTTAACAACCCCTACGGGATACGGCAATTGGGATCTCACTGGGGGTAACCCCCTATGCCCCTTAGGGTACAAGGGAACCCCAAGTAAGGGTTTTACTCCAACTCCCTTTAATTCAGTGCCCCAAGAGTTTGTTTCTTGTATGGGGATTGAACAGGGCAGTAATGTAAAGGGCTCTTTAAAAGTGGATGGCTTGTTTTCTGACTTGAACTTGGTGCTGCCCTTTCATGAAGAGCGGAGCCACTGGATGCACCCATTTCGTTCCAGGGAGGAACATAAAGGTCCCTGGACTTCGCCGCAAGGAAGAACCAGTCAGGCTGATAATGTCCCTAACCCACACCAGGCTGGGAATCTGCATACGCCACGAGGGGGTGTCGAGCAGAGAAAGCCCCTAGTCCATGCCGACTGAGAAGCCACATACACCATGAGGGGGCGAAAGAACCAACAAGCACAGTTGGCCTGAGAAACCCCTAACCCATGGAGGGCTAGGAATGGGCATAATCCACGAGGGGGTGAGAAACTGAAGCAACAAAACAGGGCATAAACAGCCTATAGCCTATGCTAGGCTGATCAACCAAAGGCCCCGCGAGGGAGGTGGGAAAACTGAACAGCGAAACAGGGCTGGAAAATCCTATAGCCCACGCCGCCGAGCTCAGAATACAAGTACCGCGCAAGGGGATTAAGAAACTGGCAATCAAAGCAGCGCTGAGCCAGCCCATATCTCATGCAGGGCTGAGAGTCCAAATAACCCATGAGGGGGGTGACAGATTAAGCCTACACAGAGAGGCTGAAGAGCTGATGGCCCAGGCCTAGCCGAGACACCCTGCTTTCCACAAGAGGGCAGGAAATCCCACAACACAATCAAGGGTGAGCACGGGATCTACGCAAAAACCTCCAAGCCACAACGCACTTCAAAGTGGGGTGAGAGACATTTTCAGTTTTGTGAACCTCGACCAACCTCGATATGGAGAACCTGTTTCTTCAATGAGGAAAAGACATCCGGGGAGACGGGATAGATCCGGAACGGTTTCTACTCCCTGACGAGGCCTTTTTTTTGTTTAAAAGAGAAACTGAGAGACATTTATTTTTGTTTGAACCACAGCAACAGTCCTAGGGCCAGAAAAGACATTGATAACTCTTTGGTGGGCATCAGGAAACCAGCCACCACAAATCCACCTGAGGGGAAAGTAACCCTATACTAAGATACACTTTATGTTTTCTTTGCATAGTGTTAGGGCAAATGTTAGGGTAGCATATGTTTGGGCCGATAATAGAGCTTTCTTGTAGGACACCCTGATGAGCACCGGTTTGTTATTTTTTAGAATAGGATGCTCCTTGTATAAGTAGGGCATAATGGTTGCATTCTTTCTTTTAATAAAATATCCTGTCACAAACATGTCCTCTTGCAGGACTCCTAAGTCAGACTTGCCACACATCGAAAAGGTCCCTTTCACTTTCAAAAATACAAAAAAGGTTGCAGGCACCCCTCTCTTGAAAGAACACGGCATGATAACCTGTTCAGTGGTTATTAACCACTTTGAGAGTTTGCAGCCATTTGCTTTTTGCTCACTGTACCTTTCACAGTTGGCAAATATCCATTTGCATATCAGTCTTTGTTTCGCCCACATGGGCAGTCCAGCACCGAAATGCTATGCCAATTCCCTTCTGAACAAGAGTACCAAAAGCAACCCCATGCACATGTTTCAGCCTTGTTGGGCCTCATCGGTGAGGTGGAGCTGTGCCTCTCTGAGCACAGTGAGCAGGGAGTCCATGTTTCACTTTCATCCACCTCCCTCATCTCCCCTCATTGCCCTTGTCGGGCACTGTCACACGCATTAATTTCCTATCAACACTTGACAACCCCCCCTTTGTAAAGACCCCCAATTCAGCCCTTCTCACTAATGAACTTATCCACAGAACTCCAGGCCCCATGAAACGATATGAAGCTGGCTGCTAGAATTACAAACCACGAACACATCAATGTTAAGAGCCTGCAGGCCGCCATGTAACCTAAGTGCAGCCAGTCCCTTGCTTCAGTGAGCAGGTCTCATTGT
Organism: Ambystoma mexicanum; assembly: GCF_040938575.1. Classification (NCBI taxonomy): domain Eukaryota; kingdom Metazoa; phylum Chordata; class Amphibia; order Caudata; family Ambystomatidae; genus Ambystoma; species Ambystoma mexicanum. Next base: position 455,103,108 of record NC_090927.1, read on the forward strand.
TTTTCCTAAGTACTACTTTACCACAGCAATTGACTATATGTGGAAGTATCAGTGTCTCTCTTTCCAAAGGAGTTATTCAGGGTGTTGTTACTTGCTTGTAATTGACAGTCTGCATTGGTGAGCAACACAGAGGTGTTACTAATCCGCATACCTTGTCGCATCGACTTTTGTAGGCATGCCTCTGCTATTGTGCTCATTCCTCCTTTCACAGTGAACAATACTTATTTTGCATAGCATGGTTCAGTGAAGATATTCTGTGTTTCATCCGGTTGATTTACCCTAATGTTTGGTGCTTTGTAAGCAAGGTTTGATTGTACAAGTTTGCACAGTAAACAATTCTACTTTATTGTAGTTAACTTATTGAAAGGCAACTATGCAGAAAGCATTGTACATTGGTGTATTACTTAAGAGCAAAGGAAATGAAATATAGTCTAATGTCAAGCTGCAAATTGTTCAACCAGGACACCCGGGATCAACTCCCAGCTCCCCAACTTGACCAAATGGCAATATCCTGGGCAAATTCCTTGACATCCGTGTGCTGTATTTTCATTAGCTGCTAAAATTGGGATGTATTTTACACATGGTTACTCCCCCGCCCCACTCTCCACAGGCCGTGCCTGCAGTCACCCGGGCTGAGCCGGTCACGTAAGCGTTCATGTGGTCCACTTCGCCTACATCTTTCACTCTCATGGGTGTCCCTGCCCTGGGCATTCCATTCAAAGGGCGACTCTCTAATGGCACTGTCTTTCCCTGTGTGCCCCTGTTTACACCAAACAATCTCTAAGGATTCTTGCTCATGGAGCTGAACATCATTAGCTAAAAGATTATCTCTTCTGCTGCCCTTACTTTTTACACTTCAGGTCTTTTTTTTTAAACAATGTATTGAATTTTAAACAAAGTTTAACAACATAGGACAATTACAAACATAATGTGCGCAAAAAACACATACATATAAATTACAACTATCACTTATAGAAAAATGGAAGAAAAAAGAAAAGAAAATCTATCCATACAATTGATTAAAAGTACTTCCCATTTCTTCATATTTATCACACTGTTGCCGAAATCCAAAAGACATCTGCTCTCTGCTAGAAAGTATCGACAGGTCATTTAGCCAATCTTCAACAGCTGGTTTATTATCACTCTTCAAAAATCTCAGGATATGCTTCTTGGCCATCAGATGAGCTCTATAGGTCCAATAGTGGTTACCCTTGGTAACATTAACATTGACAGGAAACAGCCGTAGCACACAAATCAAAGGAGTATTCTGCCAGGGAAATACCCAAAACAAGATCTATAAGTTGAAGAACATTCTCCCAAAGGATTGAGTCTTCTGGCATAACCAAAACATGTGATGGGTAGTTCCAATACGTCTCTTACAGTTCCAATAAGTGCTATCTTGGTTCAGCTTGCAAGACCACATTTTCTACAGCAACAAATACATGTAACAATGTATTCTCTGCTGTGTGAACCACCAGGTCCCAAACATACTTGGGTCCATTCGATATCAGATAACCCATGACCCAGATCTGATTCCTAAGCAGTTCTACCATGTTGAGAGGCAGTATCAACCTCAGTGGGAGTTAAGCGCATATAAAGAGTAGAGGAAGAAATCTGCACACTCTTTGATACATATAAATTCATAGGGGATTTAAGCATACTAGCATGTGAGGGTGAAAACAGTGTACTAAATAGGGTCTTCAAATCAAGAAAGCGCCAAGTCCCAGACTGCTGTTACGACTACTGGTACATATATTCAAAATGTAGAAATTCAAAATCTAGTAAGTTATGACCATCATAAACCTGACCTAATTTCCATATAACCACCTTTTGCCATGAAATCCAGGAAAGCGGGCGGCTGTCTATTAGTATCGGAGGATTTTTCCACAGACAGGAATCTTCACTGAGTAAATATTTCTCCCCACAAATCTTAACACTTCTCTTCCATTCCCTCATTGCATGTCCCACTTCGGCGGGGTAGCATAAACAGGGAACCTTTTTTCCATATACTTTAGTTTTGTTTATTATTTGTAACGCGCACCTAACCCGGAGGTAACTTGGCGCTTGAGCTTGAAACATAGTTACAGAAACATACAGATAGACAGTAGTGCTTGACAACTAAGTGTTACAGGTAAGTTGGTATGCACATTAATACAGGTAAGTAAGTGCATGGAAAAGTCGCCGGTTGATACAGTTTGGCCAACAATGCTGATGAAAAACATTGATACAGTATGAGATGTGATTAGGAACATAGGTTTCAGTGAAAGTTACAACACATGGGAGTCAGCAGAAGAGGATTGTAGGTGCGCCTAGGGACTGTTAATGTGTCTTATCTGAGAGCCAGTTCTTTACTTTGACTCTAAAGGAACAGAAGGACTGTTCAGATCTGATCATGATAGGGAGAGAGTGCCAGCATTTGGCAGCCAGAACTGGGAAGCTGGCTCCTCCAGTCGTTTTTAGATTGTGCCTCGGGATGCTGAGGCAGTGCGAGTAGAATGATCTAGAAGGTATGGCTGGTTGATTTCTACAGAATTTGTCACAGAGGTATTTGGGGGTGGTGTTTGACAGGCATTTATGCCTGATAACAAGGGTGCGTAGTGAGATTCTACCGCAAACTGGGAGCCAGTGGGTGTCCCGTCTGTAGCTTGATATATGGTTGGACCTAGGAATGTTTAACGCTGAACTCAAGGCGTTGTTATGTAGGACCTGTAGTCTATTGAGGTTTCGTTCTGATGAGTTTAGGAACAGAGTATTACAATAGTCTAACTTTGATAAGACTAGGGCTCTGGCTAACGTGATGCAGCTGTTGGGGGACAGGTAGGATTTGCATGCATTAATCAGTTTATTGGTATAGGCAGATGTGGAAGCAGTGGGGCTCACTTTTTTCTTAAGTGAGAGAGTGGAGACTAAATATACTCCAAGAGTTTTGACCTCCTTTGCAACCTCGATGGTGTTGCCGTCAATGCTGAAGGACATATAGTGAAGGTCGAGTTTGTTTTAGCGAGATTGTGACCCAATGATCAGGAGCTCTGTATTATCATCACTGAGACACAAGCTGTGGGCTGCCATCCAAGCCTGAATTTCCAGGTAGATTTCGTTCATCAGGATGGAAGCATTTTCATAGCATCCGGTCAACGTAATGAGAACCTGGGTGTCATCTGCGTAATTCGTATAGGTGACACCCATGTTGTCAAGATGATCGAAGAGAAGCTTAGTGAAAATGTTGTATAGTGTCGGGGAGACGCAGGAGCCCTGAGGTACTCCATAGTTGGTTAGGGACTGGATCAGCTGAAGCTGAAGGTGTGAAAACCCTAGTAGTTCGGTTAGATAGGAAGGATTGGATCCATTTTGAAGCGTTTGTAGAGAAGGCATCAGCTGTGGTTAGGTGATCTGTGAGGATTTGGTGATCGACAAGATGGAATGCTGCAGCAAGGTCTAACAGCAGGAAGATAGCCAGCTTGCCTTTATCTTTGGCTTCATCCATTTGGATGTTTAGGTCCAAGGCAGCCGTTTCAGTACTGTGTCTCGGTCTCAAGCCAGATTAACGGCGACCATATAGATTATTATCCTCCAGATGTTTTTGAATTTAGAGATAGGCCATTCTATCCAATATTTTTAAGAGGAACGGGATGGTGGTGATAGGCCTGTAATTAGTTGGAATGTTGGGGTCTAAATTCGTTGTTTTGAGGAGGGGCATAACCCATGCCTCCTAGAGGTTGTTGGGGACCGAGCTAGCGTTGAATGATGAATTGATCACAGCAGCAATGAATGGGGCCAGGTCTTTGGCGCCTTCCTTAATGGCCCCGGCAGGACAAATATCACCCTGGCACCTTGACGGTTTTAGGCCAAGGATAATGTTTTCCACTTCTTTTTCTGTGACTGTGGAGAAGAAGAAGGGAGGGCAGGTGGGGGAAGAGGATCCGGAGAGGTGTTTGTGTTAGAGCTATTGGCCAGTCAGTTTTTTTGTCTCTATTTTAGTTTGTAGCATAGTGATTTTGTCAGATACAGCCTTCTGAATATTGGCGCACCAAGCCCCATCCTTGACGGATGCTTCTGTTGGTGGAGCAGGAGACTCCAGTTTCCTCAGGATGCTGAAAAGTTCCTTAGTGCTGGATTTGGCATTAAGTATTCTGTTATTGTAGGTCTCTTTTTTGGTGTTGAGGATGGCTAATATATAAGAGGCCACAGCTGTGGCGAACACTGTCTTGTTGGGAGCGGTAGGTGATTTTCTATACAAGGCTTGTTCAGCTCTCTTGTCGTTGTAGAGAGTTTTCCGTTCAGTCGTGAACCATTTATTGAGGTGGGCTACTGGTTTAGCTTTTTTTAGTTTGATAGGGGCGATGTTGTTTATGGCTAGTTTTAAGGTGTCAGTGTAGAGGTCAACCAGTTTATCTGCGTCTAGATCTTTGTAGTTGGGCAGGTCCAGGTTAGCATGGAGCAGAGGTCGTAGGTGGTTTTGTAGTGTAATGTTTTGGTTATTTCTGGCTAGAATTTGGCGATGGTGGGGCTAGGATTGGTGGGTGCATTCTGCTGAATGGAGAAAGAGATACAATAATGGTCTGGCCATGCAGTGGGATAATTCTGGAGGATTGTGGTAGAGCAGTTAAGGTCTGCCAGCCAGTCCAGTGTTCTACCCTTGTTGTGCGTGGGCCCCAGGATACAGTGTTTAAAACCCAGCTGGGATATGGAATTTTACAGGGAGGTAGCGCTAGCGTCGTTGGGGTCATGCAGGCCTAAAGTGAAATCACCTAGAAAGATAATTTGGGAGCCTGGCTTGGTATTGTGAGTTAGCAGGTCTGTGATGTCTTCCTCAAATGTTGAGATGGTGCCTGGAGGACGGTAGATTAGATGCAATAGGAGTGTTTAGGATGCTGAAATAGGGAGTGTAACTGACAGGAGTTCTGCCGAGTGGAGACCGATATGGGGCACAGCTCTAAGACCAATGTGGGTTTTGGCTATGAATACTACTCCCCCTCCTTTGCCAGTGTCTCTGTCTGATCTGATTATGGTGTAACCCTCAGGGAGCGCTAGTGATAGGGCAGGGCCTGCTGCCTGGTGCAGCCATGTTTCGGTGATTGTGGGGAAGTCGAGGCAGTTGGTGGAGATTAGATCAGCAATGTCAAGAGCATGCGCGACCAGCGACCGTACAATAATGAGGGCTCCTTTGATGGTAGGGTGCGACAGGCTGGAGTTTTTATTAGGCTCCGTAGTCGGCCATGGTGGTGGTGGGTAATGTATGAGGAGGCTTGGAGTCTCAGAGGCGGCCTCTATTCGTAACTGCTGCTGCCGTTGCTGGCGTTACGAGGTCACGAGGTGCGGCTTGAGTCAGACTGCGTTGACTGCGTTGGATAGCGTGCGAGTGATCGAGGTCCTTTCCTCGAAACCTACGAGGCTGAGGTTGAGCGTTGTGATACGAATCCGCACTCGTACCGGCATCGTATTCGTGGAACCCGACAGAGTCAGAGTTCACCCTCCTGCCTTCCCGTCAGCATCCAGTACCTCGCATACATGGATTCAAGGAGTGTGGCAACTGACTGAGGGGGAGCTACGAGACCTACGGAGGGCCGTTATTGTCACTGCTGCACCTACGGTGGACAAAGGTGGAAAAGGGGGCGAGCTGTACCGAATGGTACAGGTACATTGCTTAGTAGGCTGTGCTGCTCATTGAGCTGAGCCCCCTGCCCTACCCCCCCTCTTTTCTGTACCCATACACGGATCTATATTATAGTACAGCCCCATTGGGTTAGTGAGATAACCCTGTGGAGGCGAGTCCATTTGGGAGGCGGAGGACCTACGCTAGTAGCGGCAGAGTGTGGACACAGCTAGGACTGTGCTTGTGCTGTGGGTACTGCAGTGCCAGGTGATACTTGGTACTGTGCCTGCGCTGCATAGTAAGGGCGCAGCAGGCTGCTTGCATAGACCTCCGGTATTATGTTATTGCTGGGAACACTGTGTCTTTGTTGAGTAGGAGTGGAGCAGTGATATCTGGCCACCTACTATAAGTGTTTTAGTGATTATTGTTGTTGGTACATCTAGCGTCAGGCCGGAGGCGGCCCTGCAGGTAGCCTTATAACAACGTAGCAAATGTGTAGTACTTGCAGAGGTGCAGCCTGACATAGTGGAAAGACTGAACGCCTAGTAGGTACGAATGTGCAGGAGGTATATATATACCCTGTAGAGAGGATCTCTTGACTCCGATAAATACCTGGAGACTGTGGGCCTGTGCTTTTGATCCAGGAGTAGTATAATAACGGCGTGCAGTAGAGCAAGCATAGTGGAAATTGAGAGCCACTGAGGCAAGTCGATTGATCATTGGCTGGGATCCCATTAGTGGCCCTCTCAATGCAATCAGGCAAGAACCTGAACCATCCAGTGTACAATCTAAGGAAAACCAAGTCAAGAGCAGTTGCCCAGGGCTCTGCTAACAAGAAGGTCGAGATGGAAAAACTGAATCTTAAAGCAAAAGCAAAAAAAAAACTCTCCCATCAAGCAAGGTGTGATTACTTCTTTCTTTCCTCCTCGAGAAATAAATTCGACCATAATTGAAGAAGATACACCCGACCAACAAGAAAATGCTTTATTGAATGTGTCAAACTTGAAAGATATTGACAATAACTCATTATTAGACTTATGCTTAAATATTCAAAGAAGTATGACACCACAATCTGTAGCAAGACTGAGTAAAAACAGTGGATCACAGACAGATAAGCCAATGATCATACTCTCAGGGACATCTATGGTAGGAGAAGGATGAGATAGATTTTCTACTTCACCTAATTTGGCATTGGCTTCGATGGAAGATGATTCCGATGAAGAAGCTGAACGCTCAGATAAACCATACTCAGGGGCAGCCGAAATTGCTGAGATTCAGGCATCGGTAGCTTCACTACAATTTGCACTTAAGATCTTGCTGGAAATGTCGGGACGGATCTTGGCCAATATGGATATCTTAATTAGGGAAAACAAGGGGAGATCGATCTCTGTTGAAGATGTAGAAGCAAATTTATCTGAAGCTATACATATGACAAGTGAGATCGATGAGCAACAAAACTTGGAAATCGAGGAGGAGATGAGTAGACCTGATCCATTCTTCTCTAAAAAACAGAAGAGGCTAGCAAGAAAAGCAAATAAGGTCAAAAGAGATAGTGCCACACAATCAATAACGACAGAGAAGAGTGCGATGGGAATGATAACCAAGAAGAGCAGGAAAAGAGTAGCAAGAGCCAAGAAAAGGAAGACTGCCCGCGATGGATACTTGACCAGTTGGCTACTCCCTGAACAAGAGTCCGAATTGGACCGGGAAGAAATGGTAGAGATTGTGGAAGAGGCGGAGGTGAATGATAGTGCCACAGCAGACACGGCTATGGCAGCATGCCAATTGACAGTGCCGGAAAACCTATTAGCTGAAGAAGTGGCTACTATGGTAGATAGGAATGAGAAGAAAGGCAGTCGCATATGCTTGATTAAGAACCTCTACCAGAACAAGGTCAATAAATGGTTATCACGATCGGAACTGTTGATAAGGTTATATTCTGTTCCACAACTCCGGGTATTAATCTCAGATGACTTTCAATTTGTGGAACCTTTGAAAGGCCCGAACCCAAATGTCTCTGCGCTTCATTGTAAGTTCTTGGCTACGGCTGATTTATTAAGAAAGTATAAAGAAGAATTAAAAACGGTAGATGTAGAAGTGGATGTCAATTTAAATTAAATAGATCCATGTTGTCCGGAGGAAGAGGTTGACATCTGTGTGGAAACAGCAGTTTGCCCAAATATACCTTTGGACAAGAAGATAGAAGCAGCTGATGTCCAACAAGTATTGAAATGGTTGACTAATGCTCTACCCGAGATCCTAAGGAAAACAATGAGATTTATCCATTAGAGGGCTCCACGAAAATGTTCGACAAATGCAGCTGTTTCTGTCTACAAGAGACATGGGCCATAGACCCTTTGTTATTAGATGGCTACACGCTGTTCCACTCAGCCGCTACAAGAGGTGATATGGGCAGGCCTTTTGGTGGACTTGTTATAGGAGTGGCTAATACTTTGGGTTCTAGGCAGATTGAATGTAACTGTGAAAGTAATCTACTTGCTGTCGAAGTGATACTTGATAGTGAAGACACTATGGGCTCATTTCTGTTGGTTAGCCTGTATAATCCCCCTGGGTCAACATTGAATGAACAATTGCAAGACTCTTTACCGGACTTGCTGGCAAATTGGCTACACACAACTATTGATGCGGGGGTAATGGTTGTGGGTGATTTCAATTGCCATATGAGAGGATGGGAGTCTAAAACGCAGAATCCGAAATTGAGAGAAAAGGGAGTTATGGTTCACAATAGAAAAGACCTGAAGGGCAATGCATGGGAACATCTGTTTGAATCTTGGGATCTGACAATGCTTAATGGTAGAACTGTCAGTGATTACCCTGGGCAACATACATGGTCCAATGGCGTCTCTTATAGTACACTGGACTATGTGTTTATATGCCCCGGGCTCCTAGAGCAGATTGAAGATCTGATAATTATGCCTAATGAGTGGAGTGACCATGCTGCTTTAAAATGTGTGATGAGCATCCCCAGAAAACAGTTTCCATCTAGCAATGTGGGTATGGTAAAAGTCAACAATGCAGGTACTAGGATCTCCTGGTCTGATAAAAATATAATATGTGCAGTTGAAACTGTGAGAACAATAGAGCCCAACGAGTTGTTTAAATTTAAGGTAATGACCATTAACTCCATAGAGGATTGGATTTGTGTTTTTGCAGGTAAATATGCGGCTGCTCCTATGGGACAAATGATGGGTAGTGGGGGAAATAAATTGCCATTCGACAAAATAATAAGAGATATGAAACGTAACCTCAGAGCTGATCTACGAAGGGCCAAGAAAACAATGGCCCTTGGAGAAGTTTACTATCGAACAATAAGAGAGATTAAAAATAGATACAGGTCGGCCATTAAGGCAAAAAAAAGGGCAGATATGGTACTTTCATGGCAAAAACTGGTGAGTACCATATGTAAAGGAAAGACCCGTAACATCTGGTCTCTTTTGAGCGAGGCACAAGGTGCACAGAGGGGTGCTCTGGTTAACCCCATAGAAGCGAGAGTGTGGGTAAAATTTCTGGAAAACAGAAATACAGAGGGCGAGGAAGTAACAATGTTGGGCAACCCGCCTTGTGAGGTCCCATTTCCTATATCATACGACCTTATTTTGAATAAGATTAAAGAGATAAAATCGTCAAGAGCACCGGGACCCAATGGTCTGTCCAACATTGTTATGAAAGCGTACCTGGAGTTTTGGGCGAGTCTTCTAAATATTCTGTTTGAGAAAGTTTTAATAACAGGTAAAATACCCTGCTCTTGGCAGACGGCAATATTAATCCCCGTCTTTAAAAAGGGTAATAGACTCGATGCAAGCAATTATAGGTTGCTCTCGATGTTAGATGTTACTGGAAAGATATTCGCCTCACTCCTGCTCAACGAACTACAATCTTCGGCTGAGGGTAAAGGAGTACTGTCTAAATTCCAAAGTGGGTTTAGACAAGGCTACTCTACTGCCCATAACATCATGATAATGGATATCTTGCGATCTAGAGCATTGAGAAGTGGATCAGCCCCTCTCTATGCAGTTTACATAGATTTCTCTGCAGCATTCGATTCTATACCTCGTAGCCGTTTGTGGAAAAAATTACACTCAATGGGCTGTCCGGAAGGTTTAATATATTACCTTACACTTCTGCATTCAAACAACTCAGTTAAATTGAAGTTAGACCAAGAAGGCCACACAACTGAAAACGTTGTGCAAAATAGGGGAGTTAAACAAGGCTGTGTAACAGCACCCCTAATTTATAACTTTTATGTTTACGATATCCCAGATGCAATAAATGATGTTAGCAATTGTCCGCCGAGAATTGGAAAAGCAAGTTGCCCAGTATTAGCTTATGCAGATGATTTGGTGGTATTTGATCATACCATCAGTGGGATGCGTAGATCGGCGGCTGCACTATGGAAGCATGCAGAAGAGAATGGGAGTATTAACTTACGAAAAACAAAGATCATGAGATATACTAAAAAGAAGGCCTCACGTGTGCAATTTACAGTAGGGCTAGCGAACATTTCTTATGTCCCTCAGTACTGCTATTTAGGCATAGACTTTGAAGATTCTGGAGATTATGTTGCCTGTAAACAAACGCGCCGTATTAAAGCAGCACAATTGACCGCCTTGTTTTATAGATTTACTGCTAGGCAAGGCGGTTTTACTTTGTGGGGCACCCGCCAACTTTATATCCACGTTTTTGCTCCAGCGGTAATATACGGCCTGGAAGCCCTACTGGAGTCTGATCTGAAATGGCTACAGGTGCTTGAGGGTAAATTCTGGCGACGCGTCCTCGGTTTATCTCCCTCCGTTCCTATGGCCATTATCAGATTAGAATTGGGTCTGACCTCCTTAAAGGCTTTAGTATTGAAAAAGAGGGCCTCGTTATATCTTCGAATTACCCGAGATGCAAGTAATGGACCATTAACAGCGGTCCACCAGGAATTAGAAAAGGAAAGTTCGATTGCCTCAACCGTTGACCAGATGAACAATCTGTTTCGCGATATAGGCTGGCAACCAAGAGATGGTAAATACTCAGAGGAAGTAAACAGAGCACTGAGCAGACGCATAGATCTCTGGGATTGGCTGGAGAACTTTGAACATCTTAAGAGTCTGAGTAGTTACCACTTTGTGCAGTATAGATTGTTTGATTTTAGGAAAGCTCAGAAATACTTGAATATCTGTCCATCTGCCAGACTTAGACGGTTTGTATTGCTGCTCAGATTGGAACAACTACCTACGCTTATGACCACGGGGAGAAATTACATGATTGCCACTGAGAATCGTATATGCCGACTATGTAAAAACAAAGAGCAGCTGGAGACAGCAAAGCATTTATTGACTGAATGTCCCGAGATGGCCAGCATATTTTCCCCTCTCTTTGTCAGTTATGTCCACGAAAACACGTATATTGGGGAAGCCTTATTTTGGCATCATTGTCTCAAGTCTAACAGCATACGTTTGCTGACAGTCCTGTATATTATTTGGTTACAAATTGAAGTTAGATTGGGTAAAACTCTTTAGATGACTACATTCATCATATGTAGGTAAATAATAAATAGATTGTATGAAATATATGTATATAAATTAGATATTTTAATCTATTTTATTCATTTATTTTTTTTCTCTCTTCTTGTTTTTCTGTGAAAGACATTAATTATTTGTATCTAAATTGAATTTGGAGTATGAATCATTCGTATTTGAAAATGTATTTGGATTATGTTTTAATTTTATATGTTATTTAATATTAAATTTGTGTAAAGTTTATGATCTAAACTATAACACAATAAATATTAAATTAAATTAAATGTATGAGTAGTTTTGTTTGAGCGGGGCTGTCTGGTAGGCCTAGTGGGCACAGTGGAGGTTTTGTAGTTTAGGAAACAAGATCCTAGTCTCTCGTTTCTGGAACTCAATGGGCAGGGTATCAGTGGGGTGGGTGGTGAGGCAAAATGGAGGATCCATTCCACTGGGCTGAGGGGGCTGCTAGGGATGTCAGTGTTATTAATGAGAAAGGTGGGAATGGCAGTTTTGAGTGATGTGTGTGAAAGGAATGGGGGTAGAAAGTTTGTGGGTGCAATTAACTGGAACAGTGGGAGGATGGAGGCCATAGTAAGCGTGACTCTACACAGGGAGGCCATGGGGACGATGTGCAGGGCTAGTAGCCGCGGTGCGAGTATCACAATAGTAAATATTACAGATAAATAACAATACTGAAATTCACAGTGGGGGGTAACAAAACAGTAGTCCTGCTGAATAACGCACTGAGTGACACTACTGGGTTTCAGAGTTTCACAAAATAAATGTAACATTTAATTAACACTACTAGATAACAGCTAAATGTTACAGCTGAGTAACACTATTCACAGATAAGTGTCTCTGCTAGAAGACACTGTCAGATAACAGATGAGTGTCATGGCTGGATAACACAAGTGAGTGTCACCAAGGTGAATGAGTTTCCCAAAAGGCTATTTTCAAAGTATAGTGCGGTGATCATATTAAGTTGCGTACCACTTTAGGTTACCCAAATATGGTGTCATCATTGCACAGTGGGCTGGGTGAGCCAGTGATGGGATACGGTGTGGCTGTGGACACATAGTGGTGTTGGAACTCGAGGTCTGCCTTTGTAGACAAAGTATCACAGAGAAATAGGTACAGAGGCACGTATGCTAGGCAGTTAAGCCACTGTGGGCAAATTCCTAAGAGAGTGTCTGGTGAGTCGGGAGTAGCTAACAAGTGTTACATCCTACAGGAGTACAAGATTCAGAGCTGTATGAGCAACAACATTCAATGTGGTCAAAACAGTAGGGTACTGAAGACTAGAGGTAGAATCAAACAGTGTAGCAATAATCAGAGCGATGTGTTGGTATTCAAAGGCAAGATTGGTGTAACAAGGAAGAGCATCTGAATAAATTAGCAGTGGCAGTCACAGCCGTATGTACAACTTAGAAACCGGCTAGTAGGAACAGATAAGATATAAATTGCAGTATTGATACATACATGATATGCAGCTGTATAGAAAGGTCAAATCGAAGGGGATCGGCAATATAGAGTAGATTATCAAGTAGAGTTGGAGGTACAGAATTCCATTCAATAGGGATCCAATTGGGATTATCTAAACAGTCTGTCTTAGGCCAGTGATGCAAAGTACGCAATGTATAAGCACTATGATATTGCTTAATACTAGGGTAACCAAAACCACCTAGATGTACTGATCTCTGTGGGAATTTCACTTTCCTGCTGTCTTCCAACTGAAATGTATTAAACACCTTATTTATATCCAATACCAGTTTACGTAAAAGTGGGAGGGGAGCATACTAAATACTTAAAATAACTTTGGGAGCGAAGTCATTTTAATTGCACCAACCTTATCCCAAACTGTCAGGTTTGGTTTTCACAGATATTTTTTAGATAGAGTTTCGATTAATGATTTGTTGGAGTTGCAATAGGGGTGGCCGGTTGCATTTGGACTGCTGAATGCATCAACTATGTGTGACAAAAAGAAGTCTAGTCACTCAAATCTAGCACTCCAAATTGGTTATCAGCTTTAATTTCTTTAGAACATGGTGCTTTCAAAATGGTATTTTTATCATAACTTTACAATGTCGTTCCCTCGGCGCGTGTTTCCCCACAATTTATGCGGTTCCTCAGGAGGGTTTGACATTTTTCAATGACACTTTTTGTAGATACACTGTTTTGTGCATGAGATTGTGTTGTGTTCATGTAGCACCTGTGATGCTGTCACTATGTTGTCTCGTGAGGTTCTTCCTCTCCTTTTATAGGTTGTCACTCGTGACAGGCACTCCTCTTCAACATTGGCCTTTTCACTGATCTTGCCCCTGTGTTGGGGCTGCTCGCTGGTGACTGTCGTGTTGTTGCCAACCTGCCCTGCTGTGACAGTGCTGCTGGTTACTAAGATAGGGAATTTGCACCACTGTCATGCAGGCTGAGTGGAGCAGTGTGCAGGCAGGGCTAGCATGAGTGAGCCAAAATACTACAACTTAATCAAACTGGGCCCTGGCAAACACCCCCACAAATTAAGCACTGCGGCTACTTACACAGCCAGTCTGATTCCTACGAATCAATTTAAGCAACAAACCATTAAGCCGCCTTGCTTAGATTTTAGCTACGAGCTCTACGTTTAACAATAAAATCGGGCATAAGCTACTGCAGTCAGAATGATTTTTCCCTGCTTTAGGTAGTACATTAATCAACACTGACTGCACAGAATCCGAAACGTACTAATTTTCAATAATTTCCATATATAACCACTTTAGTAAAGGAGCAAGACGTTGACCAAAGGTTCTATAGAATTCAATTGGAAACCCACCTGGGCCCAGACATTTATCTGGGGACATTATCTCCATAGAATCGATAATTTCCTGAATGCATATGTCTGCATCCAAGCAAAGTTCATCTTGCTCCTTCAAATGAGGGGTATCGACATTACATAATCATGAGCCATGAACTCACCAATGCAGCCATCATTGCAATATAAAGACACGTAATATTATTTAAACACCCAAATGTCGTCATTTCTCTTCAAGCTCTCTCCTTTCCCATCCTTAATAAAAGTTAACGTGTCTCGTATCCCCTTCCTGCTCAGATGACTGGCTAAGAATGCACCTGCTTTCTCTCCACGCTCCAAAAAGCCTGCATAGTGTAAAATAAATCCTTTTCCACTTTGGAATGCAATTCACAATCAGGAGAGCACCTGACACTCAACATCAAAGTCCAATTGTCAACAGGAGGGACAGAATTGTTTCTTCGTTCAGCTAATTTGCACTAATTTCTAAGTCTGAGAAGCTCAGCCTCTTTTTATCTTTTTCTTATAAGATACAAAGCTGATTATTCTACCTCGGGTTGTGGCTTTCAAAGCATCCCCGATAGTAGACACACTATTGACCGACTTGTGGTTTTCTTGTAAAAACAGAGAGACCTCACTCTCAATGTTCTTGACAAAAGCTTCATCTGATAGTAGACTTTTTTCAATCTCCAATGCTTTCTCTGTCAAGATCACACCTTACCTTTGTGTTGGAGGACGTGGTCTTGTGACGAATAAGGCGCCCAGTCCCCTGGGCTGCCACCACGACCCAGAGGGTGAAACTGGTTCTCAGCCCTGTGCAACTTGCACAGAGATAAAATGCAGGAAAAAAACATTGAACGGAGAAAAAATGCTTGCTGTTTGCTGGAAGGTCCGCTCTGGTACTTGAAGGCAGAGAGTAAGGAGCGGCAGCTGACAGGAACGAGAGGCAACAAGGAAAAGAAGAAGTAGACATAAACAGGCGTTAAGAGGAGAAAGGCCAGGACAGGTAATTCAGGAATAACAGCGTACATGGAATAAGGGGACTATTGCAATGAGAAACCTACGGGTACCCCCGCTCTGATATAGGTCTTTCTTCCAAGTTTCTAGACGGATGACATCAAGACGCTGTGCAGTGTAATGACGAGACGCAACCCTTCATGTTTGAATGGGAAGCATTGCCAGCGTCTCCATAGAGACCAAGCAGCATGCCCGGGACCGTGGTGGTGCATCGCAACGTTCTCCCTCTCTAGAACCCAATGAACTGTCCAGTACCACACCAATATTGCGTGATCAGAAATTACAATACTTCCTATATCAGCACCAGATACATCACTGAAATATTTCTACTAACCAGGAAAAGGTCAATGCGTGAAGAAGTTCCATGAGGCACTGAATGGAATAATATTTACTAGAAACTTGAGGCAGTTTTTGCAAAATATCAATAAGGTCCCACAACTGCTTAAGGGTCAAAAGACCTTTTTTTCCGCTTTCTCTGACGCACCGCCTCCTGTCTTATCCATCCGCTCATCTACTATAGAACTAAAATCTCCTTCTACAACACCTTCCGTACCCCCAGACCATTCAGTGCACTAAGAAGGGAAGAGTACACCCTTGCACAGACAAGGGATGCAAAACGGGGGCTACACTACATATATTCAACAGCTGTATACTTGAACCTAAACCTGAATTGCAATCATAACAAATAAAAAAACAGAAGGAAAACATGAATTGGAATATGGCGTGATAGTGGTAATTGCTAATACCCCATTATATGCCATCTACGGCTGACTAACGAGGCACACCTGTTTAAGCATCCAGATGAATGGGCAACAAAAGCTGCTGGTCTCCATGGGATGGGGTGCCATTAGGCTCAAGAATTTGAGGAGTCTGCGTCAATTGATGACTCTTCTCTGAGAAATGCCTTGCCTCAGATAGATTCTGACTACATGTCGTTATGTCATCACTAGTACCCTGCAATATGCAATCTACGGCTGACTAACGAGACACACCCAGCAAGAGAATAGGCAAGAGAACCAAGAACATCTACAAGAATGAAAATACATGTTTAGACACAATGCAAGCCATTTTAAATAGGATCTAAAATGAATCACAATAGTAGAAATCAAGGGCATCATGGTAAAGGAAGAGGTCAGGGACTGAGCCTAAGCAGAAGATGTGATATCTTATATAACAATTACAACCCTACTGCCTCCCTTTCTCAATAATAATAAATTGCATAGTGCCAATAGCTATCCAACTGTCTGCCCAAAAATATGTACATGCAGCATCCCTTCACTTATTTGATCTGGGTATCAAAGACAGTAAAATCTTCATTCCTCCAAGAGAGCCACAAGGTGGACATCAGTCATGAACATGTAGGGTTGTATGGATGATTCAAATGTACTTGAACAGCATAGAGACAAGTAAACAAATGATCCCAGGAACGTTCAGTTCGGCACACTCCTAGCAGTTCCATGCATGTAAACTGGGGTCTTGATGCAAGCATATTGTTCAGGAAGGGTCAGGGCAGAAGTGACACACTGCCACTACATGTCTATCAATTTCAATGTAGTATATTTCGATCACTACAATATTTTTTGGTGTTGGAATATCTTAAAATGGCGGGCGTAGGTTGAATACCGTTTTCTTTTTTTTATGTTGTAACGTTAACATTACTGGATGGTCCTTTTTTCTAATGCTTTTTCGCCGACCGCTCTGTGCATGCATTACATCACTGGATGTATTCCCTGGCAGGTCCGTGGTCAGTTACTTTCTGTCTGGTTATGAGCGCAGGCGTTCAGCTCTATGTGACGCAGCTTGTGGACCTCATTGAGGGACTGGGAGGTGATTCACTGCCTCATATATTCAGCGCTGGACACACTGACTTGGTGAGGAATTAACATTAATGAGCTGAATATACACTGCTGGCACTGGCATTGCCTTACTTGATAGTCACTTCTGGTCTTAAACATGCACAATCGAGCTATTTTTAAAACCTTTTCTCTTCTCAAATGAATTCTCCCAAACTGCTCTTCAACACTTTGAATAGGCGTCTGACTTCCCGTACGGACGATCCTTTTTTGTCCTCTGATCTTTCTCCTACTGACTTTACTGACTTTTTCCTTGCTAAGATTGATTCTATCCATTCCTCTGCATGTTCTGTAGTTCCATCTATTATTGCTAGTTCTTCTGCCTCCCCACGATTTTACCTCTAGTCCTTCTTCATCCTTCTCCCTTTTCACCCCTATTTACGAAGGTGATGTTACATCTATGATCCTTTAGACCCATCCTACGGCTGCTCCTTTAGACCCACTTCCTGCCTCTCTGGTCCAATCCATCTATCCTGCTCTGGCCTCTTTTCTCTCTACTTTATTCAATCTTTCATTGCTCTCAAGTTCCTTTCCTCCAGTCTTAACACATGCTACTGTTCTATCACTCATTAAAGAACTTTCTCTTCACTCTTCTGAGCCTTCCAATTTCCATCCTGTCTTGCTCCTTCCGTATTTATCTAAACTTTTGGAACGCTTGGTTCATGCTCAACTTTCTTCTTATCTCAACTTTCTTCTTATCTCAACTTTAAGAATGTACTTCGTTCTCAAAAATTTGGCTTCTGATCTGGCTTTTCTATGGCAACTACAATTCTGTGTGTATCTGAGTCTCTTTGTCACGCACGTCATCTCAAACTCTCCTCCTGTGCTAATTCTTCTTGATATCATTGCTGCTTTTGATCATATCACTCTGCTTTCTACTCTTTCCTCCCTTGGTCTCTCTGGCACAGCATTTAACTGTTTCTACTATTACATCTCTAACCACTCAATTTCTGCTTCTTGGAACGGTTCTTCTACTTGTTCCTTTCCTCTTTCGCATGGTGTCCCACAAGGGTCTGTCCTTTGTCGTGTCTTATTTTCTCTTTTGCCTTCTTCTCTCCCTGCTCTTATCATGTGTTTGAGCTTCCAAGCACACCTCTACGCTGATGGCACCCAGGTTGTTCTCTGATTTTCCACCTTTTCTGTTTCCATTCATCATCGGTTATCCTCTTGTCTGTCTGCTATCTCTGCCTGGATGTCTTCCTGTTTTCTGGGTCTCAACTAAAAAATAAATCTTGTTCTTTCCTTCTTCTTCTAAGATTCCCTCTCCATTATCTATCTATTTTCTCCTGCTGCACCTCCCCTTGTCCCTTTAAGCGCAGAACCCGGGGATATTTTTGACTCCACCTTCTCCTTTCAAACTCATATTTCGTCTGTATCTCGGTCTTCTCACTCTCATCTGTTCAATATCAGGAAAATGTGCCACTTGCTTACTTTCTCCTCTACTAAGACTCTGCTTCAGTCCCTGGTCCTCTCTCGATTTTATTATTGCTCCTCACTTTATGTTCGCTTACCTAACTATGTCTTTTTTCCCTTACGTTGTATCCTGTACTCAGCAGTCAGGACTCTGTTCGGTCCTCCTTCTTCTGCTCACATCTCCCCCTATCTTGCCTGCCTTAAATGGTTTCTAATCCACCATCGTTGTGAATTAAACTTTCTCTGTCTTGTCTTTAAATGTATCCATTCTCTTGACCCTTTCTACCACTGTTCTTGGATCTCGCTCTATCAAACCAATCGGAACCTTTGGTCTTCTTCACAGTTCTTTACGTCTTTGCCCCATCCACCTTGCACAGTTTCTAGCTTTCATTCGTTTCAGCTTCTTGCCCCCAAACACTGGAATTCTCCTTTTTGAAATCTGCTCTTGCCCCTCTCACACTCTCTTTAAAAAATGGCTCAAGTCTCACTTACTCCACCTCTCCTTCTCTTGATTTCCTTTTTCTCTCTGTCTTTGATCCCTATTGCTTATTGTGACTGATTCTTCATTTTATTGTACTGTTTCCTTTCGTAAAAGCTCTTTATGAAAAAATTGCTATATAAGTACTGCAAATAAATATATCACTGATGTTTTTAAGTGTGCATAAATCCTCACTCATACATGATTTAATAATTTATAGGATTGCTCCTTATATTATAATAATTCCCATTTATAGCGTGCACATCAATGGCTCCATTAGTTCACCCCTGCCGATTTCCGTGATGAGCCAAGATTCTTTGTTTTTTATAAAACATGTTTTATTAATTTTCTCAGCAAAACACACAGAGAAAAGTGCACAATAACTGAACCGTAACCATTATTGCTTCACATAGCAGCACGGACAAACGGACAATGAATAATGTGTAATTGCAGGTCTCCCTGTGAGGGTCCCTCAAGCCTATCAATCACCACGGTACCAGTCAGTGCCACCCATCCCATAAACCTCCCCTACCCCTCGCCTCCCTCCTATCAATTACCCCAAACCTTCACAAACTTTGCAGGACATCCCCAGGCATTGAACACACATCTTTCCAAGGCCATGCACATGTCCATCTCGGCCATCAAGCAGACCAACCAGGGGTGATCCGGCACTCCCCATAGCAAGGCAATGACTCTCTTAACCAGTTCCAGGGCAACCGCCTGGAATATTTTCTCATACTTTGAAAGCCTTCAGTACATTAGACAGCCTGCGGATACATTTCCCTCACATTACTTGAACCAAAGGACATTCCCAGAGTGTATTATAAAACGAACCTCTGATGTATGATAACACGGGTCTCCCACACCATAGATAACAATCATTGTCCGTCCACCCCCACCCATATAGCTTGGCCCGTGAATAATAGACTCAGTGCACAATCGTGTCCTGTATAAGGCGGAAACTGGCAGATATATCAATTTTCCTGAGAAACATCCGGACTTCCACTCATTCTTCAGGTTCTATGGGGACTACCTCTTTTTCCATCTGTCTTTAAGACCGGATAGTTCCCCAGCACCAAAAGGTGATATTACTTGATACAATGTACGAGCCAAGATTCTTGATGTTTGCAGATAGTCAAAGAGATGATAGACTACAACATTTGGTTTGTGTTTACATTTCCCTGTGGTCCGGGGTTCGGAGATAACAAAATTATCTGAAAAATAAGCTGCATCTGGTCCTGGGGTTAACCAAGGAAATTATTGTTAATCATTTCTAGCCTGTCCACAATAATATATATGTTGGTGGGGGCGGTTATTGCATTTTCTGGCTTCAGCAAGATATTTTATGTAAAAGAAATGCTTGAAATATTTTGGCTTCTTCTGTGTCTGCTTGTTGCTTACTTGAATTGAAAGCTACTAAAACTGCACTCATTTGCATAGCCGCGGTTGAATGATGCTGGGATGGGGTTGTGTGGTGGGGCAGACTTTGCAATATAGGGGTGGGCGCATTCTAGTGCTTTGCCATTGGTGCCATATTGCCCAGAAACTGCGCTGTCAGTGCTGGAGGGCAGAAGGGGGACATTTTTGGCATGGATGGGGCAAATGGAGTGGAACTAAGGGACAGATTTATTTTTGCTGTCATTTATAAAAGTATCAGGTTTGTTTAGTTAACTCCAGTCTTTTTCTTTCGAATGCTTCCTGTTTCCTTTACAATTTTATTCTATGCCCTGCTATAATTTCATCTGTTTTACGTTCACCCTCCAGCAAGTGGTTCTGCAGTTGAACAACTCTGTGCTTTTATAACCTCTATATCTGTGGCCCATTCTATTAATATATTTGTGGGTGAGGTTAATGTTCATTGGGATGAAGCTGCTGATCCTTTTCAGAGTCTTAAAAGTAATAATTTCTGCATCTTATTTATAATTCTGTGAAGCTCTCTTTTGCTTAGATTAGACTGATCATTTATGTATTTTATTATTTTGCTGTTGCTTGCTCTCTTCTTTCTGCATGTTCTCAGCACTTTGGGTTAAGTCCTAAATCTTTCTTTAAAAAGCTGCTGATTGTCCTTGTGAGTTGTTACACCAGTCAAACCCAGTATTAATCCTTATCCACCTAATCTATTTTCTTCTTCTGTAAACCAATGAAAGGTTTTTAAACACTTAATTTGTTGATAAAAGTCAAACAATTCAACAATATGTTGCTGATCGAATTCACAAATCTAACCCTACATTATGTCCTGTTCTCCCTCGTTCAGATCCTATTTGGAGCACGGTTTCTCTCCTTTCTGAATGTGACTTTATAAAGATTTTCTCTACAGTGAAGGCTACTGATTTTGCTGATCCTCTCTCTGCAAATGTGATCAGAACTGTTCCTTTGTCTATTTTTTTAACTTTGGCTTCTCTTAGAGAAGGTATAATTTCATCAATGGGTTTTTCCTGCCTCTCTTTAATGTGGTCAGGGAAATCTGGACTGGAGCCCTGGATTATGTTAACTACCGGACTATCACTGCCTTGTATTTTTGGGTACCTTTCTTGAGACATTCTTCATCTTTCACATTACTTAGCTAAATACTATCTGCTTCAGGACTATCAATCACGCACCTGGTGTAGCAACAAGATGGCAACCCTTCAGGTGTTAGATGATGCGTGAAAGGTTCGAAACGGGCCTGCCATCTTGGCCTTCATGATCTCTAAGCGGCGTTTGACACTATCAACAAGTAGCTATAGCTGCTGATTAACATCTTACCTTTGTGTATGGGTGTGGGTGGTCTTGTCCTGTTCCTTCATTCTCCTTCCTGGGAGACTGGACTCAGTTTGTGCAGGTGGGTCCTGACATGTCACACCCCCACCAGTATGGTGTGGTGTCCATCAGGGTTTTATGTTATGACCCACTTTGTTTAAAATGTACATGAAACATCTGGATGATCTGGTGACAGAGATGTTCTAAAGATACATCAGTACGCATATGACACATAGATCTATCTGAGGGTGTCGTCCCATGTGGATATTGTCTACCTTAGGTATTGTCTCAGTGCCATTGAGGACCGGATGTCCTTACTTTCTCGTAAAGTAAATTCTTCTATAACTGAATTTTCTCTGATGTCTCCTTGTCTATTTCACCATCACTTTCTCATGAATGGCTTGTGCCAATCGATTCTCTCAATACCACTCCAACCCAAGTGTCCGCAGTCAAATACCTTGTTTTTACTATTGATTCTATTCTGAACATCAAATCACATATTT
Source organism: Ambystoma mexicanum (assembly GCF_040938575.1). NCBI lineage: Eukaryota > Metazoa > Chordata > Amphibia > Caudata > Ambystomatidae > Ambystoma > Ambystoma mexicanum. The sequence continues at coordinate 455,125,011 of NC_090927.1, forward strand.
CTCTGATCTCACAATCTTGTTTTTTTCAATTATCTCTTCTTGAGAAGATTATGCTTTTGATTTCTCCCAGGGACGTACTTTATATTTTTGCTTATTTTATTGTAATTGAGCGATTCTAGCTGAAGAGCAGTGGATAACTTTACAACAGGATTGTGTCAGAACGGGCTTGGCATTGTATACAGTAACCCTGTGCTGCTGGTGGAGGGAGAGAGGGATTTTTATTTCCTCAGTAGGCATTGTTGAAAGAGCCACATTTTTAGTGCAATGGGGAACTGTAGTTTGATTGGGACATTTCAAGCCTCCACTGGGATTGAGTTCCAGATGGTCAGGCGTGGCAGGGGAAGGTTTGTTTGTGAGTCTTCTCTTTGCAGGCTAGCTTTGACTCCAACCTTTTGATAGTTTTGCTAAGTGAGGTGGCCGTCCAGACCACTTTAGTTCTTTGACAGCTGGCCTTCGATAATGCTGTCTTCAGGGGCCTCCCTGCTACGTCTTTGGGCCCTCTGAAATCAGTTCCGCATTCTGTAGCCAACTTGATTTTGGGTATTCGGAAGCTCATCAGCCCTATTCTCATTTCCATTCATTGACTTCCTATTCACCTTTGTATGCCTTTAAATATTTGCTGCACTACCTACTACGTATTGGTTCTAGGTCAACCACCATATATTGATGAAAAGTGGGTAATTTATGAGGGACTTGAGACATACAGCCAGTGCCAAACATTTGTGTCTTGAAATTCCTTGCTTGAAGTAGACTTCTTTTACTTCCTAGTCTTTCTGTGGAGTAGCCCCACGAGCTTGGAATCATCTCCCTCCCTTCATCTCCTTCCTAGTACTTTGTTAGAATTTAGGGAGGCTCTTAAAACTCACTTTTTTCAAAACATGTATTGTTGAATTTTATTTTGATTGGTTTTGGTACTATTGTTTAACTGTAATTTTAACATGTGTTGTTATCTGATTTGTTATGACTTTGCATTTGTGTTGACTTTGTGATTTCAGGATGCTGCATTTATTTGATTTTGAATGTGGCAACTGCACAGTGTCCCAGTGCCTTTGGGCCAGGTCTGTGCTATATACAATTTTTAAATAAATGAATAAATAAAACTTGCCATTTAGGGCAACATGGGGCAGAATAGGGCAATGGTGGAAGAATGGGAGAAGAACTGGGCACTGAAGGCCAAAGTGGAGTAGAACTCGGCACTGCGGGGAACAGGTGCAGCACTTGGCACGAGGGGCAATCTGGGGCATTACTTCATGCAGAGTGGTACATTTTGCAAGAACCCAACACTGAGGGCCACATGGGGCAGAACCGGACACTAAGAGGTAAACAGACACAGAAGTAGGGCAGCATTGAATGGGGTGTGGGAGAGAACTAGGACAACAAGCATCATGGCACACATTGAGACAGGCCTGTTGATGGCCATTACAAAACACACCGGGGCCAGACAGTTTTGGTTTTGCATGTTACAAAGCCTTCTCATCAGAGTTTATTTTCCTGCTATCTACTTTGTACAAATCTTTTTCTAGATCGGGCAACATTGGCCAAATTAAGATCTAATTAACATTGGTAGTTAAGCCTGGCAAGGATTTGAGGGCTTGTTCCTCCTACAGATTGCGTGGGACGAGTAATCAAGGTCTAGGCATTGACCTATGTGCAGATTGATGATTAAATCATTAAATGAGATGCATTTTGAAGTGTTGGAGGATTGCAAGCAAGAAGGGGCACAAGTGTGAACATGTGGTGACTACTTTTCCGATTAAGAAGTACATTTTGGTATGTTCGTGTGTTGCACTATGTGTGAAATGTGGTATGAGGGCACGCATGAGTTGAAAGTGATGGTCAGCAACACTAAATTAGACTGATGGCATGCAGTGGCATGGTAAGTGCTGTTAGCCCGATTGTCATTCATGGATGGTGTGGTACAGGTCCTAGTAAGGGAGAGATGACAAGGACCACTTAGCAGTTAAGAAAGGGAAATTAGCGTGCAACAGGGTTTCCCCGATTTGCTGTTATGTAATTATAATGGGCATTTGCGGTTGCTGTACACTCCGGGCTTGGGCAACTTGCTGAAGAGAAGGCAGATATCATGTTGTACAGACTAGAGGTCTGTGGGCCAACCGCAAGGTAATGCAGCTTTTGTTGTGGGCAGCAGCGAGGTGACATGTATTTGTTTTGATATGCAAATTAGTGACAGGCCAGACACACACCGTGTTAAATGTGAAAGGAGAAGATAGATATATAGTGGTGTGAGGAGAATAGCGCCTGTTTGAAGGTGCGGAACGCCGCGGGTAGATCCACTGGGATCTGAAAATAAAATTGTAAATTACCGAGTTGGAGTCATTAGAGACGGGTGTGTGCCAGGTATAAATTGGGGCATTTCAATACTTACATCGTATGTGTAATATTTCATCCAGATAAATGGAAAGATGTGTTTGGAAGACAACTAAGGAGTTATGGACTTTGAGGAGAACTAAAGATTGCAAAGAGGTACTTTGGAAACTAAGGTAATTACTCCTGTTAATTATGAAGGGTGCACATTGGTGAAGGACTAAATTGTTCAGCAGGAGTAGGTATTTATTGCACACTGTTATTGTTTCCCTGGTGGGTTTATGTTTGACTGGTGGGGAACGACCATTGGCACCAACAATGGCAGTTTGGATTTGACCATGGAAATTACTTTATGTGATGATTGAAAATTAAGGAAATTGAAAAAAAACAAATACGGTGTATGACAGTCTATCAGGTAATGTTGTAGGAGTCAGGGGGTGTTCTGTTCTGCTGAGTACCAAGAGGGCATTCGAATATGTAAACAATTAATATTCTCTTTACAGGGAGGCAGTTCTAATTAGGTCGAATGATATCCATGGAAGGAATCGTTGGATTGAACCAAATATTTGAAACCAATATCTAATAGAAAGATGGTAATGTCTTGTTGGTTTGTGTCTGGGTTGGACTCTGGTGGTAGTGGAGTCAGGTAGCACCAGGGAATGAGGTGGCGAACTGGCAGGTGTTCAAATGGGAGTGAATACAAGCCGAGCACAGTGATTAGAGTTTTGTAGAGGTGAAGGGTGGTTACGAGTCACACGGGAACGCCATTCCATGAGTGGTTGCTTGGGTGGTGGTTAGAACATGAGTAAGGGAATTGGTGTTAGAGTAAGGGTGAAGATTGTGTGATTTGTATTACAAAAATGTATGGGGACTAATATATTGAAATGTAGACTTTATGTTCTTGCTGCTTTCCCAAACCATTTGTGGACTGGATGTTGGTTCATATTATATTATTTACTGTTTTTGTTGACTAATGTAGAAATGTATGGTTGTGATTAATTAAATTGTTGTTTTTTCTTGCTTTGTAACTCTCTTGTCTAACTAATGTATGGTCAAACAATCTTAAAAGTATGTGGCTGTTTGGTGCACCATGAATGTTTACAATGTAAATTTGGGGACAATATATAAATATGCAATTGGTATTGTATCCCTGGAGAGGACCTCTCTTAGAGGTCGAAACACTTGTTGGCAACTTATCACCAGCAATTTACTCCTAATAAACAACTGTATGTGCTAGTTTTGGACTGTTTGATAGTTGATTTGCAATTGTAGAGAGGAGAAAAATATTCTCAAATAAATAGTAGCAAATTAGTAGGGTGTGGTGCAAATGGTCTAGATTAATATTCAGATTTTGTGGAACAACATTGATATTTACTGTAAACCCATCCCCCAGAACCTCTTGTGTCATAAAATAGATCTAGAGTGCCTTCCTTGGTTACATAGCAATTATACTTGAACAATTACCCTATTATAAGGGAAAAAATGTTACAATGTAATTTAGTACATGGAGTTCATTACTGACCCCCTCTCAGCTAATCGAAATGTTTGGAGTGCAGTCAATAACTACTGATATTGGTGGTATTCTGAACATTCTGTTTTCAAAAGCAGGCAGGGAAAACAACAATACAATTTTCATTTTTTTTCAACAAGCCACTTTCTCACTTGGAGTACCTTTTCTTTTGCTGCAACATCATATTTAACACGTGAAAAAGAAAGCTAAAACATGGGAAAATGCTTTCACTTTCTTATGAAATGTATTAAGAAATTGTTTACCTTTTTTACATGGCACCTAATTCATGCTCTTGTTTAACCTGTTTCAGTTTAACCAAGTTTGCAGTTAAAATGTTTAACTTATGAAGACATGTCACTTAAATACTACAAAATAAACAAAACTTATTTAATTTACTATCTCAGTTTGTCTATTTACTTCACTTACTATTAAAGTAACATTGTTTGCTTCACCACCAAAACTCCAAAACATGTATTGCTACTGGCACTATGTGCAAAAAGCCATATAGACCTCAGAAGTGGCCACTATCGCTTGGAATAATGACTCTTCCCCAACTTATGGCCCTCATCTTCACCTCAGGCCATAACTTGCAGGTGGGTCATTATCCCATGATAATGAACCCTCCTCCATCGGTCTACAAGGCTATATTAACAATTCACACCATAAACTAGGAAAAAACAATGCAGCTAAAAACCTAGTACCGTTTGTTTTCTAGGCCCACATGAAGTTAGATGATGTCTCACTTTTCATACAAAGAAAATGTAAAGCTTAGAGGTTAACAGTTTCAATAAAGAATAACATACTTGTGTGTTCAGTGCAAAGTCCCTATGCAGAGGGATGAGCGTGCTACATACCCACCACCCACGGGCTGGTTCACATTAAGCACACCTCCCAGGGGCATCTTTGCACATCATCAAGCTTCTGAAATGGAAGCATGCGGGCACGCAAAATGCACGTGCAGCTTCTGGAATGTGATGCCAGGCGGTCACCTGGTTTGGTTAGGATTGTGGCATACATATAGTGAAAGTATCCAGAAGACAAGAGAATGCTAGTAACCTTGTTAGAATTGCCGGATTACACGCAAATAGACTTCTATTTAGGGAGGCTTTGGGATCTATTTACGGGTTAGAGAGACTCTCAATAAAGTGATCTCCAGGGGCATTCTGGAAGGTTGTGAATGGGGTTCAAAAGACTTTCCAAATGTAGAATGAAAATTCATTGAGTAACATGGAAAATTCACTTCAAATATCAGCATCTGATCACTGTAGATGTTGAAATTGATGAATTTACAGATTTATACTTTGTGCACCTAATAAGGGGTCTGCAACCAGAGGCTCTCCAGCTGTTCTGGACAACTCCCATGATCACTCACCATTCACTGTACTGGCTAGCCCTGGTGGGATCGGCAGTCCAATACAACTGGCCAAAGGTTGCAGACCCCTACTGTAGGTTCTGTTTTACCTTTCACGCAAATGGAGCTTTACAACGCTCTATGCACTTATCCCCTGGCTTAGGTTGAACGTTGCTCGAGAGGGTTAGTGGCCTTTCCCAATTGGGGCTGAGGAGGTGGTCACACTGGTGTGTGTGCGCGGATCCTTATTCAAAGAAAGTCTAATTAGCCTGATGTTATTGTGTCCCGTGTAGTTATCTACTTAGATCTTGATGGCAAAACTCCCAAAAAAGTGTGAATTACCTGGCATCATAGTGTGGCTTCTTCCATTCTATGAACGGTCTTGCTCCTCAGTATGGGACAGCTCCATTGAACTTGTTCACCTGGAGATCAAGGCACTTCAATGTCAAGTGTAGATAAAAGTGCGTCAAGTGCATCTGGCAGCAGCACTTGAGGAAAGCAATGTAATGTAATAAGCATTTATATTCAACTAATTATGCAGCTTCCGCGAACGTGTCAGGTTGTGCTGCACTCTGCTATCCAGGTCTCCTCAGGTTTCCAATTGCCTTTAGTCTTGTCCATAAAGATCTTTAAGCAGGTGTCAGTGTTTGATTCTACATTCGGATGCATCTTGGAATTATGCCGTCGCGGCTTTAGATGTAAAGTTTACATTGCACTTTACAAAGGAAGAGGCAAAAATGGTTGTGCCGGCTAATTCATGAAAGATCATCAAAGTTTGTATGTAAGTGCCCTGGTGCTTTCCATAAAGGCTGAAAAATGTTTCCCACCATACCTCATAATGGTCCACTTGGATTCTTCAAATTTGGGCACAACAAAGGCCGTTGTTAGAGAAGTTGAAGTAGTGGTGAAAGCTGCAACAATGTTGAAAGCCAGAACATCCAAACACGATTCACGTTAACAGTGAAAAGAAAGTTTTATTTCTGGATATGCACAATAGGCAGAGAGTGACAAATGGAAAGAAAAATAAATTGTAAAAAGGACCAAATCAACCATAGCCCCCAACACAAACATGCTCCCTTTTTTCGAAAACTCTTGGGACTACCATCTGTGGCAAACAAGGCTGATCATGGAACCTCTCCGGCGTGGCACTGCCACTGGTCTGCACATTTAGTCTCAGTGAAATCTACAACCAAGAGCAAAGAAGTGGCAACACCCTTGCCCTCTCTTCACCCCCCTCATCCCTCAACTAACTCCTCACTACTAAATCTTGGATCCTTACACCTCACACACTCCTACAGTCGACCCCTAGGTCTAGTGTACTCAACAGATTCAGACCCTATCCACCTTCTATCAACAACCATGATGTCAATTTTTGCACACTGGGGGATACCCATATGGCTAAACTGCCCTGTCGGTACCTACCACAAACAACTTAGAGATGTTTATATCGCCACATAGGTAACGGGTACTTCCAACATGAATCCAACGACACCAAAGGTTTCTGCATCTGCCTTACCGCTATTCCACTCACATACCCTGCCTTCCTTTCTTACAGAGCCATGCACAGCGAGGCCAACATTATTAGCAGAAAATCACTATACAAGACCACTTTTTACAACTTTAAAACTTTCACCCATATAAACCTAGTTGCTTTGGAGCCATTGTGTTATATGTAGCTGCAGGTTTAGCGTAGCCACTCTTTTACATTTAGCTGCTTTTTTTTAGTATAGCCACAGTGGTATATTTAGCTGCTTTTTTAGTATATCTGCTGTGTTATAGTTAGCCACAATTTGAGTATAGCTACTGTGTTACATTTAGCTAAATTTTTAGTATAGCCACTGTGTCATACTTAGCTGCATTTCTTTTTTAGAATCTAGCCTCACTTAAAATCCACCCCTATTTAAACCTAGCTGCCTTTGAGTATAGCAACTGTGTTACATTTAGCTGCATCTTTGAGTATAGCCACTGTGGTATATTTAGCTGCATTTTGAGCATGGCCACTCTGTCGAATTGTGTCGTGCTTTGAATTCACGCCCTTCTAAATTCAGCTGCATTTACAAAACCAAGAAACCAGCCAGGACTCACAGTACATGCTTATGGAACACACCCACCTGCACGCATCTGCTATCATACACCTCAGCCATAAGAATGCAGCTATCCCCCATGACAGAAATGTGGTCTAGCTGCACACAAAATGAACGTCCTGCTCTTGCATACTCTCCAGTCTACCACCCATCCACATGGCAGGTCGACATCGGTAGCTAGCTCTGACGAATTTCCCATTCCTGGACATCAGCCCCCGAGGGCGTTCCCCAACAGTGCTCTGAGGCCCTAGCAATGGGGAAAGGCGCTATACAAATGGCAATTACATTCATGCTCAGTCATGGGATTGAAGGGACCAGAACATTTTATAATATATAACAAAATGAAAAATATTCCACAAAACGCACAAGATAGTATGGCGCACCAAACAAGCAGTAGGCCACTGGATATCTGCAGTACTGTCAAAAGGACAAAAAAAAAAAATTTAAAAATAATATGTGTGCGATATTCAGCAAAACACACTCAAAGATCTGAAGCCATCAACAAACAAACCTATTCAGTCATGCGCCGCAGGGTTGGAGGGACAGAAGAAAATGAAAAATATACAGCAAAATGAAACATATTCTGCAAAAAGCACAAGATGACTTTCTGCAAGCAAAGAAGCAACAGGGCCACTGTACATACACAGTAAAAGAAATAGAAAATTCCGCCACAAAATAAAAATATTCCACAAAACGCAAAATGATGGCCACATTCAACATGCAGTAAGGCCACTGTATATGCACAGTAGGGTTGGTGATACAAAAACAAAAAGGCAGACATTACACTCATACAAAATGTTCTGCGAAATGCACAAATGCACCAGATGATCGACCACGCCTAACACAGGGTAGGGCTGCTATAGATGGCCGGTAGGATCTTAATGGGGGAGTTGCTAGATCACCTCTGAACAGAAATGCAAAAGAGGCAGCTCCAGCATATAGAATCGCTTTTCAGGAACGCATTGTTGCCACAGATGGCTACAGAAATCCACAAAGATAGAAGATTTAAGATGTTTCATTAATGTTTGAACCAAATGGTCTGGGAAGTCTGAGATGGTTGGAACTAAGGGGGTCCTTTTAGGCTCTGTCCACCTTAGCCCAGGTGTCCCTAATCCCCAGACGACCCCAGACGTATTCTAAAACAAGGTCACCCCTGCTATCTAAGACTTTCTAATTTTGATGGGAAAACCTAAAGGCCGTGACATTTTCTATCTATCTATCGCAGGGACTTTCTTAAGCGATACTTCTAGTCTGTTAGACTGCCTGATGCCACCCGGGGTTCTCTTCCCCTTACTCTCTCTCACAGTCTCTATCTTTCCCTCTATCTCCACTCGCCTCCCTCCCTGATCGTCCACAGCCCCTCGCTCTCTCTACCTGTATCCCTTTCCTTTTCCTCTCACTTCTCTCCATTCCCATCTCCTCCTATCTGCTCTCCTCTCCTTATCCTCTCCCTCTTCTGCCATCCTCACACTACCAACACCTCCCTCCTCTCAACTCTCTCCTTAGTCTCTTTCTCTCTACCTGCACCCCTCTCACCTCCCCCTCACTAACCCGTCAACTGATTGTATACTCACCCTGCCAGTCTCTCCCCACTACCTTCCTCCTCTCTGCCTTCCCCACTACTACCACCTTCCACTCACCCCACTCTCCTGTAACACACCCTCCATCACTTACTCTCACCCCCTCTCTAAATCCCCCTAGCCCTATCCCCCTCTCTTTAAATGTCTCGTTTTCTTTCACTCACCTTTTACACCCCTGTCCAACACACTACTCTCAACTGGTACCACTCTCTCCTACACACGAAACTGTACCTGCACTCTCAGAACACTGCCACAGTCCCCTCTGCACTCCACTCCACTGCGCACCCTCCACCTGGTCTCTTGATCCACCACTGCTTCACCTGATCTCACCAGAACCCTTTCCAATCTCCTCTGTGCTTACTAGGCCTGTATAGCCAAGCCTTCACCCTTTCAACAGTCCTCCAACCACCCACTGCACCTCCTGGTCACATGTTCCCCTTGTCTAATCGCTGGCTAGGTTATCCGTGGAAGGCTTCAAAAAGGCTTTAACCCTACCCCTTTTAGCCTCCATTGCCTCCTGCAGTCCCTTCTCACTCTCAATACATTTTCTGTTTCCCCACCATTCCCTTGGGATCCCTCTAGGGATGGTAGGTCAGGTGTTAGATGTCTCATCTCTGTTGATAAGGAAAAATCCCAGTTCATTCCATGTCTGTTCTCGATGCCATGACCCTGATTACGGAACAGATTTACTTGGGTGCACCCAGGTGCATTCTGGGAGTTGCTGTCCTGAAAAAGATAACTGGTCAGAAAGAGGGTGTCAGGCATTGTGGAAGGGACAGTGGTGCCAGCAGACATACACAATGGCACACTCAGGGGAGGCAGGGATGAGGCCGTCCGCAGCCCAACTCCATCAACTCTCCTCTGGGGTAGGAGTGACTCTGGCATACACCCCGGTGGACCTCACTCCAGGTCGGGAGGGGTCCCTGTTCTCACATAACAGGGCAAAGACCCTGAACATGTCACATTGTACAGTTTTTGATTGTTCAGTGCCAGCCATTCACAATCTTGCATAGTGCTACGTCTGGCTAGCAAGGTTTTTGGGAATTCTAAACCAAGACACCTCACCGAAATGGTACTCATTGACTTGTACCCAGTTCATCAGACACTTCCTACCTTTAGAGTATTTTGACATGTATAAAGAGAATTGTCTTGACCTGGCCTGTATGAACAACACTGTATCTCCTGGGAAGCTGATTTTCCATTGCAGTCCCCAGCCCCGGCCGAGTGAAGTAGATCATCCTATGGCCTAATGAAGTGGGTAATACCATGGGCTTCAATTGGGTGGATGTTATATTTTGATTTGAGGGGTTGGACAGCTTAAAAACACTAAATGACGGATATGACGGGGGCATCTACGGTTGTATACTAATTGACTTTTTCACAACTGACCTCGGGAGAATTGACCTAATTTAGAAGGTCAATTAGGACATATATGCGGGGGAAACCCCCCGCAACCGTCCCATCCAATCTAAACCCCCCCCGCAACCCGCCACCCAATCCCCTTATATTATTTATAATCCAAAACCAACCCAATGCATATATGAAATAACTAAAATAACATAAAGGTCAATTATGCAGAAGGTCAATTGTAATAGGTCAATTTGGGTAATACCGCATCTACAGTAGTCGCCTCTGAAACCTATGCTGCGGGTTGAGTTACTTCAAGCACGTGAGAGAGCGTTATCATGAATTATTGTCGCAGAGGTTTTGTCGCCAACATTCTGAAAGATGTGTGAGAAGACCCATCGGATGGAGTAGAAATAGTTACTAGGATATTATAATCCTCCATGAAATCCATTTGAATGAATGTTCCTGTTTGTATGAACAAGTGTTATTTAAAACATATTCTCATGGATTCCAAAACACATATAAAATATATGCATATAAAAAAGACATAGCTCAGGCATAGTATGCGATCATTATTATTATGCACATACATATACACATGTGTAAACATTGAAATAAACCTGTGGGGCCTACTTTGTTTGCTATTACATGGTATCCTGGGATCTATATAGATGTGTGAGTTACTCTTCTGTGCAACTGTAGCTGGGTGCAGTGCCAGCCGTCGCAGGCAGTGGCTGGACTGAAATCTGGATGGAACCCTCAAAACGTGCCACTACACCCCTTCATCTATTCTCCTCTCTTTCCAGTGTTTCCACAGTGGGCGGGGGCTCCAGCCACTGGCGCCTACAAGGCACCCCATAGCAAGGCTTCCACAGTACTTGCATGAGCTCTCGCCAATTTCTATTTATTTTCTTAGTTCCGCACTGCAAGCTTCGGATGTGAGATTTGTTGACCACATTTGCCCCACCCCCCCAAGTCTGCATCAGTGATAACTGATATGCCATTATTTAAAATGGCTTCCAGGCTTCGTGTTTATACATGCAATGCATTGTGGGTGAGGTCAGGCTACAGATTCAGAGTGTATGCCACTCCACCTCTGCTGCTTCCGCTTCTTGGCAGGAAGTATAAGGCCTGGGGACTCGTATTCTGAATGTGGCTGCCAAGCCGCTCTTCTGGGGGGTGTGGGTCCTGCTTTGTGTAGTTGGTATGCATCTGTCTGGGAAGAGGTCATTTGTTGACAGGCACTATTAAAAGAAAGCCCCTTACTGATTCTAAACGCTGGCCTCAGAACAACTGATTTCAAAGGCACGGCATTCCAATGGCTCAAAAAGGGTCGTTCTTGCTTCACCCCTACCCCTCCATCACCAGGGGCAGACTGGGAACCAAAGGAGCTCTGTAAATAATGTTCATAGTGGCCCCATATTGCGCATTTTCAGCAAGCCCGACAGTGTTCCTATGGGAATATTAGGAAGTAAAATAGGTTACCACACAAAAGAGAGCCAGGATGCAGAGGCCTACCGGGAAATCGCCAGAGTTCCTTCTAGGCCGGTCCAGTCCTGTCCCTCACACCAGCTTTGAAGGTGGGGAATGTCTGATAAAGTGCAGCCCTGTGAGAATTCTCACAGGGCGGTTCTCACTAAACGATGGTTGTAAGTGTGAACTCCCCTAGATGATCAAAGACCGGCACATGCCCGAGGAAGATGTGGTGATGGCAGGCTGGAGTGAAGAGCATGTCCTACCTGCTTTTCTCTGAGTGCCGTCCTTCAGGGGGTGCTTTGTATGCATGATGATACCCATTGGAAGGGCACAGTTGACCAGCACAAGGCCAACAAAGAAAAACAAGGCACGGTTACCTAGAATCAGCTAAGTGCTCATCTGTCTGAACCCTGTATAGATCCACCACCCCTGCTCTGTGGATCAGAGGCCCACATCTCGTGTCACAGACTCCATTTGTTTATGGGCTAGTTGTCCTGTGGGTAAAAATGCACAGAATCTTTTGAAAGTCCTGGACATAATAACTTTCTTTAATAAGAGTGAGAAAGACTTGCAACAAAGGATTGATCTCGAAGCCTAGTGAAGCTTGTGATCACTTGGGGGGGCCACTGTTCCTTTGCAGAGGCTGCTCTAATCTCTGATTAGCTAAGTGAAGAAAATACAATACAACCATGAACACACAAACAGTGCCAACCATAGACATTAGTAATAATAATAAGAATAATAATTTCAGCAAAAATAACAAACACAATGTAACGGAAACAAAACAAGCTCTTAAAACCAACATTCAATAACCCCCCCCTCACCTTCTGCAAAATGGTTGCAAAATGGTTGCTGCTCTAACCGCTCTCCACCATGACCCGCCATGGAGCAGCAGATTGACACAAGGGGCTCCATAATATGTCTCTTCAAGAGGTCTGGCAGAGAGCTAATGCACGATAAAGTCAGACCTAACGAAGACATTGTAGGTCACCACAAAGTTAAATGATCTTACAAAGACATTTAACATGAGGCCCCTGTGGTCATAAAATGGGCAAAGAAGCTGCCAAAATGGCCGACAATGTACTACATCAGCCTACTTTACATTACATTAACAACACTCTTCAGTGGTTTGCAATGTGCTTACAGTGTTCAGTTGGGGATGCTTTATCTCGTATACTGCGGCAATCACAGTGACTTATATAATCTGCGACTCAAATTATAACAGTTTGCTAAACAACATGCGAAAAGCACCCTTTTTCAAAGGTACTGTTCTAGAATGATATTTAAGCATATCGTGGCCTCTGCAGACCACGTTTGGCAGGCAGACCAATACCTTTGGAAGCTTTTAAAACCTGATACACTTTAATGGCAACAGAGCTTCTACATCTATGGGGCTTTGATATTTCTAGCCCAGAAAATACAGTGAATGGGAAGGGTCAATGCTTGAGCGGAGGGAGTGTGATCTTGCGGCGAAAGCATAAGATGTGGAGTCAGGGCCCATTCAACTACTTCCTCCCAAATGGCCGGCTGCCTGTTCCTCAATTCCTCAATGAGTCACTCTGTCTCACTCAGGATAGGAGGAAGTGATGTCTAGAGCCGCTACCCAACACACATGCAGTATTCACCAAATGCCTTTGCATATTAGGTCATTCTTTCAATGTCGACAGTTCAGCTGCAAGGGATTTTATCATTTTAAGGAAGTCTGTTACCACCCTCAACCCCAGGGAGGTTTCTAGCAAAATCACTGCTCACTGTTTTAAGGAACTCTAATGTATAATGTGAAAGCAAAACCATTGCACCGGTCAAGCAAGTGTCTAATCGGGGCATCAGCTCCCCCTTTGCAGTCATTATTGTGTGCATTTTCTTTACACCGTGGCCATTGCACTCAAAGGGAACTGGGCAGGACCAAGCAGAGCACTATGTGGGATAGGGCAGGAGGGGGCGAGTAGCAGGCAGAGCCCCCTCCGATCGCACAGGGGTCGTGCCGGCAGGGGAGTATCCAACATTGCAAGAGTGGGGGGTAAGGGGACAAGCCACACAAAAAGCCCTGCTCATTTCCCTCCAGATGCAGTGCGCGCGATTCCATACGTCTCATGTTTTGGTACCATTAGTGGTAGATGGCATTTAAACACATACACATAACAAAAAAAATAAAACTCCAGGACCATTACAGATACAGGAAACTCATCTATTACAGCTCTGTCCCGGCTCTGTGGGGCAACATACATGCAAACCGCCTAATTTGCATATGATTTACACTAGATACATCGCTTAGAAATATATTGAGCCATAATATGGGCCTACCGGCGCCGTTGTTGCCTCACCGCCTCATTACAAGTTCTGCTAGCGGGTGCCGCTCTGTACGCCTGGTCAGCACCCGCTAGCAGAACAGGATGCTAACAACGGCCTGTTATTAACGGGGCCGTTGTTAGCATCCTCCCCATTCCCATTGAGCCCTATGCGGGCTCAAATGGGACTGGGGACGTACCGGGTCCGGGTCCTGTGAATGGGAATTAAAAACGGCATGGCTACCTCCAAACTCGTAATGAGGCCCTAAGTCTTTAGTTTTATTCTCCCCATCCTGCATGCAAAGTCACAATAGCATCATGCAGATTAATGTGAGCCTAACCAATCCCCCCCTGGGGTTTAAAGCCACTCATTATTTCCTAAAGCATGCAGCATTATGCACCCTTCTCACTCCTGATCACCCCCATTCACATTTCTTAAGGGACACAAGTCCCAGTTAATAGCCCCCCTGCCTCCCATCAGTGCCTAATGGCTCACACTGTAATGCCATAGAGCAACATGCCAGCTTCTCAGGAGAGCCGCTTTGCTGCCGCCGGAGGCTCAGCGGGACATTGTCCTGGCAGAGGGACACCTCCCCCATTCGGCAACCTCATTGACAATGAAGGTGTGGAACAGGAAAGTTGTCCTGCTGCCAGGGCAATGAGAGTGCTGAGCAGTAACGCTGTGCTGCTCGGCACCCTTATTGACAATGAAGGTGCCGAACGGGAAAGGTGTCCTGCTGCCAGGACAATGAGTGCTGAGCAGGAATGCTGTGCTGCTCAGCACCCTCATTGTCCTACCAGAGGGACACCTTTCCCGTTCAGCACCCTCAGAGTGGTGTCACGCTGACAAATGCCCCGGTCTGGCTATTTAAAGAGACACTGGGGTGGGTGTGGGGGGCAACCTCAGCCCTGCTCGGTACTCCACTCGGTCACGTGGGTTTCCTCACATCAGAAGAAAGAAAACACGGGGTCACAGGGGTGTCCCCTGTGTAAAAAGACACTCCACACAAAAGCAGTGCTGTAGCTGTGCCACCTCCGGGACTGGGGGATAATGGATGTCGCCAAAAACGGGGATGGCATAAAGCGGGAATCTGGAAAAGAAGTGGGAAATGGGCATGGAGCACCGGCGTGACTGAGAATGAAAAGGGAGTAGGTCGTGGGGGGGGTGGCGAGGGTACGGGGTTGTGCCATGTGTTATTGGGCGCGCAAACAGTCTGCGCTGGATCCAGTGCTGCAGAACCAATTGCCACGAAATAATGACCCTGATACGTTTAATCACCAAAATAGTTACCAAAGTGTATATTGAAAGGGACATAAAACCAAACCAACGGATGCTTTCGAAAACCACACCGTGCTGGCATGGAGGAGAGTGCCATTTCAGTAGGCAACCATGACTTAAAACCCCAAATGTAAAGACAGATTAGCAGAGTATGTCGTAAATGTGGCTATAAAAGCACAAAGGATAAATATAACTAAATACATTGCCTGTAAAGCAACATTATACATGCATGGGCACACAGCAACAAGCATTGGCAAAGCCAACGAATGTTGGCTTTGTGTAGGCATAGGATAAGGCCAAGCACTGCCATAATGGTATTAACTCATCATAAAATGGCAAGAGCTGGAAAACATTATCTAGGCACATGCTGTCAGTTCCTGCCAAATGTAAATGGCATGCTAGTGCCTATACCAAAGCCAAAACAGTTGGCTTTTCCAGTATTAGTTTTTAATAGGACTTCAGTGCAGGTAGCACATGCAAGCTGCCACATATTGCTTATAAATCAATTGGCTGAAGTCACACTTGGTGAAGACATTTTTGTGAACCTAGGAACTCATTTACAGCTTCAATTAAACTATTGACTCTCAGAAGACTAACTGGAAGTAACATTGTTAGGTCCTATACAGCACCAAGCTTGAGGTCAGCTATCTCAAAGAAATCCCAGGGGGTATACTTTGTGCGGGGGCTCAGTGAGAATGGCCATAGGGATTAGCATGCCCATTGGAGGTCAATGCGGGGCGGTAAAATACAAACGGCACCCACAAGCTGTGGTTTTCTCCGCCAATCCCATCTCCCTCTTACTTGTCTACCAATGTCATTTCTTTCTGTGTATAGGTGGCACTTGAGCACCACCTAATAGCCAAAACTTAAAGGGCACCATCTAAAATATGGCCAACATTGCAGGGGCAAAGGAGGTGCAGGAAACAGAGAAATGAGCACAACACACCACACCACACAACAAACACCATGCAAAGGAGAAATACGTATTTTGGTCTTCAAACTAAGATCCTGGCATACAATGGCTTTTCTGGTGCACTCCCTGGTACTATGGACAGTGTGCGTGCCAAGTAACGTAATTTAAAAAGCCATTACAGCTTGTAAGGAAATCTGTATGTTTATATGTTTATTGTACTTACTGCAAAACTATTAGAAGAAATAATTTGACGATATATTTCATTATATATTATATTACATTTAAAGAACTCTCCTGGTGATATCTATATATCACCAGGAGAGTTCTTTATATTCCCTGGCCGGTCTTACTTGATAAAACTCTGGCATGCATTTATTTTTCTTATTGTTGATGTTGTTTTAATTACACATCATGTTTATTTTCTTCTCTCTTATTACAGAACATTATTCAGAATGTTGTACCTTTAAATCCACTGCTTTTATAAATAGGTTGCATAAATACTGCTGCTTGTATTCTTTTCCTATGTCTATGTGCAATCATAAAACCAGATGTATACATCTGTTTCTAAAATTCATTTTGCAAGACAATATGGAGAACATATTAACTTTCTGTCCAGCCTGGATATTATTAAATATGTACCTTGCCAGCTCTGTTACACCTCATGCCTATCCAGGTGAGATGTGTTGTCTTTGTGTACAAACATACCACAAATAGATACTCTCCAAGTTATAGAAGAGACATTAAAATCTCGTGTTGTTTAGGCACTTCTCTACTGTAATGTGAGTACATGTGATATTACAGTGGAAACATATTTTTCTTCTAATGATTTATTCTAATAGTTTTGTACTAAATAGAATGCAATTATGGACATACAGATGTATGTACCAGCTGCAATGGTTTTTTTAACACTGGTTGACAATATGTGGTGAATGGTTCTATGTCGTTTTACCGACAGTCGTTTTTTCAATGGATTTTGTACTGAAAAACATCCATCGAAAAAACTCATTGAAATGTGTTTGTATAATTTGGGGGAATTCCCCCGAACTCCTCCTTTTGCCTATGTTATTAACCCCACCCCGCCCCTCATCCCACTGCTTTTAACCCCTTACCCGCCCCCACATATATATTTCGATGAGTAAAAATTCCATTGGAAAAACGACTGTTGGCAAAAGAACATTGGACCGTCCGGACGGTCAATACCCTCCCCATGAGATATAGTGCACCACGCAGGAGGGCCGAGCTGTCCTCATCTAAACCTGTAAAAGTTACCATCAGTAGTCGTTCAGTACTCTGACACCCAAACAGTGTATAAAAGATGGCCCTCATCCACGCGCTACAGTCAAAGCAGTGTTCAGCATGGTACCATGTTAATGCCTTCTATGGCATGGCCCTCACATGAATCATTAGACGGGCCCGGCATGGGAATAGACCTCACTCATAAAGAGAGTGGCAAGCTGAGGCTGGAGAGCCTGCACATGCAGGTCTGTGCCCACATGAATGCAGTAGCACCGTTAACATGGCCGCCAGAGGCGTTGCTAGGGGGGGGGGGGTCGGGGGGATATAGCCCCGGGTCTTTTTGTTGTAGCCCTGGATAGAAGCTCAGGGGTTAAAACCAAAAAGGCTAGCTAGCCCCCAGTCCCGACAGTCCCAAAATGAGCGGAGCCCCGGATCTTTTCCAGACCTAGCAACACCCCTGATGGCCGCAACAACTGTTCTTGATGTACACATAACGAATTGCTAAGGAAACACAAACAAAACGTGACGTTCACATGCATAAAGTGGGGAAGCGTCATCGGGACTTGTGTGCCTATCTCAACATCACAACATCCGTGGCTTGTAATTGTCAGGCCTCAAAATGCCCGCAGAAGGATTGTGATAACTCTCTTCCTGACCTTCCTTGGAAGCCACCACCAGAATGCACAGAATCAAGTGTGCCACTCATTTACTAATGAAAATGTGGTATTGCACCATGTCATTATTATATGTTGCCATAGCTACAGCTGTATGTATAACATTAAACACTCATCTAAGACTGCAGGCACGGGGACATCGAAGGTCATTCGAGTTCTGGACAATCCTGCCTGTAGACATGACGTGAGATGCATAAATGATTTACGGAATGTTTGCACCGGAGCAAGGTGGCGATCTGCATATAGGCTTGGGGTGCAGGGTGGCAATGCAGTGCTTACATGCATGCTGGTCTTTCTTAAGTGCCAGGCTATTATGCAAGTCTATGCAAAAAGGACGAGCATTCTCGTCCTTGGCACTTAAGGGGTTAAAATGTCTGGGTAATTCAGAAATGTGCAGGAATGCTCGGGGTGTACATGGTACACGCGGCATGGTGATGGAAGCCCGGGAGGGACATGCATTGCCCATCACGCAGCTTGGCCAGTATGGCTTTGTGGGGCCTTTAATGTGGCGTGCTCCATTACATGCATGCTGTATGGCCAATTAATGGAGCCCTACATCGCCTGTGAGGTACTGTTGCCTATTAAGGGTGCTTAGTACCTCAAAGGTCTCGATTGATGCTTGATTTAATTACAGAATGGAGGGGTGGGGGATCCTGGTTTAGTGTTTTTTACACTGTGCCCCACACCAGAACTCATAAGATAGTGATTGGACAGTGCACAATTAAGTGATCTAGGACACATTAAGGGAATGGATTGTGGAGCTGTTGAATCTGCTTTAATTGATTAGCGTCACTGACTGTAGGCCGTGAAGGCATCGGCGATATCAGCTGAAAAAACGGGTTGATCTTAAGCTTTTATTTCTCCCATCCAAATACACACACCACTATGGATTATTTTTATTAAGTGGCAAATGTGACCATGGAAATTGTCCGCCAAGAGCCTAACCCAGACCCCTTGCAAGATGGAGCCCAGAGGTGGCCTAATCGACACTCCAGTAGCAGATGGACTTTGCTCTGTTGCGATTACAGAGGTCATCCACCCCATGGCTGGTTCTGAGCTCCCCCTTTTCTAAATACCTTCCCATCCCACCGAGTGGCTCATTTTGGGTTCTCCACCTTCCCCACACCCCTTATCTCTCCCTTAAGGGTTGAGTCTGAGCCCCAGTTTTCCCCCACTCCGTCCCACCACATGGTTGGTTCTGGGGTTTACCTTGTCCTCACACCCTCCATTGCTACCCCATGGCTGGTTCTGGGCCCCTCTTCTAATCCCCCATGCATTCTACAGAATGGCTGGTCTTGTGATCCAACCTTCCACTCTAGCCCCTGTAAGCCATTGTGTTACTACTAACCGCTATTATCCAAACTGGTTTATGTTCTTTTTAGTACCCCCATTCCTCCGAAATAATAAATGGAATCTATTAATCTGCTGGTTGTGGGTTGCCCAGGATGGGTGGGTCCCATTGAAGGGGGGAAGGTTGGCTTTTGCATCCTGCTCCAACACCTGTGTGTTGAGGTCACAGCAATCTGTTGCTCATTTGGCTTGCGATCCACTCCAGGAGGAGCCTAAAGACACAGCAAAGAAATAACAGTTCTCAGCTCTATGTCCTGTGCTGTTATTAACCCATCCTGGACATCCAGGGGTCGGTGTTCGGCCGCAATCCACACCAACAAGGATCCTTTAGACCACTTACCTCAGCGTTGGCCTCAACGTTTTCACTAACTATGCCTTCCAGAATTTTCAAGACAAACGTGTGTGATGCGAAAGCTGGACTTGTGGACATTTCTGTTTGCACAGTATGTGTCCACTCCTGTGTCTGTGTGTAGCGTGTGACTTGGGCACTTGACATTATTTGTTGTGCTGCTTATTGTTTTGTGCAGGCTGCCTGTGCTCTTTGGCTAGGTTTGTACCGGGTGCTTTGTGAGCTGCGTCACAGGGGATGCTGTCTGAGCACTCTGCTAGTGTCTTCACGGTGGATTTCTGGGAAAGCATGCCTGCGATTGTTTTGCACGGTGGGGGTTGGGTAGGCAGTGACTACTTCCTTAGTCTCATGTGGTTTTATTCCTATGTGGGGATAAATGTCACCTGTTGGTCTTCAAAGTGTAAGTCGCTTGAAAACTCTACGAGTAACACTACCTACTTATTTGTGAATCTGACGCCCTGCTTTTGAGTTAAGTACATGCCTTGTATAGTGCATGCTCGATCACACTAAAAGTATCTCCTATCTTTGTATAAATACAGTTAATACTTGTCCTTTTGTATAAGCTTGTTAAGTACATAGGAGCATGTGGAGAATCATTGTACCGGTAATGTAGCCAAAACAAAAGCTATCACACTTATGCATTGTCTGGAAAGACATTAGTAACAAGTTGAAAACAAGCAAGAGATGAGCATGCTTGAGGCGGTTTCTTACTGTCTGCCGGTTCTGCAGATAGCGCTGGTCCATGTAGCGGGTGCGCAGAGCTGTCAGAGAGGAAGAAAACAGACAGCAGACACAAATCTCCACACGCGTGTTGCTACTTGAGTCGTAAGGATATGGTGACCATGCTACGAGGTTGTTACTATAGAAATCCATCGTAACCTGATCACTGTACCCCTACAGCCCGAAAGAGACGCCTCCGGAAGACAGGTGGGATGGTCATGCATGTAGAGTGAGAGGGAGCGGGCGGGAAACACAGCAACCATCACACTCAACCTACTTGGCAACCACTTCCTCATATTCTTCTTTCCTGAAAGAAAGTACATTTGAAAAGGCACAGCCTTCATGATATGTCCTGTAGAGAGTGGCCCTCACTCAACATCACATGTAGGCTTTTTGAAGTGGGTCACTGCAGCAGCGTGAACCCGGGTTTGTGACTTGATCATGGACTCAAAGCAATGACATGACAAACTGGGGAGCACCGTGTAAGCAAACATCCTGCTCATCTGTACACTGCAGAAAGTTAACATCATTTACATAACTTTGCAACTATGCTGAGAATGTATCTTCTGCACATAAGACAGACACCTAAGACACGCTGCCGTCTTTCCCTACAACAGAGATGCTGGGACAGTTTCTGAACTCATTTCTAAGAAGTTACATGCATGTGTATGTGTTTAGTATGTAGATACATGTGCCTCGACCACAGGTTGTCGGTAGTGTTCATACCGATCCATGGTGTTCAGCTGTCTCCCACGACAGGTGGGCGAGCATTGGGCAAGGGACCGCCACTGCAACATGTGGCCACGCCCTTCATTGTGAATAGAAGGCTTGAATTATTTACGCCTCTGCCACCTTGAAGCCATTTCTCTAAATCCTTCAGAAAACTCTGTGGACTCGTCTAATGTAACCTCCTCCCACCCCCATCGCCAGCTCCTCAGACCTGTAGCATTTCCCACTGCCCACATCTCCCTCCTCCCAACAGCCGTGACGTCCTGTGCCTGTGAGTGCACATGTCCCCAGTCTTAGCTTCAAGGACCTGGAGCTCGGGCACCCGTTCCTGCACTGCTCTTGCTTGAATATTGCAAACGCTTCCTGACTGGGTGGTGCTGCTGCTGTGTTGCTCGCTCATTCATCTTTACTTTTATTCACTTCATACTACACGATTATTTATTTTGTTCAATATAGAGGAGAAATATGTCCGCTTGTGGCCGCAACTAATCATACATCTTGCTGTAGCAGGCACCGCAATGAGTAAAGTGAGTTATATATATCAAAAGGAGAAAAGGATTACCCCTCTCTATGCCGGCATAGAGAGGGGTAATCCTTTTCTCATTTTGATATAGATAACTTGTATTTTTCTCCCGTTTCGAGAAAATGATCCCCCAAAAGAAAAAAAATTGGGAGATTACATTCACAAAAGGTTCTTTGAGTAAAGTTAGGACATCACTAGGCATCGGGAAACACAGCCTACATCCTGTAGGTGGGGACTTTTGAGACCGGCCATGCCCTGGATTACTGTTGAGTATTTCACATAATGCTATTGGTATCATGGCCCAAAGAGATTTCGGAACAGGGAGAGTGAATTGGAGCTGTGCGTACATGTACCTTATTGAAACCCTAAGACAATGGGCTTCATTAGAAGTTTGTCGGTATCTCGCCGGTAATTCTGGTGGGATACCGGCAAACTGACCAACTGTTGCTGCCGCCTGATATCCTTGAATTTCCGGAATATTACAGGTGGCAGAAAAAAGGTGGTAAATCCCCATTCCATGGAGTCCCATATGACTCCATGGAGTTGACTGCCGGTATTACCGGCACTGGTATTACCAGTGCCGGTAATACCGGGAGTTTTTTGCGGTGGGGTTCTGATTTACCTCCAGATCTTGGCTGGAGGTAAATCAGTGACACCCAACAGCAAACTTGTAGTTTTGATGTGTGGTAAAAGTGCTGGTCGTGGAATTACCAGCATTTATCCTGCACCGCAAAACTTGCAATGAGACCCATATCCTTAAGGATTCATTTCCTGATAGGGAACCTGGAGTCACGAAAGCAATGTGAGAATCTCATCTTGTCATGGACTTATGCAATCTATATTCCTGCTAAGTGCAGGGAAAAGAACTACCAATAGACGGATCAATGTCTTGTTAACGAAGCGCAGTTGCATACATTTTTCTGTGCACAAGTCTACATTTACATAGAGGGGGTAGCAGTACTGGGTAGGAGGGGGAAATTTAATTGGGGGCAGTCTGTCCCAGTGCGCATTATAGTTGCCAGATAGTGGCCAGTCGCAGGAATCAGGGCCAAATGCAGACAAACTAAATGTTGCAGCATAGGGTGGAGCTGCTGGACCCCCCTTTAAGGAGTATCCACATGACTCGGGTAACATGGATGCATGGGGTTCACATAGGTTTGATAACCTGCTGGCCCTCATTCAGCCCTTCTTATACATAAGGATGCTCTGCCACTTATGCACAGGGGGGCCGACAACACAAGTGCTGCCCACCCAGCCCCCTCCACACACACACACACTTCCTATAGGGGAAGATCACAGACAAAGACGAGTCCTGTATGTTTTCGATCGCCGCATAAGCTGATACATGTAGCCCACATTTGTGCCTAGATATTCAAAACCGTTCACAGCTTCTTACCTCCATTTGCTAGTAAATTTTCGTGGACTTTATCTTTGGAATCCTCCATTACTTCTCCAATATACTGTGCAATTTTCTTAATGATACTGAAAAAGAATTGAGAAATATTATTTAACTATTCAAAAGACCATGATACACCAAGTCAGCAACCGTACTGATTATTTGCACACTAGGAAGTCTTACTCAGAGGCTATTCTGAAGAAATGGGAATTCTCATGAATAGCTAATAGACTGGTACACAGCATGATCGCAGATGCATGGGGCCTAATGCCACATCGCCGAAAATCTGAAGGATGCTCAGAGCAGGCAGAGGCGGTCAGCTCAGCAAAAATGGAAGGTACGGCACCAGAAGAAGCGAAAAGACAGCAAGTAGCCACAACAGAGGCCCGTGGCCGAGAACCATTTCTTCAATTGGATTCTTGGGTTCAGCATCAAATTGGCCCAAAAGAGGCTGGGTAATAAATGAGATTTTGGACCAATCTACTTGCAGTATCATTAGATACCTTCATCAGAACGCTTAAAGGAACTTTGGACAAGCCAGACTTTGCTTATACTCAATCATGCAATAGAACCCGAGGAGGGGGGCATTACATGTCGGGTAATGCCCACAGAGCGAGTTAGAAGCCCGAGCAAAGCGAGGGCTTTATTGTAACCCGGGGGCATGACACAATCAGTATTGCCCCCTATCAAGGGTTCTATTGCTATTACTACGCCAGCACGTTGCCCATGGGCACCCACACAGTAGGAGCCGCCATGTGGAAAGAGGTGTCCTGCATTTGGTACATAGTTGAAAATGCTTGAAAACACTGAGTATGCTTCAAAATGGACTCCTTGCTATGTGTGAAGGCACTTGGGTGTTGGGATACTACGATATATGATATGATATGATAACACACCTATACACAAGTGTTTTAAGGCGCAACGAGGCAAGGAAGGGGGAACAGAGGGAGGACAGAGACTACGATCTTACTAGGCCAAGTGACATTGGGATTGCGCAAGTGCATGGGACGGTGGAGGGTAAAAGTGCCAGGGGAAAGGGGAGGGGGCCGAGCTCTACATGGGATCAAGACAATAACAAGAAGTGTGGCCATCAGGTGGCACGTGCAAGGGTAAGTGCAGACAACAGGTGTCCAAAAGTGCAGGTAGGGGGACTCTACGGTTACAGATACAGATCCAAGTGCAAGGGTTGCCGAGAGGCAGTGCAGGTGTTTAACTGGGCGGGCATGGACCTGGGCCTGAAATCAGAGGGTAGCCAGGTGACCAGTGCAGTAACAGACAAGAAATCAGGAGGGGAGAGGAAGGGAGAAGGCAGAAGCAAAGAGGAAGGTCTTGAGGTGTTTGCGGAACCGGAGATGGTTCGGCTCAAGTTTTAGAGGGGCAGGGAAGCTGTTCCAGAGGGAGGCGGCACCCGAAGAAAGAGATCTACCCCCAACTCGTTTCTTGGAGAAGTGACTGACCCTGAGTAAGTCGGAGGTGGAGGAACGAAGAGCTCGAGTAGAAAGGTATTTACGAAGAGAGAGTTGGAGGTATTGAGGGCCCCGAGCAACAGAAGGCCTTGTGGACACTGCAGAGGGTTTTGAACTTACATGTGAGTGATTTGTTACTCACAGAGTCAAGCCACACATATCACTAAAATCTACAGAAATAGCATGATTTTCCGACATCACATAACTTTGAAAACAGAGCATACAGTTGAAATATTTCATAACATAATACAATACAGCAAGCATAGCATGCCATAAAACAACAAAATATTGCTTTTAGGTTGACGGAGGGTGGGAGTGAAGGGCCATGAGTATATGCACTGTCTCACTCCCTCAATATATAACATGCCAGCTGTAGAAGCTGTATTATTCTATGGAAGCATGGTAGTGTGGGGGTGCTCTCCTGAGAAATGTTTTTAAATAATGATTTCAAATGGTGATTTTACAGCACAGTATTTTAGAAAATTGGGTATGAAGCAGTAACACATGAAAATATTCAAGAGATGCCAGGTCACCAACAATACACAGGAGCATTTTCCAACATGTTGATGATGCATGTGTCCACAATATATGCCAGCACTGCTACTGTAACATACACTTTCATGATGCCTGTGTACACAATATATGCTAACACTGCCACTGAAAAATATGCACTAGGTGATGCCTGTGCTGACAATGTATTCCAGCATTGGAAGATTTGGATAGTTTGTTGACTATTTCTTTTATGTGTCAGCTGGTCAATGTGGGTGATTTGCATATATAATGTGGATTTCTTTTTCAATAGCAACAGATCGGCCACCTTGGCGAGTCCTGCGGGATACTTCTTGCCTGACTGAAAGGTTCAGCAACCCTGGTTAGCCTTGTTTAGGAGCTATTCATCTGTTTGTGACGTTATAGAAAACATTGGGCCTCATTACGAGTTTGGAGGTAGCCATGCCTTTTTAGCGGCCTGGCTACCCCCAAACTAGGGTCCGGGTCCTGAAAAATGGGAATTACCGGGCCATTCCGACCTTTGCAGGCCCGGTAATTCCCATTCGCGGGATCCGGACCCGGTATGTCCCCATTCCCATTTGACCCCCCATAGGGCTCAATGGGAATGGGGAGGATGCTAACAACGGTCCCGTGAATAACGGGGCCGTTGTTAGCATCCTGTTCTGCTAGCGGGTGTCGCTCTGCACGTCTGGTCGGACCAGGCATACAGGGCGGCCCTGCAAGCAGAACTCGTAATATGTAGAGTGATAATGGCGCCGGCAGTACTACCGGCGCCGCTATCACTCTACCGCCAGGGTCTCAATGAGGCCCATTGACTCGGGTGGTGGACTGTGACGCCTCTTCTGGAAATTGGTACAGGTAAGGCATAATGACATTCTTAGTCCTGCCATGCAAAACACATAGAAACACAAACAACCTTCCCCATAAGGATTTACAGCATCTGAAAGCAACATGAATATTAATAATTTCCGGGGGGGCGGAGGGGCAGGGTAGCACTTCATGCTGGTTTCTCTTCACACTTCTGAACACAAAAGCATGTATTATCATGCAATGTAATGGCACTAAGTGACCTCTGAGGGATAAAGGGCTGAGTTGGCCCTGCTGGAATTCAAACGTGTGACATGCCAGAGGCAAGCACTTCATGTGTGAGCTCTATCCCCAATAGCAGAGGATATGTGAAGGCTCAGACTTCAATAGCAGTGCCTGGCAAATGTCCCCATAATGACACCTGTGTTAAAAACTGTGGGTGTTACCAGTCACGCAATAATTCTGATTACAAAGTTTTTTCCCCCTTTGGTCCAGGACCCCTCGAAGTGTATCAGTAAAAATCACATACGGCAAAACAGAATAAATACAACTCTGAAAATGTTACAACATGCAATAATTGTTTTAACTCATGGCCTGAATGCTAAACATATAATACATGTAAATTCCATCCCTTAGACAGTTGCAGTCTCGAGCGGAGTGGGGAAACATACATGGCAGGGTCAGCAATGCCCCACAAGCCTCGGCGCCCGTCGTTACTTATTAACATACACAAACTGTAAAAAAAAAAAAACGCTGCACATTCCTTATAGTGAGAGAGAGAGAGAGAGAGAGAGAGAGAGAGAGAGAGAGAGACCACAAGACTAAATACTGAAGCTTTTCTAAAATGAGAATACATGACAATATATTTTCCCTAATTCCCACTCACGCTCCTACACACACACACTGAAAAGCCTAAGAAGAAATAAAAAATGCAGAGATGGAAAAAATGAGAACAGCCCTGGCGCTGGTGAGCGACATGGAAAAACACTCTGACGGAGTCACCGTCTCCCCGTGTAAATTAATAATCAAAGGATGTGGAAACAAAAGACTCTGAAAACTCATGCCCCGTCCCTGGAGATCTGGAGAGGAGCAGTACTGACAGGTTCGCACTGCCTCGCCTTACAGGCTCACTTGTCCTTGAGCCGCTGTTTGCGGAATAGCGTCAACGGACATGCGCGTAGAAAACCGCAGCTCTTGATGCTATTTAGTAAACATCGGCTGTATGCGCGTGGACAGTGGAGCGAGGTATACAACCCAAAGAACAACTTCATGCCAAAACAGCAGCCATAGCCCTCAACTCACACGCTTCTGGCGGGTGTCACCCGCCTTGTAAAGAGTGGACTCACCCGCCAAGACTCCTGCAGGCCCATTCATTTCAATGGGCCTCTCACCCGCCAAAAACAAAATCGGGTCTTTTCACCCGCTTTTGCGACTCAAATGGTTGAGAGCTATGAGCAGCAGCCGTTCAAAGGCAGGCCTGGCAATGTCTATGTGCTCTTTGTTCGACTATTATGAACCCTGGTGATACGGGGCCGGAAGGTCTGGGTCCCTGGTGGAGGTGGGCTGTGAGGTGTGGGCACTTGACCTGTGGCGCAGCGCTGGCACGTGCCGAAATAACACCCTGCAGGCTGGAGTCGTGGTGGCTAATTGCCTGGCCAGCGGGAAGCAGCTGGCCTCTTTATTAACACTAACACGTGGGGTCTCCCACGTGTGCACAACACGTGACTGTGCCTGAGCCCAGGAAGGACTTAGTCACAACATCCCATGCCAGGTCTATAAAACAAAACAACCACAACACATAAACAATACTACAGTAAATGGCAAGTTGCTGGGACCACTTTAATCATGGAGAACCATGTAGGGTATCAGTTAAACCTCTCACTTTATTGGCCCTGGTACAACCTGTCCATCACCCACATGCAGGCAAAGCGGCACCCGTGTTACCGGGGGTCACCTTTAAGTTGCAGGAGTAGTCCTTGGGGTTTCTGGGGCAGAGCTCACAGCAGCAGCAGGATTGGTCTTTCATGATTGAGCACTTGCGTGCAGGAGAGCAGCTCAACACCCTCGTCGCTGTTCAGGAGGGGTGTGGGGCAGGGTACCCAGCATCAGCAGGATTGCTGAGTCCAGATGAAGCAACAGTGTGCAGGCAAACAGCTTGACACCCGCGTCGCTGGTTTGCTGGAGAAGGGTGGGTCCAGTTGTCTTGGGAGAGGTGGCGCAGCAGGCAGACGAGCTTTACTTTTGGTCCCGGCTGCAGGTCGCTCCTTTCCACCCCGCATGTAGGCAAAGCTGCACCTGGATGTACCAGGGACCACATCTGCTGTGTGGATCCTTTCTCTTCCATTATTGATGAAGGGGCAGGGCGCTATTGCACTTCTCATGCTCCGGACATGCTCCAACAGTCCAGAACGTTCATCATGGGACAAGAGGTTGATAGCCTGGTAAAGACCCTAGCCGCACTTTCCCCCGGAAAGCAGCAGCTGGGTTTGATCTTGCCCGATAGGGAGGGAGAGGGTGGCGGCCGTTGGTGTGTGATACCACATTCCTTCTTACCCCCGCAGGAGGTGACTACATTAACTTGGTGGCCGATGCCACTCCTTCTTACCCTCCCGTGGGACAATCCCAACGTGAATGCTGCGGTCGCAGCCACCGCTACTCTCCCCAGGCGGTAGACAATCATTCTGATGCAGCTGCCAAGGCTCGTTCTCTCCTCTCTGTGATGCTGGAAATGCATTGGAGGGACAGGGCCTCCCTGTCCTTGTCCTGTAGTCCGTTTTCATTTGTGTTCTGTATTGTTTTCTGCCCAGGAGTCCATGTGGGACTCCTGGCAGTGCAGCTCTTCCAGTTTTTGATTTGATGTACAGACCCACAGGATACCCTTATGACACCCATGGGTGGGGGTACAATCCTGTGCCCCTATTGTATGTTTTTGGGCACCTGTGTGTGGCCCACAGAGCAGGGTATGGGCTGGTGGCAGCTCCATGCTGAATTTGACAGGTGCTCTGAGTATCCCCCATTTTGGGATACCCAGGCCCTGCCATTGGAATCAGTTGATTCCTGATAGGAAACAAGATGGCCCCTGTGGCCTCCTGTTACCTTGTTTTCCCAAAGTCCTGGGAAGCCCTGACTCTGTCCCCTCCCCCTGACTGGCTGTTTGGTGGAAGTTCCATATATGTTGTTGTTGTGAAGTCCAGGCCAGACTGGCTGGAGCCTTACAGTGACTGTATGTTGTGGGTACACCCTGTGGGTGGGACCTGGGTGAATGGAGTGCGTGACCAATATGCACTTCTTGTTGTGGATGTCTGGTTTCTGGTGTTTGACACAATGACTGAGACAGCCCTGCCCGAAACTGCTATGAATGCAGTGTGTAGTGTCGAATGGCTGGATACCTGTCCCAATACACATTCCTTGTTGTGAGTGTCTGAGAGGTACGAGTATGGCCTGAATGCACTGTATGCCTTATTGGCTGATTGACTGCTGAATGCCCTTCTGAGTGATTGGTTGCCTGAGTGTGACCCAGCAAAATGAATGGGAGATCAACTAGTATATCTGGGGGCCTCTCACTGCTAGAAATCGCTCAGAAGCTGGAGTTGAAACTAACCTTGAAACTGAAGCTGGATCTCGAAGCCGAGCCTGAAGAAGGTTGACTGCTGTCTCCCTTCACCGAAAGCCGAAAGCCGAAAGCCATTGAGACTGATCCAAGAGAGGACCTGGTTAGGAGCCCCCTTCCTGTGCTCCGAGGGACCATCAAGCACTGCTAACCTTCGCTGAAGCTCCCCGGAAGTCAGACCCTTGACAGGTTGCCGACCGGAGATGGGGACCGCTGAGGAGAATGAAGATAAAGCACTGAACATTCCGTCCACCGTCGTCGACCAGGGTTCGCAAGTTTGCTGTAACAGCTGGAGGCCCGTCAAAGCCGTGTTGCTCAGAAGCGGGGACCGCTGGATGCCGTGCCATCGACGACCGCAGCCACACGCTCCTTTGCCTAAGACTTTTGATTCACGGACACGCTCGTACGCACCACCGCCCGCCTTATCCTGCCGCAGAAGGCCAGGATGTTGATGCGCCGAGGAGCATCCGGTCGTGGGTTTCCTGCCACCCAAAGACCGTAGAGACGCTGGATGACTCGATGCCCTTGCTGGGCCACAGTTCTTCACAAACTCTTTGCGGTCCTGAACTCTCGACATCGAGGTGCCCCGCACGCCTCTTCCTTGCAGGACGTCTTTGACTCATCGTGGATGAGCACCGCCAGGACCGAAGCCGCTGCCTCGACATCGTCGAGTTCACTTTCTTCGAGGCCCATCGACGGTCCATTGCTCCTGCTTTAAAGGGAGTCACTCAAGAAGGATCCCTCAATGCCTCCTCGAGGAACTCTGCTATTCCAGGTACATTGGGGTGGTAGAAACATTATAGAAGGGAATAAAACTAATTGAACAATATATGGACTGGGCTTGTGATATATCTTTATTTTACAGGTTGCCCAGGTGGGGGGATCTCCACACAGAAATGTGTCTAGTGGTAGGGGCCAGTATTCTGCCAATTGTTCTAACCAACTGCTTGCCTCCTATGTCTATTGTTGGTTACCTTTATTAAGTGATTTGGATGACATTTAAGCAGAGTACACTTGATGCACTTTAATGAAATCTAATAATAATTGTGGTACCACTTAGAACTGTATATATTTGCCATTGTAGATTTACTGAGCACAAAGTGAGTTATTGTGATTGTGTACATAACCTTGAACTTAATTATATAAAGACTGTGTTTTAACTAATACAGTGTGTGGACATTCCTTTGTGGGGGCTTGGGGACTACACTGTACTTAAGAACCAGCCTGCATCACCTCCTAAGAATCTAGGCCCTGATTGCTCGCCCATTGCTACCAACAATAGAGAATCTTGGCTGGGGTCCTCTGTGCCTCTCTATCATATAGAGAGCAGAAGTACAGACCCCCCTCCAGTTTTACACTCTCCCCTTGGGCAGGAGATCTTTTACTTAGCACGGCAGCGGGCCGCTTTCTCTCCACATGCGGCAGAGGCCGCTCGTGGCCCAGTCAGGAACTAAACCGGCTGCAGCAACACTGCGCTGATGCCCCTCAGATGGGAGACAATGATTTAATGTGGCGGCAATGGTCTTCAATGGGTCTCCCCCAGTCGAGAGCCCTACTTCAATAGAGTGGCCCTGGTGTGCCATATAACAGGCAGCTGATCACTCGCCGCATCTCTTCTCTCTCTGACGGGAGTTACATTTGATTACTGCACCAGCTGCGGTCTGGGCCACACCCAGGACAGGCTCTCCTGGGCGAGAGCAATTTGTACATTACACTTCCTTTCTGATGCATGCCAGAAAGACCAGCGGACCTTTCATGCAGCCGGTCCGTTTGGTGTTGGGGCTGTGGGGAGGCCGCACTCCCAATTGTGCCCACCATTTTGGCCTTTGGTGCCATGCTCGCCACGGCTTCATGCCGGTCGCATGGCAAGGACAGTCTGCGTCCCTTCTCCTTCGAGATCGGCGGGGGCCGGATACCATCCTCATCGTCAGATGTTATATGACGCCCGGGTCCCTGGTGGAGGCGGGCCGTGAGGTGTGGGCCCCCGGCCTGTTGCGCAGCGCTGGCACGTGCCTAAACATGACCCTACAGGCAGGAGTCATGGTGGCTAATTGCCTAGCCAGTGGGAAGCCATTTGCCTCTTTATTAACAGTAACACATTGGGTCTCCCACATGTGCACAACACGTGACTGAGCCTGAGCCCAGGAGATATGGAGACTTTTCTTTTTCTTAAGTGTTTCTTTATTCTTATTGGGACCGCATTTTGTTTTTAAAGTGTTGTTTTATTGTTTTTATCACATTTAATTTTTTCTTCTGTACAGCGCTCCATTTGCCAATTGGTCAGGTTCACATTTTAACACATGCTTGTAATATAAGTACATTAAAAAATAGGACCCCAGGTACGAATTTTACAATAAATTACAAGTTGGTTTGGAATCGTGGTTTTTGGAACCCTGTTTGGTACTGTCTAACTAAAAATTGAGTTGAATAAATGGTATTATGATTATCAGAATTGATGATGGAGGGCAGGCCTGCTCATGTGCTCTTAGATCTTTCAGCAGCATTTGATACGGCGGGCCATGGGGCTATTCTTAACATCTTGTTTGCTTTGCATGAGCCTACGTAGTAGAGCGTGGAAACGGTTTCAATATTTTCAATTTGGTCACTCACAGAGTGTCCAAAGGGGCACGTTCCACTCAGCCCGTACATTGGGGTGTACCCAAGGGATCCATTCTATCACTCATTCTATTTATCTGAATATAAGAGAGCCGCACAGAGGTCTAATTGCAGAGTGTGGCACTAAAATTCATGAGTACGACGATGATACTCAGTTGTGCCTGCAATTAACAATTATTGTGGATATCTTCCGCTTGAGCAGTGTCAGGATACTATTGAGACCTAGTTGGTAGAAAATTTGAAATTTAATATAGCAAATACCGAATAATATGTGTGCCCTCTTGGGAAACCAAATAATGACATTTCAAGTTGGCTCTCCAACTTAGGTAAATATAATATTTGTCGTACTTTAGTTTCACTTGCCCACTCACTAGGCTTTTAGCTTGATAGTAAATTGTCAATGCAAGTTCTTGTGACTAAAAAAGTTAAAAACTGTTCAATATCAGATTTCTTGCTCCAAATTAAACCCTATATCCCTAAGGATCTGGTGTTATCCTTATTGATGGAGACAATGCTCAGCTTAAGGGCATTCAAAAATGTATACTCAGGCCTCTAAAATCAAATTACCATAGCACTGCCCACCTGGTTGTTGGTGCAAAGAAATATGATCATATCATCAGATTCTCAAAACCTAACACTGGCTGCCTTTCGAATCACCCATACAATTTAAACTCTGTTGCACTGCTTTTAAAGCAATTTGGTTGCAGAAACCAAAATATCTTTCTGTGAAATTGTTCATTTTGGGTGTTCTTCGTGGGACAATTGGTCTGGTTGGATATTCCCCTTGTGAAGAAATCATCTACCGCAAATCACGCTTGTTCTTGTCTTATCCTTTAAATTCGGATTTACCTTCTTATCAATGTATACCTCGCATCTTCTCTCCTTAACTGCTTTCAAGATTTGAAGCCTTGTTTTCCTATGTAAAGTCTTTCTTTATTCTTATTGGGACTGTGTTTTGTTCTTAAAGTGATGTGTTATTGCTTTTATTACATTTTATTGTTTCTATTATACAGTGTTCCATTTGCCAGTTGTTCCTGTTCGCTTATTAACAACTGTTTGTAATTAAGTAAATAAAGAAATAAGGCCCCAGGTCCGAGGCTTACAATGAATTACAAGCTGGTTTTGAATACTCGTTTTTGGAACCTTGTTTGGTAGTGTCTAGCTAGAAATGTGTATTGAAGAAACACTATGTACATCGTCTTACCTTTGCGCCCTTATACTCCAGGGTCCGGTGCGCACAATAAATACTAAACAAACAAACAAACAAACTATTCTGATTATCAGACAACACAAAGAAAAAAACAGAATTGGAAGAACCCATGGTTCGTACATATTTACCAATCAAAACAACATCTGGTATAGTGCTCTACTTGATTTGAATCAGGAATACATACCAACCTTCGCTATTGAGCTCCTGAAGACCATGAAAATGGCAGCAGTGCACTCTATAAACCCTAGTAACATAACATTTGCGAAGCATTGCTTAAGTGCTACATTAACAGCACCTCGTGCCAATTAATTAATCAATAAGCCCCAAGCTGTGAGGCATTACATGAAGTGGTAATGCCCCCCCCCTGAGCGAGGGGTTTATTGCTATTAGTACTGCGGCCCGTGGGATTGGGGTACCAATAGCATCTTTAATTTTCAACTGAAAAAAGACAAAAAATGCTCACCTTCCTTTCCATGGCAGCCATTCAAAAGAGTAAATATAATGAAAACAAAGAAGATGGCGGCCATGGAATGGGAAAAGGGACTATGCATGATCCCTTCTGCCGTTCCATGGCAGCCATTAAAAAGAAAAAGAAAAGAAAATAAAGAGGATGGGCGCCATGGACGGGGACAAGGGACTAAACGTAGGGACGCAAGGCTCCGACTCGTGAGTCGTTGTCTGGCTGGTAAGGACCCGGCAAGGGGCAATCAGATGGACTGTTACAATGTGATTTTCCCTTGCCGGGTAGTAATACCTCATGAACATAGTGTAGCCACCATAGGTAAGGTAACAAAATAAAATTATTATGAATCTCAAAAATGGTGATTCACACAGTACAAATAGGGCATTAAACTCCCTGATATGACATTTTAGATGTCCAAAAATGGGCATTCTCCGTCAGGGAAATATAATGACGAGGAATGACCCCCTAAACCTGTGAGTCCAAAAACTCCATATTAATTAGGGTGTGGAATTATAAAAATACCACCTTCCTCCAAATGGTCAAACTATAATCTTACTGGGAATTTGAAGCTGCATTTGCATACGCAACCCACATTCATGTCTGATTTCGGCGCAGTGGCAAATTGTATAAATGGCATTCGTCCGACATGGGAGGTCCGAAATACCACCTGAAGGTCCAAATCTCAATCTGACATATTTTTGCAAATGTCAATTCAAGTTGAATGCAATGAGCCATGGCTCAAGTTTCTACAATCCTCTTAGAAATAATCAAGGTTTAATGCTATTTTTGGATTATTTGAAAATGACCAGGCAATAAAAAGTAGCCATTTCATAGCTTTTGGAGCTGGTTTCAAAACCATCAAATTACTTTCCGACATTGCTGTGAGAAATCCTATAAAATGTGTTAAAGCTTACATATTTGGGTACAAATTACAGTCAGGAAACCACCTTATTCCAGAAAGTCCGGCCCTTCCTCCCCTTTTCTGTAGTGCAAATAGCTGTCGATGGGTGAGGCTACTCCTTCCTGACTCCAGGACACCCCTCTGGGGACAGTTAACACCTTGTGCAGAGGAAAATACCGGACAGCCCCTCCCTCTCTTTGGCAGGACGGCCCCCATTGGATTAGAGAAAACTGCATGGCTACTTGAGGATCCCTGTTTCCTTTAAGACATTGGGGATCCTAGTCCGAGGGAAATGCATCCTCATTGTTGGCAATCATTGACCTGCCACAGTCTCAGCTATATTCTGACAACTGATGTGGGCAGTTTCCACATTCCTTGATGCTGGGCTAATGAATCCTGCTCTCGTTTACAATGTAACCCTTCGTCCTAGTGCATTTTGGTATGTACCATTCTTAGCTTGTGTTTTCAATGAGATCTGCCAGATATCAGTAGTTAACAAGGGTCCACAGATACTGCACATACGAAACTGCAGTGTTGTAGGATTTCCATCGATGCACTGCCCCCCCTGCACTGCTTTAACTGTCAGAATTCTCCTTTAACCTTTGCTGCAACCTTTGCAGCCCGTTTAGGCTAGGGGATTGGTGCATCCAGGTTCATGGGGCACTTGAAGGAATCCACATTCTATCATTTATGTTGCCAGTTCCTCATTTCAACAAGCTCCTCCTAACGAACACCCTCGCAAGGTTTCAGCATCATTTTGAAAGAGTTGTTATGGAGCAGCCTCAAAAACAGGAGAAGGGGGCAGGCGGTTGGGCATAGAGATTCCTTTTTTGGCTTGTGGCTGCACATGCTGTATGAGATGGGACTCAGAACGTTTGGAGACACTGGGTAAGACTTCAGGGAGGAACAACCAGGGATTCTTGCCCTTGCCCCAAGTACAAATGTTGCACATTCCCAGACAGGCAAATGTCCCAGAAGGGCCCACTGTGTGAAGCACAAGAGATAGTTAGAGTGAGGTAGGAGACAGCCTGCCAACAAAAATGCAGGAAGGCAAACTGAGGATCTGGGCTCTGTCAGCCAGCCTATTCCCTGATCCTAAAGTCCCTGCCTCCCGTGCCCCTTAGCACTCTGCTTATGGTAATGAGTGGAGTCACCAGAGTGCTGTGAGGAGTCAGAAATGAGAGGCAGACACAAAGATGTATTATTCTCCAAGTAAGATAGAGAAACAAAACAAAAAAAGTGCATGGAAATCTCTTTGACTTGATATTAGCAAAAAGATAGTGTTCACAACCGAATGTATAACAATAGTTCCAACAAAAAGGTGTTTCCAAGGAGAAACCAGTGGATCCAGAGGGCGGTTGCCAGAGGGCGGTTGTCACTTGGACTTTTAGGTAGGATAGCAAAAAAACTATCTTTATCCAGCAATTCCTTTGTGTCGTGTTTCCAAGTACAGACCCTTGGATTCAGAGCGTGGTTCCCTTCCCCTAGATCTTTAGGTAGGATGGCAAACAGTGTCTCTTTATCCAACAGTTTCTCTATAAATCCCATAACGGTCTTTCTTTATCTCTTCTGATCACTGTTACAGATTGCTTGGTATACTCTCCTACCAGGAATCAGTCTATGGGTTTTTCAGATCCCCTGTTATGCTCCCATTCCAGGTATCTCCCCCAAAGTCTTTACACAACTTCAGGTCCTTGGTATACTACCCTGCAAGGACTTTTGCAAATGTTCACGAGGTAAGGGGTTTTCTTTCTCCCCCTTTTCCTCTCACGGGCTTTGCCTCCCAACTGCCTGGTATATTCTTCCTCCAGGACGTCTGCAAAAGTTCACAGGAAAGGGTTTTCCTTGCAAGAGGGCTGGACAGAGCATCTTTGCGCTACAGTCCAGCCCCTCCATAAATGGTCCGCTCAGCTTTGTGAATAAGCTGACCTGCGCATTTCGGAAAGCATTGCAAATGAAACAAGTGCATTCTCTGTGCTCCATTCATTTGTGCTGCTTTATGATAATAATCTGGCCCAAAGAGACTTACTGGCAAAGTGGGAAAGTGTAATAGCAGCTTTGTGGAGAGAAGACCTTGCTACTTTGCCATGCTTCTCTATGACCTCTAATGCTCTGTGTGACTCGATTGTTTGCTCCCCTCACTAACCGGATCAATGGTCTAATTTATAGCTCATTTTACCGATCCCATTTGCCCCCCTGTGATTCTGCTCATGTGTGTCACACTGCAATTTTCCCCCCCTGGGGTTTTGTCTCTGGTGTCCCACTGTTATTTGGCATCCTGGTTCCCAATGCAATTGGTGGCCCACTGTGCTTGTTGCTATCCGATGCACACTGTAATTCGCCTGACTGGCTCCTAGATACCGCACCTTGACCTTTTAGCATGCTGAGTTGTTCCTACGGACCCCACTGGGAGACTGAGCTCTCTCGAATATCTACCCTGAACTTCACTACAAAACTATGCTCACCCGTTGCATATTTGTTACCAGGTACTGCATGCTCTCTATACTTTCCAATCTTCCCCATGCTCCCCCAAACTCATTCAGTTTCAACCACTGCCCATTGTCCAGTGCCAGAGATACCAGCCCTCGTAAGTGTACCTCAGGATGTACCCTGTCAAGTAGCTTACCATAAGGATACAATAAATGAGACGTCACCCAAAGGACACCCCTTCTGTGATGTTGCCATGGCCACACTGGATGGATCCTCGAGTTGCCCACTGAGCCCTCCACTAACTTCCTTGCACTAACACTCTATGCTTCGATGCTCAAACACATTATACACATACCAACTAAGACACTCAACGGCAATTCAATATTTATTGGTTTATAGAAAATGTATAAAAGGGCCACCTGTAAATCTCAGTCACTTCGAGGCACTAGGATAACCCTTGCAAAATACATCAAACACCTTTACAATAAATTTACACATCACATTCCTGGTCAATGCATCCGGGCATCGCAAGCACGCAAGGTTCCACTCGAGACACACATGCCTCTATGCTTCCATCACATGACACCCTGAAGGAGAACTGCACGCAGAGCTCAGGATACTGTGGTGGGCCAGAAGAAGGAGTCACATATGACACAGACATTTTTAAGTGCTTTATTTTAAATAAAAGAACACTTAGCTTGCCCTATAGCGATAGGGGAATTCCAACCTAACTAAATTAAACTATGGTCCTTGTCTGCTGTCAGGAAGTAAAAAATAAAAATGTCTTCAGTCCAAACCTAACCCTATTTGACACTCCCACTAATAATGCTAACTAAACTGGTCTCAAAAGAATCTCTCTTCTGGTGGGCTCCCTTTTGCCTTTTTGTCTTGAGGCTTCTCCCAGGGTCTTCTGGTTTCATACAAGTCTATAATATCTAAATGTCTCTTGTATCACGAATTACTCCTTATGATGATCTCTGGTATTGAAATGTCTCTTTCGTGAGATCCTGCAGCTCTTTCCACTGTTGGCGGGTAGTGTTTTCCTGAGCAAATGACCCTTAATCAGTGGCTGAAGTGTACGAAAAAATGTAGTGGAACTATGTTCCCTGCTGGCCTGCCCCCCCACAAACACCATCCCCACACCCAATACAAACCCCACAACTGGGTCCCACCTTTCCTCAATTCTACCCCCACCACTGTATAAAGGTGGAATGAAACAAAGCAAATGAAAATGCAAAATTCATTTTAAATGACCCCATTAACTTTATTCGTTGCCCCCACAGCATGCAGCTGTACACACCATCCCCTTTATAATCACCCACCATTCGCTCCTCTGAGGGGGCATGCTAAAGATTAACGTCACCCCTCCCTCCTACCCCTTATACAGTGCACTGAAGTGCAAGTTTTAATAACTTCTTACACTTTTATTGTAAAATGAAACTGTTCCGGAAAGGTTTCTTTTTAAAATAAAAGTATAGGAACAGTGAAGCTTAGTAAAAAAAAGTAGAGGAGCACCGCTCCCAACCGCTCCCGCCCACTTCGACCACTGCCCTTAATACTGTTCTCTTGAATATAGTCTCTTAAACACTTGCCACTTGCACTAGGTTGCTCCTCTGACTTATTAGCTTTGAACTTTACCCACCTCTGAGATGACTTTACCAAGTTCCTTCTTTCTTGGTGTACTTCACTGTGTACTCTTAACTTGCAATACGTTTCACAACTTTACTTACAGGAGCCTCGCCACTCTTTAACAAATGTCTCTCTTGAAATCACCTCTTGGGGTTTTCTCTCCCCCACGACAGTTGTTTCCACTTTCTTAATGCTTCACAACCTTTTTCCAGCTTTAGGCTTTTCAATATCTCCAAAGATATCAATTTTTGCTCACTCATTATTCCATTAATAGGTGTACCACAATCATAGTCTCTGCTTAATTTTTTGTTCTCCCATAAACCGCCTGCTCCTCCAGAACACCCCTGTACGTGCATCAGCCTCAGGTGATTTTGTTGGAGTCAGTTCCTGCTTGGGTAGGTCAATTTCCTCTTTTTGCTTTCTCTTCTCAGTTTCTCAGTTCCTCCGGTGTCGGGTTCTCTGGAGCTCACCGTGTTCCCCGAACTGCGGCATGTGGAAAACATCCTCCCTTCATATCATCCAGGTTTTGGCGCAGTTAGGAGGGCTCTAGGCCCACCATTGCTTCAGATGGTTCCCCTGATTCCGTCCTGACAACGGTACTTCCACTGTCTGTTACCCCAGTCCTCCTGGGTCTCCAAATTGCCTTCCCTGCTTCTTGGAGTACTGCAGGCTCCACAGCCGCACTCAGCTCCGCCTCTCCTTGGTGTTCTGATGTCAGGGGGCTTCACCTGTGTATTGCTTTCTCTCCTCTGTTTGGGCCTTCTCGTCCCGTTTTCATAGCCATTTCTTCTTAAAGTGATATCTCCTTTATTTTCACATTACCTACAGCCAAACAGAAGGAGGACATAGTGTTGTGGATGCATGTATACAGATAAATTGTCCTGCATAGGTAGTTCCCTGTGGAAATGGCAATCCTTGTCCACTATTGGGGAGTCACTCCCAGTAAGGTCCAACTTGCCCGGATCCGAAGGGTGGGTCTGGCGGAGCGGGCTCACCTCCTAACCTCAAACAGGGTGGTTTCCGCTTTGAGAGAAGGGACAAATACTCTCGATTCATCACAGTACTTCCAATCAGATGTCCGTGATAATTTCAAAGTTGGGAATTTCAATTCAAAAAGAATGAATTTGAAAAGCCTGAAACTAAATAATCACTAACAGCGTCCCCACCTGCAACCACCTCCACTCGCAACCCCCACAACTTACCTCAGGCAGTGCGCTTACCTGATCTCCGTCCCTGCAGCTCTTCCCCTGCGACGTGAGTTCCGCCTCCCCATTGCGGGGCGTAACGTCCGCCGCAGGGCCCGAATTACCATAATGTCGATGAAGGGGAGTGGGGGACACCCATGCAACCTCCACTCCTCTTATTCCATATTCCACTTTTTGGGAATTAGTTTTGTTTTTTGTTGCTGAATGACAGCCTTTTCTCTCGTTCGTTGTTTTTTCTCTATTTTATTCTGCAGCTACCCTTCCAATCTGCATGCATCAACATAACAGCAAAGCAACCTTGCATTTTCAGAACAGCCATAGAGCCTGGGGTCCACGGAAAGAGCGCAGCATAAATCCTAATAACATAAGATAACACTGAAAAAGTTCACATTCAGTCTGCTTCACTTGAAAGCACTGACTTATGAATGGAAGGGGGAAGCACCTGGCAATGTGGCATGTTCTTGCAAACTGAATGTGCCTAAATATGTATTGCGCTTTATGTCATTTTGCCCAAGGTGCAGCACCCACAGAAGCAGAACTCTCTCATCACTACTATGGAAGATGCATTTTAGACAGCATGGTCAGCTTTCATGTTTTTAGCTGTACGTAACAATCCTTTAACTTGCTGCGTTGTGAAAAACATTTTGATCAATGCTTTTAAAATAAGATTAAAGTATTGTAATGCTGTAAATCTATATTGTAATGCAACATAAATAATGTATTTTGGTAATGTATTGCTTTGGGCCTTTGGAGTGAGATCAGGAGGGAAGGTGTTAGGGTAACTCTACAGCACCCAGACATAGGAAAAACAACCTGCTAGGGAAAAAGGCTAAGGGCACCCTTTTTCGAGAAGAACAAGATCTTTATTTTGTATACAAAATGGAAACGGTGACAGGGTATTATAAGTCCACTACTGCAGCACTCTCTCTCGTCATCAAAGTGAAGTTCATCTTATAAACACACAATCGTCATTCATGATGCAGTCGATATACAGTATTAATCCTCCAACTTCATTGGCTCCCGCCTATTAACATGCTAATAGTCACATATGGACCCTTTACTGATTGGTTGTGTCGTCTACTCTTCCATCTTCTCCACATGTGGGTAACAGCCGCTTCAACTCGGAAGCGCTGGAAAGTAATTGGTTAAGCTTAAAATACACCATGCTATCTTTGCTCCTACCCATGTGATATGCACCTGGTCGTCAACATGAACTCGACAGATAACTTAGAGGTCAGCCTGGTCCTTGCGAACAAAGCAACTCTTTTCTCATCCCAGACACATATGAGCTGCCATCATGCCTCCCAGTTGCAATCTTATACCTTTGGCATCACCCTTTGCTCTATCTGGTACAAATCACGGACCTTGTTGTGCTCTGCGCCCCCTGTATCAGTCACCCATCACAGGAGGTAAACCCAGTGTCCCATTCAACCATCCAATTCATGAAGGATTTAAGAGCGCTACTCCTGTACATCTGGTAGTTCAAATAGAATGCCCATTATTCCGGGGGCGCTAGTACCCTAAATCTCTGTTTGTGTTTTGGCAGCTCCAGACCTCTGCCCCAGCTCCCATGAGCATGGCCTTCGTGCTGGGCCCCAGCCCTTCTCCCATTTGGCTGCTTGAATTCCTACCTAATTGTTCAGAGACCAGACTGGATACATGTAAATGTGAGTGTACGTGCGTGTTCCCTACCGTGCCTGGTAATTAGAATGTGATACTCAAGCAAGAAATCGGGCCTCTTTGTTCTGTGTCTTCGACACGGCCTGCACGGATTGAGGCCTACTCTTAAATGCAGTGTTAATTCATGGTATAAGCATTGCGCACGTGCAATGTATTCTATTTCACATTATCACAAAACAATGGTTCGTTTTCCCACGTATAACCTTCCAAAATACGTGTGTCTCCCGCCATTTGCGTCTACCCATTAGATTCCCCCTTAATCCCCACACCACCCTATACACATTCTCCTCATGTTCATATATTTTCCACGATCTAAATCGTTTGGGAGGAGCAGTGATCTGAACATGCATCCCGACATTCCCCCTGTTAGGTAATCCTCTATCAACTAACTCAGCTGATTCCCTTCTTCCATAATCATCATCTTTGGGCATTGTGAAGGCATCACGAAGTAGGACACAGACAACAGATTCACTTTTTCTAAAAACAAAGGCTTATTTCTTAAATGTCAGGATGGAGGGCTTACCTTGCCCTATGCTAAGGTGGGAATTCCCTACCTAAGGAAATGAAGGATTGTCCGCAAATCCAACCCTAAAGTCCCTCTCTGTCCAAAACCTATACTTGCCCTCACAACTAAAGATATACAATGCATAGGGATGTCAGCAACCAAATAAACAGTGTTCAAAATAATGTTCTGAGCTTCTTCCATTTCCCAGCTTGCTTTCAGCTTCCCCTTTCTCCGGTTCAAAATAGTTACACAATATCCTCGGGGTTCCCTTCCCCAAGGATAACACAGTTCTGCAAAATATCCTCTGGGTTCCCTTCCCCAAGGACAACACAGTTCTCCTGACTTTACAATTCACAGCCAATTCAACTTTCTTAATCTACTTGATATGCTTTTAGGCTCTTCATCAGCTCTCTTTATTTGCCTTCCTTTTAGAGTCTTGAACATTGATTAGGCATATTACCTTCAGCCTCTTGACTTTCCAAGGTTCACTCAGAGGAGGGGTTATTCGGTCTAGGCGCAGTTGTCAGACCACACGGTCCACCCATCACAGGTCACACAACCGATAACCCGTGGCACTTTGTAATGTTCAGTGACTTTCTTGGACTTTCCTTGCCAACACAGATTTCCCTCCTGCAACTGTGTCATTAGTCCACATACACCTTTGGATTACACTTGCAGTCTTTTGACTCTGCCAACATGTGACTTTTACATACTTCACTTCATGGTTTTTCTCCTTGTAACCACCTTGCTTCCACACTACTCCATAGTGCTTCTCAAATGCTGTTCACTTGGTTCCCAGGCTTTCATTAATAGCTAAAAGTTGATTTGCACTTTCATTCAATTCCAAAGAGGTTTTTATTCTTGGTTTCAAAGCGTTTGGAACTTTTCATCACTTTCCTTTCACTTGTGTCTTATTTCATATACTATGTACATTTCTTTGATTCGTTCGGTATTCAATAATTCAGTAAATACTTTGCTGTTCGTTCGTATTTCAATATTTCACATTTGTTCTCAAGACCCACTTGTCACATACTTTTAGTTGACTGGCATTAGCCGTTACACACACCATGGGCCTAATTACGAGGTTGGCGGTAGCTCTGCCTGTAGTACAGGCACGGCTGCCGCCAGTATCCATTGTTTTCTGGCACCCGCGAATGGGCAATTACTGGGTCATACCGAGTATGGCGGACCCGGTAATTGCCCAATCGCGGGTGCCGGTAATAAGGGACTCCCCATCCCCATTCGGCCCCATAGGGCTGATTGGGAATGGGACGTTGGATGCACCAGCACCATTCAGAGTGGTGCCGGTGCATCTGACGTGCTGTGCTTGCGGGTGCCGCTCTGCCCAACAGGTCAGACCTGGTGGGCTGACAGGCACCCGCGAGCACAGCTCATAGTATGCCGGTCCGGGAACTACAGTACCGGCATGTTTACCGGTACTGTAGTTCCCGGACCGCCATGCTTGTAATGAGGCCCCATGTCCCTGGAGCGCCCCGGTCTGAGTGATTTCCCCCTGTCACTCACTGGTGTGTGGCTGCTCCTCCAGGTGCTTTGATTTTCCTTTATGGTTCTTGCTCGCTCCTCTCTCTCTCTCTCTGGGAGCTCCAATGAGCAGCGCTCGCTTCCTCCAGACTTTCCGGTAGCTGTCAGCGGCGTATGGGAGACTTCTGGGTTCCCCAATCCCAGCAGGGAACCCACAGCACAGGGCTCTGCAAAGCTCTTAACCCTCTCGTGGCCCGCTCTGACCTCAGCGTCTTTCTGGCTTCCCTGCAGTAATCTGCGTCCTTTTCAACAGCCCATATTCTGCCTGCTCCACCTCAGATTGCTGCGTTCCCCTGCCCAGCTGGATCTCTATGTGTTTCCCTCTGGCCTCTCTTTATATACACCTGTAAACCATTGATTGGTTGCAGGTGCAAGTCCTTTGCCTGACCATGATTATTTCTGTCACCGGGACATGCCGGACCGTCATAGTAGTTTTCTACAGTCCTCCTCCTTGTCCCAGTACCAAAGTTGTGTGCACATAGGGTAGTGTGCATCACTCCTAGTTGCTTCTTCTTCATCCCATTCTTACATGGATATGCTTATGAGGCAGTTGGAATGTATGACAATGGGGAAGACTGATAATAACTTACAAAGGTAGAGGGAGGGTAGGTTGTATTCTGATAAGTGAAAGCAGAATACCATGCTTCACCTAAAGGCACCTTTCCTCCACTCCCAAAGACCCTCCACCCAGGTGATCCTCCCTCGCATATCCATCCCCAGGGTCGGCATCCAAAAGCGATGGCCCTTCCCTGGCCACCTGAGAGGAAGACCCAAGGGGAGTAGATGGGAGGGTGCACTCAGGTTCCTCACAGCGCCCATACTCTAAATACATGACGTAAGCGTCCTCCATCTTGGGCATATTTCTCTGGGGTACATGTGACGAAAGAGAATCCCTATCCCCAGCTTGACCCAGTCCTCTAACATAATTTTCAGGGTCCGGCGGGGGTAAAGTCAATGTTCCTGGAGGATCTATAGGCCTTTCAATCCTAACCAGCTTATTAGGATCCTCAGTTTGAGCCTCCTCATCCTTTTTACCCTGGGAGAGCCATTCCTGCCCCAATAATAACCATCATCATTGCACTGTGTGGAATGGTCTTTGCATAGCATCAAAGCATCATCTGGCACGTTCAGAACAACACCAGTAGGAGCACCCCGGTTAGAACCAGTATCTTCATCACTGCCCCAAGCCAGGATGGTGACAATGAAAACA
Source organism: Ambystoma mexicanum (assembly GCF_040938575.1). Lineage (NCBI taxonomy): Eukaryota > Metazoa > Chordata > Amphibia > Caudata > Ambystomatidae > Ambystoma > Ambystoma mexicanum. The sequence continues at coordinate 455,169,925 of NC_090927.1, forward strand.
ACGTGTCAAACCAATCACCGGCCGGCACACCTGCTTCATTTTCCATGCCAGTCTTTAACTTGTGCAGGGCCCCTAAAATGTGTGTCAGGGACCCATTCTCTACATCATTTGGGGGTGTGTATAAGCAGCAAGATAACCCTATCTTTTTGTACACACCACCCTCAATTGCCGTCAGGAGATCTAAGAGATACCAGGCTCGAAGCAGCATCAACCGGATCGCCCTCAACTCATTTTTGATAAAATGTAGACCTTTTTCAATGTCATTCAACCAACTGGATCACTTCCCACCAGACAATCTGCAACCACTTTGCATTTGCTGCAGCATGGATCCCTGGAGTTAGGAGAGATGAAAAGAATACCTCTGTTTTGTTGTACAGCCAGTATTTATCTGGAATTGCTTTGAGCAACCTGGATGAATCTTCCGACAGATCATTTGATCCCTACTTTCTCAGCTTCACCGACCGCTTCTTTCCCATCCTGGTTGGAATGACGCTGGGATAGATTGCGAAACTCCATGCTTGGATGCTATTGTCAAGTGAGCTTCAGGCACCACTAGGATAGCTGAGTGCAATGTTGTTAGCGCACACGTGGCTCGCCAGGAAGAAGGAAGATGCAGATATGCTTGTTGACCACATACCCAGTACAGGTCCATCAGAGCCGCTGTTCCGTTTGCAAGATCTGGAATGAACATAGTCTTGCTGCACTTGGTGTTAATGCCTACAGGGACAGCCCCATGCCCTCAAAAACGGAACTGATATTCTTTGCAGGTTTATCTTTTGCTGGAGTTTCTCGTGTTTCAATCCATGTTAGTTTTGTTATATATGCAGTCCATGTTGTGAAACGGTTCTTTTTGATGTTCCATATAACCTTCTCTGTGCCCTGCAAACCCGCCTGCCACGCAGCTCACCACCGCCTTCTCCCATCTGTTCGACACAAACAATACTCCATCCAATTTCAACATGGCCCGTTGTGTGCATTGGGGTGCTCTGTCATCTTTGGCACACTTCTCTTCATCTTTATCCATTAGTACAATGTGCACCTTGTGCCCCTGAAACAGACTGTGGACTGACACAGCGCTAAATGCACCAAACACTGGGCTTCCAAGGGTGATAGTTCTTGGGGTACTAACATTTTGGTTTACCCCGACATGTGAGGGACGAGGGATGTGAGAAACCAGAAGGTGTCTCACCCACTTTTTCCCAGGGATCTGTCATCCAGGTGGCCAGGACATGGCCAGTGCTTTTGGATCCAGTGCCTGGGGGTGAACCGGTACAGGAGGATCACCTGGGTGAGGGGTCTTCGGGGAGTGGGAGTGGGACACCGGATGGCGAGACACGGTATCCCCTTCCCTGTAACACCTTTACACCATCCTACCAGGTAGGATACTTAGGAACTCCGCCCGACCTCCTTTTACAACACAAACACTTTCACACGGACAGCCTGCTATGGGAGAAAACAGACTAACACCCGAGCAGTAGCCCTGACATGTCCCAATACAATGGTCAGGCAAGGTCAGGCAATTACTGACCATCACACACGCCTGACTTCCATTACACTTCCCCACACAGATAGAAGGCGGAGCACGAGAGCACACTCTGAGCGAGGCAAAGCACAAGAGGAAACAACAGTTTCAAGACGGCAACTGGACAAGTGAAGAAAGACAGCAAAACAGGAGACCATCGCAAGGAGGGAAATTCCCTTTTCCCTTTCTGACAAGGAACTGTTACTTTCAAGAGCCCTTGAGATTAGAAAGCGTAATACCAGGAAACGAGGCTAAAGAATCCTGCATTGTGTGTCAGAGATACCCGGGACCCTCCCGCGTCAACAATCAAGGCGCGGAGAAGCAGCATCCGCTGTGGTACCATCCTTGCCTCCAAGAACAAAGTGTGAGCTGGGGAGATCAACACAAGACCGGTCTGTGTTGGAAGCAAGTTTGCCAGCAGCAACATTGCATGGCAAGCGCTGGAATGAACATTGTTAAAACGTGTGTGATAAAATACGCAAGTAAAGTTGAACTGCTGATGAGTGATTGAACTTTAAAAGCAATCTATGATACATATGATAGAGAGGTACGGCACAGCGTGGGTGCTCAATCAAAGATCTCTGTAAGGTATCCAGCTGAGAAGTGGCAGAAGTGAAAGTTAAAAGGGTTCTATTAAGAAGAGAACAAAGAATTGTGAATCAAAGTGGTCCTGCGACGGGTCCAACAAAATAGCGCGCAGAGTCAAAAGTCTTTGATTTTGATGAAGTAAAGAACGTTTGGAAAAGTAGATACATTTGGTCTGAGCACAGCGGAGGGAGATCAATTGAAGGTTTTGTGTTAAAGTGGGTCTGACCCCGGCAGAGGAGGTTTCGGGGTGAACAGTAAATCACCCGAGAAGTTGAAATCTCGAGACGAAAGGATCTTTAATGTCAGGCCCTTTCAAATATGAGACTTTGGCACAGAAGGCCCTGATGATCTGTATCCTCGTGCTAGAGAAGCCAGAGAGTGTGCTAAGCTCAAGTGTGCCACCTTGTCCCGTGCTGAAAACGTGGGGAAGGGAGCCCACGGCTCGAATATCCTGACATATAATTTCTTGAACACTTTTCTTTTGCATGACATTGTTTCCCACACTATTTGTATTTAGATGTAAGGATTGGAAATAGGTTTATTAGTATAGGCCCTTTTATTTTGACAAAGACTCTACTAGGACTGCGTTATTATTATTTGATGGTAGTAGCATTTTTCAAGCTCAATTGAAGTTCAACAAACACCCTTAAACTGTGATCACTTGTGTTTATCTTACTGTTTGATACCATGCATTCCTTACATGTGGTGTCAGGAGTGGGATGTGACTCAATTGAGACAAATTTGGGGACCCTAAAATTCCAGAAGCTTAGCTTTGATATATGTAGCAGCAGAGAAAAGAGGAATGATTCCCACAGACTTAGTCCTAATACCCCCTGCAGGGTGTTATATAGGATGGGTTCCATAATCTGACTTGGCCTGGAAGTTCAGTCTGGATGTCCTAGCTGGCATCATAGATACCGACTTCCGGGGAGACATAAAACTTCTCCTACAGAACCACTGTGAAATTCCATTTGAAGTATATTGTGGGGACACAATTTCACAGGGAATTCTTGAAAGGGCTCTATTTCCCAGTTTTATAGAGTGAACCAAAAGAAACTGAGAGAGGTACCTTAGGCTTTGGAAAAGCTGATGAACCATCTACTACTGGGGCAAAGAGGGAAGAAGAACCTACCAACCTTCCCGATATAGCCTTCACCCAGCGAAATGATCCAGCACTCGCAGAGGCTTTGTTGCAGGTGATTCCTGAAGGTGAAGGATTAGAGAAGGGAAGTCCCTTTTTCTTCCTAAAGCAAGGATTACTGTATAGAAAAGAAACCTCCAGAGAAGGCCTAAGTAAAACTCAGTAATCCCCAAAACCCATCGAATTATTGTGTTAGAAATTGCACATTCTCATTTGACAGGGTGACATTTAGGACAATCTAAGACCCAATCACACATCAGTGGGAGGTTTTAGTGGCTAGGTATCCATGCTGATATAAAGAACTTTATTTGGACATGTGAAATATGTCAGAAAACCGTACGCATATTCTCTTGCCTGTCCCTCTGAACCCTTGACCAATAATAGAAATCCCTTTCTCCCGAATTGGGATGGATATCATTGGACCATTGGAAACCGCTAGACTGGGTAAAAAAGATGTCCTCGTAATTGTTGATTACACTACCTGATACCCAGAGGCATACCCCATGCAGAACAACCCAACCCAACACATTTTAAAACACCTATTACCATATTTCCCCAGGGTTGGTTTTCCAAAGGAAATTCTACCGGATCAGGGATCCAATTTTATGAGCAAACTCATGGGTGAAGTCAAGGAATTGCTCCATATTTCCACTTTAAAAACCTCAGTTTACCACCCCCAAATAGACGGATTGGTAGAAAGATTTAACAAAAGCCTTAAGATGATCTTAAGAAAGTTGGTAGACAAGGATGGGAAAGTCTGGGATTGCATGATTCCCTAGGCCCTATTTGCAGTAAGAAAGACCCCACTGGCGTCCACTGGATTCTCTCCTTTTGAACTACTTAATGGTACAGAACCAAGAGATGTTGTGGACATGCTGCAGGAGACCTGGGAAGAAAGAGAAGAGGCACCTAATCCCCTCTCACAAACAGATACCTGATCGCGAGAGCATATGAAACTTGTTTGGAATCTAATCTATACTCACCTGGAAAAAGCCCAAGCACAACAAAAGTCCACCTATGACAAGAAGGTAAACTTAAGATCTTTTTCAGTAGGACAAAAGATATTAGTCCTCTTACCTACCTCTGAAAATAAACTTGTCTCAAAGTGGCATGGGCCATATGAAGTACTAGAGCAAACAGGGTCTGGTACCTATAAAATAGCCCAACCTGACAGGAGGCAAAAGAACCACCTTTACCATGTAAATCTCTTAAAGGAGTGGAAAGAAAATCCTTTCGAAGCCACTGCTTTGATACTGTCTTGTTTGGTACCAAAGGAAATAGATAATTTAGAATTAATTTGCCCACATGTCCAACACTGACCCACTCCTCCTCCCAGAGGTCCCATTTCTCCAAAACATCCTCACCCTCCCTGGCCCCAGAAAACCCCCCTCTTCCGCGCTGAAACCCCTCTGTAAACCCCCCTTGATAATGGGGCTGATACCCATCTGCCCAATCAAGGCATACATTCATTTTTAGCAGAGTTTTCTAATCAAAATATTCTTGATTAGCAAACCCATTTGATTAGCAATGTTGTACTAATATTTGTAATGTCATCAGAAGTTATTTATACCCAAGACATAACACAAGCAACAATACAACAGTTTTGTGCACCACTGAAGTAAGATATTAGTGAGATGAGTCAGGATTTGCAGATTATTTAAAATTCCACTACACCTGCAGGCCGAGTAATTTAGTTTACTTATTCGAAATAAGAGAAATGCACTTGACCTATGGCAACAGATGTAAATAAAAGTTTACAACATCCCCTGTAAATGGTAAACACCCATCATAATATCTACTCGGCTATGTGAGTGGGCAAAAAGGCTTTGTGAGTCCTAGATGAGTTTGTGTAAAATGTACAATGTTAGCTGCATAAATGGACACAAATAAATAAATAGATATGATAAAAAAGGCTCTGAAAACAGTGTGGCCAGCTCCCTCCCGGTGCTGATATTAAAATGCAATCATAATCATAGAGCTAAGCTAGCTCTGGAGTGAAATTATTTTACTCCCTATTTTTTTAAAGTTGGGATTACAATTATTTTTTAGGGAGTCAAAAGAGTATGTTCCATTCCCAACAGGAGTAAAATGTGTTAACTATGAAACTGAAATGTACTTACAATAAATATTTATTTGAACCTAGGTATTCATGTACATTAAATGATACATTTTACCTCTTCAGATTAGGCAGTAATAATTGTAGTTTCTTCATGTGACACTACCTGTACTACTAGATCAAACTTATCCATGGAGCGGTGTTGGTGAAAGCTGGGGGGAAGCGCATATGTGTCAATTTCCTAGTTTTTGTTAGGAGTATTTTCACTCCTAATTTTCTTTTTTGGGAGTATGTGACCATTTTTAGGGAGTAAAAGTGGCTGATACACCCCTTTTCTGTAGGCTGGGTGCAGTAGATCAGTAGATGTTCAGACTGGATGAAAATATTGATCACTACTTACGCAATAGGCCCAGAGCAGGGGGTATTGCTGCCTCAGGTAATGCTCCGGGGTCCATAGTTACAAGCCGCGGGGGGCAAACTAGGTAGAATATTGTAGTTTGTGGCCATCTCACTTTCAGGGTTGATGGTATAATGCAACAGGGTGATGAGATGGAACATCAAGGAGCATGTGTTCAGCTAATGGGTTGAGCACCAGTTGCAAGATGTATGCAGAACTAGGTTTTCCATCAAAAGCATTTGGCCGTGTGATCATGTACATTTTTAAAAGTGTTTACTCATCAATATGATGCAGCTTTCCCAAAAAAATGAAATATAGTTGACACAATGACATTTAGATACACTAACCTAACCTTTACTGTAAAACATGAAGACAATGAAGTGTTTTACAATAGCAATGCTGTAATTATGCATTATATAACAACTTACATGTTTAGGAATGGAATTGCACTGCTGTGTTTAAAAAAAAAAAGAAATTCACACATACTCGTCTTTGCCAGACGGGATATAGTTTGCTTAATAAAAATATCATCCTGATTACTTCTGGTTTGCAATTATTTGAAAAAGAAAAAACCCTTTTGCCAAGCACCCATGCACAGGCCTTTAGCATTTAAGAGAGGCAGAAAGGATTACTGCTGCACTCTCTTTCCATTAGCTCCTTTGACCTTGAAATGAACAGAGAAAAGAGGGGGGACAGGGCCCTGGGGGCAAGAGAGGAATGCAGGGCGAGCTCTGCTTTCACTGAGCAGGGTAACTTAAATAGCTAGCTTTGCTACACAAGTGCCAAATTAATTAGCAAAGCTACAGAATAGCATAACAAATCGCTATGCAACACTGCTTATTTTATGCCTTGCCAATCGTTTTCACCTCCCCACCAGGGTGCCGCTCACACATCAGCCTGGACCTCCCGGAGCTCTGCCGGTCCTTCTGTCTGCACCGACGCTATGGCCCCCTCCAACACAACCTTCGCTAAATTCTCTCGAACCAGTTTCGCTTCCTCCGCTTGCACTGGCTGCGCTGCTTCCTTCTCCTTTTCTTTCAACTGTTAACAATGATGAATAATAATAGACTTTTTCCGCCCAGCCCTTTGCCTCAATCCCCACTATCTTATCAAGGGCCTTCTGTACCTCCTTTTTACAACAAAATAAAAGAATGCAATCGCTCGATCCCAAGAGTCTCCTGTTTCTGACCTCCACATTTCCTGTATATGCAATATATACTCAGCAATAGGGCTCATCATCATGTATCGTCCTCTGTATAATCAATTGAATATCAGGCATATCTGGTTATGTGCGCCTTAACGCTGCCCACACTTGGGGCCTAATGTCATTAAAATGCACCCCCGTCATGGCTATCACCACCCAACTTCACACTTGGGTACCCAGATTTAACCCATAGGTCCTCAGCCTGATCTCCCAATATTACAAACAAGCTTTTCAGATCCCCCAAGGCCAAAGTTCTAACAGCTGTTTGCTTGTGAAAAGGATATATCCACTTCCCCAATCCAGTGGTGAGAGATGGGAGTGCCTTTATGAGATTATTTTTATCCACGTGGGTCCATGGTATATATTGCACTCTCCCAGGTTCCTTGTGTAATAATGGGAACTGTGATCCTATCACCTTCACCAGTTTCTTTTTTCTGTCACCAATCTCTTAGCAACTGCCATAGGCCCATATCTGTTTCGTAACCTAGGTCCCCACAAGTTTTCCACTCTTGGGGAGATGGAAGGTGGCTGCTCCTCTTCTTGCAACTCGTCTACAATGTCCCACTCTTCCTCCACCTCTCGCGTAGGTCATACTCATTGTCCGACCGTACCATGCCATAATCCATTCTCTCATCTTGCCTCCTCCTCTCCTCTCTGTCCTTCTCTATATGCACATCCTTAATGTCTGTTCTGTCTATCCGAAACAAAATATCTCCTGCTCTCCATTCATCTGTTCCAACAGGCACGCGCTGCCCATCTGACCTATCCAATTTTAATCGTGCCAGTTCACCTTCCACTTTCCTAAGTGCATCTACTAACTCCTTCTGTGTTTTGGTATCAGTCTACTCCAGTGGTATTTAGCCCCTTGCAGCGGCAGATGCTCTAGAGTTAGGGAGATTATGGAATTGCGCCGGCGGGGGAGCTGTAATAGGCAATGGAACATATGTGGGATTTGTGTATCCTGACAGAGCACAAGTAGGATAACATCCTAATGGGGAAACTGGGCAACCTCGATGCGGGGCGCAGGGGCGGAACGCATAGTTGTAGGGGCACAAGGGGTGTCTACCTTGTTCACCATCTTACGGGATTCTGTAGACACATCTTCCAAATCCTCCACCATTTTCTATAACTCTAAGACCTCCTTTCTATTTTTTTATTTTTCCCCTTATATTTGGCTGCCAAGAATGTATACATATGACTTAGTATGTCTCTGTTATTTGTTCCTTGGTTCGGCCATGGCTTATAAATTCTTCCTTTTGTTTCCTCTAGCCATTCCTTATGATACTTGAGAATTTGTTCTCGACACAAAGGAAGGGCCTTGCACATATATTCGAAAAGGGTTGCCGGCTCCATCGTAGTTGCCCCATATCACTATTTTACAATGTTATCAACACCCTTGCCCCAATCCAACAAGCTATACCCATTCCCCAATGCCTCTCCCCATCCCTTTCCACACTTCCACCGCCAACGCTCAGCCCCCCCTCAATACTTGCTCACAGTACCCGTACACACACCTCCACTCACTCCTCTCAAACCTCCAATGACACACCACAATAGGCTATCCCACAGCCCCTGCTAATCACAACAAATCACCAACAACAGAAATCACAAAAAAACCTACTTTTCATTCCAACACCCCCTTTATATTGAGTGAGGAGATCCAAAGCTCACTACCACAACTACTTCTCGTTTTCTCACGCACCCCCTTATACTGGATGGGGAGATTCTCAGAGCCACTAAATGTCTAGGGTCTTTATCCATACCCTTTTTTCTTCGTTACACAGCGCTGTCTTCTTCCCTAATATCATAGGAGAGGGTCCTGTTACACCACCATCCTCTATAGAAAAACAAACTCAACTTAACATTTATACAACACCTCGTGGTTTTCCAACCTGTCAATACACTTCTCCAATAACACACAAACATACACACCACTCTTCACTCTGTCAAACACTGACGCTCTCTTACCATGCCCCACTTGTTTTTCTCCAAAGAAGGTGCACTTACAGCTACGTGTTCACAGGGTCCTGTTATCGGCTTGCACAATCCGGGGACAGCACCCTGTTCCAAAGAACAGACAGGAATTCTGATAACACGGCTCCTGTAAACCTCTCAAAGGTGCGCACAAAAGGGACTGGTCATTGCAGGTGGGCATAGCCCCTATGAGTGTGCTGCCAGGAATCCTCCGTCTTCGCAGGGGAGTATGGGATCACATCAGGTCACCAATGATGTAGGCTAACTCCACAACAACCAGACATAGGAAAAACAACCCATTGGGGAAAAAGACTAAGTACACCCTTTTTCGCGAAGAACAAGAGCTTTATTTTGCATACAAAAAGGAAGCAGTGGCAGGATATTATAAGTCCACTGTTCCAGAGCTCTTTCTCATCATCAAAGTGAATTTCACTTTATAAACACACAAATCGTCATTCATGACACATTCGATATAAAGTATTAATCCCCCAACCTCATTGGCTACTGCCTAGTTACATGCTAATAGTCACATATGGACCCTTTGCCGATTGGTCGTGTCGTATTCTCCTCCATCTTAGTCACATGTGGGTAACGGCCTCTACACCTCGAAGTGCTGCAAGGAAATTGTTTAAGCTTAAAATACACCACGCTATCTTCGCTCCTAACCAAGTGAAGTGCACCTGGTCCTCAACATGAACTCTGCAGATTACTTCGAGGACAGCCTGGTCCTTGCAAACAAAGCAACTCTTTTCTCATCCCAGACATATAGGCTTCCCCATCATGCCTCCCTGTTGCAATCTTATAACTTTGCCTTCACCCTTTGCTCTCCCTGGTACAAATCATGGACCTTGTTGTGCTCTGCTCCCCCATGTATCAGTTACTCCTCCCGGGAGGTAAACCCAGTGTCCCATGAATCCATCCAATTCATGAAGGATTTAAGAGCACTACTCCTGTACATCTGGTAGTTCAAATAGAATTACCATTATTCCGGGGGCGCTAGTGCCCTAAATCTCTGCTTGTGTTTTGCCAGCTCCAGACCTCTGCCCCGGCTCCCATGAGTATGGCCTTCGTGCTGGGCTGCAGCGCTTCTCCCATTTGGCTGCTTGCATTCCAACCTAATTGTTCAGAGGGCTGGCTGGATTCATGTAGGTGTGGGTGTATGTGTGGGTGTACGTGCATGTTTCCTATCGTACCTGGAAATTAGAATGTGATGCGAAGCAAGAAATTCGGTCTCATTGTTCTGTGTCTTCGACGTGGCCTGTGAGGATTCAGGCCTCCTCTTATATGCAGCGTTAATTCATGTTATAAGCATCACGCACATGCAATGTATTCTAAGTGACATTATCACAAAACAATGGTTAGTTTTCCCCGGTATAACCTTCCAAAATATGTGTGTCTCCCACCATTTGCCCCTCGCCCCTACACCACCCTATACACATTCTCCACGTGTTCATATATTTTCAATCGTTTGGGAGGGGTGGTGGTCTGAACATGCATCCCAACAATGGTCACAGTGTTTCTTGATGGTGGATGTCCTTATTTACTTTCTTCATCACTTTTCCTGTGTCATAAGTGATCCATTTCCTGCTTCCCTTCTCCTCTTAGGTATTTTTCCTATCGTCTTATAGCATATGAATTTTCGGTTTAGGATTGGGAAACTTGGGCTGTAGCAGCAAGATTTTAATTGGATGTTAACTCTTCTTGACTGATCACAGTTGCACAGATGCTTTACTTTTTAAGCATTCTGACCCTATCAGATTCCACTCTATTAATGTGATGTGTAGGAATCAGTAACTTTTATCGCTACTTTTTCATAAACCTTTCCTTAGCATACACAACCTGTTCAGTAGGGTATCCTCTATCCAAAAATCTTTCTTGAATCAATTTTCATATTAACATAAAGCTTCATGTTTACTGCAATTCCATCTGGCTCTAATTATATTCCCCTTTTGGTATATTCTTGAAAGTACTCTTGCGATGACAGCTGTTAGCATGTAATGTTGCTTTCACTTCTGTTTTCTATATGTTCTTGTCTGGATTTTTTGTTATCCTTCACATAAATATATAAATCCAAAAAGCTTGTGCATGTTCTACTATGCTCTAACGTGAATTGTAAACCAAATTCATTTTCATTGAGGTGCCTGTAATAAGATTCTAGTTCCTCCTCTATTCCTTCCTATATTACAGGAATATCATCGATATAGCAAAAACATTAAACTACCTACTAAGTTTTTTATTCAAATTGATTCACAAATAGATTTGCTAGGGTTGGAGCAAAACAAGACCCCATAGCTATACCTCGAGTTTTCTGAAATAGCTCATCATTAAAAAAGGAATATGTTATATTTGAATGTAAATTCAAGAAACTGTTTTAACATTTGCACATGTAAAAACTATGAAGCAGATTTGTCCTGATAAATATAATTGATTGCAGATAGTGCAATACTATGGTCAATTGACGTGTATAGTGCCCTGAAATCCATGGATGCCATGATAACATTATTTTGCCATTCTACTTTCTCAAAATGTTCTAAGACCTGCATAGTGTCTCAACCATGTCTAATCTAATTTGTATAGCTCTGGCCTGAGGATAGTATCAATGTAGTATCAATGTATTTGCATAAGACTCTGCACCTCAACTGCATGTTGATATTTCCAGCAAAGTAGGAGGTCATCCTCAAAGGTAAGAATTTGTTTTTGTAAATTCAAAAACGCTACGAGACTGTATAGTAAATATGTTGGCTAGTTAAGACAAGAGGAAGAAAAGCCACGGATAGGAAGAACATGGTATAAGACCATAGGGAAAGTGTCCCACTATAGGAAATTAACTTCAAAACTTGATTGAAAGTGCAGACTAGAGAACAGGAGCAGATACAGAAAATGACAGACAATGGTTTAGCGAAACAAAATTGAAATGGATCAAATAAGGGATTTCACAGTACACATGCATCATTTAAAAGGGTCACATTAAAAGCACACTAAGAGAATAATGAGAAAATAGCTACACGGCAGATAGAAGGGAGTAGCAAGTAGTGCTAGTACATATTAATCACTGTTTTTTATCTCAGTATATTTGAACAGAGCTGAACATTATTGTCAGTTTACATTATGCCTAGAGAGCACATCATTGCCATTTTCGAGTATACCCATTCAAAATATCATTATGAAATTACATTATACCTAGTATTAAAATTCATTATACCCACATAGCATTGACAGTTTCTGTTTTGACCACTTGCACATTATGATCTGTTTCTAGCTAACCTGGAAGCATATTATTGTCAATTTACACAATGTCCACTTAGAAGATCATTGCCAGTTTCCATTATTATCAGTTTATGTTTCCTCATTCGCACATTATAGACATTTCGATTACATTCAGGTAAGCTATCGTTGCCCTATGCTAGCATGCTTAAACGTCTGCTGCCAGTGCCAGAAACACAGGAGGCCAATGTTTCTTTGGTGGTCTATAGCCTAGAAGAGCAGAAAAGCGTGCTTTGGGCACTGCAAGGGACACTGAAGTAAATACTCTGATCCCTATGCAGTGTCTGATATTGTCTTACAAGCTGGTAGAGATGGGCTGTACACCACTATGCCACCAGGCAGCTTGCTAAGCAGTAGCAGGTGGGTTTTGATGATCAATTGATATCATACCATGACTCTAGAACTTGAGAGCCTAACCTAATCCGTAGAAGAGACTCAGTGTATACTGCAGCTGTGAGGTAAATGCACGGTAAAATGTATGTTTTTTGTGTGTTTAACAGCAAACAGTTAAAGTTCATCCATTATCTGACACTTTCCATATAAAGCTTAAAGCAGGTTTCTGTTTTGAGGGCCTGTAATGGAGAGGGCAGCTAAATCTGCCCAGGCTAGTTCAAGGTATTAGCCACACCCTTCGAGACCAGTTACTGGATCTTGCAATTTGCCATAGTAATACATACAGACTCAAACTGCTAAAATCACTAAACTGTTTCACAAACATTACTAAAAAAGCAAACTCCCAGGAGATTTCAAATAGCCCTACTGCAAAACGCTAAGCAAGCAACGTAACAGGCCCCAGGTCCCTTCCGGGTGCTAATAGGCAATAACTGGATTTGTGCCAGTGCTTTGCGCTGATGTGGTCCAGTTATGCCTGTGTGTCACTTGGGGGATGATACTCGCTGGGAGGCGACCAAACTATAAATGCTGGAAAATGTTGTTTATCTTTGCTAAAAATTAAAAAGGAGCGGAACAGCATACTAAAAAGAATAACAGTTTTCAAACAAATACACATTTTCAAACAAATATACATTTTCAAACTATATACTTTAAGAGTAAAAAAGAAAAATCTTTTCAAAGGACTCCACATTTTCTAAGTGTACTTTATATATATATTAATTTCTTATCATGTATGCCTGCAAACTTAAGAACATGATTGTAACTTGCCAAATGACATTCATCAAGTGTCCTAAAGCAAGTAAATCAATACTGTGAAACAATAAACTGTAATGAAACAAGATGGAATAACAACTAAGTAAACTTGCAGCTTGCACAGTCCCAATTTGCTAAATCCTATTTTCCACAATGCCAGTACATTTACAATTTGGCAATTACAAAACCAGCATACTACTCATTTGATAGCTCATGTACATTCATACTTCCCATAATCTCAGCAAATTATCAATGTAACAATTCCAGCAAACACTCATCTTGAAACCCCAAGATTATACACCACACCCTAATGCCGTTCTTTGATCTTCATCAAACCTAATAACATGGTTACGGTGTGCTCGCAGTTGTTCTAATTCACAATACAAATCCCAATATAAAACTCATTTTAAAACAGCAAGATAGGGATCACATAGAAAGATAGGGATCTGGGCAATGCCAAGATAGACCCAGTTCACACAATCCCACTATATTTGCAGTTAGCACACTGCCAATGTGTAATGCACTTACCAGAATTCCAGAAGACACTTACACAATTTCAGTATACTCCAAGTTTGCAAAATCCTAGTCGTTGTCCAGTCTGCACAATCACAGCATACTCCCACATTGGCAATGTCAGTATCCCACTTTGGCAATGTCACTACATTCCCAGTGCATTTCATCTAACCACCCCAGTAGATTCCCTATTTATGCAACCGAGTATATTGGCAGTTTGCAAAATCGATCAAAATCCCAGTTTGACATTGCTAGATTGTGCAGTGCCAGCATATTTCCCATTTGTGACTGTACCTGTGTATTCCCAAATGATCCAACCCTGTTATATTGTCAGTATTTCCAATTTCAGTACATCACAATTTTGTCTAAACACAACATTTTTCCAGTTTGTCAAACTCCAGTATATCCCCAGTTTGACAATTCCAGTACTTTTCTACTACTCAACTCTCCGTTTTCAACATGCCAGTAAATGCACATGTTAGTACCCAGGAATGTTTCTAGTTTCTCAATTGTTACTGTATTACCACTTTTTTCCAAGTATTTAAATACGTGCCATTCGAGCATACTTACAGTTTAACATTACAAAATTCCAATATAGTAGCACATTTCCAATTTTACAGATTCCATACACTCCGGGTTAACTGATACACAATTGTGATGTACACACACTGTGCTATTGCACAGTGGCATTTTACTTACAATTTACTGTTTAAACAGTTTTAGTAAACCTTTAGCTCTTATGCTATGGTGGGCACCTCCGGCACTTAGTTCTGCAGGCACATGCCTACAAATATTTTCACTCACTCACTGTTACACAATGTGAGTACTTCCCTAGTATTCACAATCCTAGTATATAGTCTCAGTCGAACAATTCCATTTACATCAAGTTTGCCAACCCCAATATAGTCCCAGTTGCACAAATTCCCATTCTGGCAATCCAGGTAAGTAAAATCATAGGGCCTCATTACACGGAAGGCGGTAAGGGTTAACGGTCACCGGTAATGCTACCGGTGACCGTTAACCCTTACGGCCTTACTACGAGTTCCCTTTGCGGGACCCAACTTTAACGTCTTGTTTTACCAGCCGTTAAAGTAGGGTGCCGCAAAGGGACCTTGGTGCTAATTACGGTACCGCAATTTGCGGTACCGTAATTAGCGCCTTCCCCATTCCCATTATGCCCTATGGGGGCAAAAATGGGAATGGGGAAGGGCCTTGGTGAATGGGGAATTACCGCCCCCGTTCACCTTGGAGTAGGGCGGTAATTCCGCCATCCCCCAAGACGGACACGGTTAAATACCGGCGGCAACCATGACGCTAATAGCGCCATGGTTACCGCCTACCGTGTAATGAGGCCCATAGTATCCTCCCAGTATGGCAAACAAAGAAAACTTCAAATTTGACAACCACAGTATATTTCCAGTTTGACATTCACCATTTTTACAATTACAAAACATTCCCACTTTAACACACCAACATATTCTCATTTTGACAAAACTAGCAAACTCCCAATTACACAAACCTGATTTAATTGAAATTTCACAAACAGCGTGTATTCCAGGTTTTCACTATCAATGTAAATGCCTAGTATGATAACACCAATACACAGTTGAAAAAATCTGAGGTTGTCAATCTGAGTATACGCCCCCATTTGACAGTACTAGGAAACATCCAGTTTGACTAACCCAGTATGCTTTCAGTTTGATAACCATAGTATAATCCAGTTTACACAATCTCTGTACAACCTCCAGTTTGACATTTCTAGCTCAATTGTAGATTGGCATTTCCAATATATTCCTAGTTGTGTAATTTATGTATATTGTAACATTGCCAAAACCAGCAGAATCCCACTTTTCTACATTGTTAGCATAGTTTCAGTTTCCCGGCTCCTGTGCACTGTCTGTTTGCACAATCCCAATGCTGTCTCAGATTTCAAAACCTGAGTGTAGTTCAATTCCAGTAAACTCTTAGTTTCTAACTCCCTGTATATTTTCAATTAGCACATTCTCATTATATTCCTTATTCAGTTCCTTTGTGACTCTGCCCTGGTCCTCATCCCCCCTGAATGCCATGCCACATGCTCAGTCTGCCTCCCACCATGGGCTAAACCCCTTCAGACCATTTCTATTCCCTGTCCTGGTGGTGGATCGCTCTACCGTTCGTCGCTTTTTGGATTTGGTTCTGGACCCCTGGCCCTTGATATCTCTGCTGATTCTCCAACCTTCTCCTGCTGGTCCCCTCCGATGACTACCTATTGTTCTTCTCCTACCATCACTGTGTGTCCTTCTCCTTCCACCACGTCATATATCCCTCCTGCCCCCACAGGTTGTTCACCTCCTGCTGCCACTCCTCGTGCCAACTCCTTACATGCTTCCCCTGACACCAGTGCATGCTCTCCTCCTCCTGCTGCTGCCGTACATGTCTCTCCTGCCACTACCTTATTCTGTCCTCCTGCCAGCACCTCAGGTTCTTTTCCTCCTGTCACCTGATATTCTACCCCCCGCGCACCTCGAGTTTACCCCACTTCTTTCCCATGTCATCCATTCTCCTATTCCCAACTCTCTGTCAAACCAACAACTTGCACAGAATTCTACACTTGAATTGCTCCGAACACCAGTACAACGGCCCAGAACCAACATGAGGAAATAGTGTTACCACACCGTGGCCAAGGAAGAGGGGGGAAGGTACCACAACACCTTAAGGGTTAGACCCTGAAATACCTTATGGTAATATGTACTGTTGTCTTGCAAGGCCAACAAAACATAAATCAATATACAGTATTAAAACTGAAACAGCAATAAATAGACAATACCCAGAGATGAGGAGTTCAGTCTCAGATGAAAACCAAAAGCGTGAGTAACGTTCTTGTCTTTGTCCTTCTTCGAAAGGTGGGTGGCCAATAAGAAGGGAAGAAGGATGGAACCAGGCTTGGTTGTGTAGTGGACGAGAATGAGGACCGAGAAAGGAACGAAACAGAGAGGACTTTTGGAGTTATTTCCAGAATATGTGAAGGAAGCACAAACCCTAACTAAGTGCCTAACAGGCACGACCTAGAACAAAGCCGGTGCAAAGGAGCAGTGGGGGTAAGCAGAAACGGGATGAGCACATCCTCCCACCGGGGGGGGGGCGAGTCCAGGTTTGTCGAGGCAAGCGACACTCATAGACGAGAAAAGCTGCCCACTGGGGAACCAACAGTAAGGCAGCACATGAACGCGGAGAGTGAGGGCAGACTATCACAGGTAAGCCTGTGGGTAACGGAGCAAGGTCTTGGCTTTGCCGGGTGGTCTGAACAGCAGCGCATGTGGGGGCGGTGACAACTTGGGGAACTGCCAATGTGCAACCCTAATTAAGAGGTTGTCTGAAACACGGCGCGACCCAGGGAAGAGAGGGATGCCAAACGTAGAGATACGAACAGGGGAAAGAAAAGGGGCTGACACTCTATCTGATAGTCGGGGTTGGAGGATACGCCTAGACTATCGGGAGATTAAAACATCCGGGAAAGACACAGATAAAATCATCCACACGTCAAGCCAGTATTGATGAAGAGAGAAAGGCACTCCATGCTCCCCTGTCCTAATGGTTCAGAAAAGTGAATAACATGGACAATACAGGAAAGGAGAAAATATCCATTCACCCAGAAGCATAAAGGTACAGAAAGCTATACCAGTGTTTTTTTACATAGCAGGGCTATAGACCAACAGTATACATTGAAGAAGCTGTACACCTCCCCAACTCATTCTGGTGGGATAACAAAGATTGTCAAACACAAGTAGAACAAGACCAGAGAAGGGTGTGTACCTCTGGCATGCAATATAGACCAGGGAAGGGTTTGTTCCCCTGGGACTACCTGATCAAAGAAGGTCCCTGTAGGATTACAAAGTCTAACATTGGCCGTAGAGAGACGACAGAAAGATTGCCAAAATATTGATTCACTCCCTAAATTTGACTATTTGGGTATTTGAGTCTGAGGGTTAGAATAAGTTTTGGGACACAGGACTGTGGACATTTATTTGGACATCTTGACGACTGTCGCTTAAGTTTTTATTGTGGCAGGGAAACCCCTTATAGAGATAGGAACAGTGAGGCGTTTTCCCAACCTTATTATTATTTGAATAAAACAATTGTGAACCACTTAAGACTGTGTCTGTCTCTTTACTGTGGGTGCCTTACACAACACTCTGCTATTTCTCTCACATATTTACATATCTGCTATTCTCTCCTCTTGTGTTGGGTTATGCTTCAGTGTTTCCAGTTGGGTGCAATTAATCTTGATAGATGATTGTTTCCCTCCTGACAGTGTCTTAGCTACAAGTGCTGTGACAGTGTTCTGGATTGGTGGATGGGCGGTGCATGTTCGTGCTATGACAAACTCAATGCTGGTGCTTTGTGTGATATTGGTATGGTTTGGGGGTTCTTGAGCCTTCCTGCATGGATGTATGTCTTTAAAGGGCCAGTAGTAATGTTTTGGTGCATGTGTTGGTCTCCTACCTACTGGCGTGGACTAAGTGATGGTGACCAGGGCATCTTCCCAATACCACCCCTGTGTCTGTCAACCATTAACTCAGGGAGGCACTCAGCCTCCTAGTTCCCCTCTCCAAATGTCTCTAAACAAGGCATGGGTCTTCGACACAATGCACAGTTATTCAAAACCAGTATTCTCCCTATTTACACAATACCAGCATTGGACATTTTTGTAATTTGAATATGCTACCAGCCTGAAAAAACTGTTTTCCCACAAGTTTCAAAACTCTGGTGTAATCTGAGTTTATTGACTCCAGTTGACTCTAGTCTGTATGATCCCAGAATATTGCCAGTTTTCACAATTCAAGTATATTTCCAGTAATCAAAATCCCAGTACACTCGCCATTCCAAATCACATATTACTCCCAGATGAGTGGTGCATTTATACTCTGATTTTCTATTCTAGTTGGCAGAATCTGCAGGTTCAGTTTGAGTGACCCCAGTGTGTTTATCCTCAGTATATCCTCAATGTACAAATCCCATTGAACAGCTAGTTTGACCACACATGGTATTTTCCCAGTTTGGAATGTTCCACTATATTCTGTGAGGAATCCTAGGGCAGCCTCACTTCTTTTCCAATATATCCTCCTCCCAGGTGGCTAGGGAAATGCTGTCACTTTCAGATCCTGACCCTGGGGGTGGATATGCAAGGGAGGATCACCTGGGTGGAGGTGACTGGGGAGTGAGGTTCAGGCACGCTTGGGTGAGGCACGGTATCCACTATTTACCTTTCACAAGGAGTCAAACATCCCCCAAGCCTTTATAAGGTATTATCAATCTCTACCCTATTATTCCAGAAAACAGTCTCCCAATATACCCCAATCCGGTACTGAGACAACCCAGAATTATACATTCTCTCTTTATTAACACAAACGTTCACAAACACCACTCTCTTACTGGGACGAGGAAGAGGGATACTGAGTACCATGACCATTACTCAGTAAAAGAGCATTGCCTACATCTGGGACCTGGAGGGCAGTATAAACAGCCTGCGCAGGTGAGGCTAATGAGATCACCTGTGGAACGCTTGCAGGAGAAGCCCGAGTAGAGACCAGTGAGATGCGTGCCCAAAGTGGCCAGGAGATGCAGAGTCGCTGCAGCGGAAGCGGGATAGGTCTCCGGTGGTAGAACTGGTCTGCAACCCTCCAGGAGTCGGAGGGATTCCTTCTCCATTCAACCGAGGTGGCGGAGATCCTGTAACCAAGGCGTGCCAAGCCGGGAGGAGCGACAGCCACAGAGAGCCTGCCGATGCAAAGAGAAGTACCCAGAGACAGCGTACCCGGTGAGTCAAAGGAGTTTGAATGACTCTGGGACTAAGTGGGGTAAACTACATGCTCTGTGCAGGTTGTATCGCTCGTGATTGAGTGAGGGACCATATAGGCACTGTAAATGCTGGTCCAGCTTAATAGAAAGATTTTTTGACAATACGCTAACTTGAAGGCTAAGAAAACTGATTAGAAGGATTTGTGAATACTGAACTGTGAATCATATGAAATTAGGAAGGCCAGGAAAGGGCCAGAGACATTGAAGTATTTGAAAAAAGTGAAAACGCCCGTGAGCAGGGTGCAAATTCCCAGCATGGGAGCAGACTGGGAATTTGATAGCAAGTTATGCTATGTGCATGAATGGAATAAAATGAAGCCGTATGTTGTGAATACTGAACTAAAAGAAAGTAAGTGTGATATTCCCTGACACAAAGGAACTGTGAACTGTATAAACTGAAGAAAACAAGCATTGACAAGTGCCATAAGACTATAAAGAACAGTGAAAACTGAAAGAATAAGCCATGGTAAAAATCTTAAGAATATCTGAAAATATAATAAGTGAATGTTGGCAAAACAGGTCTTGACAGAATATATAGAGGAAAACCCAATAACACTGTGAAGCTGAAACAGTGGCAGTGTATATGTGAAAAAGAAGCAATTAAGGTGTGTTGGTTGCGTGACCTGTAATGGGTGGACTGTGTGGTCCGATAACTGCGGCTAGACCGAATACACCCACCTAAAGGCAAAGCCACATGATTCACGCAAAAGCTTGTGTTTGACTGCCAAGGAGAACTGAACTTTTGTGATATTGGTGAAATTGGTGAAAGGCAAAGCTGCCAGAAAGCTCAGAAGTATCCTAAGGAATTGTATTGAGAGACTTGAAAGCGTGGGGAAGGGAACCCCTCTTTTTGACAAAGTGGGCTATCCTGAATCTTGGGGAAGGGAAAACTCCTTTTCCAACAACAAGCTGGAAGAAGCTCTGAACCTTTATTTGAACACTTCTCATTTTGATGGTGACATCCCTACACATCATAGTCAAGTAGTTGTGAGGGAAAGTATAGGTTTTGGACACAGACAGATATTTGCTTTGGACCTCCTGACAAATACTCTCCTTAGCTTTAGTTAGGTAGGGACATCCCACCTTAGCATAGGGCAAGTTAGGCATTTTCCCAACCTTATCTTATGTAAATAAAACTCTCTGACCCAAGTTGTACTCAGTTGTCTGTGTCTGATTCTTGATGTCTTTGCAATTCCCAGTGCAAATCCCCATATTACGCGATTCAACTGACTCTCTTTTGTGTATTATCGGTATGTTTCCAGGTTCAAAATACTAGTACGTTATTAGTTTGACATCGAACCAGTATACACCAGTTGGCGCAATCGCAGTTTATTCCCAGTTTGCATTCTTTGTTTAGCATCTAGGTTAATGTATCCCAGTATACCCCATTTTATTTTGTCACACATTTCAGGTATGCTTTGATCAATTCCATCATACCTTTAGATTGACAGCCGCCAAATGTTTCCTATTTGCAATATGCCATTATACTCCAAGTTACACATTTCAGGAAATGTCATAGTTTTCAAAAATAAGAGTTTATTTCCAGTCTACACAATTCCATTCAATTCCCAGTTAAAGAATCTACATTTGCTGCTAGTCTGCAAACTCCCAGTATATTACCAATGGGCACACATCTGTATATTCCTATTATGTCAACTGCAACATATTTCCAATTTGTTCAATTCCAGCATATCCCTCTTTCTGCAATCCCACAATACTTCCACTTTATAATTCCAGTTCACTGCAAATTTCAATATACAGCACATATCTCTTTGCCCTTTGTAGCAGACCATCAGGCAGTGGTTTGAGGTTGTGGACACAGCACACTGAGAACTTACTTTCCACTCAATTGAGGAGGAACGAGTGCCTAAAAAGACAAAAGGTGACACGTGCTGGTGCCGAAAAGTGAACTTTGTGCAAGAGTTTCTGAAATGACACAATTATTCTACAAAGCACTAAAATCATGATCACAGTGAATTGTTAGCTTTTAGGGACTTCTGTCCGGACAGAGGCACAACAAAGGGCTGACCGTGGCCACCGTTTCCTTTAGTTACACTTTGGAACATCTGGTCAAATCAGTGAGAGACAAATCAACACTAAGAGACTTTTAATAGTCATGGGGAGAAGAGGTCATCATACAATCATACAATATCTGTACAGGTAACCCTGACAAATGGATATAAAAGTCGAATTTCCGAAACACTTGGGCCTCCGGATTACCTGGCACAAGCACTAATATTCTGAATGCTAAAAATAGACAACAGTTAATTTAAACATCTAAACATTTACATGCCCAGGAGAGATGTAGATGAATTCATAAAAGAAAACTTCGAACTTGTAGTGACCAGATTTAATGCAGACAAAAGGCATTGGGTGAAACTGCCTTGTTTTATGATGGAAAGGCATCCATGTTTTTTACAATTACAGTACTTAAGAGCAAATGTCGGAAAAATTACTTTCTTTATTTTGACACATATTGCCACTATATTGGCCACAAAACGCCATGTGAGATATTATATATAATTTTTCCACTAGTTATGTCCTTGTCATTTAGGTTTAACAGGGATCCAAGGGCATGAGTGAGCCGGCATGCTCTGTCCTCAGTGCATACTGGTGCACCGTTCTCAGGCTCAAAACCTTTCTGGTGGATGTCATAGCCAGAACCTTTGTGGACAAGAGGTTATAATGCTTGGCTCGGAAGCTAGCTGCCCCAAGAGCTGCTGGATTAGTATGCCACAATAATCTCAGTTTACTCCCCAGGTATTAAATTATATACATTTTTCAAAAGATGATTGGCCAAGAAAACCCAGAGAAACACCAATGGTATGACATCACTGCAAAACCGTTTTTTTTTATTAATGCCTGATATAAATGTGTCATCTGCTGGCCTTCAGGCATAAGATATGAAAAAAGGGCACTAAGTGAATGCTGTTTTTTCCAGGTATAAACACTACATACTTAGTAGGTACTTAAGACTGACTAACAGAGACTCATACAGGGCATAGGTAGTGTAGGGAAACTGGCTTAGGCCTAACTCGTACATTTACCCAGTGCCCAGTTTGATCCCTACTAGTCACCAATGCATTTAGGGGATCTGATGAACTCGGGTACAATAGTCACATGATCTGCCTAATTCAGCCCTTCAAATGTCGTTCCTCCGAGATGCCCAATGCTAATTTCCTTTGAGTGTTGTGCAACTCTGACTCTCTGTCCATTATTAATAATGATCGTTTTTTGTACATGGGGCAGATCATTTCTAATGGCTCCTGTTCCGTCAACCCTGGCAATCTCTTGACTTCATTGACTTTTCAGTAAACCCAAAGGTATAAACAGTGTACCGTAGGCATTTGGGTATTGGGCATGTTGACATGTATGTGACTGAGTTGTAAGATGAAGGAAAATTGTTTTCGCTTTCACCTGTACCGTACATCTGCCAGTCTCCTTATACCTATCTTTTGCCATGCCATCTACTCTCCAGTGCCCCTGGACAAAGCATGTCCAGATGCTGCTCTTTGACCCTCCCCTAAAGCAACCATCAAGTGAGTTCTTGTGGGGGAGGAGTGTGGGGACTAATTAAAGAATCAAGGGGGAGAGTCGTTGCCATAGTAAAGAATTGGTGCTTAGAGTATACAACAGAAACCTTGCATATTTACAGCCACTTAACAGGTAGTTAGTTTGCATTCAAGAAACTAAGAAAAAAACAGTACAACCTAGCTCACATGGCTGCTTCCTTTGTCTTCAAAATCCCTATCTTTTCCATTGGATATGTTGTACAAGTGGTCATATTGCTATTATATTACTTAAATTGTAGGGCATTTATATTCTATTTTAGGTCATTATAGTTCGAATTTTTAAATAAAGACCACTGGCTGAGTATGAAACCAGCAGACACGCCCTTTTATCAAAGTTGAGTGTTCGATCTCCTACACTACGAATGCTGTCATTTTGAAGCTCACAGAAGTGTATATGAGCATAACCGCAGCACACTATGTCACTAGGTATTATGTGCTATATTAGTGATGACACTGAAGGCCTACATCGCAGGACAGAAGATAAGGTGCCTGTTGAGTATTGCTAAATGTTTGCACATGTGCAGTGCTGTTTGCATCATGGAGAGAGTGGAGAGGTGCACTACATTTTCTTTCAGGCATATAAGCAATGGGTAAAAACATGTATGTGTGTGGCTGCTCGCTGAGACTCAGAGCATCACATCATGGCAAAGGGTACATTTATTGCTTTCATCTAGTAATTCAAATGTCCATGATAAGTACATTAGAAAAGCAGGTTTTTAAGCTACCCCATTAGAGGTCTTTGCCAAGTTAATTCGGAAGCTTTATGGGGAAATATTGAAATGTATGTGGGGTGCAGAAAAGTCCTAATATTATTTTTTTATTGCTTTATTGTGATATAGTTAAACCAATAACCTGCTATAATATTTCACCACCTTTATCAAGAATCATGATTAGAACACATCTATCAAAATTCATTATTACAACACAATTTCTAAAATCAAATTCACAGAATAAAATCAATTGAAAAGAAAAACATTTCCACAATTAATTATGGCAACAATTCAGCAAAATAGAATACAGTTAAAAAAACTATTCGGCCAGCTACAGATCTTCCCTTAAAACTGCCCAATTTAGGGAGGAAGAAGAATGATAAAAAAGGAAGACGACACTAGTTAGTAAACATTGCTGAGCATAAGACAAAAGCTATCATGTCTCAGAAAATCCCTAGAACGCTGGTGCATCTACCACTCGGCTCAAACCAATATTACAGATTAATTAAACCCCACTCATTTAACATTTACAGTCCACCAATTATTATCAAAGTGAACGCACCCAATATAATTCTAGCCCATAGGGCATCTTCATCAATCACTCGATAGTCCTTAAGAGCACTTTGTAAAACAATTCGTGCAGACCCTGCAGTTCAGGACAGCAGCAAAAGATATGTTTTAGTGATTCAATTGTAGCAGCGCTATTACAAAAACTACACGTAGCAAGGGGACACCAATCACTATTCCTAATATGTGAAATGTCTTGTATAAGAACCAAATTTAGCCTCAAATGCAGAAATTGATACCTCCAATGCATATTTGGGATTTGTTTTAAATAGGCCAGTAGGCAAACCCACTGCCTATGTTCTAATAAGAAGTCCTGATAAAAGCTACGTTTCTCCACCGATTCTCTCGTACAGGACCGATCCCATGCCCATAACTTGATTTTCACCCTAGCGGAACTCAATACCAGCCTTTCATGAGAACACTCTATGTTCTTTAATAAATCACTACATTTCTCGCACCAATGGTGCATAGACAAGTTACCTTGCATAGTTAGGGTAGCCTGGAGGCCAAAACAGTCAATCACTAGGACGGCTTTGAATTTTACCAAAGAGAGTCAGGGTACTCCAAATAAGTCTTGCCTTTAGTGAAATTGAACCTAGCTCATTATTATTAATTTGTTTGCAAACAATCACTCTGTATCTAGGCGAGTGTGGCAATGCTAGATTCTGGTGCCCTTGTTGCTTGACTAAAGATTCACTGTTGTGTTTGCCCAAAAGTAACAGTAACACTCGCCTAGATACGGAGGGATTGCTTGCAAACATATTAATACTATTACTTACAGCTCCACACATGGGCTGAGTTCTCTGAACTACACATATATAAAAAACTAGCAAAAGTCTATAATGCTGCAGGCATTTTACTAAAGAGCAATAGAAGCAGATTAACTCTTTCTACAATCTTCCAGTTCTGCAACAGCAACCAGCAGTAACTCTCAATCATTATTTTTAAAGAAACTGTTTGAGCGATTGGAAAACCTATATAAAAAGGAACTCTCCATGTGGTGGGAAATTAAGACACTAAAGATGTGCCTACAAGTTGGAAGGACACCTAGAGGTTGTAGGATCTGCATTTTCCCCACATTTGATGATGAAGATAAGCAAGCCCTAAAGAGGTTTTTCTTGGAACTTGAAATTAAAAGGTTTTCAGAGGTTTTTCTTGAAATTTGAAACAAAACAAGATAAAGGAATTGTGCTGCAAAACTCAAGACAACGGATGACTACGGTAACTTGGGCATTGTACAGAGCTTCAGATTATTAGATGAAAATAAAGAAATTAATACAATCTCTTCGGTGCATGATATCTAAAGATTGATAAACCTAACGTATATTGAATCACAGTCTGAGTTACACTATTCAGAAGCCAAAGAACGTTTCTCCAAAGACCACGTCCAGTACCTCTATTTCTGACCAATCGAACCAAACTATCATTTCTAGAGCATAGATGATTTTAGGTATGACTTTGACATATAAAATGTCACTAAAGGTTAATTTTTGGTTTCATTATTTCAACTTTAGAGCGCAAGAGGTCTCTTAGAGCCCATTTATTCAGAAACTGAAATATCAGAATACCCAGATAAATAAAGCGGTCTACCACTTCCAAAGCAGTTGATTTGAGGGTCTATGTGAATTCAGCAGGCTTTAGTGAGTGAGCTAGTGAGTGAGCTAGTCGCATGACTTTTGTTTTACTTTTGTTGATTGTCAGTTAATTGTCAGTTGCATATTCCTGAATTCCGATTTGAGTATAGTCAAGCAGCAAAACATTGTCAGCGTAAGCCAACCACTTGAAGGGCTTTGAACCCATTTTAGGAGATGCAAGACCACGAGACTCCAGTCAATCTGCAATATCAAAAATCAAAATATTAAATAAACACAGAGGTAAAATGCAGCCCTAGTGCATGCCTCTGTTAGTATTAATATCCTTTGAAAGCAATTTCATTTGATCCAGTCCAACCTTTATCGAAGTAGTCAAGTGCAGGTTCATTCGAATGTTTCGAAGGTCTGCTGAGAGACTGCAGTTAGCAAGCTTCAGCCCCAATTTTCCTTAATTCATTGAATCAAAAGCAGACGTAAAGTCCACAAAACAGAGAACATCTGGCGAAACTGGACTACATGCTTTCATTTGGAGAAGATGTAAAATCAGTCTATTCAAGGTAGTACCTATAGATTTCCTAAAACCTGGTTGGAATGTATTCACGAGCCCAGTTTTGAGGGCCCACTTCTCTAACCCATGCAAGATTAGAGTGCCAAAGATTTTACTGTTTACATCCAATAAGGTTAAAGGTTGGTAGTAACTAGGCTGTTCCCTGCTTCCTTAATATATGAAGGCATGATAATACAACAACTCCCGTTGGTGACTGATGCAGTGATGAAGGCATGCAAACTGGTGACACTAGTAAAGGATTCGACGAATAATCTTTGGATGGATACTCCTCTAGGATCCTCTAATATCCAGAAAGTATTTGATAAAGGTTAACCAACTAAAAGGGTTTAAAACATAGTAAAGAATCTCACAAGTCAGTAACATTTTAAAAGCCAACACTCTTCAATCGGTTCACAAAATAAAAGATTATGCAATTGTGTCATGCGTTGCCGTGCCTTCCCCCTTACTGTCAGGGGATGGACCAATATGTATGGTGCCGTAGATACCGATGTGGCCCACTCTGATGACTGTGTAGTGCATGCTGTATGACTGACGTAACTCCAGAAACTTTACAGAGCTGGTGGAGGCTCTCCTAGATTCTCAACGCTCCTGCTTTCTTTAGCGGATGCTGTTGTTCAGTGACCCTGTGTTTTCCAGGTCCCGTGCCTTTTTTCTTCTATTTTCATTGACTATTCCTAATTGCCCTTTTTCCTGGGTTTCCTCGCTCTCCTTTAATTTCTTCCTGGATCCTTTCTCCATCAATTCTGCCCTTACTGGGGTTTGTCTGCCTTGCCTGTTTTGGACCGTGTAAAACGCCCCCTTATCCAGCCTCCATCGCTCCCTCTGGACATTCATCAAGCTTTCTCCTCCAACCATGATCTTCCCGGTAACTACAGCACCCTTGGGTGTTAAGTCGTATCTTCACCAGGGGTCACTGTGGAGACCTGGGGGACTGGCCTTACCTTGCCCGCACTTCTCAGCATCTGGACCCTCAGGTAAGGGTGGTAGCTGACAAATTGGCAGGCCGGAGTTTTATAAGACTTTTGGTAAGCCGTTGCATGATTCAATACCAGATCAGCTGTCATTAGAAACTAGTGAACCTTAGTTCCAAATGGAAAGGGACTTTACAACACAAGAGAAAGAGAATTTGTGGGAATCCTCAATGAGCCCATGTGAGGTGACGGTTTGTGGGGAGGCTCTGTGTGCCTCAATGTAACTACCTACCAACAGTAAAGTACTGTAGTGTAAGGTTGAACAAGATGAGATGGCCTGCATCACTGGAATGTTTTGAGGTTTGGAGTGGAGAGGGGTGCCTTTTTCCATATGATCTGTGCATGAGCATGCATCTGGGTACTCTGGGAAGGTGTAATAGACATACTTTCAAACTTTGTTAAGGTGGACACTTTTAGAGGACCTCAAAAAGGCATCATTATGAATAATGTCCCTAAAGTTGGCCAGTCACAGAAACATATGTGTTACAATTAGCACAAATGGTAGCTGTACATGACATTGGGCCTCATTACGAGGTAGGAGGTAGCCATGGTGCTATTGGCACCATGGCTACCCCCTTACCGCATTCCGGGTCCGGGTTCCCGAAATAGGAACTTACCGGGTCATTCCAACCTTGGAGGACCCGGTAAGTCCCCATTCCGGGAACCATTCCCCATTCCCATTCGAGCCCCCATAGGGCTCAATGGGAATGGGGATGGAGCTAATAACCGTTATTAGATCAGAAGTCCCTTAACGGGTCCCTTCCATAACGCCTGGTAAAACCAGGCGTTATGGAAGGGACCCACTAAGGGACCTCGGAATAGGTTGGTAAGGGATTACCGGCACCAGTGTCCTTACTGGTGCCGATAATCCCTTACCACCTACCTTGTAATGAGGCCCATTGTATCATTATGGAGACACACACAACTCCCTCCACTGTCAGACAACATGGCTACAGGGGATACAAATGTACAATGGAGGAGGCCCCAAATATTTAACTGAGATATGGGGTCCATGGTGTAATTATTTTGGCAACGGGGAAGATACATCTAAATCAAGCAGGTCAAAATGCTCTACCTTGAAAACATACGTTTCCATCGGAACGAGAGAATATAGGAGCGATGAACATGAATGATATATTCCTTTTTGCCTGTATTGTACTATTGACTTTTGTTTTACTCATTGTGTGATGGAAAAGATTAGTGGATTATTGTGAAATACGGTAAATGTAGCTCTATCCCAGGAGTTCCATGACTTTAAGGACTACAAATGTAGTTGTCTCGATAGTGTGGGGAAAAATATGAAACATTTGAATGTTTCTATTTTCGAACAAGCAACAGGTCATGTGCTCTGACCAGGAAGATGATAAACGAAAAGCGAATTAACCTAATTTTTTCAGCTCCAAATACAAGACTCTTTCTGCAAAAGTGTGGTAACAGGCATTATCTTGAACAATTCCTGGTTAAGAATGTCAGGGTTCCAATTATAAGCCGAAGAACAACTCATAAATACAGTCAGTATAACATCAGATGGAAATATCCACTTCAGCAAAGAGCTAGACTCTATTGGAACTATGGGAAGCACAAAACAAAGATCAACACAGCAAAGGTTTTGGGGCCCTTCATCAGAGGTCAATCAAAAATCCAACCCAAAAGAGGCTGCAAGCCAAATTACTAAATGTGCAACAACATCAAACGTTGCAAACAACGTACTCTCCGTTTCACAGTTGCGAGGCAGCCACACACATGCAAAGGCAGGGATGACAGGTCTGCACTCTGCAAGTATGCCTACGAAGACATTTCCGCTGAGTTTGGTACAAATTACAGGGTGGGCATGTCCTTCCAGTGCCACAGAGGAGTGGATAAAGGAGCTGCCGGGAGCAGGAGACCGAGTGGAAGTCCCTGTCCGAGAGTCTAACGGAGAGTCTAATGGGTCTATGAGAATACAACCCATGAAATGGGTTCCAAGATAATCTGAATTTCTGCAACAGATCTTTGCCATACTGTGGAAGAATGCAAGAGGTTGCTCATGCCACAGTTTACCAAGGATGATGAATCGCTGGATGTATCCACCATCCTTAATACGTGTCCCAGAGATGCACCAAAAGCTTCTGGGCAGTTTGTATGAAGTGATATATCAAGATTTCTGAGACGGAATTAACTGTTCCCACGCGGCGGGGCGCCCACATACAAAACCACCAGCGCTTACTTATTCCGGCGCATGGGTATGAAACATGAGGTTGACGAAAACCTGACCAACCAGCAGATGATGCCTAACTGATATGGGCCCCAGAAGCATGATGCACTAAGGTTATCTGCAATTTGATGTATAACCCAGACAGAGCGTAAAAAGGGATTTGTCCCAGAGAATCATTACTCGCTTCCAACAATGTTGGAATAGAGATTACGTTGCTCACCCCATCCACATTTGTTGAGGCAACACAACAGCTGGTAGTTGACCTCTGTCCTGATGAAGGTTTGCAGAATCGAATGGGCAAGAGATCTATGGCCCTATTGAATATCAACCGAAACACGCATCGACTGTTTAGACCTCCTGTAATTGATACAGAGGGACACATCTGTTAAATAACATGGGTTAAAGTTAAATTTTTACTAGGTCATTGCGATATGGTGACATTAGACACCATTGTTACAAGGATTTGAGTGAATTTATTTTGTGTGAATAAGAATAGAATTGATGAGTATGATTGATGGGTGAAGTTCTTTTAGTTGCGTTTTTATAATTGTACATGGATATGAAATGAAATACATACCATTGGCTTTTAAATTGCTAAAACAGTAGTGCTCTGTCATCTTTGATCTATTGGTCCATATTTTTGTTATATGTGTATACTCACCTGGAGGACCTTAGAATTTTTTACCAGGTACCCTTCATTTTTTTAAAACTAAAACCAGATTGGGCAGGATCGAAAAGCCCAGTCGATTCCATATAGGATGACAACATTAGAGAGACGGGAGACTCAAGAAGTTTCATAAGGAATGGAAGTAGTGAGATGGGTCGATAGTTCAAAGGCACCAGAGGGTCAAGAGAAGGTTTCTTAAGTAAAGGAATCACTGTGGCAGCCTTAAGTTTATGTGGCACCTGACTCCACCAATTTTGGTGCCTAGGCCTAAAAATCCACCGTTTTTGACTTCACTGCAGCGCTTCGGCCAACCTCAAGGCACCAAATCATCACCACAACCGTGAACTACGCACAGTCACCCCTTTCGCAGAGTGTCCCTGGTCCTGCTAAATCAGGTACGCTAATCAGGAGAACTGCAGTTTGGCTCTCTCTATTTACTAATATATAACTAGGCCTAATTCTAGTCCTTTTTTCCACAGTTACTCTAAAAGCCCATATGAAAAAGGCTTTTTTTTGCTTGTACGCAAGACAGCAAAATAGAATATTTTATCTCAAGACGCCACCATAAGAAAAAAGGTAGGTCACCTCCTACAGAACCTCTCTTTAGCTTACTTTTAAGTTCTTGATCACATTTTTAAACTTTTTTATCCTTTAACCTTTTAGATGAATAGAGCAATCGGCTACAACAGGCTTTCATGTTAAACAACATTCTTTATTGTCCTGATGACAGTTCGGATCATCGTACAATTTGTATCACACCGTGATTTTGATGTTTAAATGACCTCCGAACCAGAAACACATACTTGTTGTGTCGACAGTAGTTACGTACTGCGAATGTGCTAGCAGTACATGTAATTCCAATCTTCACTCTTGTCAGTAGTTACGTACTGTGAATGTGCCAGCAGTACATGCAATTTCAACCTTCACTCTTGTTGTTACTAACCACACAACTTATAGAATTGTTTGCTTTTTGACTCTGTGTAAGACTATTGGTCCAGTCCTTTCCGACTTTTAACATGAAAATATATTATGAATACATTTTGCCTTGTTCAGATATGTGATCTATAGGTTAGTTTATAATTTTACCTAACCTTCTGTAGTTTGGTTGCACCTCCTGTGCGTGCTAGAGAGGGGTAGTAGTTGACTATGTTCCTTAATTTCCTACTAACTTCCTAGCCTTACGTTCAGACGGGATATTGCCGGTTTGACACAAATTTGTAACCACGCTAGTAATCTCACAGAAGTTCAAGAGAAATATCCTTCATAACGGCAAGGGGAATAGTATCTGAAGGGGACTTAGACTTAATGCGATGGATAGCGGTGGGAACATCTGACACCGTGAACAACGGGAAGGAAGACAAACCTCTGAGGCTGTCTGGCTCATTGGAGCATGTGTTTCGATCGCAGTATTAGAGCCAGTAATAGTAGTAGCCTTTGCAATATTAGTACGTATTGTCTCCATTTTGTACTAAAAGATTGAGCAAGAAGATCACAAAAATCCTGAGTGGGGTTAGCTGAGGGGATCAATCTAGTTACTGATGAAAGAGATCTCAGAACGCAAAAAGCGATTTAGGTTGGCAGATTGAGGATTCAATTTTCTGAGCAAAAAAAACTTTTTCTGCTGCCAGAATAGCTACAGAATATGCAGTTGCACACGATTTATAGCATAATCTTAGGCTCTGCCACTTATGTTCCGCCTGCCTCATGGTGAGACGAAGTGATTTGAGGTTCTCCGAAAACCAGGGCTCTGAAGGGAGTCTCTGAGAATGGATAAGTCGAAAGGGGCTACTAAATCAGCTGCAACACGCAGTGCATTGGAGAACCCTTGTAGTGTAGTTGCGGATGCCTCACAACCTTTACTTTTGACTGTAGATATAAGATTACGTAGGTCAATTGAATGCCAACCCCCTTGCCATCTTTTCTGGGGTGCAGCCTTTTCGTATATATGAGCCCCCTTAAGCAGGCAAGACACCAAATAGTGGTCAGACCAGAGTACTGCTTCCACAGAAAAGGTGCTCAATAGACCTTCATTGGCCAGGACCAAGTCAAGAGTATTACCCAACTTGTGGGCAGGTTCTAGGACTAATTGGGTAAGACCTAAATCAGCCATACTATCAAAAAAAAAGGCTGGGTGTGGGAATTTGGGGTTTGTTAAATTTCAAATTAAGATCTCATAACACAACAAGATGAGAACATGGAGTATGTAGATCGGCCACAATATACAGTGTGGGCTCAAGAAGACCAGTGTGAGACCCGGGAGGGTGGTAGATAAGCAGGAAATGACATATAAAGGAGGGAGACAAAACACAGTGAAGCAAAAGAGCTTCCATAGCCAAAGCATGGGGGAAATCCAATTTAGAAACCTTTAAGGAATCTTTGAAAATCACTGCTATACCACCTCCCATTTGCGAAGTGGGACAGCCAACATGGATGGTAGAAAAACCAACTGGTATAATTTGAATCAAAGCAGGAGCCAAAGACTCCTGTAACCAGGTTTCTATTAAGAAAAATAAATCAGGGAGACGATCAGAAAGAACCTGATAGATGTTAGCCGCATGGGCAGGCAGGGAGCGTGTGTTGAGAAGCAACAGTCATAGGTCACATGTAACCGAAGACTGCAGAGATGGCAATTGGTCATCAGTAGAAATACCGGGAGTAGGCGAATCAACCCACCTAACAGAATGTACACCTGATGACACAGAACTAGAATCGAGTTTGAGTGAACTTGAGCAATCCCCACACAATGTTGAAATATGTAGGGATTAACCAACTGTTTATGTAGATGGATGTGCATACCATGTAGAAAATAATACAGAAAAAGAGCTTGTAGCAGGTATAGGAAATATCTGGTTTAAATGTGACACCATTCCAAGTGTAA
Organism: Ambystoma mexicanum; assembly: GCF_040938575.1. Lineage (NCBI taxonomy): Eukaryota > Metazoa > Chordata > Amphibia > Caudata > Ambystomatidae > Ambystoma > Ambystoma mexicanum. Next base: position 455,203,290 of record NC_090927.1, read on the forward strand.
ACATGAGGATTAGTCCTAGAAGTAGTCAGGTGGCAGAGTTGGCCGCTATTTACAAAGAGATAGTTCTGGTAACTGATTCTGATTATGTATGGAATAGCTTTGTAGAATATTTACAAGGCTGGAAGGTAAAAGGCATGCTCACCTATCACATAAAACCACTTAAACATGGCAAGATGATTCAAGCCATAGACAAACTTGTGTCAGAAAATGATTTGGTAATACATTGGAGAAAAATACGTGGCCATTTGAAGACCCCAGGTGAGGAAAAAGAGGGTAATGATAAAGCTGACCAGTTAGCCAAAATTGGAGCTGTAATTGGAGAGTTATTTCCCATTGAACACCTGCTTGGTGAAATACAGGTAGATGCAATAACATGCTCCAAATCTCCAAAAACTGTTGAGCAGCCTGTGGTGCAATGGGTTTTGATACTCCAGATCAGGACCTGATCAAAGCGCAAAAGGAAGAGCTGATTTTAGGCCTGTTCTATAATCATTTGTTAGATGTAGAAAGAAATCCTCTGATTCAAGAGGATTGCAAAGGGAAAGAGGAATTGAGGGTGTTATTGAAAAACAAAAAGAGAATTAGGTTACAAGACGGACTGATGATTAGGGAATCTGTGACAGTTCAAATACAATGGGTAGTGCCCTTGTCATTTCGGTGATTGATGTTACATCATGCATATGATGCCATAACTGCAGGACACAGAGGTTGACAAAAACTTTGGACATTTTAAAAGATTATGCTTATTGGCCACACATGTCCCAAGATGTTGAACTATACACCAGAGGGTGTCTAGTATGTGCACAGTTTCAACCTGCGTCACCTATTCATGGAGCGCAATAAATGAAAAGGGGCTTGACCCTCCCATGGTCTGATTTGTAAATTGACTATGTCGGGCCTGTAAAAAGATCAGCAAGAGGAAACAGGTATATGTTAACAGTAACTTGTTTAATATCCAAATAGGTGAAGTGCATTCCAGCCCAGGACTGCAGTGCGCAAACAACGGCCACATTACTTCTAAATCATACTTTTTCAAGATTTGGTTTACCTCAAAGGCCAGACCAGGGAAGTCATTTCACTAGTGCATTGATGACAAAGATATGGCAGATTTTGGGCATAAAGAGAAAACTACACATTTCTTACCGACCTTCCACTTGAAGGGGAGTAGAACGGTGTAACAGGTCAATAGTGGATATGTTAAAGAAATTTGTGGCTGAAGTAGGTTCTAGTTGGGACCTTCAGTTCCCATTGGTATTAATGGCCATTAGGTTGACTCCCGCAAAATCAACAAATCTCAGCCCTGATGAAATATTGACAGGAAGAAAAATGGTGCTGCCACAACATTTACTTTACAAGACCAATGAGCAGGTAATTGTAAATACATCCACAATTCACAAATATGTGGAAGAGTTGAGGAAGCACTTACAACATGCGTTTGCATTTGTGCAGCAGAATTTGGAAAAGGCTGTTGACGGTGCAGAAACATATTATGATAGGAAGGCATCTGTAAAAGAATCCGAGGTAGGAGATCAGATATATACATTTTATTTTGGAAAGGGAGAACACAAAAACTCTACATTTCTTGCAGCGTGGCAAGGACCATTTAAAAATACAGATAAGATTTTACCTGTAGTGTATAGGATTGCTAAAAAGAAGGGTGAGTTGACAGTGGAACAGTTTGTCCATGTTAACCAGATTAAACCTTTCCACCCGAAACATGAAATGAAGAGGCTTGAGCAAATTGAGGCTAGTTAAAAAAAATGTACAAATGCATAATATGTAGGGTTTGCCCTAGCAAATGAATAAGTGTAAATATTGTTGGTGCATGAAAAGTACCAAGGGGTTCTTCTATGAAGGTACGATGTGGGTGGTGTGTATTTTTTAAATTGTTTTGGTTGCATGACATGTTATGTCTATAAGTTGCATTTAGGTAATAATAATACAATTTAATTTCAGCTGCTCCAGTGGAAGAAGGAATGAAAGATTTATTGTGCTTGGTACTTAATGTGTCTTTTTCTTTCTACTCAAAAAAATGTATTACATTCCTCGTCAGCGCTGGATCCTTGGAGTGCTGGACCCCTGGAGGACACCCTTGGAGTGGAGACCCCTAGAAAGCCCCTGGACTGAAGAAGGGGGTGAAGATAAAGGGCCTGAAAAGCCGTGGAGATGGCACCCCTGGAGGAGGTTCCATGCGGTCCTGGGCTGGAGGAATTCTGCCAACGACAGTGTTCTGTGTGATTGTACCATGAACTTCTGATGCATAGACTGTTCTACTGTTGCTGTCACAGGATACTTTGCTACAGGACATATTTACATAAACTCTTATTTTATAACTAAGATTTTGTTTTTTTAATTTTAATTTTTTATTGGTTTTACATTTGATTAAATGACAGATGTGTTGAATGTTGTCTGAAGATGTTAATGATTTAATTGTGCTTTAAAAAAATCATTGGATCACCAGTAGAAAAATAAGAATAATAATCAATATAATCAAAGGTGGTGATCAAAAATATTTTTTTAAAAGATAAAGCTCTCATTACAAAACAAGTTTTCTTTAAAAAAAAACAACAAAACTAAATATATACCATACAAAAAAAAGAAATCAGATCACCAATAAAAACAAAAAAATTAATATGATATCAAGATAAGGGTGATTGATATCTAAAAATCAAAAAAGATTTTAAAAAAATATATACCATTGTTGTTATTGGTTTTAAAGATATTGTTGTTGGGGGGGTGTGGTCTGGTTGGAGGCTTATGGAGGTCTCAGCCCATAAGCGCTGCAGCCCGAAGAAGTTTAATTGGCAAAAATAGCCTCTTAAATACAACGTTCGGCAGCGAGACACCGAGCGGTGAGAAGATGAAGATCTGGGGAAGGTCCATGTGAAATCCTGAGTGAATTATCTGCAGGACGGTTCTGGGGGATGGCCGGACTTGCCACCCTGATTGGCAGTGGCTCTTAGTGAAGCGGTAACATGGCGCCCGCGCCAAGGAGCATGTGATGAGAGCCAGTGTATCAGCTTCCACAGGCTCCAATTGCAGTGATCTCGGAGCTAACGTGACACCGGAGCCAACATGCAAGGTATGGCAGCGTGGTGGGAGCCCCCCCATGCGGCGGTAAAAGTGACCACTCCACCACTGGAGTAGGGAGGTGGGGCCTAAGAGTGTGAAGGGGCCTGCCGCGTGACCAGGCTCACTGAAGAAGCGGCCACTGTCCCCCGGCCACCCGAGTAACAGCAGAGAGGCGAGCGCACCCCCTCTCTCCCTCAGTAATCTGTGCTACCTGCCTGGTCGGGAGGGGATACCAGGCGGGGGCAGTGTGGCGGTTGATTGGGCCACTGTACCCGCCCACCAGAGCAGCAGCAGGGATGTCGGAGGGTGGGCTCCTTCTGCCCTATGAACCGCAAAGACACCAGCAAAGCATATGCGACCCCGTGGCACAGGAAAGGGGAATGAAGCTTGGATGAGTGAATGAAGCAGAGGTGGGTGAAAAGTGTTACTGGCAAACAGCACTCCCGGGAAGCCCCGGACCAGCAGAGGGTGAAAAAGCGCTACATGTAACCAGCTCAGCCAGGAGGCCCTAGACTAATGGAGGACTAACAGTGTTGTATGCAAACAGACCCGGGTGGTGCCCATGTGGAGCACGCGGCACCCTGTGGAGAACTGACATGCAGCCATATTCTTGGTCGGATAGGAGGTTGGCGGCTGGCCACAAGCGTCCCACCAGCAGAGGAGTAGTTGGATGTGGCAGATGGTCTGGGATCAATGCATACCCCATCACTGAGCAGCGTTCCAACGATCCCCACACGGCGGTCTGCCAGGGGTCTTCCAGGCCGGAGTTCATCTCATCTTGCAAGCTGGGGTAAGGAAGGCCCGCTGCAGGGCAGGATCGTGGTGAAAGGCAGAGTCGGGGAAACACTTGGAGGCTGGGTATTTAGCTACTGACATGGGCTAGTCAACTCAGCAGTGACCAGAAGAGGCCGTCTTCTCTGCACCCTTAAATCAGCCGGTGCTCCATCTGCCACCCCTCTACCTTACTTACTCATGAGCAGGATGAAGTCAGGAAAGCTTAAGGACAAACCGGCTATGTCCATTAGGGAGATGCTTCAGCAGACTAAATTGACACCTGAACCATCCCTGGTAGTGGAAGATGATGCGCAGGCTGCTACAAGAGGAGACATTTTGAGTTTGTTCCAGTCCATACAGAAAGAAATGGCGTCTACAATGCAGGAACTGAAAAGCTCCTTCCAGGAATTGTCCAGTAATGTGCTACAGAATTAAACTAAATTGGGGAGCTGGAGTCTGCCTTTTGCGACAAGGTCGAATGCACAGGATCAGCTGGAACAGAGAGTGAAGGCGCTGGAGGCGTACATGCAAGCCGCAGAGGAGAAACAAGAAGATGCAGAGAATTGTTCTGGTTGAAACAATATACGGGTCAGATGGATGCTGAGGGAGCTGCAAGATCAGGAATTGGAGGACTACATCAGGGGGTGTTCCAGGAAATATTGGGAGATACAGTGAGTGATCTCACGCTGGACAGGACGCAAAAAGTATATTCCAACTTCCAAACACAGCAAAATCTTCTCCCTGATGTCTTGACGAGAGTCCATTTTTTCAAGACCAAAGAACTGATCTTCCAGAAAACCGGGGAACAGCACAGTCCGGAATACAAAGGAGCATCCCTCCAGCTGTTCCCGGATCTCTCTCAAGGAACAATCCGAAGGCGCATGCTCATGAGACCTCTGACTAACTGGCGAGGAGAAAAAAGGGTTTGCTATAGGTGGAGATGCCCCTTCTGCATCATGTCTCAGCTGGACGGTACTCAACATCAATTCACTTCCCTCCAAGCAGCATTGGAGACCCTTAAGATTCCAGAAGCGGAGTTGCACTTGCCACAGGACAGCTCCGAGGACCCCACGGAGTCCACATGGTCCCAATCCTGATCGAGGAAAAGCAGAAGGAGGGATTCTCGTAGGCCCTCAATGGACAGACGGGAGAGTAGCTTGAACCTGGAGGTGCCGACTTGAGGCTAAACCCCAGTCGAACAAGCCATATGGCCTACTGGGAAAACAACGGGATGCCCAGGAGTAAGGAGAAGGTGGTGAACATTCCAGTGTACAGGCTGTTCTTAGCTGATGGTAAAGAGTACTTACGCAAGTGTAAGGGCAGTAGGAGAGCACGCCCTATTTCAGGCAGTAGGCCTGATGTTTACCCCACACGGGGTTGTTGAAGTTTTGAGTTATGGTTTTTTATGGTTTTTAATTTTATTTTTATTTTTCTTTAGATTTTTTGTTATAGTACAGATCAGCAGAAGACTACACAGAGAACAATCTGTGTGATTTAAAGGGGCCATCCGAGAATAGGAGGTGGAAGAGACAATCAGGGAAAGGCTTGGTAATGGGAGAGACTGGGCAATGAAGGGCTTGTGTGTACTTGCCATGGGTTCTAGTTGTAGTGGGGTATGGAAATGGTGGATGTGAAGACCGTGTCCCTAAACATTCAGGGGCTGAATTCGCAGAGGAAAAGGAAGAGTGTGTTGTCTAAGTTGGTAGATTTAAAAGCGGATATAGCCCTAATATAGGAGACCCACCTCTTACAGTAGGACTGGCCGCGGTTGAATTCCTGGTGGTTCCCACACCAATATTGTGCGTCCTCTGCCCAGAAAAAAAGGAGGGGGGGTGAAATTCCTATAGCTAGTTCTCTTGACTTTGAATGGGGTAAGGTCTTAAGAGACCCTCTGGGCAGATACATTGGGCTGACTCAATGGTTAGCGTGCAGGGATCTCACCTTGGTTTTGATTTATGGTCCTGACCAGCACCAGCATCAGTTCTACACTAACGTATTCCTGGTCATCACGCAATTCCAAAGGGGTGAACTGTTGTTGGGGGGGGACTTCAATGTGGTCCTGCAAGGGATAGTTGATAGGACTGGCCCAACGCCCCATACTGAGGTAACTAAAGTGATGCCTCTCAAGAAAGCCATAGAGAACCTCAGGCTGGTAGATATATGGCGACACCTGCACTCTCAACAACAAGATTACACACATTTCTCATTTGTACACCGAAGCTACTACAGAATAGATTTTTGCTTGGTGTCCAGATCCCTCCACCCGGGAATATCTTCTGCCACCAAAGAGGTAGCTTTGTATCTGACCACTCCTCCATAACCGTGCAGCTAGACGGATATGGGTTGGAAGGCAGGAAATCTACGGGTCGGAAGCTAAATGACTCCCTGTTAGCGGACCAGGCAATATGCACCAACCTCGCTGAGAGGATAACTCAATATTATCAGGAGAACCTTACGGGCAATGTGCCATTATCTGGAGTGTGGGAGGCGCTAAAACCGACGTTGATGGGGGAGTGATCAGTTTAGGCGTGGCTAGTAAAAGGGTCCCCACGGCCCAACGGGTCAAGGCAGAAGGGTTAGTTAAGGAATGGGAAGCCCAATATAAAGTGGATGGAGAAAGGAGGACGTATAGGCAGTTGCAGGTGGAGAGGGCGGAAATAAAAGCCTTATGGGTGGATGACATCTCCCACAAGCTCCTTAGGACAAAACATTTTTATTACAGCACCTTGAATAGGGCGTCCTGAGTATTAGCTTATAAACTCCAGGCCCAGAGGAACAACACTACAATTGGAGGGTTGACAGACACCCACGGCCAACTACATTCGAGGAATCAACCAGAATTGACCTATTAACGCAGTTCTACACAGAACTATACGCAGCAGACACTCTCCACAGCCCGCACAAGATGCATTTCTGTTGCATTCGCCCCTGCCCCAAATAGCTGAATCGCACAAGCAGAAATTAGAATCGCCCATAACAACAGAGGAGGCCACGCAAGCCATTCGAGCCCTTCCCAGGAATAAAGCTCCGGGACCAGATGGGTTCACGCGCCTGTTCTACAAATAATTCTCTGATGTTCTCGCTCCCTGTATGGCGGAAGTGTTCAATTCCATTATGGAGAGTGGATCTATTACACCATCAATGGGGGAATCGATGCTAACATTGCTCACCAAACCTGGGAAAGATCCCACGCTATGCTCCTCGTACAGGCCTATAACAGTCTTAAATTAAGATGCCTACATATTCTCAAAAATACTAGCTACACGCTTAGCAGAGGTACTCCCGGCAGTATTGGCAACAGACCAGATGGTTTTTGTTCCTTACCGCCAGACATTCGATAACATCCGTTGGATGGTGGATACCTCAACCTGGACAAGGCAACACAAACAATTGCTGGCTCTTCTTTCAATCGACGCTGAAAAGCGGTTGATCGAGTTGACTGGGGATACTTGTCTTGGGTTCTCGGGGGTTTGGGTTTTGGCCAGGGATCAGTAAATTGGTGTTGGAAAATTTTGTTCTCGCCTCAACTCGGATCAAGGTGAATGGGGTCTTATCAGGTCCAGTGAACTTGCAAAGGGGACCAGGCAGGAGTGCCCATTGTCCCCTCTCCTCTTTGCCCTAGCAATGGAGCCCTTGGCGTGTTTGGTGCGTTCTTCGAGGGAGATCCAAGGGGTGGAGGTGGCAGGCTATCATCATAAATTGGCACTATATGCTGATGATCTCCTTTTCTAAATGCGGGACTCCCTAACATCCTTACATTTCAGTACTGGACAGATTTTGGGAGGTCTCTGGGTTTAAGATTAATTACTCAAAATCTATGATCCTTAATATAATGGAGTCGGAGGAGACAGAAGAGCACCTGAAATCTATCTTTCCATTCTCGTGGGTTTCTTACTCTCTGAAATATTTGGTCATCCATCTCACAGCGAGATACACCGACCTCTACGCAGCGAATATTCCGCCGCTGTTCCAAGTGGCCAAACAAGATTTGGAAAGGTGGGGCGCGTCCGAAATCTCATGGTTAGGCAGAATAACGGTGGTCAAGATGACTCTGCTGCCGAGGCTGCTAGGGCGGCAATGAAAGAACTGCAAGCACATATTTTTAGATTTATATGGTCCAAAATGTTTCCTAAAGTTGCTAGGCACACACTCATGACAGCATGAGTAGCGGGTAGTTTATCAGTACCAGATATCGAGAGCTATCTTTTTGCTGCCCAAATCGCACCCATTTTAGAGAGTCTGGCCGCAGAGAATAATCCCAAACATTGGGTTGCTATTGAACAGGACGCCTGGGTTCCCCCCATATCACTGGTGCTGGTTCCCCCCAAGAGCTGGAAGATTGGGTTGACGAGGGATCCCAGCAACTGCCACTACAATAGAGTATTGGGACAAGGCCGCACAGCGGTATGTCACAACCACTTTCCCCTCTCCTATGACAGGGATATGGGGAAATAAAGAGTTCAAAGTGGGCAAAAAGGAGAGTAAAATGTCATTTCATATGCCCATTTGCCTAGCAAAGAGTAAAAAGAGCTAAGGAAAGTAAGTCCCAAAATTAGCAAAAATTCACCCTTTTTATGTGCTCTAGAAGAGGTTGAAGATAGGTATTATGCTCCAATTACTATTGAAGAAAAATGTAATGCATTTGCTATGATTGACACATGTTCCCAAGCAACCCAAGCAACCATAATGTCAAAATAACTGGTGAAAAGTATCAGTGAAGGGAGATCCCCACAAAATCATATAAAGGTGACACAAAATGAAGGCTCTGTGCGCAATTTCAAAGGCAAAGAAATACCTATTGAAGCTGTCACTGAGGTTGGCATAAAGATAGGGAAGCATCGGATGAGACAGGAAGTGTTCATCACATCCATTAATGAAATACCCTTTCTCATAGGGACGAATTTCCTGAAGAGGTTGTCACCGCTCATTGATGGGGTAAATGGAGTACTGTGGTGCTTAGCTAAAAAACCATTGAGACCTAAGAAAACATTACCCAAAGCAACAGTGTAAAAGAATGCCGCACCATTGCTAAATCAGAAAGTGCAGTAGAACTATATCTTCAGAATGGCTGTGTGCCCAGCGTCACTGTCATTCTCATGTGCCAGGATGAAATGTGAGGAGAGAAGGAGAAGCAGTCTTTGGAGATTTATTTGGACCCCAAGAAAATCTGGCAAACAGAAATGGATGAAAACACGCTGCGTTTTTATCTGAATGAAGAAAAACGTAAACCAAATGTCACTCCAGAGGTAAATAAAGAAAAACACATTTCAACAATCTCAGAAATACACATGGGAGAAGTGCAACCATGGATTCCTATCCATGTGAATGAGCATCCTGAAATGAATGAAGCCACCTTGGCGTTTGAACAGGAAAGGAGTTTCATTAATGAAAAGATACTCCCGCAAATAATTGACAGGAAGGAGATCCCAAGGTTCAGAATAAGGAATCACCACATTTTTGGCCTAGATGACCCCATGTTGGGACAAAGAATTGTAGGAAGATGTATGTTAAAGATTACAATTGGCCCTATGAGTATTCATCACAATGTGTGGATCGTGAGCGGGACACAAAACAAATTGTATTTGGGAAATTACATTGTGCACAGGATGTGTATGGTATTAGACTTTCTAAATCAAAAGGTTTGGTCCAGGTTGGGTGGAGCCGCACCTGAATTTGAAGACAAAAGACAAGCTTACCATTGTGCTTAAATGACACCATATCCAATTGACCTTCAGTGGAAAAGGGACGTTACCATTCCTGCATTCACCAGACAATTTACAGTAGCATTAAAATACAGGAAGGGAACACAGATAAAAGGTACTGATGCATTTTGTCTGCCTAAACGAATCTATAAGTCAGCAAGGGTTAGAATGGGAATGTACACCACTGATAGAGAATGGGGATGGACCTATTGAAATGCTGGTGGACAATAAAAGGTGTGAAGACATTCATTTGGAAGACTACTCAGCATTAGGAATCGCAATACAGAAATCTTACTACACTGCCGATTTCAGTAACCCAGTGATCGGGAACATTCCTGAAAGCTATGTTATATAAACCTAAAGGAATCTTTAAAGTTCAGTCTTTGTACCCTTATGAGCCCAGTGTGCTGTCATCAAAATGATTGTATCCAATTGAATTGAGTGAATCTAAAAGAGAAAAACAGCATATTGAAATGGAGGTCAATATTCCAAAATATTTGAGTATAGCGACCTTCCAAAGAGGCACTGCCACACGATTAGAGAAAAGTACAGTGGTTCCTCCTTTGGAGGACTTACCAGAGTTTTCCAAAATGGTACAGGAGCAAATTCAAACTACAGATGCTTGCACAAGCGAGGAGGAAAGAGACCAATTGAGAAAAATATTTATGGAGTTCAAAAAGCTTTTTGCCAAAGACGCATATGACTGCGGGCTGACCGATTTACATGTTGCCACACTACCAGAAGGACATGGTAGGAAGCCAATATTTGTGCAACAATATAAGTTACCCCTGGCATGCTTGGAATCACTGGCTGAAATTATCAAATATCTAGAATCTAGAGGAATTATTAGGCCTAGTCATAGTACATCAAATACTCCTATATTAGGTGTGTTATAACCCAATGGCCAATGGTGCTTTTGAGCAGGTCTAAGAGAATTAAACAAAAAGGTACCTGTTTCAAGATAGCCCCTTCCGTTTATTGACCAGGGTCTTGCACAAGTTCATGGGTCAAAGGTATTTACCACATTACAGCTGGATACTGGTGTGTGCCAAGAGCTGAAGATATTCAAAATGTGTTTGCATTTTCATTTGACAAATCACAATATGCATGGCCCCGGACCCCTTTTGGGTATGTCAATAGTGGAAGTGAGTTTGGGATATTCCTGAGCAAGGCACTCTTGGATGCAGCTGAAAGAGGGGCAATAGTCTAAGTGGATGATGTGCTAATCAAAAATGAAGATCTGAAAAGCCACTTCAATGAGATTAGACATGTGTTCAGTCAGCTACAGAAGGCTGGGGCAGGCAAAAGTATCTTCACAGAAAACACAGTGGTGCAGAAAAAGGGTAAATTTCCTAGGTCATGAAGTGACAGAGCATGGATTAAATCCACAAAGGAAGAAAGTGGAGGCGATTCATAAACTAAAAGATCCCACTAATTTCAAAAGTTTAAAAAGCTTGTTAGGAATTACAAGTTACAACACGAAATGTATAGAAAATTATGCAGCAATTACACAACCTTTAATGAGATTATTGAAGCAGGACATACCCTGGAAATGGTAAAAGGAACAAAGTGAGGCAGTGACCAGGCTAAAAGAGTGTCTAATGAAAGCACCATGTTTGGCATGTCCAATGAAAAACGGATTTCTTTGTAGAAATAGGATTTACAGATCAATGTATGTCAGCAGTATTAAAACAAACACATGACGCAAGTAATAAAACCGTTGCATATGCTAGCAAAGCATTGTCACAGATAGAGACCAAATTCAGTGAATGCGAAAAAGCGCTTCTGACCACTGTCTGGGCATTACAACATTTCCGCCCCATAATTCAAGGGGAGCGGGTTTTGGAACAAATCACCAGCATCTGCAATTGTTGCAAAGAGAATCTGATCAGGGAATTTGGCCCAGTCAAGAATGACTTCCTGGAGATTAGCACTTCAGGGATTTCCTGTAGAAGTGACAGCAATCCTTGCACAAGGCATTCAATGAAGAAACATGTATGTATTTACCTACTGTGCTTGGAGATGGATGTGCATACCATGTAGAAAATGACATGGAAAAAGAGCTTGTAGCAGGAATAGGAAACATTTGGTTTAAATGTGACAACATTCCAAGAGTAAGCATGAGGATAGACCACAAAAGTAGTCAAGTGGCAGAATTGGCCTCCATCTATAAGGCAATATCTACAGCAGTAGAAAATAAACTCAAAGAAATAGTTCTAGTAACTGATTCGGATTATGTGGGAAATAGTTTTGTGGAGTATTTACCTGGCTCGAAGGTGAAAGGCATGCTCACCTGTAACAAGAAGCCACTTAAACATGGCAAGATGATTCAAGCTATAGACAAGCTTGTGTCAGAAAATGACCTGATAATCCATTGGAGTAAAATACGTGGTCATTTGAAAACACCAAGTGAGGATAATGAGGGAAATGATAAGGCAGATCAATTAGCCAACATTGGAGCTGTAATGGGGGAGTTATTTCCTATTGAACACCTGATTGGTGAAATACAGGTAGATGCGATAACACGTTCCAAAATGCCAAAACAGTTGACCAGCCTGTGGCACAATGGAGTTTTGGTACTCGAGATCAAGGCTTGGTCAAAGCGCAAACGGAAGATCTTATTCTAGGTCTATTTTACAACCATTTGCTAGATGCAGAACAAAATCCTCTGTCTGAAGAGGACTGTAAAGGGAAGGAGGAATTAAGGGTGCTATTAAAAACTTGAACTCCCTCAAAAACAAAGCTAATGAGACGCTGAGGTTAAGAAGGGGAGGAAAATTTTAAAAGTCCAGAATCTGAAATGTAAAACAATACTTACAGTTGGGGGGAGAGTGGATCTTATAGAGGTTAAGAGGTTAATAAAAAGAAGTGGGTGAATAGGGGAGGGTGGAGGAGGGAGGGAGTGAACTGGGAAAACTTTGGAGGTAATGCGAATTCTAACGATCTGTAAGACATGAACATGAGTAAAAATGTAGAGCATAAGAGTTTAATGTCAAATGCTATGTTGTAATTGCTTATATGCCTTCAAACTAAAAATAAACATGGTTACAAAAAAAAGAGAATTAGAATGCAGGATGGACTGATGATTAGAGAATCTGTAACAGGTCAAATCCAATGGGTACTGCTTTTGTCATTTTGGGGACTGATGTTACATCATGCCCACGATGCCATAGCTGCAGGACACAGAGTTTCACAGAAAACTTTGGACATTTTAAAAGATTATGCCTATTGGTCACACATGTCCCAAGATGTTGAGCTCTACACCAGAGTGTGTTTAGTGTGTGCAGAGTGTCAACCTGTGTCACAGGCTCATAGAGCACCATTGATGAAAAGGGGCTTGACACTCGCATGGTCTGATTTACAAGTCGACTATGTTGGGCCTGTGAGGAGATCAGCAAGGGGAAACAGGTACATGCTGACAGTCACTTGTCTAATGTGCAAATGGGTGGAGTGCATTCAAGCTCCAGACTGCAGTGCACAAACGGCGGCACCTTTACTTCTAAATAATCTTGTTTCAAAATTTGGTTTATCTCAAAGAATAGAGTCAGACTGTGGAAGTCATTTCACTAGTGCATTAATGACAAAAATATGGCAAATTTTCAGTGTGAAGAGGAAGCTACACATTTCTTACCGGCCCTTCTCTTTTGGGGGAGTGGAACGTTATAACAGATCAATAGTTGATATGTTGAAAAAGTGTATCGCTGAAGCAGGATCTAGTTAGGATTTCGGCGTTCATTGGTACTAATGGCGATCAGGTCGACACCCTCTAAATCAACAAATGTCAGTCCCCATGAAATATTGACAGAAAGGAAAATGGTTCTGCCACAACACTTACTTTGCAGAACAAATGAACAGGTGCTTATAAATGCATCCACAATTCATTAATATGAGGAAGAATTGAGAAAGCACTTGCAATATGCGTTTGCATTTGCACAGCGAAATTTGGAAAAGCCCGATGATGGTGCAAAGACATTATGATAGGAAGGCATCTGTGAGAAATAGGAGACCAGGTATACAAGTAAAATTTCCAAAAGGGTAGACATGAAAGCTCTAAATTCCTTGTAGCATGGCAAGGCCATTGAATTGTAGATAAGGTTTCACCTGTGCTCTACAGAATTACTAAAAAGGAGGGACAATTAACAGTGGAACAGTTTGAGCATGTTAATCAAATGAAGCCCTTTCACCCAAAACATGAAGGGAAAAGACTAGAGCGAGTTGAAACTAGCAGGGAGTGAAAAAAGGTGAAGCACTTACCTATTAAATAGAATTGCCAAAGCAGGTGGACAGGTGTAAATAGTGCAAAGATGTCAAAAGGAGATTTAAAGAGGTACAAATAAAAAGAGTAAAATATATCAAGTTAGTGAACAAAAATACAAGTAAGCAACTAAGAGGAAGGAGTGTTTTGTTTGAGACTATTATCTGAAAAATACCATGGGATATTAGTGTGCTTAATTCATGTTGTTTTCAGTTCATCATAGGGAAATGCTTTGGATGGATTATATATTATTTGGTATAATTTGCATTTGTGTGCATAACTGAATTTGATTTCATATATCTCAGTGAGAAAGGACAAGTAAAGGGTTTGATGTGCTTGATACTTAAGTTGTTTTTTCTTTTTACTCTAGAAAAATCATTTTTTCCCCATCAGCGCTGGATCCTTGGAGCGGTGGATCCTGGAGCATACCACTGGAATGTAATCCCCTGGAAAGCCCCCTGGACCGAAGAACGGGGTAAGATGATGACCCAGAAAGAGGTGAAGATGATGACCCCGAAGGGAAAGTCTGGTTACAGAGAAAAGGATGAATGGCTGTTTTTTTCCGAGTAACAGAACAAAAGAGGAACTCTTTTGGCCAATGTTGGTGTTAGTAGCTATGAATGCTCCATGTGTCATGCTTGCGGAAGCACAAGTTCTGATAGAGCAGGAACCGAATCAGGAATTGCAGTAGAAGAAGCACCAGGCTTTATATTAGGGAATAGAAGGTTGTTGTACCAGAAGCTACTACTCCGACAGCTAGAAGCACACATGATCTGTAAACTTAGATGTACCTCTGTAGGCCTAAACCAGGATCATGAAATGAATGTCTTTTTATGAGAATTCGTTCCTCCTAATATGTTTACAGGACCATATCCTGGACACATGGTTTATTCACCTGGTGTCCAGATTGATCATTCGGGACAAATGTTCTGGTTACCAACAAGTCATATATGCAGATTTTGTAGGGGTCTCTGCTGTTACATGGTCTTTCAATTGCATACTTCAACAGTTTGGTTTGCACCACCAAATTGTGCTCTCCATTAATGTTTGTCACTGTATGTACAGGAGGGTATATGTTCATCCCCAATGCAGTAAAGTTCACCCAGCATCACTTTTTTTTTAATTTTTTGAACCCATTATTTGATCAGGAATGTGAATCAATTCCTATAAATGGCACGGATCACAATTAATTCCAGTATATAACACCTTTTTATTTGTAAAGTCAATACTCAGTCAGCATAAAATATGCATAAATGAATTACATTGTATTTACAATTTTACACATCATGTAGCATCATCATTAGGTTATGCCAACACTATGACGTGGGTATTAGATTCATTGGAATACGTAACTCTAATATTTAAATGTAAGACTGGTCACCTGACCACGTAGGTACCTTTGGTCACATGACCACAGCCGCTCACGTCACATGGCGTATAGACTTACACAAGTCTATTTCGCTTTGCGAGATGGGCCACGACCGTACAGGGATTCTGATTTCGGCCAGAGGCATTGAAGCCTGTTGCAACTGCCATTCTAACCATAAGGTAAGACAATGAAATCCTGACGGAGATGACTCTCCAGACGTTCGGTGAATGCATTCTGTGTGGATGCAAAATGGATTTTTCATATAGTGCCCTCATTTTATTCTAGGAAATACTGTTCCTGGACATACATTTATGTTACTTCTGTTTCCACGGCTATTTTGGGTTTTGAGAGCGTACCCTGGACTTGGTTCATACATAACGTGGCAGTCGCTCTTTGGAACGCACAGCGCGCCACCGTATATATTCACCAGAGAACCTTGGTAAATATAAATTACTTTTACAGCTTACAGCATTATTATTGGTGCACTATGAGCATTGTGTCTTACGGGGGCCCTTCAGTGTGATTTTTCCGTCTATTTACTTCTAGGAGTCACATAGGCCACAAAATTATTGGATTCAGAACAGCATTTACAACGTGCGCGAGTAAGTTTATACGAGGCACAATCACTTGCGGAGATACATTGTCATACATACTATGACACTCACACAGGTATTTATAATCACCCTTGCTCAGTTGAGTATTTAAATTCAAGAGGCACTTGTTTAACTGGAGCCTAATGTTCATCATCTCTTTCCTGTAATATACAGAGCTTCTAAGTACAAACAGGAGCTCCATACCAGACGTTCTGAGATACGCTGCAAATCAGGTTATTTCCCCTACGCATGTTGCTCAGTTACCCGATTCACACGATGCATGAGGTCTTGGTTATTAGTGGCACAATTAGCCAAGAACTTCAACTTGACTGGTTCCAGAACGTGCAAAAATGGGTTTTCTTGTCTATGACAGTGCATTGGGGCCAGGCACCTACCTTGTCATCACATTTATGGGTTGAACTTCAGATATTTTGGGTTTTGACAGGCATTGTTGTTTTTGAGCACTTTTTAATTACAGTGCACAGGTTTAAAAGCATGAATGTGATGGGATTACAATCATCACTTAGCATTGACAGGCATTAGACGAAGAAGAATAATGAACAATGCAGCAGTCTGCTATTTCTAATGGGTGTCTCATGTCATTTTCTCTTTTTCTCTTTTTCCCCATGGTCATCCAACGTCCTTCACCATCTATGATTATATGATTGATTTCTAAATGATGTGGTGCCTTATGCAATCTGTTGATCTTCATTGATCTCACTGTAAAAATATGTCTCAATTTTTCTGTTTATCGAACATGTTTTTTCTAATGTGGTATTCCAATATCCCCACTCTCTCCTTAATCATTCTGACAGTAATTAATTGATTCTGATAATTACACGTAAGTTTATGCTTTCTATAACTCTTATTTCCGTTTATTTATCTTTTATTTTTTATATGAATGTTTGGCTATCATCTAATTGTACATATGTAGTAGGCCCTGCCTCGAAAAAGACTGAGGACGGTCAAAACACGTGTTGGCTAAAATTATATTTTCTAAACTGTGTCGAATTAAATGGTTAGCCCGGATCAGGCTTACGTTGCATTTACAAGTATTGTGAATTAATTTGTCTGCTTAGGCTTCGATTTGGTCTATGTTACTCTCAAGTGTTATTACTGAGCCATTACTTATTATCAGTAGTGACTTAGGAGGGCAGCGCACCACCTATATACACACCTTAGTCTCTACACTGAGTAACAAGGCACATGAATTGAATTGCGATTTAAAGAGTTGCAACAAACTTTAGATGGGCTCAGGGGTGGACAGAAAGAACCTATCTGTTATGTGAATGAAACAATTCTGGTTCTTAATGAGCAAGCCAAAATATTAGAGCATAGTACCAATGTCATTGTTAAACATGATAAACTGCTGCATGATGTTTTAAATGTGGTAACTCCATCTGAAAGCATTCTGACAAAGTATTTACCAGAAATTCAAAATGTGGTATCAAGGTTAATTCAAGGCCATATATCTCTGTATTTTGTATCATCTGATATCATTCGTCAAATGATGGCACGGATTACACAAAGGGAGGTGGAGATAATCCCAGAAAGAATTGTGTTTGAAATGGGAAGTGCAATGCCACTATATTTAATATGGAGAGAATGGAAATAGGTTTCCTACTTTGCATTCCGATTATCACCCCAGAGTTGATCTATCAAAGTAAGTTGGTACATAATGTAGGTTTTGGCGAGATGACAAATATGTTAAGATTGTAACTCCGGAGATGGTAGCATTTCAAACATGGGAACCTGATGTATATCTGATACCAAAGATATACCTGTGTGAAATTCAAGAAACAGAATTATATATGTCCAGGAGAGCCATTTATACCTGATGCAGCAGATGCTATTTGCAGGGTGGGGTCAGACCACGGGGTGTTTAGGTGGTGTGAGGTGATTATAAGTAATATGAAGTTGAGGAGTTAGACATGCTAGATTGATTAAGGATAGGTGGCTATTGAGTGCTTCGGTGACAAATTACACAGTTCTTACTGAAACATAAACATAAAAGCGTACACATGATTAGAATGAAATCTGAATTAGGATAACTTTACTGCGAGCAGCTTAGGCCTGACAGAGGCAGATAGGTTCAATTGGGGGACCTGGGTGGAAAGAGGTTTGGTGATTTTGGCGGTTCCAATGGTGATTGTTTTAATATGGTTCATTGTACTTACCATTAAGATGAAAATGATTGTTTGTTTTAATGACGATTGGAAGGGAGAAGATCCAATTGGGAGAAGCAGATGTGTTTTAGAACATATGTGTTTGTTTTTCCTGCAGTGATTTCAGGTTATATCCCAGCAGACAAAAATGATGGGGTGTAGGAGTAGGAATCTGGACTCCACATTTCAAAATGTAGACTCCGCAGTTCAACATGTAGACTCTGCATTTCAAAATCTAGACTTCCCATTTCAGCATTCACATTTTAGTGAGAGCTTGAGTTGTAACTAGGGCCAAGGGTGTGAGACTCATTGAGGGACTCAACTGTATGAGCCTCAAGTTGGATTTGAATAGATGCCAATGCACAGAGCACATGCTAGAAAATGATCACTTTGCTCCAGGATGCTATTTTAATGAACTGAGCTGCACTGAATATAATACTGACATAAATCTAACATACTAATTACCTCAACCCCATCTAACATGTAACTGAATCCCATAATAACATTTAGTGCAAATTAGTTCATGAAATAAACTGGATGCAGATTGAGCCAATGCATAATGCTCTGAAAATGGGAAGAAAAATGCACTTTAAACGCTGAAACTGCGCTGTGTGCTAAACTGAAAAATGTGAAGATCCATTCCTAAAGGCATGGCTTTGTCTTGGAGCAGGAAGAGCAAGAGAGATGTATCTTTTTTGCTCTTCAGCAATGCAGTTAGCACAATGAGAGGCACAGAGGAAATCGTGTGATGTTTTAGTGGGTGAATCTGGTCAAGGGGAGGTGTTTTTCTGGAGTGACAGAGTGTTTCATGAAAAAGGGGTTTGAGGCAGAGTAGGGGCATTCCTCTTCTTGCATTGACTGATGAAGGGAGCAGAGGGCCGGTGCTGGGCTGATTGCAAGATGACTAAGTCTGAAGCTGTTTCTCTCCTGGGTTGGCAATCTTTAGCAGAGCTGCGAAGTCTCCAGCAACCTTAGCTGTGAATGACCCTGGGTTACTGCCAAGCTGAGTCAGGAATATCGCCAGCTTATCTAGGTAAATATATCACTAATTGAGGAGCATTTAGTGTACTTGGAAAATGCTTACAGGTTGTCTAATAGAAATATGTCTTTTTTCTTAAAGTAATTCACGATCTATATTTAGCTTGGATTCCCATTTTATAGTTGCCAAGAATTGTATGAGAGAAACATTTAAGGTTACATCAGAACGTGTTTTAGCCAGCCAGCAAGAAATGTGTAACTCAAGCTTATTATTATAAAAGCTATTTAATGTGTGCGAGCTCTCTAATGAAATGCATTTTATCCATGTTTACATATAAGTCTTTGTAAAGGAGTACAGCAGAGTAGATCTGTTTGGTCATTTTATGAATTTTAACATTTTATAAAGCCATAAAGGAGAAAAACAAATTGGATTATCATTTTATTATGTGTCCGAATTATTGTTAACACATAGACTGAGGTGCAACAGGTGGTAAGCCTATTTTACCGCAGGTGGTAATTCACATTTTACCACATGTGGCAAAACATAAGGTAAATTACTCATGGGAGTTGAGCCTTTCAGAGGTGCTATATGTGTGTATGTTTGCAGTGAATTGTTTTAGTCAGAGAGGCTGACTGAATGTGTTGTATTTCAATTGCATGCTTTACATTTGTAGGAACACAGCCAAAAGGGCATCATTGTGATGTTGTAAATAAAACATCACAGGAGAGCATGAGCCATTTATTCAGAGTGCATTAGGTTCAGTATTTGTTTATTGTTAGTGACCCTGGTAAAATAAATCAGGCAGTATTCTGAAATTAGTCTCACCACCATAAAAATAACACAAATAGCACCATAGAAAAGAAAACACAATAAAATACCACAACGTACTAGGTATATCCCCAAAATATATCTTACAGACCACTAGCAAGTTGTGGTGGACTGGTGGGTCCATGAATAACACTGATACCACTTCCTTTGATAGAACCCGAGGTGAACCGACTGAAGAAAGAACGGGGAAATCGTATATGCAACCGCAGAAGTTACAAGAACCCAACCTGACAAGTGAATGAGAGGGCCCTAGACTGGTAGGAACCCTGGTGATGTTATCACTGAACAATCCAGGAAAAGGGGAAAGCGGCAGACCCGGGAGGGGGACCGAAGATTATTACTGGAACGCTCATGCTGGTCCATTCAAGACAAAGTATCAAGAGTAGATGAAGCGAGTGTGAATCATTATTGGAATGTTGGAGCTCTTTTCTGCTGTTCCTAACCTACGCTTGTTTACAAATAAAGACATAGCCCAGGTGGTCTTTCGTGGAGAAGACAAATTGGAGACTCACCAATGTAAATTCATTTAGAGAGTCTAAAGAGGATACCAAATGAGAAAAGCCCCTACAATTCCAACTAGCCAGGGTTACACCTGAAACTCACATGTATATACTGTTTGTAGTACTTCCATGAAGAGTATTTAAAATGAAAGATTAATCATATACAGGACATACTTTAACAGAGCTTGAATCAAGTATCCTCCATTCTTCTCCACGAGACAGGATGATAATGATTTTTAGTGAACCACTTTGCGCCAAGTCTTTTTTTGGGGGACCCTTAAAAGACATTGGCTCAACTGTTTTGTATACTGGTGATGTAACAATGTCGTACCCTACCCATCTATTTTTTTTAAAAACCGAGATTGAAAATTCAGTAACATTGTTTCAGCATTACCGTTTTCGGTAAAAAACATATTCGGTAACATCACTGCATATCACTCAAGTGCCAAGAATAGACCGGAGCACATAGAGCACTGTGCTTGGGTAGGAAACCTGGCACTCTCTCCCTCGCCAGAGCATCATCCTCACCTACTGACCCATGCGTGTCTGACACTTCAATTCTTCAGAGGTGAAGAATGGCCAGGACAGTGGAACACTCAAAATAAACCGATAAAAATATCGGACTGCCAACTGTTGGGTCTTGGGTTAGGATGGGGTTTGAAAGGAAGGATGGTTGCGTTATGTTTCTTTATATAAACATGTTTGTCATTCGTGTGGTTAGTCAATGCCAGAGGTTACGATTAATTTAAAACCTTCCAGCCACCCCCTCTTTTGCTTTGCTTTAGTAACCCTGAGTGGGACAGGTATGCCCAGACGTGAGTCGTGTGCCTGCTGGGCCTAGAGACCCAAGGTACTCCTCACAGATGATGCCCTATGAGGTCGAAACATGTCTGGGGATGCTTGTGGTCTCGTGGAAAAGGGATGTGACCAAGCAGTTCGGCTGGATTGCCCCTTTAGGGGTGGGATCAAGCCTGATTTGCATATGATATTTCCTCCTTTGTAATGGCTTGTCAGGTGAAGAACAATGGTCTGGAGGGTTGCCCAGAGCAATGCCAGAGGTTAAGATGAATTCAAAATCTTCCAGCCATCACCTACTTTGTTTTGCTTTAGTCACCCTGCGTGGGATGGGCATGCCCAGGCATGGGTCCAGTGCCTGCTGTGCCTTGATTCCCAAGCTACTCCTCACTGATGACGCCCGAGGAGGCTGAAACATGTCCAGGGATGCTTGTGTGCTCGTGCAGAAGGGATGTGACCAAGCAGTTTGGGCTGGACTGCCCCTTTGGGGTGGGACAAAGCCTGATTTCCATAAAGTATTTCCCCTTTTGTAATGGCTTGGCAGTAAAGAACGAGGGTCTGGAGGGTTTCCCAGAGCAATGTCAGGCGTTAAGATGTATTCCAACCTTCCAGCCATCACCTCTTTTGTTTTGCTTTAGTCTTGTATATTAGACATTGATGACCACTACCTTAGGAATGGTGGTGAAAATGCAGCATATTACCATTGATTTTAAAACAGTATTTCAGCCCAGATCAACCAACAATTATTGCATGGAGCATTTATTGAATGTGGCGCCTACTCATAATGGAAACGAATAGGAAATACATGGAGCAAACTACTCCTTGTTTTTACTGTCACTCCTGGACTCATAATAAGGGCTAATAGGTGTTTGTATTATAAGAAATTAAGTAATATGGTCAGTCTGTATGTAGACTATTAATCTCCCCTTTCAACCCCTTATAATTAGCTTATTCCCAGGTTTCCACCATAGCCCCACCACCTAACACCATCTGAACCATGTCTAGATGTGAGCCATCTGATTCTGCAGATCATGCCGTTGTGTTGACTTTTCATTGGGATCTTTTAATCTTTTATTAATGGTTTAGGTGTCTATCATGGCACACATGTTTAGTTATTTCCAGTCGTGGGTGTCCATTGATTACCTGAATCTGAAGTCTCCAAGACTGAATTCTTACTGGTGACCAACAACACCGAACACCCTGATATCCAGACCCGGCTTTCTACTATGAACAGCAAGGGCTTCACACCACAGCTGGCCACCTGCACCAAGTCCCTTGGGTTCGACCTCAACAGTCACCTCTCCTTCAAACCTCACATAGCAAGAAAGACACAAACAGCTTGGTACTAACTTTCTCTCCTTTGGAAAATCCAGCCCATCACCGCAGAAAACAACTTTGCATCTGCTGTCCAATCTTTGGTCCT
Organism: Ambystoma mexicanum; assembly: GCF_040938575.1. Taxonomy (NCBI): domain Eukaryota; kingdom Metazoa; phylum Chordata; class Amphibia; order Caudata; family Ambystomatidae; genus Ambystoma; species Ambystoma mexicanum. Next base: position 455,225,745 of record NC_090927.1, read on the forward strand.
CTGCCACCTCTGTGGTGGCAATGCCCTTTTGGAGTGCATTCTGGCGACCACCCTGGCACCCCTGAGAATTGTCCTGCAAATTTGACCACATCAACACGACCCTCATTGAACTGCACTGGCTCCCACTGCAAGCCCTTATTATCTTCCAATCCTGCTGCATCATCTACAATGCTGTCGCCCTGAAGTCCCCAAGCTACCTCACTGAGAAACTCAGCATCTCCAGCGGCCTACAATCCACCAGACATAAGAACATGTGTAGACTTGAGCTCTGCCTGTGCAGGAAGGGAAGAACCAAAAGTCAATCTTTTTCTGTCTACGGCCCAACAGTCTGGAACCTACTCCCTATCAACATTAGACTCGGCCCCTCTAGCTTTTACATTTCAGGAAGGGGCTCAAGACCCTGCTTTTGAAGCAAAGACTCCTCCCGAACACCTAACACCACACACCCGCAACTCCCCAACCAACGTGAGACTGAGTGATAGTGATCTGCTCCCCACTGTTTCCTCACCTGGTTGTTGGTAGATCCCTTGCCACCAAATTGCCTGCCCTGCACTTCCTCTGCTGGGGGCTCCCCGGTGCCTGTTTTTCTGCTTCCTTCACTGTGTTCTTCCCTCTATTATGGTAAAGTGGGCTGTTGCTTCCCAAAGCTAGGTTTGCACTCAATAAATACCCAAACAATAATAACATTTCTATCCCTTTCATGTTAGGGCCTCCCTAGCTGATATTAACCATAGTACTTTTAGCTTTGATGGGCACATCAATCTCTTCTATATGCCTTTAAGTGGAAATTGTCCTCGAATTGTTTATAGAATGCAAACATGATTTCAATTCCAAGCAGGTTTTAAATTCTGGTTAGTCATTCTGAAATGTTTGGGCTCAATGCTTCCTCCAAACGGTGTCCATTGGTTTGCTTGACTGTAAAAGGTAACAGCTCATTCCATGCAATTCATTTTTAAAGCACACTCTGGATAAAGAGCTGCCCACAAAGGGGCTTCCTGGGGGTAAGACTGAGTTATGTAACAGGAAAGAAAAAAAAGAAAAAGATACAAAGAAACAGCACTTGTAGAAGAGAGGAGCCAACGAAAACGAGTTGCAAAGAAACCAAAGAACAGAACCCTCAACAGATGCTAGGCAAGGCGACCAGGACTCTCTGCCAGCGTTAGTACATGAGCGATATAATTCCTGGTTTGGGTAGCGCAGAAGGGCATATAAGGTGTACACAGGGTCTCTGTTTAACCAGGTAGCACTTATGTGCTCACTGTGTTTATTTCTGACCCTATATCACTGGAAATTTCCACTGGCTGTGCAATATGGATGGACTGGATGGACTCTGTGTAGACTGGATGAGATCTCTCCTACCCAAGCTTCCTTCAGCATTTATAAAACATTCTGCTGTTTATGTTTTTAATCTAGGTGGGGCGATGAAGTGCCATTGGAACGGAATTCTAGACAATGATTATTTCCCTTGAACCACTTGCATTAAACCTTTTGATCTTTGCCTTTAAACTGCTCTACTTTTCATCCTTGATGGCGAGTCACTCTGCCAGCCTGACCCTGGGAACCCCCTTGTTCGCTCATCATTACAGACAGTAATCGCAACAACCAACGTAATCTACAAAACAACAACCAACACTGAATCATTCAAGAAGAGCAGAGTGATCTGCCAAGCTGTTAAGCACTACGTCAATCCCCTGCCAGACGCTGCAACACCCCAAAACACAGAGAAATGCAATACCACTGACGACTTGTTCACAGGCTAGATAGACCAGATACAGCAACGCAATTAGAACTCATAACACACCATAGAAGCTTTGATCAAAGCAGCCTGAAACGTAACAAGAGGACCCAAATTCAGGAAATTACACCAGATCCAACACACTTGCAGTCAGTCCTCCAACCCATCACCTACAGAGAAGACATCCTCCCCATTGCCATTGTGAAGGTCATCACACGAGAAGCACTCGCACAACTCCTCAACATCATCAACGCATCCCTCAAACAAGGCACCTTCCAACATGTTCAGAAAATGGGACAGATCCTTCTCTGCTGAAGAAACCCACATTCAGTCAGACAACTTGGCCAACTATTGCCCCATAACACATATCCTCTTCCTTGGCAAAGAGATTGAGAAGAGCTTTCGCACCTAGCAGCATGAAAGGATAACTCAGCACAAGCTCCTACAGGTCTATCAATCTGGTATCCGACCACAATACAGCAATGAGACTGCCACCATCACAGTCATCGATGACACACTCCAAATCCTGGACAAAGAGGACCATCGCCTAATCATTCTACTCAACATCTATCCCAGCTTTGCCACTGCTGATCACAAAGCCCTCCTCGACAGCCGTGCCATACCCATGGGCTTCAATGGAACAGCCGTGCAGTGGTTTGGCTCTAACCTCTCTAAAAGACACCAACACATCCAGATAGACCCCAAGGGATCCCAGCGCCACCCAGTTACCTGTGGTTCTACAATTCTCCATTCTGTACCATGTCATCTGCAGCCTCTACATGGAAACGCTGGAAACTCCTTGACAACACTGACATGAAGATATACCAATATGCAGATGAAAACCTAAACATAAATTGTATCAGTGACATCCATTGACTCAAGCACTTCCTGTCCCTTATCCAAACCTGGATGTCAAGTGCCTTTCTGAAGCTAAACCCCACAAAGACCTAATTCATTCACCTAGAAAACCCCACTAAAGAAGACCGCAGTAACGTGGTACCAATCTCGCGCTCCTACACAAAGTCAAGCCCTTCATCCTGCCCCAAGTTTCAGAACAACCATCAAAACCCTGGTCGTCACCTCGCACATGAATGGTGGCAAAGTCCTGCTCGCAGGTTCCAGTTGGTACCTTGGTCCCTCTGAAAGCCATCCAGCATGGTGCAGCACGCCCCATTACAGGATTAAGAAAATTCAGCCACAGCACCCCCATCCCAAACGGTCTGCCCCGGCTATCCCTTTAAGCATGCATGATGTTCAAGATAATCTGCACCACCTACAAAGCAGCCCAAACCGAAATCCCAACTCTAGCGGACCAAAAAACTCACCACCTCTGGCGGTAAATTGACTGCCAGAAGCCACAACATCACCAGAATACAAACAAAAATGTGCAAGAGGGAAAAACTAGGAAACAGGCCTATGCACCCTGTGTCCAGAACAAGGTGCCAGCGCTGATCATACAGGCCCCCTCCATTCTACACGTCAGGAAGTACCTGAAACCCTTCTCTTCAAAGCACATCTTGCTAATCGCTTATCGGTCCAGGCACTCAATCACATTTCCCCACCTCAGGAACTCCCTCCCTCCTATGCTCCCACTACCCATCTCAGCTGCGTCATCTAGCGCCCCAAACCCCCAGTGATTTTAGTGCAAGGTGGATTTGAGGGGATCTCAATTAAGGGTGTGTCCGCTAAGTGTGGTGGGCAAAATTGCTTGGCAGTGTGACCAAGTAGGAGAGATGGGACACACTGCTATCATTCCTTTTGGTGAGTCCATCTCCGTTTGTTTCTTACCAACAGGCTCAGACCCACGCTGGCAGGCCGCTTGCTGGGCTTGTAGCCTGTGAGTAAGAAACTAAAGGAGAGGGGTGTGCAGCAATAGCAATGATAACAGTGTGCCCAGTCTCTCCTTTTGTTTGTTCAGGAGAGGCACCAACCCCCTTAGGCAGCCCTTTAACTCCTTAAAGCCTAGTGGTTAATGGGCTGCCCTGTGGGGTCCATGTCTCTGATTAAGAAACAGAAGGAGATGCTACACAATTATCATGCTTTTGGTGCTCCTGTCTTTTCTTTTCAGAAGTGCTGATCCTTGCAGACAACCCTTTAACTATGCTGCTCTGTGGAGTGCAAGGGCTGCCTGATTGGGTGGAAGCATCTAGGGCTAGTCGCGGGAGGGAGTTTGGCAGAGGCCTGGCTCAGGAGCCCTTTTTGGGGACTGACAGTGCTCTGCCGCGGCCCGCCCCGGCCCACTTAAAGCCCTGCCGCCCACACACTACCTGTAACACCCTGGGTATGTCTCGTATATAAAATGCTCTGCTGGTGCCCAGGTAAGCTTAGTCTTCATAAATCCCTTACACACACGCTGCTTGATAATTTCATTCAACCATTGCTGTAGATAACAGCGAGATTTCATAAATCATGAAGATCAGTTACATCACATACAGAGCATCAGCAGACACGGTTCAGTGTTATAATTGGACATGTTCCATGTGACCAGCTGAATAAACAAGCTTCACACATGCCACAGTGGTTGGTCGTCCCATGGAGATACCAAGAGGACGCCCCACAAAAGCTCCCCATATTCACTCGAGGTACACTTACGTCAGGTGCTCGGTGCATAGGTATGTGTGTATATTTTTATATGTGTGTATTGTTTCTCACTATGGAGTTTAGTACATTAAATTACTTTTGAACTTATCTCTGATATTGTGCACTTTTGATTACACTCTAGCACAAGCCATAGCTGTAGTCCACAGACATATGTAAGGGCGGGGTAGCCTGTTTTCTTGGGTTTTGTAGCTTATATTATTTCTTCCCTCTGTGAAACAGCCCCCCCCCCCCCCCGATCAAAAAGTGGAAATTAACCATAGTATATTCTATGTAGGATAACCCATAGCATTTTGCTGTCCCCCTTTTCTGAGGGATGCTCTCCGGGGAAGGTTCAACAAGTGTGACCCTAACAGGTGGAAACAGCTTGTAATGTTAATAAAAGTACCAAAGGGGCTGAAACCTGAATCTCCCCTTCAGGGGAGAGCCTCCAAACGTATCCCAATGCTCATGTGTCATGAATCAGATGTATGCCTATGATACGAAACTGAGGGGGCTGTCATTTTCAATAGGATTTCTATAGAACCTAACAGATTCCCTAAAGATATCTCAACACTTCAATCAATCCACAATTAAGTGTGCCTAGCGGTATTTGTAATTAAATAGCATGCAAATAACATGAGATAACATTGTGCTCCGCATCTTATTCCCACCCCTCTTCCATGATCAATATACCCCCTTCCTTTTCCTCTCATGTGCTTCCCCGCTACTGTTCTCCCGCCTTGCCTTTAGGAGGCCAAATGGCTGAAAAACACGACATATAAACAACTAACACGTCATACCACCATGCTCCTTCCTTCCCTCGCGTATGCCCGGCTTGACATCCGTTTCTTCTCTGTACCCATCTCTCCCCTTCTTTCTTCCGCCTCAAGGGTTATATCGTCTCTACCCTGCAAGTGGAAACGCAACCAAACACTTCCTCTCCCCACAACATCGCCTGACAGTAGCTGGAGCAGCAACTGACTCCCGGCTTGCCTACCGTAACTCCCTCCCTGCTGGTACGAGAGAGCACAACCTCAACCAACTACAAACTATTCAGAACAGTGCCATTCGGGCATCTGTGGTTCTATGTCATATTTTCGCTTTTTGTTGGTTGCCTACCAAAAAGACTGATTTAATTCGGCTGACTTTTCGGCGGCTGGAAAAAAGCAAAAATAGGACATCCCTTTGCTCCACCCCCAAAAACCCCTCCTCAGCTGCCCCGGCATCCCTCCTCACACAAGTATTCCCCTACCCCTTACACTCACAAACACGCAACACACACACACATTAACACTTACCTTTCTCCTGCAACGGCTCTCCCTGGTCACAACATGCCTGTCAGCCCAGGGGTGCACTCTTGTGCGGCAGGGGCATGACAGTTCGATTTAGAAAGACCGCTCTGTGCGGTCACAGAGCGGTCTTTCTAAATCAATCTTTTTTTCCGCTCATTTGGAAACTATTTTTTGACTTAATACTGCATCTATGAGTCTATCCAGATGTGACCATGTCTCTATGCACGGCAATGACACTCACTGGTTACTAACTAGAGAACGGATTAACTTTAAAGTCCTCTCCATCACACATCGTTGCCTGGCCAACTCTGCTCCCCTCTACCTCGTGCAGAGAATGTGCAAGAACAACCCTTCCAGACCTACAAGACTTCACTAGAGCCACAGACTGGCCACTCTGCGCTTCAGACGCACCAGAAATGGAGGCTCTAGTTTCCCAGTCATTGCCGCCCCCGACTGTGGAATACCCTTCCTCTCCACCTACAGTCTGAACCTAACGACTAAAAATAATAGTATTCAAGCGACATTGATCCACTGACATTGTACCCTCCCCGCAATGATTCTCCCTTCTCTACCTGCCTCCCCATCCCCTTTCACTTATGCAACTAGCGCCTCGATGCCTGGGGGTTTTGCGCGCTTTATAAATGTAAAAATAAATAAATAAGGACTTTGTGAAGCTGCAAAGTGGCATAAGGTGCTATACGAATAATTAACATGACATATTTGTATTATCTCCCCAAACCCTCCAAAAAAAAGATTCATAATTTCTTCTTGGGTGACTTTAACTTTAAAGACAGTTTAAGTCATGCAGAAAATAACAAGATTGAAAAATGATATTTTCCAACCATATACTCGTGTCCGTGCCTATGTCGTGTGAAGGAAAGGAACGTACAGTAAATGCTACAGTTACTGGAGGCCCTGCTGACCTTCAGGGGGCAAGCAAGAGCTCGGGCTGCCTCCTAGCTGCCCTAATGGGAGCGCTCGCCCGGCCTGAACAGGGCCTAAACCGAACCCATCTACCTCAGAGTAGAGCAAACAAGCGCGGGCTCGGTCGGAACCTGCGCACTGTGTACTGCAAAACAGAGCCGCTTCTTGCATGTGTGTGTGTGGTAAATAAGACGTATTTTACCTTTCAGCAAAGAGATCAAGTTTCCCCAAGTCGTCCGAGAGGCCAACAAGCGCATCCAGTGTCCCCACCTGCAAAAAGGCCACACACAACAAAGGTTAGTGTCAGCACTGGGAATACTGTACCAACAGGCCGCCATCTTAGTCAATAGACAAGTTTAGGATTGTGCAATGGTGGTCCTGCAACACATTCATGTACACCTTCATTAGAAATGATATCTTGATAGGATTGTACACTGGGGCATATGTCGATTTAGAGAACAGTGGTGAAGACAAAATATTCTGGTCTTTACAGTTAGCCAGGCTATATAGTCGTGCATGGGTGGGAAAGCCCATGGACGGCAACAGAGGCAGTATAGCCCTCAGGCCAGGACTTCTGATATTTATATCATCTATTTCCTACCCGTGGGCCTATAGACTTATACCAGGTACCCCAAGCGGAGTCAACATACACCATAAATAGTATAACACTTTATAGAACCCTAACTACTGTGTAGAATAATTTCATGCTCAAAATCATGGTTTTCCAGTGGGAGGGAGTGCATGCATTTTATTTGGCTGTGGGCCCCAGGCAAAAGTTCCAGAGAGGTGGGTGAGGGGTGGTGGTGGAGCGGGTGGAGTGGGGGGGGGGCGTTCCCTCAGACTTGGCATTGATAGCTTCATTACTATAAGACATTCTCGTCCAAAAAAGATGTCGACATTGGGCAACAATATCGCACACAATACAATTATTTTATCATCTAAGTACCGTCATATGTGTACTGCTCTGCTTGTCTGCTTAGCGCCATGTTTTGAATTTCAATACATCTAAAAATAAAAGGGTGGGGGGATGCATGAATCAAGTGCTCTCTATACTTTTATCCACTCCAACGTGCACAGGTGCAGTGTTTCATATCAATGAGTCTAGGCCCCCTTGCCGCCTTCTCCTGTGCCACTGCACCCCGAGGGCCTATATGTGGCATTAAGGTGGAACTAGCTCTGGTACATGTTGTGGCGTTGCCCCTTTAAGGGTACGCACGCGACGGAGTGACGTCAACTCCGTCGCGTGCATGTTTAAATAAACGGGGCGGCTCCTGGTGACGTCAGTTGACCGGGGAGCCCACACCGACAACATCCACGTCTACGTGTCTCTGTTCTACAGGGGGTGGGGGGCTCACGGAGGCGGCCTACAAGCGACCGCCAACAGTGGCGACGAGACCGGGATCGCTTCCATGAACTGCGGGGGAGTTCCGACGCGACGCAGATGATCGAGTGTGAGCGCGCGGCGAACTCCGAACACCCGCAGAGAAGGAAGCGACACACGCGGCCGGCGGCCATTTTGATAAATAGATCCTGGAGACTCACGGCTTCGTAACGAAGCGTCGGTGAGCCATCCAGGTCTAATTTTTGGATAATTCAGCGGCGGATGATCGTTGGACACGACATATGTCAATTTCATAGTGAAATTTTGACAATTTATGCACATTTCGTCGAGCAGTGGCTGAGAGACTCCATGGGAGGCCTGCTGGTTAGATAGGGGTCTCCTCCTCTGCTCAATTTTTGGATACACCATTGTCTGCAGACTGGCTGAGGTGATCACTCCGCAAAGGTCAAGGCTGGTGGTGAGTTGCGGCCCCTTGTCTTGTCAATCCTTGGGGTGCCTGTGCGCTCTCCACCATGGATGCTGCTGCTGCTGCTGCTGCTGCTGCTGCTGCTGCTCCTCCTGCTGCTGTCGGTCAGGCACTGCCTGTCCCTCCGCCGAAGCCACCAGGGTCCTTGCAACCAATGCCTGAGTTTGATATCTCAGGTGCTCCAGCTGGCCTTGGACAGAGGTGGAAGATGTGGATGGACAGACTGGAAATGTATTTCAGGGCCACTATGGAAACAACGGATGACGGCAAACTGGCCACCCTACTGTATTCCGCTGGCCCGGCAGTGCATGAGGTATTTATGTCCCTACAGCCGGTGGATGGATCGTTTGCGGCGGCCAAAGAGGCGCTCCATAATCATTTTCTGCCGATGGCCAATGCGGACTATGAACGCTTCCTCATGGGTACAGCCCGCCAGAAAGATGACGAGACTCTGGATGTATTCTTTGGGCGACTACGGCGCATGGCAGCCCCGTGTGCCTGGAATGACCCCGATGTCATGATTAGGAACCAACTAATTCAGGGTTGCAGCTCGGGGAAGCTGAGACGCCAGATCCTGCGCGAACCGGGCATCACCCTCCCTCGCATCCTAGAACTGGGGAGGTGCCACGAGGTCTCTGAACTGCGTGCAACCAGGATGGAGGCGGGGGTCCGCCCAGCCAAGCTGGAGGAGGTCTGCGCGGTCGGAAGAGGCCGCGGGTTAAGGCGCCCTTTGAACAACCAGGGTCAGCGCGCACAAGGATCGAATGTCCCGTGCTCGAAGTGTGGCTATGATCTCCCACATCCCGCAGAGTGTCCTGCCACGGGTGTCAAGTGTGGCCGATGTGCGGGCCCTGACCACTTCGCAAGGATGTGCAAATCGGCCGCACCCAAGGTAGTGCCAAGAGGACCAGTTCGAGCTGGTTTCTTCCGCCCCCAGAGGGCCTCCAACGTTGCCCAGGTCGACCAAGGGGACGAGGGAGCACCCCAGGAGGACGAGGAGGAGGACGAAGATGAAGAGAACGTGTTCTTCGTGTCCAGCGTAAGCATGCTTAAGTCCCGCTCCAAGAGACAACCCAGGTGCAATGTGCTGGTGAATGGAGACTCTGTGCCGATGCTTGTGGACACTGGCGCATCTGTAAATGTAATGGCCCGCCAGCATCACAAGAACATGAGGGCCCCACCTGCGCTGGCGGCGCCAAGGGCACGCATATTCGCCTTCGGCGGGGATCGGCCTCTACCTCTGGACGGTGTTTTCGTGGCCCGTGTGCAGTATGGGGACTCACACATACGGGCTCGGTTCTACGTGACGCCGGTGAGCGATAACACCCTGCTCTGCTGTGCCGCGGCGGAGGCACTGGGTATCGTCACATTCGCTTATGCAGTATACTTGGAGGACATCCAGGTCCTCCTGGCCAAACATGGGTCCCTGTTTGAGGGCATCGGACAGCTGGTGGGCGAGCCTGTCCGGCTCCACATAGACGAATCCATACAACCAGTGGCACTGAAGCACCGACGGGTTCCGTTCCATCTCAGGGACCTGGTGGATCGTGAGCTTGACAATCTCGTGGGGCTGGACATAATTGAAAAGGTTGATGGACCCACCCCCTGGGTGTCCCCCATTGTCATTGCCCGCAAGCCTAAACAACCCGATGCTGTAAGAATATGTGTGGACATGCGACTGCCCAATAAGGCCATAAAGAGGGAGAGACACCTCACCCCCACCATCGATGACATCATCGCGGAGCTGCAGGGGGCAAGATTTTTCTCCAAACTCGACCTAAGATCAGGTTATCATCAGGTGGTTTTGCACCCCGAGTCCAGATATATCACCACCTTCACCACGCATCGGGGGCTATACCGATATAAAAGACTCAGCTTTGGGGTGTCCTCGGCAGCGGAGGTTTTTCAAAATATAATAAGAGGTGCACTGGCGGATCTGGAGGGTGTCATCAATATCAGCGACGACATCCTGGTGTATGCCAAATCCGAAGCAGAGCACCTGGCACGCCTGTCCAGGACTTTTGAACGGCTACGTCTGCTGGGCCTCACGTTGCATAAGGACAAGTGCGAATTTCTGAAGACGGAGATCGAATTCTTTGGGTTCGTGTTCAAGGCTGACGGGGTGTCACCAGACCCCCGCAAAGTGAGAGACATCAAAGAGGCGCGCCCGCCTGAAAATGTCGCGGAGGTGAGGAGTTTTCTGGGGATGGTCACCTACTGTGGCCGATTCATCAGAAATCTCGCGTCCCGCTCTGAGCCCCTGAGGTCGCTCACCAAGAAGGACGCCCCCTGGCAGTGGGGCCCTCTGGAACTGGCGGCGTTTGACGATATTCGGGGGGCACTGACGGCGGATGACACGATGGCTTTCTTTGACCCACGCCTGCAGACGGAGATTGTGGTAGACGCCAGCCCCTATGGGCTAGGGGCGGTGCTCACACAGGTAGGAAAAGACCAGGAGGTCCGGCCGATTGCTTACGCCAGCAAGGCCCTGTCTGACACCGAACAACGATACTCTCAAATCGAGAGGGAGGCCCTGGCGGTGCTGTGGGGCTGTCGGCACTTTCGCCTTTACATTCTGGGGCGTCCCGTGACCGTAGTCACGGACCACAAGCCGCTGTTGCCGATCATGGCGGGCTCGTCATCTCGCCCGCCAGTAAGGATTGAGCGGTGGATGCTCGCCCTGCTGGAATACGGGGTATCATTGACATACCGCCCCGGTGCCAACAATGCGGCGGACTACCTGTCCCGTCACCCCAGGGACGACTCGCAGGAATCGGCGTCAGCGGAGGAAGCTGACGAACATGTCTGCCTCGTGGTGGAGACTGCGACACCCAACTCCATGCAGGTGGAAGATCTGGAAGTGGCATCGAAAAATGACGAGTGTTTCTCCATCTTGAGGGAAGCCATGCAGAAGGGTGCCTGGAAGACAGTGCTGGAGGCGGTGGAGCGAAGAACGTGTGAGGCCCGGGTCACCCTCGAGCAGCTCTGGAAAGTAAGAGAGGAGCTAACATTCTCCGATTCAGGACTGCTACTAAGAGGTGAAAGAATTGTGGTGCCCCAGAGCAAAGTGGCGCAGGTCATCGCGCTAGCACACCAGGGTCATCAAGGGGCTCCCAAGACCAAGGCTCGTCTCCGGCAGAAGGTGTGGTTTCCTGAGCTGGAGCGGAAGGTGGAAGCATTCGTAGCATCTTGTGTGTGGTGTCAGGCGGCGGCCCCGGCACTGAAAGAACCGTCCATAGAGACAATGCCCCGCGGGACTCGGCCGTGGGAGGTGGTGCACGCGGACTCGGGGTCTACCTCCAGAGGTACGCATTTTCTGGTGGTGGTAGACGAGTGGTCGAGATACCCGGAAGTTGAGTTCATAGACTCAGTGGCGTTTGAGAACGTGGTGGTGGCGCTGGAAAAGATCTTTGCCACTCATGGACTCCCCTCTGTGCTGTGCTCGGACAACGGAGCCCCGTTCCAAGGGGAGAGCTTCGCAGAACTCATGAAAGATTATGGCATCCAACACCGACGGGTCACCCCACTGTGGCCCCGTGCCAACGGGGAGGCTGAACGAATGATGCGTACCCTCAACAAGGTTTTCCGCATTGCCCATGGAAAAGGGGAGTGTCTGAAGAGGGCTCTGTACGTGTTTCTGCGAGGCTATCGCACCACCCCTCACTCGTCTACGGGGGTGGCCCCGGCAGAGGCACTATTCCAGCGGTGCCCGAGAGACGTCATACCGGAACTGGGGGACCGAGACCCTGCCGTCATCGACAATGAGCAGGTGGAAGAGGACAGACAGATCAGGACGCGGATGGAGAACATCCGGAGGGGGCTCAAACCCCCACACATTGCCCTTGGGGATGAGGTGCTGGTGAGAAATCGCCATCCACATGGAAAATTGTCGCTCACATATGAGCCCTCGCCCCTGGACGTGGTGGCGGTCAAGGGGTCAATGGTGACTGCATCGGATGGAACGTCATCGGTAACCAGGAATGCATCCTTCTTCAGGAAGTTTGGTGAATCCAGAGCGGCTGACCCGGACAGCAGAGAGAGTGAAGGTGTGTTGGATGAAGGTGGGGGAGAAAGTGCCGCAGTGGAATCGCCGGCTCGAAGCGGACCTACCTCCGGAACACCAGCCCGAGACGATGGCAGGAGGTACCCCCTGAGATCAGGGCGTGGGAAACCTGTCCGTCTCAGTGACTATGTTACAGACTGAAGGGGGAGGCTGACCGGGGACTAATGGTCAGGCCATGACAGGCCCACACGGGGGATCCGGGGTGGCTGTCAATAAATGGGGGTGTGTTTTGTTGAAACGTTTAAAGTGTTCTGTGTTCTAGAAGTGTGGTAATTGTATACTCCTATTTCCAATTTGTTGTTATGGAAAAGGAGGAGTGTGGCGTTGCCCCTTTAAGGGTACGCACGCGACGGAGTGACGTCAACTCCGTCGCGTGCATGTTTAAATAAACGGGGCGGCTCCTGGTGACGTCAGTTGACCGGGGAGCCCACACCGACAACATCCACGTCTACGTGTCTCTGTTCTACAGGGGGTGGGGGGCTCACGGAGGCGGCCTACAAGCGACCGCCAACACATGTAACACATTTGGGCATACGCCCCTTCCAGCCCCCCAACTGCCCCCCTATAGTGGGGACCTCCAAACACAGACCACCCAGGTTTGGGTGTTCCAGGTCGATGTGGGAATCCCTGGAAAAGGGGTCAGGAGCCTTTTATTCGGGGTGTCCTTCTCAGTGTACGAGAGCCGCTGATGTCGGAACTGTTGGGACTGGGGGCTAGCTAGTCTTTTGGCTGTAGCTCCTGAGATTCTATCCCGGGCTACAACCAAAAGATCAGGGGCTATAGCTCCCTTAGCCCCCCTAGCAACGCCCCTGCATACGGGCATGCACAACTGCTCGCGGGTTGTGTTTTCTGTTGTTCATGCACTGGGCCTGTAAGGATGTGTGCGCATATCCGTTCATGCAACCCCTGTAATACATGTGATGGGGTTGCCCGCAGAGAACCCTTCAGCTGGGTAATCTCAACAAAAGATATGACATTGATTCACAGTGTGAGTAATCCAGAATCGTGATCAAGCGTGATGTTATCACAATCACGGCTCCCACCCAACTCGAAGGAGGCACTGCTTCGAAGGCCGTCATCCCTGCGTCTGAAAGAAGTGAGAGCCCTCGCCTCCAGGCTTCACATCAGTAGGCCACTCTCTATGTAGTATAACGTAATGTAAAGTGGCCGTGCACAGCACATTCCGTGTCCATCGTGAAGGCGTGAACTGATCGAGCGAACAGGCAAACACATAAGCACAATAATGTCATAATATGTGACCGGAAATACCAGCGAATGAGCGTATAGATGCATGAATGATCGCGTGGACCTATGGATGAATGGCTGGACGCACTAACAGACGAATGAAGGATACATCAGTGAATGGGTGCATACATTGTACTGGCCTGAATGCGTGATTGAATTATTGAATACACAGAGGAATACTTGGCGTAATGCATGAACGGATAAAGGCGTGAATTAATTCATGCATCATTGCGCGAAATAATACATGCACGGGAATATCCATGGGTGAATGAACAGTGTATGCACGAAGGGTTGATAATGCACCCACCCATTAATGAATTATTGGATATGTGAGAGAGTGGATTCGGGAATGGGGGTGGGCTATGAAGGCAAGAAGGCCCTTCCACACATGACTGCCTGCTGCTACACTCGTTAACCTGCGATATGTAAATATAACCTGTGCTTAAAATTTTATAAATGTAGAACATGTAAATGTATAACCCTCTTCTACCCTCATTGTAACTAAGCTCCCTTCAAGTAACAGCGCCACGATGCCCAAGGACTGTTTGCGTGCTATACACATGTTTACAAATACGAATACAGGCTCCCATTGGTTTATGGCTGAACGCATAAATACGTACCCCTTCACAAACGAATTACGTGTGAATGAGTGAATAGATGCACCAGCCAAGAGGGGGAAGTTTGTATGAATGCACTAGTTATGCACCACCTGGTATGTGCAGCAGACGCACGTGCAGGCGTGCATTAGTGCGCGCGGTACAGATGGCGCACGGGGGACGGCCCTTACCTTAAGGTCCGGGATGATGAACCTGTTGTTGACGGAGAGGCCGGATTTGGAGGTGATCGAGGTCATCTTCTCCATGGCCTGCTGGTTGACCTTGTCTCCCGGGATGGATATCAGCCAGAACTCCGACATGTTTCCTGGCGGCAGCATTCACGGCTCCGAGGTTACTGCAGCCCAAAGAAAGGGGAAGTGGAGACCAGTCAACAAACCCACAACAGTGCCTCGGCGACTCACCCCCGTGAGCTCCAGTCATGCGGCCGGCCTCCCCCGGGCCCAGGAGTCAGCTGAGCTGTGCCCACGGCCGCACTCAGGAGCACGGCTGTGCCCCTCTCAAAGAGCAGTCTACCCAGGGGTGTACTGATCAGTCTTTACCAGCAGGGGGCTGGAGTATTGGGGTGACTAACAATCAGTTATAAGACGAACAGCAGCGAAAACATCCCCTCCCAGAACAAATGCATACAGTTACATGTTACGACACTGTCCCACGTGCAGGCGTCTGGCCTACCCTGGTGGTAATTCCTGTTGACCAGTTTCAAATGGTTACCAGTCAGTGCACCCATACCCCCCCGCCCCCGCTCCTCCCCCACCCGCTGTCCTAGGGGTGTTGCGATCTTGCTGGACAGCTATGGGGGAACTGCCTGCTTTTTTCAGTTGCTCTTTGGAATTACTCATGTGTTGTGACTATTAGTCACTGTTGGTATATTTATACAAGCGATACAATGTGGCATGTTTTTTTTCTGGGTTCATAGTATACAAGGTCCACAAAATAAAAACATTCTGCACCTGGAACAGGTAGAAACTATTTGCAATTGGCCAAATGGAACGTCCAACATGGGAATCTGGCAAGAATGGCTAGTAAAGGGAAAAGTGGTGCCTATTGGGAATGGAAGCAGAACGTGTAGCATATACATGTATGTGCAGTGCATTATAAAGGCAAGCATTGGTGGAAGGCGTGGGTTCAGTTGTGGATGTCTGGTACCACGATCAGCGAGTGATACTATGAGCCTCGATCAACGAATGGCGAGTAGGGCCGATAAATTGAACTATTGGAGACTTTTAATATGTGGTCAGTGTATGCAGGACTAAATCGTGGAGTTTCCAATGTTTGACGTTGACCTCTAGGGGGGTTGCCCTCTTAACTAGGCCAGAGGAAAGAGGGCTGCAATAAAGCAGAGTATTCCCCAGAGAGGCCCCATCTACCAGACCGATTGTAAGGACCCTTGGCTACGCAGACCCCACCTTTAGGGCTTGGCATATTAAGTTCGCTTAATGGAGCTCCTGACAGACATAGGGAGAATACACAGTGCTTTGCAGAAGCAGCATCATTTCACTTCGCTACACCTTTCCTGGGGATTTCCGACTGTTATGACACACAAATTACCAACAAGCATGTCGTATCGTATTAAAATAGCCACATATATGCGAACTATTTTTTTCTTTTCTTTCAATCACTGGCAGCACAAGAATTGGACAATACAGCAAAGCGTCACAGTTAATAATAAAAAAAAAATATTAACAAGCAACGAACGCAACGGTCACTTCTCAATTCCATCCATGTCGGCAAACGAGTAGGAGGGATCACAGTGCATTCTAAGATACCTAGTTATGCCAATCCATAGTGTTCAGTGCCCTTTACCTCAAAATATTAAACTAGGCAATGAGACAGAAGTTGGCGTTTTTAATGACAAAACACGTATTACAAGTGAGAAAACGAACGACGGGACTAAAACCGTCCGGTCTCATTGACTGAAGATGCTCTTATTGAGGTCACATGCCAATACATGGGATATCTCCTAGTTAATGACAGAAAGAAGTATACTCCTTTTGGCCAAATTCCGTGAAGGCGTTCTTAAAAAGATGATGAAAAACAAAAAAACACAAACTTCAGCAGATCCCCCATTGAGCTCAGTGGATGGGGTCCTACCTGTGCCAGAGGAGACGCTCTCATTCCAGGTGCAGGAACTCTATTCTGTGCCTCCTGGGCAGTTTGTTGGCTCGGCTGGCAGAGGGTGAAAGTGTCTTGGCTGTCAGGTTACAGGGTTGCCAGCTCTGCTTTCCCCCGGGCTCTCTCCACAACTTGACAGAAGCAGCACAGCACTGGCAACCCAGCCCTTGCCCTGCACAGTTTATCCTAAGCTGCACCTGACAGAGGACCACTCTGACGTCACCCCACTCAATTGTCCGGCTGCTCCTCCCGATTTGCATATGGAGGAGGGTGTCGGGGAAAGGATCCAATCAGGCGGTCCGTGGGAGAGGCTCGTTCGGAAGGAGGTGCTTTGCGTTTCAAGTCTCGCTTTTGAGGGACGTATGGTGCGGATATAGCGACTGTCGACTGGGGAAGGTTTCCTTCACAAATGAAGCATCGGAAGTTCTTTTGGTCCTGTTCTAACTGAACGCGCTCAGTTAGAACACCTTTCATTTGAATGCCTTGATTTGTTATTGTAATCATGGTAGAGTTATTTTGAAAGAAACTCTTCAGAATTAATAAACCGTTTTAGTTTATTCTTCGATGGTTAGAGTGTATCTTTTAATAAAATATTCCGTCATTATATGAGCTGAACTTTCAACATTTTAAATTTGAAATTTTCGTCATAAAATACTTTATTTTAAAACAGTTATGTGCATTGTTTTCCACACACTGATGCATTGGATCCCAAATTTCTACTTTCTAAGATGGCGGTTCCCAATGCTACCGCTTCCGGAAACTTCTGGTAGTTCAGCGATTCTACGCATGCGCTTGTGTACAGGGTAACAACGTGGGTACACAAGTTGTGCAGCTGGCTGTGCAGCTCGATCAGTGGCGGCAGAATGCAGGTCTCCAATGTGAATGACGTGAAGATCTACAACTTGAGCTGCGGAAAATCGCTGCCAGAGGTGAGTTCGGTAGCGACACCGGAAGCCGTTGCCCCCCGACCCACACGTTGGCTTCATAAGCACTCTGGACGTACCTCCCCCTTAGAACAGTGAACCATAAAACAATGGAAACAACCACCCTATTGCCATTAGCCACCATTCGCTTGGTTTCATTTTTTTTGTTTTGAGTATTTATTTAGCGCAAGCCTAGCTCAGAGAAGCAGCACCGCACTTTACAATACATTACTAAAATACATGTAAAGTGGTAGCGTTACAGTAAGGCACTGAAACATTACCATTTAGCAACAGGAACAGTAATTGGGAATGTGATTGAGTCGTTTGATGGGTGGGTATGGGGATGTCCATGCATGAAGAAGATGCTAATTGAAGAGAGGGTCTTAAGCGCCTTTCAGAATTGTGTAAAGTTGGGTGTGAGCCAAATGTTGATGGTTGTAGGGTGGGCATTTTCTAGCCAACTTGCTGCCCAGGGTGAAACACCGTAATGACCCCCCCCCCTTCCCCGCCGCCGACTGGCACATCACTTCCAAACTGGTTTAATTACATGGTAATGCAAGTACTTTACAGAAGAATTCTAATGTAAAAACACAGCTGTTGTTGTCCAAGTTAATGGTTTTTCTGTCACCTGCTCGTAGGGAAGGCCTTTCCTGAATGCAGTTTCAAACTGTCCATACTGGCCCATACTGGCCCACTGCAGTGTGACCAACCTACCCGGATCTGAGGGCACACTGGCCCTGTATTGCAGCTGTTCTGTTAGCAGTGCCTCACTTGTATTTCACAAGAGGCAATACTAGACTAACCATATGAATTATTTTCTGATGGAAAGTTATCATTCTAAGATGGACAGTCTGGTACACTCTTATTGCACTATTTCCAAATTCCTATATTTCAAAATAGCACCATTGAGGTTCCTGTATGCTTTCCATTTCAGGACTATAACAGTGATCAGAGATCTCTATATTGGAAAAACAAGTCTGTGATAAAATGATTGTTTGTGCTCACATCACTGTTCACAACACTCACCCTAACATTAAAATGTTTGTAACCATAAACCATACATATTCATTTGGACAGCTTACGTTTTTGGATGCAAGTGTAAAATGGCTGCAACATCAGCCACTCAAGTGAGGTACAAAGGCACTTTTGCTTCATGGTTCTGAAGAATTTTAGATGAGGAAGGGCTGGTTCTCAAAGTAAGCATGCCCAACCCCCAATACAGAAAAATCTTTTGGTAATTATATCTATAGACCGGATACGGCAGAAGAGAGACCCAATAAATGATGCATAGAAAGGCTACACAGAAAGGATTGTACCTCTTACAAACTTTAGCCTGATCACTAATAAGCTGAGGAAGCTTTTTTAAACAAAACTGGCTTCTAACGCATGGTAAAGGGTCCACAGTGCCTCAGCCACTACCTCCTCACTATTACACAGGCCGCAGGGGTTATTTCTGCAAAAACAAGCAGGCTCATGCTTTATCTAACATAGCTGACATTAGCCTCTCTTATTAGTGCTGGACTGCAGCCAGTGAAAATCATGGTGTGGCAATGTAAAACGGGTGTTTGGTCTAGTGGATCTACATTTTGAGGCATCTTCTTTGATGGCTTCATGCATTTAAGTTTGGGCATAGTATGGCATGCTCATCAGAGCCAGATAAACAAAACGTTCCAGTATGCTGTTGTATGGACATTGGACACATCAGACAAAAACAGGCATATGTGCTGTTACATACGGGAGCGCCACATAGACACCATTAACAAACAGGGTAGTGGTTTGTGCAGCGCACAGAACATTACTGCACACCTATCGCTGCATTTATCTGTCATGGACTACTGTCTGCATGGTGACACAGAATGAACTCTGTTTTCCTAATCAAGGTGCAAAGTGACATTGAGTTGCCATCTAGTGTGTGCGCGCTAGGCAGTGGCTGGCTTCTTTAGAAAAGTAAAAGACTTGATGTTGAGCGGATGCATTTAGTCCATGTCACAAAGCAGTCACTAGAATACTTAGCAAGAAAATGATAGTTAACTTTCCCAGGGATGCGCCATATGTGACTAAAAAGTAATATACAAAAGAAAAACGTTTTGGTGTGTCAAATTCAGAGACATGAAATAGTTTTAAACTTTTGCTGTGTGGCATTTTAATTCTCTTTGAAGAATGCATAGGTTTGGTCAGCTAACTGTTACTTGTGCTGGCTTGGTGAATAAAAATGCCCCATGTTCAGTTTTTAACACTGAATTAAACAATGCCTTGTTAAATGAGCCATTGCTTATAACTTGCCCCACTCGAAAGGCTGTCAACACAAAGAATTGGGGGCACAGGGTGTGTGACCCCAGAGCATCTCACATGCTGTGTTTGGAATATGCATTTCTTTGCATATTCCAAACACATCACAGTCATCCGCAAATCGGCTGAGAGCAGCCAGCTGAACATCTCAGGAGCACCCGCCAGCACAGCAGGCTGCTTAATCTTTTGTCCAGCAAGATCAGTCTGCTTTCTGAGTGGGCCCCTCACTGCACCCCCCTCCTTAGCTATTCAGCTCTCCACACCAGGCCATCGCCCGCTCCGCCTGGGCCATGAAAGAGGGCTGGTTGTAGGGCTTCACAGCCTTCGACGTAGATCGAGGATGGTCGGCTTTGCATTCAACCACTCTGTACCTTCCAGCAAAGAGAAGGTGGGGTCTAAACCAGGTAATGGGTGCGCTTGGGTTAGTGATCAAGGTTAAGCAACAGTAATAGATGGGAACAGCTGCAGATGGCTAACCCCTGCCTAAGACCAAAACAAGTGTACAAAACGCGTGCCAAGCTGAAATGCGCTTGTCCCAATTTAGTAAATATAGTGCTATTGCAACATTGTACAAGAAAACATGGAATATTGGGAATATTATCCTACTTTATTGAACAAATTTGTAGTTACTAAAGTTTGCAAACACGTGTTTCGACCAGTTGAGTCTTTTTCAAGGCAAAAAAGTCCCTAAAACTATGTGTGTGGTCCTCTTTACATAATTAAGGTGTGGCCAGCTGTAATTTGCATGCAATTTCCAGAAATACATGCGGAAGCCAGACGGGTGCTTGGACCTTCAATGAGGAGGTGCCTGACATGGACTGAGTCATTGTTAGATATTTGTGGGAATCCCATGAAGGGAACTCAGTGGAAACTACACATTTCTACCAATTCATATGCCATCAACATATCCTCAGTTGTAGTGTGTCCCTCTTTAGGGTAACTTCTGCATGCCAATAAATTTGATGTATGAAAAAAGGTAACTTCAGCTGTCGGTTCACCCTCCCAAAATCTAAATGCCTCCCCCACAGATCACCTTCCTGAAATCCTTCATCGCCCGCCCCAAAATGTGTCTCAACATTGACTTTAATGCAGCCACTCTCTAAAACACCAGACTTCTCACCTACAATGGGGCGGGAAACAGAGGGGAGTGGGTAGAGACTACTAGCCTGGAATATTTGAGCTATAGGCTCCTAGTGGCAGTTTCTGTTTGCATGGTCTCAAGGCACTGTGGTAGATCTGGAAGTGAGTGGGTTGGTTTGGTTATTTGGAAAGACGGGGGGGAGCAACATTGTGATTCTTTGTGTTGATGGAGCAGATCGGAAGCACCCTGGCCTCTGCATGCCTGACAGCTTTATAGGTGTGATGTGATAGCTTTGAAGGCTTTGTGTCCATAGAGTCCTCCTCATGCTAGCAGTGAAGATGTGCTTTGGCTGGATGTGTCACTTGGTGTTTGAGGTGTAGAGTTGTGTTATTTGAGGTCTGGGGAAAGGCCTTTTAAAAGCCATTTGTGTGGGTTCCTAGTTTGAGTTTCCATGTGGTGAGAAAGCTGGAGAAATTGAGGGTTAGTCAATAGGGTGGTTGATTGGTCCTCCTGGATTTCCTTATTGGGTGCAAGCACATGACATCCATGTTGGTTGCGTTGTGGTGAGAGATGTTGGACTTCTTTGGGCTTGTATCAGGCTAATGTCATGTGCTGTTTAAGAAGAAGTCGGGTAAATTCTTAAAGGTTCTAGTGGTGACTGATGGTGTTGACATGTTCTAGTCATTGGCATATTTCTCCAAGTGCCATTAGTTGGTTTGAAAATGGGCATAGGGGAGCCAGTATAGTGGTCCCTTAGGATATGTGTGGGGTTTGAATGATTGAGAGGGGCTTTTACTGTTGTTTGAGCGTTGGCTGATTTCCATTGATTATCCTTTAAAAAGTCAGGTTTTTATATTTTTCCTAAATTTCAAGTGCTTCTCAGTTGTGCATATTTCCCTCAGTAGTGGTGTCAACTTTTAGCCATCATAGTCTTCGGCTGGGGCCTCCCTCTGGAACAGCCTCCCTGAAACTTGAGGAAAACCATCTCCGGTCCTGGAAGCACCTCAAGACCTTCCTCTTTGCTTCTGCCTTCGCCCCTCCTCTCCCCTGCTGATCTACTCTCTCTTGGCACTGTGCTCCTGGCCTACCTTCTGAC
Source organism: Ambystoma mexicanum (assembly GCF_040938575.1). Lineage (NCBI taxonomy): Eukaryota > Metazoa > Chordata > Amphibia > Caudata > Ambystomatidae > Ambystoma > Ambystoma mexicanum. Next base: position 455,247,510 of record NC_090927.1, read on the forward strand.
TTCCGGGCCCAGGTACCCGCTCACCTTGCCACCCACCTGCACTGCCTCCTGGTCAACCCTTGCACTGGGGCCTGTATCTGTAACCATGCAGCCCCGTCCCCTTTTTTTTCTCTCTGCACTTAATAGACTCACCCTGTCTGTTGCCTCAGACCCAGCACTCTCCACCTGCTGGCTGCACTACCACTGTTTGTTTGTTATTATTTATTTATCTGCATTCCTTTGCTCTGCACTTTCCATTTCTCCCCCCGCTTCCATGCACTTGCGCGTTTTCATTGTCACAGGACCTAGTAAGATTGTTTTTTGTTCCCCCTTGTTACCCTCCCTTGCCTTGTCGCGCTCTGAAACACCAGTGTACGAGCACAATATACATAAAATATCAATATTAATATTGCATCATAACAATAAATTAAAATACATATCATTTGGCCAAAAAACATACATGGAATGCATTGACAATCAAAGTAACACACATGACAGACAATTAGGGTTGGGATCAGGGAGGAGTTAAAGAAGTTTTTCAGAGAGAAAATAATACAATAAAAATGAATATAAGATAAGTAAGTAAAGCGGATAAATAAGACAGTTTTTGTGTACCAAAAACATTTGACATATTCTTTACATTTCTTTCCATTCTCTATTGCTAGTTCCAAAATACCAAGGTTCATAGTTTCCATAATTAGAGCTAATAATGCTTTGAAATTCTACTTGTGCGGGGTTGATTATGTCCAATACATGCTCTTTAATTTGTACCAAAGTCCATTGTCTCCACAGGGTGATACAGCTTATTTAAACATTATGGTGTCACGTGCTATTAATTTCAACATTTGGTCATTTGTAATCGACCTAACCATTTGTCTTCTCACTAGTTCTTTCGTGTTTTAATGGGTCAAATCCCTGTAAAAGTGAATGAGTTAACTTAAAAACCGAGTATATGCTTCTAGTAGTTCTCTGTTGTCTGTAAATTTAGTTTACCAATTGCTAATTGGCTCTATTCATTTTTATTATAATGCTCAATTCCCAATTAGTGTACCTGAAAAGTTGACATGAGTGTTGGATCAGTCCAAATTGAACGATCAAAGCGTCTCTTATCTAACATTGGTGTCAGTAGTGAAGCATTCATCTCCCCGGTGCTCTGCGGACATCTGCTCTGAGTTTATGCTCATTTCTTTGTGTTAGCTGTGGTTCGGAGTGATCCGTTTAAACAAATCTTCAAAAGACGTCTCCCTTCATTTTCCTTTCAACTGATACATGCTTTCAGATCTTACGGTTGAATCTGAGTTAAAACGAGGAGCTTACCAGGTTCTCGTCAGTCATACGTGTCGGCTTCACATAGTGTCCGCGAGGAGCCGGCACCATAGTTTAAGTGTTTTGATATGCCCCCATGGCACACGTGGTGCTGTTTTCTGTTTCCATCTCCTCACTGGGCGCCATGTTATGGGAACATATTCCCTTTGCCTGCCAGAAAGTGTCCATCGACTGCCCAAGCCTTTAGATTGTTCGTGTTAAACATTGTGGTATATTGGAAACATGCTATTATGTTGCTCCTGTTAGTTCACTACATGAAATGAACACATGCATTTTGTTTCTGGAAACAAGGAAATAACACTAAGCAAATTATGAAAATTTTACAGAGAGGAGAGAGATTATCGAGATGATAGTGTATACATTTCAAGAAAAATATAACCAGTATCAGAAACCAACTTTGAGAAGTAGTACACCAAATATGTCGTCAGGCAGCTCGGACATTGAGTGAGAGGTGGAAGGCACAACATCAGATAGTTCCAGCAAGGAAAAAGATAAATAAAATGTAGCATAGGCTACATGAACCAAATCAGAAGATACAAGAAGGGGAACAGGAATATTCACCAAAAACAGATTCATTTTCAGTTACCTACAGTCGCAGGATTGACCCAATCCGTATCAGGAGGAGAGGAAGAAGAGTGGGTAGATGATGAGGGAAATCCAGATGCATTAGAAAAATTCAACAGGAGGTTCACGAGACCAAGTGCAAAAGAGGTGTCCAAGAGAGGCCACCAGGGGGCGCAGGCAACATGGCCGCCTGAGCTGAGAGCTCCGTACCCAGCCCCGGGTAATCGTTGGCAGCAAAGAAGAGTGGGGGCCCCACCCTCCTCGAGACCCCCCCACGAGATTGTAGGAACCCTCGGCCACCAGCTGGGTCCAACTCCGACCCTCGTCCGTCAAGGCATCGCCGAGTTCCACCGCTCGAGGGATCCGCCGGCCTCACCCCCTACACCCTGGAGCGGAGCTCGACCGTGGGCAGCGCTGGCCGCGCCAGACCCGGAGAAGGAGGGACCCGACGCGGAGAGTGCGGAGGCCGAGGCAGAGACCGGAGGCGGGACCCGCGGCCAAGCGAGGACACAACCTGAAGCCCGGACCGGCTGTGTGGCGCGTCGGCCCGGCGCGAGAGGTGAGACCGCCCTCGGCGCACCCACGGGTCCAGAAGGGCCTCAACCTCCATACCTGAGGACGCACGGGGCTCGACGTGGGACAGCGACCCCAGACACCCCCACGTACACGGGAGGCCGACGCGAGAGGCAGGTACCGCTCTGGTGCCACACAGGACACCGCCTCTCAGGTGCCACACAGGACGCCGCCTCTCGGGGGACGAACGGGGCCCGAAGCGGGTCCGTGGCGGCCCTAGCCCCTACTGCACCAGTGAATCCCGGGGGGCCGACGCAGGAGCGCGTCCCCCCCCCAATCTTGACTCTCCCCATCTGGGACAAGCGGGGCTTGAGGTGGGACTGCAGCGGCCCGGCCCCCAATACACCAACGGACCGGGGGGCCGACGCTGGAGCGCGCCCCCCCCCCCGCCACCCTCTCTCTCGCCCCGGCTTTGGCTCTCCCTCCCTCCCCCGATGATAGAGAGAGTGCAGAAAAGGGAGGTGAACCCAGATTGACTATCAAGGTGGAACCCTGGGAGGTGAGACCTACGACAAAGAGGCAGATACACGGAGAAATACAAGGGACCACGGACTATTGGTGGGAGGTTAATCAGACCGCTCCCCTCACACCCACCCCACCAGAACACGACGCCGCGAGCACACTGTGCGAAGAGAGGGCACCGGAGGCACACCAGAGGACCCCACCGACACCAGACCCCCATTTTCTCTACTAGGCCACATTCCACACACGAAAGCTTCGGCGTGGCTGCCCCTGCCGCCCGGGATCGTCGTCGGGGGGACATTCGTCCACCAGGCGCCTGCCCGTCCCGCCTCCGGGGTTGCCAACTACATACTGCATCCTCCCATGATCAAAATTGTGGTTTGGATAGGTCACACCAACCACAGCCCACCGGAGTGCTCTTCCCATGAGCTGGAGGGAGAGCCTCGCCAAATACCAATTTGTGGCTTCTGAGGGCGAGATGGCGGCAGGGGGCGCCTCTACCCCTCCCCCCGACCTGGGGGCTATACAGAACAATATCCAGATAATCCTAGAGGAGATTCGCGGGATGAGAACGGACATGGGGGCCAAATTGGCGGACCTTACCACCAAAGTCACCACCCTCGAGGACCGGATGGAGGGGGTCGAAAATAATCAGCTCTCCACGGCGCTTCTCGAGACCCAAATGGAGGTCAGATTCCAGGATATGCAACGGCGGGAGGAGGAACTTCGGTTTAAAGTAGACGACATGGAAAATAGAGAAAGGAGGAATAACCTACGCATTTTTGGGCTGGCGGAATCTGAGGGCGAGACTACACAAGGTCTGGAGGGCAAAGTACTGGACATTATAAGGATTGCCCTGGGTGAGGATGCTGGAGGCGAGATGAAATTTGATAGGGTCCATCGGGCGGGCGGAGGGGGCAAGGGCCCGCGCTCGGTGCTGGCTAGATTGCATCACTACAGAGACAAAGCCAAGATCCTAGAGAAAGCGAAGAACTTAGGCAACATCCAATACGGGGACTCTAGGGTGTCCATATTTCAAGACCTTTCAGCCCTCACCCTACTAATGAGGAAGAAATGTGGCACCCTCACAAGATGGCTACAGGGGAAGGGGGGTCAGATACCGCTGGGGCCACCCCTTCAGTTTATCGTTTGAATGGCAGGGAGAGAAGTACCATCTGATCTCGGAGGAGGACATCCAGAGGGCCACAGACGACCTACTTGGCGACATCCCCGCTCCCTCTGGAGGTAGAGTGGGCGGCACCCAGGACCTCCCTAGGGGCCCAGTCGGTCCGGGAAAGCTCAGCGGCAAGTCCAAGGTCAAGGGTACTCGCAAATTCCAGAAAACAAGACACCCATCAACGGCCTCCGAGGACCACCCGAACTCATGACTATACCACTCTCTCGGGGGTTGAGGATCGCTATGGAGGCTCCTGTGTTCTAAGCTCTGGCAGAGCTGGAAATTGAGGCCTGGCCTCACGAGCCAGGGTCGGGCGCCGCGTCGGCGCGAGTTTTAGCCCGCCAGGTTGAGGGGCGGGAAGCAGTTTGATGCAATGTTAATGGTTTTGTTGTGGTTTTCCCAGTATGGGGCTGAGTTTAAACCTTGAGGTGGGTGTGGGGGCCGGGGGGCTCTTTGGCTCCCGCGCTGACTACCCCCACCGAGGTAATGGTTGGGGTCAATATAGACGGAAAAACAAGAGTTGGGGATCCCTAATATAAGCAATACCCGGGGCTGGGGTAAGAGTCCTTGGTGGTTCGTTGACCAACCCCGACACCAGTTGGGGGGCGTGGACGGACGCCTTACAATGAAAGGGAAAAGGGAATAGAGGGAGGGGGTGAGAGGGGAGGACTGGGTGGGGGAGGAGGGGTGCGGAACACTGGGGAAGGGAGGGGGGAATAGCCGAATCAAACTAGGGCTCGCAATGCGGAAACAGACTACAGGGAAACACTGCGACACAGGACAAACAGAGGGGGCATCCCCATACGACAATGGTTGAGGGCAAGATAGGCACACTTAATGTCAAGGGCCTTAACTCCCAGAACAAGAGATCCCTGACGAGTAACATGTTTCGCAAACAACAACTAATGGTACTCTTCCTCCAAGAAACTCACTATAGACAGGGCAAGGAATCACCCATAAGGGGAAGGGACATTGGATCTAATTATTGGGCATCCCACAGAAGCTCCAAGAAGGAGGGGGTAGGGATCCTCCTGAATAAAACATTCCATCTCTCCAATATTGTAACCAAGAGGGGCTTTGGGGGACGGTTCCTGGCAATCAAGGGCACTCATGAGGGCGAACGTATCACTCTGGCCACCCTCTATGCACCCAACTCTGGCCAGATTAGGTTCCTAACCCAAATTATGGGGGTAATTGATGAATGGGCGGAGGGGGCCATGATCCTCGGGGGCGATTTCAATCTGGTAGTGGACCCCAAACTAGACTGGTGGACGGCCCGAGGGGTTGAACCCAAGGCGACATCCAAGGATAATATCTCATTCCAGGCTCTCCTGAGGGAACACTATTGGGAAGACGTTTGGCGGGCGACACACCCAGAACTGGGAGGCTATACGTTTTTCTCCCCTCCACATTATACATACACCAGAATTGACCTGCTCCTGACCTCTAAGGAAGGAGGCGGGGTGGCCACGGATCCACGAGTCGAGGCGATAACCTGGTCCGATCACGAGCTCCTAGTGGCGAGCTGGTTTCTCCCCGTCTCCCCTCGATCAACCCACTGGAGGTGCAATGATGTGCTTCTCAGAGACCCAGTCTTTAGGGACTTCCTGAGAGGCGAAATGGCGGCATACTTCGAAACAAATGATAATGGGGAAACAGACTTGCCGACGGTGTGGGAGGCAGCAAAGGCCACCTTTCGCGGCCTCCTCATAGCGGAGGGAGCCAGACGTAAACGGGAAAGGGGGCTCATCGAAGCCAGGATACGGGCGGACCTTGGAAGCTTGCGGGGTAGGCTCAACCAGGGGGGGACGGACAGGGAATCCATCTTAGTGGAAATGAGCGAGAAACAACAGGCCCTACACACGGTTCTCATAGGAGAGGTGGTTAAGAAGCTGAGATACACACGACAGAGGTATTACGAGAGGGGAGACAGGGTGGGAACGCTGCTAGCTCGCAGAGCCAGGGGATGTCAACTGGAGAGAAGGGTTGGCCCCATCAGAGGCCGGGAGGGCTCCATGCTTAATACCAAGGTAGAGGTTGTGGGCTCCTTCGCAGATTATTATAAGGAACTATATACAAAACAGGGAGGAACATCAATAGAGGAGATGCGGGCTTACTTGGAGGAAAACCCCCCGCCCCGCTTGACGGAGGCGGAACTACAGGAACTAGAGTCGGACATAACGGTTGACGAGGTGGAGGCGGCCATCAAGAGGCTGAGGGTGGGCAAGGCACCGGGGGAAGACGGCTACACAGCCGATTTTTACAAACAGTTCTCACCTTTGCTGGTGGAGCCCCTAGCTAAGCTCTTTAACCAAATCCGAAATGAGGAGACGCTCCCACCCTCCTTTCTCCAGGCCCTCATTACGGTTATCCCGAAGCCGGGAAGGGACCCGAGGGATTATGGCTCCTACAGACCCATCTCCCTCTTAAATCTTGACGCCAAGATATTCACTAGAATCCTGGCATCTCGCCTAGAGAAGAGCCTCCCACGATTTGGTTCACCCTGACCAGGCGGGTTTCATACTTAACAGACAAGCCTCGGACAGCATGCGTAAAACTCTCCATGTGCTGTACTCAAGGGAGATCCGGGACGAGGGAGCTCTGCTCCTGTCCCTAGACTCGGAGAAGGCCTTCGATAGGGTGAGCTGGGAATTCATGGGAGAGGTCCTGTCTGCGGTGGGGATGGGCCAGAGGTGGCTGGGCTGGATGGCGGCACTGTACTCCTCCCCAACAGCCAGGGTGGTGGCTAACGGGACGAAGTCAGAGCCTTTCCCCCTGGGGCGAGGTACAAGACAGGGATGCCCACTATCCCCCCTGATATACGCCTTGGTTATGGAACCCTGGGCAGTATCGGTACGCAACAATGAAACCATCACAGGGGTTCGGTTGGGCGACTCCAATTGCAAGATTAGTCTATTCGCAGATGACGTTCTCCTGTACGTCACAAAACCATCGCAGACGATCCCTCATCTACTACAGGCCCTGACGCGCTATGGTAACCTCTCCGGGTACAAGGTCAACTTAGACAAGTCTGTGGCATTCGTGGGGGCTCAGTTGCCAGAATCGGAGATGCAATATGTAGATAGCCTCCCCTTCCAACTGCAGAGGGAGGGGTTCCGGTACCTGGGAATCCAAATTCCATCCATTCCGGGTGACCTCTTTGCGCGCAATTTTACCCCACTATGGACTGCTGTTAAGAGAGATATTGAGAGGTGGGCGGCGGCGGGGTTTTCATGGATGGCACGGCTCAATCTGATTAAGATGGTAATACTCCCTAAATTCTTATTCCTCTTCCAGATGCTCCCCACCCAGGTGCCGAAGCCCTTTTTCGACTCAATGAAGCGGGTATTGCTTCGATTCCTCTGGGCGGGGAAAAAACACAGAATCTCTTACGATGTCTTGACAAGACCGAAGGAGGAGGGAGGGGTGGGGATCCCGATTTCGATGCATATTACAGGGCATCCCAGCTAAGGATTCTGGTTGACCATTTTAATCCTGGGACGGAGAAGCAGTGGGTGGCTCTGGACAACAGACTTCTTGCCCCAGTCACGATCGACGAGCAGTTATGGGTCCCAAGAACATGCATTCCCAGAAGGGTACACGAACACCCAGTGTTGGGGGTTCTCTGGTCGATCTGGAAGGAGGGGAGCTACTTCAGGTGGCTTACGACCTGGCCCTCCCCGCTGAGTTGCATCTGGGCGCCACCATTCCTGGCCAAAATAGTAGAACCTGCAGCATACCAGAGTTGGTACGAGGCGGGCCTGGTTAGGGCCGGCCATCTATGGGTGGGTGGATCCTTCATGCCCCTCCCCGATCTCGAGGAGGTTCTGGGTCTGGGTAGGCTGTCGCCATTCCGCTGCCTTCAGCTTAAGGGAGTCCTTTCAGAACCCTCATGGGGGGACACTCTCAGGAGGGACCTTACAGATTTTGAGAAAATGATTATTTCCACCCGGGGCTCCAGAGGGGTGATAGCTCGGATGTACAGACGACTCCTTGTTTTCAATACCAAGGGACCCCCCTCCAGCACGAACGCAATGGGAAAGAGACCTTGGCGTGGCAATAGATGATAGGAGATGGACCAAGATGTGCATCCGAGCCCATCGCTCAACCACGTCCCTCCAATACAGTCACCAAGCATTAAAGGTCCTACATAGATGGCATTATCCCCCCCAGAGAATATCCAGAATGCTCCCAGGCTATGACCCACACTGCTGGAAATGTCGAAATACCACTGGAGATTACATACATATGTGGTGGTCATGCCCTAGGGTACAGATGTATTGGGGCGAGGTCCTATCCTGGATCAGGGGAGTTGATGGGATAGATAGACCCCTTTGCCCCTGGTTACTTCTCTTTGGGATTGGGGTTGGGGACGATCAGGAGGACACCCAGGGCCACATGCTTCAGGTTATGCTCGTGGCAGCCAGGTGTTGCCTGGCCCAAAAATGGAAAAACCCAAACATGCCACAGGAAAAGGAATGGGTCACCAAGGTCCGAGCGATTTATGGCATGGAATTCCTTACACACGTTCTGGATGAGTCTAAAACCAACATCGGAGAACTCTGGCTCCCATTTTTTGAAAGATACGAGCGCAGTGCATAAAGGGCCCAGTCTTCATGGGGGACCTGGTTCTGTCCTTCGAACACTGTTGAACTGTAAAGACGGGGACTCCAAAGGCACCCATTAACTGGGACATGTTTTTTCCCCCCAATAAGGGGGTCTTAATAGGTTGAGCCCAAGGACAAGTGCCCAAAATGTGCCTATCACCTGTGTTCTGGGACTGTGCAGTGTGTTCCAAAGTGTGCAATTAAGAGTCTATTTTTGATTAAACGGCTAGGGGGGTGGGGGGATAAAAGGGTTATTGGTGGGTACGCTTTCTAAAAATGTAATTTTATTTTTTGGTGCAATGTCTGCAATAATAACCTACAAAATGTCAATAAAAACATATTTTCAAAAAAAAAAGAGGTGTCCAAGAGAAACAAATGAATGATCTAGTAATGAATTTATCAAACAGACCAATCGCAAAAGAAGAAAGAATGGTTCTCAATAGGGTACTTTCTTTTGCTCCAGCATCACGATACGATAATGTAGAAGTACAGATTGATCTTTTTAAATTTGTTCGTAAATTAAGACTGCAATTCTTTTTTGCCACAAAAGCTCCAGGCGCAACCACCAGATCAGTACAAATAAACAAACAGAAGTTTGCTATCTATTCAACAAATAGAAGATACCTATATAATCGGATCACTAGGTGAACCAGAAACCTTTGACATCAGGAATCTACTGCAAGAACTACGTATTGAACCAGACATCCTGGAGCTAAAAAGACTAAGACACAAATCAAAATGTGTTCAATTACCACCTGACAATGCAATAGATACATTCTACAAAGCTGTCACAGAAGACTTGAATCAAATAGCGGAAAAACAAGCAAAAAAGAAATATCCATGGAACATGAACAACTTGACACATGAAGAATCGACTGCACTTAAAGATCTAGCATGTGACACTTCAGTAGTAATAAAAGAGGCCGACAAGGGAGGTAATATTGTTGTAATTAATAGACAGGATTACATGGAAATGGCAAAAAACACCGGAATGGTACAAGACCTTAATAGGGAATCCCAAGAATGAAATTATTTGTAAACTAGAGGAATACATTTTGGGATGGTACAGAAAAGGTCTGATATCTGATGAGGAGAAAACTTATATGATGATCAAAGAAGCAACCAGACCCACAATGTATTTCCTCCCTGAAATCCATATGTCTTTTGATAAGATTCCTAAAGGATGTACCATTCTTAGTGGGATAGGATGGGCAACGGAAAGTATCTCTGAATATCTAGACATCTTACAGCCGAGAGCTAGCAAGCTAAAATCATACTTGAAAGACATGACTAATGTGATCAAGAAATTTAGAACAGTAGAATGGAAAAGGGATTATCTCATGGCCACCTTGGAAGTCAAGGCTCTGTACACATGGCAATCAGCACTATTGAGTACTCATTTAGAGAAGAATCAGCATCATTTCATCAACATATTGACATGATCAAGGAGATGTTACAAATAACACTGGACTTCAATATATGCATATTTGATAATATGTTCTATCAACAGACGAAAGGTGTGGTTATGGGCATACAGTATGCCCCAGCCCTGGCCAACCTATTTATGGGTATCTTTGAAGACAAGGTTATGTTATGTTAAAGGTACTTATATAGTGCACCGTCACCAACGGAATTGGTCCCCAGGCACTCTGGTGGATCTGTAAACCGGAAGGGTGGGTATGGTTAGTCTGGAGGAGGGGAGCAGCAAAGTGGGAGAGGTGATGTACTGTTGGCAGCTTCATCTCGGTATACACCGAGTGCTGGGCTTTGGTGCTAGTATCGGATCGGGCGAGACCTCGAGTGCTGGAGGTGATGTTTGTCTTGGTGATGCTGCGTGGTAAAGTGCGTGCGGATTACTGCTAGAGAGATGGATATGTGGCTTTGTGTGGTTTAAGTATGTAGAAGATTGAGGGTTGGGTTAGTGGGGGTTGTGTCCTGATTCAGGTACTTTCTGTCATAAACACAGATGAAGATTTCTTAAACAAAATAATACTATGGACGCGGTACATTGATGTTTTTTTTTTCTTTGGAAAGGTACAGTAGAGCAATTTGAGGAGTTCACAAAGAGGATTAACATCAACAACTTTGGAATACAATTCACAGGGACGTGTGATGGAAGTAACATCAACTTTCTAGACCTGACGATTCATGCAGTTGGTAATCACCTTGAGACCTGGACCTTTAGGAAAGAAACAGAGGTCAATTCGACCCTGCACACATCCAGTTGCCAATACAAACCAACAATACGCAATATACCAACGTGCAAATTTATAAGAGCCCGTCGTAATTGTCAGAACCAACATAAGTTTGAACAAGAATGTAAGCTACTGCAAGAGCGGTTTCAACCAAGGGTGTACACGGACAAATGAATAAAAAAGGCACACAGGGAAAACATGTGAGATTAGACAGGATCAGATAGAGGAAAAAAACAAACAACGAGACATTGGACATACCAATGTAGGGGTCAGAAGGTATAGCAGAAATTATTATGTAATTAACAACATTTTGAAGAACCATTGGCACCTGTTGAGACTGGATGAACACATACGAGAGTATGTGGAAGAAAAGCCACAAATTATATATAGAAGAGCAAACACCCTCAAGGACAAACTGAGCCCTTCATTATTACCCAATGAAGCATGTACAGCAATGGGGACATGGTTACAGTCAGACAGCATTGGTTTTAGAAAGTGTGGAACATGCACCATGTGCAAATTTGCACATGACAAAACAAGCATCTTCTTGGACGTGAATGGTAAGGAAATGAAAATTAGAGATGCAATAAATTGCCGGACCAAATATGTGGTATATGGCATCATCTGCAAATGCCAGTAGTTATAGACCGGGAGTACAATTTGAGAATTGAGAATATGTATAAGGGAACACTTAGCCAAAATAGGCAGTCGGGACCCAAATTGTGCTATAGTCCAACATTGGCAGAAAGAACATCAAATGGACAAAAAGACTGATATCCGATACATTGGATTCCAGAAGGTCGTACTTTGCAGGAGAGGCGGCGACAGGGAAAAAATGCAGAGAAAGGCGGAAGCAAAATGTATATGTAAATTTAATACTACTGTCATGGTTTTAAACACAGACAATGAGATGGTCTCCTTTCTATAATATAGGAAATAAAATCACATTATGAACCTATGCGTGCATAAAGATTGTGATGCAACGGGTTCTCATTATTGGACAGTATAAATGCTATTTCAAAGAATGTATTATATCACACTGTATGTGAATTCTTTTTTTTTTTCTCAAATTACGTTGTTAAATGCAGAAATGTATTTCAATATGTACAGATTAAGCCAGTTGAATAGATTTAAATGCACATAAAAATGTATTTTAATTTAGAAAGGGCCCAACCATAACATAATATACGGTACTTGTAAGGATTTATAATGGTATATATATATGGTATATACACACATTCATAACGAGCAATACAAATGGGCATTCTTAATTTTCCAGAAACAAAATGCATGTGTTAAATTCATGTAGCGACCTAACAAGAGCAACATAATAGTAGGTTTCCAAAATACCACAATGTTTAACACGAACAATCTAAAGATTTGGGCAGTCGATTGACACTTTCTGGCAGGCACTGGGATATGTTCCCATAACATGGCGCCCGGTGAGGGGATGGAAACGGAAAACAGTAAGTCCGCTCCACGGTTGCCATGGGAGCACATCAAAACATTTAAACAATGGCACCGGCTCCTCGCGGACACTATGTGAAGCTCACTGACATTGCAGAGAAACTGGTATGCGGCTCGTTTTTTAACTCCGATTCGACTGTAAGGTCTGAATGCACGTATAATTTGAAAGGAAAGGAGATGTCTTGTAAAGATCTGTTAAAACGGATCACGCTGAAGTGTGGCTAAAACAAAGAAACGAGCATACGCTCAGAGCAGATGTGCGCAGAGCACCGGGGAGACTTATGCTTTACCACTGACACCAATGTTAGATAAGAGACGCTTTGATCGTTTATCCAACACTGCCATGCCACGGAATGAAAATGCAAAATCACTAAAGTTTATTTTCCCAAACTCTAGCGCTGCACTACCCAACTAGGTTTTCCCTAACAATATTTGCTCCACTCAGCAGCTTTGTAAGAAACTAGCTTGGTAACGTCTTTCCCTTTCACAGCCGTGCAGTGATTTGTAAGGTTGCAATATTGGGCTATGAAAATCCAGTTTGTGTGGGGAAACTACAGGTGTGTTTAGGATTTTGGGCTACATTTGACTGCTGATCCTTTTTTTTTTTATGTTTTTTTTAATTTTTTTATTTTTTTTTTGGTCCTACCAAGGATTCCTCTCTACCCCCATTATCCCCACCCCACTCCTATATCTACCAACACCCACCCCCATTACGTGTGCTGGTTGAAGTTTGTTTGGGCTATTTTGGGTTACTCTTGACAAGTCCTCCTGAGGCTTTGTTCTTGTTTTCTGCCCACACTCTCTCTCTACATGCACCCACCCTACGCTCCATCTCTCACTACCCCACTCACACTATGCCAGCACCTTACTCTACCCCCGCATCTCACTCTACTCCCACTCTCTACCCCATTTCACCCACCTGTGCTGCCATAATTCGCTACCTTACTCACTGTACGCCCACATTTCACTCTATGACTGTCCACCCTATCCCCACTCTCCATACCCCAACCCATCTCATCTCCACTCTCTCTTCCTCCATTCTTTCTAGCCCCACCTATCCACCCACCCACCCATCTTCCACTTTCGCAACCCCTCTCTACTCTGTTTGGATGTAGGTAGCAAGGCATACATTAGTATTCCAAAATTGATTTGCTGAGTTTACTAATTAAAATGTTCTTGATTAGCACCCAAATCCATATGATTAGCAGTGTAGTACTAATATTCATAACACCCCCAGAAGTTACCTTTCCCATACAAATGAACAACAATGCAGATGTTTTGCGTACCACTGAAGTAAGACATTAGTGAGATAAGTCAGAGCTTGCAAGTTGTTTAAAATTCCACTAAACCTCCAGGTCGAGTAACTTAGTTCACCCACTCGACCGAAGAGCAATGCATTAGACCCATGGCAGCGTATTACAACAAATTTAAATGTGCTTTGTGATAAATTGTGCATATCACCACAATCCCACTTTAGTTTGGCACACTGCTGCCATACAGAGGCCAGCCCTGCACATTGAAACGTTTAGGTTATTTGACATTTACTCCAAACAAAGTAAGTTTAAATAAAAGTCTGAAACATCCCCTGCAAATGGTACTGGCCTTTCCTAAAATCTACTAGACTATGTGAGTGGGTGAAAATACTTTGGGAGCCCTGGGTGAGTGTCTGTAAAAGGTTTGCTGCATGAATGGACACAAATAGATATGATAAAAGGGCTCTAAAAACAGTTTGACCAGCTGCCTCTACTGCAGGTGCTAATATATATGTAGTCATCCTAGAGCAAAGTGAGCTCTGGAGGCTAACTACAGTGTTGGTAGTGCAGTAGATCTATAGACATACAGACTGGATGGAATTATTGATCACTGCTTTGAGCAAAAAGAGAAAAGGGTGTGTAGGGAGCCCTGAAGGCAAGAGAGGAATGCAGGGCAATCTGTGCTTTCATTGAACAGGGTAACATAAATAGCTAGATTTGCTACACAAGTGCCAATTTAATTAGCAAACCTACAGAAATGCATAGCAAATGGCATTTATTATGCCTTGAGGTAGGGGTCAACAGTGAGTAGGTGGATGGGGCTTTTGGTCAAATATGCCATATTCACGATGCACAGATTAAATTAAGTTCTTTGCTCCACTGGAATGCACTGAATTGATTTTAGGCGTGAGTTGTATGGTCCTCCTTTTTAAATTTAGAGATTAGCATCTTTCTTTTGTAGTCTCTGGAATTTTAGAATTCATTTTGTTTTGGAATACTGTGGTCATCAGAGTTGAAGTAATATAGGTGAGGCAGAGTGAGGGCCCGTGGTTTTATTAACTTGTTGGTTGTCTTGAAGAAAATGAAGGATTTCTCTGAGAAGTTTGAGCTGGTAATTTGTCCCTTTAAGAACCTTGTTCACTTTTTGGGAAAAGGAAAGATTAGAGTCTAAGAGAATTCAAGTTTTTTCCTTCTGGTTTGGGATAGATTGGTTAGTCAGTTGGGAAGACCAGCGTAATGGTAAAGGGTACCCACAATTTCTTCCCGTAAGAAGAACCTCTGTCTTTGAAGCATTTAGACAATGGAAGTGCATCCAAAAGAAATGTGCCTGAGGCAGGTAGAGATGGCAGAATCATTCCCAGATTCTTTCTTCAAAAAAACACAAATCTGGATATAGGCTGCATATGCTTGGAGGAGGAATCGGTTATTCTCTGTTAACTGGACCAATAGGCGCATGTAAATGTTTAACAGTTTAGGAGTGAGGAATTACTGTTGGCGAATGTCACATGCAATGACTCTGGTACTCGATTGGGACTTGCCTCAAATGGTACCTGTTGTCTCTGGCTTTTGAAGGCATCTATTATCAATGTCAATGCTTTTCCAGAGATTGACTTTTGTAATTTGTTTGCTTCTAAGGCAATCCAGTGGTTGGTGTGTTATTCCCCGGTCTGGTATCTTGTTAAGGAGTGGGGCTTTCGAGATTGTGTTGTAGTTTG
This sequence comes from Ambystoma mexicanum, assembly GCF_040938575.1. Taxonomy (NCBI): domain Eukaryota; kingdom Metazoa; phylum Chordata; class Amphibia; order Caudata; family Ambystomatidae; genus Ambystoma; species Ambystoma mexicanum. The sequence goes on from NC_090927.1 coordinate 455,262,828, forward strand.
CGTGATCCCTGAAATCTGGTGCCGGTTTTCTGTGGTGTGGGATAACAATGGCATTCTTCAGGGGAAAGAAAACCTTGCCTTGTAGAAAGGAGGGGTTTGGAAAGTTCAATGATGTTAGATCAAAGGTGTTGAGGTAGGGGGCCAGGTGATGCTGCTGATATAGGCTGACACATCGCTGCAAGCTTTAGATCCAAATACTTTCATAAAAAACAATAACTGGAAGCAAATTGCAAGGACTAATCTGCAGAAACTTTTCTAAGTTTGCCGATATGAATGATTTGAATGAATGAGAAGAAACAACGAAAAATGGAAGCTGTTGACCTGACCAAAGCGGCGGCAGCAGTGCAACATATGGCAGACACTCAGCTGGTACCATCAGGGCAATGGCTCAGGTGGCGTGGCGGAGAGCCAACTCCGGCTCTCGCAGTGCTTAAAGGGGCACAGCACATAAGAGATGTTCTGCTAGCAACGGTCAACAATGTGCTGATCAACATACATTTACTATAACAGTGGATGTATGGAATTGCCTGTGGAGCTGGGGAAATTGAACAGCGAATAGCCAGGCTCAGGCCCTAACTTCAACACTAAAGGTTGTCAAGGTAGGAGTTGAAGATCATAAAGGGAGACCGAAATTGAAACACGTCTGCATCAGTGGAGTCCTGGAGACATCCTCAGGCGGCACAGTGGAGGCATTTGCTGAGTCTTTGATAACGAGATTCCACCAACAGCAAAACTCAGAACCTCCGTTATAGTGCTTCAGGCTCTATGACACATAGCACCTCCATCGCTGGAGCATCGCTGAAGTGTGTAATTATAGGAATATCGATAACATCCTGAGGGAGCAGGCACTTTTACTTATAATCGGGCAAAGGTGAGTTTATACCCAGATCTAAGAGCATCTGCAGTGTAAAAACAGGAAAGCAATTCTCACATTAGAAATGTTATGCTACAGGACGGTATTGTATGAAATTACTGACCCCCAAAAGTCTGACCCCCCCATTTCTCTGCAGATATATATGTGGGGGGGGGGTAAAGTTAATATAAATGTATAGGGTTAGGGTGGGGGGGGGCTGTGGGGTTCTCCCCCCCACATATATATTTGCGGAAAAATGAAAAGAAAAAAAAAGTCTTTGCATTCGGTCATTTCACGCAGATCCTACAGGACTGGATAAATATGCAGGTTGCCTCCCATCAAACTACGTCACAAAGAGCGCTTCTTTCCAGATGTTTAAGCAGCAAAGTTGTACATGGAGGGTTTGATGCCGAGCATACCCGTCACCCTCCCCACTGACCATGTAATCCTAATAGGGCAGCGTTCAGTGGGCGCTGTTGATTCCTTTCTTGATTCTTGCAATACATGTTCATTTACCTTCTTAAAGATAATGACAACGTTAAAATACATATCGGCACTTATTTGGCCTACACCACCACATCACCACAGCCCCATCATTACCATTTTCCCCAGGTCTGAGCGCATTAGGACCCTTGTCATGTGAGTTGAGACGGAGGAATGCTTTCATGGGTGGAGTCACAAATCGAGGATAGACCTGAACAATCTCACCCCCATTGCTCTGGATACTTCAAATTGAATGTAGAATCTGTTCCTCCTGCTCGAGTCCAGTGCCATATGCAGAAGGCAGGTGAAGGATCAAGCGAAGCAACAACTCTAGTTCCAATGTGTAAATCTACATGGAGCACAGTGGGGGTGGGGGGCAGTTTATATACTAGCACAAAGCACTGATAGGCCCAGTGTTCATACAGTCTACAGAGCTAATGCTTTTTGTGGTCATGCATCAGAAGGGCATCCAGTTTATTCCCCCCTTTGAATTCTGGGATGTGTAGTTCCCCATCTTTCAAATTGGTGGGAAAACTACAAATCGGCTGATCTTTAACCCGACTGTACTGATCACAGAGAAAGAGCGGTCACAGTATCAAAGCTGCATTTACTAATGTGGCCTCACTTTCCCTATGCTCTTGTCTGCCAAACGCCACATCCCAAAGTGCAAGATCCAGAATGCACAGCACTTGCTTACTGCAGCCTTTCCAAATCAGATTGAAAAGCTCACTTAATAGCTGCAGGCCCTTAAACGGTATACTGATATAAACAACGTAATGGTTATTATAGTTCAATTAAGCTGTTCACGTTATCTATAACGGTATATTGTTATACCGTTACACCCCTAAGTGGCGTCTAGCACATAGAGGCACAAAGGAATTGTGGATGCAGTGTATCCTTGCTGCCATGGGTCCACTATGATTGGGTTCAGCAACTAGTCTTGTCATCACTCAGGAATCCCAGCCAATGAAGGGTAGGGAGGCAGCCAAGAAATAGCAGAGAAGCACCAGATTGGCTCAGATAGGTGCCCGCTAGAGTGCAACTGATCTCGCTTCCAGCATTGCATTCAAAACCATCAAAGTATGACTCTGTGGCATCAACTTGCCTAGCAGATGCACCGCAGTGGAGATGAGGACCATACCTCTAGAACTTAAAGGAGAAGTCTATGGCCGTTCAGGGTGAGCAGCATGTATGACGGGGAGCTACTGGGACGGCAAACATTTGGTTCAGACACTTGCCGCAATGAATGGAAGCAAGCGACAGGATAAGTGGTGAAGACTTGTAGCATTTAGTACATGTTTGTTTTTGTTACTGCATGGGTAGCCCAGGAACCACAGTGGTGCATGCTGCTCTTGGGATTAGAGCAGCCCATACGGGCCAGCGGCATCCCCAAGATGTTTGGAACACTGGGAAGGGTGAGTGGCAGGTGGTAATTGGGGATTGTCAAACGGGAAGTAGAGCTATTGGGAGGAGGCCTGGGAGGGATGAATCATGAATTTGTACAGAGCGGCAGGAAAGGGTCACAATGAGGTAAAGTGATGATGGAGAACACTAGTTTATGTGGCCAGAAACATGGAATAAGAAATGTTGCTGTTATCATGGACCACTGCCAATGTACTGACCTGTGTAGACAGATTGATTGCGATTCATGCTGGTAAAGCAATCCTGATGTTAAACTGGAACATAAGAAGACTTGTTATTACAATTAAGAAATGCGAAGTGATCCCATAGAGACTTATTTGAATTGGAGGAAATTTGGCATAAAATGGGAAAATGCTAAATACTAAGATTTGTACAGGGAGGTTCGAGAGAAGACTTGCTGCTAAAAGTCAAGTCATTATCCTTCATAAATGAATTAGTGATTAAGAGTGGAGATGGGAGAATGATGGCAGTAAAGGGAATGATGGAGGAGTAAGAGTTGCTTATTGTTGATCTCTATGGGCCAAATATTGACTACCTTAATGTTTATGAACAGATGTTCTATATATTGTTAAGGTGGATTTCTAAACTTTGGCATGGTGAACAGAGCCTAGGAGGCCACCCTAGTTATAGTAAGCAGGGGGAACTCTGGGAGTTTAGCCAAACCAATCAAGGTAGCATGGAGAGTGATCAAGGCGAAGTCTCGAAGAGAGGTGACTGGGGACAGAGGTTCACAATGATTTCACACACTGTGGCACACAATGATTATGCTTAGACAGGTAAGTACACAAATCCTCAATTTATTGTAAGCCCAAAAACACTAGAAAAATTAATCAAACCGGTGATGTTATCACACAATGCTACAAGTATAAAACATGTGTACAGTCAGTTAGTTAATGCAATTATACAGTTCACCTTTAGCCCCCCAATACCTGAGAGGGAAGGTAAGTAGTTAACAATTGCACCAACAGTCCACAGGAATAGGAACCGTAACTTTAACCCTAAGTTGAATGTGGCCTTGTGCCCAAAAAGAAGTACTTTTAGACGTTGTCAAAAAGTTAGGGAAATGTTCCAGTGGATGTGAAGATTAGTCCAGAAGACTTGCAAAGGGGTTTACAGGGGAGTAAAGTACTTTAAAAAAAATCTTTTGGAGGGCTTTTTCATCAGGTGTTGCAAAAGCGAAGTATTGTAAAAACAAATTAAAGTTCTTCACTAACTTTATAATGGAGGAGATGCGGGCACCGATAAGTATGGTGACCACTGAACACCCGTACTCTGATATTTACCAAGACTTGGCAGGTGGAAAGAGGGTCGCTGGAGGTAGGTTCTCTCACCATTGGTTCCATTGGCAGAGGCCAAGGAGATGTGGGTGCAAGCGATGTTCCGGTTGGGTCCAGAAGCTGAGTGCAGCCCTTTCCAGTGGAGATATGCAGCAGGCACTGATCCAGGACTCTTCAAGCCACTCTACCAGACGGGGGGATAGCCGGTTCTTGCGATTGTCCCTTTGCACAACGACAACAGGCATCTCAATCTTCGATGTCAAAGATCGCCTTCCAGTCCAGGACCCTTTGATGCTGGGACGCTGAAACTCCAAAGAGAGGTGACTTATCGACTAGCTGGAGACCACCAAAGTTCTGGGTGAAACAATGCTTCTGGCGCCATAGCCCAAAAGAGATTTGGTAAGTCCACTGGGCGGTTTGTGGATGCTTCTGAAGACTCTGGGCTGCATGACCATGAGAAGACGTTGAGTGATTGGTCCCACCGCAAAGGGTCAAAGCACCAGCAAGGGTCTTCTGAGAGCAGTAGCCAGACTGGGTTTCATCGGGACAGCAGCAAGAAGTGGCCCGCCAGTCCTCTTCAGGATTCCTATTTAGGTGCGTGATCAGACTCCAATCAGGGACCACTGTGGATCTGACTCATGCATTTACACCCAGCGATACTGGTACCAGAATGAGGATTGGGACTGGACAGTCCCAGCCCACTTCCTCAGTCCCAACACACCTGGCATGCACTAGTCTGCGAAAAGGACTGCTTTCCCAGACAAATGCATGACCATAAAAAGAAATTCTGGATCTGAGATGGCAGGAAGGAGGCCAAAGAACAAAATGGCCAAAGAACAAGCGAAAAATCTCGTGGCAAGGCCATTTCAGGACACTAGCCACAGTTAGTAGCCAAATGTTGTAAATGGGAGAAAGCTAACCCAAAATATAGCAAAAGGGGTAAAAATGTCAGCGCTGCCACAAGCTTGTCTTTAGGCACATTTAAAAGTAACCAAAATTCCCTTTAGTGTAAGTGTAGGGTGATCCACTGCATTGAAAGATGTATTGCGCAACATGAAAAAGTTACCCAAACGCATAATGCAAAAAGACAAAAGGGAAACTTAGTTTTGTAGTACTGACAGTCGGAAGGACTAGTCAGTTTCCGCATAACAAATGATCAAAAAGGCCAGCTTCACTTGACTGCAAAAAGTCAGGACATGGTGTTAAACAAAAGTAAAAGGTTTGGGAGGTCCATAGAATATGAAGGAAAATTTACTTAAAGAGAAAGCTTTCCTAACCTATGTGACAAATGGCTTTGGATCACACTATAATTGTAGGAAGCAATTTTTCATGCAGTTATCTGGATAGTCTCTTGCAACGGGACTGACCTGCACTCCGGGGCAACCAAGGTGATACAGCAGCAACTGAAATTTGATGAGCTAATAAAAACAAAGTGTGCTCTGCGCAGGGGCATAAGACCATGTACGTTCTGTTCCTCTGGACACAAGACATGATCACATGTAGACTGTATGCTGATCATTGAAGGGCTCTATAGACGTGTGATGGCTGTGAGATAAAACCGAGAACTATATCTGATTACTCTCCGTTACTCACTATTTTGAGGACCAGAGGAAAGCTAAACGTAAGATAGGGTGACGATTTAGACAAATGTACTAATGGGTTTACTAAACTAATGGCTTCAGTCCACAGGGTACCATAGTTTCGGCCATAGTATAGTTAATAAATGGGGCAGAGAAGTGGCTATAATGGTGACGGGCCATTTTTTAAGGCATTTGAGACAGATCATATATGTATGTCAACTGAGAGGGGTGTACTGAAGTCCTATTTTGAGAGCTGGTAGAGCCAACATTATCCTTACCCTTTCATATACTCTATCTTGCATATTTTAATACCTAGTTTCCAATTGTCATAGTCCTCTCCGGGACTAAGATGAGATTAGTGATGAACCTGCGGCTATTTGCTATTTACACCTTCATGACTTCATTGAATGCATGGCTTGAAAGTGGTCAATGTTAATGTCAAACTCAAATTTGATCTCTGCAATTATCCTAATATTATGGAAAACGATGAAGATGCTCAAGAAAGGACATTGTCAATATGATTAATCTAATATGTAAAGCAGAGAAGACCTACATTTGGATTACTACTTTCAATCTGTAATAAAATAAGGACAAAATGCATGGAACTTGCATACTGATATTTTTTTCAATTGAATTTAAAAAAAAGAAACTAATATTTTTAGATCTGGCAAGCACATGACCGTTTCCTTTCTTTTACTAAACTACATGTGCCTATATTGATTGCTTTGCCCTAAACGATTTTTGATTTGGGAATTTGTAACGCGCTCAGAACAGAACAAACCGTATAATGGCGCAGATGACTTTGCTGAAACGAGTATCCAGAATTGTAACCGTGTCACATTCCATCCATAGGTGCGGTGCAATTGCATCCAGAGGACATGACCATTGTAAAGAACTGCCAAAAATGTATTTAAACAAAAAGGTTTTCAGGGCTTTACGAAAATGACACAGGGAATCCATAGTCCTAAATTGAGGTTCAGCATATAGTTTTTAGTAGATTTGTAAAAAAAATTACATATTGGAGAAGATCAACAAATCATCATCAAATATCTGTAGTTCATTCTTGTATGACGTTTTGAATTACGACCATGAAATTGATTTCAAGGTTTTGTGGAAGATCATATTGTAGAGATATGGTTTAGTTTTCTACACACCAATTCACTCAAATTAGTGAAAGCAAAAAACATTTATTGCTTCAACTAGCCATCTACATGTGTGATAATTCGTATCTGCTGCATCTCATTCGTATCTGCTACATCTCATTAAATCATTCATCAATGCTTTGATATACTTTGAGCAGAAATTGCTCTAAACCTTTCACAAGCTCTCCCTCAAATCAGCATTGGCTTCAGGATACAAAAAATAGTGCCTCATTTGATGGAAATTGATTTGAAACCTTCTCCAAACATCCTGCTAGTCTCATCTAAGTTGAATCAAATCATAATATTCGCTTCATGGGTGTTGCCTACTCTCATCTTAAAAGCAGTGCTCGTTTATGTTGTCAGTTGTCCTTCAATATACCAGCCCTCAGCCGTGCATACGCTGTGCAATTTGCTCCTGAAAAAGTATGTTCCAAAATCTTCTTGCAATTCATCCTGCTAAAAATGCAAGCTCATTCGGCTCTACGTTGCTGTTTAAACATAAAGCATATATTTCCTTTTAGAGGCTTCTGTGCGTCTCTGCGCTACTATTCAATAACTACTGACCGTAGAAAATCAGAATCAACATGTCTTGTCTCTGTGTTTTCAAAATATCACACAACGTTTGTTATATTTGTTATTCTGCTGTTTTTTTTAAAAAAACATACCATATCAGGATCTAAATTCTCACATGCATCCCCGGTCCTCGGCCTTCCTCTGCATGCACAATTCTGTATCTCTTGCCCTCAGCATTGCTTTGTAGATTTCTCCCAACTATCGCATGCAGACATGACTGCATTGTTTTCTTTTAATGGCTGTCCAATTCCAATTACCGCCATGCCTCTCCAGGATTCGTTATTCGGTCTACCTGACGTAGCTACATTGTCTAGTTTGTTTGGGAAAGTGCCAAGTTTAACTCTTTGGCTACATTTGTTTTAGCAGATTGTCATTAGTCACATGGTTTCTTCTGCACCAATCCTGTTCACGTTATTGAGTGGCTTTTTGTCATGTAGACATTTACTGCTGAGCACGTATTTGGTTCATGATTATAATTTTGCCATGCTTGTCTGGGAATGCTAATTCTCCTGCTTTCCAAAATCTGGTAGTTGGCGCTACATGTATCCTAGTCCCTCATGTGACACGGTCTATCTTGTGTTTTCTAGTTTACTAAGTAATCCCTCGGGAACAAGTGTGCTTTTCTGCGTTGTTTACCCAGCTTTGACCTTGTGCGTTTCTTTGCTGGAGTGTAAATGCACTTGGCATAAATTATTCTAATTTTTCTCTAACTGTGGTTCTGTCCATAATGAGATGTTTGAATTGTACAAACATAATTTAATATGTATTCTCATTTTATGCACGTCATGTAGCCTTTTATGCATCACAGGTGCTTCTGCATGCTTTGCATTTGTTTTACACAGTCTCTGCCTTTCTATGCGCCATTCCTGTGTTTGCTTGCAGTTTGACTTGCACTACTTGGTTCTCCGTGTCCTTCTAAGCTCTATATGCAGGTGTTGTACTGTTCTGTCCTTATGTTATTTACGGTGAACAATTAACTTCTATGCGATTTCTTTACTTGAAGGTGTTGATATTCCCATATAGATGTTTCTACTATTTGCAGTGAAGAATGACATTCTGTGTTTTTATCACTTCTAAGAACTATGCAGGTGTTAATATACTGATCGTTCTGTTTGTATGTGCTATGCCAGTCCATCTATGACTTGCTGTTAAAATGAGTTGTGCATGTTCTTACTTCTAAGCACTACCCAGGTGTTCTCTTGTTCCTACTGTTCATATGAGATGTTGGTTTTGATTTGCTTTCTTCAGCGTTGTATAATAATATATATGACAATGTGAGCAAAAAGGGTCAGACAGCAGTTTTGAAGTATCGCCTAGGCATTTGTTGTATTTACAATTCCTTTTAAAACCAAAACCACAGCAATGTATGACGTTCAATGGAGAAAAAAATCAGCAGAGATGGAATAACCGTTAGTTAATGGAAGACATGTCTTAATGGAATTTCACTATAACAAGTAGAACACACACAAAAAAACATCTTCCTCGACCTCCCCACCTTCTGAACTGAAGTGCAACACAAGATCTTTAAAGTTTTTGTCCCTCGCCTGGTTACAATATTAAAAGGGTTTCATGGGAACTTGTCTATGAAGACAGACCTTTATTAATCCCCCCAATGCACTCCAAATCCCAAGTCTCATTAGGGCATCAATTCCTCTTTCCCCTTCTTCCATTTGTTCTTTTATATCAGTTTCAAAGCTAACGCTAGCTAAAATAAAAGAACATGGCATCACTATTGTGTGGGCTAGAGGTGGAAATCTTGACTTTCTTGACATCTACTGCAACATATTAGTTTACCTGCTAAGAGACCCGAAAACAAGATCAGCCTTTTATCGTGGCCAGATTTCCCTGTTTCATTTCAGTCATCCTACATATAACATCAGAGGGGGTGAACAGGCTAGCATACTGATGAGCCATTTCTTTTTTTTCTCATTAAAAACTACCATTTAAAACCTGTAGCTATTTCTTTACTTCATCCATTTTCTGCATCTCTGGCAAGATTTCTAAGAAATGTTCAAGCCTACACAATATTAACTGAGGCCATTCTTCTAACAATGCCGGCTGGGAACCTACCATTTCTGACCTTTTTATTGGCCAGAATACATTATGTGGATTAGCACCCCTAGCAGAAAACATGTCAACTGATGGTGTTTTGGTCCTCCAAATACAGCTGTTGGTTTCTTGAAACAGGTGTATACCTTTCAAAAGTAGTATCTATGGCTAATCCTTCCCAACATATTCTATTTCCTACCAGCATCACCTATCCCCTAGCTAACGAAGGCCGAAGAGGCCACAATAACAGTCGGTGCCAAGCCCTATCCAGACATCTGAGGTTATTTCCAGGGCACCTGTCCGATCACGGGCCGGTAGTCCTGGAGCTCTCATCTCCCAAGTACTGCGGTGTGTAACCCAGTCCCAACTGCAACCAGCCCATGGTCCAGGTAATTTCTGACTCGTCAGAGCCCATATACCATCAACCAGTTCTCTGGCTTGAAAGGTACACCACATTCCGTGACCTCTCCAGTTGCTATACTTCAATGCCTTCCTCCAGGGATAATGGGCTTCATGAATCCTGCAATCTTCACATGGCCAGGCTTAATGCCGCACATCTTCACAAATGCTTATGTGCTGATTGTTCAGAAAAAACTCCTGAACATGGATATTCCCACTGCAGAGTAGCTCCTTCTGTTGTAATGTTACAGATGAGGGCTGTTAAAAGCTCCTTCTTTTTTGAAGTGCTAAGATTATTCTTAGCTCGCCAATATTGGCATTTGTGTTTGTCATCCGTGCCCCAGAAATGAGCCCAGTGGCTCACTTCATACTACCCAAATTGTCACTCAGGAACTCACCCTCTTCCACACTGCATGCCCCAAGGGCTGTATTTGCACCATCCCACCCTTCGTCCGCCATATCCCACCCATTTCATTTGGACAGTAATTCTTGCTGCTGATGAGTCAGACTTGTGGCGGCACCCTTCATGTTATTAGAGAACTGTGAAGTGACCAGCAAAGGAGACCGAGACAGTGAGAAGGTTGTAGTACTTGAAGAGGCATTTGCAAGCATATAACTAGATCGAAACTTTTCTGTCTCATTAACCCTCTCGCGCCCTGATGACTGTAGAGCTATTGCTGTTATATCCTCAAATCCTGTCGCATTAATAGTTGGGGGAAATGGGCCTGAACGATAGAGCAAGAGTAATCTCCCGAGCTAGCATGGGGGGCAGCCATACAGGTAAGGTTTACTTACACACATTCTAATCTCAATGAGTTGCCAGATAACAAAAATTGTCATTATATCTTTAAACTTATACATCACGTTCAATTTCTTCCCTCTCTACATTGCACACACCAGTGATTTCCACCTCTCGGGGATGTAAAGAGTCTTCCTGAACTCCTGTTGAATAACCAGATGAGGTATGAGTTCCCATAACAATACTTAGATCATCAATCTCTTTATATCGGCCGTTCTCTCCGATACTAGAAAGCAAACAGATGCTACAAGGATAGATTGAACAGATGTGATGGGTTTAGGCCAGTTCACTTCATTTGGGACGGTTCTTTTAGGGGGTCGGGGGGAAGACTGTGGCGTGAGACTGAGGTTTGTGAAATGGAACAGCTGTTGTTGCAATGGCAGTTGCTGCTAGAGTCTTAGTATAATCTGCATCAGACAACCAATTAGGGAGTGTGTGGCAAACTTATACAACCTGTCCTTCCTTACATTTAGCAGATGGGGGATAAACCCCCAGAGCATAAACACCCCACAGTCTTATGCCCCCAATTCACAGATCCCACCCTGCCAGGTCATCACATCATACTCCTCTCTCCTGGAGTGATCACTTTCTCCTTTCTTCCCACCTCACCCTCCCTACCCCACAGGCAAAGCCATCCTCATCACTGCCACCTTCCTTCTCGGTCATCCGACCCATGAAGCGTGTGTCAGTTGAGGCTTTCGCTGCCACCTTCTCGCCCCCTCCTGCCCCCCTCGGCTGACTCCCATCCTGACACAGCCCTCTCCTCTCTCCACTCTGCTATATCTGATACTCTTGATATCCTTGCCCCTGTCATGAGAATCCGCCTGAAGCCCAAAGCCAAATGCAACTCCTGGTATGACTCTGATCTCGTCACCCTTAAACGCAAGTGCAGGGTGGCAGAGAGGAAATGGCGTGCTTCATGTTCATCCTCTGACAAACTGGCCTGTCGCCTGCTCCAAAGGCAATACCGGCTCTCCGTTCTCACCAGGAAGAGAGCCCTTATCCAAGCCCGCATCACTGCGGCATCTAACAATTCATCCGAACTCTTTAAAATCTGCAAGGAGCTGGCCAATCCTGCTGCAGTATCTACTTCTCCTGTCCCCTACCAGGCCCTCTGTACGGCACTGGCCTCCCACTTCATTTCAAAAACCCAGGACATCCTGTCCTCACTCTCCTCCTATCACCTCCCCCCCTCTATTCCCTGCCCGTCCTCTGGCCTCTCTGCAGCCACCCCTCCTCTCTCCTTCTCTGCCTATCCCCTTTTTTCTGCTGACAAGGTTTCGAGACAAGTCCGATCTATGAAAGTCTCGTCAAAACAGGTCCACCCCTGCTCCTCCAAAACTATCAAGGACCACATCGACTCCTTGGCTCCTGCCCTTGCAGACTTCTGCAATCACTCCTTCGCCTCGGAGTCTTCCCATCACCTCTCAAGCACTCCCTTGTGCAACCCCTTCTTAAGAAACCCTCTTCCGACCCTTCCTGCCCAGCTAACTATCGCCCAATCTCTATCGCTCCCTTCCTGGGCAAACTCCTGGAGAAACTGGCCATCTCCCAGCTTAATCTCCATGCTGAATCTGTTGGTAGCCTTCATGACCATCAGTCTGGCTTCAGAGCCGCCAGAAGCACGGAAACTGCTCTCCTGAACATCCGTGAGGATCTACTCTCGAACCTTGACTCTAACATTCCATGTGTTCTCATCTTGCTTGATCTCTCTTCTGCCTTTTGATACTATCAACCATACCATCCTGCTTAACCGTCTCCGTGATAACCTGGGTATCACTGGTCAGGCTCTGGCTTGGCTGACCTCTTTCCTCTCAAATCGACACTCCCGGGTCCAACTGGGGTCTTTCCTCTCTGACATCTTTTTCTCTACCTGTGGTGTCCCCCAGGGTTCTAACCTCTCTCCCTGGCTGTTCAACCAGTAACTGGCACTTCTTGCCCACCGCATCGCTGCTCTCTGCCCCAACTTTCAGTGCTATGCGGATGATACCCAGCTCATTTTCAGGCTACCCTCGGCCTCCTCTTCTCCTTCCCTCATCTCTGACTGTCTTTCTGCTATCCAGGAATGGTGTGCCGCCAACGACCTCTGCCTTAATGCCAGTAAGACTGAGATTCTACTCATCGGCACACCCACTCCCTCCTTCCCTTCAGCACTCTGGCCGGCCTCTCTTGGCCCTCTTCCTGCTCCTACCTGCAAGGCAAAAAACCTTGGGGTCATCTTCGACTCCACACTCTCCTTCTCTCCTCACATTTCTGACGTTTCTAAGAAGTCACACTACCAGCTGCACCTCCTCAGAGGTATCCTTCCTTTCCTCTCCTTCCCCCAGAAGCTCACTGTCTCCAGAGCCCTTGTTCTCTCGAAGCTGGACTACTGTAACAGCCTCTATCTAAATCTGCCTGCCTCTACTCTCCGCCCGCTGCAACTCATCCAGAACAGGACTGCGAGACTTGTCCTTGTCCTCAAGCCCAGGGACCGTATCTCTCCAGGACTGAAATCGCTACACTCGCTCCATGTGGCTTCGAGGATTAAGTTCAAAACCCTATGCATTGTCCACAAGGCCTTCTGGGGCCTTGGACCAAAATACCTTCAACTCTCTCTTCCTAAATATCTTCCTTCTCGAGCTCTTCGCTCATCCGCCTCCAACTCCCTCAGGGTCAGCCGCTTCTCCAAGCAACAAGTTGGGGGGAGATCTCTCTCCGCAGCAGGGGCCTCCCTCTGGAACAGCCTTCCTGCCTCCCTGAAACTTGAGGAGAACCATCTCCGGTTCCGGAAGCACCTGAAAACCTTCCTCTTTGCTTCTGCTTTCTCTCCCCCTCTCCCCTGCTAAATCACGGAAACTGTACTGAATCAGCAACTGGGCCACTCGCCAATCCTGGCCCTTGGCCCAGCCACTCTCCCCTGCACTGCCTCCCTGGCAACCCTTGCACTACGGGACTCTGTCTGTATCCCACAGCCCCCCTTCCCAGCACTTGTCTGCACTTATCCTGCACTTGCCACCAGCTGGCCCTTATTATTTATCTTGTATTTTACTAATCACTTTGTACTGCACCTTCCCCTCTCCCTTTCCCCCTTGCACTTTTCCCGTCCCCCCTACCCATGCACTTGCGCGATCTGAATGACACCTGGCCTAGTAGGATCGTTTGTCTGTCTCCCCTTGTTCCCCCCTCCCTGCCTCGTCACGCCTTGAAACACTTGTGTATAGGCGCGTTATAAATGCCATATCATATCATATACCTGTGATGAGATGACATGGCCATCACTGCACTTCTAACGTCATTATATGTGTTTAAATTAACTCTTGGTGGACCTCAATGGTCTTTGTAGTTGTAGGCACTCCTTCCAGTGGCAAAAGCCATTCAGTACGAAAAAGCAGTATCTGAGTCCAGCTACTATACTAATGACCAATAGGTTGCTGTCCAGCTTCCGGCACAAAGTTCTGCTTACAGTGATAAGCTCGCACCCAGGCAGCTACTTCCCTAAGCTTAGCTGCAGTCTCTAACCAGAATTACCTCACAAGGTCCACACCACCTGGGTGCCAGTGCCTTCTTGCATTGAAAATCTTTGATGTACGCAACCCCCCTCACTCCCTCCCACACCCCTCAAACTCCCCTACCACTGGGCTGGATGGAATGGCAAGCCTCTTTGGGCTCGTTTGGCTGGGTCTCTCACACCCGTTATGACCGAATACCATCTTTTGAGGGTGGGATAGCCTGAGCTTTTTGGATTTTTGGTAATAAAATAAGGAGGGTAATTTTGTTTTGGAAAAGAATGCCTGCCAATCAGACCCTCCTTTCATTATGTTCCATGCCAAATGCATAGTGCACTCATGTGCCATTCACTGTGACCAGTCTTTAGACATAACCAGCAGTGGACCTACTAGGGCAGAAGGACAGGTACACATGTGCATTCCTGACAGCTGCTGGAGCACAACGTTCCAACAGACTGAGGTTGCTTTTTAATCAACTGCACCTCATAATTGTGTATCCAAGTAAGCATGGTGGCACCTTAAACTGCAAAGATAAGCAATGTGTGGTTGGGACATAGTGCCGTCTAAGGTAAATTATTTGCATATCTTCATTGCCAGCTTGGTGAGCAGTACCTCAGCCATGTGTATTAGCTTTCTGGCCTGGATGTCTCCTCAATAGTCATGTGGGACCATGCCTAGGAAGCTGCTACTTTGCTTACTCCTCAGGTGGGCCAACACCTTCCTCCCAAAGCACATGAACCCTTCCCGATAAGTTTCCCGGGAACCAGTGTTTCAAAGACAGTTTTGACATAACCTAAAGCCTCTCACATTAGGGTGTTCATCGGTGGAGTCTTGTTGAAGTAGGTAGATGTGGGAAATGGGTAAATTTAGAGTAGCCAGAGTGGACGTGTAGGCTGAGAGAGGGGTTCTACCTCTTGGTTTCTTCTGGGGCCTCTACACTTCCTGCCTTCCCCACACTTCCTGCAGACAACAAATTCTGGGTATGATGTCGAAAGGCAAAGGACTTTGTTACTGCATCCTTGATTGGCACCCTGACAAGAGGGTTGCTTTGGACCAATCCACTGTTGCATTTTGGCTTTATAAGGACTGAAAACCCTATACTTGATTCATATTCGGACTCTTAACAGCAGAAGGAGTCACCTCGAACTCTTTTGGGGGCACTGTCTATGCCAATGTCCTCTACTATAGTGGTGAAAACTGAGAGCTCCAAGGCCGAGAGAAGTTCTGTTCCCGAACGATTGCTAGAGAACAACGGAGCATCCTATGTGCCTTCCTGATGTTTGTGCACTGGAGCCAGGTTCCTTCTCACCTTGAGGTCAAGAACTCCTTGGTGCCAGATACTCTTTGTGGAGTGGAAATGTGGGACAAAGGACTCTCCTTGTCCCTGGTAACTCTGTATTGGGCCTTGAAGCAGCTTGGGCCCCTATTTACTGCCTCAAGATATCTGTGAGATGGTGCGGCTCACTTCGATCCTCTAAAGGACCAGTGGTGCTGCTTTTAGCATTGTAAGCTCTTTTAACTGCTTACCTGCTTTTGCGGCCGCTACGTGCCGACTCGACCCATTAAAGCAGATCTCAATTTAACCGAATTTGCCAACTCGACTCTGTGGAAGCAATTGACGGAATGCTGACAACCTGCTGGAAGCTGCCTTCTTGACTCATCAGAAGCATCGTCTTGCTGCTGACTTAACTGCATTCAAACCTCTGCAAAACCTCCACTTGACAGTCTAGCACTCCGCCTCAACCTACCAGGAGTCTGCCCCTCTAATATGATGCCGACTCCCCTTTGGGAAAGCACATCTTGACACTGGCTCTATTGCAGTAAAGCACCTAGAAGTCCAGTTTAATACTGTTGAGCCCCAAAGACAAGAAACATAAGCTATTTGAAGAGGCCCATGTCCACATTGAAGTATCATAGTGACCTTTAAGCCCCCATGCTCTGCCTATTTAAAGAACATATCCTTGACCATTTACCTTGTTGCTTAATTTTTATGCCTGAGCACCTCCATGTATCAACCCAGAGTGCCTTTTTAATTCTCAGTCTGCATTTTCTATATTTCCTTCACACGGGTGGTGCTTTCATGGTTTTAATTAGATGTATCGGTTGTTAGTTTTTATTAAATCTCCTTTTCTTCTAGAACTATGGTTGGGCATTCTTTTATTTTGGCACCACCTTACTATTCCTTATATTGCAACTGTATCTGCTTGCACGTTTCCTGAAGTTATAGCCTGCCCTCGGCCTGCACTGCCAAAAAAGGGGAACAAAGGATGTGCCTGTTTCACCTGGTCTAACTGTTGGCTTAGTAGTAGTGTGGGGTTGAGTAAACAGTTCTGCCACCATTCACCCCTATACTCCTGCAGAGCTGTACTCATTTCATCAGTAGACACGTATGATAGAAGCAATCGGTCTCCTCTGGCAATACTTCATCAAAATATCATCAGTCCCATAAATACAAATCAATGTGCTGTTTACTGGTGGTGATGAGGAAAGGCACATAGGATGCCCGAAAGACACCTCATTGGGGCGAGTCACGTTTTTCTAGTGGTTGTGCGATGCATACCAAATGGCACTAGCGGCAACTCTGCAAGCCACTTGGGGCCAGTTTCTCTGCGCTGTTTTACAATGCGGTTCTTCAGAACTCTGTTGCACTGCCTCTGCTGATTGAGTATAGTGTGAGCACTGAAGCTTGTGTTGAGCTTCATACAGCTCCTTTACCAACTGTCCCATGAAATGAGACCACCCCCCAACCCCTGCCTCTCACTATTTATATGGTCAGGCACTCCAGATCTTGATAGAAATTACCTAATCAAAATCTTAGCCACTGCTATGGTGTCCGCTCTACTGCATCAGAAGGCCTCACTCAACCCATCCCGAGAATGTGTCCACTACCACAAGGAGGTATTGAAAATTGTTGCATGTTGTGAGCTGTATGAAACCACTTGTAAGTTTATAAAAGGGCCCATAAGGCAGCAGGTCTGCGTGTGGGTTCTTTGGTACGGTTCAGTTCCACATTGTTCTGCTGCCAGATGATGCACTGCTTGCAATATGCTTGTACCATCGGGGAGAAGTCTGGTACAAACCAGTCCTGATTTTACGGTGGCACTCCTACCTCGTTCCCTTACATGAGCAAGTCCATGGTAAAAACAGGCTAAATAAGATAATGCACTTTCGGGGAGACTAGGCGACCACGTTCGTCCCGCCACGAAATGTCTTCATGCAAACAACAACCTCTCCTCAACTAGAAATTCTTTCTTTCTAGAGCTGCATCTTGAATGTATGCTTATTCTTCTAAGGGAATAAAGGGCAGGGTTTCTGTCACCCTCTTTACTGTTAGAGTATATTAAGCCAGAGAGTCAGAAATGTCTGCCTTCTTAGTAGCTGCATCTGCTAATGCATTTCCAAGAATAACCTCATAATTTAAGTGTTAGTGTGCTGCACATTATGATTCTTTGTTGGGGCAACATCAGAGCTTCCAATACGATTCCTAGATATTCATGATTTTTAAATAATGAAACAGATGACGTCAAAAATCCCCACAACTGACCAAAGTCATACACCGCCCCAAAGGCATATCCGGCGAGTGTGTTCATTGTCTGCTGTTTGGCTAATTTGCCTGGTGTAGTCAGTGCTACAAGTTCTGGTACGTGGGCGGAAGGTCTAGCCCCAGCAGTGCTGCACAGAAGATGATGTGGGCTGCAAAAATCAAATAGAGATGGCTGTAGTAAAATACATGGAGGATAGCATGACTAAAGTAAAGAGAATTACAATAGCAGTAAAACAGGGTTCCCAAGTCAGAGCGAAAAGAATGAGGGGCAAAAAGTTCCACTCACTCGGGAGAATAGATGAAACAAATCCCAGAGTCCATCATAAGCGCTGGGGGTCTCTGAGGTTGAGGGGAATTGGCACAAGAAATGAAAATGATCCATAACTCTGGCCTTGGCATATGCAGCGTTTCTGGTCTACGCAATAACCCTGTTTTTTGCCCAATTTTGCTGCTTTTTTCCTGTCCAATAATGCTTAACTTCCACTGGTTGTCGGAAAACTGTGATGGAAGGAAAGGGTGGTCCTTCTCTGCCCTCTAAATCACAACCGAATATCTAGGTAAGATTGACTGTTAACATCAACACACTTTATGTGCAGCTTCTCGTTTTATTAATTACCTTTTATTACAACAGTTCACATTCTAAAATGAGATGTGTTCTTACTCAGAAAGCCTTCAATCAGCAGCACAGCCATCAAAGCGACTTTCTTTTGTTTTGAAAACAATATTCAGTCAAACCTTGTAGTATATATTCTTCAGCAATATTTATTATTTCACAAATGAGTGGAATTAGTGATTCATTTTGAAATCGAATTCCATTTTCACATATACACTTATGGAGGTTTTCTTTCTATCAATGCACCATTCAACATTAATTTAGCATATTATGGTTATGATGATAATTCGTAAGTTTGTAGTCTGCTTCAAAAATATACAAATAAAATAATCCCAAAAATAACAAAGGAAAGCTGCTCCTTGTGTTGCAAGACTTGGTCAACTCTTACTCAGGGACTCCATAGTGATCATACCTTTGTACTTTTAAGTCACACCCCTCCAGACTCCGCACATGTAGTGGTAACTATATCACTTTGGAGTTAATTACCAGGAAATGAACAGCATCCACACATGTACAAACCTAAATGGCTGGTGGCAGTGGATACATTTTTCTACCATTTCTGTGTAAGTTACTCGCATACTGTTTTCACAGCTGCAGTACAGCACCTTTGGGGTGAGCATTTTCCCAAAATGGCCCCAGTCTTCACCCAGAAGCAAAAATCCTCTCCCGGGGTCCCCACGCTCCTGTGCCTTTTCCAAGAACAACTAACTTGCTACATACCTGTACTAAGAAGACTGTTGCATTCCTCTTGACTTTGGCATTGCGGGTTCCCTTACAGTCAATCTTCTATTCCTACTGGCGTTGGCATTCCTTGTTTCCCTCCAAAATCTGAACTGAAGAACTCTTTTTTAGTTGGGGAAACACTGCCTAAACCTTACAAATAATTGCTACGTTGTTGGTTGCCTGCTAATGTTGGTTCTTTACATTCTTGATAACAATAATGCTGAGTTAATTCAAATAGATAGTTTTACTTGCCTGACTGAAGCCACTCAATGTGTGGTTAGTAGAGTGCATTCTAAATTACTCGCTGCTTTATTTCTTATTATCCTGATGTACGTTTTGATGTTCTTAGTTGATACAGTATCCTTTAGTTACTAATTGCCTTGTGTATATATAAAATAAATAACTATTTTTGATAGATCTATAAGTGTGCATGTGTTTCTTTGTACGTTCTGATTTCTGTATACTGATTTACTGCTTGCATTCCTCCTCCTCAGATAAGCCTGGCTGCTCTGCCACTCTACCAACCTTGGGTAGTGCAGGCCTATATTAGAAGTTGGGGCCCTGAAACCAAGGGATATGTCTTAGAGTCCGATCCAAATTGGACTTGGCAAGCGGCGGGATATGTGTAAATTGGGTTACACTGACTATTGGAAATACTTGTGTCCAGAGAATCCGTCCACAAGGCTAACACTACTAAGAGAAAAGAACACTAACAACTGTTCAAATTGATAATTTTAAGGTAGAGGTTCTTGCAGCTCTTACAGTAGATAACCCTAAAGCATTGTGCAAGGAAAAAACCTCAGTTGTAAGGCTAGAAATATTGACCTGGTTAAAATGTTACTGAATCACCAAGACCCTTGAGTAGGCCTGTAACCCCTACTCCTACTGTAACCCCTACTCCTAACATCAATATGGAAGACGTTGATGAGGATAAAAGTTTAGAGATTAGTTCTAATTTGCCTCCTGGATCGAGGAGGAGGATGACAACCCCCCCTTCACGTCCCTCTCCTGTACCATTTTGCTTCTACCATGTCCCAGCGAGGGCACAATCTAAGCCCTGAATATCTTTCTCTGGAAAAGATGAGAATTGGACTAGAATTCAGGAAACTAACTATCCAATCTGAAGACAAAGATGAGGAGAGACTCAGAGAAAGAGTAATGCAGCATGAATCCGACATGAAAAAGTTGTCTCTTGATTCTACTTCCTTTTCAAGGCCATCTTAGTCTGATGTCTCCCAAGAAGCCTCGCCTGCCCAAAGAAGCGAGTGTGTATGAGGCACAGCTTTATATATTGGATTGGATGACTACTTTTGAGTTTAACTATGGTATGCAAGATATCGGTGGGAATTAGTTGATTCCGTGGATGTCTAGGCTTGCCCAGAATGACTGTGTTGGAATTTAATGCTGTGGACAGGAAGGACTATGAGAAGGTCAAAGAGGCTCTTGTAGCCAGATTTCGGAAGATCCCTTCCCAGTATCTTAAAAGATTCAGAGACCATAAGAAAATGGATGGTGTGCTGTGATGTACTGGATATGCAAGTGCCTGAAAAACATAGAGCACCTATGAGGGTATAAGAAGTCTTTTCATGCTTGAAAGTATTTTTGATGCCTGTTCCCCCGAGCTGAGACCGCAGTTAGCTGACTCCAAAGAACTTCACCCCAAGAAGTTAGCACAAGCTGCTGACTTGAGGGTAGCCAACAGGGCTCTGGGGCTCCTCATAAAAAGGAGGGGAAGAACTTTCACTCTCTAGCTGAAGAACCCATTGGTGTTCAAGAGTTTCTTTAGTGTCCCTGGGCCTGTGGGAGCAACAGAATATAGTGGTCTATAATAAATCCTCGATAATACCAAAGAATATTACGAGTACAGTGTGATCCTAAATGGTCAGAGACCCCTGCCATCAGTAACACTGGGGCCAGCATAACTGTGGTGGATGAAGGTTTCTTCAACCCTGAGGATGTAGCTAAGGCAACCAAAGGGCTCAACAAGCTTGCAGGAGGTCCCCCAATATAAATGTGCCCCATAATGCCAGCTCTCATTAAGTGTAATAACATGATTGTCAGGATCCCTGTTAGTGTCCAGTCTGGAGTGCCTGGCAAGGTATTTCTGGGTAATGATCTGGAAACTCTGGGTGTAGTTTCCAGCACCCACAGGCCTCCCAAGTAGGAAGAATAGGGAACTTACTAGATTGGCAAGGGAAGCAACCTTGAGAGACTTCCCCTTTTGAGATCAAGCAGGAATCCAGTATCTTCAATGGACAGTCAGGTCTGTCAGCCACTCATTCCAACAAGGAGACCAAGGGGAAATCCAGAGTCTTAGGAAAGAAAAAGGCCTCAAGCCCAAACCTTCCAGGTCACCCGAACCATCTACCGGTGAAACGGAGGTGGAGGTGATTCTCCCCTGCATAGAGGATCTGGATTCTAGAGACCATCCTGAGCTGCAGCCTTTACTTGCAGAAGGTGGGCCGTTTAGGGCAGACCTCAGCAGAGGTCAGAGACCGTGTCCTTCTCTTGCAGGTCTGTGTCAGCAGGCAGCTTTCCAGTTGGAAGGGCAAGAGCAAGGGAAGCATGGACTCTACGAGGAAAATGGGCCCCTCACAGTGAGCCTACAGAGACTACTCCAGGGGACCTCAGGAGACTGGTGGTACCTCAAGAGATAAGACCTTAGTTTCTACAATTAGCCCATGAGAGCCCTCTGGCTGGCCATCTGAGCACCAAGAGGACCAAAGAGAGAATCCCCTTGTATTTCCACTGGCCCAAGATGCCTGCAGATGTGGACAAGTACTGCAGAAGCTGCCACACTTGCCAATTATCTGGCAAAAGTGGTTCCAAGAATGTGGCACCCTTAGTGCCCCTCCCAGTGGTGGGAGATCCTTTTGAGAGAGTGGGGATTGACATTGTTGGTCCCCTTGACCCTCCAACCTCCTCAAGTAACCGGTTTATACTGGTTGTAGTAGACCATGCTACTCGATACACTGAGGCCATACCTATAAGGACTGTTACTGCTCAGGCAGTGGGTAAGGCCCTACTTGGTATTTTTACCAGATTAGGTTTTCCTAAGGAGGTAGTATCTGACAGGGGGTCAAATGTTATGTCGCACTACATACAACCTTTTGAAAGGTAGACTCCCAATTATTTTCTTTTCGGGGGATCAATTTCTCGAACCGGGAGACCAATATACATGTTCTATATAGAAAGGTGAGAAAAAGATTACCCCTCTCTATACCGGTTGCAGGTAGGTTTGGTGGTGCTTTTACATGGTTAGCAGGTTACACAATTGGCATGTGAATCCATAGTGGACACACTGATCTACTACCAAACCTTCACTTACATCAACAAACGGTATGAGCAATTTTGTTCCTTCTGGGCCATAATTGTCCAAAGGGATGTGATTTTTGACAGTGGGATACTCTGTCCCTGAGCAGCCACAGCTTTACTCAGCTCTGGCGTTAGATACGCCTTTCTTATTCCTAAAACAGAAAATGATTACTTAATTTCTAGTTCTGCCTTGTTACCTCTTTATATAACAGGTCGGGAAGTTTTTCTATACATATTTATAGATCCTATTGACATCTGTGTCAACAAAAGTAGTTATAAACATATTTCAATAGCTACTCCACTGATCGGAAAAGGCGAACAGTGTTTAAGCAAATTAAAAGCCTATGATTTGGCACTCAAATTATTGCTTACTTATAAACAGTATCTTCTGGGTTTTACTTGTCACTTTTCCCTATTCGGTATTGTATACCTTGGCTGGCTTCTTTCTTTGGATCGGGCCGTAAGTGACATCTGTTTTCGTCAGGCTCTGCATGAATAATACCAATTTTGTGTTTTAGTATTGCATTTACATTATACTCTTACTCTATACTTGTGAGCTGATTTTTTTTTTTTAAGACTAGCATTGACAGACTAAAAAAGCAATTGCTTACCTCTTACGTGCAAAGGTGAAGCTTTTTCTTGATTGTGACTGGTCTTTGGTGCTTCACATGTCTGATTAACCAAGCGCGCAGCACTTATTTCTCCGATGAGACGAGCACTTTGGTCCGTTACCGTCGGGTTCTGCATGGTACAAAAGAGTGTTATTACTATTGCGTCTGTGTCTTTGGTTTTCTTTTTTAAGTGCACTATTATCGTAGTGGGAGTGGGGTATTCCCTGCAAGTCATTCACGATGTTCATGCAATACGACTTTCTCATCTGTAAGTTCTTAGCTCTACTTTAAACTCTACCATTGTTTGTAAATTAGGCCTCTAGAGTCCCAAGGTTTGTCTCGGAAAAACCCTATTCCCACTTACTTCTCAGATTGGTGTTCAATGACTCGCCTTGCTGAGTGGTGCTTGCACGGTTAACAGCACACTGCTTTGATCTCGCCTTATTGCTTTCGGCTTCATAATTCTAAGAGAAAGTGAAAGTGCGGCGAAACTATTAGTGCACTGTCACTACGTGTGAAGCGACCACATGCTAAGCATAAGCAGATGCTTACCTTTCCTCAGTTTTGCGGCGGGGAGCGTCATGAGTCTGCGCTCTACTCCTGTCGTGGTCACGGTCGAGGAAATCTCACAGGCTTTCGTTGTCTTTTATTCTGTTTCACGAACAGAACGTGTGTTTTTTACAGGATGTGTTCAGGTCACCTGACTAAAAAATGTTTAAAAGGAAGCAGCAATCCTTTAAACGGGTAGTGCCTTAAACTTGGGGAAAGGATACAAAGTGCCAATGCTAAATCTATATGTCTTCTCGTCAATTTTGTCGAAACAATATTTCTCAAGAAACGTTGGATGCCAAACCTTCACATGGGAAAACATTTGTATAAATTTGACAGGCATATGCACCCTGTAGAATGTGCTTAATTAGTTTGTTTATATCAATCAGCATGGTCTTCCGATATTTAGGCACAAATGACTAACTAGAAATTGTGCTTACTTTTTAAGCATATAATACGAGAGAGTTATGGGAAATGGGCAGTGACGGACCAAGAAATAGTCCCAAGATTTTTTCGCACACAGATTGTTTCAAAACAGGGGGCTATTTGAACAAAGAGAGCGGTAACAGTGGGAGAAATGCTAGGCTAGCTCTTTGATTTTGATACGAGATTTAAGCCACAAGAGTATTCCATTTTACCGAAGAGTTTAACCTATCTTTAGTGGTATTGAGATTATAAATCCAGCGTTGTTCACATTTGCTGAGCATAATTTCTCTATTGCCACCTCTTGCTGTAGAGTAAATTTATTTGGATCACAAACCAAAAGATCTCATTGTATTTGTTTTTTATCTTCTTAGTGCGCTACCAGTGGTTTATTCTCCACTTTGTTGTTTAGGCAAGACCCGTGTTCAGAAATACGTTTTTAACACATCTTTTGGTCTTGCCTATGTACGATAGATTACAGGGGCACTTAATGCCATAGATGACCCAGGTAGTCGTGCAATAGAAAAATGTTGACATTGAGTTCAATCGATTTTCAGGTTTCGAGTCAAGGAGCATACTGAACAGTGACCACATTTGAAGTGGCCAGTGACGGGTCAATTAATAAACTGAAAACATTTGCACTCAATATGACCTGTGTCTGGTTCTAAGATATGTGTATATACAGCGTAGGTAAGTGTATCCACTATGGATTCACATGCTAATTGGGTAACCTGCTAACCATGTAAAAGCACCACCAAACCTACCTACATACAAGCCATGTGGGATCGCCTACATGGTCTCAACTTCCTACCATCCCCAAACCAATGGGTTGCTTGGGAGGTTTAATAGAACCATGAAGAGCATGATAAGTGCTTTAGAGGAACCTCTTAGAAGAAAGTGGGACCTTCTACTGCCATGCCTTCTTTTTGCTTACACAGAGGTGCCTCGAGCTGTAGTGGGCTTTAGCCCCCTTTGTGCTCCTTTATGGTCATCCAGTCAGTGGCCCTTTAGCCCTGATTAAAGAAGGGCTGGAGAGCGTTCCTCCCTTAAGGCCAGCCTGAGTTACTGATTATGTACTAGGCCTCAGACAGAGGATGGCACAAATGATGACTGAAGCGTCAGAAAACTCGAAGACTGACATTGGGATGACAAAAAGCTAGCATGGCGGAGTTCACTCCAGACCAGCTAGTTCTTGTTATGGTCCCAACAAAACAAGAGTTTGGTAGAACAAATGGACGGGTCCCTTCAAGGTTGTAGGAAAACTTGGAGATGTCAACTATTTGGGGAACTTGGGCAACCCCAAGAAGGCCCCTAGGATCTTCCACATCAACCACCTGAAGGCTTATGTCTCCAGACCAGAGATGGGAGCTTTGCTTCTAGTCTCTGATCTAGAAGAGGAGGAGAGTGAACATCTCTGATCTTCTGAGGGGACACCCTTCAGATGGGTCCGTAGAAGGAGTTAAACTCTCTTCTTCTAATTTGACACTGCAGCAACAAGAGGAGTGCAAAGTTCTGTTAACTCGGTTTGCCCCCTTGTTCTCACTAACACCAGGCTTGACCCCTTTGATCAGCATGATATTGATACTGGTGACTGTGTCCCTGTCAAGAGCAGGGGCTACAGAATATCAGACCAAATGAGGAATCGCATCGAAGAGGTCAACAAAATGCTTGACCTTGGAATCATTGAACACTCCACCGGGCTAGTCCAGTAGTAGCAGGTACCAAGGAATTAAGGTTCTGTCTGGACTACAGGGCTTTAAATGCAGTCAAAAAGACTGATGTCCATCCCTTGCTTAGGACAGATTAGCTGGTGGACAAACCTGGATCTGCCAAGTCCCTCAGCACATTTGACCTAACGTCAGGCTATTGGCAAATAGCCGACAGACCATGCCAAGCAAAAGACAGCATTTTCTGTTCCTTGAAGGCTTGTGCCAGTTTAAGGTCATGCCCCTTGGATTGAAAAATGCACCAGCCACTTTCCAGCGGATGGTGAATAATGTCCTACAAGGGCTGGAGAACGTATGCATGGCATACTTAGATAACATTGCAGTGTTTCACTTGGAAAGAACATCCTTATCACCTTGGACAAGTGTTGCAGGCTATACAACAGGCCCTTCTGACCTTCAAGGCGAGCAAATGTCAAGTTGGTCAGAGTAAAGTGGTCTACCTTGGGCTTGAGTTAGGCAGGGGTGAGATCAAGCCCTTACCCAGCAAAGTACAGGCTATACGAGACTGGACCACCCTTACTACTCAAACACAGGTGAGAGGCTTTCTGGTCCTCCTACAGGAACTTCATTGAGAACTATGGGTCCATAGCTTTTTCCACTGTCATATTTTCTCCAAAATTCCCTAAGAAAGTGAAGTGGACTGAAGATTGTGGAAAAGCATTTCAGGGGTTGAAAGATTCCCTCTGTAAAGCTCCAGTGCTGAGCACTCCAGACTATACTCAGACTTTTATAGTGCAGACTGGTGCATCTTACAGGTTGGGGCAGTATTGAGCCAACTGGATGAGCAAGGCAGTCCCATCTGATTTATTAGTCGTAATTTAAAAGATGGAGAAAGAAGGTGGGCAACCATTGAGCGGGAGTTCTTTGCCAATGTGTGGGCTTTGAAGAAGTTTAGACCATACTTGTATGGAACCACTTTCCAAATTCAAACTGACGACCTACCCTTGAGATGGTTCATGCAGACGAAGGGGGGAAATCTTAAACTGCTCAGGTGGTCAAGTAGCTTTCAGGGCTTTGACTTCACTATTGAGCATCAGTCTGGTACCAACTATAAGCATGCTGATGGTCTATCCAGGAAGTATGACCGAGTGGAACAAGAGATTCATCCAGGAGTGGATTAAATTCTCCTATCATTTAGTATGAGGGGACGAGTGTTAGGGAGAATTTTCATTTCTTGCACCAATTCCCCTCAACCTGAGAGACCCTCAGTACTTTTACTAGACTGTTTTTTTCTTGTATCTGTTCTTCAGAGTAAGTGGGACGTTTTGCCACTCACTCACTCAGTCTTTCTGCTCTGTTCTACTGCTACTATAATTCTCTTTAGTTTAACAGCGTCATGCTTTCCTCCATGTATTTCACTACAGGCATATATTTGATTTTTGCAGCCCAGAGCACCCTATGTACAGTTATGCTGGCGGGAGTCGGAGGGTCCCTTGGACTCCCCTTTTTATTTAATATTATTTTCCTATGAGAACTACTGTTCTCAAGGCTAGTGGTATACTTTTTGTCATACCTACCTTGCCTTTGTGGGATCAGCACACACCACCTTATCTGGGGTGATGAGGTGCTACACAATAACTGCTTTCTCACTACTCCTGTGACTTTTTAGTTACAGTAACACACAAACCTAAATGGCTGTTGGCAGTGGATACATTTTTTACCATTTGTGTGTACTCGCAGGCTGTTTCCGCAGATGCAGTACAGCACCCTTGAGTGTCTATTTTCCCAAAATGTTCCCAGTCCTCTTTTATCACCATTTTTAATATGTGTGTTCCTTCTTGACCTTTCTTATAACATCCAGGTGGATGTGGGTCCTCTTTGAGGTTTGCCTTTGCCGGGATTCCTTTGTGAAGCCCGCCATGGCTCCAGTGTGTCTTTTGAGGCATGAAGTGAGGGAGGAGCCCGACACCTCTGGCCTTTGTCTGAGATATGCCTGGCTGGAACCAGTTTGAACTGGGTGGTTGGCTGTCCTGCAAGGACAGCTACTCCCATGTGATTGATGGGTCAATAGGACTGAATGAATGGGTTCCTGCAAAAAAATCCAAGGCTTTTGGGACAGAAGGCTAAGACGACCACTGGAACGGAAGCTCTGAAGAAGACAACCAGAGACGCCTGCAGCACCTCCAGTAACCGCAGTAGCACAGCTGAAGTACCGCTACTGTCTTGACCCATTTTTGCATAGACTGGGAAGCACCGCCAAGGATGACTTCCTCCTTTTGGGCATGTGGGCATAACCAGCGCCTCAAGACAATCTTCAATTTGAGCCGTCAGCTGACATTCGGCGACCTTCCAGAGCTGCAGACTCCCAATACCGAGGTGCCTGAACCATCTTGGAGTGCACCGTCTTGCCGTTGATGAATCTCGCTGGAACTTTGGTGGCATCGTGTGGACCTCCAGTAGCAAGAATCCTCTCCCCAGAGTCCCCTCACCAGAGTGCAGGACCGAGAAAAGGAGAAGATTCCAACCGGCGTTGACCGTTCGCTGCTGGTGCAGATAAAAAGGTGCCCAAACTGCAGTCCAGCTTGGGAGTAAGAAGAATTCCTTGCTTACAAGTCCCTCTCTCGACCACTGGTGCAGGAGCCCATCCGAGACCCCCACCCCTTTCGTCACCATGACCAAGGACTAGGAGATCGGGTTTGCAGCCGTGCATCCAGAAGGTCTCCAGCTGCATAATCTTCATTCTCCAGGTACTGTGGTAAGCATATCTTGAGCCAATTGTGTTGCTCCTTTTGGTTTTGGAATACTGTGTTTTGCGTTTTGGGTTTTCCCCCAAGATCTAGTCGCCCAGGCTTAACAGCTTGTGCCCATACAGGAAGACAGGAAGGCTTCTCCAAAGCTCCTGTGCCTTTTCCAAGAACAACTAACTTGCTACATACCTGTACTAAGAAGATCTTCATCAGAACTGTTGCATTCCTACTGGCTTTGGCATTGCTTGTTTCCCTCTGCAACCTGAACTTCACTCTTTTCTAGTTAGGGAAAGATTGCCTAAACCCTACAGAGAATTGCTACAGTGTTGCGTACCTGTTAATGCTGGTTCTTTACATTCTTGACTTCTATAACAATAATGCTTAGGTGATTCAAATAGGCACTTTTACTTGCCTGACTGAAGTCGCTCTGTGTGTGAATAGAAGAGTATGTTGTAAATGGCTCACTTGCTTTATTTGTTCGTCTTATCCTTCTGTATGTTTGATGTTATTAGTTGATACAGTGATGTTATTAGTTGATACAGTAATCCTTTAGTTACTCATTGCCTTGTGTGTATATATAAAATAAATTACTATTTTTGATATGACTGTTTTTCTTTGGATCAATGTATGTTTTGATTTACAGCTCACATTCCTCCTCCTAAAATAAGCCTGGCTGCTCACTCTAGCAGCCTTCGGTTGTGCAGGCCTATATTAGAAGTAGGGGCACTGAAACCAATGGATACGTCTACTAGAGTGCAATCCAAATTGGACTTTAGAAAAACGTACCAGCCATGAAAAAGCAACTCAGGAATTCTTAAAGCAGAGATCTTCCTCCAGAGCATTCTAGAATTCCCTGGACTAATAGAGGACCAGATCTGATGAGACTATCAGCACTTGGGGCACACAAGGCGAGATTACCCAAAAGCACATGAGCACCTTTTGAGATGCACTGAGCTGCCTTTATAATGATATTAATTTGCATTTATATAGGACTACGAACCCTCCGGCATCTGAGCGCTGCTTATTATTACCCACGGTGTGTGGTGCTCATTTATCGACCACAGAAGGTTGAAAGGCTGAGTTTGGCCCTGCTGGGATTCAAACCTGCGCCGGCAGGCTTTGCACAGATGTAAAAGCGAGCGCTCTATTAGCTCTGCTATCATGAATCACAAATCACTTTTATAGATTGGGAACCCTTCTGCAAAGATACAGCTAAATCTACCACCAATTAATGAGTAGCTTACGCGTCATAGGATCTAGAGTGCAGGGCCTTACTAGATTGTCCTCCGTACACACACAATGACTGTAGACCCTAGACTGAACACTAGACGGCTGATGAAATATTTTCTCTTTGTCACAAAGTCTCTGGAAAGACTGGGCACAGAAAACCTGCTTTGTGGATTGTGCATTTTCCAACAATCTCATTGAGCAGAGAGACGCACTGCATGAAAGGAAATAATTGCCAAAACCTGCAAGGCAAAAGCATGTGCCTGATGGCACTGCATGCCACGTGCTGCAAGGGAGAGGGGCCCCACAATCCGTGAGCGAGTCCAGGAAGCAATTCTGCCATTTGCCAAAACATTCTGGGACCAATGTGCAGAGACCATGATGTTGAACCCCCAGAGGAGCTGGTAGGGGAGCGACAGGGTAAGTGCATGTAACACTCGTAGCCATAGTCCTGACCTTTCTAACCTCTCTTGGATTTTACCTAAAATTCCTTCTTCCTTACCTTACTTGGGTTTCTCTTAAACACCTCACAGCCTTCGCAAAAGAAATCCTCAACTTTTCGATTGAGCCCTATCCTTCTTTCCATGTTCCACATTCACCACTTTTTCTGATGCGTTGACTATCCTTCCACCTTGGAACCATGTCCTGCCATTTAAATTAAGCCATGCTCCTGATGTTACTTTCCTAGCACACCCTTATTTCAGGACTCCTCCAATTGCACCCTCGGATGACAAATCCTGTATAGCTGTGTAGTAGTGAAGCTCCTATCTCGCACCTCTCGTTTCTTCATAGCTCTCCACCCCCAAGGCCTCCTCTCACTGAATATCGGATCAATCCCCAAACCTAAAGCTGTCCAGAAGAGTAACAAACTTCCCTCCTTCCTTAAACTTGCACAATATCCCCTTGAAGGCTGTTCATGCCATTCTCTGTCCTCCATCCATTGGCTTATATCCCCAATCCCACCATGCGCCTGTGTCCACACGCTGCTTCCATAAACTCAGATGCTTTATAAAGTATTTCTTTTTTAGCTATTTCATAAATAAATGCAAATGCATATGGCAGGGTGCGATGGATCAGGAGAAGTGCAAGATATTTATTTTGGGCAGTGAACAGGGGATTCGGTGATATATCCGATCAGGGTAGGCATAGGTTCTCAGTTCAAAGAGGGTGACGAGCACTAGAAGCTGGTGGTGGTCGTGCCTTACTCGCAAGTATTCTGGCTACTTTTCTTGAACTTGCAGCCGGTCGGTAAAAACAAGGGGCCCGTACTCTAGGTGCCCAATGTGCAGTTCTGTTTTGTTTGGTTGGTGTTTCTACTCATTCAGCGCTAGTACATTTCATCATGTATGTTTTACTCTGTTGAGTATAATAAATAGGATCCACACAAAGCTCTTTAGTATTTCCTTGGTGATTTATTTCGATTTTTGTTCAAGTTTTGATAAGGTGGTGCCGACACATGTTTCGACCCTACGACAAGTCTTTATCAAGGCTACCATGTATAACAATTCAATCATTGTTTTTCGAAAAGTACACCAGTATTTGTGACTTGTATAGTGTGATAAGTGAATCGGTGCATGGAGTGAGTGGCATTTGTGGTTGAGTTATATATTCCATTTATCCAATGCATTTTGATTGAGATTGATACCCAATTGCGGGTTGTAAGACAGAGACTAAATATAATTGCATTTGTACAGCATTATTAGAACAAAGAATATTCATAAGGGTATTCATCAAACCGCATCGTCATTAGTATTTTCATATTGGTTAATCGCGAAACATTTATAGTGACACATGCATTCATGCATCATTAGATTATTTCCATGAGTTGGAGAGAGTGGGCACAAGGGAAGCAAGCATACAGAGCCCCTCGTTTATGGAACCCAAGGCAATCCGAACAACTAATTGGCTTTCTAAACAAATAAAACCAGGGTTCCACAAATGTGGTACCTGCTCAATATGCTCACATGCACGTCCTACCAATTGTGTACATTTTGGATCAATGCATGAGAAGAACATTGAACAGTTTATTAACTGCAGATCTAAATTTGTTGTCTATGTAATCATATGTATATGTGGCCTAAAATACATTGGAAGCACCATACGGGAAGTACGGACAAGAATCGGAGAGCATCTGAACTCCTTGAGAACACCAGAACCAAAATACTCTCTACCGATCCATTGGCAGGAAAGACATCAAATGGATAACCAAAAAGGGATACAATTTGTCGGATTGGAGAACATCTCAACAGACGCCAAAGGAAGCAACAGGGCACTAAAACTTTGCCCAAAATGAAGCAAGACTAATCTGCAGAACAAGGGATACAGAATTCGGCTTAAACACCGAACACAAGTTTAATGTATTCTTATGATACACAAAACACCTGTATACACTTAGTCATCATGTCTACAGTTACTATGTACATACACTATGTGAAGAATCCACTACTCTGCCAACTGACTCAAATCCAATAGCTTAGGAACCACAGGCATTCATGGTCTCACAACTCCCTACAACTCGATCCACCTCTTGCCCCTGGCAACCCACTCCAACACCTTGCTGAATGGCTGCCTATAATGGGAACTCTGGCATTATTACGCCACACCCCTATTCAGGTCCGTTGTCACGTGGTACAACCCACCAATCGGCATCCATGTGACAAACATGGGTCGATGACGGGACGCCCCCCCAATCCATGAGCTCCTATTATTAACCAGACCACTGGCTGAGCTCACTTGTACACACCAACACGGAGCTGAGCAGTACTGCGAGCGCAAGCTTATCAGCAACCCATTGAAGGTTAGCAACGAGCACAAGAACCCTTACCCAAGGGTCAGTTCATGACTCCTAGAGTCACACATGGACCCCTCTGCTACTCACACGTGTAGCCACTAATCGAGGGGTCCCAGGCCATCCGCGCCCTTAACTATAATCACTTTCCCTAGCGACACGCACCGCCTTTCTCAGTGTCAATCTCGTTGAACCACTCCCATACCCCTCCGCTACACACTTGTAGCGGTTAATTAGAGGGGTCACAGGGCATCGACGCCCAGCACTTATTTTCGCCCAACTACTTTGATCACTTTCCCTAGCGACACGCACCGCCTTTCTCAGTGTCAATCTCGTTGAACCACTCCC
This sequence comes from Ambystoma mexicanum, assembly GCF_040938575.1. Taxonomy (NCBI): domain Eukaryota; kingdom Metazoa; phylum Chordata; class Amphibia; order Caudata; family Ambystomatidae; genus Ambystoma; species Ambystoma mexicanum. Next base: position 455,295,448 of record NC_090927.1, read on the forward strand.
ATACCCCTCCGCTACACACTTGTAGCGGTTAATTAGAGGGGTCACAGGGCATCGACGCCCAGCACTTATTTTCGCCCAACTACTTTGATCACTTTCCCTAGCGACACGCACCCCACCTCTCAGTATTAACCCCACCCAACCACTTCCATACCCCTAAGACCCTACGGACCCCTCTGCTACACACTAGTATCGCATAAATAGAGAGGTCACATGGCATCCGTGCCTTTTTATATTTTTTCCACATTCCAGGCGTCAAACGGGTCATCAAGAAAGCTACAGTTTTTAACTACTTAGGTTGCCATAATACCAATTGCACATTAACACGCCCTGAGATATACAGATTAACGGGCAGCACGACGACTGGCTAATCCGATTCAAGTATTATACAACTGTACTCACCACTCTGATTCCAACCCAAACTCTGCTCCCCCTGGACGAATCCTCACCAAACTTTCCAATAAAAGTATATGGGCTACTCTGATTTTTTTTCGCAAGGTTTGGTGATGTTTGGTCCGGGGAGGGAGGGGGGAGTTATAGAGGGGGGTCCCAAAACATATTTTTTTCCCATATACTGAATGGGGGAAAAACTTTGCGCACGCCTACAGCCCAAACCGCTGGACGGATTTTCACCAAATTTGCGGCAGGGACAAGGGCTTGGTCCCGAAAGCGTGCTTTTGTAAATTTGGTGACAATCCATCCAGTAGTTGCCTTTAAAACGACCAAAAAGTATGTCTAAAAAAATGAGTGATATCTATGTCCGCTCCGCGGTCACACTTCCCTGTTCGCTCCGCGGACAAGATACCGATTGGCGAAGGGGCTGGCGTTATGTCCGCCGATTAGCTGCAGTGAGCCATGATGTGCGTCAGATTGTTTGGATGCGCCCGATGTCTTGGATCCGCCGACAGCGCGGCGGCGACCAGAGGCAAAATGCTATTTCGTAAACTGTTTTGGAGTGTCAGAGTGCTTGGGGAGCTTCAGAGAGTAAGAGATGGGTGAAATACTGTATTTGTTTAGGCGGCAGGTGCTAATGATGTATTCCCTATGCCCGCCCTGTCCGGGATGTTTGTAAGTACTGAAAATGAGGGGTCTCATAAGGATAGTACTTCTGTCCGTGCTGTGCACAGGCAACTTGTAACTGTTCTAAGGACAGGCGTGGTGTTAGCGAATACTAAAATTGAGTACATGCCGTAGTGAAAATTCTTCTTTGTATGCGTGTGCTCCTGATTTATACGCCGCCATGGGTGTGATATGCTGTGGTGGTTGCGGCCAGGGCCTAGAGTCTTGGGTACATGGCTGTAGGCTGCAGGCTCTAGGCCGTAGGCCATACTCCCAAGACTCTAGGCCCTGGCCACAACCACTGCAGCATATCACAGCAATGGCTACACCCGTAGTATCAAACATCAATCAGCTGGTTGTGGGGAGGGCCTAGAGTCTTGGGTGCAAGTCTTGGGTGCAAGAACAAAGTTATACGTAGTGAAGGTACAAGCCACAATGGGTGTGATATGCTGTGGTGGTTGTGGCCAGGACCTAGAGTTTTGGGTGCATGGATGCTTACTTTGGACACTTTTATTTTCATTTGCTCCAGTTCTGTGTTCCTTTCTACAGACTTGCTTTTTGGTAGGCATTCTTTGGGGTCTGTTTGAAAAAAAAGAACGCATGGTTTGGTCTGTTTTACAATGTATGTGTGCTGTGTGCATGCGTGTATGAGTTTGATGGGAAAGCTGTTTGTGGTGGTGTGTGAATGTGCATTGGGCAGTTAAAATGAGTTGGGAAGGCTATTTTTCTGTTTGTAGTTTACTACACTGTGCTTCAGATGAGAGTAGAAAGTGAGCTAGTGGCGAGGAGAGGCATTAATAGTAAATGTATTGGTAAAAAATGAAAACAGCTATTTGTTTTGTAGTACTAACATTCTAAGGCTTCTGTATGTTATTTGTGTTCCAAAAACACAGGGATTTTTGTGCCATTCTGCCTGTTATTCTTTGTTTAATAAATGGGGATTTGTGGGCAGAATGGTTCAGAAATCAATGTTTTTTTTGGTGCTCAAATTACATAAATAACCCACACAGCCTCTTTGAGGAACAATAAGAATATAAAGGTAGTACTGTACTTACTTCTTTTTGTGGAATGACCAGGTTTCTTCGGATATGTTGTTTGCAGTGTAGATGCTGTTGATTTTCAGGAGAGTAGTCTTCACTGCAATTGTAAAAGGAAGACGTTAGTAACTTTGTGTGTTTAAAGCAGTGATGATAATGTACACGTTCATTTTGCATCTTTCATCAGAGTATTCTCATTTTATATCTGAACACAGTGCATGTGTGCATTTCATTTCACTATGTGCAGCCTTTATATGTTATTTGCAGTATGTTAGTTGAACCTGCTTCGCAAATGAGTACAACTTTCAGTTGATGAAATTCCCTTGTTGTTTTTAAGCTGTGTTGTCCATAGCAGAGAGGTTTGGAAGCGATAGGTCATTATAGTAGAATGCGAAAAATCGGGAGCACCTCAGAGGGAGATGTCAACACAGCAATCAGGAACGTTTATTTTTCTCATACGATCGCATTGGAAGTAGCATTCATTTAGCCGGAAGACAGTAAAAAAAAAGTGACATTTTCTAATGGAAAATCGAGTTTCGCACATAAATCGTGAGGGTTGGTACGTCTGTATAGGTTATGCGGAAGAAAGTAAGAAGTGTGGTTTCTCAATGAAAATTCAGAGGTATTGGCTATGCAGATTTAGTGGCATTCATTTGTTTAAATGGAATCTTACGAGTTGCACATGTTCTCTGAATAAAATATGCATACCTGTACTTTGTACTCATGCATGTGTGTATGCATGGAGCTGTAAGTAGAAATCCGTAAAACTTGCACAGTAGTTTTTGAAGTAGGTGCTTTGCAATGATATACAACTTGCATTCAGAGTGATCAACAGTACATTTGAAGTACGGAACTCTGATGACGGAGTTAGATGTAGAGGTCTTGAATGTGATTGGTGGATGGTTGTGTGACTGCTTAGCTGTGTCCAATGAAGGAATGGATTCGCGAGTGATGTGGAAAGGGTAGAGGGACTGGCTAAGAGTTACGTGCCGCATAGAGACCGTGCTTGTCCGCGGGTAGGGCATGCCACATACAGCGTTCTACAGCAAATACAGCATGGAAAGGGGACTGTAGGCATCAGCCAATCAGATCTTCACATTGTTCATTTGAGTCGAAAGACAATGTGTGTAGTGAAGATGGCAGAGGTGGAGACAGTCAGGGTGTTGGTGCTCGGAGATATTTTTGTCCATGGTTTATAGCACTATTCCAAAAGTGGGCATGTGGCAAACAATTTCGATGTCAGAGGAGTGGAGGTGGTGTGGAGCGCTGCGACTGATTGCAATGTAGCAACACTTCTCCAAGTTTGTAGAGATATGCATAGGATGACTAGTCGCCCATGTGGTAGTTTTGCACTATGGTGCTTGCCATTTGGGCTACGTGAGTTCACTTTGTTGGAAGATTTGGAACAGTTGGTGCAAGCAGTCATTAACATCTTTACAACTGCGAAAGTAATTTTTTCTGGCTTACTCCCTAGAACAAAATGGGACAACAGTTCTGTTTTTTGTCCTGATCAAATTATTGGGAGGTGTACCATCAATCGCGGCATGCGTGCTTTCATGTTACTTTCCAGTAATGCGGCTTATTTTGAAGCAGATGGTGTTTCTTTATCTTTTTTGGGAAATGCCATGTTCTTTTGGAATGTAAGCCTTGCTTTGGAGAAGGTTCTGTGATGCTTGTAGGTGTAAAGTAAGAAGAAAATAAATCAACAAAATAACAGGTGTCTGTCAGGCATCTGCCAAAAAAACAAAAAAAAACGGCTCTTTTCAGAGCCCACCTTAAAGGGGAAAAGGGTAATACTATTTAAATGTAAAGTCGTCACGCTCAGATCTCCTATGTGTCCTCCGCGGACATGGCGGTAGTCTGCAGGTAGCGCGTATTACCAACGGGGATTCTGGGGTGGAGACGCATAGAAATGAGAATGAGCGAAGGTAGGGATTGGTCATTAAAGTTCAGTGGGTGTGTTCTGAACGGAGAGATTTAGTGCGAACGTCTTTTTCCTGAGAGGAGACCAGACAGCTATGGCTCTGTGTGCTCGAAAACAGATTATCTGGATTTTGGGAGACTCATGGATACATTGGTTAAAGGTGCATGCAGAACGCTGCGGTATATCTGCAGATCTTGGATTTCCTCATGTGGAAGTGCACTGGCATGCAGTGTGTGGAATGAAGTGGCTGGTCTTGGTACCTCTCTGTGCTACTTTACAGACAGACCGTCATCCTGATATAATTATCATTCATTGTGGAGGAAACAGTTTAGGGCATGTCTCTGGAATTTCTTTTGCAATGAAGGAAGGACTTGCGAAGGTCATGGACATGTTTCCAAATTGCCAAGTCGTTTTTTCCAGTATTGCACAAATACAAATGTGGCTGCGTTCTTCTTCATTTGGTCCACAAATGGAGAAAGCGAGGCGCAATGTCAATAAGGCTGTTTGTGCCTTTCTAAGAGATGTTGGCATGTCCTCTTTCCACAATGAAAACATTTTGTTTCGCAGCACTTTCATTTTTCGCAGCGATGGAGTCCATCTTACATATGCTGGCAATCAGATTTTTCTTCGAAATGTACAAAATGCATTGCAACCTTTTTTGCATTCATAGTCACCTATTTTGCATTACATTTTTTCGAATCCACAGTTTTTCAAACGCACAAAACACCACCAAAAGGCTCTTTTCAGAGCCACCACTTACTCCCAGCGAAAAGTGCATTGTTTTTGCTACGCTTGCACCCTCCATTTTTGTGCGTCCTACGACTGTCTGCAGACTTTTTGAAAAATGCGCAGGGGCCTACACCGGTCACTTGATAGTTCTATTGTTAAACTGAGAAAGGCGGCTCTGAAAAGAGCCTTTTTAAAATTTTGGTTGTTTTTCATTTTTTTATTTTTTTACACACGACACACTTGGAGAGCAGGGTAAGGAAAGGACACCAACCACAGGGATAAGAAATGGCAGGTGGAGAGAGAAAGATGTAGGGTGGGCCTTACTTAGGTAGGGGGCAGTTCTTCTGGTGCTCCGTGACCGTAGTCTCAAAAGCACTTCGAAGACTCTCCCTCCTGCAGAGTACTGCGTCACAGTACATACACAATATTGTGACCCTCGAAAGGCAAGGGTCAACAGCATCGCAAATGGCCTGTGAAGCAGCTGCAGGGATGCGCTCTCCCACAGGAGTGTCTCTTGTGGTGAGAGGATCGGACACGGAGGATGCTGCGGAGGAACTCGACCTACTACGTTCTTCACATGGTACTACCTTGCGAATGTCCGCACTGTGGAACGAAGTTAGGTGTCGCTTCATGGTTGTCGTACCAAAGCTGTACGCACCAGGTCTCCCGCGACTCAGCACCAACTTGCACTGGTTACACATGACCTGGTTTGCACGTGCTTTTGGTACGTTTTCAAAAACGGTAAACAACCGCCACACCAACGACTCCCGCCGAGTGCTTGTAGTACGGTGTTCCTCCACCTCATTCTCTTCTTCCTCTTCTTCCTCGCTCTCTACATCCTCACACGTATTTCCCTCTGGGTGGAGGGTTTGGGGGTGGTGCTGAGGCTGATGAAGCAACAGCAGCCATGGATGCCATTAGGGCTGGTCAGATAATCTTCGCTACAGCAGTAAAGGCAGCAAAACTCAATCTGCTATAGCCAGAAGTACAATGAAGATGAGCTCAGGGGTGTGGCCTTTTATAGGGGTGGAGGGGTGCGCCTCGTGACCATATCGATCACTCAAAGCGTTGAAAAAATTCTAAACAATACGTTGAAAGCTAGGGCCATTGTATGGGACATGTGAAATGGTGATTTTGTACTGTAAAATAATTTCCCATGTCTGGATAATTTCTTTTGAAATGTTGCGGAAGCGGACAAACTACGCAAATAGTCCACACGCTCAGCGTGGGTGCGGTCACATGATAACGTTGTGAACACATCCGCAAAGGAAATGGGTGCCCGCTGTACACTAAATGCACAGTAACGGTCATGCGCTTGCGCGTGGGTGTTCTACAGACAGTGTTTGGGTCCTGAAACTAATTAAGAGTGCGACAAAAGTGAGATGGACAGTTACGGACAGGCGCGATGTTCGCAAGACTTACGGTTGTGATGCGCGTGTGCGTGGATGTTCTGCTGACTGTACGGCCAGGTACAGTGTCCTTAGGACACCTCCATTTTGTTTGACTATGGACATGCCGGCCACCGTGCCTGTTCTACGGAGAGTTCCATCTTGGCTGCGGACAGTACGGACAGGTATAGTGCCCTTAGGACACTCCCATTTTGTTCATTTACAGACATCCCGAACACCTGGTGTGTTCTAAGAACAGTTTTATCTTGGTTGTGAACAATACGGAGAGGTATAATGTCCTTAGGACGCCCCCAATTTGTTGATTTACGGACAACTTGGACAGCTGGTGTGTTCTAAGATCTGTTCCATCTTGGTTGCAAATGGTACGGGTAGGTATGTTGCCCTTAGAACATCCATATTATATTGATTACGGCCAGCCCGAACAGGCACGCTGCCCGCAGACATTTTAACTCCTTTTTAAAAAAATAGTTTTGTTCTAAACCATTCCACTACAACCAACATCAATTTTTTTATAATAAACCAACATACATCAATCAATCAAGAGAGAGAGGGGGAAGCAGACACTGAAACGAGTATAGGGGAATTAGGGTTTACCACAGGCTGGTTGTGAGGGGATGAAGGGATGGACGTTTTGTCAAAACGTTTGACTTTCTTGAGGGTTTGGGGATGGTTCACTAGGAAATGGAGAAGGGGGACAGGTGCAGGTGGGACAGTGAAATCTTCTTTTTCCTTTCACGTATTCCTCCACAAATTGCCTTAACCTGTTAAAATTCTGATTTAGTATGCCCATTTTCTCTTCTATCTGTTTCAGGCTGTCTTGCTCTGTGTCCTTTGGTGGACTTTCTTCTTTTTTTACTTGGTCTGTTAAAAATAAATATATATATATGTTAAGTACCCATAAAGTACTGACTATTAATTTGCTAATGCAGAGCAGTGTGTACCGTTATTATCGCTATCTTCTGAAATTTCACCATGCAGAAAATTCTCCTGCAGCCACTCCAAAGTACTGCACATTTCGGTGTCAAAACAACAGAAATACATTATTTGTTCTGCACCTCATACAAAAAGTACACATACATATAAGAAAAATGAAGTTCACTTACTATTTTCTTGTAATTTGCCATTGTTGTGCTGTGTGTGTCTACTGTCGCTCCTGGCTGCACAGTTTCTGTGAGGTAACTACGTTGGAGGCATAGCTTTTTCTGTTATGGTATAATCCATTTCATTCTACATGGCAATTAAATGCATGGGTAATGTGTGAGACGTGTAGGTTCCATTGGTTACTTATTAGTACTTATAATGTGTTTATGTGCTTATTTTTAAACGTGTGCATTTTTCATATGGCACAATAGTTCAATTTCAGATACCCCCTGACTGTTTGGGTAGTGTTCATCTCGTCCGTGCCCATCCGCAGACAGGCGCTCTGTCCGCGCCTTTCAAATATCATTAGCGAGCGGGTTCCGTATGTTCTATGTTACATGTATATAAAGTAAGGGAATTGCAGTACATATCTCCCGATTTCACATGATGAAAGTGTATACTCAGTAAAAAAACTTTGTTAACGGATGTTATGATTAAGTTGCCCTACTAAAAAACTATGAAATTCAGTAAAAATAACTTTGTTAAAGGGACATTATGGTTAGGTTGCCCTACTAAAAACCTGTGCAATTCTGTAAAAAAAAAACTTTGTTAAAGGGACGTTATGGTTAAGTTGCCCTACTAAAAACCTGTGAAATTCACACAAAAAAACTTTATAAACGTGACATGGTTCAAAGTAAAACAGAAAACCCCCTGAAATTTGCCGGTTATGGTAAGCTAAGCACCCATAACTCGCGCCACCACCGTGCCCTGCTAACACGAACACCCAGGACATCAATGATGACATAACACATATCATTGATGACATCACTGATGACATCACATGTCTAGCCCCTTCTTTTTGTTCACGGCCATATCTAGGCCGGGTGGGTTTATTTACTGACAGTCAGAAACTTAACTTTCGAAAGGTATTATATTTATAGATATTGCTATTCTGACATGTTCTTACACTACTTTCATTAGAAGTTAATTGCCTCTTATGATGTACATATATAGGGGAAGAAGCAGGTCTGAAACACAGCAATCATTTTTGTGCATGCATAAAATGATGTACATTATACACAGTTGCTAATGAAACTGCCTCTTGTTTGCTTACTTTACTCTCTATATATAAACCCCATATTTGTATACATTGTAGTCTATTTATGTTTTGCGTGTATTAGTAGAAATATGTAGTAAGTGATGCAATATTAGCTACTTAGTACATGTTTCAAAGTACGGAAAAATCTAATACAGAAGCATTCCCCGTTTTATGATATAACTTTGGAAAATTACAAATATAGCACCTCTGTGATGTATCCTGCAGCCAATACGTACATTTCTGTATGAGTAGGTTCCTGTAGTAAAAAGAACAGTGCAAAAGAATGTACATTGCGTAATGAAGTATGTAGTTTATCACACATATCCCGACAATCACTGATACTTTTTTGCCAACATTACATTCAGAACCCCTTGTATGAAAAGTAAATGCACATGTGATGTCATCAGTGATGTCATCAATATTTGTGATGTCATTGATGTCCTAGGTGTTCGTGTTAGCAGGGCACGGTGTTGGCGCGAGTTATGGGTGCGTAGCTTACCATAACTGGCGAATTTCAGGGGTTTTTCTTTTACTTCGAACCATAATGTCACATTTATAAAGTTATTTATTTATTTTTTTTAATTTATTTTTTTAGTGAATTGCCCAGGTTTTTAGTAGGGCAACTTAACCATAACGTCCCTTTAACAAAGTTTTTTTTTTTTACTGAATATATATATATATATATATATATATATATCTCCAATCCAGGTGAGATCTGGAACCATTATCTATGCTAGTGACAATTTTTCACTTTAGTAGTTATGGTAACAAGTTGCTAATTTAGTAACTAACACCTACTCTACATCTTTTTCTTCCCCTCTTTCTTCCCTTGTACCGACTCTCTCCAACTCCTGGAAATAATCTAATGATGCATGAATGCATGTGTCACTTTAAATGTTACACGATTAACCAATATGAAAATACTAATGACGATGTGGTTTGATGAATAACCTTATGAATGTTCTTTGTTCTAATAATGCCTGTACAAATGCAATTATATTTAATCTCTTCTATCAATCTCAATCAAAATGTATTGGATACATGGATTATATAACCCCACCACAAATGGCACTCACTTCACGCACTGATTCACTTATCACACTATACATGTCACAAATACTGGTGTACTTTTCGAAAAACCATGATTGAATTGTTAACCACGGTAGCCTTGATAAAGACCCCTCGTAGGGTCGAAACACGTGTCGGCACCACCTTCGCAAAACTTGAAAAAATCAAAATAAATCACCATGGAAATACTAAAGAGCTTTATGTGGATCCTATTTATTATACTCAACAGAGTAAACGGAATGAAACATATATGATGAAATGTACTAGCGCTGAATGAGTAGAAACACCAACCAGACCAAACAAATAGGCATAGGTTATGTTGTGAAAGCAGGATAGTGGGGAGAGGGTTTGGTGTAGGTGCTCTGAGTGCCAAGTGGTTTAGGGGTAAGCCTTAGGAATTGGGCTTTTTGTAACACAAGCATTTATCTTTACCTGCGAGGCATATGAAACAGGACAGCATAACTTAAATTCAACATTGGGATGCTCAGCAAGTGACAAGGTCACTCTTCTGGTCTGAAAAATAAACTACATTTTAGAACCAACTAGCATTGGAATCAAAAGGGGTTGGAAGGTGTTGAAAGAGGGGCAGGTATATAGTCTCCTTGTCAAATTATTTTGGTTAACAAAAGACTTAATGTGTCTCCTCTTGACCCGATTGTATGAGCAAATAACTTTATCTCGTTGTACTTAGTTCCCCTTTGTGAAAAAATGGGGAGCCCTTAGGAATTTGCCACCTGTCAGTATTGTATGCTGCACGAAGAAAGATTATATTTCAGTTTAATTTGTTTGAGTGACAGAAAAAACTGCATACATTAGGATTAAAGTCATGGTATTTAATCACTTTATCATAAACATGCTTTTTATCCTCTTTCCTTTCAGTGGCTCTCTGATAGGAAGAAAAGAGCGTTGCAAAAGAAAGATGTGGGTGAGTTTAATTTGATTGTTTTCTAAGTTGTGAAAGGGCACCTATGCAACTGCGTGCCTTGTACAGGGCCTTTAGACTTTATCCTCAATTCACCCGGCAGTCATTCAGGTTCATAGTGTGTTCCTACTGAGGTGCTTTTTAATGTATTTTCGGAGTTGTTAAATGTAAGAAATTCTTTTAACTCAAAATGCCAGTCAGGGTTGTTCATTGCACAACTGCACTTCATATTTGTTTAGAGAAAGCCAATTGCTACGTGCTTTATTATAATGCTTTAAGAATACAATATTTCTGCACAGATTGTAATTTAACCCTCTGCCGTGAGTAGTTAAAGTATTCTGCATCAGTGCAATTTATTCAGCAATATGATTCTATTAGGCCTAACCACAGTTTCTCAGAGTGACGCATGTAAAAGGACGACATGCGTTGCGCATACTTTTTGACATGATGTGCTTATTCAGACTTTTTCACCAGCTCCTATGCCTTGGAAAGCTCATTTTATGATTCAGTACATGATATCCTCCTTCCTGCAGGATCTTAGCCGCACCATTATGGCATAAAAATCACAAATTAGGCCATGGAATAAGTTGAATTGCAATACTCTGGCAAAATCTCTTAATCCGCATGTTCCTCCTCTTAATATGGAGAGCGTTGACGCTGCCAATGATTGGTATTGTGGCTGGATTAATTCAGCTCTCAATAAGGTTTGCCCTCTAATCCAAAAAGCTATAAAAATACAAAAGGGACTAGCCTTGGTTCTCTCCAGGTTTGGTAACAATGAAATCTCTGCCACCGTTTACATTGCAAATGGAGGAAGAGCCACCCCATGGAAGCCTAAACTGCTTCATGTTCAATTTAGAGTTTACAAAGCTGCCGTTATACTGGCGAAAACCCAATACTTTGAGATGAGCCACAGAGCCGCCAATATTCACAAAGAGAAAATTAAAATTGTGAGTGATTGAATTTGTTCACCAGGTCCTCAGAGTCCTTGGCATCAGTAGAATTTTGTGAAGAACACTCGTGCTTTTTCTGTGATATTTCTATAATTCGTGAAGTATTTGGAGAATCTTGACAAAATGATTTGTCAGATGTTTCTTTTCAGACTTGTACTGAAATTGTTACACCCGCTTGGACTAGAGGGTTTCAGAAAGATTCTCCCATGGCTCAAATCATGTTTTCCCCCTGTTCCCAGTTGTTGTAGGGTAGCATAGGGAATTGGTACTACTGTTGCCCCCTCTAAGTGCAGCTTGTTGAATCAACCATCACTGCATAGATTTTTCCTCCAGCATTCAAGAAGGCTGTTCGACCCCTATTAAAGAAACTTATTTTAGACCCCTTATTCCATTCTATTGATGCTATTTCTTGCCATAAGTTTGGAAAATGCATGCCAACTCTCTGACTTTGTGGATAACAAATGCTCTTGATGAGCAATGGGCTGTATTTAGACCGGTTTGAGGCACTCAGTCTACATTGGTATTGGTATTTTGATTGGTTTTGGATGACCGCAGTGACCTCAGGCAGGTTTTTGATGACAGTCCACTGCTGCTATTAGATCTATCTGCAGTGTTGGACTATCTGTGGCTCATTCTATACTACCACAGCGACCAACAATTATCAGGATACATGGCTGTGCTTTAAAATGGCTTTCTTCCTGATTGCTAACAAGCAGTGTCTTTGGTCTCTTACCCCTCAGCTTTTCACCAAGTAAACCCCCTTTCTTCCCCTCAATCAGGACTTCCTCCATGGGTTCTCCCCTGCTCCTTCTTCTGAAGCCAGAAACCTTGTAGCCATCTTCGACCTCTCACTCTCACTCTCTCTGGACATTGCCAAGAATTCTCACTTTCAGCTATTACTTCTCAAAGAAATTCTAGAGGCTCAATGTTACCCGAGCCCTGGTTCTCTCTAGGCTTGACTATTGCAATAGCCTCCTCCTGAATATACCTTCTTCCACTCTGTGACCTCTCCAGATAATCCGGAATAGGGCAGCAAGACTTATCCTTGCCCTTAAGCCCAGGGATCGCATCTCTCCTGCCCTAAAAAGTCTTTACTGGGTCCCGGTTCCTGCACGGATTAAATTCAAATCCCTCTGCATCATCCTTGAGGCTCTCTGGGCCCGGGGACCTCACTATCTTCAACTTTATCTCACCTAATACTCCCCCTCCAGATCTCCACGTTCCTCTGGTGTCCACTCTGTCTGTAAAGCGCTTTACTAAACGGAGGACAAGAGGTCGATCGCTATCTTCCGCTGGCTCCCTACTATGGAACAGCCTCCCCCTCACTCTGTGCCTTGAGCAGGTCTTCCTTAAATTCCGGAAGCTCCTCAACACTTTCCTCTTTACCTCCTCCTTCCCATCTTCTCTCCTCTGCTAATCTCACAGTTGCTGTGATTAGTGTTCTGGGCCCTTATGCATCCTCGGGCCCCAGACCTCCCACACCCAATCGCACCAGCTTATGTTTACTCTCAGCACTTGCCCTGGCACTCCCTCCGCTTGGGAGGCTCGCACTAACACCCAACATGGCTCCAGGCCATGTAGCACTTACCTCACCAAGCACTTCGTCTGTTGCTCACTCACGAGTATGGACACTCCAGCACCTATCCCCTCTGCCCTTTTCCTTTCTGCACTTGCACGTTCTGAATACTCACAGGGCATAGTAGGTTCGTCCTTTTTCCTTTCCCCTCCTCTGTGTATTCAATATGTATCATTCCCTTATTCCCTCCCTTGCCCTTTGGGCGTTGTGAAACAGTATGTACTTGCTGTATAAGGGCCTAACAAGCAAACAATAAATAATTAAACAAACTGTGAGGACCCTTGGGACTCTGCACTTTACCTGGTTGTTAAACATTTTTGTGAATCCATTGGCCAAATTAATTCAGTATCTTGGCGTTGTGTTAAACACAAATCGCAGTAATATCCAGATGATTCTCCCATTGGACATCAGATGGTTGCAACTTCAGAATGTTTCAAGATAAATATCTGTTTGAGGTTACATTGGCTGAAGTCAAATGCAGACCAAGCAAAGCCGAGGTAGCCAGGATTAACTTAAACCTGTAGGTCCCTCAGATGTGTCCTGGGTCTACGGGTACTTGTCCAGAGCCTTCAAGTACGGTGAGAAATCTTGGCTTTCTTTTTGATTTCTTTCCTTGAATTCCCAAATTGCAGCAGCCATTTTTTCTGCTTACAGCTTCGATTTCTAAAAAAAGTTGATGCCCCTGCCATAGTGGCTTCCTGTTTTGCTTATGGACATTTTTTTGTACCTTGGATTCTCAGCATTTCGACTGCATCACCTAAGGCAATACAAAATGTAGCAGCAATAATGATTTGTGAGTTGGGTAAAAGGGAGCATGTCCCCTCTTTTCTTTGTCAACTCTAGTGGCTTTCTGTAGCAGGACTAATTGAGCTCAAGAGATTTTGTTTGATACACAAAGTTTGGTATGGCCATTGCATCGCATCTGGATTCGTTTTCACTTAATTTGAAGCAGCTCTTTTCTGTGGTGGCACCCTGGCCCTTGCACCTTAGATCTGGTCCAGGACGAAGTGCCTTTAGACAAACGCGTTTGTTCTCTTTGCTACCTTTGTTCTAACGAGTCTACTTTACTAGCGCATTGAAAACTTCGAATGTGTGTGCACTTTAAAAATGCCCATGAACAGTGAGCATCAGGTTGTCTAAAAATCGTTGCTAGTGTCAAAATGTATATTGGCTTTCCATATGTTGCCAAAACGTCTTGGTGCTTATTTTAATCTCTGCTCCTCAAAAAGGTTTTGTTAGTAGGGAATTGAAAACCTACATGGAAAAATGCACCATTGTAATTAAACGCCCAAAAATATAGAACACAACGTTTTTTGGTGTAAAGCATAGAATGTTGCGTTGTCATGTTATAGTGCAGAAAAGTGTAGGAACAATACTCGTTTATGGTGTTTTCACTATGTGGTTTGTTCCAAGGGCTCTCTTCACAAGTGCAGTTTAACATGAGATAGATCCAGGTCTGGCGCCACCATACACCTTCACAGTTGGACGTTTGTAATTTGACAGCGGCACTCCTTGGAAGACGTTTCCTCTCCCTTTATTAGGAAGTAGTTGTAAAAATGCTTGCTCTTATAGTGATTCGAATGGAAGGCCTCATAAAAGTGACCTTCCAGAAATATTTATTTGACCATTTCTACAGATACATATATTTCTGTCTGGTTTTCAGTGACCAAGGGCCTGCTTTTGAAAGATGTGTACAGATAGATATGGGAGATGGCCGTGAACATCTCAAATTTGCGTCTACTCCTTAATACCAGATTCACAAACCCTAAACTGAAGCAAATCTGGAGATGCCCAGAGCATCTCTAAAATGCCCATCAGCAAATATGCTTGAATCATATTTGCATGTATGCAGCACAACATTGTTCCTCGCAATTGCAGGTTTGCCCCAGTTTTCAGCTTTCTCAGTCTGGTAAAAAGTAGCAGCAGGTGCAGATCTGAGATGCTCGCTAACCTCTCCCGATTTACTAAAGTGCACATCTCTGTGAACCAAGCCCTAATGTACTAACTTAACCCTGGTAAATGTCCCTGGAAAGGTCCTGAATGTCCCTATAGTGGGAGTGTGCTTACCCTAGTTGACAGTGGTGGGCTGCCTCTCTAGGTGAACAGATGGAGAGAAAGCTGTGCATATATAATCTATCTTCCTTTTGGGAAAGCTATGTCTTTTAACTGTTTAAAATGTGGTGTGGAACTGTGTCTGTAAATTCTTTACTCTGGACCATGCACCCACTTGTCCAAATCCTTTTGTTCCGTGAAACGGACAGAATACAAATGCTTCTTACTATGGGATGCTTCTATGTCTATTAGTTGACGTTTATTGCCATTTTATGCTCGGGTTAAAGACCATTCGCACCTTGATGGGGGGAGCTAACCAATCAGGTGGCTAGGAACGTGGTCTTAAACCCGTGATCTCAGCCTGCTTTCCAAGCCGCCTGTCGGGCCGTTCCCACCACCCCCCGCCCGACCCACCCTCTGGCCCCTTCTTTTTAAAAATGTTTTATCATTCCCTCCCCACTCACCTCATTGCCGCCGCCGGTCCTTCCCCTCAGCCCCCGAAGGCCGCCCTTTCCATGGTGGCTATCTTTGACTAGTATATTGGGGCGTCCCATTCATGTAACGAAAATACTTGTAACTAGCCCCATGCCAGCCTTTGGGACTGGTGCTAACGGCATTAACCAACCGTTCCTAGGGCTGGAATGGGTGATAACTCCTCAGTTCCCTCGTTATAGGCCCTCGCTACTCTCTGGCCCATAACTCGGGCTGCCGGGCCATTACCATCCATTCCAGCCCTTGGAACGGTGCTTAACACCACAGTGTTGACAGTACGAGTTTTAAGTGCTATAACGAAAACTGTTTTTGCCCGACAGGCCTATTTAGTGTTTTTGATAACTTAACCTTGAGCATGTCTCTTTTTGCGATTTAGTTATGAAAATTGCCATTGTTGCTCCTGGCAAAAGAAGTACAAATTAAAATATGTTTTGGAATGAACTTCATTGCTTTGCCCTGAGTATGTAAGGGGTATCCATTCTCCCGGTTAGTATGCTAATGTCCCTGTCATTCCTAGAACCATAGAGTGCCATAGATTGTTATTTTAAAAATTTATATTTTTATTTTATTATCCAACAAACGCTGTAACCAATATAGTGCCGTTTTACATGACAGTAAGTCACTGAAGCATTAGAGCTAGTATATTGAAAACAGGTTAACAAAGAGAAAACTATAGCAAACCATCCATCAGTAGATATATTTACCAAGCTAATTAGCCTTTTTGCCAGCTCTGGCATATTTAGGTCAATTGAAAAATCTCCTAGCCACTCTTTTATAATGTCTACTTCCTTCTTGGACTATAAACATTTTATGCAACCCAGAATTGCACCTTTCGACATGTAGATATATGCACCAGATTGGATCTACTTTGGTGGACTACACTAACAGACCGATCACATCTGAATAATAATGAGTACAATGTTTCCTGAACTCTCAGGGCAGACCTTTTTTGAAAATTTCAAGAAGGGATTTAATGAGGGTTAAGCATAGAACATATAGTTTTAAACTGTATGTCCCTCTTTAGAATTAAAAAACGCTATGCCAGAGGATGTTGTCTGGAATGATACCCCCACTTAGTGTTTACATTTTCTTTCTTCCTTGCAGATGTTAGAAGGAGAATTGAACTTATCCAAGACTTTGACATGCCTACAGTTAGTACAAATCTTAAAGTTTCGAAGGATGGGCAGTATATTCTGGCAACCGGTGAGTATGTTGTCCATAAAATTGTACCAATGGTGCAGTCCATGTATTGTACAAAGCAAGTGGTATACTACATAAACGAGCTTACATCTATTAAAACTCAACAACAAAAAATTACCCAAGCACTGTAAATATTTGCAAGACGGATGATAGTTCTGATCAGGCATTGCATTATGTTAACAGTATTTTTAAACTCTAGCCTTTTCCTTAATAGAATTTGGTAAAAAGATAAAGCCATTGCATGCAGACCAAACAGAAGGCCTTTGGGTGGTCCACTCTATCACGGCCTGCAATTACTAGTAGATATGCTGCTATTTCTACTTTGGTCAATGTCTCCTCATCTAGTAACATGGCTATTTACACTGAATTGGCACATAACTGTATTAAGTCGCACACTGTAAGCAGTAGGATAGTCTATTTTATTTTAGCCATGTTTTGTCTTTGATTTGGGATGCATTTATTTAGGAAAGCTTGACAATGTTGTGGTAAGGTCGGTATTGGCTGCAAGAATAGCTATTCCACCAATTATTAATACCAAGAAAATAATGCATTTGGGGACAATTAATGGGAGAAAGGATTCTGAGGCATATTCGTTTTCACACGCACGTTTTCATTTCCATATCTGAGTAATCCCCAGTTCAGTCAACCTACATTATTGGGTCCAATTGTGAGTGGTGACAAAATCACATTGTGGGCATTCCCGGCTGGGCTACCCTACCCTGGCCATTGAAGTTTTTCCCGAATGAGTTTCATAGAGGATGATCTCCTCTCTCCTTAGCCCCTGCCCAATAATATGTGATGTTGAGACTGGGAGAAATAGCCAGGAGCTGGGGGGTCGAGACACCCAACCGAGGCAACCTCTTCCCTAGTAAGTAATGGGGAGCTAGTTTTTGTTCTACAGACACTTCCAGATCCCCACAGCAGCGCCTTCGCAGAGCACACCTTCCCCGTGGCTCAGCGAAGAGGCAGAGGTCTCATGAGCAATCTCCATATCAACAGAAAAAGTCACTGATGCAAAGTTTTCATCCAGCCTAAGTACCAAGTTGGGTACATATAAAACCTCATTATTATAACCCCTTTAGGGGAGGTATAAATCCGCCACAACGCGTTACAAAAAGTGATATTATTGGTGTTGGTATCTGCATGCTCTGTTTCATTTTGTGTGAGGGGAAAAGAGGAGCATTATTATCTGTACATAAAGGAGGATAGCACAGGGGCAACGCGCTGGTCTTGAAAGCAAGACCACGTAGAGCAACAGAGTTTCGAATCCGGATCCGTGCTTAGAAACCGAACTCGGGTACAGTTTAGGTGCGTTATAAAAAAACTATTGAATAAATACATTCTTCACATAAGCAGTCCTTTTAATGTCCGATTCTAAGCTGTACCTAATAATCAGTGCCTGAAACGGGGCTTATGAAGCCCTGGTATTATTCTTCTAATAAACATCACAAGCAACCCCAGCAAAATTACATGAAACATTTACCCAATGCACAGAGGCAGTCTCGGGAGCATTATGCAGCAGTATGAAGACATGCTTAGGCGAGTGTTAAGATGGAGTTCAGAATCAACCCTGTGGACAGATTCTGAGAGGCCACCCTATTCTGATGAACGGGGACAAACACTAGTGCCTAGCCAAACTCTGTCTGGGAAGTGTGACTGATTAGCAAGGCTTTAGACCTAGGAGGGTGTGAGAGCGGTGAAGGGTTCAGTTAAGCGTACACGGAGCACTCTTAATAATACAAGACAGGCAGAATATATGAATATTCCATTATTTATTTAGGGCATAGAGTAACTCCTAGCAATGAAAACCCGTAGTTAAGTAACGCACTAAAACATTCACTACTATTATATGCAAGTTCACCAACACTTCACCTTTTAAAATACGGTTGGAAGCAGTTTTTAGAATACTGTAATTGTAGTAAATCAACTGAATAAAAAAATACAACCAGGTAAGTAACCAATAGTTAGAAAACTAGTAAGGTGACAATAAAGGAGTTAAAACACTGTACACAACCTGAACAATTATAGTACTATTATTAAAAGATTCTTCCATAACTAGAAAAGGAGTCTCCTTTCCTTAGGGCCACTGGTCCCAATATACGTTTTCCTAGGAGGCTAGGCGCCTCTTCAGAAAGTAGAGAAAGTGTTGGCTTGCGCCACTAGGTTATTTAGAAGTATTCCTACATTCAATAAGAACATAAGGCATGCGATCTAACCACGTTGGGGGTGACCCGGGGGAGGATACCCGACCAGAACACCATGGATCAATAATAGGCAAGGGAGAGGTAGAGCTAGGATACAACCCTATGGAGATGGGGCCAAACCAGGTATGTTTACTTCCCTTCCTGTACACCAATTCACTCAGGTACCACTCTAGGAGTTCCTGGATTCGCTGGGCCTTCTGGATTTAGGCCTTGGTTCCATTGAAGGAAGTCCAGAGCTCTTGGATGCAGAGGTCACTTCAAGCATCAGGTTTTGGGTGTAGCTAGATCGCTGTTCAATGCTCTGATAGATCGGTACTGTACAGCTAGACACTCGGGATACACCGACTATTGAACCGCTCAAGTGACAACATCCGAGGACTCCCAAGACGCAATGCAGGTGGCGAGCAGCGTTGAACACATGAAGAAAATGGCAGAACTCTACCCGTGTGAGACCGATCCGGCAAGGTCTCTCTTCATGGTGGAGAGCTGCAACTACAGGGAAATGCTTATTGTTCCATAAACCGGGGATCTGCTGAGTGCCAAAATGAGACTCAGGATGGCGACTGTTGCAGCGAAGTAGCTCAGGAGGATGCCTGTGTTAGGCAGGCTTTGTATGCAGTACCCTCTGGGACCACTACACACAATTCTGACTAGGTATAGGCAACCCAACCTTTGGTATAAGCTTGTACTACACAGTTTTGGTAGCGTGTTGAGCAGCCAGGCTTATCTCAAAGGGGGAAATGTGAGTTGTAGTGGAGTTACACAAAGATTCACAGTTACAGGTATTCAAATAAACTTACACTTCTTGCAGAAACTATTATTCATTTATTTATCAGTCAGTTATAAAGCCTTCTTCAGAAGGGAACAATAGAATAGTAACACACAAATACACTTCAATACTGTACACTCTGAGTTTTTGAATCAGAATTTTGGGATGGCCCACAGACACAACCTACTCCCACAGGTGACTTCCATAACAAAGGTGCTGGGGATACTAATATCTTACAGTTGGCATTCAGAGTACTCTTAAAAGTTGGTAAGAGGCAAAGGTTATTAGAACACCAAGAGACCACAAATATTCCTAAGAAGGTAAGTACCTTTAGTTTTTCCTAGAAGCGTCATTCAATTCAATAGGCTAAACCAAAGTATATGGGCAAAAGACTTGTATAGGATGAAGCACTTCTAATAAGTAAATGGAAAAGTCTTTGCACAGGTTCTTGGGAGTCTTTGATGAAAAGAAGATTCAAATGTAGGGCCACAAGCTAATTAGACTTGTGAGTTGTAGACGTTACAAGCACTCTACAGTGAGAGGTGAGTTCTCTCAGACTTTTTACAGTGCCTTTTTAAAGATGAAGAAAAGATGCAGCAGAGGACTTCTGTTCCTGTGCAGCTCTGCAGATCCCACTGTTCCTGGGCCTCAGTTGTGGGGACAAGAGGGAGGACGTCGAGGGACTCCTGCAATGCACTCGGACGGCCAAAACTCGCAACCAGCAAACTTCACTTTTCGTGGCTGTTTAGAGTTTCAGCTCCTCGCGTCTAGCACAAATAGCAACACAGCGGTTCCTGGCTGTCGAGATGGACTTTCCTTGCTTCTGGGGTCCCGCACTCTGTTGAGGGGGCTCAGGCTTGGTCAGTCCTGCTTCTTGGGAGTCCCGAGGATATTCCAGGATATTCCAAAAGCTCCAGGCCAGCTTAAAAGCAACGCACACAATCTGGTGTTCCTCTCCCTGGCTATACGGTTTCCAGCAACAACTCTGTGGAAATTCAACCAGCTCCGAGATGGATGTCCAGGTGGCTTACTTTGAAGTTGATTGGTCCCACCTGTTAGGCAGAATTGCATGCAGTTCCCTCTGGGACCAACACATACAATTAGGACTACAGGTGTAAGCAAAACCAACCTTTGGTATAAATCTGTACTACACAGTTTGTGGTAGCAAGCTGAGTAGCCAGGCTTATCTCGAGAGGGAATGTGAGCAGTACAAGGTTGTTACACAGAGGTCTTACAATCACAATGGTTCAAGTAGACACGAACACTCAAGGTTTCTTCGTAAAACACTTATTAATTTATTACACAGTCATTTAGAAAACATTCACTAGAAGGAGGCAACTTAATATTATACACAAATACACTTTAATACAGTAAATTGGGCTCCCCTTTGAAATAGGAGCAAAATGGCATTTCAGTTACTTTGAATGGGAGTAAAAAGGCACAAGTTAACAGAAAAGATCACAAATACTTTCTTAGGCAGTGCAAATAGTTTCAGTTTACTAGAGGACCCGATTCAGTTCAATGGGCCTGGGCCAAAGTCAATGGGCTAGTGTCTTGGATAGGAAAGAGCAGTTCTTGTAGTAAACGGTAAAGTCTTTGCCAATGTTCTCAGAAGTAGTTTGTACGAAAAAGAATTGTATGTTGGGTCACAAGCTGATTAGGCCTGAGTGTTGGGGAAAGTTTCACGAACTTTCACGGCGAGAGGTAAGTTCTCTCAATCGGGTTGGCACAGTACCTTCGTATGAAGAAAAAGATGCAGCTGAAGACATTGGTTCCTGGCAGTTCCTGCAGATCTCACTGTTCCTGAGCCTCCATCGTGGGGACAAGAGAGAGGACTTCGGGGGACTCCTGCACTGCACGGGGACGGGTCAAACAAGCTGGCAAAATGGAAGATCTTCGGTACGAGTAGCTGTCGTCAAGCACACAAGCTGGTGTCCTTCCCCCTGGTTAATCCTAACCAGCTCCAAGAATGGTATCCAGGTAGATTACGGGTTGATTGGTCCCTCCAACTCAAAGGAAGAAGTCGTCGTTGAAGGGGCTTCTCTGTCGAGATGAGCTTGGCAATTCGGACCTGCAGCAGGGCTTCACCAGGCAAACCAACGGTCCAGGAGTTGCAGCAGCCGTCCTCTTCCAGCTCATCTTTGGTTCTTTCGTTCCAGTGGTCGACTCTGCTTTCCAGTCCAAGAGACTCTCCTTTCAAACAGTTTTCTCCCTTTTATTCCAGCCTAGCTGCCACTCACCCAGCAGGGTGGCTGTCCTTGCCGGACAGTCAGCCAGCCAATCACGCCAGAGTGCATTTGGGTCTCCTAAGAGACTAAGCACAGGGAGTTCCGGGCACCTCCCTCAGTTCCTGCCCACCCCAGACACTCAGACGTCAGAGGCAGTCTTCAATCCTGAAGACCTCATAAGGCATAGGAACAAAGGGACCAAACCTAGTTTAACACGCAGAGACAAACTCTAGAAGGACCTTTCCAAAAACAAATGGTGAAAAAAGAAGACCAGGACCCGTTTAAACAAAGGGGCTTAAGGCGCCATCTTGAAAAACATGGCTCCCGCGATTTTTTGCTACCGGTGTTCGCGGTCGGGAACAATCATGGTAGTTCGTTGTAAAACCACTGCCATCAGCCATTTCGATAGGAAAGGGTAGCATTTGACTGCTACATGAGTTTCGAGACATAGGGAATACTAGGTAACCCCTCCAGGCCTCTATAGAAAGATAGTGTGTGCTGGGTCTAGGAATTTAAAAAGACTAGTAAAGTCAATTTAACCTTACATTCTTTGGGAAACAGTTGTTTATCCGAGAGAAGGTATTTAAACCTTTTGGAAGTCTAAAAAGACATCCTTGTGTCACTGCACTGAGGTTGCTGTGTAACACACATGAAAAGATTATGCCTATGGAGTTATCTAAAACTCCATAATCAAAGAACACAAGAGTAAAACACACATCAAAATACATGAAAGAGTGGGGAAAAAAGGCTTGCACTCTTTCCAGGTAAAAACTTTTCCATGTGCTTCACCGGGCAAACCAACGGTCCAGGAGTTGCAGCAGGCATCCTCTTCAAGTTCTTCTTTCGGTTCCTTCGTCCAGTTGTCGACTCTGCCTTCCAAGCCAAAGGACTCGCCTTTTATTCAGTTCTCTCCCATTAATTCCAGCCTAGCTGTCAATCACCCAGCAGGATGGCTGTCCTTGCCGCACAGTCAGCCAGCCAACCAGCACAGAGTGCATTTGGGTCTCCTAGGAGACTAAGCACTGGGAGTTTCGGGCACCTGCCTCACTTCCTGCCTACCCCAGACACTCTGGAGCCAGAGGCGGGTCTCACTCCTGAACCCCGCCAAAGGCGAAATGAACAAAGAGACCAAACCTGGTTTGGTGCGCAGAGAAAATCTCAAGAAGGACCTTTCCACAAAGAAAAAATAAGACCGGGCGCCATTTTGACAAAGATAGCTCCCTTGTATGCTTTACTGTAGCTGCGAACGCAGCCTGCAGTAAAGTTACACTGGTAGTTCAAACGAAGCCACCAGCAGTTCAATGAGAAAAGGGTAACATACAAAAAAAATGTACATGAGAAACTAGACAAAAGAGGTACTAGGTAACCCTTCCAACACTCCATTGTAAGATGTGGTGTGCTGGGTCTGGAAAGTTACAATGGTAGTTAAAGTCAATTTAACTTTACTGCTCTTGGAAACAGTAGTTTATCCAAGAGAAGGTATTTAAACCATTGGGAAATCTGAAAGACTTCCCTGTGTCACTGCACTGAAGTTGCTGTGTGACACAATGTAAAAGATGATGCCTATGGAGTTTGTCAGACTCTACAACCAAAACAAACAGTGTTCAAAATCACAATAAAATACATGAGAGAGTGGGGAAAAAGGGTCAAACTCTCTCCAGGTTAAAAAAATCAAGCCCCCAATTTCTCCCCAACAGCCTGGCTTGCTCACAGGATGGTCCCGAGACTCTTCTCAGTGTTGCCAGCGGCTGGATCTTGAAGCAGAGTTTGGGATTGGTTGTTTCCACCTGTCCAGGTGTTGAAGCACCGATGAAGGTCTTCAGACGATTTTCAGAGAGCAAGGGCTTTTCTGGGCAAGTGAAGAAAGTACTGCTGGCTAGTTTCCAATAACAAGGTCTGGGTCTTCAGCAGGCTGCTCTTCTTAGTAGGAATTTTGCCACCAATTGATGATCTGTTGAATGGCTTCAGGGGTCCCCCTTTTTTTTTTTATCCACGATCTGGGCAGGAGTTGCCTCCAGCCCGCCAAT
Source organism: Ambystoma mexicanum (assembly GCF_040938575.1). Taxonomy (NCBI): domain Eukaryota; kingdom Metazoa; phylum Chordata; class Amphibia; order Caudata; family Ambystomatidae; genus Ambystoma; species Ambystoma mexicanum. The sequence goes on from NC_090927.1 coordinate 455,319,273, forward strand.
TGTAAGGAACTGCGTCATTGAAACTTGGCAGGAGCAGTCCAATCCTGTACAGCACTTGACCACTGCATCAGCCCAGCAACAGACACCCTATGCAGACCATGCAGGATTTTGCGGCATGAAATGGCAAATTTTGCAGCACAAACCTTAATTTATGGCTGCATTTTTGCAGCACAATTTTTATTGACTGGAGGGTGCAAGATTGGTACATTGCAGGAAAGAGGCTGTGTGCAAGGCTACACTAGAGCCAGGGTGTCAATATATGTATCTTTTATATGAAATAGGAAGAGTCCTAGATGTCTCTGGCTTGGCAGAACAGTGTTTGTTTTGGCTACGTTTTTTGGTTTAATTTGCATGCCTATTTAATATTATTAACGTTATTAATCATTATCAGTTGTAATGCTGAAAATATTCCCCTTCTATGTTCCCCAATCCCGCAAACACCCACACACCTCTCACCCAACACACTCACATGTCTCACCAATTCCCCATCACAATTTGTATGTTAGAACCTCACGCTCAGTCATACACATACTCGCATGCTCTGTCACACTGTCAAGTCACAATCTGCGCTCTCTAGTCCCTGCCATACTCCAAAGCGTACTCACACCGTACGCTCCCAAATTCCTCCCGCAGTATACAGTCCTTCATTCTTGCATGCTACTTCTGCATCTTTCATCCTTTCTCCCATTCTATCACACTCTTCCCTCATCCTTTCTCCCAATCTGCAGCCCACTACTACCCCTCAGCCCACGTTCCTTCCACTTTCTGTACCTCTGCTCTCCCTGATTTCTGGCCCACCGCCCCACTGCTCGCTTGCCCACTGCTTCCCCCCTCTGACCCACTGCTCTCCCTCTGATCTCCCTTTGCTTTCTTGCCTACCACGCCACAGCTCACCCATCACTCCCCTCTCACTCCTTTCTCTCACGTATTGTGACCAATTTTACATTTTTTAAGAAAACTGTAGATTTTGTCCTAAAAAAATGGGACATCTAAAAATAGAGCAGAAGATGTGCTGTTTTTAGATGAGCCATTTTTGGAAATGAGCAGGCCACCTTAATCTCAAAGGTGACCTGCACATTTCCACGGGGCAGAGCTGTAGCGCAAATGATGCGCTGGCCAGCCACCTTGAATACGTTTGTGTTAGAAACGCTCTCCCGACAATGGTCTACAGGCTCCCCGTGCATTTCACCGTGACTGGTCCTTAAGGGTCCTGCCACTATGTGCCACTTGCATGAGTCAGTAGGGTCAGTAAAGACCCTGTAAAACAGTGGCACCCCTCGTGCACGTATTTAAAGTGGGCGCATAGTGTTCTACAATTTCTGCACTTTTAAAAGCGCATCTTGCTTGTCAATTTGGGATGCGCTTTTAAATGCGGAGAAACGGCCCCTGATTTGCCCAAAGGGGTGAAATGTCCAAAAAAAGAGTTGAGCCCCTTGGCCCCTTGAGTTTTTTTTGTTCTAGTGTTTTTCAAAAACGGACATTTTTGTGGGTGTTTTTGCAAGAACAGCTGTTTTTGTGCTATTTTTTTGCGAAAAACAGCCGTTTTTTGCGGGATCGCAAAATCGCTAGAAGCTGGAGGGTCTGACTATGCATGGATGTGGACTGGGTCCAGACAGACTCGGCCCCTACATCCGGCCATGTACACAAATGGCCACTTTTGCTGAGAAAATTAGAGACTTCGCCAGGATGGGGTTTACCATATTTGAAAAACCTGGCCCTGCCAGGGCAGGAAGAAGGTCAAGCTATAAAATGGTGAAAAGACAGACGAAAATCTTTGAGTATGTGTTAATCCAAATGGCATTATGCAGTAAAATACAAAAGTGCACAAGACTATATCAAAAGGAAACCAGTAAAAAAAAAAAGTATCTGCTGCCACCAGCCCATTCTGGACACATAATGCAAGTAACCACAAAGTACATTTCTTGCGCTTCATACAAGGTGATGTGTGCACAGAAAAATACATCAAGACTGGCCACCAGGGGGCGCACGGATGACCGCCTAACCCGTGTGAGCTCCGTTGCCGATGGCCCGGGAAGTGAGTTGAGCCCCCACTTCGCGACCCCCCCCCACGGTGACAAACCCGTGAATAAGGTGTCGGAACATCTCCCCACGGAGCAGGAAGAAACCCGACCGAAATCGGGGCTGGGAAGCCCAGGAAAACCCCATCCGAAGTTTCACCTCCTCGGAAGCTGAAAGTGAAACTAAATCGACCCGACACGGCCGCGCTGGAGAGCGGGCTTGCCTAGAGGAGGACGCCCGACTCCTGGAGTGCCCGTCGGCGTGTCCCCCCCGGCCTGCAGCCCTTAATGTAGGAGTGCCTCCGCTGGCCCCCCGGCGCGGATCCCGGCTCCTGCCCGTGGAACGTCAGAGGGGAGGTAAGCCGCACCCTGCACAGTCAGCCGAGCGCGGCCCGCACAGTCAGCTGAGGCCGAGGTGCCTCGGATTGCCGAGGCCTGTCACTGGAGCCCCCGTGCCTGTGGACTGAATCGGGCCCCCCTCTTACAAGCGCCTGTGCGGCTCCGGTCCTCACTGCCGTCACGTGAGAACACACGCGCTGGTGTTGGCAAGGGTGGCGCGGGATTCTATGCGAAGCGCCCGGCCACCTAAAGCATATTTCCTCCATTGTCCTCCACCGTACGGATTTGCCAGAGCACGAGGGTAGGGGCCTGCTTCCCCCTCTCCAGGGGAGAAAAGTCGGACATGAAGACACGCAAACTTAGGTCATGGCGCACATCGTGAGAATTGTAATTACTTTTAAGCCCTCCACTGTCTAACAGGCTGAAATTGCACCAAAACAGTGTCCCTGTGAGAGGTACCCTCAATCACAAGCACGGACCCCGGGAGCAAGACACTGGGGGAGAGGTCCGAAGCTCAGGATTGCAGACTTGACAATTACTGCCCCTTTTCAAGAGCAACACTTTAAGAATAATTTGTTATGCGCATTCCACTCCGTCCATCCGAGCAAACGGGGACCTGGAGCCTAGCTGACTCTGGTGCTACACCACAAACTCGGCCCTGGGTGGCCACGGCGCAGGGGTAAAAAGGAGATCCCTTGAGGATGCCACTGTGAACAGAAGGTGCACGGACGCCGCACTATAAGTAAAGGTCGCTGAAGGAACTGACCGGAAAACTGAAGCCCCGCTACCCTGGGGGCTCACTGCATACACACGGGGTACACCCCACAGGGCCCAACATTCTCAATCCCCATCCTGCACCGCCAGTAAACAACGAGCACTCGGGTAGAATCTGCCCACTCAACTCTGTCTATGCACTGAGCCCTGCTCATCGGGGAACGCTGAGAATCTTCACGCTACCGCCCCCTACATTCTCTGCAGTGTGCTTTGGGGCCCTTGATGCTACCGACGGACGGTGACTCCTTTGGGAACGTGGTACCGGACCCTGCCCCAGCCGGCCCTCCCCCCCACAGAACACAACTCGAAGTACTACTTGGAGAATTTGCAGCTCCTCCCCACGGAACTCATACCGCAACTTCCGATGACTTTATGTCAACTTACACGAGTCACCAAAATTAGGGGACAGCTTTGAACCTGCAGTCTTGCACGACTTCGTAGAGGGTAGGGCCCCCTACTCAGGGGCGTGTGCCTCCTCTAATCCGGGTTGCACTGTATGGACCCGCTTCATAAACTAGCCAGATTTGCCTACGACCCGTTCTCCTCGCCGAGCAGGCCTACAGCAACTATGACCACGGCCACATCGGAGGCGATTGCTGGCGCCACCAAAGGAGACATTACCACACTACTAAATGAGATAAAAAACATGGGGGCCAATCTAGGCGGTAAAATCGATAAAATTACCCAGAGAATGGACAGATTTGAGGAACGATTGGAAAGTGTGGAGAATAATCAGCCTTCGATTGACACCCTTGAAACTCAGATGGATGTACGGATCCGTAGCATTGAAAAAAGAGAGGTTGAGGCGCGGCTCAAGATGGATGATTTAGAAAACAGGGAGAGGAGGAACAACCTCTGCTTTTTCGGTATTCCAGAGCGCGAGGGTGAAACTGAAAAGGACCTCATCGACACCATTCATGACATCATAAAAATACTCACCGCCGATGAAGAAATTGATGAGCCCAAGACCGAACGCATACATAGAGCGGGCGGACCGCCTGGCGGCCCGCGCTCTGTCCTAGCCAAGTTTCACCGTTATCAAGATAAAACCAGGATTCTGGAGAAAGCTAGGTCCGGAGGCCCACTCACAATGGGGGGCGCCCAAATCACGATCTTTCAGGTTTTATCGTCACTAACATTGGCACTCCGACGCCTTTGCAGCCCCCTGACGAAATGGCTCAAGGACCAAGGCACACGGTATAGATGGGGTTACCCTTTCTCGCTCAAGTTTGAGCATGGGAGCAGAAAAATACTCCTACGCTCTGAAGACGAAATCAAAGATTGCATTGCTGACTTACTTGGCACGGGCCCGAAGGGCAACGATGGAGGTGACAGTGAGCAACCGGGAGCACAGTGGGAGCTCCAGGGCCCCAGGCGCAAGAGGGTGAAGGGATCGAGAAAATACAGACACCCAAACAACACGCCTGATAATGATTAAGGGAAGGAAGTGTGTACGACCCGGCCAGACTACAATCGCCGGTTAAGGACGAGACACTGGCCCCCGCAGAGTTGTGAAAAGGCAAGATCTGTCGTTGGGGTGCCACCGCTGGCGGAGCACCCCTCTCGACTAGGTGGTGAGGTGAACTCTTGCGAGAGGACCCGTGGAACGCACGTAATGTTAAACTTTTATTATGTTTGTTACCATTATTGTTGTAATTGTATAATGTTTTTGGGGGGGGGGATTGAGACGGGGGCTCACCCTTAAGTTGTGATTGAATATTTGACTGGGACCGTGAGGCAACAGTCCCCACTGATGGTCCGCCAACGGGCCGCACAATGTCATCCGGCCCGTACCGGACGCCGTCAACAGCTGCCCAGGCAGCACCTCCAGTTCCCAAGCTCAAAAGAGCTCCAACAGATATGGCGGAACAGGAGGAAAGAGGAGAGGAGTCATGGACACTTGGGTAATGTACACACATCACTGGGCGCACTCCAAAATGTCACAGTCAAGATGACACTGGGAATTTACATACCTATCTGCCCGCAACAGATGAGCGATCCTCGAACCCGAACCATCGATGGCATCACTTGAGAAATCTAAAGGCGAGGGTCTCCTGAGAGTTGGGACTGTCAATGTGAAGGGACTGAACTCTCCTACCAAGAGATCACTGGTCCACAGAGAATTCTGCAGATCTAACATAGACATTCTTCTCATCCAAGAGACGAAATTTGCACGGGGGGAGGAGCGTAGACTTCTGGGAAGGCGCGGGGGCATGGAATTCTGGGGCTCCGGCCCGCTCAGGAAGGCAGGGGTCGGAATCCTCTCAAGAAGGGAATTGGGTTTGAATTGGAAAAGACTTGGTCCGATGTGAGTGGTCGGGCCCTTCTCATAGTGGGGAGGATCGCACGAGTCCAGGTCACAATTGCTACAATATACTCACCCAACAACGGACAGATCGCATTCCTTAGGAAAACGATCCCTAAAATTGTACTAGAAACCGCGGGTCACCTCATCCCAGGTGGCGACTTTAACCAGTGGGTAGACCCCGCCGTGGACTGGAGGCCAGGCAAGCCGGGCCCGAGGACCCAACATAGAGGGGACCGTACTGAATTTGCCGCCATGATGGATCTATACGACCTACGGGACGTCTGGAGGGCTCTTCACCCTGACAACAGTGGCTTCACCTTTTACTCGCATCCCCATGGCACATTCACACGCATTGATTATATATTCCTCTCTCCCGACCTCTCAGAGTCCACAAGCTACTCTGGAATCGTCCCAATAACATGGTCTGATCATGATATGGTCTTAGCCGATGTCAACTGGACCAATCTACCTGTCGCTGGGGGATCTTGGCGCTGCAATGAGTCCCTCTGGACTGATGCAGTGTTTAAAAACGAAATGGAGATCGAGATCGAAGAATATTTCAAGGTGAACAACATTGGGGAGGTCTCCAAGCAGGTGATTTGGGAAGCTGGGAAGGCCACCTGGAGGGGATACTTGTACGCGAGGGCTCCTCTAAAAAAAGAGAACGTAAGATCATAGAAAATAAACTGCGTAATGAAATACACCAACTGGAGGCGGAAGTAAGAGATAATGCTGAGGTAGACCCCATTAAAGTAGACACAGCTCACCGTAAAAGTGAAGAATTGCGACTGTTAGAACATGGCCAGGTGGTGAGAAAGCTACAATTCCTCAGCCAAACATACTACGAGAAGGGGGACAAGGCCGACGCACTATTAGCTGCCAGGCTAAGAGAACGGAGGGAGGAACGTAAGGTGAGAGAGATAACAGGGACCACTAATTCCACGGTCGACCCTCCCCACTCAATACCCGAATGCTTTGCCAGCTTCTACGAACACCTATATACTTCTGAACTGACTGATCTCTGCCCAATCTGACATATCCTCCTACCTGTCCCCAATCGACATGCCTACAGTAACACTCAGAGGCTGAGCTCCTTGATGCCCCAATAGTCGAGCATGAGATACGTGATGCAATTAAACGCTTAACACTGGGGAAATCCCCGGGTGAAGACGGTTTCACGGCAGGCTTTTACAAGACCTTTAGCGACCAACTGTCCCCCTTCCTCACGGAGCTCTTTAATGAGATAGTGGACACTGGGGCCGCTCCGGAATATTTTAAGAAAGCCCTCAATACGGTCATCCCTAAGGAAGGCAAGGACCCCAAATTATGCGGGTCATACCGCCCCATCTCCCTCCTCAATCTCGACGCCAAGATCTATGCCCGAGTGTTGGCCGCGAGACTGGAAACCCTAATGCCCAAATTGATCCACCCCGACCAGGTCGGGTTTATTCTCGGGAGGCAAGGTGCCGACACCATGCGCAAAACCTTGCACCTCATTCACGCAGCACACAATCTACCAGATGACCCGGTTCTCCTATCCATTGACGCAGAAAAAGCCTTTGATAGGGTCAAGTGGGATTTCTTAGGAGCAGTCCTCCAGAAGGTAGGAATAGGCCCCAAATTCCGCAAAGGGATACGTGCAATATATTCCTCCCCCAAAGCATCAATATTCGTGAACGGGGAGTATTCCAGGTGGTTTGCACTACAGCAAGGGACCAGACAGGGATGTCCCCTCTCCGCGATCCTGTTTGCGCTTTCCCTTGAACCTCTGGCCCAAAAACTTAGAGAAGACCCCCTAATAGAGGGTATACGGTTGGGAGAGATGGAATATAAGGCAGCCCTGTATGCAGACGATATCCTTCTACACGTAACCAAACCCAATAACTCCATCCCCCATGCCTTAAACCTAGTAGAAGAATTTGGCCAATACTCTGGCTTTAAAGTAAACAAATCAGTCCACAATCTTCCCCCTCCAAGGTACCCCCGACGAGAATGTTGCCAAGTTCCTCTCACTTGGGCTTCATCTGGAGCATACGAAACTGCAATACCTGGGTATTCAGATTACCAGAACCTTAGGCGACCTATACGAGGCCAACTTCCCCCTTCTCCTCCGACGATTCGAGACAGATCTTGAGAAATGGAGTCGATTGACGATTTCCTGGCTGGGGTGTATCAACGCCGTCAAGATGGTGTGCCTCCCCCGCTTCCTTTACCCTTTCCAGATGCTTCCAATTGAAATGCCCGAAAAAATTCTTCACAGATGCCTGTAAGATCATGATGCGATTCATTTGGCAGGGGAAAAGACAGAGGATCGCATATGACACACTTGTGCTCCCCAAGGACAGAGGAGGGGTGGGCCTTCCCGATCTAATGACTTACTACAAAGCCGCTCAGTTACGTGTCTTGATCCCACACCTTAGGGATCACAAACACTTACAATGGGTACAGATGGACAATCATTACATGTCCCCCGCCACTGTAGCTGAATGGCTATGGTCACCTTACCAACGGGTCCAAAGGAAAATTAAACACCACACCATACTGACTACCATATGGAGCATATGGCGCACTGGGAAAGAGATGTGAGAAGTCACAACCTGGCCATCCCCGCTCAGTCACTTGTGGTCTCCTGGCATAAACGACCACATCCTGAATCTAGAACGGTTTCAGTCATGGTATGAGGCGGGCCTGGAGAGGGTAGGGCAACTCCAAAGAAAGGACTCGTTCATAACGCTACCGGACCTCACCACAGCACTGGGGATAGGTAATTTATCAACATTCCACTTTCTCCAATTGAAGGGGGTGCTAACGAAACTTGAGTGGAAAGAGAAACTGAGAAGAGACCTTACCGCCTTTGAGAGGCTATTAGACTCCAGAACGGAAATGAAAGGTCTTATATCTGTGATGTATCAGACGCTAATAGCAGCGGGTGGTGGATCCACAGACTCCCTCAGAACCAGGTGGGAAAAAGACTTTGGTGAAGAGATACAATGGGACTTAATGTGTAGAGCTGCACCCAAATCCTCCTTGTCCAATCAATATAAACTGCACGCCATAAAGCTCCTACATAGGTGGCATTACGATCCACTCAAACTCTCTAAAATGTTCCAGTCAATGAGCCCGCGATGCTGGAGAAATTGTGGATCAAATGCTGACTACTGGCACATGTGGTGGAGCAGCCCGCATATCACAGTGTTTTGGACCGAGGTCCTGGGATGGATTAAGGAGATCGATGGAATTCAAAGGGAGCTCGACCCATGCCTGGTTTTGTTTGGCCTTGAAAGAGACGGTGAAGACTGGTTCCAGGTCAAAGGTCTGGCCCCCCATCTGCTGTTGGTGGCGAGATCCCTGATAGCGATCAAATGGAAGTCTCCTCTGGCCCCAGGAAAGAACGAATGGATCAAATTGGCCACGAGCATTTACATGATGGAAATGATCACAGCCTCCCTGCATAATAAATCGGCTAAATGCGAAACGTTATGGATGGACTTCATGAATAAATATATCACACCTATCACGGACTCCCAGTCAGAGGAACCCTCAGAAATCTGACTTAATGATGTCAAACTCAAAAGAACACTGCAAGGGATCAGAGACTCATTCCTAGTTGATACGGTGCTGCCAAATGTTGTGCTATGCCAACTATGTGCTCCCAATGTTCATGTTAAATGATTATACTCAAGATGTACATTTCTCCAAGTGGGGGAGGGGGGTGGGAGCGGGTTGAGGCGAACAGTGTAAGAGGCATATCCAGGCAAATGGAACTGTTACGAAATTAAGTGACTTCATCAGCGTCTTTTACTTTGCATGGTTTCTTTGATATGTACCTCTGGAAGATGTACAACTTTCAATGATTACTGTTTGCCCTTCTATTATCTTTTGTTTTTGTAAAACCAATAAAGAAACATTTTTTTAAAAAAAAGAAAAATACATCGAGAATTTTACTATGGAGGACAGAGTTTTCCTGCACTAATAGCTTTAGCAGTAGATAGCATTGCTGCAAGAATTTGAGACAATAGAAGAGTAACAACATTTTTGAGGTTCTGCCAAAATAAAGCTATTTTCTCTAAAGTATATTAATGTTGTGAAAGGCGGTTTAGAACTAAGTGTTTTGCTGCTTGTGAATTAGCAACTTTTTGTTTACACAATCCCATGTATGTATAGCTGTAGGTTAGACCACAAAGAAGTTTGAGTTAAATGAACATCATTGAAACATATGAATAAAGAGCAGAAAGTTACGATTGGTTGGTCATGTTTTGGCAAAAGCACAGTCTGTTTCACAATTAAGAGTTCTGCAAGTGATGACACCCCACCCATATGTCTTGGTGACCCCTGGTTGATGCACCTCTGCCTCACCTTCCCCAATTTCAATTACTACTCGAGCTTCTTGAGTCTTTTGAGTTGGAGCCGGGAGATTCCACTACCACTGTTTAGTCCACAGGCCCCTCCTTTATCTTACAATTGGTACCCTTGGTGCTTCTTAGTGCTTGCCTCTTCACAGCTCTGCTCTCTTGGCCTAGGTCTGTGTTATGTTAGCGAGATTTGTAGAGCGCAAGCTCGCCCTGGGGGCATCATAGCGCTAGAGAGCTCAGGACAGTTTAATATCAGTAAAAGAGTGCTAACTAAAGTAGAGTCTTCAGTTTTCGCCGGAAGCAAAGATGATTAGAAACCCTCCGTAACTCGATGGGGAGAGATTTCTATCCCCAGATTTCTTACAGGTTAGACAGGGGTGGGAAGAGGGCCAAGGTGGTGGGCCAGAAGTCAGTTGTCCAGAACACGTGGGGGAAGTGGTGCCCACAACCAGGACCTCATTCTTGCTAGCGTTAAGTTTAAGCCAGTTAGAAGTCATCTAGCCTCCCAGTTCTTACAAGTATTTCCTAAGGCGGGCTGCTGTGTCGGCCTGAGAAAGATCTAGAAGCACCAGGATCTGGGTGTCATCTGCATAGGAATAAAAACGGAACCCGTGGGACTGGAGCAGTACCAACAGAAGCCTGATGTATACATTGAACATGATGGGGGGATAATGCCGAGCCCCGAGGGACCCCACATAGTATAGGAACATGCTGCCTCCTGCCTCTTCGGCCTGCCTTGGGGCAACTCTGTCTCCTCATGCCTTCCTGCTCTTGATCTGGTTTAGCTTCCTTCTACTGTTAACACCTCCTCCTGATGTTTCCTCCTCCAAACTCTCACCACCTCTTCTTAACATCACTGCATTCTCCAGCTCTCCACCTACTCCTCGGCGGCTGACCCATCCCCTCTCTCCTCCACATTTCTTAACCTGAATGCTCCAAAGTCCTCAACTGCCATAACTTGCTCCAACAACTCTCAATGCTGGATTGGGCTGTCTGCCGTATATATAGGCCGAATACCCCTCCCCAATTGGTGGACCTTTGCTGAGGGTTTTTACTCGTAGCTCTCAGTTTATTGATGGCTGGGATAGTCTATGGCTTCCAACTTCCTTTTGGTCAGATTGAGTTTGCGACAACTGGGCCAAGTTTAGATCAACCCCCACAGCCATCTTCTATTTCAAGTAGAGACATGAAGATCCAGGGTCCACTGCTTGTGCCAGGGCCAATACTGTCTGCTGTTTCCGGCAAGGTGGCTATGGTTTGGATGTTTTAGGGGGACGTTCATACCCCTACAGTATTTGGGTTTGTATATTGTGTTTGCAGACTTCAGGAGCAGCTTTGTGGATCCATAGCGATCCGGGAACTTTACGGGTGGGTTCATGGACCCATATGGGTAAGTGAAAATGGTTTAGGATACTGGGACACCAGAGAGGCTGCCAGGCTCCTCACTATGTGGCTTCTTTTCCAGGGATGTGGCTTTATGGCTTTGGGGAATGTCCTGTATTTTTACTGGACTGTCCACAGCCAAGTGGCGTGGACCGAGGGAGAGTGACCCAGTAACTACCCCATACCCCTCCCATGCCCATCATAGGACTGTGAGTTACAACAGATTGATGCCTGAGAAAAGTTGGCGGACTCCAGCACAGGAACTACCATTTTGACACATTATTTAAGTTTGAACCGGCCTAACTATGTGTTAAATCCTTAATAAACCCTTCTTTTGAACTTGGAATTTTGACCTCCCGTTAGGGAGAATTCTCAGAAATGTGCTATTTCTACCTTGGAGACCCCAGCTCTTTTTGCTGGACTTTAGGACTTTTCATTTTTATCCTGAGAGTGAGACCTTTCTCACACTCTCTCGTGTATTTTTCATTGATTTGAACACTGTTTCTTTTGACTTTGGAGTCTGACAAACTCCATAAGCATCATCTTTTTACAGTGTGACACACAGCACCTTCAGTGCAGTGGCACAGGGAAGTCTTCCAGATTTCCCCAAGGTTTAAATACCTTCTCTTAGTTAAACTACTGTTTCCAAGAGCAGTGGTGCTGGGTGGGTTACTTAGTATCCCCTTTTGTCTTGTTTCTCATGTAACATTTTTATGTTACCCTTTCTACAATTAATGGCTGGTGGCAGCGGTTTACTTTTTCCTACCATTGGGTGTATCTACCGTGGGCTGCAATTGCAGCTGCAGTAAAGCACCGTTGGGTGCGCATTTTGTCAAAATGGCTCGGGTCTTCTTTTTTCCCCATTTCTTGTTGGAAAGGTCCTTCTTGAGATGTACTCTACGTGCCAAACCAGGTTTGGTCAGTTTCGTCTTTGGCGGGATTCACTGGGGAAGCCCGCCTCTGGCACCAGCATGTCTTACAGGGCAGGAAGTGAGAGAGGTGCCCGAAACTCCCTGTGCTTAATCAACTTCTTTACAGGAATGCACCCAAAGGTGATTGGCTGGCTGGTTGTCCTTGGAGGACATCCACTCTGATGTGTGATTGACAGCTAGGCTGTGCATGAATGGGAGACACCTGCATAAAAGGCAAGGTCTTTGGCTTGGAAGGCAGAGTCGACCACTGGACGAAGGAATCTGAAGAAGAACCTGGAAGAGACGATTGCTGCAACTCCTAGACCGTTGGTTTACCGGTGAAGCCCTGCTGCATTGCTGAAGCTCCGAATTCGCCTCGACTAGAGAAGCCCTGCAAATGACGACTTCTCCCATTGGGTTGATGCGGCCAATCGACCCCAAGATGAACTCCTCTGGAAATCCTCTCGGAGTTGGCTGTACTTCCATTGCTGCTGCAGGAACCGATTGCCAGTTAGAGGAACAGCAGAATCGAGTGTGTTGTCTAAATCGGACCCGAGCTCCAGGAAGATCCTCCGGATTCCCATGAAGCAGGATTTACCAAGCCTGAGACCCCTCAACAGAGTGCTAGACCCCAGATGTGAGGAAAGTCCTTAAGGAGGTATCCGAGAACCGCAGTGGTGCTATTTGCGATAAGCTAAAACCGCGAAGTGCTTCTGATATGAAGTCTGCCCATTTGTCACTGACCTTCAAACCGTAGTGCAGGAGTCCTCAGACGTCCTCCCTCTTGTCCCCACGACTGAGGCCCAGGAACAACAGGATCTGCCATACTACAGCTAGAACAGAAGCCAGCTGGAACCAATTTCTTCAGACCTAAGGCACTGTAAACTAAGGGGTACTTACCTCTTGTCGTGTAGCCTTGCTAGCTCTCAGTTGAGACTTGTCTTAGTTGCTCTTGCAGAGTTGCTTGTAGCTTTGCCCCTCACAAGCCTCCCAGCTTGTGGCCCAATAGTGATTTCATTTTCTACAAAGATTTCTAAAACCTTGCGCAATACTTTTTACTTGCCTTCAAGAAGTGCTTAAGCTCCCCTAGACTTTTTCTCAGTTGACATTGGCTGTCCTGGCTCCCTGAAAGACTCTTCTAACCTCTGAATGTGTGCTTTAACTATCCCTCCAAAGAGTGTCACGTTTTATAACTTGTGTAGCTGGGAAAGGGTTAATCTACATTGTATTGGGGTTCAAAAGTACTTACCTGCTTAAGAATATTTGTTAACCATTTTTTTAATCCCTAAACCTTTCCTTTTGACGCCAAACTCAGTATTGCTCTAAACGTGCCAGTGATCTATCAATGTCCACAGTGTCCTAGCTATTTGTCACCTCAGTGTGTAGGAAGTGTATGTGTGCCATCCCAAATGGGTATCTACTGATTTATTGAAACCGAGAGTGTGTATTTATTTAAGTATATTTTTGTTACATATTTGCTCCGTTCTAAGGAAGGCTTATTCAACTGACTGTTAAATTAATAAATAATTGTTTAATCGAGAAAAATTGAGTGTGAGTGTTTATTTGGATACTTGTCGCTGTGAACCTCTGTTACAACCCTACAGCTCACATTGACCCCTCTTGAGATAAGCCTGACTGCTCAGTCACTATACCAACTTGTGTAGTACATGCTTGTACCAAAGGTTGGGTTAACTATTTCCAAGAGGACAAGGCTGGTGCAGTCTCCCACACGGTACTGCATACAATCTTGCCTAGCACCTCCATCTTTGCGGAGGCCACTCGACCTTGTGACAGTGCTTCGTTTTGAGAACGTCAAATATCGACAGAATCCACTGATGGGGTGAATTTGACCCAAACTGTTCGACATACTGTTATGTTACAAACCTTTTATACTGCCAGGCCTCTGGTTACCTTTGGGCAGATTCCTGAATGAACTGTTATGCACTGGCACTCCAGCAGAAGAGATTTTCCATTCCATTGACACATTGGGCTATTTCATTGTAAATTGTTGTGTTTCAGAAAAGAGAATCGGGATGTGCTCCATTTTGGGGAAAGGTTTTTAGTTTTTGGAATAAGATAACGGAGTAGAATGCACTTACTCTGGAAGCTGATTTGGATGTCACTTGGTTGGACTAAATAGGTGGTTGTATGGATTAATGCTTTGGTCATTATTAAACTTTTCTTCAAAGGTTTGTCGGAGTGTGTTCCTCAGTGGGACATTAAACACATCTCTTCTGACGGCTAATAAGCACTGGGGCAATGTAGCAACTCAAGTCTATTTAAGTCACTCTACTTCCTGGACTCCTGCAGAAGCTCAACTTGTGACAGCAAGTCACATTAAACTCTTCTGGTGGCTATTTCTTGCTTTACAAGATTTGTTTCTAAGCAAGAACCAATTGTCAAAAGAGAATTCATCTAGAGATTTCCTTTTTAGTTTTTTGATTCCGTTACTAGGAGATGCATGAATATATTGCAGTGCAATGTGAAATGGCTCTGGCACTGGAAGCCCTTTACCGAACACTCACAGCTGTAGCATAGTAAGTGTATGTTTCTGCCCAGAAGAGACCCACACTTCTCCTTGCTGGAGACAGTGTGGTCCTTGGATATCTGGGGAATCTGCAAATCGCCCTGTGTAATCCAGATATTCAGGTCCTTAATAGGTGGTCATCCTTCCTTCAGTGATTGTTCAGCTGTTGTGTAGAGATGGGTTCCCTTGCTACAAAGCTGTGAGAAGATTCCACTTGTTCATCCCTTAGTGCTTAGGGAAACCGAATGGGGATTGGTGCATTTACTAAGCTCCTAAAGTCCGCAATCAATTATTCATTGTTCATCTAGTTCAATTAACTGGGCAAGAGAAGGCAAAAACCCTCTTAGGGTTGGTGTTTGTGAGGAGCGGGGGCGATGATGGAGTCCTACATTATTTCTCCCTCCCAATTAAGGCCCAGGTCTCAGAGGAGGTTCTTGGAAGTTTAGCAGAAAAAGTAGTGGCAATAATGGTAAAGGTGAGAAACAAAGTATTTCCCCATACTTTGTAAGCCCAAAAAAGACTGCTTTGACGCTGACAGTGCGTTTCTGTTCAATGAATTCTTTGTAACGCAATCCCGTTATGTTTTTCAGGAACTTACAAACCTAGGATTCGTTGTTATGATACCTACCAGCTGTCCCTGAAGTTTGAACGATGTTTAGATGCAGAAGGTTAGTGTGCATGCAATGTGCTAACTCCTAACTTTTTTTTTCTGTTTACTTTCCTTTTGGATATATTTACAGTAGCTGTATGGCCTGCTGAGTTGTGCATCCTGTCTGATGCCACTTGTACATTTCTGTGACTATCTAAATGTCAGCCTTTTTTCAGGTTAAGCAAAAATAATCTCTCAAAAAAACAGACCATTATTTTGCACTCTCCTAAGAGAAAACTTCTTTATCCCAATTCACAATGCGTTATTAGTATAACTGATATTATCAGAAAAGTATTATCAACATAATAAAATATTCAGCAACATCTATTTAGAATTACACAATTTCATAAACCAAATAACAATAGAAGTACATATATTTAACAATGTTTAAATTGAATAACATTCAAGTGTCCCACACTATCTGTTACCTTTTGATTAAGATCTGTCAACATTCCCAATATTATACATTTATTATACATTTCTAAATATAAATGAGCACCAACATAAGAGACCTTTTATTGACCTATGTGGTGTATTAAAGTCGGCACTGGTGAGTAATTTGTTCAACCTTCAAGATTAAGAAGTTGTATGAAGTTAGAAGATTAGTTTGTGTTACGAGATGGAAACATTAAGCTGCACACAAGTTTATATAGAGGTTTTCCCTTAAGAGAGTTCAGTGTAGTTCCCTCTAAAGTTTTTTGAGCCTCTTTGCTTTTCTTATTTCGTGCGTTTCCCTTGATACCTTTACCAATATCGATGTATCAATTTAAACAAATATCATCTGAATTCATTCTATTTACTAATTTAGCTGTGGGGCCCCCACTTAGTGCACAAGTCTTTTCAGGCTGCTATGAAGTTGCACTTTAAAAGAAAAATTAGATTTTAATGTCCAACCTGTATGCATAAATCAATCAAAATACTAAGCCAAAATGAAATAACATTGCAATGTAATACAGATAACAGCTCATAGACACATCGTTCACTCATTGCCTCATAGCAGTCTCACTCTTTTGCGGAGGTTCTGGCTGTTCTTTGAAAACAATGATGAAATTTTGAAACGCCGAAGGGGGCGGATTCGAGGAGGTGAGAAGGTCCGATGAGGCAAGAGTTAGTGACTGGCAGCGGGATGATGGTGGGTAAGGATAGCGTTAGTGATGGAAGGATTTGTAGAAGATACAGGTTTGGAGAAATAATTTGGATATGAAGTAAGGGCGTCTGTTTTATAGTACCAAGTTGTTGCGGAAGCAGGGTCCAGTGTAAGTGATCCGAAGGACAGACATACCAAAGCTATTGTAGCAGGGTGGAAGGACCTGGGTGACAATGTAGCAGGAATAATGGATGGTATATTGGGTGGGACAATTGATTCTTCCTATGGTGAGAAGGTCAGTATCCATGCAAGTTTCCTTAAACGGCTGTAACATGTGCTCCTGCTGTGTCACTGTTATGCAGTTGCATCACTGTATGTAAATAGTTATGGCCATGCTTGCTATTCATAGAGAGCAGGGTGTTCATGGTCTATGATGTAGTATAGTTCTATGTGGAATGTCACAGTGTAATATAGTTCTGAGTAGGGTGTCCTAGCCTGCCTGTGGCCAGAAAATGTTTACTCTTAATGTTGCTTCTATTACTGTTTGCACTAGCCAGCCAGGTGTAAGGTTGAGCTGGGGGTCTGCACTTCATGACCTGTAATAAAGGTTATTTTATCTCACTGGAAACTGTGTGGAACTATTCTTCAGTCACATTGTACACCATTTAGCTTGGCGTGTGCGGAAGATGCTTTCTGAATGTTTCATACCAAAATGTCCCACTCATCGAGTTTCAATTTTCTTTTTTTCAGTTGTTAAATTTGATGTTTTATCCGATGACTACTCAAAGGTATGTTTCTTGGGGTTCACTTTCTTTTATCACAAATACACATGACTTATTGGGCAACTGTACATTACTGTTTTCCAGTGTGTTAAACATATTAGAGACAAATCCTTGAATGATCTTATAATTGAGAGCCTGAAGTCATGTGGCAATTCCAAAACAATCCTGACCTACTGTTGAGCAGCAGGAATATGCTGTCATTAACCTGACATCATATGCATTGGCCAGTCAGGGCTAGCATTTTCCATGAAATTACGCTGACTAGTATCTCTCCACCCTTGTCTGGTTTCTTAACTGGCACTTGGAAATGAGCGATCGAGAGTTTCTATTTGTACAGTGAACTTGCACAGCATGGCATTTGCCATTAAATGTAGATGCTGTTGTAGGTGCGCAGAAGCTAACAGTTTGTACATATACATCCTGCTCTTTGATCACTCTCAGCAGGGATGAAACCTTTAGGATCTTGTATGGTGCGCCAGTGACTCCTGAATAAAGAACGTTCGGCTTCAGGTGTGACTATTATTATTGAAGGAGATGACTAAGCCATTAACCGACTAGCAGATCAAGGGCTTTACCTTATGAGGTTTCAAAATAGAACTGTCTGCTTCTCCATGGCGAATGAAGCTCTAAACCACTGACCTGATGGTTGGAGCCTGCGGCTCAAGACCTCACGTTTTCAATTGTGTGCAGCTCTCTAGTGGGGGTTTGTTTTACGGCAATGTTTTGCTTAAAAAAATATTGCTTGTTGTTAGGGTTCCCTTTCACACCCCTGTTCAGTCACTGATCCCTTGGTAGGCCTCCCACACCCGCTGAAAGGTGATCTGATCCCCTCTTGATAAGGCCATCATACTGATCTTGTCACACTGGGTACTACGGTACTTCCGGTTAACAAGGGTGATGAAAACATGAGCTGCAGGTGAGCCCAGTCCGTGATTGATAGAAGCTTCATCAGAGGTAGGCCCATTGCAAGGTCACATGCTATTTTAGAGTCAGGTGCTAACTTAATCCCTTCAAAAACATTGAGATACCAGGGTAATTTAGTTCTTGCATCACTCGGGTCCAGCCAGGTTTGAAGTGTTGCTGATAATTCAATCCCTTCCAATGCCCCCATAACCAGTTCATCTGGGGCACTGGCATATTTGGAGTTCCCTCCTGTCCAGTACTAACCTTCCCTGCTGCATGCGAGGCTCCAAGTATAGGGGGATTTGTTTTCTGCATCTGAGGCAGTTCTGGATTGAAAGCTGCCTGTTTTGTTTGTCTCTTCTCACCTATGCAGACGCCACATTGAGTTCAAGGTTAAATTTCCTGCACCGGGGAGTGGGGGGGGGGCACCCTACCCTGGGCTCGGTACCTTGTTTTCCCTAGAGTTTTTCTAGAGATTTGCAAGAATGAGCGCAAGCACATTGACAAAGGAGGTAAGGGAGACTGGTCCATATGTTAACACGGGTGGTTAAAGTCCTTTCCTGGAGGGTGTAGGGAAAGTAAGGAAGGAAGGCTTGCCTCTTTTGCACACCCTTTGGGGTACCAAGGTCTCCACTTGTGGGGGCTCTGTCTGACTTGGGTAAGGAAAGTAAGACAACAGAAAAGTGTGTGTTTATGCTTGCATGCAAGTGTGGTGTCTTTATGTACAGCGAGTGGCTGTGTGTGTGTTAGGGAGGTTTTTCCTTTTAATGCTAAATCCCCTTTTGCTAGACGCCTGTATCTTTTTGTCAGTTCTCCTGAGTGGGGGGAACCTTCCCCCCCTGACCCCTCCACTCATTCATTTTTTTTCTCCGACTATGGAAACCTTTCTTCATCATGTTTTTACTTTATTTCATGGAGTCATGCTTTCCTCTATATTTCCTAAGGCATCTGTAATTTACTTTTGCAGCACACAGCACCTTTTGTTCCATGTTGCTTGGAGCCCTTTGGGCTTTCCTTTTTATTCTCTTATTTTCCTTGTGAGAACTACTGTTCCAAGGATGGTGGGTATACTTCCTTCTTGCCTTTTCTTTTGTGAGATCAGCACACACCACCTTATGTGGAGTTCTGAGGGGTTACACTGTATCCCCTTTCTCACTGCTCCAACATTTCTCTTACCGAAAGGTAGGGTGAACCCCTCACAGTGGAAGCTGGGGTAATACATACTAAAGAAACAAAGAATTCTTCCACCAGGAACCAGTGTTTAATACGAATTATGCATTATAAGTTGAGGGGGGCACATAGGAGTCACCCGCTAATCCTCTGCATAACATGGGTAGACACTGAAAAATGAATAACAGCATGGTTTATTAACGAGTATTCAGAGAGCAAAATAATGTATATTTGAACAGTTGTGAATAATGAATTCATCAAACATGTGATCAACTCAATGGTCTTGAGAGCATGGTTTATAAAGGAAACAAATTACAAGGGGTAGTAGACCCAAAATGCATGATACTCTGAAAAGACACAGGGTGATTAAAATTAAGAAGCGAGTGAGTGGTAGTGATTGACCAAAATGGGAGAGAGAAACTAATACAATATTTAATAAATTGCTTTAATAGTGTATCATAGTGTGATGGATAAATGTCATTAGCATATGCAGTTAATGAATGCCAACCGATTTGATCATTATAAACAGATTCTTTTCATATTCTTCTCAAGGTTAATACATCCTTATGAACACTGAATGTTTCTTAAAGACATTAGATAAATTCTGGGTTAATGAATTGCCAACATTCAAAATTGATGCTAGGTCTGTTTGCTAGCCTGAGCGTGGAATCATGAAAGTGTCTGGTTGAACCCTGTCCATGTCATTTAGATAGAGTACCAGGTTTTTCACGTTTTGGCGGTATTTGGTGTGAGTGGGCGCCTTCGTGAGGGCTGATTACAGGACCATGCAATATAATTACATTTATCATATTGTTTCTAGCATACTATACAGATGGCCCATGTTTAATATCTCTGGGTTAGCCAGATCAGCTTACCCTTGGAGAAGAACTCCAAGCAGGCAACCCTAAGTGGGGTTTTGGGGTGGCAGGAGGGGTGACACTATAACCCTGGATGGAATGAATCTGTATCCCCGATCTGCGATGGACACACAAAAAGAGAACAAATGTTGTTCTTTTAAAATATCCTCTATTTAATTAAGCTACTATGCATTTGTTTATAGAGTTAATTGGGAAGATGCATCCCATTTACTTATAGATTGTAGGATTTTGCTTGTTTCAGAAGGTCCGTATGAGTAGTGTCAGGTTGTGAGGTATAGTTCATCAGGAAGAGGACTGGCAAGTGGTGCTGCGCAGTGTCCAGGAGCTGGAAGAGAAGGCCATGGATACATAACATTGATAGTGCCCTGTCCTGTGCGCTGGGATAGCACATAACTATTTAGGAGATGAGGAAGGGTCGAAAACAAGTAATCACTGCAAGATCAGAATTTACTTTGGGTCTAGCTACGAGGGGGAGTGCCTGAAACGGCGGCATGCAGCTAATGTTTTGATTTGCCGTCCATGTTACTGTTGTCCCATGTCCATTTGCAAAAAGGGAAGACCGAAAAAACATTTTCAGGTCGGGTGGGTCATACACTTATCTGTATTGAGGTAAAGGTTGCAAGCGGAAAGGGAAAGGACTTAACTGTTCTTTTTGGCTTAGTGCATATTTTGTCTAGCCATGAAAGGGATGGCTTGCGTCCCATATCTGTGGACAAGCAGAAAGACCGTTGAGACAACATTGTGGTCGGATCAGGTATGGGTCCGTCTATGTTGGACTGGCTGTGGAGGAAAACATGCTTTCATGAAGATGGGCGGCGGAGAAAAACACCTGTTCTGTGTTGTAGAGTTCATGCGGCTTCTGAAGTCAAATGCTAGCGCGAGTGAGGGCGATTCAGCCGAGTGCAGCGTTGTTGCTTGCCGTAGTAATATCAAATAGAGGCTGGCCACATTGTTGCATGGCACCATGATTGCATAGACCTATAGAAACCAGGGAAGCACAGTGTTGCGTTTCCCAGGTGATGGCCAAGGCTGGATAGGGAATTGCCATTAAGAAGTGCAGGGAGCCATACAACGTTATTTATTTTCGCCATTCCTGACTAGGGGAGAGGCGCTACCAAAGAATTTTGGCAAAATCTGCATTTTGGTCCCCGGCCCTTTGCTAGGTAAGTCATAGTTCAGAAAACACTGTATGGTTAGTTAGGGTGAGCTTTAGTTGTTGTATCGACATATGTGCTCACATATTCCTTGCTGAAGTAGACCTCTATCCATGTAAGGAGTATTCAGTGCGAATGGCATAGTATTCGTGCTGGTAGTCACAGTTGTGACTTAGAAAGGCAAATGCCATACAATATCTGAACTCTATAAACTGCTCACTGAGCCCATTATTGTGGGAACTAAGCCTGTGGATCCATCAAGTTTCTTTATCAAGTAGGCTCTGCTGTACATCAGAGCTACCTTGAACCACTTAAAGGACCCACCACATTATGTCGTCTGGTGTGTGTTGGAACTCAATGTAGTTGTCCACCAATGTGGCCATTGTGTTTCTGCATCTGATTTTAGACCTGTGTTCAGGGATCCGAATGTGGAACAGACCGCATGGTCTGTCCCACATATCGAAGGCCACAGGGGCACTGAATGCAAAATACGACTCGACATGTTTTACACTTAGTACGTTTTCGTAGTTCCCATTGTCTCTCTCCGATTACAAAAGATTTTGTTTTTCTGGTGTACATTTCTGTTAGAGTCAAGCATACCCGAGTGGCTGGTGGCAGTGGACCTGTTCTACCGACATTTGTTAAAATTGGGCTTGCAGACTCAGTTCACAGCTGCATTAATGTACAGAAGCATCACCATAGACCCAAAATGATGGCTGTATTTTCTGTTTCTCCATTTCTTGTGTGTTTATCATTTCTTGGTTCTTCTGCCATCCTGAATGGGGGGGGTCATAGTTTGGCTTTGTCTTCGGCGGGAATCCTTTGTGAAGCCTGCTGAGGCTCCAGTGTGTCTGTAAGGATAGGAAGCGGGGGAAGAGTATGAAACTCCACTGTTTTTTGTCTTCTGGCATGCCTGCCTGGAACTTTTTTATTTTTAAAAGTGCCCTTTATTCATCCGAGCCCCTCCACATATTGCCACCATAACTAGCGGGTGCCTAATGTCACTCGTTCTCCATTGTGCTTGTCTGCAGCACTCCGGAGAGTATCACCGCCATTGCTGACCACAAGGGCTTTTACCATTCAAAAATGGTCGCCCGCCACATCGTTTGGGAGCTTTCACAGGAGGAAACCTGCTAAGCCCATATCTACACTCCAATTGGCCCACAGCCCCTATTACTGGCCAATAGCAAGCCGGCAGGCAGTTTAGCCGGCCCACCTCCAAAGGCACACTGCCTAAGGCTTCCCTCTGTCGTGAGCCTGTCATGAGCCGGAAAGTGCCGAGTGCCAGGACCCCTGCTCCTCTTGAGACCCATTTATAACATCCTGCTCATGCATGCACTAATATTAGGGTAAGCAGTTTACCAGTGCCTATGCTCAAACCCTTACTGCAACCTTTGCTCTGCTGTGTATTTGTCAGACTGCTGTTTACACGGCTGCATGGAACTGTTCAAAAGACACTCTTTTCTGTTGCCCGTACGTGGGTCATTTGCACTTGTGCACTGCTGCCTGACTTTTTGGGGCCTCTCATATCGTATCACGTATGTCAGACTATGTTGAAGCTGTTTCACCACTCTCCACTAGCGAATTATCCACCTGAAAATTATATACCTACACCTGTAGTACTAATGCCATGTATATTACAGTAATGCTATATGATTGAGGCGTATTGCTGCTGCTCGCACTTTATTATAGCAATTTTAAGTGACCACTGAAACAATACCACTGCCAGTTGCCTTAGTTCTTACCTGTATAGTGTTTTTAGCCTAATCTGTGATTGTCATACCTAGACAGACCCTGCTACTACACTGCCTCCTACTTACCTGTATAGTGTTTTTAGCCTAATCTGTGATTGTCATACCTAGACAGACCCTGCTACTACACTGCCTCCTACTTACCTGTATAGGGTTTTTAGCCTAAACTGTGTCAGCATTTGACCTTGCCCTTGCAGTTCATAGCATATCTGTACCTGTCTAGTCCGCCTCTGTCCAGTACCTTGCCCAATCTGCATTTGTCTAGGACTTGGTAGCTCATAGCATAATTGCACGTGCCCAGTCCACCCTACTTCAAACACACTGTCTAAACTACACAAGTCCATGCAGGGCCAGGTCCTAGCCTAACTTGTGCTAACAAACCTACTCATTGCCCACTACTATAATGAAAACCCCTCAAAAGTATACAGTACACCTTGCATTGAGCCTCCTCACTATCATGGCACTTGCACTCATTGCCTCTTGCCCACCTAAAGATAGAAACATGAGACTAAGGGCCAGACTGTCCTATCTACATGAACCATCATCCTACCACACATTTAGGGGCTATACCAACCTAACTAACCCAATGAACAAACGTTCACAACACCCCAAGCCTGCTCCTCTCCCTCTAGGTGTCTCACCGTCCAAGCAGATTATATCTCAAGTAGCTACTTCAACCACAAAGATGCAACCCCCCACTACCACACCAACTAGCACCCTTTTGCTAACTGGGTCCCTCATTAATGCTAGATCTATGGTAGCCCATGCCACTGAGATTTCAGACATCCTAACAAATGATAATCTAGACCTGCTGTTCATAACTGAAACTTGGCTCCATGAGGCTGCTGGCCCTGCTATTATGCTAGCAATACCAGATGGCTACCAACTGCTAAGAGCTGACAGACCTAATACCAAAGGAGGTGGTTTAGCTATCATCCACAAAGCTAACCTGCCTATTAGACTAGTCACCACTACGACACCCCAGTCCTGTGAACTCCTTACTGCCAAACTCCAACTCTCATGCAACCGTACTCTCACCATCTATGTGATCTACAGACCACCTGGCCCACTAGGAACTTTCGAGGACGACCTAACTAGTATCCTGACTAACAATACAAAAGACCATGCGCAAATCCTACTATTAGGAGACCTCAACCTTGGCTTCAATGACCGTAATGATAAACATGCCACATCTGTCGCCACACTACTGCATGATTATGGATTAACGCAAAAAGCCACTACCCCCACACACTCTAAAGGTAGGACCCTAGATTGGGTTGCTGACTTGAACTGTAACATCAGTATCACCAGCATAACTCCTCAAATATGGACAGACCACCATTTAATCTCATTCTCTGCCTCACTCGACCTTACCCACCCTAAACCTATAATTATGGCCCTGCCACTACCCACTAGAAGTAAAAAAGACATTACAGCAGAACACCTCCTTCCACACATTCTCCCCACCCTTAGCAACGTAGACAACATCACAGACCCGACCTTACTTGTGGAAACCTACAATAGCACTATGACCAAGGCGTTAGATCTGATCGCCCCTACCAAAGTCCGTAAAAGTAAACAACTCTCACACCTGAATAACTGGTTCACACCTCAACTGAAAGACCTTAGAACCCAAAAAAGAAAATTGCAATCAATCTGGCGACATTCGCCTACTGAGGAGAACAAAATCAAGTTAGCTACCCATGCCAAACGGTACAAAAAGGAAATTATTAACACTAAAAAGAATACTTACAATGACAGAATAGCTAAAGCCAAATCTGATACTAAGGAATTATTCTCCATCCTCCGTGAAATGGAATCACCCATACCGCAAACTGATAATACTCCTAGAAATAAGCTCTGGTGCACTAATATACAAAATGCCCTTGCAGGAAAAATTAGCTCTCTTCAAACCAAAATCGCCATCAAAAAAGCTGCATTACTATCGCCAGTGGAGTCTATTCCTAAGGCACAGCCCTCCCTAAACCAGCCCAATAACACCCCTCACCCCTTTAGTTTCAAACAGATAACCATACTAGAAACAGAAAAAATTATACTCTCCCTAAAGCCTTCTAATTGTAAAGGAGATCATTGTCCCGCCCAAATTATAAAAGATGCTGCGAGAGACCTATCTCCCTTCATTTCCAAACTGATTAACGCCTCCTTCAAGACTAACCTAGTGCCCAATAACCTTAAACAGTCTTGGGTCCTACCTTTGCTAAAAAAACAAACCCTCGACCCTTCCATCCCGACAAATTACAGACCCATCACCACTGTCCCATTCCTACTCAAAATCATTGACAGGGTAGCTTACCTGCAAATTCAGGACTATCTTGAAACTAACAACCTTCTGGGCTCACGACAATCCGGCTTCCGCCCCCTTCACGGCACCGAAACAGCCTTGATTGACCTTAAGACTCAAATTGACGAGTTGAAGGACAATGGAAAATCAGCTATGCTACTCCTCCTTGACCTCTCGGCAGCCTTTGATTTGGTAGATCATGCAGTTTTATGCAATCACCTTGGCTCCGCTGCCCATTTCTCAAGCGATGCCATAACATGGGTACAATCCTTCCTTGCTAACCGGACAATGAGAGTCTTCTCCCCCCTAGCAGCTGCCAATCCCATACAAGTCTCCTGCGGTGTCCCCCAGGGATCATGTGTATCTCCCACTATGTATAACATCTTTACCAAACCTTTGTTTGACAAGTTGGATAGACTGGTTGTCATCTACACTAATTACGCAGATGACACTCAGATCCTTATCCCCCTTTCGGGTAACTTCTTGGAAGACTCGGCTCTGGTAAACAAGATATATCTCCTCATTCAGGCATGGATGGCATCCCAGGGCCTCTGCCTGAATGACGACAAAACGGAGATCCTGATCCTCGGCACAGAGACAGCGATTAAAAAACTTGACCCAAACTATGCCTCATTTAACATTGATAACAATGTCATCAAAGTGATGCCTGCAGTTAAAACCCTGGGAGTTTATCTGGACTCAGCACTCACCTTTAAGAAACAAATTAACTCCCTAGCTTCCTCCACCGCCTATACTTGTAAACTGATCCGAGTTTGCAGACCATTCCTAACAGAGGCTAGCTGTATTACCTTAGCTAATACACTTATCATATCCAGACTGGACTATTGCAATGCTCTATATGCTGGATCCAACAAGTATATCCTTAACAAACTCCAAACACTCCAAAACAATGCTCTTAGAGTAGCCTTAAACATTCCTAACAGAGCCCATGTCTCTACCTCCAGAAGGAATATCCATTGGCTAAAAATTAAAGATAGACTCACCCTCAAAACTCTCTCGCTCACGTCGAAAGGGCTTAACAATATAGCTCCCCCCTACCTAGCAAACAGACTTAACAAGAGAATTTCAAACCGCCCCACAAGAATGACCAACGCATATACCCTGATGGTGCCTAGATACAAAAAGAGTACAGCTGGCGGCGCCAGCTTCCCAGTCATAGCTGCCCAAACCTGGAACAAACTTCCA
Source organism: Ambystoma mexicanum (assembly GCF_040938575.1). Taxonomy (NCBI): domain Eukaryota; kingdom Metazoa; phylum Chordata; class Amphibia; order Caudata; family Ambystomatidae; genus Ambystoma; species Ambystoma mexicanum. The sequence continues at coordinate 455,345,767 of NC_090927.1, forward strand.
TTAGAACTTAGAAAGGACCAACCTTATCCAAGTTTCAGGCGTAAGGTTCTTTCATGGATACGATCAAATGACATCTAACGGGATCACCCTCTTCTACTAGAACCACTCGTCCTGAGTGTCACCCCCCGACCATGCCCTTTGTTAACTTGACCTCCTTTAGGGACCCGTCCACCACTGCCAGCATCTAGGAATTTCATTGGATCAGTCCGAGTCTACAAAACTGTGAATGATTGTTACCTAGCACTGTATGCCTCCGACACATGGCATCATCTGTATAAGTAAATTCAGACTGTAACACTGCTGAACTGCCTCACTGCCTATTTTTGATTGTCATTGCATATTTTTGATTGTCATTGCAACTAAGTTCTCAAGTCTCCTTGTAATGTTTGCGCCCGGCTACCTACGGGTTTGGATTTGCGCTATATCAAATAAACAAACAAACAAACAAACAAGCTAGTTCCAACTGGGAGGCTGGCTGTCCTAAAGGGACAGCCACCCCCTAAAGTTTGAATAATGTAGTATGAGTGTTAATTGGCTGGTATCCTGGATAAAATGCAAGGATCCTGAGGCTGAAGACAAGTCAACCACTGGAACAGAAGAACCGAAGAAGATGACCAGAGACGCCTGCAGCACCTTTTGGGAACCGTAGAAGCCTGCTGAAGTACTGCTGCTGTTCCGACCCTGTTTTCAAATCAACAGGGAAGCTCAGAAGAGGATGGCTTTCTCCCTTCGACTGGTGAGCATAATCCATCCTAAAACTACCTTCAATTTCAGCCATCCCTTGATGTGCTGCGACCTTCCTGGGCTGCGAACCGCCAATACCAGGTGGCCTGCAACCACTTTGTGTTGCATCGTCTTGCCACAAACTAATTGGTGGACTCCTTCTCAGCCTCCATAGGGAAGATCCCCCTCATAAAAGTCCCCTCACCGGGTTACAGGAAGGAGCAAGCTAGTTGACTCGATCGGTTGTGTACCTTTCCACATTTGTGTCTGTGAAAAGGTGCCAAAACTACAGGTCTGCATTGGAGGGTGAAAAATCCTTTGCTGGCGGGTCCCCCTCTCTCGACTTCTGCTGCGACATCCATTCAAGAGTCCCTCCTTTCGTCTCCACGACCAAGGAACAAGCGACCGGGTCTGCAGCTGCTGCACCGTGAAGGCATCCAGCTTCAACCTAGTCACTCCTAGAGTACTGTGGGCCTGTTGCCTTCCCTGAACCCCTTTTAACCAACAAAAGCTTGCTACTTATAATTGAAGAATCCTCTGTAACTTTGCCTTTTCTGCAACTGTGCCTTACCTGCCTTCCATCCAATCTGACCTTGAAGAACTCGTACCTAGATAGGGATAGACTGCTAAAGCCTTAAGCCCTCAGAGTATTATACGTCTTGAAAAGTGCTTACCTGCTAATGTTGGTGGTGTTCATACATTCTATACCTACATCAGAATAATTGGAGTTACTATGACAGTGGTTTTACTTCGCTTTGAATTGCTTTAATGAAACTGATAAGTCTTACACTGTGGTTTACTTACCTGAATTATTGCATTGGTTTTCTATTGTGTTTATAAGCTTTGAAACAGTTCTTGCTTACCTTTTAAGATTTATCTTTGCCTTGTGTGTGTATATATAAAATAAATGACTATTTTGATTCTAAGTGTGTAAGTGTTTCTTTGGGCCTATGTATACTGAAGTTCTTTGTACTGACAAACAACTTGCATCTCCCTCCTAAGATAAGCCTAGCTGCTCTACCATACTACCAATAAACTCCTACCACGGGTGAACTTTGAAAAGAAAAAAAGAAAAAAACAGATATATACATGCACACATCTGGGTTACCCCGGATTATATCGCACTGCACTCCTTGCGGTCTCTATTACCGATCAACACATCATGGACCACCACTTCTCTTTAGAAATTTTGGTTGCTTATTCCATCATAATATATCAGTTCCTGCACATTTAAACTGCTGCTTGTTAGGGAGATTTATCATTGTTATGCTTCATCACCTCCCTTAGTGAGACCCCCAGCACTTTTTCTTTAATCCTGAATGAGTGGAGCCTTTTTCCACTCATTCGTTCTTATGCGCTCTGTCTTTTGGAACTCTTTTCTTTGTGTTTTACTGTCCCATGGAGTCTACTTTCCTCTATATGTCTTATAAGGCATATGTATTTTACTATTGCAGCACACAGCTCCTTATGTGCAGTGTTGCTGGGGACCATTTGAGACCTCCTTTGAGATTCTTTTTCATATCCTAGAGAAACTACAGTTCTTACTTATTATCCCTCCTAAACGTTATAGTCTGAGAGATTGGCACACACCATCTTATGTGGCGTGCAAAGGGGATACTTCGTATTCCCCTTCTCTGTGCTCCTGTGATTTTGTAATCACATAAACAACCTTCTAGTTATGGCTGGTGGCAGTGGACGTTTTCTACCAGCTATTGTGTGAATGTTCTACCACAGGCTATGTCCAAAGCCCCGGTTATGCACAATAGGGTCACCCAAGTCTTAACTTGGTGGCTCCTTTCTTTTTTCCGCCATTACTAGCGTGTTTGTTCTTTGTCAGCCCTTCTTCTACCGTGCTGTGAGGGGGCGGCCTGTGTGTGTAGGGACCGAAGAAGATTGTCCAGGCGAATCGTGTCCTTTGTTGGTGCTGCTTAAAAGGCGCCAATACCGCAGAGTGACCAGAAAAGTTGCTGAACGCCATGCCAGAGGTCCTCTGTTGAGACTGCTGCTGAGAGATCCCGTCCATTGTCCTGCCTTTCGTCAGACGAAGGAATCCAGAGGTCAGATCCAGCGCTGTCACATCAAGGAGAATCCAGCCTTGATCTTTTCTTCAAAACTAAGGTACTGTGGGGAACAAGGTATTGCTTACCTTTTAATTCGTGAAGTCGCTCCAGAGCATTGGAGTGCACATAGAGGTGTCCAGGGTATCCCCCTCTGCTGCTTGTGGCCCTTTAGCGAGTTCTTAGCAGGGTTTCCAACGTTGGTTTAATCTCACTACATCTTAAAGACTGGATACTCTAAAGGATCCACAGGAACCTTTAGTATTCTGCTGCTTGTCAAGACTTTAAGCCTTCTCCGAACTGCCTTTAGCTAGGGTTGCGTTTTGGAACTTAAAAGACTTGCTGTGCGAAGAAACTGCCTCTAGAACCTTAAGCTTTGCTAGTATAACACTAAACAACTATTTTCCTTCCCAAAAGTCACTATCTTATATGTGTATGCAGAGTAAATGTCTTTACCGGATTTCTGCTAAGATTCGTGAGTGCTCGTTATTACCGATAATACGATAGAACTGTCATTACTGTCAAAAGCTGTAACAAATGTAACCTCAAGCAACTACAAACTAAGCAGTGGCCTTTGGAAAGTGTTCCTAAGTGTTTTGGTTTATTGTGCAAAGTATTTGAATGTGATTCTTGTGTAAATATAATCTATATTTTAATATAAATGTATTGAGTAAATGTTTCTTTGGTGTGCGTTAGTAATTTGGTTCAGTGTACTTATCTACAGCTCACATCTTCCTCTTATGATAAGCCTGACTGCTCTGCCACTTTAGCAAGGTTCTATGATTAGTACAGACTGGTACTAAGAGTTGGGGACCTCCAAACCATTGGGGTAGTTTTGTGAAGTCCTTCCAGAGGACTTTGGGAATACTTCCCTAACAACGCATTTCACACAATTCCCGGGCTTCTTCCGAGTCAATCCTTTTTTAAAACTTCTATAACATAAATATACACACATCTTTGAGTGACCGATCACATTTCCTTTTTGGTCCTTTGTTCATGTTAACCTTTACGTGTGTCTCCCATCTATAACGATAGGTAAAACCAGCGGCCATCTTGTGATATCTCTGTTAGGGAGAATTCTCAAAAATGTGCCAATTCCCTTCACCTTAGAGAACCCAGCAACTTTGCTGGATTTTTGAGGATTTGATTTTCTTACCTGGAAAGAGTGAGCCTTTTTCCCCACTCTTTCATGTATTTTGATGTGTGTTTTACACATGTGTTCTTTGATTATGGAGTTTTAGATAACTCCATAGGCATCATCTTTTCATATGTGTTACACAGCACCCCCAGTGCAGTGACACAGGGATGTCTTTTTAGACCTCCCAAAGGTTTAAATACCTTCTCTGGGATAAACTACTGTTTCCCAGAGAATGTAAAGTGAAATTGACTTTACTAGTCTTTCCAAATGTATAGACCCAGCACACACCATCTTACAGTGGAGTGCTGGAGGGGTTACCTAGTATCCCCGGTGTCTTAATACTCATGTAGCAGTCAAATGCTACCCATTCCTATTGAAAAGGCTGGTGGCAGTGGTTTTACAACAAACTACTATGATTTTTCCCGATCGTGAACACCGGTAGCTAAATAGCTGTTGTTCTTCTTAAACTGTAACATTGGGTTATGCTTTCCCTAAACTGCTAATAGTTTACTGTGTTTATAATGATCCTTGAGTAGCTTAAGGCCCCTCTAGAACGTATAGGAGTAATAGTACTATCTCTAAAATGTGTTCTTAAAAGTAACTGGTTGTAACTGTATCCATTCATGATAGAAGAAAGTTACATATGTTGCAAGGTATCTACTTGTAACAGTGTTGGTCTACCTAAGTGTTTCTGAAAGTAAATGACAATAGGGTCTGCTGTCCTTGTATTACTGATGGCATTCTAAAAGTCTAGCTACTTTGGTTTTACTCCCCAAGAATAGCTTATTGCCATTCTGAATGTGTTAGCTTAGGTTAAAGTCACCTGTAACTGCTTATTGCTATTCTTAATAAGGTTATACTTTGGTTTTCATATCATAAGTATTCAATTGCTTTTTAATGATTGTGTTGTTATAATATGTAATTGTGCTTAACTTTCCCAAGATTTATCTTGCACTACGTGTGTTTAAAATAAATTGTTATTTTTACAATACATAATGTTTCTGTGTTTCTTTGGACCATATGTATACCTCAATTTCTTTGTACCTTCCTACTGCCCTCTCTCCCTCGTAAGATAAGCCTGGGTATTTTGTTTACCCTACCAAATGTTCTCAGGTGGTACAGCCTTATGCTGAGTGTTAGGGAGAATTCTCAGAAATGTGCGAATTCCCTTCTACCTTCGAGACACCCAGCTCTTTTGCTGGACTTTAGGTCTTTTTAATTTGTATCCCGGGAAGAGTGATACCTTTTTTTTCCCCCCTCTCTCGTATTTTTCATTGATTTGAACACAGTTTCTTTTGACTTTGGAGTCTGACAAACTCCATAGGCATCATCTTTTTACAGTGTGACACACAGCACCTTCAGTGCAGTGGCACAGGGAAGTCTTCCAGATTTCCCTAAGGTTTAAATACCTTCTCTTGGATTAACTACTGTGAAGTGAAATTGACTTTACTTAAATTTGTAACATTCTAGAACCAGCACACACTATCTTACAATAGGGTGCAGGAGGGGCTACTTAGTATCCTCTTTATCTAGTTTCTCATGTAACATTTTTATGTTACCCTTTCTACATTTAATGGCTGGTGGCAGTGGTTTACTTTTTCCTACCGTTGTTTTTTCCTACCACGGGCTGCAATTGCAGCTGCAGTAAAGCACCCATGGGTGCCCATTTTGTCAAAATGGCTCTGGTCTTCTTTTTTCGCCATTTCTTGTTGGAAAGGTTCTTCTTGAGATTTACTGTGCGCGCCAAACCAGGTTTCGTCCCTTTTTGTTAGTTTTGTCTTTGGTGGGATTTACTGATAAAGACCGCCTCTGGCTCCAGCGTGTCTGGCAGGGCAGGAAGTGAGGGAGGTGCCCAAAACTCACTGTGTTTAATCCTCTTGGTTACAGGAATGCATCCAAAGGTGATTGGCTGGCTGGCTATCCTTGGAGGACAGCCACCTTGCTTTGTGAGTGTCAGCTAGGCTGCAAATGAATGGGAGAAACTTGCATAAAAGGCAAGGTCTTTTGCTTGGAAGGCAGAGTCGACCACTGGACGAATGAATCCATAGAAGAACTTGGAAGAGACGCTTGCTGCAACTCCTGGACCGTTGGTTTGCCCGGTGAAGCCCTGCTGCATTGCTGAAGCTCCAAATTTGCCTCGACTAGAGAAGCCCTGCAAAGGACTACGCCTCCCCTTGGTTTGGTGGACCAATCGAACCCAAGACGAGGTAATCTTGAAATCCTCTCGGAGCAGGCTGTACTTCCATTGCTGATGCAGGAACCGATTGCCAGGGAGTGGAACACCAGAAACGAGTGTGTCGTCTTTAAGTTTGACCCGAGCTCCAGGAAGTTCCTCCGGGCTCCAATGAAGCAGGACTGACTAGGCCTGAGCCACCTCAACAGAGTGCTGGACTCCAGATGCGAGGAAAGTCCATAAGGTATCCGAGAACCACAGTGGTGCTATTCGCGAGAAGCTGAAACCGCAAAGTGCTGCTGATCTGAAGTTTGCCCATTGCTGCTGCCGACCCTCAATTCGTATTGCAGCCGTCCCCAGATGTCCTCCCTCTTGTCCCCACGACTGAGGCCCAGGAACAATAGAATCTGCCATACTACAACTGGAACAGAAGCCAGCTGGAACCAATTTCTTCAGACCTAAGGTACTGTAAACTAAGGGGTACTTGCCTCTTTTTGTGTAACCTTGCTAGCTTTCAGTTGAGACTTGCCTTGGTTGCCTTTTGCAGAGTTGCTTGCAGCTTTGCCCCGCACAAGCCTCCCAGCTTGTAGCTCAACAGTGATTTCATTTTCTACAAAGATTTCTAAAACATTGTGCAACACTTCTTACTTACCTTCAAGAAATGCTTCAGCTCCCCTAGACTTTTGCTCAATTGACATTGGCTGTCCTGGCTCCCTGAAAGACTCTTCTAACCTCTAACCTCTGACCTTGTACTTTAACTATTCCCCCAAAGAGTCACACATTCTATAACTTGTGTAGCTGGGAAAGGTTTAATCTACATTGCGTTGGGGAGGGGGGGAGAGGTAGTTCAAAAGTACTTACCTGCTTAAGAATATGTGTTAACCATTGTTTTATTTCCTAACCGTTTCCTTTTGACACCAAACTCAGTATTGCTCTAAATGTGCCAGTGATATATCAATGTCCCCAGTGTCCTACTTATTTAAGTCACCTCAGGGTGTAGGAAGTGTCTGTGTGCCATCCCAAATGGGTATCTACTGATTTATTAAAACTGAGGGTGTGTATTTATTGAAGTGTATTTGTGTGTTACATATTTGTTCCCTTCTATGGAAGGCTTATTCAACTGACTGCTACTTTGATAAATAATTGTTTAATCAAGAAACCTTGAGTGTAAGTGTTTATTTGGATACTTGTCACTGTGAAACTACAACCCTACAGCTCACATTGACCCCTCTTGAGATAAGCCTTGCTGCTCAGTTACGCTACCAACTTGTGTAGTACCTGCTTATACCAAAGATTGGGTTAACTATTGCCAAGAGGACAAGGCTGGTGCAGTCTCCCACAGGGTACTGCATACAATCTTCCCTAACACTGAGTGGAGTTTCTGTATTGCCTCAGATATAGTTTTATGAAGCCCTTATTTGGACTTTGGATAAACTGCCCTAACAGTGGTGAAAATGTTTCAGAAGATATTTAAGAAAGTTACATGTAGGTAAAATTATATTCCTGTCTTTCCGATACAAGCATTTAAATCCAACGATCAAAAAACGATGGAATTGGAGTATCCAAAGTTTATTCGAAGGAGAACAAGGGGAGGTGAATGCGTTCTAATTACTTACCCCAGTAACCTGATTTCCCCAGATGACTACGTAGGTTGACTGGGCGTCACTGGGGGTAGGATTTCCTGCCATTGGTTCCTGTGAAAGGTGCCGAGGATCTGCAGATGCAAGGATGTTTTGGGTCGGTTCCAGGAGAGAGTGCAACCCTTTGCGAAGGAAATGGAGAAGGCACTGATGCAGATCTCTTCTAGACACTTCACGAGACTGGGGAAGGAGAGTTCCAGCGACTTCTATAGCACACACACACTATAGCAGGCATCCTTCCAGTCGCAGTTAAAGAAGACTGTAACGCTCACCTGATTCCCACGGAGGCGCAGGTCTGGCTTCGAGTGCTGATGCTTCTTCAATGGTGAAGCGCAGGACTCTGAAGATGGACAGGAAGGGCCCCTCTACTCTGGCTTCTCTGGCTCGCAGGAATATTCCCCTGTGCGTGAAAAGGGAGTATTACCTACTGACTGTTTTATGCTCAAGCCTCCCACTCTCTTCCAACCCTCCACGATACCCTTCCACGATTCCCTGTGAAGTCTCACCTTAGGGTCAGGAAGGATGAGCTCTCCATCCTGCTTCTGATGTAGGGGCGCGTTGAAACCCAGTTACTTCACTGGATTGAGGATTGATGGGAGTTCAGGTAAGCTTGACTATTCAGGTAAGGCTCAGTAAAAGTTCTGTTGCAGGTTCAAAAGTCCAAGCTTAATAATAATGTTCATGTTCTTTTTCCCCCTTAGGGGCCGGGGTTCGGAATGCCGGAGATATGGCGCCGACCCGAAGTGAAACGTGCAGTTCCAGTAAATGACAGGTAAGTTCTGGATGAGCGCTCGGGTAATGTCTTTGCATTCGCTCATTCAATTTCTTTGGGCCTCATTACGACCCAGGCGGTAAGGGGTTTACGGCAGCGTAAACAGCGCCGACCCTTACCGCCTGAGTATGAGGTCCCTTAGCGCCATGGCGGATTTAACACCTGCTTTTAGCAGGTGTTAAAATCCATGGCGCTAAGGGACCATGGAGTTAATTACGCCACCGTAATTTACGGTGGCGTAATTAACGCCTTCCCCACTCCCATTATGCCCTATGGGGCAAAAATGGGAATGGGGAAGGGTAAATGGGGATTGGGGACTTACCGCCCCGCCAAGGTCGGAATGGGGCGGTAAGTCCGCCATCCACCATGGCGGAGTTGGGAACTTAGCGGCATGGACCATGGTGCTAATAGCGCCATGGTCCTCCGCCAAGGTCGTAATGAGGCCCTTTGTCTTTTTTCCCCATAGGGGCCGGGGTCTGGAAAATGCCTGGAAGCGGCAAGACCCGAAATGAAATGGGAATGACCCAACAGGTAAGTCTTAGAAGGAAACTGAGCTTTTTCTATTCCCTTCCTTCTCTCACCTTGTTCGTCTTTTTCTCTCTAGGCTCTGGGAAGTGGCTGTGGATCCGGATGATCGCTGCTGAAGATGGTGGCGTCCAGGATAGGTGAGTGAAATGCAGCGCTGCAGCGATCGTAGCAAAATGCTTTTAAAAATGATGTCTTCCTTTTCAGGATCGTCGGTGTGATGTCTCTGTGGTGCTGATTTAGCAGGTAAGGTCTTTTGTCTCCCTTTGCAGGTGACCCAGGATACTGACAGGCGTGGCTGAGGTCCAGATGCAGGAGCCGACACTGTGAGCGTCCAGCTGCGAGGAGCAGAACAACGCGAAGCGTGAGTTGCTGATCGGGTGTGGTATAAATAGCTTTGGAAGAAGTTCCAAGTGTGTATCCTTCCACCGATCAGGTATGTATCCTTCCCCGACCACACCCGGGTGGAAAGTAGTCCCACAGGTAAAGTAGTTCCATTCAGGCCTCAAGAGGGCCTGGATGTGGCAGCATGGTCTGCATCAGGTAAGTGCACATTAAAACACTTGAACACACGTCTAGCTTTATGAGCCTGGCGCCTAAGGCGCCAGGACAGAGGTCCAACATGAGCCTGGTGCCTAAGGCGCCAGGACTGCGTCCAAAGGGCCCCAGCTTGAGCCCGCTGGCACTCCCCTGGGGGAAATGATGCCTGCCTCTGGGGTTGCTGGGTCGGACCTGGCTCCTTGGAGGTAGGCATCATGACATTAACCCCCCCAAGGTTCTTTCCTCCGGGGGTTTTGGCTTGTTCGGAAATCTCCGGTGAAACCTTTGTACTAATCGAGGTGCGTGGACATGGTTACTAGGCTCCCACGATCTCTCCTGAGGTCCATATCCCTTCCAGTCAACAAGATAGAAGAGTTTCGACTTTACCACCTTGGAGTCTAAAATGTCTTTAACTTCGAATTCTAATTCCCCTTCAATTTGAACTGGATCTGGAGGCTTGGACAATCGGGTTCCTGGTTGTACTGGCTTTAAAAGTGATGCATGAAAAACTGGATGAATACGCATGTTGGACGGTAGATCCAGTTTAAAGGCCACTGGGTTGATTATAGCCTTGATGGGATAAGGTCCTATGAATCTGGGATTGAAGGTTCGCGGGCCCTTGAGGGGTAAATGTTTAGTTGCTAGCCATACCTGGTCTCCTACTTGGTAAGGAGGAGTTTTACTTCGGTGCAAATCAGCGTTTTCTTTATACTTTTTCTTGGCTTGCTGTAAATGAGTTGCAGCTTCTTTGAAGGCTCGGGTTATTGTGGAATGCAGATGATTTACTGCGGGCATTTCCAGGGTCAGAGGTGGATCTAGGTCAGAGGTCCGAGGATGGTGACCATACAAAGTATAAAAAGGGGTTTGTCCGGTTCCAGAATGCACTGAATTGTTGTATGCATATTCTATGATCCAAAGGATGTCTTTCCAATTTAACTCGGATTGGTGTAACATGCACCGTAGATATTGCCCGAGAGTCTGATTGGTTCTCTCGGTTTGTCCGTCGGTCTGGGGATGGTGGCTGGTGGATAACCACACATCTATCTGTGCTAGTTGGCAACACTTCTTCCAAAAATGGGAGATAAATTGACTTCCACGATCCGAGACTAATATGGAAGGGAAACCATGTATGCGAACTATATTCTCCAGGAATTCCTTGGCCAAGGTGGAAGCTGAAGGCAAACCCTTTAAAGGGATAAAGTGGGCCATTTTGGAGAATAGGTCCACAATTACAAGGATTGTGTTGTAACCAGCACAAGGATGCAGGTCGGTTATAAAGTCCATTGACAGGGTGTGCCATGGTGCAGGTGGAATATCCAAGGGTTGAAGTAGGCCGGCTGGCCTTTTCTTTTAAGCCTTGTTTTGGGCGCAAATTCCGCAAGACAGAACAAAAGACTTTGTCTTTTCTCCAAGAAGGCCACCAGAAGTGGCGTTTGATTTTTTCCTCCGTTTTAGCGATACCAGGGTGTCCTTCCATTAAAGATTCATGATGATGGGCAATAACAAGTTCTTGCAATTCTTTACTTGGCAGAAACAACCACTCCTGGAAGTAGGGTAAGTCATCCTTAACGGTGTAATGAGGACCCTTTTGACTCCATTCCAGTAAGGTTGAAGAGTCTAGAAGTTGTTTTACTTGCGTTTCGATGTCCTCAATAGTTTGCAATGAAGTTAAGCCTAAGATTCTTTGCTCAGGTATGATGGGCACAGGTTCTAAGCTCGAATTAGGTTCTTCCATGCCAATCCGGGATAAGGCGTCCGCCTTTCCATTCTTGCAGCCAGGGCGATAGGTAATTACAAAATCAAATTCCGCAAAGAATAGAGCCCATCGGAGTTGTCATGAAGATTGAGCTTTGGCCGTCTTTAAATACTGTAAGTTTCTGTGGTCCGTAATTACGGTGATGGTGTGTCTTGCCCCGAGAAGGTAGTGACGCCAAGCCTTGAAAGCAGATTTAATAGCCAGTAACTCTTTGTCGGTAATTGCGTAGTTGATTTCAGGAGGAGAAAATTTCCTGGACCAAAAGGCCACAGGGTGTAGTTGGTTAGTTTCTGGGTCTCTTTGCGACAGGACAGCTCCCATGGCCGAACTGGATGCGTCGGTTTCCACAATGTAAGGGAGGTCTGGGTGTGGGTGCTTCAATACAGGTGCAGTGGTGAATTTGGTTTTCAGGTCCTGAAAGGCTTGTTCGGCCTCAAGAGTCCATTCAAAGCGTTTGTTTTTCTTTAGGAGAGCTGTGATGGGTTGGACTGTTCGGGAAAATTCCGGGATGAATCTTCGATAGAAATTGGCGAAGCCGAGCATGCTCTGAACTCCCTTCACCGAGCTAGGAGATGTCTATTTGAGGATGGCGTCCACCTTTCGCGAGTCCATTCGGACTCCTTGAGGTGTTAGGATTAATCTGAGAAACTCAACTTCTGTGGTATGAAAAATGCATTTTTCGAGCTTTGCAAATAGTCTGTGCTGGCGCAATTTCTCAAGAATTGCCCTAACATGTTTTCTGTGATCGGATTCTGAAGAAGAGTACACCAGGATGTCATCAATATAAACAATGACACAGACATCGATAAGTTCCCGAAGAACATCATTCATAAAGTACTGAAAGGCGGCAGGTGCATTGCACAACCCGAAGGGCATCACCTGTTATTCGAAAAGCCCAAATTTGGTGCGGAATGCAGTCTTCCATTCGTCGCCTTCTTTTATACGCACCAGGTGATAAGCTCCTCAGAGATCTAACTTGGTGTACACACAAGCGTCTTTTACCTGGTCGATAAGCTCAGGGATCAGGGGCAGAGGATAACGATTCTTAATCGTTATTTGATTTAGGGCGCGATAGTCTATACATGTTCTAAGGTCGCCCTCTTTTTTCGGCACGAAGAACAGAGCTGAGGAGACAGGAGACTTGGACGGGCGAATAAAACCATTGGCTAGGTACTGATCTAAATACTGACGCAAATGCAGGTTCTCAGGTTCCGTAAGAGCATAAATCCTACTACAAGGTAGTTGAGCATTGGGTACCAGATCGATTTGGCAATCATAAGACCGATGAGGAGGTAACGTGTTAGCCTGTTCTTTCTGAAAAACGTCTTGGAATTCTTGGTATTCTGATGGTAGCTGTACAGGGGTGGAAGTTGCTGAGGCTAGACCCATAGCTGGATTTCTTGGATAACAAGTTGGTTCACAATCAGGAAAACTTATCTTCTTTGCTCGCCAGTCAATTCTGGGATTATGTGTTTCTAACCAAGGAATTCCAAGAATTATATGAAATTGTGGGGCCTTGATCTCATCAAACACGATTGCTTCCCGATGTCCATCCTGACCCACCAGTGTCACTTCAACCGTGGAATGCTTTACAGGCCCTGAGGCTATTTCGGTTCCATCTACTGTAGTAATGACATCTTGGGTTACTTTCGGGCGGAGAGGAAGCTTAATCCTGGAAGCCAATTCACGGTCTATGTAATTTCCAATAGCTCCACTGTCGATGTATGCTTTTATAGCATGCAACTGCTGAGGCTGTTTTGGGTCCACGAGCACCATTGGCATGACAAAATGCGAGGTCAAAGAGTTAGTTTTCAAGCTCGGCAAGCGGACCCCTACGCTTGTCGGGCTAGGTCGTTTCCCGAATCAGGTGTCAATAATTCGTTATCAGTAGCTCCAACCACCTTCTTAGGTGGTTTAACTGGACAATTTCGAAGAAGGTGACCGGAAGTTCCGCAATACAGACAAAGTTGCATTTGCCGCCTTCTCTCTCATTCTTTCTGCGTTAATGATCCTTTAACACCACCGATTTGCATAGGTTTGGATACGTCGGTACTCTTGGAGTTAGCGTGGGTTTTGATCGGTACTCCGGTTTCATACTTGAACCGATCTGCTTTTCTATTTTGAAGTCTGTGATCAAGTTGAACCACCAAGTCTATGTAGTCTGCGCAGACCTGGGGTGGGTTTACTATCTGAGCTAGAACATCCTTAAGCTCTCCGCGCAGGCCTCGATGAAACAATGTGATCCTTTTGTTTTCTGGCCATCCAGTTTCCACAACCAGTCTGTTAAAGGTGGCAATGTAGGGCAGAAGATCCTGATTACCTTGTCGTAAGGATAGCAGTTCGTTATCAAGGGCCTGTCCTTGAGAGTGTCGAGCGAACAATCTTTCCATGCTGGCCTGGAAGCCCTGAAAATTCTGGAGAATGGGATCATCCTGATTTACCAATGGAATAGACCAATCGGCAGCACTGCCACTGAGGTAAGAAAGTATAAAGGCTACCTTGGTCTGGTTGTTAGGGAAGGCTCCGGGTCTGCATAGAAAGTGTAAACGACATTGGTTCATAAAGACGGCATATTTCTTGGGATCCCGGGTTATTCAAACCCATTGATGTGGAAATGTCTCCGGAATTAGGTAAAGGAGAGTGCCCTGCCTGGGCCTGTAATAACCTTTTGGCTAGGTCATCTGTTCTTTCCTTGGATAGGATCAGTTCTCTTTTGAGAGCGTTAGTCTCCTGGCGGGCTGAGTGCACCTCTGCCCGTAATTCCCCCAAAAGCTGGGCCAGCTGGTCAGTCTCGGAAGTCTCCATAGCGCCCGGGTGGGAAATTGTGGGTAGGCTTCGCGTTCTGTAACGCTCACCTGATTCCCACGGAGGCGCAGGTCTGGCTTCGAGTGCTGATGCTTCTTCAATGGTGAAGCGCAGGACTCTGAAGATGGACAGGAAGGGCCCCTCTACTCTGGCTTCTCTGGCTCGCAGGAATATTCCCCTGTGCGTGAAAAGGGAGTATTACCTACTGACTGAGTTATGCTCAAGCCTCCCACTCTCTTCCAACCCTCCACGATACCCTTCCACGATTCCCCGTGAAGTCTCACCTTAGGGTCAGGAAGGATGAGCTCTCCATCCTGCTTCTGATGCAGGGGCGCGTTGAAACCCAGTTACTTCACTGGATTGAGGATTGATGGGAGTTCAGGTAAGCTTGACTATTCAGGTAAGGCTCAGTAAAAGTTCTGTTGCAAGTTCAAAAGTCCAAGCTTAATAATAATGTTCATTGTCTTTTTCCCCTTAGGGGCCGGGGTTCGGAATGCCGGAGATATGGCGCCGACCCGAAGTGAAACGTGCCGTTCCAGTAAATGACAGGTAGGTTCTGGATGAGCTCTCGGGTAATGTCTTTGCATTCGCTCATTCAATGTCTTTGTCTTTTTTCCCCATAGGGGCCGGGGTCTGGAAAATGCCTGGAAGCGGCAAGACCCGAAATGAAATGGGAATGACCCAACAGGTAAGTCTTAGAAGGAAACTGAGATTTTTCTATTCCCTTCCTTCTCTCACCTTGTTCTTGTCTTTTTCTCTCTAGGCTCTGGGAAGCGGCTGTGGATCCGGATGATCGCTGCTGAAGATGGTGGCGTCCAGGATAGGTGAGTGAAATGCAGCGCTGCAGCGATCGTAGCGAAATGCTTTTAAAAATGATGTCTTCCTTTTCAGGATCGTCGGTGTGATGTCTCCGTGGTGCTGATTTAGCAGGTAAGGTCTTTTGTCTCCCTTTGCAGGTGACCCAGGATACTGACAGGCGTGGCTGAGGTCCAGATGCAGGAGCCGACACTGTGAGCGTCCAGCTGCGAGGAGCAGAACAACGCGAAGCGTGAGTTGCTGATCGGGTGTGGTTTAAATAGCTTTGTAAGAAGTTCCAAGTGTGTATCCTTCCACCGATCAGGTATGTATCCTTCCCCGACCACACCCGAGTGGAAAGTAGTCCCACAGGTAAAGTAGTTCCATTCAGGCCTCAAGAGGGCCTGGATGTGGCAGCATGGTCTGCATCAGGTAAGTGCACATTAAAACACTTGAACACACGTCTAGCTTTATGAGCCTGGCGCCTAAGGCGCCAGGACAGAGGTCCAACATGAGCCTGGCGCCTAAGGCGCCAGGACTGCGTCCAAAGGGCCCCAGCTTGGGCCCGCTGGCACTCCCCTGGGGGAAATGATGCCTGCCTCTGGGGTTGCTGGGTCGGACCTGGCTCCTTGGAGGTAGGCATCATGACAAAGACCTTCCAGAACAGGATCCCTTGAAGATGGGAATTCTGAAATCCACTTCTGCCACATGCTGTCGACCACTGAGGTTCTGGTGACTAATGCGGAACGGCGACTGAGTTAGCCCACTTTAGAGCTTGCCAGTGCACTTGGTGTTCCAGGGACACTTCCGATTGTTGGCTCCTCAGAAATGCATCGGGACTGGTTGGTGCCAACAGCCCAAGGGTTGAAGCACCTCTCTGGGCCATCACAGATAAGGTAGTCCAGCAAAGCTTCAACATGCCAAACGCAGGAAGGTGATGCTGGGCCTCTTTGAGAGTTGTCCACAGATCTTCAGTCGGCTGCTCGTCTACACAGCATACTTGGCTCCAACTGTGATCTGAAGAAAAGGCTGCAGGAATCCTCTTTTTATCCTAACTCCTGGCTGGAATCCAGTCCAAGTCCACCAATGGTAAGGATCTGCCCCATTCAAACACCCAGCAGTGGTCCAATCAGGGACCACTGTGGGTTTCACTCATGCCACACAACAAGACACTCAGGGACCATGGAATGTGGAATGGGACCAGACAGTTCCACCCCTTCCTGGGCCAAGCACACACAAAGCCATCACTATATGATATATTATTTTATTGGTTTCACGCTCGTACACAAGTGTTTCAGAGCATGACAAGGCAAGGGAGGGGAACAGGGGAGAACAAAAAAAATGATCTTAATAGGCCCAGTGACATTGAGAACGTGCAAGTGCATGGGAAAGGGAAAGGGGAAAAGTGCATGGAAGGGGGAAGAGTGGAAAGTGCGGAGCAGAGGATAAACAGTTAATGCAAATAAAGTAGATAATGGAGCAATAAACAGGGGTAGTGCAGCCAGCAAGTGGCAAGTGCTGTGTTTACGGCTGGGTAAGTCTGATAAGTGCAAAAAAGAAGAAAATGGGGGGGGTGTATGGGTACAGATACAGTCCCCAGTGCAAGGGGTGGCTGGGAGGCAGTGCAGAAGGGTGGAAGGGTGAGCAGGTACCAGGGCCAAGGGGACAGAGGGTGGCCAGGTGCACAGTGCCACGAGAGAGCAGATCAGCAAGGGAGAGGGGGAGCAAGGGCAGATGCAAAGAGGAAGATCTTGAGGTGCTTCTGGAACCGGAGATGGTTCTCCTCAAGTTTTAGAGTGGCAGGGAGACTGTTCCAGAGGGAGGCCCTGGCCGAAGACCGAGATCTACCCCCGGCTCGTTTCTTTGAGAAATGACAGACCCTGATGGAGTTGGAGGTAGAGGAGCAAATAGCTTGAAAGGGGAGGTATTTGCAGAGGGATAGCTGAAGGTATTTTGGACCCAGGTCCCAGAAAGCCTTGTGGACAATGCAGAGGGTTTTAAATGTAATCCTTGCATCCACTGGGAGCCAATGGAGAGATTTCAGAGCTGGAGAGATACGATACCAGGGCTTGAGGACAAGGACCAGTCTCACAGTCCTGTTCTGGGGTAGTTGCAGAGGGCGAAGAGTGATAGATTTAGAAAGAGGCTGTTACAATAGTCCAACCTAGAGAGAACCAGAGCTTGGGAGACAGTGAGCTTCTGGGGGAAGGAGAGGAAAGGAAGAGTACCTCTGAAGAGGTGCAGTAGGAAGTTTGACTTTTTAGAGACCTCAGAGATGTGGGCGGAGAAGGAAAGGGTGGAGTCGAAGATGACCCTGAGATTCTTAGCCTCACAGGTGGGGATAGGAGGAGGGCCAAGCGAGGCCGGCCAGAGAGAGAGAGGGGAAACGATGGAGAAGGGTTGCCGATGAGGATGATCTCCGTCTTGCTGGCATTCAGACAAAGATCATTGGCGGCACACCAATCTTGAATGGCAGTTAGGCAATCAGCGATGAGGGAGGGAGAGGAGTTAGCCGAGGGCAGCCTGGAAATGAGTTGAGTGTCGTCAGCGTAGCACTGGAAATTTGAGCATAGAATGGCAATGCAGTGGGCGAGAGTTGCCAGGTATTGGTTGAAAAGCCAGGGCGAAAGGTTAGACCCCTGGGGAACACCACAGGTATTGAGGAAGATGGAGGATAGGAAGGAACCCAGTTGGACCTGGGAGGGTCAATCAGAGAGGAAAGAGGTCAGCCAGGCCAGAGCCTGATCAGTGATACCCAGGTTCTCACGGAGACGGTTGAGCAGGATAGTAGTATGGTTTACTGTGTCGAAGGCAGAAGAGAGATTGAGTAGGATGAGGACAGAGGGAATGTTAGAGTCAAGGTTGGAGAGCAGATCTTCACGGTTG
The DNA here is from genome assembly GCF_040938575.1 of Ambystoma mexicanum. Classification (NCBI taxonomy): domain Eukaryota; kingdom Metazoa; phylum Chordata; class Amphibia; order Caudata; family Ambystomatidae; genus Ambystoma; species Ambystoma mexicanum. The sequence goes on from NC_090927.1 coordinate 455,363,577, forward strand.
TTCAGGAGAGCAGTTTCCGTGCTTCTGGCTGCTCTGAAACCAGACTGGTGGTCATGGAGACAGCCAACCGAATCAGAATGAAGGTTAAGCTGAGAGGTTAACCTTCAGTGCAGTGGCACAGGGAAGTCTTTCAGATTTCCCCAAGGCTTAAATACCTTCTCTTGGATAAACTTCTGTTTCCAAGAGCAGTAAAGTGAAATTGACTTTACTTACTTTTGTAAATTTCTAGACCCAGCTCACACTATCTTACAATAGGGTGCTGGAGAGGTTACTTAGTATCCCTGTTGTCTAGTTTCTCATGTAACATTTTTATGTTACCCTTTCCTCGATGAATGGCTGGTGGCAGTGGTTTACTTTTAACTACCGTGGTGTGCTTTTATTGCGGGCTGCGTTCGCAGCTGCAGTAAAGCACCCAACGGTGCCATTTTTGTCAAAATGGCCCCGATATATTTTCGCCATTTCTTTCTGGAAAGGTCCTTCTTGAGATTTACTCTGCGCACTAAACCAGGTTTGGTCCCTTTGTTCGTTTTGTCTTTGGCGGGATTCGCGAGTAAAGCCCGCCTCTGGCTCCAGGGTGTCTGGCAGGGGCAGGAAGTGAGGGAGGAGCCCGAAACTCCCTGTTCTTAGTCTCCTAGGAAACAGGAATGCATTCTTAGGTGATTGGCCGGCTGGCTGTCCAGCCAGAACCGCCATCCTGCTGGGTGACTGACAGCTAGGCTGGAATGAATGGGAGAAACCTGCATAAAAGGCTAGGCTTTCTGGCTTGGAAGGCAGAGTCGACCACTGGATGAAGGAATCCGAAGAAGAAATTGGAAGAGCCGCTTGCTGCAACTCCTGGACCATTGGTTTGCCCGGTGAAGCCCTGCTGCTGTAATTAAACTCTGAATTCGCCTCGACTAGAGAAGCTCTGCAAGGACGACTTCTCCCTTTGAGTTGGTGGGACCAATCAACTCCAAAGTAAGCCCGTCTGGATATCCTCTCGAAGCTGGTTGTATTGCCACTGGTGGTGCTGCTGGTACCGAAGACCCAGGGAGAGGAACACCAGATTGTGTCCGTTGCTTTTAAGTTGGCCAAGAGCTCCAGGAAGATCCTCTGGACTCCCAGGAAGCAGGACTGACCAAGCCTGAGCCACCTCAACAGAGTGCTGGAACCCAGATGTAAGGAAAGCCCATCTCGACAGCCAATAACCACGGTGGTGCTATTTGCTGAGATGCAAGGAGCTGAAACCGCAAAGAGCCACTGAATAGAAGTTGGTCCTTTTCTGTCGCCGATCGTCCTGTTGCAGTGCAGGAGTCCTCCAAACGTCCTCCCTCTTGTCCCCACGACTGAGGCCCAGGAACATCTGCAGAGCTGCACAGGAACAGAAGCCAGCTGGAACCGTTTTTCTTCTAACCAAAGGTACTGTACAGTCTAAGAGAACTTCCCTCTTGTTGTGTAGCCTCACTTGTTCTCAGTTGAGACTTGTCGTTGTTGCTTATGTACAGTTTCTAACAGCTCCTTTACCTCAAAAGCCTAAACAGCTTGTGGCCCTACTTTGATTTCTTCTGTTCTACAAAGACTTCTAAAACATTGTGCAAGACCTTTTACCTACCTATAAGAAGTGCTTCAATTCACCTAGACTTTTGTCCAATTGACTTTGGCCTGGCCTGGCTCCCTGAATGACTTTGAATTGGGGGTTTCCAAAGGTACTTACCTGCTTCAGAATATTTGTGAGATCTCTTGTTTTGTTCAAATAATCTTTTTGTTTGACATACTTCTAAGTATTGCGTTTAGTGTCCTAGCTGTTTAAATCACCTGAGGGTGTAGGAAGTGTCCGTGTGCCATCCCAAATGGGTATTTGCTGATTTATAGAAACTAACAGTGTGTATTTTGGAGTGTATTTGCGTGTTACTATTATATGGCCCCTTCTGAAGAAGGCTTACTCAAACTGACTGTTAAATTAATACTTGTTTAATCAAGAAACCTTGTGTGTAAGATTTTATTTGGATACTTGTCACTGTGAATCTCTGTGTAACTCCACTACTGCTCACATTGACCCCTCTTGAGATAAGCCTGGCTGTTCAATCACGCTACCAACCTGAGTAGTACAGACTTATACTAAAGTTTGTTTTCCTATTGCCAGGAGGTCAAGGTTGTTGTAGTGCTCCCAAAAGATACTGCTCCAAATCTTGCCTAACAAGGTGCAAGTGGATCTTCGTCACCTGACCTAAGCCCCACCCACCTGGTGCCGTCCTGGTTGCTGCTCTTTTTCCATACTTAAGGAGCCCTCCAGCCTCTTTTCCTTTGCAGATGGGGAGCAGACCTTAACTGAAGTCACTCTGTGTGCTGAATATGAAAAGTATATGAAAAGTTACTCACCTGCATTATTGTTCCTTTTCCAGTCTTATTCCATTTGTAATTGAATGTTATTAGTAGTTGCTGCATTTTAGAATTGCTTGTGTGTGTATATATAAATATATAAATAAATAATTATTTTGATATACCGTTAAGTGAGTACGTTTCCTTGGATCTGTGTATGTGTTGATTTCATTGTACCGCTCTACAGCTCGCATTCCTCTCTCCTAAAATGAGCCCGGCTGCTCAGCCACTCTACCGACTTGTGTAGTACAGGCCTATATTAAGAGTTGGGACCCTAATACCAAGAGATCAGTCATATGAAGTCTAACTTGTTTGTACCACCAAGAAATATCACATTCTTGAGCCTTACTGACAAACAATATCAGTTGGAGTATTAGTATGCCAATACCCACTGGGAAAGTATTCCGGAAGGCCTTGCATATGTAACAGCTTAATGATTCATTTGTACTGTTTTAGTGTCAAACGTGTGATGAAATAGGACATGCATAAAAACACTCCCTCTGGTTGCTTGGGTATGTAATCACTTTTCCGAATTCTTTTTTCAGATAGTCTTTCTTCAGTGTGACAGATATGTTGAGTTCCATTCCCAGCATGGGCGATACTTCCGATTACGAATACCAAAGTTTGGCAGAGACTTCTCATACCACTACCCATCGTGTGACCTGTACTTCGTGGGGGCCAGGTAATCAGTCAAGATTTTGTCTATTTCAGAATGTACTTTTGACTTTTTAATCATAATCAGTTTACTGTTCTGATTTAAAGGGAAAAAAGTTATGTTGGTAAACTGTTTAGAAAGTCCATCTTCACTGCAAATATAGCAATCATTGATTTACTGTGGCAACAGTGAACTAAGCCAAAGGTATTTATATTTATTTATTGCAGTACAGATCATTGGCCATTACTAGGAAAAATTGAAACATTTAATTACAGAAGTCCTTCAAGTGAAGCATGCACATTCTATCGACTGTGTAGGGCTAGTGTGGATAGGGGGCAGGACATGGCTATAAGTCAAGGTATTGTGGGAGAGGAAGACGTATAACTAAAAAAGGACAGTTTCTTTACTACATATTAATGTTTTATCCCAAGCACCGAAATGGCGACGCTATTTTCTCCTACATGGGGACTTATGCACTCTTTCGAAATGGAAGGGCCTATTTTATTGGTGCCAAAATAATATCATGTACAGACTTCATTAAATAACTCTTGATTCTAGTATTATCAAAGCCCAACTTTAAAGAAAAAAAAAGGAAAATGCAAGTAGTGTATTGCCTAATTATCACTTTTTCTTAGAAGAAAAGCATATTTAAAGTCATTTCAGATTCCCATTGCTCACTGATGTGCCCCACTGCAGGTTCTCAGACATATCGCACTCCTTAGTGTTGTGTGCCAGTGTTTCCACTCTTCATTACTCTTTTCAGGCCTTTGGATGATGGCATTTTTGTTTCTTTAAATTTGGACCAAGCTTTTTGTCTTTCTGGTTAAATGTAATGTAAAGTGGTCTTAGAGCGCCTCCTGACGCATGGCTCTGGATGAAGCGGCAGGGAGGCGAGGGAGAGGCAGGTGTTATGTTATGTTACTTGCCATTTATATAGTGCTCTATATATCATTGGTATGACCTCAAAGCGCTGGTAGGATGAACGCCCTCGGGAACCGTAGTTCTGGTAGAGAGAGAGAGTGTCGTAGGGTGTGCACCAGATAAGTGTGCAGCTGGTGTAATTGTCGGGTGGTAGCTGCGTCCTAGCGTTTAGGTGTGGTGCTGGAGATGTCAGTTGGATGTGTGCAGTCTGCTGGGTAGACATCCAGAATGGGCTCTGGCCGCGTTAGGCCTGAAGGACGCATATGTGAGCAACTATGCCGGAATGTGCTCGGCTAGCTGCGTTTTATTAGGGTGATGAGGTGTTGATGAGGTCGTATTCGTATGTGAACAGCTAGGCCAAATTAATCAGGGGTATAGCTGTGTTCTAGTTGAGTGATGGTGTATAGTAGAGAGTAAGAGTAGTGATGTGGTGGTTATCTTTAGAGCGCCCGAGACCAGGCACGTGAACAGGATGATGGGAGCACAGCGACACACAGACACTTGGAGACAGGGGGGGATATAGATATATAGCATATATAGGTGGGGGATACAGATATATAGCAACAGCATAGGGAACAGGGACGCCGGGTGTACAGTGACAAGTGTGGGTCGAATTCTGCACATTCCAACTGCCCCATTCATTCCGTCCACTCCGTCCATTCCTTCTATTCCATCCACTCTACCCATTCCTCTATTCCATCCACTCTATCCATTCCTCTATTCCATCCACTCTATCCCTTCCATCCACTCTGTCCCTTCCATCCACTCTGTCCCTTCCATCCACTCTGTCCCTTCCATCCACTCTGTCCCTTCCATCCACTCTGTCCCTTCCATCCACTCTGTCCCTTCCATCCACTCTGTCCCTTCCATCCACTCTGTCCCCTCCATCCACTCTGTCCCCTCCATCCACTCTGTCCCCTCCATCCACTCTGTCCCCTCCATCCACTCTGTCCCCTCCATCCACTCTGTCCCCTCCATCCACTCTGTCCCCTCCATCCACTCTGTCCCCTCCATCCACTCTGTCCCCTCCATCCACTCTGTCCCCTCCATCCACTCTGTCCCCTCCATCCACTCTGTCCCCTCCATCCACTCTGTCCCCTCCATCCACTCTGTCCCCTCCATCCACTCTGTCCCCTCCATCCACTCTGTCCCCTCCATCCACTCTGTCCCCTCCATCCACTCTGTCCCCTCCATCCACTCTGTCCCCTCCATCCACTCTGTCCCCTCCATCCACTCTGTCCCCTCCATCCACTCTGTCCCCTCCATCCACTCCGTCCATTCTGTCCATTCTATCCACTTCGTCCATTCTATCCACTTCATCCACTCCACTCCATCTACTCTATCCACTCCATCTATCCCATCCACTCTACCCATTCAATTTATCTCACCCACTCTCCCACTCTGTCCATTCCATCCGCTCTATCCATTTTTGTTCTATCTATTCTATCAATTCCATACTCTATTGATTCCGTCCGTTCCATCCGCTCTATCCGTTCTATCCGTTCCATCCGCTCTATCCGTTCCATCCGCTCTATCTGTTCCATTCGCTCTATCCATTTTTGTTCTATCTATTCTATCCATTTCATTCATTCTATCAATTCCATCTACTCTATTTATTCCGTCCACTCCATCCGTTCCATCGGCTCTATCCGTTCCATCGGCTCTATCCGTTCCATCTGCACCATCCGCTCTGTCCAATTCCATCCGCTCTGTCCAAGTCATATTTTTAGTAATTTGTGGAATGACAAGTAGTCTTGGATGTATCGGATGTGAGGTGGAAGCGAGTTCCACAGAGTTGGGGCCAAAGCTGAGAAAGAGGATCCTTCGATCCTGACTGAGTTGGTGATTGGGATCACTAAAAGGAGGGGGGAGCTTGATCTTGGGGTGCAGGGTTGGACGTAAGGTTTTAGCTTGTCTTGCACGCATAGAGGGCCGGTCTTGTGCACTGCACGGTGAGTGATGCACAGGGTCTGTTCGGGAAGGAGAGGTAGGGAAAAATGCACCTAAGAATTTTGAGATGGTAATGACAAGATTTAGATACGTTGTTGATTTGTCGGGAGAGGGTTAGGTCAGAGTCCATAGTGCATCCAAGGTTTTTTTACTGTGGCGCAGGGGGGTGGGCGGTTGGTCCATGGATGGGCGCCAAGGCAGCGGATGGGGGAGAAGCTCAGTGTTGCCGCACAACATGATTTCGGTTTTAGTGGGGTTTAGGAGGAGGTGGTGGTGGTTTGTAGTCATCCAACGGTCAATATCAAGGAGACCGGCTGCAAGGTCGGGCTGAGGGTTGGAGTCTGAGTTGAGGAGTCTAAGGATGATTTGTGTATCATCGGCGCAGTTGTAGCACAGGATAGTGTGCAGGTGGATGATTCCAGGGAGGGTGGACGTATAGAGGTTAAAGTAGGGCGGATATTTGTTTTCTGTTGGTGAGGATGGAGGCGATCCATTTGAGAGCGGTTCCACGGATTCCTAGGGAGTGGAGTCGGTCAAGGAGGATTGAGTGGTTAATTGTGTCAAAAGCGGCAGAGAGGTCTAGGAGAATTAGTGCAGCGCATCCTGCAGAGTCTGCAGTGATTTTAAGATCGTCCCAGATTGAGGCTCGGTTCCGTGTCGCTGTCTGAAGCCTGATTGGGCGGGGTCAAGGAGGTTGTTGGATTCGACAAAGGCGTTTAGTTGGGAGTATGCAGTTTGGTCAATGAGTTTTGCAAGGAATCTGGTGTTCGAGATGGGGCAGTAATTTTTGTCGTCAAGCAGGTCGAGGGATGGTTTTTTAAGAAGAGGCTTCACATGTACAATTTTGAAGGCATCCGGGAAGATTCCAGAGCTGAGGGAGTCATTTAGGATGGTTCTTGCAGACTCTCCCGTGCAGGTGGATGAGAATATTTCTTTGAGGACTGAGGCGGGGCAGGGCTTTGGGGGGGGGGGCTTTGGGAGAGGGGGGGGGGCCAGAGGGTTTGCGAGCTGAAAGAAGGTAGAGAAATTCTTCTCTGGAGATTGGTTTGAAGGAGTCAAAAGTGGGTACGGTCGGTGTTGCGGCTGCAGGCGGGGGGGGGGTTGATATGGTGGGCGGTTTTTGGGGCGGGGAGAGGAGGGACAGTTTGTTGTTGAGGGAAGTCGTTCTGTCGAGAGTGGTGGTGTAGAAGTGGAGCGAGAGAGAGCCGCAGAGCGATTGTGATGGGGTAGATTGGGCAGAGGTACAGGTGGGTTTGACAAATTCAGATTTGATTCTGTGGAGTTCCTTGCTGCGGTTTCCACAGTTGAGAATTCGATTGTTGTAGTGGGCCTTTTTGGCTTTTCGGATTTCGGTATGATTCCCGATATGCTGATGAGTCTATTGTTGGTAACTTCCAATCGCTCCCAGTGAGCATCTCCCAGGAGAGTGAGTGGTGTGGATGGTGTGGGGTGAATCTGTGTTGTGGTGGTCTGCAGGTGAAGCACTGCACAGCTTGGCTTGAGTTAACGTGAGCTTGTGAGGGGTACTGGCAGGCATTCAGCTGCAATCTTTGCGTGTGCGGCAAGCCAATCGTGTAGTGCAGGGTGGGAAGAAGAAAAGGTGTGTTTGTTAGTGGGAAGGGCGGACTGAATGTATTTTTTCAGACGAATATAATGGAGCTAACCATATATGAGAAATTGGGAGGCACAATGAAATGTTAAATGTATGTCACGGAACATGCAAGGGTTAAATGATTTCACCAAAAGGTACAGCGGAAGAGCTTATCTGAAGAAGTTGGGAGTAGGAGTAGCGTTCATTCAAGAGACACACCTGTTTTCTGATAAACCTTGTAAATTGATTAAGAAATGGGGCGTATAGGGATATAGCTCCTCTTACTCTGGGTGTTGATTTGGTTCCCATTGTTGGTTAATTTAGCACAATATGATCACGAAGCGACACCTGTGATTGTACAGGTCACCCTGAAAGGTAGGTGGGTGTGCCTTATTAATTCATATGCACCCAGCGTAGACACTGGAGAGTTCTTCCTTAGGCATGAGTAAATGCGGCGAGTATAAACAGGCTCTCGGGATATGTTATGGGGAAGTGATTCCAGTTGTACACTTCAGCTAGTCCTAGACGGGTCCATGATGACGACTATGAAGTCAAGAGCTTCTCGTGCACTGCAGGATGGACTGGACAATTTGAATTTGTTAGACATATGGGGCCAGATGACAGAAACTTTGAACCAGTGCAAGTGCAAAGTTGCATGGTATTGGACGTAAGGCAAACTTTGCCCTAGTGCATAAAACATTGGGGCCATATAAAAAAAAACGAGTGCAGTAACATGTAAGTGCTACGGCAAAAATTGCCCTAGTACAAAAAACATGCACTTTCAATGCATTGTTGTACTAGGACAGTTGCCCTAATGCCTGCACCAGAGCAGAAATAGTCAGGTACTTCGAAGTAAAAAATAGTGTTGCAGGGAATATGTATGTCGGCCACTTGTGGACTGAGGGCATCCCTGAAATGCACACTTGAGGAAACTGAAAAAGATACAGACCTGAATGGGCATGGGGGATGTAGAGGGAGTTTAAAAAGGTTGAAAACAAGATGTATGGAAAACTGGGAGGCTTTGGACAATCTCTACCATAACATATATATCAGCCACCTTCACAGAGAGGGCAATAAAGCAGGTAGGCTTTTGGCATGGCTTCAAAATCGGGGATGACAATCATGTCAGTATGTACTTAAGCTGGATTGGAGATTCACGATCAATCAACTGTCGTTGGTTGCGGAGAAAACTGACAACTCTGACGTTGGAGTGGATGTGGGCTACACTGAAAAAATGTGATCTTGGACAGTCGATCATATACTGGATTGAATTGTTGAACACCACCTTGACAGCCAAGGTATAAACCTGGAAGTTGATCTCTGATAGATGCAAAGTGGAGAAAAGTACTAGACTTGAGATGCCCATTGTCTCCCATTTTATGTGCTCTGACTCTGGAGCCACTTGCATGCATGCTTTGTTGTGATATAGTGGACGCCCATTACTATCCCTGCTTGTTGTCCCAGCTGTCCTATTGCTCTTTGTTGAGAACCTGGAATTGAATGTCCCGAATTTTTAACAGTTGGTATTCTGTTGGAATCCAGGTTAACAAGAACAAATCCTGTATTTTCCGTTGTGCAGGTACCTGCTTCTGACTTGCCATGCCTCCTGATTAAATGGGAAATTGATAAGTTTACGTATCTCGGTATCAGAATAAGGTGAAACTTTCAGAACACACATCGCGATAACACCCTGAGAACCATTGACGGAAGGGAAAAGTCAGCAAAATTGTGGACCAAACTGACTTTCATTAATGGGCAGGGTGGTACTAATGAAAATGGTAATTCCCCAGAGACTGTTTTATTATTTTACTAATGTACCATGCGACATACCTACGAGTACATTTAAAAACTGTATACCCTCCCATTGGAAATATTCTGGGAAATATTCTGGGCACCCCTTGTAGCCCTCCCTGGGGGTAGATATCCGCCATCACCGTTCTGTCCGGACCGGCTGATTAAGAGTCCTGCAGGCGGGAGGTGTCAATCCCGCCAGGTCTGACCTGGCGGGTTCAACACCACCCGCCTGCAGGCGGACATGGCAACACCGGCTCTGTCATAGACAATACGAGTCTGGCGGTAACCTGCCGGAATTTCCGGCACGGTTACCGCCGGACTCTTAATGAGGCCCATGGCCTACCTTCCCGCGTCCCCACACGTGTCCCAATGAAAACGGTATTGCACATGTGTGGGTGTACCTACCTGGGGCGCAAACGGAAAAGGGTAACCCACTGGTAACCCCAAACCTTTCGGCCCAGAATGTATTACCCACAATCCCTGACAAAGTGTGATATTTGGTGGGGAAAAAACACAATGTTCACTTTACCGGGGTTTCTGGGTAATACATTCTGGGCCGATTTGCGCAAGTCCGACTTCTGCGGATTTCCACGGGTGTCCTCTTTTCAGAAATGCATGGAGTTCCCTGTTTTCCTTGGTGGCTTGGACACCCGAGGCCCATATTTGTATGGTGTGCCCGTCTGGAAAAATCGTGAAATTCAGCTGTTGTAAAAGACTTTAGGTTAGGGGTGTTTTAGGCTTTCCCCTTGGTGCCCAGGTAGGTGCACCCACACATGTGAGGTACCGTTTTAATCGGGAAATGTGGGAACGCGGGAAGGTATGACATTTGTTGTGTTTGTGTGGTTTTCATAACGTTTCAACCCATTTGCTGGTGCCCTTTGTCACACAACCCTTTCATTTCCCAAATGTGCCCTACATTTAGTCGCTGCTTTAGGCACCATACACTTTTGTAACCTGCACAAGTCACCTACCCTTGAAAAGGTCTGCCTGTGCTCTTTCAAAAAATGTATGCTAGCCGTTCCTCACCACATTGGTTTTCCTGATTTACATATGCTAAGTACGTCTGTTCAGGCCGTAAGCATAAAACTCCTGTGTACCATGGCTCAGTGTTTGGCTTGTGGTATTGCTTGTTTTGTGAAACACTACAAAAAATGTGGTCTTTCCTAACTGCAAGAGTCGGGGGGAATGTAGCGCAGCATTGTTTTTCTCAAAATTCATAGAAGCCATTGCGGTACCAAGCCAACCATGTCCTCCACATACCTTTTTGTTCGGTCATTTTGACGCTTTTTCCGCAAACTATGGCATTTTCCCCTACCTAGTTGTTGCCCGACCTGCGCAAATCACCCCTTCCCAAACTTGGAATTTTATCTACTTTTCAGAAATGTATGCCTTTCTGTCCTCCCATTCGGCTTTCCTACCCTTTTCTTCCATTCCGTCCACTCATGTCCAATTGGCAAAAATGGCCAAAATCACCTACCTCTGACAAAGCGGTTGATAACCACATCAAAATATATATTTTTTTTCGTTTCCACTCAACCTGTTCTTGAAAGCCAGGAAATTGGGGAATTCAGCACAGCAAACCATTTGTTCCTAGCTCTTAACAAGGAAAAAAGCACAGGCTTCTTTGTACATCATTTTATTGGCTTTTTTTGCAAAAACACAAAAGGTTCGCCCTTTTTGGTTATTTTCTCTCACTCCCCTAGAGCAACCTAGGATTCCCGGGTGGCGTTACGACCACTTACATGTGGGAAAAAAAGGGCCAAATTTGGCCGAGATATCTCATGTAACAAAAAGGTTACAAGGCATTGAATGCCGAAATCACCAAAAAAGGCCTTGGCACTGGGGGGGAAACCCCATGGCACTTAAAGGGTTAATGACAAAACAGGAAAATAGCAATTCCACAGAAAGTGATAGCACCACAGTTTAGCACTCCCCCCTGCAACACTCACCCCCAAACCTCAATTAAACTTACTTACTTTTAATGGAAGGCATTGGCAAGGAGAAGGAATATACAGGAGAAATCGGATTTGGGGTGAAGCCCATCGCCACAAGATGGGAAGCCAGCAAAGAAAGGGAAAACCAGTTTTTGGAGCAAAATGGAAGCATGGGGTTTTGATTATTTCTCACATTTGCTAGGGGGCAGAATAGAAGAACATTTTTTTGCCTACACTGAAGAGATCTGCAAAGTTTTAGATAATACTAATCAGCACACCAGGGCAAAATAGACATGAAGTAGGAAACTCGGTTTTTGGGAGAAAGCAAATGCAAAGGGAAAATGTGGTGGCAACTGGAAATGTGTTTTATACTGAGGTTTATAATGACAGGCAGCTCAGGAAAGGGGTTTAGCTTACAATAAGAACATCGGTTTTCAGTGACAATGACAGGGGCACATAACAGGTAGACTTCTAGGCAAAGGCATTGCTCACACTAATGAACCCATTTGGGGTTTAAACTGACAGATGCAAATAGAAATGTGTTTGGTAATCCACACAATACACAGACAAATTCGTTTTTTTAGTTACAAGGATAACAATTATTTTCGAGTTGGGCCTACATTCATTAAGGATAGCAGCAGAATGGAGATTGGCCTCCCCCCTCCGCCTGATTATAACAGCAAATGAGGACACGTTGTTTTCGGAAATTCGTGCACAGCTAACGTTTTTGAAATCTAACGTGTTAACTGAATTGGAGGCGTCACTGGCCAAAGCGGATGCTGAGGTAGACACCCTAATACATAATCCATTGAAAGCTATGAAATCATTAGAAGTGATGGACTGGATTTCAACGATCCAACAAATGCAGTCCTCAATACATACAAATTCCTTTTTGAAAATGGATAAGAAAGTGGGGACTCTTCCGAGGTACCTTGTCAAGTTTCCAGATTGGAAAATAAGCAATGTATTCCTTAGAGCCCGTCAAAATGTATTGCACACAGGAGAGGTTTTGGCTAAAAGGGGGCAAGGAGAGCAGACCATCCCATTGTGTAACATATGTAAAAACCCCGAAAATCAAATATTGGAACATCTACTAATGACCTGTGAGGGGACCTGGTTGGCCAGATCCTCTCTTTGAGATGTGTAGCCAGTGAAGAGATGATTCTATCTGAAACTTTCTGAGATAGATTGAGATCTGGATATGACACAATGTTGACAATTGCTGTGGCACAGGTATTAGAAAAATGTAGCATCTTATGCCAAAACCAGGGCTGGGAATGTGTGTAATGTTAGGGTGTAGGATGAATATACCAACTTGGATAGTGCACCGGCTACAAACCTACCATCTATTGGGGGGTTTTTATTGGTTCATGTGAATGGGGCTAATTGAAACAAATGTACAGCGATTACTGTTTCCCTAGACCAACTTCATTTAAATCTAATACTTCAATTCCTTCCCTGTTGAACTTTGAAGGGGGGATATGCTAGAAACAATGCTCATTTGACCAAGCTGTGGGTTCCTTTTTTTTTCTTCTTTTTCTTTCATTACCATGATAATCATAGATGGATAGAGTGGGAGTGTCACTCATCCTCTCCTTTTGGTTGTCCGGGTGTCTGTTAGTCTTGTTATTTTTGTTTTTATTATGCTGGTACCATGGGCATTGGTTGTTAATTTTAATGTTCGATGACATTTTTTTATTTATACATGTTATGTCTGTTTGTCTTTTGTAAAAGGTTTTGGTTAACCAAATACAAATAAAAAAATAATAAAATGAAAAATAATAATTCTTTTGAGGCAACACTTAAATGACTATAATAATTAAATAACAACACCAGGAACAAGATGGATGATTTCGAATTGCAACAATCTTGTATTGTGAATTTCAATGGGGAATTAATTGATTAACTTACAAAAATACTAAGGATTTACACAGACAACTGAGGGTTTTTCAAAAGAGATATGCTAACATACACAGACAAACAAGAGATTATTCTATAGTGAGATGACTAAATTACACTGGCAATCGGGATTTTCAATGGAAAATATGGATGTGCTACTACAACAATGAAGGGCTTATGCAATTTAGGGCTGGGGTTATATGCTACTTACAAGGCGAGTCTTGGTTTAGGGTTCAGGAAAGCCAGCTGCATCTCAGGACACTCAGGGCAAGGGGTCTGGTCACTGCACTCTCAAAGATGTTAAGGTTCAGCAGCCTGCTCTCCGTCCTCCTTTTCTTTCCCCCCACCCCCGGGTTTTGTGTGTTCTAAGTCCTAGTACAGTCCCCCTTATATAGCAGAAATGACATTACTAATTTTACAATCTAGGGGGCGTACCCTGTAATTATCCCTGCCGCCAGGATTGGGCAGTTTCTCTCTGTCTCACCACCCCCAGTCAGGATTGGATCAGGGATTTTGGAGCACCATCTGTCTTTCCCCTTTATTACCATGTTTTCTCAGCTCACCGTTTTTGAAAAAACTAGTTATGTATCATAACTATTATTTGGGTAGCAGTTGACATATGAAATAGATGTTTGGTTTTAGCTGGTTATGGGGAATTAGATAATCCCATCGCCAGATCCGTGCAATGTAACATGGCCATGTGGCACATTTTTGTAATTTTCATAAAATTTAGAACAGTTCTGAATCTGCAAATCATCAAGCATGTTCCTAATTTCATTTTCCATCTTGTCACCAATTGTCACATTTGTCACATGTTCAGATCAGCCAGAAAACTAGTGGCCATTACAGCCCCCAAAGTCCCAGGTAAATGAAATTTATTTCCCCAAAACCGCCTGGAAATTACAAGAAAAATGGCATGAAATTGAAATAAATCCTTAGTCTGATGGCTGCGCAAAATGCCTAAAACGGAATAGTCTTTTATATTAATTGGGAATGTCTTGTTCAACATGTGGGAGGGCCTCCTTATCCCCCACAGCCATCTGTACACCTGGGTCAGCCTGTGACCAGAGGGTTTTATGAGTCCCTTTGAAATTGGCAGTTTGCTCTTTGAAGTGGCTGCTACAATAACTCACACCTTCTTGTCATGCTTCAGCCACATTTTGCCTTCTTTGAAATCCCTGAGCTCTTGCCATCATGTCTGCAGAATAGGGAATTTTGACGCCCTCTGCAGTATCACATTTTATTGCGGGATTGTTGGAGGATATGTGTGAAATCCAGCTGGATGTGGGGCTTGTCATGGTGAAGTTCCTGCCTCAGGCAAAACCGATTTTTCCTGAAGTAGTGTCTCTTCACAGGTTACAGGAATTTTGTGGGTGCAACCCAATATACATTTGCCTTGGTCACCCCCCAACACCCCACTTCAGGTTTTGCTTTTCACCATTTTTCTTTGAGCAGTGCTATCTTTTTCCATTGTGGCTTTTTAAAGCCGTTTTTATTTGCAAATACAAGTGCTGCGTGTTTCTGCTTTTAATGTTCAAAAATCCTGTCTTGCAGGTCACAGGATTCTTTGATTCCTTCTCCTTGGATGAATCCACATTGCTGCCTGTCCATAGATGGTGATGGGTAGGCCCCTTTCCACATGGTTCTTTAATTTTATATAAGCACAAAAAGAAAAACCCAGGCTGTTTTTGGTTGCAGTGTTTAAAGGGCTGCTGTTCATGTGAAAGGGAAAGCAAAGCAGGGCCGTTTTTGGTTGCAGTGTTGAAATTCTTGACACTCATGTGAAATAAAAGTAAAGAAAGGCCGTTTTTGGTTGCATTGTTTAAATGCTGCTGTTCAGATGAAAGGGACTGCTGTTTGGGGCCTTTAAATGCACCCCACAGTGATTGGCTACACACATGGTTGAACTGTCCTAAATTGGAACTATTAACAAGCGCATCCAAGGAATATTTGGGAAACAGTCGCAAGTGGACATAAAAGACGTCTAGCTGGGAATTGGTTCCCAAGAGGAGAGGGAATGGCCAAAACATAAGCGCAAGGCACAGATTATATTAAGGATGGCGGCCTTGGTGGCGATTGCTCAACATTGGAAAGACAAGGATCCTCCACATGTACATGATTGGTTTATGAAGGTATGGAACTTTGTTGCTTTGGACTGGTTGACCTACACGATCCAGGGTGCGCAACAGGATTTTACAAAAGAATGGGAAATGGTATTGCAATTTTTACAAGCGGATTCCAACATTGCTCTTTGGAAAGGCAAGTTGCAAGGTACTCGCCAGTCATAAAAAAAGTCACTTGACACTTCACTTTTATTTACATACAGAAAACCTACAATGGGCCTCATTACGGCTCCGGCGGTAACCCTGCCGGTTATACCGTGGGTTGCCGCTGGACCTATAAAAAATTGCCAGCGCCTGGCTTCCCGGTGCCACCGGGCTATTCCAAGTCTGGCGTCCGGGAAGTCAGGCGCTGGCAATTTCGTTAATCCCCATTTCAAATAGCACTCTATGGGAATGGGGATACGGGAGCACTGGCACCGTTGCTAACCGTGCCGGTGCTCCTGTGTTAAGTCTGCCTACCGTGGCTGTTGCGGCCAGCAGGTTCGGACCTATCGGGCACAGCGGCTCCGGCATGTCGACTTCTAGTTTGCTGGTCCAGAAACAATGCTGGCGGTAGGCTTACCGGCACTGTTGTTTCCGGACCGGCAAATTTATAATGAGGCCCAATGTCGCACTTGCCAAGAGTCAAACATCGCAAGCCAATGGCTATTGGAGAGTGCACAGTTTGCACCCTGCCTCAGACAGTATTATCTATTAGCAAAAATAAGCAAGGAGATGGGGTTATCTATACTTGCGAAGGGAGCGTGTTAATGTGGTCCATGGGAGGGAAGTGGCCACGAGGAGAGCAGGCAGGGGATCAGCAATGTTGGCCATGTGCAATGTTTTCTATGAAGACCATCAGACTGGATGAGTTCTAATGCTCTCACGCAGAGTTAGCAGGAATTACACATTGGACAGCTCAGACATTGGATTGCTTTTATTTTTTTTATTTATTTATTTGTTTTTGGTTTTACAAGAAAACCTTTACAAAAGCATAGTGCATTTCCTTAGATAAAATTACTAACGGTTCTCGGAAGCCAGGGAGTAGCTAAAAATCCTGAAAGGCCAATGAGTGACCACCAGGAAGCTCATTAGACTGTGTCATCTTTTGATGCTTTGTTAAAATGGTGAGTTCCTCTGATACTTTTACTATCGCAGCAGTGAGCATAATTTCCTGGCCGGAGATCAGTCTGTTCCAGAATGCATCTTGGGTTAAGCTCTCTTCTCTGCTGACGAATCTCCTCAGAAAAGACACTCTTATGGCCCATGTGCCTTCGCATTCCAATAGCAAGTGTTTCAAGGTTTGGAGGTTCGGAGTTTTGCAGATTTCACAGAATTTTATTGCCTTCTCTCCCTGGTTTCTTTGAGCCAGTATTTCTCCTGTGTGGGCTAAATTCAGACGTAGTCTGAGAAAACTGTTTCTTGTTTCACGATCTGGGAATTTTTCCAGATAGCGTGGCATGGTTCCCAGTTTCCTGTCTACTATCAGGAAATAGTTCCGTGATTTTAAGTTTCTGACTCTTGTGATTGTGTCGATCCAGTCAGCCATTTTTAGGTTTTTTTTTACTTTCAAAGGGTTTTGTAGCAGGGTTTCTGTTGTTAAATCAAGCTTATGCAGAATCTGTCCGATCTTCTTTTCTAGGCTCGATAGCTGTTTTGATTTTGCTTTCTTTAGATGTTGATTTATGTCGAAAAAGAGGGTGGCCTCACTGGCTGTGATTATATTACGGTATAGTGAGAGGAGTTTCCACTCTGCGTAGCAGCTCAGTGAGGTCAAGCCTAATTCGAACCTCAGACTAGCTGACGATGTACACATTGGAAGCCTGATGGAGGATTTCCAAATAAGGCCCTCGATTTTGTACCAATCATAGTTCCACAGCAGAGGTTTTGCCTCCAATCCGTAGAGGAGGACAGGAACTACTTTGCCTACATAGAATTTCTTGAGTGGTAACAGTGAAAATTTACAAAATTTTCCATTTAGGTTTTTCATTTGCGCAATGATTTTCGAGGTCTTGTTGTGAATGGATGAATTCGCCTTGTTTACAGTTGGATGGGCTAAGACTTCGTATCCCAGGTATGTTAGCTCATCTACTCTGGGAATTTCCTCGTTATCCAAAACCCAGATCCTTGATGTTACCTTTTTTCTTGGGTGTTTGAAAACCAGGACCTTAGATTTTAGTGGGTTTATTTTAAGGCCATTTAACTTGGCGTATTCATTGAGTTTAGATAAGAGATGTTGCAGTCCTAATGCTGATCCATCCAAGAGAACGAGATCGTCCGCATAGGCCAGCCAGTGAATTCTTCTGCTGTTGATCCTGGGACAGATCAGCGACGCCGAGGCCAAGAAGTCTCCTATGTCTGAGAGGAAAAGATTGAAAAGCAAAGGTGCACCCAGGCAACCTTGTCGTACCCCTTTTAGAACCTGGATTGCTTCTGAGAGGTTGCCGGCGTCATCCAGCCTCACTCTGATCGTAGTGTTTTTATGTAGTTCAACGAGCATAGCCAGCAGGGGGGCTGGAATTCCCCGTTTGCTCATTTTCTGCCATAGGAGTGATCTGTCCACCATGTCAAATGCCCTGGACAGATCTACCCATGCCCCATACAACGGCGGGCCTTCTTTCTCATTCGAGCTTTCGCTCAACAGGTTCAGTGTAAGGCCATTAAGGCTGGTAGAAAGACCCTTCCTGAAACCTGTTTGGTGCGGGGGGAGAATTTCGTTTGATTCTACCCAAAGGGAAAGTTCCCTCATCAATATTCTCATGAATATTTTGCTGTCTATATCCAAGAGAGCTATGGGTCTATAGCATTTTGGACTTAGCCTGTCACCCCCTTTGAAGAATGGGATCATCACAGCATTCTTCCACGATGGAGGAAAAGTTTTTTCCCTCATTATTCCTTGAAAGAGATAGTATAGCAGTTTTGACCAAAGTTTTGGCTGATTTTTTAACACCTGGTATGTGAGGCCGTTCGGCCCTGCGGCTTTCGAGGTAGAGGATGATGTAATTAATTCTTCAATGTCTTCTACGGTAAAATCCAGAGACCAGGTGATGTTGCTGATATTAATGTCTCTTGAGCCTGTTGCTCCGAAGTTCTTGGCCAGGTGTTCTACCCACTTGCATTCCGACACTAAGTTGCAAAGAGCACTGTTTTGGCCAGTTTCAAGTTGATTTAGGACTGCCCAAAAATTTCTGCAGTTATTTGTGCTAAGAAGCGAAAGCATTCTCTCCCCATCCTCTTGTATTTTTAAATGTTTGTGATTCTTAGACCAGTTTCTATAGATTTGTTTGGTTTTTTTGAGTTTTTGAATGCAGCCAACGGGATCTTCTGCTCTGGTCTGTCTTATACTTCGCAGTGTTTGTCGCAGGCATCTTTTCCTTTTGAAGGTTTCCTCGTCGAAGTGGTGGAGATGTGTCTGTTTCCCCACTGTTTGTACTTCGCTTGGTCGGCAGGTGGACCATATGAATTTTCCGAATTTTTCTGGATGACACTTTTCGGCCACTATTGAGGGATGAATAGTTGCTAGCTGATCATCCAAGTTTACCCCCCCATGTTTGTACTTAAGTGCTTTCAATTTCCCTTTAAAGCCCTCCAGTTCCTGTCTAATGCGTGGGTTTGCTGAACTCTGAATTTCAGGAAAGTAGAGTTCCATCCTCGCATGGTCACTTCCCCCTTCCCAATCTAAGTTGAGGTGATGTTGGTGCAGGGTAAGTGATGAAGAGGTGAGTGATGAAGAGGTGAAGATATAGTCTATTGTTGATTGCAAACTTCCTTGCCGCCATGTTGGTCCGATTTTGTCCTTACTGCTGTCGTCTATAGATAGCATGTCAAGATCCCATGATTGGAAGAAGTCCCGCCATTGTTTGCCTTTCTGTGTAGTACTGTATTTAGGTGAGCTGTTTTTCCTGTTCCCTACACTGATGAGATCTGTGTTTAGGTCTCCTGCTACAATGATCTGTGCTCCTTTGTGGATCATCTTAACCCTAGAGAAGAGTTCATTTAGAGTTCCTATGAAGTCTCGGAGTTTGGAAATGGCTGGGTTCCAGTAGATATTTAACAAAATGAGATTTGCCTGACAGTCATTCTGTCTTATCTCTGCTTTAGTGGCCTGAATGCCCACTGGATTATTGCATAGCGTGACCACGTTTTTAATGGCGGAATTTTTAGTTGCTATTAGCATTCCTCCTGCTGGTCTACCTTTGGCTTTTTGAGAGGCCCTGAGGTTTTGCACTGTGAAGCCCTCTATCTCGATAGGATTAGCTAACCATGTTTCCTGAAATAATAAGATGTCATTACGTTCTAAGAGGTCGTTTTTGAGTTGCTTTTTCTTCAAAAAGCTTGGGCCTCTGGTGTTCCATGAGACTAATCTAAGGCCTCTCTGACTAAAGACTGTTCTGTTCCTCGCCCAGTTTCTGGAGGATTTGCGAGATGATTTCTGGGAGTTTAGTTATCAGGTCTTCTTTTAAACTGCGGCTGCTTGTTGCACTGCTTTGGGGCCCTCCATAAGTTCCGGCAGTGTCCTCAGCAGTGGGTGCAGGTTCTTCTGCGGTCTGGTTATGCCACCGGTAACTTCCATACATTCCTTCTTCCTCTGATTCATATACCCAAAGCCCTTCTTTAGCCAGATCGTCTTTATTATTAATGAGCGCCTGTTGTGCCTTTCTTGAGGTGAGAGCTATCTCCACAAAGAATTTATCCTCCCTGAATGGGAAGGCTAAGTATTCAATGTCCTCTGAATCAAAAAGATAGAGATTATAGTTCTTTTGGATTTCTGACAGTAGGACGGATCTGCATAGTGATATCCTTGTACTCTGATTCTCTAGTCTAAGCCACAACCTTGGGATTGTAAAGTTCGATGCCGCTAATTCCTCGTTTCTTGCTATGGGGATTTGTTGTTTTTGTTCGTTTCCCTCTCTTTCTCCGTTTTGAGGATACCTTTCCAGGTTTATAAATTTCCCGGACCCGTTCCAGCAAACTCCTTCATTGAGTAAGGGGCTTGGTGATGTCACTTCTTTGCTGGCTGGCCCGGGAAGTGTGTTTCTTTCTTGTAATGCAGGAGCTTTTTTATCTGACGGCTTCAGAAAAATAGGGGCCATTTTTCTCAATGCTTGCTTGGGCTCCCCACCAGGTTCCTTTCTTGGTTCTTTATTTAAATTTTGTTTTAGAAATATTGGAGCCATCTTGATGTTTGTATAAGCCGGTATGCTTTTTTGGTTAACGGGAGCTACAGGTAATGGAAATATGAGATCCGTTTGCATCCCAGCGTTTGATGTTTGGACCTTGGTTTTGCTAGGACTCTCTCTGCCCGTTGAGCACGTCTTTTTGCCCTGGGTTGTCTCAGGGGCGCTCTTGCTTGCGAGGGCATCCTGTGTTTTCGATGATTGTGAAAGGTTAGTAGCTGGAGATGCAATGACAATGGGATCAGTTGTCTTTTCAGCTGTGGGAGTAGTGAGGTTTTTCAGGAATAAATTTACCCCTGCTTTCTTTTTTGCCTTATTTTTCTGG
The DNA here is from genome assembly GCF_040938575.1 of Ambystoma mexicanum. NCBI lineage: Eukaryota > Metazoa > Chordata > Amphibia > Caudata > Ambystomatidae > Ambystoma > Ambystoma mexicanum. The sequence continues at coordinate 455,384,283 of NC_090927.1, forward strand.
TTTTTGGGTTTCTTCCTTGTTTCCCCTGAAGGTTGGGAAGAGGTGGTCTCTCTTTGTTTTCCCCTTTTGTGACATTTCCTCCTTCTCGTTATCTGTGGGGCCTCGATATTTTGATTTATACTATCGGTTTTCTTTCCTTCCTCCTCTTGGGTTTTATGAGGGCTGTTGTTAAGAACTTCTATATAATCAATATCCACATTTGCCAACCTTCGAAATTCTTCCAAGATTGAATTTGAGAGTGGTGTATCATCGAAGGGATCTTTTGGCCCTTCTTCGTTTAGAGTCTTGTTCTGTATTTGCAGTTTTTGAATTTCCGAGGGGATTGCCTTTATGAGATTATGAGTGGTTGAGTTATTTTTTGCCCCCTCCTTCAGTAAGCTTTGAATTTGGGCGATGTCTAGCCCCTGTTTGATGCCCTCTGTTTGTGTTTCCTTTAGAGTTGGAATCAGGATACTATTCAAGATATTGTTTAAAGCGACCATAGATGATTCATTTTTCGCAATTTCTTGCGACATTTCCAAGAGATGTCCTGCTTGTATTTGCACCTCTGTTTTCAGTAGTTCGAACACTGAGACCAGAGAGTTTAAAACATAGCTCAGGGCTGCCAATGTGTTTTCTGGTGCCAATGGAGGGCCTTCTGGTGAGATGGCCAAAGGCTCTTCTTGTTGGCTGCGGTTTCTCAGTGAGATTGCCCTGGAACCTTGAGTTTTGTTTGTTGGGGTGGTATTTGCTTCTGAGTCCTCCATTGGTGTGCTTGTGGCCTGGGTATTAGATTTATGTGATGGTAAATGCCAGGTAGTGTCAGTAAAGCCCTCTAGGTCATTGGTGCTCTTGTTCCTTTTCCTAGGGAAGTGATCATTAATTCTTGTCTGGATTTTTTCAGTTGTCAGAGTGTACTCTAACCCTCTTTTCCATATTTTTTGAATGTTGAGATTTGGGAACCTTTCCGCTGGAGTTTGTTGTGCATCAGTAAGGGTTTGCGTCTCCTGTGTGTCTACTGAATCTACTTCAGGGACTGTGGATACCCCCCTCCCTGGCGCGCACTCTGCTTCTATGTAGGACCCCTCTTGTACATCCATGTCTTCTTCGAGAGGCGAGCTGCGCAGTCTCATTACGGTTGTTATACTTGTTGCTTGCTGGTATAGGTGCGCGGGAAGCGCGCTAGTTAAATACCTGTTGGGTGCACCTCAGACCGCCAAACAGCCGCACAACAGCCGATGGGCTTGTCTCCTGCCGGGCTTAGCGCCGCAAGGGTGGTAATCTCCGTCCTTTGAATCCGCCCCAGATAACGTGATCAGATCACGTGTCCAAGCGATGCCGCGCCTCCTCCAGGAAGCGCGTCGTGATGATCGTTGCTGGCGTGAGTCTGTGAGAGCACTCGCAACGCCAGATAGGGTGTAGAGGAAAGAGGTAGGTCTGCTTCCAGTCTCAGCGCTTTCGTGAATGAGAACTCAGCGGGACGGGCGGCAATCTCCGTCCTTTGAATCCGCCCCAGATCACGTGATCAGATCACGTGTCCAAGCGATGCCGCGCCTCCTCCAGGAAGCGCGTCGTGATGATCGTTGCTGGCGTGAGTCTGTGAGAGCACTCGCAACGCCAGATAGGGTGTAGAGGAAAGAGGTAGGTCTGCTTCCAGTCTCAGCGCTTTCGTGAATGAGAACTCCGACATTGGATTGCTCGGTTACCCCACCAAAACCCACCCTTTCCTATGCCACAGACATAGCGCTACCATACCACCATAGGCACATCCCAGCCTTCCCATAGCCTAAGTGCGCGCCCAACTTCCGTATTGCTGTACACCTAGCCTACATACTCCAATCCCCCACAGGGACATTGCACATTTCCACACACTAGGCACCCCTAAAGCCACGGCCGATTCTCAATATTGCATGCTCAACCCACCCCCAATCCTCAAATCGCGCCACTCTCTACCTATCTCCGCACAGCAACATCCCCGCCTTGTCGCGCACACCTCATCCACGGCCCCGAGTCGGTCCAACCCTCGTCATCCTCGTAGTCTTTCCATTCAAGCACCCAGGGGCAAAAGACCCCCCTTCCTCCACACTGCCCCACATACCACAAGGAAGGGACGGGGAGGGGCCTACTGGAGCGGAGCAGAGGGCAGGCAATAAAGGATGGGAAAAAAAAAGCGAGGGAAGAAGGGGTTCCATGGATGAATTGTTAACGTTGGGAACTTGAAGAATGTGCTTCTAATCTCTGGCACGTGACCAAATATTTAGTAATGTGGGTCAACACCTTTTAATTTATTTATTTATTTATTTTTGCTTCTGTTGCTTATCTGCCGAATTCGTGATAACTTAGATACTTTGAGCACCTGTTGTAGAGCTGTTTTAAACGCAATGCGGCTGCTTTAAGAGGGGTTTTAAGCAGGGCTAAAGTCGAGGGTACACGCGGGTGGATGGAGTCCCCTGTCCCCACTTTTTTTCACAAGTCGCACCCACTTTGTTCAGGAAGCACCTTGATATGCTAATTTATGCTGGTGGCACATTCAATTTGTATGTTAATGAGTCCGCCCCACTTTTTTTTAGGACCTGTTGTATGATAATCGCTGCATATCGCCTCTTTGCTTGCAGGTTATCCTATTGGTTAAAGGGCCCTGGTCCTTGGTGCATATCAATGGGTAACATTTGCCTCTGCTTTGAAGTTGTTAGGTGGAGATGTTGTGCCTCTGTTACGGTCTAGTTTCAATGGTTCGCGCGGGCAGGCTTAAGCAGTCATTCAACTTGTTCCTAGCTGTATTGCTTTTAATGTGCCTATTTACTTAAACCATGACAGCGTGATTTTCCCCATGCCAGGCCTTGCTCATTGCACGCCTTTCAAGGATTACGGAGTATGAAATATTTCCCACAGACTAGGTGTGCCAGTCGCAGCCTGTACTGCAGACCTGGGATGGGTGGGCCACAGAAACGGGTTCATCTTTAGCGGGGAGGAGGGTGATTAATAGAGACCTGGATTCCATTGCATGTAGATTAGGTTTTATATAGCGCAGACCAGCAAAAGTGCACTGCACAGCAAGGGGGTGGGGGGTCAGAATTATACAATGAATGATACAATGACATGGATGCAAATAAAAGGATCGCATGGTATGGGTACAGTTGTGATGTAGAGGGTACACGTTATGGAGGGAAATGTGAACCCAGTCTGGGCCGGGGAGGTTCTGCAGGTGTGCTCCAATAAATGATACTGACCTACGCTATTGTACTATTCAGTCACAGAGATTCCCCTCCTTGCCTTCTCCTCTGCAACAAAAAATAAAGACCATTGCTTCCTCTCTGAGTTATAAGAATAATAATAATTATTATTATGTATGACGTTTGCTTTGTTGGCTTTTTCTAAAGTCAAATTAATTAGCGATCCCACCATTATAAGGATCATTCCATAAAAACATGTGTAGTGGTTTGTTTGTATTCGTGCAGTTTTACATGGGCTAATACTCATTTTGTTTTTATTGTTGTAGCTCTGAAGTCTACAGACTGAACCTGGAACAAGGGAGATACCTAAATTCCCTTCAAACCGATGCCTCGTAAGTTACTCTGTTCTCTCATATTTTGTTTTGTGTATGTACTATGATTAATCGGCAGGGGGAGCCAAATAGCAACACTTGTACAGATGTCTCCTCACCAGAGTATGTTCTGAAAAACACTCTTAGTAAAAGCCTTGGGTTCTAACTGGTAAATCCACTGGCAATATTTGGGCAGGCCCATTTTTAGTGTATTCTTAAAGTTGCACTATTGGATTTTGTTCTGTCTATACTAGCCACAAAACGTTCCATCTAACAGCTAGGCATCTATGTGTGTCTGCATATGTTTTCTATGCTTTGCATGCTTATTTCTATGTGGAGTGTGACAGTTCAAGCGCAGGGAAGCACAGTGCCTGGTATGATATGGCATTTATAACGCGCCTGTACAATCCTTTCCCACTGCTCCCCCAGTTCAGGTTTGTGTCAACCTCATTTCAATAAACCGATTTAGAGATTAATGATCCCGAAACAGGGGCGGCTGGGTTAGGACTGTTGTCCCTTAGACAGAGTAATTGGTGGGTGATAGTAAATGGCAGGGGAGTATAATGCTGCATGCAGTGTTAAATAATGGCTCAAGCAGATAACCTTATATTGAATTCTCTTTCACTGTGAATACTTTTTTAAACACCAAATTATATTGTTTTTAGGTCTAAATTTCTTTGCTGGCTGCTACTGAAATTGTGCATTCAGAGTGGTGAAAATAAAGCTATATGTCTTTTTGCTTGACCTATTTCTATTACAATGTATGTAATGTCAGGTTGGTTTCTTATGTGATTTGTGTACTTTTCAAGGCATTGCTAGAAAGACGAATGATTTCATTATTGGAAAACCAACCTTAAAAACGAATGGTGACCCATCACTGGGAAGATATGTAGGGAAATACTGATTTCACCACTTTAATGAAATGCGTGATCCTGGGCAAATCATGTAATCTCACTGCCTGATCAGCTGACATTGGCTGTTGCTAGAAGTGATTTCGTTAGCAATTTTTCCTATGAAAAAACCCTCATGGTTTACTAAACTACTGAGTTGTTGCATATTAATAGCAGTGACTATGTGACTATGTATATTTTGCACCACATTATTCTTGATTTACACGTGAAAGATTATTTTTAGTGTCTTTACCAATGGTGCCCTAGAGTACTGAAGACTGATTCCACTGCTTGTAATGTTTTTTTACTGTGATGTTACTTCTGTTCATTTCAATCCATATTGTGGAAATTAGTGTTCTGCATATCTCTTGCTTACAGAAGACAAATTAGAACATATCTGTGCCTTGTATGGCTATCAGTCCCACAGTGTTGTGATTTTGTTGTTCTGTGTACTTGTTCAAGAGCCTTGAGAAAGTGAGGGCGGGGACAAGTAGCTGCCCATATTTGTGCTACTCCACAGAAACATATTTCATGACCTTAAATGTGCACTTTGCCTTGTGTGCATGTTACATGCTTCCCTTTGCTGGCTGCTGTCACCTTAACTGAAGACTTTAAATGTGCGCTTTGCAGTAGGTTACAGAATGGCTTTGATATCACACAGCTTCCAGCAGTGTTAGCACCTATTTGCCTTTACTCTGGTTTCATTTGCCGTTAGCACCTTGCTGACAGTGCAATCACTAACTGTTCAGTGGCAGTTTAGTGTTTCAGCTCCCTTCTGGCTGCTTGCCTCGTGAAATTAAAGAGCATTCCTTTGTATCCATTATTTTACGATAGCCAAGGGTGCCACAGACTGTCCACGACTCCCCCCAATTGTAGGAAAGGGGGTGCCAACTCATATTGAAAGCCCTGACAAATGTTTAGCCAAGCCCTGTGAGCGAGCGAGCGCTAAGACTGCTCTTTGTTTTTCCAATGTGCCTGACTGCCAGCAAGGAGGGATGAGGGTGTGTGTGTGCAAATCTGTTGTGGCTTGTGTGAAGAGAATGGGAAGGTGTCAGACCAGAACATGGCAGGGCATGCCCATCCTTGGTCTGTCATCCGAGTGCTAAATCCGCCTCTTGCTCTGACCCCAAGCGTCTGTTTAGTGGCAGCGTTGCTGGTAGTTAGCAGTAAAAGTGCCTTGGTTATGTGACGAATTTGGTACAATCGTCATTGATTCTCTGGAGGGAAGCTTCCCTTATGTGGCCAGGGAAAGGGCAGAAGCTACCTGACTCTGGCGGTGGTTATCTGCGGGAAGACCTCGTAGGGAGGACTAACTCCAGAGGGATAGAACAAAAGCATTAGATCAGAATAACCCTTCACCTATATCTCTGACTAACACCCATTTGCCTTTTCAACTTTCTGGTATAATATATTGAAATGTAAAGGTAGAATCTCCAATCACAGACCCAGATAACCTGGCAGTCAAAATCCCACTTGATGTCCATATGCCTTTTCAACATAGCTGTATGGCTTACTGTAGTGTCAATCTATGTTTTTCCCATCAATTGCCCTATATGTCTACCCCTCTCCATTTTACTACGGAGACGAGAAAGGGAGATGAGTAATAAAGATGACTAGATGCAGTAAGCCAAAGTCACGTTCTAGACTTTGGAGAAGGATGACTGTGGCCGGGAAGTTTAAAACAGCCACAGCTGATACTGAGAGGAGAGAGCATCAGTTGAGAGGCAGACTGCTGAGAGAGTGACAGAGTCAGAGGCTGTCAGTGGTTTGTGAAAACGCAATGAGAGGCCAGAGACCAGCAAACTGTAAGCAGCAGCGCAGTGGTGAGAGAGGATGACTAGGGAAGAGACTGTGCTGAAACAGCCTACCGCCTGGTGACCGGGTACCATGGAAGGCACCCGGAGTGAAAAAAGCTAAAGGAAAGGTGGACTGGCTGACAGGAGGCACGCCTAGTCAGCAAACCAGCAGAGAAGCCAAAAGGGAGATGCAGGGACTGCCAGAGCCGTCCGGTAAGCTCAATGGGAATTAATGGGTTACCGGAGAGTCTGCAAATGCTTCCCACATTGAATTGACAAAGTACGGGAAACCAACAGTGAATATTAAAAACACAGATATGAATGAGAACTTTATGAAAGAAGTGTCAGTGGCCCAATGTGTTAAACAAGGAAGAGATACATATACGAAGCCCAATGTTTAAAAGGATAAATTGACAAACATATCGATAAGGCTGAAAGAGGGTTAGAAGCCTAACCAGTGTAAGGAAGAACTGAAATGCATACCAAGAGTGATAAAAAGGGTCACTGACCCAAAACATGAAAGAGGGAAATAATATTGATGCAAACTACGACAAGAAAGGGTCAGTGAACCAACTTTGCAGTAGTGTGATAAAGCGGATAAGCGAAATAGGGAATTTAGAAAGGAAAAGCCCTGGCAGGTTAGTGCACCGGGCAACCAAAATAAGAAGTAAAGTCCTATTCTGGTAATGGAGTAAACAAGGAGTGACAGGTGAAACAATATCCTTGCAGGAGAATAAAAGGTGAAATAGCGTCCTGGCAGGAGAGTAAACTAAGAGTGAGAAGGGAGGCAATGGAGCCAACCAGGAGTGCAAAAGCAAATTAACCTGAAATTGTGACTACAAAATGGAAGAATCATCCTTTTTATGGACTGAAAAGAAAAGCACAAAATACCCTGCCAGGAGAATACAACAGGGGTGGAAAGTGAATAAAGTGTGAGAAATTGAACATTGTAAAGAACTACATGGTTAGAGGAAATTCAGAGGAAGATCATGCCCTTTTGAGTACAGGTGAGACCATAAGGAAGATGCATTTTTGAACTGCCAGAAGGACTCTAGGGGAAGAAAGACCACCTCTTTACCTTGTGGAACTTTTATTCTTTTTCTGTTCTACACCTTAAACTTTTATGTTGAGAACTTTTGAAGTAAGCTACAAGTATATATCCAACGAGCAAACCCATGTACATGTTATATCAAGTTTTAGAGTGTAAGGGCTCATCTTAAAATTCTTGGACACAGGACGGAGGACACTCTTTTTGTTTAACATCCTGACACAGACGGACGTTCCTTAGTTTTGTTAAGCCAGGGAAACCCCTTTTAGGATTAGGGATAGATTGCATTTCCCCCAACCCTTCTCATTATTTTCTGGAAATGGGTGCATAGCAATAATTCAACATGCCTCTGTATCTGAGTCTTACTCTTGATCCCTTACAGTGGGCTGTCAGCGGAGGTCCAGAGTCAGCAGGAAGATGAGACAAGTGGGGCACGCTGCCGCTTACACTTCATAGGGATTCTGGCCCCAAGCATCTGAGTAACGGCACCGTTGCGGCCCATTACACAGGGCTTTGTGGGGTGCGCAGAGTGAGATGCTGTGTGTATGTGATTGTTGGGTGGACGGACCCCCAATAATTAATCCCAGCAGTCTTTAGTGGTGAGAGTAGGGATTGGGTGGCAGTTGGTGGCGGTCCCCTATATCCAGTACGTCTGCTTGGTGTAGTAAGTGGCTCGCCTTCACAGGCACTGAATGCTAAATTACGAAACAAAAGGCAACGCTCCTCTTAAGCCGCTTACAAAGACTTTTTAACTCTGTGTGACGAATAAGTGTCAATATGAAAGGCTTGAATAAGGCGTACAATTTAAGGAACGAAGAGAGGAGCTCAGGGTTACCCCTCATATGTAAGTCGCTTTTATTCCGGGAAGAGAAGGGAAGAATTACCTAATCTTTTACAACATGTCTGGTGATGCTTGTGGTCTCATGTAGAATGGATGGGACATAGCAGTTTGGGCTGGACTGCCGCTTTTGGGGTGGCACCAAGCCTGATTTGAATATGGTCTTTTCCACTTCTGTAATGGCTTGGCAGACGAAGAACAATTATCTGGAGGGTTGCCCAAAGCAATGCCTAAAATGAAGATTAATTCTAAACCTTTCAGCCATCACCACTTGTGTTTGACCTAATCCTTTCCCATGAGGGACAACTGGAATTTCTTCTTCATTGAAGGACCTGCAACCTTCCCCCCCTTACCCGCCCCACCCACACTCACTGTGTAAAATGATAGACTATTTCTGGGAGCAGTAAGCAAAATAATAGCTGGGTAGTGCAGGGGGTGAGGGGAAGCAGGCTGAGTTGTCACAGACACATAATACATCTGTCACGGCTGCGATTGATATGCAGCATGTTCAGGAAAAGGGCCCTCAAAAGGTTTCTTTGCTTGACTTGTGCCTTAGTCTTGATAAGGACATTCCGACCTTCAGTGATAATTAATTGAACTTGAGTGCATCAACGTTTATGATTATTCCTTCCGGTTGTGACAGACAAAATCAAAGTAGTCCCAATTTGAAAGATGCTTTTTAATAAGGCGTATAACCTTGACCCTAAATACAAAGAACCTTTGTCTACCCCTCAAGTGGAAAGTGATGATTTTGGATTTCCATCTAGCATAGAAGGTGCTTCCTTAGCGTCTTCCTCTATTGCTGCCTTGGAGCTGCTTTTACTGTCAATTGTTAGATTACCAAAACCATTGAGATCCAGGCCCACACTGCGCAATTATCAGACATCACCAAAGTAGTTTAAGCAGTAAGCAGCCAACAATTGTTGGGAAAGCATGAAACTCCAAATTCACTGCCTTAATTTGGGACTGTTTTGGGCTCGGATGTGTGCCAAGAATAAGTAGTCTCCGACTCAGACCATCAATAGCCCAATGGGGGCTTATGGCATGAATTGGTGCTTATACCAGGGTCTGGCCCTCAGGTGGCTCGAAGTACGAGCCAGGAAGCACAGAGTGGAGGCACTAAAAACCCCCAAATTACTAAGAAGAAACCTAAAAATATTAAGAACAGTCCAAAAGCAAAAAGGAAAGGCATTCGAAAATTTCAGAGGGTCCTGGCCAAAAAGAGCATGAGCCAACCATTGAGTTTGGAAGTTGAGTATATTTCCCGTCATCTTGAGCCTAATCTTACTAAAGTGAAAAGGAAGAAAAAACAACTGTTAGAGCAGGGGCACATCGGAGCCTTCCTTTCCAATGAACCCACATCAGATTCGGGGAGGCAGCAAAGGGCAGAGCGAGGTTCTGTCCTTTTTGCATGAAATCTGCCTGGAGATCTTGAAAGAGAAGAAAGGTGATAGCAGTACGAGCATGGTAAAGACTGATGACTGTCTCTCTGCAGTGGTCTGTAGCCCACACCACCATTGCGGAAGACAAGCAGATGATTACAATGAACCGTATTAGAGGGCATGGTAGCTTGAATCCTGGCTTTGGTAACCCTCTGCCGATGGGGTTTGAATTAACTGTAGGTCTATCAGTGTTGGAGGATGATGGCATACCCCCAACCAGAGCCAGGATTTTGCTACTCTTCTCTGTAATTCCCTTTTTGAATGTCATAACCTCTGCAGACATTAAACAAGTTGAATTTGGGTCAGACCAAGCGACTGTTCATTTTTATTCTAAAGTTTTTATGTTGGTGTGGGTGGCACAGGAGCCCATTTTGCAGATGGGTTGGATATAATGTATCTATGTTCTGTTATAAAAGGAGGACCTGTACACAAGTCGAATAAGCAAGTTGATGTCAGTTAAGTGGGGGTTGGGGGGTCACTTAATTAGGGCCCAGACCCAATCCTAATGTTTTAAGTCATATGCCAGAGGCAGGAACGCGGACAGAGGCACGTCTTTAGCAATTTCTATTACGAAAGTTCAAAAAAAGGAGGTGTGGACGATTAAACTTGGCTGCCATTCACCTTGCAGGCAGGGCCGTTGTGTCACTGAGGTCGTTAAACATAAAGACCTACATTTGTTGAGTAGGATCATACAGTGTTTCAACTGTTTCATGGGTTCTAAAGTTTCTCATCAACTTTCTGAATTGTACCCGCACTGGACTTGGAAGTATCTCTATACCAGATATTCCAATTCACTTGAGGGAACTTATCTGGGCTCCCAGCCACCTGGTGCAAAATGCCCCCCTTATAGTAGCTTTAGGACGTAAAGTTTGGCGCAGGGCAGAAACACTCGCCCACGCAAGACACCAATACTCTCCGGACATACCGTTAATTTCGGATCTATGCAGTTCCGACTCGGATCTACAACACCTCAGATACTGGGAAAGGAAAGGGATATACACATGGGGTGACCTATACGCTGACGGCATCTTCAAGGAATTTGATAGACTACGCGAAGAGGCTGGAGTGCCCACAGGCCAGTTCCTTTGGTATCATAGGATACGAACCACAGCACGAAATAAATGGGCAACATGGCCAGAGGAACCAGACTCAAACCCCCTAATTACATTATTGTATAACCTGAGCGAGGGGGGGAAACCCGTGTCCCAAATCTACGCCCAACTGAGTGACATCCCTAACCCACGCAGCGCCGACCTGAAAAGCAGATGGGAAGCGGACTTGGGCCGGGAGATAACGAACGGGGAGTGGGAAAGGGCCCTAGAGCATCCTAGAACAGTCTCCAGGAACCACAGATTTAGACACATCCAACTGAACCTCCTACATCGGACATACTTAACCCCATCCAGGCTAGCGAAGCTCACCAAATCACCGCACTCTCACTGCACCTGGTGCGGGGCGGATAATGCGGATCTGATCCACCTGTTTTGGTCGTGCACCAGAACACAAGCCCTATGGACCACCGTACAACAGACAAGCGAGAAAGCCGGGTCCACGATATACAAATGGACTCCGGACGAATGCCTATTAGGAACGTACTCCAGACCAGCCAAACTTAAACACCTAGTCAAACTAATGGATATCATGTGCATACTGGCCAAAAGAACCATCGCAATGTCCTGGAAAAAACCTGCAGGGCCCCAACAAAAAATATGGCACAGGGAATTAGAACGCTGGACACAGGCTGAAACAAGGGCATGGGAAGACAGCGTAACTAGATCAACGGACGCCTCGAGCACGACCCTAGCGGCCTGGAAAGAACTCATAGGATCCCTGTCTCATCCCTCGGATGATAAGCCCCCATGAAGGAAATAAACCCAGGGCACCTGATCCCACGATCAATGTCATCGAACCCCAAGAGCAACCGGCCTTCACCTCACCAAGTTCCTTCTAGCTCTAACCCCCTCTCCCCCCCTATCACCAGCTAACCTGATCCCCCCTGAACGGACATTCTGGGCCACCGTAACGAATGAAACACTCGGAGACAGTTACTGTTGAATTGTTAATTTGTTAGTTATTAATGTTAATGTTAATATGGATGTTCTCCCACGAAATACACACCATCCTTAATGATGTATATCTCTATGCCAAACTACGGCAACAACATTGTTAAATGCCAATAAACAAATTTAAAAATAAATCTCTATACCAGATATGACCTACACTGACCTTGGGCATATCCATAGAAACTTCTGCTGGATCTTTAGAAAAGTCTTCTCGGCGATCCAGTCATGGATGGCGCAAAACTAGCAACGAGAAGATTGAGTTGCTGATCATTGGCACTACTGCGAGGTTAAAGAAAATGGATCCCCAATATAGTCATTACCTGATGGTGGGTAATATTATTCCCGTTGCCCGGCATGTTAAAAGGTTGGGAGTCTACTTAGACTCTCAACTAACATCAAACAAGCATGTGGCACATCTGAGCTCATCATGCTCATATATGAATACATTGCTGTGGCAGCTACAACCTTATGTATCTGAGCAGAACAGGGCCGTCATGGCATCTGCCACTGTCAATACAAAGTTTGCCTACTGTAATATTGTGTTGGCACTTGGCAGGCTAATATTAAACTGCAAACTGTGCAAAATGGAGTGGTTTTTGCTGTTTTTGGGCTGGGGAAACAAGCTCATACTTCGGGGGATCGTTGGAAGTTACACTGGCTCCCTGTGGAGCAAAGAGTACAGCATAAGGTGAACCCCTGTGTGTACAAGTGCCAGTCGGGTGATGCCCCTTTGTACCTCTGCTCACACATTCAAAGGGTACCCAGAAGACTAACTTTGCGGTCTGATAAGGATGCACACTTGGCCTGTCCACATCCCATCTAAATAAGCTTGGAGGTACCAGCTTCGATGTCTGGGATCCAGTGTTATGGAATGCACTGCCCATTTGGCTGAAGACCTTCCTTATCTCCTTTCAAGAAAGATCTGAAGAACGTCCTTTTCGATAAAGGTAAAGATTAAAAAAGGCTCCAGTTTTCACAGCTTAGATCCCATGCATGTTTTATGTTCCTGTCTGCGAATCTGAGGCCTTGGGGTGAATGGCGCTTTACAAAAAATATATAGGTGGATAGAAAAGGAACTAGCTTATGACGACTAGTGCTTCATTCTCCTGAGAGTTTTATTTCTACAAATTTCCTGTGATATTAATGATATTATGACATATTTAGACCTGTAACTATATGTTGTATGCACTTATGTATATATGTGTCTATAAAAATGGCTAACCTGTATGCAAAATGAACTTTAGATTGCCTTTTTGAAATACGTCTGTTGAATGTTTCATCATATTTATTTATTAAAATATGAAAATTGTTTGATACCACGGCAGGAACATTGTCCTGTATACATCAACATACCGAATTTGGCATACTATTATTCCAAGAAATTTGGCCTCCAGCTCCACCGACTAGTGACAGGTTTAGCATCGGTCTAAAGAGGGCAGTTAAACAAAAAATGGGCAGGCCATCGGGTGCCTTTTGATCTAAATAAGAGTTATGCTGGGTGCAACTTTTATAGAATGCCTTTGTGTTAGAACTCTCTTTGCAGTCATACTTTCTAGTGATGATGGATTGAAGGGAAAAAGATGTATTAGTGATTAATATATTTATTGTGACCCCCAAAGCATAAAGTGATGAGCAACTGATGTCTATGCTGGCGGCTATCTTTAGTTGGTAGTTAGATTCACGGGGCTCCGAGAATATCATTTGTGCAGGTGATTTTAATCGTGCTTCCCGAATATGTTAACGGATAGGGCTCATAATTATACTGTGACCATTCTGAGCAAAAGCAGGACAGAAATAGCTGAATTATGCTTTGTCTTTTATTGTGACACCATTTATACCACGATTCACAGCATTGTCTTATTCTCAGACAGGGCTAGTCTTGACTCCTCAAATTCCTTCTTAGGAGGCCCAAATGTACTCCTTCTCTTCCACCACGTCCTCTTCTCGTGGATTCTCAGGAGAGAAAACCCGTGACCGGCAAGGCACTGTTTTTTAAATCCCCCACTACACACTGGTCGGATGAGGCCCGATAAAGTCCCACTCTCTGAGAATGCTGAAAAGGGGAATGTCTGGGTACTGCTTCCCTTTGACCTGTGTCTCTGTGACAGGGATGCTCCCCACTCCCTCCCGTAAATCTGGAAGCTATACAGTCCCCAGCAGTTGTGGTCATCTGGTATCACCCTGTGGCACAGCTCTGAAACGCTGCACATCCGTTAAGGGAGGTAGTGACATCCTTTTTGCCCCTTGTGTGTTTTGCTGCGTTATTCAGCCGGTCCCTGCCATCTGTAGCGTTATATATATGCCGCACAGCTCCCAGCTGTTGCGGCTTCCCGCTGGCTCCTGCCTTCATGTGTGTCATTTCCTCTGTGCCTGCTTTGCCTCTCCCTGCGGCTGCGTTTCCTTCAGCGGCCACCACTCCAATATGTGGCGGTTTCCCACTTGCTTCTGGCTCGCTGGTCCCCCTGGTCGCGTTTCTTCCTGCAGCGGCATTTCCAGGCCATGGAGGTTCCCCGTCGCCGAGCCTTGTACAGCGGCACTGCACCACTCCCCATCCCGCTGTGCACCCCCGTTCCTTCTCTCCCAATGAGGTATCAAATATACACATGTACTTGTGCAAATAAACTTGCGAGCTTGCCTACTGCCATCAACTTGAGAGGGTGACATTTTTTCCAATTGGAATCTGATAAAAAACCAACGGCAACCTAAAGAGGATATCCCCAGCCAGCCAGCCTAGACAAGATTGTACTCACATTACATTCCATGATTGACTATATTTTTGTTTCCCCTCAGTTTGAGATATGTCTTATTGCAAATTGAGACAACACTGCATAGGGCTATTGCAATATTAGTGTTAACATTCTCATACCGGTTTCAGAGAGGAGTAACAAGTAACTGTTACTTGAGCTTCCTACTGGTTAGTAATCTCAGTAACAGGCTGAAATGGAACAGTAAGACTGTAAGCTGTTTCAGTTTATATGTCAAGTAAATTTGCTTGAGGAGGGATGATAACTTGAAGGATGCAAACCCTCCCCCCACCCTGTAAAATGGTATTGACGTAGCACATGAGTGGCAAAAACCGTTGATTAAAAAGCACAGTCATGGGTACGATATAGAAATTGGAAACAAAAAAAGGGAGATTAGATCTGAATTTAAAAGGTTAGCTATGACTTGGAAGTAAGTTGTATGCAGGCAAGAAATGAATAAACCAAAGGTATAAAAACTGGCTAAAAAGGCATATAATTAATCGGAGTATCGGAGGCAGGCAAGTAATGTTGAGCACAGTTTTAAATAAAGATAGGAAAGGATTTTGGTCTCTACTGAACAATGGAACATTAAACCAATCCGCTAAACAATCTAACTGCATTGATGCTAAAACTTGGATTATGTATTTTTCAAAACTATATACAAGCTCGAATTGTGAGGCTATGGTCAAATAAAACCTCTGAGATGGACAATTACTTTTGATAAATAGGGCCTGGAAGTCATGCTAGTTAACTTAAAAATCTCCAGGGCCGTGGACCTGATGGGTTATTGAATGGAGTCTTTAATGCCGACGCTGGTGGATGAGCGGACGTTTTTACAACGTTATATCGTTGGCAATAGTTCAATTTCTACATTCTTGTTCAAAGGCTTTGAAAGTTCCTATTTATAGAAAGGGAGTTAGATCTTCACTTAAATTATAGACCTCTTTCACTATTAGACATCAGTAGCAAAGTCTTGGCCGCTTTTGTTCTGAAGGACCTAATAAACTTGACTGAGTCTTCTAGAAGGCTTGGCATCTTACAAACTGGTTTCAGGCGAAATGTTGGATGTCCTTGAATGAACTGACCTGTTTTATGTGTCAGCGTCAGGTGATTGAATCTCTAAGCCACTGTCTTTATTCGCCTATCTGGCATTTGCTTGTGTCGACCGAAATCTGTTATGGAAGATACTTAACACTTGGGACATCCATGGAGAGGCTTTTAAATATTGTAATGTTTCATAATTCTTTCCCCCAGACATGGGCGTAATTTTAGGGGGGGACAGGGGGGTTTGTCCCCCCCAACTTTCATGGCACACCATTTTGTCCCCATTCATTTGTCTGGGGCACCTTTTTTTCAGATGTCATGTCCCCCCCCCCAACATTTTCAGCAAAGTTACTCCACTGCCCCCAGATACGATTAGATTCGGAGGGGGTACAAACATTTACAGGCCATAGACAGGGTTGTGTGTTGGCACTGTGCCTTTCAAATTTATACATTTCAGATTTACACGATGACCTGTCGTAGTGTAACGCATTTCTGCCAAAATTAGGAGCCTTAAATATAGGCTAGTTGGCATATACCGACGATGTCGTCCTCCTTGCTACTGCTCCCATTAGTCTCCAAAGTAGTTTCAATTGATTTGGAAAAATTGCTTTTAAAAATAACTTAAAAACCAACTGCACGAAAACCGAGGTGATTCATTTAAAAAGAAATATGATATTTAGGGGTTTTATTGGCATATTAATGACGTCATTTAGGAAGAAGTTAATATATTTACTTATTTGGGTTTTATAATCACTAATAGACAACATACTTTACATTTTTAAAAATAAGTGAAAAAGTTGGTCTTGAAAGTGCAAATGAAAAATTATTTTCTAAAAATTCTCGTTTCAATCCAATAATTGATGTTTTCATGGAGCTTAATTCATGCCTACCCTTTTGTATGAATTGGAATTACTTAATTTAAAAAACTGGGAATTACTGGCTGTCTCCGAATGTCGATTATTCCAGTCAGTCTTTTGACTACCACCTAGTCTACCAATTACATTGATAAGATTAGAATGCAGCCTGCGGTCATGGTTCTCCATTATTTCAAGATGTGTTCAAAACCCATTTTTTGAACTGCGGAAGATGGCACACGGTAACGTAGAGTCTGTTGCAGAGTTGGGCGAGTTGTGAAACAAACAGCAGTCTGCATAGTGTTTTTTCTACCTCTATTGATTCGAGGAAGAGCCGACCTACAAAACAGCCCAAGACCGCGCAGCGGAGTTGGGTGAGTTGTGAAGCAAACGGCAGTCTGTGCACGCCCAATGCCATAAGAGTCAACACCTATGGTCGTAATGGCGAAATGCCTGCACTTATCAAGTGAGTGCGACCTACTAAGTGAGATCTTTTCTCTTGTCCTCGGACGGGTTGCCCGCACACGGCAATTTGGGAAAAATTGTTCGATTGGCTGCATATGGGGCGTCCTGAACACTTATACTTGGTGCACAAAATAATCTTGCTGGGGGCTTCTGTTATTGCCGTCTTCCCTTGGTGGTGAAGGCTGTTAACGTAGTGACTGGCGCCTCGGGTCGACTTGATTGCAGACTTGAAAGGTGACCTTTAACTTTTTGCTCTTGTAATCTGCATTCAAAGAACTTTGATTCTCCCACAGGCCGCGACTGCGGGCACTAATTGCCTTTGAGCTGACCCAGGTTGTGGAGCATAGGAAGAACGTCTTGCTTCATCTGTACCCTTACTGCGTCCTTTTCTGTTGTGATTAACCTCTCTCCTTTTCTATACGAGCAGTGACTGCGGGCATCCTTGAGCTACTCTGTTTTGTGAGCCTAAGGAGATATGTTTGGTACAATCTCTATTTATACTCTTGTGCCCATGACATTCTACTGGGGCTGGTGACAGCAGGCATGTTCTGGCTTTTAGCCTTTCTGCCTTGGAATAAAGGGGTTTGCCTTGCATAATCCGTACTTCGAGCTATAACTTTGCTAATTTACTCCGGGCTGTGATCTTGGGCATTTTGCTTTTGAGCCGACCTAGTGGTTAAATTAGACGTGGAATCCCACTGCTCAAGCGCACTTAATGTATCTTTAGCGTGGTACTTCGGGGGCATCATATTTTGATAGGCGATTGTGGGTACTTAATATACCCAGCGGCCTATTAACAGTGATCATTTGCTACAACCTTTCCAATTATTCCTCAATTTTTTATTTTTGGTGCTGGCGGATGCTTGCTGGGGCCTCGAGCAGAAGTTTTTATGATTTGAAATTGTGCCTCTACTCTTTTTGGGGCTGTGGGGAAACCAAACTTCACTTCCCCACCCACGCCTGTGGGTTCTGCTGTGTAATTTTTCTTGTAAACTGTGATTTGCTATTTTTGTCTGGTGTTTCTCCACCTAATCTGGTGCGACTCCTCCCTAGGGGGCAGGGTATAGGACCTCTACTGTCTTGCCCTATTGGTCCTTTAAACTCTGGTCCAAATTAGATCATGCCGGACCTGAGGAGTAGTTTCAGCAATGGCAGAGTGGCAAGCGAATGGAAGGCTAATGCAAATGTAATTCGTACCTTGGTAACTAATGGGCACGATGAGGCCCGAAGGAACCACTGTTTTTGTTTAAAAATTCAGAACCCATATCGGAGACATAACGGGGTTGGGATGGGATAGACAGATGCAGAGTGTCTGCACAAATGTCTATCTGCACCACCTATTATGGTTTCTAGGATTGTGGTAAGATTCCATGCATTACCCCCCCAGCACTATGGGCAGGCCAACTACGATAACAGATCCCCTGCACTAAATAATCAAACATTTACAGCATTAGGAAAGGATTATTGTACCTTGTTAAATCAACCTTCTTGCCCTCCTTCTCTTCTGTCTCTCTGCTCTCCCAAAGTGTTTGTATTTGGAAACTGGTGTGGAGGGATCTTGTCTACACCTAAGCCTCAACCACAGTTGGATGCTGTGGGGCCTCCGGCCCTCCCACTCCCTCATGAGGCGGAGGGGGGGGCGAGACCTACAGGATTGATCTATCATGGAGGATTCTTTCCATTTAGCCGCAACAGCAACTAGGGAGCTTTTGAGAGATATTATAGATCTGGACATGCCCTCCATTCTGGAGGACTCGGGAACAACAACAAGCCATAGGCTACTGCCGGGAACGATTGATCATCTTGCGTCTGATAAAAGGAATTCCTTGGGAGGGATGGCAAGTGAGGTTAAGACCTTTATAAACAAAACGGGACTGGATACATTGGGGAAAACCCCTGAAGGCAATAGGCTGTTGTCACGCTTTGATTCCTTCTTCTCGCATTATAACATAGATCGGGGTATGTGTTGGGATTGCTTTCTCAGGGAATGGGATATGTCCTTTCTGGACTGTTGCCCGTCTTCTAATTTCCCCTGTATACTTGGCGTAGAGGTGGTAGAACATCTAGGATCGATTAGTTCTATATTTCGAATGATCTTAAGCCTGAATGTGCCTACCTGACTCGTATAAATCCCAACTTGGGCGATCATTTATGCCTGTCATTTTGCTTGACACTTTTCTTCCCTGTTTTTGATCTTAGACTGATCTTGTTGGTCTAACACAGGCTAAAGGGGTCAGGGGGGGTGCCCTAACTGGAGTAGAAAGATTGTGTCGAAATGGAGTCAGTTCTTGACTGACTCTTCGTCAAATTTGACCATAAACTCCTATTATTTGGGTGTGAGCTTTGACTGTCCTAATCTACCCTATCAAACTATTATGGCCTGTGTTAAGAGTTATTCTAGAGTATCCCCTGCTCTTGGTGCGAACACGAGATAGCTCCCAGATAGTACAATTTTGCATTCTAAGAGCCTTTAATGCAAAAAATTGGCTACACCAAAAAAGTGCCTATGTTTAGCAGACTATTCAGTTGCTAGGAATAAAATCTACCAAACACACAAAAATGTAGTAAAATCTCTCAGGATCGAATCTTACTTACATACTCATCAGTCCACGCTTCACCAACTTTGTAATGGTAGGGAAAACAAATTATGTGCCTCTGTTAATCAGACTCTGGGCCTAAATGGTAAGGGTATTGAGTCCCCTATAGAGGAACAATCCTGGGTTGACTATTACATAAAGAAATATTCTTTGCCGGAAAGCTATCGAGATTCCCTTGACCTGGATCCTGCTAGTGCTGATTCTTGCCCGTGGGATACAAACGACATAATCTGGCCCACTGGTAGACTCCAGTCATCTTGTGCTCCTGGGCCCCGACTTTATCCCTCAGTTTGTTTTTAAAGACGCTCCTCAGATCTGGTCGAGGCTTCTAAAACCTATGTTCAATCAAATCTACCTGACCCATGTTATTCCTGTTAACTGGGCTCAATCAATCATCCCTACAGACCGATTGCACTTATCGGTGCCATTAGTAAAGTTTTTGCCGTACTGCTTCTAGAGGAACCTCAATCAGTTTGTCAAACGATCTAAACTCCTGAGCAGATTCCAGGTAGAGTTCAGGCAGGACTTGGGAACCTCCCTTAATGCCACTATCATGGCCCACCTACGGCATAACATCCACCATGCACAAGTAGGGGAAATATAATTGGCTTCTCTGGATATGTCTAGCGCTTTCGACTGTGTGGACAGATCCCGGTTGTGGTCTAAACCTCTGCGCATGAATGTGCCTAGAAAGTTGGTACAACTACTTGCTCTTCTCCATACAGGTACTAACTACACTGCGAATACGCCTGACCAAAGAGGGGTACATGTCGGTGGTTGTAAAATCGTACATAGGCCTTAAACGGGTGTACCCTGGCCCCGATACTCTTTAACCTGTAAATTAGTGATGTGGAGGGTCTGTGGCAGGGGCCCTATATCTCATTGGCACGGCTGGGCTGCATCAATCTAGACTGGTTAGCCTTTGCCGACGACATCATACTCTTTGACAGAGCATCTAGGGGCCTTCAATGCAAGATTAACCTCTTCTTTGGATATGCACTAGCTAACAATCTTTCTCCTAATGCATTTAAATCCAAGGTGATCTTTTTTTCAAAGGGCACCAAACTGAAAGTTAGGCACTGTGTGATGGGTCATGGAAAGGTAGAACAGGTACTTTCAGTGACCTATTTGGGCTATAATCTCACGAATAAGGTTACTGTGGAAGCGTGGAAATCTATCGTCTACGCTAAGGTGAGAAAATTGGCTCCCCAAATGCAATGTCTCTTGTCTAGACTGTGTAAATTCTCCATCTTACCAATACATTGCTTCTATTAGATAGAACCAGTGATCCTCTGTGGCCTAGATATGTGTCTCCTTGATCTGGGGAACTTGCTCAATTTACAAGGCAAGTTGTGCAAGGAGGTTTTGGGTCTGCCTTTGGCCTTATTAGACACAAACTATGTCTGAAGGCTCGTTGTGTGTGAAAACAGCAAAATCCCTGACCCTCTTGAGAATTCACTTTGAGGACATAAACAAAGCCCTGAATGATGACTCTCTCAACTCACTAAATTCTTTCAAAGGATACATGGCATACTATGTTCAATTTGGGTGTCAGAGTTAGACCTAATACAGCGACCAGGAGTCATAAAAAGGTGTTTGTTTAGGTCAGACTGGGCTGAGACAATCGATAGCATTGGAACCTATGCCACATGTATGGATTATTCATATTTCATGCATGCTACAGAATGTAGTGCTCAGTACTTGCAACGCTTTCACTGCGATAACATACGTGACAACTACATGTGTTTTAGGTTTAACCAGTTTCATTTGAGGGAAAGGACTAAGCACTGGAAAGATTCTCCATTAAGTGGTCATTCTCTTTACATTGCAGATTTTGTTGTAACACAGAAATAGTAGAAACTTTGAAACCTTGGGTCACTTCATAGTCGCATTTTGTCACTAATGGGTCGTCCTGTTTTAGGGGGAAAAGTGGTGACCATTCTGAAACTTCCATTAATTTGTTTTGGTGTAGGTTAATGTGGGGGACAAATGTTTCTTTAATTTGAGCTTTGAATAATTTATTTGAATATTATTTTAGATTAATAGAAAAATAATGTATGATTTTATGTTTAATTGTTATGAATTGCATGTAATTCTCTTTTTTTATATATATATATGTCGTTTTGTGTTTAAGTTTTCTCGTAAACCATGAATGCAACAATAAAAAAACAAATTAAATAAAAGTCTGCCCAGTCTTTAAAGACATGCTGTGAGGGTCATCTTAAAGAAATACATATGGAGAGGAGTTCCTTTTGTGATATCAGTTGGTTAAACAAAAAATAAGACAACGGGATGTAAAAATTGGTCAATACAGAATATGTGTAAATCATTGAGCGTCTATGTAAAATATCCCAATGTGATGGTAACGCCAACGACCCTTTATGAAAACATTTTCTTGTCCTACAGTTCACAATTGGGATGTAAGATTTAGGCTCAACGTGCTACATACATTGGGTTTAAGTGGAATTTAGAACAATAACAGCGTTTCTGTAGGATTTATAAAAAAAGACTGAGGACACAGACCTGTTGTGATCCAGTGTGCCGTCTTATGGGATCTAAAAGGCGTAAGTGTTTTGAGAAATGTGTCCATTCATGTGACTATTTAGTGGCGAGTCATTGTGGCAAGATGTATATGTATGGCAAGCGGTTATCATGGAGTCTCGCCCTGGTTGCTGATTTGCGAGAGTTTGCTTGTTTGTTGGGCAAAGAATGCCTTTTTAAGATGGGTTGATGAGAGATCATGGCAGACTGTTATACTATAGCATCATTAACAAATGATGTTAGTGCATTTTTAATGGTTAACATGAAACACTTTGCATACTTTACTGCTAGTGTTATTAATCTTTGGAACACCGTCTAGCTGAAAAATGCAGAAGTCCCTTACCTCTCGTAAAAGTTCAAGTTCAGTGGATTTGGAAGAAGCAACCTGCCTATGACACTTTATGGAACAGTTTTGTTCTTTTTATGTGATATATATTTTGTACCTTTTTTCTGCAGATTGTTATGGTCTTTTAATTATCCTTCTATTTTTCTTTGTTATTATTAGGAGATTGATTCGTTTTTGGATTGTTCTATGTCGTGATTGATGTTGAATGAGGAATACATTTGTGAAAGGTTTGCTTTGCAAAACCATAACACAGATAAATGTGTGCCCGTTTTTTCACACTCCCGGATCCTGGGATTATTTGACTGGTTCCCACAGTACACTCTCTTTCGGGGCGAGCCTTTTGGCAACAACCATTTGGGCGCACCACTGTGGCCACATACCAGGCCGGTTTTAGGCCCGGGCAGGGAGAGCTATTGCCTGGGGCGCCACATTAGTCCCCTACCATGCCAGTTTATGGGTGGTGGGGGGGAAATCTTTCATGTCCTCCCTCCTGAGCTGGCGCCCTGTTGTAATTAAATGCCCCCCCCCCTCTCCTGCTGGTGTGATATGATATGGCATTTATAACGCGCCTATACACAAGTGTTTCAAGGCGCGAGGAGGCAAGGGAGGGGGAACAGAGGGAAGAACGAGAACTATCCTTCTAGGCCAGGTGACATTGAGATTGCGCAAGTGCAGGGGAGGGGGGAGTTAAGCACTTCTTTTGTGGTAGTGCTCTATTTAGCTTTGGCAGCGCCGGGACTATTCAACAAAATGTTCCCCCCCTCCCCACCTGGGGATGCCGAGGGAGGTGGGGGGGGGGGGGAAATGGGGTTGGCAAATTGTGTTGACACAAGTCGGGCGCTGCCAAAGCTACGGGGCCCTGGCCACAGAGCCTCCACTGGCGCCGACTCAGTGGCACTACAGCCAACTCTGCGCCGCTCATTTGGCACAGCTGCTGAATGTCCGCATTTAGCATCTGACATGTGGAAGTCGCTCTCGCGCCTCATGAGCAATGAATTGTCTCCTGCAACTGTCGCACGTTCCCAGGCTATGCACAATGGCTTTACACACGGCACGTGAATGTGTGATATTTGCAGGCGATGACCTTGCCCCGATTTGCCGTGTCCCACTAGCTACTAGGGACATTTAGAAATAAGATGCAATGTGAGCTGCTAAATGGCGACTTTGAGCAGCTGCGACAAATCGCCCTTCTACTAAATGCGTGCGATTAAAAATAAGGTTGATAATTGTCTTAACTCGCCTGAAGAGTGCCACGGCTGGGATGCGAACCGAGGTCGCACGTCTTTCGGGGGGGAGGAGTGCCTACCTACAAGATCAAGCAAAACTGCGCTTTAACAGTTGTAAAATCACATATAGTAGCAATTTGCAAAACACAGGAGATGTTTTCACACATAGCCCCAAGAAAAGGAGGCCTGCACTTTTAAACCAAAAATTTGGCTGATGTGTCCGGTTTGTTGTGTTGATTTGTGCTAATATGAATATTCGCAAAGTTGTGTTTTTATTTATTATTTTTTTTTTAATGCTTGTTTTAACTGTTCTTTGCAGTTTTTACAAGTTTCATGTCATCTTTGGTTAACTGTCTTTGTTTCTTTTCTTTGAAGGGGAGCCTCGTTATTTATGGTCCTGTTTTATTCTTATTCACGTAAGTTCTCAATTAGTGTGTCGAGATGTAGGCTGTCAAAGAATTTTACCAGCAATTACCCCTTTTGTCGATTTACCAGACATCAACTGGTCCCAACAGTATTGTTCTTCTAAGATCAATACGTTTTTAAACAGGTGGCCCATGTGGGTTTCTCTGTTTTGTGTTGTTCCCGTGCATGCTAACAGTAAGTGCCTTATGGTTTCCACGTTTTCCTAGGTCTGACAGAAGCAACATTTGTTGGTTGATCTTCCTCGAATAGCAAATATCATTTGTTTTCAAGAGATTTAGGAGGATTCTTAAGAAAGTTGATCATGTTCTTTTGTTTGGAAATTTTTTCAGGTAGTCAATTGTCTCGTTGACTTTTTGTAAGTTCGGTGGCAGGTGTTGAGTGAGTTTGTTTTTTGCTGCCTCCTCCAGGGTTTGGATCCAATCCCAGATTTTTAATCTTGATTTGGTTTTGTTTAGATTTTCTTCTAATTCACTTTCCGAACTTCCTATTTCTACGAGCAGGTTGTTGTTTAAAGCTGCGTTATTGTGGCTGTTGGTTGATCCCATTAGCACAGCACAGCACAGCACGGCGATGGCACCTCAGGGCACATTGCACTATCCATTTTTATCGGGTAGTATTATTTGGGGGGGGGGGTCATATTTTCTGACTTTTACAGTTTATCCCAGCACTATTTTATCTAGCAAACTTGGATATTCATATCCTTTCAGTGACATACATTATTCTCCATGACCTCTGTAATGTCCCCTAGGGACAAAGCACGGACGAAACGTGTTTAAAAATATTTGAGCAATTCCCATCGTGCTGGGAATTCTTTTTTTGCACTAGATGGCAATGTTAGCGCTCTCATGGAATTATGTTTTTGCATTTTAGTACTGATAGCTCCCTGCACCCTCATGGCCGCGTCCTGCAGGGGGCGCCCACAGGAAATGTTTGGTGAACTATCAGGCCGAAACGCCCGCAGACAAATGGCTGGCGCCTAAACGTCCTGATCCCTGGTAACAGTTGCTTCAAAGCATGCACTATTTATAGACCGATGTAGAGACGTTGAAATATTGTTGATAAATACTTGGCATATTGTTTGCTTTCTGGATGGAAAAAGGAGCTCGGCCATGTTTGAGCCGGTCTGTTTTTCAATCCGCAGTTGCGTGTCTGCTGAACGTTGCTTTGGCTGTCTGCTTCCTGATGTCATGAAGGCAAAGGCTTTTGCTTTCCCTGCCTGGCAGAGTTCAACTGTCTCGGGGAATGCACTTGATCAGTTGTTAAAAGGTCTCCATCGAGACCATACAACATTTAATACAATAAATCGGCGATGCCATTACGAAATGCAATCATATAGCCGTACCTTCATAGACTATGCTGACAGCACCCATATTTTGGACACATTTTCTGGTGACCGGGTGTCAACTGCTGCCAAAACTAGGGAGTGCTTGTCCGCCATTAAAGTGCCGATGAATGTATTTTATTTGAAAAATCAACCCTAGCCAAGCTGTTTTATCAGCCTGTGACGAATTCCAGGAGTTGCTCATCTCTCCCCAAGGGGGAGCCACCCACCCTCTTTGGGACTGTGGAGGTGAGCCTACCGGAGCAGGACATTTCGGCGCGGCCGGTTCGGTGCAGGGCGATTTGCCGCAGCCGGTTCGGCGCAGCAGCCCGTGCAGAACTGCTCGCATCGAAATTAAAGGATTCGAAGCTGGGTAATACTGCCCTTCCGCCCCTCTGCATCTCTTTCCTTCCTTCTTGACTTGCAGTGTTGCTATTTTGCCTACCCACCATTCTCCCCTCTACCCTACTGGGCCTCCAAGGGCAAGCAAGTCCCTAAAGTGCGCCACTAATTACTAGAGGGGGAGCAACTTCACACGTGGTGGCGACAGATGGATGGCGTGACTTTACAGTGGCAAGCACTTTTATACACGGGCTTTTCCTCATCACTAACAACTGTTTGCAAAGCCAGGTAATGTCAGTACAAGCTGAAAAGGTGTACTCTTGGCACTGCAATGTTGAGAAATATATTCAACGCCCAATGCATTTTCTTTCATTGTACCAGTCTGACAAAAGTATTTGTGATGTGGTTTTAAATAGAGCAAGCATGGCAAGGGCAACAAAGCAATGACACTAAAGCAGAGGTCTTTGACAGAGAGGCATGACCGAGGGTGTGGAAAGGGCTGTACTGTGGGCAAGTTCTCAGGGGCCAGGCATGTACTGCCGCGCCAAAACACCCGAGCGCCAAAACGTCCCGTTGCCGAACTGGCCGCGCCCAACTGGTCACAGCAAATTGGCCCACGCCGAACCAGCGGCGCCGAAATGGGGTGTACCGGAGCCTGCTACGCTTAAGGTCCCATGACTGGGCTATGCTCATGCCATCTAAATCATGTATTCAACCTCGAATGATCCCCACCGTAGTTTAGCCGCGGTAGAAAAACACGCAGCTAGTATTTTATTAAAGATCAACTCTTGGAAATATTTAAAAAATATTTACTAGGTTAAACAGGAATATTAATTTAATCTGAAAAATATGTATATTGGAGCAAATCATTTACTTGTGTTTCGTTGTTACTGTGACACCCACTGAGAAATACTTGTTCACGAGGCTTAAACTAAAAACCTTTGCTGTGTTGGGCAAAATGTAATCCTTTAAGGCAACATTTTGTGCATTTTCGCTGACACCACTTTATTTTTTTATTTATTTGTTATATAAACATAACATTGTTCCTATGTTACTTTATGGCTCATAGGTTTATCTGGAAAGAACTGGTCTTGGTTAAATATGGTGGAGGGCCTGAGGTGGAAAACATTGCTGGGTCATCTCAGTCAATTCCTGTGGCAGCAATTAGGTCCAAATTAGACTTGATATTTGTAAACTCATTTAAAATGGAGAAGCATAGAATTATAGTTGAAAAATAAATGATATACTACAGTACCTTCTGTGACGATTCACAGGTTCTCATCACCTCTCCCCAGAGGGGAGTCCTTCCCTATGAGGCTTTGGAGATGAGGCCACTACCCGATAGTCCCCCTCGGGGTGGTAAACGGCAGAAGGACCTCACAGGGAGAGACTTCCCTCTTGGGGATAAGTGCTCCTGTTCTGTAGATGAACGAACTCCCTAATCCTTCTGCCTTTGCACCCATAAAGTTCTTGGAGTCTGCAGAGATACAACTGAAGACACTATCATAGGTCACTGTAACACTTCCTCCCTTATCTCTTTGAAACATGACTCCACTGAGACAAGGAAGTACAAGAATGAGGGCACACCTTTTTCTAAGAATACTGGGAAGAGGTTGCCCTAAGGAGACATGAAGATCAGCTCAGCCACTAACCAGAGTACTGAGAAGAATTGGCCTCAGGGAGGAATGAAGATCACTGTAACATTAAAGAAGGACTGTAACCTTGTGCTGGGGAGGACCCAGCTACCAACGATAAAAATGAATAAGGGATTTACAGTGTTGATCAGAGAGAACAGCAGGTGTGAAGCCAGCGGAGGCCGGGAAGTTCAAACCAGGAGTCCTGTTGGTGGTGCAGAAAAACTGGTCCTCAGAAGCGAGGACGCTGAAGGGGAACCCGCAGGCGAGTCTGGTGAGCCAACTCGCTCCAGAGTTTGGGAAGTGAAGGGGTGGCATGACCTCTGCAAGGTAGACCATTTGGTCCGACAACCATGCTGAGACTGTCCACCGCAGTCCTAGGTGACGCGGTGCAGGTGATCGAGAAGGAAGAAATGAACAAAGAGGAAGTCGCTTGCTACCCCGGGAAGAACCAGAGACCCATTCCCTGTTCAAGTCAGGTAACAGGAATTGTGGGAGACCGGGGTGTGGTCCAGTAGACCAGAGTGCATCAGGATGTTCTCCCTCGTCACATTATTGATCAGAGACCAAGAACCAAAAGTGCATCGGGAGAAATCTCCCTTGTCACAGTAGTGTGAGGGGTCAGAAATGCGAGACAGACACACAGGTATGGTTTCTCACAATTTGCCATTTTATTAAATAAAAAGGGGTGCGACAAATGCCTATTTTTCCCTAGTCTAACAAGGATATCCTTGCATAGCTCACTAATGCTAAAGAAAAATGACCTAATGTCCAAATGTATCTGACGCTCACACTAATATCCACAACACAATTTTACAGGAATTGCTTGGCTGTTTTAAATTCCACAAAATAACATATACATTCAAACTCAAAAGTTATAAACATTAATCCTTGTGACCAGGGTTGGATTCCCTTCCCCTGGCTCAATTCAGGATTCTCTGGAACAAAGTTCAGTTTCAAGAAAGCTCTGTACAATAACAAAGTTCCACTCAATGTAGAATACAACGTTTTTTCCATTCAATATATCCTTTCACTTGGCAAAGGTTTGCTCGCACTTCAAAGCACCTCAAAGCAATTGTTAATGTTTCTACAACCTCCTGTTTGGTAAACCAAAAGTATTTTTCTCCATACATAAATTCAGAAATCAAATGCAAATGTTCTTTTCTCCAAAGGCCAATCACTTGTTAGCACATCATACTACTTTATTTTATTTATTTGTAATGAGCCTACACATAAGTTTTTCCTGGTGCAAAACAGCAAGAGGGGTAGAGGGGAACAGGGTGGACAAACAAGAAGCAACCCTAATAGTCCATGTGACATTCAGATCGTGCAAGTGCAGTAACGGGAAGTGCAGGGGGTAGAGGAGGGGTGGAGAAGTGCAAGAGCAGGGCAGAGGGGCCCATGCGAAGCAGAGTGCCCGGGGAGGCCAGGTGGAAGGGGCAGGGCAAGGCAGAGAGTGCAGGAGATGGGGGTCCACATGCTAAGTGCGCAGTAAGTGGCTGGAATGGATCCAATGGTGCGGGCCATCCATCCAAGTGCAGGCGGGAGGCCCGAGAGGGCAATTGCAAGAAGACGGATGGATGGGGACGTTGACCGGGGGGGGGGGTCACTGACAAGGGGAGTTGGTCAGGGGAGACAAGTGCTGGATAGACTGGGCAAGGAGGGGTGTAGCCTGGTGTCATGTATGACTCTGAGGAACCAGGCTGCCAGTCCAGACAGACAGGGGCAATTACCAGGAGAGCGGGAGAGAAAAGGAAGAGGAGAAAAGAAAAGTCTTGAGGAGCTTCTGGAACTTAAGGAGATCCAGCTCAAGTCTGAGGGGGCAGAGGCCATTCCAGAGGGAGGCACCTGCGCAGGAGAGAGATCTACCCTCACTCTCTGCTTAGAAAAACGTTTGATCCACAGAGAGTTAGACGACCAAAGGGCTCTAGCAGGGAGGTATTTAGGGACAGGGTTGGATGTAGCGGGTCCCCGAAAACCTTGTGGATGATGCAGAGGGTCTTGAACTTGATCCTTGCAACAACCGGGAGCCAGTGGAGAGATTTAAGGGCTGGAGAGATGCGATCCCCCGGGCTTGAGGCCAAGGATAACTATCGCAGTCTTATTCTGGATTAGTTGAAGGGGTCGAAGGGAGGAGTTGGGCAGATTGAGTAAGAGGCTGTTGCAGTAGTCCAGCCTACAGAGGACCAGAGCTCTGGAGACAGAGTTTCTGGGGGAAGGTGAGGAAAGGGAGAATGCCTCTGAGGAGGTGCAGCTGAAAGTGGGCCTTCTTAGCAAGGTCTGTGATCTGAGGAGAGAAGGAGAAGGAGAGGGAGGATTTGAAGATGACACCAAGGTTTCTTGCCTGACAGCAGGATGAGCGGAGGGATCCCATGGAGGGTGGTCAGAGTGTGGGAGGGAAAGAGGGAGCAGGGGTACAGCCGAGAAGGATCTCTGTCTTACTGGCATTAAGGCAGAGATCATTGAAAGTGCACCATTCCTGAAGAGCAGACAGGCAGTCAGGAATGAGAAAGCAAGAGGAGGGGAGTTTGAAAGAGAGCTGCGTGTCATCTGCATAACACTTGACATTAGGAGAGAAGGTGGAGATCAAATGGGCGAAAGGGGCCAAGTAGATATTGAAAAGCCAGGGTGTGAGGATATATCCCTGATGGACATCACGGGTGGAAAGAGAAATGGGGAAGAGAAAAGGGCCAAGTTGAACCTGGGAAGGTCAGTCCCAGAGTAAGGAGGTCAGCCAGTCCAGAGCCAGGACCTTGAAGCCAAGGGTGTTGCAGAGTCGCTTTATTGGTGTGGAATTATTCTTTTTTTATAATGCGCTTAATACCAGAGATTGATTTCTAAGCACAGGATCGGGATTCAAACCTGTGTTGTGCTGCGTTGTCTAGCTTCAAAGACAAACGCATTGCCCCTGAGCTATCCCCCCTCACGCTGAAGCCAGACTGGTGGTCGTGAAGGCAACCAACAGATTCCGCGTGGTGGATAAGCTGGGAGAAGGCCAGTTTCTCCAAGAGTTTGCCTGGGAAGGGGGGTAATGGAGATAGGACGGTAGTTTGCCGGACAGGAGGGGTCGGCAGAATGCTTTTTGAAGAGACGGTGCACAAGAGAGTGCTTTAGGGGGAAGGGCAGGATCCAGTGGCAAATTAATGATTGCAGAAGTATCACTTTAGTCCAGATGCTTCATTCAAAAGAAACACTTTTGGCTATGCAACAGTTCATCAAAACAAGATGATGGAATTGACACTTCTTTTCCCACCACAACCTTTTTACCACAACCACAGTATTTTAAATGATCTTCGTCCTGTTACATCCACCTGCAAGGACTAACTACAATTGGTCCCTTTCCTGGTTTACTCGCCTGCCAGGATAAAACACATACTACAATTTGTACTCTGTGGTAAGGCTCATTCAAAACTCTCCACACTAGAATCATCAATGGGGAGATTTGAACCACCAACTGCTTCTCTGGTTAGTCTTTTGACTTCTAACACAATTGGCTTATATTGTCTTCCAAATGGATATTTCACAAAAGCATAATGTTTGTTTTGTTGGTCTGTTTGCCCTACGCAATGCAGGTTACAGTTCTTTCCCCTTAATCCCTTTTACAAGGAAGTCTTTGCTCATGCTACCTATGATTTCTAGTTGTGCAACCTTTTGGCTGCTGGCAATGTGGTTTAGAACTTTCTCCCTCTTGACGTCTCTTTCTGTGAGTATTATATCCAAATTGCCTTGGTATCGCTCTTCTGTTGACTTGACAGTGTTAATGTTAGTGCACGGTACAAATGTCCTTTAACATTATCACCACTGAAGTGGTACACTGGCGCTCTGGCGGCTCTGAAAAGGGAAGGGAGGGGCGGTTAGTGGGAAGGAGCTGGAAAAGTGCAAGAGAGCAGTGATGTGCTGTTGGCGGCCTCAGCCCGTTGGGTCCATTGGCTGGGCATGGGGTGTTTTGCGGCCGGTACTTATCCCTGGTTAGGAGAGTTGTGCTCAATTTGTCTACATATCAGTCTTCTCTGTCTTTGGCAATGTGGGTAACAATGTCCCCCTTTTTGAAATCCCTCCTTAGGAGAGTTGTATCCACTTTGCTTTATTATCACTTTCCTTTGGTTTTTTAATGCTGGTTACAATGTGCCCCTACCTTGAATCCCTCAGTAGGAGAGTTCCGTCTGTTCTTTCATTAATTAATGAAATATGATTGGGTGTTTGAGAGGATTTACTCTTAAGGGAGGGGTTCAAAGGAGTTGATGTTTTTCCCTTGGATCTATGATCTAAACATAAGGTAGATTTGTTACTACTGGAAGTTACAATATTAACTTCCTGATCCCCCTGTGTACCATTTTCATGTTTATTAAAAGGGTCTTCATACTTGGCACTTTGGGTAATTCTGGGAGAGGGAGCCTTACAGTGACATGACATTTGATATTTAGGCATTATGGAAATCTCATCCTCAGAAGAGGATGAATACTGCGTCCTTCCTAACGGAGTCACTGCAATCCCCTGACGGCAGTCTCGTCCCATGTGATCCTCCCTCCTAATACCACCAACAGGGTTAGGATCAGGTAGCGGCTGCCTTTCCCTGGCCACATGAGAGGAGACTTTAACCTCGGATTTCGTGATGATTCCGCAGGATTCATCACAGTAGTGAGAATCAGAAAGTCAAGAACGGAAAGTGCATCAGGAGTTATCTCCCTCATCACAGTAGTGAGAATCAGAAGGTCAAGAGCCAAGTGTGCATCGCAACTGATCTCCTTGTCATAGTATTTATACTACAGGACTTCAGAGCCCAGAGTGCATCGGGAGGGAGCTCCCTTGGCACAATAGGAATCCCAAGTAGAATTACAGAGGAGTTAAGACAACAAAATCTGTTTAGAGGAAGTCGTCAAAGTCATAGAAAACAGGGAAGAATTGGAAATATAAAGAAAGTTTGTAAAAGCCCTTTGGAAAAATTAAGAGACATTTGCGAACCGTGGCTGGAAGATATCAGAGGACAGCCTTTACGGTTGAGAAAGGTGTGTCTGGAGATGAGTCACTCTCCTGACCTTTCCTTTTCTGTTGAATTAAAAGCTAAAGCAGAAGATTGCTATAAGAAAAGTAAAGACTGAGCTAGTGTAGGAAAGCCCCTAAACCGTCACACCAGAAAAAATACAACCCTGGGCTGTGTTACAGCTGTTCCCTCTACGGGGAGGGATAGGAAAACTGCTGGGGCTACCTGGTGGGGAAATTCTGTAATGCAGCCCAGCCAGTGCTCCAGGATGGTGGGGGGGTAATGTCCCTGGCCTTGGGCGGCTGTCTACCATATGGGGCGACCATCCCCAAGTGCAGCGTCATTCCCAGGGAGCATCCAGCAGTGACTCCATCCCTTCCCGGAGGGAAATTCTGTAACACAGCCCATCCAGAGCTCCAGGATGGTCGGGGGTGATGTCACCGGCCTTGGGTGCCTGTCTCCCATTTGGATGGACGGCACCCAAGCTCAATGGCTGTCACAGGCAGCCCCGGCTGGGTCCCTGTCCCTTCCTGGAGGGAAAAAGCTGTAGCGCAGCCCAGCCAGAGCTCCAGGCTGGGCTTGGGGATGGTCTACCCACATGGGAGACAGGTGCCCAAGGCCTGCAACATCACACCCGACCACCCTGGAACTCTGGCTGGGTTTTGTTACAGAATTTCCCTCTGGGAAGGGATGGTGACCCTGCCAAGGCTTCCTGGAACCTCCGCTGGGCTTCGGGACGTCCATCCCACATGGGAGACGGCTGCCCAAGGCAAGGGATATGATCCCGCCCCATGACCGTGGAGCTCTGGGTGGGAAGCGTTATAGAATTTTCCACTCGGAAGGGATGGGGACCCTGCCTGTGCTCCCTGGGACTGCCGCTTGGCATGGGGATGATCGATCCACATGGTAGACAGCCGCCCAAGGCCAGGGACATCACCCCCAACCACCCTGGAGCTCTGGCTGGCCTGTGTTTCTAGCTTTTCCAAACCAGGGAGCCCCGGCAATGTGCCAATACCTCCCTGGAGGGAAAAGCTGTAAAGCAGCGCAGCCAGGACTCCAGGACAGTAGGGGGGGTGATGTCCCCGGCCTTGGGCATCCTTCTCCCATGTGGGTGTACCCTCTCCAAGCATAGCAGCAGTCCCAGGGAGCCCCGGCAGGGTCCCCATCAATTCCCGCAGGGAGAAGCTGTACCGCAGGTCAGCCAGAGCTCCAGGATAGTCGGGGGTGATGTCCCTGGCCTTGGACGCTTTCTCCCATGTGGGTTGACCATCCCAAAGTGCATGGTCGACCCACATGGGAGACAGCTGCCCAAGACCGGGGACATCACCTGACCATCTTGGACCTACGGCTGGCCTGTGTTACAGCTTTTCCCCACCATGGAGCCCCCGGCAGTGTGCTAATACCTCCCCAGAGGGAAAAGCTGTAATGCATCCCAGCCAGAACTCCAGGACCGTTGGAGGTGATGGCCCCGGCCTTTGGCATCCATCTCCCATGTGGGTCTACCGTCTCCAAGCACAGCAGCAGTCCCATGGAGCCCCGGCAGGGTCCCCATCCTTTCCCATAGGGAGAAACTGTAGCGTAGGCTAGCCAGAGCTCCAGAATAGCCGGGCGGGGGAGGTGATGTCCCCAGCCTTGGGCATCCATCTCCCATGTGTGTCCACCATACCCAAGTGCAGCGGCAGCCACAGGGAGCCCTCGCAGGTTCCCCATCCCTTCTTGAAGGGAAATTCTATAATGCAGGCCAGCCACAGCTCCAGGATAGTCGGCGGTGCTGTCCCTGGCCTTGGGCTGCTGTCTTCCATGTGAGTTGAACGTCTCCGAGCCCAGCAGAGATTCCAGGGAGGTCCGGCAAGGTCCCCGTCCTTTCCCGGAATGCAAAGCTGTAACGCTGGCTAGCCAGAGCTCCACGATGGTCGGGGGTGATATCCCTGGCCTTTGGCTCCTGTCTTCAATGGAGCTGTGGCTGGACTGCGTTACAGCTTTTCCCTCTGGGGAGTGATAGGGACCCTGCTGGGGCTCCCTGGGACTGCCGCTGCACTTGGGGATGGTCGATCAACATGGGAGACAGCCGCTCCCAGGGAAACACCAATGTTCTGATGACATGGGGGCAATTTGTGGCCTGACCCTGCAATTGTGTCGCAGCCCACCAAAATACCTCCCCAGACTGCCCACTCCCGCCCACACCACCAACAATCCAGCTCCAGTCCCACCCACCTCACTGACATTGGACCATAACTGTAGAATAAAAAGAAACGACTTGCATAACATAGAAGCTTCTTGTGTACAAAAAAAACCCTAAACGAAAAATAACATTCATTATCTGTGGTCAGCCCAGTAAAAACAAATCATAACTATCACGCTTCGATCACCGCCCACCCCCATTTCAAGCCATCCCTGGTGGTCTAGTAACCCCCAACCCCCAGTAAAAACACATGTGCCTCTTCCTAGGGGAAGATTGTGCCCCAAGCGAGGTCTAAATGACATGCCCCATCCATTTGGAGCGGGGGTAGAGGGCCACTCCCCCGCCCCCTTTTATAAAAACCATCCCTGGTGGTCTAGTGACCCCCGCCCCTACCCGCATGAAAACACAAATGTACCCCTTCCTAGGGGTGCCCAGCAATGCTTCAAGGAAGGTGTCGTTGGAAAGGGGAGAGACTCCCCTTTCCAACGACACCACCTTCGATCAAAACGGCATAGAAATGTCTGAGATTGACGGAGGAACTTCCCTTCCATTTCACTGCTGCAGCCATTTCTGGCTGCGGCGGTAACCTTTACATTCAGTGTCATGTCAGTGCGCATTACGCATGCTGACGTGACACTGAATGAAATCCATCCACCAGGCCATGAGGAGGAAGCTCCTCCTCCCCACATAGCCCGGGGGTTGGATTTAGAGTTTGTGCGATTGGTGCATTGCAGCGATCACACAAACGGAAGTGCAAAAAAGGATAAGCTATCTTGTCCTTGGCACTGGAAACGTAGTGCTGAGGACAAGATAGCTGGTCCTTGGCACTTAAGGGGTTAAGGGCACCTCCGTCCACCCTGGTCTATTACACTACTTGTGGTGGCCTTTGCTTGACTCTGAAGCACTTGGGGGAGCGGGAAGATAGTGTCCCCTTCCCACCATTCCCCCCCCTTTCATTAATTCTACATTAACAAACTCCTTAATAAGACCCTCTGCCTTTTGTCCCTCACCGGCATTCCGCCTCCAAAATCTTAGCTTCTATATAAGGTGGTGATCCCTCCTTTGGAACCCATGCTCTAAATAAATGATGCAAACTTTGACCAGATCGGGGATATATATGTATATCCCCCACCCTCTGCTAAATCAACCCAATGTTCTGTATAATGCTTGAGGTCAGGTGGCAGTGCAATAATAGTGGCGTGGGGGAGATATAAGCGTTGCTCTATTATTACCATGCATGGTTTATCTGGATCATATGTTTGGATAGCACTGTCTTTTGTACCGTGAGGTGCATTTGCTACCCCAATTGAAACCATCATGGCACTGCTAGGTACTGCTTTGGCACAACATCGTAGTCCCAGCTGGCAGGTGCAAAAAAGGACCACCACAATGACGGGCACCAGCCTCTTCAAGATCGCCCTCATCCAGGATGGTGCCCAACCAAAAAGGTTGTCAAACCAGTCATCTTGTATGCCAGCTTCAGTTTGCATGTGTGATCCGAGGGTTTGCAGTGCTCCTATTATTTGCGTCAAGGAGCGGTTTTCTGCATCATTTGGAGGCACGAACATGCAGCAGGAACCAGCAATTTTGCGGCAAACCCTTCCTTGCATTGCTGTGAGCAGGTCGAGCACATACTAATTCTGGAGGGTCATCAACCTTATGGTGCGCATCTCGACCTTGACTGCGTGATACCTTGTTCTCCAGCATGGGGTCTGGCATGGATTTGCATGCTCATGAATATTCCCTGTCGTCAGGCTGGGAATCCTCGGTAAAAGAAAAAAAAAACGGTTTCACTTTTGTTTATAAACTTTCTCTCCTAAACCAATCCCTGATCTCTGGGTCACATTGCCCTCAGCCAATGACTGCCCCCTCACCAAGCCCCTCCTCAGGCAGCCATCCTCAGATTTGTACTGCACGTTCAAGTGTTGGAAGTCCTCGTGTTCTTCTCTTCGAGCTTTCTGCGTTTTTCCATGCTTTTTTTCAGTAGGAAAACTCTATTATTGTTCAATCGAGTCTGTGTGCCCCATTTTTTGGCTTCATTCTTCGCCCCTCAAGGGCTTAAATCGCTGAGTGTCTTTCTTCTTGGAAGCTTCCAGAAGTCCATCAGGCCTACACCGCATGGATCATGTCGGACGATGACACAGGCGCTGGGCCCAGCGACGCTGTCCCCCAAACACCCTCCAGGGATCTGTCACAGGATATTCTGTCAACCCTCCACACACTGGTGTTGGAGATTCAGAAGAGACTGCCAACGGCACCATCCATGACTCCTCTGGCGGGGAGCCCATTGACACCGGGGCCACTTTCAGCTGTCGCTGCCTTCCTTCCCCCCACGCCCTCAAGGAGACGGACACAGCCACGATGGACAACGACGACAACAGTGGCCTCTCGCCGCCGCCAAGGGCTTCTCCACCGGACGAGGTGGGATCCTTTCATTCCATGATAGCCCTCGCGTCGGAACTTTTTCAGCTCACCCAGGAAGAGAAATAAAAGAAAGGTTTCCTGTACCAACACCGGGAGGCGAAGAGGAAAACCATTCTGTCGATACCATTCCTGGACGAAGTCTGGGATGATGGGCTGGTGCTCCTGAAGAACCCTTCCTCCGCGCCGGCTAGGATAGACCGGCTAGAGAAGAAGCATCGGTGCCAGAGTCTGCACCCAAGTGTTGGAGGTCACAAGCATCGCCAGAATCGGTGGTCTCGGCTGAGGCAAGAAAGGAATCGTCCAACCCGTTGTCGTCAACGTCTGTTCCCCCGGACGGCAAGGGGAAGAAACTGGATGCCATGGGATGGAAAGTCATTTATTTGGCGACGACAACGGTCAATGCGGCCAACGCTTCAGCGATCCTGGCCAGGTTCTACCGGGAACTTTGCTACAAGATGGCCACGATCCTGGACTTCCTCCCCGAGGACAAGTGAGTAGAGGCAATGGAGATCCTTCAGGAAGGTGAGGTGGCGTCGGACCATGCCATCCCCGTGGCACTGGACATTGCAGACACAGGGTTCCGCCAGATGGGGAACAGTGTTTGGCAGCAGCACTGTCAGTCCTTTTGTCCCTCAGGAGGGAAGTCGGGGAGGTCTTCAAAGAGTTTTGGCTGTGGATTACCACTAACCCTCCCATTCCACGACCCAGGAAGTCTACAGGGGTTGGTCCAGGGCCTCCGGAGGTTGCCACCATCGTCGTCGAGGCTCCCAAGGTGGCACGCCGGCCTCCAAGCAGGATTGAACCAACCGGGACATCTGGCCCCCACCCCTGCACCCTGGTGGGAGGCCGGCTGACGAACTTAGTCAGCGTGTGGGAAAACATCTCCACTGATCGATGGGTGCTGGACGCTCTCGCCCACAAACCCACTTTGGAGTTTCAACGAAAGTGTCAGCGAATACCACCGGTTGCCCGGCAGGAACAACACATCCCTCAGCTGCTGCTGAGGTCTGGGCCATGTTAAGAAAAGGGGCGATAGAGCTGCTTCCAAAGTGACTCCAGGGCTCTGGAGTTTACTCAAGATACTTTTGGTAAGAAAGAAGACCGGGGGCTGGAGGCCATTCTCAAACTACGACGACTCAAAAAGTGCATCAAGTCCCAGAAATTCAGGATGGTCACGTTGCAGCAGGTGCTCGGCCAACTGGAGGAGGGGAGACTTTCTGTCGTCGATGGATCTAGAGGATGCGTATTTCCACATCCCCAGTCACGTAAAGCATCCCAAATTCCTGCGCTTCGTCATACAGGGGAAGCACTACCAGTTCAAGGCTGAAGTCAGCGCCCAGAGTCTTCACGCAATGCCTGGCGCCGGTGGCAGCCCATCTACGGCTACAAGGAATTCATGTGTACCCTTACCTCAACGACTGGCTAAGTCAAAGGACATTGCCGCTGATCACACGGAGAGGACCGTCTGGCTGCTGACGGATCTGGGGTTCTTGGTGAATTGTGCAAAGTTCTGCTTTACTCCATCGCAGAACGCACTGTTCTTGGGGTCCAGGGTCAACTCGGTGTCCTGTCTGGCGGCGCCGTCGTAGGAGAGGATAGCGCTAATTTTGGGCAAGGTGCAACGGCTGTTAGCACTGAAGTTCGTCACGGTCAGGACCATCAAGTCGCTGCTTGGCATGATCTCATCATGCATCTACCTGGTCCGGCTCTGCAGGTTGCGAATGCGACCACTCCAGGAGCTTCTGGACGCCCATTGGATCCAAGTATCCGGAAATTTCAAAAACCCAGATTGCGCTCGACGAGGAGTTCAGTCGAGTGATAAGGTGGCAGGGCGTGCGCTCCAATATCACCGGGGGTGCAGACTTCCAGAGCCCTCCTTACCAGGAGATGGTCACAACGGACACCTCCCTGGAGGGATGGGGAGCACACACCGGACGCCTCCACGCCAGAGGACTGTGGCTGCCGGAGGAGAAGGTGCTACACATCAACGTCCTGGAACTACGAGCAGAGTTTTGGGCCCTCAAGTCATTCCTTCCGTCCCTCATGGGCAGAGTGGTGAGGGTGTTCATGGACAATATCACCACAATGTTTTACATCCGGAAGCAGGGGGACATCAGGTCCCCGGCGCTCTCCAGAGAGGCGCAGGAGTTGTGGCACTGGGCTGTCACCCAGGGGATGTTCCTCATTCCTTTTCACCTGGCAGGAGTAAAAAACACTTGTCACTGACTCCCCAGCAGGGAGCTGCGTGCTTTCCACAAGTGGGAGCTCCGGCAGGATCAGGTGGATATTCTCTCCTCAAGTGGGGCAATCCCCAGATCGATATGTTCACGACGAACACCAAGTGCCGGAGGTTCACCAGCAGGTTCCCCCAGCCGGGGAGCATGGGGGATGCATTCACCTTCTCCTGGGAAGGCCTGTTTCTGTACACGTTCCCTCCATTGCGGCTGCTACTAAAAGTCATCAGTCAACTCAGACGGTACCGTTGCAGGATGACCCTCGTCGCGCCAGCCTGGCCAACGCAGATCTGGTACCCGGACCTTCTCAGCATGTCAGTGTCCCCTCCAGTCAAGCTACCAGTGGTCACAGATCTGCTCGCCAGGGAAGGAGCCGCAATCCTACACCGCAACCCAGGATCGCTGAACCTGAAGGCCTGGCTCCTGCAGCACTAGTGTTTGGTGGGTACGAGATACCTAAGGACTGTAGGGAATTCTTCGCCACGGCCAGGGCCTCATCGACTCTGAAATTTTACAGACACAAATGGAAGCGTTTCGCACATTGTACCGGTCGCAGAAGATCCTCTCAGGTTCACGCCCTCCCCCCCCCAAAGTCCTCCCATACTTGTTAGCGAAGTCGGGGCTGGCACACGCCTTCATCAAGGTGCATCTGGCGGCTATCTCCCGCTACACCAGAGCTCCAGGACGGTCCTCTTTGGTCACACCGTCTAGTGAAGGAATTCATCAAAGGAATGTTCCGTGCTTCCCACTGGTGAAGGCTCCTGCCCCAGCGTGGGAAATCAACGTGGTGCTGACTAGGCTCATGGGGGCCCGATTTGAGCCGATGCATCAGGCTTCACTTAAGTTCCTGTTGTGGAAGACCGCTTTCCTCGTGGCCATCGCCCCTGCCAGGAGAGTAGGTGAGATCCAGGCTCTGTCCTGCAAGCAACCTTACTTGACTTTCCATGAGATGAGGGTGGTGCTGCGGACGCACCCCTCCTTCATGCCCAAGGTTCTGTTGGAATTTCATCTCAATGAGCCCTTGGTGTTACCTGTGTTTTTTCTGATGCCTTTGTCGCCGGCTGAAAGGAGACTGCACTCGCTGGATGTGGCTCGAGCGCTGAAGTTTTATGTGGCCCTCACAAAGGATTTCAGAAGACTTCTCAGATTTTTGTGAACTTTGGTCCTGTGAACCATGGGAAGGCTTTGTCCAAGGCTTGCATTTCCAGGTGGCTCTCTGGCTGCATCACCCATTGTCACTGGTTGGGAAACCGACCGCTGCCTGGCTGTCCGAGAGCCCGTTCTACCAGAGCGATCGCTGCTACGACGGTGTTCCTTTTTGGTGTGCCCCTGCTGGACATCTGCAGGGCTGCTACGTGGAGATCTACGCACACCTTCACAAAATTCTACTTTGTCGACAGGGATTGCAGAGCGGAGTCCAGGGTCGGCCAAGCAGTGCTACGGAACCTGTTCACTTGAAGGTGAGCCTGGTGAGGATGTAAAGTAATTGCTTCTGTTGAGCCTTGCCACCTCTCGTGGTTGTGTAAGGTTGTATTGCTGTGTTTTCGTTATTCATGAGCATGTGCATCCATGCCAGACCCCATGCTGGAGAAGGTTTAAGTTACTTACCTGTAACTATTGTTCTCCAACATGGGTCTGGCATGGATTTACATGCGAACCCTCCCTCTGGCACCTCTGTGGCTCTTTTTGGTCATACTGCCACTTTATGTGCTACCAAATCTGAGGATGGCTGCCTGAGGAGGGGTTTGGGGAGAGGGCAGTCACTGGCTGGGGGAAGTGGGACCCAGAGCTCAGTGATTGGTTTAGGAGAGAAAGACAGTTTATAAACGAAAGTGAAACGTTTTTTTTTCTTTTACAGAGGATTCCCAGCCTGACTGGGAATATTCATCAGCATGTGAATCCATGCCAAACTCATGCTGGAGAAAAACAGTTATAGGCAAGTAACTTGTTTCTTCTGTGTCATTTGCCAGCTGCATGACCTTCCATCTCACAATTTGGAGCCGCTTTGCATTTGTGGCTGTCTGAACCCCAGGCAGCAGTAGGGATGCAAAAAAGGTTTCTTCTTTGCTAAACAGTCTATATTCATTGGATATTTCTTTGAGTAATTCAGAGGAGTCTTGAGACAGGTAATTTGATCTTCATTTTCTGCGCAAGCTGGTGTTCCTTTCTTTTTCTGGTAAGATACAGAAGCTTGGGGGCTGCAGCAGGTTTCGGGGGACCTTTTTTATTGCTGGAGGCTAGGGTTGGGGCAAGTAAGTTCTTCGGTCCCACTGCAAGGTGGTCTTCAGGGATTATGAGAAGCGCGGAGTGCAACATGATCCAATACTAGTCCATAACTGCGGGAAGTTACTTTTTTTTAGGCCTGGGATGAATGTTTTATTGCATCCTTGGTTGGCCCCTACGGAAACAGTTCCTTCATTGTAAAAAAACAGTTCATGAGTCTCTTGCTGTTGCACTTTTACTGGCTTCTCCATTGCCTCAATACATGTTAATTTTGCGATATGTTAATTCCAGAATTGTGCACATGCTTTATTCACTCGAGCCAATACTTCATCTCTGAATCCCAGTAAACCCTCCTGCCGCGCAACTCATTGATGTTTCTTGACACTTGCAGTCTACGTGTTTAACTCCTCGTAAGTTCAAGTATGGCTTCCGCAAACACTGGATGCCTTTGAGATTTTGGGCCAGGGTCCATAATTTCTAATCGCGCACTTGGCGCTTGGAATGTCTCACAGCCCACACAGTGCTAGATGAATCAGGCATTGAGCCTCTAAAATGGGTAGTTCTTGTGATGTCAATACCCGACGCATGTGGTATCAACAAACAGACATAACAACTTTCATTCACCCTCCTCTTTCCCACCAAGCTCATGTCCGCGTACCAACTATTTGAGAATTCTGGATGATGCACATTTTCTATTGTATCTAGACCAAGCCCACAGTATTTATCATATTGTTAGTTCCCAAGTTGCATTTTTCTACATGCTCCAACTGTTCTATACATTTTCAAAAGACTTGGTGAGATCACAATGTATCTTGGGAGAAATAATAGTCATTGGTGTTAAGAACAGTACTGTTACTTCTGATTTGATCATTAACATAGGGATCCATGTCCACAGGGTCGTGTGTGAAAAGAAATGGGGATACATGCATGTTTGTGCTTTTGATCGAATTTACATCCTGAATGGACCCATTAATGGTAGCATTTATTTGTATACCCCCCTCTTTTATATGCCCTCCACATATAAAAG
This sequence comes from Ambystoma mexicanum, assembly GCF_040938575.1. Lineage (NCBI taxonomy): Eukaryota > Metazoa > Chordata > Amphibia > Caudata > Ambystomatidae > Ambystoma > Ambystoma mexicanum. Next base: position 455,426,494 of record NC_090927.1, read on the forward strand.
TACAACCCAAATATATGCCTAAACAAAACATTAAAATTGCAAATATTCCAGCAATATAGTGCAGTGCGCATGAATACGAATAGGATAATTTTGACATGGTATCATACACATTACTTTTCCTAATATAAATGGAATCAGTAGAGCCGGTTGAGTCATCATGAAAACCACCTAAAAAGCAATTTTAATTTGAAGAGCTCAAGGAAAGAACAATAGAGAAAAAGAACAATAGGAAAAAAGCAAGCTAACAAGAAAGAAAATAGTACAGGGTACTGTGAGTGCAATCCGTTTGCAAATGTAGTACGTAGCCGCATTGTGTGGGAGTACTGGGTAATATTCTTTTAGTCTTTTAAAAGGGTCATACAGGCTGTAATTGAGGGTGGGATTTGGGTGTTATGGGTATGGGGCAGTTTAATCCTCTGGAGCAGGCTGGGGTAGGGGTGCTTTGCAGACATCAGAGAGGTGCACCGGTAATGCAACTCTATTACTTTAAGAGCCAGGGGAGTGGCATAGATGACCTGAAAGGGACCGTTATATCTGGGTTGATTCCACCGGCGGACGGAGTTCTTAATATAGATCCAGTCGCCACGGAACAGATGTAGAGTGGGTGGCATCGCTGGTATGGCCGCTGTGGCCCTGGTTGCTTCCTCCGTCCGAGGAGGCGCGATCTTTTGGGAGACTCATTTAATTTCCTTCATTAGGGAGGACAGATGGCTACCAAATTTCTCCCCCAAGATAGGCACTGCCCTATGAGCGTCTGACGCTCGTCTAACAGGAGAGAGCGGGGTGTGCATGCAGCTCCCTGTGACCACTTCATGGGGTGATAAATGGGTGGTCCTTGCAGGGCTGTGTGCGCAAACTGAATAATGCAACTGGTAAACAGTTTACCCAGTTTTTCTTTGAAGTGGTGCACAGTTTCAACAGCTTGCTTTTTAACAGGCCGTTGATGCTTTCTATGAATCTGTTGGCTTAGGGATGGTAAATGGTGCACATCCGATGCCTGATGCCAAGTAACGCTGACATTTCTTTGAAAAGGTCATTAAAGAAATCCGTCCCATTATCTGACCTTAATACATCGTACATGCCCCATCGACGAAAAACCTCCTGCACTGAAGATTTGGTGGCACACTTAGCATCTGGATGTACACAAGGTCCCGCCTCCACCCATCGTGAGACGGGACAGACTGAGCAGTCCATCGTTACCTGGGTGAGAAGCAGGAGCTTCTCCCCACACGCAGAGGTAAGCCTGTGGGCTCACTGTCATTCCCTGCGCTGTCGCCGCATCTTTATTCGCAAGTGCTACTTTAATGTGCTTGGTGTAACTTTGAGCAAGCTTCCCCTCTTGCCTTACAACGTCGCCATCCAGAGTTTATCTGTTGCTCCGCTCCGAGTACTACGCGTCGTTGGGACGCCGTCACCATTCCAAGATGGCCGCTCTTCAGCACTCGACCACAACAGCTGATCGACCTCCTAAACAGGCCCCCTGTGCCTGCCGCATCGTCTGATTGGCCCATCCACGTTCTTATCCAGCCAATCCCCCAAGCCGGGAGGCGTAGCCGGCCTGCACACTAAGGCCCGCACGAAGGCCAACTCCCCTGTCCCAGCCTGTCCTTGCCTTTCCGGCCGTCAGCTCGAACCCCTGCCTCTACGCCGGTAGCCGTGGACCCCTTCTGCGAACCCCGCAATAGGTAGTGTACAGCCTGCAGTAAGGAAACAGTTTATCCCTCATTAGCACAAACACTGTCTTATTTCATGTGCCGCTACTAGCGAGACTCAGACTTACTATCTCTCCACTGCACACGCTTTACTTTAACAATCTCACTGGTTACCTATTTCAACCATTTACACAGAGCCATCCTCATTGGATTAACCTCCTTTAAACAGCATCTGCTTGCAAGTGTACTTACATAAACTGGAAATGACTGTGATCCGGCTCCCTTGTGCCCCACTACCCCGCTGAAACTTGCACATGCCCGACTGTATTTGCTGTATATATAGCCAAGTGGGAAGTCTGACAATCCTATGATCTCACACCGATCTCGGGTGTACCCTGTTGTCTGCTTACCGCACTTTAAGGATTTCTAGCATCTCTTGAATCTAGGTGAAGTTTTGCCTTGGTACGCATTTCAATTGCATCATTGCTGTCTGCACACTGCTTTTTAAGACTTTATAGCATCTTTCAAATCTAGGTGAAGTTTTGCCCTGAAACGAATTCTCAATTGCACCATTATTGCTTGCATACTGCCCATTAAGGCCATCCAGCATATCTCTGCCTCTCCTATCGGTGTTCACGCTGGCTGCCCACCACACACTGTGTACCACACCTACTGCTCTTTAACCATTGCTTAGCCATCTAGCGTCGTATGTATTGCCTATAAAGCGTTCTCCTATGTTTTCTATGTACTGCTGGTAAAATGGACCACTAGCTTGTGGTATACATTTGACTCTGTACACTTCACACTCCAAGTGCACCCTCTGAGTCCCACCCCTCTGGAATGTACTGGCCAAGCCCTGTGCCTACGTAGATCACCACCTACTTGTTACTTTGGCTAGTATAAGACACTTGCACCTCATGCGCTAGATATTACCTACTGCCTATTATGCCTGCTCAGATCATCGTCTGTTCAATTACACTTTGTCCTTTCTAGACACTGACAGATTTATTGTGTCACGATAGGCTGACAAACATTATTTGCCGCACCTTTCTCAGCGAGTCTACTGAAATTCTTAGCCTACGTCTTCCACTAAAATGTATTATGTCCTCAGACCACACCCGCTTCACTTAATCTCGTATGTTAGTACCTTCAAATTTGCACACTCGCCCAGCCTACATCTCGTCCTTTACGTACTGCTCACCACTCTGGCTATTTTAAGCCTGCAGCACAACCACACTACTGCCCAATACCACACATCTATCACTGCTACACCACACACAACCATGCTTCCCACAACGATTACAAATCCATCTGGCGCACCTCCTTCATGTAATTTAACTTCGCTCAATCCATACCTAAATGCACCAGCCCTCTGGCTACAACACTTCACCACCAAACCTACCCCCAACCAACCTTGCCCTACCAGCATCAGGAATGCAACGCTTGGCTCTCGCCTGTACAATAGCATCACCTCAACTGCTTGCCACCCTACCCTGGCTAATACAGGCAGACAGAATGTCACCACGCTTAAACCCACACTGTCTCTCCTGACAAGATCAACATCGTCTAACCTCTCGAGCCATCCCTGTGACACGTCAGTCAGAAACCAAAGATTAGCATCCAGATGTCATCATTGGTCCTATCACATGGACCTCTCCAGTATAGAAAAAACTAAAAACACCATTGTCCCCGTGGCTCCAATAATTGCTGCCACCACCATTGCAAACCACCCCAACACTGTGACCAATCTCAAAGGTGCACTTATCAATGCACGTTCTGTCCCTGCCCACACTTTAGACATCGTAGACTTCATTGTGACTGAAAACCTTGACTTCCTTGCTATCACGGAAACCTGGCTGCATGCGGCCTCGGGGCCTGCCCTGACTTTAGCCATCCCTGACAACTATTCCATAATTAGATGCGACAGGGATACGAAGCAAACCAAGGGGGGCGGTTTAGCATTCAAATTCAAGAGTTCGCTCAATCTCAGACCCACTAACTCCATGCAGCTGCCATCAGCCGAATTACTCTCGATTAAACTACCAATTTCTCCCAACCACACAGCCTCAGTGCATCTCCTATATAGGCCACTGGGTCCTGCCTTCACATTCTCTGAGAACATCTCTTCCATCTTAGCCTCCAGCATTAAGCCTAAATCTCAAATCATCTTACTTGGTGACCTCAACTTGGGATACAAGGATATAAGCGATGACCAAGCCAATGACGTAGCCAGTGTTCTGGCCGACTTCGACCTTACCCAACATGTCAATGTACCCACCCATATCAAGGGTCGCACCCTTGACTGGGTTTCAGACATGAACTGTGATCTAAAGGAAACTTCAGTGACACCATGTGCGTGGGCTGATCACCATAAAATAATATTCTCCATCACTTCTAGCCCACCCACACACAAACCTAACATTGCCCTGCCAATCTATACTCGAAACAAGAAGGATATTACGGTTGAGAAACTAATCCCCCTTATACTCCCGTTACTGAATTCGGCCTCCTCCTCCTGCTCGGACCCCACCGCCTTAGTCGATACATACAACCGGGTCATGCTAAAAGCTCTCAACACTATTGCCCACTCAAACTACGCAAACAAAAACCTTGCAATCATCTCAACTCATGGTTCACCCCTTACCTACGCGAATTGCGCATAGCAAAAAGAAAAGCTGAGGCACATTGGAAAAGCTCACGTACACCTGTCAATAGAAATAACCTTACAATCGCCTCCCTCACTTACAAAGAAGCTATCCTAGCGGCCAAAAAAGAAGTTTAGAACATCAGGATCTCACAAGCGCAATCTAACACCAAGGAACTTTTAAAGATCCTTAAGGAACTAGAGTCCCCAGTCGCTCCATTGGATTCATGCACCCCTGACGTTGATTGGTGTTCCAATATCCAAAAAGCTCTTCTAAACAAAATTGCCTTGTTCCAAACCAAAATTAACAGCAAAAGAAGCCACCTCTCTGACTCAACGGGCTACTCCAGTCTTACATTACCCCGCTCCGAAGCATGCTCTCAGACCTTTCAGCTTCTCACCCCTTACCACCAAGGAAGTTGAAAATATCATCATGAAGCTTAAGCCTTCCAACTGCCAAGGCGACACCTGTCCTGCGCCAGTCGTAAAGGAAGAGGCTCATGATCTCACACCATTCATTACTTCCTTTATCAACTCCTCATTCCTATCGGGTATAGTACCCGATGATCTCAAAGATGCTTGGGTCATCCCCCTAATTAAAAAACCTAACCTCGACCCGTGCAATACCACCAACTACAGGCCCATCACCACGGTTCCTTACCTACTCAAAATCTTGGATCGTGCCGCCTATCTTCAAATCCAGGACTACCTTGATACCAACAACCTATTGGGGCTTAGACAATCTTGCTTCGGACCTAGACACGGTACCGAGACTGCCCTGATTGACTTGAAAACCCAAATCGAAGACCTGAAAGACCAGGCCAAACCAGCTCTCTTGCTCCTCCTCGACCTCTCTGCTGCATTTGATTTGGTCGATCACCAAATCCTCTGCCATCACCTTAAGATATCCGCTCACTTCTACGACACAGCTACTTCCTGGATAAGCTCCTTCCTAGCAAATAGATGAAGGTCTTCTCCTCCTCAGCTGCGGCCGAACCAGCGCATGTCCCTTGCAGAGTTCCACAGGGCTCTTGTGTATCGCCCACGCTGTACAACGTATTTACTAAACCGCTCTTTGATATTCTTGACTATCTGGGTGTCTCTTACACAAATTATGCAGATGACACCCAGTTACTCATCCCTACTGGCGACTATGTAACCGATGTCAACGCACTCAACTCAGTTTACTCAGTCATCCAGGCCTGGATGGCACACCATGGGCTCTGTCTGAACGACGAGAAAACTGAGTTACTCATCTTAGGCTCTCAGTCTAAACTTATGAAACTTGACCCTAAATATAAATCCTTCATTATTGATGGAAATGTTATTAAAGTCACCAACGTCACGAAAACACTCGGAATTTACCTAGATTCCACTCTATCTCTCAATAGACAAACCAACTCAGTAGTTTCAGCATCATCGTACACGTGTAACTCATCATAGCGTGCCGCTCCTTCCTAACAACGGACAACTGCTTGATCCTTGCCAGGACCCTCTCATGTCCAAAATTGATTATCGTAACGCCCTTTACCGAGGGACCAGCCAAAGAAACCTCGACAAACTCCAGGTCACCTAGAACACCGCCATTAGGGCTGCTCTCAATACCCCCAGGCGTTTCACACATCTCATCTACCAGTCGCAACCTACAATGGCTACCCATTTCACTTTGTATCTCACTTAAAACACTGGTCTTAACACACAAGGCACAAATCAACGCCGCACCTGCTTACCTGTCCACTCGCTTCACAAAACATACAGCCTCCAGACCACTGAGATCTGCTCAGGCGCACAGACTAACCATCCCCAGCTTCAAGCTCCAGACTGCTAGGTGCGTGAGTTTCCCAGTTCTTGCTGCTAAACTGTGGAATTCCCTTCTCAATGATCTGAGGAATGTCCCAGCCTTCCACACCTTCAAAAGCAAAACTAAACAGTGGCTCCACAAACAGGATGCATTGGCCTCAGCCTTGTAATTCATGCAAGAGGTCACCCGCAATCGGGCCACTCACTGTTTATACTGTATATTCATTCCTTGTATTATCTAAGATGCATGTTCTTCCTTTATGTAAATATGTTTATATAATTGCATTATGTACCTATCTGTGTAACACTTTTTGTAACTTTCTTTCCAAACATGCGCCCTGATGCCCTTGGTCAGGGTGCGCAGTACAAATAAATAAATACCACAATGGGGTAACAAGACCCATTGCACCTTTCGTCCATGTCCGAATAATCAATATGCAGTTCGTGTAACGGCCCTGTAGGGCGGGGCAAGGTGCCTCTGATAGTTCTCAATATAAGGTCTGTATTATAACTTTGACACGTAGTGCAACGTATAGCCATGTTAGTCAATTTCTCCTGCAGGTTGGTGGCAAACCAGTTGTGCTGTATGTCTGCTGCAATGTGCTCTTTGGAAATGTGTGATGGAAGGTGTAACTGGTTGAAGGCGACCAGCAAAAACTCATGGGGCATTACCGTTTTCCCTGATATTTCTTGCTGCCATAAGAGGTCTGTAAGGGACTGTTTACACCCTCTTTTCACCCAATGCTCTTTTTCTTCTTGCGGTGCTCGTCCCTGCAACTCCATCAGCTGCGTAATTAGCTGGGCATTTTATGGTGCAGGCAACTGTTCTTTGTTAGGCATTAACACAGGATACTCTGAAACGTGCAACGCTGGGAGGTATGCTGCCATTTTTGCTACTGCGTCCACGGCAGCGTTACCGAGTGAGGCCTTGTCTGAGTTGTTGGTGTGGGCAGTGCATTTTACGACTGCCACTACAGATGGCTGGGACAGTGCGTGGATGGCGTATTAAAAATTTCCCCTGAGTCTTTCATGTGTTATATGCTTGTCCAACAAAGCAGCATGTTGGACTGGAGATCCGTCTGCCTTTCTGAATCCCCGTCTCCAGCATGGCGTCTGACATGGATTCCCATGCTCATGAATATTCCACGTCGTCCGGCCGGGAATCCTCAGTAAAAGAAAAAACAGTTTAACTTTAAAACTGTATTTCTCCTCTAAACCAATCTGTCCTCTGGGTCATACTGCCCCCATCCAGTGAAAGTCCTCTCGCTAGCTAAGCCCTGCCTCTAGCAGCCATCTGCAGATTGTAACTGCACGCTTCAGTGTTGGGAGTCCTCGAGTTGCTCTCCGAGCTATTTGTACGTTTTTTCGAGTCTTCCAATGAGAAAAGTTCAATTTTTGTTCCGAAGAGCCTGTGTGCTCTTCTCCTCATCTGCCGGCAACAGGGATCTGTTGAAGATTCATCGAAGATTCTAGAAGGCCATCTTGGGCCTACTTTGCGCCCTCTGACCATGACGGAGAAGGAGGGAAGGTCCCTTTTCAGGCCCTACACCAAAGGCGGGCTACGGAATGTTTTTGTGGAAAACCAGCACCTACAATGCCTCTACTCTACACCCAGACCATAAGGAAGTAGAGTGCGAGATGTGCCTAGATTTCTCTGAGAAGACGACGAAAGACTGGCATAGTAGGCTGGTGGGATGGCTTAATTCGAACAAGTTGTCTAACCCGTGCTCTGAGCAGGGTCATGCCTCGTCCAGGAGCAGTCTTATAAATCCTTTGCGGTTGCCTCATCCATGGGGGTCCTAGATAAGGCCAAGATCTGCCTGTCCAAGTCCACTGGGTTCACTGCTAATGCGGGTCCCAAGTTGGATACGGCGCGATCAGCATCATCATCCGCCTCCATAGCCAGCCTACCGTCGAGCTCCTCTTCAAAAAGGAGGTCATCCACCCCCTGCTAAGCTATGGGAGAAATCTGATAAGCCAAAGCTAGAGGAGAAGGCTGCGCAGCCCAAGCAGGCTCAACCGGCACAAAGTCCTCATCTGCGACTTTGTCGACGGCTACTACTACAACGGCAGCTACAGGCGCTGATCCTACGAGGGTGGCTCCCGCAGCTCAGGTGTCCCTGCCCCCACAGCGTGACACCCCCATGGAGGCCTTGGCAAAGACTGCAGGCTCTCCAGACGGGATAAAAGTACCGGCCCAGTTCCCGGTTCAGATCCCTCAGGGAGGGAAAAAGGGGGCGGCGAGGAGGCCCTGAAATAGTCCTCCCAGGTCGCTGCTCAAACTATAGAGGTGTCGTCAAGAGACAACGAAGATCAAGAGTCCATGCATACGGTCCACGAGAATGACGACTGCGGCAGCGCAGGGCCGAGTTTTCCTCCTTTGCCTTCTCAGTCGACGGACATTTCATTGGACATACTATCAACTCTCGACACCTTGCTGTCAGACATCCAGCTGAGAATGCCACAGTCCCCCGATCAGCCTCTGTGTAAAAAGAGGAAGCGTCAACTGACGCCCCAATATCAAGCTCCTTCACCATGTCGGGCTCCTAAGTCCCCCCACCCCCGTGCCGGACTCAGACAGAGACGGATACGGCCACGAGCACGGATAAAGACAAAGACTTTGTACTAGCAGACAATGAATCGCCACATTTGGATGCACCTCACAGGGGTTCCCCACCGAATGAGGTGGGATTGTTCCACTCCATGATCGCCAGTACCTCCAAGCTATTTCAGTTGGTGCCCGAAGAAACCAAGAAGGTTACAAGAAGTCCTCCTTTTATTTTATTTTTACTAAAATAAAATAAAAGGAAGACTTCTTGTAACAAAGGCGAGAGGCCAAAAGGAAGACTATCATGGCTTTGCCTTTTCTGGATGATATTTGGGAGGAAGGCCTGGCCATTATGAAAAACCCTTGCACCGCTCCAGCTAAGCAGGATGGGCTGGAGAAGGGGTGATGGACTCGGCACCCAACTGCCTGAGGTTGCAACCATCGCTGGACTCGGGAGGGTCAGCAGCCACGAGGAAACAGTCGTCTACTCGTCCTCTTTGCAGTCATTCCCTCCAGATAGTGAGGGGAAAAAAGATGTACGCTGTGGGGAAGAAGGCGATTTACACGGCAGCGTCCACAATCCAGGCGGCCAACCCCCTGGTGATCCTAGACAGGTACGACATCGAATTGTGGTAAAAGCTAGGACCGATCCTGGAGTTCCTCCCTGACAGTAAGAAGTTGGAAGCCCTCGCCCTCTTCCAGGAGGGGGAAGTGGCATCAGACCATGCCATTTCAGTGGCAGTGATGGCATGTCGCCAACACAGGGTTCCGGGAACTGGGGGAACAGTGTCTTCCTTCGTCGGCAGTGATGGATGAAGGCCACTAACTTCCGTCATAGGGTCCAAGCGAAGGTACTGGACCTGCCCTTTGACAAGGAGAATCTGTTTGGGCCCTTTGACAAGGAGAATCTGTTTGGGAAGGTCGTCGATGAAGCACTCGAGGTCATCAAGACTGATTCGGAGATGACCGTTCCCATGGCACTTCCCAGTACCGCTCATCGGTATCACTACATATTATCCCCACCAAACCTATCGCCATATATATGGTCGTCTGGAACGGCCATAGGCAATATTTTTGGGGGGGGATCATTTTGGGGATTTTTGGGAGCGGGGATTGCAGGGTTGTCCCCTGCTCCTTTAAAAATAATGCAGGGGTTGCAGGGGTGTCCCCCGCAGGTTCCATGCCTTAATATCGCTTGAAAAATATGGCAATATTTTTGTATGGCAATATTTTTGCGGGAATATTAACACATGGAACCTGCTCATCCGCTTTTCGCTCCTCCAGAGATAAATCGAGCAGGTCATCAAAAGCTTTCTCCATGTCTTACAGACAGCCTTCCCGGTACTCAACGCAACAAGCCTACAGAGGCCGCTCCCAGGCCTACGGTAGCGGAGGACAAAGTCGCTGTCACCCGCAGGGCAGGATGCCGGCATCCAAGCAAGCCTGAACCGGCCAAGATGTCGGGCACCCACTCGTGCACCCCGGTTGGAGGCCGGCTGACGAGGTTCATCAGCAAGTGGAGGAAGATCTACACCGAAAGATGGGTGCTGGATGCTCTAGCCCAGGGGCACACCTTGGAGTTCCAACGCATGTGTCCTCGTATTCCACTGGTTCCCCGTCGGGAGCAGCACATCCCTCAACTTCTGGAAGAGGTACGAGCCATGCTACGAAAAAGAGCGATAGAGCTAGTTCCCCAATGACTCTGGGGCTCCGGAGTCTATTCCAGATACATTATAGTCAGAAAGAAGACGGGGCTGCAGACCCATCCTGGACCTACGATGTCTGAACAAATACTTAAAATACCAAAAATTCAGAATGGTCACGTAGCAGCATGTGCTCGTCCAACTGGGAAAAGGGTATTTCTTGACGTCGTAGGTCCTGGAGGATGCCTATTTCCATGTTCTCATTCACAAGAAACATCGGAAATGTCTGTTTCGTGGTGCAGGCCAGCACTACCAGTTCAAGGCCCTAACGTTCGGCTTGAGGTCAGCCCCAAGAGTGTTCACAAAATACCTGGCACCATTGGTGGTCCATCTACATCTGTAAGGCATACACGTATACCCGTACCTGGACGATTGGCTGATAACCGTCCGACTATTAACAGATCTGGGATTCTCTGTCAACTATCCAAAGTCCTGCTTGACGCCATCGCAGAATGCGCAGTTCCTTGGTGCCAGACTCAACACGGTGTCTTGCCTGGCATTGCCCTCGGAGGAGAGGCTAGCAGCCATTCATACAAAGGTGCAACGACTGTCATGAGCGAAGACAGCCATGGTGCAGACCATCAAGTCGCTTCTGGGCATGATATTGTCCTGCATCTACCTCGTCCGTCTCTGCAGGTTGAAGATGCGACCCCTACAAGAATTCCTGGATTCCCACTGGATACAAGTGTCCGGGAGTTCCACAGACAAGATCCCTCTCAACGAGGAGTTCAACGAGGGTTCTGCTCCCACATCACCCAAGGCATGGCATTTCAAAACCCCCATACCAGGAGACGCTCACCACGGGCGCCTCCCTGGAAGGTTGGGGCGTGCCAATTGGACGTCTGCATGGTGGAGAAGGATCTGCATATCAACATCCTGGAGCTATGTGCAGTGTTCTGGGACCTCAAGTCGCTCCTAGCGTCTCTGAATGGCAAAGTGGTAAGGATCTTCACGGACAACACCACCACCATGTTCTACATCAGAAAGCAGGGGGTCTCGATCCCCGGCGCTCTCCAAGGAAACTCAGACTTGTGGCACTGGACCGTCGGACAGGCGATGTTCCTCTTCCCCCCCTCCACCTGGCAGGAGTCAAGAACACCATTGCACACTCCCTCAGCAGGGAACTGCGCTTCTGCCACGAGTGGGAGCTTCATCAAGATCAAGTGGACCGCCTGTTTGTCGAATGGGGCAAACCCCAGATCGATCTGTTTGCCACGGCGGCAAACTCCAAATGCCAGATGTTTGCCAGCAGATTCCACCAGCCGAGGAGCTTGGGTACACGTTCTCCTTTCTGTGGGAAGAGCTGTTTCTGTACGCATTCACTCTCATGCTACGGGTCTTCAACACACTCAGACGGCCTCAATGCAAGAAGATGCTCATCGCCCCGGTGTGGCAGAGGCAGATTTGGTATCCGGACCTTTTCAGCCTGTCGGCGTCGCCTCCAGTCAAGTTGCCGGATGGCTCTGGATCTGCTCACCAGAGTGGGAGGCGCAATCCTTCATCACGAACCAGTATCGCTGAACCTGCAGCCTTTGAGTTTGGAGGTTATGAGTTGTCAAAGGACTGCAGGGAGGTCCTCGCCAAGGCCAGGGTGTCGTTGACTTTGAAGTGTTACGCCCATAAGTGGAAGCGTTTTGGTACGTGGTGCAGGTCGCAGAAGATTACCCTACTGAGGGTCACGGCTCCTCAGATCCTTCCATAGTTGCTGTCCTTGGCAAAAGCTGGCTCACACATCCATCAAGGTACATCTGGCGGCGATCTCCCGCTACACCAGGTCCCCGGGGAGATCCTTCCTGTGGTCCCACAGACTCATCAAGGAGTTTCTCAAATGCCTTTTCTGAACACAGCGTGGTTCTATTGAGGCTCATGGCAACCCCCTTCGAGCCTATGCATCAGGCCCCACTTAAGTTTCTCTCATGGAAGACGGCTTTCCTCTGCCAGACGTGGAATTCCACCTCAACGAGCCTTTGGTGTTGCCTGTTTTCTTCCCAAAACCTTCATCCCCGGCGTAGAGGGTCTTGCACTCGCTGGACGTTGCTCGTGCCTTGAAGTTCTACATGACGTGCTCAAAGAGTTATCAGAAGATTTCACAATTGTTGGAGAACTTTGGTCCTGTGTTCCATGGGAATCCCTTGTCCAAGGCTTCCATTTCAAGATGGCTCTCTGGCTGCATCATGCACTGCCATCCGTTTGCGAATTGACCGCTGCCGGGCCGTCCGAGAGCCCACTCTACCAGAGTGATCGCTGCGACGATGTCGTTCCTGTGTGATGTGTCCCTGCAGACATCTGCAGGGCTGCTACGTGGAGGTCCACGCACACCTCCACAAAGTTCTACTGTGTCGACAGGAATTCCAGGGAGGAGCCCAGAGTCGGCCAAGCAGTGCTACGCAACCTGTTTGCTTGAGGTGAGTCTGTTCCAGAGGGAAGAGTTAATTGCTTCTGTTGAGCCCCACCACCTCCCGTGGTTGTGTAATGTTGTATTGCTGTGTTTCAGTTATTCATGAGCATGTGAATACATGCCAGACCCCATGCTGGAGAAGGTTTAAGTTACTTACCTGTAACTATTGTTCTCCAACATGGGTCTGGAATGGATTTACATGCAAACCCTCCCTCTGGTCCCTCTATGGCTCTTCTTGGTCATACTGCCACTTTACGTGCTTACCAAATCTGAAGATGGCTGCCAGATGCGGGTTTTAGGGAGAGGACTGTCATTGAATGGGGACAGTATGACCCCGAGGACAGTGATTGGTTTAGAGGAGAAATACAGTAATAAAGTGAAAGTGAAACTGTTTTTTCTTTAACCAAGGATTCCCAGCCTGATAACGGGGAATATTCATGAGCATTTGAATCCATGCCAGAGAACAATAGTTACAGGTAAGTAAATTAAACCTTTTCCACTGTGCAAGGCCTGAATGTACTGTGGTGGTGACGTATGCTGAATCTGAGTAAATGGTCACGTGGCACCCCTGGGACGCTTGTAGCGCTTCAACAAGCACTATGAGCTTGGCGGCTTAAGCCAAAAAGTGCATTGCCAATCTTTTCTGCACTAGTGTTTCATATTTCCCATCCCGTAAGTGTCACGACCCTCCGACAGGGCGAATCGGGACTTGTTAACGTTCATTGCTACCTTCAACAGACTGGTTGCCGAAGCTAGGTGGCCAGAAAACAAAAGAACCATGTTATTCCATCGAGGCTTATGAGGCGAATTAAAGGACGTTTTAGCACAGGTGGTTGATCCACCCAGAGACTGTGCAGAATTAATAAATCTGGTTGTGCAGCTAGACCACCGGTTGCAGGACCGAAAGGCAGACCGGTCTAAGACGGACCCTCGGACCGTGTATGTTCGACCAAGGGAAAACGCACCCTGTGTACCTGAAAATGCTGTAGAACCCATGCAGATTGGAGGGATACGGCCTCCATTAACAAACCAAGAGCGGGACAAAAGAAGACAACAACGGCTTTGTATGTATTGTGGGAAACCAAGACATTTCCTGAAGGACTGTCCAGTAAAACCCCCAAGAAGAACAGTCGGGCCACAGAGAAGGATGAAGCTAAGGAATCGGAAAACTACCAAGCTCGCCAAACATAGAGGTCAGTTTGTTGAGTGAGAAGAAGGAGTTGCTGACCTCGCACTTTGCAATACCAGTGATCTTAATTAACCACCAACAGTCGTCAAGAATGCATGCCGTTGAAGCATACATCGATAGCGGAGCAGTTGGAAATTATATTTGTCAAGAACTGGCAGCAGAGATGGGGCTTCCTTTGTGTTCTAAGCCAACTATGGACAAGGTAACCACCGTGGATGGGACAGAAATCGCTTCCGGACCAGTAACCCAGTGCACAGCCAGGGTAATCACTTATCTCTGGGATGCTAGACCAAGTTAAAGATGCCCAGATTTATACCAAATTGGACCTTCGAGGAGTGTACCACCTGGTCCGAGTCAGAAAAGGAGATGAATGGAAAACCGCCTTCCATACTAAGTACGGCTTGTTTGAATATCAAGTCATGCCCTTCGGGTTATGCAAGGCTCCTGCGGCATTCCAATATTTCATGAATGACGTCTTAAGGGAGTTAATTGATGTGTGCGACTTGGTGTACATAGACGACATCTTAGTATACTCAGCCTCAGAACAAGATCATGTCAGGCACGTTCGTTCAGTCCTCACCAAGCTCCGTCAACATCGCTTGTTTGCAAAGCTTGAAAAATGCTTTTTTTATGTCACCGAAGTAGAATTTCTTGGTTTTATCCTTACTCCAGGAGGCATCAGAATGGACATGCACAAGGTAGATGCCATTCTGAAATGGCCTTCACCTGAAAGGGGGTACAAAGCATGCTGAGCTTTGCAAACTTCTACCGCCGGTTCATCCCAGACTTCTCTCAGGTTGTGCACCCAATCAGAGTACTATTATGAAAAAACTATAAAAAGTTTGCTTGGAACGAAGAAGCAGAAGAAGCCTTTCAGGAACTTAAACAAAGGTTTACCTCCGCTCCAATCCTGCGACATCCTCGTCCAGACCTCCCTTATGTCATTGAAACTGATGCGTCCAGTCTCACAATGGGGGCTGTCCTTTCACAGAGAGACCCGGAAACCGGCCAGCTACATCCTGTGGCCTTCTGGTCGAAAAAGTTCTCACCTCCAGAGATTAATTATGCCATCACGGACAAGGAACACCTGGCTATCAAATCCGCCTTTAAAGCCTGGATGCACTACCTTCTTGGGGCCAGACACACCATTACAGTCATCGCAGACCACCGAAACCTGGAATATCTCAAAACAGCCAAGGCCCAGTCCTCAGGCCAATTAGGGTGGGCCCTTTTCTTCGCCGAATATGATTATGTAATCACATTTTGACCAGGAGTCAGAAACGGAAAGGTGGATGCCTTATCTCGCATGGGCATAGATGAAATAGTATATACAGCTCCAGACCCAGTGCCTAGTATACCTGAAGACAAACTCTTGGGTATCACGACAGCCTTAACACAAGCAGAACTACGAAAAGAAATCCAACGGACAATGAATCCTGATGCCTACCTCGCATGGCAAACTCAAGGAGAAAAATATACCATCAAGGACCATCTACCCTTTTTTAGGGATCGCCTCTATGTACCCAAGAAGGAATTACAACAGCATATTATTTCAAACTATCATGATTCACTGATCAAAGGCATCCTGGGATCGCCAAAACCCTTGCTAAGGTGAAAGAACTTTTGGTGGCCTACCTGGCGTAAGGACATCATTCAGTATATTCAGTCCTGCGGTGCCTGCGCACAAAATAAATCACAGAAACAAAAACCATCTGGTCTCCTACAACCATTGGACATTCCTAAAGTTCCACGGCACACTCTTTCCCTTGACTTCATCACTGATCTACCTCCAAGCCAAGGGTTCAACACCATCCTTGTAGTTGTGGACTTATTCTCGGAGATGGCCCATTTTATTCCTCTCAAAGGCCTCCCAGATGCAGCCACTTTAGCAAAAGTGTTCCTGGAGGGCGTGGTTAAGCTACATGGCTTCCCTTCGGTTCTGGTCTCTGATCGAGGCAGCCAGTTTGTTTCAAACTTCTGGAAAAAATGTTGTGCAATGGCGCAGATCGACGTTCGGCTATCTACCAGTCACCATCCCCGAATGGACGGCCAAACTGTGAGAACCAATCAGATACTCGAACAATATTTACAGTGCATGCTGCACCACGAACAAAGGAATTGGAAAGACCTACTATGGATAGCCGAATATGCATATAACAATTCTTTGCATTCAAGCACAGGACAAACGCCCTTCTATACCCTTTATGGCAGACATCCACATACCTCTGAACTAGACCTTCCAGCCAGCTTGGAAATGCCAGCGGTAAAGACTCTACACACAACCATTACTCAGGCTTTCAAAAGGGCAAAGGAACACCTTATTCATGCCAAAGAAAAACAAGAGATTCGCCGACCAACACCGGAAAGAGGCCCCTGATTATCAAGTAGGAGATAAAGTTTGGTTAGCCGCTAAATTCGTACCCATCAAGGGAACCCGGACCTTTCATCCCAGATTCTTAGGACCCTATACCATTAAGGCAATTATCAACCCAGCAGCCGTGAAACTGGATTTACCACCTAATCTACACATCCAACCGGTGTTCCATGTGTCCCTCCTGAAACCAATGCAACCCGGCACACGGATTGGGACACCACCTAAGCCCATACTTGTTGACGGAGAATCAGAATTTGAAGTCAAAGATATCTTGGACTCCAAATACTCTAGGACCAAGCTATATTATCTCGTCGATTGGAAAGGATTTGGACCACAAGATAGATCCTGGGAGCCCAGTGAGAATATCCATGCACCACGTCTAATCAAGAAAGTCCATCGGAACTTCCCAACCAAACCTGAGCCAGACAGAAGGAACACCCTGGGAGGGGCCTTAGGGGGGGAGTGCTGTCACGACCCTCACCCAAAACCCCCTCTGGCAAACCCATTGGCCAGGTGGAGTTAGGACTAGGGCCTCTTGAGCCTGGCATCCTCTTCAAAAGCCCTCATGGGGCCAGTCCTGGCGCCTATTGCGCCAGGCTCGTACACCATGAAAAACAATGTGCTTGGGAACTACTTTATTGTATTGTCAACCAACATGGAGGCATCCACATAGCTTGGTTCCTAAGAACCTAGCTATGCGGTCTAGTGTTTTCGGTGTGGCAGCCTAGGGACTACTTTACCTGGACTATTTTGTTGGGGCTATTTAAACCACACCTGAGCAAGGCAAAATGCTTTGCGTTACTTTGCAGCTTCCAACGTGACGCTCACCGTGTCCAGCTATTCCCTCGAACCTCGGAGAAGCAGAACCTGCAAGGAGACAAAAGGAACATCATTAGCAGCAGCATTTTACCTGCAGTCTTCATCTTTAAACACTTGCAGCTACTGAGAACAGCTTCCTCGAATCTGCATGTCTCGGGACAGAACAACCTGAAACAGGAAGATAGAGGCAACATTAAATAAAGCAGTAGAGTCATTTACAAATTACGAACTGCTCAAAAGGCTTACCTGGCTGGTCGCCTCTCGGCTGGCACCACTCCGGACTTTCCTCTCGCACTGAAGAACACCGCGACCTACAAGGAAGGAAAACACAGGTTCGCAAAGGCAAGACTTCGCAGCGCTGCGCATAGTGCTTACTTACCGCATCATAGCGCTCTTAATGCACCATCATTTACCAGCGGGGCTCAACCAAGCCAGTTCACCGCGTTGAAGCTCCACATACCTAAGGGAGATAAGACATTTGAAACAAAGAAAGGCATGCAGGATAGCAACAAAACTAAAGAACAGCAATAAGACCTACCTGAACAATATCAAACGGGCCGGCGTCAGTGAAGTAACTGGACTGCACTCGCCCATGAAAAAGAACGCTTCCCTGCAAAGAAGTCACGACGGAGAGCTCGCCTAATTCTACCACAAGGCAGAACCTTCCCCGCAGACCACATCAGGGCAAAGCTGAGAAGCATACCAGCAAGTAACCCGGCTGGGTGGCGTCCCTGTTGATACCCGGTGAGTGTAACAGTAAGCCTGTCTTGGTCGATTGTTGCTGATCCATCAATGAAGAGGACCCCCAACCCATCAAGTGGATTGTCATGTGCTTTTGGGATCTCCTCTTCCTCGCTCTCAAAAGTTACAGTCATGGTTTGCCAAGTCCGCGTCGGAACACATTTCTGTTAAAAAGGTTACTGGGTTAACAGTTTTACATTGTACAATGTGAATGTTTGGGCTTGACAAAATAATCTCATATGCAGATGCTTGTTGCATGGTCAGTGTGGATTTGGAGCGTTCTAAAATAGCAAAAACTGCATGCTCGACGTACAACGTTAAGGAGCATGCCATAGCGATAGTTGAACTCTTCTCAATAGCAAATGCAGCAGCAGCAAGTGCTTGTTCACAGGCAAACTTTCCCTGCATCACTGAATCTATGATATTACTGTAATAGGCTGATGGCTTGTGGCCCATGGTGTTCTTCTGTGTGAGCACTGCAGTCATAAGGTGCTCATTGGAGTGGGAAAATAGGTACAACTCTTGCATATAGTCTTGGATTGCTAACATTGGTGCTGTGATATGACCTCCTGTCATGATTCCTGCCCCTCATGTCACCAGACCTCCAAGATGTCAGGCCGAAGCCAGGCCACGGTCACCTACATGGCCCTCAAGGGCCTCTCCATCCCTCCAAAGACCCACTTGGAGTCAGACTTGGCGCTTGTGGCACCAGACTCACTCACTCCCATAAGATAACATTGGGGATTGGACTTGTAGTGCATTGATGGGGACAAGATGGATACCCCACATATTTCGGTTCCCTGAACTGCAGGTGCAGTCTAGTCTTTTGGGTGTGGTTCAGCCCAGAGACACCTGGGATACCCAGAGACTATTTAAGCCACGCCCAGGCTGAGAAACATGCTTTGTGTTTTCTGCACCTGCAGCGTGACACTCACCGTGTTCGGATCGGTCTCCAGGAGGCCTGCATCTTTCTTCTGCGCTCAGCTCCTACAAGAACACCGTTAGGAACAGCCTTACCTTGCGGCGCTCCTGCCCATCATTCATCGCTCCTTCTGTTCTGCGGGCATCTTCGGCGGTGTCATTCCCATCCCGGCACGCCGCTTCCTAAGGAAAAGGGAAAAGAACAGAAAAAAGGCATTAGTAAGCATTCAGCAAATCTTTGCTTATTTTTAAAGACTGTACGAGTTTCAAACGCTTACCTGAATCCCAGCCGCTCTGGGGGAGCTCTGTCTCCGGAACTTCTCATCCATCTGCAAGAGGGAAAAGACACTCCAGGTTACCGTGGAAACATCTAGAGGCGCCGCATACCGCGCTTACTCACCGCATTTCTTCATAACCGGCATCCACGCTGAAAACGTTGTGGCACCTAAAAGACAGAAAAAGAACTCGGTTCAATACAAATACGAAAGGGTCGCATCGTACTCTCACTCACCTTCAGCGGTACTCATCTCAGCAGCACTTCGCCATCCCCGGACGCTGGCCATCATCTAAGGATGGAAAGGAACGAAGTTAGAGAACTGTTCAAAAGACTCATTATACTTACCTGTCGGACTCTTGCCAGTGAAGTCATTAGGCAGCAACAAGCCCGCATTAATCAACGTGCCCCTGCGCTGAAAGCAGGACGCAGAGCACACTTTCCAAGAAAACAAGGTGAGCTGTGGATCAAAGGGAAGGGTTGGACCGCGGGGAAGAAGGGGTTCAAGCACACAGAGACAATAGGGAGTTAAACTCTACCAATCTTGTGTTTCAGGCCCAGTCTCCAGTCTAGTAGACTCCAGGGAAGGGTTTGAGGTCGTAAGAGGTCAGAACAGGCTGAGTGACGTCCCTGTGGATACCAGGCGAGCGTTACACCTCCTTGATGTAATTGAAATTCTTGAGCATGTCCTCCGTCCATGCTATTTTGTTGTCTCCCTTTTGTGCTTTTTTTGAGGGCCTGTAAAAGGGGCCAGGTGTATGCTGCATTGTCAAGTATCCATGCCCTGCACTACTTGCAGAGTCTAAGAATGTTTGCATTTCCTTCACTGTTTCGGGCTGTGGGGTGGCACACACAAAGGCAGCAAGACCAGGGATGATTCTTTTGCCGTTCACAGAAATCAACTGACCCAAGTAAAGTACCTCCTCGAGGCAGTACTGTAATTTGGCCTTCTCAACCTTGTATCCCTTGCGGCCCAATCGCTGTAGGAGTGTTATGGAGTCTTTTCTGTTCTAGTGCGCGCTGTTACTGCTCACTAGTAAATAATCAACATGTTGAATAATGGTACTGGGCACCTGAATATTACCTAAATCAGCATGCAGTATTCTGTTAAAAAGGCTGAAGCACTCGCAGTACCCTTGGGGCAATCTTGTGTGTTCAAAGCCCATCCCCCATGTGTAAACGCAATGAGGTACTCTGAATCGGAGTGCACGGGAACAGAAAAGAAGGTGTTGTTAGGATCCACCACAGTAAAGTGGGTTGCCTCTTTGGGGATGTTACAAAGGATTGTCGCATGGTTTGGGACTGCTGGAAATTCTGCCTGTACAATGTTGTTGAGGGTGCAAATCCTTAATCATTCTCCAACTTCCCCCTTTTGCTTTTTTTATTGAGTATACAGCCGTGTTGCATGTGGAGGTAGATGGTACAATTTATCCCCTGGTTTAGTACGGCAACAATGGTGTCCCATATCCCTTCCTATGCCTCTCTTGACAAGGGATACTGCCTCACCCGGGGCAAAATTGCTCCTTGCTCAAGTGTTTTTTGAACTGGGAGTCACTCCTTGCATCATGAGCATTTGTTGTCCACCACCTTTGAGAGACCTTTTCTAAGTCTGTCACAGTGAAGGCAGGCGGTGCTATCACAAGGACTAGAAATCGCCAACACAATCTCGCCATCTTCCTGTCTATCCTCAAACAAGTCTGCATCCGTCACTCCTCTAAGAGGCAATGTTGGGTTAATACACAACACTGCGCCACTCGCACCCCTCTGAATCGGTTCCAATTACAACAATCCATTTAGCTGACTCCTCCAGACACTGCAAATCTAGGGACAGTATTGTGTTTGCCACCAATACAGGGGATACCGCAGCTCGAAAAAATGAAGTCAGATGGCACTTGCCAACAAGCCTTGCCAATTTGGGGCACTGCCTCAAGAAGCACTGTTATGCCATACACAAACAGATCAGGGTCCCCGGGAATACTGCGAACCACTGCCTCTCCTCCCCTCGCATATATTATGACCATCATTCTTATGGCACACATGCTCGTATAAGCGCACTACTTTTTCTTAGTCTGTGAAGGAAATGGTCATGGCAATTTACTAAATAGGTCACGCCCCAATAGGTTTATCAGGGAGCTCTCGGAATATAACACAGGCGCACGCACCGTCTTTTCTCCTACTTTGATGTCGAGTTTTTTTGTATAGGGAACCGTGGCGACAGCCATAGAGAAGCGCTGCATGTCAAGTGTTTCACCTGATGATGGGAAGTTTCCCTCACTGATGCATGATTTAGTGGCACCTGTATCCTCGTCACGATGGACTGTCATGGACAGGACTGGGCATGCAAGAGTTCTCTGTGGGCTGTCCTAGTTGGGATATGTGTTGGGGCCAGAAAACATGAAAGGGTTATTTCCCACCACGCTCACTCCCTGGTAAGTTACGACAGGGCCTTCTGGCCCCTCTTCGGTCGATGGCATGTTACTCCTGTACATGTTTTCTGTTGAGGCGCTGATGGTTGTGTTGGGTTGTGTTGCTTGAGACTGTTGCATTTGCGCACATGGTGGTCTGGGTCGTAGTTGAGTATAGGCCTGGTGTTGTATCTCTTAGGGTATGGATGTTGGCCTTGCAAGTTGTACCTGTGGTTGGTGCTGGGGTGGTGGGCAATAGTTCCTATATGGATTTTATCCCGCCCCCTGCCTGTTCCTACACTCCCTTGCGACATGCCCCCACTTCCTACGGCTCCAACATTGCGAGGGTCCCATACCTGCTGTCTGAGGTCCCATACCCTTGAATTCCCCCTATTTCCCCTCTGAATCCACCCCCCCTCTGCGTTGCTGACCTTCCTGCTGCCAATCCGGATAGAGAGACTTGAGGTCCACCTCCCCACTGCCCTTGTCCTCCTCCTGGCCAAAATGCCACTATCTTCACCTCTGGGGGTGGCGAGGTCTGCTCTGCCACTACAGTTGGTGCGCTTGCAGATACCGCCCCTTCAACTGCTATTTTTTCTGTACTAGTTTCGCTTCTACAGCCTGCAACCTCTGGGACATTTCCTTTTCTCACTCTTTTATTCTCTTACAATGATGTATTATTATCGTTTGAATCTCGAAATAAACTAAATAAAAAAGAGGAACTGGCCGGTCCCACTGGTCCCCTGTTTCCTGAACCTTAATGTATTGCGCTGGGTCCTCGTCACCCCATTACCCCCATGGTATACTGCTTGATAGTGCAGGGCTGGCATGTCAGGGTACGTTCGCCGCAGCGCATCTCACACCTGTGCTCTGGTATTGTGTGTGTGATTGTCTAGCTTTACCCCCAGGATACCCTACCTGAACCCACGCATCTCCAGCTTGCTCCCTGAATATTGCAGCAAGCAAACCTTTCATATCCCCGCTGTCTGTTTTTTGAAAGCATAGATCCATTTTCCAGCCCGGCCTGAGGGGCAGGAGCAGCTTGATCAAATTATTTGTATCCATTTGCACCCAGGGCACATAGTGTGTTTTGCCTCGGCCTTTATGCAACAATGGCATCTGCGTACTTGCACTCCCCCCTCCATCCCTTCCTTACGTCCAACACTTCCCTTTTTCCTTGCTACTGTCACCTGACCAAACCTATTCCTTAACCGTGGTCCCTACAAACATTACAACCGCAGCATTATTTCCGGTTCCTGCTGCGCATCCCCCTCATCGTTCTCATCTCATCCACAGTATCCTGTTGGTCTTCCCTAGCTCTTGGTCTGTGTCCCGGTCAGACCTCACTGTCCTGTATCCTGTGCTTCCCGCTCGCCCTGCTCCACCTCCCTCCTTCTCAATATGCACATCCTTTATGGCTGTACTATCTAACCTAAACAAAATGTCTCCTGCTCTCCATTCATCCAGCCCACTCCCCTTATTCCCTCCTGAGCCGCTTCCAGTTGAGCCAATTCCACTTGAGTAGCCTCCAACGCCTTTTCTAGCTCCCTTTGTACCTTACTGTCCTGGGGCGGGATAGCACTTTTGCCTCCTTACTACAAAACAAATGGCGCCATGATCTTCCCTCACTCTGAAAGGCTCCCGGCCTACACTCCTGTTTTTCCTCAGTAAAATCCTTTTAAATTACCCAAAAATAATGATTAAAAAACTGTAGCCTTACCACACTCCTCCTTCACTCATGCATACCACACTCCCCCCATGCATGCTACCCCTCGTTGTTCTCCCTCACAAGGGTTGTTCTCATGTCTGCGTGTTCAACTGAGCTCCTCCATCACGGGGTCCCAATAACGGCCTGCACTCTCCCATGAGCTGCGCCCCATTCCAAAGGGCAGAGAGGAGTTCTGTAAAAATTGCTCCTGCACACCTCTGCGCGTTGCACACTTGGGACTGGTTGCTGCAGGTGGGCGTGGCCCCGTTAGTGAAGCAGCCTGGAAGCCTCTGTCGATGCAGGGGTCGCTGGTATCACGTTGGGGGTCACCAACTATGGGAAAGCCTCTAGACACTCACACCAGAAAAAATACAACCCACTAGGGAAAAAGGCCCAATAAACCTCTTGTAAGGATAACAAAGTTTATTTCATACAAAAGGAAAAAGCACCAACAAATAACTCTGCTGCTGCGGAATGTTCTGCCCAAAATATGCATGAGCAGCACATTATAAAAGTAGAAAGCGTCATCCCTGACATTACATACAGTAGAAACCTGCGCAGCTGGTTGGTGTGATCCTACACATAGGTTACCTGCTCTATAGGAGATGCCAGCCCACTCTGTCCATCTTCTTCTATGTGGGTGATGCTGCAGTAGTCATTGGTCAGAAGGCGGCCCAGTGGCAATCAAGCAGACAGAGTCCCAGGAGGGAAAGTCCAGGTCATACTAACACACATCACTCTCTCCTAGACAGGCCGGCATCTCTCCAAGGTCTTCCACCCACATTCCGGCTATAATCTAATCGTTCCCTGCACCTTGCAGCACAGATTAGGTGACCTAGAAGAGACATCGGGAAAGCCCTGCTTTCTGATCGATCAGGGGTCTAACAGGTTTACGATCAGTGGTCTGGGGCTCACCGGTACCTTGGAATTTAGGAGTCCTAAAACTAGGGCATATGGGTGCTATAACTTAGAATTGGAACTGCTGGGGGTTGGAGGCCCTTGTCCTCCTTCTCATGGGATCATATTCTACACAGACACTCGGCCCTCCTCCCATGGCCTTGCATGGCACATTATTCTCAACGCACAAAGGTTGGCAGCATTTTAGGACAGTGGAGGGTTTATGGATCTGTGCAGCTCTGGCCTTTCTCATCAGTGCCCACGATGCAACCGATTCCTTTGCTCATGTTCACGACCTAGGCCTGGGATGCTGACCGCTGTGCTACGTTTAAGCTTTGTGTTCCAATATGGCTGCTAACATCTAAAATGATTGCTATTCCCGCATGTGCACTGCATCTATGAGGCATGCAATAATGTAATTGTGCAGGAGCCTATAAGGGCACCCCCTGGTCTCTTACAGTACTTGTGACAGCCTTCGCCTTACTCTGAAGCACTTGGGGGAGAGGGAAGATTGTGTCCCCTTCCCAACAATAGTTTACCAGGAGAAGGGAGTCATTCTCTTGGTAGTATTTTTCCTTTGATGCTGAACACTTTTGTTTTAAGATTAAGAGGTAGGGTTAGAGAGTAGGTTTTGGAGCGAGGACAGACTTTTCTTTAGACAGTGATCCTGGTGACAAGCACCCGAATTGTATTTACTTTAGGCAAGGATAACACTCCAGAGATAGGGAAAGATAGGTTATTTTCTTTCTTTATTAATAAAGAATTGTTTATAAAATGCCACCTCCGTGTCTGACTCCTTACTCCCTCTCCACGCTTCCTTAAACCATGTTATTAACAAAGGTTCAGCAGATGACTCAAGTCACAGCAAGGATAGAAATAGGTATTTTGTTGAGCAGGATCTAAACGCTCCTCTTGGGTATACAGTATTAACTGGTGAGCAGGAACTACCTTTGAGGAACTAGAACCTAGTACCTAGTGAGTTGCACATCTTTATTTTACACAAGAGGCATACTATATCCTTTTTTCATTATATATGACCCTTTATGGTTTAAATGTCTTCTAGATGTGACCTAATGTACTTTTGGATCCATTCCCAAATACCCAGAGTTAATGACCATTGGCATGTTTGAGACCAGTTGGTCTGGGGAGTCAAAGGTAGTTCCTATTAGTGGTTGGTATCAAGCTAACCAGGATCTGCCACTCTTCAGGAAAGAGCCAAATAGCTCCCCACCAGCCCCCCTGCCAACCTCGAATCCTGTCAGTGTAACAGATTCTATGTTCCAGTGTGAAAAATAGATAACCGATTTTAGTTCACAGTAGATAAGGGGAGGGCATATCCTCTGCTTAGAAGAAACCTTGACATTTGGTTTAGGTATGAATAATCTGTTTAAATGCCCTCTGAGCTGAATTTAAGTTTTCAATTAAACTGGGATTTAATGCCGTTAATATATTGGTTATAGAAGGTCCCTGGAAAAGACTGTGGGGGTCATTACGACCCAGACGGTAAGTACACCAACTTTACCACCATGGTGTAAACTACATTTACACCATGGTGGTTGGCGGATTTACCGCCCCATTCCAAGGTGAGTGGGGCGGTAAATCCCCATTTCCCATTTACCCTTCCCATTTTTGCCCCATAGGGCATAATGGGAGTGTGGAAGGCGCTAATTACGCCCCCGTAAATTACGGTGGCGTAATTAGCACCAAGGCGGTTTAGCGCCATGGATTTTAACGGCTGCTAAAAGCAGCCGTTCACATTGGAATCAGGCGTTAAGGGTTAACGACGACGTTAACCCTTAACGCCTGAGTTGTAATGAGGCCCTGTGTTTGGAATTATGTTCTTGCAAAAACAGAAGTGATGGCTGGAAGGTTTAGAATTATGTTCTCGTCATGCTACTGGTCTCTTGGAAACTTTGAAACGTTGATGTATAAATTGGGATGATGGCACTTTGAATAGAGTCGTTAAGAAATGGACGCATGACCGAAGATTTTTCTCTACTGAAATGTTTTGGGAGCGAATAATGCAAAAGAACTGCAAAATATGATTGAATTATTTCTAAATCCTTGAGTACTGTAAGTATTATTGCTTTCGATGTAAAGATGAATATTTTATTTTGGATATTTTTTTATTGTGATGGTTTGTCAGAGGTTTAGGCGGCATCCTGACATACACCTTAACTTACAAATAGGAAATAACCTTTAAGTTCCACCTAGTGCTTTTTTGTTTTTACCAAAAACATGTTTCTTCTTCAAAATGCTGGTTTAGGTTGTGACCCTTTACTTGGCAATTTGAAATGATGCGCTTCTGACTAATCCACTGCAGATTTGTCTGTTGTCTGCTTGCTGTTCCTAATTCATTATGCTGCCACAGCCACTGTCTTTTTTGGAGCTAGTGTAGAATTTGTTGACATTTCTGTTAAGTAATTTCTAATTGTGTCCTCCCACGGATTCCACACCTTGGATACATTCTCCTGCTTGGCACCACTCTCTAAAACTTTTTCCAGAAGGGGATGTCGTGCGACCTGGCACGAGGATCCTTGAGTCGGCTTCAGGAGCGGATGTGACATCAACATCGGTACAAACAGCATGCACTGTTCCCCGTGACCTTTGTTCCTTTTTTCTGCATGCTGAGCACGCTTCTCGGGAACACGTTAATTCGCCTGAGAGAAATTCTCCCAACACATTCTTTTGAAAAAGTCTTTGAATTCTTTTAAATCTTGTTGGACCTTGTTGACTCTGAAACCTGTACCTGTTTTAAAAATTACTGTGATTGCGGTGCCCACTATGGAGCTGGATGGAATGTTAAAAGAAAAAGAAAGGAACAGAATAGATCAGACTTGCCCAGCAGTATCAAGGACCCAGAAAGTGTGCCAGGTGCTGCCTGGACCAATGAAGGGCAGCCCAGCCTGGGGGGGGGGGCTAGTGTGTGTGTGTGTGTCTCGCGTTTGGGGGTTGGCCCACACTGCCGGGCCATGCCCCTGATAGCCTGCCTCATGCCCAGTTAGGTGGGCCCTTCGTTGAAGTCCTCCGAGGCTGCGTATGCTAGGCACAGCCCGTGAGGTGAAGCAGTGAAGGCAGCGGCCTCCCCCTGCTTCTCTCGACACATTGCACAGGGTGTATGTGTGTGTGTGTCAGTTGCATTGGGGGTTGGCCCAGACTGCCGGGCCATGCCCCTGATAGCCTGCCTCGTGCCCAGTTAGGTGGGCCCTTCGTTGAAGTCCTCCTAGGCTGCGTATGCTAGGCACAGCCCGTGAGGTGAAGCAGTGAAGGCAGCGGCCTCCCCCTGCTTCTCGCGACACATTGCACAGGGTGTGGGCCAGAAGCCCAAACAAAGCAGCTGAGTGCGGCAGTGAAGGGGAATCCTAGGGGGCAAAAGTGTCGCAGATTAGTGCGATTTTATCAATAAAGAGGGGTACCCATTGCCACCCCTATAAAATTCACTTTGGTATCTGTGTCCGTTGAACTCCGGGTGTAGCCCATTTCCTGTTAACAGCAATTGTATTTAGCAGGTGCAGCGCCCCTCCCTACCCAGTGGGGGCCGGGGTTGGTGGTATCCTGGGAACTGTCCCTGCTCCAGGGAAGGGAAGAGCACACCCTTGAACAGACCACGGCTCGTGAAACAGAGGCTACAAAGATATGACGCCAAAAGCCCTAAAGGAGAGAGCCTCCAAATTGTCCTAGGGCCATTCAACTTCAAAGTCACCAATTATAATGCCGTCAAAACGCCAACCAAACGAAGGCAAAAGCTCCACGGCCCAAAAATCACCAGAGAGTAAAGAAACAGTTGAAGGACAATAAGAGATCTCGCTCAAGGAGTGACTCCCATCATTCGCCTTCTTCCTCATCGAAGAAGAAGAGGAGGAGGAGACACTCGTCCACGGATTCACGTCCAGAAAAACCAGAAACACTTCCTTTCTAAAACCGCTTGGCGCTGAAGTGGGAATACATTGAATGAAAATGATACAGGTCTTTGAGAAAGCCGGTCCGTCCCATTCTCCTTTTCCCCTGGAAGAGGACTGTTTAGCCCACTGCGCCTGAAAAAGCTGGCAAGCACTGGGTAAACCACCCTCTTATGCGCCGAAAAGCACAGGAGTGGTGAAATCCTATCAAAGATTCAAGGATTGTCGACGCCATCAACGTCTTTGTTGGCTGCCGTGTTCTTCGATGCTCCATTTCTGCTGACCTCGAAGGACCATTCGACGCCGATAGTCGATGACCCCTCAACTTCTAGGTTTGCACCAAAGTCGAGAAGAGAATTTGCCCTCATTTCAGGGCACCTTCGACGAAGATGATGATCCGGTTCACTTTGTATTCGAAACGTGGGTCTCCCTCGACAACCTGATGAGTTTAGGTGGAGGAAAATAGATTGGTAGATTTGGCCTCGATTTTGCATGAAGCAAGTGACCTAAACACCTCCCCTGAGGTAGAAGTTCCTCAAGGAGACCCTCTAGCAAGGGAAATGGAAGAATGTGACTTAATAGACATTTTGGACAAGGGCACAAATGTTGAACCTGTCCTTCCCTTACACAATCAGCCAAAGATGAAGAAGTAGCAGTTTGTCGTTTTTATAAAGTACCTTTATCGCATTAATATGGCCTCAATGCCCTTGTGGGGTGAACGCCCTGGGGGGCAGGTGGGGCGGAAGTCCAAGTTATGGGAACATTATCAGATGGGTTAGAATGCATGTGTGCATTGGCCAAATAGGAAATTGGGTGCGATGGCCGAGCCGCAGTACGCTACCTATGATGGTGAGGCATGTGGATGGATGCAGAGAGTTGGAAAAGTAGAGTGTGCGAGTGCAGGAGACTGTGTCAGCTAGACCGTGGTGCATTCATATGAAGAAAACCTATTTGAATGAAATTTCATATTAGTCCAGCTCATCAATTACTATTGTGAGCAACAGCATACATTGATTTAATACTTCAAATGATTCTACAAAACCAAGGGGATAAAGTCGATGTGTAATGAAAAGAGTGAGTGCAGTGCCTAAACAAAACATTTTTAAGTGTCCTGACATTTCACCAAAGTCTAAAAACCCTAAACAACTGTTAAAACATATATTAATATTATTCATACTGGTAGGGCAACATCCTTCTACATGAAGCGTTTACATGTATGTTTCAACCCTTGACAATTCTTGATGGTTCTTTGTCAGGACGTACATCCCTCCTGTTCTTGGGAACTAATTTTTACCATTGTTGCTCTCCATTATATGGTTTTGTTCCCTTACACAATGCCACTAAAAATCCCCCCTTAGCGCTATGGAAAACTCTTTGCTCGGTGCCAGCAGTCCATAAGTATTTTGCTAGGAAGTACAGGCCAGCCACCTTCGATCGAGTGTATTTCGCAAGACACCCATCGCACGACAACTCTGGTAGTGCAGGCAGCAACTGTTGGTAAAAAGGCAAGCGCATACATCTCTCTATACCCAGACAGGGACAACAAAAGCTATGACACTCTGGCCAAAAAGTCTTTTCCTTGGGCAGCATGGCTCTTAAGGCAGTGAACTCCTCCTGTGCTCTTGCAAGATACACACACTCCCTATGGTCTGTGGTAGCTGAGACGGCAGAGCATAGCCCTGAATGGGAAATGAGGGATGGCTTCTTCAACATTACAGAAGGTGAGAAAGAAGCTATACGTCAAGCCCTACAGTCAGGACTTGACATGGCTGACTGTTTTGGAAGGTCCATGGCAGCGAGTTCCGTCATGCAAAGATTTGTCTGGCTACGAAAATCTGACTTTGCGCAGGCAAAGTTGCTTGACATGCCTTTTGATTGGCCACAATTATTTGGTCCAAAGGCAGTTGACCGCCTTGAGAAATTGCAGGCATCCAAGTCTGCAGCAAAGTCCCTAGGGGCGTCAGTAAGACAGCCTCCTCAAACCGCCTCACAATGGAGGGGTAAGTACTTTCGGTACTATAACTATGGGCAAAAGGGAAAGCAAACCGCTGCCCACCAAGGTCAAAGATGCTTCGCTCGACCTTCAAGTGTTAGAGGCGGTAAAACATAGACCACATCCCCGTCTGCCCGCTCTTGTGCGGCCCCTGCCACTAGACCTCTTTGAGGACTTCTGCCATTGTACGCCAGTCAGTCAGTCTCACAATTTTCAAAAAAGATGCAGTACTATTTCAGACCTATGGCCACAGCTCCCAATGTTACTGCCTCCCCTTTTTTAAGGCACCTAGAAGTTTGACCCCCTCTGTCCAGACCACCTCCTGTTTCAGACCCAATACTCTTGAAAGAAGTTTCCTCTCTTCTGGAGAAGGGTGCCATAGAGGTGATACCGGTACAGGAAAGGAACCGGGATTGGTACTTATTATTTGTTGGTCCCAAAAAAGGACTGAGGTCTTCGACCCATCTTGATATGATATGGCATTTATACCGCGCCTATATACAAGTGTTTCAAGTTGCGACTTAGACCTGAGGCGCTTGAGCAAGTTCCTCAGCAAAGACAAGTTCAAGATGGGAACACTCTTGCAGATCATCCAGGCCCTGGAAATTTAGGATTTGTGGGTGTCACTCAACCTAAAGCATGCTTACTTTCATGTGCCAATACTTCCAAAGCACTGAAAGTACCTGATGTTGTTCGTCATAAACCCTGCACCCTGCGGGTCTTTGCCAAACTGCTGGCAGTAGCGACAGCCAGTCTGTCTTGAGAAAGGATGGATTCATATCTTTCCGTACCAGGACGATTGGTCAATCAGGGTGTGGTCTCCGGCCCACCTTGCCCATCATGTCAGCAATTTAACCATACTATACCACCATACAGTATGTACAGTGTGACCAATATGTATGAGAATGCTATCTCTCAATGTAACTAATATTACCTTTGCCCATTTGTGTCTGCGCAACAAATACTTTACTGTATGACCATGTATGACTTGTACGTGCAACAGCGCCTCAATGCCTCTGGGTTGTATGTGCGCTTTACAAATTAATTAAATAAATAAAGCTCTAGATCATCTCCATCACTCCTGTCACCTCATCACAAGCTAGACTTCTCCCTCAATTTAAAGAAATCGCAACTGACAGCTTCTCAAATGCCTCAATTTATAGGTCCTGGATTCTCCTGCAAGTAAGGTTTTTCCTCCCTAGGACAGAATTCTACACATACACCAGATCACAGAATACCTGCCAGCCCTAGACTTCTACGGTGGCTCGGCTTCATGGCATCCTGCATCTTCCTCGTGCCAGAGGCTCCAATTGGCCATCAGATCTTAGTGGTTCCAGTTCTCTGGCAGTATGACAGACTTGATTCAAGTCCCAAGCAGAGTCTCTCAGGATCTCCTTTGGTGGATTTACAGGGAGAACGTGATGGCGGGAGAATCATTTTGGAAATCGTGGTCAGAGACTACTATAGTAACGGACGCGTCTCTGAAAGGCTAGGTGGTGGTCCCTGGCAGAGACAAAACTTCCCATAAACCTGTTGGAGCTGAGGGTGATCAGACTAGCACTGATGGCCTTTTTGCTCTCCATACAGGGGAAGACTGTCCTGATCATGATGCAAAAAACAAGGGGGGTCCTGGGTGTCCCTCTGACGGACATTAGTCCCGGTTATGAGAGCCTTACCCAGATTCTTTAGCTCACTATCTTTCACAGAGGAGAAATATCCAAAACACATCAGTCTTTGTCCTGCCCTTGTAAGGGGTCAGAAATGCGAGGCAGACAAGTTGGTAAAGATTTTTCACAAGTAGCCATTTTATTAACTCAAAAGGGTATGCCAAACACCTCGCTATCCCTAACCTAAACAGGATTTTCATGCCTATCAAAATAAGACTAAAGGAAAACACTAATAAAAGGAATCTGCCCCTCACACTTACACATACACTAAACTCATAAAGGTAGAATATGGCAATTCAGAGTAAACAGAAATAACAGTTCTACTCAACATGAACTTGATAACTTTGTTTCCTTGTAGCTGGGGTTGGATCCCTTCCCCAAGTTCAAAAGCAGGATTTCCAATCCAAGTTCCCAATAAGAAAGTTGCTTGTTTTTGTATAGCCAGGTTATACTCCTAAAGTTCTTCTTGCTCCAGAAGTCTTTCACTTGGCACTTTACGAAGTTTCCACAAAATTAAATATCACTTCTCCTTCTTGGAAAACAAACAATTCAACAATTCTTAATTCATAACACCGTCTTTGTCAGGATGGTTTTTACCATAGTTCATCAAACACAACACTGGCCTTGCCGCTTTTCTGTCCTTCACAACCTTCAACCACAATATAGTATTTCAATGTCTTCTTCCTGGTCCACTAACCTGCCAGGAATACCACTAACAATCCCTGTCCTTGTATACTCCCCTGCCAGGACAAAATCTCCTAATGCTGCTACAAGTACTATGTTGTAAGGTTTGCTTCACACTTTTAGAAAAAGTCCTTGACTTTCAACATCAAGATTCACAACTTCATCTGTGAAGACACAATACACATTGGCGCTGTATATTCCACTGATTTAATTGCCACAGGCAATGCAGGTTATGTTCCTGTCCTCCTTGATACCTCTTACAAGGAAGGTTTCTCTCCTGCCACTCTTCATCTCTCACATTCACATCAAACTGCTGACAATGTCTCTGTGTCTTTCTTTGGCTTAGGTAACGCGTGTTGGTGGGTGGCTTAACTATTGCCTCCTCCTCACTCTGGGAATAATGGTTAACATTTTTCTGCAATATCCTTCTCTTGCTACCTTGCCAGTACGGGATATATGTTTACCAAAGTATTACCCCCTTTTTTACTTTGGCAATATGGGGTTTTATCTTGTTTCAATATTGCCTTCATTTCATTTAGGCAATTAGAGTTGTAACCTTGCTTTCCTTCAAAGTGAGTTTTTCGCCCACATACCTTGCTTGCATTAATTTGGCATTCAAAGTAGTTAATAGTTACTAACAGTCAGCGTTCGGCTACGGAGCGTTCGGGGTTACCCAATACAGGTAAACTCACTGGTTTTTCCACACGCGTCTGTTAGGCAGAATCCTGGGCAGTGCCCTTAGGGACCACTACACAAGATTAAGACTACAGGTGGTAGTACAATTTCATCTTTGGTACAAGCTTGTACTACACAGTTAGAGTGGTAGCAGTAGCGGAGCAGCCAGACTTATCTCAAGAGCAAATGAGCAGTAGTAGAGATTGCACAAAGGACTACAATTACTGTGACTCAAGCAAACACTGACACAAGGTTTTTGGTTAAATAGTAAAAGTGCATTTCTTTTTAGACCATCTGTTCACAAAACACTTCACTTCTATTAAATTAAAACCACACTTCAAAATACACTACACAGAACCAATTCCCCTTGTGCAGAACAATTCAAGGTAAGTACCTTTGGATTTGACAGACCGGTGTTGTGAAACAAAGACGTTAACGGGGCTGATCACGCGATCACTTTTTGACAGTAATGACAGTTGGGTCTTACGAAAGAGAAGCGTACCTGAGAACAGAAATGTTACCGTAGTCAAACACACTTAGCACATGAATTAACACAAGAGAGTTGTGGATAAAAATCATAGGCAATACTTTTGTCAAGGCAGATAGAATCAAGAGACCCTTTCTAAAACGTAGAAAAGTCAATAGGCCTGCGCCAGTGTCAATGGGACAGCGGTCCTGTTGTCGAGGATCACAAGGTTAGAACAGTTCACGATTCGGGATTGCCAGGAGTACTTGGATATTGTCAAAAGGGAAGCAAAAGTTATAAGAGGGAAGGAAGATAAGGACAAGCCTTTGGTGAGGAGGAAAGGGTTCACCCTAGTTCCTCGAAGTCTGACACAGTACCTTATTCATATGAAGAAGAACTGGTGCCACGGCAGTTGTTCCTGCAGACTCACGGTTCCTGAAGCTTCCGTCGCGGGGACAAGGAGGACGTCTGGAGCGATCTGCACTACCCAGGGATGAAGCCAGCAGCAGCAAAAGCAACAGTGAATAAAAGGTGCACTCCTTTAAAACAGGAGAGGCTCTTCAGATGGCTATCCAGACCACTACAGCTGTGTGCAGCGATTTCGACCAAGAAGAGGATCCTCTGCCTGTGGAAGGTGAGCTGGTTGATCCCACCAGGCTCAAGGGAAGAAGACTCCGGACGGAATCTTCTCTTGTCGTTGAAGGGTAGATGGCTCAGGACTGCAGCAGGGCTTCACGGGGACTCGGGAGTTGCAGCGCCATCTCCTTCTCTGCTTCTCTTCGGTTCTTTGCAGTTCCAGTGGCGACTCTGACTTCCAGCTCAAGAGTCCTGCCTTTTATGCCAAAATCCCCTATTCACACAGCTTGGCTGTCAATCACTCAGCAGAGGGGTTGTCCAGCCCGGACAACCACCTCGGCCAATCAAGACAAAGTGCGACTTGGGTCTCCAAGGATACCCTGTGCAGGGGGTGACTACACCCCTCCCTCACATTCAGCCCACCTAGACACCCAGACGCCAAAGGAGGGCTTCTGGACAGAAGCCAGCCAAAAGGGCGGCGAACAAAGGAGGCAAACCTGGTTTGCCACGCAAAGTAAAACACAAGAAGGACTTTAACAAAAAGAAATGGCGATAAAACCCAACCGGAGCCGAAATAAAAAGTATTTGGTCAAGCAGGTTTAAGTTCGAGGCTAATATAATAGCCTAAAATAGTACCACGTTTATATAGTATAATTGCGGTAGAAAAGCTAGGGTAGATACCACTGCCACCAGGCAAGTCTTAGTGTTAAGAAAGCAGAATAAAGCTCAGAGAGGGACAGACAAAAAGGGATAGGAACTAACCCTTTCCAATACTCCATGTAAGATGGGGTGTACTGGGTCTGTAGTTTTAAATGACTACATAAAGTAAATGACAACTTTACCTGTTTCTGGGGGACAGTAGTCAGCCCCAGAAAAATGGAGTCAGAGGGAAGTCTCAAAGACAACCCTGTGTCACTGCACGGAAGGTGCTGTGTAACACACAAAAAAGTGGGGCTCATGGAGTGGTGTAGCTCCAGAGCCCAGGATGACACAAACAGCAGAAATACACATGGTAAAACACATTTAAGAGTGGGAAAAAGGGCTCACACTCTTACCAGGTGGAAAAAATAAACACCTGAAATCCAGCAAAGCTGCTGAGGGACTCACTAGGTGAGGGAAATTAGCCATAAATGAGAATTCTCCCTAACAGCGTCCACTCGAACCGCTGCCTCTGCTTCTTCTGATGCTCTTCTAACGTTCAACAGCTTCGATTGTGTTCCTGCGTCTCATGCTGCTTGGGAAAAGAAACGCCTTGCTCCTC
Source organism: Ambystoma mexicanum (assembly GCF_040938575.1). Classification (NCBI taxonomy): domain Eukaryota; kingdom Metazoa; phylum Chordata; class Amphibia; order Caudata; family Ambystomatidae; genus Ambystoma; species Ambystoma mexicanum. The sequence goes on from NC_090927.1 coordinate 455,461,788, forward strand.
TGGCACTCCGGTGTTCGCCGGCCACCGGAACCAGGCACGAAACAGGGAGAGCTCCTCTCTCCTAAATGACAGCCTGCCAAAACACTGCTTCCCGTGGATTGAACTCTGCACTTCAGGTTAAAGACCCTTTCAGGACAGACATTCGCTTCTAAAGTAGCGGCAGCTCCGGCATCTTCATTTCTGTGCATCAACTGCTGCAACTGCGACTCACTCCTGCTCCACCTCCTTGTTCTAATGGCCTGCACCTGAGGGGGCCTTAAATACCTAAAGGTCCTGCCCAGGAGTGGATCGTTTAACTGCATCATTCAACTTGCCTCTGAGCCACTCTTCCTCGTCCCATTACTTGGGGAATTGTGGGACTTGAAGTCCCCAATGTTCTGATTACTTTTTGTATTTAAGGCCTCAATTTTGTATTAGGCCATAAAAATTGTAGGGTCTCAAGGGATGTTTGTTAGCGGGTTCTCCCAATTATCCTGATCTGAGTCCCCTCCCATGTGATCCTCCAGCAGAACACCACCCCCAGGGTCAGGATCAGAAATAGTCTGCCTTTTCCTGGCCACATGAGAAGGGTCGCAGGCCAGAGTTCTTGGGATGATCATCTCTGATTCATCACGCCATGCACTACGTCAACAAGAGAGGCAATGCAGGGTCACTCTCCCTGTGCATAGAGGCGATGCAGCTCGGGATCTGGGCATTCTAGAACAAGATCTCCCTATTGACAATTCACCTCTCCGGGAAGGAGAACATGATGGCGTATGCCCTGAGCATTTAGGGCTCAGTCTTCCATGAGTGGGAACTGTGCCAGGAAGTTCTTCCAGAGATCTTCGTCCTTTGTGGAACCCCTCAAGTGGATCTGTTCATGTCCAATGTGAACAGGAAGTACAAACTTTTCTGCTCCAGGAGATTTCCCCAGGAGCAGCCCCGGGGAACGAATTAGTGGTGAACTGGAAATTCCAGCTCCTGTATGCATTCCCACTGATTCCATCATTCATCAAGTGATCAGGAGGTTGAAGAGGTACAGAGCAACTATGATCCTGATTGCCCCAGACTGGGTCAGGAGGAAGTGGTATCTGGAACTTCTGGATATGGCCATCTGTCCTCCACATTGTCTTCCCCGGAGGCCAGACCTCTCTCAGGCGAGGGGCTGGTTCTTCACCGGGTCAACCTGCACATCTGGTGTTAGGTACGTTTTTCTAAAGTCCAACTGGGGTTAGACTTTGTAAGACTTATCTCTTGGCATTAGGGACCCAACTCTTGATATACGCCTGTACTACACAAGTCGGTAGAGTGGCTGAGCAGCCAGGCCTATCTTAGAAGGGACTTATGTAAGGTGTAGACCAGTACAAAGAAATCAGTACATACATAGGCCCAAGAAAACACTTACTCACTTAGTTATATTAAAATATATTTATTTATATATACATAAGGCCCACAAGCAAATTCAGCAACTAACAATAACATTGGATTAGAAAGGAACAATAAAGCAGGTGAGTAACATTTCATATACTTGTCATATTCAGCAGTTAACGTCAGTAAAACACTTTGTATGCATCACCTTTGCAAAATTGAGTTTGGAGGGAAATAAAGGTTAAAAAGAACACAGCTAGCAACTGTTAAATAACAATGTACACTCTCCAAGAGGGATTTACGCAGTCTGTTTCCTAACTAAAGAAGTGTTCCCAATCAAAGTTTATGGAGGAATCCACATTGCCAAATCCATTAGGATCAAGAAGATGGACCTTTGGGAAACCAGTAAAGCCATAGTCCAATGGACAGCACCAGTTCTGATTAAAATCTTCAGAGGAAAGTAAAGTAAGAAGTCTGTTGTTCTTGTAGACAGTGCAGGAGCTCAAGGGGAGCCTTCTGATAGCACACAGGCTGTAAGGCCTGCACAGTTAAATTGAGGTGAACTCCCAATTGAATAAAACAGCACTCCCAAAGTACAGGAGCACCGGAAATGACTTAATGCAAGTACAACCGAAGAACCACAACACATGAATAGTGAAGTTGAAAATGTAGCTGGTCACCTTCTGGATGCACTGATGAAGACCCTGATTCATGCTCCTTGGTCGTGGTGACTAAAGGGGCGACCTTTGGGCTTCTGCGGCAGCAATCGAGAGAAGGGGCCGGCAGCAAAGTATTCAGCTCACTTCAGCGACTCTTTGTGGTTTTGGCACCTTTTTCTTAGTGCCAATATCGCTGGTTGCATTCTCTTTGATTACTGGGTCTTGAACTCTTGTGAGGGGTCTTTTGGAGATGAATTCCTGCCCCTGGAGGTCCACACAGATGCCTGCAAGATTCAATGTTTTCTAGAGGATGCACTTGCAAATGGTCCAGATAGACCAGGTTTTGTTGTTCTGCAGCCCAGGAAAGTTGCAGGACGTTGGTGGATGGCCCAAATTGAAGAAGGTCTTGATGCTAGTTGGTCCCTCCAGCCCAAGGGAAGAATTTGGCCTTGGTGGAGCTTCCCTGTCAAGATGAAAACCGGGTCAGCACAGCTGCAGGGCTTCACCTGTGTTTCTGCGGCTGTTGAAGGGGCTGCTGGCATCTCTGCTCATCTGCCTTGGCTTCCTTGTTCCAGTGTCGACTCTGCCTGTAGTCCAAAAATCCTCACCTTATATGCTGCAACCCATTCATTCCCTCCCAGGGAGCTGTCAATTACCTGGGGGTTGGCTGTCCTGCAGGACAGCCAGCCGCCCAGTTAGAACTGGTTTCAGCCTGGCACACCTACAAAGGACAGTGAATTTTCAGAACCCTACCCCACTTCCTGCCTTCTCACACACACTGGAGCCTGGGTGGGCTTCAGGGCTGAAGTCCGCCAAAGGCAAAACTCATTCAAATTGACATAAACCGATAGGAGAGCCGAGAAGGAACTGACATACTAAAAAGGGTGAAAGAAGAAGACCGGGGCCATTTTGAGAAAATGGTCACCCATGGGTGCTGTACTGCAGCTGAGAAATCAGCCTGCTGGTAACCTGCACAAAAGGAAGTAAAATGTAACCACTGCCACCATTCATTTAAGTTTAGTCAGTGTAACAAAAAGGTATACGATTAGTGGGAGAAGGAGTTACAATGTAACCCCCCCATCACCCTCACATAAGGTGGTCTGTGTCGGACACACAAAAGATAAAGTAAGTATGATAACTTTTATCTTACTACTCTTGAACTGTAGTTCTCACAAGAGAATGTATAAAAACATGTGACTCCTCAGTGACACTGCACAAGGTTGCTGGGTGTCGCAAAGCAAAACGCAGATGCCTGTATTAAACATATGGAGCTTACCAGACTCCATAAAATAGTAACAATAAAAATCCCAGTCAAAGAAAAAGAATGAGTGAGTGGTGAAACGTTCCACACACTCAGGAAATTAAAATCACAGAGTCCAGCAAAAGTGCTGGGGGTCTCTCAGGTTAAAGGGAATTGGCACAAAAACTGAACATTCTCCCTAACACATGGCTTCCGAAAGGCTAAGGTACAGGGATTGGGACCTTCTGGAAGAAGGCCAGCAACTAAGGCTCTATACCGCTGCCTTTGGAGAAAGTTTTCTAGCTGGTGTAGGGCACATGATGTGGATCCCTTTTTTATGCGACATCTGAAGGGTGTTGTCTTTGCTACCTCATCTGGAAAGATGAGGTCTTCAGTTCACCACCGTCGAGGGCTATTTAGCAGCGCTATCCACTTTTAAGCGCACGCTAGAACAAGGGTCGTACCTCATGATCCCCTTGGTGGTTACATTTTTAAAAGGCTTGACTAACACCATTCCTAAGATTCCCCTTCATGGTGCCGACATGTGACATAATCCATGCACTCACATTCCTTATGGTTGCCTCATTCGAGCCATTGCATGCATGCCCTTTGAGATTACTTTCATGGAAGGCAGGCTTCTTGGTCGCTATATACTTGGCTCGAATGGTGAGCGAATTGGAGGCCTTGTCTTGCAAATCACCTTTTACGATTTTCACCACGGGCAATGCCCTTCTTTTCTTCGAAAGGTCATATCAGAATTTCATCTGTCACAATTTGTTTTCCAGCTTTCTACCCTCCCTCAAAGGAGGAAGAAAGGCTGCATAGGCTCGACCCTAAAAGGGCTTTGAGCTTCTACATTTATAGAACAAACGATTTCAGACTTGAGGACCAACTGTTTATTGGCTATAGTGGCCCGAAAAAGGTAGAGGGAGTAACGAAAGAAATCATTTCCAGATGGGTAGAGCTTTGTGTCTCTGAATGCTACAGTAGGCAGGTTGGCAAATTCATGAAGGCTTCAAGCACATTCCACTATAGGGTGTGGCATGTACTTTGGCTGTTGTAAAGGGGTACCTGTAAAGGATATCTGTCAGGCAATGAGGTGATCTTCCATAAACACATTAGCAAAACACTATTGCCTGGATAGCCTATGCTGAAATGAGTCTCGTTTTGGCAGAGTTGTCCTACAACAGTGAATGACATAATTGCTGTGGAGTTCGCTCCTTCCCTCCTCCTTGATGTCTTATTGTTATGGGAGTCTCTCTAAGATGGGAAATCCGTGGGAGGACACCATACATTAGAAGAACGATTTACTTACCCCTGGTAATTTTCTTTCTGATGGATGTTCCTTCCAATGATTCTTCATTGTCCTGCCAGCCTAATCCAGTGTTAAGGAGCTTCCTCCTACGGTTATACAATGACTGTTTATCCTTTAACGCTTAAGCGTTTATTCTTTTTCTCTTTTAGTCTTTAACGTGGCTGCACGAAGGGAAACAGACAACTGAGGTCATGGGCGCTGTGCACGCTATTTGTACTGCTGTCGATGTGGCATCCAGTCCCGAAGCCAACGACTATAGGCTCCTCGACGCCGGGTCTCACGACTCCCCCTGTTTTTTTTAAGTGTACGAGCGTGCTGGTAAGTAAAATAATATATCTAGGATGGAGAATCCGTGGGAGCAGCATCCATCAGAAAGAACATTACCAGGGGTAAGTAATTTGTTTATCTTGGGTTACCATTTGGTCCTTTTCTACTGGCCTTCTCAACATATCCTGAATGCACCTGTATTGGTATGCTCTATATCTTCCAGGGTGCCTCTGTCCCTTGTTTGAAATTGCTGTAATGGTCCTGCCTATGAAACTTGAACCTGGTCGGTTCACTGTCCTATTTCTAACCTACCTTTTTTGACAGTGCTTCTTGATCGAGTTGCCACCAACCATATACAATCTCGCATTGTGCGAGTAATCCGATAATTTGCTGGCTTGGGCACTGACTACTGAGATTTGTGTTCAACCTGTAGGTCACATGTTTGATTCCAAAAAGGCTGGCTCAGCCACTTAGCTTTATCAAACACATGCTTATAGTTTGTTTTCAGCTGTATCAATGCTCTGATCTATCTCTCAAGACCGGTATCAAATGCACGACCCTGGTAAATGGGATTGGGCTCAAATCCTGGCCAGGTCTTTGCTTTGCTGTCTGTAATAACACATTTGTTACTAACACAAGTAGATTTAGTGTGAATTGGAGAACAATGAGTCACACGTCAACAGTCTTTTATTTTGTCTTGATGAAACACTGCCTTCAACGACCAATCTAATTAAATGCAAACTTTTTTTTCTAATTCAGGGAGAATAATTCCTGTGATATAAATCAAGTGCATTACCTATTTGCAACAGGAACAGCAGAGGTACTTTGTGTTTTATGTTATTATTGTAAACAATGTTTTGTTTAAGTTCCAATAAAGATCTATTTATTTTATTTTACAAATAGTTTGTTGATGTGCATAACCTAATGTATATGGGTTACATAACTACATTGAAATCTTTTAACAGGGGTACAATGCTTATATTGACTGAAATATATAAGATGTTATCTTTTATTCTTTCATGTAATGTGTACAGGTAGTGCTTTAAAACCCTGAATCAAAGATTTCCAAAAAACCATGGCAACGCAGGGGTTTGGCGACGTGTTGTGTTAAAAGCACTTGTAAAGCACAATGTACACCTGAAGGCATCTTGGCGCTACAGCTGCAGAAAACGAATGGATTAGACAATCTGCTAGTACATACGCTTGTTTAAAAAGAAAAGTCATCAAGGAGCGCAGAAAGGGGAGATGATCCGTAATGACATGAAGAGATGGAAGAAGCGAGTTCCAGAGCCCAGCTGCTGCAGCAGAGAAGGCACAACCTCCAACACATGCCAATCTCACGTGGGGCTCCACGATAGTATAACACTTGAGAGCGAAGGGGACAATTTGGCATGTAGGGGCAGAATTTAAGCTGAAGATACTCAGTCCCTAGTCCCATACAAAGCATGGTGTACTATACACATGGACTTGAACTGAACCCTATGGGTGATAGGGAGCAAGTGGAACTGGCACAGAACAGGAGAGATGTGTATAGAAAGAGGAATCCGAGAAACGGTTCTGGCTGCAGCATTCTGCAGCATTTGCAGACGATGTATCAGGTATTGAGGCTGAGCTAAAAGGGAATGACAGTAATCCACCGTACGCGAAACCAGAGAGGCAACGATGGGTGCATGAAACTGTGGTGATATAAAAAAAATCAACACTTTGTGCAGCACCCTGAGTTTATAATACCCAGATTGACAAACTGGGGCCACCTGGGCCTCCAGTGATAGAGATGATGTCGACTTCACTCCTAGATCCTTTGACACTAAAACAGGTGCCGGGAAGGGGCCAAGAGAGAGGGTCTAAAAAGGAGTCCATAAAGAGGAAACAAAAGGGTGGTAGTAAAAAGGGATTATTCCCCTCTGTGCTTCTTGCATCTGTTTGCATAATCCTCTTGAATTGTACCTGTGGTGAGTTGAATTAACTCTCCATCTTAAGAAATGTGGGGGCAAGCTGCTAGAGACTCTGTTGCTCCAGCCGCCACCCGGTGTGCCTCCCAGAGGGTGAAGGCATGATTAATGTTGATTTGCTTGAACATATTTTTTCTTCATGTTCCCCTGATCTGAAACAGTATTTTGCAGATATTCAAAGTAACTGGCCATTGCTGCTGATCTATGGGTGTTCCATAGAGTGACATATAAAGACAAGAGCATTTCTGTTAAGCATGAGGAGGGGGGAAAGCAGAAGTAGACAGTGGTGGGTCTACTGAAAACCCTGCATCTCATAAGGCCCACAAAATGTTTCATAAAAGGAAAAGGTCACACGGGGAGAATGTAAAGGGTAATGAGACTTAACATCCCAAGCAAGAAAGTGGACACAGTAAGCCTCCCTAGGTACAGAGGTCCTTAGGATATTGTGTAACCTGTGGAGGAAGTGACCATGTCAAGGTGGACCCCAGATGTAAGGGTAATACCTTGAGGGTCCAGGCCATGAATCTAGGGACAGATGCTCAGAGGAGCATCCTTCTCTTCTGACTCCTTGCCCTGTGGTGTTGGATCAGAATTACTTCTAGTATCCATGGGACGCTGGCAACCTAGAGTTGCTGAGGCTTATGCGTCCATCCCTGACAATGCCAAGTCTTACTTTCCGTAAAGTGGACTAGTAGATGCTGTAGATATCTGCTATAAAATACATTGTGGCCAGCACGACTGTGGTTGATTCCACACTGGTACACTCAGAGGCTCTGGCCAGAGCGCTTCTCAGGCCCCCCAAGTTGACTGATAACCCCTTCTTAGCTTTCCAATAATGCTGATCACTCTAGCTATAAATGGAGGAGTGGTTACGATTCCTGTAAATGTTCAAGAAACAAGTTCCATGTAGCGTTATGCTGGGAAATTGATCTCAAGGTCTTAGGATTTGTGTGTAATATAGCAGAAAGAACACTTGCAAGGTCTTCAACAAAGGCAGCTTCCCTAGCCAAGCATATGGGAAGCCTAAGCCGAAGGGGAAACACACAGCTAAGGAGTCAAATGTTCCTGAAAAGGGGACAAAGAGTTCCTCTCCTACATTACCAACTGAGGTAGAGGTAACTGACCAGACTCTTTAACCTGACCAGGAAGAATTAACACCCGAAATATTAAATCCCAGTGATCTCTCAGAACTGCAATGCTTACTTGCAGAACGAAACTCTCTTCGGAGGAAACGGGTCAGAGAGAATACCCATCTGTGGAAGTCTTTAGGCGTCAGGCCTGTTCCCAGTTAGAGTGATTCTCCAGGGAAACGGGGAATCTATTGCGAAGTTTGTTTACTGTATTGCAAACCCATAAAGTACAAAGTAGGCTACCATATGAGGTTGGTGCTTCCTCAGTGTTTAACACCCTTCCTCTTGAAATTGACACATGAAGTCCAATTTACAGGTAATCTTCATGTGGACAACTAAGATGGGGTTATCCATGGACTTCTACTGATCTAAGAAGGGGGTCCAGATGGAAAGCCACTGCAGGAGTTAGCTTATTTGCCAGAGATTCAACAGAACTCTGAAAAGCATGATTTGAGCTCATTAAGATACAGAGAGAAGAATGTGGGGCCTTCGCCTACAATACTTTTTGCTACAGAGAGGTTCCTCTGGAAGGAATTGGCTTTAGCCCCTTTGAACTTCTTTTTGGTCACCTTGACATGGGACCCTTAGCTATAATCCAGGAAGAATGGGAATCCCCCCAAACTACATGTTACTACAAATATAGTAGACTATGTGCTGGGCAAGAAAGAGGATGGCTCTACTGATGCCTCAGGCCAATGACGAGTTTAAAGCTGGTGAAACATTGGTATGTCCAGAAAGCTTCACGTGTATAGGAATCCTATAAAGCATAAAATAGACTACATAAGGTGAACTATTTGGTGAACCTTGGAAGGTTTAATCAGCCTCCCAAAAGTGTTCCATGTGAATTGATTGAATGCTTTCATCCCAACAGTTGAAATGGGAGTCATGCTTCTGCCTTCAGAGAGGGGAGAAGAGGAATTTGAACCTCTACCTGATCTGTTCCAATTCAGCCTTTCACATGGCTCCATTAATGGTGTCCAGGTGTCCCGTCAACGGACTGTGCAACAGGGTGAGGTGCATACTTTGCTTGGGTAATTTGTCCCCATTTTGACACCTTGATGTTAACATGACATTCATACTGGAGATAATGTGACTACTAAAAGTAGGTGTTACTGAATGTCGGGTTCAATGAGATCACACATCAAGTCTGAGGTGAGCAAGATGTTGCAGTCATAGAGCACTCTAGCAGTCCAGGGTCCATTCTAGTGGTATTAGTACCAAAGGCAGGCACCACAGATTTGAGGTTCTGTGTGGACTATAGAGTTCTTAATGCTGTTATCAAGACTGATGCTCATCCCATTCTACAAAATGACGAGTTGGTGGGCAAACTGGGTGCTGCAAAGTACCTTTCACATTACTGCAGGGTATTGGACAATATCCATGATGGAAAATGCCAAGGAGAAGACAACATTTTCAACACCTGGGGGACTGTACCAGTTCAGGGTAAAGCCCTTTGGCTTAAAGAATGTACCTGCCACTTTCCAAAGATTGACAAACCATGTCCTGAAGGAGTTAGATGATTTCTGCATGGCATATCTTGATATTTTTCTGTGCTGCTTGTGAAGAACATGCGAAACATCTTCAGATTGTGTTGCAAGCTCGTCAACCGGCACATTTGACCATAAAGGCTACCAAATGGCAGATTGTTAAAGGTGTAGTAGCCTACCCTGAGCATGAGGTTTGTGGGGTAAAATTCAGCCTATAACTGGTAAACTACATGCTGTACAAGACTGGGCAACCCCGACAACCCAAACCCACGTCAGAGCTTTTCTAGGCCTCACTGCGTACTGAAAATTCATGGCAGATTATGGAACCATAGCTGCCAATTTTGCTGCAGTTACCACTCGAAAGAAGCTTAAGAAGGTTACTTGGTTAGTGGAGTTTGAAAAGGCCTTTCAGGGCTTAGAGGATTTCCTTTGCCTGGCACCTGTTCGCAGGGCATCTGACTACCAGAGACTGTTTCTTTTACAAACTGATGCCTCTGGCACTGGAATAGGAGCACTCCGATTTCAGTTGTATGACCAAGGCAGGGAGCACCCTATATGTTTTATCAGCTGTCAGCTTAAGGACAGAGAGTTAAGGTGAGCGACAGTGGAAAAGGACTGTTTTGCCATTGTGTTGGCCCATAGGAAGCTGAGACCCTACCTCTGTGGCGCTCACTTCACTATACAAACTGACCATATGCCCTTAAAATGGCTGATGAACACAAAGGGGGAGAATGCACAATTGCTCAAGTGGTCCATACGCCTTCAAGGCTTTGACTTCATTATTGAGCATGAGACAGGTCCTCAACATAGCAAAGTTGAAGAGCTGTCCAGGATATTTAACTGACTTGAGTAGAAATCCCCTACAGGTGTGGATTAGATCCCTCTGTCCCTAGTCTGGGGTCAGCAGAGGTGTTTGGGAAGATTTTCTTTTTGCTGCTTTCCTCGCTTGGACGTCTATGGGACACCGTTTATTTTTCTTTGTTTTGAACCCTTTACTGACTTTTGGGAGGGAAATGAAGCCTTCTGCTTTGCTTCCCTTGCCCTTATGCATGCTCATTCTACTGGGGGGGGGGGAGAAACAGATCTCTTGTGAAGACTATCAGTAGTGAAAGACTGTCTCTTTGTGAATTTCTTACAGTGAGGTGTGGTTTGGATACTTTGTATCCTTATGACGTTTTCCTGCTTTTATGGTTACTTAAACAATGTGCCTGGTGTCAGCTGTGATTTTTCTACCGTGTTTTGGGTATTTTTCTACTCTGCACTTTTGCAATTACTGCAAATGGCTAATAAGGGTGGCTATTGCCCTAAGATGGCTGTGACACAAGGTTTTCACCTTTCCTTTGTGCATATTGTTATTTGGCTTTATTCCTCCCTTTTTAGGTCAGAACATGTCATATATGACAGAAAAAGATGCTGCTATCGCAGGCAAAGGGGCGATTTTGTGTGCTAGCCTGGATGTGGGGGCTGGGACTATCTGGTCCCAGTTCACATTTGGGTGCCTGATTGTCTGTTTTTGGGCAGATATTGTGGCCAGTAGCAATCCGTGATTGGATGGCCACTGCGTTTTTGAATGTTGCATATCCTTACTTTTGGTGGGCTTGGACGAACAGCCAGCCTGAATCTTGACTAAAAGGAGGGCTCATGTGTGGCCATTCAACAGATCTTCATTGAAGCCAAGTCTCTATGAAAAAGAGAAGCCAGTTGTCGGCCCGAGAATGACCCCTGTAGCTGACAAGCACCATCTCCATTGATTCTCCAGCGAAATCCTGCTCCTCTGCCTGATTTCAAGAAGTCCCTTGTCAGTGCTTTGACCCCTTTACCAGTGGGAGCAACTGATCTCGACCCCTGATCGGCTCCCTCTGAGCCTTCAAGTATCCCTGGACCAACCGTTGGACTGACCAGTTCTGTCCTGGGCTACCTTGCTACAGCAGTCGATGTTCCAAGTGCATCCTTGCAACTTGGGGGACCTTGAACATATGCAGCTGCATTTTCAGCTTCTTGTGCAGGAACTGCTCCTTTGTTCATCCCTTGAAGATTAGCTGTCGCCGCCTAACTGTGGTGATCAGCATTGGACTTGCCCTGTGTCATTTGGCCTTCGGCCGATTGAAATTCCACTTGGTTTGGGCAGAATTTGCAATGCATACAAACGTGCCGAAATTAAAACAGTGTTAATCAAGCATACTCTTTACTGTGAAATTCTCTTTTCTTGGCTGCATCTGAGATTGAGCTGCAGTGCTCTCACGTGTTTTGTTGTGTGTAACATTTGAACACTTGACTCCTAACACAGCCAAAGCCCCGCTGTGATAAAGCTGCCACACGCCATTATCCGCCCCGTACACCCAGCAGGCTCCGTTCCCTGGAGCGTTCCTGTCAATTTCACACCACCACACGTGACAAGAGTTGTCTGCTGATGCGCACAGTGATCTGCAAACACTGAGCCGGCCAGGCAGAGGAAGTGTGACTGGCTACTTTGTCCAAAAATGTTATCTCCTCAGCAAGCAGCTCTGCACCGTGATGACAAGTTATCAACAAAAGTTAAGCAAACAAGAAAAGAAAAGGGGGTCGACTGAGCGAGGCATTGTCCCGTTTCTGAGCGAGGCATTGCCCCGTTTCTCCCCCCCTCTACATCTTCTGTTTCTATCACTATTCGGTGCCCAATTTCTCTTTCTGAGTTTTCTATTTGAACTTGCTTGTTAGACTGACCCCACAGAGTGCTGTCCATGTGTACACCCCTCGGTGTTGGCAGAGCTTTGCTGTGAAGTGAATCCAAAGAGTGCTTGTCCTGCCTTCCTCTCCCGCATGGCAGACTCATCGATCAGCTCAGCTGCTAAAAAAAACCTTCACACTGCTCAGACTAATATTGCATTACCTCTAATTTTAAAATAAATAAACGAGAGGGCTCTGAAGGTGTACAACACACCTGACCCAGCCATCTATGATTAACAAACATGTAACTGGAAAGCGATTCGTGTGGTGTTGCGGCTCTCGGTGATAGTGCTTTCCGGGAGTCTGGATTTCCTGGTTCTGCATTAAAATTCCGAGAGCCGTGGATCTGAAGCGATTATCATGTAAACGCGCAGTTTGAGTTTTCAACCAGATGTCGGCAGCATTTCATCCACTTCCCAGACTGGGGCTGGAAAAGCCACAGTCCATGGAACTGCAACGGACAGGAAAAAAACATATTGAAGTTTTAAATTAAAACATGGAAACTCGAGGTGCACCTGGTACACTGTAAAAGAAGTAAGAGTTACGGTATAATTGTATTTATTTATTAACATTTATATAGCGCACAGCAGCCGAGGGGTGTCGTGGCGCTGTTACATGTGAACAAATCTGGTAAGCACATCAATGCATTAAAAAAAAAAAGCACGGCCCACACAAAGCTCCATGCAGGAAGCCTGAGCTAATCTAATGCTGGGGAGTTGAAGCGAGCAGGACGTATATTGGAGAATTGCTGTACATTTTCAAGTCGAGTGGAAATACACTCCATGCAAAGTATTTAGCACCTGTGCTACTGATGACTTTTATGCTTGGGGAAAATGTTGCCTTGCCACATCAGTAGTTCCTGTTCTGAGTCTAACAGAAAGGGCATTTAATAAGGAGAAAAAAGCCTTCCTCTCTGCCTCATAGCCCGTATCTGAGGAGATGATTTCAATTCTCAGGTAGGCGCTACTGTCAGTCTGCATTGAACGCCTGGTCATTAGCCGCTCCAGCGTATGATTGCTTACTGTACTCCTTGTTATAATGCAGATTGCATGATGTGCCGCCCATTGAGTCCCAAATGTCTGTCACTTCATATTAGCTTTATTCGGTTATAAAAACATTAAAGCGCATTAAAACAAGTACAACAGCAACATATAAAATACATACAAAATTTCATAAATTAATAGGGTAATATCAGCATCTTGTTAACACACATTTTATCGGCTGGGTCATCATACATCCGATTTAGAGTCGCATCATGAGGAGGTCAGTTCATTCTCAAAGTTTTGCCCTCGTGAGCTAAGCCCGATGTAAACATTTCGCAACAAAAAATGCAAAGTTTAAGTTATCTGTACTTCTGCAGTAGGCTATGGCCACATTTACATGTCATATGTTCATCAGTCTAAACTACTGGAGTAAATAGCGTGCTCTTAGATCCCTGTACAGAACAAGAGAAGGTGGACTACAGACTCTTCCAGTGCCCCACAAACCCAGCATGTTGTGCCTTCTGATCCATGCCAATTTTTTGGGAAGCACACCACTTTCAGGTTATTAGTGCGGTATTGGATGGAGACGGCACGTGCAAATTGTGGGCTAATACTTTCCAGCTACATTTTATACCCGAAATTCTGCCTGGTTGTCAGGTATACCTGTCCTGTAACTTGAAGTTGGCAATCTCTTTCCATCCTTTGCCTTGATACCTCTGTACATGCATTTGTTTTAAAGTTTAATACATTTTTATTACAGTTAATAGTACATAATGTAAGATCATTATAACCAGGATAAAACACTCCATATGATCTAAAACAAGAACCATCAGCAAATCAGTCCAGTGTGAATATACATAGCGACGGCAACAAGAGCATAATGAGGTGTTTGAAATAGAATACTGTAGCAAGCTGAAAAAACAGCAAAAAATAGACTGGGTAAAACAGTCTATTATGAGGTAAATAAAACTGATAAAATACGAGAAATAAAACAAACCTTCAGAAATTGGAGAAAGTTGCACAAAAAAACAATGTTAAACCACGACTCCCAGGCAATGTTAAGAACTATATGTGAGAGAAATACAGCAGAGACGTGGGCCTTAATAAATAATAGAGACTTTGCAAGATGCCCTAATAACAAACCCAGTCACAGAGAAACAATGGCAACTCTACTATAAACAACAACAGCCAGTTCTAAAACCTCTTATAAATGATTGGATTATACCAAAAAGGGATGAAAGTTTGCTGACCATAGACAGCGAGACATTAGAAGACATGATTAAAAAGCTAAAGAACTCTAGAGCACCGGGGCCAGACGGCCTGACAAATGAAGGTCTGAAAAAGGACCCAGCGGAATGGGCGAAAATCCTACCCCAACTGTTTAAATACATCTTGGCTTCGGGGAAACTTCCGACTTCATGGAAGACAAGCATTGTGGTGCCAATCTTTAAAAAGGGCCTAAGAACAGTCCCAGAAAATTACAGGCCAATTGCCCTTCTGGATGTGGCTGGAAAAATCTTTGCCTCCATTCTATTAAAATCATTGACAAATTGTGCAACACAAACGGGCCATAAGGATGAATGGAAATCTGGGTTTGTAAATGGACAAGGCACTCCATTAAACATCTTTATTTTAAATCTGTTGAAAGCTCGAACCCTGACCAACAAAGAGGCAAAAATGTATATAGCGTTTGTTGACCTATCTAAGGCTTTTGATGCAGTTGATAGAGAGAGGATGTGGAGGAAATTAAAAAAATGGAATTGTCCAGAAATTGTACTCTACAACATAAAGGAATTACACTCGAACACCTCAATTAAAGTGAAATTAAATAAAGCTGGCCTGTTATCGGATACAATTCCTACGACCATTGGGTTTAAGCAAGGCTGCCCCTTGGCTCCAGAAGTATATAAACTATATTCCTCAGATATGGAAAAAGCCTTTGTAGATATAAGATCCTTTCCAGCAAAACTTGCTAATATAGCCGTTGGACGATTGATCTATGCAGACGACTTAGTTTTAATAGATCAGACTCCTATAGGTCTTCAACATCAACTAAAAGCATTAGAAACATATGTAGTCAAAAACAAAATGACCATCAATCCAGAAAAATCTAGGATTTTGACGTTCACTAATACCAGAAAGAAGAAAAAGATAAATTCACCTCAATGGTATTTAACCAACAAAAAGATAACGGAAGTGACAGCTATCATGTACCTGGGGGTTTGTATCAACACCAACAGATATGAAGCCCCGAGATGTCAGGATTTAAAAAACAAACTTGGAAACATAATAGGCCAAGCTAAGATTCTACTGGCGCGATTTTGTCGATTTTCCATGAAACCGCTGATAGACTTCTATCGTGCAAAAGTAGTGGCAATCCTAACCTACGGATCACAAACCTCACTCCTATTGGACAACAAAATATGGTCACGTCTAGAAGGCAAGTTCTGGAGATCTATTTTGGGATTGCCAAAATCTTTCCCAATTCAATTAATTAGAAGAGAGCTGGCACTATCCTCTCCGAAAGTCATCGTGGAGTGGAAGATATTGTCTTTCTACAGAAGATGCCTAGAACCTGATGCCTGAAAAAATTGAGGGACAAGATGAACCTCTTGGAACAGTGAAAAGGATCTGAAATCAAGCAGACTTTTGCAGTAAACACTAATCAACATGAAAGAAAAGAAAGAGAAAGGAAATAAGAAACAGGCATTTTTTATAAATGTCTTAACATTTTAGCATATCTGCAGAACAGACGTTTGGGAAAATGCTATCCTTGTTGTTTTTGGGTTATTTTCATTGCATTATTCTTGATTTTTAAAATGCTTTTAAAGTTTTCTTTAACGATTGAATTAACTCTCGTCTTGATTTTGTATTGTTGAACTTGTTTTTTCTCCTCTCTTTTATGTCGTTTTCTTCTCTTTTATGTTGTTTTCTGCTCCTTGTTCGGTAAAAATAGCTAAAGGTTTTCTTTGTGTAAACCAAAGAGCTACAATAATAAAAAAAATTTAAAAATTATGCACATACAAGATAAAACAACTATGAAGGTAGTAAAGAGTAGGCTGCCATTAAATATGATCTCCGTAGGTAATAGTAATGCCAAATAAACTAACAGGGGAGAGACATGAAATACAGAAACAGACAAGATACAGTAGGACAAGGTGTTAAAGAGGGTGAACGTCTGATAATTATTTCATTTATATATAATGACTAGGTGCACAACATCACAACGGGGTTAAGATCATCCGCTAAAGTGCAAGTAAAAGATAGTGATTAACGAGCCATGCACAGACATATTATGAAAGTCTAGCTAGTTGGTAAAACACTTCCATTTAGCATCATATTTGGTTGTTACATTAAGACGTATAGCCATACAGCACTCATGTACATGACAGATGTTATTCCACCAACCTTTAACAGTTAAGTTTTGAGAACTTTTCCAATTTAAGTAATTAGTTTAATCACTATAACAAAAAACAGGTTGCATAGGAGAGAGGGGGATCCAACTCATCATTACTGATTGCCACACTACCCAGTAGAATATTGGTGAGGGATAGAGGGAGATTTGTTCTAAAATTATTTTCTAAAAATGTCCAGACATCTTTCCAAAATGTATAGACATGTGGACATTCATAAAACATGTGCACATAGGAGCCCTGAATATTCCCACAGGACCAAGTGTCCATTCGAGCCATATTTAGTTTTCAGTAATTTCATTGGAGTTAGGAAGGCTCTATGTAGAAAAAAGAATCGATTTTGTGATATATTTGCCGATGCAGAAATACATTTGACCTTGGACCATAGTCTTGCCCAAATCTCATCATCAAACTCCCTACCACAATCTGCCTCCCACTGAGATTGAGTGCCCCATCTCATATTAGGAGGTTTGATTATATACAACGTATAAAATCGAGCTGCTTTGACATCGGAAGCTCTGGCCATAAATAGTACTCTTCAGGGATCTGGAATGAGTTCATTATTCAGGTGATCAAACCCATCAAGGCAGGCATGAACTAATTTATTGTACAAATTATAATCTGATAAGGGTAGAGAGAAGGCATTGCTGATGATATGAAAGGATCTCCAACTGGTACCATGGTAAATTTGATGAATAAATCGGATACCTTTTTAATCAGCCAGAGGTTCCAACATAGTGGCCTCCCATCAAATTTAACAGATTTATTATGCCATAAAAACAGTGAGAACCTTTAGATAGAGATGTAACATAGGGAAAGAGGAAATCCCTAAGATTAGCAATGGAGGCTTTAATAGTACCGGTCAATCTAGAGGGAATGGAATCAAATATGTACACCAGATCCCAGATGTTAATGGGAGATACTAATTCTTTTTCGAAAAAGAACCATGTGAGGAGGCCATTGCCATCAGACGAAGCAAACCAAGTGCAAGTTTGTTCAAGTATAAAAGCATTGTAATAATGCTTAAAATCAGAAGATTTAACACCACCATCTTCAAAGGGAGCTCAGCCTGCTGATGGCAATCCTTTTATTTTTTCCGCTCCCATGTAAAAATTGATTAAAATAGAATTTACAGCTTTTAAGAAAGTAGTAGGAAGGGGTACAGGAAGCATTTGTAAATAATAGAAGACAATGGGCGACAGCAGCATCCTAATGGTTTTAAGATGTCCCTACCAGGACACGTACAGGGGAGACGAGAAGGAAGTTGAGTCCTTTAGTCTGTGATGAAGGTGAAGAAGGGCATCTGTGTTAAGTCTGATAGTACTGCTGACCTTGGAGGTAAACAGGAGTCTTAAGTATTTAAATGAAGTATTACACCACTTGAAGCCAAACAAGTCAATTTCATGTTTGAGGCAAAATAAATTTTGAGGCAAGATTTCAGATTTGTCTTTGAGTTTATACCCAGAGACAAGAGAAAAGTCATTTTATAACGATAATAAATTGGCGATATGGTCTTGTGGATTTTGTAAGAGACTGAGGAGGTCATCTGCATATGCTGCAATCTTGGCTTCTTGTGTACCTCACTGTACACCAGGAATATGAATATCTTTTCTGATACGTTCTAACAATGGTTCAAGAGATAGAACATATAGGATTAGAGATGAGGGACATCCTTGTCTTGTACCCCTCCTAAGAGGGAACAGGTAGAGGTTTATATGATAGGTTATTTAAAATGTGCTTAATACCCAGAGGTTTCTAATCTCTGACCTGGTGATCAAACCTGTGTTGCTTCATGTCGTCTTGCTTCCAAGGCAAGGACATTGACCCTGAGCGATCCTCTAGAGATTGAACATTAATGAATATGGAGGATTTGGGATCCGAACACGAAAGTTTGACAAGGGACACAAAGACTTCACTGCAACCATGCCAGTGCAAAGCCAGTAATGGGTAATCCCAACTGACCCGATTAGATGCCTTTTCTGCATCCAATGCAATAGCTGCTTAACCAAGTATACCTGTTTTGTTTTTAACAATAAGATGTATAGCATCAAATAAGAGTCTTGCAGTGGAGGAAATATTTCTGCCTTGAACATATCCTACTTGATCAGATTTAATTAATTTGGGGTGGAACACCTTTACTCTATTAGCAAGTACTTTAGCAAAGAACTTACATTCAACATTAATTAGGGAAATCGCTCTGTAATTCTTTGGGAGCTCTGGATCTTTTTGATCTTTCAGAAAAGGTATTAATAATGCCTAGGCAAATGTTCCAGAAGAAAAGCTTCAGCCTACAAAAAAAGTGAAAAGCGCCTGAAGCTTGGGGGACAGCAAATCAGTAAAGTGTTTAAAGAATTCAATGGATAAGCCATCAGGACCTGGAGCCTTACCAGTGCTCAAGTCAGCAATAGCTTACTCAATTTCCTGAGTGGTAATTTGACCATCTAGGTTACTGAGGTCCACTTCAGAGTAAGAATCTCTGCTGATGTTATTGAAAAAAGAATCAAGATTAGTGGCTGTAGCATTAGCTTCTGAGGAGTATAAATTGGAATAGAATGTTTTGAAGACTTCCAAGATGTCATTTGACTTAGTGACAGTATTTCCAGCAGCATTTTTGATATGTGAAATAAGGGTTTCTCTTTATGGGCCTTAATATAGGAAGCGAGAGCCTTTCCAGCTTTATTAGAAGTTTGATAAATCTTACATTTATACTTAAGGATGGTACCAGACGCCTGCTCTATTAGTTTCTTGTTGATTTGGAAGCGCAATGATAGAACATTGCAAAGTCCTAGTTGTGAAGGGGCTTGACAGCATTGTTTCTCAGCATTAGTAAGTTCAAAAAACAATGAGTCAAGTTCTCTTTTGCACTCCTTTTTTTTTCTTACTCGTATATGCAATGACATGGCCTCTTAGTGCCGCCTCAAAGGCATCCTAATTATTTAGTGTAGAAGTATCTTCATCTTTATTTTCATGGAAGAACTGCTGCTGAAAGTTGGAAAAGGACTGAACAAAATGTTTGTCTTGTAATAGTATGTTGTTAAATCGCCATCTGTTTAGATGTCTGTGGATGTCAAGGAAGTTGTCATGATCTCTGCTTCCAAAAGATCAGGACTTGCCCGACTCCCTTGGAAGCAGACCCATAACCCCGGTTCCGAGTGCCAGCCAGTCCCAATTGGGACCTTTTGGACCCTGTCCTGGCGCCAGTGGCGCCAGGCTCATAAAGATGCCCAGTCCCAGCGCTGGAAGCGCCGGGCTCATAATGCTTGGGTGGATTTACCTGCCTCAGACCATGCTGCTTACTTACCTGCCAGTTGAACCCCTGATCCTCTTCTGTTTGGGACTACTTTTCCTGTTGGGTGGGGCAGGAGCCACTCCCTAGGTTCAGAACACTGGAACTCTTCTGGAAAGCAGGAACTCTTTTCTTACCTAGGCGTGGCTGTGGAAGGAGACACCTAAGCACTACAGGAGGCTATTTAAACCACACCCGATGGATGAATCTTGCTTTGCGTTATTCTGCATTCTCTGCAGCAGAACGCTCATCGTGTCTTCTGCTTCTGATCCTGGGCGGCCTAAGGGTCTGCAACCTTTGGCTCCCAGATGTGTTTGGACTACCATTCCCATGATCTCCTGACATTGACTATGCTGTACAGGCCGGATGGGAATGGTAGTCCAAACACATCTGGGAGCCAAAGGTTGCAGACCCCTACGCATCCTGGAATCCAGTCTTCAGCAGCACCTGTAAAGACAAAGAAAGAACAGGTTAGCACTACGGTCTTCAGTGGCAGCGCATCTCTTACCTGGTCCATCGGCTGTCACCAACGCCTCGTGCTGCATTCCGGCATCTGAAAGACAAAGGCTTACCTACTCTTCGCATGCTCCGGAGGTCTTCGCACTGCATTCCGGCATCTGAAAGACAAAAGCTTACCAGCTCTTCGCACGCTCCGGAGGCCTTCGGCGCTGCATCCCGCATCTGAAAGACAAAAGAAGGTGCGTTTAAAGACATTGGGCAACTTTATTACTCACGTGCCACTACTCCTTCCCACGCCGAATCCAGTCGGTATTCCAGCACCCTTCAGCTTCTCTAAAGCTCCGAACTTGTACCTGCAAGATAAAAGGGACAGTTAGTGCGCATCGTGAAGCAGGCTACAAGCGCTTACTTACGTGCTTCCAGGCGCTTCTATTCCTCACGCGGGTTCGCATCAATTCTCATCAGCCCGCCATCCGCCATCGCCGGAACCCTGCAAAACAAGAGATATCATTACAAAAGACATTTAAGACATTTGAAGTGCCCAGAACTTACCGTTCGTGCAGTTAACGACGGACAGCAGTCCTCTGAGGTCAAGAGGCCTGCACCCTTATCCAGTGAAGAAACTGGTTACGGCACCCTGCCCCGAGGCAGATGGAGAGCTCGGCGTTCACTTACCTAAGGTGAGGGTGTTAACCTTTGGGGTTCTACAGGAGAAGAGAAAGGGAAGAGGAGAGAGGCACCCAATAACCCCAGTTCATTAATCCCATATTTTCTATCTGCAGACATCTTACTCTTCGAGTCAGACATACAGTGCACAGAGGTCCAGCCCAAAGAGCCAACCGTGTGTTACACATCACCTTTGAAGATACGGCATTCACCCAGTCAAGACCGGCGCCTCTGCGGGAATCAGGTGAGCGTTACAGAAGTCAAACGTTGTTATAATGTTAATGTTAAAGGCTATTTATACCGCACACTATCACCACCGTAGTGGTCCCCTGGCGGTTTTATAACAGGGGCATGATCAGAGATTACAATATTGTTAATGCGAGAATCTATTATTCTACCAGATGAAGATTTGACTACGAAGACATAATTCAATCTTGAAAATGTGTCATGGGGAAGGGAGTGAAAAGTAAAGTCAAAGTCTGCTGGGTAGCAAGCCTCCATGTATCAACCAGCCCAACTTAGATATTCTATCCATAAAGGGTTTTAAAACATTATTCATATCTCCACATAAAACAAGGTTAGTGAGATCAGATTGTAATACATTTTGTTTAATAGTATCCCAAAAGCTAGGATCCGGTAGGGTTGGGCCATAGATGTTCATGATGGATATAATATTAGAACCAACTTGTAGTTTAACCCAGATCCATATTCCATCATTTTCATTACTCTGACACAAATTATTATGGAGTAGATTCTTGCTAATTAATATAGCAACACCATTTTTCTTTCTGGCTGAAGGAGTGGCAATTCCATCCTGGACCCATAGTGTTTTAAGTTGCATAGATTCGGCTAAGGAAAGGTGGGTTTCTTGACTACAAGCAACAGAGGTGTGAAATCATTTTGTATCTTTTTAATTGGATTGTTGATACCTTTGATATTCCACGTCACACAGTTAAATCCCATTTTGAACATGAACAATCACAAGCAATTATAAAATATATATGAATGCATAAATAAACATAGGGAAGTAATGAGGATGATAAAAAAGAACAAAACATTGGAAAAGTTGTCCTGCGTATAAGTGTGGAATGCCCCACATTAGGAATTGGTATGACACATAGGGGAAGAACAAGGAGTATGAGGGGAAGTAAAAACTTGACATCAACCCAGTACATTAAGAGACAGAGTGAAGAGATATGTTGATGAAATAAAAGGAACGTAAGACAGCAACAACATGGAAGAAGACGTCAAGTTTACAGAAGGGGAAAGCAAAGAAGAGTTTGGGGGCTAGGTGACACCAAAAAGGATTTGACCTCGGATCCACCATAAGAAGGGCACCCAAACAATATCCCCATCCGTGAGTTAATGGTTAAGATAAATATCTCTGCAACGCTATGCAAAAAATGAAACCGCAATTGAGAGAGCACAGATGAAGTCTCAAGTGCCAGAGGCAGAAGAGCTAGGAGGCGATGAGGTGTCCATAGTGTCCGTTTTAAGAGATTTGATGAAAGCTTTAAGATCTGCAGGATCATCAAAAACCACAGTTCGGCCATTGATTGTAACCTTGAAGGTGCATGGATGAAAAAGGCCATATCTTGCGTTAAGTTGTTTTAGGGCCAAGCGGTAGGTCTTGAGAAATACAAATTCTTCTGCCATGCCAGGTAAGGGATGTTTTCTTTGGCTTTACATTAAATAAGCTGAAGTTGAGTGCACTCCAACAGTAGGAAGATCAAAGTGCATGCATCTACTTTTTGAATTGTGACTCAAAGCACCTTTTTGTGCAGTGCTACTGAGAAGGCACTTGCACTTCTCTTAATGCTTAACTAATTTTCTTGGGTATGTTAGGGAGAAATCTTAATTCCTCTCTACCTTAGAGACCCCCAGCTCTTTTGCTGAACTTTGAGACTTTGTACTTTTAATTCTAATTGTTTTCTGTGTTTTTCTTTTGGTTATGGAGTCTAACCAACTCCATAGGCATCATGTTTTGCAATTGTCACACAGCACCCTCAATGCAGTGGCACAGAGAAGCCTTTCAGGCTTCCCCATGGTTTAACTACTTTCTCTGGGATAAACTACTATTTCTCAGAGTAAATAAAGTGAAATTGACTTCACTAGTCTTTTTTAAATTCCAGGACCCAGCACACCCTATCTTACAATAGAGTGCTGGCGGGGTTACTTAGTATCCCCTGTATCTAGATACTCATGTAGCAGTCAAATGCTACTCTTTCCTCTCAGAATGGCTGGTGGCAGTGGTTTTACAACGAACTACCATGATATTTCTTGACCGTGAATTATTCATAGCTCCGGTAACGTTAAATCGCGGGACCCATATTTTTCAAGATGGCTTCTGAACCCCCTTTGTTAAAACAGGTCCCGGTCTTCATTTTACGCCATTTCTATGTGGGAAGGGCCTTCTAGAGTTTTCCTTGCGCACCAAACCAGGTTTGGTCTCTTGGTTCATTCGCCTTTGGCAGGCTTCAGGACTGAAGACCGCCTCTGGCGTCTGAGTGTCTGGGATGGGCAGGAAGTGAGGGAGGTGCGCAAAACTCCCTGTGCTTAGTCTCCTAGGAGACCCAAATGCACTCTGTGGTGATTGGCTGGCTGACTGTTCGGCAAGGACATCCACCTTGCTGGGTGAGTGACAGCTAGGCTGGAATGAATGGGAGAGAACTGAATAAAAGGCGAGTCTCTTGGCTTGGAAGGCAGAGTCGATCACTGGACGAAGGAACCTAAGAAGAAGAGCTTAAAGAGGACGGCTGTTGCAAACCCTGGACCGCTGGTTTGCCCGGTGAAGCCCTGGTGCAGGTCCGAATCGCCAAATTCTAATCGACAGAGAAGCCCTGCCAAGGACGATTTCTCCTTTTGAGTTGGTGGGACCAATCCACTCCAAAGTAAGCCACCTGGACCATCTCGGAGCTGGTTGAATTTTCTCAGAGTTGCTGCAGGAAACCGTAGGACCAGGGAGAGGGACACCAGTTTGTGTGCGTTGCTTACAGCCACCGGAATTGAAGTTTGTCAGTTGCAAGCTTTTTGACCAGTCCCAGTGCAGTGCAGGAGTCCCCCGATGTCCTCCCTCTTGTCCCCAAGGCTGAGGCCCAGGAACAGCGAGATCTGCAGGAACTGCCAGGAACAGAAGTCATCAGCTGCCTCTTTTTCTTCATTGTAAGATACTGTGAAACAAGACTGAGAGAACTTACCTCTCGCAGTGAAAGTGCTTGAAACCTTTGCAACTCGCAGGCCTAATCAGCTTGTGACCCAACGTATGATTCTTCTTTTTACAAACTACTTCTGAGAACTTTTGCAGAGACTTTACCGTTTACTTACCAGAACAGCTTTATCCTATACAAGACTTTAGCCCATTGACTTTGGCCTAGCCTATTGAATGGGCTCTTCTGGTGAACTCCTATTTGCACTGTCTAAGAATAATTGTAGTCTTTTATGCTCTGAAAACCTTTTCTTTTTACCTTTTTTTTAAGAGTGTACAGTACTGAAGTATATTTGTGTATGATTATATGATTGCCTCCTTCTAATGAATTTTTTTATAACTGACTGATAAATTAATAAATATTTATCCAAGAAACTTTAAGTGCAAGAGTTTATTTGAACACCTGTGATTGTAGACCTCTGTGTAACATCATTACTGCTCACATTCCCCTCTTGAGATGAGCCTGGCTGCTCGGCCCCACTACCAAAACTGTGTAGTACAGACTTATACCAAAGGTTGATTTGCTTGCACCTGTAGTCATAGTTGTGTTTAGTGTTCCCAAAGGGTACTGCATACAAACTTTGCCTAACACCTTACAAGCATGCCTGGAAAAACGGTATGTAAACCGAAACCTTTCAATTTGCGCAAGAGCAAACCATATGGGAAGTCTGCCGGTTACCATTGTGAAGATCGAGAAGTACCATCTGGCCAAAAACAACCTGTAACTGTTGTTACACCAATGAAAACTGTAGCCAAAAATATCTAATTAAATGCAGGGAAACGACCCGGCCAAATCACTGACTTTTTAAAACCCGGTACAGACGCGCTGCCTCATCAGCCGGCACCTCTTCCAATGACAGTATCAGCTGTTATTTATCCCCCCAAATCTAACTTTAGTTTACTGTCCAATGCCTCGTTGGGGGCTATAGATGACAACTCACTTCTAGACCTATGCTATCGCCTATGCAGTGCTAACAGAGCTACTATGTAGACTGCCCAAGCAAGCCACCAGGAACTTGAAGCCCTTACAGTTTCCAGTCACTCAGACTCTGGCCAGCTACCCAGTAGCATACCTTTTCGACTATCTAGTACGTCATCTCTTCTTCCTCTGTCTGCCCCGTCACACCAACAATCCACTACACACATTTCACCAGCAGAAAAGGAATTTGTGGAAGAGCGAAGCACAACAATTCCTTTTCGAGTGATCCCTCCCAATGAGAATGCCACAAAAGACCATCACGGCCTACCGTCTGTGAGCATGATGCACTTTGCCCTTAAGATCCTTATCAAACTTTGTGACCAGATTTACCTCCAATCTCAAAAACATGGAGAGATATTGGAGTCACTTCAAAGTCATCATAAGGAATGCGGACACTTCAAAAATATTGTTACTTCTAATATAATCAATAATGACAATGATCTGTTGTGATACAGAGGCCATTACTCACTTCTAACAATGAGCCATCTTATAATTCGTACAATATAACAGTCACCTCTTAAATATTTAACACGCAAACAAAAACATCTTCAATTAAAGAAATCGAGACAGCTTCTTAAAAAACCAATTGAACTGGCCAGCGTTGATGATGCTGAAGAGATTCATAATCAACAGTTAAATTCAACTGCCACTTCTGTTAATGCTAATAAACAGAAATCTAGAAAGGCAAGAAAACAGGAAAATAGGAGGAAAAGACGCCAACCCAAAAAAACAGGAACTCTAACAAGTTGGCTCCTACAAGAAAGTAATTGTGATAAGAGCTACTCATTAGAAACAAACATATTAGTGGAAGAGTAATCTATTCTAGAGTCTAGAAATAATAATGCATCACGTCCCTTGGCAGTAATTAAAAACAGATAAAGAACTCATTCCAGTCCTCGCCAAACAATGTAAGCCTATGGTAAATAATAGTCGTTACCATTAGCGAAAGATCTGACGAGCAGACTTCCCTGAACAGACCTACATTGCTTGCTATATATGCTAAAATTCTTGCTCTTTGGATCCTCCGATCCGGAGTTTGTATAACCTCTGAAGGATCCTTTTGGAACCATCTCACTAATACACTGTGTTCTTCCCACTACTGCCTCCCTAACACAATCACAGGCAGAATCTCTCGTTTTCCTTGGTTATGAATTGGAAGCTCCCATACCGGAACCTGTGGTAAACACACAATGTAATCATTGCAGTCATGTGAAACCATCGACTTCAAATACCATTCCAAAACAACCTCCATCCGTTAGTGAAAATCAAGCAGGATGGAAATGGCTTAAAAGACTTGTGAGCCAAATGGAATCCCTTGAAACATGAAAAAAACATCAATTATTTCTTGGAACACCCATGGCCACTCTCACTTTGTCAACACAGGCTCATCTTTAAATCTTCTTGTTAAATTTCCTATAATACTATTATAGGAGACCTGATTATTAAATGATTTCCACACCGATACCCATCATGTATTCCAACGACATGCCAAAAAGGGGAACGAGGTAGACCCTATGTTGGCATAAGCCATGACTTTAATGCCAACGAGATATCTTCTCAATCTCCATATGAAAATGTTCTTGCGATTCAAATAAAGGTAGAAAATATGATAGATAGTCCTAACATTTTGATCATCAATGTCTATGACCCCCCCCCCTACTCGGAATTGTTCAAACACCATCTATGATGTCCTTGATTTAGTACTAACTGAATGTCTTATACATGAGGGTAATGATAAGGTCATCCTTGGGGGGGGGGGGGGTGGAGAGAGGATTTGAATGCACAATGCGGAGTTAATACGATGAAGGTCAACTTTGAAAAGATTAAGCAAACTAATGTGATGATCAAAATAACTAAAACTAGTAGAGGTGTAGTGTGGTCTAATTTTCTGAATGATTGGGATATGTGGGCTTTGAATGGCCGTACAGTGAGCGACACTCCAGGTAAATGTACATGTCTGGAGGTAACAAATCTGCCAGTATTGATTACTACTATTGATTATATATGTGGTAATTTGCGTGCATTTGAATATATATATGTGAGGTTGTTGATATGCCCTATAGCGACCATCATTTGATTCATGCTAGCCTTGCTATACCTCTTCAGCGCAACATGGCAAAGGGTCATGTGAATACGAGTATCAAACAGTGGTCACAGAATCAAATGGAATGCCACTAAAGCCTTGAAAATGTCGAGACGCTTTTGCCAACTGATCGAACAAATGGCAACTTCCATTAATGACTTGTCTGGTAATGAAAATGAAAACCTTATTAAGTTTACCACTTGTGAAGTTGCCGCTGTGAGTAGTTTCCCCATTATTGCAATAATGCAATATTACATATAATGGTGAACTCCTAGTAACACGACGTGCACATCGCAGTGAACTCTGCACATTACAAAAGAGAAGACTACTCACGAGCATGTACATTCTGCTCAAGAAGAATATACTTGCTAAATATAGAGCACGATGTACATGTAGAAAATACGAGAAACTTAACACCAAATGGCAAAATATGATTCATGTGCTGAAAGGTGGGATTCTAAATGCGTGTGGAAAATGTTAAACAAAGCACATGGTAACACCCTTCCTCAACCACTAAATGCTATAGATGAGGACACATGGATATCATATCTCACTAACATCATGTATGAAGACTCCCTAATTCCATCTCCCTCATTTGATATTGAGGCATGGCCATTGAATTTTACCAGAAATTATATTAAAAGAAATTACTAAATGTAAGAACTCTAGAGCACCTGGACTAAACAGCAATGCCTCCTTAGTAATAAAGCATGATCCTAGCAAATGGGTAGAAATCCCTTATGTATTATGTAAAAAAAAAAGTGTGTAAGGTGAGACAAATACCAGAATCCTGGTTAACCTCCATCCTCATCCCTGTATATAAAGCAGGATCTAGAACTATGCCAGAGAATTACAGGATTTTGTCGCTCCTTGACACTACCAGCAAAGTATTTGCTGCAATTGTGCTCAACCATCTACAGTGTTGGTTGATGCTAATCAAATATTGCATCCCCTTCAGGCTGGTTTTCGTGCTGGAGCAAGTACGGTTTTTAATATTGGTCTATTGGATGCTATTATGACTAGAGCAAAATTACATCCCAATCACTCGGTTTATGTCACCTTCATTGATTTTCGCTCCTCATTTGACCGAGTAAATTTCCACAAATTATGGAACATCTTGGAGAAATGAAATTGCCCCACGTGGCTACTTGAAATTGTGATCAAACTCCATACTAACAATACTGCGAGTATACGCTTAGACAGTGAAGGACGTTTATCTCGACAATTGAACATTAATAAAGGGGTCAAGCAGGGTTGCCCGTTGGCGGCTCTCTATTTCAACCTCTATATGTCTTTTCTAATTCCGCGCCTTGAAACCATGCACACTGTCGTGTTAGATTTGGAGCCATAAGGCGACCACTATATTATACTCCGATGACCTTGTCATTGTGGAACATACCTTTTACAGGTATGAAAGCAATATTGGAAGAACTTGGGCATTTTACAACTAAACATAGCATGAGTGTCAATTTAACCAAAACAAATACAATGCTAATTTCTGCAAATAAGGTGAATAGACAAAAGATGACTGTTAGTTGGGGCTCGATCAAATACACCTCGATATACAAATACCTGGGGGTAGTTCTGGATAGTAATGCAAATTATCATGCCTTGATAACTCGCAAGATTCAGCGTGCTAAACAAATTGCTATGTTGATCCGCAGCTTTGTTTTACATTACTCTGGTTATTCCCTAAAAGGGATTATGATATTATACACGTAGTGGTTTATTACAGTGGTTGCATGTGGCCTGGAAGCCCTGACTGTTTCCAACCTTTTATGGTTGGACAGAGTTGAAGGCCATTTTTGGCGCACTGTATTGGGGCTTCCCGCTTCTTGTTCCATCCAATACATCTACGTTGAATTTGGCCTAACCTCGCTTAAGGCTATAATATTACAACAGAGAGGCCTGTTACCACTGAAAGCTCTATGCCATCCTGTAAGTCAATTGCTAAAAATATTGGCCACTAATGTAATGCAGACACAGAGAGCCAAGGCAGACAACAAATATGATGCAATGTGCAGTGCCGTATATGCAGACTTGGGATGGTTAATTACCCGTTCGCAATGTGGACGATACAATGCAGTTAGATCGGCATTTAAGAAATTAAACGAAAGGAGAGATTGGGTGAGCAATTTTGACCATATAGGCAAATTACATAACTATCAGTATGTTGAAGGAATAGTACATTATTTTCTGTCACCCCAGAGGTATTTGATTTGCTGCCCTAATCCAATGGTACGTATATTTCCCCTCCTTTTGAGGCTAAATCAACTATCAGTAAGAGCCATACGTGGTACTCAGTGGCAGCTTTCAGCTGATGAACGATATTGTCGAACATGTAAAAATAAGGCTATATTGGAAACCCCCAACATATTTTAACAGCGTGTTCTTCCTTTGTGTCGATAGACGCAGATATGCATGGCCGTTACGTCCATCTGCCTACTCCTATAGCTACTGCACATTTTTGGCATTTTTGTTTAAATTCCCTAATAGAATCTTTGCATATTACCATGTTTAAAGTATGGTCTGCTGCTGTATCCACCTGGGAGGCCTCTGCAAAAAAATGTAATCAAATTAATTACTAGTGCTCAATGATGGTATTCTTGGCTTATCCCTCTGAGTGTGTAGAGGGTAAAAAATGTTAATATGATGTTTATTCACGGTATCTACTCTTTATGATCACAATAGGATTACTGTTATTGGCATCTAGGATGTTACAAAGTAAAATGCATTTGATTGTATTTTAATGAACCTTGATGCCTCTTCACTGCTGGTAAAATAAGAGTTTAATCGAACTAGAAAATGACCATGCAATCGTATAGACACATTAATTGTCTTGGGATAATTTAAAAGATGTGTATCATGCAATCTGATAAATGAAAATCGGTTCATAGTGATATGATTGGGAACTTTTATTAAGATCTTTTATGTGGTATTGATATATCATTATTAATTAATTGAAGAATGATGATGATGCAAATGAAAGTGTGAACCATATCATGGAAATAGTCAGAATTTTGAATTATGAATTAAGTATTAATTCATATATTAATTCATCAATTTTATATTAGTTGTGATAAGTATGAATGCTTAATGATGATAAGTTGCACATTTTGATAGTCGATTTAAAAAAAAAAAAAAGATTTCCTTGTCTTAATTGGTTAATCCAATTTTTACAAGTTTTTCTTCATCTATTGCGTTCCTCAACTTAAAATTAGTAATGTTCTGTGTTAGATTCCTGTCGCGGTATCTTGATTCAGTTTCCAATTTATAAAATCCTTCCGTTGTGTATGGTCTCAGTGGCCAGAGACTCGAGTCCTAGGCTTTGAAAAAAAGCTTACAACTGCAATTACTGATTTTCGTTGATTTACTGCTCATCAAGTAGTTCCACCAGTGTGTTTCGTCAAGGGTACGGACGCCTTTGAATAAGTGGCCCATGTTGGTCTGTCTGTTTGAGATTATGCCTGTCGTGTTGACCTTTTTGTAAGTTCACAGGAAGGTGGAGAGTTAGTTTATTTGTTCCCGCCTCCTCCAGGGTTTGTATCCAGTCCCAAGTTTTTAGTCGGGATTTCACTTTGTCTGGATTTTCTTCGAGCTCTCTTTCAGAGCTTCCAATCGTTTCGAGCAGGTCTCGGTTTCTCTGCGTCCACCCATTCAGCATCTCATTGGATTCTTTTTTTATTTTGTCACGGATTATCTCAAACAATTTGAGTTTGGAAGTTGAGTTTTGCGAAAAAGTATCAACCAGTTTAACAGCACCGTTGATTTCAATGATACCAGGCTCAGTTCTTTCCTCACTGAGGCCATTGGCGTGTATGAAGGTAGATTCAAGACGTTTCTCCAGAAGGATCCCTCCAGCCTTATCCATATACAGTCTGGGATCCAGTCAATTTATGTAAATTGTAAAGTTGTAAAAGTTTGTAATGAACTATAAACAACTATATAAATAAATAAATATCACACTAGTTATACTTTGCAGATTCTGAATTTTGCAGAAAGGAAAGGTTTAAGGAAGGAAAAAGGCTAAACAGGTTCTCAGAATATGTGAGAACACTTAAATCTTCCAATGAATGCTAGACAAGCGTTTCCCAGCCCTAACAGTTTAAAACAAGATATGACATATGAGGGATAAACAATATCAAAGTCAATGGGCTGGAAGAGTCTGCAGGGAGCCAGGACAGCCACAATCAATTTGAAACAGTCTGTGGAGCTGAGGCACTTAGATAACCAAGTCTTGCACAAAATTAGAGAGTTTTGTTAGACAAATCACTTGTACGGTCACCAGCTGTGAAGCCTGTGGAAAGAGAGTTGGAATCAACTCTAAAGGTAAGCCAGTGCAATTCCCAACTGAGAAACACACAGCTAAAAGCCAATCAGGTCACTCACTCCAGGGTTAAAATTAAAAGTCCTAAAATCCAGCAAAAGAGCTGGGGGTCTCTAAGGTTGGAGGGAATTAGCACAGAAATTAGAATTCTCCCTAACACCAATACCAAGAGATAAGTCTTGTGTAGTCCCACACGAGTTGGACTGCACTAATTCTTACCCAACAAAGGGCCAATACGCACCCTTGGCCTACTCCCCTTCAGACCTCAATAGTCTGTCAATTCCCGAGAAAACAGTTGCCTTATTTTCCAAGTAAACTGATTTGAGAACTACCAGCAGATTTTCCTGGATATTCTTTTCTTTAGTACCTGCCATAATTGCCATATGCCATTTCAGAGGTTTAGACTGGAGTTGATACTGGAAAAATATACTACATTGAAAATAGCCAAGGTTTATGCAATTTTTGGCGATTTTAGCACAGCGTTTGATTGCGTCCCCAGCGGTATTCGTTTGTCATTTGGCTGCTGTAAAAGGCGCCAACTCGGCAGAGCCGCGAGAATCTGTGAAGAAACCTTTGCTGGAATTCGCCTCTGACAACTGCTGCTGTAATTTCCCATAACTGTTTTATCATTGCTTAACTGAATGAGTGCAAAAGCTTACAATTCAGTTAAGCTGCTTAGCAAAAGCTGCATAGCAGAGCCACCCCAGCGGCACTCACGCTAATTTGGAAGGATGGTTGTTACACCTTTCTAATACAATGCTTAAGTCTGCCACATATAAGTTGTAAAGGGCGGGGGCAAGTACACAGCCTTGCTTCAGGCCGAGATTAGTATTGATGTATCCAGTTTGTGTTCCCTCCTGTGAGGCCCGAACAGACACACTCGTATTTAAATATGAGGCCTGAATGAAGTTCAACCGAGATGTATCGATTCCCCCACCTCTCTAGTTTGTTCCACAGACTGCTGCCGATGACACAAACGTAAATGTGTAGTCGATGAAGCAGGTATGTAAAAACATTTCTTTTGGTCCTCGGCTTGCTTCAGCCCTTTGCTTAGATTATAATGAAACCAATATAATTACATTCTGTTGCTTATCAGCATCATTCAAAATACCTTGTGAGAAATCCAAGCCCAGCATTTCGTCAGCTTCTATGCCCACATTTAATTCAGGGCAGGGCGGAGAAAGAAAAGGAGGCGAATGATCAAATGTATTGCCAAATTTGTACGATCTCCAAACCCGGCAAACAGTGAATGCTTTGTTTGAGAATGTCTACAACTTTGGAAAGTATGTTTTTTGTTTCTCTTTGTTCCTCTGCCAATACAGAACAGGGGGCTAATACTGCACAACTGAGGCCACCAATTGCATCCCACCTTGATTTGATCGCAATATTTGTCCCTGCTTACTTCTGGCAAGTTTCTCTAATTTCACAGCTCGATTCACCAGACTCTGAATCCTCTGCTGAGAAGGATGCACGTCTATTTAAATCCGGAGTAGCAGATACGTTTATACAGCCAATCACAAGTATGTCAGGCTTATTAGTTGTGCTAGGAATGTTAAACGAAACCTGCCGCAAGTTCATACAAAAATCAGTAAGGAATGAATATTGTCCAGAGCCATGGACATGAATGGCAAGTCCATATCCGTTGTTTCAATTGCAGTGGGCACTAATTCACTTACTGGGTCCTTTGTTTTAGCTGGAAAGAAACATGTGATCTTTGCACAGTCTGCTTTTTTTCCTTCCTGACATCAGTCATTTTAGGAGGAATTATTTATAAGAGCATGATATAGACGCCAAGGGATCTTTCTGTCTTTTTGTCAGCCCATGTGTTAATGGTTTCCCAGACCTTCAAATAGGACTTGGTTTACCTACTCTGCTCTATAATGCAAAAGAGCAAGGAATTGGTGGCTTGGGGAGTTTTGTCTTCCCTTTTGAGTTGGCTGTGTCAACCATCTTTCGGCGGGTATTTCAAATGTATTGTCCCCCCTACACTGCGGTGACTACAACCAGCTCTATTTGCACTCACTCTGAAGACTCACCAGTAAGAGCCAATAGTGACCAACCAGGGCAAAGCTTGGGCAGATGTTACTCTTAAACCTTACACCCAAGGGTATGCGCTCAAGTACAAAAAGTATAGCAAAGCAACTCTTGAGTGTATTATCAACAAGTGTACTGCGGCTACCGCTTGCGGTTTGCACTAATATGCTTTTATGATGCTAATGTATACCTTTACTGCAGCCGTACGTGCATAAAATGCATATAATATGCACATGTACTCATAAGCTACTTCTAAGAGGCTAACGAGAGGCTGCTGCTCACGATACACTGCTGCCTCCGAACTCCTGCTCTGCTCGTTACCGAGCTCCACCAGCAGATGCAGCCAGGTACAGCTAGAAGCCACGTACCTCCGTGCCTCTGTGCCTCACGCTATCCGGGGCGCTATGAACCGTAGCCCGCTCGCAGACCTATGAGCTCTTGCACACTCCACTCCGCTCTTCTGTTCTACTGCCGCCTCCAGCCCTCACGCGCAGTTACCAAAATCAGAGGAAACAACCTCTGCGCCTCGATATGCATGTGAAGCAGCACTTTGCTCAATGCTAATGCCCACAACTTAGAGGCCGCTTCTGACTTGCTACTGCATTTTGTGTGTATTGTGAATCAAATGCTTTCCTATGTCTCCTAAGGGTGAATGTATATATCTGTTTTACAAGGGTTTGCGTGACAATATTTGACTAGACGTTTTTATTTGCTTAGTGTGCATTTTAAAGGCCTTCATTATAATTGATAATTGTATTTCTGTACTTACCTATTTAAATGGAATTATTGATGTGGACTCATTGCAACCCTAGACAACTCTCGCACCCATCCTCAGACTAAACCTTACTGCTCTGCTACCTTACCTTGATTGAATTTTGATAAAAACCCTGTGTGCACTATAGTAGGGTGGCCTCCCAAACACCTCCCCCTAGTGGTGATTTTGTAAATCAATCTGAACACCTCTCGAGTGTACTTCTCCTGCTTTGATGGCAAGCCATCTGTAGATTTTATTTTTACGGGCTTCTTTTATCTCATTGGGGGCATGCCTTTTAAGTATTGGTGATCATTGTTTCATATGCCCCTTACTATTGGATTCATGTAGGATTTCCTATCTTTGGTAGAGTTGTAGGCATGTGTGCAAGTCGATCCGGTTCTGAACGTCCTCTTCTGATGGCAGCTGCTAATCGGGTGAGGCTATATGATTTGCAATAGAATTACTGCTATTGGTTTTGATTTTTTTTCCTTGTTTATTTGCTGTGCTTTCTTGTACCTTGTGCTGCACAGGGTCATGGTGTTTCTAGTGCACCGTTATTTGTTAAGGAAAATAATTTCTGTGCCAATTCCCTTTAACCTTAGAGACCCCTAGATCTTTTGCTGCACTCTGGGCTTTTTAATTTTAACTCCCGAGTAGGTGGGACATTTGTCTCACTCTCTCATGTGTTTTTTTTCTGACTAGGATTTATGTGTTTCTTACTGTTTAATGGAGTCTGGTAAACTCCATAGGCATCTTTTTTTTGCATTGTGACATACAGCACTTTTTGTGCAGGGCCACTGAGAAGTCCCTTGGACTTCTCTTAATGTTTAACTACATTTTCTTGGGTGAACTACTGTTCCCAATAATAGTAAGATGACTCCTGTCTTACTTGCCTTTTCTTTTGTGGGTCCAGCACACACCACCCTTTGTGGAGTGCTGGGGGGGGGGTTACATCCCACTTCTCATGTAACATTCTGTTACACTAACAAACTTGAATGGCTGGTGGCAGTGGTTTCAGTTTACTACTTTGTGCCATGTATCTGCAGGCTGATTCCTCAGCTGGCTCCCATCATCTTTGTTCACCATTTCTTGTCAGTTCCTTGTGGGCTTTTACTCGGTTGTTTGAATCGGGTTTGAGTGCTTTGAGCATTTTGCCTTTGGCGGGCTTCAACCCTGAAGGCCGCCCAGGCTCCAGGGTGTCTGGAAAAGCAGGAGGTGATGGAGGGTCCCGAAACCTCCCTGTCCTTTGTCTCTAGGTGTGCCTGAGTGAAACCAGTTCTGATTGACTGGCTGGCTGTCGGTAAGGACAGCCAGCCTGCTAGGTGATTGACAGCCTAGGGCTGTGAATGAATGGGAACTTGCTTAAAAGGCAAGGTTTTTGGGACAAGAGGCAGAGTTGACCACTGGAGGCCAACATCCTACGAAGACATCAGGAGACGTCAGCAGCACACTCCTGGACCTGGTGAGGCCCTGCAGCTGTGCTGACCCCTTTTTTCATTTCGACTGGGAAGACCCATACGGCACAACCTCCTCCCTTGGGCTGGTGGGACCAACTAGCCTTGAGACCAGCTTCATTTTGGCGCAACCCCCGACTTGCTGTGACTTTCCAAGGCTGCAGAATCCCAGTGCCCAAGGACCCCTGAGCATCATCGAATGCATTGTCTTCGGAAGT
Organism: Ambystoma mexicanum; assembly: GCF_040938575.1. Classification (NCBI taxonomy): domain Eukaryota; kingdom Metazoa; phylum Chordata; class Amphibia; order Caudata; family Ambystomatidae; genus Ambystoma; species Ambystoma mexicanum. The sequence continues at coordinate 455,497,752 of NC_090927.1, forward strand.
GCGAATCCGGCCAAAACTTCTTGGGCATCCAGAGGACCCCACAGAAGCAGGAAATCTTGATCCAGAGTCCCCTCACCTGAGTGAGGGATCAAGTAACTGCTAACCAGAGCTGTTCGTTCTGCTTTGGCACTGAGAAAAAGGTGCCAAAACCATAAAATACCACTGAATCGAGGATAATTCTTTGATCAGAGCACCTCTCTCGAGTGCTGCCGCAGAAGCCTGCCAGACATCCTCCCTTTCGTCACCACGACCAAGGGCCAGGAACAAGGGTCTGCTGCACTGCAACAAGAAGGCATCCAGCTGGAACAAATTCTTCAGTTCACAGGTACTGTGGGGATTGGGGTACATCTACCTTTTGCCAATTGTGGTGCTTCCTAGCTTGGGGAGTGCTATTTTACCCTGTTTTGAGTTGACCTCCACTCACTTGCACTGGCCTCCCAGCTTGTGCTTCTTCAAGGTGGATCTTCTAGAGCTTCTGTGATTTTCTATTTGAACTACTGACTAATTTAAAACATTTTCCAAGAAGAGAGCATCAGAACTTTGAACTGGCCCGTTGACTGTGGCTGTCCTGGCTCCCTGAAGGCCCCCTTCTGAACCTATTGGCTTTGGCAGTGCTTGTTCCCTTACAGGTTTTAATTTTTGAACACTATTATTGCTGGGATAAAATACTGCATACATCCCTCTGTTCTGATCTATAACCTTTCCCTCCGTATAACTCAATACTGCCATGGTGATCACAAATAATCTTACTGACCTCAAATGGATCTACGTGAAATTACTGCAGCTGATTTTCCTGCGACGGAAATGTTTGCACGGGAAATGCACAAATGCAAAATGTTCGTACATTTCCCATGCGAACATGCAGGGGTGTCCCCCGCAACCCTCCGCTCACTATACTGTTCAGTATAGTGAGCGGAATATTGCGTGGGATACCACCGCAGCCTGTTTTTTGTTGTTGTTCTGGCGGGGGTCCCCTGCAACTGCCGCTCACTGTAATGAGCATGGTGTTGCAGGGGACTCCCAGCCCCACGCAGCCTTTTTCATTTTTTTTTCATACCAACCCCACCAAAACACCTAAACACATGCCATGAAAAGTTCAAACTTTTGGTAGTTAGAACTTTTCGTGGTGTGTGTTTTCGGTCTTTTGGTGGGGGTCGGTAATTTTGATTCAGACATTTCGTCCTAACCCCCTCAAATGACGTCACTGAAGGTGCTGGAATATATATAACATATGAAAAGTTACTCGCCTGCGTTAATGCTCTTGTTAAAATTGAATCTCAACTTTGAGATTAATGTTACTATGAGTTGCTGCTTTTTAAAGATGTTCTAATTATCCTTGTGTGTATATATAAATAAATATTTATACTATTTATTCATTTTTAAAGCATGGAAAGCCCAAAGGCAACTAGGTGGTGATACAAACATAAGAGGATGGTTAGGTTTCTAGAACTTGGCATGGTCGTTACATAGTTACATGATTACACAGTACACAATATACATTTGTGTGCACAAGTAGTGCAGGCATTGATCCAAGGCCTATGAAGCTAATGTGGTAGATCTGTCCTGAAGAGTAGGGTTTTCGGATTTGTTCTAAATGACCAGAAGGAGGTGTCGTTTCTGAGGTGAGTGGGGAGGGCATTCCACAGTTTAGGAGCTATTGTAGGGAAACTTGATCCTCAGCTTTCTGTTTTCTGAACTTGGGGGCGATGAGCAGATTGGTATAGGGGGAGCGGGTCGGTCTGTTAGATTGGGCTTTGCGGATATGGTTACTGAGGTATAAGGGTGCCTTGTTTGCAATACATTTGTGAGTCAGTTAGAGGATTTTAAATTTTATTCTGTCCTGGACAAGGAGCTAATGGATCTTACTCCTCATGGTAGATATGTGTCAGTGACTGGGAATGTTTAAGGCAGCTCTGATAGCGTTATTTTGTACAACCTGTAATTTTTTGATATTTCTTGAGCTGGTTCCTGCAAGTAGTGAGTTGCAGTAGTCGATCCTAGATCATATCAAGGCTCTGGCCAGGGTGAAAGAGTTTTCAGTGGAGAGGAATGGTCTGCTGGCTCTTATCAATTTGACAGTGTAGGCCGCTGAGGAGACGACCGCGTTGACCTTTCTATTTAAGGTAAGTGAGGAATCGATGTACACACCCAATGTTTTTCTATCATTGGCGACTGTAATCGTGTTACCTTCGATGTTGAATGATTTGTATGCATGGGGGAGGTTACTGAGTTTAGTTTTATTTCCAATGAGGATTAACTCAGTTTTATCGTCGTTTAGATACAATTCGCTAAGCTCCATCCAAGTCTGGATAGCCAGGTAGATCTTGTTTAAGTTTTTGGAATCGGTGTTGTAACATCCAGTAATGGGTATGAGTATTTGCGTATCATACACATAATTTGTGTATGTGAGACCCATATTGTATAGTTTGTCAAAGAGGAGCTTAGTGAAGGCATTATATAATGTGGGTGACATGCAGGAGCCTTGCGGTACGCCACAGGTCAGGACTGGAGGGTCTGCCGAGTTGTTAGAAAAGACCCTCATGGTCCGATTAGTAAGAAGTGATTTAAACCATTTTGATGGAATCTGAAGAGAGTTGGGAAGAGGCTGTCAAGGTGTTGGCAGAGAATGTCGTGATTGACCAGATCGAAGGCTGCGAAGAGATCTAAAAGGAGGAAGGTGCATAGTTCCCCTTTGTCTTTGTGTTTTCAAATCTAATAGGGCGGTCTCTGTGCCGTGACCTGTCCTGAAGCCTGATTGTCTCAGACCCAGGAGGTTATTGTCTTCCAAATGTTTTTCGATCTGCAAATAGGCTGCACCATCAAGTATTTTTAATAAGAGGGGTACAGTAGTGATGGGATGGAAGTTGGTGGGGATGTTGGGGTCTAATGTGGGTTTTTTGAGTAGGGGTAGAACCCAAGCTGTTTTTAAGACACTTGATACTGTATTAGAAGCAAATGAGCTGTTGATGAGCCTGGTGACAAAGTGTTGATGAGGCTGGTGACAAAGGGTGCAAATTCTGCTGCACATTCTTTTACCAGGGTTGCCGGGCAGATGTCACCTTTGCATCTAGATGGTTTTAAGCTTCTGTTAATATTAATAGTATCAGAGATGGAAAGTGGTGAGAATGAGAATGTATTGGACTCCACTGAGGGAGGGGAAGTTGCCTGGGTTTGGTTGAGGCTGAGTTTAGATTTTCTTTTTTTCTATTTTTTGTTGAAGTAGAGAGATTTTGTCTGCTAATGCATTTTGAATGTTGGAACACGATTGTTCGTCTTTGACAGTATGATCTGGGGTAGGTGCTGGGGATTCTAATTCACAGAGAATGGTGAATAATTCTCTAGTGTTGGATTGGGCATTGTATATTCTATGGTTATAGACTTTGCTTTTATCTGAGAGAATTTTTTTTGTAATTATTAGCTACTGCCTGAAAAAGGCTTTTTTTTGCTATAGTTGGTGATTCACGCCAGTTATTTTCAGCAGATCTTTTTGAAGCACGCATTGTTCTGAGTTCTGGGGTGAACCAGGGGTTGATGTGTGCTGAGCGTTTAGATTTTTTTCTTTTTAGGGGAGCAACTCTTTCAATAACTTCTGAAATGATTTCGCTATATTGACATATCAGAGTTGATGGGTCATTGTCTATATTCGTTGAGTCTAGAAAGGACGTTATGACAGGTAGTATGTTGTCTTTATTCTTATTCTTAAAGCTTCTACAAGGAGCCGTAAGTGCTCGTGAGGGATGGTTCTGATTTTTAGTAGTAATGGTGATGGTGATGATTATGGTGTGGTGGTCAGACAACACCATAACGTTAAGTGTGTAACTGTTTCCTTGGATACCTGTATTTATTGATTTCATTCTACAGCTCACACTACCCCTCTTAAGATAAGCCTGGCTGCTCAGTCACACTACCAACTTGTGTAGTACAGGCCTATATTAAAAGGTGGGTTACCTAACACCAAGAGATAGTATTGTAAAGTCCCACACCATTTGGACTATACAAATTCTTACCTAACATTGTTTTAGATAAGTATTTGCATGATTGTCTTTTGTGATGGGCTTTGAACTTGACTCTCACCCATTTGAGGTACAATATGACAGTTTTTGACTCATTTAAAAAGTTTCAGAACGCTTATTGTTAGCATGTGTTATGTCTACACAATTTATCAACATTTTATTAAATATTGCAGTTCTATTTCCTGCAACCATCGGCACTTCTTTTAGGAGTTTCAAATGTACATTTGGTGTACCTCAAACTCCTAAACGTGTGTGCTTGATGCATTATTTTCTTTCGATATTTTGTGTGGGTCAACACTTCTTGATGAATGTTATGGAAATAGGCAACATAAGATTGTATAAGTTGGCATTTTTTCCAACTAGCATTTATATTTGCCTTTTAATAAATAATTTCATCTGAAATATTATTTTGTTATTCTAATTGGTTATTTATACAGTGCTCATACACAGGTGGAGTGTTTCAAACCGCTTCAAGCCAGGACGGGAACAAGGGAATACAGTAATCATTCTTAGGCCTTGAATTTTCCGAACGAATCTAAACAGAAAAATGAGCACACTAGGCCTGATGGCAGTTCTTCTCCTAGTGCAAGTGCATGAAGTGTTAGTTGGGAGGTGGGTGGGGGGGACAGGACAGACAAACATTACTAGTACTAGTGCATTTAGGTCATGCATGCATACAGACGTAGTGCGAGGAAGAGAGGTTTCGGGGGGGGGACACGTCCAATCCAACAAGGCCCTGGGTTAAGTGCAGAGAGGTTGCCTCAATCGTGGAGCGTAATCTGAAAGTGCAGTAATGCTGAAAATAGTGCAGTGGCCCGGAGGCAAGTGCAAAGACTGCCGTGGGAGGGCTGAGACCTGTAAGGTTCTGAGGTGAACCAGGCAACCAGTCAGCAAAACTGAACAGATTTAGGGAGGAGGAGAAGAAGGAAGTAGGGTGGAGAGAAAAAAATAAGGGAGGTTAGCAGGGGAGAGGGAGAGAAAAGGAGGAATGGAAGAGGAAGGACTTGAGGACTTTCTGGAACTTAAGGTGCTCTGGCTCAAGACTGAGAGAGGCAGGGAGGCTGTTTCAGAGGGAGGCAGCTGCAGAGGATAAAGACCTGCCCCCAAAATCTCTGTTTGTGAAAGCGGCCCACAGCATAGAGTTGGAGGACGACGAGCAGAGGACTCTAGAGGAAGAGTATTTAGGAAGAGAGCCAGTGGAGGGATTTCAGCATGGGAGAGATGCAGTCCCTGGGCTTGAGGCCATGGATAAGGCTTGCGGTTCTGTTCTGGATGATTTGTAGAGGATGGACAGTAGAAGAAGGAAGATTGATAAAGAGGCTGTTGCAATAGTCCAGCCTCGTGAGAACCAGGGATTTCGAGGTGGTGAGCCTCTGAGAGAAAGTGAGAAATGGTAGAATACCTCTGCGGAGGTGCAGTTGGTAGTGGGACTTTTTGGAGATGTGAGAAGAGAAGGAGAGAGTGGAGTCGAAGGTGACCCCAAGATTTTTTGCCTCATTGGTAGATGAGGGTGCAGGGCCACGGGAGGCCGGCCAGTATGAAAGTGGTAAAGCAGGAGCAGGGGTCCCATTGAGGACGAGCTCTGTCTTACTGGCATTCAGGCAGAGATCATTAGTAGCACACCAGGACTGAATTGTGGATTGGCAGTCATGGATGAGCGAGGAGGAGGAGGAGGCTGAAGGTAGCCTGAAAGAGCTGCGTGTCATCCGCATAACACAAAGTTGGAGGTAAAGGTAGAGATCATGTGAGCCAAGGGAGCCATGTAGCTATTGAACAAGGGGACAGGTTAGATCCCTAGGGTACACCACAAGTAAGAGAGAGTGATGGAGGAGAGAAAGGACCCAAGTAACACCTGGGCGGGCCGGTCAAAGAGAAAGGAGGCGAGCCACGCCAAGGCCTGGTCTGTGATGCCCAGGGTATTACAGAGACGGGTGATCAGTATGTTGTGGTTAACCGTATCCAAAGCAGAAGAGAGGTCACGGAGAATGAGGACAGAGGGAGAGTTAAGAGTCAAGATTTGTGACCAGGTTTTCACGGGTGTTCAGAAGAGCAGTTTCCGTGCCTCCGGATGCACTAAAGCCAGACTGATGGTCATGGAGACAACCAACAGATTCAGTGTGGCAGCTAAGTTGGCCGATAGCCAGCTTCTCCAGGAGTTTTTCCAAGAAAGGGGTGATGGAGGTCGGGCGATAGTTTGCTTGAATAGACAGGTTGGCAGAGGTTTTTTTTTTTGCAGAGGGTGCACAAAAAAGTGCTTCAGGGGAGAGGGGAAAACTCCAGTGGCGAAAGAGGTTGCAGAGGTCGACCAATGCTGGAGAAAGAGTATCAATGTTGTCCTTGATGGTTTTGGAGGGACAGGCGTCCACCTGTTTGCAGGAGGCTTTCATAGACTGAACTAGTCTAGAGACCTCATCGGGTGTGACAGGGGAGCGGGAGGAGAGAAGAGCGGGATTGGTGAGGGTGGCCAAAGGGGCCCAAGAGATGTTGGTGCAGGGAGGGGGAGCGGAAGAGAGGGAGAGGACAGGGTGTCATGTGTTTTGGTGGTGAAATGTGCCGCCAAGGCCGAGAAAAGGGCCGGGGTAGGTGCAGTAGAGGATGCGGCTGCAGTAGGGTTGGCCAGCTCCTTGCAGACTTAAAAAAAGTTTGGCCGTGTTGTTTGATGTCGCGGAGATGCAGGCTTGAATGTAGAATCTTTTCTTGGAGCGGATGCAGAATCTATATTGGCTTTGAAGAAGGCCGCAGGCCAGCTTGTCAGAGGGTGCACGTGAAGATCCCCATTTCCATTACGCTGCTCTGCACTTGTGGTTAAGGGCAGCCAGATCGGAGCCTACCAGGATCAGCACTTTTTGGCAGGCTTCAGTCGGACCCTCATGACCGGGGAAGAATGTCAAGAGTGTTCGAGATGGAATGGTGAAAGTTAGCGAGGGCTGTGTCCGGGTGAGAGTCAGCCATAGGAGTAGAAGGAGCAAATAAGGTGGAGGCAAAGGCAGCCAATGACACTCTTTTTATGGGTCGGATGACCTTGAAGGTGGGAGGTGGTGTACGGTGTGTCATTGGTAAAGGAGAAGAGAGCTTCAAGTGAGAAGAGAATGATCAGTCTATGAGAGTGAGGTAGTGAGAGGACTAGAGTGGAATGTCTGTGGAGATGAGCATCCAAGGTGTGGCCAGCAGTGTGCTTTGGGCCAGAGGGCAGAATTGAAAGAGAAAGGGAGTCCCACATGTTGCAGAAAGGACCTGAGGAGTCTGGAGAGTCAAGATGGATTTTAACATCCCCCAGCAGGAGGAGTTGGGAAGAGGAGGAGAGGAGAGAAGAGGCTAGGTTAGCTTATTCTGAGAGGAAGAGGGCGGACTGGCCTGGCGTCCGATAGGTTGCTAGAGTAAGAGGGGAGACAGGGGAGCGAGAGCCTGCAGACCAGATTCAAAAGATTAGTAGACCTGAGTGGGAATAATGGAAACGGGGATCGACTCAGGAAAGATCAAGGCTACTCCACCTCCTGGTCTGTTGGGCCTGGGCACTGAGAGGATCTTGTAGCCTTCGGGGAGAAGTGTGTCAAAACCCGTGACAGACCTGTCCTTAAACCATGTCTCAGTAAGAGCAAGAACATCAAGGTCCAGGCGTTAAATGAGGTGGCAGATGTCAGAGGAGTGCTCGACAGCAGGGCGAGAGTTTAGTGTGGCAACATGGAGCAGGTTGTCACTTTTGAAAAACTTACAGGGTGGGGTGCAAGTGCCTGACAGAAAAAGTTAGGAGGCAAGAATGACAGGGATGTCAGTGAAGGGGGTGCAGGCAAGGGAGCCAGGATAGTGGAAGATGGCAAGGGAGCCAGTGTGGTAGGGGCCGCAGGAGACAAGGGAGCTCCAGATGCGCCGACAGTGGGTGACCAGTGTAGCAAGGTGGACGAGGCTGATGCGGTTGTCACTGTGGTGAGAGTAGGCAAGGAAGCTTGTATAGTTGAAAGCGACAAGGGGGTAGTTGTGAGGTTGACAATGGGTAAGGAAGCCAAGGTGGGCATATTTGGCAATGGAGCCAGGGCGGCCGTAGAAGTAGGTGGCAAGGGAGGCATTGCGGAAGGAAATTGGGAAGTTGATAAGGCGAGGAAGGAGCCTATCAGAAAGTAAGAGATTGGGTTGAGGCTCTTGTACCCGGATGGTACCATTTTGATTGACATTTATGGTGGCTCTGGATGTGGAAAAGGAGGCAAGAAGGGCCTCCCAGCGGGTGCCACCATTTATGTGTGAAGAAGAGTATGTAGAGAGCAGAGCGGTCATATGGAGAGTCCGTAGGTCAGTCGAAGGAATGACAAATAGGATGTTGGCGAGAGTCCCTCTGGCGGAAGCACTGATGTAGGTATCAGCGATAGGATTGCCTGGGGTGGCGGCCAGTATAACCTTCTAAAGTTTCTTCCTGCCGGTCTTAGTGAGAGGTGAAGGATAGGAGATTGAGAAACAGAGTAGCGGGGGGAGAGGGAGTGCCATAGTGAGGGGAGTGTGGTACACTTAACCAGGCAGAGCAGCTGAGGTGCGTGGGAGGAGGTAAGCAAGGAGAGAGCAAGCGTACGATTTTAAAACGGGCATAAAAAACACGTAGGATGTGCATACAGCTAAATTCGATTTTAAAACCGCAGCAACATTCAATTTTTAGATACAGCTAAATTCGATTTTTAGAACAGCAGCAACATACGTTTACTTTTCGGTGGTGTTGACTGGTCATTATGTTGAGGGTGAGCTTGTCCTGTGATTGCTGATAGTGTTCATGTTCAAAGCATTTATCTGAATGAGTTGACTGTTTTTCCTGGCTCCCTGTCATGCTTTATTGGCCCATGAGGACCTGTTTGTACCAGGCACTACGCTTTTTCTGCACTCTTGTTTTATTTTAAAACGCTTGCTTATACTCCTCATCTTGGTGAGATGGTGCCTTTTTGGTATTTTAAACTAGCTTTTCTCCTGCATCCAGTTGTTTTAAATTACATTTTGAGTAATGGTCTGCCACCACTGACCTCCGGATAATCCAAGAGGGGTTGGCGATGTACTGTATTTTGCACATTCAGATTTCCCATGCAGTTTTGGTTGGGGGGGGGGGGTGGGGCATGTGTCTGACCTGTTGGTTGGTGGTTGATATAACGACATAGAAAGATTCTCTACATCATCCTCTTGGAACTAAGGGCTATGAAGTTTGTCCTTGTTTGCTTTCACTCATCCACCCTGGGAAGGTTTTTTCAGACCCTGACAGACAATCACCAGACTCTTTCCCTCTGTGCCATTAGAGGATGTAGAAATGGTTTTGGGATCTGCAAGGAGTCCTCCCCTTCTTGTAGGCGAATCTGGCTGTGACAGAGAACATCATGGCAGACCTACAAGTGTGATCTGCATTAAACAATAACGGACAACATCATCTTATCGATCTGTTAATTTTCATTCAGAACTACAAGTCTCCTCTGTTCTACCTCAGGGATTCACCCCCTTAGATAGTCTCTAGGGATTATGTTGGTAGTGGATTTGCAGTTTGATGTTGTGTGTGCCTTCCCTCTGTTTGCTTTTGCCTTTTGGTTATTGGAATGGTCCAGTGACCATGATCTATAAGAAAGGCATTATATTCTTATCTGCTGGACACTTGGTCCAGTGCTCTGTGGAGTCAAAGGGTTGAATCCTTCATATGATCCTAGCCAGTCTGAACCTTCATACCGGTCTATTGAAAAACTGAAGGACCAAAATTGAGACCCCTTGGAAGACATCCTTTTTGTAATGTGTTTGGCCCACAGGCCTTCCAATTAAGCCATGTATGCATATACTTGGGGAAAGGTCTTATGTTTTTCAAATATACACCTGAGCAAGAGAGGTTTTACTTTTTGATTGCTATGCTCCTTCGGTTTCTGAAAGGTTTTGTTATAACCTTTACTCAATTTGTCATTCTGTGTTGGGACATTAACCAGCTCTTGTTGTTTGCACCTTTTTGAACTGGTGATTACTTCAGCAGTTCATGTGACTGTGCATCTGGTACTTTGTGGGAAAGGGTCCTCTTGTTTCCCTTGAGAAGTAAGGTCTTACTTTCTTCTTTAAGTGATGTGTGTTTTGGTTAATTTCCAAAAGATGAGGAAGACTGTGTACATCAGAGGGAACATGAGCAAATGTAAGTGATTTGTTCTTTAAGGTTAAATACTGAACAAAATATTTTGACCAACTGACGCAAACCCTAGGGCTGAAGCTGCAGTTGGGCAGTCAGCCTTGGAGTAGCTGTTGTAGGTAGGTCTACTTTCTCTTCATCTGACCACTTTGACAATTGACTTTTTAATGCTAATTTCTATGTTGTACATGAACAAACTGCTACACTTTAACATTGATCATCTTCATAGGGTACTTCCAAACTTCCCACCTGGGAAGACCAGTGAGTCTTAACATGACCTCTGAAGGCTTAGGCGTCTAAAGGCTCTATCATTTGGAGCCAGCAAATCTCTAAAACCTTCCAGTACCTGTATTGACATTCTTTTCCTAACCATGGGTGTCCAAGCTGGCCATAATTGTTGTGTATGTATTCACTTGACTGCAGGACATGCAAATATTTAGTCTTGTTTTCTGTGTTTTCGTTTTTATTTAGCTTGGTTGGTGTTACTTATGCTGTCTCCACCCTCTGTTACTTTGCCCCTTGAGTTTTTTGACTGTTCTTTGACTATATTTTTTTATGTCTAGGGTAAGGTGGAATGCTGGGACCCCCGTACACGCAATCGAGTTGGGATTTTGGACTGTGCTTTGGGAAGTGTAACTGTTGACACAGAGTAAGTAACATTATTAGACTTCTATGCGTTCCTATTAATGATTGATCATTGAGACGCAAAGCATAGCTTCTATTCAGTAGGTTATGAGAAGGTAAACCCTATTCCACGAATGCTTCCATCCAAGGAAGCACAAATGTTCTTTTTTTGGTACATTTGTTTCCTGCAATGAGCCCTTATTGGGATTCTTGCTGCATGGTTTACTCTCTTTTGTAGATAAATTGATGTTCTCAAGCAGCTTGTGAGCAACATTACCCAATAAGTAAAGCCCTTTAATAATAGTTAATTTAGCTGACTGATATGCGACTGGGGGAGGGGGAAAAGGGTCCCTTTTGGTGTTGGACGGCTATGGGAGGAAGCAAGTAATTGTAACAAACTAACCGCGTACTTCAAAGATGTGGATATGGATGTGAAGGTAGAGGGAAGGGTCTCTAGAGAAGAGGGAGGATACCCAGGATGGGAGTTGGCAACGTGCATAGTGCATATCGTTGGGGGAGGATTTGTTGGGTTTAAGGATCCATGGGGGTTTACGAGATTTTGTATTGCTTGGTCCAGATATGGTACATTTAAAAAATGTAATAAAAATAATTTTTAAAAATAGAAAGAAAAGTAATCTCACTAGAAAAAAAGAAAATAGTTATTTTGAATCTTCTACGGCATTCAAGTAGCAAAAAGGAAATGTGATGTATTTTAATAGCAGGGCTTTTTCCTCTTTTGTCATGCACCTGCAAAATCTGTGACATTAACACTCCAATACAACTGGAGAGTTAGATGTTTGAAAGCATTCTGCAGGTTTGTTTTTTCAAGACCGTTGTTTGAGGTGTTTCTCAATGCTGTTTAAGGTCAGACGTTACCTTGTGTTAGGGAAATTCTTCTACATTCTCTATTGAGGGATGTTAAATAATCGATCCCAAGGGTACACATTGTTCCAATCAAAAGACAAACTGTTAAGATGGATTGTCAGAATCAGTCCTGTGGTCAGATTCTGAGAAGCCGCCTTATTCTGGTTGTGGGATTAAGTGCAGCTCCATGGACAAAAGAAACCTGCGTCTGGTTGACTGGGCCCTAAAAATGCAGAAATACTTTCCTGTAATTTGAAACCACACGGTTCACTGGCAGACCAAAAGAGCAGCATGGACATTTCAACACTGCTAAATACACCAATTCTGTTTTCAGGAACAGGAAGACTAAAATTAAGTGTTCCGTGTGTGCGAACGACAAGGCTGAAAAGAAATGAGGCCTACCTTACAGTACAGGGTAATTGCGGCATTGAAAGGCATTCTTCCCAAAGGAAAAAAAAAGCTACCATGGAAACGTATACATTTTTCTATTTTGGTTTGAAAGGAACTGTTTACAGAGGAAACCTCTTGGCCTGAACCATTAAAAAAAAAAATAAAAAAAAAAAAAAAAAATATATATATATATATATATATATATATATATATATATATATATATATATATATATATATATATATATATATATATATATATATATATATATATATATATATATATATATATATAAACAAATTAGCCAAATTTAGTGCACTGCCTAACTCGTAGCTGGTGCTAGGGAAAAGAAGCTTTGGCTGAGCTCCTTAACGTATAAAAAACACATGTAAATTGAGGGTTGTAACACTGTAACACTACAAAAAAACCCCTACAAAACATGCCAAAAGTATTCCCAGCACTCAAGACCAAAACACCTTCTTACAAAATGCTTCGTTTTTATTCTTTATAAAAACAAACAACCAACTGTGCAAATGTGCAAAAAAGGGTAGGTATAAGTCAGAAACCTCCCCATGGCAAGCAGGTTAAACAACACTCACCCCCCAGGGTGGAAAAATCGCCACGCGTTCCGCCTGGATCTACCAAGCTTCCTCGGGCTGATCAAACTCCACATCCGTGTAAACACATCCCATTTAAAACTTAAGGAAAGCAACTCGAGCGGGCAGCTCCTCCCCCTCTCATTATCTCCGATCATGTGATCGCTTAATGCCGCATTGAAAAGTGTATAGAGCGGGCCGCCATGATGGAATGACTACATAGTCATTGTGTTCACTATGAACACAGCGCACTGGCCATAAACTAAATGCCATTTTGATATGCGAGTAAATTGGCAAAGAGATCCTCGCTCCACGTTGCATCTCCTTATTTAAAAACATAAATTTCTTATACATATACTTGTGTTTAGTTGCGCTAGTGTGCCTTTCTATAACATGGGTAAACCTTATCTACATTGACAAGAGTTCACCCACTACGTCCCTGGGTTTGTAGTGTGTTATTCTAAAAGCCAAGTACAGCACAACACCAAATTCATTAAACATCAAAGCACTCCTTTGTGGATGTAGGTCTTAGTGCCCTCTAATGGATGAAAGCTGTATTTGTGTTGATTTTATCTTATATATAAAGCTTTCACATGCTTTGGAATAATTTCCACTGTGATTGCATATGTCTATAAAATGCATATCCATTTGGATGCTCAATCTTATTTACATAAAAACATGTATTTACCACTGCAGTCATAGTTACTGGACGTGACTCGTAAATGCTAAAAGGAACAATATTCAATTAATGATCTTATGCAGCAAGCCACAGTATATATACAGAAACTATTCAAAGTGCAAGTGCTTAAAGTCTTCAATTTTCAACATCATATTGGGCAATAAATTGCTAATGTAATCAACCCTAAATTGTGATGTAATGCTCCTCACCTGTAGCTTAATGCTACACATTTAGAATACATAAATCCCTTTTACCAGCAGGGAGTATGCCAAGGTTACAACCCGGGGTTCTATAATTGCATGCACTTACAACGATAATAATCCAATCTACTGGAGAAATACAAACATCTCTGAATCAATATTGAGTCCATTAGGTCTTAACGTATCAAATTTGCAAATTAGAGATGCCTCTAATTGTCTGAGTTTCAGTTCTCGATTCCCCAATCTCTTGTGTTGTGGTACATGGGCAAGACCAACAAATGACATTTCCTCCACATTACCACCATGTTTCTCTATAAAGTGTCCTGTCAAAGGGTTGGTTGTATCTCCATTCTTAAAGGCTCTGTAGTGTTGGAGAATCCTGAGCTTGAGCATACCTATGGTCGATCCAATATAGTGCAGACCACAGGTGCAAGTAATAGCATATACTATGAATTTAGTCAAGCATGTTATTCTATGTTTGTATCTCCATGATAAACCATTAGAACTGACAAATGGAGTTTTTGATACAAAACTACACATTTTGCAATTCGCACATTTACGAAAACCTCCCTGATCTTGTTTCAAAAAGTGGCCTGACTTGGTGACTTCTGTGACCACCATACTAGGAGACAGTATGTTTTTGAGAGTGGGCGCTTTACGGTATGTCACATTAGGAGCCGCATCTAGTACCTTCTTAAGATCGGGATCTGTCAGGAGCACATTCCAATGTTTTTTCATAATTAATTTGACATTAGTGGCTTGGTGATTAAACCCTGTTATAAATCTTATCTTCTCTGATTTCTTTCTAGTTTGAATTCCAAATAGATCCGTTCTTTTCAGAATTTCTGCTTTTTTAAAGCAGTTTGTAATTATGTGTTTATTGTAGCCTCGCTTGACAAACCTTCTACCAATCTGCTTGGCTTCTGTCTGGTAATCTGATTCTTTACTACATGCTCTTTTTGCTCTCAGGAACTCCCCATAGGGAATGGAATTAATTAGTGGAGTAGGGTGGTGACTCTTACCATGCAGAGTGGAATTCGAACTTGTTTCTTTTCTAAATAATTTAGATGTACCCTCATTATATACATCGATCATACACAAAGTGGGCATTGAAGCTTGTAAATTCTATTTAGAATTCAGATCCATTAGTCATCGACAACACAACAACATGTTGTTGGAAATGCTTCAGTTTTGCTTGGAGCATAACTATTTTTTACATGATACTTCAATTTACAAACAAACTCAGGGTACGGCTATGGGGTCTTGAATGGCCCCCACTTACGCCAATCTCTATATGGGATGGTGGGAGACACAGATAGCTTGGAGAGAAGAGATGGAAGAATTTACTAAACACATAGTTGTCTGGTACCGATTCATAGATGACCTGTTCATTATATGGGACGGTACCGAGACTCAGTTACATAACTATGTCCAGATTCTTAATATTAACAATCTGAATTTGGAATTGACATGTGTACATAGCAAAAAAGAACTGATTTTTCTGGATGTGTTATTTACTGTGGAGAACAACAGTTTAACATCTAAATTATTTAGAAAAGAAACAAGTTCGAATTCCACTCTGCATGCTAAGAGTCACCACCCTACTCCACTAATTAATTCCATTCCCTATGGGGAGTTCCTGAGAGCAAAAAGAGCATGTAGTAAAGAATCAGATTACCAGACAGAAGCCAAGCAGATTGGTAGAAGGTTTGTCAAGGGAGGCTACAATAAACACATAATTACAAACTGCTTTAAAAAAGCAGAAATTCCGAAAAGAACGGATCTATTTGGAATTCAAACTAGAAAGAAATCAGAGAAGATAAGATTTATAACAGGGTTTAATCACCAAGCCACTAATGTCAAATTAATTATGAAAAAACATTGGAATGTGCTCCTGACAGATCCCGATCTTAAGAAGGTACTAGATGCGGCTCCTAATGTGACATACCGTAAAGCGCCCACTCTCAAAAACATACTGTCTCCTAGTATGGTGGTCACAGAAGTCACCAAGTCAGGCCACTTTTTGAAACAAGATCAGGGAGGTTTTCGTAAATGTGCGAATTGTAAAATGTGTAGTTTTGTATCAAAAACTCCATTTGTCAGTTCTAATGGTTTATCATGGAGATACAAACATAGAATAACATGCTTGACTACATTCATAGTATATGCTATTACTTGCACCTGTGGTCTGCACTATATTGGATCAACCATAGGTATGCTCAAGCTCAGGATTCTCCAACACTACAGAGCCTTTAAGAATGGAGATACAACCAACCATTTGACAGGACACTTTATGGAGAAACATGGTGGTAATGTGGAGGAAATGTCATTTGTTGGTCTTGCCCATGTACCACAACACAAGAGATTGGGAAATCGAGAACTGAAACCCAGACAATTAGAGGCATCTCTAATTTGCAAATTTGATACGTTAAGACCTAATGGACTCAATATTGATTCAGAGATGTTTGTATTTCTCCAGTAGATTGGATTATTATCGTTGTAAGTGCATGCAATTATAGAACCCCGGGTTGTAACCTTGGCATACTCCCTGCTGGTAAAAGGGATTTATGTATTCTAAATGTGTAGCATTAAGCTACAGGTGAGGAGCATTACATCACAATTTAGGGTTGATTACATTAGCAATTTATTGCCCAATATGATGTTGAAAATTGAAGACTTTAAGCACTTGCACTTTGAATAGTTTCTGTATATATACTGTGGCTTGCTGCATAAGATCATTAATTGAATATTGTTCCTTTTAGCATTTACGAGTCACGTCCAGTAACTATAACTGCAGTGGTAAATACATGTTTTTATGTAAATAAGATTGAGCATCCAAATGGATATGCATTTTATAGACATATGCAATCACAGTGGAAATTATTCCAAAGCATGTGAAAGCTTTATATATAAGATAAAATCAACACAAATACAGCTTTCATCCATTAGAGGGCACTAAGTCCTACATCCACAAAGGAGTGCTTTGATGTTTAATGAATTTGGTGTTGTGCCGTACTTGGCTTTTAGAATAAGACACTACAAACCCAGGGACGTAGTGGGTGAACTCTTGTCAATGTAGATAAGGTTTACCCATGTTATAGAAAGGCGCACTAGCGCAACTAAACACAAGTATATGTATAAGAAATTTATGTTTTTAAATAAGGAGATGCAACGTGGAGCGAGGAGCTCTTTGCCAATTTACTCGCATATCAAAATGGCATTTAGTTTATGGCCAGTGCGCTGTGTTCATAGTGAACACAATGACTATGTAGTCATTCCATCATGGCGGCCCGCTCTATACACTTTTCAATGCGGCATTAAGCGATCACATGATCGGAGATAATGAGAGGGGGAGGAGCTGCCCGCTCGAGTTGCTTTCCTTAAGTTTTAAATGGGATGTGTTTACACGGATGTGGAGTTTGATCAGCCTGAGGAAGCTTGGTAGATCCAGGCGGAACGCGTGGCGATTTTTCCACCCTGGGGGGTGAGTGTTGTTTAACCTGCTTGCCATGGGGAGGTTTCTGACTTATACCTACCCTTTTTTGCACATTTGCACAGTTGGTTGGTTGTTTTTATAAAGAATAAAAACGAAGCATTTTGTAAGAAGGTGTTTTGGTCTTGAGTGCTGGGAATACTTTTGGCATGTTTTGTAGGGGTTTTTTTGTAGTGTTACAACCCTCAATTTACATGTGTTTTTTTTTTTTAATATATATATATATATATATATATATGTGTGTATGTATTTTATTGTTTTTAAAGGCCTTATGTAAAGAAATTGTAACATTTAAAGTGTTCAGCCCAAAAAGACATTTTCTCATGGGATTTGAATCCAAAAACTGCTCCCATCTCTTCCTTCCCCCCCCACCCCCAAACCTTATCAGACTTCGGTGGCAATGTCTTTGAAGCTGTGGCAGAGCCAGGAAGAGGTGTTTTTATGGGGGGCGTTTTAACTCACACTGTGAAAACAATGACCGAGCTGTTGGATATCCACTCTGAATAATTCCCCATAATTCAAGTAAATTTGTGGTCCCTCGCGGGGCTGGGCCGACTGACAGATGACATAAAACAGGGCACCACCACATGATGACGGGAGGCAGGGCTTTCCTCTCTGCTCTCAAAGATAAGGGATCAGATGGGCATTAGTCCTTGGAGAAGGAGATGTTAAGTGCTTTGGGAGGCTTGGGTCAAGAAAGGCCAGAGGCCAGGCCTAGACACAAATCTTGGGAGCAAGAATATGCCAGTTAATTGAAGGGAAAGAAATGCATGTCAATTTTTGCATAGGAGTGTATGCAAGATCATACTGGTTCTAATATCAGTAAAAAGCTCAGAAGGGCTGTCATGATTCAACTCTCACTGAAGTTATATGCTGAAATGTGATGATGGCTTCCGAGAAAATGTGAAGATTCGGGGAGATGACTGCTTGTTGAATTAGATATCTGTATAGAACATTTCTTGTTGATAACTTTCACCTTTGTTGAATAAATTACAAAATTCGAACCTGCAACATTGTGCCAAAATGAGAACCATTTCATGAAGTCTGGCATAATTGGACCATTTTTGAAACATATAGTTTGTATCTCTTATTACTAAATTACATTTTTTGCCATGCTGTAGTTTTTAAGGTCATAACTGAAGTGGTCTAAAATGCATTTTCGAATGGATTGTGTCCTCCTCATCTATGACATGTAATGTCCACAGCTGTGTTGCTTCAGAATTTGTTTCGACAGAGGGCGTCCTTGCGTCGATTATATCAGGTAGATGTCCTCGAAGGCCTCTGTCGACGGTGACGTCATCGGATGTTGTAAGTAGTACGCACGGTGGCCCTAGCCTCAGTTCCATATTCTCTGCAAACGTGTTTGCTTCGAGAACTCGGCGCACCTTGTGTTTTTTACTGCGATTTGTCTTCTTCCACCCCGATGACCCCGCGGTCTGCCTTCAAGAAATGTCGGAACTGCAGGTCCAAAATGTCTGTCACGGACCCTCACCATATCTGCGTGTGGTGCCTGGGTGAGGACCACGCCACAGACGACTGCTCGAAGTGCCAGTCGTTGACTGCCAAGGCCTTGCCGGAGTGTAAGAGGAAATTGAAGGTAGGGTGTGTTTCCAAGCCCCGTAAATTCAAATCTACTGGTATGTCGACCAACTAGTCAAGAGGGTCTCCTCGTTGGAAGACGTCCAGTAGATCTAGGTCCCGGAATGGTTCGCACCACTCGTTCTCTTGGTCGAGGCCGTCCCTGAAGCGACGTCACCGTTCGCCTTCCCCGTCCTTGGCGGATGACTACCGAAAAAATGACCTGCCCCACTAAATCCTCTATCCCCGAGGAATGGGAGTCTTTTCGGGAGCAAATGTTACAGATTTTTCAATCTCGCGGCAACAGTTCCGTCCGTGCCTTCTGTTAAAAGCCGGCAAGGTATGGTCTTGGTCCGATACTCGTGCGCCCTTGGGTCCGCGTAGTTGGCGCGATAAACATCGGGAGCTGTCGATGTCCCATTCGGACAAGGCATCAGGGGATCGCCAGAGAGGTTCCAGGTCGTGGTCTTCGTCTCCCACGAAACCGTTGAAGCTTGTGAAGTTGTCGAAGACGGTGATAAAGCCATCAGCGCTGTGTTTGTCGAGTGAGTCTGTCGGGTCTTTACCCCCGGTCAGACCTTCGAAACCTTCTGCGCCATTGTCGATGCCGTCAGAGTCGTCAATACCATTGGTGCCTACTGGACAAAATTTGCTGACGAAAGACCCTGTGGCTGTTGAACCTCCAAGGAAGTCTCCTGCTAAGTCTGTGAAGCCTGTCCCTGATAAGAGGTGTACTCCTCTCCCTAGGAAGGAGTTCTTTCAGTCTCTCCAGAATATTTATGAAGATGAGGAGGGGTCTGATGAAGAGGTTGGGCCTTTTGGTCTGCCTTATGAGACACCTGGTGTTCAGGAATGTCTCATTTCCGAGGAAAGTCGGATTGAGGATTTGCGTCAGTCCTTGCATGATGCCAGTGGCCTACACACGTCTCCTGAGTTGGAGTTTGGTAAGCCTGATCCGGGTGATCATGCCAAATCTTATCGGAGGCTGAATTAGAAGGTTGTAGGGTACCTCGTTTGGTCCAGGCCTCCAGTTACTTATGATCACGATGACCTTACTGACATTTGGATCAGGGTCCGTCCACTGACCCGGTGTTGCCATTTCATGTGGCTTTGCAAAAAAGGGTGGCTGCTACTTGAACTTCCCCGGAGTCTATTCCGGCGGTTAACAAGTCTTTGTTGAAGAAATACTGCCCATCCAGTAGCGACCCCGGCTACCTGTCTACACACCCCACTCCCAAGAATTTGGTGCTCCAGGTGGCTACGGCCACCTCGAAGCAGGCAGCGTACACTACCACCCCACCTAATAGGGACGATAAACGCATGGATGGATGGGCGTGCAAGGTATTTTCTGCTGGGAGTATGGCACTGAAATCGGCCAACTCCACATGTGCCTTGGCAACATTTTCACACAAATACATTTTGTGGAATTGTATTTCGCTTGCGGCTGACCATATTCCCGAAGGGGAGGAAAGGGATGGCTTTCTAGCTATTGTGCAGGATGGCAAGGATGCCATGTGTGAATCCCTTCAGTCTGGGTTGGACACTGCAGATAGTGTTGCAAGGTCCATGGCTACGAGCCCCGTGATGCACAGATTTGCATCGTTGCGGAAGTCCGGTTTTGCACCCTATGTGCAGGATTGTCTTCTTAACTTGCCCTTTGACGGGTTGTACCTTTTTGGCAACAAGGCTGACGAGAGCCTTGAGAAGTTGCAGACCTCTAAGGCAGCTGCCAAATATTTGGGCGCAGCTGTTCGACAAACCTCAGCCTTTTCGTCCTCGGGGCCAGCAATGGAGGGGTGGTTCCTTTTGATATTATTATTGTTGTGGTGGACAAGGTAGGGGTGCCAAAGCCGCTCAGGCAGTTGCCTCTTTGCCATCAGGCACTGCCGCTGCTAAACAACTCTGAGGCCATGACTCATTGTTCTCCGGTGAGGGGCAGGCTGTCACAGCATCTTGAAGAATGACAAACCATTACTTCGGATGCGTGGACTGTGGATACAATAGTCCACAGTTACTGCCTCCCTTTTCTCCAACAGCCTCACGACAATCCACCGGGGAAACACTCTTTGAAGGTTCCGGATCCGCTCCTTGTGCAGGAGACTTTGGCCCTGCTGCAGAAAGGCGCTATAGAACCAGTACCTGTGGTGGAGTGGAACAAGGGTTGGTATTCCCCTTATTTTTTGATACCCAAGAAGGACAGAGGACTGAGACCCATCTTGGATTTACGATACTTGAACAAGTTCCTCAGGAAGGGCACGTTTGAGATGGTCACTCTTTCTCAGATCCTTCAGGCCCTCCAACTTCTGGATTGGTGGTGTCATTGGACCTGCAGGATGCTTATTTTCATGTACCGATCCATCTCAAACACAGAAAATACCTCAGGTTTGCAGTTTGCGGATCCCATTATCAGTTTCGGGACCTGCCATTCGGGCTGACCTCTGCCATGAGGGTCTTCACCAAGCTCAGGGTGGTGGTGGCAGCGCGTCTCAGGAGAGGGGGATTCACGTCTACCCCTACCTGGACGATTGGCCAATCGGAGCGTGTTCTCCCGAACAAGCCTTGGATCATCTCAGCGTCACCTGCCACTCCCTTCACAAGCTGGGCTTCTCCCTCAACTTCAAAAAGTCACACATGACTCCTTCCCTACAGCTCCAGTACACAGGAGCGGTTTTGGACACGGGGGTGTGCTCGCCGCCCAAGATGATGGCTGATCACATTATTCAGATGGTCACAAAATTTCAACATGCCCAGAGTCTGCCGGCTTTTGAATTCTTACGGTTGCTCAACCTCATGGCATCCTGCATTTTTCTGGTGCCAGAGGCCCGCTTGAGAATGAGGTCCCTTCATTGGGCTCTACAGGCTCAATGGCCCCAGTTCTCGTGCAGGATGTCTGATCTCCTTCATGTTCCACTCTGTCTCGCAGGAGCTTCTGTGGTGGGCCGACGAGAAAAATCTCATGAAAGGGGAGAGGGGAGACTTTTGGCAGCCATGGCCGGATGTCACGGTAGTGACAGACGCTTCCCTGACAGGGTGGGGAGCTCATGCCGACCACCTGTCCATTACCGGTTGTTGGTCTCGGTCGGAGTCCAGATTTCACATTAATCTTTTGAAGCTGAGGGCCATCAGACTTGCGCTGAAGGCTTTCCTGCCGTCTGTAAGGGGAAAGAATGTCCTGATAATGACGGACAATACAGTGGCTATGCATTACCTCAACAAGAGAGGAGGTGTAGGGTCACTAACTCTGTACAGAGAGGCAATATAGCTCTGGTTCTGGGTGATAAGCGAGGGAATGTCCCTGTCAGATATTCATTTGGCTGGCGAGGAGAACCTGGCGGCGGACTCTGAGCAGGCAGAGCGCAGCCTCCCACGAGTGGGAACTAGCTCAGGAAGTCCTTCAGGAGATCTTCACTCTATGGGGAACCCCACAAGTGGACCTGTTCGCAACCGGTGCCAACCGGAAGTGTGAAAGGTACTGCTTGAGGGAATTTCCTCTGAGAGGAGCTCTAGGAGACGCGTTCATCGTGGAGTGGCTCTTCCCGCTACTGTATGCGTTTCCTCCGATCCCCGTCATCCCTCAAGTTCTCAGGAGTTTGAGACGGTTCAGGACGTGCATGATCCTCATTGCTCCGGATTGGGCCAGGAGAGTGTGGTACCCGGACCTTCTAGACATGTCCATCTGTCCAGAATAATGCATCACCCATAAGAGAGGATCTTCTCTCGTGAGAGGAAGGTCGGGTTCTCCATCCAGAGGTCAAGACTCTCAACCTTCACGCATGGTTTCTGAGAGGTTGAGATATAGGGATTCGCACATTCCGGATGATGTGATGGAGGTGTTGCTTTCGGCTAGGCGGCCGGCAACAAAGTCCCTGTACCGTTGCCCTTGGCGTACATTTTGCGACTGGTCCAGAGGAAAGAATGTGGATCCTTTTCAGTGTTCGATTCCAGAGTTTCTTTCTTTCTTGCTTTCCTTGGGCCACAGGGGTCTTCAGGTGGGCACTATTAAAGGTTATTTGGCAGCGCTGTCTATCTTTAAGCGCTATTCTGAGGAATGCTCATATTTAAAAATTCCACTGATCACTCAGTTTTTGAAAGGGCTCACAAATGTGTTCCTGCCGTCGAAGTTTCAGTTGCTGGTCTGGGACCTTAATTTGGATTTGAAATTTCTGATGGGTGCTCGGTTTGAACCTTTGCACTCTTGCCCATTAAGGTTGTTGACATTTAAAATAGTTTTCTTAGTTGCAGTTACATCTGCTCGAAGAGTGAGCGAGTTGCAGGCACTTTCTTCTAAGCCACCCTTTATTTTGTTCCACAAGGACAGGGTTGTATTGAGAGTACGCCCGTCCTTTTTGCCTACGGTTGTGTCTGAATTTCATTTGAGTCAGAAGGTGGTGCTCGCCGCCTTCTATCCTCCTCCTCATCCTAATAAGGAAGAAGAACGGCTCCATAGATTGGATCCTAGGAGAGCCTTGAGCTTTTATCGCTCCAGAATGGCCAAGCTCCTAGTCGACAACCAGCTCTTTGTGGGGTATACTGAACACCGTTTAGGACCGGCTGTTTCTAAGCAGACCTTGTCTAGGTCGATTATCCTCACTATTTCGGAATGCTACCGGTTGGCTGGTAAGGACCCTCCTGTGGGTCTACGGGCTCATTCCACCAGGGACATTATTTCGACAGCACTCCAGAGGGGTGTGCCGGTCTGTGACACTGCAACATGGTCTTCTATACACACGTTTGTTAAGCATTACTCCCTGGATACTTCCCATGCTCAAGATGTTGCCTTCGGTCAGGCAGTGCTGTACTCTGCCATTTAAATTGGGTATGTCTAAATTCTTTTCCCTCCTCCAATCATGGTTACTGCTTTGGGAGTCTGTCATAGATGAGTAATACGTTGGAGGACACAAGCCATTCGAAGAACAAGTTACTTACCAAACTGGTAACGTTCTTTCGACTGGATGTTCGTCCAACATATTCGTAATTTCTCTCCCTGTGTACCCCTCTCAAGAATTTCGCATGCCATTACAGCTTACGTCAAGCAAGGCTAAGTGCACTCGCTGTTGTGTTCTGGACATGTGTCCCACACGTTGTGAGGGGGAAAAACATGAACTGAGGCTACAGGTGCCGTGCGTACTACTTATAACATCCGATGGTGTCATTCTCGACGAAGGCCTTCGAGGGACATTGATCCGACGCCATCGAAGCAAGGACGCCTTCTACAGAAACAAATTCTGAAGCAGCACAGCTGTGGACATTACATGTCATAGATGAGGAATATGTTGGAGGAACATCCAGTCGAAAGAACATTACCAATTTGGTAAGTAACTTGCTCTTGAAAGGGGTAGAGTCCTAAACTCCCAAGAATGGAGCCCAGTAACTGAAAGGGACTAATCGGAGAAAAGGGGGAGGCAATAGATGTCCAATCCAGATCAAGAGGCAAAAGGTTGGCACCTTTGGGGAGTGGTGAAAGATTTATAAGGAGACACACAATGGGGAAAAAAGGAGAGCTGTCTGAAATAGGAATTGCTGGAGAACAAAGATTGCTTGGGAGGTGGATTAGACCAGTAGGAAGACTAGAATCTGGAGGGATCCTGGTCAGGCAAATAAAGGGATGGGTTCTGGATTTCCCCATGAATGAACGGTACGACATTCTTTCATCGTCGGGCATTTCAAAGCCTGCATTTTGGGGGCTGGGGGGTGGGAAAGGGCAGATAAGTGGTTGGGGGGGTTGGGTATATGTAAAAATAGGTGCAGGAGGGGTAGTTGGAGGGTGGAAAAATTGATGAACTGTCAAACACGTTTAAATTGCAGGCTTTGAAATGCTTGACGATGAAATGACATAGAACTGAATGAACCTGGAGAGGCCATCTAACCAGATCCCTGTTCTGTCCCAATGAGATGATGCAGGAGGTGGTTGTCTTTTCCTGAGCACAAAACCCAGAGACAGTCTATGTACGTAACCTGTCCAACCAAACCACGTGTTTTGAAGATCTGTTTAATTTAATATCTTTGCTTATTGATTATGCTTATTGATTATGCTTATTGATTATGCTTATTGATTATGCTTACTGATTATGCTTATTGATTATGTGGGCAGACCAAGTAGATCCTAATGTAACCCTGCATTTAATGCTGGGGTTAATACATTGCAGTTTAATTGTGTCAGTGAAGAAAATATATATATATATTAAATACGATTTTATTTCCTAATTTATGCTATAGCATTTGAAAAAGAAAAAACAATCCAGACATGCCTAGATGGTAATGTGTAAGTTGGGTTGTGTGCTGTGTGTTTTATTCTTGGGTCCCTGTATGGTTTTTTATGTTCTTTGTTAGTCTGCCAGGGAATTAAATCCCATTTTTATTTACTTTACACACTATGCGTTATCCATTTTGTGTTACTTTGGGATCCGGAATATTCGTGACAACATGGAAGGTGTTCTTGTCCCCACCTGCAGGGGAGCATGTGTTTCTGTGAGGTGATTTCATCTCGCAGGCTGGGATGACTCCCCTGCCGGAGTTCAGGAGTTGGAGAGTCTGGGGGACAGAAAGAGCACGTTTAGGAGAAGGAGAAAAAAGACCCGAGGAGGGATTCCAAGATGGCCACCAACACTAGGTAGATGTGTGTCGGTGGCGCTCCGAAGTCTCTTAAGCTTGGAACGCAGTTGCACCAGCCCTGCCAGGCCGTAGAGATGCAAAAAAGAAGAGGAGCGGATGCCAAACGGTGAGAATGAACCAGAAGGCAAATCCCGAAGCAGTGTGTAAGGACCAGGGAGCCAGTAAGCGGATGACGGGAGAGGCGCAGGCTCGGGCCGGAAGAGAGGGTAGCGCACAAGTAGCAGACAGCGCTTCGGGAAGAAGTCTCCGGCGGGCGCGGATCGGAGGGCTGATCGGCCCGAGGGCTCCCAAGAAGTCAACAAGAAGAGGGGCAGAGCCCAGGAGTCGAGCCGTGACGCGGCCCACCCCACCCCGACCCGAGGCACACTCCATCAGGGGCTGGAACGCCTGGATCCTGAGGGACGCGTGCCACCTGGGACAGAGAAGGGTGCTCGCCGCGGTCTCGACCTCCTGCCGGGCCCGGAGTGACATTGGCTGATGCGTTGGTGGTGAAGAAGGATCCCGCCTTCAGAGGCGGGAAAGCACGGAGGACCGGCCGGCGGCAAAGGGATTAGAGGTGAGACTGGGGAGCCGCGGGGAGAGAGGGACACCCGGGGATAGCGCCCTGAAGATTATCCGACTGCAGGGCTACCCCGCCACACCTCAAGACCCGGACAAGCGTGGGCCCCCAAAGGAGGTAGACTGGGCGCGGGGGGAATATGGGCCCCCCAATGTTGGCCGCAAAATAAAGACGGGCATTCCTCTTCCGAATTAGAAAGGCTATCATACGGGAGAAGCCCCCTCCTCTGCCGCACAGGGAAGGACACGCCAGGGCAGGGAAGACTAGGTGAAGCCAAGTACAAGCCGCAGCATGCGAAGCGGGCCACCCAACCAAGAGCAGGTCTCCAACTCCACTCCTGAACCCACGAAAAGCAATTGGGGCAGAGGACCGGACGGCTTAAAAGGGGCCTTGGTAAAAAATGATTGGAAGAAACAGACATTTACTGCCAATAAAAGAATCATTTAACGAGCATAGGCTACTTACAGAACAGAGCCGACATGTCGGGAGGGATCAAGGACTCCGGATTAACAGTCAGGACCGGGGGAGCCACCCAGAAGGGAGTGTAGAAAGGGCCAAGGAGGCACACAGACCGATACCCCGTCACAGAAGCAAAGACAAATGACCAACACTTCACTAGCAGGGTCTTCTAACCATGGCCGCCAAAAACAATAATAGATCGAACAAAAGTGGGCTGTCGCAGGCTGATACCTCAGGCCCGCTCATAACGATGTGGGCAAATAAAGAAACCACTAAAGAGTGAAGGGGACAGCAAGAAGAAGCCACAGGACAGGGAAGCGAACTCAAAGAACCGGAACGGGCAACCCGCCAAGACCTACATGGCAGATGCTCTCCCTTCAAACCACACTGGCAAGGACATTCCAAGATCAATTTCAATTGATGAGAACGGATATAAACCAGGCGATGGCCGAAATGAAGCAGGAGGTAGGTCAGCTTGGAGAGAGAACTGATCTTGTTGAAAAGGACCTACAGGAGGTAAGCAGAGAAACAATGGAGAACAGCAAAGCAATTGATAGATTGGACATGGCAACACGGAATTCAGAAATCAGAATGGAAGATTTTTAAAACAGGTCTCGAAGAATCAACATTAGGCTGAAGTTTCTGCCGGAGTCGGTGCAGGATAGAGACCTGAAGGAGACTATCCATGAGATGTACGCAGATCTACTGGGGGAGGCCACTCCAGACATGATTGAGCTGGACAGAGTTCCCAGGGTCGGCCGCCTCAACAAGAACCAGAACGCTAGACAGAGAGACGTGCTGGCGGCATTTACGAGGTATGCACAAAAAGAGGCTGTCCTCAGAGTGGCTAGACAGAGAGAGCCAATAACATGCAAGTGTCAATGAATTGAGCTATACCAAGACCTTGCTAGCGGCACCCTACTCAAACGGCGACAGATGGGCCCAGTACTGGTGCAAGGGATCAAGTACAAATGGACATTTCCTTTCGGGCTACTATTCGGGTGGGCAGGTTCACAGAAGCGGATTACCACACTGCAACAAGGGGAAGACATCCTACACATCGAGCTGGACCGGGACCAAGAGACGGCCAGTCCAGGAAAATCACAGGAAGCAGGGAACGGATCGAGACCCAGGCCGTGGGAATGGATAGTTGTGGGAGGGGGAGAAGGAGAAGACCAGCCCCACAGGGCCCCAACTGGAAGGGAAGGGGGAAGGAGCGAGCTGCTGAAGAAAGGGCTGGGACGGACGGGGATTAACACGGAGTGAGTATATAACATAAGGGGTGGTGGACAGAAAGGTTTACAAAGAGGGGAGGAGGAATGAGGAGCAAACATCATGTATCTGAAAGGGCGAGGAAGCCTGAGGAGGGGGGAAGGCGGGAAGACTTGGGGACGAGGACTTCAAGGGAAGGGAGAGAGGGCAAGGGGGTAAGGTATGGGAAGGGAGGGGTTGTCGGGAAGGTGCCACTCAGCGAATGATTCGGGCAAGGAAAGGGAGAACCAGGGCGTGAAACCGAGAGAACGGAGGAAGGGAAGGAGTCGGGGGGACACACAGAGCGAGAGAACATGAGTACTCGCCATTCAAATGGGTTACTCATAATGTTAGGGGTCTCAATTCCCCATTAAAGAGGAAGAAGCTTGAGCTCTTCACGAAAAGAAATAGACCAGACTTACTGGGACTACAAGAGATGCACTTACTCACAAGGACCTGTACTGACTCAAGCTAAGGGGATTCGACCAAATACTCCAGGCATCAAGGGCAACGAAATCGGGAGTGGTGGCTTTGGCTCTCAGAAATATGGCCAACTTCAGGGTTGAAGAGACAATAAGGGACAAAGGAGGCAGATATTTCATAGTGAGAGGCAAAATATGGGACGAGACATATACGATAGTAATCTATGCACCCAAGTCGGGGCAGGAAGATTTCCTACGGGACATCCTGGGGAAAATAGAGAAGCACTCAAAAGGCCAAATAATCTTAATGGGCGACCTGAAAATTGCCTGGGATAGGGCCGGAGACAGATCAGGAAACAAAAACACGGGTGGGGCAGTGACCTCAACAGAACTGAGGGAAAGAATGTCTGGTATTGGTCTAAGGGACGTTTGGAGGGAAATACAAGGGAGTGAGGAGGGATATACCTTCCTCTCGGAAGTTCATGGGAGGCAGTCAAGAATAGATTACGTATGGGTCTCGGCGAACCTGGTGGGTAGGGTAAAGAATATAGAGGTAGACCCTATGGGAATAGTAGACCACAAGATAATATCAATGCAACTAGAACTGGGTAACAAGAGGAAGGGATTTTGGGGTTGGAAATACCCGGATTACTTGATGGCGGACCCCATAATTAGGGAAGAGATGGAGGGAACGATGAAAGAATTCTTTGAGAATAATAAAAGGGGGGAAGCGGAGGAAGACACAAGATGGGACGCATTCAAAGCCACAATGAGGGGGGAAATCATGGCAGCCAAAGCACAAAGACACAAACAGCTGCTGGCCCTGGAGACCCAGCTGGAGGCAGAGGAAGAGGGGGCAAGGAAAAAAGTAACAAAAACACCAACGAACAATCAAAGGGAATATTGAAGGGCAGTAGGCCAATTGGGGTTACTACAGACCAAAAAAGCAGAGGGGGCCCTACTATTTGTAAGGCAAAAATATTACGCTAAAGCAAACAAGGCTGATGCCCTACTGGCGCGTCTCCTTCGGGGGGGCGGCGTTGAGGAACACAATCACGGCCCTGAAAACAGAGGCAGGCGAAAGGGTCACCCGAATAGAGGATATTCAAGAAACCATGACCACATTTTATGAATCATTATATACGTCACAGAATCCCCAAGCCTGAGTCCAGGAGAAGTTTCAGGAAAAAATAAGGCTATCCGAAATAAGTAGGGAAGCTCAGAATAACCTAAACCAAGAGATCACGGAGGATGAGGTAAGGGGGGGGGATCATCGGAAAACTGCCCTCGGCAAGGCCGCAGGCCCCGACGGATACTCGGCAGCATTTTACAAAACCTTTGCCGGGCAATTGGTACCACATTTAACCCTCCTCTTTAACACCTTCAAAGATAGAGGTCAAATAGCCCCATCCATGAAAGAAACCAAAATATACCTGATTCTGAAACCAGGTAAGGACCCACTGGAAAGATCGTCCAATAGCGCTCATTAATGTGGGCGCTAAAATCTATACAAACATTTTAGCTAATAGATTAGAGGGGCTCCTCCTGGATCTGATACATCAGGACCTTGCGGGATTCATCAAAGGCAGATAAACGACAGATAACATAAGGAGGGTAGCGCACCTGCTGGAAAAAGTGAAGAAAACGGCAACTCCCGCGGCTTTACTATCATTAGATGCCGAAAAAGTGTTCGACCGGGTGGAGTGATCGTTTCTCTTTAGGGTCATGGAAAGGATGGGGCTCAGAGGCACCTGTCTGCAAATAGTTAAGGCTAACTATGAGGGCCCCCAAGCAAGGGTGTTGGTGAGCGGAATGGCATCTCGACTGTTCTAATTACGAAGGGGTACAAAACAGGGATGCCCCCTGTCGCCATTACTATACGCAATTTACTTAGAACTGCTACTTCAAGCTATCCGAAAGACATATGGAATCCAGGGAATCCCATTTGGGGGGAAACAGCACAAGGCGACGACTTTCGCTGATGACATGCTGCTCACCCTTACCAACTCCTCCGAATCGAGCAGAGCTAGTAGAATATTACTTGAGGAATTTGGGGAGGCATCAGGGTTATGCATTAACATGGGCAAATCGGAGCTAATGGACCCTAACGCTGGGGAAAGAGGAGAGGGAAGAGCTAAAAAGGACGCCATTCGCCTGGAACCGGGGGGGGGGGGGGTCGTCACATACTTGGGAGTGGAGGTAACACCAGCGCTCACAGGGTGGTACGTGGCAAACTACCCTTCTCTTGTGAGGGATAGAAAGGACCTCCATAGATGGCGGAATCTCCGTATCTCCTGGTTCAGGAGACTGGCGGCTATAAAAATTGTTACACTGCCACCGCTGCTTTACCTGTTCCAAGCTATTCTCCAGGCAGCCCTGGAGAGCTTCTTTAGGGAACTTCGAGCCATAACAAATGAATTCATATGGGAGGGAAAAAGAGCAAGGGTGAGTAGGCAACAACTTACAGCCCCGAAAAAAGAAGGGGGACTAGCCCTCCCCAACTTCCAACAATACTATGAGACAACCCCAACGGTCAGTAATTATAGAGTGGCTCCACGAGGGGGGAAGAGAAACACTGGGTCAAAATGGACAGGGTAGTAACAAAGCACAACTTAGAGGTCCTATGGCTCCCAAAACAACACCAACCGAAACACATGTACGAGAGCTCCATTGCCAAGCTGGTTGCAGATAATTGGGACAGGTTGGTAAAACTAAGAGAAATCACCACGTTCCCATCCCCCTTCACACCGATATTCAACAACGGGGACTTTACGCCAGGACTGGAGAGGGGAGCTTTCAAGAAATGGCAGGATGGGGGCTGCAGGAGGATGCGAGACATGTTTATCAGGAAAGATTAGCGCCTTCACAGACTGCAAAAGAGACTTCCCACTCAGGGAGGGGGGAGAGATTGAAGTATTCCCAACTGCGCCACTGGCTCTTACATCCAGTGAACAAAGAGGAGGCCACCAGAGGGCCAACCACATTAAAAAAATTACTAATGTCCAATGATGGCTCCAGAGAATTGATTTCACAGTTATACAAATTATTAGAGGAGGCCACCCCTAGGCAAAGTTGGGCCTACGTGGAAAGATGGGAACGAATTCTGGGAAGGGACATAGAGAAGAGGGAATGGGAGAAATTATGGAGGAAAATCCCATAACTAGAGAGAGCCTCTCAAACGCAAGAAGCATGGTATAAAATACTCTACTGGTGGCACTACACCCCAGCCCGCCTACATAAAATATACCCAGGGACCCCGGGGACTGCTGGAGAGGGTGCGGGACGGAGGGCACTGCAGAACATATGTGGTGGAGATGCCCAAAAATAGAGCCGTTTTGGGGGGAAATTCGACAAGCACAGGAGCAGGCATTTGTAACGGGGGAAAGTAGACCCCTGGAATGGATTCTACTGGACCTTAGAAGCGACGAAGCGGCAAGGGAACCAAGGGCTAGAAAAAGAGCACAGGTGATGCTCACAATAGCAGGAATGATAATGATCGCGCAGAAGTGGAAAAGCTCGACTATTCCGACGTTCCAGGAGTGGTTGCGCAAAGTATGGGAAATATTTGCAATGGAATGGGCTACATATGCCATGACCAATGCACTACAGACCTTTGCAAGTGAGTGGGGAGAAATCTTGACCTTTCTTAGGGACGTTTACAGGATCGGGTGGCGCCCGCAACGCCTCAGACTATTGGACCTACAATGAACTCTTGGGGACAGAATGAACCAATACGGAAAGAGAAATATCGGGGAGTGGCACCAAGGTGGTAAGGGGAGGGAATGGGGGGGGGGAGACAATGTTGGAGTTGTTTGTTTGTTAAAAATCTAATAAAAAGAATTTTTAAAAAAAGAGCTGAGGAGGAGATTAGAGGAAAGCCCATATGAGCTGCTGCCCTGTGGCAGAACCCCACAGGGGCTGCAGAGGTCTGTCCAAGACTTCGTTTGTTGCCAAGTTCGTTTTTCCACCCCCTCCCCTGGTAGCCTGAGGGAAGCTGGAGGGTTTCTCGAACCCTAGGAGTGTTACTGACAGGCCAGTCCAGCCTGTGATATTTCATTTTCCTTCACGAGGAGCGAATAAAAGGAGGATGCCGGCCCAGTGTTTTTTATATATATATATATATATATATATATATATATATGAGAGAGAGAGAGGGAAAAAAAAACGCCTGGGTGAAGGGAGGATGCCCATCCAGTGTATGTCACATTCTCAGTCTGATAGGCCTAATCATTGCCATCAGCCTTTCGGGGTCATCCCCCACTGCCAGGGTTTGTGATCTGAGAGGGGTGCGGGAAAGCGATGGGGGTTAAGGATAATTGCAGCACGGAGGAGGGAATGGGAGACCAGAGGCCCTGCATTGCGTCATTGCCCAGTGTGCCACTGTGCTAGTTGGAGTTGTTCTCGAACAAATATAAAAGAACAAGCAAGGTGAGAAATGTAGTGTTCAGTGTCGTTTTGGAGAGTTTTTACCTGTGCGCTATAATTGAGGTTTCAGCCTTCTACTCTGTCCGAACTGTACAGGTTGTTTATTTTTATTTTATTCGCATTTCTAAAGCACGCAACAGCCCTTAGGCATCGTGGCGCTGTTACATAAAGTCTTACTGGTTACATAGGATAAGAATTTTCATTGCTACATAGCAGGCATAAGATACATTGCATAGTATCGCTACATGGTTAAATGGCGATTAGAATTCCGTAACTTAATTTCCTCCAGGTGGTTACACCTTTAGGATGACATGGTAAGGTGGTTACAAGAGGAACCTATTCAGCATTACCGGTAGGCGGGTGAGGGTAGACTACAAGAGGTTTCAGAGGGCCAGTAGTGGCTGATTAAAAAATAGAGTGGTCTTGAGGGATTTGTGAAAGATGGATAATGATGGTTCAGCTCTGAGAGAATTGGGAAGGGCGTTCCAAAGTTTGGGTGCAATGTACAGGAATCCAATGCCGCCGGCATTTGCTCTTTTGACAGATGGGACTAGAAGTTAGTTGGCGTGGTGGCTTCTTTTTGGGCATGTCGAGATTTTCTTGTGTATGGTTTCCGATAGGTATGAAGGGGCAGAGTGATTGATGCATTTGTGTGTAAGGGTGAGGATCTTGAAGTTGATCCTCTCCTTTACTAGGACTCAATGATCGTCTCATCTGATCTGGGAGATGTGGTCTCTTTTGGGTATGGAGAGGGCTGCGCGGAGAGCGTTGTTTTGGACTGTTTGAAGTTATTTATTATTATTTATTTTTTTCGGAAGTGCCGGCCAAAAGGGCATTACAATAGTCAAGTTTGGCTCCTATTGTTGCTCGGGAAATGGAAAGTCTGTTTTGGGTAGTGAGAAAGGGTTTCATGACATTTATTAGTTTGGTGGTGTGAACCAAGGCCGAGGCAATGGCATTGACCTGGCGTGTCACTGAGAGGGTGGAGTCGATGTGGACTCCAAGGGTCTTGACTGAAGTGGAGACCGGTATGGTGGTGTTGTCAATGGTGAAGTGGTTGTAATTCAAATTGAGTTTGGGCAGTATTTCTCTGGGGCCTAGGAGGATGATCTCCGTTTTGTCGCCGTTTAGGCATAGGCCATTTGCAGCCATCCAAGTTTGGATGGTGGTGTAGATTTGAAGGAGTTTGGTTAAAGAGTCTGTGATCTGTGTTATCCCAAACCAACTGGTGCTTCCAATTTGTGTAAAAAGTGAATCATTAGGAAAGAAAAGCATATGGGCCATGGAGTTAGGTGGCGTGACTTGTGATTTTGTAAAAATAATAATTTTCCTATTCATTATTGACTATATATTCTTTCTACACACCGTCCTGATTCTTGTCTCATCTATGGCACAGAGGGGAGGGATCTACGTGGTATGATATAGTACATAGACAGGGTTGTGTTGAATAATATAAATAGGTATATTGGTGCGGTGCTTTTGATTGGGGGGGACAACTCCCTGAATTAATGGTAGCCCCATAAATATCTCCTATATAAAGAATGAGGAAAGACACTAATGGCAAACTCTTTCAAGGTAGTGTGATTGATCAGTAAGACTTAGATTAGGGGGGGCGTGCAGGAGTGGTGAAGGGTTCAGTTAAGTACACACAGACCACTCTTACTAGCACAAGTTAGGCAGAATGTAGAAAAATACAATTATTAATTTAGGCCTCAGACAAATCTCATCAATTAAAAACCATACGTAAGTAACTCACTCAAGGTATGCAATTATTATATACACATTCACTTTTGGGGTGCTATTGCTGCAGCACACCAACACTTTACATTTAAACACACTTAGATCAACATTGGAGCATGTTAGCAAATATTTTTCTTTTGCTGCTTTCCTCCCATAGACTTCTATGGGACACTCTCTCTTTTTGGTTTTTCAATCCTGGCCTGACTTTTGGAGGCAAGTAAAGTCTTCTGCTTTACTTGCCTTGTGTTGTGCTTATTTCTATGGGGAGATTGATCAGTCCATAAGACTATCAGTGCCGAGAGACTGTTTCCCTTTGTAGATTTCTTGTATTTCTACTGTTAGGATACTTTCTATCCTTATATCTTTCTCTTTTTTTGTAACTTTTGGGTTACAAATGCAGTTTGACAGATGGGCTGGTACAAGTGAATGTTTTCCTACCATGTCTTAAACGTTTTGCTTATGTATTTTTGTTTTTACTGTAAATGGATACCAAGAATGGATAGCACACTAAGATGGCCGTGCCATGAGATTTGTGCCTGTCCTTTGGCCATATTGTTCTTTGGCCTTCTGTTAGGGAGATGTATCATTTTTATGCTTCATCACTCTCCTAGTGAGACCCCCAGCACTTGTTGCTGGCTTCTGTACCTTTTACTTTATTCCTGAATGACTGGGGTTTTTTTCCACTCCATTCTTGAGTTGTCTTTTGGAACTCTGTTTTTTGTGTTCTTCTGTCCTATAGAGTCTACTTTCCTCCATATCTCTTTCAAGGCATATGTATTTCACTATTGCAGCACACAGCTCCTTATGGGCAGTGTTGCTGGGGACCGTTTGGGTCCACCTTTGAGATTCTTTTTCATATCCTAGAGAAACTGCCATTTGTAAGGATATGGAGATACTTAGTATCTCTCGTAAAACTTTATAGTCTGAGAGATTGGCAGACATCACCTTATGTGGAGTGCCAAGGGGATACTTAATATCACCCTTCTCTCTGCTCCTGTGAATTTTATGTCACTTAGACAAACTCCTAGTTATGGCTAGTGGCAGTGGATGTGTTCTAACAACTTTTATGTGAATTTTGTACCGGAGGCTATGTCCGTAGCCCTGGTAGTGCACAATAGGTTCACCCAAGTACTAACTTGGTGGCTCCTTTCTTTTTTCGCCATTACTAGCGTGGTTGTTCTTTGGCAGCCCTTCTTCTACCGTCCAGAGTGAGGGAGGCCTGTGTGATTGTTTTGCCTTTGGTAGGCACCATTGGGTGTCCCCTCCTAGGATCCCAGTGTGTCTGGGCAGGCAGGAAGTGGGGGAGGAGTTTTTCACTCCCATGCCATTTGTCTGCCTGAGTGCCTGAATAGAAACAGCATCCACTGGAGGTCTGGCTGTCCTGGTTGGACAGCCACCTGCCCCTTTCTGTAAATTGCTGAGCGAGATTGCAGAGACGTTTGTGCTGAAACTGTATAAAAAGTGAGGTTCCTGAGGTGAAAGGCAAGTCGACCACTGGGAACTGAAGTAACCGAAGAAGGAGATGACCAGAGACACCTGCAGACCCATTGCAACACTGTGAAGTGACACCTGCTGTCTTGACCCTGTTTACTGTGCGACTGAGGAACTCCAAAGAGGACTCCTCCTTCCCTTTGATTTGTGGGAACAACCAGACAAACTTTAATCAGAGCCATCTCCTGAGGTACTATGCCGGGAAAGGGAGCCTGAGGGCAAGTGCTGGCAAAGGATGCAGGGGGAGACCGGTCTCCAGTCGTAGCGGCAGACGGAGAGTTAGCATGACAGGGGGAGAGGGAAGGAAGAGGAGAAAAGTAAAGTCTTGATAAGTTTCCAGAACTTTAGACGATCTGGCTAAAGTCGCAGGCGGAAGGAAGGCCATTCCAGAGGGAGGAGCCAGCCACAGAAAGGGATCTACATCCCACTCTCTGCTTCGAGATCGGCAGAGAGTTGGAGCCAGAGGACCGAAGGACTCTTGCCGGAAGGTATTTAGGGAGGGAAAGCTGGATGTGAAGAGGTCCCAGGCCCCAGACAGCTTTGTGGATGATGCAGAGGGTCTTGAATTTGATCCTTGCTGTTACTGGTAGCCAGTGGAGAGACTTTACGGCAGGGGAGATACTGTCCCTGGTCGTGAGGCCAAGGAAAAGTCTTGCTGTCCTATTCTGGATTAGTTGGAGGGGGCAAAGGGAGGAAAGAGGCAGATTGAGGTAGAGGCTGTTACAGTAGTCAAGCCTAGAGAGAATCAGGGCTATGGAGACATTGTGCTTCTGTGGGAAGGTGAGGAAAGGTAGAATGCCCCTGAGAAGGTGGAGCTAAAAGTTGGACTTCTTGGCATGGTCCGTCAGTGTGGAGAGAAAGAGAGGGAGGAGTCAGAGATGATCCCAAGGTTTTTTTGCATCACAGGTGGGTAAGGGGATGGGACCAGAGGAGTCCGGACAGAGAGAGATTGGGGAAACAAGGAGCAGGCGTCCCGATGAGTAGGATCTGTCATACTGGCATTAAGACAGAGATCATTGGCAGAGCACCATGCCTGAATAGTAGTTAGGCTGTCGGGGGTGGAGGAGGAGGAGGAGGAGGAGGAGGAGGAGGAGGAGGAGGAGGAGGAGGAGGAGGAGGAAGGAGAAGATTGCAGCTTGAAGGAGAGCTGTCTGTTGTCTGCATAACACTGGAAATTAGGTGAGAAAGTGGAGATCCGGTAGGCCAGAGGGGCCAGGTAGATGTGGAAGAGCCATGGCGATAGGATAGAGCCCTGAGGGATGCTACAGGTAGAGAGGGTCACGAGTGATGTGGAGGAGAGAAAAGAACTCATTTGCATTTGGGAGGGTCTGTTTGAAAGGAAGGTCAGCCACGCCTGTGCCCTGTCCATGATGCCTAGGGTATCATGGAGACGGTTTATGAGGGTGGAGTGGTTGACAGTGTGAAAGGCAGAAGAGAGATCGAGGAGGATCAGAACAGAGGAGGAGATGTAATCCAGGCTGGAGAGTTCTGCTACGATCCGTGAGTGCATGTTATTACCGATAATACGATAGTACTGTCATTACTGTCCAAAGCTGTAACAAAAGTAACCGCGAGTAACTACAAACTAAGCAGGGGCCTCTGTAAAGTATTCTAAAGTATTCGTAAGTGTTTTGGTTTACTGTGCTAATTATTTAAGTGATTCCTGTGTAAATATTATAAATCTATAATTTAATATAAATGTATGTGTACGTGTTTCTTTGATGTGCATTACTAACTAGGTTCAGTGTACTTAACTACAGCTCACATCTTCCTCTTATAACGAGCCTGACTTCTCTGCCACTCTGCCAAGTTTCCATGAGTAGTACAGACTGATACTAAGAGTTGGGGATGTACAAAACATTGGGATAGTTTTGTGAAGTCCTACCTTCCAGAGGACTTTGGGAAAACTCCCTTAACACCTTCTTCCTGCTCGCTCAGGAATGGAGCTGGAATTGCCTTGTATGGAATGCCGTTCCTGGGGGAAGCTGCAGTCTGTGTTTTGCCAGAGTTGGGGCTGGGACTGGCTGATCTCAGTCCAAATCCTGGTGCTTTAATGCCTATTGCTGGGCACAATGTATGGCCAGTGACTATCCATGATTGGATAGCCACCTCCAGTTTAAATGCTGCAGATCCTTACCATTGGTGGATGTGGGTGTGCTTCCAGTCCAAATCCTGGAATAAAGGAGGACTCCTGTAGCCATTCCACAGATCATCGTTTAAGCCAAGACCCCTACAAAGAAGAGCAGCCTGTTGACGGCTGAGGATGACTCCTTCACCTGACCGGCACCAACTCCAGTGAAGTCCCTGTGGAGCCCAGCTCCTCTGCCTGATCTCAAGAAGGGCCTCTTTGGTTCTTTGAGGCATGGACCAGTGGACCGACCAGCTCTATCCTGGCCTATCTCGCTGCAGCCGTCGCCATTATGTGTTGGAACTTGGAGGATCTTCAGCTTGTTCTACGAGATGCCTGCTCCTGCCTTTTCAGTCTTCTAGCATCAATGAAAGCTGTGCAGGGCCTGCTCCTTTGTTCATTCCTTGAAGATCGCCTTTCGCCGCCTGACTGTGGTGACTTCAATTGCAATCCGTCTTCTTCACTTCCTGGAGGTGTCTTAAGGTCGCCTGTGTTGGGTAAGATTTTCATATTAATGATAAACCTTCCTGACCTTTGTCAACCTCAGTTTTGCTGGACTGGTAGATTATTTTTCCCTATACCTCAGTGAGTGGGAATCTTTTTCCACATTCGCAGAGTCTTTTACTCTTTTTATGGGTGTCATTTTTCTCCATAGTGTCTGTTAAAAGTTATCCTCTATGACAATTTGGCAACAAGTGCCTATTGTTGCTGGGTTGCCCTACGGGCTTCCTTTTTAACTTTCTCTGGCTAACCTTGAGAAGAACTACAGTTCCCAAGGGTAGGAAGGATCTTTGGATCCCTTTTACATTTTGTTAAGTGAGACCTTATGTTGAGTGTTGGGGAGGTACTGAGTATGCACTTTCTCAGTTTAAATGTAACAATTATGTTACAAGGACAAACTTGCCTTTAATGGCTGGTGGCAGTGACTTTTTATTAATTTGGTGCACCTTTACCGCCGAGTGTTGGCTCTGTCTTTTTTTGCCATTTTAGCATTTCTTCTCCTTTCTTGTTCCTTCTCCTGACTTCCAGGTTGGGATATTCCTTTGTCTTAACTTTACCTTCGGCGGGAGTCCTGTGGACTCCCCGCCTAGGCTCCGGAGTGTCTGTGAAGGCAGATAGTGAGGGAGGAGTCCAAAACTTTGCAGCCCTTTGTCTTCCAGCCTGACTGTGAGAATCCAGTTCAAACTGGAAGGCTGGCTGTCCTGGAAGGCTGCCAACCCCCTACGTTTGAATGTTGCAAGGCAGTTTGATTGGCTGGGTTCCTGCATAAAAGTCAGATCCTGGATTCTGAAGCGTTAGTCGACCACTGGAACCAAAACCGAAGAGGAAGATGAAGAAACCACAGATGAGACGACTTCCAGCGACCGGAGAGCCAGCTGTGTGACGGGATCCTGCTTTAATCCTTCCTTCCAATCCACCTGGGGACTCCAAAAAGGACAACCCTGGCCCAGAGCCTGGTGAGACCCACTAGATTCAAGAAGACCTGCATTTTGAACCATCCCACGCTATGCTGCGACCTTGCGGGCTGCAATACCCTGGGACCTCGAGCCGGTGTGCAGTGCACATTCTTCCGAATCTCACTGAAACTTCGTGGGCATCCTGTTGGATCTCCAGAGGCACGTTTCAGGTCTGAAAAAAGTCCCCTCAACAGAGCGCTGGACCTTGCAAATGACGAGAATCCGACCAGCGATATTCTGTCTACTTCTGTGCTCCTGGAAAGGTGCCAAATCCCTACAGCCTCATCCAGCCACGGGGAAACTCTTGCCTGGAGCTTTCTCCTGTGATCCCTGCTGCAAAAGTCCTTCCAAAGTCCTGTCTTCCGTCTATATGACAAAGGAATCCATCGACCAGGTTTTTGGCAGATCCTGAAGTGTTCCTGCTGCAACTCCTCTTCTGTGCTGAGGTACTGTGTTGGCTAGGGTGTTTTACCTACCTTAAGCTTTTGTGATTTTGGTCTATCTTTGGGGTGTTCTCTGTGATTCGGAGGCCACTCATCCAGTTCACCCAGGCCCACTGCAGAATCCTCCAAGGGTGTATTATCTGAAGTCCCTGGATCCTCAACTAACTTTAAAGTGAAATACTTACTTGTTTGAACAGTCTTCCTCTGGAACTCTGACTTTGCCTGCAACTGAACCCTATCTCAACCTGCTTACAACTGGCTCCTTGACCACCAAGGATCCCTTTACTTCCTCTGCGTGAACTCATGCTATAGAATAAGGGAAGGACTGGATAAGAAAAGGTTTCTACCTTGAAAATAAAACCAAGTGTTTAAAAGTTACTTACTTGCAAAAGAAGTTGGTTGGTAACTGTAACTGTGAGAGTGAACAGTCACAAAAGTTATTACTTACCTTAGAAATGTTCAGCCATTCTGAAAAGTATATGTAAGGTTATTTTACTTAACCTAGTAATGGCCTGCTATTCTGAAAAGTATATGTTACATCTTTCTTTCCTTAGAAACTGTTTTGCCATTCTAATAGAAAGTAAATGTAAGGTTATTTTACTCACCTGTAAATTGACGGTGCTTCTTTCCCAAAGGTAATGCTGTTGGCTCACTTCACCTGTTAGGATAAATGTATGAGTGTCCCCAACTGGGCCTTGCTTCCCCTTACTTGCTGTTAGCCTGTCCAGAATAAGTCTTCCTTAGGTTTTACCTACCTAGAATAGCTGAGTCATTCATAAAGAGTAACATTGGGTTGTGCTTTCCCTGGTCTGTTTTAGACAGACACAAAAAGAATCTCAGGTTTACACCTGCTTTTAAATTGCTGATAGCTCCTTTAAAAAGTGTATATGTTTTACTTACCTTGAGTTGGCTGTGTGCCATCCTAAAATAAGTACAAGAGTTATTGCTCATCTCAATCTGTGTTTCACTGATCTCAAAAAGCACCTGTAATAGTATATTACACCCTTTGGTTTTACTCACCTTGTATAACTGTGTTTTATCACAAATGTAGTTATAGGTTTTTACTGTTCCTGGAATAGGTGTCCCACTATTCTGAAAAGTATATTGTCCAGTTGATTCATTATGTGATCTCCTTGCTGATGGTCACAGTACAACTGCTAGTGTCTACTACCCTTGTATTAATGTAAAGTAATCTGAAAGTAACGTAACTTATGGTTTTACTCCCCAAGAAAAGGTGTGCCCTATACTTAATGGGTATACAAAGTTCTTACCCCCCCCCTAGAAATACGGTTAGGTGTTATAAATAAGGTCTATGCTTTGATCTGTGTATTTAAAGCATAGTGTTGTGTTTTTATAATGTGTTTATATGCTTTGATAGTACTTACCAACACATCTCTTGGTCTGCTTGTATATAAAAATACATCTTTATTTTAACAATACATAGTGTGTCAGTGTTTCCTTGGACCATTTGTATAACAATTTAATTCGTACTGATTCTACAGCCCTCTCTCCCTCCTAAGATAAGCCTGGCTGCTCTGTCTACGCTACCATGAACTCTGTACAGCCTTATACTAAGAGTGGAGTCTCAGTTGTCTCAGTTGAATGGTTTTACTAAGCCCTTAGTTGGACTATATGGGTGTTGGTCCGGGGTGTTGGTCCTTGGGTGTTGGTCCTTGCAGTGCACACTGGTGGAGTGAGTTATGGTTGCTTAGCTTTACCATAACTTGCGAATTTCGCAGAGTTTGCGGTTTGACCTGTAACCATAACGTCAATGTAACGTTTGTCCGTTGAATTTCATAGGTCTTTGCTAGTGCAACTTAACCATAACGCTACTTTAACAACATTTTTTGCAAGTGAATTTAATTGGTATTTAGCAGGGTATGCTTAGTTTGTAAAGAACTCTCCAACATAGTGAAACTGCTGGCACCATGCAACACAGACAGCAGTCGCAAACTATGCGGCTGGTTGCGCACATTGGGTGGCATGCAACCTGCTCAGGAAGGCACCTGCTCTCTTACATAATGGTGTCAATCACCAAACGCAAAAAATATATGAAAACAGCAGCATGGCAAAAAATGGCTAGACAAAATGGAGAAGGTGTTGAAAATGTGTATGTACAAAGCAAACGGGAGAAAGACATTGAGAGGACGCCATAAGGGAATGCATCAACAACAGAATTAACGTCTCCCTTCACCACCGTACCGCACTGCTACTGTACATGGGGGGGGGGGGAAGAAGTAAGGGGCAGAGTAACGACTGGAAAGAGCTTACAGCAAAGCGTTGGTACAATGTAGTAAAGAAGCAGAACAGTCTCTAATGATTGCACAGGTGTTGCAGCATGCAATAGTACATATGTGTAACGTGTGTTTTTAAAACGTGGCAATGCTAAGCACCTGCAAGTTGCATGAAAGAAATGTCCCTCAATACAGAATGACTTTGTACAGTAACCCCATTGGTACGTACTGTAGTGTGAAGCGTACATTATGTACAATATATTCCTACATGTACAGCAAGCACATTCCGTTTTCCATAAGAAAAAATATTGGAGAGGAAAGCAAGGCAGTAGAATCCGCAATCCTTCCACAATACCATTTGCGCATAGCAAAGGAAATAAACAATGCAAATAGCAAAAAGAGGCTGGAAGGCAAAGTAAATAAAATGGGGAACAATTGTGCCCCCTTACAAGGTGCCTAACTGAAAAGTGAACAAGTGAAATCAACTACCCCTCCTGAATCCCCTCAATTAAAGGCCAACAGGTATTGCACTTACTCTGTCTCAAACCACTTAAAATAGAAAGCATGGCTTCACCACATTTTTTGCATATTTTATTCATGAAGCAATACAAAAATAGTTAAGAACAATAGTTTGCCTTCGTAAGTTTAGCACTGTAATTTAATGTCACATAAGCACTTAGTGCAATCTGTGAGGTTAGTACATGACACATCTGTTGTTCATGTACAAATAGTAGCTGCTTTATTATAAGTTATTATAATATAAAGCCTTAAGATAAGTTGCGTACAAAGAAATGTGGACAAAATGAAATGGCTGTGGCACACCTGCACGTAAACTCTTTCCCCATGTCGCAGGCCGCCATCCCCTCAAAAATCGTGTCATGGGAGACGTGAGGGTGACACAGCAATCTCTTCCTTCCCTAACAATCAAATTCTAGAAATCCTCATTTCCCCCACAGTTAGTATGGAATTGCTACACCTTCCCTTCCCTAATGGGTTGTAGGAATGTGCAAAAGTGTACATTAATAATGATAGTGTTGCTAAATGTTTGGTTGATATACTTTTTTTTTCCTGAAATTGCACTCAGGCTCAGCAGCACACAGTCCTCCTTGCAATGCTTGCAATTAAGCACAGAATACCCACAATCACAATGGATGCATCAGTACAACGGCAGCAGGCTCTGCATGGCTGCATGTTATCCACCACCTGGCAATGCGTGTGGGAACAAACGTTTGTGCGTACTGCAAGTGCAGGCATGTGTATATGTGCCTCTGTGTCCTGCTAACATCAGCACTCTGCAGCATATGCGAAGAAACCTTAATTTGGTAGGGGCATGCACGCACGTCCTACAGATAGGTATGCAAATAAGCATCCAAGCTGGTGCCCCTATAAGTAGCCAGCATCTTCCCAAAATGGTTGGCGCATGTGTTGCGCACAATTAGTGTGTAGAAAATTAGCAACAGTATGCATAGTGCACCCAGGCACATGCACACAACGCAGTGCACCCAAAACGCGTCCAGCGGACAGTCGTCCAAAATCATACATGCGAACAATCTGTGCCTAAAAATGTGTAGGGATGTTAACTTTTCAACAATCATACCTACCATTTTGATGACATACGGTAAATGATGCCACATCAACTTCATGCAATAAAATGACGGTACATAGCATCACAGGAAATTATTTCACATTACCTTTCACCTTATGACATCACAGGAAATGACCTCAGTTGGCATATGACCCTCAAGAGATAACAGGAGCGAAGTGCCTGGTGGGCTCCAT
Organism: Ambystoma mexicanum; assembly: GCF_040938575.1. NCBI lineage: Eukaryota > Metazoa > Chordata > Amphibia > Caudata > Ambystomatidae > Ambystoma > Ambystoma mexicanum. Next base: position 455,541,310 of record NC_090927.1, read on the forward strand.
CCCATATCATGTGACCTATCGTGATGAAGAGAAGTCCCAAATCAGTGACTTGTACATAGTGTCAACATTTTTTTCCTTAGCACATGCAATTTCCTCTTGGTACATAACAATATCATTCTCCATTCACTTTGGATTTTTAGAACTCAATAAAACCTAATGAACACTGCATGCGATCAAGGCACATGTACTACTTCTGTACAAATTGGCCATTTTGAAAGGTCTTGGTTAGACAAACGGCATGTCAGTAAGTAAACACAAGCAAGTAAAGAAAGTGATAATTGTGTACTCGGTAGGTAAATGCAGTCACTTTTTAAATAGCAAAGAGTACCTTTACATCCAACAGATTTTATTTTGTAGAGGCCAACAAAGGCTACACTGTTTAAGAAAAAACAAGTGTACTTGGTGTTACATACTGTAATGTTACATTCAAATAAGTAAGCATCACAGAAATGGCACCAAAATATGAGCAAACATACAATACAGGGTTCCACAATCAGGGGAGCTGGAAGCAATGTAGATGCTACTTGTAGCAGAGAAGGGCCTGCCTAGCTTAACACTCAACAGTTAGCAGGAGCTACATTTGACTCCCACACCAACTATTGCCAAACAAGCACAAGTATGTCAATTTGGGACAATCTGTAATTGAACATTATGACACATCAACATCAAAATCATTCCTGAAAACAGTCCTTAGTTAATGAAGAATAAGTCTTCTACACACGTTTTACCACAAAGAGTGGATCTTAAGGAGGTGCAAAGTACTCTTATGTTGATTTATCCTATGGATGATTTCCCAGCTTCTTTTATAATTTCACCAGACCATTTATCAATGATTTTTGTACCAGTTGAATGGAATGGGTTTCATAGTGCAATGTTTCTTTGATGCAGAGGAAGAAGGAGATAATACTTTCCTTGGTGGCCGTGAGCAGGAGTTTCTTTGGTAGGACAGTTTATGCTGTAAAGTTGCTTTTCTTTTGCACATTGATGGTATTCTTGAGTGTTCAAATTGGCTAAAGGATTGCATTGTGTATAAGGTCTTTGTAAAATTATATCACTGTAACCAAGAGCCAAGTATCCCTATGTAACTAACACAAATCCATGTAACTAAGACAATATCATGGAACAGCGCCTCGAAGCTCTTGGGCTGGTAGTGCGCTTTGGGAATTCCTAATGATTAAATAAAAAAATAAAGAAAACATAATGTATCGCTCAGTTTCCTACACATGAAATGTGATCTCACAAGGAACAGATACATTAGTAGGGGTTTGTGAAAGGTGCATGAAGGCTCAAAGGACATCATTGACTTTCATACACAGTCACTCAGACCTCACAAGGTACATATACACTGGTGAAGGTCTGTGCAAAGTGCATTAGCGACTGTCATAAGATATCACTCAGTTCTCTATACAATCAGTCATACCGCACACAGTATACAACCACTGCAGAGGGCCTCTGAATATTCTTCAGCAGTATGTCACAAACGCATATTACATGCCTGGATATGCTGGGGGTACAAGAGTGTCGCTTGAAAGCATTTGTAGAACAAATTGGGTGTATCTCACTTTTTGCAATGGAGGAATGGCTAGCAGTTGTGTCCTACAGTGCATCTGCAACTACCACCAACCATTTCACTCTGGCTGAATACGCACAGTAGTGGAGAAAATTATGAACGCCACTTCCTGTCACCCATAACTGCAACAGCAACAGTCCCCATTGTCCCAATGTCATGGGTAGCTTGCAGGATGAGGAATGTATGCCGGTGTGTTTACCCAAGGATGGTGCCAGCCTTGGCCGAATGAAGCTGAAACATTACTTCTTCTCTTTGTAGTGTCTTCTTTGCAGCACAGCGACATTGTGTTCTCAATTCGTCTCCCCTTTACACAATTCCAATATGATTATTGACTTAGATAGCAGTATTTTCTGGAAAGGACAGGCTTACAAACACATCGCTATGTTCCATTGCACATGCATGCATGTTTCCGAACAATGTACGGCTGCTTTCCGCGTGAAAAATCTCCACACAATCTACCCAAAAGGCACACTGTAGTAGTGCTGTGTAATGTGTTTGCACCTTTTCTGAGCAGCGGAGTGCGGCTCGTAGGTTTGCCCTGCCAGTAATGGGGCACCACATCTGCTCACCTACAGTACCAGCCATGGGACTGTGTCTAGGCATGCACAGAAGTTGCGAAAATTATGCACAGGCCTTGGTGGCACCCACACCCTCAGCAGCGTTACTCCCCAATGGCGCAATGTCATTGGTAAGTTCCAGAAAAAGAGAGTATACTCATGTGCGTGTACCGAAGTACGGCGCCTGCCTTGCCCAAATGAAGCTCAAACATTTCTTCTAGCATTTCCTCTTTCTTCTTTGCAGCACGCCGTCATTGCATACTGTTAAAAAGTTCCAGACGCTTCCACCAATGACAATGAAGAGGTCTGCATGTAACAAGTTCTGTCCAATAGTCCCCTGCGTACACAGCCCACATAGATATGTTATTGCGCAATCCCTATGGCTCCATAGTCTCATTTCCATTGCGCCATCCTGAAAATGTCCAGATGTGGCTTTCGTGCTGCGTGCAAGAATGGGGCCGTAACGTGCAACCAGGGTAGGGGAAGTTTGTTATAAGGGGCGGCTCTTAAAAGAGCTTTGTTAGCTTTGTTAGCTTTTGTATTTTAAAGGCTTCTAGAGGGAGACCTTCTTTTCCTTTTTTTATTTTGTTTTCTTGTGCGGACATTGTTGAAGCAAACTCTTCAGTGCATTTTGTAGATGGGCAAACAAAACGGCATTACCAATGGGCGACAAAGAAATTCCGTCTGGTTGGAAGAAATCTGCATTTCCAAGAGGTCATTGTCGCAGAAGAGCTTCCCAGCAGCCGAAAAAAAGTATTCATGCTTCTGTTGATGAGACACCTTCCTGCTCGGAACAACATCAATGATCAGTGGCCCACACTCTTCGTGGTGTTGGCGATGAAAACAGCACCTTGGCAGTGGGGAAACGCCTCTTCACTAGCTTTAGCAACCTCTTTAGTCGATGGAACAAGCCTAAACAAGTCATGGAACCCATGTGCATGCCGCCGTAGTGGATGACGACCACGTCGCCTCTACCTAAACTTGCCAGGTGTTGGCAAAGTGCATCCATGACGGCGAAACTGCGCTCGTACACACCGTTCCACAATGCGACCACTCCTTCCAATCCGAAATTCCCATCAAAGGTTCTTTCCAGGGCATACTCATGCAGATGTAGTAGAAAGGTATCACCTATATACAACACAATGGGTTTCGCCATGTCAACCAGCCTCCCTACGCAGAGAATAATGTACAGCAGTGTGAACGCCTGTTCCAGTGAACCACACCCACAGTACCTGACTGGATAATGCCGAAACTCCCATGTTCATTGGACAACAAAGTGAAAAGCGCAGAATTTCACACATGCGGTTCCCAAAGTACTGCAAGGGCTGCACCCCAGGAAACCAGTACCAGTTCTTCTTCCCTTTCCGCTGCCTTTTGTCCAGCACCACCCCATTGTTTACGGTAAATGGGCAAACACAATTTCACCAATGTCGTCTAAGACATTACCATCTAACATTGGCTGTGCTGCACAAGACTTCATAGGTACCGTTAGAAAATCAGCCTGCTACTATACTGTCACTTGCAAGCACGTTTACTACAAATGTTGGTGATGCACTCCAAAATGTGTGCTTCCACGTTGATCCACCTGCGCACCCACTACCACAAATGTAAGGTACCAAAAATGTTTCTGCACTATGCGTATTACTGTGTTAAAGTATCTCTGCGCTCGGTATCTGACACTGATCGGCCATTACGGTCTTTAGAGGCATACTAGTTTTTTCCCATCCCCTACCATGAAGTGGCACGGTAGTGATATGGGCCTGCAACGTTCGCATTGACCCATATCATACAGTGTAATGTCCACACAGGAGTTCCTTTCTTTCCTTCCCATAATGGTACAAAATGTTTTCCCCACTAACCCACCTCCTACATAAAGTGCACAAAAATGGCATCAATAGCAGCATTAATTGTATCGTACCCGATGAAAGCAACTTTCCAAAAGTTTGTCTGCACAGCTGTACTTCTGGGTAGGCTGCACTATTACAGCAGGCTCTTATTAAATGTGGGCCCTTGTAGTCTCCGCCCTCTGCAACGCATCCAGAAAAAAGCAGTGCGCGACTTGGGATGGTATCTATCCTGCACTGAAATGTAGCCAATAGCTCCCAGTGGCTGCAAGCAGTAAAGGTAGAAGACTATGCATTATGCAGAAGGCCTTCTAGCCCATGGGAGCATAATACCTTCAAATCTAACTACCTACATATGTGCGTGCGCAAGCACTTCCCTTATCCATTTCCAACTCCCTCGGGGTCACGCGCTTCACAAAAAACCAATTGTTGGTAGATGTGCTTTTTCACCTTGGGCCTCCCTCTGCAACATGCTCACTGCCTCCTTGACACTTGAGGAGAACCATCGCTGGGTCTGGAAGCAAAGTCTTTCTCTTTGCGTCTCCTGTTTCTGCCCATCTCCCCAGCTAACTGCATGACGTACACTTAATCTGCACTACTTACCTGACGACTCTGATGTCGAACCCATGTCGCCCCCCCTGCCAGGCAAACCCCTACACTTGCTTTCTAGCAAACCCCGCACTTGACAACTGTTTCCTGTATACCTAACAGTGTATCCACCACCTCATGTGTGCACTTATCCGTACACTTGGCACAATTGCCCTATATTTTTACTTGTTTTTCTTCTTCTTCCCATGCACTGTACCTTCCCCTCCCTCCACCCATGCTCTTGGGGATATAAGTCACACCTAGCCTAGTAGGGTAATTGTCTCTGTCTCCCCTCTTTTTGCCTTCTGTTGCCTCGTTGTGGTTTGCGTCACGTGTGTGTAGGTGCATTACGAACGCCGTAGCATACAATCGCACATCATATTTCATCATGCAGACAATGCATGCACAACAGTAGGATGCCTGCCACATACCGTGGACACTGCAAAGTTGCGGATTGGTTTCGGCACTGCACCCCCCCCCCCCCCCCCTTACTGCACACTTGTCAAAAAATATTGAGCAGACGCAGCACACCTAGCATGTTACTAACCGCAAAGAAATACATACATTTGACGCATACACCTAGGCATCCTGCTCCTTACATTTCTCACTTCCACCTTAGCCTTCTGCACTGCTTTGTGCAAAGAAACCTTCTGGTACACAGAATAAGGAGGTGGGTCTGTAGTACTGTCTCAGAAAATAAATGCTTTTATTTTTATTTTTTTGTGTCCATGTTTTTGTTATGTACATGCTTGCTTACACTTTTTTGTTTGTCTTTCGACACGTTCCTTTTCCCTTCTCCTCCTCACACTTGTACATACTGAACGTCAACGCTTCTCGTACAGTTCTACAGGATTGTATGCAATGCTACGTTCAGAGTGGCAAACAAAACAGCATTGCCAATGGAGGACACAAATTCAATGTCCTTGCACCCAGTGGAAATCTTGCTCCTTAATGCTGTCATAGTCGGTGCTGAACATCCCAACACTGCACACATGCTTCTCAAACACCTCTCGACCTGTAGCTGTGGGCAAATTGCAGCCTAATGTACAGCACGCGCAATTACATACAGCATGTGCCTGCGAACACATAGCACCTCACTGTGGTTGTTCCACCAACAGTGAAATGCTCTCCTCACCCATTAATCAAAGGTCACCATCCTCGGAGACAAACAGAGGCAACTGTACATTGCTGCAGTATTGGGTGCTGTCTGTCGTCAAGGGAGAGGCTCTTGGGTGCATAACCAACTGCCTTCAGCCCTTTACCATGTACCCAATACTGTAGACCTTACCTACACCCAGCACAACATAGTGGCCTCATGAAACAGAACATTGCTCACATACCACAATCCAGAAACAACGTATGACGTATGGTGCTAAAGGCCACTGATATCAACCTCAAGTAGCGCCATGTAGCTCCCTAATGTGCAAGCTGGTACCAAAATGGGCACCATATAGTACCAGACGCATTTCAGGTCACTTGTGCTGTTCAACTACGTCTGCAAGGTCCTGCACAACCATTTTTTTCAACGTTGCCACAAGCGGAGACATGCATACTTAAAAGTGCATGTCGGAGTTATGGTGGCGTAGTATTGCGCAAGCCTGGCCTCTTCGGAGACTACCCTATGGGCTACAGGCTTTTTGGCATACACCCAACAGTGTTGCCCTTGTCCACACCCAGCTCACCATAACAGACTTATGCAGGTGAACAAGTGGCCAGGTGCATGCAGGTCACCCCTAGCCACTTCTAAGTATCCAGTACTTCAACACTTCTCCCACAGGCCACACTGGAGGAGTCGGCACTCCATCAGGTCCAAGCATATGCTACACAGTGTAATAATTGCAACCAATCCCCACAACCATAAAAGCAACATTTTATGCAATGATCACAATGTGCACATTGAGGACAGGATTGTAAAACCAACTGCACCCCACAGCACTTTTTTGCCAGTGCAAGGTGGCCACCCATGCATGGACGGGTCTACAAGCTTAGCACACGCAACACACCGCATTGCAGTGTAGGTTCCACGTTTCTTGTTTTCCCCTTCTGCCATTGCTGTACCATCATTGACCGCTAGGCCTCACCACACACTGACCACCCTAGTGCAACCTATGTTTTACTTCTTATTTCATGTGTAATGCAGGCCCCATCTGCAAAGGGGCCTGCCAACTTTCACCCTGCCCACATCTGTACATACATTGCTCAATTACATTGTGTTGCCAGGGCATACCGGTATGTCAGTGGCTGTGTACATTTCGCAACTTTCTGATGATTTCCTTTCGTGGCGCAATGTGGTAAAAGGCTTCGTCAAGGAAGGGTCTTTTAAGGGCCTACCCATAGCAAATGCAGATGGTGAGATGTGGCTCCCTATTGTGCAACAGGGGCAATCATGCGTACCATAAGGTAATGTACGCATAGCAGCACACTTCTGCTGTTTCACCAGGTGCACAATGTCCTGCTCAATCATTTTGTGCTACTCGCCAACTCCAGAAGCAACAACAGTAACAACTGCATTGCTTTATTTTTTTGTGTAGGCTGTGATGTAAGCCTAGACTGTTGGGTGCATGGCTTTCGGCCATGCACCCAACATTCTAGGCCTAGGCCACAGTCGCCACATCATAACCGAGCCATGCAGGCGACCAGTTACGCATGTGGCAAATATCACAAAGCCAACATACGCATCAGCACTTCCACCCATCCGCCACACCATAAAGCAGCGATGCAACAACACGTGTTACACTTACCGTCATGCAGCAACATACCAGTGTGTTCTTTACCACTACCCAATTCCAATCAGAAACCATTACAAGCATGCCAACCAAACAAGAGAATCTTCACAACTTTCAGCCTGCTCCCACCATTCTAGTACACGCATAGAAGCAATGGTACAGGCTGCGTAGCAACAGTTACTAATCTGCGCAATGGACACTACACAAGCATAGACCAGAAACATTTGCACCAGCACATCTTCCATATGTACACTATTCCGTTAATAAACCCAGTGGACATACTGCGTAACTGTTCACTGCACCATCTTTACCCATACAGCAACAACTGTAGGTTGGTGTACCCATCACCACACACATGCAACTAACATTATGTGCGCTGCAGCCAAATGAACACAATAAGCAACAATGTGGCACCTACTTTGATTTTTTGCCGCCCCATTGTCTTCCAATAGAACAGGCCGCCGACATGGAACACTGTTCACACATCCCGTCACCGCACACTGCATTGCAAGCAAACTTTTGCCTGTGCTGCGACCAGAGAAATAGGACGGCAGAGTGGTTCCACATATGACTATTGTGAGTGTGCACACTGCTACGTACAAAAGGCTCAGCCATGCACACAGTACTGTAGACCCTTGCCACACACACCACAACACTGTTCTCCAGTACACTATGGCGGCATCTCCCAAAAACGTTGACGCACAGCACGCTTCCCTCCAGCCAACCACCAGCTGCGTCCACTGTTCGACAACAGCACGGCATACCGTAGGCCAATCAGACATCGGTCCGCGGAGAAAACGGGGAAATATCAAACATTTTTTGGGACGTACATTTCTGTGTTTTGAAAAAGAAATACTGGTTCGATTGCAACCAAACACACAAAAGCACGCTTACTGGGCCAAGCCCCCGCTCCTGGTGCAAATTTGGAGAAAATCCATCCAGCCATTCGGGCTGCAGCCCTGCGCAAAGCTTTTCCCCCCAAAAAAATGTTGGGACCCCCCAATAACAGCCCCCCCAGCCCCTGCACAAAACCTCGCCCAACTTTGCAAAAAAATTCAGAGCGGCACATATACTTTTTTTGCAAAGTTTGGTGAGGATTCGTCCAGGGGGAGCAAAGTTATAAGCCGCCGAAAAAGTGCTCTTCCTAGGAGTTTAGCAACTTAACCATAACTACACGCCTGCTATCGCGGGCCGTGTATTATAGATAAGTATATATATCTGTTTTATAGTATGTGTGTGACAATAGCTGCCTAGAGGTTTCATTTGCATGGTGGGCATTTTAAAGGCCTAATGATTGTTTCGAATGGATTGTGTCCTCCAACGTATTCCACATCTTTGACGTGTAATGTCCACAGTGCACTTACGAAACTTTTTCAGCAGAGGGCATTCTATGTCGATGGTGTCGGGTCATTGACTCTCGACGGCCTCCGTCGAGGGAGACGTCACATGATGTTATAAATCAGTTTTTTTCTGCGAACGTGTTAACTTTGTGAGACTCGGCCGCCTCGTGTGTTCATCATTACGATGTCTTTCTCTTCGACACCTCCGACTCCGCGGTCTGGCTTCAAGACCTGCCGGGACTGCAAGTCGAAATGTCGCTCACCGACCCCCACCGCATTTGTTTGTGGTGTCTGGGCAAGTCGCATGACATCGACGACTGCTCGAAATGCCAGTCGCTGACTGCCAAGGCCTTGCGGAAGGGGAAGCTCCAGGTAGGTAGGGGCTCTAAGCCTGTTAAGTCCCGGACTTCCAAGTCCAAGGGGGTTTCCACCGACGACTCGAGGGGTGACTCTCCGCGTCGGAAGGAGTCCTGGGGATCTCAGTCGCGGAGTGGTTCCCGCCACTCGTCCTCCTCGTCCCGGCACTCTAGGAAGTGCCGTCACCAGTCGCCTTCCCCGTCGACCTCGGAGGATGGTGCCTCGAGGAAGGTTTTGTGCCCTACGAAGTCCTCGACTACGGAGGAATCGGTGGCGTTTAAACAATCCATGTTAGCAATTTTTCAATCGCAGAGCATTGGTCCGGTCGCGCCTTCTGACGAAGCCGGCCAGGATAGGTCTTGTACCGTAGCTCGCATGCCTTTAGGCTCGGGTACACGATGCGACTCGCATCGGGAGCCATCGAGGTCCTGTTCAGACAAGGATTCGAAGAATCAAAAGAGACGTGTCTCTAGGTCTCGGTCCTCGTCTCCAGCGAGACCGCAGCAACCTATTGAGGGCTTGGGGCCGGCATTGGCTCGTTTGGCGCCGTGTCTGTCCGATTCGGACATCGATGCCTTGCCGTCGTATCAGCCCACACTGCTGTCGGCACCTGTATCGACATCGACGGCGAAGCCTTCGGCGATCTCGACGTGAAGGTTATTGACACTCTCAACGTCAAAGCCTTCGGCGCTATCGGCACCTTCAGGGATTTTTTCTCAAAATGTGCCATTGAAGTACGCAGATATCGTGGATCCTCCAAGGAAGGCTGTGTAGAAGTCTGTGAGGCCGGTTTTGGCCTCCAGGCCCTCTTCTGTCCCCAGTCCTGGGTTTCAACTCCCTCTGGATGATATTTATGACGAGGAAGAAAGGTCTGAGGTTGAGGACCCTGGCGACCTTGATGATGCTCCACTTTTTTCTGGAGACAGTCAGTTGGAGGGGTTGAGGCAGACCCCCCGTGATGCCAGTGGGATGGACACTTCCCCGGAAGTCGAACTTAGTAGACCTGAGCCTGGGTCTCATGCAGAGTCTTCTTATAGGAGGCTCATGGCACGTGTCTCAGAGTATCTGGGCTTGTCTAGTCCTCCTGAAGACTTTGTGCAGGATGTTCTGACGGACATCTTGGATCAAGGTCCGTCCTCTGAACCTGTTTTGCCATTTCATCTTACCTTGCAGAAAAGGGTGGCAGCTGCTTGGCAGTCCCCGGAATCTCTTCCGGCTGTTAGTAAGTCTTTGACCAAGAAATACCGCCCTTCCATTAGCGACCCCAGCTATCTATCTACCACTCCCGAGAGTTTGGTGGTACAGGCGGCTACGGCCACCTCGAGGCAGGTGGCGTACCCTACCATCCTTCCGGATAGGGACGACAAGCGCTTCGACGGTTGAACCTGGAAGGTGTTTTGTGCTGGGAGCATGGCTCTGAAATCGGCCAACTCCAAATGTGCCTTGGCAAGGTTTTCACACGCTCTGTGGAATTGTGTTTCTTTGGCGGCTGGGCATATTCCCGAGGGGGGAAGAAAGGGATGGGTTCCTTGCTCTCATGCAGGATGGCAAGGATGCCATGTGTAAATCCCTTCAGTCGGGTTTGGATACGGCTGACAGTGTTATCCGGTCCATTGCTGCGAGCACCGTTATATGCAGATTTGCGTGGTTGCGGAAGTCGGGGTTTGCTCCGGATGTGCAGGCCCGTCATCTCAATATGCCCTTTGATGGCGTGCATTTGTTTGGCAGCAAGGCTGAGGAGAGCCTTGAAAGGTTGCAGACCTCAAAGGCTGCAGCAAAATCTTTAAGCACCGCAGTGAGTCAACCTCCACCTTTTCATCCTAGGGGACAGCACTGGAGGGGAGGTTCCTTTCGTTACTACTCCTCCTTTGGTAGAACAAGAGGGGCCGCCAGTAAAAGGGGCCAGCGAAAAAGTACCTGTGGTGGTCAGGGAAATTGTGGTGTCAAAGGTGCTCAGGCAGCTGCCGCAGCCGCTTCCAAACAGTCATGAGGCTATGTCCCATGGTTAGCCGGTTGGGGGCAAACTGTCTCAGCATCTCGAAGAATGGCGTGCCATTACTTCAGATGCATGGGTTCTGGATACCATTTCCCACGGCTACTACCTTCCCTTCCTTGAGCGGCCTCACGACAATCCACTGGGGAAACTCTCTTTGAAGCTCCCGGATCCGCTCCTTGAGCATGAAATCTTAAGCCTGCTGGAGAAGGCGCTATAGAACTGGTGCCTGTAGCAGAGAGGAACAAGGGATGGCATGCCCCTTATTTTTTGATCCCAAAGAAAGACTGGGGATTCAGATCCATCATGAACTTGGGTTGGTTGAACAAACTTCTCAGGAAGGACAAGTTCAAGATGGTTACTCTTTCTCAAGTCCTCCAGGCCCTTCAACTTCAGGATTGGTTGGTGTCTCTGGACCTCAAGGATGCTTACTTTCATGTGCCGATTCATCCCGCACCTAGGAATTACCTGAGGTTTGCGGTTGGCGACTCGCACTTTCAGTTTCAGGTCCTGCCGTTCGGATTGACCTCCGCCCCGAGGGTCTTCACCAAGCTAATGGTGATGGTGGCAGCGTACCTCAGGCGAGGGGGGGGATTCATGTCTACCCCTACCTGGACAACTGGCTGATCCGGGCGAGCTCTCCCGAGCTGGCATTGGATCATCGCGGTGTCACCTGCCCCACCCTCCACAGGCTGGGCTTCTCCCTGCATTTCAAGACGTCGCACCTGACACCTTCCCAACAGGTCCAGTACATGGGGGCTGTTTTAGACACATCCTTGGAAGTGTTCTTCCCCCAAGGTAAGGACTCATCACATTGTGCAGATGGTGGACAAGTCTCAACATGCCCAGAGTCTCCAGGCTTTCGAATTCTTAAGGTTGCTCGGCCTCATGGCCGCCTGCATTTTTCTGGCGCCAGAGGCCCGGCTGCGGATGAGATCCCTGCAGTGGGCTCTCAAGATGCAGTGGTCAGTTTTCCGGCAAGATGTCGGATCCCGTTCAGATTCCACTCTCGGTCTCCCAGGATCTTCTGTGGTGGGCTGACGTAGGGAACCTGAGGAAGGGGGAACAGTTTTGGCAACCGTGGCCAGAGGTGACGGTTGTGACTGATGCTTCCCTCACAGGATGGGGTGCTCATGCCAATGACTTGACCGCCAGCGGTCGTTGGTCTCCGTCAGAGACGAGACCCCACATCAATCTGTTAGAGCTGAGGGCCACCAGGCTAGCCCTGAAGGCTTTTCTGCCCTCTGTACAGAGGAGGAGCGTCCTCATCATGACGGACAACACAGTGGCCATGCATTACCTCAACAAAAAGAGGGGTATGGGGGTAGGGTCACTTCTGTTGTGCAGAGAGGCAATGCAGCTCTGGTTCTGGGCCATCCGGCAGGAAATGTCAATCTCGGCAGTTCATCTGGCCGGAGACGAAAATGCGGCAGCGGACGCTCTGAGCAGGCAGAGCACGGTCTCCCACGAGTGGGAGTTGGCTCACGAAGTACTTCAGGAGATATTCGCCCTTTGGGGAACCCCGCAAGTGGATCTCTTCGCCACTTGTGTCAACCGGAAGTGCCAGAGATTCTGCTCAAGGGAATTTCCTCCAAGAGGAGCCTTAGGAGACGTGTTTGTGGTGGATTGATCATTCCCACTGCTGTATGCGTTTCCTCCAGTCCCCATCATTCCTCAAGTATTGCGGAGGTTACGGAGGTTCGGTCTCACATGATCCTCATTGCTCCGGATTGGCCTAGGAGAGCGTGGTACCCGGACCTTCTAGAAATGTCCATCTGCTCTCCACCCCGTCTTCCCTACCGAGAGTATCTGCTCTCGCGCACGCGAGGGGAGAAGGGGAAGGGTCAGGTTCTCCATCCAGAGGTCAAAACTCTCAACCTTCATGCTTGGTATCTAAAAGGTTGAGGTATAAGCATTGAGACCTCCCGGATGACGTGATGGAGGTGTTGCTTTCGGCCAGGCAGCCTGCAACAAAATCCCTGTACCGTTGCTGTAAGTTCTGGGCCTGGTGCAGAGATCACAATGTTGATCCTTTTCAGTGCTCCATTCCTATGGTTTTGTCTTTCTTTCTTTGGCCCATTGGGGGCTTCAAATGGGTACCATTAAAGGATACCTGGCGGTGTTGTCTATCTTTAAGCGCTCGTCTGAAGAATGTTCTTACTTTAAGATTCCTTTGATTGCTCAGTTTCTTAAAGGACTGACTAATGTTTTCCCGCTGTCACTTTTCCAGGTGCCGGTTTGGGATTTGAATTTGGTTTTGAAAGTTCTCATGGGTGCTCCGTTTGAACCTTTTCACTCTTGTCCTTTGCGATTACTGTCTTTCAAGACTGTGTTCTTGGTTGCGGTTTCTTCCGCTTGCAGAGTGAGTGAATTGCAGGCACTTTCATCTAAGGAACCCTTTACTGTGTTTCACTTGGACAGGGTTGTACTGAGAGTATGTCCCTCCTTTCTACCCAAGGCAGTTTCTGAATACCATTTGAGTCAAAAGGTGGTTCTTCCATCTTTCTACCCTCCTCCTCACCCTGGTAAGGAAGAGGAGCGACTCCATCGGTTGGATCCTAGGAGAGCTCTGAGCTTTTACATTGCTAGGATGTCCAGGGTCAGAGTGGATGATCAACTCCGGGTAACGTTGTTTCGACTGGATGTTCCTCCAACGTATTCCACCTCGTGCTCCCAGCCTGCCCCTCAGGAGAATTTCCCATGCGATTGCAGCTTCTGTTTCCGCAAGGCTAAGTGCAATCAAGCAGGCATGAGACTGGTGCCCCATGTTCTGGGGGAAAAACCTTAAACTGAGGCTACGGGTGCTGCGCGTCCTATTCATAACATCCTGTGATGTCGCCCTCGACGGAGGCCTTCGAGGGACCTTGACCCAACGTCATTGACGCAGGACGCCCTCTGCCGAAAAAGTTTCCGAAGTGCACAGTTGTGGACATTACATGTCAAAGATTTGGAATGCGTTGGAGGAACATCCAGTTGAAAAAACGTGACCAGTTGTAAAGTAACTTGTTTATTTTTGTACTTGGTTGTCTGACTGGAATTATTGGTGTGGTTCTGTGTGGAATCAGTGTAGCCCACAGCCACTCTCACACCCCCTACTAAGTCTAAGTCGTACAGCTCTCCTACCTACCTAGGTTGGGTTTGCCTAGACTTAAGTGTCTTTCCTGTTCACCATAATAGGTTAATCCTCTTCCATGGTTGATTTTGGATATCCATCTTAAAAGTGCAAGACAAACTGTATGTTTTAGCATCGGTCTAAAGTGTGACCATGTAAGACCAGCAGAACACTTGACCTAACCAAATATTGTTCAGGTTCTTTATTTGTCAAACTGAGTAGGTTGGGGTAGTAGGAGCACTTGTCTGGATAAGGGAAATGTCTAAATCTAAAACTGGATGGCCTAACGGTTTTGGGCTGGTCAAACCATGTCTACTAAAGGGGATACCTTAATGGATGTTAGCCTTCCTAAAAGACTTGCTGTCCTTGTCCGAGTTCTGTAATCTAATAAACAGCCCGAGTGATACAGCGGCCAGCTCGCTTCTTGATTCCATTTGCAGGTTTATAGCGCACAGCACACTTCTTGACTACTTTCCCGCTTTAAGGATTCCTGTTGGCACAGATATGTTCACCTGCTGGCCGTAGTAGTCTTTTAGGCTTTAGGGCATGGAAATAACATACTCCTATTAGCAAGTATTTCTCCGCCCCACATGCCCACCTTGTCAGACCATGTTATCACCCTCTGGCCTGCGATTGCCCTCCTTCACTTGAGATTTCAGCAAGCTCTGGCTACTCCTTTTATGGTTTATGGCTACTGCGAGAAGTTTATTCTCCCTTTTATCAGACGTCTGCTACGCCCTGAGAGTGGGCCCTTAGTCAGTTGCCTCTCTTGCTTTCTTATTCCCTCCCTGAGTTTCTCCAGCAGCGGAGTTGTAGCCCTCAGCAGTGTTAAGGTTATCTCCTTCTCACCCTTTCTGGGGGCAATTTCTTCTTCCTGGACTGTCTCCCAGACTGTATCATTACCTGATCTTCCATGGGCTCTTTTTTTGCTGCCTGTTTCGATTGGTAGCACCTTGGCTTCCTCTCCTGTTATATGTTTCTCAGTCACGTATTGGCTTCCAGTGGCTAACCCTTATGTACCCCCCGTTCTTGGATTGCCGGCTCACTTTCCACAACAACTTAAGGTTAGGTTTCTTTTGTGAGGTGGTGTGGCACAATCCAAGATGGCATACATGGGCATAGGCTAATCTCTGCATGTAAAGCATAGTAAGCATTTAAATAAATAGTCGTTTAAGTGTAACTTTCCATCGTACACATTTTGCATTTGATTTGCATTGACCCCAATCCTGCTGAGCTTCTGTCTTCCTTATAGTTCATGGGTCTCCAGCCTGGCACAGGAACGCTTCTTCAGGGTCTCCCCTGGCATTGCCTGTGGTGAGATGCTGCCTTCTCCACACCTCAGTTTTAGAACTGGTACTTGTTTGGCTTTTCACCATAACCACTGATGTGCCTACATACCTTGTCCTTATGATTCCTATGGGACATCTTCTCCAACGCTGAAACCCCCTACAAAAAGACATTTTAAGGAACTTACATGCACAGTGACCTTTTTTCCTGGGTTCCCCTTTAGTCCCAGGAATTTTTTCCCAAAGAATTGGATTATTAACTGCTACCCTTGAATTTAGTGTACATCTTTTAATCTTTGTATTATACCTCTACCTCTTGGGTTGTAGTGTATCACTGCTAGTTACATGTGTTTTTTTTCCATGGATTGATGGATTGTAATGTGACCCCATGGATCATGGTAGTGTAATACTAAACGTATCTTTACTTTTGGTAGCCCTCTAGGCTTTCTTGGATATTGTATAATCCTGTTACCTCCCTATAGGAGCTATACAACTGTATAGGTTGCATTTGTGATTTTCATATTACTATGCGCTATAGTGTAGGACGAATCTTATGACTTAGTGTGTGATATTTTGGGGTCCTAAACATATTAATTTATGTTTATATTGTCTAGGGTTTCATTCTCTTCCCACACACAGCTAACACAAGGTAAGTAAAACCCCTATACTTTTTAAAGGGGCTATAAGCAAATTAAAAGTAAGTATAACCTTAGGCAGACTTATTCTGGACAGGCTAACAGCAAGTCGGGCGAAGCAAAACCCAATTGCGGACACCACTGGGATAGCTTACTAAAGTCTTACTACCAGTAGGACTTTAGGAAAACTCCCCTAACAGGTATATCAACATATAGTTGGCTTACATAAGTCATAGGAGTGGGTTGGGTCTTAACTGACCGTTACTGTTATACATACACCGTTCTTTATATTTAACCTAAATATTTTGACCTCATAGATATTCTATGTGGTTCAGTATATCAGTGCTCTTTATTCTTTGGGGGTGACTATTGTGATAACTGTACTTTACTGCCAGCTTTTCTCTCTCCCCTAAGTAAGCTTGACTGCTGTGCCACCGCTATCATTAGACAGTCTGGTCTTTGTATTTGGGTGGATCTCCATCTTACCATTACGGTAGATTGTTGCACAACCCTAACCAGAGGGCTATGCAAAAAAATCTCCCTAATGGGCCCTACAATGGGAAACAAATGCAAGTGGCTTATGGATGGAGGAGTGACCTTAAGTCAGTTTCCTGCTATGGGTGCTGAGATCAAGTTAAGCTTCCAATCAGCATCTCTCCTTATGTGTTGAGTTAGCGTACTGAAACCTTTAGAATAGCATTTCCCAACACCAGTCTCCATTATACTGATGGCTCCAAGAACTGTGAAATAGTAGGTGTTAGGCAAGAATTGATGTAGTAATACTGTGTGAGACTACACAACACTTGTCTGCTTGGTATTAGGTAACCCACCTTTTGGTATAGGGCTGTACTACACAAGTTGGTAGTGTGACTGAGCAGCCAGGCCTATCTCAAGAGGGGTAAATGTGAGTTGTAGCAATGAAATTCGCAAATACAGGTAGCCAAGTAACACTTGTACTCAAGTTTCAGTTATAAATATTTATTTAACATCAATTTTTAAATAAGCGTACTTTAAAAAGGGCAAGATATTTAACGATCAAATATACTTTAAAATACCTTTCCTGAATCTGCATAAGTTTAGTAGATACTCTTTAGAGATGATTTTTACACACTTCCTACACCCGTAGGTGACTTTATTCACAAGGAAAGTAATGGAATTTATACATCACTAGTACAGTTGCAGATTCTGAGGTTACAGAAAGAAAAGGTTAAATAAGTTCTAGGGGCATGTGAATATACTTTAAATCATCCAATGAAATCTAGACAAAACCTTTACCAGCAATAATCCTAAAACAAGTTATCACCTCTGAGGGACAGAAAATATCAGTCAATGGACTAGAAGAGTCTTCAGGGAGCCAGGACATCCAAAGTCAATTGGAGCACAGTCTATGGAGCTGTGGCACTTCATAATTAATAAAAGTATTGCACAAAGTTAGAAAGTTCTGTAGAAATCACTTATAGGGTCATAAGATGTTACACTTGTGGAAAGCAGAGTTGAAATCAACTCTAACAAAAGTAGCAGCTACAAGTGTCAACTGAGAAGAGCAAAGCTAAAGACACTGAGGTAAGTACCCCAAGTCTGAACAGTACCTCTGGTTTGAAGAAGAGTGGTCTAGCTGGATTCTGTCCTAATGCAGCGATGCAGATCCTGGGTTCTTGAGCTTGTCGTTGGGACAAGAGGGAGGACATCTGGAGAACTCCTGCGGCAGCAATTTGGAGGTCGTTGGAAGCTACAGGCTCTTTTCAGATCAGCAGCACTTCAGCGCGCAGTAAACAGCACCACTGCAGATCTTGGATACCGGTTGGGCTTCCTTCACTCCTTGAGTCCTGCAGTCTGGTGAGGGGACTCGAGCTCTGGTTGTCCTGCTTCTGTAGGGCCTTAGGAGACTCCTGGAGCTTCTGGCCGGATTGCAGCCGTTTCACTCAACTATGGATTTCTCAACCCCTGGCACTCGGTTCCTGCAGCAGCAAAAAAGTACAGCCAGTCGGGGAAGATGGTCCAGTGGAGTTCGTCTTGGGGTTAGTTGGTCCCACTAACCCAAGGGAAGAAGTCTTCCCTTCCAGAGCTTCTCTTGTCGATCAGAAAAAGGAGTTTCAGCACAGTAACAGGGCTTCACCGGGCAATTCAAAGGTCCAGGGGGATGCAGCAAGCTTCGTTCACGGTTTCTTCGTCGGGTGTTCTTCCCAGTGATCGACTATGCCTCTAGTCCCAAAACCCTCACCTTTTTAAGCAGGTTTCTCCCATTCATGCACAGCCTTGACTGTCACTCAAACAGCAGGGTGGCTGTCCTGAAAGGACAGCCAGCCAACCAATCAGGACTGGTTGCATTCATCCACTCCTAGAGACAAAGGACAGGGGCGTTTTGGGAACCTTCTTCATTTCCTGCCTTTCCAGGTGAGCTGAAGTCTTCCAAAGTCAAAACAAAGGGCTCAAACCTGACTTGGCGTGCAGAGTAAAACCCAAGAAAGACCTCACAAACAGAAAATGGCGAAAAAAGAAGACTGGGGCCATTTTGACAAAATGGTCACCCGTGGGTGCTGTACTGCAGCTAAGGGTTCAGCCTGCTGCAGAAATGCACATTGGTAGTAAAGTTACACTACTGCCACCAGCCATTTAAAGTAGTGAGGGTAAAATAAATAATGTTACATGAGAGAGTAGGATAAGGGGCTACTAGGTAACCCCCAGCACTCCACATAAAATGGTGTGTGCTGGACCTACAAAGAAAAATGGTAAGTAAAGTCAATTCACTTTACTATTCTTGGGAACATTAGTTCTCACAAGAAAAGGTATTTAAACCTTATGAGAAATCAATAGGATTTTTCTCTGACACTGCAATGAAGGTGCCGTGTGTCACCATACAAAAGGTAGATGCCTATGGAGTTTGTCCGACTCCAAAAACAGAGGAAACACATAATTAAAATCAGGTCAAAACACATGAGAGAGCGAACAAAAGGTTTCACTCACTCGAGGGTTAAAATTAAAAAGTCCTAAAGTCCAGCAAAAGAGATGGGGGTCGCTAAGGTTGAAGGGAATTTGCACAGAAATGAGAATTCTCCCTAACAGTAGGAACCAGTTCCACAGCAGATTTGGAGAATGCCCTGTGCATAAATTGGTAAAGTATGTTGTGTGCCTATGGGTTTCTACCAGTACCGCTAATATCATTAATGATTGCAAGATTGAGACATCACACATGGCAATAATACTGATCAGACCAATGTCGGACTGACAAACATTTTTCACATCTGATGGACATTTCTGATTGAAATTTCAGTGTGTCTGTAAAATAAAGTAGACTCACATATGCATCTCTTAACCCTATGGGACCCATCTGTTATGCCGTCCGATTTCTCTAAATTTAGCCTCATGGACCACAAAGACCTAGCGTTTGCCTGTTTAAATATCCCAACAGAATGCATGTGTGGCCTCCAAAAGACCGGAAGAACAACAATTATGTTATGCAAGTTGTTGGGAGAGATTAGTGAGCCCCATTTTCAGAATAATTAGTTTGGGTTAAGAACACACCCTAAATGTATACAGAAGGTTGTCATCTTTTCACCTAAAACCAACTTCAGAGTTACTCATTTATCCTTGATAACTGGAACATGCTTATGTATTATTGCAAAGGAAAAACATTTAAACAAATCCAAACAACTCTTTCCTGGATTTGAACAAGTGATTTAGGGTAAAGCCAATTGTAAAATGAGAGCAAACAGTTGGATAGTAAATTGCTAAAGTTTATGCTGTCAACCAGCAAGAAACTAGTTGGACCGTAATGCAAAGGCTCACACAAGAGGAAAAGCAGCTTCAGTGGATTTTCGGGGCAATATTTCCCCGCATGGCAAGCCACTTGGAACTCCATAAACAGACTTAAAAGATATTACCTATAAGATTTAGATTCTAAGCAGGATGTACAGTGGGGCAGGAATCGCTTAAGACTTAGTTTTGCAGGGCATTCATTACTATTGAATATTGATTAAAAAGCTTTCTGAAGATGGTGTCAAGGTGTGGGGAATTTGGAATTATGTCTGGATATAAGATCTGAGTCGCATTACAAGCACGAAAAAGGAATGGTACCTCAACAAACATTGAGATACAAACGGGGGCACGACCATTACAACCCAAAGTTGTAAATATAATTCTCAGAACCATACATTTAGGAAAAGCCACAAAGTATATTTCCAAAATTAAAATAGTATTACTTCACAAAATCATACATACAATGAATAATTCAGGATTTCAAAAACAGTATACATATAAAGAACCAATGGTAATATTTTCATTTACCTTAAGCATCAATTACATCAACAAATTAATACCCTCTGATTTTGTAATAATAACTAAACAGTGATCATTAGCCCTTAATTTGCCATAATACGGTTATCTCAATATCTGGACAGGGAGTTGCTCTAAGTATGAGTTTAAGTGTACTCCACCAGTCTAATACTACGCGTTTCGGGCGTTGCGCCCTTCTTCAGGTATTGATATCATAGATATTCTTCCTGAATTTCCGACTGAAATAAATGGATTTTGGTATACTAAATTAAATTATTTTCCGCGAGTTGAATCAAAAAATAATTCATCATAACTGACTAAATAAGAGAGGTTCTATTCACTAACCTGTGAGATATATTCAAACAATATAAAGGTGTTGATTGTTCAGCTGCCAAGAATATAATTCAACTCCTAAAAGTAAGAGTAGAAAAGATTGGAAGTTAAGGGGATGTAACCATCCTACATGCAATGTTTAAGGCATCTTTAACCCGATTCCCCACAAGTACTTCACAGTTGATCTGAGGTGGGACAATTCACTAAAAAGCGTGGTGTCCCGCTCAACAAACAGATCCACGTGAAGACTGGGAAAATTAGGTAATCTCATTAAATAATTAATGATTTCGACTCACCAAAATTGCGAGTCCGTCCTTGTTGGAGTAAGAGGTTACGGAAGTCCCGTGCTGAGATTCAACTCAAGGGTCTCCTTTTGTTTAGATGCATTCACTGTAATAATGAATATATTGTGATCACTTCTCTAATCAATGGTTTCACTGAGTTTTACGTATCTCATAAGTATGATAATGATAGGTAAGTGAATCGACTTCCTCCAAATAAATCCGCCACAGAGTATTTTAGATAGTAAATGCAGTTCGTTAATCTGCACTAGGCGGATACGATTTATCGATTCAACAGTTTAATTCATTTGTTTCCTGTAAAGTGAACAGGAATAAATATTCAAATACCTCCACATACTATTGCGAGTCATGTGTTTATCGCCATATCTTTGACCCAAAAGGAACTATGATATTCACTGCTTACCTGGATAGCGGAGAATAGATATTGCTGTCCACTTGAGGGGTAGCATGGCTGTTTGAAGTCAAATGCTAACCGTTAGCGCGTATTCAGAATCTTTCCAAGCCGTACTGTAAACATTAAATTAAGACAGTACGTGACAGTGACTAACTCGCATTGCTCTATATCTTGTGTGTTCATCCATTTTTAATTCTAAAATAGATGTTTGTTGTTATTCATACTTCATTTCAAGTTGCTCTTACACATACATTTTTCCTCTTTGGATTAGGCAGTAATATTAGTAGATGTATTTTCTGTGGCACTGGTCTACTGATAACACTGACTATATTTGTGGGACTATGTGGGTGAAGCGGGAGGGGTGGCAATTGTTTGCTATTATTTTGTTGGGAGTATTATTCCTTTTTTTCTTTGGTGTATTTGCTGTTTTATAGGGTGGAAAAGCGGCTGGTAGCCACTTTGTGTAGGGCTAGGCAAGAGGCTGAAATAATGTACTAGACTTTGCTGGTGTGCAACTAGAATTGTGTAAACCCATTCATACGTAGTTTCTTAATTTTCCTAGAGCACAGAGATCTGCCATTGATTGATCTACATTCTTAAAACATGGGACTAACAATTGGAAAAGTGCTAGCATGATTACTGATTTCTACTCGGGTTATGTGCAGAGCATGCTACCATAAACGTAAGCGAGAAAGCTTGGCCTATCCTGAATGAAGCTAAAATTGAGTTTTTGATGAGTCCTTGTAACCTGCAGCACTTAAGTAATTTGCCTTAATACTCACTTATGTCTCTGGCTGTTTTTGCACAGGCCCCCAGTGAGGGCTGTGCAGCCACTTAATTTACAGTGAGACAGAGTACCCAGCCCAAAGAGCAAAGCCAAACCTCTCTTAAACAGGTAATGCAACAGCAGTCGGGGTAGAAGGCTGACACAAAGGTACATCAGTAGGTTACATAAAAACACATCCCACTCCTGTATTGTATTGTAGGTCCACTACCTGGTGGTAGGCACGTTGTATATAAAGGTAAGGGGTGGGGAGAGAAGGGAACCAGACCTCTAGGACATAGTAATTGAAAAATACAACTGCACACATCCTTGTAAGTGAAGTGCCTAAATGTGGAAAACAATTACTAAAACACAGCCAGAGGCCACCAGAAGACATTTAGAATTTGAGTACCAAGGTATGGCACATGAATAGACACAATATTACCAGTAGCCATTAGAATACTCATGAGTTTAGCTTGTGCAGAAGTGAAATGCATATCTTTACAAATCACTGGCGCAAACTAAAATTCCAGACTTTGGCCTAAAACTCACTAGACCCAAAATGGATGCAGGACAAATGTACCCTCAAAGTCACTTTGTAGAGACTTTCAGGTGAGTATATGTTCCCAGAGAAATAAACAGGACAAAGTCAATCTGTGTGTATGGGGCAAATGGCAGGTAATAATAATAATTTAGCATTTATATAGCGCTATGAACCCTCAGGCATCTGAGCGCTGTTTATTATTACCCACGGTGTGGTGCTTATTTATCGACCTCGGAAGGATGAAAGGCTGAGTTTGGCCCTGCCGGGATTCTGCACAGATGTCAAAGCGAGCGCTCTACTCGCTGTGCTATCGGACCGGCTAGGTAAGGCACACTTCTATCACACAGGTGGAATTTGGCAGCAAGCAACCACAGGGAGGACCAACTGAAGCGGCAATATAGTACCAGAAGTCGGTTTGAGAACCTGGAGCCCCAGGAGTGGATGCAGCACAACAGGAAAAAACTCAAAGGAATCCAGTGTCAAAATGTGGTTGAAAACCACCTGCAAATAGTTGACCCACAGGGGGAATACTCTGGAAAGGTAGAACTCAGCAAAGAAGATTTGAGCAGCTCGCAGGACAAAGGCAGGCAGCCAAGTCACAGAAATATTTCCCACAGTAATTACTATGGTTGGGGCGACCCAGAATTGCCCTAAAGAGCAAATGAGGTGTGGTGTGAAGTCTCAACACCCTACCAGGCAACGACAGAAGCCAGGATTATGGCAGGACAAGCACAGCCTTGAGATGGTCCCAGCACGGAAGGCCTGGCCCAGCACACAAGTGGAACAATCGGGAGAATGGAGGAAGCCAAGAAGGACAACTAGTGTTAAGATGGAATTCTGGCCTGGTGGACAGATTTTAGTATGCCACCCTAGTTATAGTGAACAGGGAAATCTGAGAGGTTATCCAAAACCCAATCAAGGTAAACATGGAGATCAGTCAGGGCTATTCTCAGGAGAGTGTGAGTGGTGCCAGGGTCTCTCAATGAGTCCACACAATATAATACAAAATAATTAAATTTAGACAGGTATGTATAAAAATACAATTCTATGCATCCTGAAAAGTCACAAGATCCACAATGCTTCTCCCCAGAATAAGTCTTTGCAGGTAAGTTAGAATTTACTTGTATGGTGATAGTTCAAAGAAAATATTCAACTATGGTACGAAGTTAAGCAATTGTGTTCTCTTTCAGAACATACTATCCAGGTTTGACGTCCAAAAGACAGTGAAATTGAAGGTTAGGAGACAAAGGGAGTTGAGCCCATTGTTAACCTATAGAGGACAGGGGAGGTACAGATGCGACTGCTTTTACTCTTACCCCCTCACTCCAATTTTCCCAGATGCCTTGATGGAGGTCGGATTTCCCACCCTCAGTTCCAGTGAGAGGTGTCCAGGAGCTTCAGGTGCAAGGATTCTTCCAGTCAGGTCCAAAAGCAAGATGCAACCCTTGCCGATTAAGGCAAGATTCACCAATGCAGTCTCTTCAGGACATTCAAAGGACGGAGGAAGGCGAGTTCCAGCAAATGTCTCCGCACACAAGTGACGACTGCCATCCTTCTGGTCGGGGTTGTAGACGCTTCTCCAGAACAGGATCCCTGGATGCTGGGATGATGACTTTCAGAGGGAAGGCGACTTGTACCACAAGCTGGCGACCACCAAAGTTCTAGGTGCAACTGTGAAACGGCTACGGTGTTAGCAAGGTATACCACTAGAGAGCTGGCCAGTCCATTGGTTGGTTCATTGACACTTACAAAGGCTCAGGATAGCTGGATCCTCAAAGGCGTTGAGCCTAATTGGTCCCACTAATCCAAGGGCTGAAGCACCACTCGGAGATGAGGTAGTCCAACAGGGCTTCACCGGGCCAGACGCAGGAAGTCGACTTCGGATCTTCAGTCGGTTGTTCATCTGCAAGGATTCTTGGCTCCAACGCTGATCTGAAGAAATGGATACAGGAGTTCTCTTCTTATCCAAAATCTAGGCTGGAAGCACGTCCAAGCCCAACAATGGTGAGATCTGAACCATTCAAACAGCCAGTATTGATTTCACTCGTACTTCTCATCTAGACTCTCTGGCACCACGGGTGTGACATGAGAATAGACGGTCCCACCTCCTTCCTTGGCCACACAAAGAAAACAGGCATCACTTGCCTGCGAAAGCCACTGCTTTCCCAGCCCAAGTGCATGACCTTACAAGGGATTTCCTGACCTTACAAGGCAGGAAGAAGGCCCAACTACAATATGGCCAAAAACCAGTAACTATATTGTGGCACGGCCATTTTAGGGCCTAGCCATGTTTAAAAGCCATGTGTGTTAAACGCAAATGTGCACACTAAAAAGAATTCCAACCTGGTAAAAATGTATCTGTTGCCACCAGCTTCGCTTTAGGCACAAATACGGGTAAACAAAAATCTCAAGTGTAAAAAGCTATGGTGATACAAAAGTATCCCCACTGCACTGCATTGTAAGATGTGGTGTGCAATGTTGAAAAGGAACAAAATGCAAAAGGGAAACAAAGTTTCTCAGTACTGATGGTCTGAAGGACTGACCCATAACAAATTAGTAAAAGGCAAGGGAAGTGAAGCTGAAGGCTTTACTTCCCTTAGGAAAATTCATAACAGGTTCAAAAACGAAGCAAAAAGAAAGGGGGTTGTGGTAGGTCAGAAGGAGGCCACGGACTATAAGGTGTCATGGACAACTTGCTTTTATTTAAATAATAAAGACAACGTCTCACTAACCATAGTGTTTGGGATTCCCTACCTAACAAAACTAAACTAGGGTGCTCGTCGTTGGATGTGAAGTCCAAACTTAATAGTCCGTCCACTGTCAAAACTAGCCTAAGCTGACCCTACCACTATTAATACATACCAAAACACCAGGAGCATGCCTCCCTGCTCGTGGGGGCTCTTCTCAGCACACGTCTCTTCAATATGGTATCTTCAAATAGTCTGTTGCTATTCCTTGTAATATCTCCTTCAGTTCTTTTAATGGCATGTTTCTCCCAACACTTTATTTTCTCGATGTGTCGACAAGGTCTGTCTTATTCTTATTCCTCTGTCTTGCCACTCACAGGATTATCTATCATATACTCTTAAGCATTTCTTATACTTTTGCCATTCACTGGGAAGAGTATGTCAGTACCCTTTAACATTCATTCTTCATATACTGTTGCCAATCACTGGGACGAGGATGCAGGGTCCCTGACGGATCTTCACTCTTTATACTACTCTTTACGCCTCGCTCCCAGATCTCCCGCTCTCCCCTGTACCTGTATTGAAGGGTTTCTGAGTCACTGTCTGCGTTCTTTGTCTCCTCTGTGGTTGGCCAGGATGATTCTCTGGTCCCTCCCGTGTCGCCCTTCTGACGCGCATTGTTTGAATCATCATTTTCTTTGGCGGTTTTGGCAATGAAAGAGTTTTTCCTTCAGTTCCGTTCCACGCCACCACCTTCTTCCTTTGGTCTGGTGGTTGGGTTCTCCACCCATGAACAGACCTCCTCAGGTCTGTTATTGGCGTATTGTCTACTCGGCATGCCAATGATGGTGCTCTGCACTGGCCCTTCGTGAGCGTCCCTTCAGTGACGATTATGGACTTCCTCCGCTCTGCTGTTCGGACAGCATGATGCTGTCCCTTCTTCTCCGTAGCTGCTTTAGGACAGCCAAGGCAGCGTCTCTTTCGGTATCCCAGCCTCCTTGATCCGACAGTTTTGAAAATCCCGGGTCTCACTGACTTGTTATCTTGCCCTCCTCTTTTTATCACGCACTTCTAGGACTTCCCCGGCTCTCAAGCAAAGTCCTTCCTTTGTGTTGGGTCCATATTCACTATACCAACTGTTGGCTTTTCCGTGTCATTTCTTGACAAAGCACTCTTCATTACCCTCATGTTCTTACTCTTCACGGTATCGGGTTGACATTGTTCTTCTGGTATTATATTACAACAATATATTTAAGAGGAGTTTAGTTGTCTGTCAGTTAATGAAATACTCGTTTTTGAGAGATAGTAAGAAGGCAGTTCCTTATGGGAAAGGGAGGTCTTATCTCCAGGAGGGTAGTCTCTCCCTGTGAGGTCCCGCTTATCGCCCCCCCCTAGCAGGAATGTAGCATAGCTGGCTCACCCCCCCTCGCCTCACAGGAAGAGTTTACTCCCCCACCCCCTCCTTGGGGAGAGTGAATGAATCCCTCGATTCGTCACAGGGTCCATAGAAACTGTGGAGAGAAAGTTGCAACAAGAAAAATCCTTTCTAACAGCAGTAACCAAAAACTCCAACCGGATATCAACCCAGGACACAGCATCCAGCCAGTACGGCCAGATCTGGGCTTTAAGGTAGCAACAGTGGGATGACTGCGGGAAATCCTCCAGGAGGGAAATTAACCAGCTCTTGCAAAACATTCAAAAGAAATGTGCTTAGGTCCAGGGTTTTCCCATTTCTACTACCACTACAGGGGCTGGCCTAAGCCATCCAATCAATCACAATCGGAGACTGGGATAAAAAGATGAGGTGCCCAGCCCACCCCAAAGGATAGGGATATGGCCAGCCAGGGACAGACTGATCTAAACCTGTAATAACCAATATGGAGGATGCCTCACTGAGTTCAGAGTCCACTTGAGCACAACAACCATTTTAGGCCTGCCTCACATTCCCCTAAACAAAGGAAGCACCAACACAAAACGGCCAACAGTAGAATTTACAGTGATACCACAATGGCGACCAAAAAGGTAGATTGGGCTAACAAGTGGTAAATCGGCTTGCACCCCTGGTGAAGCTATAACTAAATAACAGTTGCCGCTAGCATACCCCTTAAACCCAATGTAAGGTGATAGAATCACCCAGAGCACAAATGGAGTGCTTATGAGGCACCCCTGGGCCTGGAAGCCTTAGGGTCGACCCAAGACCACATTCTCAATGAAAGAAAAAGCATTGCATTGACAGGGACATTCCTCTGATCACCAACAATTGGTCAGTGATTAAAAGAATAACGAGAGGGAAAAGCAATAAGTTGTTGTTATTGAAGCAAATTACAAGTTGTAGTTTTACAATTAAACCTGATGTGACAATGGTACCCGCAATGCTTGAGACCCCAACTAAACCTGCATCTACATTCCAAGACTGGACGTCCAGTACCTTCTTTCTGTTATGTTATTAGGATTTGTATCTTGCACCAATG
Organism: Ambystoma mexicanum; assembly: GCF_040938575.1. NCBI lineage: Eukaryota > Metazoa > Chordata > Amphibia > Caudata > Ambystomatidae > Ambystoma > Ambystoma mexicanum. The sequence goes on from NC_090927.1 coordinate 455,569,084, forward strand.
CAATTTACATGTTCACCAGGTTCTCTGGTGGGTCTGAAAGAGACTGGGTAGGCTTTGTTAGAAATGTGTAGAGGGAAAAATAACATTGCAGGGTTTTGTGATGGTGGTGCAATGAGTGCCTTCTAGCATCAAGGGCATTGTCTCTAGAGAGGAAACCTCATGCTTTCAGTCTGAGTGTGTGTTCAACGGGAGAAGAAAAATGTGTAGTTTGAATGGCTGTGCGTTGGCCGAGGACTGGGTGTGTCAGTGTTAGAGGTGTGGAATTGTCTTGTTTGCAGTATGGGTACAGGGTGTTGTCATCTGTATGTGAGTTGGCATGATTAAGTTTGAATGCAGCGAGTAAGGCGAATAAATGGTTTTCTGATGGGTAGCGATTGGTTCAGCAGGATTTTCCTGGCCATTCCAGCTTCCAAAAGACTCTTAGCAGCACAGGAAGAGTGTTACTATTACAGGGCCCATAGCCCTGGAACAACTCGTTCACCTCATGTTGGAAAGCTTTAAGATGATCTAGTGCGTAGAAATAGACTGACAACACCGATCTTCAAAAAAAGGCCTACTCTGACCTTCTGAATAGGCTCACTGTTTGCACCTAGCACATTACACCAACCAACAATTACATGCCATTAGAAGAGGTTGAGGAAGAAAGATTCTGTCACTCCCCATTGCCCCTCGCAGTTCTACCTGGAAACAAAGTCCTTCCTTATTGGTAATCCTAGCACATTGCATGAAGCTTCCTTGATTACTATGTTGTGTCCTTTATAGTACAAGAAAACCACATTATTAGGTGCCTTAACCGTTGAACTGACTTTGACGAAATATATAAGTGCAAAATACCCATTGACGAAAGCCTGAAAATCCAATTCAGTGTCCTTTTCCTGCTGCCCGTTTTTGATCAACCACATAAGCTGGCCTTTGCTAGTTCTTCCGAGCAGTGAATGCATATTAGGCTATTCTATGCATCCAACCCCCTACTGGATTAACCTCGGCTCTGTTGTTCTATACATGTCCCACTGAACCCTGTATTTCCCCCTCCCTTCTAAATGTGCGGACTGCGGTCCTACTTTGTAAGTTTGGGCCCATTGTTTTTTAGCATATTTCCAAGATGTCAAGTCAGCCTTTTAGTGTCACTCTAAATGTCTAAAATGATGCATTCTTTGAGGCCAAAATACAGCGAAATAATGTCTGTGGTGCTTGCACACTAGAAAATGTACAGCTTGCATTGTAACAATTGCAATTCCTAGTAGAACATATACAATTGTTATTTCGAGGGGATTGTGTCCTCCAACGTATTCCACATCTATGACAGGTAATGTCCACAGCTGTGCTGCTTCGGAAAATTGTCGGCAGAGGACGTCCTGTGTCAGTGGCGTCGATCCTTTGTCCCTCGAGGGCCTCCGTGGAGGGTCGACGTCACCGGATGTTATATATAGGACGCACGGCGTCCGTAGCCTCAGTTCCGTTTTTTCCGCAAATGTGTTTGCTTCTGAATCTCTGTGCGCTAGATTCTTTCTTCGTGTACGATGTCTTCATCTTCTTCTACTACCCCGAATTCGGGCTTTAAAAAATGTCAGTAGGACTGCAGTTTCAAAGATGTCCATCACAGACACACACAACATCTGCCTCTGGTGCCTTGGCGAAAGCCACGCCACCGACGACTGCGAGGATTGCCAGTCCCTGACGTCTAAGGCCTTGCGGGACCATAAGGGGAAATTGAAGGTAGGTAGGGGGTCTAATCCCCGTAAATCGAAGTCCTCTGGGCTTTCGACCGATGACTCGAGGGGCGACTCTCTGCATTGGCAAAAATCCAGGGGGTCTCGGCCTAGGAGTGGTTCCCGCCATTCCTCTGCCTCGTCGAGGCATTCTTGGAAACGCCATCACCGGTCGCCTTCCCCGTCCTCGTCGGAGGAGGACTCTGTCAGACAGTTGACTTGTCCCACCAAGTCTTCGTCGCCGGCCGAATGGGATGCATTCCGCCAGCAGATGATAGCGATTTTTGAGTCACAAGGCACAGTTCCAGCTGGGTCCACCACTCGCACGCCTTTGGGCTCGGGCGGTCGGCGCGATCATGGGGAGACCGTCGAGACCGTCGGAACCTGTGAAGCCTTCCAAGAAGGCGTCGACGCCATCGGCACCGTGTCCCTCGAGGGGCTCTCTCGAGGCTCCGGCCTCGAAGAAGCCATCAATGCCATCGGCGCCGTGTCTGTCGAGGGACACTCTCAGGCCTCCGTCCTCGAAGAAGTCTACAGTGCCGTTGACGCTGATTCCTTCTGCGCCCTCGACGCTGTTTGTGGAGGATTTGACAGAGGTACCCCTGAGGGCTGTGGAACCTCAGAGGAAGGCTACCAGTAAGTCTATGAGGCATGTTTTTGAGCCCTATTCTGAACCTCCTCCTAGATTGGAGTTTTTCCAACCTTTACAGAATATTTCAGAGGTTGAGGAACTGTCTGAGGAGATGGCCTTGCCTGTGCCTCCTGATGTCCCTGATGTCCCTGATGACCCTATTGTCTGGGCATTGTCAGATGGAGGAACTCGGTCAGTCACTGCATGACGCTAGTGGCCTTGACACCTCTCCGGAAGTTGAGTTTGGCCGACCTGAGCCTGGGGCGCATGCGGATTCCTCCTATCGGCGTCTCATGTCAAGGGTGACAGAATACTTGGGGTGGTCTGCTCCACCTGTTGTTTGCTCAGGATGATTTGACAGATATCCTGGATCAAGGTCCGCCCAATGACCCGGTGTTGCTGTTTCACATGGCTTTGCAAAGGAAGGTGGCGGTGGCTTGGACTGCTCCGGAGAGTCTACCGGCAGTTAATAAGTCGCTTCCGAAGAAATACCGCCCATCCAGTAGTGACCCCTGCTACGTATCGACGCACCCTACTCCAGAGAGTTTGGTGGTGCAGGCGGCTGCGGCCACCTCGAAGCAGGCTGCGTACCCTACCATCCTTCCTGATAGGGATGATAAGCGCTTTGATGGTTCGGCGAAGAAGGTATTTTCGGCTGGGGGTATGGCATTGAAGTCGGCCAACTCCACTTGTGCCTTAGCGAGATTTACACACACTCTGTGGAACTGTGCGTCTTTGGCGGCTGAGCATATTCCCGAAGGGGAAGAAAGGGATGGTTTTCTAGCCCTTGTGCAAGACGGCAAGGATGCCATTTGCAAAACCCTTCAGTCGGGTTTGGACACGGCAGACAGTGTCATCCGGTCCATGGCTGCGAGCACCGTGATACGCAGGTTTGCATGGTTGCGGAAGTCGGGGTTTGCTCCTGATGTGCAATCCCATCTTCTGAACATGCCCTTTGATGGTGTTCATCTGTTTGGCAACAAGGCTGATGAGAGCCTTGAGAGGTTGCAGACCTCCAAAGCCGCAGCAAAGTCGTTGAGCGCTGCAGTACGACAACCTCCACCTTTTCATCCTATGGGACAGCAATGGAGGGGAGGTTCCTTTCGGTACTACTCTTCCGTTGGTAGATCGAGAGGAGCTACCAGTCAAAGGGGCCACCGTAGGAGTACCCGGGGTGGAAAGCAAGGTACTCGGGGTGTCAAAGCCGCTCGAGCAGTTGCTTCTTTGCCCTCAGGCACTGCCGCGTCCGTTCTGTCATGAGGACATGTCCCATGGTTCCCCGGTTGGGGGCAGACTTGCGCAGCATCTTGGAGAATGGTGGGCCATTACTTCAGATGTGTGGGTTCTGGGATCATAGCCCATGGCTACTGTCTTCCCTTCCGGCAGAGGCCTTACAACAATCCACCGGGGAAGCTGTCTTTGAAGCGTCCGGATCTGCTCCTTGCGCAGGAAATCATATCCCTGCTGGAGAAAGGCGCCATAGAACTGGTGCCTGTAGCGGAGAGGAACAAGGGATGGTATTCCCCTTATTTTCTGATCCCGAAAAGACTGGGGATTGAGACCCATCATGGGCTTGCGTTGGTTGAACAAGCTCCTCAGGGAAGGACAAGTTCAAGATGGTAACTCTTTCTCAAGTCCTCCAGGCCCTTCAACTTCAGGATTGGTTGGTGTCTCTAGACCTCAAGGATGCTTACTTTCATGTGCCTATTCATCCTAAGCACAGGAAGTACCTGAGGTTTGCGGTTGGCGACTCGCAATTTCAGTTTTGGGTCCTGCCGTTTGGATTGACCTCCGCTCCAAGGGTCTTCACCAAGCTGATGGTGGTGGTGGTGGTGGCAGCGTATCTGAGGAAAGGGGGGATTCACGTCTACCCCTACGTGGACGATTGGTTGATCAGGGCGCGCTCTCCTGAGCAAGCCCTGGATCATCTGTCGGTCACCTGCCACTCCCTTCACAAGCTGGGCTTCTCCCTCAATTTAAAGAAGTCACATTTGACACCGGCTCCAATACATCGCAGGAGTGCTCGACACATCCCTGGGGCAGTGTTCGCCTCCCCAGGTAAGGGCTCATCACATTCTGCAGATGGTGGGCATTTTTCAACGTGCCCAGAGTCTCCCGGCGTTCCAATTCTTGAGGTTGCTCGGCCTCATGGCATCCTGCATTTTCCTGGTGCCAGAGGCCAGGCTGCGGATGAGATCCCTGCATTGGGCTCTCAAGATGCAGTGGTCACAGTTCTCCGGCAGGATGTCGGATCCCGTTCAGATTCCGACCTCGGTTGCACAGGATCTTCTATGGTGGGCCGACGAAGGCAATCTGATGAACGGAGCACCATTTTGGCAACCATGGCCAGGAGGTGACGATAATGACGGAAGCATCCCTCACAGGTTGGGGCGCTCATGCCAACGAGTTGACAGCCAGCGGACGTTGGTCTCCGTCGGAGTCCAGACTCCACATCAATCTGTTAGAGCTGAGGGCCGTCAGGCTAGCCCTGAAAGCTTTTCTGCCGTCTGTGCGGGGGAAGAATGTCCTGATTATGATGGACAATACAGTGGCCATGCACTACCTGAACAAAAAGGGGGGGGGGTGGGCAGGGTCACTCCTGTTGTGCAGGGAGGCGATGCAGCTCTGGTTCTGGGCCATCCACCAGGTAATTTCGATCTCGGCAGTTCATCTGGCCGGAGACGAAAATGCAGCGGCGGACGCTCTGAGCAGGCAGAGCACAGTCTCTCACGAGTGGGAGCTGGCTCAGGAAGTTCTTTTGGAGATCTTCCCCCTTTGGGAAACCCCACAAGTGGATATCTTCGCCACCAGAGTCAACCGGAAGTGCGAGAGATTCTGCTCGTGGGAATTTCCCCCAAGAGGAGCATTAGGGGATCCATTCGTAGTGGAGTGGTCCTTCCCACTGCTGTACGCGTTTCCTCCAGTCCCCGTCATTCCGCAAGTGTTGCGGAGGTTACAGAGGTTCGGTTCCTGAATGATCCTCATTTCTCTGGCATGGGCCAGGAGAGCGTGGTACCCGGACCTTCTAGACATGTCAATCTGCCCTCCACGCCGTCTTCCCTACCGAGACGATCTCCTCTAACGGGAGGGTGGTTGGGTTCTCCATCCCGAGGTCAAGTCTCTCAGCCTTCATGCTTGGTATCTGAAAAGTTGAGGTATAAGGATTGGGACCTCCCCGAAAACTTGATGGAGGTGTGGCTTTCGGCCGGAAGGCCCGCAACTAAATCCCTGTACCGTTGCCATTTGGGAAAGTTCTGTGACTGGTGCAGGGTACAGAAAGTGGATCCTTTCCAATGTTCCATTCCTTTGGTTTTGTCTTTTTTGCTTTCTTTAGCCCACAAGGGTCTGCAAGTTGGTACCATTAAGGGCTACCTGGCGGCGCTGTCCATATTTAAGCGCTCGTCTGAGGAATGTTCTTATTTTAAGATTCCTTTGATTTCCCAGTTTCTAGAAGGGCTAACTAATCTGTTTCCACCGTCGCCTTTCCAGGTGCCGGGATGGGATTTGAATTTGGTTTTGAAGTTCCTAATGGGAGCTCCGTTTGAGCCCTTATATTCTTGTCCGTTGCGACTGTTTTCCTTTAAAACTATGTTTTGAGTTGCGGTTACTTCCGCACGCAGAGTGAGTGAGTTGCAGGCACTTTCCGCCAAGCCACCCATTACTGTTTTCCATAAGGACAGGGTTGTCATGCGGGTGGCGCCTTCTTTTCTTCCAAAGTTTGTGTCGAAATTCCATTTGAGCCAGAAGGTGATTCTTCTGGCATTTTATCCTCCTCCACATTCTGGTAAGGAAGAGGAGAGGCTCCATAGGTTGGATCCTGGGAGAGCTTTGAGTTTCTATCTCTCACGGATGTCCCGGGTCAGAGTGGACGATCAGCTCTTTGTTGGTTATGCTAGAAGGCGACTGGGGCAGGCTGTTTCCAAGCAGACCTTGTCCAGATGGATCATTTTGGCGATCTGAGTGTTACCGTTTGCCGGTAAAGGACCCTCCAGTAGGCTTACGGGCTCATTCTACTAGGGGTGTGGCTGCCTCCACTGCTCTACAGAGGGGCGTTCCTATTCGCAATATTTACGAAGCAGCCACATGGGCCTCTGTCCATACTTTTGTGAGACACTATTCCTTGGACTCCATCCATGGGCAGGATTTGGCCTTTGGTAAGGCAGTCCTCTATTCAGCCATTTGATTGGGCATTCTAAAATTGTAAATTCTTTTTCCACCTCCATAAGTTGGTACTGCTTTGGGAGTCTGTCATAGATGTGGAATACGTCGGAGGACACAATCCCCTCGAAGAACCAAGTTATTTACCATATCTGGTAACGTTCTTTCGATGGGATGTTCCTCCGACGTATTCCACATCGCCCTCCCAGCTTGCCCCTCTACTGAATTCGATTGCAGCTTACGTTTCCACAAGGCTATCTGGCATACTGGCAGGAGATTGGTGCCACACGTTCTGGGAAAAACTACAACTGTGGCTACGGGCGCCCTGCGTCCTAGCGTCCTATATATAACATCCGGTGATGTCGACCCTCGACGGACAACGGTTCGACGCAGGACGCCCTCTGCTGAAAATGTTCAAAAGCAGCAAAGCTGTGGACATTACCTGTCATAGATGTGGAATACGTCGGAGGAACATCCCATCGAAAGAACATTACCAGATATGGTAAGTAACTTGTTCTACTCTTTGAAAACTGAGCATCAACACACTGAAATTGTCTTTCTGTACATGTTCTAATACTAAACATGTTATTTGCAGGATTGAAGGTTTACCATCCATTTCAGCGCTCAAGTTTAACGGAGGTTTGCATTTGGCTGTTGGAACTTCAACTGGACAGGTGATTTTCTGGATGTTGCACTTGTTTAATAATTTAGAATTCTTGTAATAATACTTGGCAGCCTGCAGTATCTGTATACAAGTTTAATTTGTGCACTACTGGAGTTTAACTCATGTGGGCAAGAATCTTAATGTTATTTATTTTAACGACAAAATGAACGTTTTTTCAATACATTTTAGCTGCATTTTTGCTTTTTTAAATCCAAACAAATTCTATATTTATTGTATGGATCAGCAAATGGAAGATCTCTCATTATTTTAAGAGACGAGCAGTCTCCTGTTTCCACAAAGTAAATTACTTCGATGTAATTTACTTTGTGGATATTACTTCCAAAATACTTAGAATTTTATATGTATTTGTAGGGGAGTCGGGAAGGGTTTGGCGTGGGGTGGTAGTAAAGTAATAGCAACAAAGTAAAATTACATTGAAGTTATGTAATTCGTTAAAATGACATGGAATCGAGAGGCTGTATTAACAGCAATAACAGTTGTGGCCATGTATTATCAGGAATAAAATCCCTCCCTACCATACATAAAAAGGATTTTGCAAGCAACCTTAATAGGATAAGTCATTTGAGCTTGGGGCCCTTTAGGAACATGCATATGTAATGGATGAGATCACACAGATACATTCAGAGTCCAAATAATCAAACCAACTCAGTAAGATGGCAAAGTACTGTTTCATTAACAATTATCTAAAACGCTGAGTTACAAAGAACATCAATGGACGTATGCTCAATTTCTCTCAGCGATCTTCACACTAATCATAGTTTTTATATCAAGTATACGCCAGAGGTGATGTCATTCTACGTGGCAATGATAAAAAACCTATCAAGGGTCAGGATTGGCTAAGGGGAACATCTAAGTATACTTTTCTATATGGACTAGCATTGTGATTGGCTGCCCACTGTCAGGTGGACAACATATGCCTACCTCTAAAACATGTCATCTTCAGAAACATTAGATACAGTTTCTCATTTGGTTTTCAAACAATATGGATTTCAAACTATAAGGTCCTTCGTTATATGGACTACTACAATTGGTTGGCATGTTTGTGCCAGGTCTGGACCATTCGGTGCACTTAGCACGTAAGCCCAGACCCAGGTGCAAGGAGATGGATGGGGCATGGCGCTACCTCCCCACCCAATTAGCTCAGCATCTCTCATCGCCCATGCCTTCTGCCATGAAGATTGTCTTTGACCTTGGCCTTGAAAAGTATCCTTGTCTTTGGGGGTGAGGGGAGAGAGTCTCTACTCTCTCACTCTCTCTTCAGCAGAGAGAGACTGCTCAAGTATGAGAGAGGCAGGGAGGCTCCCTGGAGATCTACCCCTGCCCTCAGCCTGGAGAAGCATCTGACCCACAGAGAGTTTGAGGTGGAAGAGCGGTGTGCTCGAGAAGGAAAGTGTTTATGAAAAGAGAGTTGGATGTAGTGTGATGCCCGGCCCCAGAAAGCGTTGTGCGCAATGCATAGGGTCTTGAACTTGATCCTTGCAGCCACTGGGAGCCAGTGGATAGCTTTTAGTGCTGGAGAGATATGATCCCTCGGCTTAAGGCCAAGGACAAGTCTCGCAGTCATGTTCTGGATTAGTTGCTGAAGCCAAAGAGAAGAGGCAGGCAGATTTAGAAAGAGGCTGTTGCAATAGTCTAGCCTAGAGAGAATCGGAGCTCTGGAGACAGTGAGCTTCTGGGGTAAAGTGCAAAAAAGGGAGAATACTTCTGAAGAGGTGCAGCTGGTAGTGGGACTTGTTAGATATGGCCGTGATATGAGGAGAGCAGGAGCGGGTGGAGTCGAAGAGTTTTTTTGCCTTGCAGGAAGGCACAGGTAGAGGGCCCAAGGAGGGCAGCCAGAGTGAAAGGGGGGAAAGCGAGAGCAGGGGTCCCAATGAGAAGGATCTCAGTCTTAGTGGCATTCAGATAGATTGTTAGAGGCACACTGTTCCTGAATCGTGGATGGACAATCCGGATTGAGCGAGAGAGGAGTGGAGAGGAGAGGAGAGGAGGCTGAGGGTAGCCTGAATGAGAGCGGAGTGTCATCTGCATAACACTAGAAGTTAGGAGAGCAGGTAGAGATGAGCCAGATGTGCCAAGAATTGGTTGAAGAGCCAGGGTGAGAGGTAAGAGCCCTGGGGAACACTATATGTGTAGAGAGAGGTGGTGGAGATAAAGGACCCCAGTTGGACCTTGGAGGGTCGATTGGAGAGGAAGGAAGTCGACCACGCTGGCGCCTGATCCGTGATGCCCAGGTTGTCATGGAGACGATTGATCAGGATGGCGTGGTTGAACCTGTTGAAAGCAGAGGAAAGATCGAGGAGGATGAAGACAGAAGGAAGGCTAGAGTCGATATTTGAGAGGTGTTCAGGAGAGCAGTTTCCATGCTTCTGGCTTCTCTAAAGCCAGACTGGTGGTCATGGAGAAAACCAACAGATTCAGTGTGAAGAGTAAGCTGGGAGATGGCCAGTTTTTCCAGAAGTTTTCCCAGGAAAGGAGTGATGGAGATCGGGTGGTAGTTTGCCGGAGAGGATGGATCGGCAGAAGGCTTCTTCAGAAGGGGGTGACAAGTGAGTGCTGTGGCAAGAGTGGTTGCAGAAGTCGGCCAAGAGGGCGTCGATGTGGTCCTTGATGGTTCTGGAGGAGCAGAGGAGCACCTGCTTGGGTGATTCTTTCATAGAGCAGACTTCTCTAGAAACATTGTGAGGAGTGAACATGGGTAAAGAGGAGAACGGAGGTGGAGAGGTAGAGGTGGCTGCAGAGGGGCCGAGAGAGGGAGGAAGAGAGAGAGAGAGGAAGACCTGAGATTTAGTGGTGAAGTGAGAGGCTAGTGCCGAGTAGAGAACCTGGGAGGGAACAGGGGAGGTGGAGACTGCAGCAGGATTGGCCATCTGCTTGCAGATTTTGAGAGTTTGGCCGTGTTGTTTGAGGCTGCAGCGATGCAGGCTTGGATGTAGGGTCTCTTCTTCGACAGGTCAGAGAGTCTGTATTGCCTTTGGAGCAGGTGTCAGGCCAGTTTGTCAGAGGATGCGCATGATACCCTCCCTTCCACTTACTTTCCGCCGTCCTGCACTTGCGTTAAAGGGTGGCGAGGTCAGTCCTACCAAGAGTTGCACTTTGGCTAAAAACGGATCCTCATGACAGGGGTAAGGACATCAAGAGTGTTAGTGATGGGGAGATGCAGGTTGGAGAGGGCTGTGTTAAGAGTGTAAGTCAGCCGTAGGCATAGGAGGACGGGAGAAAAATGCGGCAAAAGCCTCCACTGAGACATGCTTCATGGGCCGGATGGCCGAGAAGGTGGGTGGCAGTGCTGGGGTTGGCTTCACCTGGGGCACAGAGAGTGTCCAGTCGGAAGAGAGAAGAAAATGGTCAGGCCAGGAGAGAGGAGTGGTGAGAGGGGAATGTCAGGGGAGATGAGAACATCTGCGGGGTCCGGCAGAGTGAGTCGGGCCTGAGGGGGAGGAGAGGAGAGGAGAGGAGAGGAGAAGAAAGAGGGCAACCTGGCCATGTGGCCTGTAGATGGTGGCCACAGTAAGAGAGGCCATGAGAGATGGAGAGCCTGCACACCAGGCATACAAAGGAGGAATATGCTTGCGCAGGGATACACTCTGGAAAGATCAGAGCTACGCCACTTTTTGGACGGTTGGTTCTTGGTTCGGAGAGGATCTTGTAACCATCAGGGAGGAGAGTGTCAAAACTCATGACAGAGCCTGAGGACATCCAGATCAAGTTCTTTGAGGATTCGGCAGATGTCAGAGGCGTTTTTGACAGCAGAGCGAGAGTTGAGAATAGTGATGTGGAGCAGATTGCCACATTTAAAAGACTTCCGTTGAAGGGGACAGGCAAGAGGTATGTCCTGCAGAGGTGGTAGAAGGGTCCGAGAGAGGGCAAAGGAGGAAGGAGATGGCAGAGTAGGCAGAGAGCAGGCAGAAGAGGGAGGTGGCGGAGGAGCCAGAGGCGTTTAGGTAGGAGACTCGGGAGGAGGAAGGAAGTTGATAAGACGCAGGAAACATTTATCGAAAAGGAGATTGGGCTGAGGGCCCTGGACCAAGACCATGTCATACAGATGGATATTAATGATGGTCGGAGTGGAAGGGGGCCAGGACGACCTATCAAGTGTCAACCATTAATGGGAGGGGAGGAAAAGTGTCAGCACAGAGGCCATATGGGGGGTCCATAGGCCTGGAGAGAGAACGACAAAGAGGATGTTGGTAAGGGTCTGTCTGGAGGAAGCGCTGGTGTAAGTATCAGCGATGGGGATGCCTGGGTTGGAGACCAGGACATCACTTTTGAGCTTCTTCCTACTGGATCTAGTGAGGGGGATAGGATAGGAGATAGAGTAACAGTTAGAGAAGATGAGAGGGACGGAGAGCACCATAGCGTGTGTGAAGGAGGTAGGAGATAGGAGATAGGAGGTAGGAGATGGGACTGAGGGAAGGGAGAGAGATGCACAGCTCTGTGACACAGCTCAGGATGTGCAGTGGAATGGAGGAGGCTAGGGTGACAAGAAAGGAAGACACAGGGGGGAGAACAAGTAACGTGCAACAGTGAACTGCACTCCTTGCAGGGGGGGGTCTAAGGTGGGAGGGAGCCTAAAGAGACCCAGTAACCGTGCCACAGTTACCCGAATGCAAAACACCCAGATTCAACTTTCCTAGAGGGAGAGTGGGGAGGCTCAGTTGTTAAACACAATGCAATACAAATGTCCACATTCAACGTATCTGGGGAGTAGCAGCAGAATTCCGGCTGCAGGCCTGCCATGGTGGACACCTGCAGACACCAACTGGAGTTGTCCTTGGCCTCTGGGTCCTTTGCCGGAAGGGGATGCAACGGGCAGAGGGGCTGCCCTTTTGGAGTCCAAGAAGTAGGGCAGGTGCCCAATTGGGGAGATGGGTGGTGAGGGGGGGCGGGAGGAGGACCAGGAAGGGAAGCCAGATCAGTCGCAAGACGGCGGGAAACGCAGCAAAAGCAGAAATCCCAAGGAATTTAATGCCAGCTTTTGCGGAGCGCCAGAGAAAAAGCACTCAACCGCTCGCTTCCAGGGGGAAAAAAATGAAAGGAGTTCTGTGGCCTCTTAAAGGAACTCGTCCTTCAGCCTTGTCCCTCTACTTGGTCACAAAACTCTTAATTGACGTAGCAATAGCCTTATAATATATTATAGGGGGTACATTATCCCATGCATAATGGTTAAATGATTTGCAGGGAAAAAGACATTACATTTGTTGGATGTTTGCTTTTTTCCTATGTTCTAAACATTTGCTATTGTGTTTTCACCAACACCCGGAGGGCTTCTTTTATTGCCTAATACAGTCAGTGTCGTTTGGCAAAGCAGAGCCTCGTTGCATTGCCATTGTCTCCTTTTTAGTTTTGGATATTGGGTGACGCTGAAAGCACTACCTTTAAGCTGAAACTATTTTTATTAAGATAAGAGCTTTGCCATAAGAGCATCAAATAGGGGCTTTGAATAACGGTCAGTAATGCTTTTCAATGCAGATGATGTGTGAGAAGGGATCCATGTTGATTGACTATGGGTCCACCCATTTCACACCCATTTCCAAGTCAAATCTGTGATCCACCCATTCCCGCCCATTTCCACTCCAAGCCACACCTCTTTTGCACTCTTTGCCTGCATTTGTATTGTGTATTTTTACTTCCAAAATGGCGGCCACCAAATGTTAATGTTTAAAAAAAGTTATTTGACTTGTTTGATGCCTTAAATATGTACTAGAGCTTTTAACTTATGTACTATATTTTTAATTATGTTTTATTTAAAATAAACAAGTTACTGTTTATAGTAGGTTTTGTTTCAAAATGTCTCTGAAAATCCCCATATACTTACTTGCGGGTCTTGTTCCAATGTGTTTTGATGTAAGCAGTACTTGATTGGCTGTGCACTGTATTAGTGATGTCACTATGATTTGATTGGCTGTGGAGTCTGTGTTTGCTCAAGGTAGACATTTTCTTTTTCTTTGGAGATTCGGAAGAGAATGGGAGAAGTCAGGGAGGTTTATAGAATGGGAGGGTGGTGGCACAGAACAAGTAAGGTTTGCATAATGGAAGCAGTCAGGGGTGTACAGAAATGCAGGGGCTGGAGTTACACAGAACTTGTCCAGAAGTGAAGACAGTTGCAGGCATACCTGCCTAACCTTCTGGGTTTTAACGCTCTTCTCTGGCTGTCCCGGCGTCTTCACTAGATTTGTGTGCTTTGATTCCTTTCCTGCCATGCATGCAATACCGGCAAGTAACGCTGTGTCCGTCAGATGGGAGTGAATGTTTCTCATTTCCTGAATGGTACTCATTTCCTCATCGAAACATACTTTTTTCTGTTTGTTTTTGTAAGTTGTGTATCCATGAAGCTAAGCTTCATACGAATGAAGCCAGCTTTAGTGTAGGCATGGAAAAGTCATTTATATTTATTTTTATTTATTGGTCATTTGCAATGTGCACTTTTCAGCAAAAATGTGTTTTGAGGTGCATCAAGACAAGGGGGAAGGGGAGGGGAGAAGGCAGGGATACAAATAAACACGTTCTTCAAAGGTCTTGAAACATTTGGAATGTGCAAGTGCTATAGCATGAGAACAGGGCAGAGGGAGGAGGTGGGGGAGGAGGGAGGAACAAACAAAACATTCTGACTAGATTGTGAGACGATTTGGAATGTGCAAGTGCTGGAACATAGTGGGGACAGAGGGGAGTGCAAGAAGGATGAGGAGAGAGTTTCAAAAAAACACAAGTTAAGATAAGTGCAGGAACAATAGGTAGGTTGCATTAAAGAACACAGAAATGCAGTTAAGACAAGCAGATAATTGAGCGCAGACTGGAAAAGCCACACCTCATGGAATGAGGGGCTACTTCAGACATGCAGACAGCAATTGGGACAAGCAGGTAATTGGCTGGCATTGGGGAAAACATGTCACAGGCAAGCTGGGATGCAACAGGTATACAGATAAAGGTGAAAAACTGAACAGGGGGGTGAAGATAAATAAAGAAATAGAAACTGAGGGCGGAGAGTAGAGAAGCTGCAGACACAAGTAGGTAATGCGGCATAGCTAGAGAAGTAGAAGAGTTAGGAAATTGCAGAAGGTCAGGATACATGGGCAACCAAACACAGTATGAAGGGTGCATAAGGGAAGGCCTCACCCAAAGGTACGGGGGCTAAATGAGGTATGCAAGGTAAACGGAGCGAGATCCGGAACAATGCAGGAGGCAACAGGCAGGTATACATATTATGAAGGCTGGCTGTTGGACATTTTGAGGGGACTCCATGAGGGCACGACGGGACAAGTAGGAATGAATGGCACAGGATTGACCTCGACCCCGGTGTGAACAGGAGTCAAGCAAGGTTGTGTCTACGGCCCTTATTCACAGAGCATTTCCAATGGGATTTTGCCATTATAAAACGCTTCTGTGAATTAGGCCCTTAGTGTCAGTGGAGTTAGTGAAAGCAAGGGGCAAATTGCCCAAGCAAACTTCGCACCTCCCCTTGCTGTTGCAGATTCAATTGAGGAGGCAACTTGACAGCCTCAATGGAGCCTTCCTAAGGGCTGCCTTGGAACAGATCAGGGAGGGATTCATATTCCTCTTCCTCCCCATCTTAAACCAGAAGGAGTGTTCCCATGTCAACTCTTGGGGTGAAAGCATTCAATCCATTCACATTAAAAGCTTTAGGAGACTTGTTAGGCCTTCCAAAGTCCACTAAAAGGTTCAACTCGCCTAGTATTTTAGCTATCTGTTAAGGACCTGTCCATTTATTCTGTAAAGCTCTTGGCCTTAAAGGGTTCATGATCAGGATTTCTTGGCCTTGGATAAAATGAACAAGAGAAGCTTTCTGGTCCTAAGTGTTTCACCAGTGCTTGTCCAGCCTTCAGCTTCTGGTCCGGGGTCATCACAAGGACCATCCTTTTCCTTGTTCATAGCACATAGTCCTCTGCATTCAGTGCGGGCTTCCCACCATTCCATCATTATGGCTAAGGTACCCTAGATAGGTTGACCAAAAGTTGACCAAAAAGAAGCTCAAAGGGGCTAAACCAAACCACTTCTCCCGGCTCCTCTCTGTAGGCAAAAGGTAAGCATGGTAGCAGAAGGTCCCACTTCCTTCCCTGGGACTCCTCCAGTGCTCCAGTCGTGCTTTTTAGAGTTGTATTGAATCTCTCTAATAAACCATTGGTTTGTGGACAGTAGGCGCATGAAAATGTATGACATATCTAAGGGATCAAGAGTAAGACTCGGACATAGTATTTAGATCTGGTATGAATAAATACTTTTTTTCTCAAAATAATAAGGGGGGATTGGATAACTCCCAAGTCTGAAGGGTTTCCCTACCTCAACAAAACTAAGGAACGTCTGTCAGAATGTTAAACAAGTGTCCTCTTTCCAAAATTCCTAAACTGACCCTTACACTCTAAACCTGATATAAGGTGCACAAGGGGTTCTGGTAAACTACACTTTTGTAGCTTTTCTCCAAGGTTTTTTACATTAAGTTCCAAGGTTCGAAAACAGAAAAGAAATAAAGTTCTGCTAGAGAAAGGGGTCTTCCCTGCCTCTGTTTCTTCTGGTCTCTTTACCCTCTACTCACTACTTCTGGGTAAAGGTCTATAATGTTCTACAGTTCTGCAAACAAAAAAGAAAAAGGAGTGCTCCTCCACTGCACTTTGGCTCCTTTCTCAATGTTCTGCTTCACAGTTGCAAGGGTAAAGTTTTGTCCCTTGGGGTTTTCCACTTATGTTTTTGTGGTTTTGAGGAAGACCTCTAGTTCACAATATTCAAGGAAAATTATATTTTCCTTTAATTCCTTCTTTCCTTCTTCCCTTGGGTGAGTCTCTTATTGATCCTTTGAAACTTTACTCACGGGGGGTTGAGCCTTCCTTGAGTTTTCTTTCTGTGCGCAGTTCTTTTGAATATTCAATTTCTTATCCTTTGTATCTTAATTAACTTAATAAGGGGTATGGTTCTTCCCTTCTCCTTTCACTGTTCCACTTTCTATCCCATGTACACTTTCCTACTGGGGTTTTCCCAACTTTCCTATTGACCCTTAAAAAAGGGGTATGGGTCCTTCTGCATTCCTTTGTCACTTAGTTCACTTCTCTTCTCACTCCTGGTTTACTTCTCTGCCAGGATATTATTTCACTTCTCTTTTCACTCCTGATTTATTCTCTTTCTAGGATATCGCTTCACTTCTCTTCTGACTCCTTTCCTGTGCGAGTCCCAGACTCACTGTGTGCCTGCTTCATTAGCATGCCAGGGCTTTTCCTTTCCTTGCTCACTTTTTCATCCACAAAATTATTTCTCAGAAATTGGGCGAATGCCCTTTCTTGACAAAGTTCGTATTCGTTTCTACTTCACTTTTCAAATATTGGGTCCTCTTTACTAGCTTCATATTGGCTCTCTCGTGCTGTAAACTTGACGTGGCATTCACCCTCAGGCGCTCTGGTACCCCTTTTGCTTTCTCTGGGCTTACTGGGCAGCTTGGGTGTTCCTCGCGTCTTTCCTTGCCATTTGCTGGCTGGGCATGCGTCCCGTTAGCCGGTTGGCTTTCGCTTCGCATTCCTCTGCTTTTGTTTGCTCCTGCTGCCTGCGGGAATTCAACAACGTGCTTCCATCGGTGTTAGGACAGTTTTTCTGAAGTCCAACTAATGTCTTAGTAACACCATTCAGCTGAGGCAGTACAGGACTCCACTCTTAGTATAAGGCTGTACCGCCTGAGTTCAGGGTAGCATAGACAGAGCAACCAGGCTTATCGTAGGAGGGAGAGAGGGCTGTAGAATCCGTACAAATGAAATTGTTATACAAATGGTCCAATGAAAAACTAACACACTATGTATTGCAAAAATAAACGGTTTCTTTTATATGCAAGCAGACCAAGAGATTCTTGTGTAAGTACTATCATAAAGCATATAAACACATAATAAAAACACACTATGCTTTAAATTCACAGATCAAAGCACATACCTTATTTAGAACAGCTAGCAGTATTCTAGGGGGGGTAAGACCATAGATTACTTTCTGATTACTTTCAGTAATACAAGGGTAGTAGACCCTGTCAGTTACGTAGTGGCACTCAACAAGGAAATCATAGTCAACCAACTTTCAAATATTATTTTCTGAATAGTGGAACACAGATTCAAGCAACAGTATATACCTCTACTACCTTTGTGTTCACACACAGTTATACTAGGTGAGTGAGACCATTTGTGTGTAATATACAATTACAGCTGCGTTTCAGTTCAGTGGAACACAGGCTAAGATAAGCAAGAACTCTTTACACTCATTTTGTTTGCACCAGACAGACCTAAACAAACACTTTTCAGGAATGGCACACAGCTATTGTAGGCAGGTAAGACCTAATATTCTTTTAGTTACTTTTTAAGGTCAGTGGAACAAAGATTGAGATAAACAATAACTCTTTAACTTGTTTTAGGATGGCATACAGTTAACACAGGGTAGGTAAAACCTATATACTTTTTAAAGGGGCTTTCAGCAACTTAAAGGGAAGCATAACCATAGGCAGACTTATTCTGTACATGCTAACAGCAAGTCAGGGGATTCAAGACCCAATTGGGGACACTCATACATTTATCCTAACAGGAATAGAAAGTGAAACCAACAGCATTACTTTTGGGAAAGTGGTACAACCAATTCACAGGTGAGTAACTTAAATCTTATATATACTTTTCAGAATAGTGCAACACACATTCAAGTTAAGTAAGAACTTTTCTAACTGTGCACTCTGAGTTACAGTTAGCAAGCAACTTCCTTTACAAGTAACTTTTGCACACATTACTCTTTTCAAGGCAGAACCCTTTTCTTATCCAGTCATTCCCTTATTGCATAGCATGAGTTCACTCAGAGGCAGTAGAGGGACCCTAGTGGTGTACGTGCCAGCTGTAGGCAGGGTGAGATAGGCTTCAGTTGCAGGCAAAGTCAGAGTTCCAGAGGAAGACTGTTGAAACAGGTAAGTACTTCACTTTAAAGTTAGTTGAGGGTCCAGGGACTTCAGAGAAGACGCCCTAGGAGGATTCCACAGTGGGCCTGGGTGAACTGTATGAGTGGCCTCCCAATCACAGAAAACACCCCAAAGCTATACAGAAATCACAAAGCCTTAAGGTAGGTAAAATACCCCAGCCAACAAAGTACCTCAGCACAGAAGAAGAGTTGCAGCAGGAACACTTCAGGATCTGCAGCCACAAACCTGGTTGATGGATTACTTTGTCAAGAAGACGGAAGGCAGGACTTTGGTAGGACTTTTTTAGCAGGGATCACAGGCGAAGTCTCCAGGCAAGAGTTTCCTCGTGGCTGGATGTGGCTTTGTGGATTTGACAACTTTTAAGGAGCACAGAAGATCGAATAACCCTGGTCGGATTCTCATCGTTTGCAAGGTCCAGCACTCTTGTGAGAGGACATCTGGAGATCCAGCAGAATGCCCACGACATTTCAGCGAAATTCAGAAGACCATGCACCACACAAGGGCTCAAGGTCCCAGGGTATTGGGGTATAGTAGCTTTGCAAGGTCGTAGCGCGACATGGGGTGGCTCAAAATGCAGGTCCTCTTGGGTCTAGTGGGTCTCACCAGGCTCTGGGTCGGGGTGGTTGTTTTCAGTGTCCCCAGGTAGATTGCAAGGAAGGGCCACAGCAGGCTCTTAGCTGGAAATCATCTCCGCTGTGGTTTCTTCATCTTCCTCGTCGATTTTGGTTCCAGTTGTCAACTACCTCTATAGATTCTAAGATCGGACCTCTGTGCAGGAACCCAGCCAATCGAACAGCCTTCCCACATTCAAACGTGGGGTTTGAACTGGATTCTCGCAGTCAGGCTGGAAGACAAAGAGCTGCTGAGTTTTGGACTCCTCCCTCGCTTCCTGTCTTCACAGACACTCTGGAGCCTGGGTGGGCAATCCACAGGATTCCCGCCGAAGATAAAAATGACACAAAGTAAGTTCTCACCCTGGATGTCAGGACAAGGAACAAGAAGGGACAAGAAATGCTGAAATGGCAAAAAAAAAGAAGACTGGCCCATTCTGGTAAAATGAGCACACATGGGTGCCTTTACCAAGGCTGTGCCAACAGCCCGTGGTAAAGGTGCACCACATTAATAAAAAGGCTCACTGCCACCAGCCATTAAAGGTAAGTTTGTTCTTGTAACATAAATGTTACATTTAAAATGAGGAAGGAATATCTCCCCAGCACTCCACTTAAGGCGGGGAGTGCTGGTCTCACCTAACGAAATGTAAAAGGCATCCAAAGATCCTTTCTACCCATGGGAACTGTAGTTCTCACAAGGCTAGCCAAAGAAAGTTAAAAGGGAAGCCCCTAGGGCAACCCAGCAACAATAGGCACTTATTGCCAAAAAGTTGTCAAAGAGGATAACTTTTAAAAGACACTATGGAGTGTCTTAAAAATTACACCCATAAAAAGAGTAAATGATTCTGTGTGTGGAAAAAGGTATAAGGAAAAATAATCCATCAGTAAAAGCTGAATCTCTGCACCTAGCCTAGCCCCATTCCTTACAGCTTTTATTAACTCCTCCTTCCAGTCATGCCATGTCCCGTCTGGACTTAAGGAAGCTTGGGTACGCCCACTCCTCAAAAAACCCTTGCTCGACCCAACTGTCCCTGCGAATTACAGGCCCATCACCACTGTAACTTTCCTCCTCAAAATTTTGGACAAAGCAGCATACCTGCATGTCCAAAAGTTCCTGGAAGATAACCGTCTCCTCAGCCTGCGGCAATCTGGTTTCCGCCCACGACACAGCACCGAAACGGCCCTCCTAGACTTAAAGAACCAAACGGACGATCTTGGAGACGCAGGCAAACCTGGTCTCCTATTGCTCCTGGATCTATCCGCTGCCTTTGACCTGGTTGACCACAACACCTGTGCCACCATCTAGCCACCCAAGCCAACTTCTCCACCAAAGCCTGTCAATGGATCATCTCCTTTCTCCAAGAAAGGGCCATGAAAGTCTTTTCTGACTCAGCCTCCGCCACCCCCAGCCTCCTCACCTGCGGTGTCCCTCAGGGATCCAGTATCGCGCCTACTCTTTACAACCTCTTCACTAGGCCCCTGTTCAGCATCCTTGACTCTCTCGGCATATCATACACCAACTATGCTGATGACACACAGGTACTCATCCCACTCACGGGCAACTACCTAGCAGACGCCACAACCCTCACCACTATCTACTCCACCATCCAATCATGGATGATGGATGGCAGAGAACTGGCTCTGCCTCAGTAGTGAAAAAACTGAACTCCTCCTCATAGGGTCACCCTTCACACTGGGCAATCTCGGAGATCAGTACGCCTCCTTCACCATTGATAACATTCCTATCAAGGTCTGTAATCATGTTAAGACACTTGGAGTCTACCTGGACCCCGACCTGTCCATGGACAGACAGGTTAATGCTATCGCTGCCTCCTCAGCCTACTATTCCAAAACCCTCAACGCTGCCAGGCCCTTCATGTCCCGCCATAATTGCCTCACCATTGCTAGGGCATCATCGGGTCAAGGCTAGACTACTGCAATGCCCTCCTCGCTGGACCTCCAACAAAAACCTTGCCAAATTGCAGCTAGTGCAAAACAATGCATTGAGAGCAGCCACAGGCACCGCAAGAAGAGACCATATCTCTGAAATCAGAAGGCAAGCACATTGGCTCCCTGTCAAAGAGAGAATTGTCTTCAAGACACTTGCCCTCACCCACAAATGCTTTCATGAACTTGCCCCTCCCTACTTGACACACAGAATTACCAAGCACACGGCCACTAGACCCTTAATATCCTGCTATGGCAACACGATTGTCACGCCCACAACGCGAAAGGTGCACGCTGGTGGCTCTAGCTTCCTCACCCAAGCAGCTATGCACTGGAACGCACTGCCACCTCAATTAAGACTTATTGAGTCACACCTAGCCTTCCACAAGGCTATCAAAACCAGGCTCTTTGTATGAATTGCCTCTACCTGCACTATGATTCTGAATCTGTATCAGTCATTTCCTGCATCTGTGCATGTTACTGTGTAAACATGAGACCTTTGGTCACCTGTCTGTAAATCATAAGTCAGTTTTTTTCTTCTCTAACAGCGCCTCGATGCCTCACGGGCTGCAAGCGCGCTTGACAAATGCAAATAAATAAATAAAAAATAAATGTTCTGTGGTTTTGACACAAGCCAGGAAGATTTATCATTACTATGAAAATCTTACCTAACACTCGGCTCAGTCACTCTGCACGTCCGCAGCAACAGTCTCCACAGTGGTTTCACCGTCTGCTCATTTCTGGCAGTCTGACCAGCGCCAAAACAAGTTACAAAGTGTTTCTCCCTCATGACAGCCTACACACTGTCTTTCACTGAAGCCGTTGGGGGAAGCTAGCCTGGGTGATGGGACCCAGCAGTTTGCGGTGACATCTTGTAATGCAACTACAATGAAGCTTACCTCAAGAACCTTACTAGAGTGTCCTGGAAACAGCTTTTCTACACTGGCGACGAGGAGGTCTTCTGAGGAGAGAAAAAGAACCTATGTGCAAAGAGACAGAAAAGATGACCAATCTGCTGATGAGGAGCAGAAGAGAAGGAGAGGAACCACTGCCCCCCATGAGAAGTAAGTCCCATCACCCAGGGGCAAAAGAAGGGCAAGTTAAAGAGGCCTAAAAGCAAAGAGGCACTGTTCCCATCCTCAGAAGTGGAGCAACGCGGGAGAGAAGCCCCAGTGCAGAGCCCTGGGCAGGGTATAAGGGGATTTGCACATCCCCAGAGCACAGCAGAAGGGCCCCGGGCAGAAACCAGTTGCTGTGTGGATGTCCCTGGGCACTGGCCAGATGAAGAGCCCACAGGTTAAACACTACATAGAAGGGGCCTAAAGCTGAAGCAGGAGAACCTCTTCAACGTATGAAATAAAGTAACTTTGCAGTCTACTATAGCTTCTTACATAGGCTTTATTACAGGTTACAGCAAGATGGTAAGAACAGACCCACTGGGCCCCATCGCCCAGGCATAACACACCTAAGATGGAACCCTAACACTACATTCAATACCAAACAGTCCACTACCTCACATCAGTATTCCATCCATTCAGAACAAGTACTTCACAACACATCTCCCTCCTTTCCAACAACACCACAAACACATGAAGCACATCATAACAGTTCATCTCTGGCGTTCTGACCGGCATCGGAAGAGGTTACAAAATATATTTGCGCCTATCTCTCAGCTTCTGATTAGCTGTGTTTACTTTAAACTTCTCGGCACTGCTTAACAATTGCAAGAAACTAGAACGCAGCGTTGGCTTTCCTCGTCGTTTCAAACGTTACCAGTTGCTTGTAGATTGGGAGATGTGGTGTGATGTGCCACGTGGATGTATCTTTACTTTTGGTTATACATGCTGTAGTTTTCCAGTGAGGAGTGCTAGTTGGTGGAAGGTACGACCGTGCTGGGTATGAGGATGAAGACATATGGCCCCCACTGTCCATCCCCTTTTACAAGTGTGGTGTTGGAGAGGAGGGAGATGTGTGCTGTTGCTTTGTGATGTGCCGTTGTATTTGGTGTGTATTGGTAAGGGAAGGAGATGTGTTTATATAGTGCCTGTCTGTGTCTGCTGTAAGCTGGTGATGTCATGTGGAATGTTGATGTGTGAATGTGATAATGTTTACATGAAGTTTCCACACTCAGGCAGTTAGTGCTCCCCTGCCTGGGTGATGGGTTGCCAGTGTTTACTTGACCTTATACCCTATGTAACTGTAACTTAAGTATATCTGTAGTCTTCTGTAGCTTCTTACATAGGCTTTATTACAGGTTACAGCAAGATGGTAAGAACAAAACCACTGGGTCCCATCACCCAGGCTCAACTCACCTAAACTGGAACCCTGACACTACATTCAATTCCAAACATTCCACTACCTCACATCAGCATTCCATCCATACAGAACAAGTACTTCACAACACATCTCCCTCCGTTCCAACAACACCACAAACACATGAAGCACATCATAACAGTTCATCTCTGCCGTTCTGACCCGCATCGGAAGAGGTTACAAAATATATTTGCGCCTATCTCGCAGCTTCTGATTAGCTGTGTTTAGTTTAAACTTCTCGGCACTGCTTAACAATTTCAAGAAACTAGAGCGCAGCGTTGGTTTACCGCTTCTGGTTATCTTCATTACTCCATCCTTATCTCGGTATTTAAAAAAAAGGCAGGAGATGGTAAATAGTGTGGTTGGTTAGACAAACCTAAAAATATGCATCTACATCACAATAAGCCACATAGGCATGTTGCAGAGGCATTTGGGGGTCACTAGAATTTTGGATGCAAGCTTATTTTGATCGTGTTTTCCTGTTTCCCAGAGTTTGTCTCCCCTATGTGGACCTACCACAGATTGCCACCCTCAGGGTCAGCGTCGGGTGCTTTTGCCTTTCCGTGGCCACGCAAGAGATGCCTTCCTCTTGAGAACCAGTGATGACATTGCTTAATTAGTCACACACCCCACACTCCTTCCACATGGCCTGCATATAGTTAGACATAAAGTTTCTGCCTATGTTAGACACAACTTCTTTAGAGAAGCAACCCTAGTAAAGATGTCCAACAATGCTCTAGCAATTGATTTGGTAGCCACTTTTTGTGAGGTGGGGGCTTTAGATCCAGTGTAGCCTGGATCTGTGTTCCACTCTTACCTGCCAACTAAAAAGAAGTGCAACTCCTACAGTGACCACCTGTCTGGACCCCCGTCGTAGGCCAATAAAAATGCATGGGTAACCTCTCCTTAGTCCTCTTAATACGAAGATGACCTGCAAGGGGGACTTCATGTGCCAGCTGCAGGAGGAGGGGTCTTGCATACTGTGGAACCACCAACCTCCTGTGGTCACCTTCTGTGGACTATGGGTTCACTGTAAAGTAACCCACCATCACAGTATATCCTATGTTTCCCAGGGGGATACTCTCCAACTGGGAACAGGTTTGTTTCCTATGTCCTTCCTGGGATGGACAATCTCTGTGACCCTGGCTACATTTTTCCCTAGAGGGCCCCCCTTCTTCAGGTGAATATTGCAGTTCTCAGTAATCATGGGGATTGAATACTTCAGACAGCCCTTCTTCCTCGTTGGGTTACAAGGTTGGGTCAGATACCTCAACCTCAGTTGTAGGTAGTTTAGGCCAGGAACTCTTCTTCTCCTTTGTTGGAACCTTTAACTCCTAAGCCTCGTTTCCCCTTGGGTGTGGGCTTTCCCTTAGTCTTGGCAAAGTTAGCCTTTCTTGCCGGAAACCTTGTGCATGGTCTTTCTGCTTTATTCCCCAAAGGTCCCAGAACCGTGAGATCATTTCCCAGCAGAACTCTACTCCTCCATTTACTGCTATAGTGACAGGCATTACTGTGAATCTTGGAGAGGGGCCATCCATCAACTTGGTGGGTCTCAGAGGAGCTCTGATCACATCCCCTGGCTTTACTGGTGTGGAAACCACCACAGTCATGCTGGCACCAGTGCCCTTGATAGCGGAGCTGTATACAATATCTACCAGTACACTTTCTGTGTAAGCCTTGGTATTGTCTGTGATGGAGGCATAAGCTTCAGCATCTCTTGGTTTCCAAGCTCCCAGGACACTATGGTAATTTCTGATCCAATAAACGAAGGTAAAGGTGGGCACTACGATGTAACTCATACGTTAAACATTGAGAGTTGTTCAATCTAGAAAAAGCTTTCGCCTGGGGCTACCAGTTTTAAAGAGGTCCTGTGGCATAAGGACCAAAAAATCATGGAACAAAGAGCTAGAGTAAAAATGCTCTATCAGGAACTGGTGCTCGCAGTTGGCCCTAAAGAGGGCTGAACATTCGGAAGATAATGTATCAAATAGTTTGTCCACAATTTATATAGTAATAAATTATCACTGTCAATTATGATGATTTATAGAAATGTTTATTCACATCCCTTTTTCGTAGCTCTTTTTGAATATTATTCTGTCATATTCAATGAGGCTGCACCAAATCTGGTTAGGATCATATGTACAAATGCCAATGCATTTCGGTTACAAAAAACCTTCATCAGGGTGGTACATTGATTCAATGATCTATTTACATTAACCAACATTTCAATAATTGTCAACCATTGTATAACAACAACGTTTCAGATGAACAAATTTAAACACATACCCAATCCAAGGGTTCCACAACGGAAAGAACATGAAAAGAAAAAAGCAGAAAAAGCTCTGTCAATAACTGAGTATCTGTATATACTGCCAATTAATAGAACCTTGTTGATAAAACAGCTCCCATACCTTATGTTTCAAATAATTCCTAAATGTTTCTCCATGTGCGTGAGAAGCAATGAGTAGAAGTGCGGGCTCCTGTAAAACCCACAGGGAAACTAATTAATAACAAGAAACGTTAATTGAAGCCGTAAGAGCGGGGAAAATGGAGTCAACCTTACTTGTCAGAGACGCTGTGTCAGTGACAACTGCATTCGCGCGAGCGCGCGAATGACCGTTTCTGTATTTGAATGTTTCCATGGTGACCCTACGGCGTCGTGTAGATACACGTACGCCTTGGGTCCCACTTTTTTGTCGTCACAGAAGGCGGGACAATCACCATGGGAGCAGGGAAGCTTTGCAAACCAGTGCATAGACAATGCGTGCGCTTTCTCCAATAAGAAAAAGCGACTGTGGCGCTGGCACAAACTCTTACATATCTCGTAGAAAGGTAAAATGGCAATCAAGCAAACAGAATATCATTTCAAGCATAGAACTTCAAGAACGTCAAAAGAACAAAGAATGTAGTTACAAGTAGAATTTGCAAAGATCCGCAGTGGAACACAGGGAATTACCAACAGTTGCAGTTTTAAGGTATGGTTTGTAGGCCCAGGGTGGGGCATATTCATAATGCATTTTTATGACCACAAATGGTGAACTGTTCTATAAAGGTGTCCATATTAAAAAGCTTGGTGATCTAAACCAAGGAGACACGCTTAGAATACAGGGGAGTTCCAGACGGCAAAACAGCAAGGTTCAACCCTAGAAACAGAGGAAAAAAGTAAAAAGTAAAACATTGCAAAATTACAAATAGCACATATAGTTTATCTCTTCATTGATACCCTTCAGCGCCAGAGGGCCCAGTCGATCAATCCAGTACGTTTCTCGTTGGTCAAGTCGCTTTTGCAAGTTTTCATATTTGTTGTTTCTTTGTACCACCTCC
Organism: Ambystoma mexicanum; assembly: GCF_040938575.1. Taxonomy (NCBI): domain Eukaryota; kingdom Metazoa; phylum Chordata; class Amphibia; order Caudata; family Ambystomatidae; genus Ambystoma; species Ambystoma mexicanum. The sequence continues at coordinate 455,595,398 of NC_090927.1, forward strand.
AGGATCATAAATTTTATCTGTGCCAAACTGTTGTTTCTCGGACCAATGTCTTGCTACTGCTGAGGTAACTGTTCGGTTCCTGATGCATGATCTATGTTCGTTCCGGCGAATTTTCGTCGTGCATTGTGTTTGACCTACATAGAAAAATCCACATGGGCATTTGATGCCGTAAATGATGTTTTGAGTGTCACAAGTCGCGTAGTCTCTTAATTTGATTTTTTTCTCCAGAGTGCGGATGACTGATGATTGGTCCTTTTATAATGTAGTTGCAATTACTGCAATTGAGGCAAGGAAATGTTCCAATGCGGTCTGTGAATTTCTTCTTGCGTGGAGGTCTAGTGTATACTAGTTTGTCTTTAAGGTTTTGACTACGTTGATACGCAAAAGTGGGAAATTCTTTAAACGGGTGTTCTATTCTTTGATCACACGTTATTGTGTTCCAGTTCTTTTTAATTATGGTTTTGATCCGCCTGCTTTGTCGAAAATTTGGATACAAACACTAAAGGAGGTGTGGATTTCTTCTTTACTTGAGGTTTCAACAAATCTTTTCTGTCTTGTGTAGCTTTGCGGATGGTGGCTGCCTCTATTTCAGCCGTAGAGTAGCCTCTCTCCAAAGACTTGCCTCCCATGTCTTTCACTGCTCTTTCATAATCCGAGGGGTCACTGACTATCCTTTTTACCCTTAGCATCTGACTATAGGGAAGATTTTTGATTAGGCTTGGTTGGTGAAAACTGAGTCTTTGCAAAAGGTTATTGCGATCAGTACTCTTTCTGAAAATAGTTGTTTGGTACTAACGTTCTGTGATCCTTATTTCCACATCCAAAAAATGTATCTTTTCTCTAGAGTATTCATGTGTGAATTGTATTCTGGGATCGATACTGTTTAAGTAATTAAAATTCTTTAGCAGTTCTGTTTCGGTGCTTGTCCAGATGCCAAAAATATTGTCAATATATCTAATCCACAACCCTAGGTTGTTCCAATTGATGTTTTTAAGTACATATTCAGTTTCAAATTTATGCATAAGTTTTTATCGGTAACAACTCCTATTTCCAATATAAGAACTCGTTTTTCCTTCAAGTAGCCGGCACAGCTATGGGGGCCACAATGGCACCCTCCTATGCCAATGCATCTATGCATAAATTTGAAACTGAATATGTACTTAAAAACATCAATTGGAACAACCTAGGGTTGTGGATTAGATATATTGACAATATTTTCGGCATCTGGACAAGCACCGAAAGAGAACTGCTAAACATTTCTAATTACTTAAACAGTATAGATCCCAGAATACAATTCACACATGAATACTCTAGAGAAAAGATAAATTTTTTGGATGTGGAAATAAGGATCACAGACCGTGAGTACCAAACAACTATTTTCAGAAGGAGTACTGATCGCAATAACCTTTTGCAAAGACTCAGTTTTCACCAACCGAGCCTAATCAAAAATCTTCCCTGTAGTCAGATGCTAAGGGTAAAAAGGATAGTCAGTGACCCCTCGGATTATGAAAGAGCAGTAAAGACATGGAAGACAAGTTTTTAGAGAGAGGCTACTCTACGGCTGAAATAGAGGCAGCCACCATCCGCACAGCTACACAAGACAGAAAAGATTTGTTGAAACCTCAAGTAAAGAAGAAATCCACACCTCCTTTAGTGTTTGTATCCAAATTTTCCAGACAAAGCAGGTAGATAAAAACCATAATTAAAAAGAACTGGAACACAATAACGTGTGATCAAAGAATAGAACACCTGTTTAAAGAATTTCCCACTTTTGCGTATCAACGTAGTCAAAACCTTAAAGACAAACTAGTGAACACTAGACCTCCACGCAAGAAGAAATTCACAGACCGCATTGGAACATTTCCTTGCCTCAATTGCAGTAATTGCAACTATATTATAAAAGGACCAATCATCAGTCATCCGCACTCTGGAGAAAAAATCAAAATAAGAGACTATGCGACGTGTGACACTCAAAACATCATTTATTCTATGTAGGTCAAACACAACGCACAGCGAAAATTCTCTGGAACGAACATAGATCATGCATCAGGAACCGAACAGTTACCTCAGCAGTAGCAAGACATTGGTGCGAGAAACGACATAGTTTGGCACAGATAAAATGTGTGATCCTGGAGGTGGTACAAAGAAACAACAAATATGAAAACTTGCAAAAGCGACTTGACCAACGAGAAACGTACTGGATTGTTCGACTGGGCACTCTGGCGCCGAAGGGTATCAATGAAGAGATGAACTATATGTGCTATTTGTAATTTTGCAATTTTTTACTTTTTACTTTTTTCCTCGGTTTCTAGGGTTGAACCTTGCTGTTTTGCCGTCTGGGACACCCCTGTATTCTAAGCGTGTCTCCTTGGTTTAGGTCACCAAGCTTTTTAATATGGACACCTTTATAGAACAGTTCACCATTTGTGGTCATAAAAATGCATTATGAATATGCCCCACCCTGGGCCTAATAACACATACCTTACAACTGCAACTGTTGGTAATTCCCTGTGTTCCACTGTGGATTTTTGCAAATTCTACTTGTAACTACATTCTTTGTTCTTTTGACGTTCTTGGAGTTCTATGCTTGAAATGATATTCTGTTTGCTTGATTGCCATTTAACCTTTCTACGAGATATGTAAGATTTTGTGCCAGCGCCACAGTTGCTTTTTCTTATTGGAGAAAGCACACGCATTGTCTATGCACTGGTTTGCAAAGCTTCCCTGCTCCCATGGTGATTGTCCCGCCTTCTGTGACGACACAAAGGTGGGACCCAAGGCGTACGTGTATCTACACAACGCCGTAGGGTCACCATGGAAACATTCAAATACAGAAACGGTCATTCGCGCGCGCTCGTGCGAATGCAGTTGTGACTGACACAGCGTCTCTGACAGGTAAGGTTGACTCCATTTTCCCCGCTCTTACGGCTTCAATTAACGTTTCTTGTTATTAATTAGTTTCCCTGTGGGTTTTACAGGAGCCCGCACTTTTACTCGTTGCTTCTCACGCATATGGAGAAACATTTAGGAATTATTTGAAACATAAGGTATGGGAGATTTTTTATCAACAAGGTTTTGTTAATTGGCGGTATTTTCAGATACTCAGTTATTGACACAGAGCTTTTTCTGCTTTTTTCTTTTCATGTTCTTTCGATTGTGGAACCCTTGGATTGGGTATGTGTTTAAATTTGTTCATCTGAAACGTTGTTATACAATGGTTGACAATTACTGAAATGTTGGTTAATGTAAATAGATCATTGAATCAATGTACCACCCTGATGAAGATTTTTTGTAACCGAAATGCATTGGCATTTGTACATATGATCCTAACCAGATTTGGTGCAGCCTCATTGAATATGACAGAATAATATTCAAAAAGAGCTACGAAAAAGGGATGTGAATAAACATTTCTATAAATCATCATAATTGACAGCGATAATTTATTACTATATAAATTGTGGACAAACTATTAGATACATTATTTTCCGAATGTTCAGCCCTCTTTAGAATTTCTGATCCAATGCCACTGGCAAGGATTCAGAAGAGAAGAATGCTCCTGTGAGTATATCTCCTTCTTCATTAGTGAATGCCAGATTCACATAATGGATGCCCAAATTGTTAAACATACATCTGGGATCCCCCTTCTTAAACATACATCTGGGGTCAATTGTGCCACAGGTTACACCAGTTCCTGAGGACCTTTTGTCTAGGGAGGCTTACTGTGGCCAGATTCATGCTTGAGATGATAAGTCGCACTACCCTTAACATGATCTCCATGTGGCTTAATTAACGTTATGAAACTTTCTGTTGGCCTTATGGGATGCAGAATGTTCAGTAGACCCATCTTCTTTCACTTTCTGGTTTTTCCTTCCTCATGCTCCAAGCATTTTCGGCACTCTATAGGACCATAGATCAGCGGCCAGTTTCTTTGGATCATACTGTTTAGAATCTGCCAAATGCTGTTTCAGCTCAGGGGAGGAAGATGCAAAAATATGTTCCAGCATGACAAAATGTATTAGGTCTTCAAAATCGGTTATTTTTTTACCTTCAACCCAGCCACTCGATCTCTTAAGAGAATAATTTACATAGGCGACCAAATTGGTGGTCTCTTTTTTTCTTGTGGTTTCTAAACCCCTTAAGTGTTGCACAGGAGTCTCCCCAATCTTTAAGAACAGATCAGGCTTTATTTTTAAAAATCTTTTCTCTCAGGCTTTGAAAACTCTAGCACTGCAGCCAGTCTGGGGAAACCTGCTGAGAATCCAAGCAATCTTGTCACTCATTAACCTTTTGTACCTCACTTGCACACACAAATACAGTTAACCAATCAATAATGACATTCTTTTCATCATAACCATTCAACAGATCCTGCACAAATCTTGGATGAGAGGAGGACCCAAAACCATTCCCAGACGACTTTGGAGGAGCCTGAAGGCCCATTCAACCTGGCCACCCCCTGCTGGAATGCTCTGTCCTCCTTCTCAATCCTACCTGATTCCATCTTTGCTATGCTGTATTTTATCTCCATTTCTTTAAGCCCCATCTCCTCTTTTCTCAAATCAAAACTTCAGTTTCAGAAGTTCTAATAGAAGTTTGAGAAGCCCTCTCCTCAGATTAATTAGCGCCTTCTGTGGTTTCAAGGTTAATAGGAACATTGCTACTGCTCGCCCCTGCCTCAGCACCATTTACACCACCATCAACAGGCAGTCATTATTTTCCTCGATTCCTGATGTTTTATCCGTTTTTACACTTTTGTTAACAAAGTTGGATAAACCCCTCTCTGCACACATTTTCAATGAATCAACTGTGTGCGTCGCAAGATTAGTACTAGTGTATGTTTCCACTGTAATGTAGGTTATGTAACTTTTACAGGCCTAAAACTTTTAAGGCTCAAAGTTCTTTGTACTAAGAACTATGAGATCACTACAGTGAATCTGCATTGAGTGCCAAAGACCTTATCCCACCTCTGAGCACCAATTCGTTCAAATGAATTTCTAAAGTCAACCCTGGGGGTGGATTTTGGCAGGCCAATCTATTATGGTGAACAGTGCGACCCTGAAACTAGCCAAGCCCACTCAAGGTAGGTCAGCTTATTCCTTTGGCAAATCTCTGCCTGAGCTATCCCTTTAAGGGCCAGCACTTCTCCTAGAAATCTTTAAAAAAGACTGTTTAATACCACCCCTCTTTTCAGCCTCCATATTTTCCATGTGCTCCAGGCAGTTACTGTGGTTGTTTGTTCCGTGTCTCCCCTTCACTCAGTAAGTCGGAGATCCAACAGAGTTTGGGGAGTGTTTGTAGGTTATCTTTGTGCAGTCCTTTACTAATGGCTGGTCCAGCGCAGTTGCCCCATGGATCTACTGTAGCCAGGTTGTGATTTGTGGGATAGTTGTTGGTTCTCCCATTTGCCTCCTGCATATGAAAGACTATTCTCATCTCAATTGAGTAACCAGTCTTTTCCTCCTGTGCTACGCTGAGTTTGGTCTATTGGGCCTGCGTGCACTGTGGTACTTGTCATTCTTCTTGAGAACCACCTGGAAGAGAAGAGAAGAGAGACCTGGCTAGGACAGATGCTGATGGATATCCGGTTAGAGAAGGGTGCACTAATATCCATACACAGTTCCAGTGATACCACGAACAGGGCTCCCTCAAATCCCCCGTCTCCATTGTCTGTCACCTACTGATTACCCTGTCGCAATTCTTTCCTTTTTTCTGGGGCAGACCCATTCTCCTTTATTTTATTATCGTGACCATTCCGGTTTGATTATCACATTCTCCAAATGGCTGCTGATCATGTTGCAAACCATATTCTTTGTGGGCCATCTTTCCTCTGCTGAAGGTTGCAAATTGCCCATCTATGGCATGCACGTTCACTAGAGTATTGCAAAGGACTCCTGTTCAGTTCTCAGTTTGTTTATGAACTGGCTGAAACTAGGTCTTCTGACTTTTTGTTTCCATTTCACACTTAAACCAGGGTGTGTCCTGTTTCTGCGTAAAATGGGAGATGGCAAGCATTCCTTGATTAGACAGCATCCACCTGTTTAAATGTTTCAGGTTCCTTCCATTGGTGAGCTGGGGCCTAACCAAGCCCGAATTCTGGATAAAGGCATACACCTGGAGCCCTTTGAGATCGTTGGCCACAAGATTTAAACATTTGAAGCTGAAGGATCACCATACCCATGCTGTAGGACTGCAGCATGGACCAGCATTGACAGTCAACCACCACTTACCGGACCTCTGCTTTTAAGTTGACCGGGAGTACCTGAAGCGAGTGTCCTCCTCCTCAGGGCTTGTGGCATCAACCAATCGGAAGCCGTACTCCATCAATTGCTTTTTAAAGGTCTACGTCTACATTGGGCTCCTTATGGCCTGCACCTGGCTGGAACAGGAACTTACCATTACATGGGTACCTTCCCACTTCATCACTAGAAACATTGGCAGCATCCTCAGAGCTCTGCTAGGGCTACTCATTTCGTCCTGCTGACTCTGTCCTGGGTCACACCAATGTCTACTCCCATCTGCTGCTTCTGCAGAGTCCTCCCATAATGTTGGAACACAAATAGAGATGTCTTAATCTTGTCCAGGGGTCTCAGAAAAGATCTGAACTAACTGTTGTTGCAAGCCTGAAACCTGCAGTCAATGAGCCTTCAACTTCAAAGTAAGTCTACGATGAGCCACATTGTCCCCACCAATTCCTGTCCTTGGGTGAATTGGAAATCACAAGTCGGAATCTGTCCCTCCTCATTGTCTTGTGCATAAAGTGTTTATTTGAAAAGTAGCTACCTTACTGTTAAGAAAGATTTTCTTTTTGCTGCTTTCCTCCCGCAGACTCCTATGGGACACCCTTTTTTTTGTTGCTTTGTTTTGACTTTTGACCGGACTCTTTGGAGGTAAGTAAAGCCTTTTGCTTTACTTCCCTTGTAATTTTGCTCATTCATATGGGGAAACGGGTCAGTCCCTAAGACTATACGTACTGGAGACTATGGGCCTCATTATAACCCTGCCGGTATTCTGTTGGTAAACCCGCCAGGATACCGGCAAAGTCTATTATGGTTTACGACACTCTGTCCGGTGGCATTGCCACCGACCTAAGAGTTCTGAAGTGACAGTGTAAATCCCCATTCGTGGAGTCCAGTAGGACTCCATGAGGGGATTTGCCGTCATTATCGGCACCAGCAACACTGGTGCCAGTTATGACAGTGTTTCTTGCCAGTAGGGTGTCTGCTTTACCTCCAGCTTTTAGCTGGCGGTAACTCGAGTGCCCCACCGGCAAACCTTTAGTGGGCCAGTCAGGTAAAGTGCTGGTATTTGTGAATACCAGCACTTTAATACCAGACTGGCTGACACAGAATGAAGCCCTATGTCTTCCTTGGTGGACTTCTTGTATTGTTAAAGTTGCACACATCACCCTAAAGTAAACTGTGGTTAGCGTTAAGAAAGATTTTTCTTTTTTCACCTTTTCCCCTCCATAGATTTCTATGGGACATCTCTTTTTGCTTTGTTTTTTAACCTGTCCTGACGTTTTGAAGGGTAGTAAAGCCTTCAGCTTCACTTCACATTGGAGCCAAGATTTGCACGAAGAAGAGCAGCCTGCTGACGTCCTCGACTCTTGGAACTGACCAGCATCCGCTCCAGTGATAGGCCGGTGAAGCCCTGCTCCTCTGCCTGATTTCAGAAGACTCTCCTCAGTGCTTCGTCCCTTGGACCAACTCGTTTCAACCCCTGATCGAGGATCCGTGTTTGCAGAGCTTTCGGAAGTGGACATGGACTGTCCGGTGGACTGGATGGCTCCCTCCTGGGCTACCACGCCGTAGCAGTCTTTCCGAGTTGAGCCTTGGAACTCAATGGGTCCTCGGCATGTGCCGTAAGTGGTCTGCAGAGAGAAAGGAAAGAGGACCCAAATATGGGACCCTCCCGTCCCCTGCACACTAATTACAGATGCCACAAAGGGCGTTCAAACATATAGGCATAATAATGTTGTATAGATTGAAAATGACAATTTATTTGACATAGAGAAGATGCGCCCAAAAGCACTTCCAATTGAAAAAGAATAATTTGTTACATTTAACATACTAAAATGCAAAGAAGCAACAAATGATGCAAAAAGCGATGTCCAGTTGTTTAGTGGCCGACGCTTTTCGAGGATTCTCTCTTCTTCAGAAGGGCCTAATTGGACTATTTATGACAATTCAAGGAAACAGAAAGAAAACAATATACATTTCAATGTCGGTCGGTATTGCAGCAGTATAGATATCGGGATACTCAGTCGATGGCAAAGAGCAGAGCGATAGAGCCAAGGTGCAGAGAAAAGTAAATCCAGTGTTATAAATGTGGTCAACAACGTGTTGGTCATTATCGAGGAAACCCATAGCCCAATCTAGCTGTAAAGGATCCAAAGGGGGTAGAAATAGAGTGAATCGAAAACTAACCCATTTTGAAGGCTAAATCTAGGTAAGTACAGCCGGGAAGTGATATTCAAGATACTTAGTGGAGGAAGTTAAATTGATCGTGAAGCCAACAAAGAGTGATTCTATCTAAGTTGCAAGAAGGCGAGCGGGGTAAGTGCATAGGTTGGGTGCAATTAAGGGAAGTCAAGAGAATGGTCAAAGAAAAAGTGTACAACTCACCGCAGTACGGTAAAGTGGTTCACGCCTATATGCTGTAGAAGTCCGTGTGTACGGAAAAAGTATCTAGTAAGGATGTCATCACAGGGCAACGGATGCTGTGGGAAAATGGTGTAGTCTTACATGCAGTAAAACAAGGGGAGAGGCAGCAAGTGCCAAACGGGACATCCCAATAGTTTTGAACTCAACTAAGACTAGGTCTGAAAAGGGTTTCCCAACTGTAATACTCTGACAGCACATACTACTGTTCAAGTATAGAAAGTATAGCAGATGTCCCAGAAACAAGAAGTGGCATGGTGTTAATATATAGAAAACTCAAGCTGGGTCCACAAGGAAGCAACTCATCATGGGGAAGTGAAGACGTAATGGTTCAGGAATCCTGTAGACGATCGATTTATCAAGGGGTCCTGGCAAAATCAGGATATCTCGAGTCTGTCAATAGAGCTGAGACAATAGGATACACAAGAATCTGTGTGTAAAAATAAAGACGAGTTCAAGGGTGGCATTGAAGAGCTACCGAACAGGATAATGATAGGCAATACTATGTAAAAGAATCCAAGAGAGTTGCCGAATTACCTCCGTGCAAGGGCTTCTATTGCCCAAGAAGCGGTTTGTGCAGGAGTCACCTAGGAGACCGCGGCATCCGCGTGTGCTGCGATTGCCGGGAGGGTGGGAAGTTGGAATGCAGGAGATCTGCTTTGAACTGGAGCAGATGGCACCTAGCGTTAAAAAACAATGCATCGTTGTATGGATAGCAATATTTAAAGAACCTACGGCTCAGGAAGGTCAAGGGACTGCGATTGCTTACCTATTCAAGCCGTGGGGCACCGAGTTCGAAGGCTGGGAAAGGCGATCTGTGTCTCAGCGCGTCGTTGCCTGGGAAACGCTCCACGCTGGAGTCAGGCCGCCATGTAAGTCAAGGGATATGGGCATAGACATCAAAGATGACTTTGGAGCCGATGTTCATGGAACTAGCCTCCATCTTTAAATGGTTAAAGGTGCAGATTAGCCCATATGACATGGGTGAAGATATTAAAGCAACCATATGAAGAAGGTAATGGCTAATGCTAAAGGGATGAAAATGCCCCTATAGTTCTCAAATACATAAGAAAGCAATATTGGAAAAAAGGGAGCGACATGCCCCCAGGGAGATCGCAATAAATAAAAACGAGAAATAGCACCTAATGAGTGCAGAGAAAGAAAAGGGGGGTAAAGGCTAGTGTTAAGTCCAATGAGAGGGATATCTCTTCACGATTATGGGAAACCGGGAATACCCGGATGGTGCATGATATCAGGATGCTCAATGGTTTGCTGTTTACCGCCGCATCACATCATACTGCTATGTATATCAAAAGCCAAAATTTCAGCATGTCGACAACATTCAATATAATGATGATTGACAGTGTAATATACTGGTACGGTCACTCATAGTGAGAAATACAACACACAGGAACAAGAAGCATCTAATTACATGGTTGGACTGGTTATGTCTATACAAACACAGAGAAAGGCACTTGATAGATATATCTGTAGCAGTTATATGTGCCCAAGTACAGGCATACTTTAAAGCGATAATTTAGGCATGTTTAGAGCTGCAGAGTACAGAAATACCAAGGTTACTGAATAAAGATATTTACAGATTACAGTGTATCGTGTGACTCGTGCAACATGCTGGCAAGTTAAAAATTGAAATATCATGAAAATACAAACAATTGAAAGAATATCTACATGTGATAAATAGATCATACTACGATCTCATGGAAATAAGCAGGATCACATTACTTAGAAGGAAAACAACAAGTAAAAGACAGAATTAGTGAGGCTCAATTGCCTTCATCCAAAGGGGGGTGGTATGCCTTAACAATTGCATGTGGCAATGCTTTATAAAAAGCTGCTTAGGGAAAATTCCTCGTTCAGACCCTTAGGTTATAAAGTATCTAATGTATGAATCCAGTATTTCTCTCATTGCGATAGAAGGGATTGGCAATTACCACCCCTAGGTGGTCATCTGACAATTTCTACCACTTGGAATTTAATTTGTGCAATCGTGTGTTGGTGTTCAATAAAACGTCTTGCCACTGGGGATCTGAGGTTCTTACACCTGATGGTAGATTTGTGTTCAGACCATCTTTCTTTCACAGATCGCGTTGTTTGACCTATGTATAATTTGCCGCATGGACATTTTAGTGAGTAGATAACTCCTGTATAGAGGCAGGTTGCAAAGTCCCTGAGTTTGAATGTCTTGCCCGTTTGAGGGTGGGATATTGTTTCACCCTTGATGACATTATTGCAGTTCGTGCAATTAAGGCAAGGGAAAGTGCCCTTCTTTCTAGTACTCAACACAAGTTGTTTGTCTTTGGGAGGTCTTTCCGCTCTCACCAGTTTGTCATTTAGATTGCGACCACGTTTAAAGGCCATCATAGGCGCATAAGTCGCCTGCTCCTGAAATTTCAGCTTCCTATCTTCAAGGGAGGTTGCGCTGGAGCCGCTTTTGCGTTTGTCGTTGAAGGAAGGCCTATCACTGTCTGATCACAGTGACCGTCACTGGTAATCCTGTGAGGTGTCACAAGGGGGTCTATCATGCAGAGGTCTTTGTTTTTCATTATTTGGCCCTCCATCTGGAAGCTGTCCTGACACTGGAAGAAGCTGTCACACCCACGACCCCAGGTCCTCTCTTATCCGATCAAGGGACAGCAGATTGTGTGTGTCAGGGGATAAGTAAATATAGCTGTTCCTGTCTTTCACTGTCCTCCATAGGGTAACATTGGGTGCGAAGCCCCTTGGCCCCTAACTCCCTCTGGCCTGACCTTCAGTCATTGAACCTGGTTCAAGGATCCTACCCTAGGGCTAAACATGGGACCAGGATAGAGAGGAGTCCTTACCTGATTTTGCAAAAATCACTTTGAGGTACTTACAAATGTTTCTCAACTCTTTTGAATCACCACCACAGCCACTGCATCTTTCTTGAAATCCCCTCCTGTAACTGGAACCTCTGACCTTTCAGCACTAGGCACCATACATCTTAGGGCTGGACTTCTTAAGAAAGAGTCAAATGGGATTGGGCTGATTCGGTCTATTTATTTTCTTTTACGTTTTATTACTTACCTCATGACTATTAGGTGATATCTCTAATATGGAATGTGTGTGTGTATATATTCGGTTCTTGATTGCAGTATTTAGCTGTGATTTTCATCTTCTGGTGTGTTCTTAAAGGCCTTATAACGTACTGTATTCTTGTATATTGACGTCTAACTTGAGTGATGGATAGTTGCTCTGTATGGACTCTCTGTAACGCTAGACCACCCTCACACTTTTCCTGAGGCTAATCCTCGACTGCTCATCCATCTCCCTTGATTTGGCGATGGCTGAACTTTGTCTTCCTTGTTCACCATAACTAGGGTAGCCTCCTAAAATCTTCTCCCAGGGCTGACTTTAGAAATCTATCCCAACAGTTAGGATACTTTGTATCCTGATAACTTTTTATTTTGTGGCTTTTCGGTTACAAATGCAGTGTTTTAGCCCTGCTTTAGAAGCAGTCTAGACCTAGATAGTATGGGAGTAGTTCAAAGTCTTGAATTCATGAGGGATTAGGGACTCCTGGGCTAGAGTGGAGCTTGAGGAAAGTTTAGGGGACCCCCTTAGCGTGGTCTCCACAAACCTCTGAACCATCTGTTCTGGAAAAATCTTAATAAAATAGAAAGAACTTTCGTAGTGGTCAGGATACCCTTGAAGCCATCTGTTATGATGCCTATGTCCAACTGTGTTGAATAGTGAAGTGGCAGACAACCAATTTGGTGTTACTGGCTGCACATGTTTAATGATGTTTTTACTTACCAGTAGTTGATTGAACACAATGCTTTCCAGAATGCTATTTCTTACTTACCTGTGTGGACCTCTGTTCCTTAACAGACTTTGCTCTTTTTAACTGTACTTCACACCAAGCCTACTGCCTCCCGAGATGGACTGTATGCTCCCTCATTCTACCTTTAAGTGTAAACTGGCTAAACTTCTAAGGTGGCTTCTTTAAACCCTACCCCGGATTATATTCTGAAAAACACTCTTGACAGTTGGAGCCAGCAAGGGGCAAGATTCTGAAAAGGAAAGGCGGCTTACCTTTGTTTACTGAGCTTTGGTGAGCCAAATCAAAGTCCATTCTTAACTCTAGCAGAGCGGATCTGGGGCACCTGCTGCCTACTCCATGTACAAAACCACAGCATTATATATCAGTCTTATTTTGTATCCTAATGAATGGGTTCAAATGGAGGCATCTTCTTTTTATGCAATCATGTTTATGATCAATCACCATGCTAGTAGCACATACGTCAGATGATGAGTGGGAAAGCCTCCTCTGTGTGCTTGGTCTGTGGCATGGAAATTGAATCCTTGCCCTCTCGTATTACTGGTGGATGTTCACTCATCTGTGAATTGCTTACTTGCTGCAAGGTTAAAAATGCACTGAAAATGTAAATAATGTTTTCTAGTTATGCTTCCATTCATGGTGTGTTTCTTTGTTTATAACAGGTTTTGTTATATGATCTTCGTTCCAGTCGTCCGTTAATCGTGAAGGACCACAACTATGGGCTGCCCATTAGATCTATCCAGTTCCAAGACAATTTGGATTTGATCATTTCAGCCGATTCCAGAATTATTAAAATGTGGAACAAAAATAATGTAAGTGTTACCTTTGTTACTTGATGAATTCCTTTTTAAAGAGACAATACTTATCCATATAATATTTGCCTTTTAGAGTACCCTTCGAGAGTTTGTGAAAACCTGGTAATCGTCTCTTTGTAACCTAATTCAGTATGCTTGCATGATGAATCATTCATAGTATTCCTCAGTCAGACATATGCCAGTATCAAGGACAGGCATCTTCCTTTAAGCATTGTGCATGGTCCTAATACAATTAAAGCAAACGTTAGAACCTATATTCGTCTCTTATACAGTGTCTGTGTGGGTAGGGAATATGGGGTGAACAGTGGCTTTTATAGCCCTCTTGGTCTCAGATGGAACACTAACAGATTAAAATGGCTCTAATGTGGCTGGGCGAAGATCTGTTATTTTTGTATGTTAATCCAGATCAGACCTGGATAAGCCCTCAAGCATCCACTTACATTAATAGATACAGATTGACTTCTCTGTGCTGCGCTTGTTGTGCACCGAAGAGATTTGGCGTTTCTGATGGCCTCCATGGAAAAATAATTTGTACTAAGGTGCACCAAGAAAAACACCACTGACTGCTATTATTTTATTTGAAGAAGTTTAAACTGTGTACCCTACTAAAAATACAGAACTCTTTATAGCGTTAGAATTACAATCTACAGAAACAATTTACTAACAAATATCAAATTTTACTAAAATGCACAACAGGTCATTACTTAAATATGTAAACGCTAAAATGGAAGATATCGGATCATTATTTCTCGAGAGTAAGATAATAAAGCAAAAGCATGCAAACAATACTTCCATGAGAAATAGACCCATTTTCAGCATTTTAAAGTACACCTGCTTTGAGAGAATATAAAATTAAGGTTGTAGGAAAACTAATCCAAATTCAGGCAGCTTAACAGGAAAAAACATTGTCAGTTCCCTTTTGCTTTTCTGACTTTTACCAGCTCCAAATGAGACACCAAAATCAGCTGTTAGCTTGTTTGAAACATATTATGTGTGTTTATTATTTTTTGCATTGTGTTAATTGCATTAATGCAATGCCTCACTTAATGTATGTGTTGGTCATGTCAGACATTTGAACCTTCGGGTGGGAGGGTTCACATTTTTGCATTACCTCAGAGTGCAGGATAAGAGGAGTAAAGACAGCCCAGGAAGGGTGTCCAGCAGCCAAAAACGAAAAGCCAAAGCTCAGAGTAAGGATGCAGGGTCCTGCCATTATCACTAAACCTGGTCCTAAATTTGCAAAAGCAGCTTTGTGGCAAAATACTCTAGCAGGTGTGTAAACTACAGACTTCTAGCAGAAATACAGCAGAATTGAGGAAGGATCAGGGTCTCCCCATCTACTCATGGGCTGCGTAAGGGCTTGTAACTTCAAGTGTGTAAGAGTTTCCTTGAAATAGGTGTATGCTCTGGGTTCCGTGTTCCCCACTACAGTCCTCCTAGACTAAGCCTGGCTGCTCGTCCACAGCTACCTAACCTTTGGGTAGTTCAGGCTACACCTAAGGGGTGCAACCCTGTTCATCCAAAGTGGGCTTTCTAAAGTCTTGTCATAGATGGGACTTGGGGGTATGGGGAGGAACCTTAACAAGGAGCCCAAATGGGCTACATAGGACCATAAACTAAAACAGTGTTAGATTTGCAAGGGGACTTCAGTATAAGTCTCTCTGGCGATAAAAGAAGTCTGAAATCCCAGAAACCAAAGTGGATAAAAAGCAAAAAGTTTATGGGTTCCTTAAATGGGGCAGCAGACCCCCCAAAAAAGGGAATTCTGCAGTAACAAAGCCCTTGCATTTGTGTTCCCTAAAACCTCTTTTCTAGTAGAAAATGTCTTTATTGATGAGGATAACTGAGGAGCATGCTCTTTACTGGCCTCCTCACTCCCTTATTCCATGTTCACTGGAACAAAGTTAAGTTGATCCCTCAACCTTGCTTTCGTTTATCTCCAAATAGGCATTTTGCCAGTATTTTTCTTTTCTCTCATCCCACAAGGATCATTGAAAGGACTTCATAGGTTTGATCACAGAAGGGACATTTATTTTCCATTTCTTCCATGGACAGTGTCAGGATGTGCATGCAGCTTTCTGTTGGCCACTGTACTGCCTCCAAAGGAGTCATTTTGAAGCAGCCAATTTCAAAATGAATTATCTCAACATCAAGCATAGTTTTCTATTGTCAATGAAGAAGCCTCCAAAATGGATTGTAGCTCACTACTCAAGACCAGGCTAGTTTTGCTCAGGGTCGTTCATATCCAAGCCATTTTGCAAGTGGTGTGGTATGTGATAAGGAAGCGCACCATCCTGTTTTATGGGGAAGCCAAGCCATATGCTCCTGGGTCGGTCTGGCCGCTAGCCAATCTGCTTCTCAGAGGGCAGAGGGTGGATGGGGTGGGATCCCCAGGACTCATCTCCCTCTTAGACTCAGTGTCCCTTTGAATCAAAATGTCCCAGGATTCTTTGTAAAGTTGATCTGGAACTACAGGTTTCAGTACACCCTGGGAGAGTCAAACTTGAATAGTGGAGAATGTGCAGATGTAAACGTTTCATGAATAATGATATAGGATTAAGCACTTAGTGGGGGGGCAGTCTTGATAGGGGACGGCCTGCAAGCCTGAACCATGCTGGGCCCGAGCAAACCTGATTTAGTTTAAGGGACTCTGGTGCCTGATGACCACGCAAGCCTGATCCCTTTAAAAGAAAAAAACAAGATGGACACCACACAACTTAGAAAAGAGCAGAAGTCCCTTTCCTATGTTCCTGGTTGCCAGCGAGGGAGGCGGGAGCAGGCAGCGAGGAACCATGGCAGTACAATGGCAGGCTAGTGCGAGAGCGGGATAAAGGCAGGCAATGTAATGGTGGGAGTTAGTAAGCATGAAAGCCCCAGATACTGGAGAAAATTGTGGCACAAGTGGAGTGGTCCTGGAGGCTGGAAATGACCGAAAGGATTGTGCCGTTAGTGCAGACGCCACGTACCCAGCCTTCGAATTTGCTCACACCATTCCGCTAGGTACTAATATTAGAATACCATTAAAGGCGCAAAATGGGGACAACTTGGGTTCTAAAAAACATCCATACCATAGTACTGTAATCAGCCTGCAAAAGAATGAACCATGGAATTTCACAGAAAGAAACCAACCGCAAGGAACTCACTCGCACATCTTCTGAGCAAGAGACAGAATGCTTGCAGTCACTTAAAATGGCTTGCACCGCTTGCTGCAAGTCAGCTTAGCACTATGAATCGACCCTCGTCCCTATTTGTGTCTGCAAAATGGTGTCGAGAGCTCTCTTTCGACATAAAGGCATGGGCGCGGCCGTTAAGCAGTTTAGACACTGATCAGGATTTGATTGCTCTTTAAAGGAAGCTAATAATGAGCCCAAGATTAAAAAACCATACTACAAGGGAGTTGAAAGTAAAATAAGATCAAGGGAAGAACCAATTCTAGTTCAGCTTAGGTAGGTAATTAAAAGAAGTCAAAAGAGAAGACTGGAAAAAAGCAGACATGCTTTCCTCCACTCCCTTGGGTACTCCGTGAAAATAACTAGCTGGGAAGAGGTAGTACATTTGCTTGTTACTGCACAACTGTTAGTCTGGCAATGGTACGCCAGAGATGTAGCCAGAAGAGTTTGATATGAGAGGAGGGTGGGCCTGGAAGTGAGGTTTCCTTGGGGAAACCTGGGAAGGACCACCACTGGGTATCAATAATGTGAGAATATCGTCTTTGTTAAGATAGATTTCCAGAATCAAAACTGGGGGTGAATTCTGAGAAGCCAGCCTATTACAGGGAACACGTAAGATACTGAAGTCTAGACAATCCCAGCCAAGGTAGAGTAGCAGAGCAGTACGTCTTGGACACAGCAGTGATGAGAGCGGTCAAGGACTACAATAAGATGCGCACAACACTTTAAAAACACCAGGTGGTCTGGGGATATTTCCGAAGGCTCAGCCGGTACAGATCTTCGCCCAGGGTTTGGGACTGGTTGTTCCCACTGGTCCAGGGGTCAAAACACTTTTTTTTTTAAATAACTCGAGTTATAATCAACAATAAGAACTGCGGTTAAACATGGTCGCACAAAATGTAAATTGCGAAGTAAAAGGTACCCATGCACACAACACATGACCCACCCCAAATAGGATAACGGCCCCTCCCAAGTTCAACCCGCCCCATTTACACCCCCTTCCTTCCCTTCCCCCTAAACCCAAACAGCAAACACCTAGTCCGGTGGAGGCCCCCCTCTTTCTCTCAGCCTGTTTATTTCTGACCCAACATGAGTCTGCTGCTTCTTACACAGCTATCAGTCTCTCCATAGTTCCCATTTCCCCCATACCTTCTTGTGTTTACCTCGG
Source organism: Ambystoma mexicanum (assembly GCF_040938575.1). NCBI lineage: Eukaryota > Metazoa > Chordata > Amphibia > Caudata > Ambystomatidae > Ambystoma > Ambystoma mexicanum. Next base: position 455,613,028 of record NC_090927.1, read on the forward strand.
CAATCCTCCATGAAGGTATACTAGCCTCTAGTTCCTATTTCTGTCTATAGTTTCAGCCTTTCCTTTCGAGAGGGACTGTCATTCGAACTCCAAACCGTTGCTATTACTCTTTTGGCCAGAACCAAAGCCAGTCCCACAAGGCACCTCTCCCCTAGTGAGAAATCGGTGTCCCACACCCCAAGATGCCAAGAACGCACAAAGCAGGATCTGCTTTCGACAAGGGCCTTCTTGAGATGCAACCCGAGGAGCAGGGCTTCCCCAGGATTTGGTTGAAGCCAATTCTGGACAGCTGCAACAGTTTTCCTCGGGTCTTCAGCAGGCTGCTCTTCTTCGTAGAGATCTTGGCTCCAACGTTGATCTGTTGAATGGCTGCGAAGATTTGTACTGGGGTCGCCACCAAATTCACCAATAGGAAGGATCTTCATCATTCAAGCTGACAGTGGCTATCAAATCATGGATAGCTACTGGCCAAACATTCTGCCCGGTAACCAGCACTCTGTGACACAGATGTGGACTGGGACCTGTTAGGACAGTTCTTCTGAAGTCCAACTAAGGGCTCATTAAAACCATTCAACTGAGGCCGTACAAGACTCCACTCTTAGCATAAGGCTGTACCACCTGAGTACATGGTAGCGCAGACAGAGCAGCCAGGCTTATCTTAGGAGGGAGAGAGGGCTGTAGAATCAGTACAAGTGAACTTGTCATACAAATGGTCCAAAGAAACACTGAAACACTATGTATGTAAAAAAATAAATGATTTTATTTAAATACAAGTAGGCCCAGATAATTCTAGGGGGGTAAGCAAGTAATAACACATTATATGAAATCACAATATAAAAACACAACACTATACTTGAAGGTACACCGACCCAAGTATAGACCTTATTTGAAATACCTAACAGTAGTTCTAGGAAAGTCAAAACCTTTTCATACACATTCAGTATAGGTCACACCTATTCTCGGGGAGTAAAAACCAATCGTTACTTTTCACAATTACATTCAGTAATGCACGGGAAGTAGACCCTTCCAGTTGTAAAGTGACTCTCAATTCAAATCACATAATCGGTCAACTGGCCAATATACTTTTGGTGAATAGTGGAACACTTATTCTAGGAGCAGTAAAAACCTAGAATGTCTTTTGTGATAACACACAGTTATACTAGGTGAGTAAAACCTAAGGATGTAATATTCAATTACAGGTGCTTTTGAGATCAGTGGAACACAGATGGAGATAAGCAGTAACTCTTGTAACTTTTTTTTGGATGGGACACAGTTAGCACAAGGTAAGTAAAATCCATATACATTTCTATATCTCAAGCAGTCCAGGTTAGATCTTTCCCAGCTATAAGGATGACTGAATTATGACTTATCGGGGACAGTTGCACTCAGTTATTCTAGGTAGGCAACAACCTAATAAAGACTTATTCTGGACAGGCTAGCAGCAAGTCAGGGGAAGCAAGACCCATTTGGAGGACACTCATACAATTACCCTGCAGGATGAGGATTCCCCCGTAGAAGAACAGCTGACTGAAGATCCGAAGAAGACTCCCAAAGAAGTTGAGCATCTCTTCCTGCGTCTGGCAACCCCGTTGGACAACCTGATCTGTGAAGGCCCTGTGCGGTGCTCCAACCCATGGACTGGTGGGACCAACCAGTCTGGACGTGTTCTTGAGTATTCAGCCATCATAAGCTTTCAGATGTCTCTCTGGACAAACCTGGTGGACTGTCCAGGTCTCCAGTTGGCTCCCTCGATAGAATGCGTTTGCAGCCAGAACTTTGGTGGTCGCCAGCGTATGGTATACATCGCTCTCCTGATGAATTTCAGCCTCCCAGCTTCAAGGAATCCTGTCCTGGAGGTACGTCTTCCTGCCAAACGAAGGACACCTGCCATCGTCTGTGTGCGGTGATGGTCGCCGAAACTCCCCTTCCCCCGTCGTATGAAGTGCCCTGAATAAGGCTTCATCTGTGAATTCTGCATTTCTCCCATCGCCAAGCTCCTAGACCTGACAGGTAAAATCCTTGCACCTGCAGCTCCTGGGCACCTCTCACCTCAACCAACAGCTTGAAATGCAACCTCCAGCGATTGGGTTTTGGCTTCCCCCGTTCACCAGGCTAGATTTTAGAAATCTATTTGGACAGGTACTTTTTATGGCCTTCTACAGTAAAATGCAAAAGTGTTAAAGTAAAAAAAGAGAAATATCCACAGCCATCAGCCTATCCTGGACGCATTATAATTGTAACCAAAATGTTATGAAAGAAAATGATCTAAGGATACAAAGCGTCCCCGACACAAAATAATCACTAAGGGTGATAATCTCCCAGTAATAGTCTTAGAAACTGATCAGTTTCCCCATAAAAGTGAGCAAAAGGCAAGGGAAGTAAAGCTGAGGGCTTTACTCACCTCCAAAGAGTCAGGTCAGAAAGAAAACAATAGCAAAACTAGTGTCCCAAAGAAGTACTTATAGTGTTGTATTGAGAGAAATCCAAATTCTGTTGCGAGACCTTAGATGATAGTAAGAGAAACCAAGGTTGTGGAGAGACCTCAGAGGAACCTGACTGTATGCAAGGTTGTGGAGGGACCTGGAAGAATGCTGGGGGAATAATCCGAGGTAGTATAAAGTCCTACGAGAATCTTGAGGACACAGAGGTAACGGAAAGGATTTAAAGGACCAGGAAAATCCAAGGTCATGGAAAGGTTTGGGATGTGGGATTCATGACGAGAATCCCGAGACTAATGCTGAGAAAGAGACCTCTAAAGAGACGCAAGTACATTTGCCAAGAGAGGTCATGGTGAGACTTGAAAATTCGGTCATGTGAAAGGAAAAACGGCTACAACTAGAAGGTTGTCTATGGGACTGAAAAGTCACAGGAGTAGAGAGAAGGGGGATACTATGTATCCACTTGGCACTCCACATAATGTGGTGTGTGTCAATCTCTCAGAATATAACGTTTTAGGAGACATGCAAAGTATCTCTCCATCCTAGGCCTACTGTAGCTGTGTTGTCCCGGAAATCCCATAGAAGGCAGATCTGTGACTAACCCCGTTGAGGGGGACAATACAGGAAGACATTTTCATATGTGGTTTGCCTATAAAATAGGGACAGACTTTAAAGGATATGTCATGAAAGCGTTGTTGCCCATATTTGGAAAACACCTTTGTTGTAGTTTAGGGTTAGCCTGGAGGCTAAAGGACTTTTAAGAGTATGTTTTGAACTTTCTTTTGGCCATCCTCATTTGAAATTGTTTCACCTGTCCTTTGAAATTAGGTTATTAGAATAGGGCGTCCCCGAAGGGACAGAGACTTCTAAGAATAGCCTCAAGAACTTTTATGTTAAACCCGTTGAACACCCTGGGATACATGGATTACCCCGAAAAATGTACTTGGGGTTATCCCATCCTTGACATTAGTTTACTGAAGTGTCTCCCATTAGATCAATTCCATAGTATTTGTAGGCATCCAAGCAACCCAAACGTGATCCTGTAAATCTTTAATAAACCCCCATTGAAATCTATTTTTCAATTTTCATGGACCTCATTTTTTTGGTATTGCCACAGTGGCCAAATGGGCATCACGACATATTGTCACTTGGCAGTACTTTTTGGAAGCTGATTCCACAAGTGGGGCATACTGTGATGCCTCCCCGACAAAGATGAGACTGGTATGCCCCTGGACCATATTTCAAAACATGAGGAATGTGCATTGAGAAACATATTACCAAATATTTAAAGGGGAGTAACTCATATATTCAGAATGCTTGGAAACCTTGCTGTTGAGGAGGGGATGCGGGAAGTACAGAGCAGGTACTCTAATTAACGGTACTCATTGTACTTCCAAATAGTGCTTATTGAGGTGCCATACATTCGTAGACTCCTCCAACACTCAAGGCTGATGGCAGTCCATCTCTGTCAAGGAAAGAGAAAGCATCTGGCCCGCAAAGTCACAGATTCTACTCTGGATCCTACACAGGTTCCCAGCACATGCCCCCAAAGAATGTTGCCAGTGCCATCTTGGTAGGCCACCGCTTACCACAGGGGTCAATCAAAAGACTGCAACATCCAGTACCAGTCTCTCTTAGTGTATTTCTTGTATTTTGAAAGCTACACACACCATCTTTAATTTATGGTACTTTGTACCTTTCTAGCTTTTTATTTTGTAACTTTGTGGCTGAAGCTACAATATGTCCAAATGGGCTGTTAGATGCAGATATTTGTCTACCATGTTTTCGACTTTTTACTCATGCTCTTTTGCATTTTACCACATAACCTCATAAAGAGTACCATATACTCAAAAATGACTGTGACTCAAGAGTTTCACCTGTCCTTTGGCCATTTTGTTCTTTGTCCTTCTTCCTACCCTCACGGCTCTGAAATTGCCATCTATGTAAAGCCCTTTCCTTGGGCAAAGCGGTGGTCTGATGTGGTTGGGACTATTTCGAGTCCAGTCCGCATCCATGCCCCAGTGTGTCTTTTGCAGGGCAGAATGTTTGGCCAATGGCTGGCTGAGTGGACGCCCACTGCCAGTTTGAATGGTGCAGATTCTTAGCATTAATAGACCTAATGACTACTCCAGTCTGAATCTTGGATAAAGGGAGACTCCTGCATCCATTTTACAGACCATCTTTGTGGAGCCACGAACCCAACAAGTAGTGCAGCCTGCTGAAGACCTGAGGACGACAGTTGCAGTGGGCCCTCATTGTCTACAGTCAAGTTTGTAAAAGCTCCTCTGTCCTGATCTCAAGAATGCACTTCACAGTGCTTTGATCGCTGGACCAGTGGAACAACCAGTTTGAGGCTCCATGCCTGCTGAGCCTTCTGACCAGATCTCTGCCATTTGGAGTTGCATGCTAGAGCATTTTCAGCATTCTAGTCCCAGCAGAAGCTGTGCAGGGCTTGCTTCTTTGTTCGCCAACCAAAGATCGCCTATCGCCACCTAATTGTGGTGACTCACATGTTCCACTTGTCCTGGAGATCACCTATTCCATGGAAGTCTGCATTGCTTTGTAATAAGGGTGTCCAGCTATTCAGTCTGCAGAACCATGTCTCCGCAGCCTGAACCACGTACTAGCCGGTTGCAATCCTGGTGGCGTAACAACCTCTGCACCAGCACCCCTCTGGACCTCCCTCGCATGGACAAATTGCAGAAGTAAGTGAGCCCAGCGGATCTAGGAAGCCTCGAATTGTCCATAGAAGATAAGAGTATCATGGGTAAGTTATAGTACCTATTACTGCTCCCCTCCCTATATAGGGTTACATGGGCGTAACATCCTGGCTCTATCTTTTCCTTGCCTGACTAAGATCAGTGGTGGTCTGGTAAAGGATCCCCCTGGGCCTTCTAGAGAGTGCTGGGACTGGGAGAGACACTTACTGTTAGGGGAGTTTTCTTAAAGTCCACTGTGAGGTAATACTTTTACTATCCCAATGGTTTTAGATCCTCCAACTCTTAGTATCAGTCGGTTCTACTTATGGAACCTTGGTAGAGTGGCAGAGCAGTCAGACCTATCATAAGGGGAAGATGCAAGCTGTAGGCAAGTACACTGAACCTAGTTAGTAATGCAATTCAATGAAACACATACTCAATAGTATATTAAAATATAGATTTATTATATATACACAATTACTTCTAAATATGTAGCACATTAAACCAAAACACTTATACTTTTCACAGGCCACTGCTAAGTTTGTAGTTGCTCGCGGTTAAAATTTTTACAGCTTTTGACACTGACAGCTCTACCATATTATTGGTAATAACGCGCACTTGCGAACACACAAAGTAATACAGTAATTGTTTTTCGTTTGCAAAACCACATAAGATAAAGACTTTTAGGATGGAAAAGAGTTGGTAGCAGGGCTTACGTTTATAGAGGCAGTTTCTTCACACAGCAAGGCTTTTAAACGTCCAAAACGCAACCCTAGCTAAAGGCAGTTCACAGAGGGCTCAAAGTGTTGACAAGACACAGAACAACAAACTCCTGTGAATATTTTCTAGTTTCTAAAATGCATGAAGATACAACCAATGTTGGAGACCCTTTTAAAGGACTCGCTAAAGGGACACAATCAGCAGCTTGGGTAAGAGGGGGTTGCCCTGGACACCTCTACGTGCACTCCAACGTTCTGGAGCGACTTTTCGGATCGATACCTTTTTCCCCACAGTACCTATGTTCGTGGCTGGATTCTCCTCAATGTAGCAGTGCTGGTCCCGACTTCGGGATGCCTTGGTCTGGTGACGAAAGGCAGGACAATAGACGAGATCTCTCAGCAGCAGTCTCAAGGGAGGACCTCTGCAGCACCAACAAAGGACACAATTCGCCCAGTCAATCTTCTTCGATTCCTGGAGTCCTGCACTCTGGAGAGGGGACTTGGATTGTGTGTCTGGAGGTTTACCTGGAGCTCAGCAAAAACTTGAATGGATTCGGCCTTTCAAAGACGATGTACTTCAATTGGGTCGGAGGTCTCCTGGTATTGGGGTTCCGGAGCTCTGGAGAGGCACAGCACCTCAGATGGCTCAGATTGGAGTTTGTCTAGGGACTGGTCGTTCCCACCAGTCAAAGGGAAGGAGTCATCCCCTTCGGAGTTCCTCTTTCGCACAAGAAACAGGGTTAGGACAGCAGTGGTCACTTCAGTGTTGCAAAGGGTCTGCAGAGTCTCTGGTCGTCTTCTTCAGTTACTTCAGTTTCCAGTGGTTGACTTGCCTTTCACCTCAGGAACCTCCACCTTTTATTCAGTTTCAGCACACACTCCTCTGCAATCTCTCAGCAGTTTACAGAAAGGGGCAAGTGGCTGTCCAGTCAGAACAACCAGACCACCAGTGGGAGCTGGTTCCATTCAGGCACTCAGGGAAACAAAGAATAGGGAGTGAAAAACTCCTCCCCCACTTCCTGCCTGCCCAGACACACTGGAGCCTAGGCGGGGACACCCACTGGATCCCGCCAAAGACAAAACACTCACACTGATCCCCTGTCCCCCCAGAATGGTAGAAGAAGGGCTAACAAAGAACAACAATGCTACAAATGACAAAAAAGAAGCCCCCAAGTTAGTACTTGGGTACCCCTATTGTGCACAACCGGGACTGTGAATACAGTCTGTGGTAAAAAATAGCACAATAGTCAGTAGAACACGTCCACTGCCACCAGCCACAACTAGAAGGTTGTCCATGTGACTGAAAAGTCACAGGAGTAGAGAGAAGGGGGATACTATGTATCCACTTGGCGCTCCATATAACGTGGTGTGTGCCAATCTCTCAGAATATAACGTTTTAGGAGACATGCAAAGTATCTCTCCATCCTTAAGAACAATAGTTAATCTAGGATACAGAAAATAATCTCAAAGAAGGACCCTAAGGGTTCCCAGCAACATTGCCCATAAAGAGCTGTGTGCTGCAACAGTAAAACACATATGCCGTAAAAGAAATATGGAGGCAAGTAGACTCAATAGTAAAGTAAAACACACAGAACAGAGTTCCAAAAGACAGAGCCCATAAGAATGAATGACTGAAAAAAGGCTCCACTCATCCAGGATAGAAAGAAACATGTCCAGAAGTCCAACAAAAAGTCCTGGTGGTCTCGCTGGGAGAGGGGATGAGGCATACAATGTATAAATATCCGTAACACGTATCTAAACTTTTCTGGAACTCAACCTCAGCTACTGCCATTGCACGAATCCAAAATATATCTACCTGAAGAGTATAACTGGTGACTCTTGGGTACTAGGCCCAAATTCATCTCTGGCCTGGACTTTCTAAGGGTTAGGGAAATAGTTCTATGATTGCTCATAGGTGTTTTGTTTTAAAATCCTGTATTTGATTACTTAATGCTGTGTTCTACTCGTTTTGAATCTGTTTTTCTAACTCTTGCCTTGCTTTACCACACTCACTTTTTTAAGGTATTGCTTATGATTATGCTGTTGCTTAACAGTCTGAAAGGTAAAGTGCAGGGGGTCTATTCAGAACCCCCCAATGGTGTATGCTTATGTGTATTTGATATTAGTTTAGTAATAATACTTGCATGCATTTTTTATATGTTTAGAGGGTAGACAAAGGCCTACTAAATGAATGTATATTTGTATACTTCTCTCTCTAACTGGAATTATGGGAGTGCTCTGTGTGTGTTTCATTGCAGTCCTAACCACTTTCACACCCTCCCCTCCTGAGTCTAAGCCTTAACGATCTGCTTCCCTACATTAACTGGCTGTGGTTAGACTTCAGTGTCTTTCCTGTTCACCATGATAGGCTGGCAACTCGGAATCCATCGCCAGGGTAGACTCTGAAAATCCATTTTAACAGCGTGCAAAGGCAGCAAAAGGTGCTTGGTTTGTGGGGGCTTTGATGTCAGATCTAATATTTGGATCTCAATATAGAGATGCTGACCTTTTTGACCAAGTTTGTGTCACTTTGGAGGCCTGGATAAGGCTGGCTGAGAGAATGAAAACCTCTTAACCATATGACAAGTATGTTCCGTTATGGCGATTTACTGAATTGTCTCCCACCATGGATTGGGGGGGATTCATTTATCCTGACAGAAAGCAAAAATGTGTACATTTTCAGATGTGTTTCTCGAAGGCAAGCTTATATCACAGGAGAATATAATTCGAAAAGTTGGAAGAAGTGACTTGCAAGCTTTTCACTCATTGTATGTGGGCAGTCTTCATGGCAAAGTGGATCGTCTTTCCTGCAGAGCTTGCTTCACAGCCCTGTATAGCAAATATTTTAGATTCTGAGGCATTTGGAGGCTGCTTTCTACCTTTATATACACTTGTGCAGCAGCTGACACTCGAGTCCCCATCTAGAATTCAGACAAAATAAATTCTGACTTAATGTGAAAGGATCAGTGTCAAGACCCTATGAAGGGGGAGCAGGGACCCCTTGCAACCTGTTGTAGGTGGCCTACCACGACATCGCTAGAGTCTGACCTACGCCAAAGTTGGAAGAAGGGAGTTGGAAAGGACCACTCTGACTCACCAGCATGTATACTCATGTACGAAAGCAAGCATTTGTACCACTGTTGCTTCCGCAATACCTGTCGGCCTCGGTTCTGGCCAGGCCTCTCTTGTTTGTCTTGTAGAATCAATCCTCCCAGCAGTACCCAAACCGTCACCCGGAAAAGCTGTGGCAATGTCGCAGAAACAACTTGGTCAGCAGAAGCTACGTGACGCTGAACGTCCACCTCATGAGATGACCGATGCACAAACCCTCACCTCCCGAAGAGACCTACACCTACAGCGACATAAAACTAGGCCGGGGACCCATAATGAGTAAAATTTAAAAGTTTATTCAGCGGAATAGATGGTACCATTCAGCAGAGTCAGGCCAGAGGAAATTCACTGACCCAAGAACGGAGGAGACAAAAATGTAACAAACTACTGTTTTATTGAACAAAATCCATATAAAACCGAGACCACATGGTGGAAGTCTGCATGCAGGTTTTATGTAACTGTGATGTCTCACATAAGAGATACATTTCTGAAACCTCAGGTGAGATGACATGGGATTGGGTGAATAGTATGGCTAGATATGTTTCCTATATAGGATGGACGATCTAATTGGTCCGGCCATATCGGGTAGCTCCGCCTGGGACCACCTACAGAATGTTGCAAGTGAAATTTTGTCATGCTAGTGTATTGTGAATGTCTGCTGCAACAAAGTGTGAGCAAGAGTTAAAGGTGGATAGGGATTGGACAGTGGGGGCTTTCTCAGCCTTGGAAGGTTACCAGCACATGAGCATGATAGGGGGTGGTGGGACGGGCCCCAGAGTACCGCCTGTCCCATTCTCTGACTCGCCGGGCCACAAACAAGGACATTGTATCTTTCAACTTCATACTGTATTGTATCTTTTGTCCCAATGAAATGGATTGGAACGAAAGTCTCTGAATAGGCATTCTCTGCCACTGCAAATAACGTGTGTAGGGACTGCATTTCGGATCATCCTGCTCAGTAATTTTCGAGGATTTTAGCTGGTTTTACTATGGATGTTATTACCTCCCTTGGCCTCTGGAGACTTGTTCAGGCTGCTTTCTCCTCTCTTTCGGGTGTAAGCTGATGAGAACCTGACATTTCTGCAACATTTGTTTCTATGTTTATTCAGGTAGTTACGTCACTCGCCTGGGATCTGCTTATTATGTGTATTTTTCCAATGCTGGCTAAAACTTGCCTTCCCACAATGACCTTGGCAACTGATGAGCTGTCCAGATTTTGGCTCCTTTGCGCTGGCTCAGCAAGACTGAATCTTTCTCCTAGTTTTGAGGCCTCTCTATGGCTCCCATTCATCTAACATGGCTATGTCTTCTAACTTGGTTTACTTGGCCACTCTGTTTAGTTGCGTTCAGCATCAAGCAAGCATTTATGTGTTCTTTTGTGATAGTCATTTCAGCATAAGAGACTGGTGTATGTAATCTCCATCTTAGTGATTGTACGCGTGTTCTTCGTATCTAAGAGCAGTTTCACCTAGTGTCTGTTCTGCTTCATGCATCGATGCTTGCGCTCTTCATGTCTAAAGTGTGTGTGTGTGTGTTCAGCCATGACGTCACTCGCCTTCTTCATGATTATAACTCATTTAGTTGCCCCATCGACTGCAGGTAAATTGCTTTGATGAGGTCATCCAGTTATGGTCGGTAGGGCTGCTTCTGTGAGTGGCGTCTGTCACTTTAGCGGTGCAATAGTGAATGGTGGGGGGAGGGTTGGACACCACTAGAGAGATGCACCGTTCATGTCTGTCACCCCGGAACTGGGGTCGGAGCTTGTACACTCCACCTCTCCATACATTGGTCACCCGGACCATGCCAGAGACCAAAAAGGTGGCAGGGCACAGCAGGTCGAAAAGCAATTCAGCGATTTGGCCTATGTGGCTAGTAACTGGAACAACCAATGAGAGCTTAGATGAGAGGTAGGATGGGTTAGGCCATGGAGAAACAAAGTGGTGGAAGGCGGACAGTGGAGACGAGTAGCGGAGGGACTGTGGTGGTGTTTTATGAAAAGGCAGGTAAGGTGTGTGAGTGTGTGTGAGAGAGAGAGATGTACCAATTGAGGTAGTGTATTGTGGGATGTTGTCTGGATCTGAGGCAGTGAGAACGGGTCTAGTGAGAGGGATAGATTGAGTAGTAGCTGTGTATCGAGAGGGGAATAAGTCTCTGAGAGACTGCAAGTTAGTCGGAGTTGGAGAGATAGTGGGAGTGGTGGAAGGGGGATGCTTTAGAGAGTAGGTGGAAGCTAGTGGTTGGTGAGAGAGAGGAAAAGCACAGTGTAGTAAGATGAGGGGAGGGAGGAAGGGCAATAGGGAGAGTAGTGAGATCAAGGGACAAAGGGGAAAGAAGTAGAAGAGGGAGGAGAGACTGGGATATCGGGAGGGAGGGAGGAAGAATATGGAGAAAGATGAAAAGGGACAGTGAACAAAAGAAGAAATTGGTGAAAAGGGATGAGGTGAGTTCTTGAAAAACATGCGTAATTGCAAGGGAATGTTTTATGATCAGTAACCCCTAGGACGTCCCAGAGGAAGAAATTAGAAAAGGTGACAGACTTTAGGCCTCCCACTTAGAAGTAGCCTGGGAAGGCAGTAAGTGTGACTCAAAATTAGAACTTTTTCACGGACTAGAGGGGAAGTAGGGAGGCCTGAGCTAAGATGGAGAGAGCCCTGTGAAGGACAAGGGAAGTCATAGGAATCCCCTTAGTCTGGCTATCCCTGAGGTTTCCAGAACACCTGATGTATATTATAAATAAAATCCTTAAAATGTATTCTGTGTTGGTTGGCTCTTATGGCCATCTGAGAGCCTTCAGGATCCAAACTTGGGGAATGTTGCCTAGACAGCCTAGATCCTGACTGGCTCACACGATTCTGATTTTACACTGCAAGTGAGGTTAGAGTAGCCAAAAAAAATGTCAAAGCATAGCACTTAGCTCCACAGTGTGGTGCTTAGTCATTGTCCATTCCCCCGGCAAGATGGGCGATTATGTTCTCTTGCAGTCTCCTTATGCACCCTTTGCATGTTGTTCAGGCCTACATGCCTGGCCATTGTATCTGTTTAATTTTTGCTATTGTTCTTGAGATCTTTGCCTGCTGAGTTCATTAAGAAGCCAAATAGCTGCTGTTTCACATGTCTCCTAACAAATTGAACATTTCAAATTAACACTTAACTTATTCTCTGCCCTTCAGAGCAAGGTTTTTACCTCCATAGAACCGGAGCATGATGTTAATGATGTCTGTCTTTATCCAAATTCAGGTATGTGATTGACTACCTATTTTATTACATTTGTATTATTTTATTTCTACTCTTCCTGTAAAAATGTCCATTTACAGTTTTTTCCTTGAAGAGTATTGTTAATAGATATTTCCTTTGTTCATACCTTTTTAAATTCGTGATTCGGGAGTTTTTCACAATAATGATTGCTATTTTTATCCAGTTAAAATGCATCTCTGCTTCATATAATTTGTAAGGGGGAATAAGCGAATGGGTAATCTGATGGTAAGACGAATGCTTCACATAGTTCTTCGACTAGTTGTTGACAGTCCAATCCCTGCCAGCATCCCAAGGTTTGGAGGGGACTCTGTAGCCTAGTAAACCTAATCTACCAGGGGAGTATCGTCCAAGCCTTGAACTACCTGGAGGCGGTATTGGGTGACAGCTAGAGACCCTCCTGCCCCTTAGAAACGCTGGCCATACCCTGATCTAATTGATTATCTTCTAGCCAAACCCCTATTTCTGCAAGTGCTGTGAAGGAGGTGTTCCCAAACCATGCAAAGACCATAAGAATAGCCCAGGGTGGTACACCATGGTCAGAGCGAAAGAACCAGAAATGTCTTCTGTACAAGATCTTGCCGATAACGGGAGACCTTCACAGAAATTTACTGTGCATAGTGTCACAAACCTGAGGCGCTTCTCTCAGGCTATTCCCGGGGATCCTTTGTTCAGGTGGCGAGGGGAGGGCCATTGCTCTTGGATCCCAACCTTCGGGGCGAACGAGCGAGGGAGGATAACCTGGGCAGGGGGTCCTCGGGAACTACGGGAGACACGCCCTTGGGTGAGACATTGTATTCCTCCCGTTCCGATACACCCCTATCCGACATCCCCTCAGTTGTCATGGGATATTGTCAGCAGAATCCCATTATACCATGGGTGTAATGACAAGTCCCACCCAATTTTTGTGACATGCCTTTTTGTCCCCCCATCTTTTGTGGGAGGGTCAGGAGGCCACCGCCGCAGTCATTGATCATGTAATTGGACAGCACAAGCCCAGCCAGGCCCGTGCTGTCTAATTACATAATGCCGAGCTCAGATCAGCTGCTTGTATGTATGTTGGAGGGCTGGGCTGCGGGCTGACCCTAGTGAGGGGTCATTGGATAATCACATTTGGGGTCAGGGGAGTATTCAGCATTGCAAGAATGTGTGGTGAGGTGAGCCCCGAAATGCAGTGTGTGGTATAATCTCAGTCACACCCCCGACCCGCCCACCCTTTCCCCAATCTACTTTTTTGGTAACATTAGTGGCAGATGGCATTTGTACACATACACAAAAAATAAAAACTGCAGGATCATTGCAGATGCAAGAATGTGATCTATTAGAGCCCTGTCCAGGCCCACTGGGGCAACATACATGGAAACCTCCAAATGTACAGGATTGCACCAACAGAAGTGACTTCACAGAAAAGGACATTGCAAGGAACATTATCAGTCTTTGATACGTGGAGGCACCATGGAAGTGACTTTGGAATAAGTTACCATAAGTAAGCCAATTGGCAAATAACTTTGTGGTGCAAAATACCTAAATTGCACTATTGTTATATATGGAGCAACTCTATATTCATTAGGTTTTTTTATTATAATAGCATGATATAGCAACATAAGCTTTGAAGTGAATCGGAATCGTGTACAGGCCTTCAGATAAGACAATGTGATTAAATGAATTGCCCAGGATCACACACTTTGCTTAAATGCTTGAAACTGGGATGTGGACAATGTAAGCAACTGTGCACATCTTCCCAGGTTTAGTTGATATAGATATTAGGTTTTGCTTTACATTTCATGTGCATATATAATTTTTTCTGGCAATGCCTTGGAAGTAAACCACATTACATAATACGCTGGCTTTTCATTGTAAACAAACTACACTATATACATTGTCATAGAAATATGTTGAGAAATGAGAATATGGCTTCAGTTGTATTCGTCCCATCCTGCATGGAAAGTCAAAATAGCATCATGCAGATGAACGTGAGCCTAACACATCCCCTTGGGTTTTAAAGCCATCGTCATTATTTCATAAAGCATGCAACATTATGCACCCTTCTCACTTCTCATCACGCCCTCCCATACACATTTCTAAAGGGACAAAAGTGCTTGCTAATAGTCGCCCCTCCATCCCATCAGTGCCTAATGGCTCACAGTGGAATGCTCTGTTGACGCAGAGCAGCGTGAGGACTCTCTGCTTCCCGGAGCTCCTTGGGACATTGTCCTGGCAACAGGCACCTCTACCGTTCGGAAAGGGTAAGGTGTCCTGCTGACAGGACAATAAGCAGGCTGAGCAGGAATTGCTCGGCACCCATTCTCCTGCCAGTGGGACACCTTTCCCGTTGTGCACCCTCTTTGAGGTGCCGAATGGGAGTGGCGGCCCATTGACAAATGGTCAGTTGTGGCCTCCCACTGTGTACGTTACTGCTTGGGGTTATTTGAACACAGGGAACCCTACCTTAATTCTTCCCACACCCCCCATATAGCTTTTTATTGGATTTCTACGACATGCAATAAAGCAAAGGAATTAGAGCAACAAACAATTGAAACAGTACATCAGGGAAGAGACTGCATTATGCATAGAATGTTAATCATTACATTTCATTGCCAGGAATTGATGATAAGCTGATATTGACGGATTCTAGTGCATAGTTTTTGGTTTGGTGTGACAGTAGAGATGGGGGCATATTAGAGGGCCTGGGTTTTGCTGCTTGACTGTGAGGCTTGCCGTCATCTGCGCTGGGTGAGGGGTTCGTGGGGGGATCAGTTCTTTGTGCACCAACGAAGTGCGGGTGGTTGGCAGACAATCCCCGGCAATTGTTCAGCGTAGTCTAGAAAGGGGGATCAGGTGCTGTAGAATCTTCCCATGTTTCCTAGGCGAGAGGCAGATGTTTTCTCAGCAACTGCTGTGTCCCAACATTTTGTCCTCCACCTAGAGAGCATAGGGCCTTCAGCTTGCTTCCACAGTCTGGCAATGGTGATTTTGGTTGCTGTGGGCAAGTGTGTAATTAGATCCGGTAGGTGCCCCGTCAGTGGGAATACCCCATCACCAGTGTCCCAAAGTAATATGATGACTGGATCCCATGGTATTGTCAGCCCGTGATCAATCGGATCTGTTCTAGGACCTCCCTACAAAATCGGGTTGACTTTGGGCAGGTCCATAGGTGATGAAGTAGTGAGTGCTTTACAGCCCCTCCAGCATTGTGGCGCTAGTGCTGCGTTGCTTTAGTTCCAAATTTCTGGGGTGATGTATGATCTATAACATACCTTCACCGCCCCCTCCTTATTCGTAACACATTTAGAACTTTTATGCATACAGGACCAGATGCGTCCCCAGCACTCTTCCCAAGTCCCTTTCCCATTTAAGCATACAGTTCTCCTTCTTGGTGGGGTTGCCTCTCTCTAAGAGTCTGTAGAGGAGCAAGATTTCCCTACTCGGGCTGCTGATATTACGATGCGTTCTAGAGCCTTAAGTTCCCTGCCTCTGTGTGTTCTTGTTCTGTTTTGTGACATCCAGTGCCTGAGCTGGGTGTATCGGAACCTTTTCCGTTTCTGGTAGTCGGAATTTTGCTTTGCATTCCTCAAAGGATAATGGGGTCCCATTGGTGAATAAATCAGTGATTTGACTTAATCCCCCTTCCCACCATTTACGGAACCCCATTGGATTGATCCTGGGACTGATGTCAGGGTTGTTACATACCGGGGTTAAGGGTCCCAATGAGCCTCTGTTGCCCCAGTGGCACTCTGTTAGGCAGAAACCTGTGCAGTTCCCTCTGGGACCACTGCAAAAGATTTAGGACTACAGGTGTTTGGCAGTAAACCCACTTGGTAGCAGTCTGTACCACACAGATTCACTTGGTAGCTGTGGCTGAGCAGTCAGACTTCCCTCAAGAAGAGTTAAGCAGTATACAGAGTATTCACAATAGGTCAAGAGCAGACAATAGAACAAGTAAACACTGACCAGGGCTTGGTGTAAAAGGGATATAATTATTTATTTAAAACCACATCTTGGAAAACACACAGGCACTAATAGTAAGCAATTCAAAAACACGGTCACTAAAAGATATGCACTCCCTTAAAAGAATATTAGACAAGTCTTAAGTAAAGCCCCGCTTATTTTCAGACAGCGGTGAGCGCTTAACGTAGATGGCACTCTAATAATTCGTTTTTAAAAAGGGAGAGAAAAGCAGAGAACAACTTGAAACAGATCCCAACACTTTTACAAGAACAGAACAAGAGGGGAAGGCAAAGTAAAACCATGAATCAGAGTCAGTAGGCTGGATCCGCTTTAAGAGGATCAAAACTAAATGTGTCCAAGGTCACACGGTTGCAGTGCACAAAAGTCTTGTAATGGTTCAAAAAGGAGTTGGATCAAAGAAAGGGACCAGTTAGAGGGTCAAGGCGGCCAGTTATTATTACCTTGTTGCAATCTTTAGAAAGGGAGGCCTGGCGGACACGGTACCTTAAAGTGGTGAGAACGCTCCAGCGGGGGCAGTTGTTCCTGGCAGCGGATGCAAGTCGGTGGTTCGTCCGGGGGAAGAGAAGATCTTGTCGTGGAGGAAGACAGGAGTCAGTTGCACTGCCAGGGAAGAAACTATCCGCGGAGTTTCTCAGGTACAAGGAGCGGTCCGTTGATTCGCGGTTCAGTGGTGAGTGGCTATCCGGCTGCCGTGGTGCTTGGCACGGGCAGTTCGACCACAAACTGGGCTGGGGTGCGAAGAAAGAAAGGTAAACTGGTTGTACCCACCAGTCAGGGGAAGAAGCCTCTCCAGCCGGGAGATCTTCTCTGTCGTCGGGAAGTGGTGAGTCAGTTCTGCAGGGCTCCACCGGTGGAGTCGTCGTGGTAGGTCGGCTCAGCTTCTCCCTCGTCGGATTCTCAGGTCCTGTGGCGAGTTCTGAATTTCCAGTCCCGCAAGCCCTGCTTTTATGCAGAAAACCTCCATTCACTCAGCCTAGCTGTCACTCAAACATGCCGGCTCACCACTTGGGCCAATCACACAAGAGTGCGACTTGAGTTACCAAGGTAACTCAGTCCAGGGTGCCTAAACCCCCTCCCACACCCCCTTTGGTACCCAGACAGAGTGGCACCACTTTTGGAGGCTTCTGTGGAGAAGCCCGCCAAAAAGTGGAACAAAGGGCTCGACTTGGGTTGGAGTCACAGAAGAGAACACAAACGCCATTATAGAATTGAGTCTTGGCAAAAAATACCAACCAGAGAATTAATATTAATTAAATAAACCGGCGGTATGTTCGAGGCTATGAGAATTAAATAATTAAAGTTGGTAGCCTCGAACAATGGGAAAATCCCATAGGGAAATATTCGCGTTCGAATATAAAAAGTAGTTTCCACTGCCACCAGCCAAAACTCGATGAAAGGGGACGGAGACATGCCCCCTCGACTAACAGACCCCACGGCAATCGAATTGCCCCGACCAGAAAAAGATTCTCACTCTTGGCAGGAGGAAAAAACAAACTCCAGAAATCCAGCAAAGCTGCTGGGGGACTCACTAGTTTAGGAAATTCAGCCTAAAGAGAATTCTCCCTAACACACGCCACCTTAGTCCATCACTGAACCGTGTTTTTGGTGGATGTTGGTGGCCCGGTGCCCCTCAAGATGTTGTGAGGTGTGGTAGTTGTGAGCGGAGATGGGCTCGATGCTTCCTCTATTTGTTCGACCAGTTTGGTTACTGGTTACCTGTTAGGCGAAGGAGTGTGAATGTTGCGCTGCAGGGCAATACCTAGAGACGTCTAGATCATCAAGGCCTTCCCCAGCCCCCCCTACCCCCAGGAGCATGACTCGCCTGGTCTTTGTGGTTTTTTCCTGCCCCATATGTATCTTAGTGACCCCTTTTGTAGCTTTCCCTCTGGGATGGTGACTGGTAGGGTAAGGCTCTGGTAGATCATTCTTTGGACTAAGTTCATTTTCAGGGCCGTAATTCTCCCAAGCCATGACACCTCTTGTTTGTGCCAGCACTCCAGTTCGTTTGGTAGGTCCATGAATAGCTGTGGGAAATTAGCCTGGTACACTTGCTCGATTTTCTTTGGTATCTGAACCCCTACATAGGTGATGTGGGATCTAGTCCAGGGGATGAGGCCTGTGTTTGTCAGTGCTTCTATGCATCCCTGTGAGATATTTACCCCCTATGCCTTTGATTTTGCCTAGTTGACCCTAAAACCTGACTCCTCTCCAAATGCCGAGACCTCCACCCAGAGAGCCGCTCGGGAGCCATCAATCTGGGTTAGGGTGAGGAGGAAGTCATCCGCATGTATGGAGGACTTGTAGCAGTTTCTTTGTTTGTTTGTTTATTTATTTGTATAGCGCTCCTGACCCAGAGGTATATGGGCGCTTAAGCATCAGGTTACAGTCATAGGTAAGAACATTTGTACATTTGTGCAGTATAAGTATAGTTACAAAAGCAGTTATGAAAGCAGTTATAGTGGAATTAGTAACATCGTAGCGGATACATACATACAGTGTTTGTTATTTGTTGAGTAACCAGGTGATGATCTTAGTTCTGAAAGGTTGAAATATAGGGGTAGATTTGATGTCCAATGGGATAGTGTTCCATAATTGTGAGGCTAGAACTGGGAAGCTGGAACCACCGGCTCTTTTTAGGGAGTATTTGGGCACTGTCAGTTGTAGTGTATTAGAGGATCTGGTGGCTCTAATATTCTGTCTTAAGGTGAATTTATCGGTTAAATAAGGTGGGGCCAGGTGGTTAAGAGCTTTGTAGGTGAGGCAGATAGTTTTTAGGTCTATTTTTTGTTGGATGGAGAGCCATTTGCATGAGATTCTTGTGGCTGAGATATGTTCTCTTCTGGAAATATTAAGGGCGGCACGGAGTGCATTGTTTTGTAGAACTTGCAGTTTATTGACAACCGTTTTATTGGCACCTACATACAGGCTGTTGCAATAATCCAGTTTGGATTGTATAAGTGCTCTGGCTAGAGTAAGGCAATTGTTGGGGGATATCAAAGGTCTGCAGGCTCTGATTAGTTTCCCAGTGTAAGCAGTGGCTGAGGCAGTCATATTAATTTGTTTGGCGAAGTTGGTGTTAGTGTCGAGATAGAAACCCAGAGTTTTTACACTTTTGGCAGTGGGAATGGTGTTGCCGTCAATGATGAAGCAAGAGTAGCTAGGGCTGAGATTCCGGATAGTGTTGGGTGAGCCGACAAGGAGCAGTTCAGTCTTGTCATCGTTCAGGCAGAGGCCATGTGTGGTCATCCATGCCTGAATGATGGAAAAGACTTCACCGATCCTGTTGACGTCCGCGTTGTAGTTGCCTGATAAAGTGAGGAGTATCTGGGTGTCATCTGCGTAGTTAGTGTAGGTGACACCCAGATGGTCCAGTTTATCGAATAGAGGCTTTGTGAATATATTATACAAAGTGGGTGAAACACAAGATCCTTGTGGGACACCGCAGGTAATGGGAATAGGGTCGGCTGCTGCTATGGGTGAGAAGACTCGCATGGTCCTGTTGTCCAGGAAGGGTTGGATCCATGTGACCGCCGAGTGGGAGAAGTGTGCTGCCGATGATAAGTGGTTGCACAAGATTTTGTGGTCAACCAGGTCAAAGGCAGCAGAGAGGTCGAGGAGAAGCAGGATGGCAGCCTTCCCTTTATCTTTGATTTCGTCTATCTGGCTCTTGAGATCAACAAGGGCCGTTTCCGTCCCATGTTGGGGACGAAAGCCAGATTGGCGAGTACCTAGTAATAGGTTAGTTTCAAGGTAATCCTGAATTTGTAAATAGGCCGCTCTGTCAAGAATCTTTAGTAAAAATGGGACAGTGGTAATGGGTCTATAATTTGTGGGTATGTCTGGGTCGAGGGTCTGTTTTTTTAGCAAGGGTAGGACCCAGGATTGTTTCAGATTACTTGGGACCATGTTGTTAGAAAAAGACAAGTTTATTAATTTGGTGATGAAGGGGGAGAGATCCCTGGCAGCATCCTTGATGATCTGTGCGGGGCAACTGTCCCCCTTGCAGTTCAAGGGTTTCAAGGATGCTATAATTTTTTGTACTTCAGGTATGGTAACCTTTTTGAAGGTGAAGCCTGAGCTAGTGGCGGTGAGTGGGGGATGGGTGGGTCTGGAGGTGGGGTCATGAGTGAGCTGTTGACGTTTGTTTCCAATTTTAGTTTGGAGCCCTGAAATTTTGTTGGCAAGGGCATTCTGGATCCCTGTGCACCAAGGTTTATCCTTTGTGCAGGTATCTTCGGGAGGAGTGGGGTTTTCTAATTCCTTTAAGATGTTAAAGAGCTCTTTTGTACTGGAGCCTGCCTGTGAGATCCTGGAATTAAGAGATTCTTTCTTAGCACGTGTGATCTCATTTTTGTAGAGGGTGGAGATATTGGTAAGGTTGGTTCTATTGTCTACTGAAGGCACCGATTTCCATAGTGATTCAAGTTTGCTTTTTTGTAGTCGGAGAAGTTTGAGCTCTGGGGTGTACCACGTATTCAGGTGCGCTTTAGGTTTCCCTTTGCGCATTTTTAATGGGGCAATGGTGTCGATAGCTTTAGCCATGGAGTCATTATAGGCGTTGACCAGCGAGTTTAAGTCAGTTGTAATTGGTAGGGCGTTCAGAATGGGGGTCACCAGAGGCATTAAGGCTTCAGCTGTGATGTTGCTCTTTTTCCTAGTTAGGCAGGCCGGAGCAATAATAGGCCTTTTGTGCTCTAGGTTGTTGATATTAATGTCAAAGGGGAGGAAGTGGTGATCCGTCCAGATGAGCTGTACAGGGTCCTTTAGGGTGATGTTGCAGTTGAGGGCGGTTACCCAGTCAAGGATTCTACCTTTCGAGTGGGTGGGTTTGGAGCATAGTTGAAGGAGGCCATGCTCCTCTAATGCCGTGGCTAGGGCAATGGCAGGGGTGTCAAGAGGGTCATTAAACCCGAGATTGAAGTCGCCCAGTGTGATCATTTGTGCTGAAGGTTTGGAGCTTTCGGCTACTAGGGAGGTGATATCTTCCTCAAATGAGCCAGGTGGACCCGGGGGTCTGTAGATTAGGTGCATAGTGATAGTACTCCTCGGGGAGGTTTGTAGTTTAACTGTAAGGTGTTCACATGATTTGAGTAGAGGAGAGGAGCCTAGTCTGATATCAAGTGAGGACTTAAAGATGAGAGCTACACCACCTCCTCGAGCATTGGGTCTGTCTACTCTGAGGATAGTGTAGTTGTCAGGGATGGCTAGGGTAAGGGATGGTCCCGCAGCCTCATGTAACCAAGTTTCTGTCATAGCAAGGAAGTCTAGGTTGTTAGTCAGTATGATGTCGGCGACTTCTATGGAGTGGGCGACTAGTGATCTAACATTTAGAAGAGCTCCTTTTAGTGTATGGAGGGTAGAGTTGATGGGGGTTTAGTGTACTTGTTAGTTTTATTGGGTAGTTTAGCTGGGCGTTTGCTAGTTTTGTAGTGGATTCTGGCACCAAGTCTATTGTTGCGATCGGTAGGGATAAGGGTGGTTGCTTGAGAGACAGTAAGGTCGGTCATCGCGGAGGGGCTGTGATGATGGGTGGGGCAGGGTGCTCTAATGTCGGTAGGGTTCCGCCCACCCTTCGGCCTCGGATTCATGGATTGTCACAGATTCTGGCTGCAAATGGTTCCATGGAGAGTGTGAATATTAAAGGTGATGGGGGGGGCAGCCTTGCCGTGTGCCTCTGGAGATGGTGAGTTTCGGCGACCTAGCGCTGTTTATTTTCAGGGATGTAGAGGGGTGTTGGTAGTTGGCAAGGGCCAATTTGATGAATTTGGGCCAAACCCATAATGGGTTAACGTCTCGCTTATATACTTCCAATCTAATGGGCCAGATGCCTTGTGAGCGTCGAGCGATATCACCGCTAGTTCTACCCCCATGCTGGAGGCGCTCTCAATAAAGTGTAGGGTGCGTCTGATGTTATCTTGCGTGGTGCAGCCTGGGGTGGACCACGTTAAGTCCAGGTGTATTAGCTTGGGAGACCATACCAATGGTATAGCCTCGCAAGTCTGGTTGCCAGGATTTGAGAGAAGTTCTTAGCATTGTTGTTTATTAATGTTATGGGTCGATAGGAGGCACATTTCTCCGGGTCCTTTCCTGGTTTTGGGATGAGCACTGTTGGGTATTCCTCCATGGAGCGGGTAATGCCTCCTGTGGAGTATCATGAGTTGGGGTGCTAAGATGTAGGCGTATGCCTTATAGAATTGTGTAGTGAACCCATCGGGTCTAGGGCTGCGTTTTACAGGGATTTTATTGCTTCCGTTACGGGAGTCTAGCTGGGGTGGTTCATCACCTCTAGGAGAGCCCCAGACATGGCCACCCTTTGGTGGTCCATCATTGCCCTGATTGTATCACCCTCTGAGCACAGTAATGTTTCATCTGGGCCCCTAAGTGTTTGGAAATTGTTTCAGGAGTGTAACTTTTTTAGTTGCATTTAGAAGTGTACCCATTTGCATTTAGAAGCTGCCCCCAATAACCTCTCTGAGAAAGGTTGCATCTAGAAGTGTGCCCAATTGCATTCTGAAGTTGCGCCCAATAGCCTCTCCGAGAAAAGTTGAATTTAGAAGTGCGCCCAATTGCATTCTGAAGTTGCGCCCAATAGCCTCTCTGAGAAAAGTCGAATTCAGAAGTGTACCCAATTGCATCTAGAAGTGTACCCAATTGCATTTTGAAGTTGCGCCCAATAGCCTCTCTGAGAAAGTTGCATCTAGAAGTTTGCCCAATTGCATTTTGAAGTTGCGCCCAATAGCCTCTCTGAGAAAAGTGGAATTTAGAAGTGTACCCAATTGCATCTAGAAGTTGCGCCCAATAGCCTCGCTGAGAAAAGTTGAATTTAGAAGTGTGCCCAATTGTGGGTAGATTGGACGAGTGTATGGATTGACCGAATGTGTGGAGCGGACGATTGTGTTGAGGAGCAGACGAGTGCGTGGAGCAGATGAGTGTATGTGGAACGGACGAGTGTATATGGAGTGAATGATTGTATACAGAGCGGATGACTGTGTGGAGCGGATGACTGCGGAGCAGATGAGTGGCAGATGAGTCTGTGGAGCGGATGTACGCATAGAACGAATGAGTGTATGGAGCGGATGGATATATAGAACGGATGAGTATGCTGAACGGACGAGTACATAGAGCGGATGAATAGTGCATCCGGATGAGAAACAAAATGCATAGAACGGACCCAACCGCTCAGAATTGCGTGACATATATATTATGCTTTGGAATGCAAGGAACTTTTGAAAGAGCATACTTCATATCACACCCCACGCTTACTGTCTCCTTACACCACCATTCAACTAGAACACAGAGATACTATGACACCATTGGTATAACTGTTCTCATATCAACATCTGCCGCTCACTCCCCATCACTCTAAGTAAACATTGCTGGTTTCACACCCCCCAGCCAGGCGTTTCTCCTCAGGCCTAACGCTGCCACATTCTCCCTGGATAATTCCGCCCAGACCGAACACATACTCCTGATCTCTCAACCACCACACCTACCGCTAAGAAGCAGCTACCACATGAATCCGCACCGGCTGCACAGATACCTGGTGCGCACACGCACCTTTGGACTCTCTCTAATCTCTCTACTGACCCGAACTTCGGTTCCCAAGGGCGTTCAACCTGCCAGCGCCTTCAGACCATACCAATGGTATATAAGGCGCTATACAAATGCAAAATAGCATAACATAACATAACATTTATATACCAGAGCCGGTTCGCTTTATTGCTGCTCATATAATAGTATTGTTTAGTGTATTCTAATGCCCGAGCGGATTTGTCTGATAGGTGCATTTCCAGAGTGGATTTTGCTTTTTTGAGCTCTCTACCTGTTTTTGTGGTTTGGTGCCATGAAGCCAGTGGTACCTTTTGAATACTTTTTCCAGTTCTGCCACTGTATCCTCTAGCATAGCTTTTTGTAGTTGCCCAGCTCTTCTTTGCACTGCAGCACAATTGATCCGAGCTCCACACACCACTGGCTTCATGGTATCCCAGATCACTGCCTCGGACCACCCCACTTAGTAATGTTCCCTGAAATAACAATCGAGGGCCTTAGATATTTCTTCCCTAATTACTGCATCTTGAAGTAATGAGTCTTGCAACTTCCTGTGCCTTTTGTGCCTGATTTGGGAGGCCCTGCACTTGCACCCGGGCCAATACTGGGGCATGGTCTGACGGCACTCTTGGTTGAATTTGAACCTCTTCAAGGCATGGAAACAGCACACTGGAATTAAGTCTATTCTAGAGAGGCCTTTGTCAACGTGGGAGTAAAAATTGTAGTCGTGGACTCCTCCATTAGAGAGTCTCCATACGTCTACTAACCCTGTTTCCCTCAAAGATTTGTCGAAACCTATTACCCAAGTGTAATCTTCCCTTGAAGGTGGTAGGGTTTTGTCATTGTGTGGGTTAGGGACCAGGTTCAAGTCTCTTTCTATGAGGAGTCGGCGAATGTGATGTCTGGTATGATGGTGGGGAGGAAGCGGACTTGTGCACTGTTTGGGCAGCATATGGAAGCAAAGGTTGGGGCTTGCTCGAGCAGGTGACTCTTTGCTAGTAAATATCTCCCGATTCGGTTCGTTTTACAGTACTTTATTTCTCCAGCATGGGGTCTGGCATGGATTCACATGCTCATGAATATTCCCCGTTGTCAGGCTGGGAATCCTCCGTAAAGAAAAAATCAGTATCAGTATCAGTTTCGTTTCTGATCTGTCTTTCTTAGTATTAACCAATCACTGATCTCTGGGTCATACTGCCCCCAGCCAATGACTGCCCTCTCCCTAAGCCCCTCCCCTGGCAGCCATCCTCAGATTTTTACTGCACGTTCAAGTGTTGGGAGTCCTCATGCTTTAGCTCTCGAGCTTTCACGCTTTTTCAGGAGATTTTCTAATTTTTTCGGTTTAATCGAGCCTCAAGCTCCACCCTTTCTACTTCCGATAACAGGGACCCGTTTCGGAATTCTTCTATGCCCCTCAAGGGTGAGGTTTTTGTCGAGTTACGCTTCTTGGAGGATTACGGAAGATCTGAGGCCTACCTCAACGGACATGGCCCAGGACAAGGGAAGCTCGAGTCCCGGATCCAAGCTGTTCAGGAGCAGCCCGGGATGCAGATTGCAAAATGTTTTCAAGGAGGACGAGCATTCGAGATGTCTCTACTGCCTTCATGAGGATAAGACGCACGTGGAGAAGGACTGTGCGTTCTGCAAGAACCTGTCGGAACAGACCAAGCAAGATCGTCGTTCCCGCCTCGCCACTTGGCTGGAGAAGGGCACAGCAGGTGAGAAGGCGAAGAAAAAGTCTGAGCGGTCTTCTAAGTCCTGTGAGGACGCCCCGGCGACGGGGGCCCAACAGAAGGCCAAGCACCGCAAGTCCGCAGCCACCGGGAGCACTGAAAGGTCGGGCTCTCCGGCTGCCAAGCAGGGCGCGACTTCCCCGGCACGATCAACCACGAGCCAGCGCTCTGGTTCGGGAAGAGGAAATCCGAGAACCCGGGTAAGCTTCTGGAGAGGCCCCGATCGATCTCGAAGGGAGCCGAGGGGGAGCGAGGCGATGACCCTACCCCCAAAGCAAAGGTCCAGAACGCACCTAAGGTGGTGAGGGCCTTGATCCAACCGGCAAAGGCCTCTATCGAGGTTGTCGCAGCGGCCCTGGCGAAACCGGCAGAGACTATGCCAGTGGAGGCGGCCTCGGGGCCCAGAGTTTCCCTGCCACCGCAGAGGGAATCCTCTTTCGAGCCCATCGTTAAGACCCCCGTGAAGACCCCAGTGGAAAAAGAGGGGGGTGGGCGGTGGCCGTTACGGACTCGGATTCAGACTCCGAGGAGGATCTGGTGGAAACCGTGAAAGGCCTCAACGAGAGGTTCGAGAAGGTTCGATCCCAGGGGAAGGATCCTGCTGATGTGATCGAAGATAGCGACGATGGTGACAACGAGGGCCCAGTGGGGCAGCCATCCCGCCCGTCGCAGCCATTGCCCGAGCCCCAGGATAGCTCGGCGCCATTTTGTTGGCGATCCAATCCTTATGTACTGAGATAAGGACGAGGTTACCACGGACCCCGACGGAGGATCCAGAATCAGGACCGTCGGGAAGTCCTCCGAACAAGCGGAGGAGAGTTCACCCCGCACCGCCCTTCGTGCCCACAAGGCCTGTGGACCCCTCATCCCCCTCGCCGGACCCTCAGGATGATACGGCGACAGATACAGCGACGGGGACGGACGACGAAGGTGGCGATGACACAACGGACATTCCTTCATCACCCCCCCCCCTTCGGGCCTCTCCTTTCTTTACCAACGACGGGAGGCCAAGAGAAAGACAGTCCTCACGGTACCGTTGCTCAACGACATCTGGGACGAAGGACTGGCTATCCTGACAAACTCTTCCACGACACCCGCCAAAAGGGACAGGTATGAGAAAAAGTACTGGGTCCCTGACGCTGCCCCTTGTGCCTCAGGGCCCAGCCTACGCCAGACTCGGTCGTCTCGGCAGCGGCCCAGAAGAAAGCGGCGGGTGCGGCGGCTTCAACTTCCACTTCCCCGCCGTACAGCGAGGGCAAGAAGTTGGACTCCATGGGACGACGAGTCATCTCGTCGGCGGCGACGACGATTAAGGCGGCCAATGCCTTAGCGATTGTGGCCCGTTACGACAGGGAGCTTCGGTTCAAGATAACTCCCCTGCTGGACTTCCTACCGGACGACAAGAGGGCGGAGGCCCTACAGATTCTGCAGGAAGGTCAGGTGGCGTCGGATCACGCCATAACGGTGGTAACGGACATTGCCGATACCGGATTTCGCCAGCTGGGAAACAGGGTTTGCCTTCGACGAGGATGGCTCAAGGCGATGGACTTTCGCCAGGACGTCCAGACCAGAGTGTTGGATATGCCGTTCGACGGCAACAACCTGTTTGGGAAGACGGTGGATGAGTCCCTCCAGGCCATCAAGGCCGACACAGAGACAGCCCGAGCCCTAGGAGTCCTTCAGCAACGGCGGCCCTTTCGGAGCTCCTGAGGCAGACAGTGAGCCTCCAAGGGATCCAGCGGTGGCTCTTCTACGTACCACCAGGCGGCCCGCTCCTTGTCCCAGGAGGCCTACAGAGGTCGCGGCAAGTAAGGAGGGTCTCGCTGCCATCGTCAAGGAGGCCAAGGCGGCAAGGCCTCTTCCAAGCATGGCTGAACCTGCCGTAGTGTCGGGCCCCCACCGAAGCACCCCGATGGGAGGCCGGCTGACGAAGTTCATCAGCGTGTGGGAGTCCATCTCCACCGACCGTTGGGTGCTGGACACCCTGGCCCGCGGACACTCACTAGAATTTCAAAAGAAGTGTCCTCGTATTCCTCCCGTGGCCAGGAAGGAGAATCACGTCCCTCAACTGCTGTTGGAGGTAAGGGCGATGCTCAAGAAGGGTGCCATCGAGCTTGTCCCCAAGAGGCTCCGGAGTATACTCAAGGTACTTCCTCGTCAGAAAGAAGACAGGCGGTTGGCGCCCCATCCTGGACCTGTGCCAGTTAAACAACTACATCAAGGAACAGAAATTCAGGATGGTCACCCTCCAGCACGTGCTGAGACAGCTGGAGGAGGGCGACTTCCTATCGTGTTGGACCTGGAGGATGCTTACTTTCACATCCCCATTCTAAAAGGACACAGAGTTCCTCAGATTCGTAGTCCAGGGGCGTCACTACCAAATCAGAGCCCTGCCGTTCGGATTAAAGTCGGCACCCAGGGTGTTCACCAAGTGCCTTGCACCAGTGGCGGCGCGGCTGCGCCTGCAAGGGATCCACGTCTACCCCTTCCTGGACGACTGGCTAATCCGTGCAAGGTCAAGAGAACTCGCCGTCGAACACACAGCGAGGACCGTCCGCCTGCTCACGGAACTGGGATTCGCCATCAACTACCCCAAATCCCACCTGGTTCCGTCGCAGGTGGCACTGTTTCTGGGAGCGAAGCTAGATACGGTGAAGCGATTGGCATCTCCGTCGGAAGAAAGGACGAAGGCCATTTTGGGCAAGGTGCAGCGCCTGTTAGCCACGGATGTGGCCAGGGTGAGGTCCATCAAGTCCCTCCTCAGGATGATGTCCTCATGCATCTACCTTGTGCCCATTTGCAGACTTGGGATGCGTCCGCTACAAGAGTTCCTCGACGCCCGCTGGATTAAAGCTGCGGGCAGCTTCGAAGACAGGATCCCGCTCGACGAGGAGTTCCGTCGGGCGATTCTGTGGTAGGGTACCCGTGCGCACCTCACAGCAGGCACGGACTTTCAGACCCCGGCGTTTCAGGAGACGGTGATGACGGACGCCTCCCTGGAGGGATGGAGGGCCCACACCAGAGATATCCACGCAAGAGGCCTCTGGCTCCCCTAGGAGAGGTCTCTCCACATAAACATCCTGGAGCTACGAGCCGTGTTCTGGGCGCTCAAATCGTTCCTTCCGTCCCTCAAGGACAAAGCAGTGAGGATCTTCACCGACAACACCACCACGATGTTCTACATCCGGAAGCAGGGAGGCACCAGATCCCCAGCCCTGTCCAAGGAGGCCCAGGATCTGTGGCACTGGGCCGTCGCCCATGGGATGTTTCTGGTTCCCTTCCACCTGGCAGGAATAAAAAACACCATCACCGACTCACTCAGCAGAGAGCTGCGCTCGTGCCACGAGTGGGAACTACTCCAGGACCAGGTGGATCGGCTCTTTCAACGATGGGGCAAACCCCAGATCGACCTGATCGCGACGGCGACGAACTCAAAGTGCCAGAGGTTTGCCAGCAGGTGCACACAGCCGAGGAGCATGGGCGATGCTTTCTCGTTCCCTTGGGAGGGCCTGTTCCTGTACGCATTCCCTCTGTTGCCGTTGCTGCTCCGTCTCATCAACTAGCTCAAGAGGTCCAGGTGCAGGATGATCCTCGTCGCACCGCCGTGGCCGAGACAGATCTGGTTCCCGGACCTTCTGGACTTGTCAGCGTCCCCACCAGTCAAGCTGGCGACGGACGCAGATCTTCCCTCCAGAGAAGGAGGCGCCATTCTTCATCACGTCCCGGAGTCGCTGAACTTGCAGGCTTGGCTCCTGCAGCACTAGAGTTTGGAGGATACGATATCCTGGCTGACTGCAGAGAGGTTCTTGCAAAAGCCAGGGCGTCCTCAACTCTCAAATGCTATGGACATAAGTGGAAGAGGTTCTCTGTCTGGTGCCGTGCACAGAAGATTAACCCTCTGCGGATTACGGCCCCTCAAGTATTGCCGTACATACTGTCGCTGGCCAAAGCTGGACTGGCTCACGTCTCCATCAAGATACATCTGGCTGCCATCTCCCGATACACCAGAACTACAGGACGGGCGTCCTTGTGGTCTCATCGCCTGGTGAAGGAATTTATGAAGGGACTATTCCGATCATTCCCGCCGGTGAAGGCCCCTGCCCCGGCATGGGAGCTCAACGTGGTGCTGATCAGGCTTATGGGGCCCCATTCGAGCCTATGCATTCGGCACCGTTGAAGTTCCTGTCGTGGAAGACAGCATTTCTCGTGGCTATCACCTCCGCATGACGAGTGGGAGAGATCCAGGCCCCATCTTGCAAGCCTCCATACTTGACTTTTCATGACACGAGGGTGGTGCTGAGGACGCACCCCTCCTTTATGCCCAAGGTGCCGTCGGACTTCCACCTCAACGAGCCCTTGGTGTTGCCAGTTTTCTTCCCATCGCCTTCGTCACAGGCCGAGAGGACTCTGCACTTGCTGGATGTAGCTAGAGCGCTGAAGTTCTACGTGGACCGCACGAAGAGTTTTTCGGAAGACATCACAGCTGTTTGTGAACTTTGGACCTGTGAATCGAGGGAAGGCTCTCTCGAAGGCTTCCATTTCCAGATGGCTCTCCAGCTGCATCATGCACTGTCACCGGTTGGCAAACCGACCTCTGCCCGGCCGTCCGAGAGCTCATTCGACCAGAGCGATCGCTGCTACCACGGCGTTCCTGTCTGGTGTGCCCCTGCTGGACATCTGCAGTGCTGCTACATGGAGGTCGACACACACCTTCACGAGATTCTACTGCGTTGATCGGGACTCCAGGGAGGAGTCCAGGGTCGGCCAAGCAGTGCTGCGCAACCTGTTCGCTTAAGGCGAGCCTGGTGAGGAGGTAAGAGATGCTTAATGTTGAGCCTGTTGCCACCTCCCGTGGTTGTGCATGTGTATACTGCTATGTATTCTTATATTCATGAGCATGTGAATCCATGCCAAACCCCATGCTGGAGAAGAAACAAGTTACTTACCTGTAACTGTTGTTCTCCAGCATGGGTCTGGCATGGATTCACATGCGAACCCTCCCTCCTTCCCCTCTGCGGCTCTTCACATGGTCATACTGCCACTTTATGTGCTACCAAATCTGAGGATGGCTGCCAGGGGAAGGGCTTAGGGAGAGAGCAGTCATTGGCTGGGGGCAGTATGACCCAGAGATCAGTGATTGGTTACTACTAAGAAAGACAGATCAGAAACGAAACTGATACTGATTTTTTCTTTACCGAGGATTCCCAGCCTGACGACGGGGAATATTCATGAGCATGTGAATCCATGCCAGACCCATGCTGGAGAACAACAGTTACAGGTAAGTAACTTGTTCCGTCAGTGGCATCTCCTGCCCCCCCCCCTCGTTTTTTCCCCCAGCAGTGGTGAAATAGCGCTTAGTGAATCGGCCAAAGTGTATATACACGTTTCTCGTCGGCCTCCAGGCGGTTTGTTTCCTGTAGGCAGACTATATCGGTAGAGAGCTCAGATAGTCTACAGTCTACTGATTTCTGCTTCCCTGGAAAGTTAAGGCCTTGCACATTCCAGGTCACCATGCATAGTTCTTTAGTAGAGTCAACTGCCATGTTTGTTCCGTGTTGTTAAGCTCATCAGCCTCTGTCCCGTGGGTAGAAATTAGAATGCCCCATATTGCTTTCTATCCTGTATCACTGTCTTAAGTGATTCCCTGTTGCTGCTCCTTCCTCTTAACCTTCCCCTCAAACACATTTCTCCCCAACAATCTCCCTCCCGCCTACCCTCAACCCCCAAAGAACAGAGAGCACATGAGCCCAGCCCATACCCCCCGGGGCAACCGGCTCAGAGACCGACAACCAACCTTAATGGAGACAACTAGTGCCTCTTGATGACATAGGTAAAACACTACACGCGCCAATTCTGCTCATCATTCCGCTAACTGCCAGCTCCAGGTGCATTTCAGGATTGCGTCCGCCCCAGTTCGTGTCCCCTTAGCGAGTGTTCAATAGTTTCAGTCCAGGGGGTGGTTTGCCTGACCCCTGCAGGACGCATAGATGCCATTCTGTGAAGAGCACCAGAGGTGTCTTCTAGGAGTTCAGTTCTACAACACCTGCAATAGGTATCTCTCGTTTTCAGATGAGTTATTCCGTCTGTCTTTGTCGCTTTTCTTGTTTTTGTAGGTTGGACCCTTGATCCTTCATTTCATATCCACCCGAGTCCAGGGCTTCATGGTGCTTTTCGGTGAGGCCTCATTGGATGCTGCTCCACCTTCGTTGCTGTTGTCCTCCCCGGTTGGATTCAGGAGTGTTTCCGCCTCTTTCATGGTGCGGATTTGCCATTGCTTTCACTCAAGGTTGAAATTCAGCACGTTGGGGAACCCCCATCAGTACAGTACTTTCTTTTCCTGTAAGCATTCCGTCAATGGTTTTAGGGACTTCCTTTTCAGTAGCGTGATTGCGGCTAGGTCTTGGTATAGCGTAATGGAGGCGTCTCTAAATTAGATGAAAGCGTAGTTTCTGGCTTCCTGCATTATCTCCTCCTTGACCCTGTAGAAGTGCACTCTCACTAGGACATCTGGTGGAGTAACTAGTCCTAGTCTTGATCTGGTACGGTCAACCCTGTCCAGTTCCAGTGGGGTCCTATTGGGAGTCAGGATGAATTGGAAGAGGTCCTGGGTGAAGTAGCCTAGCTCTGCATCCGTAATGGTATTTGGAATTTCCCGCAGGCGGAAGTTATTGCGGTGGGAGTGGTTTTCCTGCTTAAGTTCCAGGGCCTCACATCTGGCCTCCAGTGCAGTGATCCTGTCTGCTCCTTCCCCAATCTCGTAGGACTGGTCGCACATTGTAGTTTCAATTTCGGTGGTTCTACTTTCGACCTCATCCATGTGTTTGTCAAGGCTGGTGATTTTCTTCCTTGGTTTCTCAGTGCCTTTTTGGTATTCTTTCGTCATAGCTGCCAGGAGGCCCTGAAGGTCAGTCTTAATTACAGCTTGTGCAAGAGGAGTCTCTTCCATGGGTCAGTGCCTCAGCCTTTCCGGGTCAGTGCCTCCGCCTCCCCCCCCCCCCCCCCCCTTTTGATTTCTTCATGGTGGTCACCGACAGCAAGGTGGAGATGTCCACTTGCTTCGCTACTTTAGGGCTTTTTCCCATCTCTCCTATCCGTGTCAAATGAGCGCTCCCTCTGTCTGATGCGAGATTGTATCTTGCGTCGTTGCTGCATGAAAGTGGATCAGATCCTGTCTGCATTGACATGGCTTTGCTCTGCGTAATTCTGTTGTTCCCCCTTATATACGTGCTTAGGTGAGTTTCATGGAAGGTTCATGTGGTCTGCTCAGTCTCCTTCCAGCTCCTGTATACCCAGTCTGATGCAGAATTCACCTCCAGATAGCAGTGCTTTGAGGCGACCCTGTACCTATGGGGCGTGGGTTTCTGTGTGCAGACGTTTTAGAGCCCTTTAGATGGGATGGTGCCCTGGTGCGGCTTCCTCCCTGAAGAGTAGCGTGTTAGGGATCGGTGTTGAGGTTCTACCCTGAGCTCAGTCGCCCTGATGGTTTGGTTCCCAGCAGACTGCCCTGTTCCGGGAGGCATGGGGGGACTGCCTGTGCCGACTGCAGGGAGGTTTTCAGGCCAAAACAAACTCCCAAACTTGTGAAAATGTTAGCCCCAAAGTGGTGTATTCCTTGTGGCAGTCGGTCAAAGGCACATCCAGCTGGATCAGTGCACCACGATCAGAGCTCTGGGTTGGAGCGGTAAACAGAGACTAGAGGCTGACACCTTCAGGGTTGCTTCAGGACTCGCTGCTGTTGGCTAGTTCTTCAGTGCAGTTTTAACTCGCTGCATATGCTTTGGTGGGGGAGCCGCCCGGTGGTGATGCAATGCAGCCAGGGGCTTCGTACCTGTGTATGTTTTCAGGTCGGAGGAGCTGTTTCGCTCGCCCCACTGGATCCCATGACGGTTGCTGTTGTGTGCTGGGGGCCATGCTGGAAGGTGGGGGTCAGTGGACCTTAAGTGGGTCCGTGCGTAGCGCTGAGAGCCTTTTGATAGTCCCTCGTTAGCCTGGAGGACCAACCATTTGAGTCCCGTCCGCCATCTTGCGTTTCACGTTAGGTAGGCAGCCTTATTATGCTGAGGCTCTGCGCGTGAGAACGGGTTCACCAATGGCGGTCCCGCTCCAGTACACTGTTCTGTCCCATTCTCGGTCTTTGTGAAGAGTTTCAAGAATGTAATGAAATGATGAAATATTTTATTTATGTTGCGCTCGTACACAAATGTTTCAGAGCACGACGGGCAAAAAAAGGGAGGGGAACAAGGGAGAACAAAAAAGAAAACGGTGATTTTACTAGGCCCAGTGACATTTAAGAAAGCGCAAGCGCATGGAAAAGGGAAATAGGCGATAAACCATGGTAGTGCAGCCAGCAAGTGGCAGGTGAAAGTTAGTCAGAAAGGTATATCTGATAAGTGCAGAAGAAAAGTCGGAGGGGGACTGTATGGGTACAGATTCAGAACCCTGTTGCAGAGGGTGGCCTGGAGGCAGTGCAGGAGGGTGGCAGGGTGAGCAGGTACCTGGGCCTGAGTGACAGATAGTGGCCAGGTACACGTTGCCAAGAGAGGAAACAGATCAACAGGGGAGAAGGGGGGCAATTGCAGAGGCAAAGAGGAAGGTCTTGAGATGCTTCCGAATCCGGAGATGGTTTTCCTGAAGTTTCAGGTTGGCCAGGAGGCTGTTCCAAAGGGAGGCACCCCTTTGGTGTAGTGGTTTAGTGTTATCCCTCAGAGCCAGCATCTGCCCTTCTTCCACCCTGCCCCTTTCTTTCAGTTGTCATGTCCCCCCCTACATTTTCAGCAAATTTACTCCACTGCCTTATACCTCAGTACCTTTCTGTAAGATCAAGGAGAAAACGACCAGGGAAATCAAAACCCAATAGTAATTCCATTTACCCATCAACATACATTTACCCTCCTCATCTCATCCTGACAAAAACCTACATGGTTTTTCCATGATCTCCAGTAAAACCTACAACTCCCACAATCCCTACTTCCATTCTAGAAGTCCAACTACTGGGACGAAGAAGATGCAGGTGGGAGTCATGAGGAGTAACCATAGGAATCCGTAGGCAATGTATTCTTATGTGCATCTCCATGTTGTCCAGATAATGAGATCAGGCAGGGAGGGACAACTGCCCACACCTGACTCCAATCAACTCTTTCAAAGACTATAAAGGTTCAGCCACCCAGGCACACTCTGAGTGAGCTGGGGATGCTGAAGGAACCGTGAAGACCAGAAGGCAAAGTCAGCAGCTGGGAGAACCTTGGGAAGCCAGAAGGGGGCACGGACTGCCAAGACACTGAAGTTTGTGAGTACAAAGGGGGCTACAGTATGGCTGGGGAGTTTTGCCCCAGGGAACCAAAACTCCAGCTACTGGTTTTTGGTAGTGTTTAAATCAGTGCTTGCTCCCTGGGTGAGTTCCAGAAACCCAGGTAGTTGAGGGGTAGGTGCTGGGACCCTGCCCTCAAGTGAATCCCCATTGAGGACCCGCTAACAGCTAATCACTGAGGGTAAAAGATGGAGACCCTGTGACTTGAGGGAAGCTAAGGTGGGATAACCTGTTGTGTCAAGAACTTTGTGTAGATCCCATAAGTGCCTGTAACTGGCAAAGTGGGAACAAAACCTCCATTGTGCATTCTGGGTCTTGTAGTCCAAAAGAGCAAAACTGTGAGACAGTGGTCCTGCACCGCGTGTGTGCCCAATCGAAGGTCGCTGTAAGGTATCCAGCTAAGAAGTGGCAGAAGTGAGAGTTGTAAAGAATTCTAAATCAAAATGGTCCTGCGACGGGTCAAGAAAAATCTTGCGCACAGCCGAAGGTCTTCGATTCAGTTGTCAAAAGGACTCTGATCCCGGAAGAGGGGGTTCCATGGTCCGAGCCCGGATGAGGGAGGCCAAACTGTGAACATTGTACAAAAGGGATCTGAGCTCGGACGAGGGGGACCCGTGGTCCGAGCCCGAAGGAGGGAGACAATCATGAATTTATGAATGTGGGAATCTTGACAAAGGAAAGGTACTTTTGTGTTTTATTTGCTACATCACACCCACTGCAGTAAGATACTTTGAATGGCAAAGAGACGCGGGCACAGAAGTTCCCGATACTAAGATATTGAACTGTGGCAACTAACAAAAGGAAGTACAAGTGCCAGCAGTCACTGGGATAGAAGGTAATACTGTGTGTTTTGACAAGTAAAGTGAACTTCTGTTTCAAGGCTGAGGAAGGCTGTATTCTAGCAAAGGAAGTCTGCGTTTGATAAGAAAAATTAACTTTTTTTCAAGACTGCGGAAGCTTGTGTTTTGACCAGAGACGTTTCCTTTGAGAATCATTTTTGTTTTTTAAAGACTTTTCCAGAGTGGTGTGAGACCAGTTGAACCATTGAGTGTGCACAAGGCTCAAGCTTGCTGCCTTGTCACATGCTGAAAGTGTGGGGAAGGGAGGCCAACTGCTCAACTGTCCTGACATATTGTTTCTTGAACACTTTTCCTGTTTTGCATACACTACTGTCCCACACCATTTTATATTTAGAAGTAAGAATTGGCAATATGTTTATAAGCATAGGCCCTTTTATTTTGAGAGACTCGATAAGGCTGCGTTATTATTTGATGGTTGTAGCTTGCTCCCATCCTTAGATAGGCGTTTAAACAACCCTTTAAATTCAATAAACACCCTTGAAATGTGTCTTATTTGTGTCTGTCTTCAATGATGATCCCAAGCCTTTCCTTAGACTAGGGAAACGCTCTGTGAGATCCTATATACCAAAAGGGGTTCTCTGAGGGCACTGGCGCCTAGTGAAGACAATGGAGCAAAGAACCACCAGGCCAGTACAATGTGTACTATTGTCAATAGTCCTGCAAATTAATTAAACTTGATGTCCTGTCCACCCTCAGATCCCAGCAGCTGAAGTTTGTATTCGGCCAGACAGGGCCCACCTTGTTAGGAGCTATCATGCAATAAAGATTGCCCCTGCATAATGCACCGGGAGTCTTGATCCTTTGAAGACACATGGGTGAGCATTATGCTTCAACTAATTCCACTCTTTAGCAGTTTCAACAATTAACTGAAAATTACTTTAATTTCCTCATTTTCTTTTTTCTTTCTTAAAAAAAACTATATTTCCCGTCTAAAAACACTACTTCTGTAGTCCAAAACACTTCCTGTCCCTGTTCATCAGTCACTTCCTGCCATTTTCTGCGCTTCTTCTTTGGATGCTCTGAACCGCACCGAAAACACAGTAACTGGAAACCCAACAGCACACAAAACCACATTATCCTTGGCAACCCCTCAGACAATCCTGTTGTTCCTCCTAGCTTGGATCTGACCACCTTTGCCAATTGTTCCATAGTATGGACACCTTACACCTTGTGGTCAGCCGTTCTTCTGGTCGTCTATCAATCAGAAATAATACCATTAGGGTGAAGAATGTCCTGCCCTGCACATTCCAACTGGAGAAAAATAAATGATTATACATAACAAATTCAGTGCATCCGCTGGGTGGGAAAGTAATGCTCGCCTCAGTGTCTTTAATAGAAGCAAGACTCCCTGCGCAGCCTGCAGGGGTAATCTTCATTCTATGTCAAGACCAGAGGTATGCATTATGCTTGTTCAAAGCTGTATACTTTCGCTGCTGCAACTGAAGGCACTGGTTTAAAGTAGAAAGCTTTAAAGACACTGTCACTGGCCCAGTCAGCTGCCTGCAAAAGATCTCCCATGGCTACCCCAGATGAGAAATCCTTAGATGCCATAGCCCCTCTCACTGAGTGCACCCCAGAATTCTCTAGGTCAATCCCTGCTTGTTGCCAAATCAGCGCAGACCCACCTTGCGATGGTGGCTGTAGCCGCAACTTTGTATGGCTTCCTGTGCGCTATTAGCAGTTGCAACACACCCGCTGGTCGGAGTTCCGCAGTCGTATTCCTTGATACACTCTGCCACGCAGAGCTGTGGTTGTCCTGTTTGATATGGGTATGAGATTGACACAGGGTTAATTTTCTTCTTTCTAGTAACCGTGAAGGTAATCCCATCTGGACCATACACCTTCCTGTCTATGTCCAACGCTCTGACATCAGATTCTCCTGCACGAAACTAAGCAGAGCAGCATGGCCAGTTTCCCTGATAGCTGACTCAAAGGCAGGTATCTATTAGATGGCCAGCTCGCCTGCAACTGCAGTACCATGGTCACTTCCCACAGCTGTTTGCCTACTTATTGACGGATGGTCCTCTATAGGTGCTCTGGCTACCTTCTCATGGCCTATGGTCCTGAATGTTTACCCTTCCTCTAAAAGGGAAGTCAGGAAATTAAGGATTGCTACTACAGGGGCCGAAACGGGAGGAAAACCTCTCCCTCTGCACAAGCTCTTCCACCTGTTCCAAGCCACGTCATAGCTCCTCTGAGTTGAGAGAGCCCGCGATGAGCCCTGCACCCTGGTCTGAAATTCCTGGCAGGGACCACCTCTGCCTGATACCCTGCATGCCATCATCTCGGAGGATGAAATTACCCAGTTGGGTCCGTGAGCAGGTGTTGGCCGGACGGGATCATCTGCGGGAAATTGGAGCTGGAAACTACACTTGCGACTTCCACAGAGGCACCACCACTATTACTATCGCTTTCTCCCTGCAAACCTTCGCTAGCACTCTGCTCATCATTATGAAGGGAGAAACGCATAGTGAAGATCCCCGCTCCAATCTTGCAGAAACGCATCCGTTCCTTGCATGGTAGGATCTAATCTCCAGCTGAACTATCACCTCTTCTGAGCGTTCAGTCTGGAGGCGAACAGATCTTTGAGAAACATGCCCCATACCCGTTCCAGTTGCCTGAATACCTACTATATGGTGCTTCCAGACACTGGAGTCTGACAAGTGCTGAGAGTTCCAGTCTGCTATCTCATTGAGTGCCTCTGGAAGATATTCAGCTGTTACGGATATCCCTGCCTGTAGGCAGTAGTGCCAAAAGTCTTTAGCCAATTCTGCCAGGAGTCTGGACTTTGTCCCTCCCAGATGGTTTATATTTCGGACTCCCTGAGATGTTGTCCATCTTCAACCGGATGCAACAGTTAGCTTTGTACTTTTTGAAAACTTTTATCGCTAATGACCCAGCTAGTAGCTCTAGACAGTTTATATGAAGCTGTAACTCTTCTGAACTCCGTTTTCCCTGTCTCTAATGCACTGCAGTGCGCTCCCCAGTGTGCTCTGCTGGCATCCGATTCTACTACTAGGTATGGGCAGTCCCCGAAAATGCTGCGTCCGTTCCACACCTCCATTTTCTGCACCCACCATTGTAATTCTGTGGTTGCTTCCTGGTCTAGAGGAATCGTCTGTTGATAATTCAGACCCTGTTGAAGGTGTCTGATCTTCAACCTTTGAAATGTGCTGTAATGTAGAGGCCATGGGAACATGGCTTGAATGGAGGACGCTAGTAGTCCCACTATCCTTGCTAGTACTCAGAAAAAAAGAGACAATCCGCTTGGTGAGGCATACGGTTAGGCAAGATTGTATGCAGTACCCTATGAGAGACCTCTTGGAAATAGTTAACCCAACCTTTGGTATAAGCATGTACTACACAAATTGGTAGAGTGACTGAGCAGCCAGGCTCATCTCAAGAGGATCAATGTGAGCTGTAGGGTTGCTACACAGTTTCAAAGTGAAAAGTATTCAAATAAACACTTGCACTCAAGGTTTCTTGATTAAACAATTATTTATTAATTCAACAGTCAGTTGAATAAGCCTTCCTTAGAAGGGAGCAAATATGTAACACAAAATATACTTCAATATTTACACACTCTGTTTCAATAAATCAATATATGTACACTCTGTTTCAATAAATCAGTAGATACCCATTTGGGATGGCACACAGACACTTCCTATGCCCTGAGGTGACTTAAATAACTAGGGCACTGTGGACAATGATATATCACTGGTACATTTAGAGCAATAATGAGTTTGGTGTCAAAAGGAAAGGTTTCGGGAATAAAACAATGGTTAACAAATATTCTTAAACAGGTAAATACTTTTGAACCCCCCAATGCAATGTAAATTAACCCTTTTCCAGCTACACAAGTTATAGAATGTGTGACATTTTGGAGGGATCGTTAAAGTACAAATGTCAGAGTTTAGAAGAGTCTTTCAGGGAGCCAGGACAGTCAATGTCAATTGAGCAAATGTCTAGGGGAACTGAAGCACTTCTTGAAGGTAAGTAAAAAGTCTTGGACAATATTTTAGAAATCTTTGTAGAAAATGAAATCACTGTTGGGCCACAAGCTGGGAGGCTTGTGAAGGGCAAAGGTGCAAGCAACTCTGCAATGGGCAACCAAGGCAAGTCTCAACTGAGTGCTAGCAAGGCTACACAACAAGAGGTAAGTACCCCTTAGTTTACAGTACCATAGGTGTGAAGAAATTGGTTCCAGCTTGTGGGCTACATTGACCCACTCAGCGGAATCCCCATCCAAGATCAGGCTGCAGCAGTTAACAGCAAAATGGCGGCGCTGGCTCCTTGGAGCACCACCACATCAAAACCTGCATTTTGCAGCTGCAAAATGGTGGCTGCACCATCTTGCCAAACACCTATTGGGTGAGTTGGAACCGGCAGCACACCGAGAAAGGTGCCAGTGTGTGTTCTTGTGTGCACCAAAAGAGGTGAATCGCAAAGCAGCGCTGCTCTGCTGCTTGCTAAAAAGTTCCCATTGAAAAGGGAATATTTCACATGAAAAAGGATGCTGCCCTGACGCTATGTTAATCTGTTCATGATCACACTACTTTTATCAGTGAGACCCTGCCATGCCCATCCATATTCACATTGTGCTCCAGCAGAAGAGAGCAGCATCCCTGAATGACAGGCTGTTGTTCAGAACTGGGAAATCAAAAGAAGTTTTACTTTCAGCCATGCAGGAAAAGGCTTGACTTTTGGACTACAAAATGTCAAAAATGAATGCTTCAAAGAGGCCCCAGCTCTCTGGGCCTATGTCAATTTCAGTGCATCTGTGTTTCAAACAAATTGCTGTATAAAAGAAACTGACTATGGCTGCAGAACAATGTGGGAAATGTAAGTGGAACCTTTTGAAAGGAACATGCCAGCAGGCCTCACACTGTTTAAATGTACTGTTGCAAATAAGAAAAATACCAGTTTTAAAACTGTATGTTGGATAAGGCCCTGCCCTTGTCTACCAATGTAAAGGGGTTTGTGCTGGGAAACACAACTGGGATGTTTTATTCAACAGGCTTATGCAAAACAAAATAAAATCAAGAAATAATGGCATTGGCTACACTGGGGAAATCTTCCCAAACAGGTTTTCTGCTGGGGGGTTGCTAACAAACAGGAGAGGCCTTCCCCGCCAAAGGAAGCCACATTAGATTCTAGGACACCTACCTGTTAACTGCCACTTTTGAAAACTTTAAAAGGACCAAGGCAAAGAAATGTCACATGCTCGTCAGACGGTGTGCAGTCAAAACAATTAAGTTGAAAGACAAAATGTCGAAAAAAAAAAGTCGAATGTTTGATTTTTTTTTTTATTTATATGTATTTTTTGGGTTTAGTAAGTTTAAAAAAAGGGGTAAAATTAAAAAAAATAGAAAAAAGGGGGGTTGAGGGGGGACCTCCCCATTTCGAATAAAAAACGTAATGAAAAAGAAATTCAACTTAATGACTATAAACATTTGTCTGGGCTTCAGCTTGAGACAATAGATCTGGGACACCAATGTGTGAAGTGGGGGAAGTGACCATAAACATTCAATCAAACTGGGAAACTCCCATGGCCACCCTGGGCTGAAACTGACAGTTGGTGGTAGCTGAAGAAAAGAATGGTTCTAGTTGAAGGACCAAGGCTGACCATCTGTCTCAAAATACTATTGGAGGTATAAACATTTAAGATTGTTAATTCTGTAACCCGACGGCGCAGAAATGTAAAGGTTGTACAGTTGAAATGTGATTTTCGTGGCTTCTAAACAAGATATTGTGGCCGTCCATAAGCATGTATGGGACACAAACGCCAGGAGAATGTAAATATGATGGAACGTTAAAAATTAATAGAAATATGCCCTTTGATAATATGCACACACACCTAAAAGTGTGGGATTTTGGGTGAAGTGGTTCTCACTAAAATCGCGAAAACTATTAGAAGGGCGAAACAATGGCGTACAAACGTGAGGGTTGGACTGCCATGCTCTGTGTAAAATCTGTAATCTGCCTATGTAATTGGTTAAGATGCCACAATTGTAAAAATGTGCCATTTATGTCAAAACTGGATTGTAGCTAAAAGTAACTGTGGGATGATCCTATGCATTGTAATGCCACATCATAAAGCTGATGTCATGTCTCTAAAAGTCCAACTCGCTGACAGGAAGGGGGTAACAATCACCCCTGTCCAATCCAGTTGTTAGAGGCGTGCCTAGTTTAAGCCTGCCCCACCAAATAATTCTATGATGTCACCCTGCCTTATAAATAAGGGTGGCTGACAGAACTCTAGACACTCTGTCCTGAATTTCCAGTGCCTGCGTTCCTGATCTTCTACATTCATCTTCCACTGCAAGGCCAAAGCATAGCTGACCCTATCTCAGCAAGGCCTAGATCCAGAAATACCACTAAAAATCCCAATAACCAGGGGAAAAGCTGTGGTACCCTTTTGGGCAGCATCCGTGACCAGACCGGCTTCTTGTCCACTACCTGCATGCCCACTGTACCTTTAGCATCTGGTGACCAGACTCTGGTCCGACACACTCGATTCTGGTGTTTCTCTCCCTGGAAATTGGTTCCTGCAGCAGCATTGGAAGTACCGCCAGCTCCGAGAGGATGACCAGACGAGTTTGCTTTGGGGTTGATTGGTCCCACCAACCGAAGGGGAGAATTCGTCCATTGCAGGGCTTCTCTAGTCGATTCCAGTTGTCGACTCTGCCTTCCAAGCCAACAGCCTTGTCTTTTATGCAGATTTCTCCCATTCATTTGCATTCATTTGCAGCCTAGCTGTCACTCACACAGCTGAATGGCTGGCCTCCGAGGACAGACAGCCAGCCAATCACCTTTGTGTGCATTCCTGTAACCAAGGGAAGTAAGCACAGGGAGTTTCGGGCACCTCCCTCACTTCCTGACCTGCCAGACACGCTGGAGGCAGTGGCGGGATTCACTAGTGAATCCCACCAAAGACAAAACGAACAAAGGGACCAAACCTGGTTTGCCGCGCAGAGTAAATCTCAAGAAGGACCTTTCCAACAAAAAATGCAAAAAAGAAGACCGGGCCATTTTGACAAAATGGGCACCCATGGGTGCTTTACTGTAGCTGCAATTGTAGCCTGCGGTAGAAACAGACAATGGTAGGAAAAGTAAACCATTGCCACCATCCATTAACTGTAGGAAGGGTAACATAAAAATGTTACATGCGAACCTAGACAAAGGCGATACTAAGTAACCCCTCCAGCACCCTATTGTAAGATAGTGTGTGCTGGGTCTAGAAAGTTACAACTGTCAGTAAAGTCCTTCACTGCTCTTGGAAACAGTAGTTTAACCAAGAGAGGTATTTAAACTTTTGGGAAATCTGGAAGACTTCCCTGTGCCACTGCACTGAAGGTGCTGTGTGTCACAATGTAAAAACATGATGCCTATGGAGTTTGTCAAAGAAACAGTGTTCAAATCAATGAAAAATACATGAGATTGGGAAAAAGGTCTCTCTCTCTTCAGGATAAAAATGAGAAGTCCTAAAGTCCAGCAAAAGGGCTGGGGGTCTCTAAGGTAGAAGGGAATTGGCAAATTTCTGAGAATTCTCCCTACACATACTCTGATCTCTCTCTTGATATCCATATCTTTCTCGCTGGTAACTTGAGCATAGCCTTGTTTGTGTCCACCATGAAACCCAAGAAATCGATGTTGACTTCTCCTGATTGATGAAGAAACCTAGCGGTGAGGGTTGGGGGGGGCGTTAGAGAGCCCGACCAAGATGGCTGTGGGCCCCTGAAGCTCCTCTGCACCAGATATATCCGGTCCTCAATCTGGCTACTGTCTCGTAATATTCTTTCCCAAACACAGCTGTGCCAAAATATGAACTCTTGCGGCGTCGTATGGTGGTAATCCCAAAGAAAATTGGATTCGGGGGACCCCAACACCAGCTACAGCGCGGGAGCAGAGACACCCCGTGGAACGAGAGCGTGAGGGAGGTGCCTATTTGACTAAGACACTGCGGCATGACCCAGCCCTTGCAGGAAACCTTGCAGGCTCATTGCGGCCGTTCCTTTCCCAGCGGAGTCAGTGACCCGCTGCTCTCCCTCACACCATCAGAGGACCTGAGAGAGCAGCGAACTCCCCGACCAGCAAGATACTGACCTGAAGCATAAAGGCCTGGGGCGAGGATCGGGCCTACCGGGGCGGGGGCCCACGAGATGCACTGACAACCCCACAAGAGGCCCAGCGAACCCTGACCGGCTCCTGCGACCGGCGAGACGCCCAGAGGGAGCAGCAACCAAGGTGAGGCGATCGAGCTTCCCCAAAAACTGTAACAGGGCATGAGACCAGCAACAGCCAAAGCGGGGGCCCAGAGGCGGGAGACAAGCAGAGGAACACCCCCAGTCTTGCCCTACACGCCGTAGCCTGCCCGCACCAACGCACGCAGAGCAGGCAGTGTGGGGAACTGCAGCACCAAAGGCCCCTTCATGGTGCGGCGCAGAGAGAGGCTTGGCAGGCTGCAGACCACGTCCGGACGACCAACACAATCGGAGAAGACAGAGGGAGCATCACCCCTCCAGCGGAGACAAGTGTGCACAAATAAATCCACTGAAGGGAGGTGCACGAGCACCAGCAGTAACTGCCCCTGCTTCACACACATACAAAGGGCGACAACGTGTGCCTGTGGAAAAGAGAGGAAGCCTAATCCTACCCATTGGGGCAAGTTATCCCCCCCAGGGACCCAACTCCCAAGGGCCATCCACGCAGGGCAGAGAGGACAGCCCCAGCGCTCGACTGGAACCTCCTGGGACCAGGAGAGCCAGAGTACTCCCTGGAGAGCACTCATGTGCAAAACGCCTCGCCACCACCACCACCCCGGGAGCAACGCACTGGGGCCCTGAGCGACCCACGGGCCCTTACGATGGCTGGACTTGTGGGGGGACCACAGGGGCAGACACACCCAAGCAAGACACAGAACTGAGTGAAGACTCGAGGGCGCTCAACCCCGCTGAATGCCGGGCCGAGGCTCACGCGCCAAGGAGAGTCGCCTACCATTGTCCACTAGGCCCGAGATTCGGGGGCAGAT
Organism: Ambystoma mexicanum; assembly: GCF_040938575.1. Lineage (NCBI taxonomy): Eukaryota > Metazoa > Chordata > Amphibia > Caudata > Ambystomatidae > Ambystoma > Ambystoma mexicanum. The sequence continues at coordinate 455,657,695 of NC_090927.1, forward strand.
GGGACTCCAATGATCCTGCCCCAAAGACCAGTCGCACAGGGAAGGAGGGATAGTCGCAGGGCCTGCCCTGGGTCCCATCAAGATTCTGTAAGCCAGGGAATGCCACAAGTAGGTACCATCACAGCAAACAGCCGCACCAACACCATCGCCCACAATGTGCAATATATTGGGACCCCCACTGTCCTGCGGGCCTCCACAAGGACAGAACATGTAAGAAAGACCATAGCGGAATAGTGAAACTCGAGCGGTATATGGAACCGGTAAAGGACCCAGGGACTCCCGGGAAGTGCTCGTACAAATTGCCAGAACAGTGATCGTTGAAGGATCCGGGGGAACACAGGGGTCCACCCGCCAACTCGGGTACGGGAAAGGGAGGAGCGCACAAGCAAACAAAACAGATACCACAGCTGAACGGCTAACGCCCGGAATATAATCCACTAGCGCTGATCAGATCTCCGTGAAGGTGATCCAATGGGAGGGCCCTGAAGAGGTGAAAGCAAGATCACCAGAGCTTCCATCCTAAAGATACTAGAAACTTGAGGGGTGGAGCAGCAAAAGAGCCTGGCGCTCATTCGCAATCCAGGGCAAGAGCAATGTCCAAATCCGGCAAGGGAGGCAAGCAGCAGATGAAACTGCCGTTCGACACGGCCCCACAGAACAAATCCATCAGGACCATGGACGACTCGCCGGAAACACACCCCCAAGAGCCAGTGGTCACTTTCCAAGACATTAAGGAGATGTTTACAACTTGGATGGGAAGCTAGACTCTCTCACCTGCAAAGTGGACCACATGCAGGTCCGCTTGGACAAGTATGGAGAGCGGTTGGATGTGGCGGAAGGGAAGTATCGAGGGTGGAAGATGAGTCAGCCTCCACTTCCAGAGAGATGTTGGGCGTGAAGAGAGCATTGAGAGAACTCACTGAGAAGCAGGAAGACCTAGAATCCAGGTCGAGAAGAAATAATGTCAGGATTGTTGGACTCTCGGAAATGGCAGACCAGAGAAACATGGAAACCCTTGTTGAAAGAATACTGCAGGAGGCGCTAGGCCCTGAGGGGTTTTCGCAGCTGTGTCGTCGAAAGAGTGCACAGGATACCTAGTGGACGGAAACCTGTTCCAGGAGTACCAACCCGCCAATTGATTGCTCGGCTATTGAACTTTCGAGATAGAGACACAGCACTCTGCAAGGCTCGGGGAAAAAGGAACGGTCTCCTACAAGGGCGATACGATTAGGTTCTTCCCTGACTTCTCGTCAGAGTACAGTCGACCAGGAGGAGCTTTATCGACGTCAAAAAACGGCTGCGAGATAGGGGCATCACATATGCTATGATGATCCCGGCTAAATTGAGGGTTGTGCATGAGGGGAGAACCCTCTACTTCCAGACTCCGGAGGAAGCGGTCTCCTTCCTGGAAACGCTACTAAGAATCCCCAGGACACGCGGGAACAATGACTGACAGATCACCCCAGAGTACTAATCCACAGTAACAAGGCACCGTATGTGATCACGTTTTGATTTCAGAACCAAGAAAGCCAATAATCGCTAGGAGGTGAAGCGGGAGGTCGGCCTCTCTGCTATCCCCCGAGCAGAAGCTTTAGTTGATTAAAGTTGGGGGTTAATTGGGAGTAGAAGAGTTGGGTTATTCAGCAGGGGAGGGAAATGGGTGTTTCAAGGGTGGTGTGCTGAAAAGGGGGGTGGGAACAGGGGGGGGGGGCATCACTGGCGGGTTGGGGTTGCCGGTAGGGGAGGGGACATAGGAAGAGAGAGGGGGGACAGTAGTATAAATAGAGCAAATAATGAGGCTGACAGGGGGTTGATAACACATATCCAAAGCAGCACTGCAGCAATCGTAACTCGCCAGGAACAGCAGCCTATGGTGGAGTACATCGAACTGATCCCTTATGGCTACACTTAACTTCCTCACCTGGAATGTGAGAGGGCTTAACAATCCCTCCAAATGCTGGAAAGTCCTGCAGTATGAGACAACACCAAGTGGGGGTGGCATTCTTACAGGAAACTCATTTGACGGCAGGAGTGGAGGCCAAATTTGGGAAGAGCTGGGGCTGCGACAGGTATTTCTCCTCATACTCCTCATACGCAAGAGAGGTGGGCATCCTGATACAGTTCTGTGGGGTTTCGGCAAACTAAGGTCTTGAAGGGCCAGGAGGAAAGAGCACTGATAGTACAGGGCATAATTCAGGGGAATCTATACACCCTAGTATGTTGTTATGGCCCTAACCAAGACACGACAGAGTCCCTGGACTGTATCGAGAGACAACTGGGGGACATACCCGAAGGGGAAATATGGGCCAGGGACTTTAACGCAGTACTTGATCCTACGCGAGACCGTATAGGGGGGGATCCAACGCCTGCACAGCAAAGGATCGAGAAGACTCCAGGGCATGTTAGTGGTCTGGGGGTTTAGAAGCTGTATGGAGGGTGAGGAACCTAGAGTAACGTCAATTCACACACCATTCCGCCCCCCATAACTCTGCATCGAGACTTGACTTCTTTCTGACGTCCCAGGCAACTACACACAAGACGGGCGTGGATATATTATCCTGTACACTGTCGGACCATGCTCCTGTCTTTCTATCCATTAACCTTGCGGGGCGAGGGAGGGCAAGACCCTCTTAGAAGTGAGGGACTTACAAACGTGGTTTTTAGAGAAGGGCTGACAGCAGCCATCGACTCTTAATTTGAAATTAATGAGGGCTCAGTGGACTCAGTGGGAATCCTATGGGAGGGATTTAAGTGCGTAATCCGAGGGGAATGCACCGCAAGAGAATCAGAGATCATAAAACAGATCAGGAAAGAACTAGCCAAAAAGGAAGCAGCTATCCAGCTCCTGCAAATTGCTTCTCCCACACCTACACACGCCCAACAAGCAGTCTTACTGCAGGAACTCCAGGAATTTCACACTCTGATGCAGAGGGAGATAAAATACCTGTGGGATATATTGGGACCCCGACAATATGGTGAGGGACAAGCCCTGGGCCGCTCGCTCGGGCAACCCGAATGAGCGGCAACAAGGGCAGAATCACAGCGATAGCTGATGAGAACGGGGTGGATCAGTTTGAAGATCTGAAGATAATCCATGAATTTCACAAATTCCACACACACCTGTATTCAACCCAAACACAGGCTTCCCAGGCAGACATGAACTCGTACCTTGATCAGGTGGGGCTATAGTGGTGCACCGAGGAGCAAAGGGGGTGGCGGAACCGACCTCTGGCGCTGGATGAGGTAATCGGGCCTTTAAAGCTCTGCCGTCTGGAAAGTCTCCCGCTCCAGATGGGCTCACCGGCGAGTTTTATAAACATTACGTCGACAAGTTGGCCCTGTACCTACTGCGGGTATATCAGCAGGTGGCGTGCATGGGGCAGCTACCGGACTCCCTCAGGGAGGCCGTGCTGGTAGTATTGTTGAAACCAGATGAGCTGAGTAACAACTGCTCATCCTATTGCCCGATATCACTCATCAACTTTGATAATAAAATACTAGCTAAAATTTTGGCGACCAGGCTATCACCGCTGATGTCAACTATAGTCGGAGCAGATGAGGCGGGTTTTATTCCAGGGCGTTTTGACATTTTATGGGCTTCGATGGATGTTCGGTCTCATGGCGGCATTACCACAAAGGGAACCTGCGGTGGTGGCTCTACTTGATGCCACTAAGGTGTTCGACTCGGTCGAATGGCCATTTCTGTTCACAATCCTACACTGCATGGGCCTAGGGGACTTGTATTTCTCCCTAGTATCCGAGCTGTACACCGATCCAACGGCAAGGGTGAGAGTAAATGGGCACAAAACAGGTACTATAGCACTCGAGCACGGACGCACCAGGGATGCCCATTGTCCCCTCTATTGTTCGCACTGGCGATAGAGCCACTGGCTGACTGAATAAGGGAACTACACATACCCAGAGGGGCCAAACTACACACTCACAACGTGGTGATATCATTATATGCAGATGATATGGTACTATTCATACAGAGCCCCAACACCAACCTCGACCCGATTATGCTGGAAGTTCAACAACATGGTGATCTGTCGGGGCTTAAAGTGAACGCCAGTAAATCGATTATATTCTCTGACTGACACAGTGGAGCAAACCTGTTATCTGGGGGTCACAGTATACTGCAGGAACTATCTACGAGTACTGGAAGTAGCTAAAGCGGCAATGACCAGATGGAACTCACTCCCACTGAATCTCTACAGCAGGATATTGGTGGTTAAGATTCCTCTACTTCCTAGATTTCTTCACATATTCCTGAACGCCCCCATAGCAATGCCCAGGGGATGCATCAGAGAGTTGAGGGCGGCAGTGACACAATTCATCTGGGCAGGCAAACGTTTCCTGGGACAAGCTCGGGGCGCCTGTGTGAGAGGAGGGACTAGCATTGCCAGAATTTGAAACATACTACAACGTAGCGCAAGCCGTCTTTCTTCTATATTGGTACAGGGTGAGAAACGACCGGCGGCATGTGTAAGTTGAAAGGGCGATCACAGCCCCTGCACTGCTACGATCAATAATACTCACTGCTCTGAGCTGGATGCACAGAACTAAAAATATGGTGGACCTCACATGCAGAGCATGGTCACACATGGAACAAAAGGTTAAAGGGGACATACTCTACTTTCCGGAGCTTCCGGTTGTACACATCCCAGATGTCCCCCTGACCAGTGAACTGAAATTTCTATGCCTGATGAAGAAACTTGGGGTGGCAAACTTTAGGCAACTGTTCCCCAATGAGACATTTATAACGATAGAACTTCTGAAAGAAAAGGGGGAACTGTCCGCTATATACGTTTTCTTGTACTATAGGCTCCGGGTGACCCTACAGCAGCTGTTCCCGTCCTTCCCCAAACAGCCCCAGACCACTAGCATACTGGATAAAGCGGTGCGAGGGCACCTAGAGTGCAGAGTGACATCAGTACTGTAAGCCACAGCTTTATCTAACAGACCCGGAGCTACCACCTCATCACAGGAAATTTGGGCGAGGACGCTGGAAGGGAGATATCAGAGGCGGACTTGGGATATTGCTGCGAGATGATCAGGAAAGGGGCGATCTGCACTCGGTATAAGCTTATTCATTTTAAATATCTGCATCAATACTATTACACCCCAGTCCAGCTGCAGAATTTCTTTTCGCAAACCTCAGGAAAATGCACTAGATGTGGGCATGAAGCAGCAGGGTTTCTCCATATGGCCTGGGAGTGCAGCATGATCCAGCTATTCCTGGGACAGGTATTTGAGGTAATAGAAGGCATAACTGGACAGGCGATAGAACCCGACCCGATGCCGACCCTACTGGGTTATACCAAAATGACACCTAAAAGCGTGAGGAAATAGGTGGGCCTCATGCTTTTGGCCAAACAAAGAGTGGCAACGGTGTGGGGAGAGCGGGGGGGGGCGGAGCTGTACCCAAAGATTACCCAATGGTCCTCGGAAATTCTGTACTGCAATGACATGGAGACCAGATGGAGCAACATACAGGGCACTCGCTGGGTGGGATAGACAAATGTGGAATGCATACACACTTTACTTGATAAGGAAATCTGGGAATGAGGAGGACGAAATGTTATCACCACAGGTGAATGCGAGAAATGGGCGATATGTTCTCTACTGGCACGGTGAGGTATGTGTCTTTCAGGTCTAGCCTCGCTAACAAGTCCTCTTCTCATAGGGTGTCCCTCAGATGATGGATACCTTCCATCTTGAAGTGTCTGTATGTCACCCAAATGTTCAATTCTTTCAAATGTATGACTGGTCTGACTTTCTCTTTCCTGTGCTCTAGGAACGTATTGCCAACAAATCTTGGTATTTGCCAGCACAGTTCGATGTCGCCTTTCGTTTTGAGATGGGAGAACTCCTTCTGGAGGAGGCCCCGCTCTGCTTGCGACAACACTACAGGACGACGGTGTGTGGCTTGGCAAGATTCTTGAATGATCTCTATCTGTAGTCCTCGTATTGTCTGCAGCACCCAAGCATCGCTGGAAAGCACGCGCCAGTTCTGCCAGAACTGATTAGTCCCCCCCACCCTCACCGGTGGATAGGTAACGGATCCCACCTGTGTTGGAGCTTTGTGTTCTTCTGGCTCCTGTGCCCTCTAAGAAATCTCCCTATGAATGGGAAAAAGGAGTCTTGCTCTCTGCCTTCCCATTAGTGAGCTCTATTGCCTTGAGGTCTTCGTGATGATTGGAAGCAACTGGACGTTCGGCCTCTGTAGTGGCTGGTTCCGGCAAAAACTCGACTGGGGAAGATTTTCCTAATTGAGGCTTGCACCTTCTCCAGGGAGGTGTAGGTACCTATGAACCTCCCCATTTCCTTACTAAAGGCCTCCCAGAAAAGCAGGCCTTGTGCCGCCTCACCTGTCTCATAATTTGCGAGCTGGCTCAATTTTGTGACCATTTGCAACAGGAGTCCTTTTCTCCTTTCTGCATTTCCTAACAGGCAGACAGCCCTCTGGGCCCAGTTCGCCAGAGTGTCTGGGTCGATCTCCTCGCCTGTACCCCTAGCTCTCTCTGCTAGGTCCATAATCTTAGATAACGGCCCTGTAAGGTTTAGAACCTTTTCTTGGCAGCTTTTCCAAGACCTGTCCATACCTTTCCTGAGGTCTTTGGATGCCTTTGTGGCGAACGCCAGCACTTTTGGGTCTAGTTCGGGTGCTTCGGCCACTTTCCTCTCCAGATCTATTTGAGGACATTCTTCTATCATGCACAGCCTGGTGTCTTTATTTAGCGCTTTGGAAACTCTGTGCCATATACTTTGCTACCCTGGGCGAAGGCTGCCTGCCAGTCTGAGGCTCTTCGGATCCTCATATGGTCTGGGTTGAATACATCCCACAGCTCTACTTCCTCCACCTCGAGATGTTTCTCTTTCCGGAGTCTCTTACCCACTGTTGGTCCTGCCCGACTGTCTTACCATCCTCGTCTTGGGATGAGGCTGTAGCCTCCGGTTGTTAGGTAAGAATTTATAGAGTTAATCTTAGTGCTGGTCTCAAACACCAATAGGCCTTCAAAAATTACTGACTGCACTACATGAGTACTTAGAATCGAATGAGCTGGTAATCAATTTAAGCAAAACACACGTGGTTGTTTATGCTCCAAAGTCCACCAAAAGAATGCAATTTGACTGTAAAATAGATAGTAGGATTGTTGAAGTAGTTCCAACATATCTTTACTTGGGAATTTTATTTGATGGTTCATCCCCTGTGGACTCGCACTCAAGGTCCTTAGACCATAAGATCATATCTGCAATCTCCAAGCCAAAAATCATTTTACATAAATTTGGAAAATTTATGATCAGTCCAGCTATAACCTATTGGAGGCACAAAGTAGTACCAACTATACTATATGGTCTCGAAACTAAAAAAAAAATGTCTGTCCAGACACTTTGCATAAATTAGAGGCAAAATACTGGCTAGGTGTATTACAACTCCCTCAATGTGTTCCAGGCCCTTGGCTAAGACTTGATTTAGGTTTGACGTCCTTGAGTGCAGAATACCAATGGAGGTTATGTGCCCTGTTTCGAAAATGTCTTATTTATGATAAATCTGATACTATATTGGACTTATTGTCCTCCTATATGTTAACCTCGGATCACCAATTTGTCAAAACGTGGATGGCACAGATATTTAATATTTTGGCGAAAATTGATCTGTCATTAGATTTACTCATTGGTGATCCGACCAAAGCTAAAGAGAAACTGTTCAGATTTGACTGGATTCAAACGAGAATGATGTGTTTGTCATATAAAGACTTTGAAATGTTAGCCTTTGAACATAAAAGTCGTGGAGTATTAGCTCCATATTTAAATCAATCCCCTTCTCCGCAATTAAGATCAACTATTTTACGACTGCGATTTAATCTTTTTCCAACTCGAGATATTTTGGTTAGAAGGAAGTTGTTGCCGGCAAATGAAAAATAGTGCACATTCTGTAAGATTTTGGGGGTTAAAGAAACACTCCAACACATCCTCTCTGCTTGTGCAGTGCTAACTGAACTAAGAATGAAATACTTTGAATCTCATTTATCCTACTTCAGTGAACTAACTCCTGAAACTTGGTGGTCGGTATTACTATCCACCAATTCAATAAGCACTCGCATTGCCACTCATAATTTTTTGGAGGCTATTATGTTAAAACTTAAGTGTGTGTCGCCCGTGATATAGAGCTACATGGGCTATTAAATCTTGCAGTTGTCTGTAAGCATTGGAAAAGTTAAATTTGAGATGGGCCTACCTACAATTTATGAAAGATTGTCTTGTCAAGCAATGATGAGACTTATTTTATGCATTATTTGTCAAAATGGCATTGTGAGCCTGAATCATATTCATGTTTTCAGTTCTGTACCTGATGTTTTATAATCTGCCTTTTAGTTAAGTCTCTCATAAGTTAGGCCCCTCCAAATTGTTCTTAACTGATTTAGTTATTTTATGGTTTAATCTTATTACACTTTTAACAACATGTACTTTAATTTTGTTCGATTTTTTGTTTATATATTATTTGTAAATGAATTTGTTTGAATATTGAAAAAGTTGTTTATTCAACTATATTCAATAAAGAATAAAAAAAAAAAAAGTTAATCTTGTGTGGGATTTTACAAGACCTATCTTTTGGTATTGGGTATCCTGCCTTTTAATATAGACCTGTACTACACAAATTGGTAGTGTGACTGAGCAGCCAGGCTTATCTTAAAGAGGGGTCATGTGAGCTGTAGAGCTGTACAATGAAATCAGTAAATACAGGTATCCAAGTAAACACGTATACACTTAGTAATAGCTTAAATATGTATTTATATATACACAAGAATAATTTACAAAGCAGCAACTACTAATAACATGAATCCCAAAAATTAGGATTCAATTCAACAATAGGAATAAAGCAGGTGAGTAACTTTTCATATGTTATACATATTCCAGCACATTGAGTGACGTCATTTGAGGTCAGTAATAACACTTAGCGAGATCCGGTCATAATAGAGCTTTGACAATAGCAATGGTCCGAGTTTTGGAAAGAACTAACATAATTCCCTGATACAATATGATGGTGTAGCGGTCCTTATAATGGTCATGTTCGGTTGGGTTTGAAGCATCTCTAGACCGCGAACACTGATCTCTAAGCTATTTTCAGTTATCCCATCATCTATGGCTTGGCTGTGGGTAATGCTCTTTTTGATCAGACTCTGTTTATCTTATCTTATGTTGCGTAGCTATTATGCCACTGTAACTGTTTTACATGTTTTTTCTTTATTATTATTTTTTCTTTTTTTTTTTCTTTTCCCTTTTTTTCTTTTATTGCAAGAAAATGTATATCTTTAGATTTTAGTTTAAATTTCTTATAAGAGTTTACTGCGTTTCAATACAAATGGAGTCGAGGAAATCCAACTTTAGTTGTATTATTTTGTGATTGTAAAGGTTTGTAACCATATACAAAAAAAGAAATACTTATTTGTGATCACCATTGCCCAATATTGAGTTATAAGGAGGGGAAAGTTTTAGTTAGATCAGAACATACTTTGTACTAAATGGTTAGATTCTCCCAGAGGGATGTGTAGGCAGTCTTTTATCCCAGCAATAATAGTGTTGAACAATTAAAACCTGTAAGGGGGCAAGCACTGCCAAAGCCAATGGGTTCAGAAGGAGGCATTTTGTGGGAGCCAGGACAGCCAAAGTCAATGGGCTAGTTCAAAGTTCTGATGCTCTCTTCTTTAAAAATGTTTTAGATAAGTCAGGAGTTCAAATAGAAAATCACAGAAGCTCGAGGGGAGCCACTTTGAAGAAGCACAAGCTGAAAGGCCAATGCAAGTGAGTTGAGGTCAAGGTAAGAGGGTTAAATAGCACTCCCAAGCTAGGAAGCGCCACAATTGGCAAAAGGTAGATGTATCCCCAACCCAAGAGTGCCTGTGAACTGAAGAGTTTGTTCCAGCGGAATGACTTCCTGTTGCCGTGTAGCAGACCCTTGTTCCTGTTCCTTGGTCGTGGTGATGAAAGGGAGGACATCTGGTGGGCTACTTCGGCAGCACTCGAGAGGGGGACTCTACAGCAATGGGTACTCCTGAATTCAACAGCCTTTTGTGGTTTTGGTGCCTTTTTCTCAGCGCCTCTGGTTAGAAATGACTTGATCCCTGGGTCCTCGACACTGGTGAGGGGGCTCTGGATGAAGATTTCCTGCTTCTGTAGGGTCCTCCTGGATGCCCACAAAGTTTTGACCGGATTTGCACTTCTGAAGACAGTGCACTCGGTGATGCTCCGGGGCCCCCGGGCATTGAGATTCTGTAGCCTTGAAAAGTCACAGCAAGTCGGGGGTTGCACCAAAGTGAAACTTGTCTTAAGGCTAGTTGGTCCCACAGGCCCAAGGGAGGAAGTCGTCCCTTACGACTCTTCCCAGTCGAATCGAAAACGGTGTCAGCACAGCTGTAGGGCTTCACCTGGCACTGTGCTCTTAGAAGGGTGCTGCTGGCGTCACTTTGCGTCTTCTTTGAATGTTGTCCTCCAGTGGTCGACTCTGCATCTAGTCCTAAAAACCTTACCTTTTAAGCAAGTTCCCATTCATTCACAGCACTAGGTTGTCAATCACCCAGCAGGGTAGCTGTCCTCCTGGACAGCCAGCTGGCCAATCAGAACTGGTTTCACTCAGGCACACTTAGAGTAAAAGGACAGGGAAGTTTTTCGGGACCCTCCCTCACTTCCTACCTTTCCAGACACACTGGAGCCTGGACGGGATCCAGGGCTGAAGTCCGCCAAAGTCAAAATACACAAAGGACTCAAAATTGTCACCCTTGGGTGCTGTACTGCAGCTGAGGAATCAGCCTGCAGATACATGGCAAAAGGTAGTAAAAAATAAACCACTGCCAGCAGCCATTAATGTTTTAGTGTAACATAATGTTAGATGAGAAGTGGGATAAAGGAGTTATTATGTAACATAGGGTGGTGTGTGCTGGACCCACAAAAGAAAAGGTAAGTAAAACAGGAGTCCTCTTACTAGTCTTGGGAATGGTGGTTTACCCAAGAAAATGTTACACATTAAGAGAAGTCCAAGGGACTTCTTAGTGGCACTGCACAAAAGGTGCTGTGTGTCACAATGCAAACATCAGATGCCTATAGAGTTTACCAGACTCCATTAAACAGTAAGAAACACAAACATCCTAGTCATAAAACACAGAAAGTGAGAAAAACATCCCATTCAGGAGTTAAAATTAAAAAGCCCTGACTTTCAGCAAAAGAGCTGGGGGTCTCTAAGGTTAAAGGGAATTGGCACATAAATGAAAATTCTCCCTAACATAGGTGACTCCTGTTGAGGCCACCTCTGTATTGCCCATATTGTCTTCCCCTGGGGAGGGGGTCTGGAGGCATGGCACTGCTGTTCTCTGGAGAAAAGTGTTTCTTAATTTGCTAAACGCGTCAGCTGCTTCTGGGGCTTTTATTTCCGCCCCGTAATAGTGAACCGGAGAGTCAAGTAGTGTTTCCTCTTTCGGATCTTGTTACTCCCCTGAGGGCTCTGTTTGTTCCTCTTCACTCCATTCATATTCTGACTTTTTTAAAGGGTGATGGTGCTGTGTGCCAGGTACTTGACCTTACAGGTTGAGGTGCACATCCACTGTTCTACTAGTGAGCTCGTTCTATTTTCTTTAAGGTGGCTTACGCGTTTGCAGTGCTATAGCACTTAATTCCGGACAGTCATGTTGGAGCTGTTTACAGGCTCCCCCTCATGCTGGTGCGTGTGTTCTTCAATTGCAAAATAAATCATTTTCTTTTTATTTTACTCCCACTGCTCCGGATCGTTTGTGCTCTGGGACCGCTTGCACAGCGTGCTCTTTCCCCGCGTGCAGCGCAGTAATTGGGAGTTCCACAATGCCCCTGTACTTCGTGGACTGTCGCAAATGGAATCCTGTGCTGCGTCACCTATGCAACGGGGCTGTGTTCGACTCCGCCCTTCCAGGGGTGGGGGCCGAGGCACTCCTCTGCCTCCGTTAATGCTCTGATTTGCCAAACGGGGCCCCGGTCAGGTTTGGAATGAAGCATGGGCTCCATTTGGACAAGCAGAGTAGACGGGAAACTATTCAGACTAAGAACGCCTGTCGGATGCTGATGCTGTGGAAGGCTAAGCTAACCCAATAAAATACACACTGCTCCGCGCGCTGTTACAAAGTCAAGCAGCAGACGCTGCATCACGAAACATACCTCACTGTTAAAGAACTATATGAGCAATATTGCACATGCAAAAGAAGAGATGGAGCAAAGGGCAGGGAGTGACTGATGGACAGAGACGGGAAGTGTCTTGGACTACAGAAGGAGTGTTTTCAGAGGGAAATGGAGTTTTTTTTGAAGAAATGAAAGAGAAAAAATGAGGAAATTAGTCATTTTCAGTTTTTTGTTGGAACTGCTGAAGAGTAGAATTAAAAGAAGTTGAAGCATAATGCTCGCCTCCGATCTTGACATAGAATTAGCATATCATAAATGGAGTGCCGTTCAGTCATACATCTCTTGTTCTAGTTGAGGTTCTTTGCAGCAATTACCCTTTAGAGTATTTTTAAACGCACCTTTATACCACATTATTTTATTTCATATATTTGCATTCTCTGCTCTCCGCGTCTCACGAATGAAGCAAAATCCGCCGCTGTAATAAAAGCTACCAGCAGGTGGCTTTTGTTTCATTAGTGCCGCGAGGGCAGAGATTAACTCAAGCACAGGAGGCTCATCCATTTCACAAAATAGACCCCTCCTAGTGTTTGATTTTAAATGGGTTTAAACATTATTTGTGTAGAATGTTACATAGGAACTTTCATTAAAAAGATGTTTATTATATATTTTGTATTATTGCCCAATAACATTTTGAGTGCACTATTCCTTTAACATTCAATAGATTTATTTTCAGGTTCTTTTCACTAGTACTGACATGAGTTATTACCCTGTGATCTTCCCATGCCTCTCCTATCACCCATTACCTCCGGTCTCACCAGCAAACATCTTTAGGGACCTTATAGGCCCGGCGAAGATTTTGTTTCTCCACCGCACAATTCAGACTACTTCCTCAGCATCTCTTGCATATGCTAGTCACTCATCCTCTTGGTTATTCGCGGGCACAACGGGGAGCTACACCATTTGTTGCAGCTTCCCTGTAGCAATATCGACATAGTTGTGTGGGCCAGCTGCCCACCACGATTCTCTCGTGGTCATACCACCACCAATTCTCGAGCCCCATTCGGCTTGTCGCTTTTGAGGCTTCCCAGCAGATTTCGATTTTGCAGGCTCCGCGTGCTCCTGTGGCTCAACATCTTCCCAGGCTCACGTTACCAGGGTACCTCCCCTGCTTGGAGACTCCTTCCTCTTGCTTCTCTCCATTTCAGCTTCATACTTGACGAGTGTTCCTCTTTCAATCCACTCGTCTCAGTGGATTGGTCACTTTTTCTTAGAGAGACAGTTTCTCTGTTCTGAATAATAGCATTGGTTGTCTTCTTCAGCCCAGTAGTGATAGTTGACAGGGTTTGACAGACCCATATATGCCATCAGTTTTACTGGTGAAGGGAGTTCATCACAGGAACGGTAGTCCTTGTCCTGTAGGTGGGGCTAGCAGGGAGTCTCTCTCTCTTTCTCTCTGTGAGGTCCCACTTGTCTCTACTGCTAGGGTGGGGTCTTGCGGAGCGGGCTCACCACCCTAGCCTCACCGTGGGGGGCTGCCCCTAGTGGAGAAGGGAGGAATTCTCTTGATTCGTCACAGTGCCCAATGTGTAGCTTTTGAGGTTGGGAAGATTTTGCAATGTTTTTATGATACAATCAGCCTTTGTTTATCAAGCACTGGTCATAGAGTGCTATATATTTTGCACTGAGGGTGCTATGTGGGGAGCCAATTGCTCCACTTGCATTGTGTTTGATAGACTAAATGCTGTCATGAGTTGACGATGTGTGTAGTGAGAACTGCCGTGAGGTGGGTGAGTTTTGACTAGAAGCGGTCATATGGGAATGAGGTACGGTTTGGGCAGCACTTTGTTGTACTTGGAACCCTGTGGCTGGAGGCTGTTGACTAATATTTAGCAGTTGGTATTTTTCCTTTTGTGCAACCTTGTTTGTGTACAACATAAAACTACCCACTCTTTAACCTTTGTGTAACTGCTAAATGTTCTTTGTGTAGAGCTAACATAACCGATTGTGGAACAAATGGCACATTTATGGTTAATTGGATCATAGGGACCAGTGGTCGAAGTAGTGGAACTATGTTCCCTGCTGGCTGCCCTGCTCCCCACAAACCCCATTGCCATACCATAACAGCACCTGCTGTTTAAGGGAACGTTCAGTGCAGTGCACTGAAGTGCAAGTTTCAACTTCTTCCTACACTTTTATTTTAAAACGAAACCATTCCGGAACGGTTTCTTTTTAAAATAAAAGTAGAGGAACAGTAAAACTAAATTTAAAAAAGTACAAGAACACCGCTCCCACCCACTTCGACCACTGGTAGGGACGCATTGTCCCCACTACGTGTAGCCAAGTTACAAATCCAAGGCCTATGTTTTTCGTTCCTGCAAACAGCAAAGACTAATCCTACAATGGTGACCAAATGGAGTGACTTTGCAGCTAGTTAGCTACCCCTCGTGTTCATGGCAGAACAATATCCTGATTAGAAAAAGTGAAACCTAGGATTCAAATATGTGCTTGTGGATTGAACACAACACTCAGGAACCTTAAACCACTAGAAGACATCACATTAATGCACCACCAAACCATAAGGGAACGCCTTCCCTGTCGCCAAGAATATCTAAACCTCAACACAGGATATCTTCACACATCAACCACTGAAGCCAAACACCTCTCACCATAACGCAACCGACAGCAAGACCAATAATTTGGCAACACTACGGAAACCCCAAGAACACTCTACCCTTTAACAAACCCACTATTTCTCTGCACCTTAGTTACCACACGCAAACCAACCACTCATACATGTTTAAAAAAAAACAAAATAAACTCTCAAACTTTGAATAGCACACACAACTCAGGATACTGTCACGACCCTCGCCCAAAACCCCCTCTGGCAAACCCATTGGCCAGGTGGAGTCAGGACTCGAGCCTCTAGAGCCTGGCATCCTCTTCAAAAGCCCTCCTGTGGCGCCAGGCTCATGCACCGTGAAGAGCATATGCTTGGGAACTACTTTATTGTGTTTGTCAGCCAACATGGAGGCATCCACATAACTTGGTTCCTAGGAACCAAGCTATGCGGTCTAGTGTTTTGGGTGTGGTAGCCTAGGGACTATTTTACCTGGACTATTTTGTTGGGGCTATTTAAACCACACCCGAGCAAGACAACACGCTTCGCGTT
This sequence comes from Ambystoma mexicanum, assembly GCF_040938575.1. Taxonomy (NCBI): domain Eukaryota; kingdom Metazoa; phylum Chordata; class Amphibia; order Caudata; family Ambystomatidae; genus Ambystoma; species Ambystoma mexicanum. The sequence continues at coordinate 455,673,008 of NC_090927.1, forward strand.
ACTTTGCAGTTTGCAACGTGACGCTCACCGTGTCCAGCTATACCCACAAACCTCAGAGAAGCAGAACCTGCAAGGAGACAAAAGGAACATCATTAGCAGAAGCATCTTACCTGCAGTCTTCATCTTTAGCTACTCGCAGCTCCTGAGAACAGCTTCCTCAAATCTGCACACCTCCCGGACTAAACGACCTGAAAGAGGAAGATAGAGGCAACATTAAAGAAAGCATAAGAGACATGGCAAATTGCAAACTGCTTTAAAGGCTTACCTTCAAGCCCACATTCAAGCCCGTGTCTCTGCGGCATCCAACAACTCGGCCAAACTCTTTAAAATCTGCAAGGAGCTTGCCAACCATTCAGCAGTCTCCTCCCCTCCTCTTGCCTCCCAGGCTCTCTGCAATGCCCTTGCCTCGCACTTTATCTCTAAAACCCAGGACATCCTGTCCACCCTCGCCTCCCCTCCCCCTCCTATTCCCTCTCAGTCTGTGCTTGGAGACCCCCCTTTAAGCACCCCTCCACCATCCTTCTCTTCCTTTCCTATTTTCTCCCCTGACGAGGTCGCTAGACAAGTCCTATCTATGAAAGCCTCGTCAAAACAGGTTCATCCCTGTTCCTCCAAAACCATCAAGGACCACATTGACACCCTTGCTGCTCCCCTTGCTGATTTTTGCAACCACTCGTTTGCCTCAGGATCCTTCACCTCCCCTCTGAAGCACTCCCTTGTGCATCCTCTTCTCAAGAAACCCACAGCTGATCCTTCCTGTCCGGCAAACTATTGCCCAATTTCCATTACCCCCCTTTCTGGGCAAACTCCTGGAAAAGCTGGCCATCTCTCAGTTTAACCTTCATTCAGATTCTGTTGGTTGTCTCCATGACCACCAGTCTGGCTTCAGAGCGGTCAGCAGCACGGAAACTGCTCTCCTCAATATCCGTGAAGATCTGCTCTCCAACCTTTATTCTAGCATTCCCTCTGTCCTCATCCTTCTTGATCTCTCTTCTGCCTTCGGCACGGTCAACCACACCATCCTGCTCAACCGTCTCCGTGATAATCTGGGTATCACTGATCAGGCTCTGGCCTGGCTGACCTTTTTCTTCTCTGATCGACCCTCCCAGGTCCAACTGGGGTCTTCCCTATCATCTATCTTCCTCTCCACCTGTGGGGTTCCCCAGGGGTCTAACCTCTCACCCTGGCTTTTCAACCAATACCTGGCTCGCTCACTGCATTGCCGTTTTCTGCTCAAATTTCCAGTGCTACGCTGATGACACTCAACTCATTTTCTGGCTGCCCTCGGCCACCTCCTCTCCCTCTCTCATATCTGACTGCCTAACTGCCATTCAAAATTGGTGTGCCGCCAATGATCTTTGTCTGAATGCCAGCAAGACGGAGATCCTCCTCATCGGCACACCATCTCCATACTTTTCCCTCACTCTCTGGCCGGCCTCCCTTGGCCTCCCTTGGCCCTCCTCCTACTCCTACCTGCGAGGCTAAGAACCTTGGCGTAATCTTTGACTCCACACTTTCCTTCTCGGCCCATATCTCTGAGTGTAAACTTCCGACTGCACCTCCTCAGAGGTATTCTGCCTTTCCTCTCCTTCCCCCAGAAGCTCATGGTATCCCAAGCTCTGGTTCTCTCTAGCTTGGACTATTGTAACAGCCTCTTTCTAAATCTACCTGCCTCTACTCTCAGCCCTCTACAACTTATCCAGAACAGGACTGCGAGACTTGTCCTTGGCCTCAAGCCCTGGGATCGGATCTCTCCAGCTTTGAAATCTCTCCATTGGCTCCCAGTGGATGCAAGGATTAAATTCAAAACCCTCTGCATTGTCCACAAGGCTTACTGGGTCCTGGGTCCAAAATACTGTCAGCTATCCCTGCAAATACCTCCCCTCTCGAGCTCTTCGCTCCTCTACCTCTAACTCCCTCCGGGTCAGTCGTTTTTCAAAGAAAGGAGCTGGGGGTAGATCTCTATCTTCGGCTGGGGCTCCCTCTGGAACAGCCTCCCTGCCACTCTAAAACTTGAGGAGAACCATCTCTGGTTCCGGAAGCACCTCAAAACCTTCCTCTTTGCTTCTGCCTTCGCTCCCCTTCTCCCCTGCTGATCTGCTCTCTTGGCACTCTTGACCGACTGAGGATTGGTCACTTGTAAAACTAAGCACCAGTGTACATCTGTATAGGACTCAAAATTGACAATCTCTAGGAAAACTGTTCCTGAACTTTATGTACATGTACACCTTGTACTAACAATCACCAATCTGCCTTACTTTATTCTTGTTGCAGAATTCCCCGAATGGGAAAATTAATTGTTTAACTTCTACTGTTACTGAAGCAAATGTTTCTCTGTTGGTTTTGGTAAAAAAAACTCTACCATTTAAACAATATTGCTATACAGAGCCTTGGTAAAAAGTTCAATACCATAATCTTGTTATTTTGCTTTATGGTTACTGTATGTCTTCTGCACACAGAATTGGCCTGAGACTCTTTGCTCAATTACTGCCTGAACTTTTTAACCCTTTTTCTTTGCTTTTCTATTGTATCAGGACATTGTACTTTGGTTTATTTTGTCTTGATAATGAAAGCGGAGTGCAATAATAAAAAAACAGCACCTCCCTAATAACTGGCTTCTTGTAATATTATAGAGCATACCCACTCCCCAGGGAGTCTTAGTTTACATCACTAAGATGAATCATAGGTGAACTTTTGAATACACCACGATTCCAATAGAATCAAAACACATATATGAATTATAATATGTTTCAACTTTATTAGGCGGCTACCCCCTTCTGTGATGCACCCCTCTTGGCACTGTGCACCTGGCCACCCTCTGTCCCCTGGGCCCAGGTACATGCTCACCCTGCCAACTTCCTGCACTGCCTCCTGGCCACCCCTTGCACTGGGGACTGTATCTGTACCCAGTCTGCTGCCTTAAACACAGCACTTGCCACTTGCTGAATGCACTACCACCGTTTGCCTCAATTTTCTATTTATTTTATTTATCTGCGCTCCTCGACTTCTGCATTTTCCACTCTCCCCCTTCCATGCACTTTTTCCCTTTTCCCTTTCCCATGCACATGCGCGTTCTCAATGTCACTGGGCCTAGTAAGATCGTTTTTATGTTGTGCTGTGTCCTCCCTTGTTCCCCTCCCTTGCCTAGTCGCACTCTGAAACACTTGTGTACGAGCGCGATACAAATAAAATATATCATATCATATCATACCTGGCTGGTCGCCTCTCGGCTGGCACCACTCTGGAAATTCCACACGCGCTGAAGAACACTGCGACCTACAAGGAAAAAGGAAAAACGGGTAAGCAAAGGCAATACATTGCAGCATTGCGCATAGCGCTTACTAACCGCATCATAGCTCTTAATGTGCCATCATTTACCAGCGAGGCTCAATCAGTTCACCGCTCTGAAGCTCCGCATACCTAGGGGAGAAAAAGAGACATTATTAAACAATTAAAGGCGTGCAGGATAGCAACAATACTAAAGAACAGCAAAAAGACCTACCGGAACGATATCAAACAGGCCAGCGTCAGTGAAGTAACTGGACCGCACACGCCCAAGAAAGACAACGCGCCCCTGCAAAGATGGCAGGACGGAGAGCATGCCTAACTCTACCACAAGGTGAGGAGAGGGCCCCAGAGGGGCTGAAATCATATGGGGGTGGAGAGAGGATACTTATCCCGGTCGGCCAGTCTTGAACACAGTCCTCCTGTATTTTCAGGCAGAACCTTCCCCGCAGACCACATCTGGGCACCACTGAGAAGTATACCAGCGGGTAACCCGGTTGGATGGCGTCCCTGTGGATACCAGGTGAGTGTAACAGAATGCAAAGCCTACCATAACAAATCCACCTGGGCGCCATGGAGACCTCAGAAATGGACCAATTGGCCCAATTACTAGGAGAGCTTTGTGCTGAGGTTCATTCTGCCCGACAAGAGACTAATGCTCCCCGGAGGGACTTGCTAGTGACCAAAGATCTTGCGGAGGAGATTAGTAGGCAGATCCTGCAATCACAGATAGGGCAGACTCCTCTGCCTGGGAGCAATCCACTGATGCAAAGCCTCACCTTACTATCTACTACCCTCACTCCAGTACAGATCACGTTACCTGGAACAGTTCCCCTGGCACCACCAGAAAGGTTTTCAGGCTCTCAGGCGACCATGGAAGTATGCAGCATTCATCAATCAGTGTCGCCTTCATTTTCTTTGTAGGCTTGGAGCATTTCCAAATGACCAAGCTTGGGTAGCTTTTGTCTTATCATACCTGAGCGGTAGTGCAGCAGATTGGTCGGTGCCGTTGGTGACCCATGACGATCCTCTATTACATGACTTTGGGGGGTTCCAAAGAGAAATGGAAAAACGTTTTGCTCGCCATACTCAGGAACAAGCAGTAGACTATGAACTCTTCTCTCCGATAGGGGAATCGGGACTTGTTAACGTACATTGCTACCTTCAACAGACTGGTTGCCGAAGCTAGGTGGCCAGAAAACAAAAGAACCACGTTATTCCATTGAGGCTTACGAGGCGAATTAAGACGTCTTAGCCCTGGTGGTTGTGCCGAATTCATAAATCTGGTTGTGCAGCTAGACCATTGATTGCAGGACCGAAAAGCAGACCGGTCTAAGACGGACCCTCGGACCGTGTATGTTCGACCAAGGGAAAAAACATCCTGTGTACCTGAAAACGCTGTAGAACCCATGCAGATTGTAGGGATACGGCCTCCATTAACAAAACAAGAGCGGGACAAAAGACGACAACAGGAACTTTGTTTGTATTGTGGGAAACCAGGACATTTCCTGAAGGACTGTCCAGTAAAACCCCCAAGAAGAACTGTCGGGGCCACAGAGAAGGATGAAGTTAAGGAATCGGAAAACTACCAAGCTCGACAAACATAGAGGTCAGTTTGTTGAGTGAGAAGAGTTGCTGACCTCGCACTTTGCAATACCAGTGATCTTAATTAAGCACCAACGGTCGTCAAGAATGCATGCCGTTGAAGCATACATCGACAGCGGAGCAGTTGGAAATGATATTGATCAAGAACTGGCAGCAGAGATGGGGCTCCCTTTGTGATCTAAGCCAACTATGGACAAGGTAACCAACGTGGATGGGACAGAAATCGCTTCCGGACCAGTAACCCAGTGCACAGCCAGGGTAACCTTGCTGTGCCAGGACGGACATCGAGAGTCTATTTAGTTTGATCTCATCAGGGCACCTCAGTTCAGGCTAATACTAGGGATGCCATGGTTGGTTGCTCACAAACCTTTGATAGACTGACGGCACGAAAATTAACCTTCCCCGGTGACTGCCCCCTTGCCTGCTACTATCAAGAGGAGAAACCCAACGTCTGTATTCCCATGACTCCCGGAGCGACAGTATCAACCCTGGGAGTAACTAATACCTTGCCAAGTGAATACCATGATTTCCAGGATGTATTCCGAAAGGACCAAGCAAATAAATTGCCGCCGCACAGGCCCTATGAATGTCAGATCGACCTTGTTCCTGATGCACAAATCCCTTGCGGCAGGATCTATGCTCTCACAGAACCGGAAAACCTTCATTTGAAATTCTATTTAGACCAGTACCTAGCAAACGGATTTATCTGTCCTTCGAAGTCCCCCGCAGCCAGTCCTTTGTTCTTCGTACCGAAGAAGGAAGGGGACTTGAGAACCTGTATTGACTACCGCACATTGAACCAGATCACCGTGAAGAACCGCTACCCCTTGCCACTTATCCCTGAGATGCTAGACCAAGTCAAAGATGCCCAGATATATACCAAATTGGACCTTCGAGGAGCGTACCACCTGGTCCGAGGCAGAAACTGTAACGCTCACCTGGTTCCCACGGGGGCGCTGGTCTAGTCTGGATTGCTGTGGCCTCTTCTAGCGTGATGCGCAGGACCCGGAACACCGATTGGACAGGACCTCCAAATCGTGCTTGCCTGGCCCTTAGGAATATCCTTCTGCAGATGAGAAAGGGGATTAACAGTCTGCAGAATAGTGTGCTAGCTCCCCCCTTTCCCCCTTTGTTCCTCTCTAACTTTCTCCAAACCCCGGTTTAAGCTCACCTTATGGTTTGGGAGGATGAACTCTCCATCCTGCTTCTGGGGCAGGGGCGCGCGTTCGTCCAGTTACTTCACTGGTTTTCAGAATGGCGCTGGCAAAATCCACTTGACTTTCCTGAGCGATGCGCCGTAAGTATGAAAGTTCAAAGTTCAAGTGAGGCCCCCTTTATGTTGTCTTTCTAATCTGTGATCTGTCCTTTATTTCAGGTGCAGAATGAAGGCGATGCGTCGAGGGGTTAAACTGCCGAGGTGAGTAGTGATGAGGGCGATCCCTCTAAATGTCCTTATCATTCCCCAGAAATGTCTCTTGTCCTTTCCCCATAGGGGCCAGGGTACGGTACCTGCCAACGGGGCGGCGCCGACCCGAAATGTGGAAGAAAAGCCAGTAAGTATTATGGCTGTTAATCAGGCTTTCCTTCTGTGTTCCTTCTGCTCACCTTTTGTTTCTTCCTCTCTCCCCTAGGTGCAGAGATGTGGTGTTCGATGCTGACAGCCGCGATGGATTCGGGAGATGTCTCGAGGACAGGTGAGTGAAGCGTGGCGCTGCAGAGAGCAACGCAATGCTTTTAAATGGAAGTCTTTCTTCAGGGATGCTGGCGAGAAGATTCCGGATGCAGGTAAGAAGTTTGAAATAGTCCTTGGTTTTCACCTTTCTCTTCTCTTCCTTCCTTGCAGGTCTTCCAGGTTCGAGGCGGGCGTGGCTGGAGTCCAGGAACAGGAGCAGACACGGTGAGCGTTAAGCTGCAGGAAGCAGAACAACGCGAAGCATGAGCTGCTGTCTGGGCGTGGCTTAAATAGCCTCCAAAGAAGTCCCAGGTATGTATCCTTCCCCAACTAGGTATGTATCCTTCCCTGGCCACGCCCGAGTGAAAAAATAGTCCCTATGAAAAAATAGTCCCTTTCAGGTCTCAGGGAGGCCTGAAGCGTGCAGCATGGTCTGCATCAGGTAAGTGCACAAAACACCTCCCTTTATGAGCATGGCTGAGTGGCGTCCCTGTGGATACCAGGTGAGCATAACAAATACTTCCTTTCCACTTCCGATCTGCAACCTCAAACCAAACTTCTACAATCTTGCCTTTCCCTCTCCTGCTAACAAACCAAACCCACCTACTCTCTTCCAGATCTACCCATGCGCCTGGAGACTGTACAAATCCTAATAACTAATCATAGGCTGCCATTATGCTGCACTTAAGAACATGCTGAAATGGTCTAAGTATAAGAATTTGTTTCTTAAGAAACTACTTTGATTGTCATATTGCATTGGTTCAACATCATAAGCATCTTTTTATTTCTAACAGGCTTAATCCTTTCAATGTTTATTTAAATTGCTGGTTTCTTTCCCCAGGTGTTGATTGATGGATATATTTTTGAAAATATGTTCACATGTACCTGATTACAGCTTGGATTTGTCCAGACCGATAAATACACATCGCACTAAATATATATTTGTGCTGTCCTCTGTGTCTGTTTTGTTATTATGGGGCTTTTATAACGCACTCCTTCTGTTAATGTTTATTTTGTCCTTTACACGTGTATTGAAGTGGGTAGTTTGGGCCTTGGGTGATCATTAAAGAAGTTGGTAATAGTACATTGAGTTGCACGTTAGCAAATGAATATTGGTAAAGTGCAATGAGGCTCTTGAATTTGTAGTGTGCCATATGAACATGGTAAATATAGTTGGGTTATTCTAAAGCATTGCACTTGAAGTCTTTCCAAACCAACCCAAGAGGAATTTTAAACTGATTTCCCAAATGCATAGTGTTGCAAAACATGTCAAGGGATGAGTGAGACCGTGGTCATTCAGAAGACTTGACAAGGCCTAAGCATGTGCCTGCGGAAGTGCCCATAATGATGGACTTCAAATTCTCCATGTGCCCTTTATGAAGTGCAAACAGGCTTAGCTTTGCTGCACTGCCACATCTTTTCATACCACCCATCCACGGACTACTTTCTGTGGAGTTCTTCTGTTGGGAGGAGTCCAGTGGATCCTCATATCGGGGCCGTTGCAAGGCTCAGCGAGCTGCCGGCACTCATGCCAAGGGATTGCCAGACTCTTCCAGAGCTGGCTCAGAGAAGACTCATGGCTCTGTAACGAGACGACCATCTGGGAGACTTCACAGCTATGGTACTTGGCTGAGGCCTGAGTGGGTGTTTATATACAACAAAACTAGCGGGTCACAAAACAAGGGCAGCAAGTCTCCCAGGGCTTCCTCCGAGGTCTCCAGTTGCGGCAAGCACCCACTTGATGGCCATCAGAGGCCTCTGCTTCAAGGCTTAGCACCATAGATTCCCGCGCATTTTTTGCAAACCAGTCACCAGAAATGGCTTGAAGGCAAACCGGGGCCCTGAAACACAAAATGGAAGCTGGGTAGTATACTGGCAAAGGAGGATACCAACTCCTTGTGTGGCTCTTCCTCCATGCTATTGGCTGCTCAATCAATGAACCAGTCCAGGCAAACAATGCACCTGCCTCGGGCAGGACTTTTCTCAAAGGGTTGATTGGTCACCGGTTCAGACAACGGTGGTGCATATCTTACATGTCATTGCTGTCCCTTAGATACTCAGAGATGTGGGCCTATCGGTCCAGACAGGGCCCCCGTGCAGGCCACCCTCAGCTACCTGGACACCTATAGCTGCAGCAGAACTCAAAGAGGTTTTTCAATAGATTCACAGGGCTCATGAGGTCGCAACAGACTGACAGCAATCCTCAAGGACTTAATAAAGGAAGTTGTTACTCAGATGCAGCCTCAACCTCATCCAACGCCCGTTCCCCTTCCCCCTCCGTTGCCTGCCGTTATACAATCAGTCCCCATAGTGCCATCAAGCCTGCTGTAGTCTCTACAGCACATATTGCCTCAGTCTCCACAGGCACCAGCAGCTCCTCAATATAATCCAGTACAACCAGGCCCAATGCTTCCTCCACCTGCCCTACAAAGGGACCAGTCACCTATCAAATCAGGCATTCAGCAGCTGGTCACCAATGTCAAGAATGAGGTGGGTGCCCTGTCCGTACAATGCTTCCATGACCGCATGCAGGGTCTGATTGATTTTTAGGGATTTCTCCTCCCCAACCGGAATAACCATGGGCAAAATTACCCGTGGAAATATTGGCACACCAAGCATCAAATCCATCAGGAATTCCACTAGAAAAGGACATGGTAGAACTTGTCAAAGTATGGTAGAAGCCACACTCTACCCTTGCAGTTAATTTAAAAAAAACTGTACGTCCAGTTCAGGCAAGCACAGGGTGAGTCCAAGCGACTCTTCGCTCGCCCTCCGCCGTACACTTTAGTAGTAGCAGCAGTGTCTTTGTATTCTAAGCTGACGGCAGCCGCATCGTTGATGTTAGGGAGAATTCTCAAAAATGTGCATATTCCCTCCACCTTAGAGACCGGCCGCAATTTTGCTGGATTTTGACGACTTGATTTTTTTAACCTGGAGAGTTGTGTGACCCTTTTTCCCACTCATGTATTTTTGTGTGAATTTTACCTCTGTTTCTTTTGGTTATGGAGTCTAGCAAACTCCATAGGCATCATCTTTTACAATTGTGTCACACAGCACCTTCAGTGCAGTGACACAGGTAAGTCTTTTAGATTTCCCAAGGTTTATATACCTTCTCTGGGATAAACTACTGTTTGCCAGAGCAGTAAAGTGAAATTGACTTTACTTAGCATTGTACTTGCTGGACCCAGCACACCCTATCCTACAATAGAGTGCTGTAGGGCTTACTTAGTATCCCCTGTGTCCAAATGCTCATGTAACAGTTTTTATGTTACCCTTTCCTTAATTGACTGGCTGGTGGCAGTGGTTTCACATCTGTCTAAATGCTCATGTAACAGTTTTTATGTTACCCTTTCCTCAATTGACTGGCTGGTGGCAGTGGTTTTGTTTTGAACTACCAAGGTTAGCAATTACCGCGACCGTTCGCGGACCCGTTAACGTTAACCGCAGGAGCCATCTATTTCAAAATGGCATCTAGCCATCATTGCTAAAATGTTCCCTGGTCTTTGTTTTTCGCCATGTCTTTGTGGAAAGGTCCTTCTAGAGTTTTTCTCTGCGCACTAAACCAGGTTTGGTCTCTTTGTTCATTTGCCTTTGGCGGGCTTCAGGAGTGAAACACGCCTCTGGCTCCAGAGTGTCTGGGGTAGGCACCAAGTGAGGGAGGTGCCCGAAACTCCCTGTGCTTAGTCTCATAGGAGACCCAAATGTACTCTGTGGTGATTGGCTGGCTGGCTGACTGTCCGGCAAGGACAGCCACCCTGCTGGGTGATTGACAGCTAGGCTGGAATGAATGGGAGAGAACTGAATAAAAGGCAAGTCTTTTGGCTTGGAAGGCAGAGTCGACCACTGGATGAAGGAACTGAAGAAGAGATTGAAGAGGACGCCTGCTGCAACTCCTGGACCATTGGTTTGCCCGGTGAAGCCCTGCTGCAGTAACTACTTGCCAAGTTCACACCAACAGAGAAGCGCCTGCAAGGACAACTTCTCCCTTTTGAGTTGGTGGGACAAATCAACTCCAAAGTAATCCTCCTGGACACCCATCTCGGAGCTGGTTGAATTTCCTCAGAGTTTCTGCAGGAACCGAATAGCCAGGGAGAGGGACACCAAATTGTGTGAGTTACTTTTAAGCTGGCCTAAAGCTTTTGGAAGATCCTCTGGACTCCCACGGAGCAGGACTGACCAAGCCTGAGCTCCATCAGCAGAGTGCGGGACCGCAGAAGCGAGGACAGTCCACCTTGACAGCCAGGAACCTCGCTTATTGCTATTTGCTTTACCGCAAGGAGCTGAAACACGAAACAGCCACTGAAAGTAAAGTTTGCTAGTTGGCAGTTTTGACGGTGCCAGTACAGTGCAGGAGTCCCCCGACGTTCTCCCTCTTGTCCCCATGACTGAGGCCCAGGAACAGTGAGCTATGCAGAGCTGCACAGGAACAGAAGTCATCAGCTGCATCTTGTTTCTTCTTTACTAAGGTACTGTAAAACAAGTCTAAGAGAACTTACCTCTTACTGTAGAAGTGCTTGTAACATTCACAAGTCTAATTGGCTTGTGGCCCTACAATTGATTCTTCTTTTCATCAAAGACTCCTAAGAAATTGTGCAAAGACTATTCCATTACTTACCAGAAATGCTTTATCCTATCCAAGACTTTTGCCCATTGAATTTGGCTTGGCCTATTTGAATTGAATGACTCTTCTAGTGAGCTCTAAAAGTATCTGCACTGCTTAAGAATATTTGTGGTTGCTTGCGTTCTAATAACCTTTGCCTTTTACTAACTTTTAAAGAGTAATCTGAATGCCAACAGTAAGGTATTTATGTCCCCAGCACCCTTGCTACTGAAGTCCCCTATGGGTGTAGGTTGTGTATGTGGGCCATCCCAAAAGGGCCTTGTCTGATTCAGAAACTCAAGTATACAGTAATGAAGTATATTTGTGTTTTACTATTCTATTGCTCCCTTCTGAAGATGGCTTTATAACTGACAGATAAATAAATTATGAATTGTTTATGCAAGAAACCTTGAGTATAAGAGTTTATTTGAATACCTGCAACTGTGAATCTTTGTGTAACTCCACTACAGCTCACATTTCCCCTCTTGAGATAAGCCTACCTGCTCAACGCTCTGCCAAAACTGTGCAGTATAAGCTTATACCAAAGGTTGGGTTGCCTATACCTGTAGTCATAGTTGTTTGTAGTGTTCCCAGAGGGTACAGCATTCAAACTTTGCCTAACAGTCGACTACATCACCTACTACTTCATTCATATCCAAAGGGGAGATACCTTCTTTGCATATGACTGAACAAGTGTGTTTTAATGCAGTCCTCTGTTAGAATGCTTTTCTAAACTCTGGCCTGGTGGACAGATGTTTACGAGTTGAAGCCAACCAATCAAGGCAATGTGGAGAGTAGTCAACGCTTAGTCTCAGGAGAGGGTGAATGATGTCAGGAGTCCACAATGAGTCCACACAGTGAAACAGCAAGAATTAGTTATGAAATATATTAGTTATTATAGGCCCAGGACAACAAATGAAATATGAATACATGCAGGTAAGGTATAACACACCAATATCTACTCTGGAATATACACGGTCACATTTGTTAGTGCACACAAATCAATTTCTTCACTACCTGTTAAGGAAGATGGTAAGTAATTTAGTTAGCACCAACACTCTTCAGAAATTGCAATCCTCTATTTAAAAGTCCAGCCCTAGGATCAATGGGGCTTTGTTTCCAATGGTCAACGTGTGCGTAAAAGCACACATGAATGCGTTAAGTTCACAAAGTTCCAATACTTTTCGGAGACTGGAAAAAGTTAGAAGTGTTCTGAAGAGGTGAGGAAGGATTCAAAAGTCAGGTAAGTATCTAATATTGCTAACAAAACTGTTCCCAGCTTTCGGATTGCTTTAGACAGCAAGAACTACCCAAGCCAAATAGTGTTAAAACTTGGCCCAAAGTAAGAAAGCCGTTTGAATGAAATAAGGCCACCAGTATTTGGAAGTGGTCATCAGAGGTAAGTTTTCTCACCTTTATTTCAGTTCTCAGATGTCCAGAGGCTGCGGGTGCAGAGACGGGTCTGGCCGGTCACAAGAGCTGCAGCACTTGGTTCTGGAGGAAGAATGCGAAAGACACCACTGCAGCCCTTCTCAGGACTCTGGAATTGGCGCAGGAAACAACTATTCTGCCGCCATCACTGTTGCACATCTTCTGCCGCCGTCAATGTTGCACAGAGACAAAAGGGGATTCAGCATTCGCGGTCTGATGCAGCCATCTATCTCGTGACCCAAAGGTGCTGGGAAGAAGAAGGGTGTCTTGTTGGATAAGCAGCCAAACCCAAAAGTCTTGTGTCGAAACGTGGGACAACGCTCCTCTGCCGGTAGCCCAAAGTCGAGCTGGACAGCCCACTGGATGGCCCAGGGACCACTGGATGGCCCAGGGACCATTCCGAACAGGCACACTTGCAGGGTTACCGGGAGACATCGGAATGGTTGGTCCCACCACCCCAAGGGGTTGAAGCACCAATGAAGGCCTTCGGAGATTTTTTCGCCAAGCAGGGCTTCTCACAGACAACAGTGGGACTGGTTGCCAGGCCTCGTGAAGTGAGTCTCAAGAACATACTTCTGCTCAGTTTCTCAGGATATTTGGCTCCTTCTTCAGATCTGCTGGAATGGCTACAGGGCTCCTCTTCTTGTCCAAAGTTAGGTGAGTGCTCAGCCTCAGCCCTCCAATGGCAAGATCTGGCCCACATATGCACACCAGCATTGGTCCAATCAGGGACCACTGTGGGTCTCGTGCTTGCATGCACACCAGACTTTCTAGAGCCAGGATGTGGATTAGGATCAGACAGTCCAAGCCCAGTACCTGGCTCCTCCCACACATACCCTGAACTGGCCCATGAAACCTTTGTTTCCCAGGCAAGTGCGTGACCATACAAGGATTTTCCTGACCTGGCAGGGCAGGAAGAAGGCGGAAACCCAAGATGGCCAAGGTACAAAAACGAAAACCTTGTGGCCTGACCTTTGTAGCCAACAATATCCGTAAAATTACAAAAAAGTAATAGCTGCCACCAGTTTGTCCTTTTGCACATTTTAGGACTAGGGTCACACAAAAAGAAACCCCATTGCACTCCAGTCGAAGATTATCCAAACAGGTCACAAAGTAACCAGACTAAGGGAAACATAGTTTCCCCAAATGACAACTTGAAGGGCTAACATGTGAGTAAAAGCACAGTGGAGTGAAGCTGAAGACATCACTACATTGTAAGAAGTCAGGTCAGTATGTAAGACAAAAGCAAAAAGTTTAGGGTTCCATAGATAATGGAGAAGTTGCTTTTTAGGGAAACTTTCCTAACATCCTCCATCTGAGGTAGGCCAGTGCAGATGCTATTTTGGCAGCTGCCAACCAAATGTTGTGGTGAGAAATAGTAGATGTTTTGCTGCACCTCCGAATGGACAGTCAAGCATTTTTATTAAAGTAAGTATTGTTCATGCAAGACTAATGGCACAGGACCTTCTTGAGTCTTCCGTGGCACATTTCAACATAGTCATGACATCTATGTTGCCACGGATATGTGTCCTGCAGCATAAGTGCATTGACCATAATTCAATACGGATGTTCAAGAATGTGTTTTAGGTTTGCCCTTTCAAGGCACCAGCTCAAAAACTGCCAATTCACTGGCAATTCTATCAAACCCACAACAAAATACTTCACTCAATCTCAGGCTAGATCAGCTAGATCAGAGCAGAGGTTGAGGTCATATGGCGGCTTCAGAGGCTTTCAGGAAAGGAGGGCTAGACAACCGGACAGAATAAGAGCAGGCACAAACAGCATACAAACCCAAAGGGATTTTTTTGTGGCCGCGCCCCCCTCACTTCCTCTTCACCAGTTTCTGACCCCAAAAACAACAAAGTTGGTGCCTAGGTACCCACGACCACGGTTGGGAGCACAATGGCTCGGCACACAATGCAATGGTATCACCTCTTCTTTGGCCCATTGCTGCTGTCTGTTATTTCCAAGATCTTTGGATTTCTCTTCCCCTTCAAGCACAGCTTTTTCTAATGGATTCCTTCCTTCCATAAATTCCTCATCTATGAGTTTCTCTGGATGTCCTATCCACAGCACAGCTGATCTTCAGAATCTTTATTGCCACGATGGAGCTCAGCGCTGCTCTGCGTCGGCTCCGACTGTTGCCTCTACGTGCCTTCCCCAGACATGACCTCAGTGTCGGTAAATATCGAGGCCCTATGCCCGTGACCTCAGTTACTTTTTTCAGCACGCTTTTCATGCTTTGGGAACATGCTACTTCGTTTTACTGAAATATCCAACCCTGCTAAGGCGTCAGGTTTTAAAACTTGCGTGGATTGTGCCTGGCAGATGTCTGTGTCAGATCCCCTTCACATCTGTTTGTACTGGGTGGGGAGGGAACACAACATCAACGCTTCCACATCCTGGCAATCCATGCATCCCAAGGACCTCGGAGGAAGGGCCACTAAACTTCACCTACCTCCACAAGGTGCCAGGTGAGGTTGCATGGTCGAGGTCGCATGGCATGGAGTGCCTGTCCGAGGACAGGTTACATGTGATGAAAGCTAAGAAGCACTGCACAAGGTCCCGCTCCCCAGGCAGTTCTTCCCTTCATCATTCTTCTTCATTCTCAAGGAAATTGAGTCCTCGCTCTCGAGATTCCCCGGAAATGGCTGTGCAGGTACCATGTCCCACCCAATCCTCCACCTCAGAGCAATGGGAGAACCTTTGATTTAGTGTAGGCGCGCCCAGCTTCAACGGGACCCACTGCATTGCTTCAAACTGTCAGGGGAACATACCCGCACACCTACTGCTCAGGCTTAATGATGAAGGGCTAAGATGTCTTCCTGTGCCGATAGGTACCGCCTTTGGGCGTTGAGGCCTCAATCTCTGTCCTTCCCTCCCTCCTCTTCAGCCCCGGACCTGCCCTCTTCATGCAGGTCCTACCATCATCTTCGACGTCGGCTCTGGAATATGCCCCACTTCCGATGAGGCCATTTATGATGAAAATGAGCCACATCTACGACGGGAAAGGCGCACCTATACCTTTTTGAGATAGAACCCATGGGCTCCAAAGACGAGGGACTTCCCAGAGGAATTTTATGGGGAAGGTGACATCAAGTTACTGGCCTCAGACCTTGAGGTGGCCAGGGGTCTTGACACTTCCCCATAGCAGGATATCCTTCCTGCCCAAACTCTGTGGGGGCGCGTGGGCCTCAAGCATCCTTCCATATGTTGATGACCAAGGTTGCTGTTATCCTGGTGTTATTAGCCCCGTTGAGACCAAAGATCCAGTATGTCTTAACCGACATTCTGGATGTAGGTCCCAAAAAAAAGGGAACCTTGCTACTGTTCATCGTAGCTGTGGACACTTTGTTAGAGGTGTGGGAGAGTCCACCTCTACATCTGCAGTCAACAGAGAACTGGCTAGGAAACTTCATCCAGTTCAATCTGACCCAGTCTTTATCCAACCATGCCTCCCTTGGAAGCTTAGGGTTTCAGGCTGTGACAACAAACCCTGAAGACATGCACCTTTCCTTCTCTCCCACCTGACAGAGTTTAGAGATTGGACACTTGGGGAAAGAAGGTGTTTGCCTTGGGCAGTCCTGCTCTCCGATCTGTGAATGCCTCCTGTTCCCTGGCAAAGTTCTATTTTGCCCAGTTTGGCAGAGCACTTCCATGAAGGGGATATGAGAGAGATTTTTTTGCTATGGTACAGGATAACAGGGAGGCTTTCTGTCTGATCCTACAGTCGAGTCCCTGACAGCTGGCTATCTCAAACGCTCCATGGCTACAAGTGTAGTGGTGCAACATCATTCATGGATGAGGACATCAGACTTTGTGCAGGATGCACAGGCAAAGCTACTGGATATGCCCTTTTATGTTTCGAACCTGTCAGGACTGAGGGCCCGCCTGAAGGAACCAAACCTGGGTCAGGAGCGGGGACAGGGTGTACGGTCGGGGTCTCGGGGAGCTCCAGGTAATGATTGGCCTGGAGGAAGAAGATGAATGCAGGTCCCTCAGACTAGAGTGCCAACATGGGGCACAGGGAATACAATTCCCAGGCCTGTTGTAGTTTCCTGGGATTCCCACGAGACTGGCAGCTTTCGGAGGCCATTATGGGAGTGAGCTTGTATAAGGCCATGCCCTGCACATGCATGTGCTTGGTGTTGGGTCAGAAGTAACACTTACCTGCTTGCGCGGACAGTTTGTGTTTGTATTTTGCTTTGCCATCGCTGCTTCCATCACGCCGCTGGAAGGGTCAGTCGGGGTCCGCCTGGAAAGGAAAAGAACAACAAGAGCTACAGTGAATGGATTGACACTGTGCCACACTTGGGTTGCTTCATTAACCTCCTTCTGCGCTGTCGTGGGGAGGTCCTCGGAGGCCTGCAAGGAAAGGGAACAGGAGAACATTTAACCACGGGACATTGCATGACTATTATTGTACATATTCAGAGCAGCATAACATTGTGACGTGCCACAACCGCAGCATCACTCTCCCCAAGTACAGGGGTGCAGCTAACTGCTGTGTCAGAGACATTTAATGCTAACTTCCCTGTTTGCTTGTGGGAACCAGAACACTGCATTGTAGCAGCGCAGTGGGCCGCAGAGACAATCTCAGGAGTGCGGTTCACTCCTGTGCAGCCTGAGGTGCTTAGAGCTCCATAGAAGGGTCTGAGGAGGTCTAGCAGGGACAGGGAAGGGGAGGACGGGAAAGGGAAGGTATAGGCAATGGAAGGCCATGAAATAACCTGTCTTTGTGTTTTGCCAAAATCATAACCTTGAACGCACACCACTGGTGGAAGAAATTTCGCACCATGGGGAGGTACTTTGGCCTCACTCTTTTGGGGGAGCTACTCAGAAGATTCTAGCTCATCTTCAGGGGCAGCTCCACGAAAGGGTGGGATAAGCCATCAGCACCAGTGCCTGTGGTGTTCTGCAGACGCCAAGCCCACAGTTTAGACGCTCATCGGGCTTTGCAAGGTATGGAATAATTGATCAGGGTGATTACCGACCTTAGGGGGAGCTAGAAGAATAGCTCAGGGGCAACACGTTTGTCTTGGAAGCAAGACAACGCAGTGCAACAATGGTTCAAATCCCGATCCCGCACTTGGAAACCACTCGCTGGTATAAGTACGTTATGAATGAACAATAAAATAAAAATAAATAGAAGCCAGCAGGGAAAAGACGAACGCCCTTCAACGGGGTGTCGTAGTGACACAGGAAGCCATGAAAACCTTAGAGGGTTATGATAAATGCCTTGCAGGTCAGGAACCCGATGGGGGCAGCTGGGCCAGAGGGAGAGGTAACAACCCCCACACTTCCTCCAGCGTTTCAAATGGTAACCCCAATACATGTTCCTTTGGCTCCCGAAACGATTTTTTGGAGATCCGTGGTAATACCCGGCGTTCATGACTCCGTGCCAGCTTCACTTTCTCTGTAGACCCCAGGCCTAAACAACTAGGGGGAGGGGTTACGCCTCAAATTGGTCCATCTCATTGGTCAAAAAGGACGACCCCACCCTCCAGTTTTATCGGAGGTTCAAGCGGGAACAAGAGAAACTGTTTAGTCTCAAGGCCCATGCACTGGCCAATGAGCTCCTGATGGTGCGGCAAGGGGCACATGACCTAGTTACATTTATAACCCTGCTCAATAGGTTGGTAGCGGAAACCAACTGGGCCAGTGAAAAAAGAACCTCCCTTTTCTTTTTATTGGGGGCTTAAAGGGAAACTGAAAGACGTGTTAGCGCAAGTTGTGAAGCTCCCATATGACTGCACAGCATTTATCAAACTGGTAGTCCAACTGGATCACCAGCTGGCGGAACAAAGGAGGGACAGGTCTAGAGAAGGACATCTACCAGTACTGATTCTGTCTAGGGGTGAATCCACCACTGCCAAGAGTCCCAAGTATGTTGAGCCAATATAGATGGGGGGGCTTGCG
Organism: Ambystoma mexicanum; assembly: GCF_040938575.1. Lineage (NCBI taxonomy): Eukaryota > Metazoa > Chordata > Amphibia > Caudata > Ambystomatidae > Ambystoma > Ambystoma mexicanum. Next base: position 455,691,520 of record NC_090927.1, read on the forward strand.
TGGACCGATCATGAGTGCAGAAAGGGCAAGACTCCAGCTCCGGCAGCTGTTTGTATTTTGGGGGTACCAATCTATTTCGTGCAGAATGCACAGTGTACCCAAAGCTGCCTAAAAAGGTGCTAAAGGTGGTTGAGGGGGGCTCACTTACCAGCAAAGAACCAGTGGAAAATTAGAGCATTTGGTGGGGTGTGGGGGGGTAAGAGAGGCCACTCTGCCGAGCGTATGTCCTATTCAGGACTTGGCAGAACATATAGATGGGCAACTAGCACACCTAATTGTGGATATAAGACTGCAGACAGAAGAGGGGGAATCCAGTGCCCGGTCATGCTTTTATCGATTGTGGGGCTACGGGCAACTACTTAGATAAATCATACGCTGCCCATTTATGTATATCAACTATAAAAAAAGATCAAGTTGAGCATGTGAGAGCTGTGGACAGCACAGAGCTTAGTTCTGGTCCAGTTATCTGACAAATGCAACCTTTGGTCAGACAGGCGGAAGGCAGACACTTGGAGAACATAACCCTCAACCTCATTGATGCCCCTCAGTTCTGGGTACTACTGGGCATGCTATGGTTGCTGAAACGCAACCCCCGCATTGATTGTGCCCTGCGCACTGTGATCTTTCCTGCCACATCTGGGAAGGGGGTCAGACAGTTAATGCCAAGAAGCATCCAGGGACGTGGAGTGGGACACCAGAGGGGGTAGAGGCTCCATACGGGTTGTAGGGGGAGTCACTGGGGGGTGTACCAGGATTACACAGATGTGTTCTTCAATAAAGAGATGGCCAATACCCTACCCCCACAACGGTCTTACGACTGCCAAATTGATGTGGTCCCCAAAGCCTCCATACCCTGTTGCTGCATATACTGAGGCAAAAATGAGCACCTATGAAAATATCTGGACCAGTACCAAGTCAATGGTTTTATCCTTCCATCGAAGTCCCCAGAAGCGTCACCCCTCTTCTTTGTCCCAAAAAAGAAGGGGGATGTACGTACTTTATCGGCAACTTAACAAGATCACTGTCAAAACTGGTACCCGCTGCTGTTAAACCCAATCCTGCAAGACTAATTTAAGGAGGCCACTGTCTACACGAAATTAGACCTACGTGGGGGAATACCACCTCGTTCGGGTGCACAGAGGGGACAAGTGGAAGACAACTTTCAGGATGCAATACAGGCTCTTTGAATACCAGGTTGTACTGTTCGGACTATACAACACTCCAGTGGCCTTCCAGTACTTCATGAATGATGTGTTAAGGGAATATCTGGATGTGTTTATAGTGGGATACATTGACGACATCCTCATCTATTCAAAGACCTGGAAGAACATACCCATCATGTTTGAGCCATCCTACTAGCGCTATGGAAGAACCAGCTTTTCATTAAGCTGGATAAGTGTGCTTTCCACATGACTAAGGTAGAATTCCTAAAGTTCATTCTGACCCCCTAGGGCATCGAGATGAATATAAAGAAGATGGATGCCATTACATCTTGGCCCTCACCCACATCTGTGAAGGAAGTCCAAAGTTTTCTGGGGTTTGCAAACTTCTACCGTCGGTTCATCCAGGGGTTCTAGGAGGTGGTCCACCCCATAACAAGTCTACTGTGAAAAGGCAAGAAAGTCATCTGGGTGCCTAAAGCAGAGAAAACTTTATCCACTTGAAAAAGCAGTTTACCTGGCCCCCATCCTTTCCGACCCAAACCCAATCCTTAACTTACGTGGTGGACACGAATGCTTATGGGAGCTTTTCTCTCACAACGGAACGCACAGACCAGTAAATTGAACCGCATCGCCTTTTGGTCCAGAAAATGCACCCCGGCCAAACACAACTATTCGGTGTCTGACCGCGAGCTGTTAGCCACCAAATAAGCCTTCGCCGAGTGGCGCTAGTATCTTCTGGGGGCCCGACACCATCTATAAGGACCATCGTAACTTGCAATTCCTGCAATCAGTGCAATCCTGCACGTTGTTACAGTTCCGCTGGATTCAATTGTTCGCAGAGTTCCAGTTCACCCTTACCAGTAGCAATAGCAAGGCAACATTTCTCAAGCCATTCCTTCATGGAGTGGGTTAAGGAGAAATCCGGTCGGACTGCAAAAGAAAGGCTGTGGTTCCATGAAGTTCTGTTCCTACCCACTATGGAGACTCAAGCAAGGGTGTTGAGGGATAACCACAACTCGCTGATAGCCGGTCATCCCGGTATCAAGAAAACACAGCTGATGCAGCAGCACTTCTGGTGGCCCACCTTAGCGCGAGACATGGACGAATACATCAAAACCTGCGTGGCATGTGCCCAAAGCAAGTCTTCTAAGTCTCCCCCGGTGGGCCTGCTGCAACAATTGGCGGTAACACCCCCACCCAAGTAATGGCATTCATGGGTAATGAATTTCATTGCAGGCCTTCCCAAAAGCAAGGGATGTGACACTGTACTGGTGGTGGTAGATCACCTCACGAATATCACATACTTTATCCCATTGAAGGGACTGCCAAAGGCCTGAGAGTTGGCAGAGGTCTTAGTATAACAGGTGGTTAGATTCCGTGGTCTCCCGGACGTCGTCATCACGGAAAGGTGGACGCAGTTTGTATCACGTTTCTGGATAGTATTCTGCAAGAAATTGAGGTCGACAACGGCTTGTCCACCAGCAGTCACCCGCAGACCGATGGCCCTACTAATCAGAGCAATCCGGTGGTTGAAATTTACCTGTGCTGCATGATCCACCAAGAAATAAATGAATGGGTAGACTCTGGATGGCAGAGTTTGCGTATAACAACACACCCTATTCTGCAACAGGTTTCTCGCCCTTCTACTTCGCATATGGGCTACATCCTCACAGTTCGGCCATGGAAGACACCAGTACCATGTTGGTGCAATAAAAACGTGCCAAACTACAAGAGACCCTCAAGGCAGCCCAATAATAACTGTCCTGTTATATATATGTTATGTCCTTTGTGTCCATGTATCTGCGCCCGAGACTTGCAGGTTACCGGCGCAATATAAATAAATAAATAAATAATGCTTGAATCAAGCTACATTGGCAACTTAACAAGATCACTGTTAGGGAGTTACTCTGAAGAAGCTAGCTCATCTTCAAGGGTAGCTCCACATGTGCGTGGGGTAAGTCGTCGGCACTGGTGCCTGGGTTGTCCCGCCGAGTTCCTTGGGTGGTCCGAAAACCTGCAATCTGGTCAAAAATCATGTACAGTGTTACAGGTGACAACAACACTCTGTGCCATCCGCAAGGGGTTTTGTGTTTCACAAGTTTCAAGTACATATAAGACATATGCAGATAGAAAACGAGGAAAGGCGCCGGAATATCAACAGGGTATAGTTGGCTACAAGACATCTGCAACTGAAAGGGCTTCAGAAATTCCTAACTCGGTATCTTGGCCCTTACACAATGATTGCCAAGGTTGGGGCTGCAGGCTTTAAATTTGAACTCCCGGACACCATTAAGGTTCACCCAGTGTTTCATGTGTTGCTGCTAAAACCAGCCCATCCTCGCCTTTAACCGCCAGCTACACCCCCTCCTCCGGTAACCATATATGGGAGATTTAGATTAAGAAGTAAAAAATTATCCTAGACTCCAAATGGTGCACGATCCAACTGTATTACCTGGTTGGTTTGAAAGGGTACGAGCCGGATGAGAGGTCATGGGCAGCTGCTATCACCCACACAAACCCAGAGAGGGAGGAGGGTCATGGGGCAGGTCTGTATTGTCAGGATTGAGGGCTCCACCTGGAGGAACCAAACCTGAGTCAGGAGGGGTACAGGTGGAAGTTGGGGCTCCCTGGGAGCTCAAGGCAATTACTGGTCTGGAGGAGGAAGAAGTCTGCACATCCCAGAGGCTGGGGCGCCAACACAGGGCACAAGGACTACAATTCCACAATTCTGAGGCCCATTGTAGTTCCCTGGCACTCGCGTGAGACCGGCAGCTCTCGGGGGGGGGGCGGGGGGGGCATAATGGGAGCAAGCCTATTTAGGGCCACACCCCATGCACACACGCGCTTGCCGTTGGTTCGGAAGTAACAACTGCTTGTGTGGTCCCTCAATGTTCAGGTTTTGCCTAGTTGTTACTGCTTCCTTCATTCCGTTGGAGGGATCCGTCAGGGATCTGCCTGAAAAAGACGAGAAGAACAAGAGATGCAGTGAGTGGATTGACATTGTGCCGTGCTCGCCTCATTAACCTTCTGCGCTCTTGTGAAGAGGTCCTGGGGCATCTGTAATGAAAGAGAACAGCTGAACTTTAACCAAACAACATTGCATGACTATGTGTACATATTCAGAGCAGGGTAACCATGCGGCAGGCTGCAAATGCAGCATCACTCTCCCCAAGCACAGGTGCGCAGCTAACGTCTGTGGCAGAGACATTTCATACTAACTTTCCTGTTTGATTGTGGGAACCAGAACACTGCAGCGTAACAGCACAGCGGCCTGCAGCCACAGAGACCATCCCACAGCAGGAGTGCAGTTAACTCCTGGGCAGCCTTAGGTACTTGGGGCTCACCCTAGAATAGTCTGAGGATATCTAGCAGGTACAAGGATGGGGAGGACGGGAAAGGGAAGGTACAGGCAATTGGAGGCCAGGCAATAACCTGTATCTGTGTTTTGCACCAATCATACCATTGATCGAGCACCACTGGAGGGAGGAATTCACGCCATGGGCAGGTACTTTGACCACATTCTTTTAGGGAGTTACTCTGAAGAAGCTAGCTCATCTTCAAGGGTAGCTCCACATGCGCGTGGGGTAAGTCGTCGCACTGGTGCCTGGGTTGTCCCACCGAGTTCCTTGGGTGGTCCGAAAACCTGCAATCTGGTCAAAAATCAGGTACAGTGTTACAGGTGACAACACTCTGTGCCATCCGCAAGGGGTTTTGTGTTTCACGCCTCTGCCTCATATGCCCCCCATGGAAGAGGTCAAGCAGCCCCCTGGTAGACTGCAGGGCAGACGCTTCCCAAGAGGAAGAGGAACCCTTAGAGGTGGAACTGCAGAGACCACTGTCTCCTCATCCACCCCTGATGCAAATTCTCTGTGAGAAATTATGCCACAAGTCCCCTGTGGCAGGGCGGATTTCCCTGTTCGACACAAAATGATCTCGTACTACGTCCGTTGCCTGGGCCTTAAAGGTCATTTTTCAGTGTACCTTTCCTTTAGCGTCTTTCAGACTACTTTTCTTACACCGTCACCTTGTCGACATACCCCATCGTCTTTGAAGAGGTCAGTCAGCTTCTTCCATGCTCTGAATGAGACAAGGGGTGGTACTCCACTTATTTTCTGGCTCCGAAGAAAGAGGCTTCTGAATTTGTACCTACAAAAAATTCAAGATGGTAACTCTAGTTCAGGTCCTCAAAGCCCTCGATCTGCAGGACTGGTGGGTGGTGCTGGACCTCCAGGATGCCTACTTCCACATGCCCATTCATCGAAAGCACAGGAAGTACCGGAGGTTCATTGTGGGCCAACATTACTACTAGTTAAGTTAGAGTCCTGTCTTTTGCCCTTTCTTCGGCACCCAGGGTTTTCACCAAGCTGCTGGCATTAGTAGCAGCTCGCCTCAAGAGGGAAGGTATTCATGTCTTTCCCTGTCTGGAACAGACGTCTGCGCATTTGTTCTGCACGAGCAACCTGTTGCACAGGTTGGGTTGTTCCCTGAAATTCAAAAAGTCCCATGTTTCACAATCCCAGTCCCTCTGATTCATCATATCGTTCCTGGACACTCACCTGGGTAGAGCCTTTCCGCCCGAGGACCCAGTGGTCAACATCTCTCAGATGGTACATGTCCTCCATACCCAGCAACGGTTCCTGCCTCAGCCTTCTGTGTCTCTTGCCCCCCTGCATCCTAGTGGTCCCTGAGGCTCGGCTTACTTATGAGGTGGCTTCAGTGGCTACCTTGTTGCCAGTGGTCGCAGTTTAAGGGACACATGTCAGATCTTCTGCATGTGTAAAGTCGCTTGAGACCTTGCATAGTGGTCCCTGAGGGAACCCTGCTGACAGGTGCGTTGTTCCCTCAAACTTGGCCTCAGTTGAGTCCCTGGGTGGTTGGGGCGCTCTCCTGTTGGACAGGACTGTAATTGGACCCTCAGTCTTGGAGGCACCTCAGTTTGCTGGAGCTGAAAGCGATTAGGCAGGACCTGGTCGCCTTCCTCCTTTCTATGAAGGGAAATGTTTTCTGATCCTTACGGACAACACAGTGTTCATGAACTGCCTCAACAAACTAGGGGGTAGGGTGTATACTTTACACTTTACAGCAAAGCAATGCGACTGTGGTTCTGTTCTCTGGAGAACAATGTCTCTCTGACGACTGCCCATCTTGCCGGAAGAGAGAATGTCACAGCACCATAAGCAGACAGACTTCGGCCTCCCACATTTGGGTGCTCTGCCATGAAGTTCTGAGGAGATTTTCTCAGCTGGGGGACTCCTCAAGTAGGCCTCTTTTAGTGAGAACAGGAAGTGTGAGTTATTCTGCTCCAGGAGATTTCTATGGCAGGGAGTTCTGGAGGGCACAATGATGGTCAAGTGACATTCAACATCTTTTATACGTTCCCAGCGATCCCTGTGCCTGAGCGGCATCATATTAATCTTGATAGTTTCAAACTGGGTCCGAGGATGTGGTGCCCGGAGTTGTTGGAATGGTCCTTCTGCCCTCCCTAGCATCTTCAGAGGACAATGGATCTACTCTCCCAGTAGGAGGGGTGGGGACCTCCACCTGAACCTCAGCAACTTGAACCTTCATGCTTGGCTACTGAGAGGCTAAGGTGCAAGGAGTGGTACTTGTCGGATCATGTCCTGGATGTTCTCCTTTCAGCCCAGAGACCTGACGCTAAATCAGCTTATACTTGTGAATGGCGCAAATTCTCTGCATGGTATTGGGAAAGATATTTGGACCCAATTTCATGTTCTCTGCCCTCTGTTCTGGATTTTCTGCTCTCTTTGGCCCAATTGGATCTGCAGATTGGTACTGTGAAGGAGTACCCAGCCTCTATCTCAGATTTTAAACGGTCCCCTGAGCAGGACTGTTCCTTCATAATCCACAGTTATGCCGTTTTTAAGGAAATTGTGCAATCTGTTTCCTCCATGCCAGTTTGTGCTTCCGGCATGAGATTTGAATTTGGTGTTACCATTTCTTATGGGTGGTCCGTTTGAGCCCCTACATTCTAATTTTATTAGATCCGATCAGCCTTAATGTGATCTTCCTGGGGGCCAACACTTCCGTGGGTGAGTGGTGTCTTTTAAACCTCCTTATTTAATTTTCTCCAAAGAGAGGATATTCAGAGTGAGACCTTCCTTCTTCCAGAAAGTGGAAACTGATTTTCATTTCTCTCAAAACATCCATCTTCCTGTATTTTTTTCCTCCGTTCCATCCTTCCAAGATAGAGGAGCGTTTCCATTCGCTGGGCCCTGTGTGGGCACTCATCTACTACGTCTCTCGGACGAGAGTCAACAGGAAAGATCAGTTAAACTAGAGATTGTGGTACAACCTGGGTAGGGTGCGCTATGACCCTAAACTATAGGTGCCATTTGCAGCAGTGTCCGCATTAATTTGGAAGAAACCCCTAACCTTCCTAATCAGTGACAGAAACCCCTAACCTTCCTAATCAGTGACAGAAAAATTGGATAATGCGGACAGATTGTGCTATGACATTTAACATTCATTTGACTATCTCAACTAAATGTATTTCCTCAATAAATTGTGGAAGTATTTTTAGTTGTGGTATCGATGACAGTCGACACGTGTTTCGACCTCATATACATCATAGTTTCAAATTCATTTGTGGTGTTTTGCGTCTGTCAGCATTATCCTATTTTTCTGTAACTCATCAGGAAAGATAACCAGCCTTTTTTGGGTTATGCTGGTGCCAGTGCTAGCAGGGCTGTGACCAAACAGACTCTGTTAAGGCAGATTATTCTCAGCATCTCAGATTGCCAAAAGGTCTATGTTAGGGAGTATTTTCAGTTTAGTGCTAAATTCCTCCCACCTTGGAGACTCCCAACTCTTTTGCTGAACTTTGTACTTTTAATTCTATGTGTTTTCTGTGTTTCTTTTGACTTTGGAGTCTGACAAACTCCATAGGCATCATCTTTATACATTGTGTCACACGGCACCTTCAGTGCAATGACACAGGGAAGTCTTCCAGATTTCCCAAAGGTTTAAATGCCTTCTCTTGATGAAACTACTGTTTCCAAGAGCAGTGAAGGGAAATAGATTTTGTAACTTTCTAGACCCAGCCATACTATCTTACAATAGAGTGCTGGAGGGGTTACTTAGTTACTTAGTATCCCCTTTGTCTAGTTTCTCATGTAACCTTTTTGTTACCTTTCTACAATTAATGGCTGGTGGCAGTGGTTTACTTTTTCCTACCATTGTGTGTTTTTACCGCGGGCTGCAATTGCAGCTGCAGTAAGACACCCATGGGTGCCCATGTTATCAAAATGGCCCTGGTCTTTTTTTTTCGCCATTTCTTGTTGGAAAGGTCCTTCTTGAGATTTACTCTGCTGCGCCAAACCAGGTTTGGTCCCTTTGTTAGTTTTGTCTTTGGCGGGATTCACCAGTGAAGTCTGCCTCTGGCTCCCGCATGTCTGGCAGGGGCAGGAAGTGAGGGAGGTGCCCAAAACTCCCTCTGCTTAATCCACTTAGTTACAGGAATGCCCCCAAAGGTGATTGGCTGGCTGGCTGGCTGTCCTTGGAGGACAGCTACCCTGCTGTGTGATTGACCGCGAGGCTGCAAATGAATGGGAGAAACCTGCATAAAAAGCTAGGCCTTTGGAATACAGACTCGACCACTGGATGAAGGAATCCAAAGAAGAACTTGGAAGAGGCGCTTGCTGCAACTCCTGGACCGTTGGTTTGCCTGGTGAAGCCCTGCTGCATTGCTGGAGCTCCGAATTGCCTCGACTAGAGAAGCCCTGCAACGGACGACTTCTCCCCTTTGTTTGGTGGCACCAATCAACCCCAAAGCAAACTCGTCTGGACATCCTCTCAGAGCTGGCTGTACTTCCATTGCTGCTGCAGGAACCGATTGCCAAGGAGAGGGACACCAGAATCGAGTGTCATTTTTAAGTCGGACCCAAGCTCCACAAAGATCCTCCGGACTCCCAAGAAGCAGGACTGACCAAGCCTGAGCCACCTCAACAGAGTGCTGGACTCCAGATGCGAGGAAAGTTCATAAAGGTATCCGAGAACCGCAGTGGTGCTATTTGCGAGAGTCGCGAGAAGCTGAAACCCCAAAGTGCTGCTGATCTGAAGTTTGCCCATTGCTGCTGCCGACCTTCAAATCGTAGTGCAGGAGTCGCCAAACGTCCTCCCTCTTGTCCCCACGACTGAGGCCCAGGAACAACATGACCTGCAGACCTACACAGGAACAGAAGTCAGCTGGAGCCACTTTCACCAAACCAAAGGTGCTGAAAACTAAGGGGACTTACCTCTTGTTGTTTAGCCTGGCAAGACTTTTAACCTACCTGCAAAAGTGCTTCAGCTCACCTAGACTTTCATTCAACTAACATTGGCTGTCCTGGCTCCCTGAAAGACTCTTCTTACCTCTGACGTTGTGCTTTAACTATCCCCCAGGAAAGGCTTAATTTACTTTGCATTGGGGGGGGGGTTCAAAAAGTACTTACCTGCTTAAGAATATTTGTTAAGCATTGTTTTATTCCTTCATATTTTCCTTTTGGCACTAACCTCAGTATTGCTGTTAGTGTGCGGGTGATATTTCAATGTCCACAGTGTCCTAGTTATTTAAGTCACCTCAGGGTGTAAGAAGTATCTGTGTGCCATCCCAAATGGGTCTCTACTGATTTATTCAAACTGAGAGTGTGCATTTTTGAAGTATATTATTGTTACATATTTTGCTCCCTTCTAAAGAAGGCTGATTCAACTGACTGTTAAATTAATAAATAATTGTACAATCAAGAAACCTTGTGTGTTTGTTTGGTTTCTTGTCACTGTGAATTTCTGTATAACTCTACAGCTCACATTGACCCCTCTTGAGATAGGCCTGGCTGCTCAGTCACTCTACCAACTTGTGTAGTACATGCTTATACCAAAGGTTGGTTTAACTATTGCCAAGAGAACAAGGCTGGTGCAGTCTCCCACATGGTACTGCATACAATCTTGCCTAACAGAAAGTATACCAGTTATCTTAACAATCTAAAGGCCAAAGACCGACATAGAAGTGTCTTTGATATTGAACAAGAGGAAAAGACGAGAGTTATTTTTGTCAAATTGTGAAGAAGAATCCAGGGGAAGGGTGACACCCTCTGGATTAAGGAACTTTATCCATAATAGACTTTTTGTTGGAATTATTTTTTTCCTTTTGTGAACACTTTTGAACGCTGAAGGCCAAAGACATTACCCTTTTCACCTTAAGATTTATTTCATTCGAATGTGAGGGTCAGAATAGTGTTATGGACACAGGACATTTTATTTGGAGACCCTGACAGATCCTTAATTTTTGGTTTAGGTAGGGAAACGCCTCTAGCACAGACAGCAAGGCCTTTCCCCACACCCTTTATTTTAATCAATAAAGGTCTTTAGCCAAAACCACATAAATGTGGCCAAATTTCATTCTTAACCATTTACACCTGCTTCAGCCTTTCTCTGCCTCCTGGGCTCTTTGCTCTTTCTGCATTTCGCCAGAGGCCTGGTTAAGGATGCTGTTCCTGTCTGTGGCTGCTCTGCTGTCATTGGCTGCAGTTTTCCAGCAGTATGTTGGATGCCCTCCATGTTTCGAGGGCAGTGGCCAATGGCCTGTTGTGGTAGATCAGTCAGGTGAATTTGATGTCAGGGGAACTGCTCTGGGGGCCTTGGCCAGAGGAACAGGTCATAAGACGCTTCACTTAAATGTTTGGGTGCTTATTGCGGGGATCTGCACATGAGAGCAGGCTTTGATCACAGGTAGAAGGCCAATGACACATCAACCTGGTGACTCTGCGATCCATCAGACTAGTTCGGACTGCTTTCCCTTTGAAAAAATGTCCAGTTCTTGGCAGACATTCGTGGCCATCCACTGTCTCAAGTGGGAGGCCATGCAACTGTGGTTCTTGACTTTGGATAACAAGATCTTTGTCTAAGCGGCCCACTTAGGGGGGACAGAGAATGTGTTGGCCGATGCCCTGAGTATGCAGGGTCCATTCTCCCTCTAATGGGATATTTTGCCCAGCGGTTATTGTGGAGATCTTCGACCTTTGGGGAACCCCTCCAGTGGACCTGTTGGCAACGAGAGCCAGCTTGAATGCAGGCTGTTCTGCTTGAGGGAATTTCCCCTGAGGGGACAGGGCTTGCAAAATGACAATACTCCCAAGAAACAGCCGCACCATACAGAACATCAGATACGATTAAAGGAAGAGGTGAACCACACTTCTACAAAAGGGCCCCCCCCCTTCACGAAAGCAACACAGGAATATATTCCATTTACTTCCTGGTACCCAAAAGGACAGACACATGAGAATGTTTATCCATCTACCGTCAGCAGCAACTTTATAAAACCACAACAGTTCATCTTGATAACCGTACAGGAAGTCCTTCTTCTGCTAAAGAAAGGAGACTGCATAGCAACTCTGGGCATGAGAGATGCATACTTCCATGTTTCATAGCCATTGAAAGTTCCTTCGATTCAAGTTACACCAAAACCACTATCAGTTCCCAGTTTTTGAGATGTCTTCCTCTTCTTCCACTCCGCGTCCGGGCTTCAAGAAATGCGGGGACTGCGGGTCCAAGATGTCAGTGACGGACTCGCACGACACCTGCCTCTGGTGCCTCGGGGAGGCCCACGACATGGATGATTGTGTCGACTGCCAGTCGCTTACGTCCAAAGCCTTGCGGGAGCGCAAGTAGAAACTGTCAGTCAGTCAGTAAGGTGTCCAAGCCCCGGAAGTCAAGGTCCACTGGGCTTTCGACGGACGATTCGAGGGGCGACTCTCTGCATCGTCGTCGTAAGTCTAGGGGGTCTCGAACCCGGAGTGGGTCCCGCCACTCCTCAGCCTCTTCGAGGCACTCCCAGAAGCGCCGTCATCGGTCGCCTTCCCCGTCCTTGTCCGAGGACTACGCCCGTCGGCGTGTGGTTTATCCCACCAAGCATGCGACTCCGGAGGAATGGGCTTCCTTCGGTAAGAAAATGCTGGCGATTCTTGAATCGCAGGACACCGGTCCGTCCACGCCTCCGAGTGGGGTCGGGCGTGACCGTACTAGAGACACCGCTCTAGAGACACCGCTCGTACGCCTTCAACATCATCGGTGCGCAGGCTGTCGAAGGACACGCTTGGGGCTCTGCCCTCGATGTCTGTGTCGACGCTGTCGTTGCAGTCAGCGCCGCGTTTGGCGGCGATGCCGATTCACTCACGCCCTCGACGCCTTTCGAGGCTGTTTCGACAGGGGTACCCCAGTGTACGGTGGAACCCCCTAGATAGGCTCTGACCAAGGCCAAGCATGGCTTTGTTCCCCATTCTGTGCCCACTTTCCACCATCTTGCTTACATTCCGGAGGTGGATGAGGGCTCTGATGATGGCATGGTTCCTGATACGGTGCCAGATGAGATTATCTCGGGACATAGTCAGATTGAGGACCTGCGTCAGTCACTGCACAACGCCAGTGGTCTGGACACCTCTCCGGAGGTGGTGTTTTGTAGAACTGAGCCTGGCACCCATGCCGACTCCTCTTACTGGCGCCTTATGTCAAGGGTCACCGAGTACTTGGGGTGGTCTGCTCCCCCAGGGGATTTTCTTCAGGATGACCTCACGGATATCCTCGACCAAGGTCCACCAACTGACCCGGTACTGCAGTTCCATATGGCTCTACAGAGGAGGGTGGCAGCGGCTTGGACTGCTCCGGAGAGTCTCCCGCAGTGGGCAAGTCTTTGCTGCGAAAATACTGCCCAGCCAGTAGCGACCCCTGCTACTTGACCAAGCACCACACTCCGGAGAGTTCGGTGGTGTAGGCGGCTATGGCCCCAGCAAAGCAGGTGTTGTATCCTACCATCCCTCCTGATAGGGACGACAAGCGTTTTGATGGTTGGGCGAAGAAAGTGTTTTCTTCAGGGGGTATGGCTCTTCAGGCTGCCAACTCCGGATGTGCCTTGTCACGTTTCACGCACACTCTGTGGAACTGTTTCCTTAGTGGCTGAACAAATTCCCGAAGGGGACGAACGGGGTGGGTTTCTTGCTATGGTCCAGGATGGCAAGGATGCCATTTGTAAGACCGTTCAGTCGGGTTTGGACATGGCAGATTGCGTCAGCCGGTCCATGGCGGCGAGCACCGTAATACGCAGGTTTGCGTGGTTGCAGAAGTTGGGGTTTGCTCCTGATGTGCAAGCCCGGCTCCTCAACATGCCCTTTGATGGTGTCCATCTTTTTGGCAGCAAGGCTGATGAGAGCCTTGAGAGTTTGCAGACCTCAAAAGCTGCAGCAAAGTCATTTGGCGCTGCAGTTCACCAACCTCCGCCTTTTGGTTAGATGGTTAGTCTTTCAAGTCCTCCAGGCCCTTCAACTTCAGGACTGGTTGGTGTCTCTTGACCTCAAGGACGCTTATTTTCATGTGCCGATCAATCCAAAGCACAAGAAGTACCTGAGGTTCGCGGTTGGCGACTCGCACTTTCAGTTTCGGGTCCTGCCGTTCGGATTGACCTCCGCCCGAGGGTCTTCACCAAGCTCATGGTAGTGGTGGCAGCGCATCTCAGGAAAGGGGGGGATGCACGTCTACCCCTACCTGGACGATTGGTTGATCAGGGCGCGCTCTCCGGAGCAAGTCCTGGATCATCTGTCCGTCACCTGCCACTCCCTCCACAAGCTGGGCTTCTCCCTACACTTAAAGAAGTCCCACTTGACTCCAACTCAGAGGCCCCAGTACATCGGAGCAGTGCTCGACACGTCCCTGGGGCAGTGGTTTCCTCCCCAGGTGAGGGCTCATCACATTCAGCAGATGGTGCAAAAGTTCCAACATGCCCAGAGTCTCCCTGCGTTTGAGTTCTTGAGATTGCTCGGCCTCATGGCATCCTGCATACTCCTACGTCCGTCCCCTTTCCTCCATACTTATGGGACATCTCTCTGTCCTGTGGGACGGGACCGGAGCACTTTGTAAAAAGCATCCAAATTTTTCCAAAAATGTGTCCTTCCTCTCTTTCCTGCGAGTGACCCGGCACGCGGCCGTAACCCCGCCCACCTTGGCTCCGCCCCGTGCATCGCCCCTCAGTCCTTTTCTCCGCTCGATCGGGGCCGGACGCACTTGCATCCTCGGAAGATTTTCTTCCCTGTTTTCCTCTCTGGCTCTCGCTAGCGTTCGTCTTATAGTCTATGTCTTTTAAATTAGACTTTCCAGACTGCTCTTCGTGTCATCGTCGCTTCGCGAGGGCGGATCCCTATCCTCTTTGTTTAGAGTGTTTTGGTCCGGAACACCGCTGGGACTCCTGTTTTTACTGTGACTCCCTTTCGGTCCAGGCTCCTCAACATCGGTTGGAACGGTGGGAGGAGGTGTTCCGACACGCGCTCCTCCATCTCATTTTCAGGCGTTCATCGACGAGAAGAAGAAACACCCAGTAAGTTCTTTAGTTTTCAGAGCACCCCGGCCGGGGGATACCTTCCGGGGTTCCTCTCGGGCCGGGAGGGGCGTTGATCGCTCTGTCACCGGGGTTCGCCCTGAGGTGCCCGTCGTGCCTAATAATTCTACCAGAGGTTTCTCCTATAGTCTCCGTAAGGGGCCTGTGTACACCGGAGTAACTTCCGAGGCCCCTCCTGTGGGGGCTGTGTGTAGACCCAGTACTGCTGAGTCACAGGGTATCGGAGCTTGCTCTGAGGCCTCTCTTTCGGCTTCCCTTAAAAATAAGACCGGGGTGCGCCCCGAGGCCTTGGTTGGGCTTGCGTTTACCGAACGGATGTTCGAGGCCTGTGCCGATAAGGCTATTACCGGGCCTAGGCCCGAGGTCCCTCGTACAGAGGCTAAGGCTACCAGCAGTTCTGAGGGGCCGGGCAGGGCCCTGTAGGTGAAAGCGGTTTCTCACCGTTCCCGCTCTTGTGGTGATACCAGATCTGTTGAGGGGGCAAAGAAGCAAGGTTCTTCTTTCACTGGCAGTGCTGAGGTCCTTCCTTCGAAGGCTCAGTTGGCGGTTGGTATGTCGCAGAAACATTCCAGGCCTCATAGTACCGGCTCTGCTGAGGTTCCTTATGTTAAGGCTAAAATTAAGACCCCTGATCCATCGACGGGGACCCATGCCTCACCTCCTCACGTGCCGCAGTTCCCCTCAGATGAAGACAAAATGGTGGCTGTTCCCACCACGACCACGGTGGCCATTTTGCGTACTACCCCTACAACTACGCCATCGGCCTCTGGTGTAGGGTTCGGTCCCTTGGGTGAACATAAGGTCACTTGTGCGTATCCTTACCGGCCCGTTTATGATTGGAACGCCCGGATGCCTCTTCCGCACAATGTTTTGTTGCCTGCAGGGGCGGCCCCTTTGATTTATGTGGATACGTCGGTGGAGGGCCCGGTGTGGCACCCTTCTCCGTTACGTCCCTGGAATTGCCCACCTCATGAGAGGCCTCCTCAGGTTCCGAAGCAATCTCCTGAGGGCGCTTTTTTCGGTAAATTGTCCCCAGTGGACAAGGCAGTGTCTGACACAGTTCAGCAGGATCCTGACCTGTCGGATGACCCTCAAGGCGAGCAGGACAACGAGGACCTCCCCCGCTCTGTTAGAGCTTTTCATGACCGGGTACTGGACATGATGAATTTCTTAGATGTCCCGGTTCCCGAGGCACCTGCTCCACAGGAGGGCATGCTTTCTGGGGCGTTCACCCTGTCTCCTTTGGAGCGTACCGGCCTTTTCCTGCAGAAGGATGTTTTGGCTGAGGTCCGAAGAGTCTGGGAGAAGCCACACTCAGGACTTTTTGTCAATAAAAAGATTGATGTGAGGTGCAGGCTGCACTCTTCGGAGGAAGTGGCCTTGTCGTCTTGTCCGCCTCCCTCCTCCACAGTGGTGGCTGCGGCCACGTTGCAGTCCAGACCTGCAGCATCCTCTTCCGCGACGGCTACTCGGGTCTTGGGAAAGGAGGACAAGCTCCTGGACTCCCTAGGGAGGAAAATCTTTGCCAATTCGGCTTTGCAACTCAGGCAGGCCAATGCCGAATTGATTTTGGCGGGAGCTAACATGCGGATGTGGAAAGGTCTGTCGGAGTTTGAGGAGCATATTCCGGTCGAGAAGTTGGAAGATTTCAGAGGTGACCTTTCCGATGCCAGGGTCTTGGCCCAGGATCTCCTGGAGGCTGCAGCTCATCACCTCGGCTCGGGGCATGATGCTCGGGGTTGATACCTCGAGGCAAGCGTGGTTGCATGCCACCAAGTTTTCGAAGGAAGTGCAAGTCAAAGTTTTGGACCTTCCATTCGATGGTAAGGAGCTTTTTCATTCTTCTACTGATGTAGACCTCATCAAAACCAAGGATAGCACTCAAACGGCTAAATCATTGTCTGTTCTGGTTAAAGCTCCTTTCAAACCTCAG
Source organism: Ambystoma mexicanum (assembly GCF_040938575.1). NCBI lineage: Eukaryota > Metazoa > Chordata > Amphibia > Caudata > Ambystomatidae > Ambystoma > Ambystoma mexicanum. The sequence continues at coordinate 455,707,994 of NC_090927.1, forward strand.
AGACCGTTATCGCAGAGTCAACCTTCTTCTGGTTTCAGGGGCTTCCTCGACCGAAAATCGCGCAGAGTGGACACTCCTGCGGGAAATAACCGCCGTAGACAACAGCATACGCAGTATTTCTCCCGCTCCTCAGCCTCCTCATCAGGTTCAGGTGACACCGCCACCGATAAACCTGCCAAATGAGGTTTTTCCGTGCTCGCACGAGACCCCGGTGGGAGGACGCATGGCGTCTCATTGGGAGGCGTGGCAGACCATCACAGAAGGGAGATGGGTCTTGTCAGTCGCTCGGGCGGGCTTCTGCTTACCTTTACCCCCTACCCCACCCCTCAATCCTCCTTTTCAGCTGTCGGGCTCACCCTCCCTCAAGGCCGAGGTTCAGAAACTTCTGCTCCTCAGAGCTGTGGTACCCGTTCCCCTTGGGGAGTGAGGGGAGGGCTTCTACTCCCGGCTGTTTACGGTGCCCAAACCCAACCAGGCTGGCCTGCTCACCATCCTAGACCTTTCCCAGTTCAATCTTTCCTTACCCCAAGAGAAATTCAAGATGATCACACCCGGCCAGATTCGCCCCTCGTTGCAGGTGGGCGATTGGCTCAGCCTGGTGGACCTTCAGGATGCGTACATGCATATCCTGACTTGGGCTCCACACAGGAGGTACCTCCGTTTCTCTTTGGGAGAGGAGCACTTCCAGTTTCGGGTGCTTCCTTTTGGCCTCAGTTCGGCGCTGCGTGTCTTCACGAAGATGATGTCGGTGATTGCGGCCTATCTTTGTCTTCAGGGTATCCATGTGTATCCTTATTTGGACGATTGGCTTCTACGCAGCCCGTGTCCGCTGGCGGCAGCGGGCAACCTCCAGTCTCTCCTTCAGCTCCTGTCCCATCTTGGGCTGTCGGTGAACTGGCGGAAATCCTCCATGACGGTCTCTCAGGACCTGATTTTTCTGGGTTTTCGTTGGAACACGATCGACTGCAGAGTATACCTGACCGGGGACAGAATGGCGGGTCTGTTGGCCACGTGTCAGATGTTTGCGCAGTCGGCGAGCATGTCGGCCTGGTGGTTCCAGAGGCTTCTGGGCCTCATGGCCTCGTGTGTGCTGGCTCTTCCTCTTGCTCGTCTCAAAATGAGACGGACCCAGATGGCCCTTCGGAATTCATGGCGTCAGGCAGTAGACCCAGACTCCATGCGGATAATGATTACGGATTCCATGAGAGTAGACCTGGACTGGTGGTCATCTCTCAGCAATCTGTCTGGGGGCGCGGGGTTTCAGGACCCGGTCCCTATGGTGACGATCACGACGGACTCCTCCTTCCTAGGGTGGGGTGCGACGTTAGATCTCCTTCAGGTCTCGGACCTCTGGTCGCCTCAGGACAAGCTCCTGCACATGAACCATTTGGAGCTTCTGGCGATTTTCTTGGCGCTCAAGGCGTTCAGACTGGTCATTGTCAACAGAGTGGTCCGCATAAGAACGGACAATGTGGTGTCAGTGTATTACATCAACAAGCAGGTGGGAACGAAGTCTTCCCCCCCCCCCCCGTGGACCTGTCCATCCAGATTTGGGAGTGGGCCGTGCTTCATGGTGTCTGGCTGCTTGCAGTGCTCATCCCGGGCCAGCTGAATGTCACAGCAGATGCCCTCAGCCGGCGGACAGTGGTCAGCTACGAGTGGAAGTTGAAGGCGGAGGTCCTCTCAGGGATTTTCTCGCGCTGGGGCACACCGCAGGTGGACCTCTTAGCGACGGCGACAAACAAGAAGCCTCCTCTGTATGCCTCCAGAGGGGGGCTGGGAGCCTCCTCTCTGGGGGATGCTCTAGAGATTCCATGGCACAACATGAGAGCTTACGCCTTCCCGCCTCTGCCTCTAGTTCACCGGGCAATTTGGAAGTTGAAGAACTCGGTGAACTGTTCTCTTCTACTGATAGCCCCGTGGTGGCCGGCCAGGTTTTGGTTCTCAGAACTCCAACACCTGTCGGTTTATCCGCCGATCAGGTTACCGGTAACTCCCGATCTTCTCCACCAGGGGGAGCAGCAGCTGTGGCACCCCTCCCCACAATCGCTCAACTTGGCCGGCTTGGTGCCTGATTTCAGGTCTTCAGAGCATCTGAATTTGTCTGCGGATAACAAGCGTATTATCCAGGCAGCCAGAAAACCTTCGACCAGATCTCAGTACAAGAGTAAATGGCTCAGGTTCTGTCATTGGTGTCTAGAGAAGAAATTGGATCCAAGGGGGGCCACGGTTGACGCAGTGTTGTCCTTCGTGTCCTCCCTAGCAGAGTCAGGGGTTCATGTTCTGTCATGCAGGACTTACCTGTCAGCGGTCTCTGCTTATCTCTCTACGGATCACTGTTCGTACTCTCTGGCTAACCCAGTGGTAAAGAGGCATTTTGCTGGTTTAACACGCCTTTACCCTCCAGTTCGTAATCCGCACCCGCCATGGGACCTGAATGTTGTCCTGACGGCGCTGTGCCATAAACCCTTTGAGCCGATGGCTACTGTGGACCTCAAGTACTTGTCTTGGAAAGTGTCCTTTTTGGTCGCCGTCACCTCGGCAAGGAGAGTGAGTGAGCTCCAGGCATTGTCGGTGGAGCATCCTTTCTTGGTCTTTCACAAGGACAAGGTAGTCCTTCGAACTAATCCGGCTTTTCTGCCGAAGGTGGTGACCGAATTCCATTTGAATCAATCGATCTCCCTACCGGTCTTTTTTCCGAACCCCGCCTCTGAGGCGGAGAGGGTTCTACACTGTCTTGATGTCCGAAGAGCTCTCAAGTTCTACCTGGATAGGACTTCCGAGCTTAGAAGTTCTTCTCAACTTTTGTGACTTTCCTGGCCGGAGGCGACGATCGTGACGGACGCATCCCTCATGGGATGGGGAGCTCATGCCAACGAGTTGACAGCGGTCGTTGGTCACCGTCGGAGTCCAGACTCCATATCAATCTGTTGGAGCTGAGGGCCGTCAGGCTTGCCCTGAAGGCTTTTCTGCCGACTGTGCGAGGAAAGAATGTCCTGATTCTGACGGACAACACAGTGGCCATGCACTACCTCAACAAAAGGGGGGGGCAGGGTCACTTCCTCTGTGCATGGAGGCGATGCAGTTCTGGTGCTGGGCAATTCAGCAGGAAATTTCGGTCTCGGCAGTTCATCTGGCCGGAGAAGAAAACGAGAGGGCGGACGCTCTGAGCAGGCAGAGCGTGATCTGTCACGAGTGGGAGTTGGCTGAGGAGATTTTCCTGGAGATATTCGCTCTTTGGGGGACCCCTCAAGTGGATCTCTTCACCTCCAGTGTCAACCGAAAGTGCGAAAGGTTCTGCTTGCGGGAATTTCCTCCAAGAGGAGCCTTATGAGACGTGTTCGTGGTGGAGTGGTCATTCCCACTGCTGTACGCGTTTCCTCCAGTCCCCGTCATTCCGCAAGTGCTGGGGAGGTTACAGAGGTTCGGTTCCCGGATGATCCTCATTGCTCCGGCATGGGCCAGGAGGATGTGGTACCCGGACCTTCTCGACTTGTCCATCTGCCCTCCACGTTGTCTTCCCTACCGAGACGATCTGCTCTCACGGGAGGGGGGTCATGTTCTCCATCCAGAGGTCAGATCCCTCAACCTTCACGCTTGGCTTCTGAAAGGTTGAGGTATAAGGATGGGGACCTCCCTGAAGACGTGATGGAGGTGTTGCTTTCGGCCAGACGGCCGGCAACAAAGTCCCTGTACCGTTGCCGTTGTAGAAAGTTCTGCGACTGGTGCAGGGTTAAGAATGTGGATCCTTTTTCATGTGACATTCCTGTGGTTCTGTCTTTTTTGCTTTCTTTGGCCCACAAGGGCCTGCAAGTGGGTACCGTTAAAGGTTATCTGGCGGCGCTGTCCATGTTTAAGCACTCATCTGAAGTGTTCTTATTTTAAAATTCTTTTAATTTCTCAGTTTCTAAAAGGGCTCACTAATGTGTTCCCTTCGTCACCTTTCCAGGTGCCCGGTTGGGATTTGAACCTTGTTCTCAAGTTTCTAATGGGTGCTCCGTTTGAGCCTTTGCATTCCTGCCCTTTGAGACTGTTAACTTTTAAAACTGTATTTCGAGGGGATTGGGTCCTCCGACGTATTCCATATCTATGACAGGTAATCACCACAGCTGTGCTGCTTCGGAAACTTTATTCGTCGTCTGCGTCGAGGACGTTGATGCGCCGTCGTCGAGGACCTCCTCCGACGTCATCCGATGTGATGAGTAGGACGCACGACGCCCGTAGCCTCAGTTCCGTTTTTTCCGCGAACGTGTTGCTTCGTGAATCTCGGTTAACGCCTCGACTCTTTGGAGTTCTGTTCTTCGAACCTGTTCGTTTTTGTGAGAAAATCCTTTGTGTGAAGATGTCTTCTGCTTCGTCTTCGACCCCGCGTCCGGGCTTCAAGAAGTGCAGGGAGTGTGGGTCCAAGATGTCGGTGACAGACTCGCACGACACCTGCCTCTGGTGCCTCGGGGAGGCCCACGACACGGATTAATGTATCGACTGCCAGTCGCTCACGTCCAAAGCCTTACGAGAACGTAAGAAGAAGTTGTCGGTAGGTCGGGTGTCCAAGCCCCGGAAGTCGAAGTCTGCGGGGCTTTCGACGGACGATTCGAGAGGTGACTCTCCACGTCATCGTCGGAAGTCTCGTGGGTCTCCTTCTAGGAGTCGGTCTCGCCACTCCTCGGCCTCTTCGAGGCATTCTCGGAAGCGCCGACAGCGGTCGTCTTCCAGTCCTCTTCTGAGGACTCTGCCCGGCACGTCGCTTACCCCACCAGCTGTGCGACACCAGAGGAATGGGCTTCCTTCGGGAAGAAAATGCTGGCGATTCTCGAGTCGCAGGGTACTAAGCCGTCCGCGCCCCCGAGTGGGGTCGGCCGTGAGAGGTCAAGAGACACCGCTCGCAAGAGTGGTCGGCACGAGTCACGGGAGAGGTCCCGTTTCGGACAAGGGGACTCGTTCTCGACGTACCCGTTCCAGGTCCCGGTCCTCGACGTGTTCGAGACCGTGTGCACCTGTAATGTCTTCGAGGAAGACATCGACGTCTGAGGCATCGAGGGTGTTGACAGGTTTTCTCGAGGCTCCGGCTCCGAGGAAGTCGTCGAAGCCGTCGACGCTCAGGTCGTCGAAGGACACGCTCGGAGCTCCGGCTTGGAGGACTGTGTCGACGCCGTCGATGCTGGTGGCGCTGCATCTAACGTCGACGCCGATTTACTCGACGCCGATCCTCTCGGCGCCGATGCCTGTTCTCTCGACGCTGGCGCTGATTCACTCGATGCCCTCAACGCCTTTCTAGGCCGGGGTGTCGGGGGTACCCCGTGGCACGGGGTAACCCCCTATGAAGGCTCTGGTTAAGAGCAAGCACTCTCGGGTGCCTTTTTTTCGTCACCGGGAATATATTTCAGAGGTGGATGAGGATTCTGATGGCCTGGTTCCTAGTCAGGTTCCGGATGAAATGGTCTCGGGCCATAGTCAGTTTGACGATTTGAGGCAGTCACTGCATGATGCCAGTGGACTGGACACCTCTCCGGAGGTGGAGTTTTGTAGGCCTGAGCCTGGCTCTCATGCCGATTCTTCTTACCGGCGCCTTATGGCTAGGGTTTCCGAGTACTTGGGATGGTCTGCTCCCCCAGGGGAGTTTGTGCAGGATGATCTCACGGACATCCTTGATGTTGGTCCCCCAACTGACCCGGTACTGCTGTTTCATATGGCTCTACAGAGAAGGGTGGCGGCGGCTTGGACTGCTCCGGAGAGTCTCCTGGCGGTGGGGAGGTCCTTGTCACGAAAATACCGTCCAGCTAGTAGCGACCCCTGCTACTTGACCAGGCACCCCACTCCGGAGAGTTTGGTGGCGCAGGCGGCCACGGCCCCGGCGAAGCAGGCGTCGTACCCTACCATCCCTCCTGATAGGGACGACAAACGTTTTGATGGCTGGGCGAAGAAAGTGTTTTCTTCTGGTGGTATGGCGCTTCAGGCGGCCAACTCCATTTGTGCCTTGTCTCGTTTCACACACACTCTGTGGAACTGTGTTGCGTTAGCGGCTGAACATATTCCCGACGGGGACGAACGGGATGGTTTCCTTGCTATGGTCCAGGATGGTAAGGATGCCATGTGTGAGTCCATTCAGTCGGGTTTGGACATGGCTTAATGCGTCAGCAGGTCCATGGCGACGAGGACCGTGATACGCAGGTTTGCGTGGTTGCGGAAGTCGGGGTTTGCTCCTGATGTGCAGTCCCGGCTCCTCCACATGCTCTTTGACGGTGAACACCTTTTTGGCAGCAAGTCTGATGAGAGCCTTGAGAGGTTGCAGACCTCCAAAGCTGCAGCGAAGTCGTTGGGCGCTCCAGTTCGCCAACCTCCGCCTTTTCGTCCTAGGGGACAGCTATGGAGGGGTGGTTCCTTTCGCTATTACTCGTCTTTCAGTAAAGCGAGAGGAGCTGGCGGTCAAAGAGGCCAGCGCAGGGGTACCAGAGGTGGACGACAGGGTACCCGTGGTGCCAAGGCCGCTCGGGCAGTTGCCTCTTTGCCCTCAGGTAACGCTACAGCCGCTACCGCTCAGTCATGAGGCCATGTCCCATGGTTCGCCGGTTGGGGGAAGGCTGGCGCAGCATCTTGTAGAGTGGCGTGCCATTACTTCAGATGTGTGGGTTCTGGAGATCATAACCCACGGCTACTGTCTTCCCTTTCGGCAGAGGCCTCACGACAATCCACCGGGGAAACTCTCTTTGCAGAGTCAGGATCTGCTCCTTGCGCAGGAAATTCAAGCCCTGCTGGAGAAAGGTGCCATAGAACTGGTGCCTGTAGCGGAGAGGAACAAGGGATGGTATTCCCCTTATTTTTTGATTTCAAAGAAAGACGGGGGATTGAGACCCATCGTGGACTTGCGCGGTTTGAACAAACTCTTCCAGAAGGACAAGTTCAAGATGGTTACTCTCTCTCAAGTCCTGCCGGCCCTTCAGCTTCAGGACTGGTTGGTGTCTCTCGACCTCAAGCATGCTTACTTCCATGTGCCGATCCATCCCAAGCACAATAAGTACCTGAGGTTTGCGGTTGGCGACTCGCACTTTCAGTTTCAGGTCCTGCTGTTCGGATTGACCTCCTCCCCGAGGGTTTTCACCAAGCTCATGGTGGTGGTGGCAGCGCATCTCAGGCAAGGGGGGATTCATGTCTACCCCTACCTGGACGATTGGTTGATCAGGGGGAGCTCTCCCGAGCAAGTCCTGGATCATCTGTCCGTCACCTGCCACTCCCTTCACAGGCTGGGCTTCTCCCTCAATTTAAAGAAGTCTCATTTGACGCCAACACAGCGGCTCCAGTACATCGGAGCAGTGCTCGACACTTCCCTGGGGCAGTGTTTTCCTCCCCAGATGAGGGCTCTTCACATTCAGCAGATGGTGCACAAGTTTCAGCATGCCCAGATATACTCCCAGCATTCGAGTTCTTGAGGTTGCTCGGCCTCATGGCATCCTGCATTCTTCTGGTGCCAGAGGCTCGCCTGCGGATGAGATCTTTGCAATGGGCACTCAAGATGCAATGGTCGCAGGCCTCCGGCAGGATGTCGGACCCGGTTCAGGTGCCGCCCTCGGTCGCCCTGGACCTTCTGTGGTGGGCCGTCAAAGGCAACTTGATGAAGGGGGCTCCATTTTGGCTTCCCTGGCTGTAGGTGACGATCGTGACGGATGCATCCCTCACGGGATGGGAGCTCATGCCAACGAGCTGTCAGTCAGCGGTCGTTGGTATCCGTCGGAGTCCAGACTCCATATCAGTCTGTTGGAGCTGAGGGCCGTCAGGCTAGCCCTGAAGGCTTTTCTGCTGACTGTGCGAGGAAAGAATGTCCTGGTCCTGACGGACAACACAGTGGCCATACACTACCTCAACAAAAAGAGGGGGGCAGGGTCACTTCCTCTGTGCAGGGAGGCGATGCAGCTCGAGTTCTGGGCCATCCAGCAGGAAGTTTCGATCTCAGCAGTTCATCTGGCCGGAGACGAAAACGTGACGGCGGACGCTCTGAGCAGGCAGAGCACGATCTCTCACAAGTGGGAGTTGGCTCAGGAGATTCTCCTGGAGATCTTCGCCCTTTGGGGGACCCCTCAAGTGGATCTGTTCGCCTCCAGTGTCAACCGGAAGTGCGAGAGGTTCTGCTTACGGGAATTTCCTCCAAAAGGAGCCTTAGGAGACGCGTTCGTGGTGGAGTGGTCATTCCCGCTGCTGTACGCATTTCCTCCAGTCCCCGTCATCCCGCAAGTGCTGCAGAGGTTACGGAAGTTCGGTTCCCGGATGATCTTCATTGCTCCGGCGTGGGCTCGGAGGACGTGGTACCCGGACCTTCTCGACTTGTCCATCTGCCCTCCACGTCGTCTTCCCTACCGAGACGATCTGCTCTCACGGGAGGGGGGTCAGGTTCTCCATCCAGTGGTCAGATCCCTCAACCTTCACGCTTGGCCTCTGAAAGGTTGAGGTATAAGGATTGGGACCTCCCTGAAGACGTGATGGAGGTGTTGCTCTCGGCCCGACGGCCAGCAACAAAGTCTCTGTACCGTTGGCGTAAGTTCTGCGACTGGTGCAGAGTTCAGAATGTGGATCCTTTTGCTTGTGACATCCCCATGGTTCTGTCTTTTTTGCTTTCTTTGGCCCACAGGGGCTTGTAAGTGGGTACCATTAAAGGTTACCTGGCGGCGCTGTCCATCTTTAAGCACTCGTCTGAAGAGTGTTCCTACTTTAAAATCCTTTTAATTTCACCGTTTTTGAAAGGGCTCACTAATGTGTTCCCTCCCTCACCTTTCCTGGTGCCCGGTTGGGATTTGAACCTTGTTCTTAAGTTTCTTATGGGTGCTCCGTTTGAGCCTTTGCATTCTTGCCCTTTGAGGCTGTTAACTCTGAAAACTGTTTTTGGTTGCGGTTACTTCCGCTCGCAGAGTGAGTGAGTTACAGGCACTTTCAGTTAAGCCACCCTTCACTGTATTTCACAAGGACAGGGTTGTCCTTAGAGTTCGTCGTCCTTTTCTTCCGAAGGTGGTTTCGGAATTTCATTTGGCCCAGAAGGTTGTTCTTCCGGCATTCTATCCTCCTCCGCACCCTGGAAAGAAGAGGAGAGGCTCCATAGGCTTGATCCTAGGAGAGCTTTAAGCTTTTATGTTTCACGCATGTCCCGGGTTAGAGTGGACAATCAACTTTTTATTGGTTACTCTGGAAAGCGTTTGGGACAGGCTGTGACGAAACAGACTTTGTCTCGCTGGATTATTTTGGCCATCTCGGAGTGTTAACGCTTGGCGGGTAAGGACCCGCCGGCTGGCTTGCGGGCCCATTCTACCAGGGGTATGGCTGCATCTACTGCCCTGCAGAGGGGTGTTCCTATTCGCAACATCTGTGATGCAGCCACCTGGGCTTCAGTACATACATTTGTACGTCACTATTCCCTCGATTCCATCCGAGGACAGGATCTGGCCTTTGGCAAGGCGGGCCTTTGCTCTGCTATTTGATTGGCAATTCTAAATTTTGATTCTAAATTCTTTCCCTCCTCCTTGCTCTGGTACTGCTTTGGGAGCCTGTCATAGATATGGAATACGTCGGAGGACCCAATCCCCTCGAAGAACAAGTTACTTTCTTACCTGGTAACGTTCTTTCGATGGGATGGTCCGACGACGTATTCCATATCGCTCCCTCCCTGCCTTCCCCGCTGCAGAATTTCTTTTGCGATTGCAGCTTACGTCCCGCAAGGCTTTGTGTCTGACTGGCAGTTGACTAATGTCACACGTTCTGGGGGAAAAAACTACAACTGAGGCTACGGGCGTTGTGCGTCCTACTTATCACATCGGATGACGTTGGACGTCGGAGGAGGTCCTCGACGACGGCGCATCAACATCATCGACGCAGGACGCAGACGCCGAAAAAAGTTTCCGAAGCAGCACAGCTGTGGTGATTACCTGTCATAGATATGGAATACGTCATCGGACCATCCCATCGAAAGAACGTTACCAGGTAAGAAAGTAACTTGTTCTTTTAGTTGCGGTCACTTCCGCTTGCAGAGTGAGTCAGTTACAGGCACTTTCAGTTAAGCCACCCTTCACTGTGTTTCACAAGGACAGGGTTGTCCTTAGAGTTCATCCTTCCTTTCTTCCGAAGGTGGTGTCAGAATTTCATTTAAGCCAGAAGGTTATTCTTCCGGCGTTTTATCCTCCTCCGCATCCTGGTAAGGAAGAGGAGAGCCTCCATAGGCTGGATCCTAGGAGAACTTTAAGCTTTTATATTTCACGCATGTCCCAGGTTGGTTACGCTGGAAGGCGTTTGGGACAAGCTGTTACTAAGCAGACTTTGTCTCAATGGATTATCCTGGAAATTTCTGAATGTTATCGCTTGGCGAGTAAGGACCCTCCGATAGGCTTGCAGACCCATTCTACCAGGGGTATGGCTGCCTCTACTGCCCTGCAGAGGGGTGTTCCTATTCGTAACATATGTGATGCAGCCACCTGGGCTTCGGTCCATACTTTTGTATGTCACTACTCCCTCGATTGTATCCGTGGGCAGGATCTGGCCTTTGGCAAGGCGGGCCTTTACTCTGCAATTTGATTGGGCATTCTAAATTTCTATCTTCTAAATTCTTTTTCCCACCTCCTTACGTTGGTACTGCTTTGGGAGTCTGTCATAGATATGGAATACGTTGGAGGACCCGATCCCCTCCAAGAACAAGTTACTCTCTTACCTGGTAACGTTCTTTTGATGGGATGGTCCGACAACGTATTCCATATTGCTCCCTCCCTGCCTTCCCCGCTACAGAATTTCTTATGCGATTGCATCATGCATTTCCGCAAGGCTTTGTGTGGTCAGACTGGCGGAAGACTGGTGCCACACGTTCTGGGAAAAAACTACAACTGAGGCTAATGGATGTCGTGCGTCCTACTTATAACATCCAGTGACCTCGGCCGTCGGAGGAGGTCCTCGAGGGCGGCGTATCGACCTCATCGACGCAGGACGCAGACGCCGAATGATTTTCCGAAGCAGCACTGCTGTGGTGATTACTATCACAGATATGGAATACGTCGTCGGACCATCCCATCGAAAGAACATTACCAGGTAAGAGAGTAACTTGTTCATCTTAACAAATGGACAGGGGTGGGGGTAATTCCCAGCCACTGTCCAAGATATCACAACAAATCTGGCACCCGTGCATCGCAGAAACATAAGGCTAGAAGAACAGAGTGTTCCTGGAGTGTTTAGGACACTGCCTCCGCAGAAATGTGTAACAACATGAATCACAGAACAGCATTCAAACATACTTTCCCCAAACTGGGCACTCCAGATAAAGGTCTTTTTGCAACTGTTGTAAACTGGAAAATGCCTCCTGATCGCCTCCTGGTGCCCAGAAGAGGGGTCCTTAGGCATTGTTTCATTGATTACATAATCGGGGCTACTTGCCCATGCGCCCCACAATACTGCTTATCCACAAATAGGTCACAAACTACAACATGAGATCATGACTTTTCAGATCGTGTTACCACTGGAACCACAAATCAAGCTGCCCCAAATGCATGCTTTGTTGTCACAAACGCAACAACAGTTCACATATCCGAAACTTCACAAATTGAACTTGTTAGCCTGGATCCTGAGGCCCCAGAGTTTGGCCACTTAAATCTCCCACCAAGGTGCATGAGCATTCTCGGAAAAGCATGCAAACCAAACACTCACACATGTTGCTTTAACAGGTGATGAAAGTGTATTCTTTGGTGTAGAAAGCATAGTCAACCCAAGCGCTCCATTGCTTCCCGAAGCTAGGTCTGCAGTCATCAAATACCTTCATAATGAAAAGTAACCCTCTGGATTTCTCTCCTAAAGAGCTGTGTTTAACTGTGTTCAACTCTTGAAGTGCATCTTGCAGCTCTTGTGGCATACACTACATGTTGTGTTATTTGGCATTTATATAGTGGTGTATGCATCATTGGTATGACCTCAAATGCTGGTAGGTTGAACGCCCTCAGAGACTGTAGTCCAGGTCAGTTGAGAGAGTAAGGTGTCATAGGGTGCTTGGGTGCACCAGTAATGTGTGCAGCTGATGCAATTGCCTGATGATAGCTGCATCCTAGCATTAGGTGTGGTGATATTATCAGTTGAATGTGTGCACTCTGGCGAGTGGATACCAAGACTGGGTTCTGGCTGCGTTAGGCCTGTGTAGGACGCTAATGTGTGTAGCTAGACTGGTTTGTCATGGGATTAAAGCTTTCATGGAAAGTTAAATGTATACACCCGCCGATTGTCCATTCGGCTTTAGCTGAGATTCCATTAGTCTTGTGCAAACTAATGCTTGCTCTATTTGATCCGTTCCCTAAAACAGCTTTCATACAAGGTAGCTTTGTTACGGTCAATCTCATCCATAAACATAGTGATTGAATTACATGCTCTGTCAGTGGAAGAGCTATCACCCATGATTTTCACTTAAATTCATAATCTAGTTCCGTGTCAACTAGTCAGTTGATCTACCTGTGTTCTTTCAAAATCCAGAGTCTTGGACAGAAAAATCTTTAAATACACTAGATGGGCAGTAATGTACATAGACAGAAACAAAATAATATTGAAGTCTAGTCCATTGTTTGTTTCTTATGCCACAGGTCAAGAAGGGCAATAAATTTAACATTGCTAGATAAATTGTACGTTGCATTCTGGAGTGTTACAAATTTGTACAAAGTCACACTGACAGAAAATATGCAATCTGAGGACATAGTCACCAAGAGGCATTGTGGGAGCCTGCGCACAAAGGAGAGGGTTAGAATGACAGGAATGCCCCTGTCGATGCTTACTTAAACCTGGACGTTAATAACTTATAATACTGTGGACCCAACCACTAGATGGCAGAATATGTAAAGTATGTAGCTCTAAACTATTACAAATGTGAGGAAGTCACCTTCCTGCCGATCATACTCTCCTGTCAGGGCTTCCCTGGACATAGGGTCTCCCCTTATCAACCACAATGTTATTCCAACCCTCCCCTGTGGCCCAGTAGACCTAATGGGGCAGGTAGGTAGGCCCCATTAAAGGAACCTACAAGCAGCACTCCTGTGAACCCTGTGGCACCTACGGGTGTAGAAATTGATCTTAAAGCTAAAAAAAGAGAGACATGAGCCAGGCTAAGGAATATGGAAGGCAGTCGACCAGCCCCAACCGTACCTCAAAACTGAAATTCACATCAGGGGAGGGACTTAAAAGCAAACAACAACAACTTGAATCGGAAGTTGGAGTTAAGAACTCAGACGGCAGATGTAGTTCCTGATGCTGCGGACCAACAGACACTGGGCCTTAGACACGTATCCAAGGCTGGAGAACTACAAATTCCAGGCACCCTATAACACGTCTGCACACACTCTTTCCACAGGGAGAGGCTCAATGCAGGGACAGGGCCCTATACAACTCCAAGGGCTAAGTCAGTGTGGGAGTTAGGAGGACGGCGGTCGGAGCAAGAGCAGGCACAGGAAGGAGGGGTTTGGAGAGAGCTGGAGAGTGGAGTGTTTAATAAGCTAGAAGAGGTTTGGAGAAGGAAACCAAGGAGGTGGAGCTGGCAGGTCAGAAGCCCTAGTGGAGGTTGGTGAGAGTAAAGAGATGGAGGTTAAAGTTACATTGGAGAAGGTGGAGAGAAAGCAATGGGAAGTGTTAATACAATCAGAGGAGGAGGTGGACGGGATATCAGGAGGTTGATAGTAAAGTTAAAAAAAGGAGGCGACTGAAGATTTGGTGTTGGGTAGAGGATGGAACATTTGTTGGAAAAGGTGTCAGGAAAAGATATACAGGTGGGTATGGTGGAAGAGGAGGAGTTAGAAGAGAGTAAGTTGGTGGAGTAAGCACAACAAGGTTAAAGGGGGAGAGACTGGTAACGTGGCAGAGAGTTCTAAGAAGGTATTTGAATAAAAGCTACAGGAAAGTATGCAGGAGAAGCATGCGGGGTTAGGGAGAGAAATGCAGATGATGATGATGATGATGAGGAGGAGGTGAGTCACAAGGAAGTTGTCGGAGCTGGGACCAGGAGATGCAAGGGGAGGGTAATAAGGCTGTGGTTGAAGAAGACATTGAGGTGACTATGGTGAAGATTTGAATGACTGAAGAAATCCCAGTATGAGCAGGAGAAGGAGGAGGGTTAGAGGAGTGAAGGAGAGACGGAGAACAAGACCAAGGAGTAAGAAGAGACAGGTGGTGCTTCAGGATAAAGAGAGAATTTGATGAGGTGGTTAACAAGCTTATGAGGGAACTACTAAGAGAAAAAGGAGAGCTTAAGTGTATAGTTGGAGGAGATACCCAGGAGGTTGAGGCGGAGAGTGGTACAGAGGTGGGTGAAGACCTACCTACCAGAGTCAGAAGAGGAGAACGTAGAAGAGGAGGCCTGGGTGTTTGTGAAGAGAGCTGTGTTTTCAGAGATGTAGGATGATGAAGAGCTAGATCAGTATATAGAAATTGGTGTTAAATATTGTAAGATTGAAGAGGAGGTGACGATCAGGAGGTGAAAGGAGCTTCAGAGAGAAGACAAGGACATTAAAAGGTTGAAAGAGCTAGAGAAATAGACACCTGGCACACAAAACATATCTGAGGAAGATGTTGGGAGAGTGGGGAGGCTGGTAGAGCTGCATAGTAGAAAGTTGCTTTGGATGAAGCCAGTTACACTCACACACAATCAGGAGGTATGGATGAGAGGGTCTGACGGGCCATAGCCAGGCATTAGAGGTGGGAGGAGGAAGGAGTCGGTGGCAAAGCAGCAAGGAGGGAGCTTAATCACAGAGGGCTGTTCTGGCACAAGGGTGGTCAGAACCAAGGAAAACTTGGGAACCCTGCTATGGATGCTAGGGTTCCAGGAGGCTGTCAACCAGGCCTGAGTCGGCTCCCTGTGCAGAAGAAACTGCAAAGCTTTTTTCGCTCGGCCAAAAAACAAACGTTTAGAGGTTTCCTAAATGGGATTCGGGAACCCCTTTAAACCTGCACTGAGAAGACCAAAGTACAGCCCACTGCAGCTGAAACACTTTTTGGGAAGAGACCCCAGGAGGGAGTCTGCTTATGAACCGAGAGACCTTTTAGTTGCCTTCATACACCCTGTTTGTTCTTTTGCCCTTGACTTGTACAGAATCACGGAGTAAACCATTGTTACACGTCATATTTCAGTCTGCTTGTCTTTTGATTCCTGATGGCCTTCCTGGCACAGCTGATTTCGCATTTCTCATTTATAGCAGCCTTGTTTATGTTGCTTGATGTTGCAGGTTGTTGCTTTCAAGGATAAGCCGATAAGTTGGGCAGAGCGACTCAACCAGCAATGCTCCTCTTAATCATGTTCTGTTCCTACTGGAAGCGCGCCAGTTCATATTGTCTTACTGCAGTTTGGTGTGAAAGCGTATGTTGAAAGGTTTGGTTTCAGTGTTTCCAGTCCAAGACCCACTTGTTATGTGTACATAGACATTCTTCTAAAGCGGCAGAAAAGTAGCTGTATGTTTGGAGTATTTTCAAGGTTGCAGTTTCTTGGCTATTACGAGCCATGTGAATGTTTTGTGTTAAATAGGTTTTCTCTCAACAATATGTAATTGAGAAAACATTAAATAGGAAGTTAAGACTTTATCATCACTTAAACTGTGATATTTTCTCTCTGCAGGAATGCTGTTAACTGCCAACGAAGCTCCAAAAATGAACATCTATTACATTCCTGTAAGTCATGCAAATGATTTGTTATATACTTGCAGAGCGATTGGCTTATTCATTGTGTTGTTTCCAATTGATTTTTGCAAAAAGAGGAATTAAAATTATATGGATTTGTGAACTTCTGAGTTAGGAAATGGCTTTAAGGTTTGAATGCTAAGCTCCGAATTCAAAGTGAGGCTTTGTTTAACAATGTTGTCATTTGAAATATGGCTCAGGTTGTCAGTGACTTGCTTGGCTTCCATTTTAGAAATACAACGTTAACAGCACCTACCACCTCTCTTGACCCTTTTTAGCCACGCAAGGGGCTATAGACCCCAATCTTGGCTTGCACTTTTTGGACTGGCTGAAGTTAGCAAGATCTTTTGTATTATGCATTCCAAAAAGGAGTCTCATGATGCTAGAACAATTTGCACCATTTCTGATGTGGTTCATTAAGGAGTCCATATGGCAGGGTGGTAAGGTAGAAGTAGAACGCCAACCATTCATCTATCAAATGGTTGGCTTCCCCTCCTGCATATTCAGACTGTCATAATTTCTGCAGCTTTCCCATCCCTCTCACCTCAGCCTCTTCATCATTCTCAACTAAAGAGTGTCAGTGGGATGGGTTTATGACTACGTCTAGCATGGCTGAGGGATCACTGTCTCATCTAGATTGCACCTTCATCGCCACTGATTCAGATGCATTATAGCGTATGTAGTCACACACAATATGCCTACTAAACAAGGCAGGGTGAATTATGGGATTTGAAGCTATGTGTATTGAGTTCTGTGTGTATGATCAGTAGTTGATTGAATAATTTGGTAGATTAGGACTGGGAAATCAAGATAACTTCATCCAAGAATGTCTCATCAATAATCTTTTATTTGGCATGCTCAAGATGAAAGCACTGCATCTCCCACAAGGTACTATGCTAGCCTGGAACCAAAATAACTATTCATCACTACATCCCCCTTGAGGGACTGAACGGGTCTAATAGAAGACCTGGAATGGGAATATGCACTTTTCATCACAACATTCATCCTCATGTATATTGCTGCTATACTGGAATCCTTGATAATTGGAATCTGCACTTTTTAACCTTTCTGGGAAATAGATGCTGGATTCCATAGAAGGCAAACATCAACCACTTTCCTGAGCCTGATGGCGAAGGTGGTTGACATCTTAGGGTTATCTGCCCCTTCACGTCCGAAGGTGCAGTACAAACTGACTGACATCCTGGACAAGGCATTCCCTGTGTGAGGCATAATATCCCTGTTTGTGAAGGAATTGAAAAATACCACCTCTGATTCCTGGGCCTTGCAGATCATACAGCATCAGTTTTCCCTTCGCCCTCCATATCTTCCCCAATGCCACTAACCCTTGCCGGAACATCTCCTGCTGGAGTAGATCCGCCAGCTTCTGGCAAAAGGTGCCATAGGACTGCTCCCTGCTCTGAACGAGTTAGGGGTTGGTACTCAACCTATTTTCTGGTGCTGAAGGAGGACAGCAGTCTGAGACCCATCCTGTATGTGATGCTTCTGGACTTGTACTTTTGCAGTAATTTGTTCTCCTCAAAGCCAAGTACATGTACATTGCAAGGAATTTGACCTACATGTGAGAGGGAACATATGGTACTTGAGTAAAATATCTCAGAATGAACATCAAATTTGCTGGGAGCAAGGACATCGCCAACTGTCAATAGAGGCAGATACAGCTTGAAAGAAATCCTGCTCGCAACCCATGTTGATCTGTCAGACATCTAATCTTTGTTCCTGACTTCTGTATTAGGGTACAATGCAGAACCGGTAGCATGTGGTGGGGTGCTGTGTGCACCTGTAACCATCCCATGGTCACAAGTGGTTGAAGCAGCATTGCCCGATGCATGCAGACTTCAAGATGGCTGCTGCAAGCCTGAGCGTAGATGCTGGGCTTCCCTGGTGCTGGCTGGAGCATTTTTGCATCCTGCTGAGGGTGGGGATCTGATTGAGGGACAAGTTTTGAGGGTGCAATGGGTGCCCCCTCTACTCCTGCCCTTCTCAAGCCGGCAGACTTACAGCAGAGAGGAACCCCACTCACCCCTGCAGAAATTAGACTTTATTCGCATCAACTTGGCAAGACTTGAACACCTCACATATAAAATAAAATAATAATCCGCTGTGAGTGTACTGATGGTGGCCCAGAGCACCACCTCTGATGTTCCATGACCCGGAGCAGCGTGGCTAGAGGGGACTGCTGTGAACCTTCTGTGCCCTGAAGGATCCAGAAACAATATTTTTCCACTCTGACTTCGACCTGGGTGAAAAGGGGCACAAATACAAAGAGGATTGTAATAGTGGCGCTGGGGTTTGTTTCCTCCACCCACCACCCCTCATTGATGTTAGCGAAGTTTTGTGCAGAGTTTGTCTGCAGCAGTATCCAAGGCGAGAGGAGCTGCAGCTACACTGAGCGTTCTCTGTTTTCTCTTCGTTCCCCTGTGGATGTGGACTACGACTTTACGAAAGAAAAGACTGACCTTCCTTAAAAAGTCCCTGAAAGCGTGCAGAGTTTCAGTCTGCAGCAGTCCACGGCAGGGAGCCAGGGGCCTGGTAAGACGCTTTGAACATGGACACAGGCCCACTGACTCGATTAAAAGTAAAACAAGTGTTAATAGGTTACGTGAGCGGAATGAGTGTAAACACGGCAGATCTGGAAGCTGACAGAATCTGTGCTAGTCCTCTGAGAGACGAATCTTTGATGGTGCACAAGGTATGTGAGCGGGGAGCGAGGAGGGAGAGCGGGCGGTCGAGCAGCGACTCTTCGGGCTCTTCGGCCCGGGACACGTGTACGCCCTCCTTCGTTCCCACCCCCGCCCCACTGTGGCCGCTTCAAGCGCCAACTGCATTACAAAGCGACAATGCCACGCCAGAGACCTCATTCCAAGCTGCCCGGTGTCTCCCAGAACCCTGAGGTGGCAGTATAGTGCCTGAAATGCCGCATGGCACGAGTTCTGGGGACGAATTGGGCATGATAGCGACACCGGCAGCGTCAGACTCTACAAGTCTTCTGATACATTTAACTCCGCCTAAATCAGTGACTTCTACGGAGACCACAGAAACTTCTAACGAGAGGCAGTGCGCAGAGATCTGTAAAGAGAATGAGTCAAACAGCGTGAAGATGAGGCGTGCATGGTCGCTGCCAGTGAAGTGGACATTGCTGGCAAAAGTGAACAAAAACTGCACACACAACAAAATGCTGCCAAATATGAGAATGATGGAATAGGGCAGCGTGCTGCAATGGGAAAGACAAAAATATTATCTAACATTTCACAATTAGGAGAGCCAGAAGATGGGAGACATGAGGCAGGCAAGGACTTATTTTATTCCCCATTTGACGTGACGGACGCAGAGCTGTTAAATTTGGAAATGTCACAGACTCAAAAAAAATCTAAGTCCTTCAATTTTATTGCACACCAACACGATGTAGGCTGCAGCAATGCTCTGTTGAAAGAAAGAAGTGTGGAAGGGGCGAGTTCAACTATCATGAAACAACAGATGGGACTAGCGTTGAAACACGTAGATAGCCGACAACAAAACATGGAAATGAAATAGCACGAGAGACTTGATGAAAATAAGTCGGAAAATGAGCGCAAAGATGTTATCCAACTAAAAGCTTTGGAGAGTCTGAGCTATAGTGGCATTGACCTACCAGGTCGTGAGGCAAGACTCACATTGAGACTGCAAGCTGACTTCGAAAACATCAAAGCAAAGTTATCGGAAAGTTATTCAATTAAAAAAAAGGAGACCATCTCGGCTGTAGCATTATGTCATCCACAGAACCAATTATTGATCCGGAAGTGGGATCTGTAAACTCCCCAAGAAAATTGAAAAGTCGGACGAGTAAAGATTGTCCAGCTGAAAGCCTGCCGAAATGGGAGAGAGAGGTGCTTGGTCACCAACAGATCTATGAAATTGGAGAGGGACTAGGGATATCCCGGAGTGAAAAACTTTCCCAAGCGAAGACCATGCTGAACAAAAGGGAAAAAAGGGCACCAAATTGCTCCACTGCCATGAATGTAGGCACAAGTGAAACACTGGAGAAATGGCGAGAAAACCAACAGACGCAACCACCCTGTGATCGCATGGACCCAAAAATCCCTTTCAGGGAAAAAACACCAAGTTTGTTGGAAAAAGACATTGACATAAAATCAAATCCATCTGTCGCAGCGTCAATTCAAATTCATAACTATTTATTCATTTGTATTGCGCCGGTAGCTCTTGAGCTTCGGGGTGCAGAGACAAGAACACAAAGACAAAAAGTAAGACAGTAAAACATGTAACACGTAACACGAGACATTAGGGCTGCATAGGTAGGTGGGCAGGTTGTTAGTATATGTATTACTTGAAGATGTGGGTTTTCAATTGTTTGCAAAAGCGTTGGTAATTGGCTTCCATCCTTAACTGGCCAGGGAGGTTGTTCCAAAGGCCTGCTGCGGTTACAGGGAGGGATTTACCTGCCCCGTTTTTAAGTCTGACGGGAGCTACCACTATCAGACCTTGTTCCGCTGATCTTAGCTCTCTCGTAGGTTTGTATGGAATGATTTTAGTTTTCAGGTATGCAGGGGCTTTGCCAAAAATACATCTATGCGTGAGCGATTTAAATTGGACTCTCTCTTCAATTTTTAGCCAGTGAAGTTCCTTCCTGGCTTCGCTGATGTGCTGATGCCTGATTTTTTGCTTAATGATTCTCACTGCATTGTTTTGCAGAATTTGGTAGCTGTGGTAGCAGTTTTTATTAGCTCCTAGGATTAGGGCATTGCCATAGTCTAGGCGAGATAAGATGGTAGCTCTTGTGACCGTGACGCTATTTTCCTCGGATAAGTAGGGTCTTATGGCTTTTAGTAGGCACAGGTGGTATGAGCACGTTTTTTTAATGTAAAGGGTTTGGGCATCTGATCCCAGGGATGCTTCTAGCATCATCCGCAAGGTTTTAACCTTTTTTAGGACCTTAATTTGGGTGTTTTTGATGGTGAAGGTGTTGTATGCCGGATGGAGCTTAGATCTGACGCGATTGGAGCCAAAGACCATAAACTCTGTTTTGTTGCCGTTTAGGCACATCCAATTCTGCTCCATCCATTGCTCTACCGCGTTGTAAACTAGGCTTAGCTTTTTGTTGTCCTTTTGATGGTCTCCACTTAGTTCAATTACCAGCTGAGTGTCACCGTAATTGGTAAAGAACGTGTTGATGTTGTCGAGGACTATGCATAGAAACCTAAGGTAGAGGTTAAACAGGAGTGGGGACAATGTACTAGCTGCCACCTCTTTGGCGCTAATACCATTCATAAAATTATACGAAAATATGAATGAAGCCACACAAAATAATGCAGCGACATTGGGTAACCTAGTTGGAAAAATATCGAAGATGGAAACTCAATGCCAAATACAGCAACATCAAAAACATAATGAATACATTGAGATGGAAGTTGGATTCAAAAAGGTACACGAGTTAATCGAAACGAAGACAAATGAAGCAAGGTTGCAAATAGATGAGTTATTAGACTTCATGAAAAGGTCCGTTTCGAATTTAAGCTCGTCAACGACAATGTTGGTGAACACAGAAGAAGGCAGTAAACATGCCGAAAATCCTAGAGGATCAGACCCAAAAGGGGAGGAAACACGAGAGAAAGTGTTTCACCACCCACATCTTCTCAATTGGCAGAGTCCCATGCAAGCGTTAAAAGCAGTTTGGAAGAAAGCAAAGCCAATACAGGAAAAAATGATGAAAGATTAACCATGCCTGCAGCGGTGATTGAAACGGGTCCTGGTATGGCACTTGAGAAAATCAAAGGGCTAGCGAGTACGAGTGCCTTGGAGATTCCATTGGCAGTGCCGAGCTGCTCGACAACCAAAGCCTCGTTTGGGATTTTCCATGGTATTGCAAAAAATATCCAACCAGGAAAAAATCTCAAACTAAGCCGCAGGACGAGGAGCTGCAACAACAATTACTACAAAAAAAAGAACTAATTTGAGGAGATTCATCAGAAATTTAACAATTCCTCCCAAACCGAAGATATTTGCACGAGAAAAACCCTTGGGGAAAACTACAAATAAATTGTCGTTAGATAACAACTCAGAAGCAGCAAACGTCAATGAAACTGAAAAGCAAAAGAAAAAAAAGCAACGAAATGCCCTCTAAATAAAAAGTGGTAAAGAAGTCGCTAAAGATTGCTTCAATGAATCCAAAAAAACGGATGAGAGTCGACTCTGACACAAGTAGTGCCTCAACAGTGGATGGAATTGAAGAGTTATGTAATCTGTCTACATATTCCAAACGAAGTAGGAGAAGATGGTAGTCAAGACGCCAACGACGCGTCTTCAATCGGGAGTCCCAGCATTCTGGAAGTATCCACTCAGAACTTCCACGACAGACAGAAAGCCACAAAGAAGCAACCGCACAATCCATTAAAAAAAATGGGAGATAATAGAGTAAAAGTGCTGGAAGTATCAGATAAAAAAATGGCCGAAAAACAATTGAATGGGAACTGTCTCATAAAAGAGAAATTAGTTATGGTACTGAACCCAAAGCAACCAGCAGCACAGAACCAAAAATCAAGAAGATTAATGACAAAATCTCCCAAAGGAGATCAAACAAGCGCCGCAGGAAAAATAAAAAATTGGAAATGTGCTGGAAGATGACACTGAGGTAAATTTGAACCAAGGTAACGTAATGTGCCTGTTGCATTCAGTGCCTGTACTGAGGAACCTTAAGTCTGAAGACATACGGATCGTTGAATATATATCGGAAGAACGGGTTGACCGTGTATTATTACATATCAACTCTCAAGCAGTCAGGAGGAGGATGATGACTGCAAAGGATGACCCATTATGTCTTGGCATTGAGCTCTCCGAACACCTGGAACTGTCAAGACCGGCGGCAGCTGAAGTTGAGGAAAGGAGTGAGCCTGACATTTCCATGACTCAACGGCGAGCATCTGGCTACCAATTCATCCTCTGTGACAAATAAAAGGTCTCTACTGCAATCATCAAGAAAATATTAACTAGACACCTCTGGATTGGATGCAGTTGTCACCCTGATCTCCTGGAACACCAGAGGCTTCAGCCACTTATACAACGACTTCCCAGTGGATTTGTCGAATAATTTTGCAATCTGTCTGCAGGAAACTTGGCTGCATCAACCGCCAGTAAAAGACGGATATAAAATATTGATAAATCCCGCTGACAAAAATATGAGGTTGTCCATTTTCAGGTCTTTTAACACTGATAAGAATAGGAACGAGTTGGGAAGTAGCAGAAGCAACTAATCCAAAACGATATGTTCAAGCGGCCCTGCTTGAAAGAACCAATGGAGAAAAAGGCAAAGTGCTAAATTTACTGTTGCTTAACGTCTATTGGAATCCAGGAAGGATCTCAGCCAGCAAATTCATTTCTTCTATAACAACGATAATTGATAAGAACAAGTCGAGCCACCAAAATCTTTGGATTATTGTGTGTGGTGATTTAAATCTATCATGGTTTAATGGTAATAAACAGCTAATCGAAGAATGTCGAACAGAAGAAAGGGAGGATTGCTCCAGATGAATAAGATGGAATGATGCAATGGAATCTTGAGACTGTGCAATGGTGAATGGAAACGTGAATGGGGATGTACCACCACAATTCACCTGGCATAACATGGAGTTTGAGAAGATATTAGATTACTTTTGGACTTCAAATAATGTGACGAACAATATCAATAACCTGTCAATAATTCCAACGAACAATAGTGACCATTCATTATTGATATTGTCCTGGCAACCAAGGTGCAAGCCACTGAAAGGCACGGCTTGCACACAATTAGAAGTGAATTCTGGGCGTAACAGACTCGGGTTAAAAGCTAAACAGATTCAGAAACTGACTTCAGATCTTTGTTCAGCAAATAAAGAAAGTCCGGATCTCATAAATTACCCCGCAATCCTTCCGTACCTGAATGCGCAAAATTCAAGAAAACACCACCTCGCAAACAACCATCTGCATGAATGGAGTAATAGCCTGAAAAAGGAAAAGATGAAATTGCGAAAAGACATACGAGAGCTGACAGCAGGTCTGGACAGGAATGTCGCTGTTATGATAAAACAGCATAACCAAGGCTATCGAAACTGGTTAAAAGCATTTGCATTTCAGCGAGATCAAGAACGCGGT
Organism: Ambystoma mexicanum; assembly: GCF_040938575.1. Taxonomy (NCBI): domain Eukaryota; kingdom Metazoa; phylum Chordata; class Amphibia; order Caudata; family Ambystomatidae; genus Ambystoma; species Ambystoma mexicanum. Next base: position 455,731,784 of record NC_090927.1, read on the forward strand.
GAGGAAATGCTCTCACTAATTAAAACGAACAACACCACAGATATATGGAACATCTTGAACCAAGCACATATAAACCAGGCAGGCATGATGGCAAACGGCGTATCTGAAGCCGACTGGGTGAGCCACTTTCAACAAGTGTTTACATTACACTGTAGACCGTTGAAAGTGGAAAATGACATAGTGGACACCTGTTGGGACATAATAGAGACTGAGGATGATATAGCAAGTGCCTTATCAAAGCTAAAAAATTCAAGAGCAGCCGGACCTGACGGCATCACAAACATGATGCTGAAACAACACAAACATTAATGGTCAGTCTTCATAGCGGAGTTGTTTAGGGTGATTGCCAAAACAAGGAAAATTCCAAAATCCTGGTCTGAGGCAATAATTGTACCAATTCATAAGAAGGACAGTAGGAAAGATCCTGCTAACTACCGCCCCATCGCATTATTGGATACAATTGGGAAGGTGTTTGCCACTTTCTTACAACAATAAATGTCAGCATGGGCTCTGAATCGACTGACGAAAGGCAAGCCAGCTTTACTAAGGGAGTTGGCACAGAGAACAACCTGGCTATAGTGAACATCTTGAAGCTTAAAGCCATGCGGAAGAAGGAAAAGCTGTTTTTCTTTTATTGACATGCAACAAGCATTCAATACTATAAATCGGGAGAAGCTCTGGACAAGGCTGATGAAATGGAAATGTCCGCACTCACTGCTAAACCCAATAAAAGCCTTACACGAAACAACTTCGATAAGAATGAGGCTAAATGATAATGGTGATCTCTCTGAATCGATCGCAACAAATAAAGGAGTGAAGCAGGGATGCCCACTGGCTGCAGTTTTATTTAAACTGTACATTGCTGACGTCTCGGAAGCCTTAGTCAGTACTCAGTCTTTTCCCCCAAAAGTAAATGGGCACCACATAAGATGTCTGATTTATGCTGATGACCTGGTGTTGGTCGAACACAAATCGGCCTACGACGACTTCTAAGCGCTTTGGAAATGTATATAGCAGCCAACGACTTAAAGATAAATGTAGAAAAAACAAAAATAATGAAGTTTGGTCATGTTGAGGGGTCGAGAAACAAGAACTTCAAGTGGAACATCAATAAGGTCTCGATCGATGAAGTTAACGAGATTCGATACTTAGGTATATCAATCAATACATCAATAAGAGAATGGAGTTGGGTGAATGAGCTTGACAAGCCAATTAGAACTCTTGCGCTACAAGGAGCAAGAATTAAAATGCTATATGGAAAATGTACTTTAATTCCAGTACGAACCTTTTATTTACAAAAAGTCATACCAGCAATCACTTTTGGAGCAGAGGCAGACTGGACACCACGAGACAGTTGTTTCCGCTTACGTACCAACTTGTACAAGTCGAGGCAAATGTTGTTTGTGAGACATATTGATAATATTAACAATGACTCCGGTAGGTTCTGTGTACAGCACCCAGAAACGGTAAAGCACTTACTGAGTGCCTTTTACTTAAGAAAACCAGATCATTATTTATGAGTAAGTTTGCTCCAATCAATGGAAACACGGATGACTTATGGGTGCAAATTCTGAGTGGGAACTCAGTACACTTAACCTGTGCAGTTATACATTTTTTGGCCAAAGTACTAAACTCGTTGGGGAATGTGAACAGTGAATAGATTAGAGTAATCCTTTTCTTTTTAAAGAAAGAATGATTTGGAAAAGGATTGCAGTAAATTGTAATAAAAGTTTGTAAGAAAATATAAATTACAAATAAAAATATAAATGTTGGCGAACAGTGAATGTGTGCTCACTGAGATTCAGACCTGAAGATGCTAAATGGAGAGTCAAAGGGCTGATGTCGGGTGACTAGTCTTCTGAATGGGACATTCTAGTGGACTTCTTCCTTCCTTCCTTCCTTCCATGGATTCCTCATCTTTGATAATCTGTCTCCAGCACAGCTGTCTTTAGACACTTTTTACATGCACACTCTATGCTTCGGGAATGCTGCTAAATTTTGCTTTGTACTGCATCATGCCTAATCTTCGAAGGCCCAGGACTTAAAACACTGCACAGATTGCTGGCTACAAATGCCTTTCTCTGAAACCCACAGGGTATGGTTATACTGCTTGGAGGAGGAATATGACCCCAAGGATTGGTGGTCGTGCCAATGCATGCTTCCTAATGCCCTATGGGAGTGTCTTACAAACCTCTTCTCCTTTGACCACAAGTAGGACAAATGGGAACTCCTTCAAATTCCCCAAGCACTGAGTGGAAAACGGAAGAGGACTTGACTCCCGAAACGGAAGGATCATAAAAAGGAACACTGCAATGAGGTCCTGCTCCCCGAGCTGCTCCTCTAAGCAATGTTCTTTGTCTTCAAAGAAGGAGCCATTGTTCCAGGGTCTCCTCAAAGTATTCAGCTTGACAGGTGGAATTTCTTATTGAATCCTCCTCCCTGTGGGAATGGGAAGAACTCAGGCTGAACATTCACCTTTGCCAAGGACCCGGCACCAATCGTTTTTGCGAAGCTGATGCAGCCCATTGTGCTTGAAGAGCCGACGGGGTCGCTTCAGGAGACCACAATCGCATGCCTACTGGCTCTGTCCTAGCTCCCGGGAATTTGAATCTGAGTTTAGGTGTTGAGCAACGACACTGGCTCCCTCTGCCATGGTGCCATCGACCCAGATTTTCCTCAGGAGCATGCCCAGCTTTCTATGATCAGGATGACGGCGGTCTTTGACAAGGAGGGTGACTCTGTCCCTTTTGAGATGGAACCACTGTGTTGCAAGGAAAGTGAGGTATTTCCCAGATTGATTTATGGTGAGGGGATGCAGAGTGTGGTGCTGCGGCATTGGGATCAAGATCACTTGATGCCAGGAGATGAGTCTGCAGATGAAGCGATGAAGCACCGGTTTCCTGGAGGTGAGTATGCGGGAGAACGCCTGGCTTGAAAGGTAAGTAAACTGGTCCAAGCGGCGGTGAGCGTCACGTTGCACGCGTGTGCACAGTAACGCGAAGCACCGGCCTTAAGGATGGAGCAGCTTACATAGCTGACCTTCTGATGCCACGCCCACCAGGTTCAGCCTGCCTGCCACACCCGATGAGTCAGCACATGAGGATGTTCTCTGGAATAAAGCCTTTCAGCTCCTGGAAAGTTCTTGTAAAATAAAAGCACTCCTGCACTGAAATAAGTGTTCCTGCTCACATCTCTATAAGAGCCTGGCGCCAAAGGCGCCAGGACTTAGTCCAGCCAGTGCCCCTGTGTTTATGGGTCTGGCATGGATTCACATACTCATGAATATTCCCCGTCGTCAGGCTCGGAATCCTCGTTAAAAGAAAAAACAATTTCAATTTCACTTAAAAACTGTATTTCTCCTCTAAACCAATCACTGTCCTCGGGGTCATACTGACCCCATTCAATGACCGTCCTCTCTCTAAGCCCCTCCTCTGGCAGCCATCTTCAGATTTTTACTGCACGCTTCAGTGTTGGGAGTCCTCGAGTTTGCTCTCTGAGCTATTTGTATGTTTTTCTGTGTTTTTGATGGGACAAGTTTGATTTGTTTTTCAAAGAAGCCTGTGTGCTCTTTGCATCATTGGCAGACAGCGGGCACCCGTTGTCGGTGAAGTTCGACGCCGCTTAAGCGCGAAGATCGTCAAAGATTCTAGAAGGCCATTGGGCCTACTTCGCGCCCTCCGACCATAATGAAGGACAAGGAAGGGGGGGGTCCCTCTTCAGGCCATGCACCAAATGCAGGCTACGTAAGTTGTTGGTGGAGGTCAACCACCTGCAATGCCTCTACTGCTTGCACCCGGACCACAAGGAAGTGCAGTATGCCTTGGCTTCTCCAAGAAGACGACAAAGGACAGGCAGCGTGGCTTAGCACCAAAGCCTCTGACCCGTGCCCCTAGCAGCGTCATGCCTCACCCGGGACTGGCCGGTCCGAGTAGCGGTCTTCTAAGTCCTTAGAGGGCCCCTTACCTGTGGGGCCCAAGATTAGGTCAAGAGCTGCAAGTCCGAATCTTCCAGGTTCACCACAGAAGCGGGTTCCAAGATGATAGGGCGTGATCGACATCACCTTCCGCCTCCATTGCCAGGCAGCAATCGAGCTCCTCTTTGAAGCAGAAGTAATCTACCCCGACTAAACTATGTGAGAAATCTGAGAAACTGCATGCAGAGGAGAAGGCCAAACAGCCCAAGCAGGCTCAACCGGCAGAGGCAAAGACCTCGTCGGCGGCTGCCTCGACTACTGCTACTGCCACGACTGCGGATCCTGTGAGGGTAACCCCACACGGCTCAGAACGGTTCCCTACCCACAAGGCGTGACACCGCTGCAGTGACTTTGGCAAAGTCTGCAGGCACGCCAGAAGGGGGAAACCGGCTTAGGGCCAAGTTCAAGACCCTACAGAGTGAGAAAAAAATGGGGGGCCGAGGAGGCCCTGAAACAGCCCTCCCAGGCCGTTACCCAAACCATGGAGTTCTCGCCCATGGACGACGAAGACCAGGAGTCCTTACACATGGCCCACAAGGACATTGAAGAGGAGGAGGAGGGCTACAGCGACAGCGCAGGGCCTAGTTTTCCTGTTCTGCCATCTCAGCTAAGGGACATTTCCTTGGCTATTCTGTGGACTCTACACACCTTGGTGTCAGAGATCCAGTTGAGGATTCCGCCGGCTCCGGTACCTGTGGTCCCCCCGGTCCCTGATCAGCCCCAATGAAGAAGAGGAAGCGTCATCCGACACCCCCATTTCAACCTCTGCCACCATGTCGGGTCCCTTCTCCCCCAGCAGACCCAGACACAAGGATCGATACGCACACGAAGACGGATGATGACGAGGATATCATCGCAGCAGACGGTGAATCTTCACATTTGGATGCTCCACATCGGGTGTCCCCACCAGATGAGGTGGGATCGTTTCACTGTATGATCTCCAGAGCCTCTGAGCTATTCCAGCTGGTGCCCACGTAAACCAAGGAGGGCTTCTTGTACCAGAGGCGCAAGGCCGGGAGGAAGATGATGGGTGCCCCTTCTTGACGATATTTGGGGTGAGTGCCTGGACCTCATGAAGAACCCTTGCATGGCTCCAGCCAAACGGGATAGGCTAGAGAAGAAATATAAGGTGCCAGACTCTGCACCCAAGTGCCTGAGGTCGCAGCCATCACCGGATTCGGTTGTATCACCGGCCGCGAGGAAACTGTCGCCCAACCCGTTTTCATCTTGGGTCTCTGGACAGCAAGGGGAAAAGGATGGACGCCATGGGAAAGAAGGTGATTTACACCGCAGCATCCACTATCCATGCGGCCAACGCACTGGCAATCCTGGCCAGGTATGACAGGGAGTTGTGGTACCAGCTGGTGCCGATTCTGGAGTTCCTCCCCAACGATAAGAAGATGGAGGGAATCACTCTCTTCCAGGAAGGGGTAGTGGCGTCTGATCACGGTATTAGTGGCATTGAACGCCGCCAACACAGGGTTCCGGCAAATGGGGAACGGTGTCTGCCTTCATTGCCAAAGTTGGATGAAAGCCACCCATTTCCATCAGGAGGTCCAGGCAAAGGTGCTGGATATGACCTTCGACAGAGAGAACCTGTTTGGGAAAGTCATTGAAGAGTCCCCCCAGGCCATCAAAGCGGCTACGGAGGCAGCCCGTTCCCTGGGCACTCTTCAGCAGCACTGCTCTTCTTTTTGCTCCTCCAAAGTCGAAAAGGTCCTCCAAAGGTTTCTCAACATCGTACTTGCAGCCTTACAGGGATGTCGGGCCCCCACTCGTGCACCTCGGTGGGAGGCCGGCTAACGAGGTTCGTCAGCGAGTGCAGAAAGATCACCACTGACGGATGGGTAATGGACGTTCTCGCCCAAGGACACACCCTGGGGTTTCAACGCAGGAGTCCGCGGATCCCTCCGGTTACCCGTCGGGAGCAGCACATCCCTCCACTCCTGGAAGAGGTACGGGCCATGCTGCAAAAATGGGCGATAGAGCTAGTTCCCCAATGGCGCTGGTGCTCTGGAGTCTATTCTAGATCGTTTCTGGTCAAAAAGTAGGCCATTTAATATTTCAGGTATTGGGACCTGCAACAATACTACAAATGTGAATACATACTCCAAGGGCACTATGAACAGAAATAGATCTATGTGATCTGGAGTCATTGAGAGAACGAAAGCCACTTATTACCTAGAGGATCACGTCTATATTCAAAATCAAGAAGCTAGCACGAAGGGACAAATACCAGTAGATCTGGAAACCTCACAGGATCACAAGTTGAAAACCTTTAAGATGGGATTTTATATGCCAAGTTACAAGCACGAGCTACGTTAGGGATACAAATTCAAAGAAGTTGCCCTGAGGACGACCGAAGGTTGAAACACGTGTTGGCTGTGATCGATACTGAACATTAAATGGTTTACAGAATCTGCACAATCTTGTCTGTTTATTAGGGCACATACAAGTGGTCTGAGTATAAACAGTTGTAGCGCAGGCTGTCGGCATTAGCTATTTCTTCATTATTCATGAGCATGTGAATCCATGCCAGACCCCATGCTGGAGAAGGTTTAAGTTACTTATGTGTAACTATTGTTCTCCAGCATGGGTCTGGCATGGTTGCACATGCAAACGCTCCCTCTGAACCCTCTGCCGCTCTTCTTGGTCATACTGCCACTTGGCGTGCTACCAAATCTGAAGATGGTTGCCAGAGGAGGGGCTTAGGGAGAGGACTGTCATTGGGTGGGGGCAGTATGACCCAGAGGACAGTGATTGGTTCAGAGGAGAAATACAGTTTTTAAGTAAAAGTGAAACTGTTTTTTCTTTTACCAAGGATGCCCAGCCTGACGACAGGGAATATTCATGAACATGTGAATCAATGCCAGAAGCCCTGCTGGAGAACAATAGTTACAGGTAAGTAACTTAAACCTCATCCTTTGTGTCTATCTGCAATAAACTAAAATGTCTGTGTGGCTCTGTGCATGGATGCATATGTGCTTCATGTTGAACTCATATGTCATCATGTCAGTCATGACGTCATCTGCTTCTTGTAGCTGCGGTCAGTCGTCTTGCTCTATAGATTGCCGGCTTGTCTTCTCTCTTCTGTAATGTCATCAGGAAATGGTCTGAATAAGTGAATAGTGTCTCTCACACCTGCAATACAACATCTTTGGAGGGGGGCTCACGAGCGCGGTACATCTCATTTCTCTGTTGACGGACTGAGAGTGGGACAGGCCTAACGGTGCGATGTTCAAAGTCCCCCACTTTATATCTGTGCATTGTAAACAGTTTATTTTAGTAAATCACGTCCACTCAAATCCACAGGTATACCTGGCAGTTCAGACTACAAACTTATGGGGCCCACGCTTCATAGCCTGACAGAGAATGCATTAATATGGTGCGACCTGTGGATGCCCTAGATATTTAATACGATATTTAGGGATGCAAAGGAGTTTATCCCATGCAACCCTTCTTTCTGAAACTCCTTAGCAAAAGTGACGTGGTATTTATATCTGTTTAGTACAATCTGAAAAACCTTCTCCCAGGTTGGGGTGGGTGAGCTGAAATTGTGTGCCTTCTAAATCACACACGCGCGACAGGGGGGCATTCAGCAGTTCCCTGGTAACAGCACTTGTTGGTGATATTGGGGAAAGCAAAGGTCCTGTGTATTATGTGCAGTTTAGAGATGATCGCGTATTCCAGAAAGTAAAATGTTTTCATTTTTGTTGCAACCGTTCTGCTTTCTTGATTGTTACTTGACACATTTAAACTCAATGGCCGGTAAAGGGCGGAGGTACAATTGGAATGTTTTATTAATGAGGCCTCAGTATGTATAGAGAATTGATTATGGAAATGAATGCTTGTGTCAGAAATAGTGCGATACATGCCGGCAGGTCAAGGTCAATTTCGTTTTTGTGAACAAGCTGCCCGTTATGTAACATTATGTTGACTTCCCGTGCATAAGCCTGGTATCACCTTTGCATTGATTTTTTGATAAAACAAAGTATTGATTCTTAGTCTGTTTCTTGTCCTCAGAATTGTGGGGTAGAACTGTATTTCAGGAGGTATTATTTTAGTGACGGCCACTTGATGTAGCCATACATTCACCAAAATGTAACTTACAGAACACAGACTGGGAAATTAAGTTGGGTTTTTGCCACCTTTTTAGTCTGATGTATTTCTCCTCAACGCTTCTGCATATTGAGGCATAGCAATTTTGGAAGATGTTTGCACTTCTTCATTGGATGAGCTGAGCTGGTTGTTGGAAATGTAGTTCTCTGTTGCCTTTGCATTCTGTGAAGGAGCTAGCATTCTTGAATGGGTTCTGGGTACCCTGGCATATAAGGGCAAACTAGGGCATGTTGCTGAGGTTTCTGTGCACTTGAGATTGCACCTAACGTACAATTATCTGGCACACATGGAAGTGCCTGGGCATAGTGGACTGCAACTGTGTGCGTTTTTCTCCGCCTGGGTAATTGATTCTACATATAAGAGTACTCGCTCAACAGATGAGACTGCATCTAGAGTAAGGGTGCATCACAGTGCATATGAGGAGGCAGTGTAGGGGCGTACAATGGCTGTATCTTGACATACGAGACAGCAAGTGGATTTACATAAATCAAGACCTTCTGACTTTGTTAGTCCTCATTTTCAGTTTGGGCTATTAGGTGGCGCTTTAGCACCCCTTATAAACTGAAACCTTTTCATTTGAGTACAGACAGGGAGAATGGCATATGATGTGGGACAGAAAGCTTGTAGGTGTTTGGTTATTTGCCCACCTATTGACTGTCCATGCTAATTCCTATTGCTATTTCCACCCACTCCTACCCTGCCCAAAAGCCCTCCTCTTGGAAACAGTTTGAACTCGCTTTAATCAAGCCTTACCATCAAACGTTGCACTCAAAATGCCTACCATTGTTTTTTCAAAGCAGTCTTCAGAGAGTTAAACACTTAATTGGAGCTGAAAACAAGCTACTGGTTTAATAAAAATGGCTTAACCAGGTCTGCCTTCAGCCGCTGTATTTATAAGCACTATTCGTGTCCTTTACTGAAATTTAGTTAAAAACAAGGATTGGCAAAGCCAACTGTTTTGGTTTGTGTATAATATATGCCCAGGTACTCGCACCATTTTGCACCTGCTACCATCAATAGCATGTTAAATCCACTACGGCAGTGCCTGGCAGGCTCATTTCCCATGCCACACAAAAGCCCAAACTATTGTCATTGCCAAAGCTTGTTTGCTTCGATTTGACAACTGAAAACCACATGCTAAATACCCAAACTGGAGGTCAAAGCCTGCACTCCTGGGTAAATCTCAAACATTTACTTGAAGTGTTTAAATTGTACTTCTACCTGGCCAGCTGTCTTTAAGAGACTTTCTGAATCCCTTTTTGAATGTCTGCTCTTGTAAAAATCAGCGAAACTATATCAACTGGGGTCAGAGAAAATGCTGAAAGTTTGGACACTTTAGTGACAGTGACTTGCAGACATGTTGTTATAAAAATAGATGCTATTAACAAACACGTTTGCTTTGTGCGAATGTTGCTGCTAGCCATACTAGCCAGGGCCATTGCCGCGCTCAACACTCATGAATACCTTTTTATCAGTGGCCTTGCAGTGTGTTAACCTTCTTAAAAGAACTGCGATTTACTGCCAAATGTGCACACAAAAACCCATTAAAAACTGAAACATTATACAAAGTTATATTCCAGTTAGAAATACACAGGCTCCTTGTGGAGAAGCGAGCTAAACGTTTGCATGTTATTGAATTTGCTGGAATCTGAGGGCGAATGCCAAGGGCACTCCGTACCAAAGCTGGGAGGAAGTATTCTCAAAGTGCACTGGCTGCAGTAAGCCTAGGGGATTAATGACAGAGGTTGGCGGTAGAGAAGAGAATCCTCTTGGACGAGTAGGGCTCTTTCCCTACAGGCTCTTGCACACAGAAGCGGGAGATGTAACTTTAAAATGTATCTCTACTGAGGAGTCAAGTCTCAGTAATGTATGCTACATATCCTAAAATACACCGGGCAGAGTGCAACCTTTATTCTGGGTCCCCTAAGCGGGCTCTGTCCATTATCGACACCTTCCTTGAATGAGGGGGTTGCATTTGCAAAATCCTCCTGAATACTCTTGGTGGCCTGGCACCTAGAAGTGATTGCAAATGGTTTGGCTTTCAGCCATGTTGTGCTGGTAAATTCACCACATTAACTCTCCAGCCCTCCTACTCCTCAAACCGCCATGGTGTGTTCATTATTGTGAAATACAATATATCTCCCAATACCTCCCAAGACAGTTGCCATCCACTGTTTTCTCCTTTCTTTTGTACAACGGCAACTCCCAGAATCCAACTGGTAGCAACACAGAAAACCCAGACTCGATCCAAATGGGGGATCGGAAAGTACTGCGACAAGACCCTGGAACCTTCACTATATTTGAGCAGTGACCAACACCCCAGGATAAACGGCTAACTGACCACCTAAGCAGACAAATGAAGTTCTAACCATACCGCATGACAGAGAAACATCAGAAGCTGTCAGGAAACCGTGCTCAAAAAAGGGGAGGGGCTTTGACATTTTTTAGCCTCTCACCTGTGACCTGGGGAAGATGCAGACATGGATTTGTGCAGTGTCAAGTGAGTGCTGCAGCCAGTGGGGGTGCGAAAGGCACTGTACTACCAGTCCCACACTATAGAATAAGACAGCAGGTTGAATAGACTATGGGCTGTTCGGGTGAAGGAACAGGAGCAGGTGAATTTGAACTGGACCAGGTAGAAGACGGATGGCGAAGCAGAGTGTGGGAGATTTAATGGCAGAGCTAAGTAACGGTAAGACAAGGGAAAGTTGTACCAGTTTGTGGTATAGTGTAGTGCAGTGCAGGAAGTGGGGAGGGAGGGTGTATAGACACTGTGAGAAGAAGAGAGAGACATTGGGATAATCAAGTAGCAGTTAGTAGAAGGGAGTGTTAGACGAGTGTGAGGCTAGTGGAGAGGGGTGTAGAAGTGAGGTTTCAAGGAGAGGGGTGTAGGAGAGCAGTGGGGAAGGGGTGAGAGTAGTAGTCGGTGTAGTAAAAGGCTGAGCAGGGAACCAAATTCCTAAGTTTGAAGAGGAGAGAGTAGTAATGCGAAGAAGAGGATAGTGTGGAAGAGCAGGAGTAGTACATAGGGAATGGTAGTGATGGGACAGATGAAGAAGTAACACCAAAGGGTGTAGCCAAGGACTAGAAGTGTGGAAGTCAGTGGATGGAAGTGAGAGCAGTAGCAGTGAGACAATATTAGGGAGATTTGTAGCTGTGGTAGCACAGGGGCAGTAAGAGGTAGTATGAAAGAGGGTGAGTAGTAATAGTGTGGAAAATGTAGATCAGTTGTAGAATGGAGTGGGCCGAGAGTGGCAGGAAGGTGGGTAGTAAAACCTCAGAGAGGAAATGTACATGGGGAGGAGAGAAGGTGGGTGCAGATGGGCAATGGAGGAGAGTAGGCGTAGAAGAGTAGTAAGGAGATGGAGGGCATGAAGGTCAAACTGCATACATGCACCATCTATTAGTAATAACCATTGGTTATGGACACCTGGGCTGTGGAAGGAATCACACAGGAGGCAATAGAGGGAGAGGGATCTAGCATAACTTCCTAAACCCATTTTCCAGCTGGTTCCTTTGAGCAAACCACTTGCCTATGTCTGCATTGCACAATTTCGACTATATTCACAAGGAAAGTCTTTGTTATGTTGATTTATACCGCGCACCACTACCACCCGGGGGCAGTCTCCAGGTGTTCACATTGCTCTGGAAGAAAGGTGGGTGGGGAGGTTAGTGAGGATAGGATGAGAGGATAGTTTCTGAGCCAGGAATAACTAGCGTCTGAGTATTGTTTTGCATGTGGGAGTTGGTGCGGAAGGCCGTGTTTTGCATGTGGGAGTTGGTGCAGAAGGCCGTGTTTTGCATGTGGGAGTTGGTGTGGAAGGCCCTGTGCATTGTACCGTTTGGGTAAGACTCTGTGTGTGCTAGTGTTTGTGTTGGTGTGTTGTGTGGTGTTGGGGTGGGTTGTGGTTGTGTGCAATTGTTAGTGTCCATTAGTGATCCAGAGTTGCGGGTGGCCATAGCTGTAACACTATCTGACGATTTTATGGACGATGTATGGTGTTTCACTCCAGGTGTGCTTTCAGCATCTCGGAGATGGTGGGTGTGAACATAGAATTGATTCTTGGTTTGTTTATATGTAGTGTGGCTAGCCCAAGGTCTGGAACAGTGACCTTGGTGTAGTGGCATTGGTTATGTCAGAGGAGAAGGAAGGGGAAGTGGGTTGTAGGTCTTTCGGTTTGTTGGAGCTTCTGGTGAGTCTCTTTGGTTGCCGCCTGATGGTATCTACCGAGGTTCTTAGTTGTGCTTCATCGGCCAATCTCCACTCCTCTCTAGTTGTTTATCAGCGATGTTATTGCTGCCTGTGTCCCTTTGCAGCTGTCATTGTCTTTAGATATGTTTGGTCCTTTCCTAAAGTTGATGTGGTCTCTTTGGGCATGAGCTTCAAAATATTCAACAGTTATCTTTTCTTAATGAGCTTTAAACGGCAGGTCTATCAAGTAGTCTCCATGTTGGTATCGGGCGGCTGGACTCATCAACATCAGGGTGGCATACAGCGGCGAAAGATACAATATTGTCCTTCCGATGTAATGAGTGTTGGAAAACAAATAACTGTGTTCAATACCAATAAATAGATGATCAATGCATGTGTACCATTCATGTACCGCAGTATAGTACAAGTAGGCACCGCCAGTGGCAGTTAATAAGGGCCATCTGTGACACTAAATAGTAACAGATCCCTATAACAAGAGGATCATGGAAATATTGCTGACGTGCAGAAAGCAATCTTTGATACTCTGAGGATTGCAAAGTGGACTGAGCAGTTGCTAAGTTGATGAAGGAGCTAGAGAGAACTGATAATGAGCAGAGCACGTCTGACAGAACAAAGCAGGTCAGTGTTATAGTGTGTGTTCTTGTTGTGTTTTTATTCTCTGCTGCCCAGGATGGGTGCTGGAGAACCCTCTGGGGTTGGAGTGTTCTTCTGTTCAGGAAGTTGTTGGGGGTTCCACAGATGGCAGTTGGAGAGACCAGAGAAGCGAGATTTGAGAAGAAGATGCTCTAGGAGGTGGAGTTTGAGGGGGGGTATTTTCTACCTGCCTGACTCCTCGTACTTGTTAATCAAATAAATGCAGTTGGAGCAGCCTCCACTGGTCCACATTATAACACTGGGTCAGCCATGTGGTAAGGCAAACCAATCATCCCAACCTGAGGCTCGGGAGTGAAAGCTGAACAAGATGAGAGCGCCTAACGAGGAGAAGAGGCGGCTGCTTCTGTTGTGGCTCCAGTGTGCAAAGTGTGCCTAGCATGGCATGTACCGCCTTAGACAAACAAAGCCTGAAATGCCACTGCAGGGGACATTTTGCATGTCCTGCATAGCCGGGATAAATGGAAGAATACAAATATTTGCCCGGCGTGTGATGACACAACTGCCAGAAAGCCTACAGAAACTTGAAAGGGTGATGGAAGCAATGAAGTCATCCCTCTGGTTTCCTCCGTCATAGTTGCATGAAAGAAAACCGGCAAGTTTCAGGTATGCCTCGACTTAAGCTCGCGGAACAAGACTATATGCCTCTACAGTTTAAATTCAGACTTGTGACAACACTGGGTAAAGCGAAGATCTTTTCATCTATCAACCTGGCGCCATCATACCATCATCTGGAGCTCTATACATTTTTTAGGCATTTTGAGGCATCTCAAGAAGATACCTTTTAGACTTGCCCTAGTGGCGGTCTTTCTGAAGAACATGGCAGGGCTGTCTGCAGAGACAGAACGGTTGACTGCTTTCCAAGTTGATGGCCTTTGTTTGGAAAGGACAGGAGAGAGCGTGATACCACATTAGACAAAGTTCTACAAATGCTGACCCACAGAGGCATGACAATAAATTAAGGCAAGTGCATGTTCTTGCGCCAAGAGGTAAATCCCTCAAACTTACTTTATGGCTGAAGGGGCCGAACAGAGGTTTGCTGGCCGATTGATATGTGTACCTAGGCCAAGGGACAAGGAGCAGATTGCTGCCGTTTTGGGACTGTATGTAGCGTTTTCTACAATGTTTCGACAAGCACAATGAAGTACTCAAAAAGTTGCTTGAGAAAAATGTGAGATTTGGATTTCAGTCTGAACAAGAGAAGCGTCAGGATGCTGATGGAGGCATTACAGGATGCTCAAATGCTGCAAACATTCGACCTAACTGGAAGAATGCCATCAGGCGAAGGTGAAATAGCCTGAGCTTTTTTTGAATTTTAATTATAAAATAATAAAGGCAGCTCTGTTTCTGAAAGTGAGATATATATTATTCAGACCGAACTTTCATAATGCCTCATGCCAAAAGCATAATACAGCCATGTACCTTGCTGTGACAGTCCACTGACACCCCCAGAAGCTGTCCTACAGTGACAAGGGGGCTGGTTCGAAGGTCATTTGTGCATTACTGAACACAGCGCCTGGGACCCAAAGTTCCAACAGGCAGAGGTGACGTTTTACCTATATACACCTCTGGCTCAATATGTTCTTATTTTGTACCCCAGCAGGCTGGGGGCAGTTCATAAAGCTAAATATAAGCCCTGTCTAGTTTTGATAAGGTGGGTGCCTACTGAGATTGCGTAACTATACAGCCAAAAGCATTTGGTGAAATTGTATTGTGTGCTTAGTGCACAGTGACTCGTTCATGACAGGGCATGTGTGTTGTACTCACAACAGTCTTGTGGATCCAAACCAGAAAGGTACTCATTTGACTCTTTTTGAGATAGCTTGGCTCATTGTCCAGGAAACAGATTGGGGTTCAGCTGGGAACTGGAACTTTAAAGACAGTTCTGTCATTACAATGGCCACCTCTCACGATGAAGGTGCTGATTACTAAAATACCTTGATGTAGACGGATAGAGTTGGTCCAGGAGAGATCTTCAGTCGACAGAGGCGTTTCAGCATCCTGGATCTCCAAAACATCCTGCCCCTCTCTCCACATCCTGTGGACAAAGTACTCTGGGTATGACACTGGAAGGCCAAGGATATCTGTTACAGCAGCTTGAATTCGGCCTTTACCAGCAGGTTTGCAATCGACAAATCCGATGTGGTATTTTTTGCAATATGCAAGGGAAAGCCCTCTCTTTAATTGTTTTATCTTTGGAAAACTTTTGAAGGAGGATTCACTGGAATCTGATTAGAAGTTAATCTACTTCAAAGTTCTCTGTCCTAGAGTTGAAGTGCAGGAGCTCCATGTAAGAGGAAAGCTCGTCTCCCTAACCTTTCCATGGGCATTTTGGGGATGAGCAGTTGGCTGGACAAAGCATCCTGCAACTGAGACGCTGGTACCCAGAACCTGCTGACTGTAGGTGACAGACCTCTGCAAGTGCTCTCTTCAAACTTTCCTGCTTGGGAAGGGCAGAGGAAGGGAGTCCCGATGCCCCTGAGGCCCCAGACTGCAACTGTAAAGCCTGTGAAGCAGCTCAAAGCTGCTCTACTGCCTCGAGACACTTTTCAAGTTGGCTTGACCATTCTTGACTCACTTGCAGCTGGTACATGCGCAGCACTGCTGCCTTTGGAACTCCAACTACTTTGAACCGCTTACCTGCTCTTTGAGCTATTTCGAAGCTGACTCGACTCATTGAAGTGAATTGTCCCGCCTCGACTCAACCGCCACCTGGACTCCATGGAATCAACTGACTTGCTGAATCTCGACCGGCGCCGCGATCCAATCGAAACGTCGTCTCTACCCACTGGAAGCCATCAATTGTCTCAAATGCTGACTCGACCGAACGGAAGCATCGCCTCAACTCAACTTGACCTGTTGGAAGCCCATGATTTGATCCGTCTTAAACGCTAACTATCCACTAGGTGCATTGTCTCAAAATTGCCTCGACGACGACTCTGCATTGGGACAGGACGACTTGACCGCCTCGACACTGGCTTGACCACAGAAAAGCACCTACATGCCTGGCTCAGTACTCTTGAGCCCTGTATGCTCAGAAAGAAAGGTATTTAAAGTGCCCCTGTCTACCTCTTCCACCATAACGGACCCTAGTGACTTGTAAGCACCCTTTCTCTGCCTTTTGAAAAGCATGTTCAATAACGTTGACATTTTGCTGCTGAAATGTTTGCCTGAGTACCCGTGTCTACAAACCCATAGTACCCCTCTATTTTGACGGCTGATTTCTCTGTATTTTCCTTTACACGGGTTGTTAGTTGTGTTTTATTAGTTGTGTGCGTTGTTTTTTTTGGTTTAAAGATCGTATTTGTTTAGAACCGTGGTTAGATTTTTGTTTTGGTACTTACAATACTAGTGTTGCTTGGATTGCTTGTGTACCAGTTTACACGCCTAAAGGGTATACCCTGCCCTCGGCCTAAGTTACCCTCATTCCATCATTTTGCTCTCCCCCGATCCCCTGCTTATGTACGTCTCGGAGCTTTAAGGTGAGCCCGTTTGTGCACGTACCGTATTACAAAACGTCAAATAAATATGCGACTTCTTGGCGTGTGATTTCAATGCCTACTGTATATGTGTTTCTGGGCTGGGGCATGATGTGAGTACTTGGGAATAGCAGGGGCGTTGCTAAGGGGGCTATAGCCCCTGATCTTTTGGTTGTAGCCCCGGATAGAATCTCAGGAGCTACAGCCAAAAGACTAGCTAGCCCCCAGTCCCAACAGTTCCAACATCAGCATAGCCCCGGGTCTTTTCCAGACCTATCAACTCCCCTGGGGAATAGGCTGTCATTACCTTGCAAAGCACAATACATTTGCCCATGTCATTTTATTTTACATATTTGATATAGGAATGTTAAAATAGTAGCGTTCTGTGCTGTACACTAGAGGGCGCTGTTTCCCTTGAGGGAAGCCTTGCAGCGCTAGCTCTGAATCTAACAGGCGAGCCTCGCTCCCCCTTCAGCAACATTGTCCTTGTGATGGGAGTCTTTTAAGGCGAACTGGCTGAGCGGTCTGACTCAGCTGTCAACAGAATGCTAGGGCTGCAGAGGGCAGGAAGCCAGCACATCAAAGAATGCCAGTAAGAGGAGACCCCCCACATGGGGACACACTGACAGATTGACAGAACGTGCTCCACTCCCCCCTCTGCGCTTCTGTCACTTCAATGCCCTAGCAAAAGAAGTGTGATTCCGCACAGTAGAGATATAGGGGTAAGCCATGCACGGAGGTGTAGACGACAACATTCTAAGTTTAACAGAATGCTGGGGCCTCAGTGCGGCTAGCTTTTAAGTTTCACTTGATATATTCCAGCAAGTGGAGCGTGCATGGTGACTGGATGTACTGGCTACATTATGAGGGTTTGAGTTGGTAAGGAAGTAAGTGCGTCATCAGCAGAAGGCATCGGCAGTCACGTTGGCGGATAGCCTGACATTTCAAGAGAAGATGTGCGTTGCCCTTGGCTGGCTTCCTCTTTCAGCCCTACGTAGCTGCGCCACTTCGAGCGCGTGTGGACAGTCGCACTGATTCAGAGCAGCCTTGAGTCACAAGTGTAACTGTAGCACCAGGGGACAGAAATGGCATCCGCGACCTTAATTCCTTGCAGTGTGTGAGGCAACGTCCCGAGACTGGAAGTGGAGCTGACGACGTAAAACCTCCACAAAATGGAGGAGGCAGCAGGGTAACCCCTGCGGGGTCATGCCGCCGGGAGCGGGGATCCTCACCCGGAAGGGTAAAGGGCAAGGGGGCGGAACGGCGCCAAGAAACTCAAGAGCCCGGAAAGCCCGCGAAGGGTAAACAAAAGGAATGGGGCGGGGCCTGCAGGATAAAAGCAGGCGGGATCGGGGACCAGGCATCTCGCTCCTGCACTGGGACCCGGTCGCCGCCACCTAACAAGGAAGAGGAATTTCGTTGCCAGCACAGCAGAAGGAAGGCGGTCCAGAGGCCAGGCCGGGAAACGCCACAAGGAAGCAGCGTCTGGAACAGGCAGCCGGTGGAGGACCGCCGGTGTACGCAGAGGGGTTGCCCAGCGGATCCGAGGTCGCGGCGTGGCAGGAGGAAGAAGCGGAGGACTGCCAACCGGAGCACCCACTTCGCAGTAAGAAGAAGGACCAGCGAACGCGGAAGGCAGTCGGCGGAGGAGACCGGGAAGCGTCGCGCAGCTGGGGAACGCAGCCGGCAGGTGGAGAGAGGCAGCACAGCTGAGCGGAGCAGCGGCGAAAGAAGGCGGGTCCAGCCCAGGACCAGGGACGAAGCTCCAAAGGCAGTGCAGGGCTACGGGTGAGCCCGCCTGGCGGAAGCCAGATTCGAGGAGCGGAGGCCGGGCGGAAGCGCAAGGCGAGGGGGACACTAGTCGGAAGAGCATCCGACTTGCGCCCGGCCTGTCGCTCACCCACCCCCCCCCCCCCGCACACGAGCTTAAAACTCCGGCGGAGGGGACAACGAGCCGGCCGGGCAGAAGCCGGATTTAAGGAGCGGAGGCAGGGCGGAGGAACAAGGCGAGGGGAAGGCATACCGGAAGCGGATCCGAGGATCGGAGCCGAGTGCCGGTCCCTCGGGTCGAATCCCCCCCCCACCCGGACACGAGCATAAAACGTCCAGCGGAGGGGCCAACATCAGGGGCACGCAGACGCCCAACGCCCGCCCCCCCAAAGCACACGACAGGCCGCAAGGAGCCAGCCACGAGGGACACCTGAGCACGGAGCTCGGGCAAGAGCAACAAGCAGCCCAGAGGGAGCAGGAAGCAGGTGGCCGGACAAGTTGGGAGATCACCAAATGGATCTAGCAGCATTCATGGAACTGGCCAGGGTGGCAGCAGCAACCCATGGCGCAGACTGGATGTCCAAGATGGTGGCACAGCCTAGCCAGGAGAGGCACAGCCAAGGAGTTGATAGCTCCCCTCTGATGTTTCAGGACAGTGGCAGTGAGGCCACCGTGATCGAGGTCGAGATCCACAGCCAAGGGGATGAAGAGGAAGAGAGGGAGAAGGAGACCCAGGGGAATAAAAGAAAAAAGACAATGACGGCCAAGGCGAAAGCGAGCAAGGAGCAAGCCAGCAGCATCAAGAGGCCACGGCAGAAGGGGAGGGCGCAGGAGGATGCGGCCTTAACGGCTCCTACACCTGCTGAGGCTCCAGGGAATCAAGTGAGCCCACCCAACGCGCCTGTGACCAGAACGGTGGATGTCGTGGGTGGAGGAACAACATCCCTGGAGACAGTTAAAGGTATGGTGTTAGAATGCATGCAAGCATGGGGGAAAATGGGGCAAATACCGAATGTTTTGCCCAGTAATGGTATGGTGGCAGGGGGAGTATCTCAAGGAAGTATGGCCACGCATCTAGGGGCGTCACAAGGACTGGGAGGGCTCTGGTGCAATGGTAGCACTCAAGGCTGGGCACAGACAGGTGGGCTAAGTCATTTACCCCAGAAGAAGGGGATACCGCCCGGGGGTTTCTTGTCTGTCGGGCTGCCTAGCGTGGGCCCACCTATGGGAGGCGGGCAGCAGGTGCAATTGACGGGGCTCCCGTGGGGTCAGGAATGGTCAGGCCAGGGGCCAGGGGCGCCAGCAAGCCTGGGAGGGGCATTGCAATTGGCTGCGGGGTCCCCGGCAGGGGCACAGGGGATGCAAAAGGAGGCAGGGCCATGTGCGGTCTTGACAGAGGGGCTGAACGCAGCGCAGCCAGTAACAGCAGGCCCAAGCAGCAGTGAAACAGGGGGATTGTGGGGACAGGCAACCCAGTATGGGAGGCCAATGCCAGGGTTCGCACCTATGCGGGCTACGGTGAATTCGCTAGTGTGGCACATCCCATGGGCGGTCAAGGAAAGGTTATGGAGGAAGGAATTCATTGACATTTTTGACTTGTTGGGGATCATCCCCATGGGTGGAGGACTAAAGGAACTGTCTGAAAAGGAAAAAGAGAAAAGGGACAGGGAGGCTACCAGGGTAGAGCGTTCGATTAACAACTGGCTGAAAGCATATAGGATGTACATGTCAGTGATGTTGGAGAGGTACCCACAGGTACCCTTGCAGTGTGTGAGGCAACGTCCCGAGACTGGAAGTCATTGTTCTAGCAAAACTCTCCTCTCGCGCGCGCTGTTTATATGGGCATTCTAGTCTGGTTTTGTACACTGGGACTACCAGACCTAAGCGCAGTGCTTTAAGTGGGGTAAGAAATTGAGGGGGGGCCCTCGTTTGGGGGCGTGGCATCCGCTGTGGGCGTGGCCTAAAAGTGCACAAATCATAGTAGGGTGCGCAAACAAATATATAGATGTAGTAGAGCATTTATATATTTGTATGCGTACTAGTATGGTTTGTGTATTTTTCAAGCCTTCTTTAATAAACGTAGCAATGTTACATATTTCTATGTTTATAAAAGTCTACAAACCATAGTAAGTTACGCACACTTGTGTGCTTACCTTACTATGGTTTGTGTACTTTTCAAGCCACCTTCTATAAACATAGAAATTTGTAACATATTTCTACGTTCATAAAAGATGGCTTGAAACGTACAAGCCATCTTTTATAAAGCGCTGAGGACGGACAAAACCACGGTTTTGTCCGTCGACAAAGCTTTATAAAAGATGCCTTGAATTGTGTACGTTTCAACCCGTCTGTTATAAACGTAGAAATATTTCTACGTTTATAAAAGATGGCTTGAAACGTGCACATTTCAAGGCATCTTTTATAAAGATTTGCCAAAGGAGACAGGCACCTCGGGCTCAGTGATCGCTGCTCTGAGCAGAGATCACAGAGCCCAAGGCGTCTTTCACCCTCTGGGAACCCGCGGGCTCCGTGATCTAATCTGCATATTAGATCATGGATCCTGCAGGTTCGCTGAGGGTCATTGACCTGGCGAGGGCAACAAAGTTACTGTAACTTCCCTGATGACCCCTCAGATGGGGGGTCATCAGGGAAGTTACAGTGACTGACAGAAGTGCCAGCCAGCCTCAGCGAAGCTGTGGCTGGCTGGCACTTCTGTCCACTTGCCTAACGTTACACTGGCGGGCGCATCTCCCGTCGCGGCTGCGGCCGTGGCGGGATAATGCGTCCTGCCATGGTGTGGTGGGACCGGGGGGCCCCGGCAGGGCCCCGGCTCAGCCCCACTTTTTGGAGACTGGCGGGGCCCGGCCCCGGCAGGCCCCGGCCCACTTAAAGCACTGCCTAAGCGCACACTTTATGCTCCCAGCAGTGTGAAATAACTTTGATCCGTGGGTACAGAGGACACAGTACCCACGAATCACGTAGACGGTGCCAGGGCCTTTCAATTTTTTCAGTTGAAAGGGGTCTCGAGCCTCAGGTGTTCCCCAAGCAACTGCTCCCGTGTTGCCAGTAAGCAGTCTCATAACATGGCAATATATTCCTTTCTATCGCTTAGGTTTGGGTCTTTAAATGTGCGATTTGCGGTGCTCGCCTTACAAGCTGCGTTTGCTGGGGTATACCATACAGAAGTGTTACCACCTCGGAGGGCAGATACTCGAACCTATTACTGGTGCAACTGATGAAAAGCACTATTTCATCACGTTACTTGAGGCAAAAAAGGTGGCCCCAGATCCACAGAGGCCCTCTGAATGTGAGCATCTAAGACGCGCACATTCAGACGCCCCTTTTCACCCCCTTTGCTCATTTGCACGAGTACGGTTGTTTTTTGCACCTTTCAATGCACATCCAGAATCCACAAATAGGATGCACTTTGAAATGCAAAAAATGAAATGCCTTCCCGCCTGCCTGTTTGGACTAGGTGCAGGGGAAGGCCCAGTGCACAATAGGTTCATTTCTTAACCGTCCATGCATTTTCTTGCATTTTTAACCTTCAAACAAGCCTAGCATTTCTATTGCATTTCACAGTCTGTCACACTGAAATACCCTGCAAGCACCCACATTGGTTCTGGGAGCTTGTAACACTCACAGCACTAATGTATTAAAGGGTGCTAGACAGCACATCTTTGCGCTGCTGTTAAGTCTCCCAGAAAGGCATTGGCCATCTTTGAGAATAAAGGGACTTGCGTATTTCTGAAATGAACGCAAATAAAAAAGCGCATCCTTTGCGCTTTTTTCATTTGCACTGATTTCTTTTTTAAAATCTTCCCCAGTTTGTCCAGTAACTATAGCACGGCTCCCTTCCGTAGGGAATCTATTGATCACATCATTCCTGAAAGTTTAAATACATATTTTTAAATATAAGTGCCACGATTCTTCAGAAGATAGCCCAGTGTGGTAAGCACTCATTAGAGATTTGTGTTCATATGCCAGATAACAGTGCCAAAATTCCAGCAAGGCAGACTCAACCTTTCCTTCAACCTTTTCCTATCATTGCTCATGTGCCAAATGCCATCAGAATTGCTAATACATTTAAGAGTGCTTCTAATGGATTCCTTCTTCTCACTGATTCCTCATCTATGATGTTTTTCTCCCACTACAGCTTCGTTTTTAAAACTTTTCCACCACCAGGGGGTGTAGCATGGTTCTGCGTCAGCTAAGCTTGATGCCTCTAGGCTTCCAGCACGGGACATAGAGTTCGGGGCCAGTATATATTGACGCGCCATGCCCAGTCATAATAGCTAACATTTTCCACATGCTCTGCTTGCTGCAGGAACATCTTTGTTAGATGTTTTGTTGTTTTTGTGCTATGCTGTATTTTGTGAATGCCATGGGTTTCAAGCCTTGTACCGACTGTGGATGACAGATGTCCATTTCCAACCTCCACAGGATATGCCTGGGTCTTGGGGAGGAACATGACACACAGGACTGCGAGTCGTGCCAGTCGGACCACCCTACGGCTCTTTGTGAGCAGGCTATGAAAAAACGTACCTTTTCGATGAGGAAAAAATACCTCAAACTGGACCGTTTGAGGTCACCAAGCACAGAATTAAATATTAAAGGACATTCCCTTGTCCATAAGGATAAAAGAAGCACTGCAAGAGGTCTCGCTGACCCAGTATTTCCTCTAGGCATCACTCTTCTAAAAAGAAGAATCACCAGACCAGGGAATCCTCATAAGATATGGCTTCACATCCACCCCGGAGAAATTGGAGATATTTTGTCTTAAGATATTTGACATCTTTGACAAGGCGCTGATGGTTTCGGCTATGGCAGCGCTATCGGGATCCACCATACTCTGACAAGCCGTCAGAGAACCTGCAAAGGACCAAGACTGTACACCTTCGGGCTTGGCCGCAGGTTCCCCAGGCAATATTCCATCGCTGGCCAAATTGTTACGTCTGCCAGCATCGTTCACTCAGTGTAAGCTCCTTTGTTCATGGTGCTGCCAGCACCACCAGCATCGAGGCTCCTCAAGCTCCTCTTTCAGATTTGGGTGGGACCCTTTATGCCCTAGGGATGTCAGGGATTTCCCTGAGGAGTTTTATGGGGAAGACAGTGATTTGATGGGCCTGGCCTCAAATCTTCAAGCGGCATGTAGGTTAGACACATCTGCAGAGTTAGACATGTTGCCTACACCAACTCCAGGGAAACCTCAGACTTCTTTCCAGCACCTGAAAGAAAATGTTATGAAGACCTTAGGGTTGTTGGCCCCTTCCCGACCGCAGGTCCAGTGCAAACCTACGGACATTATAGACGAAAGCAGCAGAGGGAGAAATTGCTGCCCTTATACCGGGAAGTGGAGGCGCCATTATTGGGGTTGTGGACAAAGCCAGCTTCAGTCCCAACTGTGGACCAGGACCCAGCGAAGAAACAGACCTGCAACCTCAGGCCCGCCATTTCTTTCTTCACGTGCCTCACCTGAGCAACTTGTGATTCAGAATGCCACAGTTAACCTGAAGATGTCCTTTCCCCTTTTTGCCTCAAGATTGAGAAAGTAAACGGGTGGCTGTCTGGGGTAGCAAGACTTTCGATTTTGTCAGTCTTGACCTGAGTGATATAAATGCCCTCTGTGCCATGCAAATTTCTCTTTTGGTCTCTGGTCGGCAGTATCTGGTGCTGTCGAACTCTTGCCGACTGGAGAGGTGAGAGAGGGCTTTGAGGCCCCAGTGAAGGATTTGAGCGAAGTGTCCCTCCAAACTCTCCATTCGGGCCTTGAAACGGCTGACTGCTTGCTATGTGATATGTCAACATGGACAGTGCTCCTAAGGCAGTAACCTGTTTCTTTCAAAGGCCGATGAGTTCCTCCAGAGGTTCAAGTCCTCAAAGGCAACTGTGACAAATTGACTTCTGCCCTGCAGGAGTACAATAATGAGTAGTCTAAAGCGCCTACTCAGCCCACACACTTCTACAAACCAAGAATGAACGCTATCTCAAAGGCGAAACAGGCTTCATTTAGCCGCAGATACCTCAGTCACCTTTTGTGGTCATGTGGGCAGAGGGTAGGTTATACCCTTAAGAGGGGTGTGAATGTGAAATGGTAGCAACTCAAATAGAAAAGTGCAACCGTTCAGAATAATAGAATGTCCAATCAAGGTTCTATAAAAATATATATATTATTTAATTAAACACACCATATGCAAGAAAGAATGCACAATATGCAAGCTAGCAATATTCAGCACTCTGGGTAGTGAGACTGTGAGAAAAGGCTATAACAACCACAGTGTTCTTGAAGTGCAAAAGGGATTAAAGTGATCTATCCACTGTACGATCCGAAATTCACTTATTGGGCAGTAATACTTTTGCAGTGTCTTGGCAGTTGAACAATGACGAACCACGCTTCTTGGCCCTGTTCGATTCAATTTAAAATGCGGGATTTGAGGTAGTCGAGACAGCAAGCAGGTTTTGAGTAGGGATTGAAATGAAGGATACTGCAGTTCAAAGTGTTACTCGAGCTATGTGGATCGTGGAGATCACCAGGTTTGGTCAAAGGTCAAGGTTCGATAGCGGACGAGCTGAAATCAGGATGCGCAAGGCCAGTCATTTCAATGTGGTGGTTGAAGAGTTTTGGAAGAACACTAGGGTCGGTTTAATTGTTTACTCATTTGGCAATGAAGAGGCTTGAGATTAGAACAGTGGTTTGAGCTGTACAGTTGCAGCAATGGTTGAGCTAAGGCAACAACATGTTGGCATGCTGCGGCATCAAGCTTGTTAGAATATGTGGGATAGTGGTTCGAAGATCAGCGATTGCAAAAGGCAGCTCCTGGAGGGATGTGTTGATTTGAACAGGGTTGAACTGGCTTGAATAACAGTTTGCAGCAGTTCAGCAATGAAATTGCAGGAATCCTGGCTCAAGTGCTGAGAGTCCCACTACAGGTTCTCGGGGGGGGCCTGGGGGAGGAGGGTGATCCTTGTTCTTGGGCTCTCAAACACTGGGAAGACTAGCGCACACCTGCAGGAGTCCTTTAGCATGGTAAGGCCCTGGGTGCCAGTGTGTCTGGCAGAGAGGCAGGTCTTGCTCCAGCAGCAGGCCACCCACAATATGCCCCGGGAATGGCTAAGAGACAGAGCCTTTCCTCTGCCTTGGACTGCCTGTCTTCACCTCACAACTGGAGGACTTTGGAATGGATTGCTCTCCCAGCAGTTTCCAAACATGATTCAAAGGAATGGGAGACCCTTTCTTTTAAAGGAAAAGGTCTACAGGGGATAGGACAAAAACAAGCCTGATTTAAGGGCCCAATCCCTGTTCTTGAAACAAGTGGACTTTTCCTTCTAACATCACACCCAAAGTGCTTTGTGTTAAAGAAAGTGGAGAGGACAGGAAGGAAGAGTAGTAAACAGAGAAAACAAGATGGTGTAACCTTCCTCGTTCTGGTCTCATTCCCTCTTGTCTACTCTAACTCCATTCCCTTCTCTTGTCAGTTGCATCAAATGTCTTCTTGGTATGCAGCACCCCGGTGTGAGGCTAGTCCTTTTGTGAAGGGTGTGCCCTTTGATTCTTGTTCCCAGCACAGTTTCCTGTCGAGTGGCTGTCTCACTGGAGAAGGTGTTACCTGCCCTCACAAAGGATCAGAGAAGCAACCCCCAGGGATGCAGCCTTTCGGAGAGCAGCAGAGACAGTCTGGATGGGGGAACATACATAACCCTGCCACAGCTTTACTGGGGTCACAGGGCTGACACATGTGTAATATCAAATAGATGTAGCTTGGATAATTATGAGAAATCCTAACCACCGTACTTTAAACTCAGCTATGGCTTATATTTACAGTTTAACGTGCCACCACCAGGATAGCAACTTTCATAAATATGTAGTTTTTGGAACAGAGGTGCATATTCTAAATGCAACCCCTGCACTGTAGTGACCTGGCTGTCAAACTATTAAGAGGGCACCTGTGACCTCAGAACCGGCTCTGTGCCACTGGGGAGCAGGAGCTGCAGATTGGGCTACTGATACAGCAGGGCACAGGTGTACACTATGCTTTTGACTTGGAGTTTAGTAAAGGGGAATCTGATTAGCAGATTACCCTTTCTGAGATGTAATTACCTGCATCATTTTAATTAGTTGGTAGAAATAAAAAATTCAAGGGCTTCTACACCCTTGCCAGATGGCAATTTCTCATAGTAACACCCAAGTCCCTGGGCCTGGATGTTTAGCAACAGCAACTTACATCCCCCAAGGGCAGAGACAGGATTTTGACCCTTCCCCTCCTGTGCCCTAGAGGCAGAGGACAAGCTCCCTTTGGTCAAGCAACAGCTGTATTGATGTCCAGCCAAAGGTTGGGGCAGAGATGCTCTGAGAGGAGGTTTGTTTGCTTCAGCTGTGCCCTCAGCAGCCCCAGATGCAAAGCCCCTGAAAAGGAGACATCTACCACACAAACCCTTGTGGGGGGCAGCGGGGGAAATAATCTCCTTGTTCCACATAGAATGGTGTCTCACCACATCTGGTGCCAGAGCCTTCCAGGTCATTCGTTAGATATTGGCTCCCATTTGCTTAACGCCTTCCAGATCATTGTCCCTCAAGCCAATGTTTGCCTCCAGACCCTCTCCTTTTGGAGGAGGTTAATCAGTTTCTGGCGACAGTCACTATCAAACAGGTGCTCCGCTTGGAGTGAAGCAAGGGCTGGTACTATTTTCTGGTAACGAAGAAAGAAGGTTGGCTTGCATCCTATACTGAATCTGCAGTGTTTGAACCTGTACCTGTGCCAGGACAAGTTCAAGATGGATACTCTGGCCCAGATTCTCCAAGCCCTCGACCTGCAGCTGGATTGCTGGATCCCCAGGATGCCTACTTACATTTGCCAATTCATCTAAAACGCAGGAAGTACCTGAGATTTGTGGTGGACCTTTCCCACTATCAGTTCAGGGTCCTACCATTCGGTCTGTCAGCGGCACCCAGGGTCTTAAGCAAGTAGCTGGCAGTGGTAGCGGCTCGCCTCAGGAGAGAAGGCGTTTGCGTCTGTCCCTTTATGGACTGGCTCATCCAAGCTCACTCCCCAGACCAGGCGTCTCTGCATCTGTTTTATTCGTGCAACCTGATATACAGCTTGGGCTTCTCCCTAAATTTCAAGAATTCTCAGCTTTTTCACTGTCTCTGTCCCTCTGATTTATCAGTGCTGTCTTGGACGCTCACCTGGGAGGCTTCCCGCTCAAGGATCAAGTATCAAACATTTCCAAGATGGTTAATGTCCTCCAATCACAGGAGAGAGTTCTGTCCTTGGCTTCATGATTTTGATGGGTCGCATGGTCTCCTGCATTCTTGTTGTGCCAGACGCTAAGCTACTTATAAGGTCTAGGTTATAGGGGCTCACTTCAGAACTCAGTGACTGTGTCCCGGGGCCTCACATTGTTGTCCCTGTGAGACACGTCAAAACAATCCTGGCCCCAAATAACCATAGACATAGATGAGTCCTTTAAAGACTGGTGTGCTGCAACTGCAAAACCTGACGATGAGTGGTCTGTGGTCTCCATCGAAATCCCAAGAACACATCAACTTGCTGGAACTGAGAGCAAACAGGCTGGCCCGGTCACTTTCTTTCCTTTGGTACAGTGCAAGAATGTGCTGGTTATCCAGACCGACAACATAGTAGCCATGCACTACCTCAACAAGTGAGGTGATGTAGGGTCTTAGCCTTTGTGCAGAGAAACAATGTAACTGTTACTGTGCTCTGGAGAACGACTGGTCTCTGACGACAGCTCATCTCACCATGACAGTGAACATCATTGCGAGTGCCTTGAGCAGATAGATCTCCCACTCATGGGAGGTTGAATTCTGGAGGAGATCTTCTCCCAGTGAGGGACTACTCTGGTGAATCTCTTTGCTTACAGCGTGAACAGGAAGTGCAAGCTGTACTATTCCAAAGAATCTCCTCGACAGGGAACTCCAGAGGCTGCATTGACGGTTGCGTGCTCATTCAACCATCTCCATGTATTCCTTCCAATCGGGCTAGTACTCAAAAGGCTATGCCTGTTAAGGTCCAAGTAAATTATGACTGCCCCGGACTGGGCACAGAGAACATGGTGCCCAGAGTTGCTGGACATGTCCATCTGCCCTCCCGCAGGGAGTGCATCTACTCTCCCAGTCGGTGGGGCGGGTTCTCCACACAACCCTCAACAGCCTGAATCTGCATGCTTGGCTGCTGAGCGGCTGAGATATAAGGACTGTTACCTGTTGGGTGACATCCTGGATGTCCTCCTCTCTGCTCAAAGGCTTGCCAAGGAGTACTTTTATGCCTGGCGATGGCTTACATTTTTGGCTTGGTGCAAGGAGAGGTATCTAGATCACTTTATATGTACCACAATCTGTGTACTGCATATTCTGCTTTCTTTGGTCTGCACAGGCCTACAGATTGGCACTGTGAAGGGGTACCTTGCCACAATTTCCTTTTTCAAGCAAATCCCTGAGCAGGGCTTGTTCTATACGATCCGCATGATTTTGCAATTCTTGTAGGGATTGTGAAACCAGTTTCCACCACAGCAGTTTGTTGTTCTGGTATGGGATTTTAGTTTAGTATTCACATTTCTTATGGGCATTCAGATTTTCCTGGTTTCACTTATGCTTCAGCATTCTGTTAAAACTCCCTAATTGTTTTTTGTCCAAAGAGAAGGTGATGTTGATGGTGATGCCATCTTACTTCCTCATGGTAGTCTTGGATTTCCATCGCTCTCAAAGATCCATCTTCCTGTCTTTTTTTTCCTCCGCCTCATCCCTCCAAGGCAGAAGAGTGAGTCCATCATTGGGATGTGGTGCTGGGCCTCAGCTACTATGTCTCTCGGATTAGAGTTGGCAGGAAAGATGATCAGTTTTGTGTTGGTTATGCCGGTGCCCATGCTGGCACGGTTGTGACCAAACGGACCTGGTCAGCATGGATCATCCTCTGCCTTTCAGAGTGCTACGATCCAGCTGCAAATGGTGCGCCTGAATGTCTCGGAGCTTATTCTACCAGAGGACTGGCTGTCACCACTGCCCTGCATAGGTGTCTTTATTCTGGACATTTGCCAGGTGGCTGCATGGGCCTCCTTCACCAAACATTACTTCTTGTATTCCCAATAAGGTGATGGTGTTTGTTTTGGTAGAGCAGTCCTCCAGAGCTTTCTGGTATAGGTGGTGTTCTTGCTCTCCTCCCTCCTCCTGATCTACGTACTGCTTTGGGAGTCTCTCATAGATGAAGAATCCATTGGAGAAAGGAATCCATTAGAAGAACAAATTACTTGCCTCTCAGTAATGTTCTTACTGATGTGTCCTACCAAGGATTTCACACCACCCTCCTAACTTGCCCCAGTTGGCGGATAGCTAGTGCACCTCTTGGTTCTGCGGTCCCTCCATCAGAGTTATAGGGAAAAGGGTGGAACCAAAGTCAAGAGACGTGGCACCTCATGTATACTGGCCTAAACGTCATGTACTTTGTGGGCCACATAGAGACGTTGAGCAGAGCAGCACACCACTGCAGGAAAGTGTCTGAAGAGCAGTGCTCTGGGAGATGGATGTTATAGATGATGAATCTACAGGAGATGCATCCATCAAAAAGAATATCAGCAATGTGTTATACTGTATTATTCCACGACTTTCCAATATAATTTTGAGTGTTCACATTTCCACGATGCTGGCAATAATAGGGAACTCAATGTGTCCGTACTAGGAGTTCTGCTCAGTAACACCATAATGTTGACAAATCTGCAAGCATGTATTATCTAAATCAAAACCATTCTGAATTGTCTATCCTGTGTCTATATTGAACAATGTACCTCTTTCTTTATACAGACAGATAATACCAATAGGTATGCACTGCAACGGTTTATAGTCATTAAATCGAAAGCAATAATGTGAAAGTCAAAAAATAGAAAAAATAATGTCGAAAAAAGTAGAATTTCTTTTTTATTACGTTTTTTATTCGAAATGGGGGTTCCCCCCAAGCCCTCTTTTTTTGTATTATTTTTTTATTTTTCCCCTTTTTTTACTTACTAAACCCAAAAAATACATATAAATAAAAAATAAAACATTCGACTTTTTTTTTTTCGACATTTTGTTTTCGACATTTTTGACATTCGACTTTGTTTCGACTTTTGACTGCACACCCACTGCGACATCTGTCACAGATGGCCTCCGGAAATGCACCAACCCTCGAAGACAGTTCAAGGGCTTTTATTAAAGAACTTGACAAGGGGCTCACTAAGGGCACCTCTCTCTGTCTCTCTGTCTCTCTGTCTCTCTCGTCTACCCTGGGCTTTTCCCTACCTAGCCCAGGAGTGAATAAACCCCAAGATGGTCACTAAAGATCTGTAATCCCTGCCACGATGCCGGCTCCCTTTAACTTCCGTGATCGGAAACCGGCGCCGCAGGGTCCTTTTCCTTTCTTTTTTGTTTTGCTCGGGTGAGCTGCAGGGGTGTTCCCCCGCAACCCCCACCTACTATACTGTTTAATATAGTGAGCTGGGTGTTGTGGGGGACACCGCCGCAGCCCCCAGCTTCTTTTTTCTTTTTTTTTTTTTTGCTCGGGTGAGCTTTCTCTCACCAACCAATACCTCATTTGCTCTGCTCTGGATAATAATATTTTTTATTATTATTTGCATTTATATAGCACTACAAACCCTCAGGCATCTGAGTGCTGCTTATTATTAGCCACAGTGTGCGGTGCTCATTTATCAACCTTGGAAGGATGAAAGGCTGAGTGTGGCCCTGCCGGGATTCAATCCTGCATTGGCAGGTTCTGCACGGATCTCAAAGCAAGTGTTCTACTCACTGTGCTATCTGACCGGCATGTTCTACTGCACGGCCCTGCCTTCACTTGGTCTGCTATTCTTATCCTCCTTTGACCTCACCTGAACAACCCACACTGACTGGTCTTCTTTGCTCCCATTACCTTCCCTCTTATTGGCACGATGTCAGCTGGTTCCCTGGGCCAACTGCTACCTTCCTTCTCCCATTGGGCCGGATCACAATTGTTAGAAAGTATTAGACAGACTTCAAACAACACCCCTTTTTCATACACGGGTCAGCCAGGTCTTTTCATCCCTCCCTGAAAAAAGTCCTTGCCTGCCTTTCCATATTGCCGGTTTGATTGGCGCTTCTTGGTGCGCCTTCCTCACTCTCTTCGGTGGGTGCTGAAGTCTGCTATTCACTGCAATGACTCCTAGTAGCTGTAGTTATGTAGGAAAATAACAAGAGACTGGGCAGCATTGTGCTCAACAGGTATGGGGGGGTTGTTGGTGGTACTTGATATTTGCAGCAAGGCACAGGTAGAAGGGACAGACTCCCATACCCCGCTTCTGGGGCAAGGCTGTTCTCTATGAAAGTCTGTGGTTAGACCTCCTCCCCCATGATAAGAGGGCTCTCCATCCGCTCTTTACTGTGTCAGTTATATGACCCTATGACACATTAGAATATATTTCTGAAACACCTCTTGTGCCGATGACATTGCCAGGGAACTTTGTCATTGGAATGGTTGCTACTGCAATTGAGCATGTTACAAAACTTCATGAATAAAGAAAATGTGGTCTTTGAAACATAATGGTGTCCTTCATAGCTGCTCAGTTGGGTTAGAAGAACATTCAGAATCCCTTCACAAAATCACTCCTTGGCCTCTTCTGAGAATAAAAATCAATAATTGCCAGTACAGCAATCCTAACGAGAAGTGATGTCCATGGCTGCATAGTAGTTCTTTCGATAATATCCCATACAATGACAATGTCATGCTCCCAAAAGTACTGTACTGTTGTGTTGAAAAGTGAGGCAGTCTAAAATGATGGGACTGGAGGCCCCAGGTAGAGGGAGAATTACTTTAATGGCACGGACCTCACAGAGCCACCGGCCACAAAGGACTGCCTGTACCAACTGTCGGTTAGAACCCCACACACATTCAAAGAACCACGACTATGCCACTGTATTCTGTGTCCTACAGCCCACTGTAACACTTCTCCCTCCCTAATGAACACAACAGCGGAACACAAAGGTAAATACCTCATAAGCACAACAACACATTCAGAACAGGCACACAGTGCATTCAACCTAACATTACATAGTGGGAACAACAAATATCAACGGATGCATGCACGGACAAATGCTTCACGCAAACGATCATCTCTTTCCCACATGATCTCTAAACTTGGCCAAAGGCATCTTGGACCTGAATGTGTAAGCCTCTGCACCCCCGCCATCCTAAACGCACTCCCCCCGCACACTGCCTCCTTGCACACCCCTCTTGCACACTGTCTCCTCCACCTTCCCCTCTCACACACACTCCTTAACCTCATTCCAGCGGGAACCATCATCCAAACCAATATAACCCATACCTACATTTACCACAATACGAGGCGCCATGTAGATGCTCATGCCCTTAGGCACAAACCTCAGATTTTTTTTTACCCTCACCACATCGCTCACCTTCACCTCAGTGGGGTTTCTCACATCACAATTCAGCTTCATTTGCTCCTGCCGACCACGAACCCTCTCCAATACTTCACTCGTGGTCATGCTGGTTACTGACTGCCTCCAAGTGCCACCGGCCTGAGCTTCGACCCCACCTTTCTTCCTCTCTCATGTTTGAACACAAAATGCCCAGTCAAAGTAGCCGGCGTGTGCCTGTTTGCCTTTAAAGCCTCTGAGACCATGCTCTGCCAACACAAACTATTAGCAACCGCCAGCTGATCTGTGCTATTCATAATAATGTTCATCCTCTCCTCTAACCCGTTAGCAGTGCCGCGCCATCCTCTCATGCCTAATACCGAATTCGGTTGGAAACTCTGCCATGTGACGCAAGACAAACTGTACCATGTTGTCTGTCCCTATGCTTCCAGGTACACCCTCCCTTTCCAACACCTTCCTGAAGATCTCAATTACCTTGTCCATCATCAGACTCCATGGCGCCTGCCTCCACCCACCTAGACGTCTAATCCACCAAAACCACAATGAATCTCAACCCCCAACTAACACACCCATAGGACCCATGATTTCTAACGCCAACTTTGGTCACACCTCCCCCGGTACCTCAACTGGAAACGCTGGCTGGCTTCGAACCACCTAAATTTTGTCACTTGTGCCACACGAAGCACAGCCCTTAACCAATCCCTCCATCTCCTTATCTGTGCGTGGCCACCAATACGATTCCCGTAGCCTCCTCTTCGTTAAAGTCATCCTAGGATGACCCTCATGCCCCACTGCCACTAATCTTGCCCTGAAACTTGTGGGCGGCACAAATCTAACACCTCTGGTCACTCCCCACAACCCCTACGACTCATCCAACTTGTGCATGTAACATTTATCCACTCCTGTGGCATCCCTACTCTCCCAAACTCTCTACAAACATGATCTGGTCCAAAAGCAAATCAGTATCCTACTCGCACTCCTTCTCATACATTCGTGTTTCCAATGCAGGAATTACACTTGCGACCTGCGTACGAATAATACCCATCCAGTCTTCACCATCATCACTTGACGGTGGAGACAATCCCGGTAGGCAATCCGCCACCACATTCCTATGCCCTGGAATGTACTCCACAACAAAATTATACTCTTGCAGATTGCAGATCACCATCCACTTCGCAATTCTGGGCGACACCGACCCAAACCCTTTCGTTGTTAAAACAAAAGTCAAAGGCTTGTGATCTGTCCTGATTATGTATTGAATGCCCCACAAAAATGTCCTGAAATGCTTGGAAGCTCAGCACACAGCCAAAGCTTCGTTCTCAGTCACAGCATAATGCTTCTCAGTGTCTCTGAACGCCTTGCAGGGCAAAAGCAATAGGCCGATACTGACCACCCTGCCACTGCGTCAACACAGCGCCTAGACCCACATCGCTCTGATCCACAGTCAAGTGTCCTACACTTGGCATTGAAAGAACTCCACAATGGAGCTTTGTCCACATTCTCCTTGATCCTTTCAAACTCCTCCTGTCACTGCAAGAAGCACACAAAAACAGAATTCCTTTTCAACAGAGCACACCTGCTGACAGTCTTCTCGGCATACGATGGAATAAACTTCCCATAGTACACTCTGTCATGCCTAAAAACAACCTAAGTTGTTGTTTGTTAGTGGGTGCAGGTGCCTCCCTCATTACTCTTACCAACTCTTCCTTGGGTTTTATTCCATCAGCATCAATCGTGTGTCCCAAATACGTCACACGCTGCACCCCCACCCTGAACTTTGCTAATTTAACAGTCAAACCCCGCTCTTGCAATATTTCAAAACCTTGTGCACTCTCCCATTGTGCTCCTGTTCATTTCTCCCCCCTTGAAAATAGCCAACTCCCGGCACATTTCCAAACAATGCCTTCCCCTAACGCGGCATTGGGAGCTTAGGCCTCGCGATGAGCCACCGGTACACCAGCTCCTTCCCAAAGCAGCTCACGATAGGTCGCCGTGCCGGGTCGGATTTATCTGTAATCCACCAGTGACAAACCTCTCACCTCCACAATGTGGGTCACCCCGCCACGGGGTCCGCAACCCGGTACTCGTCAGTGAAATGATTGGACTGGAGGCCTCAAGTGGAAGGAGAAGGACTTTAATGGTACGGACCCCACAGAGCCACCGACCACAGTGGACCGCCTGCAGGAACTGCAGGTTAGAAACCCTGCACACATTCAAAGGACCTCAATTGTTCTGCTTCTACAGACCATTATAACACAGTCCTGATGAGAAATGCTAATACTATCCCATTCAAATACTGCAACATTTGAAAATGTATAATAAAATAAATGACTTTCCTCATTCGAGTGTGTTGGGGAGAATTCTTAGTTCTGTGTTAATTCCCTTCAAACTTACAGACCCCCAGCTCTTTTTCTGGACTTTAGGAATTTTTCATTTCTACCCTGGAGTTAGGCACACCTTTTTCTCACTCTCATGTATTTTGATCTGATCTGGATTATGTGTTTCCTTTGTTTTTGGTGTCTGACAAACTCCATAGACATTTAATTTGTGTATGGTGACACACAGCATCCTCAGTGCTGTGTCAAAGATAAATCCTTTCGATTTCTCATAAGGTTTAAATACTTTTTCTTGGGTGAACGACTGTTCCCAACAATAGTAAAGTGAAATTGACCTTACTTACCTTTTCCCTTTGTAGGACCAGCACACCCCATTCTGTGTAGTCCTGGGGGGATTACTTAGTAAGTAGACACCTAGGGGGAAAAAAGCAATGTACTAGCTACCTCTAAGGGAAGAATACCCTGTCCCTCACAGGACTTCCTTGCCCTGGGTGGCTTGTGTTGGAACGCCTATTTTATAGGGATAGTATAAGAAAATCTGTCCCTTGACGCGAACGATTATGATATTCAAAAATGTTTCAAGGAACGCACATAATGCTCAAACGGGACGGGGCCACAACTGATCCGCTGTATTTTTATTGTTGCACATTGCCCCTTTTAAAAGAATGCTTATTTAAAACCAACCGTTAAATAAATAAATCATTATTTTTCTAGAACACCTTGAGTGTGTTATTTGGATTCTTGCATTTGTGGATTTCGATCCTACAGCTATACAGCTCACATTTACCCCTCTTGAGATATGTCTGGCTGCTCAGTCACTCTACCAGCTTGTGTAGTACAGACCTATAACGATAATCTGATACCAAGAGGACAAGGCTGGTGTAGTCTCCCACAGGCATACTGCATCAATTCTTGCCCAACAGAGTGCATAAAATCTGCTACTTTAAAGGAAGGTACTTTGTCCACTGAAACCAAGTTGTATTTCTGGGGTCTATCCCGCCTGAAATTAGTGTGCCAATCCCGCTAGAGTTCTAAGAAGACATTTGTAATAATGGAAGCAACGATTTGAAATCCTTAGCCTAGTTATTGAGTAAATAGTTTACAACAAGGCACTTTCTGTCCGCCTCCTCGCCACACGTCTGTGTGTAAACATAAACTTGTTGATGGATAAAAGGAAATGTTGGGTGTCAAGTGCCCCGTTCATGAAGATTGAAGCGTGTGCGCATTTCCACATGTGGAAATGTCTGCTTCCTTTCTTAAGACAAACCCTTTCTTAACACAAACACTTTCAAGGTGCATGGAAGCTATCGCCGGCAGCCCCCCACGCAGGAAATCCCAGCCATTTCCTATTGAGGCTGTCTGAGCAGAAAGATAAAACCCTGGCGTGGCGCGCAGCTTGAAAGCCCGCGCAAAATAATTCTGGACTTTTTAGTCTATCCTGCTCGTCTTGAGAGAACATTAAAAACGATCAAGGTTGACGGGTTTTTCTTGCAGTAATCTTCCCAACAACTACATAAGTATTTTACTTAGCCATTTATTATTTACATATTTTTAAACAAATTTGGCCCTCAGTATGAGTGGGCCAGTTAAGTGATAATGCCGTTATTAACGGAATTACCGCCTGTTTATTCCGACCACCTGATTACGAGTTCAAGTCCCTGGAAGTAAGAATTAAACACTCCAGCACTTGTATCGAGGTATTTCTTTCAGAAAAAAATGTCGGGTGATAATTTCTCCTATTCCCAGTGAAGTCTTGTGGGTCTTCAAAATGGGAAGTAACCACCTTTTATAATGTGGTTGATTTAGTTGTGGCGTTAACGGTATCATTTTGGCAGTATTATTTAGCACTACTAATAGCGCAGGCCTTTCTACATTCAGATTGTTTATTTTAACCACGCCCTTTCTTCACCCTAACGTTTCGTGTTCTGGGTGTGGCTGCATTTAGGTTCCCGCGTGTATCTCTACCTGTCTACACACAGATCTCTCATGCTGCCAGCATTTCAAAGCTTTGGAGAGAACATCACTGCTTTTTGGGGAATCGGTGTATGCCACTATGTGGAAAAATTGTCATTTTGTTAAAAATAAATAAACGAACTCGAGGAGTTTTGGCAAGATTATGCCTAGGCTTCCAACGCTTTTGTTTTTCAGTTGGTGCTTACCCCTGACAGTGTGTGGCCACACACAGACCTCTTGTAAACCTCGGCTCTACACTTGCTCATTCCAATACCAACAGGGGCCCTGAATAAACACTAAAGACAATCACAAGACAGCACATCCCTGTTAAGGTGCTTCCTTTTTGGGCACTTTGGGGATTACTACTCTCGTTTCAGCGAAATCAAATTGTATTGACAAACAATTTCCTTGCCCCCCAGTCAATCCATCCCCTCCTTGCCAAACCCCCTCTTAACGGCACTGATATGTGTGTTGTGCAGCTCTTGCACACGTAGTGTACCACCTTCTTGATGGTGGGAGGGGCTTGCCTTGGGCTGTTAAATCTCTAGGCAGCATTTGACAACCACCCATGGGGTGCTCCTAGATATCCTCCTGCACCAGGTGGTTGTGGTTGTGGTTGTGGCTGTTGGCTAATAAAGCCTGGGTAATGCTGTCTGGGGTTAACATGGGGGTTGGGTGCCACCACCCACTGGGATGCAGGGCCCACAGCAGGTAAATCCCGCTGGCCATGGGTGCCGGCTTTTGATTTTCAGGATGGGGGCGAGATTTTATAGATTATTTAGCACTAGGACTTAACCGCCTGCTGCCCTGGTGAGTAGAATATGCTTTTGAGACCCTCTGGGCCTCTGCTCCACCTAAGAAGCTGCATTTGTTTGCGCCCCAGTCCCTTTGGTGCCCTCCTCGGCCTCCGTTCCCCAGCCCTCCCTCGCTTCCTGACTCCCTCCACTGTCCGCCTCCCACCGTCCCTGATTGGCACCTGGATCGAGTCAGCTGGGCCTACCGAACTGTGCCCTCTTCCTGATTCTCCTTCCCTCTCGCCCCCCTGCTCCCATTGGTCCTCTCGGCCCTCATCACCGCTCCTCCCAAGGCATCCCTCTGCCCGTGAAGCCCTGCGGCTAAGGGCCCAAAGGCAAAGGGCTGCTCCTACAGAGGCAGTTCCAATATGTGTCTGCCGGAGTCAGCAGGGGAAGCCAGCAGCTAACAGATACCAACAAAAAACGTAAGTGTGGCATGGGTGGGGTGTAGAGCAATTACTCTACACCAGTAAACCCCTGCCATTCTACCTTACCATCCCATAACATAGACTGCCATGGACTTAGGCCATGCATACCTAGAAAGTTGTGTGACCACCAGCTGGATATCAACCATGACAGTGTCTGAAATGTTGCCTTGCACTGCATCCGATCATACTAGTCAATGTTAACAAGTGTCACACCTGGAGGGAATTGGGGATGCTGGCCTGCGTCGCATCTAGACAGAATTGTGAATGTTGGTATGTACCACACTTAGAATTGAGAACATTAGCCTGCACCGCGTCCAGACAGAGTTGTGAATGTTGGCATGTACCACACTTAGAATTGAGAACATTAGCCTGCGCTGCATCTAGACAGAATTGTGAATGTTGGCATGTACCACACTTAGAATTGAGAACATTAGCCTGCGCCGCATCTAGACAGAATTGTCAATGTTTACATGTACCACACTTAGAATTGAGAACATTAGCCTGCGCTGCATCTAGACAGAATTGTGAATGTTGGCATGTACCACACTTAGAATTGAGAACATTAGCCTGCGCTGCATCTAGACAGAATTGTGAATGTTGGCATGTACCGCACTTAGAATTGAGAACATTAGCCTGCGCTGCATCTAGACAGAACTGTGAATGTTGGCATGTACCACACTTAGAATTGAGAACATTAGCCTGTGCCGCATCTAGACAGAATTGTCAATGTTGGCATGTACCACACTTAGAATTGAGAACATTAGCCTGCGCCGTATTTGGACAGGATTGTGAATGCTAGCGTGTGCCACACTTGGACGGACTTCCTAACTTCGCCCTGCGTCGCATCTAGATAATATGGTGAAGGTTAGAGAGTGCCACACCTAGATGGAACTATGAAGATTATCAAGCACAACACTTAGAAGGAAATGAGAATGTTTGCATGTCCTACACTTGGATGGAGTTGTGAACATTGGCCTGTCCGGTATCTGGATAATATTGTGAAGATTGGTGAGTGCCACACTCAGTCTGAATTGAGTAGGTCAGCGGGTCCTACACTTAGACAGACCTGTGAATGCTTGCATGTTAAATGTCACATTACCCACTATCCAATATAAACTCAAACTCTCTGCACACTTAATAAAAACTCACACAACCATCTCTCGCACAACAAGCTGCATGCACTTCACCACACTGCAACAACACATAAGTCGCACCAACAGCACACACGGTCTGACACTGACCCAATACTCGCACCAAAGATCGGCACCCGGTGTCTACTGAGTTGAAGCTGCCAACATTACACCACTCCTCTCACTATCCTACTCCCTCTTCACCTTACTAACCCATTCCACCTTCTCATTTACAGATCCTGCAAAGTGCCTGGGGACCAATTATGTTGGTGACGTTGCACTATATAAGTACCGTTAACATAACATAACAGCACTAACTGAATCCTTAGCATTAATGCTGAAAAAGTTAGCACGATTTGCACCAACAAGTTGTAAGCACCTTTAACATTGTTGGTTAAAACGTGGGATTCTGTTTGAAGGTGTTTAAACAAGCATAGCATAACGCCTTTTGTTTCTTTCAGGAGACTAGTACAAACAAAGCATTCTGAATGTAAAACAGTTTATCGAAATTACCGTTTACAGGCAATCTTTCCATCCAAATATGTTTGTATGCAACGTTGCCATCTGATAAACTCATCCATAATGGTGTCCATGGCAAAAGGTGCAGTATATCAGAATGACCATTTTCAATCGAGAAATGTTGGCGACCCAAACATTTCCCCAAAAGAGGGAAGTGAGGTAGGCCATAATGCACGCCCATTCAAGCCACACCCTCAGAGCTAAAACGGCTAACAATTAGGTTCCGGTTGGCACCAATGTGCTGGGATTTGATATAAAGCCCAGGCCTGCCCGTTGAGAATGGAAACTTGTCACACATGGAACATTCCTGAGGTTTGATCAAAACCTGCAAAAATCACAGTAAAACCAGCAAGCCTGGGGTTTAAGTGGGATTTGAAGAAGTGAATACAAAGCAGTACGAAGTTGCAGGGCAGTCTAAAAATCTGCCAGGGCTGGTGAGGGCCCATTTCACAATTAGGTTTTGGAGCCTCCTTGCCTACAGCTGGGAAAAACAGTCCAAAACACCTG
This sequence comes from Ambystoma mexicanum, assembly GCF_040938575.1. Taxonomy (NCBI): domain Eukaryota; kingdom Metazoa; phylum Chordata; class Amphibia; order Caudata; family Ambystomatidae; genus Ambystoma; species Ambystoma mexicanum. The sequence goes on from NC_090927.1 coordinate 455,772,069, forward strand.
ACGTATAATGGAGTCAAAAGAATGCAGCGAGGGGGTTAGTAGCTGCAGATTATCATGAACAGGCAGCCAGTGGGGAGCTGAAACACTAAGGCCCTGATTCATGGATTATTTTCGCCGAAAGAAACAGGAGTTGTTTACCATTCTGCCCGCAAATCCCTGTTTAACAAATGGGGATTTGTGGGCAGAATGGCGCACAAATCCAGTTTTTTTCTGCACAAATAATCCATGAATCAGGTTTTAAGTGTCCACTGAAAAGGTATTATATCACTCTTTGATAGTAGGGTGCTAATGTAGAGGAAACCGGAGTAAAAATGCAACACAGTGATGAGCAGGTTGCTGGATGCTGCAAAAGACCTGAGGGAGGCGATAGCCTGAAGGAGCCAGCAAAGACAGCCTGTAATGTGTGCACTGCAAAGCCCACATTTAATTTCCTGAATTAAAAGCGCTTGCTGCTGTGTCATAAGACTGCCAACATGAGGCAGCTTCTCTGGGGGCCTCCCGAGGCTCGGGTCCACATTTCAACTGAAAAGATTGAAAGGCACTGACGCTGTCCCTGGGAGACTGACAAGAATACGTGGCTATCAGAGCAGGACCCAGGAGCAGGGATGAACATTGCAATGATTGGTTGGTGTTTTCTCAGCTCTGTTGGAAGGAGGGCCTCAGAGAGGCCTTGCACTTCAGTGAGCCTGCGGTTCTGTTGCATCGGTTGGCGGGTGGCAAATCCCTTCCTGGATCCTTGCAGCTTCTGCAGGGGTATGGATTATTTTTTTGTTTCATACCTTTGTTTCTCAGGGTTTGTCTGCATGTAAACCTCTTGCGGGGGGCAGAGGTTCTACACCACGAAGGGACACTTCAAGTAACTACACAATCCCTACATCCGCTCTTCTGCACTTGCATTCCCTTACCCCCCTCCCATCTCACTCTTCTTCCCAATAGCCCTCTATCCTCCCACCGCCTACCCTCTACCAACTGACACTGTATCTTCTCCTATTTTTCACTCCCTCTCTCAAATCCTTCATTTTTTTTTTCATTTGCTCCTTCCATCGGTCCAATTCACACTCCCTCAGATTCCCTTCCTCCCATCCCTTCTCTCTCTCCACTCATTAATCACTGATGCATCCATCATTCTATATTCCTTCCCAAACCCAGTTGTGCTCACTCTCCCCCCGCCCCCCTCTGTCCTCCCTTCCTCCTATACCCTCCGCCTTTCTATCGCTAGCACACTCCCTGAATTTTGACGGGTGAGAGTTGGCTGGAGAAAGTGAGGAAAGACGAGGCGGAAATAAAGTGAAATGCAAAAAGCCAAAGTAACAAAAAAATAAGTAAGGCCAAAAAGAGAACAAGCAGCAACGCGTGTCCACTAGCACCACAATCAAGGCTGAGGTGATGGCGAGGCGCCCTTGCCACTTTGAAAGTGAGCAGCACTTGCTAATTTTGCAAGATGCATGCGAACACTTCACCAACACTGAGCACAGCAAGGAGAGGAGTCGTACACCCTGCCATGGCCAGTGAGTGTGTACAGTCACAGCTTGTTTGCCTTTTAAGACTGCCTTCACTCAATCCAGTTATTTTCGTTTTTGGTTGCACTTGCAAAGGTCCCCGTTCAAATACTTGCATGCTCTCCAAGGGGGGCAAAGTGGCACTTTTACCCCTGTTGATCAAGGAGAACGGGGAAAGTGTCCCCTTTAGCCCTGTCTACTCTGCTCCTATGCCGTTGGCTGCCCAGCTCGTAACCAATCAGCCTCAAGCCCAGGGATCGTATCTCTCCAGGACGGAAATCTCTTCACTGGATGCAACGATTAAGTTCAAAATCCTCTGCATTGTCGACAAGGCCTTCTGGGGCCTGGGGCTTCAATACCTTCCCTTCAACTCTCTTCCTAAATATCTTCCTTCTCAAGCTCTTTGCTCATCCGCCTCCAACTCCCTCAGGGTCAGTCACTTCTCCAAGCAACGAGTTGGTGGTAGATCTCTTTCCTCAGCTGTGTCCTCCCTCTGGAACTCCTCCTTGAAACTTGAGGAGAACCATCTCTGGTTCTGGAAGCCCCTCAAAACCTTCCTCTTTGCTTCTGCTTTCTCTCCTTCTCGCCCCTGCTGAATTCCTGGCTGAAACTGTACTGGTTACCTGGCCACACTCTGATCTCGGGCCCAGGTCCCCCTCCCCCCCCCCCACCAGTTACAGACCTGCACTGCTTCCCTGGCAACCCCCGCACTTGGGGACTGTTTTCTGTATCCCTACAGTCCCCCACAAGCACTTGACCCCTGATGTCTGCACTTACCCTTGCACTTTCCACCAGCTGCTTGCACTTGCGACCAGCTGGCCCTACTTCTCTTATTATTTTATTTATTCTATTACCCCACATACTGCACTGTCCCCTCCCCCCTGCTACTCAGTACTTTTCCTCTTCCCCTGCACTTGTGCGATCTGAATGACACTCGGCCTAGTAGAATCGCTGTCTGTCTTCCCTCTGTTCCCCCTCCCTTGCTGCGTCGCACCTTGAAACACTTGTGTACAGGCACGTTATTAATGCCATATCATATCATATAAACCAAAAGGCTACCATGAGACAGGAAGATAATACTCCATACCTGGGTTTTCTCCAAGGAAAAGGCGACGTTTAGTGTTGGGACCCTCCTTCTTCCCGAAGATGGTCTCTGATTTCCATCTGTCTCAAAAGATCCATTTACCTGTCGTCTTTCCTCCGCCTAATCCTTTCAAGGCAGAGGAGCATTTCCATCGGCCAGATCCGGTGTGGGCACTCAAGTTCTACATCTTTTAGACACAGGAGAACAGGACTGATCACCAATATTTTGTCTGTTACGTAGGTGTTCGAGCTGGCAAGACGGTTTCCAAACTGACCGTATCTCATTGGGTCATTCTCTGCATCTTCGAATGCTCTGATCTGGCTGGCAAGGAGGTACTTGGGAGTCTCAGGGCTCACTCAACCAGAGGGTTGGCCGCCACCTCAGCTCTGCAACACAGAGTACCTGTTAGGGATATTTGCTAAGAGGCTACGTGGGCTTCCTTGCACACGTTTGCTAAGCATTACTACTTGGATTCTATGTCTGGTCAGGACGCCCGTTTTGGCACAGCTGTCCTTCAGAGTTTTCTGGTTTAGGTGGTGTCCTTGCTACCCTCCCTCCTCCAGGTCATTGTACTGTTTTGGGAGTCTAGCATAGATGTTGAATCTGTGGTAGGAAGGAGTCCATTAGAAGAACAAATGACGTACTTCTCAGTAATGTTCTTTCTGATGGACGTTCCTCCCACGGATTCCTCATCATCCTCCCTACCTGCCCCACTTGGGTAGCTAGTACACCTTACTTCTGCTGTCCTTCAGCATTAGAGTGCTAGGGGAAAAGTGTGGAACTCGGGTCACTGGATGCAACTCTTCTATGTATACTGGCCCGACGTCCTGTCCAGTGCAGGGCCCTCGGAGGCTTTCGGCAAAACAGATGAGGAGCTGTGCTGTGCCCCCTGGCGGCAGAAAAGTTTCTGAAGAGCAGCTGGCGCTGGGAGATAGATATCATAGATGAGGAATCCGTGGGTGGGACGTCCATTGGAACAAACATTACTGAGATGCAAGTCATTGGTTTTTGCATCTTGCCTTCTCTGACCTATTCTGATGTAGGCAAATGTTAATGCATTACCTCACTTTCTTGTGTGCTTTCCCTTTGTAAATATGGAGGTATACAAAAATGCAAGGACATTTCCACCCTTGACCAGGTTTGCGGGATTGCACGTTGGAAGGGCAAGGGGGTATCTGTTTATGCTTTTCAATTGCATGAAAAAAGAAAAACTTTTTTTATTAGATTTTTTTTTTGTATTTGACTTATTTATTTTGCAAATACCAAACAAACGTAATCATGTTTGGGTGCAGATACTCATCACATAACGGTCAGAGATGACAGAAAAGCCAGAATTCAACTAACCGGCAATCAATAGAGTCTAGAAAGAATCAACATCCCTATCACCTCATCATTTAAATAGGTGAGTCTGTAACGCTTTTCGAAAGACTCAGTGATTTCATTGCCTGAATATCGTTGGGCAATATCTGTGGATTTGATCTGCCAGGTAGGCCAGGGCCAAGTTTTTTAGGCATATGAATATAAGAGAGCACTTTAAAGTCGATTTTGTCTCTCAAAGATAGTCAATGTCAGGAACGACGGAATCCTGACATATGGACTGACTTCTTCACCCCACCACCAATCTCACTGCAGCATTCTGTGCTTTCTGCAGCCGGTGACTTTGTTTAGCTGTGATACCTGCAAGCAGGCTGTTGCAGTAGTCTAGTTGATTATGTAGTAATGCTCCAACCATTGCAGCCTGCTTGCCTGATGGAACATAGTGTAAAGCCTGACGCAGGAGCCAGAGATTGTAACAAACCGGACTGCACCTTGGCATTCACCTGGGCCTCACTGCTCCGATTCTCTGACCAGATGCAGCCCAGATTCCTGGTCTTAGTGGCATGTGGGAGATCCATGTTTTGGGCCCAACAGGGCAACCTCAGTTTTCTTGGCGTTAAGGTGGAGCCAGTTTGCCAACATCCAGCCGCTGACCTCATCCAGTCTTCAACTCTAGGGAAGGAATCTTCTACATTGCCTATATTAACATATACCTGAGCATTGTCAGCATAAGACTGAAAATTCACTTTCTGTTTCCTCAAGATGTCCATCAAAGGATGCAAATAGAGATTAAATAAGAGGTGATAAGGAGGATATCTGCGGCACTCCACAAGTCTGAATCAAGTGGTCGGACACCCATCCTCCCTGTTTGACCTGTTGTTGCCAACTTGATAGAAACAATTCGAACCAGGTAATAGCCTTTGCTGAAACTTTTCTAATCGTATTCATTCGATCAATTAAGATCTGGTGATCAACTGTATCAAAGCGGCTGAGAAATTCAGCATAACCAGCAGGGATAAGTCCCCCTGATACATGCCCTTGAGGAGATAATCCCACCCCGACAGAAGAGCAGTCTCAGTACCAACCTGATTGTAAGGGATATAAAAGCCGCTCCTTTTCTATATACTCCTGTAGTTGTACTGTGACCATCTTCTCAAGTGCTTTACCCGGCCAAGGAAGTCCTGCTATTGGTCGGTAGTTTTGAAGAATCTCTGGATTCAAATTAGGCTTCTTTAGGAGCGGTGTCGCCATAGATTTCTTTTTAGTTCCAGAGGTACAGACCCAGACAGTAAGGACTTATTCACAAACTGTGTCTTATATGGTGTAATCTCAGCAGCCAGACATTTAGCCACCCACGCTGGTAAAGGGAAAAGAGTATCATTTGTCGGTTTTAACCCTCCCAGCAAAACCTGAATAGTCTCCTCTGAGACCGGTGAAAATTCAAACTGAGAGACATGTCAGGATTATTCACTACCCCCATAATAGGGGCAAAGTGAGTATGAATTGGACCATTCACGTTTGTGTTACATGATGTAGAAACTATATATAAAACTATCAAAGCAATTTAAATAAGAATGAGAGGAAAACGTGTTAATGTTCGTCGGATCTATTATTTGATTTCTCTGCCAAATATTAATATCCCAATGAGCCATTTAGTTCCAGCTTTGGGTTGGTTAATGTGAATTGTTGCTTTAAGCATTGCATCTTGTCATCTCTTTAACCATGAGATTGTTTTCAGCTAAGCAATGTATTTGGTTGCAGAAGAATTGATGGGCCCTGTTCCTCTATATTGTAGTTCTTTTCACTTAGTGCTTGTGAAACTTAATGTAAATTCTGAGACTTATTTAAATCTTCTATTAGCCCTTCAAATAAAAAATAATAATACTTTAAAAGATTTTTTGTGTGATTACCCCCCCCCCCCCCCCCCCAAACCCCATATTGGCACTCGGGTTCCTTTTACATGCTTCTTTGCTGCTATAAGGTTGGTTGACAGAATAGTATTTTTGAATCCATGCTTTGATCTTCATGTCACTTGGAATTCCTTCTGGTTGAAACCAAGCAAAGGTTAAATCACAAGCTATTGTGCCATTGGTATAAAGCAGTCTAAAGTACACGAGTGGCCTATCTTTTTTTGGTCAGGTTAATAATCTCCTCCTTGAGCATCGTTTGAGTTGTCAAAAGCAGAGCAGTGGTCAACGTGGAGGTTTGTCTGTGCTTCTAAACAAGGAACCATTACAATGTTCTGATTTACAATCTCCTCTGTGTTGGAAATGTCTCTTTCTCCTTTGACAAAGTCCTCAATGGACATGCCGGGAAAGCCTGATGACCAGTGGCGTAATGAGCGGGGGATAGGAGGGGTAGGGTGGGGCACAACCACCCCCCTCCAGTGTTCGAGCTCTGGGCAGCCGAGCGGCTCTCCCAGGGAACTGACACATTGCTCTGTGTCAACAGAGCACTACAATGGGAGATATTAGGCACTGGTGTGAGGGACGGAGAGGGGGGGGGGCTATTAGCAGGTAATTGTGTCCCTTAAGAAATGTGAATGGGGTGATCAGAAGTGGGAATGGTGCATAATGCTGCATGCTTCATGGAATTATGCCTATGGCTTTAAAAAACAAGGGGACTTTGTTAGGCTCACATTAATCCGCATGATGCTATTGTGACTTTGCATGCAGGATGGGGAGAATAAAACTAAAGCCATAATGTTATTGCTCAACATATTCTATGAGATGCATATAGTGTAAAGTTAGTTTATTATGAACGGCCATTATGTAATGTGGTTTGCTTCCAAGGAGTTCCTATAAAGTATTATTTAATCACATGAAATGCAAAGCAAAACCTTATCTATATCAACCAAACCTGTGAAGATGTGTTCAGTTGCCAAAATTGTCCACATCCTGGTTTCACTATTCAACCAAAGTGTGTGATTCTGGGCAAATCATTTAATCACCGTGTCTTGTTTGAAGCCCTGTAGTGATTCACTTCGTAGCTTTTGTTAATATATCATGCTATTATTTTTTTAAAAAAGCCTAATGATTATAGAATTACTCCATATATAATAATAGTGCAATTTAGATATTTTGCACCACAAAGTTATTTGGCACTTGGCTTACTTATGGCTACTTATTCTAAAGTCACTTCCATGGTGCCTCCCAGTATCAAACACTGATGATGCTCCTTGCGATGTCCTTTTCTGTGAAGTCACTTCTGTTGGTGCAATCCATATGGACATTAGGAGGAGGTTTGTAGGTATGGTATGTGTTGGCTAGACTGGCATTTGTGGGCTGCCATTCTACCCCTTTCTTACTGTGGCATGTCTTTATTTTCTGGGCATCCTGTCCAGGAGAGCAGTGTTGCTGTGTGCTCCTGCTCGGCCTGGCTGTTTGTAGAACAACAGTCTGGAGCAGGACACAGACAGCCGCGTGGCCATATGTTCCTGCTCTGTACCCTCCATGCACAATGGGGCGCATAGCAGGAGCACGCTCTGTGTCCCACTCTAGGCTGCTGGCTGCACTGCAGGCCCAGTAAGGAAGGGGCAAATCCAGATGCAGAGCAGGAGTGCACACAGCTCCATGTCCTACGCTTGTCTGAAGGTTGCATGCAGAGGGTACGTGGTCAAGTGATCATATAGGGGGCAGGAACGATTGTGTCCGCTTAGCATTAGTTTTCCAAGCTGTATTTGGGGGGAAAAGTAGCAAGACTTTTTTCGTGGACCACCCCCCATTCTTGCAATGCTGGATACTCCCCGGCTGATGACTCTTAATTGAGTTTGATTGGTTCATTCCTCTATGCATTTGTTGGAACAATTGTCCATTTAGATTGCGGCAACCCCTTTCTTAATGCTTCTTATTTTTTGAGTCGGCATCCACTGCCAGTGTACTTTTAAAATGTTCGTATGTTTCGAATTTTTCGAACCCAATATTTGTTAATGCTAAAAGAAGGCAACTAATGTTTTGTTCATACACAGATATTGTTTGTTGAAAGAACATTTTTGCCTAATACATTATTGGAAACTATGTATTGTGGATGGGTTCATCAGGGCATATGACCAATTGAGTGTAAACACAAGCTCACAAAGCCCTAGAATCAATGCTGAATCATAGCCGCACCCTGCTATACAGGCAGTATGTACCCACTAGGCACAGTGTGTACTGAACGTTTAGTTATAACTTAGGAGGGTGTAGATTAGATATGACAAGGATTCTAAGTATTACGCATCATAAATTTGCAGAAAGTCATTTCTTATAAATAGCTGAGTGATAAGTGTGATAATGGCATCGGCCTTCATGCCTTGGAGCCATAGTGAGATGAGGACATTTCTTGTGCGTGAAAGAAATGTGCACGTGGCTTTGCACAGCCAAACTGTGCTAGAAACATTGGACTGATTCTTAGACTTTCTCCAGCAGTAAATACCTTTGTGTATTTATTGGTGGATCACTGCATTTCATGCTGATCGTCTCTGGGTGCTACATCGACAAGTTGGACTAAGTCTCAATTTGGTCTGAACTAATTCCTTTAAAAATGATCCAGAATGTGCACAGTGATTGACCAAACTAGACTCGCAGAAATGAACTGCACCGGGTCAAAAATGGTTTATTTGATTTGTATGGTGTGTCAATGCTGCCTTGTATGTGTAGTGCAGTTGTTTCAAGATAACCCACCAATCCTTCTTTTTATAGAAATGTAGTATTTTAATGTAGAGGTCTACCAGCATCACATCTGTTTACAGGTTGGCAAATTGTGTCCTCTTCTGGGGTGTCTATCTGGAAAAGTATTGCCCCAAAACAGTATTTCCTGAAATTATTTCTCGCAATCCAATTACTTTCAGGTCAAAAGGAGGATAGAAACATTTATGTCATGCACTGAAGGCAGTACGCTAGGCAGTATACCACCGGCATTTCCTGCTTTTATCTCGTGGCTGCCCTGGGAGTGAGGATTGACCATGTCCTCATGATTGGTACAATCTGAACGCATCCTTTTATCTGCTTTGTGATCCTCACATTTTGTTCATACCAATTACTAACTCAATTTATTGAACCAAGTGAGTTCATTTTTGGAGGATTGTTTGTTTATTTTTCTAATGGACACATATCTACCAAAGATTTCTATTTTCTGAAGTTCATCCCTGATGCAGTCTACTCTGGAAAATCCACCATCAGCCATGATGTGGTACCGCGTGGCCCTGGAGACACTATCGTGGCTCCTTTGTTTCATCCCATGCCGCTGGAAGTGCCGTTATCCATGCTTCTACCTGAAGCAGTCAGCACCATTGTCCTCTGTTCGCTATTTGACTTGCTTCACTCAAAACACTCTTGTCAACTAATTCACATGAACATTTTAAGATTTTTTAGATTGTCGGGGATGCCACTGTTCCATGTCCGTGACAGATCCATACTCCTTTGATGTTTTTTGACATGGAGGAGTGCTGGTCCTGTCAGAGGATGACACCTAAGGCAGTGAGGAAGCAGGAGGCATATCTTTTTATAAACATTTCTAAGGTTTCTATCCTGGAGAAATCTTCTCTGGGACCCCTGCTCCAAGGCTCCTCAATCCGAGCCCAAGCCTCGGTTTCCTGGGCATCAGCTCTGTTTGTTCTCTGTAGAAAAAGAGGAGGAAGAGGCACCATCTCTCCAGTGGTAAATCCTCTTTCTCTCTGACGCACTCATCTACCTGATTAAACAAACACGGAAAACAATGTAATACAGTGTCGGATGATGAAGCGCAGCAGCTTGTTGATGTGCTAGACTTTCCTTTCTCACCACCTCTGCAATGCTGAGGCGATGACGACCTTCAGAAAAGCTATGCTGAAGAGTTTTGTCAGGCTCCCGAGTCTGTTAAAACCTTTGCCATGCTTCTCCTCATAGGGTTGGCTCTGGGAATTCTGGACACTGATGTTGCCTGACCATGTGGTCGGGACATCATCTGCCCCCTTAGCCCCAACTCAGCGCTGTCTTCCTCTTCCACCCCTGTGGCTTCAACCAGGTCAATGTCTTTGGTCGCAGTCTTATCGCCAATCGATTCAGCTTCCTATGCACAGGATTTTCCTACTTTAGCAGAATCATACTTTGATCTTGAACCCCAATTCCGCAAAGACGGCACAGACTCAATTTAAAAGTACCTGCTAACATTGAGCCATTAACGGGTGTGGTGGAGTGGACAAAGAAGTTCTCCAGCATTGGATCTTTCATAGATTCAGATGCTAGAATATTCCCCGTCGTCAGACTGGGAATCCTCAGTGATAAAAAAAAGTTATTAAACATTTTTTAAATATACACACATTGCTACATAGAAATGCATGTACATAGTCCATTATGGCCTATGAGCCAATCTATTGTGTAGTCCCTCCACCTCACTTTCGTCCTTTATGACCCCAACCAATGAAGTGGCAGGGCTTAAGCTCCACCCCAGTCAGCCATCTGCAGATTTTTCACTGCAGTCTAATTGACACAGGGAATCCTCAAGCTCTCTGAGCTTTTTCGAATTTTCTTCTATTTTCACAGTAGTTTATATTTTAATATACTCTGCCACATTCCCCTGGCTAGGGGCTATCTCCACTGGTTTTTGGGGTTTCAAAAAACTTTGATTTGACCCAGAATTCATCGAGTGAACTTTCTCTTCAGATGGCTGAACTTCAGGCTACCAAGAAGCCTTCCCTATTCAGGGATTGCACGAGGTGCAGGAGAAAGGTGGTTTACATGAAAGACCCCCATGATCACTGTATATACTGTCTATATCCTCATGACATCCAGAAATGTCACATTTGCAAGTCTTTTTCAACTAAGACCCTACAAGACAGACATAGAAGACTTCTCCTGCGTTTTGAAGCCAAGGGACTTTCCTCTGATGAGGAATCTGCGAAGACAGCCCCTGATCACTCCGGCAAATCTTCTGAGAGGCAAACTTCTAAAACAAGGGCTTCTTCAGTGGTAAGGAGTTCCTCTCCCACTCCCAAGAGTAAAAGGAAGCTGCAAATTATACCTTTCCTACCTCCCCTGGACTCTACAAGCCTTAAGATGAAACATTCTACGGCAAAAACTACCTCCAAAGGTAAGTAGGAGTTTGCAAAAAACCAGGGGGGGGGGGGGGCAGTCGTCCATGGAGAAGCTGTCTACTGGCGGCAGTAAAGATAGAGGCCTGTCGTCCACCAAGCAGTCGACAAAATCCTCATCGACCACCACGCGACAAAGTCCTCGTTGGCGAGTTTATCATCCACGAAGCAATTGTCGACGAAGGAAGCTCCTCATTTGTCCACGAAGCACTCGTCGACGGATAAGCTACCGTCCACGAAATCTTTGTCCACGCACTCGTCGACAGATAAAGGCAAGCCACAGTCCACGAAATCTTAATCCACGGACCCGCCCTCGACGAGGCCGTCGTCGTCAAAATCTTCGACCACGGCTCCGCCGACGGTACCGCACGCTCCTTTACCGACGGAAGAATTAGGGCCCAAAATGCCCCTTGCTGACGCCACTGTTACGCCATCCAATGAAGATGATTTTCCTGAGTCTATAGAAGCGCCGCCTCCGTTTGTAGACGCTCTTGAACCACAGGCAACACAATTATCTTCCTTAGGAGAAATGCCAGAGCTACCTGACGTCATCCTGCAGGAGGAGTTTTCAGACACTGAGTTTGTTTAAGAACAGTATTGTCTTACACCTAAGGAACACAGCCCTCCTTGGCAACCCACTACACGGGTGCCTGCTGATCCTGCGCTCATGTCATCGATGCAAAGGATCATTGAGGAGTTCAACAGACATCAAAATGAAAAAAGCAAGTCAGCTGTACCGAGGGAGCCAAACCTCGCGCAGAGGGATTTTTCACCTTGACAAAGCACGCCCAGACATTAGACTTCCAGGAGTAGGCCACAGAAAACGGTGCGTTCACCTGAGCCACCGTGCAGGTCTAGGAGCAGGACACTCAGTGCTTCATCGACAAGGGTCCCTTCTCCAGCTTCGTCACACAGGACAAGATCCCCAGCTAGAGATCCAACGATTGTACCATCCTCTGTTTCGGTCTCAGACTGGCAGGAAGATCCTTTCAGAGAATTTTCTGAACCAGAAGAAGGCGAGATCACGCAAGAGCTGGATACTAGTGAATGGGATGATTACATTGTTGAAAAGCCCAGAAAGAAAGATTCTCCAGGTGGCTCTTCATCACTGGATGATCTAGTCTCTTCTCATACTATCATCGGCAAAGCCGCAGAATTGTTTGTTTCAGGTCACATCGGAGAAGAAGTTGGTGCTTTATGAGCACAGGGAAAAACATAGGAGAACTGTTACTACCATTCCTCTCCTCGACACCATTTGGGAGTCCGGATCCAAGATATTGGCCACACCCTTATCCACTCTGACTCTAGTTTCCGGGCCTGAGAAAAAATACAAGGCTCCTGAGTCTGCACCTCTTTGTCTACAAGGTCATACAAAACCGGACTCGGTCATCATAGTAGCAGCTAGGAAAAAGTTGACCAATCCAGCATCACCTCTATCAGCCCCACCGGACAAGGACAGTCGCAAACTAGAGGCTATGGGCAGGAAAGTGTCCGTATCAGCATCGTTTACCATTAGAGAGGACAACGCATTGGCCTTAACGGCGAAATTTGACCGCAAGCTTTGGCTCCGCCTGTCTAAGCTGGCCAAACACTACATGTAGAACTCCACAAAGAAGCCAGGTCCATTATCGCTGATGGGGAAGCAGCTTCGGATCACATGATTGACGCAGAAGTCGATGTGGCGGAGTCAGGTTTCTGGCAGATGGCCTACGGCACAGTGCTGAGAAGACAGGCCTGAATGAAGGCTACCAATTTCAGGCCAGAGGTCCAACCTCAGATATTGGACATGCCCTTTGATGGTCAAGAACTCTTCGGGAGTCAGAAGTCGCAAGGTAATTCATACCAGGACACCAAGTACCAGTCTTCCAACAATTACAGCCAGAGAGGGAGGCTGGGCTCTGCTCAGGGGAAGTGGCAGAGCAAACAAAACTGACAGTCCAGCTCCTCCCCCTCAACGTCATACCCCGCTGGGGGGGGAAGGGTGAGCCAGTTCTTTCAAAGCTGGCAGTCAATAACATCAGACAAATGGGTGTTACAGGTGGTCCGCGAGGGACACACATTAGAATTTCTAGAACAGCCTCCTTTCTTGCCCCTGACTCCGCGCAAGGTGCATATGTTAAAGCCAGTCATGTCCGAAATCCAGAAACTGCTGCGCAAAGCAGCAATAGAGCCAGTACCTTACTCTCTAAGAGGTAAGGGTTTCTACTCCCATTTCTTCCTCATCAAAAAGAAGAATGGTCAATAGCCACCCATCTTGGACCTGAGAGCGGCAGTGCTCCAGATAAGATTTTGAGGTGGGAGTATTTTACGCATGATTTTTCAAATTAGAGCGTAAATGCAATTTCAAGAGAGTAAAAATGAGTTTTCTCCTCCGCAAGAGAGTAAAACGTATCCAACATACACCCAGTGCATACGTAAAATCAGACCCGTAGCCCAAAAGAGTTGTAGATCAAAGTTGTCTGGCTTGGCTTTAAACATTTTATTACACTCGTGGAAAATATTCTGCCATAAAAACAAGTACCTGGTACTTACACAGCTTCATTTTCAAAATTGTAGAGCCTAGAAACTCTGTTAAGAACTACTAGATTGAGACTGATGTATTGCCTGCAGAGGGAGTGTGAGTAAGCAATTGTTGGCATATGATTTACTTACAGGAACTTGCACACATAATCTTAGCAAAACTCACAAACTGCTAATCTACCTTTCCCGCTGTCTGCTGCAGGAAATTAATGTGGATCGCCAGACACTAGTTAGCAATATCACTTCAAATAACCAAAAAGTGCATGCAAGCAGAGAATCTCACTAAAAACACTTGCCCTCACGCACAAATGCTTGGCTAACAAGGCCCCTATCTACCTCTGCAGTCGGCTGTCTAACACCTCGACCTACCGACCTCTAAGAACTGCCCAGACCCACTATCTATCGATCCGTAGGTTTAAACTTCAAAAAGCGGGGGGCACCAGCTTCCCTGTCCTAGCCTCTAAGCTATGGAACTCTGTCCCCACTACAATCAGAGCTGAAGACTCATTCAGCACATTCAAGGCCAAAACCAAATCTTGGCTTTTTGACCAGCACTAAGACATGCTCTGCGCCCTTGACTTACATACTCTGGCCCGCTGACCTCTGTTACTATTCTCTGTACACCCTAGGGGTATATCTACTGTTAAGCATAGCGGCATTGTAATTACTGTATTGTTTGAAGATAGAAACACTGTTAGTATTCTGTTAATGTAATTTTATTGTAACTTTGTACAAATTGCGCCCTGTTGCCTCCGGGGCTAATGGCTTGCACTTTATAAATAAAACAAATACAAATGCAAGCTGAATTGCATTATGGTCGGCATATTTATAGTTTTACTGGTTTATTGTTTTTGTACGAAGCCAACAACCATAATTTTGGCAATTGCAGTTAGGAAGAAATGCAGGCAAGTGCATAAGTTGAAGACTGATCCCAAAGCCCTACTTCAACACTAAAGTGTGTGATCCTGGACAAATACTTTTGCCACTATGCCTTTTTAGCAAAAATAGAAATTGCTACTACAAGTGATTTATTTCCAACTAGTTACTGCTGAAAAGCCTGACTGGCCTCTGTTCCACTGTTCGACCTGTAGCATTAATAGTAGTGACCATTTATATAATGCACATGACAAAGTTTATATCTCTTGGCTTACTCCTTGCTGCTTGTTTAATATAACTTCACATGAACTCCTCGAGTATTAAAGACTTGTATGTACCTTCCCCCATCTTCTACTTCCATCCCAGGAGAGCAGTCTTGATTGCCCGATAGGTTTCCTCCTAGATAGCCAAGAATCTGCATCGCGGACATAACACGCATCACAGCAAATTCAGCCCATGGCCGCTAATCATATCAGTGGTGGAAGTGGAAAAAAGGAACTAGTGGTCCTCTGGTTGCATCCAAAAAGGAGGGAGTAGGATGGCCGGACAGATGGGGTGGGAGGCAGGGTGGAGCATGTGGACAGGGGACCAGGATCACAAACCTTGGCCGAACGGTGAAGCAGGGATTTTAATCCACTCTGCAAATTTGACCACATACCTTCCAAGTGTTACTCAGTACAAATAGTTTGGATTTCAAGGCCTACAGTAATGATGTCTTAAAGAGTTTACTTCCAAAAACACAAATTGCATAATAACACCACATGGCAACATGTAAATCCTTAAATCAACATGTTAAGCCTGAATCGTAAACTAGAGGTTCCAAAAATCTAGTTAACCCCACTGTTCTTTCAGTGATTTAATAAAAGAAGTTGTGTAATACACTCAGATATGGAGATTATTGACCTCTGCTGCCATCTAGTGGAGGAAAGGTATGCTTTTTATGAAAATAAATATAGCACAAACGGTACGCAGAAGAAAATGAAATGCTCCGTAATGGCTTTAATTACATGCGTATAAAGCCAAGATACGCACCTTATCTGTAGGGCTGGAGAGCGCTAAACAAATATATCAAGTGCATCAAATTCAAGATGATAACTTTGCAAGGAGTGCTCCCTTGGTTAAACATGCACGATTTCTTGGCCACTCTAGACTTAGAGTACGCATACTTCCACGTACTAATCCACCCAGCACACAGAAAATTCCTCAGGTTCACTGTGGGCGATCTTCATTTCAATTTCGAGTGCTCCCGTTCGGTCTGAGATCAGCACTGAGAGTGTTACAAAATGCCTGGCACCATTGGCTGCAAAACTCAGGAGGACAGGAACAGAAGTATTTGGCAGTTTCAAAGACGAAAAATCTCCTAAGAGGGTTAGGTTTTGCCATAAAAAACGCAAAGCCCTGCCCAGTTCCCAGCAAGACAGTTTCTTTCCTGGGAGCCGAACTCCACACCAACATTCCCAGGGTGAGACCGTTGGCAGAAAGAGCAACAGAAATTCTCTGCTTGACCTCCTGGTTCTTAGGGAGAGAAACGACATTGGTGCACTCTTACAAATCCCTCCTGGGCATGATGTTCTCATGTATATTCCATATACCAAATTGCAGGCTTCGCATGAGGCCTGTCCAGGAGGCACTGGACCACCAATGGAAACCAGCTCTCGGCTCTTGGGAGGACATTGTCCAGATTCCAACGATGCTGCACAAGGCTCTTCGATGGTGAAACGTTCCGCAGAACCTTTTACAATGGATGCCGTTTCAGGCACCAACGTCGACCCTTCTCTTGAGTACGGATGCGTCTCTTTCGGGCTGGGGCACTCATCTTGCAGACCTACAAACCAAGGGCTCCTGGTCAACCCAGGAGTCCCAACTCCACATCCACATCAATGTGTTGGAACTCGGGGCCATATGGTGGGCACTGAAAGCTTTCCTTCCGGTAGTAGTGGGGCAGGTACTCACTGTACAGACAGACCTCCATGCACTACACAAACAAGCAAGGAGGCACAAGGTCAGAGATCCTATCTAAAGAAGCTCAACTACTATGGGCCTTGAATGACAGAGTCCAAATCAAGGCGGAACACCTTCTGGGAGTGGACAATGTCCTAGCGGACAAACTGAGCAGGTGCTACACGTCTTCTCATGAGTGGAAGCTGGACGAGAAGGAAGCCCAACGGATCTTCGCCTTATGGGGCCATCCACATCTCGATCTTTTTGCCAACAGGGCCAACAAAAAATGAAAAATTTTCGCCTCCAGGTACCCAGAGAGTCAGTGAGTAGGAGATGCTTTCTCAGTGGATTGGATGGGGAAATTCCTATATGCCCCTCCCCCTTTGCCCTCATTTCCAGGATACTACGCAGACTGAAAGAGCAGAAGTGATCTATGATCCTAATTGCACCAGACTGGGCATGGCAGGTCTGGTACTCGACCCTACAGCACCTGTCCCGATGGCCCCCGATTCGCCTCAAATCGCATCATTATCTATTGACGATATAGAACCGCAAGGTCTTCCATCACAATCCAGCGAGCCTGTCTCTCTCAAGGCCTGGTTCCTGAGCAGCGTAAGCTGATGAATCTCAATCTGCCTGCGGAATGCTGGGATATAATCAGGGCCTCAAGGGCTCCTTCTACACGCATCACCTACACTAGGAAATTGACTCGTTTTTCCAAGTGGTGTGAGACGTATGTTATTGATCCTCTCATCGCTTCGGTTGAGAAAGTACTTCCCTACTTATTACACTTAGCCAAAGCAGGTCTTTCACCGTCTTCGATCAAGGTCCACCTATCAGCCATTACGGCATACACAATGGCCCCGGAGACACAGTCCTTACTCTCCCTTCCGGCCGTTAAGGTCTTCCTTAAAGGACTTTTGTGTACATACCCGCTTACGCCCACGCCGGTTCCAACCTGAAGCTTGAACACTGTGCTAACAGCCCTCATTTTAAGACCACACCCTAAGTTGCTTCCAAAGGTAGCATTGGAAATGACGCTCACAGAATGCATTGTCCTACCAACTTTCTTCCAGAATCATTCTTCGGAAGCAGAACAAACATTGCATTCTCTGGACATAACAAGAGTTTTAAAGTTTTATTTGCAAAGGACTAGGGAGTTCCGTTCTTCAAATAGACTGCTCATCGCCTTCTCTGGCCATACAAAGGGTCAGCATATTTCCAAACAAGGTCTGGCGCGCTGGGTTTCTTCTTGCATCACCCACAGCCATCTAACGAAAGGTGACCCCCTCCTTCCCAAACCACCCTCTGCGCACTCCACCAGAGGGAGAGCGGCGTCAACAGCGCTCCATGCAGGGGTGGCCTTGAAGGACATATGCAGAGCCGCCACATGGAGCACTCTGCACATGTTCTCTAAACACTACTGCCTGTCTGAAGATACCAACAAAGAAACTGCAGTTGGACAGGCAGTGCTCCGCCACCTTTTTGCATAAGGTAGGACCAGCCTCCTTTTGCCACCTTCCCCTGAGTATGTAACCGTTGTGTTGCTGCATGGTAAAGGTTTGATCAGAGATGTTTTCTGTATTATGCATATATGTATATGATGGTGGCATGTTTTTAACAGCTTGGTATTCTATTCAAGCATCTGAATCTATAAAAGATCCAATGCTGGATAAGTCTTAGTTACTTACCTGTAACTTTATTTCTCCAGCATTGGTGTATTTCATAGATTCACATGTGCCACCCGCCTCCCCTGAGAGGCTGCTCTTACGCTCAGCTTCCATCATACTGTAATTCCTACGGTTGAAAATCTGAAGATGTCTGCCTGGGGTGGAGCTTAAGCTCTGCCGCCTCATTGGTTGGGGTCATAAAGGACCGAAGTGAGGTGGAGGGACTACACAATAGAATGGCTCATAGGCCATAATGCACTATGTACATGCATTTCTATGTAGCAATTTGTGTATATTTAAAACATTTTTAATAATTATTTTTATCACCGAGGATTCCCAGTCTGACGACGGGGAATATTCAAGCATCTGAATCTATGAAAGATACCAATGCTGGGAAATACAGTTACAGGTAAGTAACTAAGACTTACTTGAGCAGTTGGAGGTCTCCCTCCTGCAAATGCAGGAAGACATTCAAGAAGCTAGTGGGCTACATACATACCCTGATATGGAGATAGAGGCATTCCATCTCTGCCCTATACCCACATTTTCGATCATTCAGTGATGCTGTTTCCAGATCAATTGGCACCCTCGAGTTGGTAGCTGCATCTGAGGAAGCTCCTACCAATGCCATTACTGTTGTACTCCAACCCAAGACTCCAAAGCTGCCATTGCTGTCCTTTAGGGGTCTTAACAGACTGATTTATGCCAGTCTGGATTATGCCAGTCTTTGCCTTATGGGCAGGGATTTGGTGGAGAAGCACAGAGTAGGGCCTTAAGATGCTTTCTTCTTAACTTTGCACCCATCTCCAGAGAGGTTTCTGATATAGGCTGCTAATGCACCTGCTAGAGTGATAGCTTTCATCACTGTACCTCCTGACACAGTCTAAGAAGCAGGACACATGGGGCTGTAAAGACTCTGCTTTATGTAATCTAGCTCTTAAGGTGTGTCACACAGATTTACGTGGTTTCTTTAATCGGCTACACCAGGATGGCAGAGACGCTGCTAGGAATATGTTTATGGTTGGGCTGGACGCTACAGATTGTGTGGGCTAGTCGTGGCCTTGGGGACCATTTTAAAAAAATGCCGTTCTTCGACCAGAATGGGTAACTTCACCCCGGGCATACAATTCAAACCATTGGGTATGACGGATCATGGCCTGAAGGCAGACGAGAGCCTTCAAAAATATTCTTGCCAAACAGCTAAGTCCCTTGTGATGTCGGTCAGTCTTCTGACTCGGCAGGGAGAGGCTGGTCTAAACCGCATTTTCCCCTCGAAAGCTTGAGTCTTTTGTTAGCTATGGCAACAGCAAAAACCTTAAGGAAAGGGACCCGTCCCGTCTCAGAGGGCCATGGGCTCTTCTAAGCCTGTCTGCTGCCTCGCTGTCCGCTCAACCCCCACAGCACTAAAAATACTTGGATATTTTCCTTGCCAGCACAAACATGATTCTTCTGTTGTGGGAGGGTTCTACTCCATATGGCGGCATAACATGAAACAAGTTCTGGCAGCTGGGTTCTGCAGATTATGGGACAAGGATGCTACCTGCCTTTCTTGCCACAGCCCCTCAACAAACCCCTATTTTGTCTTTGCCCACTCCTGATCGTCTCCTTCTACGAAACATGTCTCTGCCACGACTGAAGGGATTGGTTGACCTTGCCCTGTAACTTTCTGAATTCCAAAGAAGGATTGATGCCTTCGAAAAACATTTTAGATCTTGGACTCCTAACAAGCTCCACCAAAAGGAGAGCTTCAAGATGGTCACCTTGGTGCAGATACTCTTGACTTTGGAACTGCTTGAATGACTTCACGATTGACCGGTTTCTTTATATCTGCGGGACGCATAGTTTCACGTCTGTCCACCTTAAACATCAGAAATATCCCATTTCGACCCAAAAGTATTCACAAAGGTTCTGGCGGTTGTTGTAGCCCATCTGTGCAGGAGGATAATTCACGTCTTTTAACTCGACGACTGGCTCTTGTAGGCCAGATTAGAAGAGGAGGTTCTGTAGGATGTCTGGACGATGTGCTCTCTTCTCGACCACTTGGGTTTCTCAATCAACCCACTGAAGTCTTTCTGACCCCCTTCTAATTTAAGTTTTTAACAGCAGCGCTGGATACAGAGTGGGGCCCCTTGAAGTCCTTCCACATCAGCTTGCTGGAAATTTGTGGAGTTAGTCTGATATTGGGCTCTGTCTTACCATCAATTAGTGGTTTGACTGTTTAGATCCTTGTGAACAACACATCTGCCGTGCACTACATTAACAAGATGGGCAGTGTGGGGTCGCTCAGACTGTGCAGAGAGCCTATACACCTCTGCACAGGTGGTTCATCATGATTAAAATGAAGGTATGTTACAGCGTTGCTCCTTGCAGATAGTCTGAACACTCAGGCACGAGTGGGAGGTAAACAGTGCGACCGTGGAGAAGATCTTCTCCATATGGGGGCTTCTCCAGATCTGCCTGTTTGTGACCAGCTCAAACAGGATGTGTGAGATTTTTGCTCCAGTCAGTTTCCCATAGGACACTGCCTGGGTGATGCACTAGAGCTCCTTTGGGATTTGACCTGTTGTACCCGTTTCCTCCTTTTCTTCTGATTCCTTTGGTGCTGAGAAAGTTGAAGTAAAGCTAAACAACCACTAAAGAGAGGCTTTCACCACTGTGAAGCAGATGGCTATACAGGATCCCACAAGGGAAGACCAAACCATCGGAAGAATACAAGCAATCAAAGTCACTCATCCATACAAGGAATCGGCAACCAAAACATAGTAAGAATCTATCACTTAGTAATCCAGCTATGGCAATATTCCAGCCAGGGAACAATTCAACCCCGGAGTAGTTATGGCCAAGTGCAGATTACCCCTCTGCCTGAACCAATCAAGGGCACGGGTCAGTTCATACAATGGGACAGTTCACACCCCTGCCCTCGAACAACTCACACCCCTGCCCTCGAACAGCTCACACCCCTGCCCTTGAAAAGCTCATGCCACAGGGACAAACTCCGACCACTGGGGTTAGTTCCTGACTGCCATTGTTAGTCCCTCACCTCCAAGATTAGCCCCCACCCCTGGAATGCCCCAACCCCTGGGACAGCCATGTCTCCTGGGCTAGCCCAACCCCTTTGATAGTCCTCTGGAAAGAACCTAGTCGCTGGATACACCCAACTACAAAATACCCTGTACTAGGGAAGACCGACACACAAGGAATAACCAAAACAGAACAAACCCAAGTAGAGCAATATTAGAACACCACACCCGGAAACCAGCCTGTACCAGGAGTTGGCACACCTACACACCCAACGCAAACAAGTCCATTTGCTAGAACAAAACCAAAATCAATCTACTTATAACCGTACCTGTCAACTTACCACCCACTCGGACAACCATCTATCCTCAAGAACCATAAGCACTTAAAAAAGATAACCGGAAACCCAATGGGAAACCAACAGAATCAAAACTGAAAAACTACACATCACAAAGAATGGCAAGACAAACTGAATCTTCAACGTCAGCAGGGAGACAACCCTGAAGAAAACATCAACCCAATACAAAATCTTGCTGAACTAGTCAATGAAGAAACAAACAGATCTGAACACACAAGCCGGTGGAAAAAGGTACAAATACCAATGCAGTCACGATAATACACAGCAAAAGACCAAGAAAACCGCAGGAAACAAGAAGATACACTGCAACCTAGTCAACGCGAGATCAATGACCAAACGCACAACATAAATATGCGAACAGCTAAGCGATGGAGGGACAGACATCCTATTCCTCACTGAAACTTGGCTTACTCAAAACTACAAGGTAATAGCGCAGCACTTCCTACTGTGATGAGTCAGACATGGGAGATGGACACATTGGAGGTTTCTCACAAATCGCCAATTATTGATATAATAAAGGGTGAGGCAAATGCCTATCTTTCCCTAACCTAACAAAACCAAGACTAAAGGAAAATGACCTAGTGTCCCAAAAATGTCTGTCCCTCACACCATTACTTGCATACAACAAATAAAAAAAAAGGAAAACAAACTCTTATAATTGGGGTTGGATCCCCTTCCCCTGGATCAATACTAGATCATTTAAACTAAGTTAATTTCAGGAAAGTTCTTTTCTTTTGCCTAGTTCCACTTCAGGGGGAATTTGCAATTATTTTTTATTATCATTATTATTATTATTATTATTATTGTTATAATGTTTGTACGGCGCGACACGCCCATAGACCTCATTGCGCTCACAATAAAAAACAATTCACATAACATGGGCTAAGTGTCACAGTAAGTCAAGTAAAAAACCAGGTTGATAACTAATATCTCCGATATATCCTTCACTTGGCAAAATGACTTCCCAATTCAAAAAGGTTTCTCCTTCTTAATTCAAAAATATGTCTTTCTCTTAGAACAATTGCTAAAGCTTCTACTTGACCGTACATACATTGATTTGAAAAGTTAATGACAAAGAGATTATTTTCTCATTCACTTCATCTCATTTAGGTTTCTTCACAGAGAACACCTTGATCAGTACAGATCATTCACCTTGATCAGAAAAGATCATTCAGAAGTTCTACTTCAGTCAGGATGGTTCCACAACAGTTCATCAAACACAAGTAGAATTGTCAATTCTTTTCCACCACCATCAGTTACAACCTTCTACCACATTTAAAGTACTTCAACTTCTTTTCTTCCTGGTGCACTCACCTGCCCAGACTAACCACTATTTGTTCCTTTCCTGATATACTCACCTGCCAGGATAAAAACTCCTGCTACTAGTACTAGTACTATTCATACTCAGTGGCAAGTTAAGGTTTGTTCCCAACTTTCCACACTTGACTCTTTGCATTTGTAACACCCTTGGCTTATAACTTCTTTAATACATGCTGCCCAGAAAGACAATGATTCTTGCAGGCATTTATTTGCCACTTGCAATGCAGGGTACAATTCTCTCCCCCTTGATCCTTGCTACAAGGAGGGGTTTTCTCGTGCTGTCTTATTTCTTTCCACCAGACCTATTGGCTCTTGACAATGTGATGTATAACTCCTGTAATTGTTTCATTGAACCTGCCTTGAAATCTCTTGGCTTCGGCAATGCAGGTAATAAGGTCCCTTATTTGAATGTCCTTCTTTGGGAAAACTGTATCTCCTTTGTTTTATATATGCCCTTCTTTGCCTTGGGCAATGCAGGTTATACCGTTCTCTTATTGGGTCTCTCCTTTCAGGCAAGTCACATTCACTTTATTTAACAGTTGCCACCTTTTGGTTTGGGACATGTGGGTTACAATATCCTTCTGTTCTGTCTCCCTTTTGGGTAATTGCATTCAATCTGCTTTCTTTTAATTGTTCGCTATTCAAAATCTGCTTTCTTTTGAAGTGGTCTATGATGGAGCACCACAGGGTTAACTAGTTCAGGGCAACTCACCAGTTTCTTTTGGCATTTTTTGTCCAGACCCACTTGTTCTACTTTGCTGCTTGCAGGATATTCACTTGCGGTGGACAGCTACCCTCAACCTCTTGCGGCACGTGCTGTCTCTTGTTGGAGTTCTCACATCTCCACACGCGCTTGTGAAATCCTCACACTGGAGTGCGTAGCGGGACACAGAGATCAAGTATCTTTCAGGACAGCTGGTCTCACCAAAACTTCCTGCTGCGTGTCCGCTGCACCTCCAGGGAACTACAACCTCCGAAAAACTCTGTATGGCGCCCCACTATCGGCAAAGGGGTGGCAGCAACCTCTACTTTTTACGGCTGCTTCTGAAGCTCCTACTTCTCCTCCTGCCACAGCTTTCTTCTGACCTGCACCTGACAGCCCCTTAAATATTTAAAGGTCCCACTCAGGTGTGGGCCATTAGAAGAACTAGACCACTCACTATGGTCTAGTGACTCTGAGCCCCTCTTCCTCGTCTCAGTGCTAACAGTATAATGGGACTTGAAGTCCATAATGTTCCTAGTTTCTTTAATATCTCTTTTCAATCCACTTTGTTTATGGGTTGTATTTGACATATATTTAAAGGAAGATTTTAATTAAATTATAGGTTCTCTTTTAGGTTTATTACTTGGAACACTCTGATCACATTCCCTTGACAGCCTTCTTCTCCCTTGTGATCCTGCCATCTGATACCACCCCCAGAGTTAGGATCAGGTAACGTCTGCCTTCCACTGGCCTCGTGGGAGGAGGCTCTAGGCTCGGAATCTGGAATGACTCTGCAGGATTCATCACACTACCCAACAACTCAAACTTAAACAAGCCAACAGAGAAGGAAAAAGAGTAGGTCCCGCCAAAGCATCAAAGGACCATCTAAAAAAAACAGCACCACCAATAAATATTCCAAATTGCGAATCGCTCCTCCTGCAACTAGCCTTAGAACTTCAAACCAGCCTAACACTTCTACTTATCTACAAGCCACCACCTTAGAACCCTACCTTCAAAGACACCTTTGTGGATGCCATCACCAACATCACCATTAAACATGATTACCTGATCATGCTTGGAGATTTCAACGTCTGGTTCAAAGAAGAAAACATCAACTCACCCCAAAACTTTAACTTATCAACTAGCAACAATGCATCTACAACAACTGGTGAAAGGAGCGACACACACAGCAGGCCACACACTAGATGCAATCTTCTCCAACAAAATCCTGGTCACAACCACACCTCCAATGCAAATCCTCTGGAGCGACCACCTCATTATAACCTTTGAGATCCAACCGCCAAGATACCTGATAACCACCCAAAAAATCCTCCAATTCTGAAGAACTGAAAATCCATTAACAGTGTGGACCTAAATGCGAGACTGGGGAGCCACAAACCATCAATCATCTTTCTATACTCAGCCAGCATAGAAGTAAGAACAGACACAATCCAAAAATGGATTGCGAAAACACTATGCACCAGAAAAAACATTTGTCCTCTCGCTAAAGAAAACAAAGGCAAGATGGTTCACACCCCACCTCAGAGCACTGAAATAAACAAATGGATAACTAAATAGTGGAATAACTATGCCCAACATAAAAAAAGGCATACCAAAGACAGATTAGACTATTCCAAGCCGAAATACTCAAAGCAAAAAAGACATTTTTACAACAAACTCGAGCAACACCCAGAAAGAGATGTTCAACATCATTAACTAGTTAAGAACCCCAGCGGTGTGCAACAACACACCAACCACATCAGAAAAATTATGCTATGGCCTCGCAGACCATTCCAAAAACAAAATCACAAACATCCAGCAAATCATTAAGAGCAAGCTGAAAAGTACCATCGGCCACCTCAATCAGCCAACACCGGAACCACCTACCAGACTAAACCACCTCCCTCCGATCTCGACAGACAAATTCAAAAGCCAGGTGAGCAAAAGCAACAGAGCCGGCTCTCTAGCGGACCCCTGCTCAGCAGACGTCTGCAAGACTACACTCCTGCAGAAAACACCTGCATAATATTACCTCAACCTCTTCAACCACTCACTAGCATCAGAACCATGCTACAAGCCTTCAAATCGGCATACATCAAGCTACTCCTTAAAGATCCACCAGTAAACAAAGAAGACCTAACCAACTACCAACCAATCTTAAACATCCTATACTCGGCGAAACTACTAGAAAACTGCGTCTATTAACAAATCCTGGAACATGTAGAAAATAATTGGATGCTAGATCAGGCACAAGTAGGCTTCAGACCCATTAGAGGAACGGAAGCTGCATTCATATCTATATCGGATAATCTAAAGACCAACCCAGGCTCTAACGTCAACTCGGCACTAATACTACTCAATCTGTCAGCAGCCTTCAACACAGTCAATCATCAAAAGACTCTAAGGTATTGGAATCGGCAAACACAGCACTTCTCTGGTTTAAATCTTTCATGACAGAAAGAACAGACACAACATGGATCGCACCATTCAATTCAGCACCTCACAAAACATGTTGAGTCCCACAGGCTCATCACTATTACCACTACCCTTCAACATCTACATGACCCCACTGATTAATCTAATAAAAAAACATGGTCTCACCTGCTACAACTACACAGATGACACTCAAATCATCTACAAAATCAACACTAGTGAAGAACAAAACCCAACACTCACCAAGCTCCTCACTGAATTAAACAAGTGGATGAGCACCAACAGCCATAAACTCAACCAGGACAAAACAGAACCCAACCAGAACTATCCACAGTGGTGAAAAAAATCTCAGCATCCTAATGGACAACAAACTCACACTAGAGCCACAAGTCAATGCAATAGTTAAGAAATGCTTCTTCTGCCTACACACAATCAAGAGGCTACTGCCCTTCTTCACCTTCCCACACAGAGCCCTCTGTCATCCCTCTCATGTCAAGAATAGACTACACCAACAGCATCTATTTTGGAATACCAGAATACTTTGAGAAAACTACAATGAATACAAAACACAGCAGCAAGACTGCTCCTCAGACTCACTAAAAGAGAACTCACACCAGCGCTGAGAACACTACATTGGTTCTCCAGCATGGGGTCTGGCATGGATTCACTTGCTCATGAATATTCCCCGTCGTCCGGCCGGGAATCCTCGATAAATGCTTTGTGGTCGGTCCCCCTTCTGCTATGCTTCATCAACAGAGATGCCGCTGCAAGATGATACTCATCGCCCCAGCGTGGCCACGCCAGACATGGTACCCGGACCAGCTCCACCTATCAGCGGCACTGAACATCAGGCTGCCTTCTCTTCCAGAGCTGCTCTTCATAGAAGGCCAAACCATCCTGCATCACGATCCAGCATCAATGAAACTCACGGCCTGGCTCCTGCAGCCTTAGAGTTTGGCCACTACGACCGTCCAGTGGAGTGTAAAGCCGTTCTTGCCAACGCCAGGGCACCCTCTACTCTATCGTGCTATGGTTACAAATGGAAATGCTTCACAGTGTGGTGCAGAACGCAGCGCATCACGCTCCTGTGTTTCTCTGCTCCTCAGCTCCTGCTGTACCTGGTCTCGCTGGAGAAGTCTGGTTTGACCCACATCCCCATCAAGATTCCCCTGTCCAAGGCCTCCGTATCCAGGTGGCTCTCCGGCTTCATCATGCACGGTCATCGTCTGGCCAACAGACATCTTGCAGGCTGGCCGAGAGCCCGCTCTGTCAGAGCCATCGCTGCTATGACAGCGTTTCTCTCTGGGGTTCCCCTGCAGGACATCAGGTGGGCTGCTATGTGGAGGTCGACGCACGCACACACCTTCACAAAATTCTGCTGTGTCGACAGGGATTCCAGAGTCAGCCAAGCAGTGCTGCGCAACCTGTTTGCGTAAGGTGAGTCAATTTGTGAGGGTAAGTGTTGTACTTCTGTTGAGCATTGCCACTTCCCATGGTTGTTTATTTGTTACTGCTATATAATTGTATTCATGAGCATGTGAATCTCTAGATACTCGGGGGAGCTTGGGAAACTAAAAAGAAAACCACTGCATTTATAAATACAACAATGTTGTATTTATAAATGCAGGTTATTTCGTTATGAGTCTCCCAGGCTCCCTCGGCTCGGAGGAGCCCGGGAGACTCAAAACGAAAGCCGCAGCAGTCATAAATACAATGCAATTGTATTTATAATTGCAGTGGTTTTCATTTTAAGTTTCCCGGGCTCCTCCGGCCCGGGCGAGCCCAGGAAACTTATAAAGAAAACTACTGGAATCATAAATACAACATGGTCATATTTATGATTGCTGTGGTAGGAATATGACAAGTTAAAAAAACAAGCACTTACCGGGCATGAGCCTTCCTGCCTGCATTCTCTGCTCTCTGCGTCTCACTAATGAAGCAAAAGCCACCGCTGTAAAAAAAAAGCTATCAGCAGGTGGCTTTTGTTTCATTAGTGCTGCGAGAGCAGAGATTAACTTGGGCACAGGAGGCTCGTCCATTTCACAAAATGGACACCTCCTAGTGCTTTATTTTAAAGGGGTTTAAACATTATTTGTGTAACATTTTACATAGGAACTTTCATTAAAAAGATGATTATTATATATTTTGTATTATTTCCCATCTTGTAAGCCCATAAATTATTTGAGCGCACTATTCCTTTAATACCCAGAGGTTACTAAGCGTACCCCCGGGGATTGAACCTGTGTTGCTCTGTGTCGTCTTGCTTCCAAGGCAAGCACATTGCCCCTGAGCTCCTGAGACAAGTATAGTGGAGTATGTTAGCTGTGACTGGGTAGGGTGGAGGAGACTTATCCAACACTTCTTTGGTACAATGGGTATAATATGGTAGTAGAATTTGTTTTTGGTTGCAGCTGTGTGCATGGGGAGAAAACAAAGTACCACAGACACCATTTATCAGTCTGTTATAGCATATGTGTACTTAAATATCTCAAAGCCCAATTTGCAGGCAATTAATGAGACCTCTGGAAAAACGTTGTGACTTTGTGAAACTTGCGATTTTTTTGTACACAGCTTTGTGAAGTGTGCATAAGCAAAGTCACACAATTATGCACATCCCTATTCAGGGACTATTGACTGCATTTCAAGCATTCTTATTGGTTTAGAGGCGGTTAGTAATGACTTCCATGTGCTTACATTAATTAAATTAGCAAGAATAATGTTTACTGGCATTACTATTCACCTTGGAACTGTAGATCGGGTATGAAAAGAACCCAACAAAATCAAGAGTCACCTATTTTATTTAAAGATTTAAGGTTACAGCCTATACAAACTGCATATAAATGTTGGGAATTCCATCTATAAGGTTATTCCTCTTCCTTCTCTGGGCTTTGTCCTACCCCTACCCCACCCCTGCACCCTAATTGTTACACCTTTTGACTTCCACTCCAGTGCCCTGATGTTACCACCTCCTCCGGCAACCATCATCTTTCTGGTCTTACCACCGCCACCATCGCACTCTTTACTCTCCCCACCATCTCTTGTCCTCTCTCTCCCCATTTTAACGCTCATCCCCTTCCATCTCCTTCACCTTCTTAGCCCCCACCACCTGCATCTGTTTACTCTTTCATTTGATGTTAACAACTCCTCCCTCGCCACCTCCTGTTCTCCACTGCTGCCATGTCTCCACTTTCTTCGGTCTCTCCAATCGCTGCTTCTTTCACCACTATCCAGTCTTTCACAAATGTGAGCCCCCTGCTCCTGAAACTCACACTGAGTAACTGGGGCTAGGTGATTTATTTTTTTCCTCCTCCCCCTCGATGGGTCTGTACTTGTGGCTTGTAATTATGTGAGAGCTGGGATTGTTGTGCTTTTTGGGTGCACCTGAGGCTGTGTCTGCCATTTTGAATGGGAGTTTTCTGCCTCTCCCGGGTGCTTATTCTGATGTGCTGGAGTCTTTGTTGTTTTCAGCGTGTAATTTAGGGGCTGAAAACACACTGGGTACACTTTCAGAACTCTTTGTCGGTCTATTTACACGTGTGGTGAACTAGCAACACTGTATCCTTGGTATGAGAATCTCTTGTACCAGCACAAGGTGTCAGATGAGGCGTACAGCGTTTCAAAATGCCTGCAACCATCACAGAGTGAGGAGAAATAATTTCCCTTAAATGTTAAGTTTTCATGTTCTACATTGAAGCTTTAGATCTACTCAAAGGGATCTTTGGGCTCTTAAAATGAGAAGGGGATGTACCGCTATTGCCCTGCAAGGCCTCAGAAGGGTTTTGGGCAGGGTTAAAGATTTAAGGGCTGGTCTGCCATAGTGGGCTGTTGGGGTCGGTAGTGTAGACCTCCAAGACTGGCCTGGTGAGACACTTTAATTGTCGCCTCCCATGTGACGGGGACAAAGAAGGGGTTGGCATTAGATCCTCCCATACCACCCCTGGGCCCATCATTCACTGGCTCAGTGTGGCACCTAGCCCCCTGAGGCGGTTCCTGGTTCTGGTAGTTCCCAGAACATGGCAAGGGACTTCATCACACCTTGTGTAGGCAAACAAACGATTTCTTGGGAATATCACCTAAATTCGACCATATATTTAATGTATATGTATCCTTGGCTGAGCTTTGAAGCACCCTACTCGCGAGTTGGCGCACACCAAAATATCCAAATACTTTATTTTATCTTGCTTTATTGGCTTTTTTCGAAAGGGACTGATGGTTTTGCAAGTTGGAGTGCTTATACCTCCGGCAGTCACATGGGGGAGTCTGCAAGCAGCTAGCTCAAGCCACAATTCTTCTTTAAAGGGGAAGTATTGCAAATGGTGAACACTGGCAAAAACAAATGTTTACCCTGACACAGCTGATGCCTTGGGATGGGTGAACGCAGAGGTCTCGATTTGGCTTACTTAGGACATTTGTAGTTCTAGTTATAAGGCATAAATATGTACAATTTCCGGTTGGGTAAAATTACAGTTTCAAGGAAAGCACAATTCCTAGTCTCTTGTTGATTTTATCACATTTGTGTCTGCTAACCCCACTTTCTCCCTCTCAGCCCAGCTAACCCATTTTGATATCCCCTCCTTTTAAATCCAAAAAAATGTGTCTTAATACAAGAGACAAGTTGAACACAGCGTTGCCAGTTGAATAAAAAAAAAATGTACTGAATGTATTGGATTTTTTGTAAATCTTAGTTTTAATTTTTGTGTGAGAGTAAGGCCTGTATTGTGTTTTACTTTCTTTTCTGTTTGCCTTTTATCCTGAACATGTGTTTTGAATATTGATGAGTTTATTGACCAGTAGCAATAAACAAAACAGTTTTATTACTTTTTTATTGTATTCATTTTTATTTTTATTCTGTTTTATGTGTGGTGCTTCATGTGCATGTTTACTTTATAAATCTTTCAATGCAGAATGTCTTCCCGCATAGATTACAATTAAAATTAATACACTGATTTGAATCATTTAACTACCCCTGTGTAATTTGTTCCTTTCATGTGTTTATAGGCTTTGGGTCCTGCTCCAAAATGGTGCTCCTTTTTAGACAACTTGACAGAAGAGTTGGAGGAGAATCCTGAGAGCACAGTCTATGATGATTATAAATTTGTAACAAGGAAAGACCTTGAAAACCTAGGTAACATTTCCGAGTTTATAATTTCTATTAACTGGCTTTTAGTTACACTAGCATTTTTTTATGACTCGATGATGGGGTTGTGTGATTGTACTTGCTTTTATGAACATGATGGTTTAGCCCTTAGATTACCACCTATTATTATAAGCAATAGTTACTAACATGCAAACATGTAATGCCTCCCTCAAAACTCCTTTTCAGCACTCTTTCAACATCCATGTATTTTACTGTCTTCTATGTATGTATTGGATTTGTAAAACCCGAACCTAGCTGGGACGTAACTGTGTGCTGTATATATGTAAAGCACCCAGGGCATTACAGGTTGGTGTGCTGGCAGCAGGAGATGTGCTGCAATAAATGGTGGTCCCCTGGGCTGTGGGGTTCACCAGAGAGGGAGAATTAGGGCTGAGTGGAGTGATCGGCTACTGGCGAGATGCTCTTTGAAGATTAGGGGTTTGAGATGCATCCTGAAGTGTAGGATGCAGGGGGGGCAGGCAGTCTTATCTGCATGGGGAACATATTCTAGAGACCGATTACATGGCAGGACAAGGCTTGTTTCCTGGTATGTTCCTTCTTGCAGTTCTTTGTTTCAAGCATTGCAATGTTGTGGCTTCTGGTGATGTGCTTCTGGTGGTGCAATGATCTCTGATTTCAACCAACACAAGTTCTGATTTGTGTTAACTTGTACCACTTAACACAGTGTTTACTAGGTCACTACTATAAGAACACTAGTCCCTACAGTTGGAATATGTTGCATTGTCTTGACAATAACTTCAACAAGCTCTGGACACACCTTAAATATTTACCTTTTCTGTAAAGTGTGTAAGGAACTCATGGTGGCAACAGTAAAGACAGACACAAGTGATCACAGTTCAAGGGTGTTTATTAAACTGTATACACGGGTCAGAAAAACGCCTAATCTAAACCTAAATCTAAGATACGAGCAAGCTACAACCATCAAATAATAAGGCAGTGCTAGTGGTGTTGTGTCAAAGAAAAAGGGCATATACTAAAAAACCTTTTGCCAATCCTTACCGCTAAGTTACAAAATAGTGCGGGATAATGTTCACAAGAAAAAAAAGTGTTCTCCGAATAATAAATCTGGATGGTATGCCTGGGGTCTCCCTTCCCTGCGTTTTAAGCATGGGACAAGGCAGGACTTCTGAGCACAGCACACTCCTGGGTCTCGCCAGCATGAGGTTGCAGTTCAGTTCCAAAATATCAGGGCCTTCTGTGGCCAAATCTCTTTTACACAAAGTCTCTTGCCTCAGAGGACCTGAAGTGACAAAACAAACAAAAAAAGTTCCTTCAACAAATCTTACACGTTGGGTGATTACTCTTTGCCTTAGGATCCCGCTCTGTCAGGCTTTGATCCTTCTTTCAGTGGGGCCTCCCTCTGTCGGGTTCACTACTGCCTTTCAATCACAAGTGCAGCAATCATTCACTGTGGACATCCCTCCATCGGATTCACTCTTGTCAGCACAATGTACTCGGGTCTTTCATGCTTCACCCCGATTTACAGGCATCCCTCAGCCGGGTTCACATTTGCTATATACTTAGTTCAACTTACTTTATCACAGTATGTGATTAACTCTCGTTCGCTTTCCCCTTTGCATCCCTCTGTCGATTTCACATAGCCATTCTAACACTATTCAGGATTCATCTTATCAGAAAGCTGGGGTTCCCTTGCTCTAGCTTTCTCTTGGCATCCCTCAGTCGGGTTCACACTTGCCTTCGTTCAAAATGTTCACAATCTCAAAACAGTCTCTTTAGACCCCTTAGGTTTTTCCCTTTACCTAAGACCGGGTCTCAGCCTCCTGTCAGGCTACACACAGTTCTATTAGCGCAGTTTCTTATGCTTCTCAATGTGTAAAAGACTTGATTGTACGAGGGGTTTTGCTGGACCCTTGTTTGACCCCTTTTTGACACTTCACACTGACCTTCCCCAAGGCCTCTTGATATATGCAGTTTCAACAAACGGGTACAGATCAGTGTCTTTCGAATAAACACCCACCCAAAACTGGGTCCTAACTATTCCTCTTTTAACATTGGAAACAATCAAATCACCACCACTCATGCAGTAAAAACTCTGGGTTTCTACTTGGATTCCACCCTCTCTTTCAACAAGCAGGTTAACACGATGGCCTCTGCCACCGCTTACACCTGTAAACTGATAAGAGCAGGCAAACCCTTCCAATCCAATAATAGCTGCATCACACTTGCTAGAGCTCTCGTTTTATCGAAGTTGGGCAATTGCGACTCTCTCTACATTGGGGTAAACAAGGAGGTTATCAAAAGAATTCAAATTTTGCAGAACAATGCGCTTAGAGCAGCGTTGGGTATTCCCAGGAGAGCCCACAGCACTGAATTTAGAAGAGCCAATAACTGGCTCTCAACTCATGAGAAAATCCAGCTAAAAGTGGCCTCACTTGTTTACAAATGTCTAAACAATGCCACGCATCTTTCTTCGAGATTCACGAGAATAAATCCAACAAGATTCACCAGATCCTCTAACTCCAACAACATTTCAACACCTAGATTCAAACTGTCCAGAGTTGGTGGCTGTAGCTTCCAGGTCAAAGCAGCCCAACTATGGAACTCCCTACCAACCACCCTACGGACAGATTAACCATACCCCACTTTCCGACACAACCTGACAAGGTGGATCAAAGACGCGGACAAATAACAGACTACTAACTGCCTAGACCTACTCCGCATGTCCCTCCACTGTTTGACTGTACTTTTGCACATCCACCACTCAGCATTTACCGCCTGTCTAAGTAGGACTGTAAATATTTGTACCATTATTTTGCCTTCTGTGTATATTTATTGTCACCACATGTGCCTCTGTTTCTGTAACTAAGCTGTAAGTTGTTGTATGCAATGCGCCCGGTTACCCTTGGGTCTGGTGCGCAATACAAGTAATAAAACAAACAAACAAGCAAACGTGGCGTTGGACCACTCTGCACCCGGACCTCAACTGGGCTTTCTTTAAAGTTTAACCCACACACAAGTTCTTTGTTCATTAGTGCTTGCGTTCATATTGAGTTGCTGATTGCAACCTTCGGTTCAACACAGCCCGTCTTACTATCCGCTCCCTCCGACTCAGTTGAACTCCTTGGCGTTTCTTGCCTCTGGAGTCAAGGCACTACCACGGTAGCAGGCACGTCTCCCCGCCTTGGTTATCAGTGTGGGAAGGCCTTGTGCACCGCTGACATCTTTTACACCTCACAGCAGCTTTCGTTCTCAGTCTTATAATTCCTTTCACTGAGACTTTGCGGCTTTGAGTTGAAAAGGGCAAGGGCATTTTCCTCCTTGTCATCTTTTCAGCTCTCGTCACTTTGCTTCTCCGTTTGAACTGCTGTCCTGCAATAGCTGCCTCCTCGTGCGTTAGGCCTTGCTCTTAGTTCGCTCTCGTGCTCCACCTTTTATCCCTGTGGGGGAGGGGAAAGGACAGTCAAGTGTGTGTGATTATCAGCCATTGCCTGACTCTGCCCTGACCCTTGTGTTGGGACATGTCAGGTAAAACTGCTCTGGTGTTAGTCTGTTTGTTACGGTGTAAGAAATTGTTTGTGTTGGAAAGTGGGTGGAAGAGTTTCTGAATATCCTACTGGGTGGGATGGGGAAAAGGTGTCGTAAGGATGGGGGTACCACTTCTCACCCTTCAGTGTCCCACTTCCACTCCCCGAAGACCCCTCATCCAGGTGATCCTCCCCCAGGAACTGGATCCAATAGCGATGGCCATGTCTTGGCCACCTGGATGACAGACTGTCAGATCCCTTCAGTCTAGCGCAGAGGTAGCACGAGCACCTGCCTCCTTGTAAGGTCTTGGCACCTGAGAGTGCGTAAAACCACAGGTCACCGCAACCTGCCAGGGAAAGATGGTTTAGGGTCCACCGGATTAGATGGCTAGGGAGAGTGAGGGTAACCGGGTAGAGGGTTAGGTAGAGGTTGTGGATGGGTAGGGTGTGTTTGGAAAACCAGGCCCCGATATCCCCTCCTGGGGTAAGGAATCTCCGCCCCTTCACTCTATGCACACATTCACACTTTTGAATTCCTTAGTTACTGCAAACCTCTTAACTGCCTCCTGATTTGCCTGAACCAAGAAAGTGCACCTGATTTGTGGATATCATTACCTCATTCTCTCCCCCTGTACCCTAACAGTATTCACGTGCACATAACATTTTCACTTGCATGTAACTTGTTAGCTTTTGGAACACATAACCTTGTACACATTTAGCTCTTAACAATAGTAAACTGCACTTAGCTTCGGTTGTGCCATTCGTCCCATGTACTGAAGAGTGGGAGTCTGACTCCTGCGTGGAAGGCTGCGCTACAAGACAAGCCAGAAAACTTTGAGTGTGCGCAGCGGAAGCAATCGTTCTAATCATGAGCGGGAAGACGCTTTATAACATTAAGTCATTCAGTATTCGTTGACCGCCTAGCGATTATTCAGGCTGCCCAGGTTCAAGGGTCTGTACAAGCACACAACTGCCTCATATGGCAGCACGTTCCCAGATCCAGTGCAAACAAATTGGCTTCCGGGTTTAGCACAAAACTGTGAAATAATACCCTTCCGAACGCTGCGCTGTCACAGACGTAATTAACGTTCCTCAAGAAGCGCTCTCCTAATAGTTTGTATGCAAGCGCGTATAATGTTGCACTTATCTGTAGCGAGGAGTGGAGCCTGCAGTGAGTGCAGGCGGGTTACAGCTTTGCGATGAGTAGCCTGCAGGTGCCCCTTGATCACGTCCGCTCAGCATGAAAGCCAGTAGCACAAGCGAAGACTTTCGGGCGTGGCGCGAGCATGCGCCTGTTCTTAGGCGTGGTCCTGGCTGCACTGGAAGGCTCATGTTCACACAGGCTTTCTGGGAAGTGTAGTTCAATAGTGTGCCTCACGTTGCTTGTCCCTCTTCCATAATGCAATGTCCCTTTTCTGCAATATAAACAGAGAAGCTTCCTCATGTAGTTATATCTAGGTCCTTTCCTATAATTGTGTTGGAGTATTCTTCTTCCATTCATGCCACATGGTACAGTTTTCCCTTTACCCATGGCTGCCAAATGTCTTTTTCTGACACGGACCCCCAGGGACTAGTAAGTGAGACACCCTCAGGTTTCTCAGTGTGTGGACCGGATTTCTCTCGTTTCTGCATCACTTTCATTAAATTCCTTCTCCCTTGTTTTGTTGTATCCATACACCACTCCAAAGAAGCAAATAAGATATTTTAACCGTTCTACAAAAACACCTAACAAAAACAGAAAATTAATTTTAAAGAGAGGCATATATGTAAGCAAGAATGGGTGGGATGTGATCTGTGTGGCCTCCATGCTTGTGCCTGCTCAATTTTTCTTGTATATCCTCAGTGCACAAAACAGGTAGTCTGCGTTTGGCAGTGTCCTGCGTGGGACTGGCTTCTTGAAGTGTGTAGAAATTGGTGCTGGCCTGGCATCTCTGGCCTGACATGATGAGGCACGGGTGAGGGAGAAGACTGGGAACTGCTCTGCTGTACAGCATGCTGAAAATCAGTGATGCTAATGGATATGTGCCTCTCACAGATCCCTCATCTTAGAAATATCCAATAGGCATCCATCTGCACATCTAGCTTCAGAACCTTTTGTCACGGGGGTGGGAGGGACACAGAGGTATGTGTACGCACTGCAGCTTAGTTTCAGTGCTGTTGGTGCACATGACTCCGAAAATGACATCATAGGCATTATATAGCTGTGCTCCATTACCTCAGTTCCTTTTCTTCACACACTTGGCCTGCTGCTTTCTGAACACTCTAATGCATTTAGCATTTGAATTTGCCTGCTCCATCTCTCAACTGAAGAGCCATGCAAGCACTGTGGGAAATCCATGTCAGTATCTGGCCTCGCCAAGACTTGCCTTTGGGTAGTCAAGACGCAGACACAGAGGAGTATGTATCTGGCCCATTTTTGCATCTGGTTGGCCTCCTGCTCCAATTCCCTCTATCCCTGCCATGCGAAGGATGCTTGCCACTCTCTCCTCCCAGGGGGTATGGTGCAGTAGCTCCACTGTGCCTCCTCCAGTGGCAGTCGTCTCACGGTGATGAGTGGCAAGGAGGCTACGGACACGTGCCTTGAGGTCATTCCACCTCTGCCTGCAGTCTTCCACATCCTGCTTCACAGTGGCCACTGCCACTACCTTGTCCCTTATGTTGACCCATATTGTGCTCTTCTGGCAGACAGATGTTTTGCGCTTATTTGCCCCAAACAAATAATCAGCATTGGCCACCACTTCATCGACCAATACCTGGGGTTTGCGGACCCTCATTTCTGGCACCCTTGCCTTGCTCTTGTTTCCTAGCATGTTTTCACAAAGGTGGGTAGCTGGATTGCAGAGGGAAATTGAGGCTTGAAGATGGATTTTGTTGTTAAAGATGGGCATTGCTTAGCTTCAATCACACATCGAGCACAGCGGCTGCAATGCTGACCTCTCCCCACCCTCCCTGCATATTTCATCTCACTGTTGAGGGGAGCCAGTCACTGAGATGAGCCTTTCTTGTGGTGGGCACAACACTGATGCCTTGTTCGGTCTAGGGTGCGTTTTTTAACATCTGAGCACATCACATGCTCTAGGCTGACTACGGGGAGGGGGCCCTATTGGGCCTGCAAGTGAACAAAGAAGCGCGCGAGTCAGTGCAAAGCGGCGACTTCACATTCACAACATGGCTGCCCCCTCTCCATTGACACCATTGACAATCCGGTGCCAGCAGATGTCTAAGCCGCCCCCCACTTCTGAAGACCCCACTCATAAGGCCCCTGTCTGGGCCGTTAAGGACCATGAGGCCCCTCCCCACCTTTTTTCCCCACGTCGAACTAAGAAGCAGCCTCATGATGCACAGCCGGCTCCCCCACAAACTTGGCCCCTGCACGTCCACGATCTCTGTAGAGCTAGTGACAGCAGAACTTTGTCTTGCCTCCTCCATTAACTAAATTGAACCATAAATGTGCCTTTCTCAATTTGCCTTCCTGACTCATCAGATCTACCTCTCCTTCACTGCATTTTATGCCCCTTGTATGATTTTCGAATTTAGCTGTGTTTTTTTGAACATCTTGCACTCCATTCCAGCATTGCATTCTTGCCCCTTGTTTGATTTTTGAACTTAGGTGTGTGTGTTTTTTTTAACATCTTGCAACTCACTTCTTGCATTGCATTATGTGTCCTTTGTGCCCCTTTGTAACTACTAGGCAGCCTGGTGAGCTTGGGCTTGGTCTGAGCTGTGCAACCACTCCCCTTTCCTTCAATTATCCTCTGCCACCCTGATGGCACTCGCCATCTCCCCCATCTATCCCCTACCCTCCCACTCTCACACATTCTGGAAGGAAAAAGTACAAGAAATTCACCCTGGCAGCCAACCCTGGCCTACCCATCGCAGATACCTGTCAGTGCAATTTACAAACGGGTCTTCATAGCTATCCTCTTCTCTATCCCCTCCCCAGAGCTATTGACTCCCTATCTCATCTTTACTCTCTCCCCTTTCACATCCTCTCCCATTATTGGTGGTACCAAGTGGGAAGTTCTCTTGGTGGGCTTCTCATCATCCTAGTGTATCATTAATGTCTACCACACTGGCACTATCTTGGTTCTTGGTCCTCAACCCAACCTTCTTCTCTTTGACCGGCACCTGCCATCCCTCATTAACTTCCTTCCCTCACCTGCCTCTCCCCCCTACTATTCTCTGTCCCTCCCCCTCCGACTGTTGTACAACACCCCTGTACTTCTCCTCGGAAAACCTTCAAAGGCAGAGACCGCCTTCATCTAGCCACACTTAACGCTCCCTCAGCCAATAAACACTCTGCTGATGTCTGCCTCCTTCTTGAAGACATTGGGCCTCATTACGACCCTGGCGGTAGCTGTGCCAATAAAAATGGCATGGCAGCCGCCGGCGTAGTTTCTTTTCCGGCGCCTGGCAATTGGGAATTACCAGGGCATTACAGCCCTGGAGGTCCCAGTAATTCCCCATAGCCAGGCGCCGGGAAAAGTTACTCCCCATTCCCATTTGAGTCCCATAGGGCTCAATGAGAATGGGGAGGAGGAATGCACCGGCACTGTTGCACACAATGCCGGTGCATCCGTCAAGGTCTGCGAGCGGGTGCCTTTCCACCCGCCAGGGAAAGGCACCTGCATGCAGAACTCTGAGTATGCCGGTCCGGTAACAGTGCCGGTATCTTACAGGCACCGTTGTTAACAGACCGGCATACTCATGAGGCCCATTAACCTCGACATTCTCGCTCTCACTGAGACGTGGTTCAATGCCAGCTCAGTCACTGCTTTTGACTCCCTATTCCCCAATGGCTACAAGATCATTTACAAGCCCCACCCAAACCGTGCTGGTGGTGGGTTGCCTTAATTTTCCCTGAGTGGATCTCTTCCTCCCGAATGCCCACTCAGTCTTACTCTTCCTTTGAACGCTTGGTGTGCAAGTTGGTCATCTTGCCCTCCAACTCTCTGACCATTGCCACCATCTACAGGCCTCCTGGGTCTACCACCCTGTTCCTCTCTGAATGAGCTGATTTCTCCTCCTCTCTCCTCTCAACCACTTCTAAACTCCTTCTCATCCGTGATTTAAACTTCCATTTGGACTCTTCAATCACGCTATCCACTCTCTTACGTGATCTTTGCACCTCGTTCTCCCTCTCTATTCTCTCTTTTGGTCCATTCCACTCGGTCAGACAGACTCTTAGCACCCTCATCCACTCTGATCTTTCACTCCCCTCCCCACGGATCACCCCTCTCTCCTGGTCAGACCACTCTCTCCTCTTCTCCCACCTAGGTCCCCTCAGCACTCTGACTCTACCGCCGACTCTGCTCTCACCAATCTCCATCTGGCCATCACTAACACTCTGGACATTCTTGCCCCAGTCATGAGGATCCGCCTTAAACCTGCAACTAAGCATAATACCTGTTACGACTCTGAACTTGCAGCCCATGAACGCAAGTGCAGAGCTGCAGAACGGAAGTGGCAGACTCTGACAAACTGGCCTGTCGCCTGCTCCAAACACAAAACAGACTCTCCATCCGCGCCAGGAAAAGGGCCCACATCCAGGCGCGGGTCTCTGGTGCATCCAAAATCACGGCTGTACTCTTTTAAATCAGCAGGGAACTAGCCAACCCTTCCTCAGTCTCTTCCTCACCACTCCGCTCCCAGCCCCTTTGCAAAGCAATGGCCACACACTTTACTACTAAAGCTCTGGACATCCTGAACTTCCTTGTTTCCCTCTCACCCCACCCCTCCTTTGCCTCTTATGGCCTCACACCCTCCTGCTTTCTCTCCTCCTTCTCCCCTGTCACACTTGATGAGGTCACATCCATGAAGTTCTCGTCCAAACAAGTCTCCCTTGCTTCTCCAGAACCATTAAGGACAACATTGGCTCTCTAACACCTGCACTTGCTGATTTCTGCAACCACTCTTTTGCCACTGGATCTTCCCACTCCTCCCTCAAGCATTGCCTTGTGTGCCCTCGCCTGAAAAAACCTTCACCAGACTCCACATGCCCAGCCAACTACCGCCCAATTTCTCTCACCCCCTTCCTCAAGAAACTCATGCAGAAGCTGCCTTTCCCCCAACTTATCTCAGACACTGAACTTGTTGGCGGTCTCCAGGACCATCAATCTGAATTCTGAGCATCATGAGGCACAGAAGCTGCTCTTCTGGAGACCCGTTAAGAATTGCTCTCCTCTGGATTCAAACTCTCCTGGCTGTCCTCATCCTACTTGATCTCTCCTCTGCCTTTGACACAGTGAACCAATCCATCCTAAAAAAAGGCTCCATGATACCTTTGGTATCTCGGAGCGGGCACTGGACTGGTTGACCTCCTTCCTAAGTGACTGTATGTCACAGGTTATTCCGGGCACCTTCTCCTCCCCTACCTCTTTTTCTACCTGTGGTATCCCCAAGGCTCCAACCTTTCCCCATGGCTCTTTAACACTTAACTTT
Organism: Ambystoma mexicanum; assembly: GCF_040938575.1. Lineage (NCBI taxonomy): Eukaryota > Metazoa > Chordata > Amphibia > Caudata > Ambystomatidae > Ambystoma > Ambystoma mexicanum. The sequence continues at coordinate 455,812,940 of NC_090927.1, forward strand.
CCCCACTGGTACTCCTCATCTTCACCTTCTCCTACACAGATGACACACAACTCTTCTTCAAACTCCTGCTGACCCTCCTACCTCTTCCATCATCCCGAACTGCCTACCTGCCATCCATTCCTGATGCACATCCAACAATTTCTGCCTCAATGCCAGGCAGACTGAGATCCTTCCTATTGGTACCCCTGCTCCCCCTTTCCTCCCCTCGATCTGGCCATCCTCTATGGGCTCTCCCCCTTCTCCTTCATCTGAAGCCAGAAACCTGGAGTCCTCTCTGACTCCTTTCTCTCCTTCCTTCCTCCGTCGCATTCAGGACATTGCCAAGAAGTCCCACTTTCAGGTCTTCCTTCTCAAAGGAATTCTCCCTTATCTCACTTTCCTCCAGAAGCTCAATGTCACTAGAGCTCTTGTTCTCTCTAGGCTAGACTACTGCAATAGCCTTTTATTGAATCTACCTTATTCCTCCCTATGACCCCTCCAGCTAATCCAGAATAGGGCAGCAAGATTTATCCTTGGCCTTAAGCCCAGGGACTGCATAGCTCCTGCCCTAAAAGCTCTTCACTGGCTCCCTGTTACTGCAAGGATTAATTTCAAATCCCTCTGCATCATCCTTATGGCTGTTTGGGGCCAGGAACCATGGAATCTGCTACTTGCTCTTACTAAATACTCCCCCTCTAGACCGCAACCTTCCTCTGGTGCCAACTCTGTGTGTTAAGCGTTTCCCTAAACAGGGCCGGTGGCCGATCTCTTTCCTCAGCTGGTTCCCTCTTATGGAACAGCCTCCCCCTCCCTCTTCTTCTTGAGCTTTATCCCCTCATATACCGGAAGCTCCTCAAGACTGTCCTCTTCTCCTCCTCCTTCCCATCTTCCCTCCTCTTCTAATCCTACAGTTGCTAAGCTTGGTGACGAGGGCCCTTGTGTGTCCTTCGGGGCCCTGGCCTCCCACACCCAATCGCCTTCGGCCTCCGCCGGCCCACAGCGCTTGCCGTGGCACCCGCTGGCCTACGCCACTGTAGGCCTGCACTTACTTTATTGCAGCTGAAAGCTCCCTAGAACTTCCTACACTGGGCACTTACATCCGCTGCTCACCCATGAGCACGACCACTCCAGCAATAACCCCCCACTCCCTCTTCCCCCTCTACTCTCTCTGCACTTGCACACTCTGAATGCTCACAAGGCCTAGTAGGTCCATCTTATCTTCCTCTGTGTTATTTTTTTCAATCCGTTGTCCCTCCCTGTTGCCCTATGAGCGCTTTGAAACACAATTTACTTCTTGTATAAGTGCCTAACAAATGCCCAGTAAATAAATAAATAATTGTGTGAAATTACGCTACTTCCTCTTAGTGGTAATTCCGCCGGCAAAGTTAACGTTTAGTAATCCCTTAATTATTCCAGCGTTATCAGTAATTCTGCTGAAATTGTGCGGAGTTCCCGTTCTAACTTGATTTTCGGTGGAAATTACGGTTACTGCTAATGGTTTGTGCGCACTCCTGTCAACCTGTAATATGGGGGTAATTCTGTCGGACACCCAAGCAGTAACAGTAATTGCGTCCACCGAATTACTGGCCAGCTTACCGCCTTACTTGTAATGAGGCCCTATGAATGTCTCGAACAGGACACTAAGTAGAATCTCTGCAAATATCATTTGTTGATATCCAAGTGGGTCAAAGTGCAGACAGAAACGATTATAGTAAGGATTGATCCTGAAAAAGTGTTAGACTCCCTCAAATAGTGTGCTTTCTTTATGCGGATGATATTTTCCTCACACTCACTGATTATCCAAGTTGTTCGCCCCCCCTCAGTTTCAAAGGCTAGGGGAAGCTTTCCAGGAGCCTGCTGCCATTAAAATGAATTGGTTGAAGCCCATATTGCTTCTTGTAGCTACTACTTACTAGACACTGGGCATTGGTAGATTGGTGTTCTCAGATACGCTGCACTGGGCACTGACCTAGGATTGAACTTATCAGACACACAGTGAGGGGGGGGGGGCTCTGAAATGGGAAGCCTGTCCCTATAAATGAAAATAATCTATTGTTGCAATGTATGTACTTGGAAACTGGTATGTACGAACCTTGTTAACCGCAAACATCACAGACCTGTCCATCTGATTCAAAATAAAATAAATCTCCTCAGGGCACATATGTGGGTTTTTCAGAGGGTGCTCTATTTCCAGGTTGTGTGTGCATAATTCAGTGTATGACACATGGCTTATTTAGTTAAAAGTATTGTGGAGTAGATAATGATTTCGATGGAGTTGAGTAACCGTTGTCCCATGTTGTCCTTTCCGATATGTACCACGTTACCAGAGTTGGGCGAGTGAGACAAGAGACGATTATATGCATCTAGCCAACTGTGGGTCTCTGACGAGGGTTATCATCTGTTAGGAAGGTTCTGTTCTTTTTTTGTATTATTGTATGAAACAATTCTTAAACTACCAAAAAGGGCATAAGGTGAATACTATTTTTTATATTTTTATTACAAAAAGTGCAATGTTATTGACTAGATGTACCTAATTTGGGGTCTGTGTTCTGGATTACTTAACACCAAGAAGATGCTGCACAGCATTCTGTTGTCTGTGCCTCTTTATTGATGGGATGATGGTGACCAATGTTCCAAAAGTAGGGACTGTAACTGAATTTCGCAAATGGCCTCCAGCTACACCTCTGGTATCTAGAAGGCACTGCTTCCTCATGACTTATTTTAGCAAGTAATGGAGACCTTTTAACCTTATAATGTTTGTTGGAGCAGGTGAACCGTTCGCGAGATGCTTCTGCTTGCTTGACCCCTATCTAGGAATTGCTACTATCCTTAACACTAAAGTGCATTAAAGAGCCACAATATTCGAATATGTGTATTTTTACAAAGATCTACCAAGAATTGCAAGAATTTCATCCAAGTACATTCAACAGGGGTCTCTAGACAAGGCACTGTTTTGCTATTGGATTTTTGCTTATGCCCATTTTCCACCTTCACTGAGGCACAAAGTCATGCACAATCATGTACTCACACTCTCATCTGATGTACCCGTCCTTGGCATTATACATAGATATGAATCCAGCCCCAACCTTTCTAAAATACAGCCAGAGAAGAATTACTCACTCACACAAGAGACACTGAATTTAGCAGTGTGGCTTATGAATCTTATAAAATGGATATGTGCAATAACAAGCGAAATGTCTGCAGATTCATAGAAAAGCTAAACACAATTCTCGCTTGTGCTATTCAAATAAATAGAAACTATTTGTTATTTTGTGTAACACAGAGAGAATCAAACCGCTACATGCCATACAAGGTATATTATGATGTATTCAATTATTCACCAGAACATGCTTTATCATATAGTTCCTTGAAAGTACGTTTTACAACATTGACACTGTGTGTCATGTCAAAGCACCAGGTAATAATGGTGGAAGATACCAGTGGTTAGGGCCTTTATAGAAGGTGTTAAGAGTTAAACCATTCATAACAAGGCCGACAACAACCAGGAATCTTATTGTGGTTCAAATAGGCTAATACCTTTGACATTTTAAACATTGCATAAATGTAATTTCAAATGTGTTATGGCAGATGTCCATTTTTGGGGAGTCTGCTGTCCCATTTGATGGGAACCCTTAACGTTTTGTTTTCCCCCTTGTTTTTCTCTGATCTTTGACTTTCTTTTTTGTGCTTAGAGGAACAGCCAAAGCTACCCTCCGACTGCAGCCCTTTTTTTTTTTTTAAACTCTTCTGTCCTTTGGTAGCCCATATGGCTGCTAAAGCAAGTGCTTTTTAAGCACCCCAATTTGACCCTAGGGTGAGTATAAATGTGTGTTGTGGATTCATTTTGGCTTTACCAGCAGTGCAGCCAATTTACTGCATTAGTAGCCCAATGTTCCTTTATGGTAGCCATTGGAGTAGTAAAGCATTTTTTAAGTCTTAATCATGGCTTTTTTGTTTGGACCATCCCTTTTGGGCCACCATTTTAGGTCTGCCGCAGGGATTGCAAACCATGCGGCAGACTTAAAATGGCTGTTGTTCAAACATGGGCCCATTGTGATCCCACCCCTACAGCCTATGTAGTGCTTTGGTCTGGATTAGATTGGTCCCTTACCCTAGAAATCTTAATACACAAACTGTATGGACCTGAGTTTTTGGAGGTTTTTAGGTACGGTCTGATTGTCCGGCTGCCAAAACCTTTGTGTCTGTCTTTTTCATGTGGTTGGAGGGTTGGTTTAGGCCGATCCATGAGTAAGTGTGTATATCTGGGTGAGACACTGGGGCATTTATCAGTTCTACTAGCATTCTACTAGTTTACTGACCTGCTTTGCTGAAGTATTTTGCCACAAAGCTGGGCTGCTAGTTTTAGGACTATGTTTGACTGTACTGAGTGAGCTCTGGTTTCTTTGTCCCTAGCTCTGGCTTCCCATTTGGTTGCTAGGTGTCCTTTTATACTGTTCCTCATCAACGTCCTGGTCCTTTTCACTGGATGGATGAGCTTTCCTAATATGGGACAGTTTCTAGGCCATTTGTCTGTTGTCCTCCCGTTTCATCCTCCGGGCCATGGTACCTCGAGGTTAGGAAGCCACCATCATCCACAATGGTAGTGGGACACCACTACCCACTCTCTGCATTTCGTCTGAGCTGTCTTGGGTTGCCTCCACTATAGCTCCAATTGAAGGACTGTTTTCTGCCTGCTGACTGCCCCCTTTTACTGTTCGAGCCATCCGAAAACTCTTGGTCAGGTTCCTAGGTCTTCCTGGTGCATTCTTTGTCATGGCTTTCACTCATAGCTGGTAGGTCAGTCTCCTGGACAGATTAGTCTTTCTTTGGGTTATCTGGGTCATCACTGACCCTGAGTGCAAGTCCCTGGTTGACTGGGTCATGTAATGTGCCATGTGGAAGAAGCTTTTGGCCTTTCCAGTTGTTTCATCATTCCTGAGCAAAGTCCTCGGAACCCTGTGTAAAGTGTTTTTACCCCTGGGTTCTGGGCTGGTCATTTGTCTGATTTGATTTGGTAAAACAAGAGGTTGTTTTCCGTTTTCAGATTCATAATACTCCCTCTTGAGAGCCCTTTGTATGAAGATATTACGACAGGCATGGTAGGAGGGGAAAATGAAGTCCTCACCTGATCCTGATCTCCCCAGATTGGGCGAGGACAATGTGGTCTTCTGGAACTGCCGTATGCCCTCCTATCCGACTTCCTCAGAGGATGGACCTCTTGTCGCAGTCGGGAAACAATGTGCTTCACCAGAACACTGACCCTCTCAACCTGCATATTCGGCTCTTAAGAGGCTGAGATATGGGGACTGGTGCCTCAACAAGGAGGTGTTACAAGTATTGTTGGCTGCATGTAGACCGTCCACTAGGTCCCTATTCATGTGCAGATGGAGAAAGTGTTACTTGGCAAAAGGCGTGGACCCAGTGTTATGTCCCACCTCCTCGGTGATGGTGTTTTTGTTGGCTTTAGCCAAATCAGGCCTAAAGTGGGCACAATAAAGGGTTATCTGGTGACCCTTTCCTTGTTTGAACGGGGGCCAGAACAAGGTTAATTTTTTACTTTCTTGTGACTGCTCATTTGAGCCTTTGTACTCCACTTCCATCAGACTCTTCACATTGAAGACCACTTTTTTAGTGGCAATCATGTCCGCAAGACGGGTCAGTGAATAGCAGGAACTCACTTGCAAGCCCCCTTTCCTGAAGTTTTCCAAGGAAAAGGCTTCCCTGAAAGTTCACCCTAAATGTTTATCTAAGGTGGCGTCAGAATTCCACTTGGGCCATTTGTATCCTCTGCCCCAGGCGTCTACGATGAGGAGAGGCTCCACAGGTTAGATCCCAAGAGGGCGAGAAAGGATGACCAACTGTTCATTGCGTTCTTGCAATCCAGGTTAGCGCAAGCTGTCACCAAACGGACTATCTCTTGTTGGCTAGTGCTGTGTATCTAATTTCTACAGGAATGCAGGTAAGGAGTTACCGGCAGGGTTTAGGACCTACTCTAACAGAGGGGTCACAGCCTCCTCTGCCCTCCAGAGGAGAGGGCCAGCTAGGGACTTTTTTGGGGCGGCAACGTGGTCCTCTTTGAACACGTTTGTCAAGGATTGCAACTCAGACATTACCAGTGGAGCTGAGGCTCACAAGGAGAAATTACTTACCAGTAATGTTCTTTCTATGGATTATTCTCCGACAGAGTCCTCATCGCCCACCCATCCTACCCCACTTGGAAGTTCATGGGTCTCAATTGCAGTCTTTTGTGGCGCTTCTATGTGCCGATGAGATGATGAAGAGATTGCTACGCATGTACTCTGGCGATTGGTTCCCAAATTGTCTGGATTCTGCTGGTTTTGTTTTAAAAAAATTAGGAAAAAAAGGAGGTAAGCAAACAGCAAGTTTACTATGGTTTTGATTGCTCTCACCGTAATGTATGTTCCCTCTCGCAGACTTAGCCCAGGAAATAAAGGTGGGAAACTGAAGCAAGAGGGGCATAGTGCATTCCTTTAATACGGCAATTGACGTCTTATTCGTTGTCGAGGAGCGGCACGGTCGAATAAGAGTTAGTTGTTGAGGACTATGTCGAGCAGCACTATGCCCCAAGTTGAAAACCTTTCTGAGCAGCTGATGCTGGATGCATATCAAGATGAGGAATCTACAGGAGAAGAATCCACAGAAAGAACATTACTGGTAAGCAATTTGTCCTTCTACTGGACAAGCCACCCATTTCAAGGTCGAGAAGCCATTTGAGTTAATGAAACCTGTGTTAAAGCCGGCATGCAATAATTTGTTTGGACTTAATTTATCCAGAACAAGATGGATAACGCAGTGAAAGTAATTTGCATTCGTGGTGTCACTGAAGTACATCCCAGTTTCTCTTGCTTTAGAGGTTAGAGACGATTCGACTGACATAAAGGTCGCTGTCGTCCCAGGGTTACCAGAAGTCGTAATCATAGGGACAAATTTTTATTCCTTTCCTGATCTCCTACAGAGAGAGCCCTGCGAAAATACCTTAGAAAATGACTCCCCACTATCCTCATGAGAGGAATTCTCAGAGGAAGTAGGTGAATCATCATGGGTCTGGGAAAAGTTTTTATCTCGGTGGCAGCCCCATAGAGGGGGGGCTATGATTTACAGAAGGGATATGTGATGAATTCAGGGAATTTCATCCTCTGCATTGTCCACAAGGCTTTCTAGGGCCTGGGTCCAAAATACCTTCAGCTATCCCTCCCCTCTCGAGCTCTTCGCTCCTCTACCTCCAACTCCCTCAGGGTCAGTCGTTTTTCCAGGAAACGAGCTGGGGGTAGATCTCTGTCTTCGGCTGGGGCCTCCCTCTGGAACAGCCTCCCTGCCACTCTAAAACTTGAGGAGAACCATCTCCGGTTCCGGAAGCACCTCAAGACCTTCCTCTTTTCTTCTGCCTTCGCTCCCCCTCTCCCCTGCTGATCTGTCCTCTCTTGGCATCATGCACCTGGCCACCCTCTGTCCTTTGGGCCCAGGTACCTGCTTGTCCTGCCACCCTGCCTCACTGCCTCCGGGCCACCACTTGCACTGGGGTCTGTATCTATCCCCATACAGCCCCCCCTTTTTTCTTCCTGCACTTATCAGACCTACCCTGTCTGCTGCCTTAAACCTAGCACTTGCAAATTGCTGGCTGCATTACCACGGTTTTTTGCCTTTATTATTTATTTATTGTTATTTATCTGTTTCTCCTCTGCTTTGCACTTTCCACCTCTCCCCCTTCCATGCACTTTTCCCCTTCCCCCTCTCCCATGCACTTGCGCGTTCTCAATGTCACTGGGCCTAGTAAGATCGCTCTTTTGTTCTCCCCTGTTCCCCTCCCTTTGAAACACTTGTGTACGAGCGCGGTAGAAATAAAATATCAATCAATCATTCTCCGCAAGAGGGAGCCACCCTCATTGGGAGTTGGGAGTTGAGAATTGAGCCGGCTACACAAAATACTCTCTAGGGGATTAGCCAAGCAGGATCCCACTGGGGTGGACTCCCCCGCAAGGTACAAGACCTACAAATGATCCAGTCTGTAACACCTCCCTTATCGCCAATGCCCTAAATTGTTGTTGCATTCATGGGAACTGATAACAATATTGAGGAAACGGGCCATTGAAAGTGCTTGATTGTGCTGATGACCCCCTCTGGATGCCTGAACCACAAGCCCAATGGGATTCTCTCTCTCGTTGCAGGGATAGACATGTATTGGAATAGACCTGTACCTGGGGGGGTTGTGGGGGCAATTCGACTGCTGGGAGAGGGCCCATGCATAGCAGATGTCGCCGCTGTGTGTGGACCCAACACATCCTGGCGGCAGGGCCACAATGTATACGTGGTGGGCGGAGCGAGTTGGAAGCCAGTGTAACGTTGATGATCCCAGGAGCCCACTGGGTCATGATCAAGACAGCAGACCAGCGTGCCCGAACCGAGGTGCCCAGATGAAGCAGAAGGTGAGTGAAGAACAGTAGGTGTGTTTCCTGGATGGAAGGGAACAAACTCCTCACGTAACACCAGACACTGTGCAAATGCAGGTACATGGTTCCCAATAAGGAAGGCTGCAGAGCTACGATTCCATCCGGAGGAACGCTGGAATGCTAGGAAAGTGGATCAACGATCCATGGGTCCCTGTGGGGCTATAGAAAAGCAACGGTTGAGAGAAAGCCTAAAGAGGGTGAAACTGAAGTTAATATGCCAAAGTGAGCTATAAATATCCCAAGAGTAAGCAGAACACTCCGAGGGGGTGACAGCAAGAATGACAACCCACAAGGGGGTTACCCAATATCAAAAAGAGAGAAGAGGACTCTGATGTGGTGGAAAAGGGTATAATAACCAACTAGGTGCTTCTGACTACCGGCGAGAGATGAGAACCCTCCAAGGGGGCAAAGCTAAACATAACCCACAAGGGGTTGCCGAATAGCAACAGGAGAGGTACAATATTCTGAGGGTGTGAAAGCGAGACCAACAATCCACAACAGGTTTCCAAAACTGCAAAGTACGAGCGACACTCCGATGGGGTGGATCTGAGCTGAAGGACTTACAAAGTCAAAATGCAGAATTAAAAACGACTTGTTTTGAATAAGACTTTAATAAAACTGTTCAGGAGTCCCCTTATCTGGAGGAAAACAAGGGATTTAGATTTTGATCAGTATGAGTAGGCCTCGGCCTAATGCTCTAACAACGAGGAGCGCAGAGACATTTGGACTTTACGAGCAGATGAAGACCTGAGAGAGAGAGACACTTTGAGAGGGATTGCACCCACCAGCACAAGCCAAGAAGGGTTACTAGGGACCCTTCTCCAGGTCACCTTTGGTTTTCTTTTATTAGTGGTAGGCTCAGTTAGCGTGTTGGCATAGGTTTGAACCAAGGACATGGTTTATACTTTTTTAAGACATTCTAACAAGCACCCTTTTATTATTTTCTAGAGTAGGCAACCTTCACTTCATTGTAGTAGCAGTGCTCGGGAGAGTGATTTCTTCTTTAATTAAGTGAATCAGTTGGAGCCATATCTAGTATGTGTGACCTACTACAGTGAGTGGAAGTAGAGAGTGTGTGGGAGATGGGAAAGCGTGAGAGTAGTTAGTGGAAGGTGAGATAGAAAGGGAGAGGGGAGTGAAAGGGAAAGAGTAAGTTTGAGTGCAAGAGAGAGGGGATAGGTGTAGAGGGGGGAGGTTGGAGACAGGGGAGAGTAGGAGGTGGATGGGGGAGTACGGAGAGAGCAGGAGAGAAGGGAGTGACAAGAGAGAGAAACACTAGGAAGATGAGGTGGGGAAGGAGGAGATAGTACGAGGAGTACAGAGAAGAGACATAAGGAGGGCAAGAACAGGAAAAGAAGTGACAGAGTGAATATGTGTTAGGGGACAGGGACACTATTGAAGATAGTCACATTGTGGGGCATCCGGAGATTTGTGAACCCTGACAAAGTCCCAAAGGCAATAAGGTACATAAGGACGTGGCCTTTAGGCCCTTAGCAAATCGAACAGGCTTGTTTTGACAGTAGAAGTTACCGATCAATAGTTGCATTACACCTTTGGGGAATAGGAGAGCCTGGTAAAGAGCGGTGGAGGGAGGGGAGCTTGAGGGACTAGTTAGTGACCTTCCTTAGTCTGACCACCCTGAGGTCTGCAGTGGAATCCTTGAAGCAATCTGTCATACGCCATAAAATGTTTTAGAAAACTGTACTTAAATGTCCAATTTTGAAATTCCTTCCTATGTTTCTTTTGTGGCTGAATGTGGATAGGCTTTTCCTGTTGCCCTCCTTTAAAGGTCTACACTATCTGGTCTACCTTGCTGATAGAGTCCTATTGACTTTTCACATGCAGTTGATACAGTAGTGGGGAAGGTTGAACTCTCAGGCAATCTCAAAGTGTGATGTGTATTTCTCTGAGCTACTCTGAATACAGCCCATGCTTCAGAATTTAAGCCACAAATTACTGCATGTTGGCACTATGACACAGAAACAGACGGGCGACTCCCTGGTGGTCTTAACACAAAACGAACCAGAAAACAAGAGAAATTGAAAAAAAGGCACAAAGACGTCAAACGTGCACAGTGACCTACAATGGACAAGATCAGGCATGTCAGGATCCAGAACACGTGAACGACCAGGCTGGCCGGATGGGGATTAGTGGGGATTTGGTAAAGGTGCTTGGGTGTGGGGTGTAAGCTGGCTGGTAATGGTAGGGGAACGGAAAAGGGTGTTTCGGTTGTGCGTCCCGGAAGAGAGCAGACAGGCAGAGAGCGCCAGTGTATGGAGGGGGTTGGACAGAAATGGGAGTTCCAGGGTGATCCACCAAATTAGAGAATGCGCGATTACACTTGCACAAAAGCGTCAGCGCAAAAGGGACACAAAGGACTGGCTGGAGACCCTGCGATACATTTCCTTTAACTTTCTTAGGCCCTTACTTTAATATCCAATGTCTTGTTTATCACACATTTTTTGCAGCATTTGGAGGATGCTCATTTGAAAATAATTCCATTTCCAGGCGCTGCACGATGCTTACCTCATCTGGATTGCAGCATTCAGATTAACTTCAGATTTCAAGCGTTAATTTATTATAATGACCTGAAGAGCAACCCCAAGTCATTCTCACTTGTCTATTCGCTTATTTCTTGCCAGATCATGGCCATCACAAAGCCATTTTCAATGCCATCTAAAGTGAGGAGGGCTATTAACTTCACTTAAGAACTTTCCACAATGATACAGTGTTTCAACTCTCATGCCTGTCCAACATCTGATACCACAGACATGGATCATTGCGATAGTCTCTCCTCTTTCTTTATTTGAAGGTTTGAATAAATCAAAGAATCTATAGTTTTATCCAAGCCGCCCTCAGGTCCACTCGCTCCCTTTCTTCAATTTCAAAACACAGTTTGACTATTACAACTTTTAACTTCCTATAGGTCCCAGACGACTTCACGTATGAACTGCTTAAATAATTGAGACCAACTCAATACTTTGGCGATCGCTGTCTCACTACCGTTGTGGCTATATATGCCGACATTCTGGCCCTTCCGGTCATCAAATTCATCAACCACTTCTTGTTTTCTTGTTCAGTTCCTAACTCACTAAAATACTCAGTGGTCACCTAACTACAGGTGGACTGGGGTGTCTCGATATGGAAGTTTGCTATTAGGTGGCCCAAGCACATCATCCCTTTTGCTGGTAATGTTTGTCCTATCCACAGGCAAGCAGCATTTTCACATAGGGAAGATTGTTGATAATTTAGAGGCTATGCTTCGGCTTAAACCAACACTTCATAGAAACATAATTTATCCCATGTCGGTTACTACCTGGACCTGTACTACGTTCCATACCAAATTCCTGCGATCAACACCCTGCAGTTATTTCTACTTGGACAGGATACCTGTCTTACTTTCTCTCACTAAAACACAGCTAGGCTATGAGCCATTGTCAATGTGTTAAAAGGGCACCCACATGGGCCCTCTTCAGTTTAATTCAGACTTAGACCTACAGAAGGATTCATTTCTTGTTAAGTCGAAATAAGCATCACAACCACCAAATATGAAAATATTACAGTGGTTGTGTAACAGTTAAGAAATATGCTTGCTTTGCTACATGTTGTGTGGAATTGCTGCACTTGTTTTGAGTTTGTACGCACCTCATCCATTTTGTCCCATTTATTGTTTTTGTAATCGATTACTTTTTACAATGTCACTTGATTTGATTGGGTTTATCAGGCTACCATGTTGTTTGTTAGTAAATAGGCACAATAAAAAAAATGTTTTTCTATAGATGAAGTATTGGTGAATAAAAAATAACATAAAAAGGAAAATGCACAGGTTCTGTTTAAGAAAGTTTCTTTATTTTTAGTCACATTAGTACACTTTAAGGAACCAAAACAGTACACACGCAGGAAGTCACAATCATGCTTTTAAATCATGGGGGCATGTGTTCGAAACCCACCCATGTATTTTGTTACCTCTGCTAAAATCGGAGAACTGTGCTCCTTGGGGTCGGTAAAGCTGGAAGGCCTGCTTGAAAGGGGGAGAATTCCTTGCTATGCTGCACTTTTGTGAGATGGGAGGCTCGATGAGTAACCATGCTATGTTATACTGATGCCGTAAAAGCTAAATGTTGGTTTGCTGCGCCATGTTCCCTAAGGTAGCACTGTGCTTGTATTTATCCCTCTATACATTTGTCCTGTGGTGGAGGTGCATTAACTCCTACATCTACAGAGCAATATGGGAGAAAGCTTTGGGTGTATAAATCGCAGATGATGCATTCAACACTATCTGTATGTAGACAATGTGTATTTCGGTTTACAGAAGACATCTGTTAAAATTCAAGTTTCTTAATCCAATGTACTATAAATGACCCCTCTGCTAACTGGGCATGCCCAAGATAAACGTGATGATTCAAACTTTGTACACTTAGCTTGATGTTCGGAGGTACAGAATTTCTGGTGTACAGTCCTACAGAAATCTGCAATCATTAGGCAGATGTTAAATGCTGATCCCTTTTTGTGTCTGCTAGGGTATGCCCGATCTGTCCCATTCTGTACTGATCCTTTTCTAGACTAGTATATCCTATACTAGTCTTTGTACTAACCCCAACAATACCGGTTATACATAAAGTTTCTGTAATGAGATTAAATACATTTGGGGAAAGAGGGCAGACCAAAGTGCCCCTAATTCCCTGAGACCACATTCTGGTGCTGCTGGGAGTCCTCCCATGTGCACTAAACCTCCTGGGGATTGTCTATGGACTTACTGAGCTTTGATTATGGCTGCAAGTGAGATTTTAATGTGTGGAGGTCAAACAGGTCACCGTCCTGTGAGGATTGATTAGCTGGCCTATCTTTTTTGTCTGCTACGGAACAGATTTCCCACCTGAAGAGGCACTGGAGACATACAACTCTGCATGTCGATTGTATAATAAATTCTGTGTGTGAATTTGCAAACCATTCCCCCCATTTGTTGCTCCTAGTTGTAGGTCTGCCTCCATTATCATTTTCTTTCTCCTCCTGCGTGGTTTGCCTTTTACATTAATTTCTACAGTAAACACTTTGCTGGTTTGTTCCCTTTTCATCTAGTTTCAGGGATTGAGACCTTGCCAGTATTGAGTATAAAGGCAATTTTATCTATCTCCTCAGATTTGATTGACAGACCATATTATTCCAGTTTTATGTTGGTTATTTGTATTCGCCTGACTACTCTACCCTTTTGTCTGTATTGTTGAGAAGAAGTAGGGATCTTAACGAACTCTGCGCCTCTAAGCGTTCAATAAACATTTTGTTTTACCCACGGCATATTGGAACACATTGTGTCTGCCGTGTAAGTCATTGTTCAAGTTTCTTTTTTTTACATACATGAGTAAGACAATTACGCAGGCCTGTGACTTTTGAATTATGTTTAACTATGTGGTTTATTCTTTTAGGTTTGGTTCATCTTGTTGGCTCACCAATGCTGAAGGCATATATGCACGGATTCTTTATTGATATACGATTGTATCACAAGGTAAGTATAATGGCAAATAAAATATGCCTTGTCTGTGTGACATTAAAGTTCCAATATTTGTCTGTGTGTATAGTAAGGGTGATTTGAAGACTGTATCTCATGCAACACTTTTGCCACTCTTTTGTAATTAAAGGTGAAAGCTATGGTAAATCCATTTGCTTATGAGGACTACAAAAAAGAGAAAATAAGACAGAAAATTGAAGAAACACGTGCCCAGAGAGTTCAAGTAAAGGTAAGATGACCGATTTGAGTATATTTGAGAGGCTGACCATGTCTCCAGAAGAGCACTGTTGCAGTGTGTGGTGGGAAATGAGGGGTACAACGTGATTTGCTGCAGTTGGTGCCTTATGAATGACTAATCACTAAAATGAATTTGGAAACCTCAATGTTGAAGACAATGGGCCTCATAACTGTCTGAATACAGCCAAACAATATTACTGTTGCTGTCACTTGGTCCCGTGGTGGTAGGTGGTGTAAATCCCCATTGTATGTAGTCCATATGACTCCATTGGGGATTTTTGGTGGCATTACCACTGGCGGAATTACCACGTGGTAACTGCCGATTGTTTTTTTACCTCCAAAAATCAGCACTGGCAAAAATGGGGGTGGGCATACTGGAAAAATGGGCGTAACGGAATTACCTCCACCTTTTTCCCCACACCGGCAACCTTGTAATGTGGCCCAAGCTTCCTTTTTATTTTTAATGTAGATGTTTTGGAGTTTTACATTTTACATTGTAGTAAAATGGCTACATTGTAGCCATTTCAGAGCACTTGTCAACCCTGCTAAATGTTAGGAAAACAAGCTATTAGCCTTAATGATTATACGTGGGTGTGCCGAGTTAAGTTCATTGTCTAGTTATGAAGAGTGAGTAAGAAGGTGAGGCAGACACTAACCCGAATGCCACAATAACCCTGATTAACCCATTTGACTGTGTCTCCTTTCACAATTTCATAAGGGAGCTTACCCGTTATGTCTTTGTTATGTCCCTGCTTATGGATGTATCTATTTACTGGTGCTTTGCAAGGCACCCCATGCACTAGATTCCACAGTGACTAACCATTCAAAGTGAGTGAAGGATGGTGGGCTGTGTGATGAATCTTGCAGAGTCTTCACAGGACCCTTGCCTAGAGGTGATGTTGGCCGGGTGGATCACCTGGGAGAAGGGCCCCTTGGGGTGGTGTTGGGTAGGCGGATCACCTGTCAGGAGAAAGGGCCCCAGGGGAACTTTATTTTTACTTTTATTTATTTATACTGCGCAATCCATGGACCCGAAGGCTTGAGGGCACCAATACAAAAAATAAAACAGAACATCCAACAGAAAACAGATGGCAAAGTAGCAGGAGGTAAACTAGAATGGATGAAAATTAGTTTGAGCCATGTTTTCAATTTCTTCTAAAAACTTTGGTCGATTTTTATGCTCCTCAATTCTGGGGGAAGTCCATTCCAGGCTCTGGCGGACACATTAAAAAATGCTCCTTTGCTGGCCTTAACAGTGTTACATGTAGGTGAGGTCAGCTGATCAGTGATGTTGGACCTGGGACATCTTGTGTGAATTGTTTCAATCAGGGCCTGTAGGTATGCCAGCATCTTACCCAATCGGTATTTGTGAACAATTAACACAAGGTGATAAAGCAGTCTGGATTCAACCGGCAGCCAATGTAGGCTACGACAAGCCTCTGAGTTATGATCCCTCCGAGCAGTCCCTGTCACTACTCTAACCGCATTATTTTGAATAACCTGCAGGAGCTTACACTCCCTTTTGTTATAACCAAACATAAGACTACAACAATAGTCAATCTTTTTCGCGCCCACTATCCCCCTCGCGATGGTCTCAGCATTTGGTTGGGTGATAAAGGGCCGAAGATGAGTCGGGAGCTTAATGTAGTAGGCAGATGACGACACAAGACTACTAACATGAGCCTTCATGCTGAGATGTTGATCAAGCACTACACCCAGTGTCTTGACCTTTTGAATGTCAATCTTAGTGTCCTCTAAGCTAAAGTTCTCATAAGCCGGACCCAATGTTTTAATCATATTCTGGGTGCCCACTACCCAAGAACTCAGTTTTATCCCTATTTAAGGCAAGGTTGTTCTGAATCATCCCATTTTCGATGCTATTATAAACGTTATTAAGATATAGCTATTCTTTATCGTGGTTACCTGTAAGAAGGATGACACTTAGTATCATCAGCATAATTTGTGAATATTATAACATTTTGCTCAAGGAGCGTGAAGAAAGGAACCATGAAAATATTGTAGACCCATGGAGATAAGCATGCTCCTTGTGGCACTCCAAGTTCTGGTATTGTAGGAGGGGACTCTGCCTCCCCACAGTAGATCCTGCACTCCTGATTACTTAAAGAGGAGAGCCACTGTGCTGCCTCGTTAGAGAAGTTGGCCACCTCCCTCAACTTGGGGATAAAGATGGAATGATCCACCAGGTCGAAGGCCGCCGACAAGTCCAAGAGCATAAGAAGGGATGGCAGACCCTTATCCAAGCGATCCACTAGCCTTGACTTTAGTTCCAGAAGGGCGGACTCAGTTCCGAACCCCTCTCTAAACCCTGATTGAAACATATTAAGAATCGTGTAAGTGTTAAGCTGGGCAGAGATCTGAACATAGACAACCCGATCTAAAATCTTTTATAAGGATGGAATATTGGTGATGGGTCTATAGTTCAACAGATTATCATCAGGTAACCCTGTTTTTTTAAGAATAGGTGTTATCCACGCCTTTTTTAGACCCATCGGCAAAGAAGCGTTAACAAATTTAAAAATGTCCTCTAGCAGTGTAGAGGAACAGGATTTCATAAAAAATGTCGATCAAGGATCTCCTTTGCATTCAGTAGTTTTAAGCTGCTCTATTATTGTGGCCAATTCAGCTACAGTTATCGCCTTGAACTTAAGAGTGAACCTGAGAATTACTGGGGAAATTAGTGATCAGAGGAACATGGTCACTGAGCCCTAATTCTTTAGTTTAAATCTTTCTTTTCCTGGCAATATCAGATTTAACTTTATATGATTTGCTCTGCATGGCTTCTTGAATTGAAGCACACCATGCAGCACCCTTAGTTACTGAACCAGTATCCTGCTAAAAAGGGGTTCTTGTTCTTTAAGAATTTTGAATAATTGTTTAACTTCAGAATGCGCATTGAGAATTCTTGCGTTAAGACTATTCTTTTTTGCATCGGCAATAGCAAGTTTATAATTTTTAGCTGCAGTCTTATAAGTTGCTAAGGTTAAAGGTGAGCGATTCTTTTTCCAGACATGAAAGCAATTGAGCATATAAGCTTTGAGTTTCCTAAGATCATCTGAAAACCAAGTGTTCCTATGATAGGCAACTTTTTTCAATTTCTTCTTTAAAGGAGCTAAGGAATTTGTGATGTTATCAAAGGAAGAGACCAGAGAATTAGAAAGCTCTTCGGCTGACACTAAATTAAGAGTCTTCAAGATAGTAAAACTCAAAAGTGGTTCAATACGTTCCCTGGGATCCTCAGATTTCCAGAAACAATCTCTTGCTTAACCATGCCTTTCACTTTAATAGGGTATTCTGATTGTAACGTAAAGTGTACAAAAAAATGGTCCGACCAGGGACATGCGAGTACCGAGAAATCTTTGGTGATGACATTTAAAGTGCCAACCCAATCAAGCATGTGCCCCTTGCAATGACTGGGTTCAGAGACCTTTTGAGTAAAGCTCAGATTAGACCGCATACCTCAAGATCTAAGGCTCTACTATCAGAATCCAGCCCCAACCATAAATTGAAATCTCCTAAGGTTAAAAACCTTCTTTTTGGTTTAAGAAACGGAAGGAAAAAATTAGAAAGAACCAAGGTAAAATCATCCAGAACAGTAGGTGGTCTATATAATAACAGGAGGTTAACAGTAGCTTCCGCATTGAGGCCAACCTTAAAAAATTTCAACTCTATGCCTTCAATGTCTTGATGTTTCACTTCCCAGATGGAAAGATGAGATCTAAAAATAAGTGCAACCCCTCTCCCTGACGTCCTATCATGTCTGAACATGCTGTATCCATCAGGTACAGCCAGGTTCAGTGATGGACCTGCCACATTGTGGCCCCAAGTTTCTGTGATCGCACAGGATTCTGCTGGGAGAGACGCAGTATTTGTCTTCAGACTGGGAGATTTCTAGGGTGCCAGGATATTTAATGGCATATTATCAGAGTGAGACTTCCCTTCATGAAGATAATTACATTGAGGGTAGTGAAACCTTGCATAACCAAGAGGAAAATAAAACATGTGAGAATCAGAATCTTGGTACTCTGACTTATCATAAAAATGACACTTCCTTAAAGTTGAATCGGCCATTAAATCCTCTAAAACCCTTTTCTAAGGATTCATTTAAGAAACCTTATAAATTCAGTAAGGTTAAAATCCGTACATTATGGACTTCAAATCCTACGATACCTTAAGTACTCGGATGAGGGAATCAGAGGCACAAAACTGTCAGAGGCAGGCTCATGGTTCTAATGACCTACACCCGAGCGGGCCTTCTGTATACATATGGCCCCAAAAGGTGCAGGCCATTAGAAGCAGAGCCACGAGGTGGAGTAATTGCAGAGGCTGCTGTTCACAGTGACAGCAGAAGAAGAAAGCAAGCAGAGCCACTGGAACCGCTGCTGCAAATGGAGTGGGCGACGGTCCTGAGAGGGTCTCCAAGTGTGCTGACTTTGATTGCAGAGATTCGCAGCGGGAAGAAAGATTGTAAGAAACCTTTCCGCTAGGCGAGAAAGGCTCTTTGTGCTGCCTGTTACATTCTGGTGGCAGCGAACACTGTAGTAACTCAGGAGCTAGTGAAACTCATTTCCCTACCTGCGCTGGTCGCGGGAATCCAGCAGAAGCAGATTGCTGTACAGAAGGCAACAGAGGAAGCAGAAAGAGCTATGACAGGGAGTCGATTGGATGCTTCTGACTATACCGGTGAGTTTCCCATTCATTGGTAGACCTGGTACGCTCCATAGAAGACCGCTGGCTACAAGTAACCAAATTGAATACCAAACTAAATTAAAGACGTATAATTGGCATAATGGGAACGTTGTAACTAAACAAGACAAGAAACGTTATAATCATTCTTATCAAGGCCAAAGTTATTGCCAAGACAAAGAGGGGGCAATATTCAAGCCAGCTAATACTAACAAGCACTGTCATAGTAAAGAAAGAGCAATCGTGAAAACAACTAATTATAACCATTATTGCCAAAGTGAGGAAGAAGCAGCAGTTGACCAGGAAGTCAACAAGCATTACCAAAGCCAAAGAAGGCCAAGTGTTGTAAAGGAACATTGCCAACAGTTGGTTGATGTAAGAATGGGAAAACAAGAATGGCAGGAAAGAAGCCCTCCTGATAGAAAGTATTCAGGAGGAGAGAAACATAACCTGTATTGCATGTGGCAATCACAAGAGTGGAACAAACTCTTGATATGATATACACTAATGTATATAATTTCTTCCCAAAAATATTAATGTTGTTGAAAGTCAAAAGACCTGATCAAAATGTTTGAAGTAAACATTACCACAGAGTACTTGTAGTAGGGTTAGAAGCTTTTTCGTCCTGGCAGGAGAGTGGACCAGAATAAAGGACCTTTGTAGTAGTCCTGGGAGGTTAGTAAACCAGGAGGAACTTATTGAAGTACTACATTGTGGTTGAAGACTAGAGAAGAATAAGTGGCAAGACCACTAAAGTGTTTAATACATTGTGGTGGACTCCTTCTGACAGAACAATTTAAAATCATTTGTGTTCTATTAAAAAGGAGAGTTTCTCTTGAACTTTTATCGATACTTGAAGAAACAAAGACTTTTTATCTGATTCAACTTGTGGTTAAGAAGTCCAATTGGAAGACCTTTTGGGGTAAGACAAACCTTTTAATTATATAACTTGGCTACAAAGAGGATCTTTCTTATTTGATGTTTGGTTGAATATCCTGCACTGAACATGGGGAAAGGTGGCCTGCCCAGGTTACAAGGATACACTGTTATCCGGTCTATTTTGAATTCCCATTGATTACCTTTATTAGTTTGATGTATGTATAAGTGTGAGGAACATATTCCTTTTATTAGCGTGTTTCCTTTAGTTATTTTGATAGGCAGGGACATTTTCTTTGGGTTAGGGATAGTGAGGAATTTGTCACACCCTTTGAATCGAATAAAATGGCTAAGTGGGAAACACCTTTACCTATTTGTCCGCGTCACATTTCTGACCCCTCACAGCTGTCAGTGATACTGTCAGATACACAAGTTAGCAGCAAGTTGAAACAGGTGGTTAGCAGGGGTCTAAACTATGACAATCATTTCAGATATTAAATCTGTTTTTAAAATATTTTTTCACAAGGTGGGTATATTGCACTGTTTGCTACCCAAGAGATTTAGGAATAACTTTGAGTAATGTTCATGTTGTATTCTTGACCTATGCAGTGCTAAGGGAATGTACCAGACTCCAGCTCGACTTAATAAACACTGAACCAGCACTTTTCTTTCAATTGTTTTCAGTATTGCTAAGATGTGACACAATGTGATGAAAAAGGGGAAGAGGAGGAAAACGTGTGCCTTCCAAAATTCCATTGCTTATAGTTTCACAAAGTATCATGCTTCATCATGTTTTAGGTGGTTAGAACTTTGCAGATCAATGATCTAATTGGTGTTGGACAAAAAGCAGGTTGTTGTAATGCAACTCTGTGGTGTTCTGGCACCCATGACTTTAACATTCTCCCCTGAATATTCTTGCATTCTTAAATGTGGAGTTCACGCATAGTCTATATTGTAATTCAAATGTACACTTAATGTCTCAGTTAGGGTACCTTTAGCCCCCACAGCTGTGTAATGGGTTCTTGATGCGAGCCTGGTGCATAGAGTGCAGAGGACGTGCACAGCACTGGTGGTTCAGAAGTAAATTATGTTCTATACCTTCAATGTTGGTGCTGAGCAGCATTTCCAAGGATGTGGTTGATTGACCTAGTTCATCGAATCTTAAGGCTGGTGACCTTGGAGTGTCTGGTGGGATGAAGACCGGACCTTTGCAATCCCCTTCAATAAATCAGAGGCAGGATTTTCTAGAGTGACTACGTTTTTTGTGCTTTGTTCCCTAATATGGTATTTAAAGATTTTAGTTTAAAGAAGAAACGTTGTCTAGGTGAAAAGCCATTCTATTGCGTCACTGCAGTTGTATTGTTCCCACTACCATCTGTACTTCTCCAGAGTAAACCATGCATTTCTTAAGTACTGACATTTGTTGCCCCATGTAATAAAAAAGCAGCTCTGCAGCTTTAAAACTATCCTTAGTATTGTGATGTAATTACAAGAGAACATTTTAATGAGCCATTAAGTGCTGGTGAAAGTTTCAATGGTCATCACCCTGGCAAAGCTGCACACCACCCAATGGGGATAGGAAACATTTGACACCACTCATCAAAGCACACACTCCCCAACCCTCCTTACCCGTGGCAGTGTGTAAGTGTGGGTTAGTTGGGTGAGAACAGGAGGAGGTGGACGACATCCGAGAGACCGGTGAACGCGAGAGCGTTTTGGATTGTGAAGGATATTATTATGGAGAGGGTCTGTGGAGTGTTTGTGCGAGGAGTGTGAGTAGTAGAGTGGGATAGTAGTAGTGGCAGAAGTAGTAGTGGTTGGGAGTAGAGGTGGTAGGTGGTGGGAGTAGCCAGTGCAGGATTCGTAATCGAGTGGGACTTAGTAGAAGGGTGAGCAGGGCACCATATCCTGGGGAGTGCATGGGGGTCAAATAGAGCACCATATCCCTAGTGGTTTGTAATAGTGAGACTGGTGTGCAGGACACCATATCCCTGAGTAATTTGGAAGCTGGTAGAGAGAGTTTGTGGTAGTAACAGAGTGGGGACAGTATTCGAGGTAGTAGCGTGAAGAGCAAAAGTGAGTGGGAGAATAGGAGGAGCTGTTGATATAGAGACAAATAGGAGTTAGAGGTAGAGCTATAGTAGGAGGCGGGGGAAGTAGAGTGAGAGAGAGGGAAAAAGAATAACAGAAGTAGAAGGATAGTTAGGAGCGTTAGTAAGAGCAAGAGTGGGAAAGGAAGTAAGATCAAAGGGTGGTGGTGGAACAGCAGAGTGAGAGATTGGAAGGGACAGTGACATGGTGGGTGGAGAAAAGTTGGAAGAGATTTCTATAGTGAAGGTTCAGGAGCGAGAGAGAGGCTGTGCAAGGTGTGAGTGACGCTCGGTGAATGAAGGCACTATTCCCTATCTTCCCAGAAACTAACCAACAATAGGAGAGGGAAAGTTAGAAGTTCCCTAGGGAGTCAGGTAGCCATCGACTTAGGGAAAACACCTGTAGTTGTAGTGAGAACAGATACAGATATGGGTTACTGATTGGTAGATGACTAACAGCACTTTATGGACGTCTGGAGCTGGAAGGTGAATTTCAGGGCCGGTGAGTTGAGAGAGTAAAGGGACGGCCATAGCGCCAATTGTCCCCAGTCCCTTAGGATCAAGGAAACCAAAGCGCCATTCTGACAATTTATTTTAATAAACACCCTTGAACTTTTACTCAAGAGTCAGCGTGGTTACTTATCATGGGCCACCCTGTCACACTTGCTTACCTTCAAATATCCCCTGTCCTTCTTTTGTAAGCATGCACATTTAATAGGCGGGACTACATGCTCGTAATGATCGTTAATCTCTTAATTCTTCCATTATAAACACAAACGCACTTTTTTTTGTCAGAAGATTGTGGCACTCTTTATGCATATTTTAATTGGAAGTTGTACTCTGCTATGAAGAACCACTGAAAATATTTTCTCTTAAATACCAGTGACCTATCGAAGTGAGTGGCGTTTACCAGTAAGCATTTTCCTATTTTTTCAAAACCAGGACAGCCTGGTCTCGGAAGGGAATACTGACATGCAATCTGTATCAGTTTTTTATTTATATAGCAGTATTACCAACCGGTGGTTTAACTTGCCTGTGCATAGGGTAAAGAAAGATCAGACCAGTACATCTTGCATGTATATATTTTTTTTCTTGCATGCACTGTAAATTAAATTACTTCTAGATGTTAGCTTTAAAGACTGCGATTAAAGTTGGCACATTACATGACTTCCCACTTATCCAGCATTGGATTTTTCATGGATTCACATACTGTTTAAATAGTCCCCGTAATCCCGCTGGGAATCCTCTGTAACATTAAAGCAATTTACCTTTACATTTTTAAACTGCTTGTCACTTTAGTGCTCTTAGTCATTTTGGGTCATACTGCCCACAGCCAATTAGACCGGTCCCCCTAGCTCCTCCACTGGGGACCATCTTCAGATTTTCCAGTGCACATCAGATGGCAGTACGTGCCAAGAAGAGCCAGAGAGTTGTAGGAGGGAGGGTTGCATGTGAATCCAGGAAAGATGCAAATGCTGGAAAACCAGTTTTAGTTAAGTAACATATTCTTTCCCCAGCATTGGATCTTTCATGGATTCACATGCTGTTTGAATAAGATTATACAGCAGTACATATACACAACTAAAAATGGGAGGAGGCATAGCTCTACAGAATTAAACAACACACCACTAGAACACTCACCTCATGCAAACAGGTTGTAAAGGTTTGCCTGGCTGATTCGGCACTCCTCCCTGGAATCCCTATCCACGCATTAAAAACCTTGTGAAGGTATGGACAGACCTCCACGTGACTGCCCTGCAGAAGTCGAGCAGGAGAACACCGGACAGGAACTCCGTAGTAGAAGCCAGGGCCCTTGTCAAGTGTGCTCTTGGCCTTCCTGAAAGGGGTCTGTTGGCTAGACGATAGCCGTGGGAAATGCATGCCGGCAGCCATTTAGCAATAGAAGACTTTGAAAGGGCTTTGCCCTTGCCAGTAGGTTCAAAGGCAACAAACAATTGTGATGGCTTCCGGAATTTCTTAGTGCGAATAGAATTTGAGTGCTCAGGCACATCCAGAGAATGTAAGGATTGCCCCGCCAAAGATTAAGGAGAGCTAAAGAACACTAGCAGAATCAAGGGATTATTATGGCAGAATTCAGAAGGGGCTTTCGGCATGAAGGAAGGGTTTGTACGAAGTATCACCTTAGAGTAATGAAAAGTAAAGAAGGAGAGGGCCTGCAGCTCACCCACCCTTATGGCTAAAGTAATGGCAAGCAGGAATGCCGTCTTCCAGGAGAGAATATTCAAGGAGGCCCTGTCCAGAGGCTCGAAAGGAGGATCCATTAGCTTTAGGAGGACCACGTTGAGTTCCCGAATATGGAGCATGAGCTTGTCAGGGGGAAAAGTGTGAAATAGACCTTTGAGGAATACTTTTACCAACCTGGGAGACCAAAGGGAAGGAGCAGCTGAGGCACGCTTGTAGCCTGAAATAGCTGCTAAATGCACTTTCATAGAAGAGTGTGCTAAACAAGCATTTTCCAAAGACAGGAGGTATGGCAAAACGTCTGCACCCTGAACCTGCAACGGATCCAGGTGTTGTTTCACACCATATAGTAAAATGCTTCCATTTGCTTCTGTAGCAGGACAAACATTTTTCTGCAGTCCGGAGGTAGCAGAATGTTTCAGAATTCTAGGGCAGCAGGAGCCAGGCCATAAAGTTGAGGGACACTGGGTCGTGGTGAAGGACGAACCCGCCATCTCTGGAGAAAAGGTCGGAGAGCGGGGGCAGCCCGATGCTAGGAGCCACAGACTGGTGAAGCAGATCCAAGTACCATTTGCTGCGGCCAAGCAGGAACCACCAGGATCATCATGCAGCAGTATTTGAGTGTACTGAGAACTCAAGGCAGACGAGGGATCGGGGGAAAGAGTGTAGAGGAACAGCCCTTCCCATGAGAATGAGACCATGTCCCTGAAGCTCTTCCTTTGGGGAAACAGGCTTGCAAAACTGGAGCATTTCTTGGTCGCTTGTCCATACAGATAGATCTCTGGACAACCGCATTTGGAGAAAAGATGGAGAACCTGGCTTTGGTGCATTTCCCATTCGTGGCAGGACCCGAGTTCCCTGGTGAGTGAGTCCGCTATCGTATTCTGGATCCCTGGAAGATGGAAGGGAAATCAGGAACGTGTTGTGCACCAGAGCCCATGTCCACAATGCCTGCCCCTCTGATGACAGAATCAGCAAGCGGGCTCCACCTTGCTTACGAATATATAACATGGTGGTGGTGGTCATGAGAGAGAACATGAACCACCTGGTTCTGCAATTGTGGCTGGAAGAACTTCAGAGCCCAGAGCACGGCTCTCAGCTCCAGAATATTGATATGCATGGCTTTTTATTCAGGTAACCACAGGCCTCTGGCATGGAATTCTCCCATGTGAGCTCCTCACCCCTTCAAGGGGGCATCCATGGTAACTGACTTAATGCGCCGGAAGACGAAAGGGGGCTCCTCAGTGAGGTTAAGATAACAACTCCACCATCGGAGGTTGTTTCGAAAGGAGGGCGTGGGGCGAAGTTTGTCATCTCAAGACCCTGATATTTGCTGCCAATGGGCATCCAGGTCCCCTTAGCTTCAACCCTGGTGGCCAGCTTTAGATTTGGCAGCACACGTAATGTGGCATTATGAGCCAAGAAGAGCCAGAGACGGGTAACAGGGAGGGTTGCATGTGAATCCATGAAAGATACCTTGTAGTAGTTTAAAACATGTAAAATGCTTTAATGTTACTGAGGATTCCCAGCCTGACGACCGGGAATATTCAAACAGCATGTGAATTCATGAAGGATGCTAATGCTGGAGAACAGGAGCTACAGGTAAGTAGCATATTCCTTACCTATTCAATGCTAAGGTTTGGAAACCTCTTTGCAACAATTGAAAATGAGTTGTGGGCTACCAATGCATTGTTTTTCTCCTTTAGTACTCTGTCCCACCAATGGCCAGGTTGTGATGGGCAGAAAGAAGACTGCTCAAATGGTGCGTTGTTGACAAATCAAGTGGTTGATAGTGATAGTTCAGAAGAGGTTAGTGAAGACAGGAAGGACTTCTTTCAGGATATTGAAAGAAGGTTGGTTGATGAATTGGGAGAATCTTGTAGGTTATCAGGAGGTGATAGGATGAAGTGGTGAACCTTCCGCAGGTTGGCGAGGATAGTCTGGCAAGGAAAGAAGATAAGTGTTTGGATAAAGTAAAGTGTGAAGAGCCAGGAATGAGATGCGGGCACAGTGGATTCATGGTTTTGGTCAAAGACTTTTATTAAAATATAAGGGGCTTGGGAAAATGCCTCTGTCACTACTCGAAGAGGGGTTTCCCTACCTAAAATCAAAACTAAGGGTCTGTCCAAGGTCAGGATGTCTAAAGAAAATTGTCCTGTGTCCAAAGTACTATTCTGGCCCTCACATCTAGGAAATATAACTCTTAAGGTGAAAAGGGGAAAATGTCTTTGGCCTTCAGTAGTGCACAAATGTTCAAAAATTAAATGCGTAACTCTGTAGAGAAACCCTTCAACGCACACACCAGAAAAAATGCCGCCCACTAGGAAAAAAGGCCCAGCACACCTCTTGCAAGAAGAACAAGGTTTTATTTCCACAAAAATAAAGATGCACTAGCAAAGTACTCTGCTGCCATGGAACTTTCTGGCAAAATCAGCACAAGGAACACTTTATAAAGACGCACATCGCCCTCAGTGACGTAAGTTACAAAAGGTACAAATCCGAATGGCTGGTTGGTGAGACCCTATACATAGGCTAGCTGCTCTATAGGGGATGTCAGGCAATTGGTCCCAGACCCTTCTGTCCATCTTCTTCCACGTGGGTGCCTTCTTGCGCGTCATCCGGCATGAAGCCACAATTAGCCGTTATGTGAAGAAAAACAATACCTGCTTTATCTCTAACCTAATGTGCACCTGGTACTAAAGACCAGGGCTAAGCGGATACTTCAAGGACATTGCATCTAACAGACTACAGCTCGATTACCGACACATTGGCACCCATTCAAAGCTCCCCACCCTCATTTTGGATTTGTTGCTTTGTCTCTCCTGGTACCTCGTAGCACAAATCACATCACCTATGGTGAATTCAATTGGTCCCTGCTCTCTGATCTTTTTTTTTGAACGATTGGGGTTCTAACAATTTTATTGTTGGTGGTCTGACCAGTACCTTGTAATGCTGGGGGTCTTGGGACGGGGGCATCTGGGCTCTATTACTTAGAGCTGGGATGGGGAAGGTCAGAGGCTCATGCCCTCCTTCTCGTGGGATCGCTTTTTGCAGAGAGCTCTCGACCCCCTTGTGGCCTTGCAGGGCACGTTCCTTCTGGGATACGAATGCTCGCAACATGAGACAATGAAGGGTCTATGAATCTCTGCAGCTATGGACTTTCTCACTGATGCCCAAGCTACAACCTATTCCTGCATACATGCACTTATTTCAATGGATTGCTTTTCTCCCGCAGATTTCTCAACTTGATATAGCTATCCTCATCCACCTCTGCTGCTCAGAAACATTTTCAACAGGGGCCATAGTAGACCTTGACTCGGCCGTCGATCCGTCTTGCTGGGCGCTCCATCGTCGGCCCTGGACGTGACGTCAGTGTTAGGCAGAATCCTGTGCAGTTCTCTGGGGGAACACTGCAAAAAGATTAAGACTACAGGAGCAGCATTAAACCCAATTGGTAGCAGTCTGCACCACCCAGATTTACCTGCTAGCTGTGGCTGAGCCGTCAGACCTCTCTCAAGAAGAGTAGGGCAGTATGCAGAGTATACACAATAGGGTCAAAACACAGTAGAGCAAACAACCACTGACCAGAGCTTTGTATAAAAAGTATATAATTATTTATTTAAAACACACTTTTAGGCAATACATTAGCACTCTCAATGAAAAGTAATCTAAAACAGAGTCAGGTAAGTATACACACCTCCCTTGATAACTATCAGACAAGTCAGGGTTGAAGCACAACTATTTGTTAAGACAGAAGTGAGCGCTTAACCTAGATGGCACTCCAATAGTTTAGGTTAAAAAGGGAGAGAAAAGGCAGAGCATAAAATAAAACAGTTCCCAACACTTTTAAGAGTTCAGAGCAAGGGGAGAAAGGCAGGTCATACTGTAGAGCCAAAGTTCATAGGCCAGGACCACTTTAAATGGAGCAAAGCGAAATGTGCCCAGGGTCACACGGTTTAAAGTGCACTGAAAGTCTTTGCAGAGTGTTCAAAAGATGTTGTGGCAAGTCAAGATATAGTTAGAAGGCCTGGAGCCAACCCAGTTTAGAAGCCAAGGATTTAAGGGTCACCTTTAGCAATCTGTAGAAAGGGGGGCCAGGCAGGACACAGTACCTTAAAGAGAAAGGAAGCTCCAGCGAGGCAGTTGTTCCTGGCAGTGGTTG
The DNA here is from genome assembly GCF_040938575.1 of Ambystoma mexicanum. Classification (NCBI taxonomy): domain Eukaryota; kingdom Metazoa; phylum Chordata; class Amphibia; order Caudata; family Ambystomatidae; genus Ambystoma; species Ambystoma mexicanum. The sequence goes on from NC_090927.1 coordinate 455,841,164, forward strand.
ATGTTCGTGGTTCCAACCAGGGGAGGAGAAGATCTCGTCGAGGAGGAAACGTGGAGTCATTGCACTGCACAGGGATGAAACCAGCCGCGGAGTTCCCGATTAAAAGGTGCGGTCCTTTTATTCGCGGTCAAAAGTGGTGAGCTTGGCTATCCGGCCGCCGGGGTGCATGGCACGGGCGATTAGACCAAGTGACGTCTTGATCCCACCAGCTCAGGGGAAGAAGACTCGTCCAGCAGAAGATCTTCTCTAATCGTTGGGAAAGTGGTGAGGTGGCTGCAGCAGGGCTTCACCGGTGGTGTCGTCGTTGCAGATGGCTCAGCGGCTTCCCTCTTCGGATTCTTAGGTCCTGTGGCGACTTCTGAAGTTCCAGTCCCAAAGGCCCTGCTTTTATGCAGAAAACCCCCCATTCATCAGCATAGCTGTCAATCACACATGCTAAGTGGTGAGCCGGGCGGCTCACCACTGGGCCAATCAGAGTAGAGTGCGACTTGGGTTGCTAAGGCAACGCAGTCCAGGGTGCCAATTCCCCCCCCTCCACCCTTCCTGTGGAACCCAGACAGAGTGGCACCATTTGGAGGGCTTCTATGGAGAAGCCCTCCAAAAAGTGGAACAAAGGGCTCAACCTTGGTCAGAGTTAGAGAGACGGACACAAAAGCCATTTTAGAGTCCAGTTCTGGCAAAAAGACCCAACCAGTGATTTAATATTAAATAAATAAACCAGCGGTATCTTTAACATTGCACCAAAAAAGTGGTGCGTTTCAAATCGGTGGGAAAATCCCATAGAGAATATTCCGGAGGAATATTTCGTGTGGTAACCACTGCCACCAGCCAGAAACTCGACAAGGGGGGCGGGACAGTGCCCCCTCAAAAATAGACCCAGGGGCAATCGAATTACCCCTTACCAGTACTTCCACAATATGATGGTTTGTACTGGTTCTGTTCACAATTTAGGACTAGTAAAGCCAATGGTGACGTTACATGCCCTGGGAGACAGTAGTCAGTCCCAGGGTATGGAGTCTATGTTTGGGGGTCATTGTGACACCCCTGTGCTACTGCACTGAGGGTGCTGTGTACCACACATGCAAAAAAACAGATGATACCCTATGGAGTAAAAAGAAACCCCATAGCCCATAAGCACATAACAAGTCAAGGACATACCTTAAATCATGTCTAAGAGTGGGAGTAAAAGAGTCTCACTCTTAGCAGGAGAAAAAAAACAAACCCCAAAAATCCAGCAAAGCTGCTGGGGGACTCAGTAGGTTTGGGAAATTAGCCTTATCAGAGAATTCTCCCTAACAGTCAGGCGTAGTGTATATATACCACGTCACTAGGCCCCATGCTTTTCCTTTTTTCAGCGTGCTTGCATGCTGCATCAGGAACGCGAGTTCGAGTTTCACTCCATTTCTCCTGTCGGAATTGTCATTTTGTCTTCAGAAACCTCGACCGTGATGTCAACTCACTGGGTTTCAGGCTTCAAAAGGTGCACCGGTTGCAAGTCCAAAATGTCTGACCCCTCACAACGTTTATCTGTGGTGCTTGGGTGCGAGTCATGTTACAGAGGCCTGCGCATCGTGCTCGAAAATGCAGCTGAAATCCCTATATGAGAGAGCCGGGAAACTGGCCTTGGGTCAACCATCAAGAAAATCTCTGGAGCAGTCGCTCATTCGGTGTTCAGAGGCCGAAACTGAGGAGCCCACCCCCGAAAAGGGGAAGGATAGGCATGGTAAGAAAACTAAGAAGCTGTCCCACTCTAGAAGCCATTTTTCTTTGTTGTCTTCGCGAAAGAGGAAATGGCGCCACCATCAACGTGAAGACAGCTCGTTGTCGGAACAAGGTGAGGGACAAACCACTTGAGAAGAGTGGAAGAGTTTTAAAACTCAAATGCTGGCAATGTTTAAACAGCAGGTTGCTGTTGGTGCGGTCCCCCCGCCGACCAGCAAGCATTGGCAGCGAAATCGGCGCTCAATGCTCCTGACCCCAGGCTAGCCGGTCCGTCGCCTCCATCGAAATCGACCAAGCCTTCAAGCTTGATGCCGACAAAGGCACAAAAACTGTCGACAGTTGTCCGTCAAAAGGCTCCTTCCCAGGACGTCCATTCAACGTCCAAGCCTTCCTCTGCGTCGACGGCCATTACCTCATTGCCGATAACTGTGCCGTTGACATCCGAAAGGAAACCTTCGAAGCCGACTATCGGCAACGGTTCTTTTATATCGAGGACAGGATTTTTCGAGTCGATGCAATCAATCTTCGATATCACCCAACCCGACGACCAAGGAGATATTGACCCAATTTTTTCTGGCATCGTCGGAGTCGATTATTTCGACAACCAAGCTGATTTATTAGCCTTAGCCCACGGATTACAAGCTGCAAGTGGGCTGGACACATCCCCAGATCGAGAATTCCAACAAGGCCAACCCCACAAGCATACGTATGCTAAATTCAGGGCCTTAGTGGAAACAGTGGTAGAAACCCTTGGCTTAAAAACATCTGCTTCACCCCTTCAGGGGTATGAACTCACTGATTTACTGGACGAAGGTCCAACAGTTGAGCATAATGCCTTTCAACCTGGTTATAGCTGACCCTCTAGCCTCCTTGTGGTAGTAACCATGCGCAATAACTCCCGTAAGCTGCAATTGCACAGGAAAGTATAGGCCAGCAAGAGGAGATCCTTCTTTCCTCATCTCTCACCCTTCAGCAGAAGAGTTGGTAGTGAAAGCTGCCACTGTCACAGCCTCCACGTCCAATCTACCTCCAGATAGAGAGGGTAGGAAACATGGCACCATGGCCAAGAAGGTGTTTACTTCAGGCGGTATGGCTTTAAATGCCACTAATGTGACATGCAGCTTTGCCAAATATTCTTTTGGTCTGTGGAAGGCTGTAGAACAGGCTACTCAGTACATCCTGGAAGGTGAAATGTGGGATGGTTTCATACGGCTGGCGAAGGATGGGAAGGAAGTGGCCAAGCAGTAGTTACAAACGTGCCTGGATGTGGCCAACTGTGTTGGCCAGTCAATGGGATCAGCAGTGGTAATGAGAAGACAGGCCTATTTTGAAAACCTCTGGATTCTCCCTAAATGTTCAGAACAGGCTCCTGGACATTCCATTTGAGGGAGATATGATTTTTGGACAAAAAGCTGACGACTCTTTCGAAAAATGTAGAGAGTCAGAAATCGCTGGGCCTAGCTGCACAGCTGGCCAAGCCTGCCTTTAGCTTTGCCTCAAGAGGCAGAGGCTATAGACACTATCTACACTATGGCAGGAAGACACAACCCCCGCAAGCCAGGCAGAGGCAGAAGCGTTTCTCGAGTCCCGGAAGGGGCAGAGGGGCCAGTGGCGGTGGCGGCTCTGCCCTCTAAGCCACTTTGATTTCCTCTGCCACGACTTACTGGTTGGTGGATGGTTGGCAGGACATTGATCCCAGTGGCAAGAGATTACCTCTGATGCATCGGCCTGCAGAAAATATGGTGGGGTTATTGTCTGCCCTTTTTAAGAACACCACCGGACAGACCTCCACCACCTCCAATCCAACCCGGATAGGAGCTCCAGGAAGAGCTGAGAGCCCTGTTGTCAAAGGGTGCTGTGGAAGATGTACCTCCCGATCAGAGAGGGTCGGACTAGTATTCCCAGTATTTCCTGGTGCCCAAGAAAGGAGGAGATATCCGTTCCATTCTGGACCTCATGGCCCTAAACATGTTCTAGAGGACGGACAAATTCAGGATGGTGACATTGAGAACAATTATCCACAGTCTCGAACGTCAGGACTGGCTGGTGTCAATAGACGTGCAGGACATTTATTTCCATGTACCGATACATTAAAAGCACAGGAAGTTCCTAAGGTTCCTCATGGGGGACATGCAGTATTAGTTCGAAGTGTTTCTCTTTGGGTTGACCTCCGCTCCAAGGGTCTTCACCAAGCTCATGGCGGTAGTCGTGGCTCACCTCAGGAGATCCGGGGTCCATGTATTTCCATACCTGGATGACTGGCTGATCCAGGGGAAGTCAGTAGGGCAAGTCTTATCTCATCTGGAGTACACTTCCCTACTACTGCACAGGCTGGGCTTCTCCCTCAACTTGAATTCCCATCTGACACCAGTCCAAAAGCTCCAGTTCATCCAAGCAGCCCTAGATACTCAGATAGGGAATGCTTTTTCTCCCAAAGAGAGCCGACAGCATAACACAGATGGTACATTTCTTCCAGATCCACGCCCCTTTACTTCCTACGCCTCTTAGGTCTCATGGCCTCCTGTATTTTTTTAGTGCCAGAGGCCAGGCTGCACATGAGATCCCTTCAGTGGCTCCTAAAGGACCAGTGATCTCAGTACTTGGATGCGCTCACGGATCCTTTCAGAGTGCCCAACCAAGTGGTCCTCGACCTCAACTGGTGGGACAACTGCAGCAATTTTATGGCGGGGGAACCCTTTGCCCTCCTTGGCCTCAGACCTGAGTGGTCACAGATGCATCTCTGAAGAGCTGGGCCTCTCACTGTAAGGACTTGCATCAACAGGCTAGAGTTGCGAGCGATCAAGCTAGCCCTGGTGGCCTTCGCCCCGTCTCTCAAGGAAAAGTATGTCCTGATCATAACGGACAGCACGATGGCCATGTACTACCTGAACAATCAAGGTAGTGTGCGCTCCCATCCCCTTTACACAGAGGCGATGCACCTATGGTTCTGGTTGCTAGAGAACTGGATCTCAGTCTTGGCAGTTCATCTGGCGGGACAGAGAACGGTTTGGCGGATGCTCTGAGCAGGAGGAGCACAGTCTCACACGAGTAGGAAGTGTGCCAGGAAGTCCTGGTAGAGGTCTTCTCCGTCTGAGATACACTGGGGGACGTGACTGGACCTTCCCTCTCCACTATTCCTTCCCTCGGATTCAAGTCATTCCTTGGGTTCTCAGGAGGTTGGAGAGATTTCGAGCAATCTTGATCGCCCCGGACTTGGCGAGGAGAATGTGGCACTCCAATCTCTTGGATCTCTCCACCTCACTGGTTGCCTCTGCGTCCGGATCTCCTGACCCAGTCGGAAGGTTCAGTGCTTCACCCGAACTTGGACTCCCTCCGCCTACAAGCGTGGCTCTTGAGGAATGAGGTATGATGACTCGGGCCTCTGAGATAAAGTACTTGAGATGTTGCAGACTGTCAACAAGATCTCTGTACGTGTGATTTAAGGCGTGGTACAGGCAGCGCGAGATTGACCCCATCTCTTGCCCCACCTCTACAGTGATGGAGTTCGAACTGTCACTGGCCTCAGCAGGCCCTCAGGTCAGCACAGTCAAAGGATATTTGGCGGCCTTGTCTGTGTTCAAAAGGTCCCCGGATCAAGGGTCTTTCTTCTCTATTCCAGTCCTTCACTATTCCAGTCATGGCCCAATTCCTGAAGTACCTTCTTCAATAAATTTCTGCCAATCCCTTTTGTTGTCCCAGATTGGGATCTTAATCTGGTTTTGACTTATTTGATGGTGGCTCAGCTTGAGCCCATGCACTCTTGTTCCATAAGGCTATTAACTCTTAAAACAGCTTTCTTGGTTCCAATTAAGTCAGCCAGGGGGGTTAGTGAATTGCAGGCATTGTGCTGCAAACATCAGTTTTTATAATTTCTTTGGGAGAAGGTTTCTCTTGAAGTCAGGCCTTGCTTCCTTCCTAAGGTAGTTTCAGAGTTTCACCTCTCTCAATCTATTGATTGCACTCCACCACATCCCTCGAAAGAGGAAGAGCGGTTCCACCGTCTTGACCAAAAGAGAGCCTTACGTTTTTGTGTGGCTCGTACATCCAAGTTTCAGAAGACCGACCAGTTGTTTGTTGCCCATTCTTTATCTCGCAAAGGCCTCGTCATAGCCAAACAAACCCTGTTGCGTTGGTTTATTTGATGTACATCCGAATGTTACCAGTCGGTAGGCAGGGAGCTTCCTCCAGGCATCAGAGCGCATTCCACCACGGAGGTCTCAGCCTCTACAGCCTTACAGAGGGGAGTTCCTGTTAGGGACATATGTTATGTGGCCATTTGGTTGTCCCTGCATATATTTGCCAATCATTATTCTTTAGATGTTGCACGTGGAGCGGATGCACGATTTGGTAGAGCAGTCCTACAAAATCTGCTTGTTTAACAGTTTCTGCCCTCCCCTGTTATACTAACTGCTTGGGGAGTCTATCATGATGAGGAATCTACGGGAGAAAAGCAATCCATTGAAGGAGAAACTTACCGTAATGATCTTTCTATGGATTCCTCTCCCGTAGATTCCTCATCGCCCCTCCCATCCATCCCGGCTCAGAAAGTCCTCGTGGCTTAACGCTTCTGTCCAAGCGAGGAGACAACTGATAATGGCTTTAAGGTGACCACTTCTATCTTACTGATCACTTGGGGGTGGGGGAGACAATTTTTCTAATCTAATTCCGGTGGGTCTCCCTGTTGGGATGTATGCCATTGTTACATTTTCTGCAGGCTGGTTAGCCTCCCTCTTGTTGTTTTCCTCTGCAGCATTCAGGCACGTGGGAAAAACGGGAGGGACTGATCCATGGGGCGTAGTGACATGGTATATATACATGACTCCTCGTCTCCGTGGATCGACGGCCGAGTCGAGGTCCACTATGCCCCCTGTTGAAAAAGCTTCCGTGCAGCAAAGCTGGAGGAGGATATCTATCACGATGAAGAATCTGCGGGAGAAGAATCCATAGAAAGATGATTACGATAAGTAATTTCTCGTTCTATGTGTCGCTTGGGTCTGCGGCCCTGGCTGCAGCTCAATGCTAAGCCCCGATTCCAATATGGCTTCTATCTAAGATGGCGTTCGGTTCCCCATGTACACCAGAACAAAAACATAGACCACCCTCTAGACCACTATAGCCCCTGTCACCGCCCCTTCCACTCTGTGCCCTCCCCAAGTCAAGTCCCTACTGCACACTTCCAGGCCTTTGCCTCATCCGAAAGTGCTGGGGGGCCTGGGACAATCGTCCACCCTTCCCAACAACTCCAACACAAAAATGATCCAGAAGGACATAGTTCATTGTTCCAGGGGGTGGTTCCCTTCCCCTGGATTTCTCCTCAATATTCCTTGTATTTCAGGAATGTCAATTCTTCAAGACTCTTTGATTAATCGCACAAAACAACTTGGCTGCTAGTTCATATTTTACTGGGATCTTTGGTGTACTGTCCTGCCAGGTTTCCACTTCCTTTGAACGTGCTTTTGCAGACTTTTTACCAGTCCTATTATATCCTGCCCAGGACTTTCTCAGGTACTATGTATTGCACACTGTTCAACTTGATTATGCCTGGTATACTCTAGTGCCGGGGCTCCTCTTATCTGTATGTCTTCTTAAGACTTAGCTTTGCTTGGGGCACTCTCCTGCCACGGCTATCTCATTTAGGTGTATTCCTGCACCTTTAATCTGCCTAGTATATTATCCTGCCAGGGCTTTTCTAATGAGTATGTGCTCGCACATTTAATTTGCCTTGTATGCTCCCCTGCCACGGCTTTCTCATGTGAGCATTTCACACACTTGCAGACTTGATAGTCTCTTGTAACTGTATTGTTCTGCCTTGAATCTCTCTGGTACACTATCCTGACAGGGCTTCTCTCATGCCTGAAATGCACACACTCACAAGCTTGATAGTCTCTTCTGTATACTTCACTTTGCCGCTTTAAGAGAATTTCACTTTCTCATTCTTTCTGATGTGCTTTACTTGCATCTGTTTCGGTTTGGCAGGCTTGCTGATATGCCCCGCGCCCCCCCCCTCCCTTGGGTGTACTCACCGGCTTTGGCTAGCGTATGTCGGGTCTCGTGCTGCAAGCAATTGGCAGCTTTCTCATGTGCTGTCTTTTCTCGCAGCGCCTGCTCTCCAACTCCACAGCCTTTCGTTGCTCCCGAATCTCTTCTCCGCGTCTCTCCAGGCTTTGGTTCTGTGGAGGCTTCATCGTAGTACCGGCAAATGACCAGAAGCCCTCTGAAGCCTTCTGGCGTTCTCGCAGTGTACGCTTGCCCATAGTCTGCTTTTCCTTTCTTTTTTGAAAAGTCACTTCGCTACACTGACAACCCTGCAGGAGATAGCGTTCTCAAGTCAGCATCCCTTCATCAGCTGTTGTGCCGGATTAAATTTTCTGTCTGCCGGTTTACATTTCCCGTCTGCAGATAGGCTTCTGTAACAACTAGAGCATGTCTTACGCTCAGGGCCTCTATTGATCCGCATTACTCGGTTCCTCTTCCTCGTTACTTTCACACGTAGAAAAATAAGTCTGTTTCTGATAACTTAGATGAGGATTTTGGTACAGTGTTCTTGGTGATCTTGAAGGGACAGTCTATCCTTGATGTCTTATGTGCAGAACCTGGGCAGATATTTTCAGTGTCTTAATTGGGTTGGTGAGGGGAGGGATAACCGTATTCCATTAGGGCATGGGTAATGGTAGGGGTATCCTCAAATGAGAAGGGGGATACCATGTCTTGTCCGATGAGGCCATAACACCTGGTCTGAGAGTCACCTTACCCCATGTGGTCCTCCCTCATAGGACCTGCCCCCAGGGTCAGGATCAGGTAGCGGCTACTGTCCCCCTGGCCATCAGAAAAGGAGTGATGACACCATCGGACTCATCGCAAAAAATAAATGGACACCAGGAGGAGATGGAGAAAGGAACTGTCCAAGATAGTCATACCAGGCAGGTTCTGGTGGATCTGGTTGGCCCTAGGCAGGTGTTGGCGATGGGAGGTAGAACAAGTTCCTCAATGAGATGGAGGGATCGATATCAAGACCCTTGGAGGAAGAGATGGACAGCCTCTTGGGAGATGAGAGCCCTCCTCTGTTGCTCTTCTGTATGCTAGAGAACCAGTTGCCTTAAGAGGCCACATTACCTGAGGGAAAGGTGGGCACTCGGCTCGAGGAGATGACCCAGCTCTACCTCGCTAGGGATGGGGGAACCCTAAAACCTGAGACGGCGAGTGAGTGGTAGAGTTGTTGAGTGGGGTTTGGGAAGCCTTCAATACCCACAACACAAAGGGTCGGGAACCCCTGGTGACCCGCAAAGCCAGTCCAAGGAAGACCCAGATTTGAATGAGAAGTGATAAACCACCTCTTTTCTTTGAATAATCAACTTCCCAAGAGACCCTTTCCTTCATTATGTTCCTCAAAGCACTACCTGGACCCTGCCGAGTAGCCATCTTGAAAATGTTAATTTGGTACAGTCTCGTTACGCTTTCTTTTGTCAATCTTTTGTTAAATTAACCTAGATTAAAACTCTTGCTAAACTTTAATTGGCATCTGGATGATCTGTTGCAATCATCGCCCTACACAACATCCACACAGTATACTGCATGGTTCTTTACTTTGTTAGTGTGAAAGCAGGATGAAGACCAAAGGATTCTGGTCGAAAGGGTGTCTGGGAGTTGCACAAAGTCCACTGACTCTCAAATAGAACTGAATAACATCTAGGTATGAATGGAAACACATTTAGGTAACACAGTAAGTCAATACGAGGACAAATACAGATGTTAAAGAGGTTAATCTTCAAAGAAATGGAAAGAAAAGAGGCAAGAATGGCCTTTAATTCCAGATAAGCCAAAACAGTCTGAAACCAGTTTAAAGTATTTTCTCTAACATGTCCAATATTGGCTAACCACTCTAAAAGTAGGGGCTGGTCCATGGTGTGAAAAGCTGCAGAGAGGTGAAACGGCTAATAACACCCCCACAAAATATTTTGACGCTTTTAATGGCAAATCCATTTGAGCACTTTTATTCCTGACCTTTCAGGCTGCTCTCACTTAAATATGTTCTCCTGGTTGCCCTCACCCCACTGGAAGACAGGTGAGTTAGCGGCAGGACTTCTGTCAAGCCCCCTTACCTTGTCTTCGACAAAGAGAAAGGGACTCGAGTGAGACCATCCTTTCTTCCTACGGTTGTCAGATTTTCACCAAGCTCCAATGTCCAGTCTTCTACCCTCTGCCTCACCTTTCTAAGACAGAAGAGATGTCTCATCAGCTGGATCCCAGGAGAGAACACTGTGACTGTCTTTGGGATGAGGGACATCAGGGAAGACAACCAGGTCTGTGCCAGCTCTGCTGGTGGCCGGGCAAGCAGGGCTGTTCCAAGGAGACCCTGTTCCAATGGATTGTCCTATGCATATCAAAATACTTTGATCTGGCAAGGAAGTGCCTGCCAGTCTCTGGGATCATTCTACCAGAAACCTAGCATCTACCTTTGCCTTGCAGAAGGGGAGTGTCCCCACTGTGGACATCTGAAAGGGGGCTGCATATACACACCACAGCACACATTACTGCCTGAATTCTATATCCGGTGAGGCGGCCTGCTTTGGTACACCAGAATTTGCTAATGATGGTAGATACCTTGCTACCTTTTCCAGTTATGAGATTCCTAATAGGAAAACTAGGAAAAACTGTGGTCCTCAGTTGCAGCTGGCTTTGTGTATTCGACCCATAATGCCACATCTGGAGTCATGGGTGCAAGCAACACCGAGCTGAGTTGATTCGGAGCCACAGTGCACAAAACCCCACGTCCCCATGGGTGGAAGTTACTGATGCCTGGAGGATATTGGCACAATGAGTAATCTGTTTGGGGGGGGAGGACTAATCAGAAACAACATCGCATATGATAAGTTATGTGTTCTTTATCTTGGAACAGAGGTGTGGTGGGGGCCCCTGCTAGCCCAAGTCCAGGGACGACCTCTGCATTCTGATTCTAGAAAGAAACACTTTAAGTTAGAGTACATAAGCGCCAGGGCTGTGGCATGCTGCTGGCGCTAGATGGAGGGGCTCTGGCACCACTCTACATGTCAGGAACCAGAAAGCTCTTCTTGCTTATTGTCTGCGTGGAGCGTGGGGGCTAGAGTCCTGGAGAGGAGCATCGACTCTGGAACTGGTTGTGCAACAAACCGATATGGGGAAAAAAACGTATATTTTTGTATATGCATGCATGGGAGGGTGCCAGATGTGTATGTATTAGTGCATGCATAGAAGGGTGTGTTTGTGGAAGTGCACGTATGAGTGAGAGTTAAATGTGAATGAGTGTACATGTGAGTGCACGTGTGGATGTTTTGGGTGCACATGTGGAGAATGCAGTGTGAATGTTCTAGGTGCACAAGTTAATGATTGAGAGAGAGAAGCTTTATGGATGAGTGGCTAGTGGGGCTGGGAGCATTGGAACATTGAAATTTCCTTTCAGAAGATTTGCACTTCTCCTCCAACCCACCGAATCACTGTTGGTTTGCTAGCTCTGACATCCATGTCACTGACTTTGACAACAATTGTTCCTGTGTTCTCTCCTCTGTGTAGCAGATCATCTACTAATGTTAAGACCAACAACTTGCATGGTGTCTTTCCTCTCTGTTTCAGGCAAACAGCACTCTAGCTTTTCTTGCATACCACATGCAGTTCCTTGCAGAGGGTCGACAGCTTCTGGGATGTCTGATTCCCCTCCGGACTGCTGTGGTTCGCCCCCGAACATTTGTAGAACCCTCTTGTGCAGTACAACACCATTTTCTTTCTATCAAGTAGGGAAATATAACACCCATATAAATAATTAATTTCTTATCATGTGTGAGGGGAATGTTAAATGCTACTTTCATCATCTAATGTAAAGACCGGTATCAAGATACATTTCAACTATTTTTGCAGATTATTGTTTTCGTCGTGTACAACGCACATTTTAAAATGTGCCTTTTTGTGGCATATAGAGAAATCATAATTTTGACAGACATGTGTCTCTGAAATGTCAATTCGGCTGTTGGAAGTGTCAGTGAAATGTGACTGTTCCTCGACCATGCCTTCTAATCTTTCAGATGTCAATGTCAAAGTTATATAGAGAACAGCTGTCATTGGTTTGACTTTGCAGTTGCATTCTTAGCTGTACTGCTCAGGTATCTGGCATACTGTGGCCCTGTTTGTGAATGAAGGGTGACTTAGATGCTTATTGCCTATATGTGATAACTAGCAGGTTTAAGGTAGTATCAGGAGGGAGCGCTGAACTTTCACTGCAAGCCTGTTGCTGTGGCTGGTTAGCGCTAAGGACTGTGGAGTGAGCAGTGCAAGCTAAGCCTCATGTCCCCCTCCTGTGTTCATTGGATGATACCCTTCCAAGAAAGTTTAGGCTGTGGGCGGCTTGGTTTGCGGGGGAGGATTTGTTGCTTCCGTCTGGGTGGAGTGACACCAAAGATATGCTCCCTACGTGAAGTTGTATACTAGTGATGGGCATGTGGCTAGAGTATCCCCTGCTGAGAGTAGGAGTTCACTCGAGATTATCTAATGTTGACTTACAGGACAGCAGTAAGAGATTGTTAAAATGAAGTGGAGATATGCACATTGTGAGGGTGTAGAAAGAGGACACTGGCAAGGAGGGGTCATGTTTACGGCTACAAACCTTTATTATGAAAGAAATAACCCATCTCTACCTACTTCTAAGGAGCTTGCCCTGCCTCAACCTAGGCAACTTTAATGGTTTGTCGGAATGTCTGTCCATAAACATGTTCTCCGTCCTCCGTCAGAAACCTAGCTATCTAACCCTAACACTTAAACAAAAAGTCTTTAACAAAAGTAAAGTTTCTTCACCAGGATAAGGACTCCCCTCGTAATAGTAATTCTTTCAGTGTCCCTTCACAGCAGGGCCAGGGCAATGATTCCTTTGCCCTGGTTCCTTTATCAAATTTCTCCACAGCGATCCTTCAGCACTTTTACAGAAAGCTTGTATCAAACCCATCAACTCTGAACACTAAGTGGAAAAGCTCATGGCTTTATCTGGCCTCCCTTTATTGTCTGGATGATGAGCATCTTTTCCAGGCTCCTCTGTAACCTTCTTGTAAACCTTTTGCAAGTTTATGAGCAGTGGTAATGGTTGCATCACTGCGACGAGCGAGAACTCCCAATGCCTTCTGCTGGAGCAGTGGTATTGGCTTGGCCAATGCAACAAGGGAGATGACTCTAGTTGCACTCTGCTGGAGCAGTGGTGTGGGTCTGGCCACTGGGACGAGGGAGATGTCTCCTGATATACTGAGTGAGCTGGGCCTCTTCCCGCACCCCACTTGGTCTTTCCGCCATTCCCGTTGCCTGTGCTGTTTTTGGGGACATGGCTCCAGTTCTGCCCGGGGTCTTTCTTCCTCCTTCTCGCTTCCTGCGCAGCTCCTTGGCAAGCTTGTGGTCTCAGCATCGTTTCTGGGCCAGACGGTCCACCTTCCAGCGGTCACTCCACCACCAAGTGAGTCGTCTCCCTGCCGGCTCTCAGGCCCCTCCGGCAACATCCTGCCTTTCCTCTCTCGCTCCCGGAGAGATAAGATTTGCATCGGCTGCAGCGGTCCCACTTTTTTAACTTCCTGGGCTTCATTCGCGTACCCCTGGCTTCTGTGATGAGTACTCCTTTGTCCGTTATCTTCATGCCTCCAGTGAGCCACCTTGTTGCTGTACTTGGCATCTGGTCACTCCATATGCCTCTCACGTTATTCTTTGTCTCAGTAGGTCCTTTACTTGTCAGTCCTGGTTCTACAGTAGCACATGGTTCTACCATGAAGGGTGGATGAAAGAAAAGGGTGCCCATGAGGGTAGGGTTTTCTGTGCTGTGGTGGTATGGAGGCTTTTCCCTAGGCAGACGTCCTCCCCAACCCCTATGAGAGGAGTCCCTCCCTATGAGGTCCTCCGGCATATTACCACCCCAGGGGGACTATTGGGTGGTGGCCTAACCTTCTAGCCTCATAGCAAAGGGCTCCCCCTGGGAGAAGTGACATCATCCCATGATTTGTCACAGCATGTGACAAAGAGCTGTAATTGTACGGAGGGCTGAGTTTGTTACATGATTGTCTCTGCATACGTCTGTGTGTTATAAAAGGGTAACTGCACAAGGAAGTGTGTGTTAGAGAAGTGTGGCATTCATGGGTTTGTGTGTAGTAGGTTCAGAGCCAAACGTCATGGGCTGAATGTGCCATAGAATTGTAACTGCACAGCTTTTGTGTGTCATTGTAATGTTACTGCACAGTTTTGGAAGTATTTGTCATGAGACTATTTCTGCAAAGGGAAATATTACATTTAGTAGTATAGCAGTACACCGCAGTGTTTGTCTTTAGACGATTGATCATATAGGAAGGCATGTGGGTTAACAGATTTATTTAATTAATTGTTTATGTAGCACTGCATGTCAACTTCCTGCCACTTCAAATTTCTTGTCCACCTTGTGGACCGTGTCACGATGGATGTCCAGCCTCGTTTGGAATGGCTTTCCTTTGTTTTGTTTTGTTTTTAATTGGTATGGTACATTACATACCTTTACAATATAACATTGTTTTTAAAACACAGAGAAGGAATAAATTAATCATGAGAAAAAACAATCACTAAACACAGATAAGAGTAAAAACAATCGTCTGTAAGATTCTTAATACAATATATTCAGAAGCCATCTCTGCTTAGTTTAATATAATTACAAAAATGTTAAAGCGAAAAGATTCCATTATCTGAGTGACCACACAATAAGTAAGAACATAAAACCTCACAATCTATATTATCAGGTCTAAAAATAAGATGTCTAAAATATAACATTCGTTTAAAATTGAGCTTCGGACAGTAAATCACAAGTTTCTTTAGTATTCCACACTATTAAATTAATTACAAAACCTGCACTTTCGAAAATCATTTGATAACACTTTACTTCTTACTAGGACTTGCCTTGTTAAAAGAATATTTAAACAAAACCTTAAACAAATTTCTCCCTTTACGATTTTGGAACAAACTTAGATATTTCAGCAAAATACCCACCTTTTTATGCTCAAATCTAAGGTGTTCCATAGAGTAATAATGATGGACCTTCTCAATGGTTTCACTCCAATCGAATAGAAACAAGGCTTTTTTAATCAATATCAAATTTGATGGAATATCTTCCAATAGATAGCTGGGTTTCTCAACTATTGTAGTACATGCATTTCTAAATTGGGTCAAAGTTCTGTTAGAACCTTTTGCCAACAACAAGCCCAAATCCTCATATGAAGAATTTTCTATCGGATCCAAAATCTTTCACATTAATGACCAGTATTTCCAATCTAATCTTGCTGATAGGGAAAACCCTAATTCATATCTTAAACAATGAATCGGTACAATGTTTGGGATATTCAATGCTGTCCTCCAAACTATAGCTTCCAGGTGGTCCAATTTCTCATACACCCATTCTTGCAATACATCCAAACCATATAGTAGCTTAGGGACCACTTTGTCTACATAGAAAAGCACCAAGGATTTAGCTGAAAACGTCCCATATTTCCTATTGATCCAACGCATCTGCAAGCCAAGGGACTCTGCATTCTTTTTCAAGCAATCCAGTATCCGTACCTTAGACGTTTTATTAAAAATAGGGAAGCCTAGATAAAGCTGCCTGAAACTTGCAATTATTGCTTATTTAAAAGCCACAAATAATTTACAAATTTCTTAAAATTAGTAAGATCCATGATCTTCATTTTTGCCTGAGTTAATAGTCAAAGAACTTTTCCTACAAGAGACGGTGAATGCAGTAATTTGTTTCTGCAAACCCCATTTTGTGCAATCAAACGACATTGTATCGCCCGCATACGCCATCCAAAAAACCTAAAAGGGGGATTCTAGGTGGGACGAAACTACCGGTGAGAGCTGTAGGAGTGGGCCTTTGAACACCTTAACCCAAAGTAGGCCCATGACTTAAAGAGCAAGTGCATTTTTTTTCCGTCAAGCAATTTTATTGTACAAATGGCTGGGAGGGGCTAGATGACATCAGAGTCACACTAACCAGAATCTCCCGGAACCACCCAATAAAACCGCAGCTTTAAAAACGTTGTATTTGTTTGCGGTCGCTTTTGAAGTGACCGCAAACATAAATACAGCGTTATTGTGTTGGAAAACGCTGCGGTTTTTCTTTCCAAGTTTCTCAGGCTCCTCCGGCTCGGAAAAACCGCAGCGTTTTCCAACACAACCGCGTTGTTTCTGCCTGAATCTGCTTTCCCATTTGGGGCTCTCGGGCTCCCCATGGGGAGCCCGAGAGCCCTAAATGGGAAAGCAGATTCAGGCAGAAACAACGCGGCATTGCGGAAAACAACCGCGTTGTTTCTGCCTGAATCTGCTTTCCCATTTGGGGCTCTCGGGCTCCCCGTGGGGAGCCCGAGAGCCCCAAATGGGAAAGCAGATTTAGGCAGACACAACGTAGCATTTAGCATTTCCCATTTGGGGCTCTCGGGCTCCCCATGGGGAGCCCGAGAGCCCCAAATGGGAAATCAGCTGTAGGTAGAAACACTACGCGGCATGTAAACATAACCGCGTTGTGTTTCTGCCTGCTGTGGCTTTCACTTTGGGTCTCCGGTGCTCCCCTGGAGAGCCGGAGGAGCCTGAGAAACTTGGAAAGAAAAACCGCCGCGTTTTCCAACACAATAACGTTGTATTTATGTTTGCGGTCGCTTCAAAAGCGACCGCAAACATAAATACAACGTTTTTAAAGCTGCGGTTTTATTTCTAAGTTTTCCGGGCTCCTCCAGCCCGGAAAACCTAGAAAAAAAAACCCAGCTAGTGCTTATTTTTAAAAAAAAATAAATAGCACTTACCGAGATTCAGCTGCAGCTTTCCTGCTCTGGTCTCTGGTCCCCGTCCTCCGCGTACAGCACTAATGAAGGGAAAGCCACCCAGCGGTAGCTTTTGTTTACTACAGCTGGCTGGCTTTTCCTTCATTAGTGCCGCAAAAGCAAAAGCCAGCACAGGAGGGCATCCATTTCACAAAATGGATGCGCCCATGTGCTTGCTTTTGCGAATTTTGAGCTTGAATAGCTCAAAATTTTACATAGGAAGTTTTAAAAAAGAGAATGCTAGTATTTTTTTTTGTTGCCCATCTATTTTTTAAATAACATTTTTTACTAGACCATGCCTTTAATTTTAACAAGCCCTCCTCACCTCACCTGGGATCCCCCAGCGCACTATTTTTTTCCACAACAAACGTCTATTGACAGAATCAAAAGCAGCTGAGAAATTCATAGAAGCTATAGAAATATGAATATATTTCCCCCCATGCCAAGTTTGTAAAAGCCTGATCATAAAACCATTAACGGAGGTCACTTGACATTTACAAAAACCCACCTGGGGGGGTTTTAAATGACCAATCTTTGTAGACCTGGCCTCCTAGATGCTGGAGGATTATGGATGCAAAATTGTTTTGATCAGCATCCATAATCATAATTGGCCTATAATTCAAAGGACTGTTAAGATACCCTTTTTTAAAAATGGTCAATACATATGACGTATGCCAAGTAACCGGGATTACTCCGGCATCAACCAACTGCAAAAAAGTATGGTTAAAATATTAGTCCATAATTCCGGAGAAGCTTTCAACAAGAAATTACTCAACCCATTCGGCTCCGGTGCGCTAGAGGTACTTGGCCATGATATTGCTCTGGAAACCAAATCACAGGATATAAAGTTCCTCCCTTTTAATAAAATGTCATCCCCATATACTGGGTAAGACTGAGCTGATGTTTCCTTTTATAAATGGCCTCAAAATGCTCTATCCATTTAATCTCCGCAATTGGATTCAACTGGATAAGAGCTCGATTATTCTCCCTTCCATTTACAACCTGACAAAATCCAGAAGAATTCCTGATTTAATAACTTTATCATTGCTTCTCCATCGTTTTGCAACATTATGGCTCTGACTTATCAACCAACCTTTATAATTACATTTTGCAGCTTTGATTCCTGCAAATTTAGCAGCTAAGGCCACATTTCTGCAGTTTATGTATAGCATATTATAGAGCCTTTTTCCTTTCTACTAGGACTGAATCAAATTCATGATCATGTCTCTCCATTCAACATTTTTTTCGCGTGAATTTATCACTGCCTGCCACTGTATCAAGTGTCCCCTTTAAGTAATCATAAAAGAACCTCTCATTAAACGTCGACATTTTCCATTCATAGGAGGTGGTATACCAATTTTGTACAAGCACGTCATTAAAGGTATCATCACTTGTTTTGACATGGAGACCCTATTTCTTCCAATGTTTACTCTCAAGGGACCAGTCACCATCTTGTCTCTGTTAAAAAAAAAATCCTAAAATCAGCCACCAACATTGTGATCAGTCAGATCAGTTCTTATTACTTTAAAAATGTTACAACAATCCAACAGGAGCTGGTCCATTAAAATGAAATCAATAATTGTTTGCTGTGCCATTATCCCAGGTGGGCAGGGGGGTGCTATCACTCCTAATTGAGGATGGCTTTTGATGTGTGGCTTCTCTGGCAGTACTGCATTGGACCAGACTGCCTGCACGTATTGTGTCCTGGTAAGAGCTTTAAGGGATGGCTATTATGGTGTGGGAGACCGAGACTGGAACCTTATTGGGCTGAGGCAGAGATCTTCTGGGAGCTAACTGCTAAACAGTCTTTTCCACCCTTCTCTTCGTGGGCTGAAATTACCATCTTTTGTTAAAAGATGGCGAGCGGGTTATCTTGTGTCCCCAGGATGGGTTGGATCAGCTTACATTTGCAGTTCATCCTTTAGACATTATGGCTTGTTTGAGGAGTGGAGTGCCATTTTACAGGTAGTATTCATTTATATAGATGTTTTGTGGCAATCAATAAGTCACTTTGCTGGTCAGTCTTGTAAATGGCATCTAGGTTTAAAGTTTGGGCCTCATAGTGATAAGTTGTCGTAGAACGATCTGGGTAAAAAGCAGGACTGAATGGATGGAGTTTTCTCCCATTGGTGGGGCCCACTCGCTCTACAGACGGGTTCAGTAGGTAGTTCCCATCTGTTCTGCTGTAGGGCAAAAATATGCTGTGGATCCCTTGACTGCACTAACAAAGAGGGCATAGACCTAGCAACGTGATAGAACATGAAACAACATAATGTAAAATGACATAACAAGCTAGTATAACAAACCAGCATATAGCATGCCCCAGCAACGACCATAACATGTCATATGATAGCATAACATAGACTAGCATGCCAAACCTCTCTTTTAAATTCAGATGGGGATTACTGCGCATTATGATAACTGTATACCAGTATAAATGTGCTATAGTAACAAGTCCTTTGAGAAACAAGATGGCTCCATGTTTCATGGACACCTTTTTGTTCAGTCCCACAACTAACTTTAGCAAATCATTGGTATTGGATGTGTAAATCAAATGTTAATTGAACTTAATCAAGATTGCAGTTCCCAGATTGAAATATATTGTGAAATGATAGTCCAGCACTGGAATAGTGGTGTGTTGTGTCCTGTGTCTCCCTTGCCCTGGTGCTTTGTGAGTGAAAGCTGGATGGAATGCTGATGTGGAGAATGTAGATGTGCGTGTGCCCCTGAATGTTCTATGGATGTCAGTTGGAGCTGAGAGCCTGTGAGAGTGAAAGCCGGTGGATGTTTCACTTACCTTGTTTATACTTACCTTGTAACTTACCTGCTTGTTACCACCTTGTCAACTGGAACTTTCGTAAAAGAGTTCCCTTCCCTACCTGGTGTCTCTGAAGTCTTCTTCAATAAGAGCACATCTTTACAATAGCAGCGAGCTGGCTTGGAGGGAAGGGCCAGGAACCTGCAGCTGTTCAAGGGGAGCAGCACCTGGAAGAAGGAACGGAAGCATGAGACAATCTAAGGAAATATCCACCGCCCCCCTCGAATCCCAGTTGAGGTGATCTGACCCCTATCTCAGCTTTTGAGCAGCAGTGGCAGTGCTTGCTAGTAAGGGGCAGCTTGGGGCGAGAAGGTGGCAGCAGAAAATGACCCTGACGTCTCAGCTGGGCCGTTCTGTGTTGGCAGAACACAAGCAGAGGCTTTTACAGTCTGGGAGAGACCATATAAGATTGCTATTATAGCCTGGGAGAGAGACAATTTGTGGTGGCTGTCACTGCCTGGGAGAGACGTTTGGAGCAGGTCGAAGGAGAATGTGTGGGCATAAGTGGCCTACTTGGTGTGGCAGTTCCTGCATGGGGCAAGCAGCTGACTAACTGCTGCAATGACAACAGAAATTGGCACAGTAGAAGGGCTCTTACCGGAGTGTTCGCATTTTGTTGAGCGATGAGCTACAGTGCAGCAGGGAGGAGCAGAGCAGTTCAGGCTGCCTTTGGTGTCTGAGGCAATGGTGATCCCTGGATTCATCTGAGAGAGCAAGAGATGGGGCAGCCATTGGCATTGTCAAGCATTGTGCCTGTTTGCAACATTATCCTGTGTGAGCAGTGCACATCTATGTATAGCCAGAGCTCTGTTCACAGCGGATGCAGCAGGGAGACAGGTGACGTACTCGGAACGTGGCGCACTGAGAGTCACGGAGGACGAGAACGAAAAGAACCCGAAAATGTGCTCTTGCTGCTCTGACATAACTGAGCTTTTGTGTATATGGAGTGTGGGAGATGACAGCACCGCAGAACGGCGCACAGCCTGCCATGCTGGACAACAGTGACCGGAGACCGGAGCTGTTGATTTCCGTTTACGAAAGATGGTGGCATCAGAAAAAGTGAGGTACTGTGTGGTAAACTGGGGAAAGTGCTCTCATGTCCGGACAGAGGGCACATTCTACTGGCGATCATTTTAAGGGGCTGCAGGGGGCTTGGAGCACAGAGTGGAGTGTCGCGGTGCACACTGTGTAGTTGCGCTGCAGCAAGCACAGTGCTGCTGGTGCTATCATTCCGTTTTGAGATGCCCTCATGTGTTTTAAGACGTTCTGGTGTCCGCTGTCCAGATCAACAGGTTTTCAGCATTTTTAGAGACGCTTTGCCGACCATTGTCATAGTACTCCATTGGTAGTTTAGTCATGTGAGTCCTGCGTAAATTGTTTTTTAATTTTTGAGTGCTGCAAAGTGAGGTCGGTTGTACTTTAGTTTTGGTGTGGTACGGCAATTGTGATTTGGTGTGATCCTCTGGTTGGGAACTCACATTTGGACTGGTGATGGAATCTCAGGTTATGTGTTGGCTGTGGCTGTAACGGAATGTATTACTGTTGATTGATTGAGTTAATAGGATATGTGGCGTGGCCTCTGTAGTCAATGCCTGACCATTAACTAAGTTTAATATTGTATGTGTTTTGTGTAACCATTTGTGCCTCCACAGGACCACCTAATTTATGGATTGTGAAGCTTAGGGCATAGACTCGATAAGAGCACAGACCTCTCGTTTATCATGTCTCATTGGGCTTATTTACCTATGTTTGTGTGGTGAGGCTATATGTTGTATGTCTAGTGTTGTAAAACGCAGCTTGTTGGCCTAGCAAACTACTTGCTGGGTTTGTGGTGGCCCAACGCTCATGTGTTTAACAGTGCTGTGTCCGCCAGTGGGCTCAATCGGACTGTTGTGTTGTGTGGTTCAGTGTCTGCTGGGGTGAATGACCTAGCCACAGGCCGTCCAGGGTGTTGGACACCCAGCAGTTTGGGGGGGGGTCTTGAACCAGTGCCTGTTGTTTTGTTGTGGTGGTGTGGTGTTGGACACTCATAGGGTGTTGGATGGTTACCTGGGGGGGTGTACCTGCCTTTGCTTTTGGAAACCATGCAGTTCAACGCCTGGTACCCTTGTGGGGGTGGTCCCCTTTCTCCATTGGTGTGTTTGGGTGGGCACCAGTAGCCCGGTTAGCGCTTTTGGCAGTGTAGTTGTTGAGGGGTGTACTGTTTTTTTCAGTGCAACACAGTTGTTGGCAGTATAATGTGAGATGGTTGTGGCTTGAGGCTTTATGGACTTGTGGTCAGTTGTGGTTTTGGGCTGGTTCCCTTAGTGTCTCGCTTTGGGCCCACAACGACACTGAGTGGCGTTTGGACGGCCTGTTCATGTGCAGGAGTTGGGTGGGATTAGGTTGGTGGGAGTGTTATCATTGTTCTCAGGAATGAAGTGCAAGGTTGCAGGAGTTTTTGTTGGCTTCTTGCCTGAGTGGGATTGGGAGTGTTGTTGGAATTGTTAGACTTCCGATTGCTTTCTTAGATGGTTTTCCCATGTGCTCTGTTCTGTACCCTCCTTTCCTTTGTCTGTGTTGTGGAGCGAGTTGTGTCCTGTGTCTCCCTTGCCCTGGTGCTCTGAGAGTGTAAACTGGATGGAACTTCTGATGGAATGTTGATGTGTGAAACATTCAGTGCCCCTGAATGTTCTATGGATGTCAGTTGGAGCTGAGATCCTTTGAGAGTGAGAGCCGGTGGATGTTTCACTTACCATCCTTATACTTAACTTGTAATTTTCCTGCTTGTTACCACCTTGTCAACTGGCATTTTAGTCAAAGATTTCACATCCCTACTTGCTGTCTCTGAAGTCTTCTTCAATAAGAGCACATCTTTACATGGTGCCTCGCTGACACTTGGACAACTAGTCCCCCTTAAGGTGCTGTATCAAATGCCCCAATGAATGGTTGCAAATCTTATCAATTTTTTATAGTAAAGAACCTTTTTTTGCAGAGGATGATATGCTATATAACTCATTGTAAACATTTTAATATATGCTGTTGAAGACATGTCAGATGTTTTCCACTAAAAAATAAGAATAGATGGATTCTTATGGATTTCATTAATTCATTTATAGAAACTGCCAAAGGTTAACAAAGAGCTGGCGCTGAAACTGTATGAAGAGGATGAAGAGCGACCGATCCAGAAAAAGAAACGGAAGGTACTGCAAAACAACTTCCTAGTGTATTTTTGTATTGAAGTACTGCACAAAGCTACTTTAAATGTAAATTAAAGGTATTCTAACAGCATACATTCCATGATAGTGCCACACTCTCCCAAAAATATGTTACCACTTGTGGGGGATCACCTGTATGTAATACGGTAATGATATGGGATTTTCAAAGGCGAGACTGTCAATGCGTCATTTATTTTTATACACACTTATGGCTTTAGAATATTTGAATGCACATTAGCTATCTAGAACTGTTTTATTTATGTATTTTGCTATTTAAATTCAAACAGATTTTCTTTTATTGTGAAACATGAACGCATTCAGGCAGTTCCAGGCCATTTTCATGGGCCTTTGCCAGTACTTAGTTGCCTGCATTATGACAGCTGGGGTTCAAAAAATGTGGAAGGAAAGGGAAAAGGAATGCACAGATAGCTTGCTCCCTGCAGCGTGTTTTTTGTTTTGCCTGATTATTTTTTTTAGTTTTGACTCTTACATGTGAAAACAAAAACCTATTTGTGGATATAAGGTATATTTGGGCTTGGTACTTTATTCTGGCATTTGTGGGGGATACATACATCTATGCCGGTAGCATGACAAGTGGACATTCTGTTATCTGCATTGTTGTCACACTAATGTGATTCTTCCATCAAAGATAGTTGTCTGAAATGTTTCATTGAGCTATTAAGCTGTTATTTTGACAGTAAAGTGATTTGGAGCAGCCATTTCTGCCTACAAAAGCAGAACTATAAAAGTTGACTGGGATGATTGCAGCTAACAAGCAGCTCTGCGTGTAATAAAACTACATAGCAAAGTGTTTCTTCAGTCACTTAATTTGGTAGCAAAACAACATCCGAGCACGACAGTACTTAAAATAGTCTTTTTTTTTTATTTCTGTATAGGAATAGTAACTATAAATAGTAAAAAAATGTTGTTTTAAAGAAAAGGTGAAGACTATTAGTATATGTTCTTGATCCTATTAAGATGATTTGTGGAAAATGTACACATCTCATTTGGAATGTTAATAATATATGATTAGGGGGTAGCATGTCTGATTATAGAAAAGCTAAGACTTTTGACATAGCCAATGCTTGTTTTGTTTTAAGCCTGTGGCAGTATTTTATTGTTGTTTGAGTTTATTGATTGGCAACTGGCCATGTAAGGTTATTAATAAACTGGATACAATCTCCAACCTCCACAAATAAATCAGGTTAAAACAAAATACCATCTGCACCACCCTGCAGCCTACTCACATCATCCCCTTGACCACAATCCAGCGAGACTTACCTCCCTTTCAATTCAACCTGGTCACCTAAGCCAATGTCTTCTCCCTGCTAAAAGGCCTGAAACCGTCCAGGTGCAAAGGTGATCCTTGCCGAGCTGCTGTCATCAAGGAGTGTGCAGAAGCCCTAACACAGTTTATCACCACATTCATCAAGACATTTTTCTCTTCCTGCTTTCCCCCTTTAGTCTCAAGGAAACTTGGCTTCTTCTCCTACTAAAAACATCCTTCAACCCCACAAAACCCAGCAATTACTGACAGTCCCATTCCTTCTAAAAGCTTGGACACTGCACTGTACCTGCAAATCCAGCAATATTTGGAGACCCACCACATCTAAGGAACGCGCCAATCTGGCTTCTGTTCTGGTTATGGAACCAAATCTGCTCTGCTAGACCTTAAGAATCGGCTCGACCAAATCAAAGACGCAGGAAAGCCTGCACTCCTTCTCCTAAACCTCTCTCAGCAGCATTTGATCTGGTAGATCACAAGATCCTTTGCCATCACCTCACCGCTGCATCCAACTTCTCGCCTGAAGCCACTAACATTTTCACCAAACCCCCCCTTTGACCTCCTGGACACTCGAGGTATCTCCTATACGAACTATGCCAACAACACCCAAATTCCTCTCTCTCTCTCAGGCAACTGCACAAATGATTCCTCTTAACTACTTGAAACCTACTACACTATTCAGGCATGGATGCCCCCCACCTAATCTGCCTGAATGATGAAAAGGCTGAAATCCTCCTTGAAGAATCCACAGCCATGTTAAAAAAAAAACCTTGACCATCGTTACAGCTCCTTCACTATCGACAGCATCTTTTGATCCCTGTCTCCCCGACAGTAAAGACCCTGGGAGTCCATCTTGATGCCTTCCTCGCCATAACTCGCCATGTCAATGCCATTGCATCTTCTGCTGCCAACACCACAAAAATCTTAAACGTCTGCAGGCCCTTCCTCTCCGTCGACAGCTGTGTCACCATTGCCCGGGCTGACATCAGATCGAGATTAGACTATTGCAATGCTCTCTTCGTAGGCATGTCAAAGCGAAATATCCACAAAATGCAGGTTATCCAGAACCATTCTTTACGTGCCACCTTTAGCATTGCAAGGCGATATCATATTTACGCTGTTAGAAAGGCTGCTTACTGGCTCCCAATACGAGAGCGTATCACAATGAAGTTACTTTCAATCACCAAAACGTGGCTTTCAAACTCTGCTCCCCCCCTACCTCTCTCAGAAATGCACAGAAGCACAATCAACGAGACCTACCAGAACTGCCTATGTCCGCCGCCTCATCCTTCCAAGATTTAGATGGGCTAGAGCAGGCAGCTCTAGCTTCCCAGTCTTGGCAGCGAAGCATTGGAACTCACTAAGACCGGCCGGAGATTTGAGCAATCATGCTGGCCCTTGCCTAGACATTTGACAGCATGGCTCTTTAGCTAGGGACTGCCAAAATGCTCAGCCGCCGGACTCCCTGCGTGTTACCCTCATGACTGCTGACTTACCACCACACTGTCAATGCCTTTGTAATTGACAATGCAACATACTGTCAATGTCTGTTGCAATGTAACGAGTGCCTGGATGCCTTTGGATTTAGAACGCTGCTATAAGTGTAAAAATAAATAAATAAGCACAATTTAATTAGATTAGTCCCTTTTGGAAACCCTTTTCCTTGCTAATTCAAAACATGTTGAATTCCATCTTGGTCCTGGCCTCTATGCCAGATGCCACTAGAGGTCAGATTATCCTTGGTTGCAAGTGCATGCCATTTTCCTACACTAGCCAAAAATATCAAATTGAAAAGAAGGGTGGCTTCTTCTGTTGCTGTATTTCAGGAGCTTAACCACTGGTGTTAAGATTGAAGAGTGTTAAGATTTTGAAACTACAATACAAAAATTAACCCCTGTAGTTTCGAAGGCCCATTTCTTTTCTCTTTTCTTTAAATGGATATACAATGTTCAGAAAAGGACTACATGTTATATAATGTCTATTTCCTTTAAAGCACAATTGCACCACAGCTGGAGACTTGTTTTACCATTTCTCCAGATTGTTCTTTAGCTCTAATTATTCTTTAGCTGTAATTGTCAAGCCGAAGACTGGCAACTCCTTTTCCATGCAAATGCACAATAATAATATCTATGTGAGCAACATCTTTGTAATCCTTGATTATTTTACTTAATTACTGATTCACCCAGATTCTGCTCCCACTCCCATCCAGTTGCTCCAGACACACGCTCTCTTGATCTTAGGCAAGATTGTATGCAGTACCATTTAGAAGACTACAGCAACCTTGTCCTCCTGGCAATAGGTAACCCAACCTTTGGTATAAGTCTGTACTACACAGGTTGGTAGTGTGACGGAGCAGCCATGCTTATCTCAAGAGGGGTCATTGTGAGCAGTAGGGTTTTTACACTGCGATTCACAGTGAAAAGTATTCAAATAAACTCTTAAACTCAAGGTTTCTTGATTAAACAATTATTAATTGATTTAAGTCTGTTCAATAGCCTTCTTCAGAAGGGAGCAATATAGAAGTAACACAAAAATACACTTCAAAATATACACTCTTAGTTTCTCTAAATCAGCAAGTACCCATTTGGGATGGCACACAGAAGGTTCCTACACCCTGAGGTGACTTAAATAAGCAAGACACTGTGGACATTAATATATCACTGGTACACTTAAAGCACTACTGAGTTTGGTGTCAGAAAAAATGGTTGAGAATAAAACAAAGGTTAACCAAATATTCTAAAGCAGGTAAGTACTTTTGAACCCCCCAATGCAAAGTAAATTAACTCTTTCCTCGAGGAAAGGTAAAGCACAAAGTCAGAGGTACGAAGAGTCTTTCAGGGAGCCAGGACAGCCAATGTCAAAAGAGAAAAAGTCTAGGTGAGCTGAAGCACTTCTTGCAGGTAGATGTCTTTATAGAAAAAATAGAATCACTGTAGGGCCACAACCTGGTGGCTTGTGAGGAGCAAAGCTGCAAGCAACTCTGCAAAAGCAACCAAGACAAGTCTCAACTGAGAAATAGCAAGGCTACACGACAAGAGGTAAGTCCCCTTAGTTTTACAGTATCTTTGGTTAGAAGAAATTGGCTCCAGCTGGCATCTGTTCCTGTGTAGGTGTGCAGATCCTGTTGTTCCTGGGCCTCAGTCATGGGGACAAGAGGGAGGACGTCTGGGGACTCCTGCACTACTAATGGAAAGTCGGTGGCAGCAATGGGCAAACTTCCGATCAGCAGCACTTCGCGGTTTCAGCTCCTCTCGGTTCTCGCAAATAGCACTACCGCGGTTCTCGGATACCACTTTGGACTCTCCTCACATCTGGTGTCCAGCACTCTGTTGAGGTGGCTCAGGCTTAGTCAGTGCTGCTTTTTGGTAGTCCGGGGTATCTTCCTGGAGCTCGGGTCCAAATTAAAGACACTCACTCGATTCTGGTGTTCCTCTCCCTGGCACTTCGATTCCTTCAGCAACAATGGAAGTACAGCCAGCTCTGAGAGGATTTCCAGATGAGCTCGTCTTTGGGTCGATTGGTCCGACCAACCCAAGGGGAGAAGTCGTCCTTTGCAGGTCTTTTGCAGTCGAGGCGAATTCAGAGCTTCAGCACTGCAGCAGGGCTGAACCGAGTTCACCAAGTTCTTCTTCAGATTCCTTCGTCCGGTGGTCGACTCTGCCTTTCAAGCAAAAAGCCTCACCTTTTATGCATGTTTCTCTCATTCATTCGCAGCCTAACTTTCACTCACAAAGCAGGGTGGCTGTCCTTTGAGGACAGCCCTACAGCCAATCACTCTTGGGTGCATGCATGTAACCAAGGAGACTAAGCACAGAGTTTCAGGCACCTCCCTCGCTTCCTGCCCTTCTAGACACGCTGGAGCCAGAGGCAGCTTCACTCATGAATCCTGCCAAAGACAAAACGAACAAAGGGATCAAACCTGGTTTGGCACGCAGAGTAAATCTCAAGAATGACCTTTCCAGCAAGAAATGGCGAAAAAAGAAGACCAAACCATTTTGACAAAATGGGCACCCATGTGCTTTACTGCAGCTGCAATTGCAGCCCGCGGTAGAAACGCACTCTGGTAGGAAAAAGTAAACCACTGCCACTAATCAGGAAAGGGTAAACTAGACAAAGTCGATACTAAGTAACCCCTCCAGCACCCTATTGTAATATAGTGCATGCTGGGTCTAGAAATGTACAAAATGAAAGTAATGTCAATTTCAAATGGATTGTGTCCTTCAACGAATTCCACATCTTTGACATGTAATGTCCACAGCTGTGTACTTCGGAAACTTTCTCGGCAGAGGGCGTCATGCGTCGATGGCGTCGGGTCGATGTCCCTCGAAGGCCTCCAGCGAGGGCGACGTCACCGGATGTTATAAATAGGACGCACGGCATCCATAGCCTCAGTTCCATTTTTTCCGCAAACGTGTTTGCTTCGGAGACTCAGCGCGCCTCGTGTTTTCCTGAATATGTCTTCTTCAACCCCTACGACTCTGCGGTCTGGCTTCAAGACTTGCCGGGACTGCAAGTCTAAGATGTCGATTACCTACCCGCATCGCATCTGTTTGTGGTGCTTGGGCGAGAGTCACGACACCGACGACTGTTCCAAAGGCCTTGCAGGAGTGTAAGGGAAAGCTTCAGGTAGATGGGGATTCTAAACCCAGTAAGTCCCACACATCGAAGTCCAAGGGTAAGTCCATCGACGACTTGAGGGGCGAATTTCTGCATCATAAGGAGTGCCGGGGGTCTCAGTCCGGGAGTGGTTCCTGCCATTTGTCCTCCTCGTCTCACGTTCTAGGAAGCGCTGTCACCAGTCGCCTTCCCCGTCGCCCTTGGAGGATGCTGACACGAGGAAAGTGGCTTGTCCAACAAAGCCCTCGACTCCTGAGGAATGGGCTGCCTCAGGGAGCAGATGTTACCGATTTTCCAATCGCAGGGCACAGTTCCGTCCGTGCCTTCTAACTAAGCCGGCAAGGAACGGGTCTGTCTGTGGCTCATGCGCCTTTGGGCTCGGTCCTCGGCGTGATCCTCATCAGGAACCTTCGAGGTCCTGTTCGGACAAGGCTCAGGATGGCCGCAAGAGATGTACTTCCAGGTCTCGGTCCTCGTCCCCAGCGAGACCGCAGAAACCTGCTTAAGGGCTCTAGGTCGGTGTCGACTCCGTCAGCGCCGTGTTCGTCGGATACAGACGTCAAAGCTTTGTCTTCGTTTCAGCCATCGGCGCCATCAGCGCCCTTGTCGACGCCAAAACCCACGATGCCGAAGCCATCCGTGTCCTTGACGACTTTGGGGCCTTTTGGCCGGAATTTACCATCGGAGATCCCTGGTACTGTGGATCCTCCAAGGAAGGCTACTTCCAAGTCTGTGAGGCCTGTTTTGTACTCCAGACCCTCGGCTGTTCCGACACAGGACTTTTACCTCCCTCTGGACGACATCTACGAGAAGGAGAAAAGGTCAGATTTAGATCTTGACCCTGTTGAGTCTGATGTGGCTCCTGTCTTTTCAGGGGATAGCCAATTGGAAGACTTGAGACAATCTCTTCATGGCGCTAGTGGCCTGGACACTTCGCCGGAGGTGGAATTTGACAGACCTGAGCCTGGAGCTTATGCCGAGTCATCATACAGGAGACTTATGGGTACAGTAACTGAATACCTTGGTTGGTCCAGTCCTCCTGAAGCTTTTTTTCAGGGTGACTTAACGGACATTTTAGATCAATGTCCGTCTTCTGACCCGCGGTTGCCATTTCATTTGACCTTGCAGAAAAGGGTGACGGCTGCTTGGCAGGCCCCGGAATCTCTTCAGGCAGTTAACAAATCGTTAACTAAAAAATACTACCCTTCCGGTAGCGACCCCAGCTACCTTTCATCTCACCGCACTCCCAAGAGTTTGGTGGTTCAGGCGGCTAGGGCCACCTCAAGGCAGGCGGCGTACCCTACCATCCCTCCTGATAGGGACGACAAACGCTTCGACGGTTGGGCATGCAAGGTGTTTTCTGCGGGGAGTATGGCGCTAAAATCTGCCAACTCCACTTGTGCCATGGCAAGATTTTCACACACTCTATGGAACTGTTTCTCTTGCGGCTGAGCATATTCCCGAGGGGGAAGAAAGGGATGGATTCCTGGCTCTCGTGCAAGATGTCAAGGATGCAATGTTAGAGTCCCTATAGTCGGGTTTGGACACGACCAACAGTGTTAGCCGGTCCATGGCTGCGAGAACTGTTATACGCACATTTTTGTGGTTGCGGAAGTCGAGTTTTGCTGTGGATGTGCAAGCCAGTCTTCTGAACATGCCCTTTAATGGCATGCATTTGTTTGGCAGCAAGGCTGATAAGAGCCTTAAGAGGTTGCAGACCTCAAAAGCTGCAGCAAAATCTTTAAGCGCAGGGGACAGCAGTGGAGGGGAGGCTCTTTTCGTTACTACTTCGTCTTTGGTAGAACGAGAGGAGCCGCCAGTCAAAGGGGTCAGCGTAAAAGTACCCAAGGTGGTCGGGGAAATAGAGGTGCCAAAGCCGCTCAGGCAGCTGCCTCTTTGCCTTCAGGTGCTGCAGCAGCCGCTCCGAAACAGTCATGAGGCCATGCCCCATGGTTCGCCAGTTGGGGGCAGGCTGTCTCAGCATCTCGAAGAATGGCGAGTCATTACTACGGATGCGTGGGTTCTGGATACAATCACCCATGGCTACTGCCTTCCCTTCCTAAAGCGGCCTCGCAACAATCCACCGGGGAATCACTCTTTGAAGCTTCCAGACCCGCTCCTTGTGCAGGAAATCTTGACTCTGCTAGAGAAAGGCACTATAGAACTGGTGCCTGTAGCGGAGAGGAACAAGGAATGGCATTCCCCTTATTTGTTTATCCCAAAGAAAGACTGGGGATTTAGACCTATCCTGGACTTTTGTTGCTTGAACAAACTTCTCAGGAAGGACAAGGTCAAGATGGTCACTCTTTCTCAAGTCCTCCAAGCCCTTCAACTCAGGATTGGTTGGTGTCCCTGGACCTACAGGATACTTACTTTTATGATCTGATTCATCCCAAAGACAGAAAGTACCTGAGGTTTGCTGCTGGCGACTCGCACTTTCAGTTGTGGGTCCTGCCATTCGGATTGACCTCCACCGGAGGGTCTTCACCAAGCTAATGGTGGTGGTGGCAGCGTATCTTAGACGAGGGGGAT
Source organism: Ambystoma mexicanum (assembly GCF_040938575.1). Taxonomy (NCBI): domain Eukaryota; kingdom Metazoa; phylum Chordata; class Amphibia; order Caudata; family Ambystomatidae; genus Ambystoma; species Ambystoma mexicanum. The sequence goes on from NC_090927.1 coordinate 455,872,160, forward strand.
TCATGTCTACCCCTACCTGGACGACTAGATGATCTGTGTGCTTTCTCCCGAACAAGCATTGGATCACCTCTGTCTCACCTGCCGCTCCCTCCATAGGCTGGGCTTTTCGCTCAATTTCAAGAAGTCGCATCTGACACCTTCCTGACAGCTCCAGTACATCGGGGCTGTATTGGACACGCCCTTGGGGAAGTGCTCGCCTCCCAGGGTGAGGGCTCATCACATTGTGCAGATGGTGGACAAGTTTCAACATGCCCAGAGTCTCCCGGCTTTTGAATTCTTAAGGTTGCTCGGCCTCATGGCATCCTGCATTTTTCTGGTGCCAGAGGCCAGGCTGCAGATGAGATCCCTGCAATGCGTTCTCAAGATGCAGTGGTTGCAGTTCTCAGGCAAAATGTCAGATCCCGTTCAGGTTCCACTCTCGGTCTCCCAGGATCTTTTGTGGTGGGCCAACAAGGGGAACCTGATGAAGGGGGAGCTGTTTTGGCAACCGTGGCTGGAGGTGACTGTAGTGACGGTCGCTTCCCTCACAGGATGGGGAGCTCATGCCCCAGACTTGACTGTCAGCATTTGTTGGTCTCCATCAGAGTCCAAACTCCACATCAACTTGTTAGAGCTGAGGGCCATTAAGCTGGCCCTGAAGGCTTTTCTGCCGTCTGTGCGGGGGATGAGTGTCCTGATCATGATGGACAACACGATGCATTACCTTAACAAAAAAGGGGGGGCAGGGTCACTCCTGTTGTGCAGAGAGGCAATGCAGCTCTCGGTCTGGGCAATCCAGCAGGAAATTTCGCTCTCTGCAGTTCATCTGGCCGGAGAGGAGAATGCGGCGACGGACGCTCTGAGCAGGCAGAGCACGATCTCCCATGAGTGGGAGTTGGCTCAGTAAGTCTTTCTAGAGATCTTCGCCCTTTGGGGAACCCCACAAGGGGATCTCTTCGCCACTAGTGCCAACCGGAAGTGTGAGAGATTCTGCTCAAGGGGATTTCCTCCGAGAAGAGCCTTCGTAGACGCATTCGTAGTGGACTGGTCATTCCCACTGATGTACGTGTTTCCTCCAGTCCCCGTCATTCCTCATGTGTTAAGGAGGTTACAGAGGTTCGGATCCCACATGATCCTCATTGCTCTGGATTGGGGCAGGAGAGCGTGGTACCCGGACCTTCTAGAAATGTCCATCTGCACTCCATGCCGTCTTCCCTACCGAGAGGATCTGCTCCTGCGCGCGTGAGGAGTGTGTTGGGGGGATGGGTCAGGTTCTCCATCCAGAGGTCAGGACTGTCAACCTTCACGCTTGGTATCTGAAAGGTTGAGGTATAAGGATTGGGACCTCCCAGGTGACGTGATGGAGGTGTTGCTTTTGGCCAGGAGGGCGGCAACAAAATCCTTGTACCGTTGGCGTAAGTTTTGCGACTGGTGCAGAGGAAGAAATGTTGATCCTTTTCAGTGTTCATTCCAGTGGTTCTATCTTCCTTGCTTGGTTTGGCCCACAGGGGCCTTGAAGTGGGTCCATTAAGGGTTACCTGGTGGCGTTGTCTATATTCAAGTGCTCGTCTGAAGAATGTTCTTACTTTAAGATTCCTTTGATTTCCCAATTTCTTAAAGGACTCACTAATGTGTTCACGCCGTCCCCTTTCCATGTGCCGGTTTGGGATTTGAATTTGGTTTTGAAGTTTCTCATGGGTGCTCCATTTGAACCTTTGCACTCTTGGTTTTTGTGATTATTGTCCTACAATACAGTGTTCTTGGTTGCGGTTACTTCAGTTCGCAGAGTGAGTGAATTGCATACACTTTCGTCGAAGCCGCCCTTTACTGTGAACCACAAGGACAGGGTTGTACGGAGGGTACGTCCTTCCTTTCTCCCTAAGGTAGGGTCTGAATTTCATTTGAGCCAGAAAATGGTTCTTCCTTCTTCTATCCTCCTCCTCATCCTGGTAAGGAAGAGAAGCGACTCCATCGGTTGGACCCTAGGAGATCTGAGCTTTTATATTTCAAGGATGTCCAGCGTCAGAGTGGACAATCAGCTCTTTGTGGGGTATGCTGGTCACCGATTGGGCCAGGCTGTGACAAAACAGACCTTGTCCAGGTGGATTATCCTTACCATTACTGAATGTTACCGTTTGCAGGGCAAGGACCCTCCGGAAGGGTTGCAAGCTCATTCCACTATAGGCATGGCTACTTTCACAGCCCTGCAGCTGGGAGTTCCTATAAAGAATATTTGTGATACAGCCACATGGGCTTCTATCCATTACATTACTCCCTGGATACAATCCATGGTCAAGATGTGGCCTTTGGTAAGGCGGTTCTTTATTCTGCCATCTAATTGGGTACTCTAAATTCTTTTCCCTCCTCCATTTTCTGGTACTGCTTTGGGAGTCTGTCAAAAATGTGGAATACGTTGGAGGACACAATCCATTCAAAGAACAAGTTACTTACCAACTGGTAATGTTCTTTCGACTGGATGTTCCTCCAATGTATTCCACATCGCCCTCCCAGCCTGCCTCTCTGAAGAATTTCCTATGCAATTGCAGCTTACGTTTCCGAAAGGCTATGTGCAGTCAAGCAGGCATTGGAAATGTGCATGTTGCACGTTATGGAGGAAAAAACATAAACTGAGGCTACGGGCGCCGTGCGTCCTATTTATAACATCCGGTGATGTCGCCCTCGACGGAGGCCTTTGAGGGACATCGACCTGATGCCGTCGACGGAGGACACCCTCTGCCGAAAAAGTTTCTGAAGTACACAGTTGTGGACATTACATGTCAATGATGTGGAATACGTTGGAGGAACATCCAGTCGAAAGAACGTTACCAGTTGGTCAGTAACTTATTCTTCACTTCACTGCTCTTGGAAGCAGTAGTTTTACCAAGAGAAGGTATTTAAACCTTTGGGAAATCTAAGGGACTTCCCTGTGCCGCTGCACTGAAGGTGCTTTGTGTCACAATGTAAAAGGTGGTGCATATGGAGTTCGTCAGACTCCAAAGTCAAAAGAAACAGAGTCCAAATTACAGATAAATACATGGGAGAGTGGGAAAAAGGTCTAACTCTCTCCAGGTTAGAAATTAAAAGTCCTAAAGTCCAGCAAAAAGAGCTGGGGGGTCTCTAAGGTAGAAGGGAATTAGCACATTTCCGAGAATTCTCCCTAACAATCTTTATCTCAAATTCTCTTTGCCTACTTCTGGTGGGATTAAGAACCCATCATTAAACAATTGCTCAAGGCTGAGCTGTCGCAAGCATGATCCAACGCTATTTATGGAAGGATTTTATGCAGTAAGGTAAATTGAAAGGAAATGTACAAAAATGTCGCCCTCAGTCACTGCAACTTTGGGGTCGCACAAAATACCGACTCCCATTACTGCGCCCAAGCAGAGCAGGGGTGTGCCCTGCTCTCCTTGGGGGCAGTTACGGGAGTCGGGGGTTGTGGGGGTGTCTCCCGTTTACCATTGTGATGAGCGGGGAACAAGAAAGTTAAAATTAAAAAAAACACCCTGTAGCATCAGCTCCGACCCACACAAGTGGGAGTAACCAATGCTGCAGGGATAGCGGGGAGTCGGGTAGAGGTATGCGGGGTGGGGGACGTTGATAAAGTGATATATTTGATCATTGTGCCGCACTGTAATTGGCATTGACATTTTTGTTGGCACAGTTACGGGCGGCGCAGGGATCACATAGATTCAACTGAAATACATCTTCTACAGGCGGAGACATCAGTTGGGGGTTGCCAGGGGTCGTAGCTGTGACTACTGAGGTTTTCCTTGCTACCCCTGTGGTCTCCCTTGCTACCCTAAGAAAATATTTTTAAAAAAATGTAAAAGGATTTTTTGTGTTTTTGTTTTAAATATAAGCTCCTGGGCTGTTGCCAACGCCATGTGCCTCTGTTTCTAGAATAGCTGGCTTTATTGTTCAGGCCTCTTAACAGAAAACGAAAAACAAAACAAAAAACAGGGGGTTCCACAAGTGTACCACTTTGAGTAGTGACCCTAAATAAGGAAGAATAGGAGTAACAAATCATTTGTCTTTCTGGAATTCTATACAATAATTGCTAGACTCATTAAAGGTTTATTTCAGGCCCACTTCAGGGTGTTAATCACCTATTTAGTCTTGTTATTAAACACCTTAATTCAGCCTTTCATCCTTCTGAGGTTGATAAACGAGTACCAACACAGGTTGGGAGATATTGTATGTATATTTGTTCTATATAAAGCGCTTAAGCGTAAGTGTTATATAATAACACATTATCATTTGGCCTTGGACGTCTGCTTGCATTCACAGTAATTTGGTAATATGGGCCTATACACATTGATATTACCGATACATATGGTGATCCATTCTTCATCCACAACTACGGTAACCGTCCACAAGGTTGCTCTGCCTCCAAGGACGCCACCATCTGGCCCACCTCCTGCTACGTTGACGATGCAACAGGCTAGAGTCATCGCGAGCGGTCCGAGTGTGGACAAGGAGATGCTGTCAGCTCTCTGTTCTCCCAAGGCCAACCAAGGCTCAACAACTCTTTACCCTGTTATTGGTAGGTTATCCAGGAGCGTTACCTCCTGCTCATTTGCTGCATGCAGGCACTCTCTCCGATGATGAGCCTCCAAGGTCTTTCTCCCCTGATCTGGAAGAGGTGAGGGTTTCTCCTGACCCCATTCTTCCTAGGCCTCATAGCTTTCCTCAGCCACAACCAACTTAGCCACTGTGCCTTTCCCCGCTGCTTCTAAAGCAGCCTTACCAAATGTGACTTTGCCTGCTGCCCCCATGGGAGAAGCACCTAGCGACTTGTCCTTGGACATCCTATCTACTCTGCACACCTTGGTTTCTGAGCTGCTGCAGCATCTGCCTCCAGCAGCTCCATCATTGCCTTCAAGGCCTGCTCCCTCTGGGAGTCCACCATTGCCCTCAGGGACGAGGCACATTTAGTGGATCCTCCTCCACCTACGACGCCTCCTAGGCTGTTTTCTGTCCCTGCAGCTACCCTCATGGACACGGTTAGTAATCCGGATACTGACACCTCACAAGGTACGTATGAGTTTGAGGACCTAATTCCGGCTGATGTCGAGCCTTCTGATGTGGATCTACCCTTTAGGGACTTTCAACCAGATGAGATTGGCTCAATTCATGCACTGTTGACCGGCACAGCAAAATTATTCATCCTTGTCCCGGAAAAGAAGAATAAGGAAGGTTCCCTTTTCCAGAGGGGAGAGTCCTCTAGGAAATCTGTTGTCAATCTCCCCGCTCGATGACATATGGGAAAATGGCTTATTGGTCATAAACTCCTTTCTCAGTCCCTCCAAAGAAGGATTCCCTAGAGAACAAATAGAGAATTACGGATTCTGCCCCGAAGTGCCTTTGTTCCCATCCTTCACCCGACTTTGTGGTTTCTGCTGCAGCGGGGAAGAGGTCCACTAGCCCCATTCTCTCCATGCATGCTTCTACCGGACCCGAAGGGTAAGAAATTGGACACGTTTTGGAAACCCATTATCACCACCGCTGCTTCCACTATTTAAGCGGCTAACACTTTGACCATACTCTCCAGGTACGATAGGAACTGTTGTATAGGCCAAGAGGTCAAGAAGAACGCGGCGTCAGCATTATTTCATGATTGTGATGTGGCCTCTGATCACGTGATTAGTCTCTCTAGATTCAAGTTTCCGACAGATGGGCAACGGAGCAGTGCTCCGCATGCAAGGCTGGTTGAAGGCCACTAAACACCTTTGCCATGATGTTCAATCAAAAGTTATTGGTATTCCTTTTGAAGGCGCGGAACGTTTCAGCAAGGCTCGCTGCGTACTCTTCAACAACAAAGGCAGTCCTTTCATCTAACCAAGGGCTGTTTCTCCAGGTCCACAAGGGAGTGCAGACCAGCATATCATCAACCTTCGTGCTCCAGCATGAAAGAGGCATACATAGGGCGTTTGCAGTCCTTCAGAGGGGCAACACAGCATCAACATGGAACATTCTCCAGGGCACAAAAGAGCCTGACTGTTACGCTCACCTGGCTCCCACAGGGGCGTCGGTCGGACCCGGACAGCTGCGGTCTCCACCCACGTGATGCGCAGTGCAGCGATGACTGACTGGATCTGCCCTCCTAATCTTGTCTGCTTAACCCGTAGAAATATTCTCCTTCAAGTGGAGAGATGGATTTAGCCACTTGTGGATTCAAGTGATGGCACCCCCGCAGACCTCCTCAACTAATCGCCTCCGAAATGCCCTCACAGCAATCTCACCTTATATTCTTGAAAGATGAGCTCTCCATCCTGCGTGGATTTGCAGGGGCGCGTCGATTCCAGTTACTTCACTGGTTTGAAGGCTCGGGAGAGTTCCGGAGAGTATTGACTCTGAGGTTCCTGGTGAGAACCAGTAAGTATTAAGTTCATAGAGTTAAATATGTCCGATGTTCACTCTTGTTCCCCCCCTTCCTTTCTTGTCTTGCAGCTGGCTCGTGAAAAGATGCTCTTGTGGCAGCTGGTGGCGCTCAGGTAAGAGTCTGTATTACCCGGCGCTGTCCGGTAAATGTTGCACGAGGAAAACGTGTTGTTTTGTCTCTCTTTACAGATGCGGCACGTGAAAATATGGAGAGTCCCAAAAGGATGCCTCCGGTGGTAAATCGGGTAAGTCTATGGTGGTAAGAATTACATTTGTTGGTTCCCTCGGCTCACCTTGTGGTTTTCTTTTGTCTCCTAGGTGCCGATGTTCGGCCAAGAAATGATGGAGGCAGCGCCTACCCGAAGGATGCTGTGAAGACTGGTGAGTATGGCGCGGCGCTGCAGCTGGAGGTGCGGCGCGTGCAGAAATGTTCTTTACAGGTCCGGAGACGAGATGGATACAGAATCAGGTGTGGAATAGAAATAAGTTTGTTTTCTAACCTTGTCCCTTTCTTTCCTCTTTGTTTTAGGAGCTCCGGATTCGAGGCGGGCGTGGCAGAAGACTGGATGCAGGCTGCAGGCACGGTCAGTGTTACGCTGCTGGATGCAGAATAACGCGAAGCGTGTGTTGCTGGTCGGGTGTGGTTTAAATAGCCTCAAAAGTAGTGCCAGGTAAGAAGTCCCTTGAACCACACCCGCGTAAAAAATAGTCCCTGTATAAAAATAGTCCCTTTCAGGCTTCATGTTGGATTGGAGTCATTTGCAGCATGGTCTGCCTGAGGTAAGTAATGACTATGAGCCTAGCGCCTTAGGCGCCAGGACTGATTCCTACTATGAGCCTGGAGCCTAAGGCGCCATGACTGAACCCAAATAGCCCCTAGCCGGGGCTGCTGAGGTTTTATTAAATGTCTAGATGCCTGCTCCCGGGGCTGATGGGCTTGGTCCGGATGCCGGGGGGTAGGCATCATGACACTGACCAGGTCCAGGATCCTGTCCCCCACTTCAGCACCCTAGTGGAAGGCGGTCTATCACAGTTTGTCAGCGAGTGGCTCACCATCTCCACCGTCAAGTGGGTGCTCTGCATTGTACAACAAGATCACACCCTCGAATATATGGACAAATGCCCCTCTGTTCCATCTGTATAAGACAGGAGCAACACCTTCCTCTGCTCTTCCAAGAGATCCAGACACTGTTAAACACGGGGGCAATAGAGTTTGTGCCAAATCTTCTGTGGGGTGTACTCCAGATACTTTCTGGTAAGAAAGAAGTCGAGTGGCTGGAGGTCCATCCTCGACCGAAGACAACTCAACAAATGTATCAAGTCCCAGAAATTCTGGATGGTCACGTTGCATCACGTGCTCGAGCAACTAGAGCACAGAGATTTCCTGGCCTCCGTACACCTAGAGGATGCCTACTTTCATATCCCCATTCATCGCAGACGCCAACACTTCCTCCAGTATTACCGAAACTGCAAACATTACCAGTTCAAGGCTCTTTCTTTCGGCCTCAAGTCAGCTCTGAGGGTCTTCACAAGTATCTGGCTCCAGTGGCAGCCCATCTGTTGTAGTTTGGGATCTACGTCTATACCTACCTGGACGACTGGCTGATCTGCTCCCTCTCTCGTATACTGGCCTTATATCACATAGACCATCAGGTGCCTAAATTTGCTGGATTCTCAATCAACTTTCAAATATAGTGTGTGGTGCCATCGCAAAATGCTCTCTTTCTGGGATCAAATCTCAAACCACTGACGCGTCTGGCTTTGCCTTCAGAGGAGAGGGTTGAGGCCATCTTGAGCAAAGTGCAACAACTCTCGACTCTTCGAGTGACAACCATCCGCTCCATCAAATCGCTGTTAGGGGTGATGTCTTCATGCACCCCCCTGGTCCCTCACTGCAGGCTGCACATGAGACCGCTACAACAGTTCCTGGATGCCAGGTGGCAGCAAATATCGGGCTTCTGGAACAACAGTGTGTTGAGGAAGACCCTGCAGTGGTGGTCCGTTCGTCAGCCTCTCACACAGGGTGCTCCTTTTTGCCTTCCGGCGCATCAGGCCACAGTGACCACCAACAGGAAGGGTGGGGAGTTCACACAGATCAACTTCACAATAGGGGCTTGTGGCAACAAGAGGAGAAGGAGTTGCACATAACGTCTTGGAGCAGCGAGCAGTGTTCAGGACTGTCGAGTCATTCAAACCCAAACTTCAAGGCAAGGTAGTAGGCATCTTCATGGACAACACGACCACCATATTCTACATCAGGAAGCAGGGGGGAACCAACAACCTCATTTTATCCAAGGAAGCGCAAATGATGTGGAAATGGGCCATAGATCAAAAAGTGTTTCTCATTTCCTTCCATCTGGTGGGCATTCACAATACCATTGTAGATTCACTCAACAGGAAACTACGACTCTGCCATGAGTGGGAGCTTCATCAGACACACGTTCCTCTGTACATCTACAGGTGGGGTCGCCCTAAAATAGATCTGCATCAATCGTGAAGTGCCCCAAGTTTGCCAGCTGTTATCCGCAGCCAAGGAGTCTAGGGGATGCCTTCTCGTTGTCTTGGGAGGGCCGATTTCTCTATGCGTTCCCTCTAATTCCCCAGATTCTGCGAATGATGAGGGCACTCAAACAGACCCATTGCAAAATAATTATTGCTCAGGCGTGGCTCAGGCAGATGTGGTACTTGGACCGTCTCACCTGTATGTTCCCCCTTGCATCAAGCTGCATCCTCTTCCAGACCTGCTCTCCAGCGAGGGAGAGTCTGTCCTACACCATGACCCAGCGTCCTTGAAACTGGTGGCTTGGCACCTACAAACCTAGAGTTTGGCCATTACTCATTGCCCTCGGAATGTAAGGATATTCTGGCTAAAGCTAGACACCCTCTACACTTGCATGCTACAAGCACAAATGGAAACGCTTCTCGGTGTGCTGAAATGTATGCCTTGCATAAAAGCTCTTCAAGTCCTGCCGTACCGGCTCTCCTTAGCAAAGGCAGGCCGTGGTCACGCATCTTTCAAGGTATACCTGGCAGCTATCTCCCGATACTCGATCGCCAGACTTCCTTGTGATCTCAGACTTGTTAAAGAATTCCTGAAGCTTCTGTTTAGAGCGTTCCTGCCTGTGAAGGCTCCAGCCCTCGCATGGGAGGTCAATGTCGTTCAGTCGAAATTGGTGATTCCTCCGTTTGAACCTCTCCACAGTGCTTCTCTAAAGTTTTTGGCTTGGAAGACTGCCTTTCTGGTGGCTATCACGTGGGCCAGACAGGATCTCTCTTGCAAACCACCTTATTTGTCTTTACATCAGTCCAAGGTGGTGCTACAACTTATCTGTCCTTTATTCCAAAGGTTCAATCAGACTTTCATTTAAACAAGCCTTTAGTTCTGCCCATCTTCTTCCTCTATCCTGACTCTCCTGCAGAATGGGCTTATTCGCTGGACATTGAGTGTGCTTTGATGTTCTATGTCGCAAGCACTAAGACATTTCGCACAACTTCCCAGTAGTTTGTGACAATTGCACCTTTGGGGACAAGGGAAAGCCCTCTCAAAGGCTTCCATTTCCAGGAGGCTCTCTGGATGTGTCACGTATTGCCACCGGCTTGCAAACAGGCCATTGCCAGGAAGACCGAGAGCCCATTGCACCAGAGCCGTGGTTGCTACAACGGTGTTCCTGTCTGGTGTCCCCCTGCTGGACATTTGCAAGGTTGCTACCTTGTGGTAGACTCATACCTTCACGAAATACTACTGCATCGACAGGACAGGGATTGCAGGGTTGAGTCCCATGTCAGCCTGGCAGTGCTTTGCAAACTCTTTAATTGATGAAAGTGTGTTCCATAGGTGTGTTCTTGTATTGCTTCTGTTGAGCCTGTGCCACCTCCCGTGGTTGTGTATGTACTGCTACATATTTGTATTCATGAGCATCTGAATCCATGTAAGATCCCATGCTGGAGAAGGAACAAGTTACCTACCTGTATATCTGAAGATGGCCACTCTGGGTGGAGCCAAGGAGGACAAATGCCATTGTTTTGTGCAGTATCACCCATAGTGACAGCATTGGGCAATAAAAGCGACAAGCACTTTTTTACTGTAAAGCAAAACTGCTTTTAATATTACCGAGGATTCCTAGCCTGATGACTATTCATAAGCATGTGAATCCATGTAAGATACCCATGCTGGCGAACAGCAGTTACAGGTAAGTAACATGTTCCATATTGCATCGTCTGCATAAAAAAATGTTGGAGATTCTTAAGCTCCTTTTGGGGCTTTTTGCAGGACTTCAACACTTCATTTGTGTAAAAGACAAAAATGTGTAGTGCCAGGACTGCAACCTTGTTGCATGCCCTGCTCATTATCAAATGACGAGATCAGATTTCCATTCTCACCTTAGCGATCCATAGCAATGTTTGCACTTGATAAAAACCAAAATACACTTTACTCGTTCCACATCAACCCATAGATGGAAAAGTATAGGTCACAGTTTACTAAAATCTGTTGAATCAAACACATCTCATTTCTAACTGGCAACAACATTGAGAAATAATGTCTGTTTTGCCAGCATCATATACAAATCAAAGCACTGATCGACTGTGCCTTCCATTAGCTGAAAACTGTATTGAGAATAAAAAATAATGTTATGTCTTTCTGTTCACACTTCCAAGTAATTCTAAATGACTACCATAGACAATAGAGTTAGCATTTAATAGTGAAATGGGTTTATATCATTCGTGTTTTGATTGAGATCCCTTCTTAATCAACAAGACAATCACTCATGTCCAAGTGCCTGGTACTGTATTAGCAGTGGTTGTAGCACTGAATCAGTTGAGTCAGAATGGGACCCATTTTTCTATGCAATGTTTACTTAAATCTGCCACAAACAAATTCACCCTATCATCCTTATTGCTTATTTTGGGCGGGAATAGCAATTTTAACATTATTTACTGTAAATAATGGGTGTCATTGCAGCCCTCAGTATACCACTTGGGAACTCTGTGGCAACTGAAGACTACATAGTGGATAAGTACACAGAAAGAAAAATGGGCAATCCAAGAACTTTCTGCGATGATTGAAATTGGTTCTATTTATGGGTTGAGCCTCCCGCTGACATTTGCCAAAGGTATCCGTTGTCATTTAATTCTATAGATTCCAGTAGGGAATTCATACATTTCACAACAAACCTATCCTTCTTACCTTTCAGAAAGTTTGTGTAGGTGCCCTTCCTAACATGTTGGGAAAGTGATACAATTTTATTTTAGTGACTGCGGTCATTTATTTTTTTCCATCTTCCCACAGTCGGCCTCAAACCATTCTATGCCCTTTTATGTGCTCTAATATCATATGTCATGTTTATTGATTCATTAAAACATCTGCATTCTGACCCAATGTCTCACAAGCACCTATAATCTTGTGGTTCTCATGAGACTGGTCAAAATTATATCAGAGTTTGCTAGTGCAATTATGTCATCATGCATCACATCTGGATCCTGCTCTACCCATGTTAGAGCTCTTTATCTATTAGACATAGAAATATTGATTAAGTGCAGAGCTCCATTTCCCCTGGAGTCCCTATCCGATAACAACTGTAACATTGCAACCAGAGGATTATGGTCACTTTCCAGTTGAGCAATACCTGTCGCATTGGAAATCCTTCTCCCATTTTCATGCTGCATTAAGCAATAATTGATTAGAAAGGTTCTTGGGTAACATGTTAAGATATTTGGAACTGGAGTATCTTCCAGGAAACACCTGTTATTTACTCATAGGCTACTAGCTCTTGTGCACCCAAAACTATGTTGACCCATTCTGCTTGTTTTAGGCATGCAAATATTGATATCTTTGTCAAACCCAGGCATCATCTTCTAAAGAGATTTTGTATTTGTAATTTATTGTTTATAGAGCGCTTTAATCCAAAGCGCTTTAGAGTTTAACACAGGAACATTAAACATGCACCATAGAAGCAATAACAGTATATATGAGACAAACCAGAAAAACAGCATGTGGAAGGCACAGATAGAACGGTCCGACTCGGTGTCCTCTGGGCGCTCTCGATCGAGATCGCCTCATGACGCAAGGCAATCATCCACTCTTGCCAAGAGTGCCTCGCTCCCTAGATTAACAGAAGTTCGATCGTCGGAAGACGAAGACGACTTCCAACCCCAGGCCGCGCTCCAGGAGACCGAGGCCGCAGTTAACACCAGCGAGGCCCCACGCTCGAAACACACAGATACCTCCCCAGACCATCGACGCCAGCCGTCGAAAGTCTCTGGGGCCTCCAAGGGGCAGGGAAAACATTTTTCCACGCATGGGGAGGGGGGGAAACAGCGGAAAGCACAGCCTTCCACTCCTATAAGACCATCCTTCCACCCTAAGCAGACAGACAAACACAAATCTACTGGGACATCAACATCCACCAAGGGTACCCTTGATAAGTTGCCTACTAAAGTCATACCCTGTTCCAAAGAATGGTCCAGTGAAGACATAGACAGGGTCATGTCAAGGATGTCTTCCTTAGCTGATTTTTATGACAAAAACCCAGAACATTTCCTTTCGTATGACCCTCAAGGGGCCACACCCTCTGGCTCCTCTGATCCTATCCCCCTAAGTAAAAAGGCCCGGTTCGAAAGACCTAAACCCTTCGAAGTGCAGCCTTACTCTACTCCATACTCTACTCCACTCCAGGAGTTTGAAATTATGGAGGAACAGGCCGGGACTGAATACTATGCGGATGATGAGGACCTGGAGGAGGTAGAAGATGAGCAGGAAATTTACAGAGTAGATTCCCCGGTAGAGAGCGAAGCCCCAGTTACCGACTCGCCAGTTGATAACCAGCCCCTCCTTAATGAAGTTCTCGCTCGCGCAGCAGAACATTTTCACATCGACACCCACGGTGTACAGGAGGAAAGGGACTTCGCAGAAGAGTTGGTGGGAGAGAGGAGGCCGGTCGCTCAGACCATCCCTATCCTTAAATCCATCCAACGTAGAATAGATCCATCCCTGGTGAATCCTAACCTCACCAGAGCCGTCAACCCCAGAGTCGAAAAACTTTTTCGAGCAGCCCAGTCTGACCCTCTTTATATAAGAGGACATCTTAAACCAGACTCCCTAGTGGTTACCAACACTCGGAAGAGGGCTGGGACACCCTTATCGTCGTCAGAAGCTCCTCCCGACAAGGAGAGCAAAAAACTGTACGGGTTTGGCAGGAAGGTAGCCTCAACGTCCGCCTACCAGGCAAGGATTGCAAACTCCACCACCCTGTTGGCAAGTTACAACTGCCATCAATGGGAAGAGGTCGCGGCGCTCATAGCCTCTGCTCCTGAACCGTTAAAGGGCCAGTTGGCTCGGATCTCGGCAGAAGGAAGAGCCGTGTCTGGTTGCATATTAAAAGCAACTTTCGACGCCGCGGACAACGCAGGAAGATTGATAGCAGAAGGTACTGTTATCAAGAGACATGCGTGGTTACGGCAGTCGGGGTTCAAAACAGAAACCCAGGCTTCATTAATAGACAAGCCGGTGGAACCCGATCTATTGTTTTGGAAAGCGGTCGAAGACGCACTTAAGAATGCCAAGGACGAATACGAGACTCTCAAATCCCTTGGCCAGTTTACCAACAAACCCCCTAACCAGAGGGGGAACAGTAATTTTCGTTGCCCACGCGGCCAAAATTCACAAAGAGGCAACTATGCCCAAGGACAGGGTACACAATGGAACAACAACCAGCAGTCTACCCAAAGTTACGGCAGGGGTAACAAGAGAGGTTGTGGAAGAGGCAGAGGCAGTCCCAACAAGGGAGGTGGCACGCCTCCACCAAAGCAGTGACGCTCAGTTCAGGGTCCCTTCTCACGCAACCCCAGTAGGGGGACGCATTTCCAACTTCACCCAGGCTTGGGAAGGGATCACCTCAGACAGATGGGTGCTGTCAACAGTGTCCACAGGATATTGTATAGAATTACTACAGCGTCCCCGGAACCACCCTCCACGACAAAGAATACACTCCTTAGAACATCAGAAGATCCTTCTCGAGGAGATCGCCATTCTGCTAGAAAAGGACGCGATAGAACTCGTCCCAGGACACCAGGTAAACAAGGGTATCTATTCAACCTACTTCCTTGTGCCAAAGAAAGATTTGACAATGCGCCCAGTATTGGACTTACGGCCTGCCAACAAGTATGTCAAGCCCCAAAAATTCCGTATGACCACGTTACAAGAGGTAATCCCCCTCCTAAAAAAGGGGGATTACATGGCAACCTTGGATATGAAAGATGCTTATTTTCATATTTCCATGCTCCCAGCGCACAGAAAATACTTGCGCTTCAAGGTGGACAGTCGCCACTACCAATTCAAGGTACTGCCCTTTGGGATAGCTTCAGCACCAAGGGTATTCACCAAGGTACTGGCGGTGGCAGCTGCACACCTACGCAGGGAGGCAATCCCAGTGTACCCTTATCTGGACGACTGGCTCATAACGGGGGAAACCCCAGGAATTTGCAGGTCAAACATTCAGAGGACTATCGACCTCCTCCACGAATTAGGCTTCTCTATCAACGAGAAGAAGTCAAGTCTGGTGCCAAGCACCTCCAAACAGTTCCTAGGAGCAATCCTAGATACTCAGAAAGGGTTGACCTTCCCTTCGGAAGAAAGAATTCGGAATATACTGCTGCAAATTCCGCTTTATCAGTCAGGTCAACAAATAACGGTACGCAAAGCAATGCGGTTACTGGGCATGATGGCGTCATGCATTTACCTGGTCCCCCACGCGCGTCTGCGCATGCGTCCCATGCAGGAATGGTTGGCGAAACAGTGGTCTCAGGCAAGTGGTCAGTGGGACGATCTAGTGGTCGTTTCGCCAACACTCGTACAGAGCTTACACTGGTGGACAAGAGAGAATCTTGCAAGGGGAAAACCCTTTTACGATCCAGAGGTACAGGCAGTGGTGACTACAGATGCATGCCTGACTGGGTGGGGAGCTCACCATCTCCACCACACAGCTCAGGGTCTCTGGTCTCACTCAGTAGCCAAGAACCACATCAATCTGCTAGAGCTTCTGGCAGTATTCCGAGCGCTTCGGGCGTTCGAGCCCCACCTGCTAAACTTGTCGGTGCAGATCCAGACGGACAGCACAACAGCCATGTTCTATCTGAACAAACAAGGAGGGACTCGTTCGCCAAATCTGTCCAAGCTTGCCCAGAAAATCTGGATATGGGCACTCAGACGGAACATCTTCCTGTCATCACAACATGTTCCAGGGGAGCTCAATTCCCTAGCGGATGCCCTAAGCAGAGACTCCCTCCCAGAAGAACACGAATGGGTCCTTCACAGAGATATCGTAGAAGATCTCTTCTCTCGGTGGGGTTTCCCCACTATAGACCTATTCGCCACAAGCGAAAACAAACAATGCCCAGGATTTGCATCCAGGTTCCCCCAGCCAGACTCCCAAGGGAACGCCCTGTGGATGAACTGGTCAGGGATGTTTGCGTACGCTTTTCCACCAACTCCTCTCATCAGGAAGGTGGTGTACAAGATGAACAAGGAATCGATGATGCTCATCCTAGTTGCTCCCATGTGGGTGGGACAACCATGGTTTCCACACCTACGCAGGATGGCGGTGTGCGAGCCCATCAAACTCCCAGCCTGGTACAACCTACTGTCCCAGCAACAAGGTCAAACAGTGCACCAGGAACCCAACTCAATGAACCTGGCAGCATGGCTCCTGAAGTCATAGAGTTTGGCCATCTCAATTTACCACAGAGGTGTATGGACATCCTAAAAGAATCCAGGAAACCAAACACAAGGCACTGTTACTTCGACAAGTGGAAGAGATTCGTTATTTGGTGCCAGAATAAACAAATCAACCCAGTTGATTGCACTCCTTCCAACGTTGTAACATACATGCTCCACCTGCTGGACGCAGGTTTGGTTTTTAACTCTCTGAAAGTACACCTGGCAGCCCTCTCGGCTTACACCACATCCCATAACAAAGTATCGTGGTGGAAAGTACCAGTAGTTAAAGCCTTCATGGAAGGAGTAAAGAGACTTCACCCTCCTATTTCGAACCCACCGCCAGGATGGGACCTCAATGTGGTGCTAGCTAAGCTCATGGGCCCCCCTTTCGAACCCATGCATAAAAGTAGTCTCAAACACCTGACTTATAAAACGGCCTTCTTAGTAGCCATTACCTCTATAAGAAGGGTCAGTGAAATTCAGGCTCTGTCAGTGCAGGATCCTTTCTTTACTATCCACAAAGACAAACTGGTTTTACGCACACACCCTAGGTTCTCACCTAAATTTATATCTAAGTTCCATGTAAACCAGTCCATCGAGCTTCCGGCTTTCTTCCAGAACCCGCAAAGCTCAGCTGAGGTGAAACTACACACCCTTGATGTGCGTAGGGCGGTCCTCTACTATGTAAATAAAACCAGACCGCTAAGGAAAACAGATCAACTGTTTGTCTCCGTAGCTACAGGCAGAGAAGGGGATCGCGTCTCTAAAGGCGCGATCTCGAAGTGGATTATCAACTGTATACAGCTGTGTTACTCTCTTTCTGAAAAAACTCTGCCTTTTACTCCAAGGGCCCATTCTACTGGAGGCATTGGGGCCACTCTGGCTTTCATTGCAAATGTTCCCCTCGACACCATTTGCAAAGCAGCTGCTTGGAGCTCTATTCACACTTTTACTCAGCATTACTGCATTGACACTCATTCCAAGACAGATACACAAGTGGGACAAGCGGTTCTAAGACACCTGTTTGCTCATGACCCTTCTCACATCCCACCTCCTTCTTCTGGTACTGCTCGCTAATCTATGCACAGCATGTGATCTAAGCAGATTCCACAAGCCTCAGAAGGGATACATTACTCACCGTAATCGTATTTCTGATGCTTGTATCTGCTTAGATTCACATGCGACCCACCCTTCCTCCCCTCCGAGAGAAGGCGCATGATTGCTTGTAGTCTTACCTTCTGTCTATCTGCTTGGATTATCTGTACTCACGCTACTCCTCATGCTTCCTCATGTCAGAAAAAATACAATCTGAGGATCCTAGACGCGTGAGGGATCTTGGGTACAGTGGACGTCACACTAGGGATAGTATTACTGGCACGCCTGTGTCGACGCCCATTTTCGAGTTTCGAAAAACAAACTGTAATACTCCGCAGCTTCCACTAGATGTCGGCCTATGCACAGCATGTGAATCTAAGCAGATACAAGCATCAGAAATACGATTACGGTGAGTAATGTATCCCATATGAGACAAACCAGAAAAACAGCATGTGGAACAATTTGCATTTGAGGAGGAAGAAGAATGGAGGGGCGGGGACGGAAAAAAGGGAGAAAGCGTAGGGAGTTGTGGGAGTAAGATGGGAGGATGGAGATTACGGGGAGACAAGGAAGATAGAGGGGCGAGGAAGAGGGTATTGAAAGGAGAGAGAAAAGGTGTTGGGGTGTGGAGAAGGAGTGCTTTCAAGGAGAAACGGAAGGAGGAATAGGTGGAAGTGGAGCGGATAGTGGAAGGGAGTTCCAATGTAGTGGGGCAAGGAGCGGAAACGAGAGCAGGCGCAAGGTGGTGGGGGTGGAAAGTAAGAAGAGATCTGCAGAACGAAGGGAGTGAGAGGGGGTATAGAATGAGAGAGGAGAGGAGAGGTAAGGAGGGGCAAGATCATGAAGAGATTTAAAGACAAGACAGAGAAAGTGAAATTTAAGTTGGGAATGGAAAGGAAGCCAGCCAAGGTTACTTCTTTGTGCCCCTGCAATATATTTTTTTAAAATCCCCAAACATTATCAATAGAAAAAACATGGCTTGTTAAGGGGATCCCTTAACACCAGTGCAGCAGTGTTCTTGCATCAGACTTAAATACAGTCTTGACAGCGTTAACACCACTATTTGAGCCAGTTTGCAAGTGTGACATGAAATTCCCTTATTTGGAAAACAACCTTTCTTGGGGTCATCATGACAGCAAGAAGAATTGTGAATCTTCAGGCTTTCTTCGTCAATAAACCAGTATAGAGTTCTGTAGAGGCACAGTAGTCGGTAGTCATCAAGTCTCACCCGTAAATCCCTGCCCAAGGTAATTTCAAAATGTATGCTCGGTGAGTCCATCTCTAGTGGCCTTCTTCAAAGACCTCCAGTGGAGCACCCTTGCACTATATGGACTTAATATGCATGTTGACATTTTGCATGCAACAAATATCCCCTTTCAGAAATGTTGATTTATTTTTGCCTTTAACTGTTCTTAGATGGACCATGTCTTATCCAAACAAAGACTGGCATGTTGGGTTGTTGCTGGCATTACTCATTGTTGTATGTTGCTGGGCTTGTACCATCCAAGATACGGTGACAGTGCTCTCGACCAGAGGCATTCTATGCTGGATTTTTTTTGCCAGGCACTACTGTCTTGTTGACCATTCCAAAACTCAATTGGTGGTTCGCCAAGCCGTGGTGCATTTTCCCATTACTTGAAGGTACGTACAGCATTTAATTTCCAACTTTCCCAATGCTTTTCTTGCATGCATGTTCCTTAATATATGTTGGTTCAGGCTAATATCCATGATTGATTGAAATGACTCTCTGGTCTTATGCATGCAATGCTTGGTACTCTATTCAGGCATGTGAATCTATGAAAGATGCGATGCTGGAGAAGAATGAGATACCTACCTGTAACTGCACTTCTCCAGCGCTGGTAGCTTTCATAGATACACAAGAGACACACCCACCTCCTCTGCGAGGCTGCAGCAACCATAATACCTTATCACCTTTTTTGGGTTTGAATCTGAAGAAGAAGAAAAATCTAGGGGATAGGTTATTGTAACGCTCACCTGATTCCCGCAGAGGCGCCGGTCTTGACTGGGTGAATGCTGTATCTTCAAAGGTGATGTGTAACACACGGTTGGCTCTTTGGGCTGGACCTCTGTGCACTGTATGTCTGACTCGAAGAGTAAGATGTCTGCAGATAGAAAATATGGGATTAATGAACTGGGGTTATTGGGTGTCTCTCTCCTCTTCCCTTTCTCTTCTCCTGTAGAACCCCAAAGGTTAACACCCTCACCTTAGGTAAGTGAACGCCGAGCTCTCCATCTGCCTCGGGGCAGGGTGCCGTAACCAGTTTCTTCACTGGATAAGGGTGCAGGCCTCTTGACCTCAGAGGACTGCTGTCCGTCGTTAACTGCACGAACGGTAAGTTCTGGGCACTTCAAATGTCTTAAATGTCTTTTGTAATGATATCTCTTGTTTTGCAGGGTTCCGGCGATGGCGGATGGCGGGCTGATGAGAGTTGAGGATCGAACCCGCGTGAGGAATAGAAGCGCCTGGAAGCACGTAAGTAAGCGCTTGTAGCCTGCTTCACGATGCGCACTAACTGTCCCTTTTATCTTGCAGGTACAAGTTCGGAGCTTTAGAGAAGCTGAAGGGTGCTTGAATACCCACTGGATTCGGCGTGGGAAGGAGTAATGGCACGTGAGTAATAAAGTTGCCCAATGTCTTTAAACGCACCTTCTTTTGTCTTTCAGATGCGGGATGCAGCGCCGAAGGCCTCCGGAGCGTGCGAAGAGCTGGTAAGCTTTTGTCTTTCAGATGCCGGAATGCAGCGCGAGGCGTTGGTGACAGCCGATGGACCAGGTAAGAGATGCGCTGCCACTGAAGACCGTAGTGCTAACCTGTTCTTTCTTTGTCTTTACAGGTGCTGCTGAAGACTGGATTCCAGGATGGTAAGCCTTTGTTCCCTTAGGCCCAGGATCAGAAGCAGAAGACACGATGAGCGTTCTGCTGCAGAGAATGCAGAATAACGCAAAGCAAGATTCATCCATCGGGTGTGGTTTAAATAGCCTCCTGTAGTGCTTAGGTGTCTCCTTCCACAGCCACGCCTAGGTAAGAAAAGAGTTCCTGCTTTCCAGAAGAGTTCCAGTGTTCTGAACCTAGGGAGTGGCTCCTGCCCCACCCAACAGGAAAAGTAGTCCCAAACAGAAGAGGATCAGGGGTTCAACTGGCAGGTAAGTAAGCAGAATGGTCTGCTGCAGGTAAGTCCACCAAGCATTATGAGCCCGGCGCTTCCAGCGCTGGGACTGGGCATCTTTATGAGCCTGGTGCCACTGGCGCCAGGACAGGGTCCAAAAGGTCCCAATTGGGACTGGCTGGCACTCGGAACCGGGGTTATGGGTCTGCTTCCAAGGGAGTCGGGCAAGTCCTGATCTTTTGGAAGCAGAGATCATGACAGCACCCCCCCTCAAGGCCCCTCCCAAACCGGGCTTCTCCGGGGGTTTGGGCTTGTTAGGAAATGTTCGATGAAATCTTTTGATTAGACGAGGCGCGTGGACATATTCTGCAGGTTCTCAGGATCTTTCTTGGGGACCGTAGCCTTTCCAGTCAATCAGGTAAAATAGTTCAGATTTGGAGATCTTGGAATCCAGGATGCTTTTGACTTCAAACTTGAGTTCTCCATCAACTAGAATAGGTTTTGGAGATGTAGTTAGTCGGGTTTGAGGTTGCACGGGTTTTAATAGAGAGACGTGGAAGACTGGATGTATCTTCATGTGAGGGGGCAAGTCCAACTTGACCGCTACTGGATTTACTATGGTAGTGATGGAATAGGGACCAAGGTATCTTGGGTTGAATGTGCGTGGTCCTTTTAGAGGTAGCTATTTGGTGGATAACCAGACTTGATCTCCTACTTGATATTGGGGGGCTTCCTTCCGACGTTGGTCTGCTCCTTTCTTGTATTGTTCTTTAACCCTTTGAAGGTGAGAAACGGCTTCCTTAAAGGCTTGGGTGATTGTAGAATGCAGGTGGTCTACTGCTGGTGTTCCAAGATCTTGGAGTGGATCCAACTCCGAGGTTCGAGGGTGACTACCGTATAAAAGAAAAAACGGGGTCTTCCCAGTTCCCGAGTGGACAGAGTTATTGTAGGCATATTCGGCTATCCAAAGGATATCTTTCCAAGTTTTTTCAGTGTGTTGTAGCATGCAGCGCAAATACTGTTCCAGAGTTTGATTGGTCCTCTCGGTTTGTCCGTCGGTTTGAGGGTGGTGGCTGGTCGAAAGTCTCACATCAATTTGAGCCGACCGACAGCAACTTCGCCAAAAATGAGAAATAAATTGACTACCTCGATCCGAAATTAGAACTGAAGGAAAACCGTGCAGTCGGACGATGTTTTCGAGAAATTCTCGGCCCAGAGTTGCTGCTGTTGGTAAGCCTTTGAGTGGAATGAAATGCGCCATCTTGGAGAATAGGTCCACGATTACTAGGATCGTATTGTATCCGGAGCATGGAGGTAGATCGGTGATGAAGTCCATAGAAAGCGTATGCCAAGGGCGAGGCGGGATGTCTATAGGGCGTAAGAGGCCGGCTGGTTTTTCCTTTTGACTCTTGTTTTGGGCGCATACTCCACAGGACATTATAAAGTCTCTGATATCTTTTTTCCAAGACGGCCACCAGAAGTAGCGCTTGATCTTTTCTGAGGTCTTGGTCATACCGGGATGTCCTTCCATTAAAGAATCGTGATAACAAGAGATTACCTTTTTCTGTAAATCTGTGCTGGGCAGGTATAACCGTTCTTGGAAATATAATAGGTTGTCCTTCACCGTAAAGTCCTTTCCCTGCAGATGCCAATTCTGTATGTCTGCTAGAGTTACCAGTAGCCTGGCTTTATCCTTAACTTCCTCTATGGATTGTGTGGCGATTACACCTAGTATTCTTTGTTCGGGAATGATAGGTACAGGTTTAGGATTGATCAAATGTTCTTCCACTCCCATCCGAGAAAGGTCATCAGCTTTACCGTTTTTTGTACCAGGTCGATAGGTAATTATGAAGTCAAACTCGGCAAAGAATAGTGCCCAACGGAGTTGCCTAGAGGATTGAGCTTTTGCGGTTTTCAAATATTGCAGGTTTCGGTGATCTGTAATCACAGTAACGGTGTGTCGGGCCCCCAGAAGATAATGCCGCCAAGCCTTAAAGGCGGACTTGATAGCTAGAAGTTCCTTATCAGTAATAGTGTAATTGATTTCAGGAGGCGAGAATTTGCGGGACCAAAATGCCACGGGATGCAACTGATTGGTTACTGGATCCTTTTGTGATAGAACTGCCCCCATGGCAAGGCTCGAAGCATCAGTTTCAACGATGTAGGGGAGTTCTGGGCAAGGATGTTTTAAGATCGGTGCAGAGATAAATCTAGTCTTCAAATTCTGGAAAGCTTGTTCCGCCTCGGTAGACCATTCAAAACGTTTGTTTTTCTTTAACAAGGAGGTGATGGGCTGGACTATTCGAGAGAATTCGGGGATAAACCTGCGGTAAAAGTTAGCGAAGTCTAACATGCTTTGAACACCTTTTACGGAGGATGGCGATGGCCATTTGAGAATTGCATCGACCTTCTTTGAATCCATACGCACTCCGCTAGGTGATAATATGAATCCCAAGAATTCAACTTCAGTCACGTTGAAAACACATTTTTCCAACTTAGCGAAAAGTTTGTGTTGACGCAATCTCTCGAGGACCCTTTTCACCTGTTTCCGATATTCAGTTTCCGATGAAGAATAAACGAGGATGTCGTCAATGTAAACAACAACACACACATCTATGAGCTCTCTGAGGACATCGTTCATAAAATATTGAAAGGCGGCCGGGGCATTGCAAAGTCCGAAGGGCATGTCCTGATATTCAAATAGCCCATATTTGGTGCGGAAGGCCGTCTTCCATTCATCGCCCTCTTTTACTCGTACCAAGTGGTAGGCTCCTCTAAGATCCAGCTTTGTATATATGCATGCTTTTCTGACTTGGTCAAGGAGTTCAGGGATCAAAGGTAACGGATATCTATTCTTAACGGTGATCTGGTTCAGGGTGCGATAATCTATACAAGTTCTAAGGTCCCCTTCTTTTTTTGGAACGAAGAACAAAGCTGAGGAAGCAGGGGACTTGGAAGGACGAATAAACCCATTCGCTAGGTATTGATCCAGGTATTGTCGGAGGTGAAGATTCTCAGGCTCGGTGAGGGCATAAATTCTACTACAAGGAGGAGTAGATCCAGGTATCAGGTCTATCTGGCAGTCATAAGACCTATGAGGAGGCAGAGAGTTAACCTGATCCTTCCGGAAAACATCTTGGAATTCTAGGTATTCAGGAGGTAACTGGGGAGCCTACGAGGAAATTGCTGCCAGTGCAACACCAGGTCGAGGGTGACAAGTAGAGGCACATTCTGGAAACTGAACCGTTCTTGCTCGCCAATCGATCTGAGGATTGTGCTTCTCTAACCAAGGAATCCCTAGAATAATCTGGAAATGAGGGGCCTTGATCACATCGAACACGATCTTCTCATGGTGTCCATCTTGACTTACTAGCGTCACATCTTGGGTGCTATGCGTTACTAGTCCGGAGGCTATCTCCGTACCATCCACCGTAGTAATGACGTCCTTTACAGCCTTTGGACAAAGAGTCAGATTAATCCTCAAAACCATTTCATGATCCACATAATTGCCGATGGCACCGCTGTCGACGCAAGCTCCAATCGCATGTAAACGATCCGGATGTTCAGGGCTAATGAGGACCATAGGTATCACGAAATGCGAGGTCACGGAACTGGTTTTAACGCTCGGCAAGAGGACCTCTATTCTTGTCGGGCGAGGTTGTTTCCCTGCTCAGAGTTTGTGACCCTGGTAACTGCAGCTCCTACTGCCTTCTTGGCTGGTTTCACCGGACAGTCTCGAAGAAAGTGCCCCGAGTTTCCGCAATAGAGGCATAATTGCAGCTGTTTTCTCCTTTCCCGCTCCTTTTGTGTTAGTGGTCCTTTCAGGCCCCCTATTTGCACGGGTTCCCCGGAGTCTACTCCTTTGGTAGGAGTTGGTGGTTTGGAAAATACTCAAGCATCAAACTTGGAACGATCGGCCTTCCTGTTCTGCAGTCTGTGGTCAATTTGAACGACTAAGTCATTATAGTCCGAACAGTCTTGCGGGGGATTCACTACTTGGGCTAACACATCTTTGAGCTCTCCACGTAGACCTCTATAAAACAGCGTAATCCTTTTGTCCTCAGGCCATCGAGTTTCCCCTATCAGTCTGTTGAAAGACGCAATATAAGCCAAAAGGTCTTGATTACCCTGTCGCAATGAAAGGAGCTCATTGTCCAAGGCCTGCCCCTGTGAATGTCTTGCAAACAGTTTTTCCATACTGAGCTGAAAAGCTTGAAAATCATGGAGAACCGGATCATCTTGATTAACTAGAGGGATCGACCAGTCTGCCGCATTGCCACTAAGGTACGAAAGCACAAAAGCTACCTTAGCTTGATCAGTTGGAAAGGCTGCTGGCCGGCATAAGAAGTGCAACCGGCACTGATTAATAAATACTGCAAACCTCTTTGGGTCACCAGAAAATCGTTCGGGCGGAGCCAGAGGTACATTCCCAGGTAGGTTGATCTGCACTGGGTTCATAGAGGATGTTGAAGGAAGATTTGCCCCTGATGCGGGTAACGGAGTTTGTCCGGCTTGTGACTGTAGCAATTGTCTAGCGAGATTGTCTGTTCGCTCCTTGGAAATAATCAGTTCCCTTCTTAGAGCATTCGTTTCCTGACGGGCTGCATGCACTTCTGCTCTTAGTTCCCCAAGTAACTGGGCTAGCTGGTCGGTATCCGAGGTTTCCATAGCGCCTGGGTGGGAGTTTTGCGGTGGCTTTGCGTTCTGTAACGCTCACCTGATTCCCGCAGAGGCGCCGGTCTTGACTGGGTGAATGCTGTATCTTCAAAGGTGATGTGTAACACACGGTTGGCTCTTTGGGCTGGACCTCTGTGCCCTGTATGTCTGACTCGAAGAGTAAGATGTCTGCAGATAGAAAATATGGGATTAATGAACTGGGGTTATTGGGTGTCTCTCTCCTCTTCCCTTTCTCTTCTCCTGTAGAACCCCAAAGGTTAACACCCTCACCTTAGGTAAGTGAACGCCGAGCTCTCCATCTGCCTCGGGGCAGGGTGCCGTAACCAGTTTCTTCACTGGATAAGGGTGCAGGCCTCTTGACCTCAGAGGACTGCTGTCCGTCGTTAACTGCACAAACGGTAAGTTCTGGGCACTTCAAATGTCTTAAATGTCTTTTGTAATGATATCTCTTGTTTTGCAGGGTTCCGGCGATGGCGGATGGCGGGCTGATGAGAGTTGAGGATCGAACCCGCGTGAGGAATAGAAGCGCCTGGAAGCACGTAAGTAAGCGCTTGTAGCCTGCTTCACGATGCGCACTAACTGTCCCTTTTATCTTGCAGGTACAAGTTCGGAGCTTTAGAGAAGCTGAAGGGTGCTGGAATACCCACTGGATTCGGCGTGGGAAGGAGTAATGGCACGTGAGTAATAAAGTTGCCCAATGTCTTTAAACGCACCTTCTTTTGTCTTTCAGATGCGGGATGCAGCGCCGAAGGCCTCCGAAGCGTGCAAAGAGCTGGTAAGCTTTTGTCTTTCAGATGCCGGAATGCAGCGCAAGGCGTTGGTGACAGCCGATGGACCAGGTAAGAGATGCGCTGCCACTGAAGACCGTAGTGCTAACCTGTTCTTTCTTTGTCTTTACAGGTGCTGCTGAAGACTGGATTCCAGGATGGTAAGCTTTTGTTCCCTTAGGCCCAGGATCAGAAGCAGAAGACACGATGAGCGTTCTGCTGCAGAGAATGCAGAATAACGCAAAGCAAGATTCATCCATCGGGTGTGGTTTAAATAGCCTCCTGTAGTGCTTAGGTGTGTCCTTCCACAGCCACGCCTAGGTAAGAAAAGAGTTCCTGCTTTCCAGAAGAGTTCCAGTGTTCTGAACCTAGGGAGTGGCTCCTGCCCCACCCAACAGGAAAAGTAGTCCCAAACAGAAGAGGATCAGGGGTTCAACTGGCAGGTAAGTAAGCAGCATGGTCTGCTGCAGGTAAGTCCACCCAAGCATTATGAGCCCGGCGCTTCCAGCGCTGGGACTGGGCATCTTTATGAGCCTGGTGCCACTGGCGCCAGGACAGGGTCCAAAAGGTCCCAATTGGGACTGGCTGGCACTCGGAACCGGGGTTATGGGTCTGCTTCCAAGGGAGTCGGGCAAGTCCTGATCTTTTGGAAGCAGAGATCATGACAGCTATAAGTGAAAAGACTGCCCTTGCTGTGTGTGTATGCCATTTATTGTTATTACATATATTATGTACCAGGGATTCCTAGTCTGAAAAGGGATAATTGAAGCATGTGACT
Source organism: Ambystoma mexicanum (assembly GCF_040938575.1). Taxonomy (NCBI): domain Eukaryota; kingdom Metazoa; phylum Chordata; class Amphibia; order Caudata; family Ambystomatidae; genus Ambystoma; species Ambystoma mexicanum. The sequence goes on from NC_090927.1 coordinate 455,898,677, forward strand.
CTGAACCAGCAGGGTCCCTCCTATCTACGCTCTGCAAGGCCCACCGGGTATCAGCCGGACCAGCACAGTCCCTGATGGCTCGCTTCCTCCACATTAAATGATAGGTAATTCCGACAGCTCACCGCACAGCATACATTTGATGATCTGAAAAATGTTGTAATGGATACATTCCCCCCCCTCCACAGAATCCTCATCTTATGAAATATGTCTAGGACACAAGCTGCTCCGGAAAAGTTTTTTTCAGCCATCAGGTGGTGCCATCTGGCACCGAGGAAGGCTTCATCATGACTCCTTGGCACCGTCTTGTGCCAGGAAGGGGATGTCATCTGTAGGCAAATGAATAACTGCTAATTACATTCCCCTTGATAACCAATGTATGGATGCAATATATTCTGCTGTGTGATTCGGTCTTAAAGGTAGGCACTGCACCGTGTGCCTGTATATTGTGAAAAGCAAAAGTACTGGGCTTTAGGGCTATGGATTCCTTGCTAACCTAGAGTATTATTTGTGTATTTATACTGTAGAAACCAAAACTTGTCACCCAATAAATCCAAGAAGCAACCTCAGGTAGCAAAGGTAGAGACAGCGTACAACTGTACAGAAATGGACAGGGAAACTGGCAAAGTAACGCTGTCCCAAAAATGTCGAACCTCAGAAACCAAAGGATTTGTATAGGGTTTTGCACTATGAGCATTGTACATATTGGTTATAATAACAATGAATTTCATAATGAATCATCCACTGAACTTGCACCATCCGAGACCTCAATAAGTCTGCTTGGCCTACTGACATGATGCAGACCTCTGCCTTTTAACAAAACCTTCCATTACATGTAATAAGTTTAGCGCCACTTGATCGTTGTTCAAGTTGTCAGTTGGTATAACATGCCTTGATAAGTGATGCAGAGTTTGTCCCTGGGTGGGCCTGTGCCTTGGTCAGAGGCTAAAGTCATGCTTAAACAGCCTTATGTGTCTGTGAATGCCAACCATCAGATCTCTCCTGTGCGAGCTCCTAAAACGTGGCTGTAGTCACTGCGGCATCTCCCAGTCAGGACTGTTTTTTTCTCTGCAGCTCATGTATGTCCAAAGCTCATCAGAAATAAATAGCTGTTGACTTGGACAGTTCCCCTCTTTTGTGCTCTCAGCACAACTTCCAGAAATTATAAAAAATGTAATTTCCTTTTCTTGCTATCTCTACCCAGGTGTCATTGTACCTGTATTCTGTAATGCTTACTTTGTATTTGATGAATGTGTTGGGGTGTTATTTCAATCAAATATGAAAGTAAAATGTTTTATTATAAGTGCTTGATGTGCAATATCTTCTTTTTCACCCTGGGTATTGTCTTCTTCACTATCACTGTTAGAATCTGCACATGTAACTTCTATATTCTAGGAGGTTGGTGTGATGCAATACACACTCGGCCAAAGTCCAATACTGTAAAGTGCTGTTAGCTATTAATTAGCTTTCAAATGCTTATGCAGAATTCATTCAAGATTTTGGGGTTACAATCCGACGCAAGGTGCCAGGGATTCGACCCAGTGACTTTCTTTGGATAAATCTTCACTTAGATAATTATATGTGACTTGAATGCTGTTACGTGATCCAGCATAAACTACCCAATCATATTTAATATAGGGCCCCATTTTGGGTTATAGAACATTTTCCTTAGTGTTGAGAACGACCGCCTGGTCGAAACACGTGTCAGCTGACCATAAGATTAAAAGCAATTGGCAAAACCTTGAATGGACTCTGCATATGCATTTGAAAGCTAATTTATAGCTAACAGCACTTTACAGTTTTGGACTTTTTTGGCCGAGCACATAGTGCATCACACCAACCTATTCTGTGACTTTGGGTGGGCAAGGGTTTCACCACCCTGTGATGGCTATGCAGCCGACCAGAGCAATAAACTGTAGGGCTTGAGTGCACCAACCCATCTCTCTGCATTTTGTAATTTCTATATTAACAATAAGCATATGAAACATTCTTTCATTATGAATAACTAAGGAGTTCTCAAGGTTTTTGCGGCAGCAGCACCACTACCAGAGTGGGAAAGTGAGTGAAATGACGACTATTATCCTAATTAGACTTATCCACTGATCTGAATCGTCCATTTTTGGATCTTAGTTGCATGACCAATTGTGGTACAGAGGGTTACTAATCAAAGTGAATATTCGAAGGCATTCTTTTCACTATTGAACATTGCTTGTAATACATTAATTTATTTCTTTGTCTGATGTTTTTTTTTTTTGGGGAACACATTTATGAGATGGTAGGGAATAATAGCTGACCAATTGAAATTGACTTCAAATTTCAAATGTGCTTCATATTTTTTATCTTCAAAAAAGTTTTATTTAGTTTAACATGTTCTGGGTACAGAGACAAGCATAAGGACAGTGCATAGTGCGACCCATCCGCTTTTACCATTACAAACTCATCTGTTCCCCCATAACTGTACCTCACCAAGTGAGGCTGTGACTTTACTCTAACGTGTTACGATCTACAGCCCTCGGCCCTTATCTATTGCATTCTACTTCAGCAACTTCTTCAATTACAAAGTGCTTCTTCTGGATGTTACAAGATTTAGGTTTCACAAGGGAAACATAATTAGGTACATGCAACCACTCTTTAATCGAGAATTTCAGCTTGAAAGAACTGTTCGTACAGAATGCTGCTTTAACATAGATCGGGATTCACAATCATTCCTATGAAGCCTTTCTTTGTTGTAAATATTCTTGAAACAATTCGGAACAGTCAGTTGCTACCTTTCGAGTGATTACCTTTCAGTACCCATACCTGTTAATGGTTCCACCTCAGTGTTGCAAGAAATTAAATCTGTCAAATCCACTGGACAGGGCACAGTGGATACGTTTCCCTGGGCCTTAACATATAAACTATAGACTTCTACCATATTAGCTGAGGAGGGGCCATTAGATTTCGAACTGCATACAGTGATACAATAGTTTTTCACCCCTTCTTGGCCATTGGGGGTTCGCCACCAAAAACTGGTTTTGTGGGTCCTCATTACCCGGTCGCCTAGAGCATATAGCTCACTGAACACAAAGATGGCTGGGGGACACTCCACCAGCCTCCACTATCTCCATTGCGTTTGCATCACCGTCCAAAACTGCACAGTTAGACTTAACAAGTTTGAACCCCCCCATCAATATCGGACAAAAAAAACATTGATTCCTGTTATCAGAACGTTGACTTCATTGATGGATTCAAATTGCTTATAGACCCTTTTCCGCTCTATTCCTGGCGCAATGGCAGAGATTGCCTTCCGCTTCACCATCTCAATGTTCACCTATACCTTATTATTATACCTGGGTTGTGACAAACAAAAAACAATATTTGATTTCCCACACTGCCACAGACCCGGTACCTCCTACAATACCAGGAAGTGGGGAAATGCCACTCTATAAACGAGATGGTCAGAATACACAGATGTCCAACAATCTATGGGGGGGATCCTAAAAATAGCAAAGCAGGTACAAAGAGCAAGTTACTACTGCACTGTGCAAACACACCAGGGCAATCGCGCAAGTGCAAACAAGCAAGTGTGCTTGTACAAACATGCAAGTGCAAATATGCAGGTACAGAATACAGTATGCAAATTGCAAAGTGCAAATCGTTTGTAAAACATAATGTAGAAACCAAGCACAAGATATGCCGGACAAAGTGCAACACTTCCAAAATTAAAACAATGCACGAATGGACACAAAATGTACTAGGAATTTTTGGGACATATTAGGACTTGATAAATCATACAAAACCTAATAAAAAATGGTCACTATTAAAACCAGAATACACAATGAACCATCAAATAGCTAAATAAAGCTGACTGGAGTTGCCTAGAGAGCGGGGAACGCGTGACTTCTCAGGGGCCATCCATAGTCCGCCTCACCCGCCCCTCATGGCACAAAGAGGATAATTATAAATTAGAATCCGTTTTAAAATTTAAAACCAAATTTTAAAGTTTATAAAATTAACCTTGTGCACATCCTCGTAAGCATAATGGTCACTACAGTTCTAGTGGGCAAAAAGCATTGGCTAAGATTCAATGTTCGGTTTTCCAATGGTCAGTGGCCCCTCTGTATGTTAGGTATGCTATAGATGCCCAAACGTTGAACAAATGCGTAAATTGTACTCGAGACAAAATGTGGGCACAGCAAGTCACAGCGGGTCACTTTTATCCAGTTGCTGTCAGGTGACCAACTGAACCAATTTTGGGGCTAAAGCCCTTATAACCTGCAGTCCTTGGAATACCAAAAGAGAAACGATTTGACCAAAAGAACAACGTGGAACTTAAGGAAAACTGATTCACAAGCAGGCTGCCATTTCGCTGATTCCCTTGTAGTTGGATCCGTCCACCAATGAACACTGATGTTCACCAATGTTCACCACTGGATTTTAGGATGAGACAGCGACAGCAACTACAAACATTTCTTCTTTCCTATTTACCCCTGCTCCTCCCTGTGGCACCTGCACCAACACAGGACCTCGCGGAGCTCACAGGAGAAGGGGCTGGGTTTTAGAGCTATGTAAACTGCAATAAACCCAACGTCTCTAACACCTACAGCATTCATCCGCAGCAGCAAAACAGCATAGCAAACTAGATCTATCGGTCTTGGCTGCCGACTTATGTTGACTCTGCCAGATTATCTTCAGGAGCTTCCAAGTGCTTCAAATTACTTTGTGCTTCAGGCTTCACACCTCAAAAACTACTGGGGCTGCAACTCCACTTCTTCCACATCTCCCACAGACCAACGCCCGGCTGCAGTATGTGTTCATTACATTTTCTTAAACTTTTCTATTCGTGGAGTTAGGGTGTTAAAGAGTTGAGGAGCATTGTTCGCTTACACAGCGTTTCGTCTTTTCGATGGAATTCTTCATGCTGCCGGCTACCCAACAATTGAACATAAATCCACTCTATCCAATGGCCTGATAGCCTGATAGCCTGGGGTTCCACGGGATCATCAGGAACAGCCCGCCTCGCTGCCGCTTTGCTTTAGAAGTGGTTATAAGCAGCAGCAGGTGTGGGGCTAATGTGAGCCCTCCTCCTCCGAGCAACAGAACGGAAAAGAAAGGATCAAACAGCAGGACCAGCCCACCTTGCTGTCCGCTAATATCCATTAAAAGAACAAATGACTACTATCCTTCGATAATGTTCTTTCAATAGATTGGTTTTCTCCCGCCGATACCTCATCTTGTTAGATATCCATCATCCAGCTCTGCTGTACAGAAACATTTTGACAGGGGGCGTAGTGGACCTCGACTCGGCTGTGAATCGCTGATCCGTCTTGTCCGGCTCTCAATCATCCACTCCGGAAGTGACGTCAGGCTTCATGTGTGTATATATAGCAGGCCATTACACTTGGACCTGGCTTTGGGCCGACTGGTCACCAAATCTCCATTGTGGCCCCTCATCCGGTCTTTAGAGGCCGAGACTGAGGAGCCCACCCCCGACAAGGGGAAGGAACGACATTGCAAGAAGACGTAAACGGTCCCACTCCAGGAGCCATTCCTTGTCATCTTACTCACGGAAGAAGAAGCGGCATTGGCGCAAGTCCAGTTCAATGACAGAACAAGGTGAGCCCTCAGCGGGGCCGACCACTCGTGAAGAGTGGGAAAATTTTAAAACGTCCATGCTTGCCATGTTTAGGCCGCATGCTACTGTAGGTGCGGCTCCGGCCCCCGACCTGCAAGCTTTGGCAGCAAAAGCGACGCTCTGTGCTCCCGACCCCAAGCCAGCCACGTCTGCCAAAGCCGCCTAAGCTGCATAAGTCGCCAGAGAGCCATAAGGCCGAGGCCCACAACACCCATCGGTTATCCTAGCATCCCTCAGCATCGAAAGAACCTTTGACATCGAAGGCTTTGGCTTCAAAACCTATTCTCAAGCCTTCGGTGCCGATGGTTCATTTGTGCCGCTGTCGAGATCGGGTTCCTTCGACTCAATGCAATCCATATTTGCCATGGATGCCTCGATGATCCAGTCGTCCCCGTTTACATGGGAGCCGGCAGCGTCGATTTCTTTCGATGACTAGGCCTATTTATTGGCTTTAGCTCAGGGTCTACAAGACGCCAGTGGTCTGGATACATCCCAGACCTTGGGTTACAGCAAATTCAGACCTATACCCAGTGGTCGAAGTGTACGAAAAGAAGTAGTGGAGCTATGTTCCCTGCCAGTCTGCCCCACTCTCCACAAACCCCATTGCTGCGCCCCTTCCAACACACAGTCCAAACCCCCAAACAAACACACCTATTATTTAAGGGAATGTTCAGTGCAGTGCACTGAAGTGCAAGCTTCAACTTCTTCCTACACTTTTATTTTAAAACTAAACCGTTCCGGAACGGTTTCTTTTTAAAATAAAAGTATAGGAACAGTGAAACTGAAAAATAAAAAGTATAGGAGCACCGCTCCCGACCGCTCCCACCCACTTCGACCTCTGCCTATACCCATGCTAATATCAAGTTCAGGAATATGGTTCACAGGGTTGTTGACAACCTTGGATTGAAGTCGTACACCACACCTCTTTAGGGGGTATGAGCTCACGGACATTTTGGATGAGGTTCCCACAGTTGAACATAACTTGCCATTCAACCCAGCCATTGCGGATTCTTTAGCTTCCTTATGGCAGAACCCGTGTACTATTCCTTCTGTGAATGCCAATTTTACAGGGAAATATAGGCTGGCAAGAGGAGACAATTCTTTTCTCAACACACACCCTTCCCCGGAAGGGTTGGTTATACAGGCTGCTACTATTTCCACCAGAACTGCAGCATCCACTTCCAATCTGCCTACAGACAGGGGAAGAACTCGGACGCATTGGCCAGAAAGGTGTTCACCTCTGGCAGCATGGCACTCATAACCACAAACATAGCCTGTGGATTTGCTAAGTACTCCTTTGGCTTATGGAAGGCTGTGGAACATGCGGCTGAATACGTCCCTGAGGATGCCATGTGGGACCGATTTCTTTACAGCTGGTGGAGGAAAGGAAGGGAAGGAGGTAGCCAAACAGTCATTGCAAACTGGCCTGGACGTAGCGGACTGCGTTGGTAGAGCAATGGGTTCAGAAGTAGTAATGAAATGCCAAGCTAAAAAGATCTGGCTTCTCTCCTAATGTTCAAAACAGGCTGCTGGACATGCCCTTTGAAGGTGACATGCTTTTCGGCCACAAAACGGGCAAATCCTTGGAGAAATGTAAGGAATCAAAGTTGACTGCTAAATCATTGGGGCTAGCGGCGCAGCCGGCCAAGCCTGCCTTTTACTTTGCCTCCAGGGGCGGAGGCTGTAGACGTTTACATGGCAGGAAGACGCAGCTCCCGCAAGACAGGGAAGGGCGGAGGTGCTTCTTGCATTCCGGAAGTGGCAGATCGGCCTCTAGAGGCCAACAAGGAGCAACAGCGGCAGGGGTGTGCGTGCCCTCTGAGCTGCTTTGATTTTCCCCACCCACGATGTCCTGGTTGGTGGCCAGTTGGCAGGTCATTGTCGCCAGTGGCAGGAAATAACTTCCGATGCCTGGGCCCTGCAGTTGATTTGGTAGGGTTATGGTTTGCCTTTTCTAAAGAGGACTCCAGACAGACCTCCACCTCCCCCAATCCAACCGGACAGGAGCTCCAGGAAGAACTGAGAGCCCTGTTGTCGAAGAGTGCCATGGAAGAAGTACATCGTGATCAGAGAGGATCCGGTTGGTATTGACAGCATTTTCTGGTGCCCAAGAAGGGAGGAGGTTTCCGTCCCATTTTGGAACTCAAGGCCTTGAACAAGTTGTTGAGGAAAGACAAATTCAGGTTGGTGACGTTGAGAGAGATTCTCCAGGCTCTCGAACTTCAAGACCTACAGCATGCTTATTTCCATGTGCTGATACACCAAAAGCACTGGAAGTTCTAATTTGCACATGTATATATAATCTGCTTGTCCTCTCATTGCTATTATTATACCTGTAAATTCTGTATTATACTTGTAAGCTTTGTAATTATGGTTCTGTCTGTTTTTCCTATGTTGTAACTAAGTGATGCCCCTGGGCCTGGTGCGCTACACTACACAAATAAATAAAATACAAAATACAAATAAAGTTCCTCATAGGGGACAAGCACTATCAGTTCAAAGTGCTTCCCTTTCCGCGCAAATGGTCTTCACCAAGCTCATGGTGGTAGTTGCAGCCTACCTCAGGAGAACCGGGGTCCACAAATTTCCATACCGGGACAACTGGCTGATTCGAGGGAAGTCGGCAGGGCAGGTTTTGCCTCATCTAGAAGACACCGTTCTTCTGCTGCACAGACTGGGCTTCTCCCTCAACTTGACGAAATCCCATTTGACACCAGTTCAGCAGCTCCAGTTCATCAGTGCAGTCCTAGACACCCGGGAAGGGAAGGCATTTCCTCTCAAGGAGAGTGTCCGAAACATAGCCCAGATGGTGCATTTGTTTCAGAACCATGACACCCTTCCCACGGCTCCCTTTCTCCGCCTCTTGGGTCTCATGGCCTCCTGTATTTTTCTCGTGCCAGAGGCCAGGATCCGTATCAGATCCCTCCATTGGCTCCTCAGGGACCAGTGGTCTCAGTATCTGGGAGCGTTCATGGATCGCCTTTCTGTGTCCAGCCAGGTAGTCCGCAGGGGCGCCCACCGGGAGGATTTGCTAGGTGACACATCAACATGCTAGAGTTGCGGGCCATCAGGTTAGCCTTCAGGGCTTTTGCCCCGTCTCTGAGGGAAGCATGTCCTCGTCCTGATGGACAACACGTTGACCGTGCACTACCTCAACAAGCAGGGTGGCGTGCACTCGTGGTTCTGGTTGCTAGATAACCAAATCTCAGTCTCTGCAGTTCATCTGGCAGGGGGCAAAGAACACCTTCGCGGATGCTCTGAACAGGCAGAGCACGGTCTCACACAGGTGGGAAATGTGCCAGGAAGTCTTAGAGGAGGTCTTCGCTCTCTGGAGTCCATCATGAAGTTCAAACAGTTTTGTTCAAGGGAATTCCCTATGAAAGGCGCACTGAGGGACGCATTTCTGGTGAATTGCATCTCCCCTCTGCACGACGCCTTCTGCCCGATTCCCGTCATCCCTTGGGTTCTCAGGAGGTTGAAGAGATTTCAAGCTACCATGATCTTGATCGCCCCAGATTGGGCAGGGAGAACATGGTATTCCGATCTCCTGGATCCGACCATCTGTCCACCTCACTGATTGCCTTGGCGTCTTGATCTCCTAAACCAGTTGGAGTGTCGAGTGCTTCACCCGACCCCAGATTCCCTCAACCTACATGCGTGGCTCTTGAGAGGATAAGGTATGATGACGTGGGCCTCTCAGAGGAGGTACTTGAGGTGTTGCTTGCTGCATGTAGACATTCTACAAGATCTCTGTACGCGTGCAGGTGGAGAAGATTGTGCAGGGGACGCGAGACTGACGCCATCTCTTGCCCCACCACCACAGTGATGGAGTTCTTTCTGTCACTGGCCTCTTCAGGCCTTCAGTTTGCCACAGTCAAAGGGTATTTGACGGCCCTGTCTGTGTTCAAGAGTTCCCCAGACCAAGGTTCCTTTTTTACTGTTCCGGTCATGGCCCATTTCCTGAAGGGCCTTTTCAACAAATTTCCACCAACGCCATTTGTTGTCCCAGATTGGCATCTTAATCTGGTTTTCACCTACTTGATGGTGGCTCCGTTTCAGGCTATGCGGCTGTTATCCCTTAAGACAGTCTTCTTGGTCGCAATTGCATGTTCCTTTGTGAAAAAGTCTCTCTTAAAGTCAGACTCTGATTCCTTCCTAAGGTGGTTTCAGAGTTTCATATGTCCCAGTCTATTGATTTACCTGTCTTTTACTCTCCTCCACATCCCTTGAAAGCCTTGATCCAAAGAGAGCGTTAGGTTTCTATGTTGCTCGCACATCCGAAGCCCATTCCTTGTCTAGAAAATGTACTGGCATCATTAAACAAACCATGTCACGTTGGATCATTTTGTGCATATCCGAGAGTTACCAATCGGCAGGCAAGGAGCTTCCAGCGAGCATCAGGGCCCACTCAACTAGAGGGGTTTCAGCCGCTACAGCCCTCGAGAGAGGGTTTCCTGTTAGGGATAAATGCTGAGCAACCACTTGATCAGCCTTACATACATTCACCAAGCACTGTGCCTTGGATAATGTACGGGGAGCTGAGCAAGGTTTGGTAGGGCGGTTCTGGTTTAAATCTTTCTGCCCTCCTCCGTTATTCTAACTACTTGGGGAGTCTATCAAGATGAGGAATCTGCAGGAGAAAAGCAATCCATTGAAGGAGAAATTACTCACCTAATGATCTTTCTATAGATTCTTCTCCCGCAGACTCCTCATCAACCCTCCCATCCATCCCCACTCACAGTTCCGTGGGTGTTGCTTCTGTTCTGAGACGGCATCTGGCGATGGCTCTTGGATGTCTTGTTCTGTCAAAACGATTGTTTCAATCATTATTGTGGAGGATCACTCTGTTGGGATGTATCTTTGTTAAAGTTTTTACTGGATGATTAGCCTCCTCCTGTGGATTTTTCCTTATGCAGTGTTCAAACACGGGGAAAAAGGGGGGAACTGAAGCATCAGGTGCAGTGACGTGCTATATATGACATCTGATGTCACTTCCGGAGGCGACGATAGAGAGCTGGACAAGACTGATCGATGGATCGACAATCTACGGCCGAGTCATGATCGACAACTCTCCACTGTTGAAATGTTTCCGCACAGTAGAGCTGGATGATGGATATCCATCAAGATGCAGGAGAAAAACCCATAGAAAGATCATTCTCCAGCATTGGATCTGGCATGGATTCACATCATGAATATTCTCTGTCAGCAGGCTGGGAATCCACTGTAAAAGAAGAAAAAAACGATTTCACTTATAAACTGTATTTCTCCTCTAAACCAATTGCTGCCCTCTTGGTCATATTGCGTCCGTCCAATGGCAGTCCTCTCCCTATGCCCAGCCTCTGACAGCCATCTTCAGATTTTGAATGCACGCTTCAGTGTTGGGAGTCCTCGAGTTCCTCTCCGAGCTATTTTGTACGTTTTTCCATAAAAGTTAGATTTTTTTTCCCCACTAGAGCCTGTGTGCTCTTTCCTTAACGGCTGGCAATAGGGACCCATTGTCGGTGTAGTTTTGTGCCCCTCAAGGGCAAAGATTCATCAAAGTTTATGGAAGGCCGTCTTGGGCCTACATCACGCCCGCCGACCATGACGGAGGAGAAAAAGGAGGGAAGGACCCTCTTCAGGCTGTGCACCAAATGCGAGCTACGGAACATCTTCATGGAAGACAAACATCTACAATGTCTTTACTGCCTGCATCCAGACCACAACAAGGTGAGGTGCGAGATATGCCTGGGCTTCTCGAAGGAGACAATCAAAGACACGCATAGCAGGCTGGCGACATAGCAGGCTGGTGGCAGTGCTCAATTTGAACAAGGCCTCTGCACAGTGCTCCGAGCAGGGTCATGCCTCGCCCAGGACCGGCCAGTCCAAAGAGCGGTCTCCCTCTGGGAAGAGATCAAAGTCCTTTGAGGTCGCCCCATCCAGGGGGGGCCCAAGATGAGGCCAAGAACCGAAAGTCCAATTCCACCAGGTTTGCTGCTGATGCGGGTCCCAGGTTGAATCGCTGTGATCACTAACGCCGTCCGCCTCCGTAGCCAGCCTGACATTGTGCTCCTCCTCACAAGCAGGCTCAACTCATGCAGCCAAAGTACTCGTCCACCACTCCGTCGACATCTGCTGTGATGACCATGGCAGCAGTAGGTGCCGGTCTAACAATTGTGGCTCCTACAGCCCAAAGGGTGTCCCTGCCTCCAAGGCATGACACGGCTGCCGAGGCCGCACCCCAAAACCACCCTCCAACGTTGGCATTCAGCCGATGGACATGTCATCCATGGATAATGAACATCCAGCCGCGGTTGTTCCCAGCAATGACAGTGATCCCGCAGGCCCCTGATCAGCCTCTGCGTAAGAAGAGAAAGCTTCATCCGACGCCTCGACATTAGCCTCCTCCACCACGTCTGGCCATGACTCCACCAGCACACCCGGAACGCGCACATACTGGTACGGACATGAGAACCGAGACTTCATCCCTTCAGATGATGAATCACTGCACATGGACATCCCTCATAGTCTCTCTCCACCAGATGAGGTGGGATCATTCCACTCCATCTCCAGGGCCTCCAAGCTGTTCCAGGTGGTGTCCGAGGAAACCAGGAAAGAGTGCTTCTTGAATCAGCGACGTAAGTCCAAGAGGAAGACTATCATGGCGGGTGCCCTTTCTGGTTGACATTTGGGAAGAAGGCCTAACTCTCATTAAGAATCCATGCACGACTCCAAGCAAGATAAGTTGGAGAAGAAATATAGGGTGCCGGACTCCGCGCCTAAGTGCTTGAGGTCACAACCATCGCCGGACTTGGTAGTGTCAGCTGCTGCAAGGAAATGTTCGTCTAACCTGGCTTCATCATCAGTTCCCCCAGACAATGAGGGGAAGAAGTTGGACGCCATGGGGAACAGGGTAATTTACACTGCGGCATCCACGATCATCTTGGCCCGATACGACCGGGAGCTTTGGTACAAGCTGGGCCCGATCCTGGAATTCCTACTAGACTACAAGAAGATGGAAGCTCTCGCCCTATTTCAGGAAGGGTAGGTGGTGTCGGACCATGCCACAACGGTGGCAGTGGACATCGCCAACACAGGTTTCCGGCAGATGGGAAACGGTGCCTGCAGGGATGGTTGAAGGCCACGAACCTTCGTCACGATGTGCATGCAAAGGTGCTGGATATGCCCTTCGACAGAGAAAATCTGTTTGGGAAGCATGTTCGATTAATCCCTTCAAGCCATAAAGACAGATGCAGAGACGGCACATTCCCTTGGCACTCTTCAACAGCATTGGTCGTCTTATTTTCACTACTTGGGGGTGGGGGGGAGTGGTAAATCGAGCAGATCATCCAAGGGATTCTCCACATCATACAGACAACCTCCCTGATCCTCTACTCTGGAAGCCTACAGAGGTCGTTCCCAAGCCTACGGTAGCAGAGGTCAGCGTCGCCCGGAGGACAGGGTGCCAGCGCCCAAGCAAGCCTGAACTGGCCAAGATGTCTCGCCCACACCTGTGCAGCCAGGTGGAAGGCTGACTGACTAGGTTCATCAGCGAGTGGGCAAAGATCACCACCGACAGATGGGGGCTGGATGCTCTCACCCCGGGATACACCTTGGAGTTCCAACGCATTACGCTGGTTCTCCTTCAGGAGCTCAACATCCCTCAGTTGCTTGAAGTAGTGCAAGCCATGTTACAGAAGGGGGGCGATAGAGCTCCTTCAGATACTTTCTGGTAAGAAAGAAGACAGGAGAGGGAACGGGGTAGTGGATAGACCTATCCTGGACCGGTGCCAGCTGAACAAGTACCTGAAGTCCCAATAATTCAGGATGGTCACGTTGCTGCACGTGCTCGGCCAACTGAAGGAAGGGGATTTCTTGACGTTATTGGAAACATCAAAAGTTTCTATGGTTCGTGGTGCAAGTCCAGCACTACCAGTTCAAGGCCCTACCATTCGGCTTGAAATCGTCCCAAGAGTGTTTATAAAATGCATGGCCCCAGTAACAGCCCATCTGCGTCTGCAGGGCATACACGTTAACCCATACCTGGACAATTGGCTGATACGCGCCCGCTCTCAAGATCTGTCCGACGAGCACACACAGGAGACCGTTCGACTTCTGACGGAGCTGGGATTCTCTGTAAACTATCGGAGGTCCTGCTCAACCCCACCGCAGAATGCGCTGCTCCTTGTCGCCAGACTCAACACAGTGACTTGCCTGGCATCGCCCTCGGAGGAGAGGCTAGCAGCCATTGAAGGGGAGGTGCAACAACTGTTGTCTGTGAAGATGGCCAAGGTGCGGGGCATCAAGTTGTTGCTGGGCATGATGTCCTGCATCTGCATCGTCCGTCTCTCCAGGTTGCAGATGTGACTCTTACAGGAATTCTTGGATGCACGTTGGATAAAAGTATCCAGGAGTTTTGTGGACAAGATCCCTCTCAATGAGGAGTTCCGGCAGGCGATAGAGTGGTGGAGGGGCGCGCTCCCACATCGCCCAGGGGATAGGATTTCAGACCCTGCCATACCAGGAGACGGTCACCATGAACCCCTCGCTGGAAGATTGGGGGGCTCACACAGTACGTCTTCATGCCACAGGTCTGGGCTTCCAGAGGAGAAGGATCTGAACATCATCATCCTGGAGCTACGGGCAGTGTTCTGGGCCCTCAATTCTATCCTGCCATCTCTGAAGGGCAAGGTGGTGAGGAATTTCACAAACACCACCACCACCACCATGTTCTACATCAGGAAGCAAGGGGGCACTTCATCCCCGGCGCTGTCTCCAAGGAAACTCAGGACGTGTGGCACTGGGTCATCGGACCGGGGATGTTCATCGTTCCTCTCTACCTAGCAGGTGTCAACAACACCATTGCATACTCCCTGAGCATTTAACTGCGCTCTTGCCACGAGTGGGAACTTCATCAGCATCAGGTGGACCACCTTTTTGTCAAATGGGGCAGACCCCAAGTCGAACTTTGTGCCATGGCGGCGAACTCCAAATGCCAGACGTTTTCCAGCAGATTCCACCAACCAAGGAGCTTGGGGGATGTGTTGTTTCTGTGGCAAGGTCTGTTTCTGTATGCTTTTCCTCCGTTTCCTCTCCTGCTACGTGTCATCAACACACTCGGACAGTGTTGATGCAAGATGATGGCGTGGCCGAGGCAGATTTGGCAGCCAGACATACTCAGTCTGTCAGCGTCACCTCCAGTCAAGTTGCTGTTACTTCCGGATCTGCTCACTAGAGATGGACATGCAATCCTTCACCATGACCAAGGTTCATTGAGCATGAGGGCATGGCTCCTGCAGCCTTAGAGTTTGGCGGTCATGAGTTGCCAGCAGACTGCAGGGAAGTCCTGGCCAAAGCCAGGGCGTCGTCGACTCTAAAGTGCTACGGCCACAAGTGAAAGAGTTTTGCTATGTCGGGCCGGTCGCAGAGAATTACCCCTCTAAGGGTCATGGCTCCACAGATTCTTCCATACTTGCTGTCCTTGGCAAAAGCTGGACTGGCTCACGCATCCATCAAGGTACACCTGGCGGCGCTACACCAGATCCCCGGATAGATCGTCGCTGTGGTCCCACAGACTTGTCAAGGAGTTCCTCAAGGGGCTTTAACAATCTTTCCCACTGGTGAAGGCTCCTGTCTCGCATGGGAACTCAAAGTGGTCCTGACGAGGCTCATGGGGACACATTTCGAACCTATGCATCAAGCCCCACTCAAGTTTCTCTCGTGGAAAACGGCTTTCCTTGTGGCCATCACCTCTGCCAGACGTGTGGGTGAGATCCTGGACCTAACCTACAAGCAACCATATCTGACTTTCCACAAATAGAGGTTGGAACTGCATACACAGCCATCTTTCATGCCCAGGGTTCCGTTGGAATTCCACCTCAACGAGCCGTTGGTGTTGCCTGTTTTCTTCCTGAAACCTTTGTTGCCGGTGGAGAGGGCCTTGCATTTGCTGGACGTTGCTCTTGCCTTAAAGTTCTACCTAACACGCACAAACAGTTTTCGGAAGAGTTCTCAATTGTTTGTGAACTTTAGTCCCGTGAACCATGGGGAGGCCTTGCTTCCATTTCAAGGTGGCTCTCCGGTTGCATTGTGCACTGTCATCAGCTGGCGAACCTGTCTCTGCTGGGCCAGCCGAGAGCCCATTCCACCAGGGCGATCGCTGCGACGACGGCATTCCTTTCTGCTGTGCCCCCTTCTTGACATCTGCAGGGCTGCGACGTGGAGGTCCACACAACTTCACGAAGTTCTACGGCATCAACAGGGATTCCAGGGAGAAGTCCAGAGTCAGCCAGGCAGTGCTACGCAACCTGTTCGCTTGAGGTGAGTCTGTTCCAGGAATAATTGTTAATGGCATCTATTGAGCCTTAACAAAACAAAGGGACTATTTGTCGGAATTCCAACTGTGTGTTTCCCAGAATCGTTGTCACACTAAAGAAAACACAGTTTTGTCGAATGGGATGGGTTTCAAGAAGCCAGTTGGTCTGACTTTGTTTTCCAAATGGTCTCTGGTGCACTGTGTTGTGCTAAAAAACACATGCTCAACCACCTTGGTTTTTGCATGTGCTTGCTGCCATCCAGATGAAGGTTTCGTTAATTTTAATGGGTTTTCTCTGTATTGGCAGGTGCAGGTTTTGTCTAAAAACAAGCAAGAGATTTCTTCAGTGGATTTCTCTCTGGAGGTTATTCACTTAAAACAGAAAGGACCCCTAGGTGCTTAGTCTAGAGATCCTTTTTCAGAACGATGTGGACCTGTGCGGATAGCACTGTGGACTAGATCTAGTCGTTCTATAGCCGACCGGTTTCTGTGGAACAAGGTGGATGAGCCACATTCATCAGGGCTGGGCAAGGCATCAAGGTATATGCCCGCTGTTATTTAGTTGCAGCAGCGGTGTCTGCTTAACTTCTGTACCTCTCCCTGTAGGCATGACAGGAGGACAGGCCTTATCTAACAGAGTATTTCAGAATACATGGATCAAGTCCCTCTTGGACCAAACACAAGTGTTTTACTTTTTATTGGTATAAGAAGACTATATGGCCTCATGGGATAAGTATTATGGGGGTGGACGGGGTGGCAACATGATCAGAGGTCTCACAATCTGTCACATCAAAGTAATGTAAGGTTAGGGGGCTTGAGGTCGATATTTCTCTAAGGGGGGGGTCTGCTAGTGCAGAGGCAGGTTTGTGGAGACGGATGATTTTTTCCAAGACCAGGCTCCGGCCTGGTCACACACAGGGCAGTGATCTCAGAGGAAGAAGAGGGATACAATGTTGGCTTGCTACAGTTTGCGCCCAAGCTTCCGTGAGAATAGGACAGCCGTGGAGCCGGCAGAAGGGAGGAGGTGGGGGGAGAGATGCTGGCTGTGCGCAGAGAGGGAAGAGGAAAGGTGCAGGCTCGCGTTCAGTGTTTGTGTGGCCTACTAGAAAATGGAGTCTGTGGTTGACACAAAACAGAGTCTCGCGGCTCATAGGCCGTGCACAATGTATGTATCATTCAATGGCTACCTCACGCCTTGGCCAGAGGTGCGTTGTCAACCGTGGAATGAGCATAGTGTGTGCGTCATCAGGAAGTAAGGGGGGGGCCTGGGAGACCCTTCCTCCCTTACACTGGCTACCAGGCTAACTGGGCTTAACAGCTGTTAAATGGCAAGTTATTTACTTTTGTCATCCACGATCAAGGTCGTACAGTAGGAAAAAGAGTGCACCTTAGCCTTTATGCACATGTCCATTGAGTTACTTGAGGAGGATGCTTGATGGTCACTGGCAATCCCAGATAGAAATAGTGAAAAGTGAAAGGAGAAATGCAATCCTGAGACTGACATCTGTCATCTCACCTTGGCTTTTCCTACGCACTGTGATGTTGTGCTCCACCTCTCTGCATTGACCAGATCTTGGTGTTTCTATATCAATGATGTGATATAGAAACCTTTTTCTACAAGACTCTGGCTTTGTCTAACATCAAAGGTTTCATAGTTAATCACTTACTCTGTCTGGGTATTACTTCACCTGTGAAGCTAAATGCCTATCCTCAACCAAATTTGCAAGTAAGCCCATTGAAAAACAACATGGTAACATATGCAATTCTTTATTTGTAAACAACATTCTGAAAAAACATGTATGGTATGAAGTTCAGGTGGCTGTCATGAATTTGAATATCCTCTTTCACCAGATGTCTGATTTTATTGCTTCCTTAAAAATTCCATTAACCACATTTTTTCCAATTGGTTTCATAGGATCTAGAGATATGCGGGTTAATGCACATGGTCACTGCTAACTCCTGGTTATGTCGGCTTTTTTGAATGCTCAGTGTCTCAATATTTTTTTTTTGACGGTGTACTTGATTTTGGGAGCTGACGTATTCTTTTTATTCCCCAGAGCATGCCGAGTATCCTTAGTGATGACCGATTCAAAGTCATGTTTGAAAATCCAGACTTCCAGGTGGATGATCAGAGTGAGGAGTTCCGACTTCTAAATCCACTAGTGTCAAAAATAAATGAGAAGAGGAAGAAGAAACTGAAGAGCTTAGAAGAACAGGAAACGCGGGGAGAGGTAAAAAAATGTCCATTTATTTAGCAAACAAGTAATTTTATACCGTTGACTTTTGTCTCAGCTGTTCTTGGAAAAATATGTTGTCTACAGATAAATAAACACATGTCATTCATTTGTTCATTGGTCAGATTTTAGCTGTACCCCAGAGCACAATTGATGAATGGTTTATCCAAATCTATCAACCTAGTTAGAATGAGAATGTCAGATGGCAAAATGCCCCGATTCATGCACAGCATGAGAGGACAACAAAGACTGGCCTATTTATGTACACGATAAACATAACTAGACATGCATGTGCTTCAGAAACAATACCCTCAAAATCTTCCCCACAAACAAGGTTGTGATTTGATTTTGGCAAACGCACACAAACGTATAGGTTCATTTTGAACATTGCACAAAGAAAATCCCATGCATGTATCAATTTTGTGTAAACCTCCAACAGAATAAGTTGGCAACAATAATTTTGCAACAATACGAACTCCACCATTTTAGAGATTGTCGACTCATTTGCAAAAACCATTGTACGAGCCAATAGATTGATTTAAAGTTTTACATGTGCATTCCTTTGCTCGCTTCTATTGCATGCATGTTTGCATTTACCTGCTCTCTGGTTACACGAATTGACACAGCCCCAACCCACACTCTCCTTTCTCTCCATAGACCATTGTTTGCTCCCCTTGCCTCCATTACAAGCAGCCCTATGCAACAATGTCATTCATAGTATGGTCTATTCCTCAGATATTTTTGAGTTGTCTTCATATATGCTTTGTCTGGCCAAGAAAATCATAAGAAGTAACAAAGTAATAAACGGTTTAGGCATCACGCTGTCATTTGCATCACCAACGTTTAGCTGGATTCTAAGCACCACACATTCTGCATTCAGTGAGCGTTAGCATTTTTATTGTATTCAAAATCTTCTCCTATTTTGCCTCGATTAAAAGGACATAGACAGGTGTTTCAGGGATCTTGGCTGGCCTCCTTTTTAGCATACATGCAGCATTACAGCTCTCAACACCAAGAGATAGTCAACAACAAAAGGTTCCGTATTAATGGCCAGAGGCTGTTAGATTGGACCACAAATGGAAATATGTTACTGTGAAATGTGTTCTATTTTCATTAGGAACTTTATTGAGCGCGGTAAGGAAGGAGACAGTGAGCGGAAGCAGGGATAAAACAGCAGTGGGGAGCTATCAATGGGGGGAAGAGCAGGACAGGCAATTTGGCAGTAAGTTATCTATGAGGGAGGAAAGGGGGAGTGGTGGGACAGATCACCCAGTGTCAAGTTGGGTGGGGAGTGAAGGCTGTGTGTACTGAAAGCAAGCGTCCCCCATAAGGCAGTAACCTCCCCCACAATGAGAGGCAATAAAGGACACACCCCAGGAGGGAATGAGACCAGGACCAAATGCGGGTGATGTAAAAAGGGTTTTTATCTAATCAATATAGGGCATGCAAAGGACTCTGCAAGCTCCGAGAGCGCTCTGTCTGACAATAGCAAAGACAGTCATATTTATTACAAAACTACTTCCTAAATCCTGTAGCTATAGGGGGGCACAAAAGTCTCAGGGATTGGGTGGCGTTGACTAAGCTATAGGTGGTGCATCGATAAGCTGCTCCAGGATTGGCGGACATCTGCATGGTGCCAACGTGCGGTGGACGGGTCAGCTGGGCTCGTCGGGGTGGAGCTGCCAGGCCGGACGTGGTCTGTGTCGATGATTGGTGGCTGCTCTAACACTTTGCCCTTGTGGCCACACACACAGAAACACTCATCACATTATATGACTCCAGTTATCCTGCAAATCCTACAATAGGTTAAACTACGATTACATGAGAGACAGGGGAAGCAACATGCAATTTGAAACTTCACCAGTACATCAGTTTGCAGTTGCTTTGACCTATCAACCGGGTGTCATAAGTCCAGGTGTCTTGTCAGAGGGCACGGGGCGAGCTGCCTTGTCATCTTATCCTGTTAGATGTGGTGAGAGATCACTTTACGATATGTTAGTACAGGGGTGAATAACTGTCTCCATGGCCCATTAACTTGGGGTGAACTGGAGTACTATTGGATCAGTCAGTAAGGGCACATTTCTGGCCTCTCGAGGCGGTGGGATTTAGGGCCAGGTTGTACATAATTCTCTTGGCCAAACTATGGCGGCCTCTGACATGGGGGAGGTAAATACTTGAAGCGGGTCCAGCAGGAATGTGCGGAGGCGAGGCTGTGCCGTTCGAACACTGTTAGGTAGAAACCTGTGCAGTTCCCTCTGAGACCACTACAAAAGATTTAGGACTACAAGTGTTTGGCAGTAAACCCACTTGGTAGCAGTCTGTACCACACAGATTCACTTGGTAGCTGTGGCTGAGCAGTCAGACTTCCCTCAAGAAGAGTTAGGCAGTATACAGAGTATTCACAATAGGTCAAAAGAACGCAGTAGAACAAGTAAACACTGACCAGGGCTTGGTGTAAAAGATATATAATTATTTATTTAAAACCCCATCTAGAAAAATACACAGGCACTAATAGTAAGCAATTCAAAAACACGGTCACTAAAAGATATGCACTCCCTTAGAAGAATATTAGACGAGTCTTAAGTAAAGCCCCACTTAGTTTCAGACACCGGTGAGCGCTTAACGTAGATGGCACTCTAATAATTCGTTTTAAAAGGGAGAGAAAAGCAGAGAATAAATTGAAACAGATCCAAACACTTTTTTTTATGAACACAACAAGAGAGCAAGGCAAAGTAACACCGTGGGTTCAGAGTCAGTAGTCCGGATCCATTTTAAGAGGATCAAAATGAAATGTGTCCAAGGTCACATGGTTGCAGTGCACAAGAGTCTTGTAAAGGTTCAAAAAAGAGTTGGACCAAAGAAAGGGACCAGTTAGAGGGTCAAGGCGGCCAGCCCAGTCCAGAAGGTTAAGGGGTTATTATTACCTTGTAGCAATCTTTAGAAAGGGAGGCCTGGCGGACACGGTACCTTAAAGTGGTGAGAATATTCCAGCGGGGGCAGTTGTTCCTGGCAGCGAATGCAAGTCGGTGCTTCGTCCGGGAGAAAAGAGGATCTCGTCTGGGAGGAAGACAGGAGTCCATTGCACTGCCAGGGAAGAAACCAGCCGCGGAGTTCTCAGGTAAAAGGAGCAGTCCTTTTATTCACGGTCCAGTGGTAAGTGGCTATCCGGTTGCTGGGGTTCTTGGCACGGGCAATTCGACCACAAGCCGGTCTGGGGTGCGAAGAGAAGAAGGTAAACTGGTTGTGCCCACCAGTCAGGGGAAGAAGCCTCTCCAGCCTGGAGATCTTCTCTGTCGTCGGGAAGTGGTGAGTCAGTTCCGCAGGGCTCCACCGGTGGTGTCGTCGTGGTAGGTCGGCGCAGCTTCTCCCTCGTCGGATTCTCAGGTCCTGTGGCGACTTCTGAAGTTCCAGTCCCCAAAGCCCTGCTTTTATGCAGCACACCCCCATTCACTCAGCCTAGCTGTCAATCAAACATGCTAAGTGGTGAGCCGGCCGGCTCACCACTTGGGCCAATCCCACAAGAGTGCGACTTGAGTTACCAAGGTAACTCAGTCCAGGGTACCTAAACCCCCCTCCCACACCCCCTGCGGTACCCAGACAGAGTGCCACCACTTTTGGAGGCTTCTGTGGAGAAGCCCGCCAAAAAGTGGAACAAAGGGCTCGACTTGGGTTGGAGTCACAGAAGTGAACACAAACGCCATTTTAGAATCAAGTCCTGGCAAAAAATACCAACCAGCGAATTAATATTAAATAAATAAACCGGCGGTATGTTCGAGGCTATGAGAATTCAATAATTAAAGTTGGTAGCCACGAACAATGGGAAAATCCCATAGGGATATATTCACGGTCGAATATAAAAAGTAGTATCCACTGCCACCGGCCAAAACTCGATCAGGGGGGACGGAGATGTGCCCCCTCGACTAACAGACCCCGGGGCAATCGAATTGCCCCGACCAGTATGTCCACAATATGATGGTTTGTACCGGTTTCTGTTAATAATTTGGGACTAGTAAAGCCAATGGTGACTTTACATGCCCTGGGAGACAGTAGTCAGTCCCAGGGTATGGAGTCTATGGTGGGGTGTCACTATGACACCCCTGTGTTACTGCACGGAGGGTGCTGTGTAACATACATAGTAAAAACACATGAGACCCTATGGAGTAAAGGACCCCAGAGCCCATAAAACACATAAGCATTCAAAGGAACACCCTAAATCATGTCCAAGAGTGGGAAAAAAAGAGTCTCACTCTTGGCAGGAGAAAAAAACAAACTCCAGAAATCCAGCAAAGCGCTGGGGGACTCACTAGGTTAGGAAATTCAGCCTAAAGAGAGAATTCTCCCTAACAAACACCAGCAATCCCTGGTGGGCCTTGACGGGAGGAGGGGGAGATGGCCTTGTAGCTCTAAGCGATTCTCTGTTCCTGAACTACACAATATATCATAAGGGGAGACGGTTACTACAGTTAATTGCATTAGGGTGATTACATGTTTCTATCGTTTACAAAATTAGTTTACTGCTTCATACGGAACAATGGGGGTCTTGAAGCGACACATGTATTACGTAATGTTAGTTGAACACATATTGATAATTCATAGGACATACAAATGAATAACAACGTGAGGTAGCGTCATGTTGGATTGTATACCAGGATCAGAGAAGCAATATGTTTGTTTACATTCTTGTTCATAGCAAAAACCGGCTCAATGCCCTTGACGGCTGTTACACTTTTTAAACCGTGTTTTACTACATTACACACAAGTATTCTCTGTAACGCTTTTCATTTTATCCTGTGTACATTAGCAGCAATCATTAGTTGGTATAAGGCAGAATCTAACAAGCCCTTCATTAGACCTTAAAAGCACATGGTATTTTGCAGTGGCAGGGGTTCATGTAGGAAGGTTATTGGCATCATATGGTTTAAATGTTGGGGGTTAGATGCAGGGTCAGGACTTGTTTGATTGGGATGGTTCTTGTTATTTTCCAGACTTGAGCTGCGAGTCACTCCTAGGACAGTGATGTTCTGCGGAAGGTAAATTATAGTGTTTGTTCTGATACTTGTTCGTGTCTGGTTGCTCATGAGAACGAGCCTTCAGCGGATCTGCCATGGGGTGGCGGTGCGGGGGGGAAGTGCAAGGCTCCCTGTGCGCGGTGAGTGGAGGCGCAGCTACAGCTTTCGCATGCAGGCTATTTCGCATGAGGTTTGGCCTGCACATCTAAAATGGAGTCTTGGCTTTTTCAAAATGGTGTCTATGGTGTGTTACAGTACGGGTCGTGTGTCGGTCAGCAGCCATCCTGCCTCCTGGGCCAGGTGCATGGGGGGTGGGGGGGGCGCTGACGAGCCATGAGCCTCACAGGGGTGGACAATGTTGGGGAGGGGGTCCTAACGACCTGTCTTCCCATACATTTCCCTCCTTTTGGTACTTAAGCAACGAATACTGGAACTCGCCCAACCTCTGGCGTTCTTTTTCATTCGCAACAGCCTCATCCAACGCCGGTGTGCCCTTTATTGCCATCCAGGCTCTACATACCCCTCGGAGGCTCTCCCCCCTCCTAGCATACTCGTCTGGTGTGCAGGTCATATATATACATCCCCAATCTTCTTCCAAGTCCACCCATACCTCTGTATACCATTCCCGTTCTCGGGACTCCTTAATTGTAGTATGATACAACCTGTCCACTATGTCCCCATCATGATATAATGGCACCATTCTATACTTGGGCTCAGGGTCCTCACCTTTTTGTACTTGTGCTTCTTGTATGATCTGTGCTGCTCCTCTAGTGTTGCCCATTGTCACCATCATCATTGCGTCATTTGGCACTGCATTTGCACAGCATTGAAGACCCAACTGGCACACGTAAAAAATCAGGAGAAAAATATACCATGATGGGCATCAGCATTTTCACTGCCAGCCCCAGCCAGGATGGTACCCAAGAAAAAATGTTGTCGAAGCAAGTGCTGGCCACCTTCGTTCCTCATTAGTTCCCCCAGGTTATGCACCGCTGCGATAACATGTGATAACGTTCCATTATCTACATCTTCAGAAGGTACAAATGTGCAACATGCACTCACGATTTTTCGGCAAACCCCTCCTTCCATCGCCATTAACAGGTCTAGGACATACCTGTTCTGCATGGTCATTAACCGTAGGGCCCTTAGCTCCACCTTTAATCACGTTGAACTCTTCTTCAGTGTTGTTGGCTAGCTGGATCAGCTCCCAGCGTGTGATCTGGAGCCATTTTGCATTGGCTCGCGCCTGTATACTCTGGATAAGGGAGGCGAAGAACGTTTCAGCAGAGGTAAATAACCGGTACTTGTCTGGAATGTGTGCCAACAGGTCTGAGGTGGCTTTGGACATGTAGTTGGATGATCTCCGCTGCCTTGAGATCACATCTTGCGCATTGCCCGAGGACAGGGCATACAATGGCGGTTCTTCAGTTGGTTGTGTATTTTGTTCGCGGTGGGCAGTTGGCACTCCTTTTCCTCCGTCGATGTGGCTCTCCGGGATTACCATCAGAGCCGAATGCAGCGTTGCCAGAGAGCATGTGCCCCTCCAGGATTGTGGGAGGTGCAAGTACGCATGTTTACCGCAGACCCAGTAAGTGTCCATGAGTGCTGCTGTCCCCTTTTTCATGTCTGGGATAGTGAGTGTCCGATTGCAGCTCTTATTTGCACCAATGATATTTTTTCCTTTGCCATGGAAGAACAGTTTGTATGAGATTTATTTTTGCAATTTAAACGGTTTTTCTATGGCGGTCACCCAGGTTAGCTTTGTGATATGTTCCTTCCAAACTGGTGTACAGGTTTTCTCGATCCATTGCAGTTTTTCTCCCGGCAGCCCTCGCAGCACTTCAGCTTTACACAATATTTCTTCATCTTTCCACTTATTGTCCAAAAACAATGTCCCTTTGATCGCAAAAAAGGTTCATTTTAACATATCACTCCTTTAGCTCTTGAATAGAAGGTTTTTCTGTTTTGCAGCATTTCAAAAGAGACATTGTGTGCCTGGAAGGTGTTCTTAATTCTGCACAGAGTGAGATGGAGACACTGGGCATCTGCAAGAGACACTTCTTTAGGTAGCAAGACCTTAGGTGTGCCTGAGGCGTGGGGGATCAAGGAACAGACATAACAACTCTCTTTGGTTGTCTGTTTTGCAGTGGAGCTCATGTCTGCATGCCATTTATTTGACTGATGTGGATGCCTGGGATCTTCGATTGTGTCTAGGCCCAGGCCATAATATTCGTCATATTTTTTCCTCCCTCCTTCTCCTACTGCTTTTAAGTTAGCTTTTCGCCTCTCTCGCTGCTTGCGACATCACCCCCCTTTTCCCGCGCCCCCCTTTTCCCATTCATCATATAAGGCCAAAAACCTCTCTGCCATCTCTGCATTCTCTTCTTTCCTACTCGCAGGGGGGATAGTTTCTGTGGCTGTGTTAACTTCTGGTGTGGGCATTGTGGCAATAGTGTCTTACAAACATGATATAACAGAAGGGTTACGCTCATTTAAACCATAGACATTGTATTCTGAGGCATTTGAGGGGGGAGCTGGACTTGTGGTTAGCCTGTGGTTAGTATCATTTGGGGTCTGTACATGAGTCGGGTCCGTATCATAACCCCATATAAGCTGAAATCCATCCCATATTAAGTAGGCCCCCTCCTTAACCATTCTGGTTCCATTCCCCATATTGGTTCCATTCCTTCCCCCCTCATTCCTCTCAATATAGATGAATGCAATGAACCAGTAGACGACCAGGCTTAAAATCATGGTAAAAATAGAACAGCGCACACAAACAATCCACATTCATACGAATATCTGCGCAAATCAAAGGCATCATTTACATTTCTAACTGCCCTAACAATATTTGTTGCAGGCTGCCTGTTCGTTGCCATGGTTACTCCTATATGTTAAAACATAAAAGTACATTAAGCATACTCAGTCAAGTATATTTATTATTTTTACCATTCAATGAAAGAAAAGAGAGAGAGAGAATTTTCTCAATATTTTCAATTCAAAATTATGTACATTTTTCGTCTCTTAAAAATAATTCATTTCAGTACATTTTCTTTTTATAATGCATTATCCTGTACCCATGTAGGACATAGTTATTCTTATATCTCTCTTGCTATTGTGACACTTCTGCTGGGTTTTGTACTTCTTCCTCTTGTTCTTCTCTGACACTATCATAGGATTTTCGTACGTCTGTTAAATGTATCCAATATCTCAGGCCCTTCACTTTAACATCCGTTGATGTGCTATACACTACCTCATATGGGCCATTTTATCTTGGGGCATTCCACCTACGTACAAAGCTCCTCACGTACACCATCTCCCCTGGCATTAACTGGCCTTGTGGGTTTTCTTCTATGAATTGTATTGCCTCATTCCTTCCTCTCGTGTAAATGGTGGTGCAAGCTGTCTTGATATCATGCGGGCTGCTCTGGTGAGTTTTGTCAGATCGTCATTAAATTCTTCACCTAATATTGTGGCGCTTTTGTGGGCTTCTGAATGTCTGCGTAGTGGGGAGTGTGCTGTGTGCAAGCGCCTTCCAGTCACTATTTCATGCTGTGACAGAAGGTGGTCCTTGCTGGGTTGATTTCTCAACTCGAACAAGGCCAAAGGCAGACAGTGCACAACTCAACTACGCCATTGCTTTGCAGATGATAAATCGAACATAGTTTGTTTAATTCCTAGCAGAGCTGTAACTTCTTTGAAGAGATCGTTGACAAAGTGCGTGCCATTGTCCGAGTGAATCACATCACAAATTCCCCAGCGTGGGAATACTTCCCTCACTAAGAACTTTGCAGCGCACTTGGCATCCGGATGTGCACAGGGCCCTGCTTCGACCCACCTGGAAAATAGTCAAACTACCAGTATCATGTATCGTGCACCTTTACATCTTTCTCCCATATCTGCATAGTCAATATAAGGGGTCTGTTGGCTTTGGTATTGTCCCTCGCAGTGTTCTTAGGATCATTCCTGAATTGTATATCTGACACGTTCTACACTCCATTGCCAATTTGGATATATGCTCCTGCAACCCTGGGGTAAACCAATCTTCTTGTATCTCTGCGGCGATATGTTGTTTTGCATTGTGTGCGGGAAAGTGTAATTGTTGGAATGCTATTTCTAAGAGTTTGATTGGCATTACCACTTTTCCTGTGTCATTTTGACGCCATAAAAGATCATTTGCTGACTGGCTACATCCCCTCTTTTCCCACAGCTGTTTCTCTTCTTCACTTGCTCCTTTCTGTAACTCTAGTATTTGTGATACGGACATGGCATTCTAGTCATCCAGGAGATCTTCCTCTATCTGTTTGTGTACTAGGTACTCACCTGGCAGTTCTTTCACTAAATAAGAGGCTTCCTTGGCTGCAGCGTCTGCGGCAGCGTTTCCCAACGAGATAACATCTGTGTTAGTGGTGTGGGCCTGGCACTTCACTATGGCTACCATGGTGGGGTCTTTCAGTGTTTCAATAAGATCTTTGAGGAGTTCTGCATGTTGTACAGGTGACCCATCTGCCCTGTGGAACCCCCTCCGTCCCCACCTTGCCAATCTGCCATGTACTGTAGTAGTCATATAAGCTGAATCTGTATAGATTGTGACTGCACACCCTTTTGCCGCATGTAATACTTCAATGAGTGTGATTGTTCTGCTGCCTGAGCTGAGTAATGGGCGGGCAGGCGCTGCTGTATTATTACTGTACTCACCTTCTTCCAACCTCACAGTGGCTATTCCTACGTGCTTTTCACCTGTGTCTGGGTTTATTGATGCTGACCCGTCTATGAAGAATACTTCTCCTTCATTTAGTGCATTTCACTCGCCACAGTGCCTTCTCCCTCTTCCCCCTTGTATGTTTCGCAGTCGTGTGCCTGCATATCTTCCAATGTGCATGGTTCTGTGATGAATCTTGCGGAGTTTACTGCTTTGCATCTCACTATGTGTATGTTTGCACTAGACAGGATTATCTCGTAGGCAGTGGTTCTTTGCGTTCTGAGTGTGCTTTTTGATCTTTCCAAGATAGCAAACAGGGAGTGATCCACAAACAGGGTTACGGAGCACCCCATCACTATTGTTGCACTTTTTTCAATGGTGAACGCTGTGGCTGCAAGAGATTGTTCGCAAGCAAAGTGTCCTTGCGTGACTGCGTCCAGCGTGCCACTGTAATAGGCAAGGGGCTTGTGTCCCAGGGACGTCTTTTGTGTTAGTACTGCTGTCATGAGGGTCCCCTTACAGTGGGAAAACAGGTAGAACTTGTGTTTGTAAACTGGGTTCGCGAGCACTGACGCACTTGAGATCAGTTCCTTGAGTGACGTGAATGCGTCACTTAGTTCTGCGGACCATTGTATTTGTGTTTTCTCATTGGGCCTCCTTGAGTTCCTGTAATAATGGTCTTGTATATGCTGCGTAATCTAATATCCATGCTCGGCAGTAATTGCACATGCCGAGAAATTTTTGCATTTCTTTTACTGTTTTTGGTCTTCCCACCGCTGTAATGGCAGCTACTCTGTCTGGTATTATTTTCTTGCCATCTTGTGAGATTAGTTGTCCTAAATACAACACTTCTCTTTGGCAGTACTGCAGTTTTCCTCTGTCAACCTTGTAGCCTGTGTGGGCCAACAATGTCAAAAGAGCAATGGAATCTTTTCTGCACTCTTCCTCATTTTTTGCAAAGATGAGCAGATCATCCACATATTGAATAATCGCACTATCTGCTGTCATGTTCCCTAGATCTTCATGTAGAATTCAATTGAATATGCTGGGGCTTTCGCAGTACCCCTGGGGAAGTCTGCAGTGCTCACACCTTTTTCCTCCTAAGGTGAACGCTGTCAAGTATCTGCACTCCTCTGCCAGTGGTATTGAGAAAAAAGCATTTTTCAAATCTACTACTGTGAAATGCGACGCATTCTTTGGGATGCTGCACAGGATGGCTGCTGGGTTAGGGACCAAAGGGAATTCTTTTTGGATGACGTCATTGAGGGGGCATAGGTCTTGGATCATCCTCCATGCCCCACCTTTTGCTTTTTTAATCGGGTAAATACAAGTGTTACATGGTGAGTTTGAGGGCACTATTATGCCTTGAGTCAGTAATCCACCAATCGTCTCTTTTATCCCTTCTTCTGCTTCCCAGGACAAGGGGTACTGCTTTATCCGGGGTAATATGGCTCCAGACTTGAGTTTTATTTTAACTGGGGTGACCCCATGCAGTAGTCCCACATCGTGAGGGCCTGTCGTCCATAGGTTACTGGGCACTGCTTTCATGTCATCATCGAAGAAGGAAGGAGGGGCTCCTACCACTGCCATTAGCTGTACAGGCACTTGTCTTTCCTGTATCATGATATCACAAAGTATTGCTATTTCCATTATTATCTCGCCATCACTTTCTGAGTCTGAGAATAGGTCCTCATCTGATAGATCGCACAATGCAATGTCGGCATTAATGCACAATACTGTGCGCCATTCACAGCCATGTATTTCCATTGCAGTGACGGCTATTCTTTTGGCTGCAATCTGGACTGCATGCAAATCTAGTGGCATCACTGTCCCGGGCACAATCTCTGGGCGTGCTATTGGTCGGAAAATGAACTCTGTGGGTACTCTCCATTCTAAATGTTTCAATTCTGGGACCACCCGTGCTAATGTTTTCAGCCCTTCAATGAACACATCAGGGTCCACCAGTATGCCGCGCACTTCGGGTTCTGTAGCTCGCGCATGCACCACCAGCATTACGCGCATAGGACAAATCCCTGGAGTTGAGCACACTATGCCTCGTTATGTGAAGGCGATAGTCATATTAAATTTACTGAGAAGATCCCTTTCCAATAGGTTGATTGGTGACTGTTCGTAGTATAATAGGGGTGCCCTTTCTGTTTTTCCCCCCCTACGGTGGCATCCAAATCTTCTGTATAAGGAACTTCGACAACAGCCCCAGAGAACCCCTGCGTCTCCAATTTACGATTAGATAGCGGAAACCGGCCTTCACGCAAATATGATTTCTCAGCTCCCGAATCCACCATACATATGAACTGTTTATTCCCTATATGCGCCCCTATCAATGGTTCCTCTGCTGCATTGTAGATCGTAGATAGTACAGGACACGCAAGTGCTCCCTGTGGGCTGTCCTATGCTGGGTGTCTTGTGTTTCCCCCTTGACTGAAGACGTTACCTGATACCACTGCCACTCCACCGTACGGGGCAGGTGCACCGTTATCTGTAGTGGCGAAAGGGTTGCCCTGTGTGTATGACATATGCTCACGGCTCTGCGGGTGCTGTTGTACGTTATGGGGTTGTTCCCTTCGCTGTTCTAGGTACCCTTGCTCTTGTTGCCGTTGTGCCCCTCCCATAGGTAATCCATATGGGCTTCCCGGGTGCGGATGACCAGAAGGTTGCTCATCTTGGTACATGTTATTTGACCTGCTTCTGCATTCTCGTGAGAAGTGTCCCCATCTCCCACAATTCCAACAATTCCCCTGCCCTCCTCTAGGTCATTGCCCTCCATTCCTGCCATTTCCCACGTGCCCTTGGCCACCCCCTCTGCGTCCCCTGTACCCACCTCGTCCTCCGCGGGGGGCCCACACTTGCCACTGCGGTCCTCCATACTGCTCCTGTCCATTCCACTGTCTGCCTGTTGCCTGCCCAATTTGCTGCCATCCTCCCTTGTATCGCTACCAGCCCCTCCTCCTCTGCCTCCCTATCTTGGGGGAGTGCTGCAACGGCTGCAGCGACCTTCACCAGTTTCGTTTGTACTAACTTCGCCTCGTCTGCCAACCTTTTTTGTGCAATTTCCTTCTCTCTTTCCTTTATTCTCTTGCAGTGGTGAACTATTACGCTTTGAATTTCTGGCCACCCCTTCGCTTCGATCCCTGCTATTTTGTCGAGGGCTTTCTGCACTTCTTTTGGGAGCCCCCTCTTTATTATAAAGTAGAATAGCGACGTTGACTGGTCCCAGGCCGTACCCGTCTCGGCTCTCCACATCTTCTGCACCCGAAAAATGGTGCATTGCATCACTGACTGTAAATATGGAGTGTCTGGGAATGTTTCTCTCAGGGCATCCCATACTCTCGCACGCACTGTGTTAAAAGAAGCCCAATCATGGCGGTCACAATCCAATGTTACTCCCGGTAAACCAGCCTTCACCCATACTCCATCTGCTTGGTCACCTACTGCCGATACCAGCAAGCTCTTAACGTCACCTACCGCTAATGGCACTCCTGCGGTATGCTTCTCAAATGCATATATCCATTTACTTGCCCCTCCTGATAGCAGGAGCAGGGACATTAGTAAATTTGCTTTGTCCATCTGGGCCCAGGGTATTTAATTTGGCCTCCCACCTCCTCTATGTATCAATGGGAGCTGTAGCTTGCTCTTGGTTACCTTACCTGTACTCACCTTTGATCCTTTCCTTCCCAATGTGGCCATTCTTCCCATCCTATTCCTCAACCTCCCTGTCCATTCTTCTTCCTTTGCACTTCCCAGCGGTGTCTCATCCAATCTTACTGACCTACCTACTGCTGCTGCCCCCAGCCTTCCATTTTACTGCTCTTCATCCTCAATATCACACCACAGCTCTTCTATCCCCCCCAGTGGCCATCCCCTCTTCTCCTGTGGTTTCTTCGCGTTCATGTGGTCCCAGTTCTTTTATTCGAGTAGGTTCTTCCTAGTCTAAATAGTATTTCCCCTTTCCTCCACCCTTCCTCAGTAGACCTGTCAAGCGGTTGCGCCCTAGGCGTTTGTTCTGACCTTGCATTGCTCGTTCCACTTTGCTCACATATATTCCTTTTCCTAGACAGCTCCTCTCTGGCCATTAAGAGCCTGGAGTCTAAATCTTCTGTTAGTTTTTCAATGTCTACTGTGGGGATACTTACCTGTCTATTCTGTCTGGGGCACTCATATGGTGGTGGTTCAGTTGGTCTGGGGTAGCTGCAGGGGCGGTGGTGGGCATGTATGTGGGATCGCTATACCCTTCGGCTGGCAATGGTTTGTTTAAGAGGGGGTATATCTGAGCTACCACTGCTGCTCTCTCTGTTTACCCCCCTTGCCTTGATTTGCAGTTGTTATCACAGGGGTGCTAGTAGTGGTGGGCTGATCGAGTACTATATCTTTCTTTTTGAGTGGCGGCACTTCTTCGAACAGTCTCCACAAATCCAATATTTCCCTCCTATTGTGAAACTGTTTTCCCTTATATTTTATAAATATGCATGTGGCTACCACGTCAAAACACTTTTATCAAAGGACCCTCCTTGTGGCCATACCTGGGGCAACCCCTCTCCTTTCAGTTCCGTGACCCATTGGTCATGGTACTTGTTTATACGTTCTCCATATCCGGGCAGATTTTTGCAGATATGTGCCAGGGGTGTTTCCGCCCCCATTTTATATTTTTGTTGCTAACCTTGTGTTATTTGTAACTGTCACTGCCCCTCACGTCTGTGTGTATCTCTTGTCCCTAACAGTTCTTGGCTATGAAAAATTGCTTGTTCACAATATTACGTGTGTTAAGATCTTACCGGGTCACACTTACAATGACCATACAACAAAACTATCTAGTATCACTAATTCAACATCGTTTCTTTACAATACAATTCTCTGAAACATGAATAGCTTAGCATATGTAATACGAAACAGACATGTAACAAACTTTTAACATACAACACATAAATGACCCTCCCTCTTCTTGCCCTACACTTCTATCTTTTACAAGGCCTCCTGATCCCTATCCAATTTCTCCCTCTCCACCCTTAGAAATTATAACACTTTTTTTTAGTATCGATATACCCAGAATAAAGAAAAAGGAGTTTCTAATGTATACACAGTGTCTCCCTATTATTCAGACACCCTTATTTTATTTTCCATTATTCAACTTATTCCCAGTACTAGTCAAGATGGCACTGTGCGGCGCCGCCTTCTACATCTTTGCAGAGCTAGGTCCCCGTCTTTATCTTCCCTTAGTTCACCTTATTATCCTAATGGCCATATGCAGAGAAAGAAAATAGTATTAATAGTCGAAAGTACCCATTGACTGACCTCGTATAATCTGGCTCCCTCCCCTTCTACTTTTATGATCACTCGCACTTAATACTCACGTGCCCGTCTTGATCCGAGATTCTCTGGACTGGGTCCGTCCAGGCGGTGCTGCCTCACACTCAATGGCCGGCTCCGGTGAGCGGTACTAAAGGGTTTTTGGGAACGGGACCCGTACCCTTTGGCCTACTGCGTGCGCACGTCTAAGCGTACCAGTTGCCGTAGGCGGGCAGCTCTCGAGTGGGCGCACCATGCGTCTCCACTGCCGCCCGGAATTTCTCGTGCCAAAAGAGGACAATACAAAACAAATCACGCCTTCCGGGTCACCACTGAAAGCAAGCGTCCCACATAAGGCAGTAACCTCCCCACAATTAGAGGCAATAAAGGACACACCCCAGGAGGGAATGAGACAGGACCAAGTGCGGGTGATGTAAAAAGGGTTTTTATCTAACCAATATAGGGCATGCAAAGGACTCTGCAAGCTCCAAGTGCACTCTGTCCGACAATAGCAAAGACAGTCATATTTATCACAAAACTACGTCCTAAATCCTGTAGCTATAGGGGGCACAACAGTCTTGGGGATTGGTTGGCATTGACTAAGCTATAGGTGGTGCATCGATTAGCTGCTCCAGGATTGGTGGACATCTGCGTGGTGCCAACGTGGGGTGGACGGGTCAGCTAGGCTCATCGGGGTGGAGCTGCCAGGCCGGACGTGGTCTGTGTCGATGATTGGTGGCTGCTCTAACACTTTGCCCTTGTGGCCACACACACACACACTCACTCATCACGCTATATGACTCCAGTTATCTTGCAAACCCTACAATAGGTTAATCTATGATTACATGAGAGACAGGGGAAGCAACATGAAACTTCACCAACACATCAGTGTACAGTTGCTTTTGACATATCGACCGGGTGTCATCCAGGTGTCTTGTCAGAGGGCACGGGGTGAGCTGCCTTTTCATCTTATCCTGTTAGATGTGGTGAGAGATCACTTTACGATATGTTAGTACAGGGGCGAATAACTGTCTCCATGGCCCATTAACTTGGGGTGAACTGGAGTACTATTGGATCTGTAAGGGCACATTTCTGGCCTCTCGAGGCGGTGGGATTTGGGACCAGGATGTACATAATTCACTTGGCCAAACTATGGCGGCCTCTGACATGGGGGAGGTAAATACTTGAAGCAGGTCCAGCAGGAATGTGGGGAGGTGAGGCTGTTCCGTTCGAACACCAGCAATCCCTGGCAGGCCTTGACGGGAGGAGGGGGAGATGGCCTTGTAGCTCTAAGCGATTCTCTGTTCCTGAACTACACAATATATCATAAGGGGAGACAGTTACTACAGTTAATTGCATTAGGGTGATTACATGTTTCTATCGTTTACAAAATTAGTTTACCGCTTCATACGTAACAATGGGGGTCTGGCAGCGACACATGTATTACATAACGTTAGTGGAACACATATTGATAATTCATAGGACATACAAACGAATAATAACGTGAGGTAGCGTCAGGTTGGATTGTATACGCAGGATCAGAGAAGCAATATGTTTGTTTACATTCTTGTTCATAGCAAAAACCGGCTCAATGCCCTTGACGGCTATTACACTTTTTAAACCGTGTTTTACTACATTACACACAAGTATTCTCTGTAACTCTTTTCATTTTATCATTTGTACATTAGCAGCAATCATTTGTTGGTATAAGGCAGAATCTAACAAGCACTTCATTAGACCTTAAAAGCACATGGTATTTTGCAGTTGCAGGGGTTCATGGAGGAAGGTTATTGACACCATATATTTTAAATGTTGGGGTTTAGATGTAGGGTCAGGACTTGTTTGATTGGGATGGTTCTTGTTATTTTCCAGACTCAAGCTGCGAGTCAGGTCACTCCTAGGACAATGATGTACTGCGGAAGGTAAATGAGGGTGTTTGTTCTGATACTTGTTCGTGTCTGGTTGCTCGTGAGAACGAGCCTTCAGCGGATCTGCCATGGGGTGGCGGTGCGGGGGGGGAGGGTGCAAGTCTCCCTGTGCGCGGTGAGCGGAGGCGCAGCTACAGCTTTCGCATTCAGGCTATTTCGCTTGAGGTTTGGCCTGCACATCTAAAATGGAGTCTTGGCTTTTTCAAAATGGTGTCTATGGTGTGTTACAGTACGGGTTGTGTGGCCATGTGTCGATCAGCAGCCATTCTGCCTCCTGGGCCAGGTGCGTGGGGGCCGCTGACGAGCCACGAGCCTCACAGGGGTGGGAAATGTTGGGGAGGGGGTCCTAACGACCTGTCTTCCCATTCAGTACCTATGTACCTAGTTATTTCGGCAATTGAAGCATTTTGCTCATTGCAGACAGGCAAAGATAATTACATTTACACCAATGAAGATAATCTGTGACTGGCTTTTGGGTAGGTCGGTCTCTGGGTAAGTTCAGATAATGGTTGGACCTGTATGAGTGGCTCCATCAGCGATGTGAAGAGCCTTGCAGCGTTCCTAGGGCTCTCCGTCTACTCGGCCTCCTCTTGATTAGCACAAGGTCTCAATTCACCCATCTCCGCTGGGAGATGATGTTTTGACACCTCCTCTGGAATGGCTGGATGACAAAGGAGAGCTGGTTATCTCTGTCTCCTGATGATACAAGCTCATTCATACTTCTCCCTCGGCTACACCAGGACGTTTTGATATAATGTACTGGCGACATCTTCACACCATTGTCTGAAATAATGTTCTCTCTGCCCTGTCTAGTACCAGGTTCTCTGTTCCATGTATTCCCCACCATCCACCGGTCAGTTGATTACTAACTTTCCAATGTACGTATGGCACCAGACTACCACAAGGACTGTTGTTTCCTTTTTGTAAGTGTTTCTGATCGAAACATCCTGTACCCTCAATAAATAAGTACAAATACAATATGGGTATAATGAAATGCATACTAGATGCTTGTAATGTGGGGAGACTTTCACCCACGGCAGCATTGCATAAGACACCATGCTACACATGGTATAGCACAACACAACCCTTTTTAAATTACATTTCTCTAAACAGTTGCCCTTTTGATGATAGGATCACTCAGGCTCCCAGACTGTGTATTTCTCGGTTAGTGCGGTTATCATCTCGTCTATGGCTTTACTGGCTTCAACTGTTGAGCCTACAAGGATACCAAAAGGCTCACTAATATAATGTTTGCAGGGGTTAAGCACCGCAGGGGTCAAGCTTAGTTTTAGCACTGCAATAGATTATACTTGGTGGTGCATTGAGCGGTTTATAGAAAGTTGATAGTGGCTACACCCACCAAATGTGACAGTGGGGCTAAGCACTAGCACTGCTTACTCTGCCTCAGAAGCACATGCTCTGCCCATGGTGTAGGCTCACACCTAAGCATGATCACTCCCCATCCCAGCTAGACTTCTCCCAGTTACAGAGGTCCGGGTGTTGTGTTGATGTGTTATTTTCCTGTCAATCTCCTTTTCTTAATGTCAATACCACATGCCTCGTGGTACCGTGCAGTGCTATTCAATGCACCACTGTCCCCACACCTCAAAGTTGCACTTTAACCCTTTTCAGATTTAATGACACGGCCCAAAGCAATTGAGTTTGGACTTTACAGATCAATAAGGATGAAGATTTTATATGGGTAGACTGTTTCTGTCACTTTTTCTTCTCCTGGACACAAGGTAATGAATGAAGGTTGGTGGGGAGGCACTCGAGAGCCCAACCAAAAAGACTGCTCGTAAGAGAGCTCCTGCATCACCCTCATGATATCCTGCTTTGCAATCCTTTTACTGACAACTTTTTTCCCCCCGAAGTTGGGTATATCCATATTACACCCTAGGGAACAAGGTCCATACTTTCCGGGAGCTGGGGGTCTGGCTGGACTGCTGTATGCCACACGTCTGCTGGTTGTTGCTTCCTATGGCCTGTGCATTGCTGGAGGCTCACTGCACCTGAGCTGCATCGGGCCGGCAACGTGACGATTCTGCTCTGCCCCGCAGTGGACGGCGAGGGCCTGGTCGGACCTGGGGAGCAGACCGTCCTTGTGAGCGTACTGCCTGAGGTTCGTGCTCCAGCTTGTGTGCTTCTGTTTGTGTTCCGAGTGGTCATCGTCGCCTCGGTGAAACCCCAGCTTGTAATATGGAGGAGCCTGATGACTTGCTGCAGAGTTGCAGTGAGTTTGGTCTCTGGCCTGGAGGTGCTCTAAGCAGCCCAGCCGTGTGTGAGGATCCTACAGAAGGAACTAGGGGTGGGGAGGTCGGGAGAGGCTGATCCTGCAGCTGGTCGAACTTGGAGGCTTAGAACTGTTGGTCTCCAGGGGAGAGTCTGCAAACTGACGAGTGTTGCCTAAGGTCCCATCTGGATTGTTATCATTAAGATCCAGGGGCCTCCCTGCTTTTGCATGATATATTGGGGCCGAAGCGTGTTAACACCTGCTGCAGAGTGCTGCTGCAAGTGGTTGTATGCTGGTGCAATTCAATAGTATTGAAGCCCGAAATCTTTTCCTGACATGGCACTCTAGGCCTAGAGGTGGCAGCTTTTCACAATGGGGCTATATTATAAAAATTATAAAAAATTATAAAAATCAAGCCAAACTGTCCTTTGAATCAGGCACCAGTAATACAAAGATGACCCTATCCTCCTCATAGCAGGGAGGACAAGATCAGAGACACCCAGAAGGTGCCGGTGTGGAGGCCGGAGAAGTTCAAGAAACTCTTTAGACAAAAGTTGACTCCCTTACATGTAAGGTGGACCACATGAAAGCACGCCTGCACAAACACAGTGCAAGGCTGAATGCGACAGAGGAGAGATTATTGACGGTGCAGGATGGGGTGAATTCAATGTCCTTGGAGATTGAGAAGGTGAAGAAAACCCTGAAGACCCTTTTCGAATAAACAGGTGTGCCTTGAATCAAGATCACGAAGGATCAATAGCCGTACAAACAGGGTGCATGAAGCGGGTGATACACGCTCAATAAAAACTCTGGTTGAACAACTCCAGAAAGGGAGTGCTGGATTTAGCGCAATTTTCCACTACATTTATCGTTCAGCGTGCAC
The DNA here is from genome assembly GCF_040938575.1 of Ambystoma mexicanum. Taxonomy (NCBI): domain Eukaryota; kingdom Metazoa; phylum Chordata; class Amphibia; order Caudata; family Ambystomatidae; genus Ambystoma; species Ambystoma mexicanum. Next base: position 455,936,872 of record NC_090927.1, read on the forward strand.
ATAGGATGCGGCACGGCACCCGGTACTAGGAGCTCCTCCAAGACTGATAATAGCACGCCCGATTAACTATCATGACTTTGCGCTATGAAACACTTGTGTAAGAGTGCGACACAAATAAGATATCAATATCAATGACCGCAATACCGTCCTGAGGCTGGCATGCGAAAAGGGCCAATTGCACTACCAAGAAGGCCAAATTCCTATTTTTCCGTATTTTACCACCAATGTTCAAAACTCAAGGAAATAGTTTGCAGAGATCAAATGAGTCATGATATCCAAAGGAATTAAATATTCCATGATGTTTTACCGAAATTTAGGGTTAAATATAAAGGGAAGGCACACTTCTTTATTACTCTGGAAACCACCAAAGACTTTGACTCACTGCCATCCTTAACTCCACTACCCAAGGGCGGCCTGCAGGGTGCCACTCCCCCACCTCCAGATTGGTGGGTTTACTATCCTGACTGAGGGGGAGCAGATTCCCAGATAGAAATGGTAATGGGGGCATACACAAGTTCTGTTGGTTACCAAAAGCCATAATGAGTGTGAAGGTAGGCTTCTTCAGGCACCCCCTCAGTGAAGCACTCGAGCGTTGTTACTTAATGGGAAAGGTATGGGTGAAAAGCCTGTTTCTGTTGCTGGCTGGGGTAGGGGGTGTATGCAGGAGTGTTGTTTTCAGATTGAGTTTACGTTTTGCAGTTCTTAGATCTTATGATAGTCGACTCATTGCTGCATTACACCACTGGGATAGTGGGGTGGGCAAGCACTCCACCAGGATTAGCTTGGGGTACATCTTCGAAACACACTAAGGAAATTCATTTGACCTTGTGGATTGTCCAAGGACTGGATTGCTACTCCAAGGCTAGGAAAATCTTACTTTACCTGAACAGACATCATACACGTATCGCCTTTTTACAGGAAACTCATCTACTCCCAGCGGACGAGGCCCGATTCACAAGTAACTGGGGTTGCCACCACTACTACTCCTCCTATTCCTCTTATGCAAGGGGAGTGCATATTTCAATACATAATCCCTGGGATACTGATTTATAGAGGCTGATTCTGAGTGTACAGCCCTGTTGGCCATGGGATCCCTGTTTGGACACACTTTCACATTAGTTAATTATTGTGCACTGACCACTGACTCCTTAGTAAATCTATACTGGATAGGTCAGAATTTACAACAACACAGTATCAATGAGATCATCCGTGACGGTGGGGGACTTCAATACAGTGTTGGCACAGGGAAAAAATAGATTCACTGGTAGCCTGAAGCCTCCTTCTAGGGCTGCGTCCAAGATCAAACAGCTGGCAGAACTGTATGGCCTGACAGATGTATGGAGGAATAGGCACCCGCTAGAGAGAGAATATACTTTCTAATCCTCGGTACACCATAGAACATCCTAAAAGATTTTCTTTCGTATGCCTTATGGTAGCGCCAGACGTGCCACCGGCTATGTGATAAAAACCACATACTCTGTTAGATCATTCCTCATTAAGCCTGAGCTTTGAGGTTCTGGGTACAGTGTCTGGGGGAGTGGGTTGGCAGTTTAATCTGGGGGCATTGTTGAATGTGGTCTTCAGAGCGCCGGTCCAAGAAGACATAGATAACTTCTTTAACGAAAATGAGGGAGCAGTGTCCTTGCATGCAGTGTTGTTGGAAGCATTCATGGCGTGATTAGAGGAGCATGTACCTCCCAAGGAATGTGGTGTACTCAGGACTATTAGACGTGAGCTGAAGGGTATGGAATGTACACAAACAACTGGGGGGTGACATAATGAAGGCCGATGATCCAGCGACGCAAGCTGCTCTACATGCAACATTGGCACAATTTAGGGAGACAGCTCTGAGGGAGAGTACATTTATCAGTAGGCAGGTAAATGCTAGAAACTATGGGGAGGCCCACCCGCTGGCCAGTGAAACTTTGGCTTGGGTAGCTCAGGCCGAGAGGCCTTAAACATTTGTGCATATTCTCAGGGATGCAGGGGGGACAGTGTATACCTCGAACCGTGATATTATTTCAGAATTTGTGAAATATTCTACCCCGGCTCTACACTTCGGTGTCTGGGATGTCACCACAACAAATAGATCAATACTTAGATCACATTTCCCTGTACTGGTTCTCTCTAGCTGAAAGGGAAGTGCTGAATGCTCCCATTACTGTGCAGGAGATTTGTTCTCCAATAAAGGAACTACCAGGAGGAGAATCTTCTTTCGCCAGTCTTTCGGTAGACTTTTATAAGGTCTATGCTGTTTCTTTGGCACCCCATCTCTTGAAGGTGTACCAACACGTGATAGATAGTGGACAATTGTCGGACGCCATAGGGATGCAGTGATCATTCTACTTTCGAAGCCTGCTAAGGATCTGCTGGATTGTTCTGCTTACAGGCCGATCTCTCTCATGAATGCCGATGATAAAATCCTGGTTACATTTTTGGCTAGTAGGTTGGCACCATATATGTCTAGATGCGTGTTAGCTGACCAGTCTAGCTTCATACCTTGTAGGTCTACATCATAAGGCCTACGTAGAATATTTGACCTGATATAAACCCTAGATCCGGAGCTGCCCGTGTTTGCTGCCCTGCCAGATGCTGAGAAGGCCTTCAACTTTCATGATGGCAGTGCTTTTCAGGATCGGGGTAGGAAAATTTTCCTCTCCATGGTCTGTTATACACACGCCGAGCGGCTATAATACTTGTGAATGGCTGCCTCTCAGAGAGATTTCTTATGGGGCGTGGCATGAAACAGGATTGCCCCGTGCCCCATTGCTGTTTGCGCGGACCATTGAACCGCTGGCCACTACAATTAGGGAGCGTCACATACACTGTGTGATTAAGTTATACTCTCACAAACTGGTCATCTCAACGCCAACGACATGGTACTTTTTTATTAAACACCCGAAGGACAATCTGGGTTTGGTGGCATAGGATATCGCAGAATCTGGAAGTTGGTCCTTCTTCCACTTACGGGCCAAGCCATGCAGAGTCCCAAAGATTTGGAAATCCAGTGGCATCCTACCAAAACCAGGTACCTCAGAGTGGTGCTGGCCAGGCAACCTGAGGTACTGTGGCAGGAGATCTATGGCAAGGCTATTGATTAGGTCCGGAAAGCTACCCTCCTTTGTAAAAATGTGCCATTGTCGTTATACGGAAGAACTTCCATATTAAAATGGTCCTACTCCTGAAATTACTTTCTCTTTTTGAATGTTCCCTGACCCCATTGAATGCCTTTTTTTAATTAACCTACAAAGGGTCCTGACAGAGTTGATCCGGTCTGGTAAAAGAGCCCGGGTTTACTGGAACCGACTGCTCCCTCTGTTGATCCGGGACGGCCAAGCACTTCCCGACTTTGAGGATTATTAACTGGCAGTGCAGGCACAGTTCCTTTCTTACTGGTACTTGCCTAATCCCGATAAAACATGTCCAGATTGAGAGAGCAATAGCGGCGCCTTGCTCCTTAGAACAGTGATCATGAAGGTTACACCTGCGAGTTCTAGAGTGGTAAATTTGCTCATCTGTACTAGTTCAGTCTGGACTAAACTGGTGGGTAACTTGGATGAAGCTCCGCTATAGTTCCCGTCTCTTCCTAGCACTCAAATCTATGGACCTCACCTGACTAGTGAAAGGCTCTACACTCAATGCTCAAGGCTTAATTTGTCCAAATTCTATGACTTGTTGCTTGATAATCAATTCATAACTTTGGACAGATTCAGGGAATTAGGAAACCACCTTTGTGTTAGAAATTGTTTATACTTCCTCATGCAGAATACTATAAAAGAGTTTTTTTTTACTCGTTCTCCACTTAGCTCCAAACCTCTAAATTGTTGCATGAAGTCATGGGGACCGAAAACGAGCAGCGACTTTCCTCAAGTACATATGCAAGGTTTCAGGACAAGCCAACAGATTGGTCAGGGACAGCACACAGAGTTTGGGAGGAGTTTGCTGAACCAAATTATACCAGATAACCTATGGAGATACTGTTCTGCACAGATCAGATACGTCGCCATGAATAGTCACTTCAAATTGTTACATTTCAAATATTTACATTAAATACGTTATAAATCTGCATTGCTGCAAACATTTTACCCTGACGCTTCAGATGCCTGTGAGAGATGTTATTCCCTGGCTACCTTTTTACATCTGGCATGGCAACGTAATATGATAGCCTTCTTGGTCGGTGTCTTTCTGAAGCTTAATGAAATCTTGGATGAACAGGTTGATATTTCTCCTAGTGTTGCTCTTTTGGGATACACAAAGGATATACCTGACTGCAAGAGGCGTCTGGGGGGGTTTACTACTGGTGCTGGCCAAACACTGTGTTGCAAGGGTGTAGGGCAGGATGTCGCCACCAACACTGGATGCATGGATGCGAGATGTGGCCTACTGTCACGACATGGAAGAGGAGTACAGGAGCACATGGCTAGTCTCTTCGCGGCCCAGGGAAATGTGGGGTCCCTCCCAGAACTGCAGAGACAAATGCTAGATGCGCTTCACCTAAAGTATCCAAAGTGGTGTCAGAGTGAGCAACCTCTTATCATTGAAACTTGTTTACATATGCATTGTTGGTGAGGGCAATGACTGTGCTTTGCGGATGTCATAGTTAACTGGGTTTTCTTATCCCTGCATCCTTCTATCTGCTCACCCTTGTAAAGCTGATGGCTCACAACTGTTGTAGGAACAACTCTGCATGCCTTATGCTATCCTCTTGACCTGAGGTGATGTTGTGGACTGTCATGGTGTTTATTTAAAAAGATGATTAAAAAAAAGAGTAGATGAATAAAGCATTTAAGTGATTTGGCGCACATGTTTGTGGCTCGAGGATGGTAGGGAAGGGAATCCCATCAGTGCCTCCATTAATGCACAATTTTCGTATCTCCTTTGGTTCTTCATTGCATGCGTTTGGCGCTTACATGCTTGCAGGTAAAAGGATTGACTACACGCAAACAGCCTCCTAATGATCTTTGGTATTTTCTTGACCCCCTTTACAACCAGTATTATGCATCAATAATGTTTGCTCTTTAGATTTCAGTATTGCCTGTTTTTACTATGCCTCATTGAGCCCAGACAAGCATAGGAAAATCTGGAAAGTCATTGATTGTTTAAGTAGTATTTTGTTATTTTCTTGTACTTTACAATTGCGTCATCAGTAATTAACAAGACACTAAGCACCAAGCATTCCCCACTTGCTAAGTGTTTGCATATTTTATTTACTACAAGGTTGCCTCTTGTTCTTATTCTATACTAGTGGTACAACCCGGCATTGCACGGGTCTCTTTGGCTGACCTGCACTTTGGGGTCTACTATAGCTTTGTGTATGATTTATTGTGTCATAACTTCCTATTTATGATAAATTGTAAGAAAAGGCAATCTCCCGAAATTGCTTATACTGATAGCACAGGCAGGACACGAATCCACCCCTGTGCAGAGTGAATGGGGGGGTGGGGGGGTTGGTCGAATTTCACTATCGCCAGTACACCCCAGACTGGTATGACGGCTTTGTGTCCCAACTTCCTGTTTTTAGAAAAGTTGCAAAATCAGTAACCTCCCGAAATCACCTTTACCGATAGCACAGGGCCGGATCCCACCCTGTGCAGGGTAAATGGCTGGGGTTGTTCAGATTTCATCATCACCAGCACACCCACAGACTGGTATACTGACCTCGGGCCAACATTTCAGCCCACCAACTGTTGTGGGGCTGCAGCCAACAATCGCTAAATCGTCAATTTCCCAAAATCCCTTATACTGATGGCACATCTGTACAGGGTAAATGGGTGGGGTTGGTCAAATTTCACTATCGCCAGTACACCCCAGACTGGTATGCTGACCTTGGGCCAAAATGTCAGCCCAGCAAATGTTATGGGGCTGGAGCCAAACCCGAACATACATACAAACACACTTTCACAAATATATATATATATATATATATAGATTAGATCCATGAAAGGTAGCGGAATAACTTATGTACATTCTGACTGTATTGAAAAGACGTGGACAGGAATTTCTGGAATCTCCTCGGACCATTTTATGAACCTCAAAATATTACTTTACTTTATTACATTTATATTGCACACCAGGGGACCCGGAGGTTTACGGGCGCAATACACAATAAACATAAAAACATCCACTACAAATCATGAATATGACTATACAAGGGTAAATTATGTAGGCGACAGGATAAGATGGCTTGGTCAAAACCTAGACAAACTATAATAAAAGTAAGAGACCTTCTACATTAAATTTACAATGAACTTAAGCTCAGATGGCATATTATTCAGATTGTTACGGTTACTGCTACCACAGCCCACCAAAATACAGTCCCTCTTCTCATATGAGCACCATTGGTTAATTTTGATTCTTCGAAGGACCTTAAAGTCAGTATTTCTCATCACCCCTGGACATGTCCTTTGTCTAAGCCAGGCCATTACCTTGTTCCTCAGAGATTCTTCCGATCCAAACCCTACTGGCGTTGAAACATCAGAAATAATAAATAATAAAGTTTCTCTGGTCAAGAACAAAATCTCTTATGGACTCCTCCCGTGTAGAGGGCATCTGAGTTTTGGCATCTTGAAAGCTAGTACTAGGGATCCCTTTGGTCTTCTACTTGCCACAATGAACAGCTGATTTTGGCACAAGGCCTCAGCCACACTGTGATGCCCATCAACATTTGCCAGATTTCCTTTGCTAACCACATCTGACCTCTCGGTCTGACAGATTTTATGCACTGCACCGTTCCGTTTCTTCATTCCTCCTCTGGTCCTTCCATTCCCTCGGGTTCCCCCTTGTCCATCAGCCCCACGGCCACCTACGCTCTCTCCTCCCATCTACCTTGCATATTGTCCCCCCCACCCACCCTTTTCATGAGGACTTCAAATCTGTCGAAGAACAGAGCTCATTTAGCATTTGGCTCCAGTCCACCATTATTCCCTCCTCCTGCTCGTGGTCGCTGTTTGCCTGCAATATCTCCAATTCCGCCATCCCTCACCAGTGAACATCTGCCCTCCACTGCTCCACAGATGGCCCCTGGGGCCTCTTCCAGGCAATAGCTATTTTCTGTTTGGCAAGTTTCAATAGGAACCGGGCCAGCTGATTCCGTGATTTGTCACTGCTCTCCCCCTCCCCTGACAGCATGCACCGCAAACACACACTTGGGTCACATTCCAGATTTGAGTTCACTAATTCATTGATGATTGAGACAACCACTCCCAAGTCGCGTGCAACAACCACACATACCCCCAGATCATATGCCAATGCCCCACCCATCCCGTCCCACAGCACGTGCCATCCTGACAGAGCTCACTACTCATAGCATGAAGCTTAGCCGGAGTTGCATACACTCTGTGCAGCATATTGAACAGCATAAGTTGAAACCTAGCATTTCTCGAGACCTTAAGAACCTGTTCAAACATTTTTGTCCACGTCTTTTCAGATATCTGGGAACCCCCATCCTTTTCCCATTTACTTTTCAACACCAGTTCTTTCAGTGGGACCTCAGTCCTTGCTGCCTGGTAGATGCAGGAGATGTTGGCCCTTCCCCTGGCCTGATCTAGAAGGACCTGCATCAGTGGGCTTACACCTAGTTCCTCTATCTCTTTCCATAATGCCACCAGTCTTCTGACTACCGCCCCATAAATTAAGAAATGTCTCTTTGAGAGCCCATACTGCACGCTCCATTCCGCGAACGTCATCAGTTTCCCTCCCTCTAATAGATTTCCCACTACCCGGGACCCTTTGTTCTCTAACCGTCCAATCCATACTCGCCCCATTATTTGCTGCAGCTTTAGGTCAGCGCTTCATGGCAGATCTGCATTATACAACCCTGCAACATGCATCCTCCTGAGGTGTTTCCTCCACACCTCGTGTACCGTCTGAAACACATTTGTCGTCTCTTTTACCACTATCGCGTGGAAGGGTCCCCGCCATTCCTTTCAATAACTCCCCCTGGGATTCCCCCACTCCAACACTGCCTGTAGTTGAGGCGCCATGAAATAAATCTCATAGTCTGCTAAGCTAAAACCGCTGACCAGACGCGGGCATCGCAAGGTCGCCAGTGGGCCTCATTCTGTTTATGGTTCTGAGCTACATGCTTAGTGTGACCCTCATTGTTTATTTCCCCGCCATCTGAAGAGAAGGAATGTAATTTCTTCTCTTGAAAGGCCTTTCTTCTATAGGCGCTAACAGCTAAGACTTCAGCTAGCCTGTTGGAAGTAGGGAAATCATCACTCTTGAGTCCTGCCATAGCTTACCGGTGTTGAACCCCTAGTTTTTCACACGCCCTAATAACCAGCCATTACATTAATACATTAATTAACACTAGCCATTAACACATGGTGATATATGCTGGGAGAGGAGAGTGTCACAATATACCTTTCAAGGATTACCGGGAGTCTTTCTACATTGGTCCACCCAGAATCACAATACCATGATTCAAAAATAATACAAGAGGATAGAGATGGAAGCGAGGGTCAAAGGCACGAGTTCTTCCTCATGAACGCCCTTAACACACTGACAATACTACTCTAACCTCACATAGAGCTTTCCAGCAGCAGCGTCAAAGTGTGTGTCACGGTACGCTTACCAGTCACCACCTCACCCCTGGGGGCATGCCAGCGCCAACTCTACGGGTTTTCAGGTTTTACGCCACTCTGTACCAAGGCTAGGCACTTGCCGGGTTGCACACCGCACAACTTCTTGGCGTTCCGCAGCTCAGACACTTGGAGAAAGTTGAAGTAAAGGACCTAGGAATGTTCCCGCTGTCCAGCCGCACTCAAAGAGGGCCGCTTCCAACAGCACAGCTTCTCAGTTCCGAGAGGTATTAAACAACATAAGCTTCAAAAGCTTGTTTGGCTGGACCATATATGTCAGCCCTCTGGTATGAGATCTTTTCATATATTGCTCACAGTATGAACACTTGACTCGTTCTGAGACCCCTTTTAAAGTAATTTGAACACCGAGTTCAGATCCCAATTTTAGAGATCCCTTTAGTACTAGGATGTAAGTACGTTTTCTGCAAAACAGACCTAAATCATTTATGTAGGTCACAGCTCCCAAGTGGTATTCCACACAGTTGTAGAGACGCGTTATCTAAAGCACAGTCCCCTTATGACTATTCAAAGCAGTCAGCACTCTGCTATGCCTAGTGGTGTAAAGGATGGTATTCAGAATGCTTGTTATATGTTCCATGTAAGAATTCCCTCCATACTATGAAGGGATATTTCAAGTCGGAAAGACTGCTTCCTTTCCACTTTAGAGTTCTAGTCACCCCATTATCCAGTGGTGCCCGTTTTATGTGTGTGCAGTGTGCCTGGGCTCTTCCAGATGATTTATGATCAGTAACAGACCACTGTGTCTATCAGGAAAGGTATGTTTCTGGACTATTTGAGGCAGGAAGTCACAGTTCTGGGCCAAGAAAATGATTATGGTGCGTTGCCGCTGAATACAAGGAAAGGGCCTGTGTGTGGTTCTCCGAAGTGGCAACTTGAGTCTGTGATTGTGCAGTGACCCACCACTGCAAACAGTACATTTACTCTTATGTCCATCAACTCTCTCAAGGCTTCAGATACTGCCACTCCACAGTCAACTTCCAGCCAGACCTTTGAGTGGCCTGCAACATACTGTGGCTCTCCCCACACTGCACTCTGTCTGATGCACCAACCCTGCAATCCCAGGACCCTATGACTCCTCCACTGCCATGGGTTCCACAACCGTCTCTGAGCCTCATTTTCAATCATTATGTTCTGTTCAAGAAAGACAGCAAACGGAATCAATAAAATACAGCCACATTAGAAGTAAAAGCATTAACAATTCAAGATCTGACATAAACTCAAATGTCTTACAGCCTTCTGTCAGGAGATATACATGGCACACAGGTAGGTTTGGGGTGGCTATGCTGATATAAGGGGAATAGACAAGTGCATACAACATACAGCAGCAGGGTCAACAAGAGCTCAGAACAGGAAAGCAGGAACTGGGAACTAGAATCTAACACCGAAATGGTACAAGGTAACGGAGGCAAGAAACTGGTACAAGGTGTAATAGAGGCCAGTGCTGGCACAAGGTAATAGACAAGCAATTTGTGCAAGGTAACCAAGCAGGGTATTAGTACAAAACAACTGAATCTAGGTAGCAAAAGCAGGCTGGTAAACTGGACTGGAAACACACAAACTATACAACGCAAGACTCGGGAGAACAGGACTTGAATTAACAGGAAAAGGTACAAACAGAAGCACAATAAACGGAGACTGACTAATGGGCTAAAGCTTGAGTCTACATAGACCTCAAAGCAAGGGAAGGGCACAGCAGGGAGCAGAGAAGGAGACTGAATGAAACAGCACAAGTATCTGAGGCTGAAAGCTGTAGGGACACAGTACAGTAGCTGGGGCTGGCCGCTGCAGGAAATCGGGGCTAGAAATGGGGGTTGATAGCTGCAGAGCCAAAGCACAAAGGGGAGAAGAAAAGACACTGGCAGCAGGCTGAGGGTGGAGGACTGAGCATGCAAGACAAGGCTTTAAGAATTGGAGAAAGGCAGCAGAGGAGCAGAGAAGAGTCGCATGCAAAGCACAAGGCAGAATAGTCGGCAAGGCAGAGAAATTCCAAATGGGTTGCAGCCGCACAAGGTTCTGAAATTAATGCAAGAACAGGGACCTTGGGGCTATGGCAGCTTATAAGCAGTCCTAGCAGGGAGGAAAACCTGGGTGGTGCTTCATGATTGGTGGAACACAAGCAGTCACAGGTGTGGTTAATGGAAATTCCTTCCATGGACTTCGGGAGAGGGTCCAGTGCTGACAAACTGCAGGTGTTTTTGTTTAGAAAGAAAAGCACAATGATTGCTGTGGTGTTTTGAATGTTGCAGCCCATTGAAATTAGTCTGTCTGCTTCCAGTCACAGTGTAACCAGTGCACAGACAACTCAGATTCTAAGAGGATCCGGATTGGGTTGCTGGTTTTTTCCAGATATCTTGCAGGTGTATTATGGGAGTGAAGTCCATGTTTTTCGGAAATACAGATTTCGGAAATGAAATATTAAATAACAATTATGGGGCTTCTCTGGTGATGGATGACAGCGCCCCCTGGCTCTGCAGACACCGCCACCCAGAGGCAAATATGCAGAGACGTGACACCTGAGATTAAGGCCACATGTACCCTGTGGCCCATTTGTCCCCTATGGGAAACCTAGGTATAAAGATGCAGAAATAAGACTTTTGAATTAAAATACTTTATTTTATGCAAGGTGTGTGTTTATTGGTATGTGTATGTATTTACTTTGATGGCCTAATCCATCCAGCCCATAATGGGGCTGGATGGAATATTAAAAGAAGAAAAAGAACCTAAAGGAGAGAGCTCCCATGCCCAAGAATGGACTGTGCATGGTGGCATGCTAAAAGAGAATAAACAAATGTGGTGACCGGTTGCCGGTAACAGAATAAAGGTAGAAACCAGAGAGAGAGAGAGAGAAAAGTAACAAAAGGGGAAGAAAGGAAAAAGCAACCCCCCAAGGGAACCAGTGTCTTGAGCGGGCCCCCAGCAGGCTTTTCCCAGCCGGGCCATGCGTTGCAACTCTGGGTCCGTGCTGTGTTCCCGCAGCAGCCCAGGCACCCACGGGCCGTGGTGAGTGGCAACAGGGACCCCACCTAGATTCAAGATGGCGAGTAGGGTGAGCAGAGACGGGGCGTATATTAAGTGTTTTATTTCACTGTTTGTTATTGTTTGTATATTTGTGTATATATGTAGGTTAAATGTTAATTAAGGGTGATTGAGGTGTGGGGGAGGTATTTAGGGTAAATGTTATCTGGGAATAAGAGGATCGCATATATAAGGGATTAGAAGTGCAAGGCCCCTGGTCGGAGGTAGCAACTAAAAGTGAAGCCTGCCTGAGGCCACCTAGGAGGTGGGACCCCACACAGAGGCCATTCTCTGGCCTTACCCATCAGTGAGTGGGCTCCTCCCTGTGACCCCCCTCCAAGGAAAGATGGGCTGACGGAGCAGATCCCTTTTCAGAAAGAACTTCCATCAATGACAATTTAGGACGGAATCATTAAGATAAAAGGTTTAAGTGTCTTATATAAAAATGGGTCCCTGTTAGGATCCCTCTAAAATCCACCATGGTGTCTGTGTCTCATTGAAGTGAGGTAATTACTTTGGGCGCAGCCCATCTCATGGTAACAATTGTATTTTGCAAGTGCAGGGCCCCTCCCTACTCATCTGGCCTGATTGCTGGTGGTTCCCTGAGCAGGGAAGAAGCGCCCGCTAGCCCACTTGGGTCTTGAAAACACAGGTTACACACACACAGGAAACCACACCTGGAAGAGGAGATATAGGGACAGTTGCACCCCAAACTATACAAGAATGGTTCCTAGTCATTACATCGAATGACAAACCTTTGAATGCCATACCAAAAAAAGCATCAGGAAAAAAAGCATCGAATGAAGCTTGTTTTTTTAATTTAATTGGGGGATTCCCCCAAACCTCTTTTTTAACTTTTAAAACCCATTAAAATTAAACTAAACCCTTTACCATTTAAACATAAATACATTCAATGCTTTTTTTTGATGCATTTTTTTCTATGGTATGGCATTCGACGGTTTGGAATTCAATGCTATGACCAGATACCGACGAGAACATAAGCATGGGGAAAAAGAGGGGAAAACAGTACAATCGAGCCCACCACTGTAGACCACATCCTCACCAGACTAACAGACCTAATCTTTGCAGCTAAAGTGTACATTTGGTTAAACAATCCCTAAATCCCTCTGCCCCTTCTGGTCATCCTTAAAATTGAACTCTTTCCATTTGTGAAGGGGGGAGCAGAACCACAATCCACATTTCAACCATTGGTTGTGCCGCACCCTTACAAAAAGGCAAGTCTTCTATTTTGAAAACCTGTACGTCACTGATATTCCATAGCCTACCAGCTTTGCCCAGCCCATTGAGACCCTCATGTACTTACAACTTACAAGAGGACCAGCACTGAGTGCAAAACGAAGCCACTATTCAGCACCAAGCTAATCCTGCGCATCACAGGATCCCAGAACTCTGACCTTTGGGCAGCTCCAGAACATATGACAAAGGGTACTCTCTCTGCCAATCCCTCCCCACACACCAATGCGGGTCATTATCCAATAGACTAGCTGAAACATCCTAGCAGGACCCCAGTAGCACCTCAAGACAATGCGCTGTGGTGTTTCTAAAACGCAGGACGAACCCAGATGACTCCCCAGAAGTACATAATATACCGAAGTCTTCACTGCATCAATCAACTGTCTTCCATTCTCCATTGGAGAGCTGAGGGTTTTCCACGTTCATGGACACCTGTAACATCTGTGTTCATGGATATCTGTATCTGTCTACCCTCCCTATCTGCCAGTTTTCGTTTAAACTTGAGGTATTCAAAGCCAGCCACCCTGTTTTTTTTGTCCATACCTCATAGAGCGAGAGTGCTCCCACCTTAATTCAGGGTGGCCAGAATAGTTTTATATTCCTGACTGTCCATGCTGAGATTTCCAATATGGATGCTGCCTCATGCAAGAAGATGTTCTTTTCCATAGACTTAAGAGCATACTGCCATGTTTTAACTGAGCATGACGCCACTGGCAAGGAAGCTTGCTTATTTTGTGAGCCTATGCAGAACATCTTTGAAAGTTTGGGGGCACACATTTCCTTCTAATGGAGTGTGTGCTCCCACGGATTCTTCAACTTAGGTAAAGTCCTGCTTTGCAGAACTCTCAAAACTTTTTCTCCCAGGAAGGCGTGCAGTGCGGCTCTGCGTCGAGGATCCATTAGTCGCTGGCTTCAGGTGGTTGAGGAAATTCCAAGCCACCATTATCTTGATCACTCCAGATTAGGTAAGGAGAACGGATATGCCGAGATGTGGGTCCTGTCCCTGCTGGGCCTAGAGACCCTAGTTACTCCTCACTTAGGAGGCCCAACAAGGCCGAAACATGTCTGGGGATGTTAGTGGTCTCGTGCAGAAGGCTGTGACCAAGCAGTTGTGGCTGAACTACCCCTTTTGGGGTTAAACGAAGCTTGGTTTGCATAAGGCCTTTCCCCTTTTGTGTAATGGCTTTGCAGGCGAAGAACGATGGTCTGGAGGGTTGCCCAGAGCAATGCCAGAGGTTAAGATTCATTCAAAACCTTGCAGCCATCACCTCTTTTATTTTGCTTTGATCAGGTGGGGGAAGTGTGGCAGGAAGTTCTCGAGGAGATCTTCGCTCAGATGGGGTACTCTGACAGTAGATTTGTTTGCCACAAGGTCCAACGTGAAGTGCAGACAGTTTTGCTTGAGGAAATTCCAAGCAAAGGGTACACTGGGGGATGCATTCCTAGTGGAGTGGACTTTCAACCTCTCCTGTGCGTTCCCTCCGATACCTGTCATCCTGTGGGTTATCAGGCGGTTGAGGAGATTCCGAGCTACTATGATCTTGATCAGCCCAGATCGGGCAAGGAGAACATAGTACTTGGAACTCCTGCACTTGACCATCTGCCCACCTCTGTGGATGCCTCGACGACTGGACCTCCTATCCCAATTGGAAGGCTGGGTACTTCACCCGAACCTAGAATGCGTGGCTCTTGAGAGGATGAGATATGAGTGGGACCTCTCGGAAGAGGTACTTGATGTGCTACCGGATGCACGCAGACCATCTATGAGATCTCTGTATGCCTGCAAATGGAAAAGATTTGATGTTTGGTGCAGGGAACGCATGATGCACCCAATCTCTTGTCCCACCACTACAGTGAGGGAATTCCTTATGTCTTTGGCCTCTTCAGGCCTTCCGATAGGTACAGTCAAAGGCTACCTGGCAGCTTCGTTTTTAAGAGGTCTGCCAGTCAAGGATCCTTCTTCATGATCCCGGTTATGACCTAATTCCTGCAGAGTCTTGTAAATAAATTTCTGCATTCCCCTTTTATGATTACAAACTGGGACCTGAACCTAGTCTTGACATCTTTGTGGCAGCTCAGTTTGAGCCTATGCATTCCTGTCCTATCAGGCTACTTACCCTTAAAACTGCTTTCTTGGTGGTGGTCATGTCAGCAAGATGTGCCTTATCCCGCAAGCCACCTTTCCTGCGATTCTTCAAGGAGAGAGAGCTTTGCATAAGGTGCGTCGTAAATTCCTACTTAAAGTGGTCTTCATTCCATATGTCAAAGAGCATTGATTTGCCAGTATGCTATCATCCTCCACATCCTTCTAAAGATGAGGAGAGGCTGCACAGACGGGGGGGTGAAAGACCTCTCAGAATTGATGTGGCCAGGACAGCAGTGGCTTTCTCTTTAGTCCAGGAAGGGGCTGGATGTGTGAAAACAGACAATCTCTTGGTTGATAACTCTCTGCATTGCAGTGTTATCAGAGAGCAGGTAAAGATCTGCCACCAGGGATCAGTGCACATTCCACCAGGGGTATCGGAGCATCTTCTGCAGTTCGGAGAGGTGTGTCAGTAAAGGAAATATGTTGAGCAGTGACGTGGTGATCGCTCCACATGTTCACTATGCACTACTGCCTGGATGTAGAATGTGGCTCAGGGGCTCGATTAGGCAGGGCGGTTTTGCAGAGCTTCCTTGTCTGAGGACTTTCATCTCGCCTCCGCGCTCTGTACTGTTTTCAGAGTCTATCTGATGAGAAATCTGCCAGAGAATGCAATCCATTGAAGGAAAAATGACAAGAATCCATAGAATGAACATTACTGGTAAGTAATTTCTCCTTCTAGGGTCTCTGGATGTGGATGATGCCTATTTCAACATACATGTTCACCACTGTCACTGCGAGTTGCTGCAATTCATGGTGACAGGCTGCCACTTTCAATTCAAGGTTCTATCTTTTGGCCCCAAGTCCAACTCTATAGTGTTTAGAAAGTGTCTTGCCCCTGCTGTGGCACATCTCAGGAAGTCAGGGATCCACATTTACTCTTATTTGGATGACTGGCTGATACGAGCAGCGTTCCTCAAACAGTGTCTACAGCATATAAGGGCCACAGAAGTCTGTTTAAAATCATTAGGTTTTTCACTCAACCACAAGAATTCCTCAATGAATTGCATCACAAGGGGCACACACCATAACTTCAACTGCGACCCCGCCCGCCAACACTGTCGTCATGATACTGTCTAAAGTGCAAGCGTGTTGACTCAAATGGGTTTCACCAGTACAAGTGATCTTGTCCCTTTCAAGCATTAGAAATTGCAGGCTCCACCTGCAAGAATTCCTAGATGTCTTTTTGGAATCCGGTTTCCAGACATTGAGACGACAAGCTATTTATAATCCGACTCTTTTACAAGACTGTACTTTGGTGGAAGGACATTGTCAACCTTAAAAGCGGGGCTTTATTTATAGTCCCCTGTCATCAAGTGACTGTAACGACAGACACCTCCATGGAGGGCTGGAGCCCTCACACTGCCAATCTTCATGCAAGAGGCATCCGATTAACGGAGGTTGGGGAGGATTCTATTTGTAATAATATTTCAGCATTTGTGCGGTATTCTGGGCCCTCAGGTCTTTCCTGCCCCACCTATACAGGAAACTTGTACATGTGTTAATG
Source organism: Ambystoma mexicanum (assembly GCF_040938575.1). Lineage (NCBI taxonomy): Eukaryota > Metazoa > Chordata > Amphibia > Caudata > Ambystomatidae > Ambystoma > Ambystoma mexicanum. The sequence goes on from NC_090927.1 coordinate 455,953,394, forward strand.
AACAACACAACCACAATCTTCAACATCAAAAAGCAAGGTAACACCATGTCTCAGGTCCTATACTCCAAGGCCCAGACCCTGTGGAAATAGGGTCTAGCCCAGGGATTGTGCTGTTCGTCCCCTTTTTTTCATCTTCCGGTCATACATACCTCTGTGGCAGATTCCTTCAGCAGGGAACTCCATTCCTGCCACAAATAGGAGTGTCTGCAAAGACAAGTGGAAGTCATCTTCCATACATGGGGATGGTCGGACATTGACCTGCTCGCCACAACGGACAACTCCAAGTTTGACTCATTTGCCAGCAAGTTCCCTCGGCAAGCCGGCATTGGATACCTTTTCCTTTTTCGTGGAACTGGAGGTTCCTGTATGGCTTTCCGCCATTTCCATTCATCCCTAAAGTCCCCTGGACAGCCAAACAGCAGTCGGGAAGACTGGTCCTTGTGGCACTATTGTAGCCAAGGCAGTTCTGGTTCTCGGGGATTCCAGTTCTATCCTTGACCCCACCCATGAGGCTCCTGCCAGTGCACAGCCTGCTTTCCTGAAACAAATGCGTGCTGCTCCACCACAAATCGTCCTCGCTCACCCTAGCTCCTCCGTTCCTAGAATTCAACTACATTGACATGCCCCAGAACTGCAGGGATGTCCTCGCGAAGTCTCCGGCTCCTTTCACCATCTTCTGGTATAACCACAAATGGAAGAGGTTCACCGTCTGGGGTTTAGGTTACGGGATAGATGCCTTTCATTTTCTGCTGCAGCTAATCCTTCTGTGCTTTCTCTTCTTGGCTACCAGTGGTCTTGCTCATTCTTCCATCCAGGTTCTTTTGGCTGCCGTTTCCTGCTTAATGTGCTCATCTGTGGCACCTTTGCTTTGGTCACACAGACTGGTGAAGGACTTATATTGTGTGCTGGAAGGCAGTGTTTTCAAGTGGCTATCACCTCGACCAGAAGAGTGGGCATAGTGGGAATAGTCAAACTGCATGTTAATCTATGAAAGATACCAATGATGGAGGATAGGAGTTACAAGTACGTAACTTATTCTATCCCGAGGATAAAACATTTGACAAGCGTCCTTAAGCTACACTGTTTTTGATTCGTATTTAGTGCTCAACCGGTAAGTCTACATAATTTTGGCTCGAGGGAAGTATTAGTCCCATCATAGGTTTTGGCTCACCCACCTAGTAGGGATACATTTTTTTGTCAAAGAGTTGGCACATCAGCTCCATCATAAATGTTGCTTCTTGGGTGGGGCGTTTGCTCCTCACATAGGTAGCTAAATATATTCTTGTAGCTATGTAGGATGTAACATGCAAAGGGCAGCACACATTGAAAGGAACCTTGTCTGTTGGAGGCAGGATGGACTGTGAATCAGATTTGGCCATGGCAATACATAGATGCTCCACTCATTCCTGTGTTGTTGATGCTTAAGCCTCAAAAGTTGACTCCTGTCTCCACCTGGGATTTGCGAGGTCAGCACTGCAGAATTATTTCTCTTCATTAAACCCAACCCTGTTTGATACACTGATGCTTTTTTCGTGTCTTCTCTCTCAGCCCATGTTAAGTCTTGTATTGCATCAGGTACAAATCTGTCAATGAGTCCCTCCCTTTCCTCTACATATCAACTGCTTCTAAACACTTGTTTTTTATAGGCAGTCATGCCAAGCTAAAAATAAATTCTGCTTTCAAATCATTCCTTTTTGCAAAATGTAAAAGAATGGAGCACAAAATAAACGATACAAATATATTTTATTACATACTGCTCGGTGCATTGATTTTGTTTTTTCAAGAGTGTGCTTTTGTTCCCGTCTGCCAATGGGTCACTCCCTTTTATACTTTATAGCAACAGCTTTTAATAGCTTGTTTTTAAAGACACCTATGCCAATCTTTTTCCCTGTATTCAAATAATTCCATTTTGTATAATGTAAAAAATAAAATGGAGAACAAAATAAAGGATGAACATATTCAGAAAATTACTACTTCCCTTTTTAGAAAATGCATTGTTTTAATTATCAGAATATGACCAAGAACAATTGGTAATCTCAAAGTAATCATTACTGGCAGGAAGTAAACCATTGACGATTAGCAAGCAAGTCAGTTAGCATGAGTAGTGTGTGATGGTTACATATAATGAGACAGGAGGTCAGGTGAGGGCAACTTCTTGTTTAAAAATGTTTAACAAAAATTAACTGGGTTTCTGTCCTCAGGAGGATGCGGAAGAGCTAGAAGGAAAGCCTAGCGATGCAGAAAGTTCGGAAACCTCAGATGAAGAAAAAGGCTGGGTTGAAGAGGTCAGGAAACAACGGAAACTTATACGAGAAGAGCACAAAGTAAAGAGACAAGAAAGAATGAAAGAGGATCAACAAACAACACTGAAACCAAAATTCTTTGAGATCAAAGCTGGAGAGGAATTCAGAAGTTTCCAGGACGCAGCCAAAAAGCAAAATTTGATGAAGTAAGTGGCAGATTAAATTATGTACATTCATTTCTTTAGCTTTCATATCTCATGATTTCAAGCATGCATTAACAAAGCCAATGGTTTAGGTTTTTGTTTGGTGTCAAGATTTTCTTTATTAGGGGCACAATGGTAAGGGGCACAGAAGAAAGCAGCAGGGCACGCTGTTCTATTTGCACAACGGGTACAGCCTGGGCAGCGACATTGGGAGCTTTATTCCACTCCCACACAGAAAGGGTTTGAAATATGCAAGATTCCCTCATATGCAGAACAACTACTGCACATTAATAGTTCACACTTCCATCACATCAACAAGTACAATTCTAGCTGTTGCATAGCAATTCTCCCTCACTCACTGAATAAATATAACACATGAAACAGCAGTGCAATTTCAACTTATGCACACACAGCTGGTATCACATGGGCATCATGGTGGCTTTGCTGAGGTCTTGGTGCAACCTGAAAATTACCTTTTACATAAGATTATGCTGGGCAAACTCTAGTTCCAATGACCTTATTGAAAATATTAGTCACAAAAGTTAATTCTACCTGGACATGCTGTGTTGGATTAGTATTTGTGCTTCATGAATGCAAACCGGTTTGCATGTCTGAGCTCTTCTGGTTTGCATTGTGTTTGCTAGCAGAGGTGTAATCTTGCCAAGGTTCCTCTCTGCAAAGTAGATTAAGTGCTTTTTAAGCTCTGACCCTCAAATCGGTCTATTTTGTATGTATAATAAGGACTATAACTATAAACAGTATTTTGTCTTAACATGCGGTTAATGCATTTTACCTCACATGGAGAGGATTTTCTCTTGTTCTGCATGTGCGGGGAACAGTCTTTTCACCAGTCCCGGAAGGGGAAGGAAGTGAATTTGGCAATTCAATGAATATTGAGAAATCTGTTTTTATTCAAACCTTGTGGAGGACACTCCTCTGCCCGAAGATGGTGTAATCAATTCAGGAGACTCTAGTTTATTTAAGGGCTTAGCCCTTCGGCCAATCCATTAGCCCTGTTTTCGTCTAATGGTTTCAGGATTTGTGCTCACAAACCAAATCATGTTAGATAACATTTGTTTTACTCTCCTCTACAAAATTCTAAAAATACCTTATTCAGTTATAAAGAGGTTCCAGAAGAGGGCAAGCTTATCTTCAGGCCATACTCGGTCTCATTTCAGTGAAAGCAGCTTTGCCTCAGTCATATCCATTTTGTTTGCTAGATTTACCAAGGACCACTACCCATGCAATCTTACCACACCAACCACTCCATTCCAAAAGTTAAAGCATCCTACAAGCAGGGTTTGAAAATTGCTGGAATAGAAAGCTATTTAGCTTCTGCTTCTACCCTAGGAGCGCCTGGTTAGCTTGGCAACAATAGCTACCAGAAACTACCTTTTGGCTCCCCAGGTCAACTGGTGTCATACCAACAAACCTATGTGATATTAGCTTTGTTGTGTATTAGGGAATGTGTAGAAAGAGGCATCTGGAAGACATTTAAACAATAATGGATCATAAGTAATCATAAAGTTATTTTACACATCATGCATAATTTAAATTTGTATTGTGCTGTGTTGTAGCTCCTGGTTTCTGAGAGGTGGATCCTGCCTATAGTGGGAGGCTCGATACCCAAGTGCTGGGTTTAGCTCATGCTCAACAAATCTTAATTTCGAACTCTGTACAAGCTTTACAATGTTAATCGTAGACCACTAAGCCTGTCGTTTCCTTCCTAGACTTCTTCATCCTTGTTGGACTCTCCGCAAAAAAAATGTATAGACCTTCCAATACAATGGCTGTTCTTCTGGAAACCATACCACCCTAAAACCTTCTGGAGACGTATTTGTTATCCCTTTTGAAGCCCAAAATGCCTTCCGAACTGCCACAATCACCAACTCCTACATCAAAAAATAAGAATGATTCAGAGCCATTCAGAACTTCAAAAGTGTTTTGTACTGAAACCCCATTCTCTAATCCTTGCCCCTTGCAAATGGTTTAACCTTTTTTATTAAGTCATTATAGCAAATTATATGTCCAATAAATGTGAATGTCAACCACAAGAGACAGCATTTTTCAAAAATGCAGCATGTAAAATTCAACATTGTATAGATAACTTCAGTAATAGTCAAAATCCATGACATCATAAAACATTCCAAGTTTTTTAATACTCCAAAACTCAAATATATACAAAAGTAATCTGTGATGACTTAATTTATGGACACAACACTACAAACAAAAGACATAAAGACGAGAAGGAAAAAAGAAAAAAAAGATTGTTGAATGTGCTCCACAGTGCGAGGTACAAATCCTCACGATCCTTTTTTAGAATTTGCACTTTTTCAAATCTGGATAGTATCTACTTCCCTACTGACCAATCCTCTGCAATAGGCTTTTTCTGTGTCTTACAGACTCTAAGGATCAGCTTCACCGCAAGTATCAGAGGCTTATCTATCCATTCATCAAATTATATTCAAATAGAACACCTCTCCCATTCCTTAGGAGTAAGCTAGCTTGTGCAGGTAGTCTAGGAAATGTGATATTTAAAATAATTTCTACTCTATCTAAAACTTTTTTTCCAGAAAGTACTATAACAAGGGCAGTTCCAAAGCTGGTGTAATAATGTTTCTCTCACTACCACATCCCCAACATAGGTCGTTATCCATCAGATTCAGTTTATGCATCCTTACCAGAGTCCTGTAAATACGTCCAATTATTTTTTGCTGTATCAATCTCAAGCACATATCCAAATTAGCTTTGTAGCCAACTCTAATTACACCATACCAATCCTCTTCAGTTATCTCTAGTTCTAAATCTTCTGACCATGTATCCCTCAGTTTCTCCCATGCTTCTAGATGGATTGATTCCAATGGCATCATATTCATATAAGTAGAGACTCTGTGTTCTGATACTTCAAAAAACGTGCAGAGTTTCCGGTCTAAGTTCTAGCGACCTACCAAGCATATTAACTCTCAGCAGAGTGTTTAGTCCCTTATAGCAGGCCAATTCCCTTCTACCTAAGCCGAAATGCTCTTGTAGTTCTTGAATGTCTAATAACCTGCCCTCTTTAAAAACATCACTCACTCTCAAGATACCTTGTGCAATCCACCTATTCCAATGAAGGAGGCTTCTGTTCTCAATTTGGAGCGATGGGTTGTGCCAATGTGACGCCTCGTGATACAGCCACAGAGATTGATCATTCTCTGTAAACCAAGCCATCAAGGTTGCTTTTGTAGCCACTATAGTTTGCAATCTCCTTTTCTTATTTGATAACTTTTCCATTGTTTATAAATTATCCAGAGAGTATGACCTACAGACATCTCTTTCTACCTTTTACCAAATTGGACAGGTTGTATTATGGTGACTAAAATAATGTGTTACCTTCTTGCACAGAAAACTTCTATATTTCATAAGAACCGGGTAACATAAGCCTCCCTCACTGACACTGTGCAGTAATATAAATCTTGCTATTTTCAGGCATTTACCAGTTCCCCATAAAAAGTTTTATTAGGTTTTGTGAATCCTTCGTAACATTGCTTTGGAAAATGGTAATGGAAGCGATTGTATCATATAAAAACATTTGGCAGGAGAACCATTTGTATTGGATTCATTTATTTTTGCTCATATATTCAGTCAATCTCTCCCATTTTCTTACATCATTCAAAATGTTCTCTATTATTTTATCCACATTAATTTCAACAATTATCTTTAAATCACATACAGTGTGTACTCCCAGGTATCTTTCTGCTGCTGGTGACTAACTGCAATTCCAAGATGTCAGGATGCCGCTATCACATGCAGATGAAACTGGGAATATTTCCGTTTTACTCAAGTTGACTTTATGCCCCGGCATATTTCCAACTTCTTCAAACATAGCCTTTAGCAATGGTCCACAATCTGCTGGATTTGAAAGAAACACTGCCATATCAGCATATGCCAAAATCATTATCTCTTGTTCCACCACCTTGATTCCATGTATTTCTCTATTTTGTCTGATGTAAGTGAAAAGTGGTTCTAAGTCCAAATTAAATGAGTATGGTGACTGTCTTGTTCCTTGCGATAGTGGAAACCAGTCTGATATTATCCCATTTGCGTACACTTTTACAGTTATACTGTATGCGCTTCACATCTTTCATACATATTGGACCAAATCCCACTTTTTCTAGTGTGTGTTCCAAAAACATCTAATTTACTCTAGCGAACACTTTCTCTGCATCAAAAAAGGCGAATACTGACTGTGTACTCCCAGCACTTTTAAAATCATCCTCGTGTTGTCATATGCAAATCTACTTGACATAAAACCCACGGGTGATTCACCAGTCAGTTTCCCAATATATCCATTCATCCTATTTGCCAGTATTTTTGTGAACATATTTAAATCTACATTCAGCAATGATATTGACCTGTACTTCCTTCATTGTCTATGATCTTTGCCAAGTTTTGGGATTAGAATGATTAAAGCTAATTTCATTGTCTGAAATAGCAATTCACACAAGTATGGTGACAGTTGGCTTGCAATGTATAGAATTCAAATGTCAGACTGTCAGTCCCAGGGGATTTCCCAGTATTAAGTTGCTTAATGTCGTCTAATATTTCCTTGATTTCAATGTCTTTGTCAATTCTGCCTTTCCCCTCAGTTTCAAGAAATGGGCGTTCAATTTTATCAAAGAAATCATCGAAATCTCTTTTACTTGGAAATGTATCTTCATTGTATAATTGTGTTGTAAAACATTCTGGAACTGCCACAGATTTCTATATTTTTCTGTGGAATTCTTCCATCATGTGGTTCAATACATTTGATACGAGCACCCTCTACTCCCCCTTTTAGCTTGTTAGCCAATACCTTACCACTCTTGTCTCCGGCGTCTCAGAATTATTGCTTTTGTATAGAAGATCCCTTTCTCAATCATTTCTACCTCACTCCCCAAGGGCTCTTACTTTTTTCAGCTCCAGCCTGTCCTGTTCTGTATTTAACATAGCGTATCTCTTTTGTAGTCACTTGAGTTTATCTTCCAGTGATTTTATATTCTCCAGTCCTTTCTTCCTAGAATAAGAGGACCTGCTAATCAATTCACCTCTCACTATTGCCTTAAAGCAATCCCAGACTACTTTTATGTCAGTCGTGTCTTCATTTTTATTAACATAAACATCTATGAAGGTTTCATGCCTGTAGTCACTGTTAAATGGTTAAGTACTCAAGTGTGTAGTCTCCACTTTGAAGAACTAGACCTTATGTTCGAGAGGAGCAGCTGTAGTTCTACTAACACATGTTCCTCACTCGCCCTCTTTTATGGTAATATGTACTGTCTGACTTATTGGCTCATCTGTGATCCAAATCCTAGGCAGTGCTACACATTATACATATATAAAAACTGAAATAGTGGAAAACAAGAAAAACGAAGACCAGGAAAAACACAAAATAAACAAGTAACATTACATTTAAGTATTGGCATATCAATAATGTCCGATCTCGACTTGGGGAAGTGGAACTGATTGAGATGAATGTAATATGACTCTCCCGGATACTATAGATGCCACCATGACAATAAAAAGGAACCTAAAAAGGAACAGTTCCAGCATTGATATACTCGATGACTTGTTAATAGATTATCTAAAAATGCTGGCATCTAGATCTAATGTTAAGAAAAAGCAGAAATTGACAGCTGCACAATGGCAAGCCATGGAAGATTTAAGAGCAGATAAGTTGATTGTGGTCTCAAGTCCTGTGACAAAGGGGTCAATCTGGTAGTGCTCAACACTAGGTATTACAAGTTGGAAGCCACACGACAATTTAGGGATGTTAATAATTATGAAAAACTAATTGTCAAACTTCAAGCATGGTTTGAACAAGGCTTACTGGAAAGCGATGAGAGAATGTATCTAACCAAAGACTGTCCAACCATACCTATCATTCATTTCAAAGATGCACATATTAAAACAGGAGCCGCCCAGCAGACCAATAGTGGCTCCATTGATTCTCTATTAGAGAATACTTCCAGGTTTATTGACAAGTTCATTTTCCCCTTCGTTGAAACTCTATCTTCTTACACAAGGGATACAACTGACTTCCTTAAATTAATTGACAATGTTCCCTGCAATGAAGGTGATCTACTGATTACCCTAGATGTTGTCTCATTGTACACATGTATCACACACCAAACGGGTATCCGGGCAGTGAAACGATATCAGTCCACAAGATCACTTCGGTAAAGAGAACATTCTCAAATGATCTTGGATAAATTACTGTTTTGTCTTACGCACAACTCCTTCTTGTTCCATGGACAATTCTACAATCAACTGTGTGGTACAGCTATGAGAACCGCAGTAGCTCCAACATATGCAAATCTATTTATGGGGGCATGGGAGAAAAACCTACTTGCTTCAGATGCAATGGCCATCCATACTAATGAGGTGATACTATGGCAAAGATATATAGATGATCTTTTTATTTTATGGGACGGCACAGATGTAGAGTGGCTGGAATTCTTCAAACTCCTCAATATAAACTTTGAGAATCTAAGATTCACAGGACAGCACAACGGAGAGGAGGTTGTATATTTGGACATTAAGATCAAGGTGGTAGGAGGTGAAATTACTACTGAATTACACCGTGAGGAAACCAACACCAACACTGTATTGCATGCTACCAGTCCACACCCAACAAGCCTGAAAAACAGTATACCGTACAGAGAATTTTATGCATTAAGCAAAATCGTAGTGATGAATACATTTTTGAGAAAAATGCCAATACAGCAGCCGCCAGATTCTATGCAAGAGGGTACTTCAAAAGTGGTCATCATCAAAGCATATGACAAATGTTCAAAGCAGACCAGAAGTGACATACTCTCCGTAGGCAGGTCGAAAAGCTTGAAGCCTAAGGAGTTGGCTGACTGTATTAGAGTCATTACAACCTCCAATGAGGGAGCCAAAGAGGTGAGCAAGATTCTAGGGTAACACTGGCATCTCTTGACTAGAGAACAAGGTCTCTGTCAACATATAGAAGCAAATGCGAGTTTAACATTCAGAAAATCTGCATCTATACAATCAAAATTGTCACCAAGCTTATTCCAGCTGGCCGTCCCCCCAGCACCTACAGCATGGTTAACGAATAAACATACTGGCTTCTACAAATGTGCTAAGTGCAAGGCCTGCCAATTTGGGATCAATATCAAGAGCTATAGCCATCCATGCACTGGACGAGGAATCAACATTAAGAAGTTGATCACATGTCTAAATTGGTCATTTATGTAATTTCATTAACTGTAAATTATGGTACATTGGTAGCACCAAGTTGGAGGTTAAAACCAGAATATTACAACATCTAGAGCCATAAAGAACAGTGATATGACATATCCTTTGAGTAAGCATTTTGAAGAGGTGCATCAAGGAACCATATCTTCCTTTAAATATTTCACCGTTTACACAATATCCCATCACCCCAGGGGAGGCAACAGAGAAAAAAGACTTAGACAGGCCGAATGTAGATACATCATTGACTATGCTACCAAGACTCCCAAAGGCCATAACAAGGACGAAGAACTTTACACATTTGTAGGAGATTAATAAAGGAATGGCTTGTGAATCTCTCAAGTACAGGTCTATGAATCATGTCAGTTTCTATACATCATTTGCAATTTAACAGATGTGATAGTGATTAACAGGTTGATTTTAATTTCAGTGTTATTGTAATGTATAACCATGTATACGTTTTATATGCAAACCAATGTTTCAAAGGTTCTGATATTTCATGTTATTTAATATCGCCCTCTTTAGCAATAATTGACTCCAGCGGTATTAAGACCATAATCTATAATATTTGAACCCAAGTGTACCTCTACTCTTCCCCACCATTATTATGATGAAGTATGGGATTACAAATTAGAACACTACTAGTCCATTACATGGGAATTGGAGAATAGATTTGTCAGACAAAAACACAGGCTTTAAGGAATTGAAGTATATTTAGCACCATGCACCTTATGATACAATCGGTTGGTTGGTTAATTGTGTGTTTTTGAAAGACTTGTCTAATGAATCCCATGATTATCTACCCAGTTGTAGTACAACTTATATTTATTGACTAATAGTTTGATCCCATAAAATAAGTGAACAATTGAATATTATTGTCTTGGATGATTCCGCACTAAGCATTTTATTATGTACTATTACAATTATTGCTAGGATTCATGCACCTTTTGTACCCTAATTCAGCCCCTGGACAATGCATAATATTTGATTAGTAGCTTAACCTTAAATGCTGAGCTGAACATTCTGAGCGATTGCGGCTTGATCACTATGTGGTAATTTTAAAGTTAATACTCAACCTTTTTGTACAAAGTATAAAGCATTTTCTTATTGAACTTTAATAATTGCTCTAATGTTAAATGCTTTGGATTTAATGTTCTGAATTATTTTGCAAAAAGCACTAAGCACCTTATTGTGGAACTTCTAGAACTGTCTTTACGTCAAATGCCTTGGGAACCAATATCTACAACCATTTTGCATAAAGCACCAAGCACTTTATTATGGAATATCCACAATTGCTGCTAGGCACTATGCACTTTCTGTATTTGAACTTATCCTTCAAGATAGTGCCTAATGTTTAATCAGCAGTCTGACCTTAAATGCTAAGTTGCACACTTTTGAGCTATTGCAGCTTAATTCCCAAAGCTATGTGGACATTTCAAAGCAAATGCTCAAAACCATTTTGCACAAAGTATAAAGCACTTTACTATGGAACCTCTATAATTGTTTTAATGTCACATGTCTTGGGAGTATATATCTCTAACCGTTTTGCACAATGCACCAAACACTTTATTATGTAATAACCACAATTGCTGCTAGGCACTATGCACTATATGTACTTGAACTTAACCTCCATGAATATGAGGGTTTAATCTAAAGTGTTAAAAAACATGTTAAAAAACATATTATTAACAATGTACACTATTTTAGATATTTACAGCAGTTACAAATGTGTGTTCCAAAAAGATGCAAATATATGGAATGTATTGACACATGCACAAGCTAGCATTGCATTAAAGCCGAAGACCCCAATGTATTCAGGTATAGTAAGAACATGTTCCAACATGGTGGGCTGCATTTTCTGTGTAAAACATTTATAGACTGTTTTGGGCTATCAAAACTAAAAAGAGACATCGAAACAGACATAAACAGGTCTTTGCGAATTTTGGTAGCACAATCTGACGAAGCCCGTCAGGGTGAAACGCATTGTTTGCTGTTCGTATTGTCCACTTTAATCTTAATAAAGCAAATTAACTGAAGTTCGAGGGAGTCGGAATCAATTATTGAATCTGTCGGAGAGAGTGCCGCCGTTTGCAAACAGAAGAAGCCGCCTTCTGCCTGCTGCTTTTGGTCACATATAAAAACTAAAGTAATGGAATACAAAGAAAACGAAGACCAGGACAAAACACAAAATAAACAAGTAACATTACATTTAAGTATTGGCATATCAATAATGTCCAATCTCCATCGTGACTGATTGTGAGCAACCCTATATAAACAGTTCTCAACATCTTAAGCCATACACACCAGTAAGGCCTGTGCCCAACAGATGAGATACAATATCTGTGTATTCCCGCTCCACCCCTCCATCCAACACCCACCTGTCTCCCTGTTAATATTCCGTATACTCATATGAAGCCTCTCATAAGCAACACATGTTCTTATACCATTCAATAGTTCCTAGTACTGTACATACGCATGAGTAAATATAGAACTTAATTTCCAGCTTTCTTGTACTTCCCAATATCACATCTCACCGTTCTCCAAGCATCATTTCCAGTGATACTGTTAGTAACATAACCCAACAGCTGGCTTTTGTGCATTCATGCTCACTGCTAACATCATATTAATGACTGATAGACAGATATTCTCCTTCCTCAGCAATTTCCAATTTACATTCTTTAAAATAATATCTAACTGACTCAGTGTAACAATATGGATTTTGTGAAAACAATTTGAATTCCCTATTTTGCCATCAACAAAAGGGACCTATTTGCCGATATTTACAGGAATTGATAATTATTAGTATTATATATTTGCATGTGTAGTTATGAGTATATTTCCAGCATTCATCAAGTTCTCAATTATTCAATATTAAGCAACTCATCCCCCTTTTCCATTACGAACACTTTCGCACGACACACCAGAGAACGGACTAACACCAGAGCCATTTATCTGACATGTCCCAATACAAGAGGCAGGCAAAGTCAGGCAGTTGAGCAGAATCACACACCCCCAACGGCCCTTTCCTTTCTCCACGGGGATAAAAGGTGGAGCAAGAGAGCACAGTACAAGCAAGGCAGACCGCACGACGAGACAGCTACCTAGGTCTGGCAGTTCAAAAGGAGGAGAATGGTGGCAAATATCGAGAGGCTGACAAGGAGAGACATGACATTGCCCTTTCTGACGCAGACCCGCGAAGCCTCTGCAGAGGGAATCGTAAAACCGAGGTCAATATCCCAAGTGTGCTGCAACAGATGCCAATGGTACATGGAGCGTGTCGACTCTGATAAGTGAGAGCGAGGAAAACTCCTGCTACCGTGGTACTGGCCTTGACTCCAGCTAAGAGGAAAGCCAAGCGGTTCATCGCAGCCAGTGAGTCGAGGGCAAAGCTAATAGGATCTGGGCTATGGTGAATGAAAGACGCGAAGTGGCAAGTTGAATTAAGTTCAAAGAACTGTAGAAGTGTTAAGGGGAGACCAGCTGCAGAGGGAACCGGCACCGCGTGGGTGCTAACTCGAAAGACTCTGGTCCATCTACTTTGGAAAGAAATTACAGAAACCAGGTCGTAGGAGAGCCGCCAAGATAGGTCAAAGTGGTCATACAGGAGGTCAAGCAAAATCCCCATACAGTTGAAAGCCTTTTATCTACGAACTATAAAGAAAGCAAGGGAAATGAATCCTGCCAACATTGAAAGTGAATGTAAAGGTGAAGTTGGCAAGTGTGAACCCGACCGAGGGATGCTGACGAGAAGGGGGCAAGTCTAAAGTCCCAGGAAACAGTGTGTTGACAAGAGTGAGCCCGGCCGAGGGATGTCCAGTGGAACTGTTTAAAAAGACATTAAGATTTATGAGCAAGGGAAAAGCTGTAGAGAATCCAGCAAAGGGAAGCTGAAAGTAAAGAAGGGTCAGCGTCCAGAAGAGGGGGGGACCCAGGGGTGAACAATCCTCACCCAAAGTGAAAACCAAGAACCAAACTTTCATTTTTTATTTACGTCAGGCCCTCTTACGGCAAGAGACTTTCAAGAGAAACGAGACTTTGCCAGCGAGGCTCCTGATAAGCTGGAACGGAACTGTCGACTCGTGCTGGGGAAAGCTCAGAGTGTGTACTGTGTTCCAAGGACCCATCTTACCCTGTGCTCAAAACGTGGGGAAGGGAGATCGAAGCTAGCATCCTGACATTATTTATGAACACTTCTTCCTTTCCTTGAAATATTTCCCACACCCTTTTTGTATTATTCTTAAGGTTTGGCAATAGGTTTATTAGAAAAGGCAATTTTTATTTGACACAACGGCACAAGGACTGCCTTATTTTCATTTGATGGTTGACGCTTGCTCCCATTTTAGCTTAAGGTTTAGAGCAGGCGTTTTTCCAACCTGCATACAGTTAAATAAACACCTTTGAACTGGGATCACTTGTGTCTGTCTTTACTGTTGCCACCTTGAGTTCCTGACAGAGGTAGGAGGGTTCATTTCTGATGTGCAGAGGGAGTGAGTTCCAGAGAGAGGAGGCTGCAGTGCTGAAGCTGACACCAGCAGCCCTGGCAAGCTTAAAGCGAGGGACCACCAGGGTGAGTTGTCCAGTGGAGCGGAGAGATCTACACTGGTGTCTTCCTACAATGCAGTCGTCCAGGTATTGGGGTGCTTCTTTATGGATACACCTGTGCGCAATGGTCAAAGATTTGAAGTCAATACTGGCTTTTATCGGCAGCCAATGGACCTTCCTTCGTGTGGCAGAGATGTGGTCAGATGTGCGGAGGTCAAGGGCTGCACGCAGGGCTTTATTTTGCAGTAACTGCAGCGTGGCCAGATTGGATGCTGACAAGACCTTAAAGAGTGGGTTACAGTAGTCGAGTTGGAATGAGGAATAATAGGAAGGAGTGAGTGTTTTGAGGCGGTTTGGTGAGCCGATGATGAGTAACTCGGTCTTCTCATCATTTCTTTTTTTGATAACACATTTTATTGATATTTAAACAAATAAACAAATGAACAAACAATACAAGCACACTGCTGGTAAGGGTCAATGACTGTCTCCCCCCGATACACACATATATTTAGAATTGAGTCCACTTATCCCAACGCAGGATCTACATTGCTTTCCCCTGTCTTGCGAGCACCATGGGTGTCAGGGGGTGCTTCGACATATCTTGGTGTCCATTTATCCAAAGTTAGCTTTCATTGGGCGTCTTCCCATTTTTGCCATACTTTCTGCGCTTTAGCCGGGCATCTTCTGGCCGAGTATACCCTGCGCTCCATTGCAACACAAACGTCCACATCTGTCCTCCATTGTTCATAACTCGGTATCAGATCCGATCCTCATTTTTGAGCAATGTTTCTTTTCATAAGTGCAGTAGTGGTGAACAAAAACAGTTTCTCGTATCTAGACAGATCAATTTCATCGTCCATTCACAACAGTAATAATTTAGGATCTCTAGGAATCGTTTTGCCCATGACTCTGGATAGCTTATTACAGCATGCCTCCCAGAATAGTTGGATGTGTGTGCATTCCCACAGGATATGAAAAAAGGTACCTTCTTCCGTTTTACATCGCAGACAATTTGGATCATTTATCCTTCCCCATTTGTAGAGGGCAACCCTAGGGTAGTATACTCTGTGTAGTATTTTTAGCTGAATCAGCCTAAGTCTTGATGATATGGCTACCTCCCTGGGGAATATCAGTGCCATGATCCATTCCTCCGGTAGTATAGCACCCACGACAGTCTCCCATTTGGTCCATAGCGATAGCAGATCTGTCGTGCCAAAGGAACTTATGGCACTGTACAAGACTGATGTCACTTTCTGGGTGATTCGTTCAGGAAATGGGTTCCTCTCTATGGGGGTATATTCCGGCAAGGAGGTTACCTCGGGGAGGATGCCCTGTAGTGCGTGTTGCAGTTTGGTGTAGTGGTATTGTTCGGTTTGGGGAAGTGCAAAGCGGAATGCTAGCTCCGTGAATGGGATTATATTGCCTTCTTTCACAACATCACCCAATGTGAGCGATCCATGCTGAGACCAATTCGGCCTTTTGGGGAGCGTGTATACACCGGGGAGGTTTCTATTATTCCACAATGGCTGCGCCTGTGATAATTTATCGCCCTGTCCCACGAATGTATGTGCGTATGCCCAAATTTGCGTTATATGTGCTCGCATACTGGAGGTGGTTGTTCGGGCCCTTTTCTTATAAAGGTATTGCATGACAGGTTTCTCGGGAGTGTTGGCTTCTAATGATCTGTTATGTGGCGCAGCTGTGTCCCCGTGCAGTTGGTCATTCACTTTCGTCAATTGGCTGGCCCAGTAGTATGTCTGCTTTCGGGGCAGCCCTATTCCGCCCTCCCATATGGATCTTTGGAGCGTGGCAAGTGCTATGCGCGGGTGGCCGTCATTCCATAGCAATTTTCGGAGTGCTTGATCTATTTTCCTGAATGCACTTGGGGGAATATATAGTGGGGCATTCTGCAATATATATAGGAGTCGGGGCAGGGACATCATTTTAAAGAGCGCTGCTCTACCTAGTAGTGTCAGAGGAAGGCATGACCAGTGTCGGGTGTCCTGCAAGTCTTGTCATCACTGGGTACAAGTTTCTGGGAATATAACCGTTCAGATTATTCGTTATTAGTATACCTAGGTATTTTAATTGTTCCCTTTCCACCTGGTAGGGACATTGGGGCGGAATCGATTCTTCCTCCTGCCTTAGTGGGAACAGAGTGGATTTAGCCCAGTTTACCCTTAGGCTGCTGAAGGAGCCGTATTTCTGCAGTAAGTCGGTCACTATGGGACAGGATCTGACCAGATCACTCAGGTATACCAGCAAATCATCTGCATATAAGGACACTTTGTCTTCCCAGGTTTCTGACCATCGGAATCCCTTCCATGTTTCATTGGTTCTTAACATTATCGTGAGTGGTTCGATTGCTATCGCAAATATCATAGCTGACAGTGGGCATCCTTGTCTGGTCCCTTTACCTATTCCGAAGGGGCGCGATACGTGACCATTTACTTTTGTGACTGCTAATGGACATTTATACAGTAGTTTAACCCAACTCATGAATTGGGGCCCAAATCTCATTCTTTGCATTATTTCCCAGATCGCTTCCCAGTTGACCGAATCAAACGCTTTTTCAAAGTCCACTGCCAGCAGGGCTAGTGGGCCCTGGATGGTGGTTGCATTTTCTATTGCTATGTATAATCGATGTATGTTCATCCGCATTGATCTTTGCGGCATGAAACCACATTGATCCGGATGGATTAAGTAGGGTATGATTTGCTGGAGCCTGTTGGCTAGTGTTTTTGCTAGGATTTTGGTTTCAGTGTTAATGAGGGAAATCGATCTATATGAACTGCATCTGTCTGGGGGCTTGTCTGTTTTGGGTATTACCACTATGGTGGCCTGTCTTAGGTCTTGTGGGAGGGTCCCTTCGCTGTGGCAGGTTTCATACATTTTCAGTAAGTGTGGTGTAATTAAATTTGTGCCCATTTTCTTCCACACCTCTACGGCGAAACCGTTGGGTCCCGGGGTTTTCCCGGCTTGGAGGTCTGCCATGGCTGCAGACAGTTCATCCTCCGTAACGTCAGTTTCTAGCAGGGCTCTTTGATCGGGTGTCAAAGAGGGGAGGGTGATTCCTGATATGGCTGTGGTATCAATGGGGGAGGTTGGTGCTTTATAAAGTTTCTTATAGTAGGCTGCGAACCCTTCCGCAATGTCCCGATCCGCCGTTATTAGTGTGTCCTCCTGCGATCTAATCGCTCTGACATGTCGGAGCCCCTCATCTCGCTTCTCCAGCCATGCCAGCATTTTGCCCGCTTTATCCCCGGTCTCGTACACTCTGGCACGTATCGCTGTGTGTGCCTGTTTGGCATTGTCCAGGGCAACATTCTGTAGCTGTTTTTGTGCTAGCTGTAGCGCACGGTGAGATTCTGGGAGACCCTGGGATAGATGAGTTACCTCTGCCTTTTGCACTCGCACTTCAGCTGCCCGGATTGATTCAGTCTGTTTTCTCTTATGGGCTGTGATCCATGAGATGAGTTCCCCCCTCAGTACTGATTTATATGCCTCCCACAGTGTTACTGGGCTATCCACGGAAGTTATATTCAATTCAAAGTACGATTCTGTGGCGTTCTGGGCATGTTCTACTAGATCGGGAAAGCCCAGGTAGTAACTATTTATCCTCCATGTGGGCGGGGGGACTGGTCTATGGGTATTAAGCTCTAGCATGAGCGGGGAGTGGTCTGATATGCCTCTGGGTGGGAGCTGTGCATCATTTGCTAGGTGTAGTTCGGATGCCGGGAGAAAAAAGTAGTCAAGCCTTGACAATGAGGCATGTGCTCCGGAGAGAAACGAGTATTCTCTTGTGCCAGGGTGTAGATGTCTCCACACATCCTTTAGTCCCATTGCGTCAACAAATGTGGCCAGTTTGGTATGCGTGGAGGGATTTCTCGTGCAGATATGCGTGCGATCAAGCTCCAGATTCATGACTTCATTGAAGTCTCCCCCCACCACTACCAAGTTCGAGGGATCTGTGGTGGTAAGTAAGGTTGGTGGTGCGTAGATGGCTAGCATGGATATGGACCGCTCCCAGAGAGTCCCGGTTATATGTACAAATATACCCCCCGTGTCCTGTGTAACGGATAGGAGATTCAGTGGTAGTCGCTTGTGTATTAGGATCAATACTCCCCGGGCACCCATGGAGAAGCCCGAATGTAATGCTGTTCGGTAATTGGTTCGCTTAAAGAGGTTGCAGTTCGTGCCAGCCAGATGCTTTTCCGTTAAGAAAGCTACATCGGGCGCATATCGATTCAGATATTGTAGTACAAGGCGCCTCTTAATACTGCTGCCCAGCCTATTCACATTCCTGGTCACAATCTTAATTGATTTGGTCTTACTTTCGTTGGTAGTTTCTGTCATGTTGGTTGGGAATTGGGTGTGTCGAGTGGTGCTGTGTGTGTCCCGCAATGGTGACCTTTGTCTGCCCGGTGGGAGCCAGACCCCGTCCCAAAGTGTGCATTAATTCCTGTGCCCTAGTAAAGCCCAGGGCCATCCTAAAACAATGAACTAAACAAACAAATTCTGGCGCAAAACCAAACTCCCCCGCCCCCTCCCCATACTCCGCCCCAACTTGAAGTACCTGTCGCCCGAACTTTAGTCCGAGCTTGGCTAGGGTCTGCTCAGACTGTACTTAACAACCCCTACAACTTGTACAACTATTCCCAAGGAACTGAGGGCGTGTGTGCGTCCGAAGCGGGCGCTAAATGTCTTTGCATCCAAGTCAAATACCTTGCTGCATTGCTTTCGATTGTTGCCGATCCTACGTCAGTTCAGCGCCACTGTCTGGATAGTCGCTGCTGCGTTGTTCGCTATCCTAGCCCTCCCCCTCGAGTGGCGGCAAGATGTCATCCAGATCCGGTGGTCGGTCGAGGCGGGGTTCTCTGGCCGGTGGGTTGCCAGGGTGCACATTTCTGTTTCTCCTGTTCGGTCTCCAGTCGCCATCTATGTGTAATTCCGCCCACTTCCATGCCTCTTTCGGGTCGGTGAAGTGGACCGTTGTCCCTTTATGGAAGATCTTCAGCTGGGCTGGGAAGATTAGGCCGTATTTAACATTCAGAGCACGCAGGTGTTTCTTGATTTGCTCAAATGATTGCCTTGCCTTTTGCACTTCTCTTGTATAGTCCAGGAAGAAGGCAATCCTGGAGCCATTATGTGTTATTGTGCCTTTCGTGTGCGCCATCTGGAGCAAAGCGTCCCGGTCTCTGTAATTTAGAAATTTAGCCACTACCGTGCGCAGTGAGGACCCTGGTGTGGTGGGCGTCCGGTGGGTACTCGGTGGGCCCTTTCTATCGAGAAGAATTTAGAGAAACTCTTTTGGTCGAACAGGTCAGTGAGCCATTGTTCCAGAAATAATTCCATACTGTCGGCTTCGGCCCTTGCGGGCAAGCCTAGGATCCGAACGTTGCTCCGTCTCGATCTGCCCTCTCCCTCATCTACTCTCGCTTCCAGTACCTTTAAACGGGAAGTAGCTCTGTTTAGCTGCTGCTCCAAGTTCCTCAGCCCGTCCTCCGTCCCAGAAATGCGCTGTTCGGCCTCTCCGGTGCGGGAAGTTAACTTTTGGAGATCGTTGCGTAGTAATGAGACATCCACACTTATGCCATCTATTTTTTGCTCCATGGAAGCTCGTGAGTCGAAGATTGCCGCCATAATGTCTTTCAGGGATATCACTTCTCTTTCCTCTTCCATTGCTTCCCTTTGCTCATGCACCGTCGGTACGTTTGTTGCAGCCGTAGTGAACTGGTCGATTTTGCTCTGTGTCCCTGCTTTTTTTGGTTTTCCTTTTCCCATGTCAGAGGTCTGTGAATGCGACCAGCGGGTGTAATCCCACCCGAGTCCGGATTGGGATTCTGTGTTTGGTTGTTACCTATCTCTGGTGATTACTAGTGTCTTGCTACCCTACACGGAAGGTTGTTGCGTATCATGTGTTGCCGGTGCATCCGGCGCGTCCTAATGCTTCCAGGGGGTCCGATGGGCCGCACTCGTCGCGGTCTTTGGTGTGGTCTGTTGTCGGTGCCCAGTTTCCCTCCTCTGTGGTGCTTGATCCTGGCGTCCCTTGCCCCTTCGTTACGATCGAGTGTGCACCGTGATTTTTGCGTGCACCCACTATGATAGCTTGTGGCGGCGGCCCTCTGAGGTAGAAGATGTTGTCGTATGAAGGCGGTTTCCCCTTTCTGATTGTGTGGCAGCTGGGGCTTGTGGCCTGGCTTGGGGGTAAACGTTGGTTCCAGGCACCTCCTCTGGGGTGCTCGGTCTTGGCGTCCCCTGCCCCCTCGTTACGTTTGAGCGTGCACCGTGTTTTGAGCTTGCAGCCACTATGTTCGCTTGTAGCGGCAGCCCTCGGTGATAGGAGATGTTGTCGTATGAAGGCTTTTCCCCCCTTCTGACTGCATGCCAGCTAAGGCTTATGACCTGGCTTGGGAGTGAACATTGGTTCCAGGCACCTCTGACCCACCCTCCCCCCAAGGCGGCTCCCCACCTGTTTCAGCGTAGTGGATGTCCGTGTGCTCGAGCCTGGTCGCCGAATTTGCTGAAGGAGGCGTCTCTACCTCCGTTCGGCTCGTGCGTCCTCCATGGCAAACGGAGGGGTTGTGGTACAGGCTTTGGCTGGCTCTGGATGGAGCCAGAGGCAGTCTCCGCCGCGTCCGCGGCCCCCACCACCAGGGCTGTCTTCTTGGGCGCCCGCCTCAGGTGTGGCACCACCTCTGTCTCATGAGTCCTTGGCGGGCAGGGGAGGAAACGCCACTCCGCTCACTGTACTACGGCCCGATTGAACCCATCTCTCGCCTGGGGTCGCCCCGGGTCCTCACTTCCCAGTTCTCGCCCTCTCCACCGAGCCCACCTCCCGAGCGGGTCCTTCCGAAGCGTCGGACAGCTCACACCCGTGTCGCGTAGTGCTGCGCCATCTTGGGAGCGCTTCACGGGATCGCCTCGGGTAGTTTTGTCCTCTCTCCGCCTCAATATTCCACTATTTGATGCGATATTGTCCCATAATTTGTGGCAGCGGTTCCTCTCTTCGTGGATCCGATTATTTTGGGAATTTGACACGGTTGACAGGGTTTTTTAGACAGGATGTATACAGCGGCCCGGGAGCTTGAAGGCTCACGTCTGCATCGTTCCGGAGCTGGTCACGCCCCCCCCCCCGTCTTCTCATCATTAAGACATAAATTATGGGTGTCCATCCAGTTGTGGATGGTGCTGAACACTTTGTTGATGGTGGCAGTGATGTGGTTACCGGAGATAGGGATGAGAATTTGTGGATTATCCACAAAGTTGGTATACTTGATGCCTAAGGTGTCGAGGATATCAGAGTGGTTTGCTGTAAGTGTTAAGATAAGAATTATTCTTGTGGAGCACCGAGGGGGACCGGGAGAGGGATCAGCTGAATGGTTATGGATGAACACTCTAGAGGTCCTGTCGCTGAGAAAGGAGGTAATCCAGGAGATGGCCTTCATGTGGAAGTGGAAGAGGGAGGAGAGGTTATGACAGAGCAGATCATGGTCAACCAGATCAAATGCGGCCGAAAGATCTAAGAAGAGGAGAATGGCTAGGTTACCTTTGTCTCTGATGCGGTCAAGAAGCCTCACTGTCTGGTACCAAGAAGCAAGTATTGCTCCAGGAATTGTTGCACTTGGAGGTAGGCAGTGCAATCTAGTATTTTAAGCAGGAATGGTATGGTTGTAATAGGCCTTTAGTTGGTGGGTACTTTCGGGTCCAGTGTGGGCTTTTTTTTAGGAGAATTGTCACTATTATTATGCTAGTGGGGACAGTACAGGACTTAAAGGAGGCGTTGATAAAATCTTTGATGATGAGGGTAAGGCTGGGGGTGCAGGCCTTTATGATGTGGGCAGGGCAGGGGTCACCCTTGCAGTTGGAGAGTCTCAGAGCCAAGATGGTTTTCAGGACAGATTCCTGTGTGACATATTGGAAAGTGAAGCGGGGGGGGGGGATCTCCAGTACCGAGATGATGGGGGGGTAGCCAGGATAAGGGGGCTCAGGGGACGTCTCAACTCTGTGTTTGGTAGTTAGTAGGGCTTTCTTGGTCATGATTTTGTTGCTCAGTAGATCTATTTTGGCTGAAAGGGTGGTTTGTATGGTGGTACACCATGCTTTTTCAGGGACCATCTGCACTGTAGGTACAATTGGATTTTACAATTTGCGTAAACTGGAGAATAGTTCCTTAGTGTTTGAGGTGGCATTGACAATTCTCTACATGAGAAACATGTGTAGAGGATCCTTCAATTTAGGACTTCTCATAACAAAATACTTTTTCAACAACTCTTTTTAATGCCAGCACACTTCAATAAATGTATTTTCACAAAAAACAAGTGACTCGTTGATTGTATTCATCCTGCCCAACTACCAATTCATTGACAAAAAAAGGTTTGCTCTACCGTCTAAAAATTATTTTCAACCAGTGTTGGGGAGACACAATATCTTGAGCAGCAGGTCAGCGACAACAAGTACTCAAGATCAAAACGAGGTTCGCCAGTGGTCTGTATTTTATCTGCAAATGCACCAGTAGCTCATGATCTTTGAATTGTTAGACCGGCTTCAACAAGATACACTTCATCCTCTTCAGTTAGGCAAGGCACTCTTGCTTTTTAATGCACTTCCTCAAAAAAAAGCAGTGGTGTGGGGTCATTGCCATTTTGCAGAGAGGAACTGCAACTATGGGGCTGGGTGTTAGGCAAAGTTTTTATGCAGTACCCTTTTGGAACACTACACACAGCTATGACTACAGGTGTAAGCAGACCAACCTTTGGTATAAGTCTGTACTACACAGTTTTGGTAGTGTGCTGAGCAGCCAAGCTTATCTCAAGAGGGGAAATGTGAGCAGTAATGATGTTACTCAGAGGTCTACAATCACAGGTGTTCAAATAAACTCTTACACTCAAGGTTTCTTTGATAAATACTTATTAATTTATTTTTCAGTCAGTTATAAAACATTCATAAGAAGGAGGCAATCATTTAACCACACACAAATATACTTCAATACTGTACACTCTAAGTTTCTGAATGAGATAAGACCCTTCTGGGATGGCCCAAAGACACAACCTACAACCACATATATCTTTAGTAGCAAGGGTACTGGGGACATTAATATCTTACTGTTGGCATTCAGAATACTTTTCACGAGGAGTAAAAGGCAAAGGTTATTAGAACATAAAAGGTTATAATTATTCTTAGACAGTGTAGATATTTTGAGTTCACCAGAAGAGTCGATTCAATTCAATAGGCTAGGCCAAAATCAATGGGCTGTCTTGGATAGGATAAAGCGGTTCTGGTATTTCAGCAGAAAAGTCTCTGCACAAGTTCTCAGAAGTAGTTTGTAAAAAAGAATCATCATATGTTGGGTCACAAGCTGATTAGGCCTGCGAGTTGCAAACGTTTCAAGCACTTTCATCGTGAGCGGTAAGTACTCTGTCTGATTTCACAGTACCTTTCAATGAATAAAAAGAGCAGCTGATGACTTCTGTTCCTGGCAGCACCTGCAGATCTCGCTGTTCCTTTGTTTCAGTCGTGGGGACAAAAGGGAGGACGTCAGGGGACTCCTGCACTGCACTGGGACTGGTCAAAAAGCTTGTGGCTGTATGTAACGCACACAAGCTGGTGTCCCTCTCCCTGGTTATACGGTTTCCTGCAGCACTCTGAAGAAAATGCAACCAGCTGGCTTACTGTCGAGTTGATTGGTCCCACAACTCAAAGGGAGAAGTCGTTCTTGCAGGGGCTTCTGTCGAGATGAACTTGGCGATTCGGACCTGCAGCAGGGCTTCACCGGGAAAACCAATGGTCCAGGAGATGCAGCAGCCGTCCTCTTCAAGCTCGTCTTCGGTTCTTGCGTTCCAGTGGTCGGCTCTGCCTTCCAAGCCAAGAGACTCGCCTTTTATTCAGTTTTCTCCCATTCATTCCAGCCTAGCTGTCACTCACCCAGCAGGGTGGCAGTCCTTGCCAGACAGTCAGCCATCCAACAACCACCGAGTGCATTTGGGTCTCCTTGGAGACTAAGCACAGGGACTTTCGAGCCCCTCCCTCACTTCCTGGCCACCCCAGACACTTGGGCGCCAGAGGCGGTCTTCACTCCTGATGCCCGCCAAATGCGAATGAACAGAGATACCAATCCTGGTTTGGCGTGTTGAGACAAACTCTAAAAGGACCTTTCCACAAAGAAATGGCGAAAAAAGAAGACTGGGACCTGTTTTTACAGAGGGGGCTCAGATGCCATCTTGGGCTGGAGAGATGTGATCCATAGGCTTGAGGCCAATGACAGTCCTGTTCTGGATAAGTTGCAGAGGGCGAAGAGTAGAGGCAGTGAGATTTAGAAAGAGGCTGTTGCAGTAGTCCAGCCTAGAGAGACCAGGGCTCTGGAGACTGAGCTTCTGGGGGAAGGAGAGGAAAGAAAGAATACCTCTGAGGAGGTGCAGCTGGTAGTGTGACTTCTTAAAGACCTCTGTGATGTGAGAAGAGAAGGAGAGGATGGAGTCAAAGATGACACCAAAGTTTTTTGCCTCGCAGGAAGGCGCAGGTAGAGGGCGCAAGGAGGGCGGCCCCAGTGAAAGAGGGAAAGCGGTAGCTGGGGTCTCAATGAGAAGGATCTCAATCTTACTGGCATTCAGGCAGAGATCATTAGAGGCACACCCATCCTGGTTGGTTTTGGGAGGTTGGGGAATGTTTAACTGTGTGTGGAGAGTGGGATAGAAGGGGCTGCCTATGCGGTTGAGGGGGAATAGGGGCAAGCTGATTGAGGAAGAGAGGAGAGGTTGGCTAGGTGTGCCGTTAGGTTTCTGGAGCACCAGCGTGCCGCTCTGAGCTGGGATGTGTGAGGCATGGTGTCAAGATACGCCCAAAAGCAAAGCTCAAAGCAGTACGAAGTGCTCCTGGGATTTAAGAATGAAAGTAGTGGGAAAATGCACCAAGATATAGAATACACAGTAGTGGGGGAATAAGCACCTAGATTTAGAATACTGTGAGAAACCTGACGTATTCTCACACCTACTCCCCACGATCTTCCATTCAGGTGGCCAGTGAAGGGCCATCGCTTTTGAATCCCGACCCTGGGGGTGGACAAGCGAGGGTGGTTCGCCTGAGTGGTGGGCCATAGGGGATTGGGAGGCGAGTAGCCGCGGGCGAGACATGGTATCCTCCTTACACACCAAACCACTCGCCCTCAGTCCTAATGGGGTATTTTCAATCGTTCCCCATTTCCCCCCTCCCCATTTCCAACAAGTACTGGGATGAGGAAGAGGCACCTGAGAATAATTAAGATTACCCATAGCAACAACATAGGGATACAAAGTGAGGCCTACCATCTAACACCTTTGAATTATCCCACTAATAGGTTCAGGCAAGGTCAGGCAATTTCCCCAATTGTGCACGCCTGACTCCCACTAACTCTCGACTACAATATATAAAGGGTGATTCTGCCAGGATCATTGAGCGAGCTGGGGTTGCTGACTGAAACTAGAAGTCCTGGGAGCAGAAGGCAGCAAGTGGAGGAGCTTGGACGAACCGCTGGTGTGCGGGATGCCGAGACGCTGGCTGTGTGTGTGTAGGTGTGTGTAGGTGTGTGTGTGTGTAGGTGTGTGTGTAGGTGTAGGTGTGTGTGTGTGGGTGTGTGTGGGTGTAGGACTGCAGTGTGGCGAGGGAGCCGTGCAGCCTATCGGCCTTGGTTAGGCCAGTGCTCGTTCCCCTGGGACGTGTGCAGTCCCAGGGGTGTCTGAGGTACTGGTGACAAGACCCTGACCTTGACCCTAACCCATGTGCACTTACTTGAACTGCTCACCGGCACTGTGCTACTGTGGACGAGTTTCGCGAGGCAGATAAAGAAACCCAGTAGCATGCAGGTGGCCGGAGTAGGGGCCCTGTGAAGAAAAAGTGGGAAGATAGCAAAGTAAAAGAAAAGAAGTTAACTGCAAAGCAAAGCAAGCGAATGCTGGAAAGCGGTAAGAGAAAGAAAGCAGAATGCAAGAGGCACTCAAGGGTGAATAGCAGGTGCAAGGGTGCACAACAGGAAAAGAATGTGTGCAGGGCACACAGTGAAATAAATAAGGACAGAGTGAAAGAGGCACAGAAGAGGAAAAGGTGTTGGAGAATAAGGAGAGGGGTAAGAGGTCAGAGTGTTCATGCCTGGCAGGAGCATAGAACCCAGCGTTCTTGAAAGTCTCTAATGCTACCCTATGAAAGAACTGTACAGTGAAAGGTACATCCTGACAAAAGAACCATTTTGTTTGAAACCAGAGTAGCCTAGACTTGGGGAAGGCAACCCTGAGAGGCCTAAAAGGAACTGTGTCTTTTTAGTTTGTAACTAGAAAGATCAAAGCTTGTTGAAGGGAAACCCAAGAGTCCCAGAGACCCAGTGAACTTTTTAGGTTTGCTGCAAGAGCCCTACGTCAACAGAGGATAGCACAGGGGAAATGTGCTAGTCTTGGGAGCAAGACCACGCAGGGCAACACAGGTTTCGAATCCCAGATCCGCACTTAGAAACCGAGCTCTGGTATTAAGCCCGTTATAAAAATCCAATATAAGGTTCCAAGTGCGACCCTGTAGAGTTGAGCTATTTTGAGACTACTTGGAACCAGCTGTGGTTTACGTTTTCTTTGGAATCACCATGTGTACTTCAAGACGATCCCCTATCACATTTGCTTTAAGAGTGAGGGCAAGCATAGTTTTGGACACAGACTAACTTTGGTTTTGGATTTACGGACATTGACGGCCCCTAGAAACATCAGTTTAGGGAACAACCCTCTTAGAGTTAGGGTCAGATGGGTGTTACACCAACCCCACAAAGTTTGATAATAAAGGTTTTCAAACTTTTATTTTTGAGTCTGTGACTGGGTGATCATCATTCTTCATTGGTGTCTTGAAAAGGGTGCCAAAATCACAGAACCACGAAGAATCCATTTTCTGAAGCATCCCCTTGACCCCCTTTCCCCATGCCCACTACCCACTGGCGTAACAGGGGCCCCCGTTTTTTAATTTACTCTGCATTCATAAAGAAATGATTTCTAACAGAAATAATTTCTTTATGAAGGCAGAGTGACTACAAAAAGGAATGTTCTTTTTGAAGTACGAGGGTTCTGCCCTCCCCATGGCATGGAAGACGCTAGGCTGGAGGCCTTCATGTCATGGGGTTGGGGGAGCCCTATGACTTTAAAAAGAAATAGTTTATTTTTGAAATCGCTCTGCCTTCACAAATAAATTCTTTCCGTTATAGTTCGGTCCTTAACATAAATTATTTCTTTATGAAGTCAGAGTGACTGCAAAAAGAAACAATGGGCCTCATTACGGGTTTGGCGGTAACCGTGCCGGTGCTACCAGCAGGTTGCCGCTGGACCCATAACGATTTACCGGTACCCGACTTCCCGGTAACACCGGGGGATTACAACCCCGGCGGTCCGGGAAGTCAGGCGCTGGCAAATGCTAAGTCCCCATTTCCATAGGACTCTATGGGAATGGGGACCACAGAAGCATCGGCACTGTTGGTAACGGTGCCGGTGCTTCAGTGAAAACACTGCGGGTGGGTGCTCTTCTGCCCGGCAGGTCTGACCTGTCGGGCGGGACGGCAACCACCCGCAGAGCTGAAATATGCCAGTCCCATTGTTTCCAGACCGGCATAGTTCTAACGAGGCCCAATTTCTTTTTGAAGTATTAGGGCTCCCCTCAACCCCATGACGTGTGTGTGTGTGAGTGTATTGTGAAAGGGTGCACACTTAAATGTATGGATGGCTGTCTTTGTGTGCCTGTATGCTGAAAGAATGCACACTTAAATGTATGGATGGCTGGGTGTGCGTGTGTGTGTATATGGTGAATGGTGTGTGTGCTTGCGTTCAGGGGCTCAACAAAACCTACATTCAGGGGGCTAACCCTTCAAATGTTGGGAGAGGCGCTAACTTCATGGGCAGTGGAGGAGGGACAACCTTATTTATTTGGGGGCATCTAATTTCTTTATGCATTTTAATGATACTATTCTAGTGTGGCTTCAATTCTACAAGCAGTTAACTCTCTCCTTTATGGTTGAAATCACCCACTTATGGACTGCTGTGAGAATGAGTGGGCACCTGTTTCTTCTCTACCCTTCCAATCACTCCCCAGGCATGCAAGTATTAAACCCACATCAAGATTTCAATTGACTAAAAAATGTGGCACTTGAATGCAGGTACTAACAGTGAAATGCTTTATGTTAGTAATTGCTGGGCTCTTGTTAACAGCGAATCCCAGGTGCCATTTAACATCTATGTCCTGTTCTGTCTGGCAACTGCTTCAAGGTCAGTAAGGTGTTAGTCAACATATCCCAAAATTTCAGGGGGTAGGGGGAAGTACTGAATCCCAGTCAACTCAATGGTGTTGCACCAATACTTGTGTTTAATGCCTTGATTACTCATTACTCCTAGCCCTATTCTTCCTCGTCCCAGTTTGTATGAGACAGTACTTGTGTATAAGGCCCTCTGCCTCATACACAAGTACTGGGATGAGGTAGAGGTACATGGAGGTAATGCCTGAACTTGGCTACCTGTAATCTTCATTACTGCTAGTCCCACTCTTCCTCATCCCAGTACTTACCTATGAGGCAAAGAGCCTCATACGTAAGCTCTGGGACAGGGAAGAGGGACGTGAAGGTAATTCTGGGCCCATGAGCTGATTTTGGAGGTTGGGGTAGGGTTGGGAGGGCGAGGGGATGTGTGGGGGGCAGGATTGAGCAACAAATCATAATGGCTGTCCATGTCCAACCTAAGCAGGCATTATATGCGGTATTAGTGGATAGAGAGGCATTTTGGTGAAGCCAGTCTAGTCATTTCTCAGTTTGGTATGACTTTTTCTGAACTGGGCATTTCTGATCAAGCAGTCCTGCTAAGTGAATTGCCTGGCTAGACTGCAATTTGGATGCTGCCAGTCTAGCCATTTCTTACTGGAGCATTGTATATTTATCTGGGCATCTATGATCAAATTATGATACAAGTCATTTATAACGCACCTGTACACAAGTGTTTATAGGCATTACAAGATGAGGGAGGGAAGATGGAGGGAGGACAAGACAAACGATCTTACTAGGCCTTGTGTCATTCAGATCGTGCAAGTGCGAGAACGAGAAGTGCAAGGGGAAAGGGAGAGGGAATTGCAAGGGAGAGGGGAGGGAAAAACAGGGCAGTAACACTGAGTAAGTGCAGCGAGGGCAGTCTGGCTCTAGGTAGTGCAAGGAGAACAAGGGACTGTAGGGTTACAGTTACAGCCCCTAAGTGCCTGGTAGGCCCAGAGGCAGTGCAAGGGCGACTGATCAAGAAAGAGTCTGGACTCAGTGAGACTCTGAGGGTAACAAGCAAATAGTCAGTACAGCAGACCGGTAGGTCAGGTAGGCCAGCAGGGGAGGGAGAGAGAGAAAGCAGAGGAGAAGAGGAAAGTTTTGAGCTGCTTCCGGTCCTTCAGGTCGTCCGGCTCAAGTTTGAGAGGGGCAGTGAGGTTATTCCAGAGGGAGGCACCTGCAGAGGAGAGAGATCTACCCCCACTCGCTGCCTGGAGAAGCATCTAACCCTTAGAGAGTTTTAAGTAGCTGAGCGAAGGGCTCGAGAAGGAAGACATTTTGGAATAGAGCGTTGGATGTAGTGTGGGCCCCAGGCCCAGAAGGCCTTGTGGACAATGGAACGGGTCTTGAACTTGATCCTTGCAGCAAGTGGGAGCCAGTTGGGAGATTTCAGGGCTGGAGAGATACGATCCCTGGGCTTGAGGCCAAGGAGAAGTCTTGCAGTCCTGTTCTGGATTAGTTGCAGAGGGTGGAGAGTAGAGGAAGGCAGACTGAGAAAGAGGCTGTTGCAGTAGTCAAGCCTAGAGAGAACCAGGACTCTGGAGACAGTGAGCTTCTGGGGGAAAGTGAGAAAGGGAAGAGTCCCTTTGAGGAGGAGCAGGTGGTAGTGGGACTTTGGCGACGTAGGAGATGTGAGGAGAGAAAGAGAGAGTGGAGTCAAAGATGACACCAAGGTTGTTTGCCTCACAGGTAGGCAAAGGAAGAGGGCCCAAGGCGGGCGGACAGAGTGAGAGAGGGAACTCAGGGGCAGGAGTCCAAATGAGAAGGATCTCCATCTTACTGACATTAAGGCAGAGATCGTTGTAGGCACACCAATATTGAATCGCGGATAGGCTGTCAAGAATGAGCGAGAGAGGGGAGGAGTCTGAGGGGAGCCTGAAGGAAAGCGGAGTGTCATCCGCATAATACTGAAGGTTAGAAGAGAAGGTAGAGATCAGGTGGGCCAAAGGGGCCAAGTAGAGGTTGAAAAACCAGGGTGAGAAGATGGAGCGGAGAGATAGGGACCAAGTTGGACCTGGGAGGGGTTGTCCAAGAGGAAGGAGGTCAGCCACTCAAGGGCCTGATCTGTGATGCCCTGGTTCTCATCGAGACAATTGATCAGGATTGATCAGGATGGCGTGGTTGACTGTGTCGAAAGCAGAGGAAAGATCAAGGAGGATGCGGACAGAAGGAATGCTGGAATCAAGGTTAGAGAGCAGATCTTCACAGGTGTTCAGGAGAGCAGTGTCCGTGACTCTGGCAGCTCTGAAGCCTAACTGAAGGTCATGGAGACAACCAACAGATTCCACGTGGATAGTAAGCTGGGAGATGGCCAGCTTTTCCAACAGTTTGTTCAGGAAAGGGGTGATGGAGATTGGGCAACAGTTTGCCGGGCAGACAGGATCGGCAGGCGGCTTCTTGAGGAGTGTGTGCATAAGGGAGTGCTTAAGGGGCGAGGGGAACATTTCAGTGGTGAAAGAGTGATTACAGAAATTGGTCAAGGCTGGAGCGAGGGTGTCAATATGGTCCTTGATGGTTCTGGAGGAGCAGGGGAGCACCTGTTTGCATGACACTTTCACAGATCAGACTTGTCTAGAAACCTTGTCAGGTCTTGTCAGAGAGAAAGAGGAGAAAGGAGTAAGAGAGGTATAGATGGCCTAAGGGGGTCCGAGAGAGGAAGAGGAGATGGAGCACAGGATGTCCTGAGTTTTAGCAGAGAAGTGAGAAGACAGAGCCATACAGAGAGCCTTGGAGGGAACAGGAGAGGTAAAGACTGCAACAGGATTGACCAGTTCCTTGCAGATTTTAAAGAGTTTGGCCGTGTTGTTAGAGGCCACAGGCTTGAATGTGTGTTCTCTTCTTGATGAGTGCAATTGCTTCGATTGGCATTTTGGTGCAACCAGTCTAGATATGTCTAAATGTGGCCTGGCATGCTTCACTGTAAAGTTATTACATGTCTACACTGGTCTACATTGTGCAGTCAGTTGGACATGTTTTCATTTTGGCATGGCATTTTTAATAGCAAAGCATTCATGTGCACTGTTGGTGACTTGCGTCTATTGGATTGGTGTTACCCTACAAAACAATTGCAAATACTCCGGCTTTTTAGGCAATTTTTCTCAGTGTGCTGTATATCGCATTAAAACACATATTTATATCTTTCTCCTAGTGCAGTGTGCTGCATATCCCTTCAGCAGCACGTTTGCACGTATTGCGCAAGCGTGATAATCTATGCCGGCCCAGAGTGAGGCACGACCCGTGATTTGTTGCCGAGTTTGGGGGGGGGCCCCCCTCAGCATGGCTCGCAGGGGGGCCCCCACATTTTGTGTTACACCGCTGCCACTACCCACCTCTCGCACACAAGCATCATCCAGCAGTCCTCCCCCTCCCACTGCACCACCCCCTCACAATTGTGCGCCTCTGTCACCTGCCTCCTCACTCTTTGCACTGCGCTGTGTGGAACATCGAACACCTCCTTGGCACCGCCAACCCTTTCAGAGGACGCAAGAAGGTATTCCAGTAGCTTGCTCATGAGAAACCATCCTGATTTTGGGCTGGGGAATGCACGCATATGGGCTCGGTGGGAGGACAATGCATCACACTTAAAAGGCACCTTAGGAAACTCACTCTAATCTGCAGGAAGGAGGACACTCCGGCACTTTGGATCCCCCCCTCGTAGCTGGCCCTTTACGTAACTCTATAGCAAATGAGGGTGGGCGATGGCACCGCACACAACCATGAAAGGGGACCTTGCTCGCATTAGAAACAACTAGGGATGCCAATTTTCACTCCTAACATCCTATCAGAGAGTGAATATTATGTTTTCATTTTTATTTTGTCTATGAAACGTAGCACTGCACCATGGGCATATTTGGATCTGACGATGTAGATGTTGTTTGTACAGCTAACCCTTTTTCTCCTTTCGCACACCGCACCTTCACAACTTAGCAGAAGGCACAGGCTCATGCCACCTATCCGGCACTCACATATAACACTAACACTATTGCACATCACCTTTATCATAAGAAAGAAGCTACCTTTAATGCTAAAACCTCGAACTGTAGCATCCCACATAACTCTATCTTATTAAACATAGCCCCCATCCCCCTTTAGTTATAGTATACCTCTGCCGCGCCCATCCCCATGCAACTACACGTGGGTGACTAGCAGGGTCTTGGCCACCCTCACATAACTTAAATGGCTGAAATCCACACACTCATAATAGCACCTCCCAATGTTCACAAATCCTGGACTTTGATCCCTCCGAGGGCATTCAACCAATAAACGTGTTGGGACCATAATTATGGTGAAAGGCGCTATAGAAATGTCAAAATGAATGAAGTGGTGGCATGATGGTCAACAATTTGTTGCTCTCCTGGTATTCCACACATTGTCCCACCATTCTCTCTCTCCATCCGCCCTCCAATCCTTAGTAGTCACATCACATCTTTCTTTCTTCAACTTGGGTTGTTCCCATAGACCCCATCTTCTACAAGAGAAATATCTTCATCATTTGGGTAGCTTTGTTGTAGGTGCTGTCTAGGTGTAAGGTAATGAAAGGTATGCCAGTACTGTGTCACCAGAGAGGCGTAGTGCAGCTCTGTCAGCTCTGCCTGGCACTCTTGGGCCCCATGATACTGGATATTACGTTGGGTGGGTGTAGTATATACGAAGCCTGCCGCACTATGTTACCTGCATTTATTCCTGTTCACTCAGAACACTGTTCAGGAATGGGACAAGCGTTGGATTTTTCACTGCGTCATGCCTAATCCCTCAAAGGTGTGCTTCAAGCCCTGCAGATTTCCATGTTGGATCCACGCAAGCTCTAGCGTAATTGCCTTCTGGAGGAACAGTGTCGTTTATGATGATTCCTGCACCCAAAGGCTCTCCTGGAGTGTGCCAGAAAACGTTATACTTTAATCTGCAAGGGCAAGAAATGCACTCCCTCAGAGACTCTGACGTCTGTGCCTTTCTGCAAGAACATCTGTGTTGCTGAGACAGAAGTCAAGAAATAAGAGAGGCACCACAAAAAGGCCTGTTCACCCTGCAACCGTTTGAAGCAGCATGCCTCTTCCTTCTAAGAAAAGAAAGTCATTTGTGCTCTTTTGATCATAACACTTCTGAGGAATCACCTCCTAAGTTTCCATGCCCCCCCCTTCTAGCTCCTTTGCGGCAGCGCAGTTAGCTCCTTTGCGGCAGCGTAGTGGGGGGGCATTTTGGTGCCAGAAGCCAGACTTCTTAGCCAAGCAGCCGGTGGTTGAGCCAGGGCCCGTAAGCCATTAGAGGCACCCCTTTGGACTGCAACCACACTCCTGCTGGCTCACGTCCAACCCTGTTAGAAGAGACTGCTCCCCTTCTGCGCTGTGCGGATCTGTCTTCTGGTGTCAAAGCCCTGAGGCCTTTTACCTCTGATTTTTCTCCGACCACCACCAACATGTCACTGGAATTCTTTGGGGGTTTTCGGGGCCCAATTTCTTTGAGGATGGGCCACATCTGGGCTGGAGGCTTAGATTCTCGCTAGGTGCAAGACTTCCCTGAAGAATTCTATGGCGAGGGGATGCAGCTAAAAAATGAAATGGAGTCAGAGTCAGAAAGCGGCTTGCTTCAGAAAGAGCGAGTGTGTTATGACACCAAATTAAGGAATCCGATAGTTTAGATACCCACTAAATTAAGGATACTGGTCTATCTCCAAACATCTGCCAGATGACGCCAATCAAAAGCCACCCCATACTCACTGAAACTCTTAAAGTTCAGTAAAAAAACACATGGCAGTTAGAAACAGGCAAGCGATCCAAGGGATTGCACTTTCACCCCCTCCCCCATCGTAGACTGAGTCTTCTAAAGGGGGGGCTACAGAGAGGGACTGTCCAACTCTGTGGGCCAGGGTGGGGGACCCAATGCGTGATGCGACCCCATGGGAGATCCCCCCAGTCACCCCTTCGGATCCCCCTCATATTGTGCTCTGCAGTCAGCCCTTCAAGGAAAGATCTATATTGTGTCCCACCAGGAAATGTTGCATATGTAATGAGAACAAGTGCCCAGTACTGCCATTATTTGAGGAGTAGTAAGGAAAGCAAGCCCCATGGGAATCAGCCTCGGGAAGGGTTTACTAGTAATATATTTCACTTGTGGGAAGTGCTGCTGGAACCTGGATCCATTGGTGAATCCACAAGCGGAGCCGGAGTTCTGGATGAGTGCAACTGGAATAGATCGCGGAATGGTGCCCAACAAGAAAATCAGATAAGAAAAGCAGCACAGGCAGAGCAAGAGCAAATGTGCACTTAGCAGATGTTGAGGGCAGGCAAGTGAGCATACAGCTTTGCCAGTTGGAAAGAAAAATCACCCACCAGCCATGGTGCCGGTGCCTGATCCCAAGATGGAAATAGGCCTTCTAGGCCCTCGGGCCATAGATATGGCCAAACTACCTTGTTCCTCTCCTCAAAGGATACAGGCAGCATATTCATGAAGTATGAACTATTGTGAAAACCCACGACACCTGAGCATAAGCTCAATATTCCCAACCGGCATCATGGCTGCTGGGTGAATTGTCGTTGCTTTTGCTCAGGTGTTTTGGTTTCTCACACAGTTCGAAAGAGTCCTCTCGCTCTCCCCTGCGAGAACACGACATATATATGGGGAGGAGGTGGAACCATTAGGCATGCTCAATGCCACGAACAGAAACAAATGGTTAAATGGATGCATCAATCAGTGCTCTCGTTGAAAAGATGAGTGCCTAAGCCAAACTATAAAAAGAGGCAGAAACCCTCAAACTACAAGGGAGTTAGTGCAGCATTCCAGAGTGTTCAGTTATAGCATTGGAGGAGGAGGAGACGCAGGAGGATAGGCCATACTGTAAGAGTTGAGAAACAGGAGGTGGCTAATGAAAACGGGCCACACTGTGAGGGAGCTTAAGCATGTAGAGGAGAATGGAGCAAAGGGGAATCAACTGTGGAAGGTCTTGCCCTCATAGGAGTGTGTCACAGGGCTCCAAACACCCAGAGGACTGCCCATC
This sequence comes from Ambystoma mexicanum, assembly GCF_040938575.1. Taxonomy (NCBI): domain Eukaryota; kingdom Metazoa; phylum Chordata; class Amphibia; order Caudata; family Ambystomatidae; genus Ambystoma; species Ambystoma mexicanum. The sequence goes on from NC_090927.1 coordinate 455,988,902, forward strand.
GTTGGGATCATATGACGAGGCAAGGTAAGGAAGTTTGCTGGAACACTTATGATATGATAGGTTATTTATAACGCGCTTAATACCCAGATGTTTCTAAGCGCGGACCCGGGGATCGAACCTGTGGTGCTCCGTATTGCCTTGCTTGCCAGATGAGCACGTTGCCGCGGAGCTATCCTCCTGAGACCTTACAACCATCATGAGAGAATGAGTGTTTTGGAGGACCATTCCCTGGATACTAATGACCTGGGATTGTGTGTATTAGAATAGAGTTTGAACAGTAGGCTAAGGGCACTAGGTCCTTTTAGCGGAGACTCTGTTTCATTGACTTTAAACTATTGCTCCATCCGGACGCTATCTAAAGAATCCACATTTTATGTCGCATTTAACATACATCAGAACCCGTAAGCATATTTTCCCAACCTGATGTGCTGACCAGGGCTGTGAAAGCTTCTAGTCAGGAGTAATGGGCTACCAAGACTAAGTGATGGTGGGGCAACCAATGAAGGGGAACATTCTAAAAGACTCCTTCACATCATTCTATTCACCTTGATCCCATGTCAAGATAGACTGTCCTTCAATAGACTGGTTGCGTTTCCCAAAATGTGTATGTGTCTTGTCCATTGCTCCTTCTGTCGTGTGCCAGCACACAATACAGAACAAATTAATCTGAAACCCTAAAGTATTGGCACCATGCTCCTCAAAAAGATTCACTGGTGTACAAGTCCAATGATTTAATCATGTCGGGGGTGGGGGGATTGTACTGTGGGGTTTACGGTATGGGAACAAGGTGTGGCGGGGCACATTCTAGCGGTTCGCCCTGGGCGCAATGTTGTCTAGAAAGCGCTCTAGATACAGAAAGATGCCAGACTGTTGGGGGGAAAAAAACATTTGTCAGGGAAAGTTAATGGCGCAGAAAGGCCTAAAGATAACTCAATGAGGATTGTCTCGGTCCAGGAAATAGAAACTACACATTGGGATACGCATATGTTAGGCAGAATCCTGTGCAGTGCCGCTAGGGACCACCACACACAATTAAGACTACAGGTGGCAATACAAGTTTTACCTTTGGTACAAGCCCGTACTACTATGTTAAAGTGGTAGCACTATCGGAGCAGCCAGGCTTATCTCAAGAGTATATGAGCAGTAGCAGAGATTACACAAAGTGACCACAATTACTGTGACTCAAGCAAACGCTGACTCAAGGTTTCAGGTAGAAAAATATAAGTACATTTATTTTTAATCCATTTGTTATTAACACAACACTTCCATTAATTCAAAACCATACATAAAATACACTACAACCAACCAATTCACTTTGGTACACTGTAACCCAAGGTAATTTACCTATGTTTTAACGGACCGGTGTTGTGAAACTAAAGACGTTAACGGGAATACACTTGCGATCACTTTTTGACAGTAATGACAGTTCGGTCTTACTAAAGAAACGCGTATCCGCGGCAAGAAATGTTACTGGGGCAAAAACACACTTAGCACATGAGTTAACCAGAGAGAGTTGGGGGCAAAAATCATTGTCAATACTTTTGTCAAGACAGACAGAGTCAGCGAACACTATTTAACGGAATTCAAGAGTCAATAGGCCGGAGCCAGTGTCAAGTGGAACCGGGTTCCTGTTGTCGAGGATCACACAGTCGGACAGTTCAAGATTCAACGTTGCCAGGAGTACTTAGATATTGTCAACAGAGGAAGCAAAAGTTATAAGAAGGAGGGAACACAAGGGCAAGCCTTGGAGGCGAAGAAAAGGGATTCACCCTAATTCCTCAAGCAGAACACAGTACCTTATTCAATGAAGAAGCTGGTGCCACGGCAGTTGTTCCTGTTGGTTTCCTGCAGACCCACTGTTCCTGGAGCTTCGGTGCGAAGGAGGACTTCTGAAGGGGTCTGCACCACACAGGGATGAAGCCGGCAGCAGCGACGGTGAATAAAAGGTGTGCTCCTTAAAAACAGGAGAGGCTCTTCAGATGGCTATCCAGACCACTACAGCAGTGTGCAGCGATTTCGACCAAGAAGACGATCCTCTGGCTGTGGAAGATGAGCTGGTTATCCCCACCAGGCTCAAGGAAAGAAGACTCTGGACTGGATCTTCTCTGGTCGTCTAAGGGTAGATAGCTCAGGACTGCAGCAGGGTTTCAGTGGGACGGGGTAGTTGCAGCAGCCGTCTTCTCCGCTTCTCTTTGGTTCCTTGTAGTTCCAGTGGCGACTCTGACTTCTAGCCCAAGAGACTTGCCTTTTATGCGAAAATCCCCCATTCACATAGCATGGCTGTCAATCACGCAGGAGGGGGGTTGTCCAGCCTGGACAACCACCTCAGCCAATCATGGCAAAGTGTGACTTGTGTTTCCTAGGGTACCCTGTGCAGGGGGTGACGACTCCCCTCCCTCACATTCAGTCCACCTAGACACCCAGGCGCCTGGAGGAGGGCTTCTTGGCAGAAGCCCGCCAAAAGACAGTGTACAAAGGAGGCAAACCTGGTTTGCCGCGCAAAGTAAAACACAAGAAGGACTTTAACAAAAAGAAATGGCGAATAAACCCGACCGGAGCCAAAAGAAAAAGTATTTGGTCAAGCAGGTTTATGTTTGAGGCTAATATAATAGCCTAAAACAATACCACGTTTATATAATATAATCACGGTAAAAAAGTTAGGGTAGATACCACTGCCACCAGCCAAGTCTAAATGTTAAGAGCGAAACAATGCTCTAGGAGGTACAGATCAAAAGGGATACGGAGTAACCCTTTCCAGTACTCCATGTAAGATGGGGTGTACTGGATCTGTGGTTAAATGACTAAGTAAAGTTAATGGCAACTTTACCCTTTTCTGGGGGACTATAGTCAGCCTCAGAAATGGAGTCGGTGGGAAGTCTAAAAGACAACCCTGTGTCACTGCACTGAAGGTGCTGTGTAACGCACAAAAGAAGGGGACTACTGAAGTGGTGTACTCCAGAGTCCACAATCACAAAAACAGGTAGAAGACACATGGCAAAACATGGGTAAGAGTGGGGGAAAGCTCACACTCTTACCAAGTGAATAAAATAAACTCCAGAAATCCAGCAAAGCTGCTGGGGGACTCACTAGGTGAGGGGAAATTGGCCATAAAATGAGAATTCTCCCTAACGGCACACAGAAGACATCTTTATAGAAGAACAGTCTGGATGATAAAGTCCCCAAAGCGCTTAGACTCTGATTCAGTGGCATTCCTGAAAATATGTGAAGTAAGAGAAATTACATTTTAAAGGAAGTGTGCATCTTAAATTTTAGCCATTGTGTAAATTGCAAACAGTTTTGCAGTACAGATTAGCAAATGGTAACAAGAGACCGGCTGAGCAGCAGCCCTGATTTCCCAGGGGAGGAGGAGGGGGGGGGGCATCTAGAGAACAGGCGTGTGTTTCATATCTACTGCAAGGGCTCCCCAGAGGGTAGTTAACCCCCTTTATCTTAATCACCTAATGATGACCAGATAAATTATGAAGACCTTCATACTAAGGGTGGACAATTAGTTCCAGCTAAACACACAAGAGAAGAACTGAGATCACTCCTATAGACAATAGCCATCATGCAGCAGGTTGAAAAAGAAATGACACGGACCATGCTCAATCCTGTCACAGCTTGGCACATGAACTTTCATATTGAGAAAAAGGATCGATCACCCCCAAGTGACCCATTACTACTTAAGTGTGCTCCGGACTGGTTGCTTTATACTCGGCCAACTCGTTTTTTTTGCTGTATGACCACATTTATAACATTCTTTATCTTTCGTCATATTTTTCATTTGGCTAAGCCTTGTCTAGATTATTGTTGTTTTGCTTGTTGATCAACTTGAAACTGCTTTTTACTGGTAAAGTTTTGTGCTGAATAAAAATGTCTGTCTGAGGCCACCTGGAATTAGATGTCATGGTTGTCATAGTGCCTTGTTAAAGATGTGGAACGCCGCCACCTATAGCGGAAGCACCAACAGGCAAGAACAGCAAACCTATACAGGCTCTTGGCAGGACGATTGCCACAACAACAGCACACACCATTCTGATTGGTAACTCCACAGCGTTACTGGCCCGATATAATCAGTGTAATTGGGTCAAGGTCGAGCCGTTCATAAGGATGCTTCCAGAGCTAGCTGAACAACAAGCATCAAAGAAGGAAGGCAGTCACTTATGCTACATTGACCAAAACAAGGTTAGATTGAGCGAGCAGACAGGCAGCTACAGGATTAGTCGTGAAAAGATACATTTCTGGCTCTGGTGTGTGGTATTCAGACATGAAACGCATGCACGTGTTTGTATAAATGCCTGTTGATTGTGAACACGTATTGGGTTCCCAAGTAGATGAGGCATTGGACAGATTTAAAAAAGCTACGCAAGACTCATTACTTTTATGAATGACGGGAATCTCACATTTAATTATCAACACAATGGGCCTCATTACGAGTCCGGCGGTAACCGTGCCGGAAATTCCAGCAGATTCGCCTGACTCGTATTACCATTCCACCTCTGTGATTGCTGTAATCACAGGGGCATTACAACCCCGGTGACCCGGTAATTCCGGAGGCCGAATTCTGTTAATCCCCATTCCCATGGAGTCCCAGGGGACTCCATGGGAATGGAAAGTGGAAACACTGGCACCCTGCCAGTGTTTCCATGTCCGCCTGCAGGCGAGTGGTGTTTAACCCGCCAGGTCAGACCAGGCGGGAGTGACACCTCCCGCCTACAGGACTCCTAATCAGCCGGTCCGGAAAGAACGGTGGCAGCGGATTTACCACCACCGTTCTTTCCAGACCGGCTGACTCGTAATGAGGCCCAATGGGAATTATTTACATTTGAGAGTCAAATCAACCTATAGATAAAAAGTCAGCATATGGACGCAAAAGTATATGCATTCTTATGCTTTTTATTGAAAAATTACGTTTATATTAATGGTGAAAAAAATAGTTCACAAATTAAGAAATTCACACCCAATAGGTAATCCAGACTAAAACTTTACAAGATTTCGTATTTGAGCTTCACTTTTCAGACACAAAAGCTCATGAACAGCAAACACATTTAACAAAAGAAATAGCTTTCATAATCCCATATATGTTGATTTTACTCTCAAATGTATATAATTCATATTGTGCTACTAATTCCCCTTAGAGTTCATCTGGGTGACTCACTTATATATTTAATAAGCAGTGCACCCTTACACCTTGCTTTATTGTTAAAGATTTTTTAAAAGATCATCAAAGTGCCAGCTTTTTGGGAGCCTTAAGCACTGTGGTACCTCTTTTGCAAGTAAATAGGACAGATCCTAAAAACTACCGGATCCGGTCTATGCTTGACCGTCCGTCAAAAATATTTGTGGGAGCTCTTTTGCCTGAACTGGACAACTGGACTAATAGTCAGAACATCATACCACTGAACCAGACAGGGTTCTGAAAAGGCTTTAGTACTACTACGAACTTATTGGCCCTTGTTTCTACAGTGGCGTATTCTAGGCTGGTACGCAGGCAGAACGCAGCATACATTGACTTTAGTGCAGCCTTCAACACTATCCAGCGTGCAACATTGTGGACTAAACTCCGTGATTGGAGAATGCCTTTTGGGTCTTCGTCGCATGATAATCTTATTACACACCAGGACTAGTATCAAAGTGCACATTTCTTCTGCGTGAACCGTCACGGATTCCCTAATCACGTATGTTGGCCTTAAACAGGGGTGCATTCTCACACCTACTCTATTTGTTCTTGATCTGTCTGACCTCCAAACAGTATTCTGTGGCAAGGACATTTTCCCACCAAGATTAGGTAGGCATAATGTCCAATGGCTCGGCTTTGACAATTATTTGGTTTTGTTCGATTGTACGTCTAAAGGGTTAAAATTACAGCGCGGCTCTTTAGGTAATTATGCCAACAACAACGCCTTGACCATTAACGCCAAATAAAACAAAGTTTTGGCTTTTAATGTTTCCCATAATGGGAAAACATGTCATCATTGGGCCTTGGAGTATTACCGTTTGGACTCTTGGTACCTATGAATATCTTGGAATCACCAACGATAGCAAGCTAGCATGTGGACCCCAGATTAAGGTGCGGCAGTTGCAGAGTGGCCTACTCCGCTTCACTCGCAACCACTGTGGTTACAACATCAATTGCAGGTTACAGGTATACAATGCCAAAATTCTACGGGGCAGAAATATGGGGCAGGAAGCTCTATCTACCATTCTGATGATAGAAAGTCTGTGTCTAAAGGCCCTTATTAATTGCCCACACACTACCCCGATGGAGTGTATTTATGCTGAATATGGTATGCTCAGTGTAGGCGGTGTGCTTTTCACTAATACATGTCAGTTGTATTGGAAGCTAATTCATAGTTCAGAAGCATCCCAATTGTACATACTGCTATCAACTGCTTCCCTGCTGCTAATCGGCTTTGGAAAATAGTGTCTTAAGACACAAATGACTAAAGGACTGAAGTGGTGCTCCCACCTCACTCTCGATTCGTTTGCTTGTCCATACCCAACTCACTAAACGAACGATCCTTCCGAGAGATCTACGAGTTTAGCCACATAAAAGTATTCTTACTTCCAATTTAAGTACACTTGAGGCTAAAGGGAATAGGATGGGCATAGGTAAGGACCAACGACATTGTAGACTGTTTCACTAGTTCATTGGAAAAGACTAAGTCTAGCGAGGGCGCCCGAACCAGAAAAACTGGTTTCAGAGAGGTTCTCCCCCGAGAACATTACTAAAATAATGGGTTAAAATGGTGAATTTTTCTGCACTTTCTGTGCAAAATTGGGTGAAAAGCCACAGTTTGCAATCGGTTTTGTAGGGTAATTCATGGAAAAATCCAATAGATGCAAATCACCCACAGTGCCCCTGACCATTTTCAAACACATTTCCATGATGCCTTTGCCCACAACAAATGTCAGTATACAAAGCAGAGTGCCAGGGAGCAGAGTGCAGTTGCATGCAACAAACCGGTGTCTGTTCCTGTGGGGAGCAGTATCGTGGTGACGCACCTCCCTACGTCCTTGTCGGCCAGGTGTGGCGCACCAAACGGGGCTGCCAGGAAGCAGAGTGCAGTTGCCTGCAGTTGGAAGCTTTATATTGCCCGTCGCTAAGACACACCATATGATTATCACACTGCCTATCCTGAGCCCACCCCCCCTTTTATAACTTGAGTCATAAAAGCTCTAATTCCGAGTGTGAAGTGGTCATGGGGGTTTCTTCCGACCCACGCCCTTTTGTTCGATTGGAGAAAGGAGTATGTCAGTGGACTCGAACATCATTGCCTCTGATAAACTGGCCTTTCGTTGTCGAAAAACCAGTGCTGACTTTTATTTTATCAACAAAGTTCCTGGGGATGGCCTGGCTGAGAAACATAACATATCATCAGGTGTTTGTATAGATTCCCAACATGGTACGGATATTCCTGGGATTTGTGTTCAGGCCCCATTAATATTGGGAGGAGACGGGGTCAATGTTCCACTAACTGGACGCCCTGACTTTTCTATAACAAATACACCACCGATTTTGAAAGAGTGTGTGGGCGATTCTGTTTTGGATCAGTTTGGATGTAAAACAGCATACAGCAAATCTGACTGCTATTTGGGAGAGCTTGGATTCCATGCTATATGGCCGGGATCTCTGTGCCCCTAGCTTTGACAAGATACCTGCACTGGCTGTAATTGAAATTCCATCTGCACAGGGCCTGCCCATTGTGGATGGGTGTTTGCTCTATTTGGAAGACTCGATGATAACCAGGGTGAAACTATCGAAGATCTGTGAAATAGTAGCATATACATCAGCTGTGCCACAGGCTTTTAAAGCCCAAAGTGACCTTGGAGGAAAAAATTGAAAAATCAGAAAAGGGGTAACCCCAACAGAAAATCCTCTCTGAAATTTGAGAGCATTGACACTGCAAGAAATGTGGGGGGGTGTGCAGAAACCAACGTCTCAGTTACAACCTAACCTTGCGAAGAAGCGCTGCAGTAAAAACAAAGAAATTGGCTCCAGATCACAGAGGGCTATGTGGTGAGGGCTGAAAGCTCAAATTCTCTTTGTCCCCTTGGAGTAAAACACTGAGGAGTGTGTGGTGCAGGAGCCGCTGACCTTAGACTGTGTTAATATTGCCATTGACTCTACCAATGGGGAGGAGGCAACTAAAATAGTAAATATCTCCAGGGCAGAACCTATAACAGTCACACACCAGGCTCCATTGATTTGTCCTTCATCAAATCGTGAGGAGTTCTTTAATCTTGGTGGGTTGATTTAATGAATGGATCGTTTCACTAAATAAGTTTCACTCCAGGCAAGAGAATCACTATGCCCGATTGGCTATAGGGCATGATGCTGATGTACAATGAATTGTTTAAATAGAATAAAAAATGAAGCAGTAACTAGAGTGACCGTCAAATGCATTTTGCAGGATAATAACAAGCCACTCATCAATATGTCAACTTTCTAGTTTAACAAGAAGGGGGCCAACGTTATTGGGCGGTAATTATTGGGGGATGTTAGGTCGAGAGAGGTTTCTTTTAGTAGAGGGACGACCCAAGATTCCTTGATGCTCACTGGGAGAGGAGGCTTGTGGAGAGGAGGCATTGATGATCTTGGTGATAAAAGGAATTAATGCTTCGGAGCAGTCTTTGATGATGGAGGATGAGCAGGTATCCCCTTTGCAGTTAGTGGTCTTAAGAGAATTAAGGATATTCTCGGTTTCAGATTCCGTGATGTTTCTGAAGGGAAAGATTGGGGTTTCGTGAGACACATTGCCTGGTTACTGGTGGTGTTTAGTGGAGGGTGGTATAATGGATTTCTGTTTGGGTGTAATTTTCTCCTGTAGGGAACGTATTTTCGATTTCATCGCATTTTGTATATGTTGTACCACTGCTCATCTTTGATGATGGAGGCTGGACGGAAGGACAGGAATTCGAGCTCTCTAAGTATTCTGAATAATTCTTTGGAATTGGAGGTGGCGTTGGTAATTCTGGTGTTGTAGACTAGCGATTTGGCGGTAGTGATTGAGACTCCTCACCTCAAGCTGGTCGAATTCATGAATGAGAGTCTGGTGAATTTGGTATCCTTGCAAAACTAACAAGGGTGATTAGATCATTGATTATTCATTCGGTTTAAGGAGGTCTCCTTACTCCCTGTCTTTTCCAGTCGTATGTTTTGCTTATTGTTGTTGATATAGATATTCTGCCTGCTTTTTGTCTCACATAAGATTTGTTTGTATTGTTTGTTTTTGTTGTCTGCGCCCTTAAGCCTTTCGGTACCTGGAGTGCAATATAAATAATAAATATAAACATAAACAGGGGCAAAGCAACAGGTCCGGACAAAGTCCCATTGGACATCTTGAAACTTGAACCCAGGGTTTGGGTGGGCTTATCCCTACATTATGTTTAATTTTCTCTTTATAGTTGATAGAGTACCGGCCTCATGGACCTAGGCAGAGATTGCCCCCATATATAAGAAGGTGGAAGAAATAAGCTGGGTAACTATCGTCTCATTTTGTTGCTTGACACTATTGCTTACATTTTCAGGAAGCTCATCCTCAACAGACTTACAAGCAGGTTTTAAGAAAGGCATTAGTATCATACACTAGGCCTTTATACTGAGTGTGATAGTAGATAAGAATGTCTTATTGATGCCATGTATGTTTTACCCAGGGTGCAAAATTTGCATTCGCCACTGCCCTTTTTTAATGATATTGACTCTTGACGAGTAAGAAATACTGTGCAGTGTATGCATAGAATTGAGATGGCGAGTGGCTTTTTCATGCCTGGATAGTAGCGTGCAACTTGAATTTTTGTCCCTATTATATCTACTCTTTGACAATCTTAAAAACAGCCTTTGACAGTATCCCCTGCTCCGAACTAAGAAAAACATTGCAAAGTAAGTACATTCCCAGTTCCGTACTTGGAGCCATCCTGTTACACAGCAGCAACTCTGCTACTGTTAGATGAGAGTAGAAAAGGGCGTAAGACAGGGGTATGTTTTGGCACATTGTTCACTCATACGTCCCGTACCCTTTCCTCCATCCTTGTGGGCGTCCCCCAACATGGGGACGGTACCAGAACTTTTGGCAGCGGAAAATTGAGCTTCCCCATTAAATTTAATATAGCGCGTGGGGATGCGGCCCTGGGTTCCCCCCACCCCCTGAGGCCCCGCCCTCCGGCGCCTCATTTCAGTCCCTTTTTTCTGCACAGACAGTATCGGACCTGGCATCTAGGCACAGAGACTTTTTTAAATGTTTTACTTGCTCCCTGTTTTGTTTTTCAATCTTCACCTCCCATCGGTGCCTCGCCTCCCCTGGCGCATGTCTGCTGCAGGAGGATTCATGAGATGTGCATCCTGCGACCATTCATTCCCGGCCTCTAACCCCCATGTACTCTGTCTTGAGTGCCTGGGGCCCAACCACTGCTGGGGACGCATGCACGGCTTGCAGCGCTCTCGGTCACCAGGCATTGAAGAATTGGTTGTCACGTTGGAGGGAGATCTTCCACACTTCTCCTCCAGTGCACCTTAAAGACTTGATCTCCAGGACTTCACGTCAAGACACGGGATGCCCTTTTGGTTATTACGGCTCCTCAGCTTGGAGACTCCTTCCCAGAGGTTCCCACGGGCAAGGGTTCCTTGGATTCAGATTCTGGCAGGCCCGAGGCCACTACAGCTACCGGCTCCCAAGCCGAGGGGCTCATGCCTACCGGGCTGTCATCAAAGGGTGATCAAGTTTGTCCTTATCGACCCCAAGGGGTAAGGGATCGTCAGCACCTGTGTCCCCTCAGTCTGTGAAAAGGGGTGGGGACGATGATGACCATGAAGATGACCAGGACGATGAACTCTGTTAAGGCCTTTCATGACCGCCTACAGGGCCTTGCACAGTTCTTGGAGGGTTGGTGGGAGGTGGGGGGGGACAGAAGGGCCATGCCTGAGGAGGCCCCCCAGGAATCGGTAGTGCTAGCAGAGATTTTTGGCAAACACACCACGATCCGTTCTGGCATCCCTCTCCAGAAAGATGTCTTGCAGGTGGCGAGAAAAGTCTGGGAGAAGCCCAGGGCCAATGGCCAGATGAACAAGAAGTTGGACAGCAGGTTCAGGATGACGGATGGGGAGTCGCCCTCCTGGCCTCCCATCCTCAGCTGCACTCTTCAGTTGTGGCTGCGGCGTCACTATTCTAAACCGTTGTCTTCGTCATCTTCCCCCTCGGGAGCCTCCTCCAGTTGTCTTTCCAAGGATGTCCTTGAATCTTTGGGCAAACGGTACTATGCCATTTCAGGGCTCCATTTGCAGCAGGCCAATGCCAACATCTTTTTAGCCGCGGCTAACCAGAAGCTGTGGCAGGAGCTCGGGGAGTATCTGCCTGACCTCCCTCTGGAGAGGCAAGCCACATTCAAGGCTGGTCTGGCAGGCGCCCCGGCCGTTGCGCTGGACCTCATGGAGTCTTCGGTCTCCCATATCGACACAGCCAGCAGAGGGATGGCGTGGATGCATGCCACAACATTTTCATCTGATGTGCAAGAGCGGATCCTAGATCTTCCCTTCAAGGGCATAGACCTCTTTCATTCGTCCACGGATGACGAGTTGACAAAAAAAAGAATACCTCCACACAAACCGGCAACTTCTTGGCCATCCTGACTAAGCCAGGGCAGAAATCCTTGCCTCAGGGCAGGGCTGAATTCATACCCTGTGCTTTCACCAGCTTCAAGTGGTTTTGGGACTGTGGTACATGGAGGCCTGAGAGGTCGCCCAGTGACAACAGGAGGAAGCAGCAGAGGACTTTGCACAGGTTTTTCCACTCCCCCCTCCTCTGCTCCCACCTCAGACACCAAAAAGCAGTGGCGTCATTGTTGGGGAACACAGCTCCCCGGTAGGAGGCCAGTTGGCTCTCATCCAGGACAGCTGGAAGCGTTATTTTGAGAGTCCTTTGATCCTTTCTATAGTCTACATGGACTTCAGTCTTCCTCTTCTTTTTCCTCTACCATCCTCTCCTCCTCTACGTCATATAGGGTCTCCGGCGCTTTAATGGAAATCCTTTCTCTTCTGGAGATGCAGGCGGTGGAACGGGTTCCTCATTCAGACAGGGGCTCCACTTTCTACTTCAGGATGTTTGCAGTACTCAAGAACAACTAGGCCATCCTGAGGGTATTCCTGGACCCGTCATTCCTCAACTTGTCTTTACCGCTCAAACGCTTCAAGATGATTACTCCTGTGCACAAAGTGGAATCTCTGTGCGCAGGTAACTGAATATGTTGCCTGGACTTTAAGAATGCCTACCTTGTCCCCATTTACCAGCCACACCGGAAACTTCTGCGGTTCACGATTGTCGTATAACTTTCAGTACAGGGTGCTGTCGTTCGGCCTCAATCCGGCCCCCCGTGTGCTCACAAAACTGCTGAATGCAGTAGCGGATCTCCTCCAACTGGAGGGTCATCACTTATACCCTTATCTGGACAACTGGATAGTCAGTGCCAGCTTACCTGAGGGGGGTGGTGCACATCTGCCAACGGTTGGCAGATGTTTTTCACCAGCTGGGTTTTTTCCTCAATTGGCCGAAGTCACAGCTGACTGCTGCCCAGGATCTGGTCTTCCGGGGTGTGCCCTGGGACACAGCGGTGCAGCGGGTGTTGCCCACACCGGAGGGGCTGCTTTCCCTCCACAAGGCGGTAGGGCACTTTCTAGACAACTCAACCACCTCGGCATGGTGGTTTCAGCACCTTCTGGGTCTTATGCATCTTGTGTGCTCAAGGTGCAGCACGCTCACTTCAATCTCCACCTGGCGGGCAATTGGGATCTGGAGGCAGAGTCTCAGTCAGACAGGATCCCAATACCCCCTCCTCCTGGATCTTCGCTGGTGGGTAGTGGACTACAATGTGGCAGTGGGAGCCCCCTTTACCCAGCCAGAGCCCACCCTGGTGGTGACAACTGATTCCTCTTTCAGGCCAGAGGGCTACTCCGTTCATGGCGCATGGTCCAGTGCAGAAGCCCTCCTGCACATCAATTTGCTAGAACTTGGGGCAGTGGGTTTGGCACTCAAAGCTTTTCTGCCGCTCATTAGGGACAAGGTGGTTCTGGTCCATACAGACAACTCCACGACAATGTTTTACCTGACTAAGCAGGGTGGCACCTGTTCCCCACCTCCTCACCCCCTCCGTCCCCTCAATCCTGTGTATGGAGGTGGTTTCCAATCTGGGAACGTGCCCTGATGGAGGGGAATTTGGATTTCAGAGGTCCACCTCCCAGGGGACAGAAACACAGAAGCGGACCAGCTGAGCCGCTTGGGGTTCAACACCTACGAGTGGGAGTTACACACCAACTCCTTGTTGTCCCTGTTCCATTGATGGGAGTTTCCAGGACTGGATTTATCCACATCTCCTCTGAATTCCAAGTGCCCCCGCTTTGCTTCATGGGTGGTTCGGGGTCAGGAGACGCCTTCCAGACCACCTAGCATGGCTGCAGGTGTTACTCGTTCCCTCCTCCCCCATTGTTACAGCGGACACTCCACAAATTCCTGGCATTGGTAGGCTGCAGCCTTATCCTGATTGCCCCCCACTGGGCCTTGAGGCGTAGTACTCGTATCTGCTGCAGTTCTGCTCCCAGGGGCCTCTCCATTTTCCGATCCCCAGCAAGGGCTTCCTGACGCACAGCAGGGTGGGGCATTGGAGCGCCCGGACCCAGCCAGGCTGGCCCTAGCAGCCTGGTTCCTGACCAGTTGAGACTACATCATGCTCAATTGTTGGATGACAACTGGGACATCCTATAGGAGGCCAGGAGGCCGTCTACTCAATCCCAGTATAAGAGCAAGTGGACTAGGTTTTGCCACTAGGCTCCTGCTCCCTGGACGATGTGCTGGTGTTCTCAGCACATCCAGCTTCTTCTGGTGTTCAGGTGGATACCTGCTGCACCTATTCGGGCGGCCTTTGGGGGCCTACAAGAATTCCCCAGAGCGCTTTTTTTCAGCAGCCAAACCAGTGGTTAAGGCCCACCTCAAGGTATTGGCCCGGCTTTTTCCCACGGTGCATAGGCTGCATCCGTTCAGGGACCTCAGTGTGGTTCTAGTGGCCTTTTGAGCCGATGGGCTTGGTGGTTCTCACCTCTGTGCAGGGTCAGCGAGCTACAGGTGTTGTCATTGTGAGAGCCCTTTACCACATTTCATAGTGGCAAGGTCATCTTGCGCACTCATCCAAATGTTTTGCCCAAGGTGGTCTCTCCATTCCATTTGATCCAAGAAATCTGCCTGCTGGTGTTCTTCCCAAAGCGACAGTCGGAAGCAGAAAGGGCTCTACATTCCTTGGACCTCAAGAGAGTCCTCAAGTTCTATCTTTCTCAGACAAAATCTTCTGGAAGTCTGAGGCATTGTTCATTACTTTCAGGAGCTAGTCTGCCGGGACTCGGGCTTCCAAAGCTTGTATCGCCCATTGGATGGTCCAGGCCATCTCGGACGCATAGAAGGCCATGGGCAAACCCATTCCTGAGGGGATTCATGCCCTTGCAGTCAGGGGTAGGGCCACGGGGATTGTGTTTTTGAGGCATGTTTCTTGGGATGTCATTAGCAAGGCGGCTACTTAGGCCACTCTGTCTGCCTTCTGTAAGCACTATTCCCTAGATACCAGGTTCTGGCGCGATGCAGAGTTCGGTCAGGCGGTTCTGATGTACCTTTTTGCATCATCTTAGATATGCGGCAGGTTGTCACAGCTCCCCCCCTATGGTCTTGTTTGTGTAATCACCCACAAGGATGGAGGAAATGGGGTGGGACGTATGAGTAATTAAAGTTACTCACCGTAGTGACTAAAGTACCCCTAATCCCCTCTCCTCCATACGTCCCACCCACCTTCCCCTGCTTGTAGCTAGGGGCTAATATATTAAGTGTAGCCAGGTATCGAGGTGTCCGATGTGTTAAAAAGGGGAATGAGGTGAGGTGCCGGAGGGCGGGGCCTCGGGGGGGGGGGGGGGGTTGTGGTGGGGGGGAGGTTTCATTCCCACAGTCCGCGCCACTGGGCAATATAGTAAATTTAAAGGATAAGCTCAGTTTTTCACTGCCAAAGGTTCTGGTACCGTCCCCATGTTGGGGGAGGCCCACAAGTATGGAGGAAAGGGGACTTTGAGTACTTCTATAACAACCTGTCACTCGATTTATGCTGATTCCCCAAAGCTGGGTGGGTCACAACTCATTAGTCTCATGTTCGCAGACACCGCCGTCCTTATCTCCTTAACACCAACCGCCCTCTCCAAATTAGCAATCCAGTTTATGTTCTGTGACGAGAAGGGTTTAACAGTAAACCCAACTAAAGCCAAATGTATGTGATGTGGAAAGGAGATGAGAAAGCCCACTAGTAAATCTCTCCAGATAGGGGGCACCACAATAGATGAAGTCGCGTCATTTGAGTATTTGGGTTTTACACTGAGCAATAATGACAAATCGGACAAACACAGCAAAAACGCCAGCTTAACTTTACCCAAAAGATGCGCGGCCATACTGAACGTCGCTAAGGAGTTTAGCAAAAATGCTGTTCTTCATGGATTAGAAGTATACAGATCCCAGCCTGGGGGCACTGCTACTTATGGTGCTTAACTATGGGGCCACAAAAAATCAACCCAATTAAACACCACGGAAAAAGTTTTTAAAAATGTGTTTAAATCTACTCATGCTCCCTAAAAGTGCTCCCAATCAGCTGCTACACCTTGAAGAAGGCCTGACGATTGTAGCCAACATAATCGCAACGACGTCATTGTTATGTTAGTTTTAAGCTATGGTCTATAAGCAAAACTAATTGTTTTTGTAAGCTGTTTTATATCCACTGTGCTGTTATATGAATTGATTTTACTGTTTAGTTAATGGCCTCATGCCAAGATTAAGTATTTGTGACTGACAGTTTCAAATACTCAAAATGGCTGATAATTGTGGTACAAAACCTGCTACTTTTTTCTTTGTTGGACATCTACCTTCCTTCTCAGATCGGACATTGCCAAATAAGAACATGCACTTTCCTAGCACTACCTTTAAGCGCTTTATGTGTTTTTGAATTTGCTGAAACTGGGACTTGGGCCTGTCTGTTCCCAATCCACGCTTCAGCCAGGGTATGCCAGATTGTGATTTGGCAGGTTGTTCCTGATTGGACAGACTCCACCTGTTTGAATGTTGCAGATCCCTTGCATACGTGGACTGGGCTTCCCCAGCCCGAAACCTGGATTAATCGAGAGTTCCTGGAGCCATTCGAGATAGTCAACCACAAGTTCTAAATATCTGAAGCCGAAGGTCTGCCAGAGACCCACCAGAGGGCTGGTGCTCCAATCCACACTGGCCAAGCCAACCACTGCATGTTTGACCTCGGCCTTCAAATCGGCTGGGAAAGCCTGAACTGGGTGCCTTCCTTCTCTGGACTGTTAGGACCAGCCAGTCTGAAGCCCCTCTCTGCATTCATTGCTGCTCCACGGTTGGTGGTGTTGCTGGGCCTGACTTTGGCCTGCTCCTCATTCAAACTGGCCTGCAGTTTTGCACAAGTCCAATCCTGCCTTGTTGCTGAAAACCTTGGTGGCATTGTGAGAGCCCTGCTGTGGTCTCACAAACCTTCTGGTGCCATCTCACGCCACGAGGAAGGGTCTGCTGGAACCAGATTACTGAAGAGAGGACTTTTGACTCGGGCTCCACCACCTTGAGCCAAAGGTGGTGGAGCCTGTGTCAGAAGTCCTTTCTTCAGTAATCTGGCCTGGGGACTGGTAGTCTAACCTCTCCTTAGCTGGTATGCCCATTTGAACTTTTCCCCAGTGACTTTTACCAAGAACGTGTTTGATAAAAACACCTGCTTATAATAGACTGAACTATAACAAAGCTAGGAACTATAACAAAGCTAGCGATGGACTAAAAGGTGTTGCTCTTGTTGCTGACTTATTTCTAGCCTATGTAAAGCTTGTGAAACTGTTCTCAATCTTCCCCCTCACTTTAACCATTTACCGATTATATTGCCTGTTAACTTTATTTTACCCTAAAGTGGTAATTTACCAAGTTTCATATTAACCAAACTATGGTGCAAACATGTTTGCTAATGGCTTTACTTACCAGTAGTGTGTGGATCTTACTGATTACCTGTGTTTAATAAATATTAGCACCCGTAGCGGCCGAGATAACCAATCAGGTTGCTCGAATCGCGGGCTGAATCCCACGATCTCAGCCTGTGTTCCAAGCAGCCTAATGGCTGCTTCCACCGCCTGGCCATCCCCCTTTCCCTGTCCTCTGTTAGTCTAAGCCTTATTGCTCAGCTGTGTTACGGTTGAAAGTTTGCTCTAGAATGTCAAGTGTGAACTAGTTGTACCTTTTTGTTGGAGTTGGGGATCTTCTCTGGGAGTGATTTCTCTGGAGTAGTCTCATTGCTTCAGGCCAGGAAAATATTGGCCCTACGCTCCCTCCGCTCTTGAGTGGCACAGCCCACATTCCTCGATGTTGTTGGCACAGGTATGGTGGGGGTCGGAAATCCACATTTATCTGCTGCATTCTGTACGTGGTTCGAGTCTAGGTTTCTGGGTATGCACAGGGACGTTATTTGGGGGGTCGCCTTGCTACCCCTAAAAAAAAGTAGTTTAAAAAACCCTTTCTATTCTTTTTTTTTTTTTTTTTTTTTTTTTTTTTACAAATTGAAGCTCCTGGCCTGTGGCCAATGCCATGTGGCTATTTGAGCTATTTGTCTTTCTGGAATTCCATACAATAATTGCTAGACTCATTAAAGGTTCATTTC
This sequence comes from Ambystoma mexicanum, assembly GCF_040938575.1. Taxonomy (NCBI): domain Eukaryota; kingdom Metazoa; phylum Chordata; class Amphibia; order Caudata; family Ambystomatidae; genus Ambystoma; species Ambystoma mexicanum. Next base: position 456,006,620 of record NC_090927.1, read on the forward strand.
AGGTACACTTCAGAGGGCGAGTCACTGATTTAGTCTGTTCTTAAACACCTCAAATTCACAATGCAGACAAAATCCTCCAAAAAGCATTTAGAGTAGAATAAGCATCCATTTCGGACAATGTATTTTGCTTTTCGCAAGTTGCAATTATAGCATGTTTTTTTCTGCCGATACATATGGTGATCAATTCTTGTATGAAATGTATATCACGTTACAGTAATATCATAACCATATGTTTCATAGTCTACTTAGAAACAATGCTATGTGATGCCACTTACTGTTTTGTGAAGGGGTAAACGCAGGGGTGTTGCTAGATCTGGAAAAGATCAGGGGCTAAACCAATGACGGGACTGGCGGGACTCCGAGCTAGATAGCCGTTTGGTTGTAGGCCCAGAGCTTCTATCTGGGACTACAACCGAAAAACCCATGGCTATAGTCCCCTCCTCTCAGCAACCCCCTTCCCAGCAACGCCTCTGGGTAAACAGTCGTGTTTCGCGGCTTCCCGTGATGTCACTTCAGGGTGGGGTCATCGGAGGCCAAGGGTCATGTGATGCCACTACCCCTGGCATTTTGGTGAAATGACGTCCCTGGGTACGCAGCCTCCGAAAGTGTGAAAAAGATGTAACTGTTGGGAAAACAATCTCCTGCTAGTAACAGAAAAAAATGAACTGCCAAAAATGGCACTAGAAGCTTGTACTGGTGACATCATCTATAGAGCCAAGGAGCTGTGATGGAGTTGTCTGCGCACGGAACCACGCTATGCCACCTGGTGTCTGAAAAATCTCAAGTTTGAAGGTGGATTTCATAGATGAGGAATGCGTGGGAGGAATGTATTTCTTAGAAGGGCAAGTTGTGTTCTGGGTCCATGTGATTGCATGTTTCTTTGGTGTGAGCTTGGTTGTCGTATTTGATTCTCACGGTGTGAGCGTAGTGCATGTGTGTGTTCCAAAGCCTTAGCGGTCTAACCTGCCTTCAGTGCTCGGTCACGCCTATGATTATTTTCTGGGGAAAATGTTTTTGAAAATCGAGTGCGTTTGGGTTAAATAATGTGAAAATATGTACATTTACAGGAAAACCCTTGAAGATCGTTTGAAGGTTGAAGAAAAACTTGGAACACTGAATGTTTCGGACACCACCGTGGGCAGTAAACAGCTGACTTTCACATTGAAAAAGGTGAGTGAGGAAACTCTGCTCTGTTGACCTCTGATCTGGGTAGTAAAATTGCTCGAACACCAACGTGGCTGTGTACATTTTTCTTCACTACTGCATGTATTCATTGGACAGCGCTGGCCCGGCAGGGGACCTGAGTGGCAAAGGTCTTTATACTCGGTGCCCGCCCCCCACTCCCGTTTCCCATAGATACTGACTGTGATGTCCGCTCCGACGCCTCTGGATCTCAAATTGTTGAATCCATATTTCCCACCGGATGGCTGCTCCACTGGTGAAAGGATCGAATGGTGGCATGAACGTTGTCAGTGAGGGGTCTCTGCGCTCCTCGGTGATGCTTCTCCTCGATGATGAGGAGCCGGTGCTGATTCTTGTTGGGCTGGTGTTTGGGCTCGACATGTTGTTCTTTGGGATGGGTTCTTGGGGCTGAGCGTAGCTGGTGATGTTATTTTGGCTGCCTGGTGTGACGGCACGTGGCTTCGAGTGAAGCGCTGCGGTCTCGGGCCGTGGTGGGCCGTGTAGTGGCTATCCTGGGGTTGTTGGCGTGGCCAGATATCTCTTTTCCCTTTTTGATTGGTGTGGGAAGCGAGAGAGAAAGACAGAGAAAATTTTTTTTTTTTTTTTTTCTTTTTGGGCGTGGGCGGAGCCGGGCTAAGCGCTTACCGGCCTCCGCGGAGTTGTCGTGGGTCTGTGGACGCCTCAGCTCCCTCTGGTGCTGGGAGGCGTGCAGTCCACACCCGCCTCGTCGCCAGTGTGATGTCCGCTCCAACGCCTCTGGAGCGGGCCGCGGTAGCGGCGTATTCGCGGCCCTCAGCAAGGAATCCCAGCGCGCGGAGCATGCAGCGCGCCGCGCAACAAAAGACACGCGACTCGTTGGCTGCGTGCATAAACCCGGACTGGCGCGAAACCGCCAGTTCCGGTGATTCCTTTATTTCTCCTCCCACTCCTTGTGTCACGTGACCCTTCTCTCCGGGCACGTGACACCACACTGACTATGCAGTCATTAGTTAATGTTACGTTTATGAAACTCCGTTAGTTATGAATCGGGAAAGGGTGACATTGTTTTCTATTTAAGATGTATTTAAACAGGGCAACGCATTAAGTTATAAAGTGAAGTGGTTTCCTTCGTTATGCCCTACGTGTTACAATCTCTCTAATCTATTACCAAGTAACGTATACTCCACCAATTAGCTACAGATGGTAATCTTAATCTTTTAATAAGCATGACAGACATAGTTTATTAAAAGGGACCCGTTAGGTTTGACATTGTTACATTGTACATACAATGCACGGTTTCATTGCTTTCTACAGTCAAGAGTAACTTTCCCCTAGCATTCTTCTTACCGCCAATCCTCCTCTTTATCAGAGGACCAACCCCCAGTCCACAACCAAGACGGACAATGTGGCTTCTCCTCACAACTGGCCCATCTCGGCTCCCCATCTTTGGTCCAGCCCTGCTTCTCAGCCAAGGCTTTGCCCCTCACCCCCGAGGACCAATCGACTCTCGGGTGCCCTGAGGCCTAGTGCTTACCCGTGACCTATCACTGATACAAGCCAGTCCCTGCTCGGACGCCCATGCTGGATCCAGGGCCCATCCCGCTTCCGAGGCCCATATATGCCACGAGGCTCATCTGCCCTTAAGCCCATCCCTGCTCCCCATCCGAGCTCTTGTCACTGATGCTCCCCTTTTCTGTATTGCTGGTGATGGGCTATAAAGCGGGCACACAGCACCATTACAACTGGAACATAACAAGAAACTCTCGTGACCAATCACAGACAGTGGAAAATATCGTGGAGTATCGAATGACCACGATGAACTGAATTGTTTTTCGACACCACCCTGGTCCACACGCTTCATTGTTTAATGGCATGCAAAACATGACATATTATTTCAGTCTTTTTTATGTGGCCAGAAACATGTATATTCATCAGTCCTTTTAAAGGAATATTAAGTTGACAATAACATTTTTTTGAAAAGGTGACATGCATTGATGAAGCCAATAGTTTGTGATTGTGTATGGTCATTTTTGAGAGATCAACATTTGCTAATATTAAGTATTTTTTTTTTAATATAGCACGTAATGCTGGATTCCTCGCGCATCTTAGCTCTGTAATATTAGGTGTTATGTAATGGTACTCAGTGTATCGACTGACTTGGGTAGAGTGATGTGCTAAATCTCCCCAGCAGGGCTCTAACGTGTGAAGTGAAGGCTGGCCCCATGTCAGAAGCGAGCACTTAACTCATGAGCTATCCTCCCGTACATTGCCTGCTATTGCAATGCTACGTGCATGCACTACCCTCTTTTGCTCAAATACACATCATATTTATTGTTATTATTATTATTTATAATGCCTGATTGCCCCTCTTGCACTGCAAACCATAGAATACAGCTGAATCCCACGGAAAATTTGGTCCAGCTGTCACATAGTCACCGACACACAGCAGTCACACCTGCGCCTGTACACAATGCTCTGCATGATTTTTTCTAATACTTTAAAGTAGTCATCTCTGGTAGTAAATTAATAGTCCCCAAATTCTAATTACTATTCGCATGCAATGTAATTCTCTTTTATTTCCATGTTTGCACAGACTACTGTCTTCCAAAGGGCCTTCCTCCCCATAGCCCTTTGAAGTCATAACAATGGTAGTAGCCGCTATACACATTTCAAATAACATAATTTCTGGAAGATATTGTTACATTTTAAAGGTTGCCATCTAAAGTCCATGTATGCCCACTAATGGCAGCAATTGTCAGCAAATGCCCACATATTCCCTCTATTACCATGGATTGAGACAAAAGTATTGAATGACTTGACACAGTCCCATCTGTGAAGTCATACTGTAGAGGGTGTCCAAGAAGGAAGCCGACATAAAGGTGGCGTAGTTTTGGTTATGGATTTTTCTTAGTGTATAGAAAAGGTCCTCACTATCCCTATCGTCTAAGAGAGGGTTCGCTGCCTCAAAACTTATACCAAAGGGTTTGTCAGACTGTCTAATTAATCTCCACTGTCCTGTGTCACAACCTACTTCTATCCCTCACACTATAACTAAAGGATAACCTAACAAAGTTTCTTCTTCAGGAGAACGGCTCCCTTCTCCGGTTGCTCAGATAGTGTGCAAAAGAATGTTCTCTTGCAACAAACTCATCATTCCCCTCCCCCTACACGCTTTTTTTGGGAACCCCCAGTTCACCCCAGGCCTCGTCACAACAGCATTTCAGGACTGGAGACGAGGGGGCTGCCGCAGAGTGAAGGACATGTTCGAGGGATCCCATATCAAAACCTATGACCAGTGCAAAGCAGACTTCGAAAAACAACGCTTCGCCTATGCCCAACTGTGTCCCACCCAGAATTGAAAGCCGCAGCATCCCAGGAGCTCACACCATTTGAGAAATATCTCAACACGAATACAGGGCATAAGAAAGTGGTCACAAACATATATAAGCTCATTAAAGAAGGGGAGCCAAGACCATCTATGTCATACAAAGCTAAGTGGGACTCTGACACAGGTATCGCAATAGAAACAGCGGACTGGATGAAACTCTGGAGCCAAATAACAAAACTCATTAGATCTATCCAAATCCAGGAAATATGAATGAAACTTATAACACAATGGCACCTTACCCCAGCTAGGATCCACAAGATCTACCATGGGTCTCTCAGGCATGTTGGAGGAAATGTGGCCAGACAGACACATGGAGCCATATAGGGTGGTCGTGCCCGAAAATAGCTCAATTCTGGGAGACGATCCACTCAGCCATCGAACAAGTCTTGGGACTAAAAATCGGGGGGAACTGGGGACTGGCCATGATAGAGTTGAATGGGGCACTAGAGGAAATCAATAATAAACCCCACCGGAAGCTGTACGTCATAATGATGATGGTGGCGGCCCTGGTCCTTGCGAGAAGATGGAAATCAGCACATCCTCCAGTAGACCACAAATGGATTGCAAAAATATGGTCGCTTCTAGCAATGGAATGGCTAACCTACTCACTACTAGGAGACCGTTTAAAATTTAACACGGATGGTCAGCCCTACTGAACTACCTTAAGGCGGGCACAAGCCGAGCATTGTGCCCAAGGGCCATGACCCTTCTGGGGATAATCCCCGACCAGGAAGACGAAATTATATAGAGTAAGTCGGTGCCCGACCCTGCCGTACAATGCAGAGGAGGGGACACGCAGAGAGCACAAAACCACTTACCAGCCGCAAAACCCTGAGGAACTGCTCCGATTCGAGACGGGGAGGGAGGGAGGGCTAAGGAGGGAAGGGAAGGGAGGGGTTCTTCACTTATTTCCCAGTTGCTTTACATATGTTTTATTGGCTGTGAGGTTTGTTTATAAAATGTCAATAAAAACTTGACAATGACGATGATTCCTTCTCCTGGTCTGTGGGTTTCACCCAGTCTTTATACAATTTCACGTCCAGGAGAATGCTCCCTTCTCCTACTGTACATCTATACAAGTTCCAATAAAACCAGGGGGGAATGACTTCCTTCTCCTGGTGTCTCCAGCACAACTTTCAGCTCGGGACCAAAAAAATGCCTCCCTTCTCCCAGTATTACTTGGCACAGTTCACAAGGCCAGGGGGAATGACTTCCTTGACCTAGCGTCTTTAACAGAACTACTTGGTCTGTACCAGGAGAGTGACTCCCTTCTTCTGGTATTGCTTGGCATAGTTCTTTCTCACTGCTTTCAGCTTGCTGTACCCCCCTCTGCAAACTCCCAAATCTTGTTGAGGTCCCAGATCCTTTTCTGGTGGTCAGTGGCTCTTTCCCACTGTGACAAGGAATTTCGAAGGGATTGTGTCATCCGACGTATTCCTTATCTTTGATAGATCATCTCCAGCTTGCTGGCCTCAGAATTTTTTTTCCGTAGAGTGCGCTGTGCGTCGACGTCCCTCGAGCCGATGTCCCTCGACGGCCTCCGTATCGGCGCTGACGTCACCACGCGTATAAATAGACTCGCGCAGCGTCCGTTGCTCAGTTCAGTTTTCCTGCGCTTCGTGGGGCCTCGGAATATCGTTGCTCAGTTCTTCAGTCAAATATATCAATATATTCCTCGTAAATACCGACTCTTACTCGATGGCTTCCTCACCCGAACCGACGACTCCACAGTCCGGCTTCAAAAAATGTCGAGACTGTGGAAAGAAAATGTCGTTGACGGATCCTCACAGGATCTGTTTGTGGTGCCTGGGAATCGAGCACCATTGTTCGGAGTGCGAGGACTGCATGTCCATGACGCCGAAAGCCTTAAAGGAGCGTAAGGGGAAGCTCAAGAGAGGTAAGGCAGTTAAAACTTCTTCGAAAGTTTCCTTGACGGAGTTGAGACATTCGTCTCCTCGCCATCATGAAAGACATTCTCGTTCTAGGTCTCGAAGCAGCTCCCATCACTCTTCGAGATCTAAGCATTCAAAAAAAATACGCCGAAGATCCCCTTCCTCGTCTTCGTCTTCTTCCGTTTCCCCAAAAAGGGTCTCCTGCCCCACAAAACATAGCTCTCAGGCTGAGTGGGAGGAATTCAGGAAAAAGATGCTTAGCGTCTTCGAGAAAGCGGCCTCGACCCCCTCAAAGACTGCTGAGGGTGATATCCTGGGTGAAAGACCTGAAAAATCAAAAATCCGCGAGTCGCAGTACCCGGCGAAAGAAGCCACTCGAGAGCGTCACAAACCCTCGAGTAAAGGCAAGGTTGCGTCTTCGACGCCGTCGTCGAAGATCCCTTCGACACATAGATTGGCGTCGTCGACGCCGTTATCAAAGGGTTCTTCAATGCAGAGGTCAGTCGAGATGACGCTGTCTTCGACGTCGACGCCAAGAAAGTATAAGCCCACGCCCACCTCACAGCCAGTGGCCATACCCATACCCAGAGCCTCGAGCACGAGAATGTCGTCGACAATCTCGAGTAGAATCCCGATACTCTCGAGTTCATTGAGACCTCTACCACCTTTCTCGACGCCTTTTTCGATGGCTTCGAAGCCATTAACGTCTGCGTCGACGACGTCGACGTTTTCTCAGCCAATCATGACAAATTTGGCTCCTTCTGCCCTGGAAATGGGATTTATACCATTTTCAAGACCTGACCACTCCAGGGTCTTGTATTCTATTTATGAAGAAGGGGAAGATTCGGATCAGGAAAGACCTTTTGAGTTGCAGGGATCTGCAACTCCTGCACCAGAGGAATTTACCTCTGAGGAAGGTAGGTTGAAAGACTCCATGAAACCCTACAGGAAGCAAGTGGGTTGGACACTTCCCCAGAAGTGGAGTTTGCCACACCAGACCCAGGGGAACATGCTGAAAACCCTTATAGAACCTTGATGGCAAGGATAATAGAGTTTATGGGATGGTCCACACCCTCACCTGCTTTTCAGCAAGACAACCTCACAGACATCTTGGTCAAAGGTCCACAGGAGGATCCTGTGGTGCCATTTCATGCAGCATTACAAAGGAGAATATTGGCAAACTGGGAAACACCTGAGGTAATCCCGGCGGTTAACAAAAAATTATCAGCTAAATATCGGGTGTCTTCTGCTGACCCTAAATATTTATCTAAACACCCAACTCCGGAGAGTCTGGTTGTTCAGGCAGCTACTTCAGCAGGTAGTAAATCGGTTTACCCTACTGTTCCACAGGACAGGGATGATAAGAGATATGACTCTATGGCCAAAAAAGTATTTTCCGCATGTAGCATGGCGTTGAAATCCATCCATGCTACTTGTACGCTCGCAAGGTTCAGCCACACACTTTGGGAGTGTGCTTCATCAGCGGCTGACTGCCTCCCGGAGGGAGAAGAAAGGGAAGCGGTTCTCAACACCATTAAGGATGGTAAGGACGCAATGTGCGAATCCCTTCAGACTGGCATCGATTCTGCTGACAGTATCAGCAGGGCCATGGCGGTAAGTACAACAACCAGGAGATTTGCTTGGTTGAGAAAGTCTGGTTTTGCTCCAAATGTGCAAAGCAGACTCTTGAATATGCCCTTTGACGGCTCTTCTTTGTTTGGTAAGAAGGCGGATGACAGTTTAGAAAAACTACAAACATCAAAGGCAGCAGCAAAATCCTTAGGAGCTGCTATCCGTCAGACACCATATCGCCCCTCAGGAACCTCTTGGAGAGGTAAGTCCTTTTGCTTCTATTCTGCATTCGGAAAGGGCAGAGGACAGCCGGTTCAAAGGGGTCAGAAGAAATTCACCCGAGGTGGATGGGGTAAAAACACAAAAGTCGCAGCAGCAGCAGGTGCCTCTTTACCCTCGGCATCTGCATCAGCCGCCTCCAAACCGCTTTGAGGACTCTCTTCACAAAACACCAGTAGAGGGCAGGTTAACTCAACATCTGACGGAATGGCAGGGTATTACGTCAGATGCTTGGGCATTGGAGACAGTTACCCAAGTATACTGCCTGCCTTTTCTACACATCCCTCAGAGTCATCCACCGGGGAACAGCTCTCTGAGAGTTCCAGATCTGCTCCTCTTGCAGGAAATTGTAGACCTGCTAGAGAAAGGTGCCATAGAACCGGTACCTGTAGCGGAGAGGAACAAGGGCTGGTACTCTCCTCTACTTTCTTATACCGAAGAAAGACGGAGGACTGAGACCTATCTTGGACTTACGAGAATTTAACAAGTTCCTCAGGAAGGACAAGTTCAAGATGGTAACTCTCTCTCAGATCCTTCAGTCCCTCCAGCTCCAGGACTGGCTGGTATCTCTGGACCTCCAGGATGCTTATTTCCATGTGCCAATCCATCTCAAACACAGGAAATACCTGAGGTTCGCAATTGGCGGCTCTCATTATCAATTTCCAGTTCTGCCATTTGGGCTGACCTCCGCCCGAGGGTCTTCACCAAGCTAATGTCGGTAGTGGCTGCATGTCTAAGGAAGGAAGGGATCCACGTCTACCCCTACCTGGACGATTGGCTGATCAGAGCTGTATCTACGGAACAAGCTCAGATCCAGCTAGATTATGTCTGCCACTTCACAAACTGGGCTTCTCCCTCAATTTAAAGAAGTCATAGATACCACCATCACAGTGACTCCAGTTCATTGGAGCGGTCCTGGACACTTCCCTGGTAAAAGCCTCGCCACCAGAGGTGAGGGCTCAAGATATTCTGCAGATGGTCACCAAGTTTCAAAATGCCAACGTCTCCCAGCCTTCGACTTTTTGAGGTTGCTAGGCCTCATGGCATCCTGCATCTTCCTTGTGCCAGAGGCTCGCCTGAGAATGAGATCTCTTCATTGGGCACTGAGAATTCAGTGGTCGCAATTCTCAGGGAGAATGATAGACCTCCTTCAGATTCCGGACAAGGTGGCTCGAGACCTTCAGTGGTGGGCCTGCCAGGAAAACATCTTGAAGGGGGAACTATTTTGGCAACCATGGCCGGAGATAACGGTAGTCCCAGATGCCTCACTCACGGGGTGGGGAGCCCATACCAACGACTTGACCATCAGCGGTCGTTGGTCTCCATCGGAGTCCAGACTACATATCAACCTGTCAGAGCTGAGAGCAATCAGACTAGCGCTGAAGGCTTTTCTGCCATCTGTACAGGGCAAAAATGTCCTGATAATGACGGACAACACAGTGGCCATGCACTACCTCAACAAAAGAGGAGGCGTAGGATCACTACCACTGTGCAGAGAGGCAATGCAGCTCTGGTTTTGGGCAATTTAAGAAGGCATCTCCCTATCGGCAGTCCACCTAGCCGGAGAGAAGAACTTGACGGCGGACGCTATGAGCAGGCAGGGCACAGTCTCCCACAAGTGGGAACTAGCTCAGGAAGTCCTTCAGGAGATCTTCGCCCTTTGGGGAACCCGTCAAGTGGATCTGTTTGCCACCAGTACCAACAGAAAATGCGATTTGTTTTGTTCAAGGGAATTTCCCCCGAGAGGAGCTCTAGGGGACGTGTTCGTAGTGGACTGGGAGTTTCCACTCCTGTACGCGTTTCCACCAGTCCCTGTCATTCCACAAATGATCAGGAGGTTGAGAAGATTCTGGAGAACCATGATCCTAATTGCCCCAGACTGGGCCAGGAGAACGTGGTACCCGAACCTTCTGGACATGTCCATCTGCCCTCCAATTCGTCGTCCACTCAAGGAGAATCTTCTCTCACAGAAGGGAGGTCAGGTTCTCCATCCAGACATCAGAACCCTCATCCTTCACGCCTGGCTTCTGAAAGGTTGAGATACAAGGATTGGGACCTCCTGGATGACGTCATGGAAGTGTTGCTTTCAGCCAGAAGGCCAGCAACAAAGTCTTTATACCGCTGGTGTAGAGAAGAGAATATCGACTCCTTTTCATGTGGTACACCAACGGTGTTATCCTTTATACTCTACTTGGCAAATTCAGGCCTTCAAGTTGGCACTATCAAGGGCTATTTCGCAGCGCTATCGATCTTCAAGCGCACTGCAGAGGAACCTTCGTATTTCAAATTACCCATAGTAATACAATTTCTAAAGGGATTAACTAATGTCTACCCCCAAGACCTTTCCAGGTTCCTTTATGGGACTTAAATTTAGTCTTAAATTTCCTGATGGGTACTCCTTTCGAACCACTCCACTCTTGTTCGCTAAGATTTCTCACCCTTAAAACTGTCTTATTATTGGCTTTAACATCTGCTAGAAGGGTAAGCGAATTACAAGCTCTATCTTGTAAACCCCCTCATACAATTTTCCATAAAGACAAGGTTGTCCTACAGGTGAAACCTAATTTCCTCCCAAAGGTGGTTTCTGAATTCCACATCACTCAGAAAATTACCTTACCTTCATTCTATCCGCCTCCCCAGCCGGGGAAAGAGGAAGAAAGGCTGCATATGCTGGACCCAAGGCGGGCTTTAAGCTTTTACATCAGCAGACTTGCTAGGATTAGACAAGCAGACCAACTGTTCGTGGGTTACTCGGGGCACAATTTGGGACTACCGATAACAAAACAAACCATTTTCAGATGGATTATTTTGGCCATCGTGGAATGTTACAAACTGGCAGGGAAAGAGCCTCCTCAAAATCTTAGGGCTCATTCAACTAGGGGTATTGCAGCCTCCTCGGCCCTCCTAAGAGGGGTTCCGGTTCGAGACATATGTGCGGCTGCCACATGGTCGTCCGCACATACCGTCACAATATTTTACAACCTGGATTCCTCCTCTAGTCAAGAGACTAGGTTTGGCAAAGCCGTATTACATTCGGTTCATTCCTAAAAGGAAACATGGCGTTTTACTCCCACCTCCAATTGCACACCACTGCTATGGGAGTCTATCAAAGATAAGGAATACGTCGGAGGACACAATCCCTTCGAAGAACAAGTTACTTCTTACCTTGTAACGTTCTTTCGATGGGATGTTCCTCCGACATATTCCTTATCGCCCCTCCCATCCATCCCCGCAGTAATACTTCCCTTGTGGTTGCAGCTTACGCTCCTTCGAGGTCAATAACCAATTCATGTACAACATCTATTAACGTCAAAACGGAACTGAGCAACGGACACTGCGCGAGTCTATTTATACGCGTGGTGACGTCGGCGCCGATACGGAGGCTGTCGAGGGACATCGGCTCGAGGGACGTCGACGCGCAGCGCCCTCTACTGAAAAACATTTTCCGAGGCCAGCAAGCTGGAGATGAGGAATACGTCGGAGGAACATCCCATCGAAAGAACGTTACAAGGTAAGAAGTACCTTGTTCATCTCCTCTAATGCTCTCAGTATCTGCTTTCGTGTCCCAGACCCATCTCTGGTGGTCATTGGTTTTCTGTCTGCCACTGACATGAGGAAGATTATGCTGGAGGCACGGCTAACACTGGCGAGGCCCACTCCCACTGGGCCAAGGTAAAGCTGTTTGAGCATCTCTCCCACCTATTCCTGCGTCCCATCCAGGTCTCCCGTACGTCCCCTTAGCTTCTTGGGGGCTTTGGTACATCACCAGGGCTTCCTGGGACCTGGATCGACTCGGGCTCTTCAGACTTCTCTCCTGGTCAGGATATGCAGTGCAGCGTCTCCCCGGCATGGGTGTTCTTATTGTGTGAATGTTTGAATGATTTCTGTATGTGGCTATGACTGTTGGTATGAAATTGTTTTTTATCAATTTTTATGATATCTAGATGATTTGTTCGTGTGATGAATTTATTGAATAAAATTTGAAATATATTAAGAGTGTCATCCCATTCTACTGATCCAATCTTTGGATATAAGCTATGTTTAAACAATACATAAGTTTGATTTCAATGTAGTGGTTCTGAACATTAGGGAGGGCTAGGGAATGTCAGGGAGTGACAACATTTAATGGGCTGTACTGCAGGTGATCGTCCTTGTCACCAGAGGGGGAGCCCCTCCCGATGAAGTCGTCCCGCATTAAACCACCCCCTGGGGGACTATTGGGTACCGGCTGCACCTCCCTAGCCTCATGGAAAAGGGCTTCCCCTTGGGGAGAAGTGGCCACACCTTGTGAATCGTCAGAATACCCTGCTCTCCCCAGTTTCAAGGGTCAATAGTACACATCTTTGGATCCATGGATTTCCAAAATATTTTCCTGATGCATCAGCCACCTAGAATTATTCCCCTGAGGTCAGAAGGTGATTTCAGTAAATGGTTTAAACTTGACTGTATAAATCAGGGATGTCAAACAAACAAACTAAATGGGGTCGTTTGGATTCAGTAACACTTGTTGGGGGCTGCACCATTGGATCTATGACCATTAAAAAGCATGAAAGGCAGCTGGATTCATAAGGCGATTATTCATAGGGAGATGTGGCAACATAAACCACTCAGGAGAGTTCACAGGGTATTTTCCTCATGAGAGACGTTTTAAAATAAATTATAACGATACATTTTGCAGCGCCCATTTCTGGAGACATTGGATTAAAAAACCACAAGAAAATAAAAAGTAATATAAAATATTTCTGTAGAGGAACACATGAAATATTTCAAATGCCAGATTACCAATGGTGTATAGGAGCGTTTTACTGTTGCAAAACATGGACGTGGCCATCTGAAAATTGTGCACCTTATAGAAACAATGGGTGCACAGTACACAGGTCTATATTTGTGCCATATCATCACTGAAGCAGGGCCTGATACAGTTTCAATTATCACACTGGGGAAACATCAGTAGAAATTGTGCCATCTTAAAAATATTAAAGTTTGGAACGGCTGGATGTCAAACTGCAACTTTCATCTAGTGCTCCGTTGTAACATTTTGATTTGATGTTTTTTATGCAAGGTAATCGCGTTAAGTGCTTTTTTTGTTGTTGTATTAAGGGTACAAATGAGGCTGCACCAGCCATGTGCTGCTAGGCTACGGAAGAAATATGAGCTGGTAGTTCAGTGATTGGAGAGTCATCTTTGTTTTAGATATTGAACAGGTTTCAGGCATGACTTTCTTGTAGTTGCATGTGTCGGGCAACAAAGTTGTTTTATAGGAAATTCCTGTGCATCTTGTTGAGCTAAGAATAATTTCTAAGAAAGTAGCTTATGTAATGTGACATTGCTTTGTATTTATTTGGTTGGTTTCATTTGTGTTCATCTGTGTTGTCTACTTTCTTTCAATATGCCATCTCTTTAAGCTGTTGTGCTTTCAGTCATATGGTGCTATCAGCCAATCTTCAGAGAATTAGCTACTGGTGACACTGTCTTTGTCTCCCTAAAAGGGAATTGAAACCATCTCATTCTCCTGCTACCTGTGTGTGTGGTGGTCGCTAGCCTGCCCCACTCCCCCCCTCTTCGCACCAGCGTGCTGCTTTTTTTCCTCGGGCCTGCTCATTCATATCACTGCAAGTAAGCCCTTCGGGCATCATTGCGTACTGAATTCGCTGTTCATTTGTTTCTCCACTTGCCGAAGATTGCCAGCATCTGCAGGGCACTGAAATGCCTATTTTCCCGCACAAATATTGAACAGCACACATGGCGCTATACTGCTGACCTATGAAGCGTCCTGCCGGAAAATGGCCGCCCTCTTCATCTGCACCGGAGTGCCTCCGAGGTTGCCATGACGACAGCATAGAGCTCTTCTGACTGGAAGCAAGGAGCAATTTCTGGGCCTGTCAGGAGCCGGCTGGCGTGAGCCGGCCCAGACACGAAGGGCAACACAAAGGCCCCTGTCTGGCCGTGGATGCTGTCTCTCCAGGTTTTTTTGCTCTGCCTCACCTCGCTACGCTCTGCCTGCACTCCTGCATTCCCTCTGGCAACCGCTCAGTTCGTTCCCACAACCCTCTAAGGCAGCGGTATTCAAATTGTGGGTGCGCCCCTCTGGTGGGCCTCAGCCTCATGCCCAGGGGAAGCGCACCCACAACCTGAAAATAAAAATAAAATGAATACATTACAAAAGGATTGAGCTGTTGCTTCATCAACCAGCAGCAGCCCGATCCACGTGCCCTGCCACACATGCTTAGTGCGACAGGGGCCAGGCCTTTGTGGGGCCTCAGGCTCCATTTAGAGCTTATTTATGAAAACTAAAGAAAAAGCGCACATCTTCTTTTGCCGCGATGATGGTCATCGCGGTAAAAGAAGGTGTGTGCTTTTTCTTTTGTCTTCATGAATAGGCTCTTAATCAAGCCTGAGGCCCCACAAAGGCCCCCGACCCCTGTCGCCCAAAGTACAGATGCCGGGCTTTTTTGGGGGCCTCAGGCTCCATTAGGAGCCTATTCATGAAGAATAGACCTGAATGGCACACATCACTCCCAAACTACACCTCTGTCGTGTGACAAAACCCCTCCTCAATATGAATAATTAATTGCTATATAAATTAAGCTGGTTTAATTACATTGTAATTCAAGTACTTTACAGAAGAATTCTAATGTGTGAAACCAGCTGTTGCTCCCCAAGTAAATGGTTTTTCTGTCACCTACTCTTAGGGAAGGCCTTGCCTGAATGCAGTTTCAAACTGTCCATACAGGCACATTGCGGTGTGAACAGCCTACCGGGGTCTGAGGGCCCACTGCCTGGCCCTGTGTTGCCGATGTTCTGTTCGCACAATCTCACTTGTATTTAGCAAGGGGCAATACTAGACTAACCATGCAAATTATTTTCTGATAGAAGGTTATCATTCCAAGATGGACAGTCTGGTACACTCTTGTTGTACTCTTTCAACATACATCTCTGAGAGTGGGAAAGGGAATAAATAGCACCAATAAGGTTTCCTGTATGCTTTGCATTAAATCAGAGCATTTCAGGACTATACCAGTGATCACTACATTTGATAAACAAAAGTCTGTGATAAAAGGATTGTATGTGTGAATCTCTAAATTCATAACTGGTGCAGGGCTTGGTGCTCACATCGCGGTTCACAATACCCACCCTAACATTAGAATGTTAGGAACCATGAACCATACATGCTCATTTGGACAGCTAACGTTTTTGGAAGCAAGTATAAACTGGCTGCAATATCAGCCACTCAAATGGGGGTACAAGGGCTCTTTTGCTTCTTGTTTCTGAAGCATTTTAGAGGAGGAAGGGCTGGGTCTCAGTGTGGGCATGCCCCACCCCAATACAGACACATCTTTAAGGAGTTATATCTACAGACCGGGCAGGATACCACACAAGAGAGACTCAATAAACAATGCACAGAAAGGCTACACAGAAAGGATTGTACCACTTTCAAACTTTAGCCTGACCAGTAATAAGCTGATGAAGCGTTTTAAAGAACACCATCTTCTAATGCATTGTAGAGGGTCCACAGATCCTCAGCCACTATCTCCTCAATATTACGCAGGCCTCTGGTTATTTTGGCAAAAAAGAGCAGGCCCATGCTTTATCTAACAGAGCTGGCATTAGCATCCCTTATTAGTGCTGGCCTACAGCTAGTGAAAATCATGGTGTGGCAGTGTAGAAAGGGTGTTTGGCCTAGTGGATTTACAATGTGAGGCAACTTCTTTGATTGCTTTGTCTTTAAATGTGGGCACAGTATGGCAAGCTCGTCAGTCACATATACAAAACATTCCAGTGTGCTTTTGTATGGACACCACGCATTCCGCGGGCATCTCTATAAAAAGAAATAACACCAACACAGAGGGCAGGGCTGGGGGGTCCCGAAAAATGTATTCTTCGCTCAGGGGGGCCTTGGCATAAAACGTTTGAAGACCATTGCTCTAAGGGTTAAGCACAGCCTATCCGTTCCCTCCTGTGCCCCTTTCTGGCAACCATCTTCCTTGCAAGCCTGTGAAGCCCTCCTCACTGTGCTGGCGCTGCCCCCAGGCCTAGCCCACATTGCCCTGCTCTGGAGCACGTTACCTGCACACTTGCATTGCTCCTCTTTTTTAACAAGGAAAAAGGAAAATAACGTTTGTGTGTTATTATTCTTTTGTACACCAGGCCCTTGGAGTCATGAGACCTGCAAGAAGTAAAGAGACTTGGAGTCCGGCTTTAGAGTCTTTTGGTCTTTCGGCTCTGCGGGCTCCGCGGCCCCGCTAACAAGGATTCAAACCCCTTCTACTGCAGGAACATCTTCTCAGCCCTTCAGACAGTCGCCGGAGGCCACCGGATGACCTGTCCCCTGGACGAGTGAGTGAAGAGGAATCGTATGGAATTTGCACTGTTAAGAAAAAACTGTGTATAACTGACTGTATAACTGTCCTAGACGCTGTACCTTCAGTCAGTGCAGCAACCCACAGGACCAAGAACACCGCAAGCGCTCCTTCCGCTGGCCTGAGCGAGTCACGAGCAGTCTCTTGACTATTGACTCGACTTGTCCATTTCATCACACTAATCAGCAAACCAGTCAGTCTATTTGCACCTAGAGCCACGCACATTACTCCGACCGCTGCTTAGTTTGATCTTGGCGTTGTCTTATTTGAAACAACAACTTTGGACTCCCCCCTTTCTGAGAGACCACATGATCGCTGCACATGGACAACGGCATCCTGATTAAAGGACGGAAAGCCTCCAGAGCAAATCCACCGAGGTCTTACTTTCTGCCCTATATCACCACCAAACGAAATTAATTAAAAGCATAGCAGACCGTGGGCAAACTATTCTTGAAACGCTTAGAGCCACTGCTTCGCATAGTGCTACGAACGAGAAACTGCGGGAGCTTTCCCCTTTGATCTCGCTTGTGCAAATTAATCTCCAGCAGCGCTTATATGAAGGAGAATCTGCGGGGGTAGCTCCTTCTCATTCCCCACGCACTATTAAATAGCACCTTGACGCCCTGCTGAAGAGCCTGAGAGGCTGGTTACTCAGAAGATGTTGTGCACTCTGATCATCATTGGTAACTGATAGAATTTCATTACGAACTAACACAAGAGGCGTTTTGAATACAACCAATAATTCTCATATTGGAAATGACATACGTAGCACCTGGTATCATTGTTTTCTATAGTGCTATGGGCGAGAGACTGCGGGGGTACGCCCCTTTGATCTTGCCCGAACCCTCAAACCTGCATCAACAGCTGCGCAACCGAGAGGTTGTAGGGGTAATTCCCCCTCAAACTCGCTGGCAATCTAAAATAACATTTAGACTCTAAGCTCGAGAGTCTGGGAGACTGTCAACACAGAAGCAGCTGTGCTATACTGATTTCCTCTGATATAGAAAACTTTGCGCAACGTGGAACACGGCTGAACATAAGCCTTAGTTCATCCACTGAAAGTCTGACAATCATTCTGGAAAACAAGAACATGGATAATAACTCGGGGCCACGAACCAGGCAGCGTGGTAAGACTGGAACTAACACCCTACCCAGAGGCACAATTGACTATTGAGCAATCATTAATGAAAAGCAAACACAGAAAAGTAGCCAATACATTATCCCAATAAAAAGACAACCCTAATCGATCCATAATCCCAATGACGGGGGGGGTCAAAATGAAACTAACGATAAAACATCTGATCTCCCTATAACATCTACAGCTCCATCAGAGACGGGGCCCAACTCTGATGACTGCGTCCCTTTACTTTCTCTGACATATCCTGCTGACAACGAGATCCGCCACAATACCATGGACCTCTCTAATATAGCGCAACTACAGAAGCATCATCTAGAAGAACCGTGTCAGAACCAACCATCCAGCAGTGAAACCAAGAGCAGAGGTAACTCAAAACACCAAATAAGAGCATTATTGGACTGCTGCCCAAATCCACAATGTCTTGTGCCCAAACAGAACGAGCACTGCAGTCGGGACACTGTACAACAATCAAGATCTAGTCCCCTGGACATGGCGAATGAAACTATGAAAGACAAACATCAGAACGGCTCCACGACACAGGCATTGTCACAGAAAAGCCCCCTGAAAGAGTTGAATGTAAGAAAATACCAGAATCACAAAACCATTACCCCAAATAGTAAATCGCTTAGCGACCGGTCGACAGAAGGGTTGCCAGTCCCCTCACCAAAACAGCAAGATCTGACCATGTCCAATCCAACGGCGTGCAAAGGACCAGAATCCAGTAAAAAATTCCACAAGACTGACCAAGCAACTCACAATAACCTGGCATTGTTTGCAAAGTCAGACCAACCAATAAACATCACTAACAATCAGCAGATGCCAATCTTAAACCAAACCATTGAGATCACAAAAAAGGAAAAGGCCCGCATAACAAAATATAAATGGCAACAACTGTACCACTCACACATAAAATCTGAGGAATCCGCACTTCAATTACAGCAGGATCCTATCATTAAGGCTGCCTGACTTTCCCTTAACATAACTGAAATAGAGTTGCTGATGAGCTGCCTAGAAAAAAAATGAAGTCTTTGGTGAGCTATATGAGACTAGGGCAAAGGAGACCCAAGCCACCTGGACCCCCATTGCCAGAAGAATAAAAAGCAACAAGCAGATAACAGCACATAACAACCAGGAAATCCAGATACACAGTACTCATCAGAAAACATTACTGAACCGATCTTCACATGAATTGGACCAAACTCGTGCCCCATTCCAGGGGGAAAGATTGAACTATAAGAAAATATCACCACCAATGATCCAAGAGGATGCATAGAACGATAATAGATGCCAATGTGAAGACATTGAAACACAACCACAACAAAGAATTCCCACAAACATGATAGACCTCCAAAACATGTTGATTGCAATTATATCTCAATCCATGATCCCTTTCTTAAAATTATTGGAAACTAATGATGATCACGATAAAGACCAAGCAACGGCATCCCATGGTTAGCTCTAGTGTGTTTTTTAACTATTGCGTGATTGCTTCATTGTTTCATAATTTGTTTCACCATCTAATACTGCTCAGGTGACTGACGGTTCCCCCCTTGAGTGATCTCCTTCTCTCACTCTGGGTCCTCAACATTGCACTTGTGAATCAGTGTTTAGGACCAACTAGATGGTCTTTCTTCTTCTTTTTTTGCTTTCTTTCCAAATAAGCACTTTACATTTTGCACTTTACCTTTTATGTATAGGTGTACATTAAATAACGAGCTCAAGATGGTTCAATATGTATTTTAATATTGAAAACATTTTAATAAATACAGCTTTTTACAATGATCTTTTGTTTCATGTAGGGTTGATCTGTGGTGGGGATCTGGGGGTCCTTCTCTTCCATTTTTCTGTTGGATTATGTCCTTTTGATTGAACATAGTTACATTCCGCTGGCATGACTTCTGTTCAAATATTGTCTGTTGCTTCCCCTCTGCCAGCGAGGAAGGGGTAACCCATCCATTGTCTTGTTGCAAGCAACACTCCTTGCCATGATTCAAACCAAGCAAATTTCACACAGAGAATTTCATAAATAAGATCGATAAGAGACTTGACTTTGAAGCAGAACAAACGCGGACATGGCAAACAAGACTATTCGATATGGTGAGAGCAGATCGCGAAGAAAAAACGAAATTGACTTCAGACATGTTGATGTGGGTAAAAGACCAACCACAGAGACAGATACCACAGAATCATCCTGTTCAGACCCTCGGAAGTAATAGCATCATACTACCACTTGCAGTAACACCAACAACACTGCTTCAAACAAACGGAAAAATCACGACACCAATGGACGCAGAAAAGCCCGCATTCATGCCCCGGCAAACTACAACACAGATACTAGAGAATAAAGCAGCAATGAAACAGGTCGACACATTTTAATATTTTTCTCAAACAAAAACTGACACCAATACTAAAGCAACTAAAGGAAAGGTGGGAAAAAAGAATAACAGGCAAACGGGTTCAAGAGCCTTCTTACGGAACCTAACTTTGTCACAACAACAATTGACAAATAAGCAAATAAAACACCAAGACTTCAATGAGAGGGACCATAAGTCATCAGAAGTCAGAACAAGTACAAACAAACAGGAACTGACACACCCCCAAGCAATAGTTGAAGCTGAAGATGTAATACTACTTGAAGACCTGTAAATCTAGCGGTACACATGGACCATCTGCAATCTGAGGTAACGTTCCCGAACCCAAATGATTCAGCGCTAATAATTATTGATGAATATGAATCCAACCTTTCTCACCATTCAATTTCAATAGACTTCACTTGCGAAGACATCTTCGATATTACCTTGAATTATTCATTAGAAGAGACAGGACCATCGACAGCGAAGTCCCATTAAGATGAAACCCCTCAGAGAATGCAGACCACGAATACAAGAAATTATCAAAATAGGACACAGCATGACACCATAGATCATTTAACGAACAACCAAACAATAGAAAGTCAGAGAAGTCGACACAAAGGAACAGTGAAGTGTTACAATTACCAACATTTATAGATCCATGGGAACAGAAGATCCAATACATGATCGATCTAGCCAGAACCGGGCGAAGACACGAGGCGCTGATATTAAACAGAACTAATGTATTGCGACTGTTACATGTGATAACGCAATTGAAGACAATACAAGCAAGTGATATTAAAGTCGTGATCTTTAACAATGACACTCTACTGGACAAGGTACAGATTGAACTACGTGATAAGGATGTCATGGAGCTTATTCTATTAATGAAACAAAATGTGGCTACCCTGTGATTCAAATGCTCGGAACTCAGAGACACATTGATCCAAGACAATCAAATGAAGGAAAACTTGACTCAAGAATTATCAGCGACAGAATACAAAGTCCAGGCAATCACAACAACTAAGATCCTTAAGACAAGATCACAAGAGCTCATCATCGAGCAGTCAAAGGGCACAACAAGTAAACCCTAACATAAAACATTTTATATGGAGAGATTTGGAAGACAACCGAGAGAATTGGACACAAATGCGAAATATTACTCATAACTATCATTGAGCCAACACATGTATAGCTGGTCGGTGTGCTCGTGGAACACCAGAGGTCACTGCCATCTATACAAGCAAAACGCCAACGACCCTGAGAGCTTCCAAATTGTATGTCTCCAAGAAACGTGGATTACGCAACCTCCATGCTGCGAAGGATACACAACGCTCCTGAATCCAGCTATACAGCAAAACCAAAGCAGACCACCATCTGGTCTTTTGACCATGACCAAAATTGCCCCAGATTGGGTGATAATTGATACGACCAACCTAAACCCTTGGATCCAATGCACCACCCTAAAGATTGGCGATAAAACCCCCAAAATAAGTCAGCCGACGAAAAACAATCCAATCCAGATTTTTGGTAATACTAAATCTGTATTGGAATCCAATGGCCATCAATGATGAGCTATTCCTGGATGGAGTATTTACTACCATTGATAGAGCTGCAGTGGACCATCAAAACGTCGATTTTATCATATGTGGTGACCTCAACATCCACATTTTTGATAAAAATTGTCAAAGAACAGAACATCAAAACTTACAGCCACGGACCCGCAGATGGGTCAAGGAAATCTCACTCAGGAATTTGCACCTCACAGGGAAAGCTCTGGATGAAAAAAACAACACAACACAATACCTACCTGGACTCAAGGTAATTCCAGAGCCATTATTGATTTATGTGTCTCAATAGTGAAATCAGAAAATGACCCGACCCCATCACAAACTCACTGTAATCGGGACCGTGCCCGCCCGGAGGACAAAAACTATTTCTTCCACCAATGGAATTAAATGGCGTTAGGATGAGACTGAAAATGACACAACATAAAATAACTGGATTGGCAAATGCATTCAAAAACTCGCTAAAGGATGAGAAAGTAAAACTGAACTATGAATGGCTTTTGATTCAGTTTCAATAAAAGGTGACTCAAACAGGGAAAAACATACACAAGCATCAATTTAATAATGAACTTGCGAATAAAAGAAAGAACTTTGGAAAAAAAGACTAAGACAACATCCAGAAAATCAAAATCGCCAAACAATCTTATGTCAACTGGAAGAAAAGCCATGTTATGACATTGTATGAAATGGATGCAGAGGCCATGCTGAGTACATTTAAAAACCGAAACCTGAGAGATCTATGGACTCTGTTAAATAACAACTCACAACAGCAGAATTGACTCATATCAAACGTAAAAGAACACAAATGGTTACAACACTTTGCCACTCTTTACAGCTTGCGGCCTTCAGATCTCACTAACACCGAAACACATAAACCTAACAAATGGAACCTGGTATGGGAAAAAACAGATATACTGTTAATGATAAACAAGCTAAATCAATCCCGTGCCCCAGGCCCCGACGGTCTATCGAACGCTTTTTAAAACAAGCGCCTGAGATGTGGGCAAATTTGGTGGATCAAATATTCACCCTCATTGACAAACTAAATATGATTCCTTTGACCTGGAAAACGGCCACGCTTATTCCAATCTTTAAACATGGAAATAGGGATGATCCGATGAATTACCGTCCAATCGCCCTATTGGATCCTTTGGGCAAACTGTTTGCTGCCTTCCTTTTAAACAAACTAAGTGAATGGTCAAAACATGAAAACAGATTTGCTACAAGACAAACTGGATTTACAGCCACTGTTGGAACGAATGTGAACCTATTTCTACTAAATCTCGTCAAGCATGAAGCCATTCGGAATAAATCACAAGTCTGTCGGCCTGGAAATGTCGAACAGAGATCATCGAGCCAATAAAGCTTTTATACACCAATACAATACATACCAATACATATATCTCTATCAGGCTAACACAAGATGGCGCTACTACCCGCCCCATCAAGACTTGGAATGGACTGAAACAAGGCTACCCCTGTCGCAGCAACATTGTACAACCTGTTTACATCTGATTTTGAAAATCATATGAAAGCACCTACGATTAACCCGCCCAAGATCAATTCAGTCCCAATTTCACTTATGATGTATGCCAATGATATCGTCCTGATGGACAAAACAACCTCCGGACTTCAAAGCAGCTTGCGAATGATGGAAGACTATATGAGAATGAATGAACTCCATATTAACACAAAGAAAACCAAAATCATTAATTTGTTTGTTTTATTATTTGTAATGCGCACCTAACCCAAGGGTAGCGGCGCGAGAGCAACAAGAGGAGTGTATAGCTTGGGTTACATATTGCGAAGTGGATGGAGTCCAGATATGGTTACAGAGCTGGACACATCCGCAACATTGAGAACAGATACAATAGAACATATTTATAGTAAGTATAATATACAAAATGTACAAGTTGTAGCTAGGCATGTAGGTAAGTAGGTGAGAAAAGCAGGTGCGTTAGTTGTCGTGTTCCTTAATCCAATGGATAAGGTTGGATCTGAATTGTATGTAATGAAGGTCTTCTCTTAGGGGTGGCCGTAGAGAATTCCAGTGTTGTGCTGCTTTGATGGGAAAGCTACTCCCCCCAGTCATAGTGTGTTTGAATCTCGGCACCAGAAGGAGGTTTGAGTTGATCTTTCTGGAGGGGCGGCAAGAGACCTGTCTGGTAAATCTCTTTGTCAAGTAGAGGGGGGCAGAATGGTGGAGACATTTGTGTATCAAGGAGACAGATTTAAGGAAGATCTTGTCTGTTGTGGAGAGCCAGTTGACAGATCTTCTAATATCTGAAATGTGGGCTTACTTCGGGAGACTAAGTGCTGCTCTTAAAGCGTTATTTTGCAAGATTTCAATCTGGTTTGTGATGCATTTGTTACTGCCTACGTGAAGGGCATTACAATAGTCCAACTTGGACAAGATCAGCGCTCTAGCAAGGGTAATGCAATTGTTCGAGGATAAGAAAGGTTTGGCTGCTCCGATGAGTTTGAAAGTATAGGATGTGGCGGAAGCCATAGCGTTTACTTGTTTTTTTTAATGTTAGTGTGGAGTCTACCTACTTAGCCACGGCAATGGTATTATTGTCAATTTTGAATGAGGAGTAGTTCTGGTCAAGTTTGTTAAGGTTAGCTGTAGTGCCCAAGATGAGGAGTTCCGTTTTATCATCATTCAGGCATAGACCATGGGAGGCCTTCCATGCCTGGATGATGTTGTTTACAAAGGCCAAATCCTTTTCATAATCCCCCGACAACGGGATGAGGATCTGGATATCATCGGCATAATTTGTGTAGGTGATACCCAGACCGTCAAGATCATCGAAAAGGGGCTTTGTAAAAATATTTTACAGAGTGGGTGAGACGCAGGAGCCCTGTGGCACACCGCAGGTTATAGGTATTGGGGCCGCAGCTGCTAGCGGGGAGAAGACTCGCATTGTTCTTTTATTGAGAAAGGTTTGAATCCAGTCGATTGCCTCTTCGGAGAAATGGGCTGCTGTCTCAAGGTGCTTGCAGAGGATCTTATGGTCGACCAAATCGAATGCTGCTGAGAGATCAAGGAGCAGCAATAGTGCCATCTTGCCCTCGTCCCTCAACTCATCAATTTGTGCCTTAAGGTCTACCAGCGCGGTCTCAGTACCATGTTTGGGTCTGAAGCCCGACTGTTGCACTCCTGGGAGGTTGTTGTATTCAAGGTAGTGTTGGATTTGTAGATATGCAATTTTATCAAGGATTTTAAGTAGGAATGGCACTGTGGTGATAGGACGGTAGTTAGTGGGGATGGAGGGAGTTTTGTTTCTTGAGGAGTGGGAGGACCCAGGATTGTTTCAGATTATTAGGTATGATACCTGTGGTGAAGGATGCATTTATAAGTTTGGTAATGAATAGGGAGAGTTCACGAGCTGCATCTTTTATGAGTTGCGCTGGGCATAAGTCACCATGGCAGTTTGAAGGTTTAAGAGTAAGGATTACTTTTTAGACCTCTATGGTGGATACTTTGGTGATACTTTGCAAAAGTTAAAGTGGGGGATGGCTGCATAGGGAGGAGTCGAGGTTGGTAACGGTGCTGTAGTATTAGTGTTGCTGGCTTTCAAGGTGGTAAGAAGAGCGTCTTTTTGTTATTAAACTTAGTTTGTAAGGTTGTCATTTTATTGGCCAGAGCATGTTGTATGCCTGTGCACCATTTTTTGTCCTTGAGGCAGGAGTCTGGAGTTTGGATGGGAGATTCTACCTCTTTCAGAATAGCAAAAAACTCTTTGGTATTGGACTTGGCTTGGGAGATGCAGAGGTTGTAGGAGGTTTCTTTTTTATAGAGGGTAGCTTGTTTACTCAAATTGTTCTTGTTAGTCTCAGATGGATCTAGTCTCCATATTTTTTCACAGCGACGTTTCTCTTGCCTGTTTGCTTTTAGGTGTGGAGTGAACCAGGTGTTCAAGTGTTTGCGAGGTTTACTCTTTCTCATTTTTAGTGGTGCTATGACATCAAGGGATGATAACATCACTTTGTTGTACATATCTACCATAGTGAAGGGATCGGTATGGTCTGAAATAGAGTTGAGAGTAGGTAATATCAAAGGGAAGAGGTTTTCTGGCGTGATATTTCTTTTGTTTCTGGTAGGGACCGCTGGTGCAATACTGTCGATAGTCAATGGAGCTGATGCTTCTAGTGAAAACATAATCAAATGATGGTTGGACCAAGACTGGGGCATTATAGGTGTGATCGTGATTGGGGTGTTGTGCTCGGCGATCCAGTCAAGAGTTCTGCCTTTGGTGTGGGTGGGCGCTGTGATCTTTTGGCAGAAACCTAATTCTTCTAAGGAGTTGTTGATTAGGGTTGCATTTGGGTCTACGGGGTCACTGAAGCCAAGGTTAAAATCACCTAGTATGATGCTTTGAGAGGAATTTTTGAGGTTGTTCGACAAGATATTGGTTAGGTCCTCTTCAAATGATCCTAGAGGGCCTGGAGGTCGGTGTTTAAGGTGGATGGATACTGACTGCGTGTTGGAAATGGCTAATTTGGTGGTTAGAAATTCGCAAGAGTCGGTATTGTGGGGTGGAGAGAGTCTTGGTGTAAGGTTGGTTTTAGCTATTATGGCGAGTCCTCCACCTCGTGAGGTGGTCCGATCTAATCTTAGCAAAGTGTAATCATCTGGGATGGCTAGCATAATTGCTGGGCCAGCTGCAGGGTGGAGCCAGGATTCAGTGATCGCTAGGAAGTCCATATTTTCTTTTTGTATTAGATCGGCAATATCTGTTGTGTGGGCAACCATAGAGCGAGCATTTATCAAAGCACTCTTAATCCCAGACTGAGCTGGTTGGGGCAGTGAAGGCTGTATCTTGAGAGTGGATTTCGGGGCAGAGATGGGCTCTCGGAAAAGTCTGCTGTTCAGTTGGAGGGGGTGTTGTGAATGGCTAGTTTTGCAAGGGCTGGTAGTAGCATTGCTTGATGCTTTTTTGGGTAGAGTGTCGTACAGTCTTGGGAGTCTTGCATGTAATTTGAGGTTCCTCTGTAATAGGGTACAGGGTCTGGAGATTATGTCAATCTGCTAAGGGAGGTTGTGCGCGGACGCTAATTAGTCTTAACTTCAAAGAAACAAAAATATCTGACTCTCAATTTAGATGGGAACCACCTTATAACAGTGACTACTTTCAAATACCTAGACATCATTATAAATCAATCCAGAACAGCAAAAAGAATGGAAAATAACCTGGAAGAGAAAATACAGTCTCTAGCCAGGCAAGGTCTCTTTCTCCACCGAAAATATGGGAAATGTTTTTGTTTAAGCCCATCATCGCTTTTTTTTTTAGACAGAAAGTTATACCCAAAATTACTTATGGAAGTGAATCAATGATTAATTCTGCACATATTAAATGGCATAAGCTCGAAGCAACATTTTGGCGGAAAATTCTGGCACTGCCCAAAAACTATCCAATGGCAAGAATAAGATTCGAAATGGCCACACAGTCTATTAGATCAATTGCCTTATGGAAACAACTCCATCTGTATCGTAAAGGAACAAATAACGACAAAACTCCTGCTGTGCACATTTTGCAGCAAACTCAGAATGCAATGAACAACACCGTACTAAATGCATGCAAACATGAGATGGAACAACAACTGTTAGAACAGGACATCTCTATGTAAATGCTCCTACAGCGCCCGCAGCATGCAAAACTAGATACAGCGGTACGGTTGGGCAAAAACAGCACATGAGAAAACAGCATTACACATGAACATACACTGTGAAATAGACATACGGGCACTCAATGAACTGCCAAACTATTTGATCTTTTTTCCAGACCCGAAAATCCGAGATCTATTTATGAAAGTTCGCCTGAACACGATCCCGACAAGGTACAGATTAGCAACAAGGCAATAAATTAACTTATCAGAACAATACTGCCGTTTCTGCCTAAATCAACAAACTGATGAAACTTTACACCACATTTTAATGGTATGTCTAGCACTAACCCAAAAGAGACAGTTATTCGGCGATCACTTTTAGATCTCGGCACAACAAATGGACGCAGACACCAGATGGTCAAAGATCCTGGCTGGAAAAGATTAAAAAAAGAATATACACAATTTTCCAGTTCCTAACTAACATACTTGACCTTGACAAACCACGGACCTGACCATTTGGAGTAATTTGGGACATTATTCAACTCTGTACTTAATTGATTAGCCAAATCCTTTTATTTCTCTCTTTTTCTTTTCTTTGCCCTTCTGTCGAATTTCTTGTTTTTCTTTTAAATACTCTGAACGTGTAACTAAACTAAGTTGACAAATGAAAAGTTTATTATGCAAACTATATCATTTTAAATTAAAAAAATAAAGAGAGACTTGGACATAGAAGATCCTGAACTGTGTAAACCGAACTGTATCCTTGTGCCGCAAAAGCCAGAAGGTGTGCTTGCCCCGTGTTGAAAACATGGGGAAGGGAGGCCAACAGCCCAAACATCCTGACTTATCATTTTGTGAACACACATTATTTGTAAATTAGTGGTAAGGATTGGCAAGATTTTTTTACTTTGGGCCCTTTCATTTTGACGCCTCCACTAGGACTGCGCTATTATTATTTGATGGTCGTAGCTTGCTCCCAAATGTAGATTTAGGTTTGGATAGGCGTTTATCACACCCTTGCGAAAGTTCAATAAATACTCTTGAACTATGGTCACTTGTGTCTGTCATACTGTTGATACCATGCCTCCCTTACACTTGTCACTCCTAAAGCCCTTCTGGACACAAGTGAACAAAAACCTCACAGATCCATCTATTCAAGTTCCATTCTATTTCGGAACTGGAAATTAATCAAACTTATCCATGGTCTAAAACCATCTAGATGTCAAGGAGACATCTGTCAAATCAAAGTAATTAAAGACTGTGCTCAAGAATTGCCACCGTTCATCTCATCAATCATAAATGATTCCTTTCCCTCCAGCACCATGCCTGCTAATCTTAAAGACACCTGGGTATTGCCAGTCCTAAAGAAACACACCGTAGACCCTGACACGCCTACCAACTACTGCCCAATCACGACAGTCCCGTTCCTACTTAAAATCCTAGACAGAGCAATCTATCTACAAATTTAGAAACACTAATAGTTTTGCATTGCATTACTACGTTGAAAGATGGTTAATCTATGCATAATGTGCTGGAATATTAGGGGTATGGGAAACCCCATCAAAGCTCGTAAACTATTGGCATACCTCAAGCAGCACAAAATTGATTGTCTTCTCGCAAAGAATTGGGGGGAGCAACAGTTTTTAAACATCATACTCGACACAAGGCAGGGGGGTTGATTGTTAAACATAACATTCTACAATTTGTATGCATGACAAAGTTAATTGACCCTGATGGTAGATATGTGTTACTAGACAGGATGCAAGGCACAGAGGTGTTGCTCGTTAACACACATGGTCCAAACCACGATGACCCTGATTTCTTTTACACAGGTTTTGTGTATATGTGAGTCCTATCCATATCCACTAACACCCATAATATGGGGTGGCGGCATGAACACCATAATAAATCCAGACGTAGATTGCACAGGGACATTCGTCAGATTGTTAACCAAGGTGGCACATAAGATATTAGAGGCCATGAAGAACTTGGAACTATGCGATGCCTGGAGGGCACTTAACTTGCTAGAGCGTAGATGCACATACTATTCAAGACGTGACCTGACATTAATGTCAGCGACATTAATGCCCCAAGTCCACTCTAGCAAGATTTCCACGCACCTACTCGGAAAATGTACACATGGTGATCAAACTGGAACTAGGCAAGCGTAGCTCAACACCCTGTTTGTGTAAATTTAAACCAGCGGCATTACAAGATATTGTTTTAACAGCCACATTAAAGGAGTACATACAACAATTCTTTGTTAAACAGTGGTACAGTTGTTTCAGTTTGTATATTGTGGCAAGCGGTCAACGTTTATATCGGAGGCCATAGCAATGTCCACATATCTAGTAGCATTAAAGACTATCTGTTGAGATATTCACACTAGTGAAGTTGAGCTATGTAAGCTTGAAAATTAATATACACCCATACCAACTGCTGAAGGATTGTCAAAGATTAAATCTGCTTTAGATACAATCAGAAAACATTTAATTGAGAATTAACATACGTTTGGCTACACCACTGGCGGCAAGGAAGTATGGGTAAGGGGATCGCCTTGGCAGGAATTAATCTCACCTGATACATCCAGGAATGTATACATACAGTGATTCATGACAACCTGGGATTGGTGATTCATAGTAATAGCAAACTAAATTTAATTATCCATTCTATGATTACTATGCTGAATGCTCAGCATATGCCAGGCTACGTACAACAAAAGTATACATTACTTTTATGCATTGCTTAATGATATTCCAATAACTGTGCTGTTACATGACACAGGGGCCTAAATTTATCTTTATAGAAGATCTACTGATCAGTAAGGCCCCTGGCCTGGCCCGGACGGTCTAAGCTCTGAATTCTATAAGCCATTCCGCTCGGTATTGGCCCCACACCTGCTATCAGTCTGGGATGAATCCCTTCATGTAAATTATTACCCTACTACATGCAGAGAAGCTGTATAATATTGCTCTTAAACCAGATAAATCACCTTAAGATATGTCTTGTATCGCTTTCTGTCACTCATTAATGTAGACCCTAAAATACATCAAAACAAAAGGAGTTAATTTTAACCTCTGGCATTGCTCTGGGCAACCATCCATGCCATTGTTCTTCGCCTGCCACGCCATTACAAAAGGGGAAATACCATATGCAAGTCAGGCTTGGTCTCACCCCAAAATGGGCAGTCCAGCCCAAACTGCTTGGTCACATCCCATCTGCAAGAGACCAGAAGCATCCCCAGACATGTTTCGGAATCATTGGGCCTAATCAGTGAGGTGTAGCTTAGGTCTCTAGGGCCAGCAGGGACAGGATTCAAGGCTGGGCATGGATCTACGTGATCCGACCGTGGCTGATTTTGCTGTGGTCGGAACATTCACATGAGAAAGGTGCGAACTACCAAAAGTTTGCACTTTTCTCATGCGAACACACGTACATACTACGGGGGCTGCAGCGGTTTGCCCCGCAATTCCCGCTCACTATACTGTGAAGCGGGAGTTGCCACGCACTATACTGTGAAGTATAGTGAGCGGGGTGTTGCGGGGGACACCACTGCATGCCGCGTTTTTCTTTCTTTTATTTGTGGGTGTGCTGCGGGGGTGTCCCCCACAACAACCCGCTCACTATACCACACAATATAGTGAGCGAGGTGTTGCGGGGGATGCCCCTGCAGTCTTTTTTTTTTTTTTGCTACTTACCTGCAATGCTACCACCAAAGGCTCGAACATTTGGTGTTCGAACCTTTGGTGGTAGCATTTTTAGAACTTTTGGTCCTTGCAGACTTTTATTGTCAGTAAAAAGGTACAATCCCTCTGGGCATACCCACCCAAAGAGGTGATGGCTGGAAGGTTGAAAATTAATCTTAACCTCTGTCATTGCTCTGTGTAACCCTCCAGGCCACTGTTCTTCACCTGCCAAGCCATTACAAAAGAGGAAAGACCATATGCAAATCAGGCTTGGTCTCACGCCAAAATGGGCAATCCAGCCGAAGCTGCTTGGTCACATCCCATCTGCACGAGACCACAAGCATCCCCAGACATGTTTTGGCCTCATTGGGCCTAATCAGTGAGCAGTAGGTTGGGTCTCTAGGCCCAGCAGGCACAGGACCCACGTCAGGGCATACCCACCCAAAGAGGTGATGGCTGGAAGGTTGAAAATAAATCTTAACCTCTGGCATTGGTCTGGGCAATCCTCCAGGCCATTCTTCGTCTTCTGCTAAACCATTACAAAAGAGGAAAGACCATATGCAAATCATTCTGTGCAATGTATTGTGACACTAACATTGTTTGAGACTGATAACAAGAGATGTGCATAGCTATCACCAGATAAATCATTTCAAAGATATCTAGCCAGAATTTAGTTGTCTTAATGCAATAGTAAAACAAGTGAGGTTCTAACCCTTCGGTTGTGCATTTCCAGCAGAGATTGGAATCTGAGAGGCCCATTCTGTGCATATTGTCAAGTGTGCAATACATTCAGAATTAAAATAAATTATATATGTGATTAACTAGACAACCAACAAGCATCCTTAATAATTAACACTGTTTCAGTGGTGAGACTTCAGATGAAGGGATGTTTTGGTGGGCATTGCAGTGCCATCGCAGTAGTCCTGTACACAGTAACCCTAACTGCAATGCACACTTGTTATGGCCTGCACCTAATGCCAGCAGCCACTATGTTCCAAAGTCCTGAGCTTACCTGGACTGACAAAAATGATATTAAAACTTAACTAACCACTGTAAAACACAATATCAAGACTCATTACTGTTCTCAAGTGCAGGGTAACTGGGCCAAAACACATCCAGACCCTAACCCGAGGTGTGGGCAACACCTCAACCACTGGGAACCTCGCAGCTCAACTAAAACCTCACAACCCAAAAAAATTCCAAGTGCAGCGCAAGTCGAGTCAGTCTAGTGCCCAACCAACCTCCACTTTATTACCTTTATTATTAAGAAAGCCAATTGATGAGCCCAATACCCCTAACAACTATCTGTCTTCCTCTCTTCTGTCGCACTAATTGAAAGCTTTAAAACAGTCTTCAACAGGATTACTTCCCACCTGCAGGACCATGGCTTTGTGACCCCCTTTAATCTGTGTTTCAACAGATTGAATTCTCATGCAGATTCCTCATTAGATGGATATCCTTCTAGCATCAGCTGCACAGAAACTTTGTTCGGCACGGGGCGTAGTGCGACTCTATATGTGACTCAACCATGCCACTCAAAGCAGTCGGCCGCATATGTAGTACGTCACTATACCCCATTACCTCGGTTCCCTTTTTTTCGGTGCCCTCCGCACACTGTTTATCAGACATATCAGACGTTTCTCGTGAGAGAAAATTTCAATTTGATAATTCATCTAAGTTTTGATCGACTTTCGCCGATATGTCGACCTCTAAGGCTTCAGGATTCAAGCGTTGCCAGGACTGCAACTGTAAGCTGTCGATCACTGACCTGCATGGCATCTTTGTGTGATGTCTCGGTAAAGATCACGATATTGAAGAGTGCGGCTCAAATAATGAATCTGAAATCCCTTAGGGAACAATAGGCTAAATGTGCACTAGAGCAGCCTGAGTCGAATTCCCTGGCTCATTCGACTGTCAGGTCGTCAGGACAAGAGATTAAAGGCCCCACACGCGAAAAGGAGGGCAGGTGACATAAGAAAGCGAAGAAGCGTTCTCACTCCCAAAGAAATCATCCTCCTCGTCCTCACATAGGGAAAAAAGGCACTATCGATGGAGGCACGACTCCGATTTGTCGGAGGATCATGGTAAGTTCGGCCCGAATGCAGGTGCATCGAAGAAAGTGTTGGAGGCATTTAAGTAGCGAATGCTCCAGATATTTAAAATGCCTGCAGCAGGTACGACTCCAGTCTCTACGCTGCAGGCCAATACAGCACCAGTTGCGCCCGGAGGTTCTGGTGCTAAGGTGGCCAGGTCTGGTCCCACGCCTTCATGCTCGACCATGATGATCGGAATGCCGGACCTGGCTTCGAAGGGCCCAGAGGTACTGGGCCTAGTGGGAACGATGCCATCGATTTCGGTGCCGACAGTCGAACGTTCCTTTGTCCCTGAATCCTGATCGACATTCTTTGACTCATTGTGGTAGAGGTACAGCGAGGAAGGGGACCAAGTGCTTTTTCGCTTTGAGCCGATGGGCGGGGTGACTAGAGGAAACAATTTTTACACTGACCAAGAGGTTTTGCCTGTCTAGCCTAAGGGCTACATACCGCAAGTGGTTTAGACACGTCTCCTGACCTGGATCTGCAACAGGCCGCCCCTTATGATCACCCTAAATTGCACAGCACAGAAGGACTGTGGATAGGATGGTAGACGCTTTGGGTCTAGGCACACCAGCAAATCCCCTGTCTGCCTGTGATAGAACTGACATCTTAGATAAGGTCCCACAAACAGAAAAGGCATTTTCTTTTAATGCGGCCATCTCAGACCCCATTACAACATTGTACCCGAGACCCTATCCACGCCAGCTGTGGATACAGAACCTAGTGGTGCAAGCCACCTATAGTAAGTTCTAGGTCAGCAATGTCCACCTTGAACCTGCCTACAGACAGGTAATCCAAGAAGATGGATGCCCTGGCCAAAAAGATCTTCTGCTCCTGTAGCATGGCCCTGAAGGCCGTCAATGCATCAAGCGCATTCGCTAATTACTCGGACGGACTGTGGAGACTCATACCAGAAGAGGCGGAGCGCATCCCGGCTGATGAAAGGTGGTATGGTTGCATGTGAATCATTGATGATGGCAAGAAGGTGGCATGCCAGGCACTGAAGTCGGGCCTGGACACTGCAGATTGTGTAGGCTGTGCAATGAGGATATGCACTGTGTTTAAGGAGATCAGCCTACCTTCACACTTTAGGATTCTCGCCATTTGTCCAGGCAAAACATCTGGCCATAGCTTTTGGCGGTGAACACCCGTTCGTCCTGAAGGCCAATGAATCATTGGGGGAAGTTCAAGCACTCTAAATTGGCTGCCAAGTCGTTGGGACAAGCTGTGAGGCAACCTGCAAAACAATCTTTTGGCTTCTCCTATATGGAAGAGGCCACAAGCGGGACATTCCATTTATAGAGAGGTCCACAGCTCCAGCAAGCAATGCAAGGGCCGAGGTGTTTCCCACATACCGGACAGGGCAGAGGGGCCTCTAGGAGCCAGCAGACTGCGGCAGCAGTGGCAGGGGGTACATCACCCACTAAGCTGCTTTGAGTTCTTCCTACATTTCCCGGGTTGGATGGAGAATTTCAGAGGACCTAGACAAGTGGTAGGATATAACCTCCAATGCCTGGGCCTTGCAGCTCAGCGAGTGAGGGTACTGTTTGCCATTTCTTTTTCAACTTTATTACTGCACACAGGAAAAGCACATACACAAATGTTCAAGTTTTCTATCAATACATCAACAATCTCCAGACAGACCGCCTCCACAACAACCGGAACAGGTGCTCCAGTAGGAACTGAGAGCCCAGTTATTGAAGGGCTCCAAGGAAGAGGCGCCACCTGAGCAGAGATGATCAGGCTGTCACTCTCGTTGTTTTCTGATACCCAAGAAAGGTGGGGGACTCTGTTCCATCCGGGGCCTCAGGGCAGTGAACAAGTTCCTGAAAAAAGGTCAGGATGGTGACATTGAGAGAAATTCTCCAGCCTCTACAACTTCAGGACTGGTTGGTGTCGCTGGACCTTCAGGACACTTATTCAATGACACTTATTCAGGACACTTCATGTGCCAATTCATCGGAGGCACAGGCGCTCCCTGAGATTTGTCATCCGGACACTCCCTATCAATTCGAGGTGCTCCCCTTTGGATTAACCTCTGCGTCCAGGGTTTTCACCAAGCTTATGCCAGTGGTGGTGGCACAGCTGAGGAGATACAGTGTTCACGTATTCCCATACCTGGGCGACTGGATGATCCGAGGAAGGTCCCCAGTGCAAGTATCGTCTCAGCTCGAGGAAACCTGCTCTCTGCTTCACAGTTTGGGCTTCTCCTTGAATTTCCAGAAGTCCCACATCACACCATCACAGGCACTCCAATTCATCAGAGCAGTCCTGGACACACAGGTGGGGGAAGGCCCCACCCCTAAGAAAGAGTCACCAGTGTCGGGTAAATGGTTGAGTGTTTCAAGAGCCATGACAGTCTACCAGCGGCTTCCTTGCTCTGTCTCTTAGGTCTCATGGCTTCCTGCATTTTTCTGGTGCCCAAGGGCAGGCTGTGAATGCGATCTCTGCATTTGCTGTTGATGAAACAATGGTCCCAGTACTTCGATACCATTAGGGACATTAGCAGGGTGCTGAGGTCGGTGACCAGCGACCTCTCTTGGTGGGCCATTAGAGAACACATGACAGGGGAACCCTTTTGGCATCTGTGGCTTCAAGCCCAAGTGGTTACAGATGCGTCTGTGAAGGGTTGAGGGGCTCACTGCTGGGACCTGCAGGTGAGCGTTCTGTGGTCACCAATGGAATGCCAGTGGCATATCAACTGACTAGAGATGCAGGTGATCAGGATGGCCCTGATGATGGCCTTTGCACCCTCCCTCAATTGGACACACGTCCTCATTCTGAAGGGCAAACACAGTGGCATTGCACTACCTCAACAAACTGTGGGGTGTTCGGCCTCTGCCCCTATGCAGGGTGGCACTGAAACTATAGTTTTGGTTGCTGGAGAACTGGATCTCCGCTTCAGCTGTACAATTAGCATGAACGGAGAAGGAGCGGATGCTCTGAGCAGGCAGAGCACAGTCTCACACGAGTGGGAAGTGTTCCAGGAAGTTCTGAAGGAGATCTTTGATCAGTGGGGTATCCGGACAGTAGATCTGTTTGCCATGAGGTGCAATGCAAGGTGCAGACAGTATTGGTCGAAGAAATTCCCAGCGAAGGGTGCACTGGGGGGCACATTCCTTGTGGAGTGGGTCTTTCGACCTCCACTATACATTCCCTCCAATACCAGTCATCCCGTGGGTTCTCAGGAGGTTGCAGAGATTTCGAGCCACCAATATCTTGATTGCCCCGGATTGGGCGAGCAGAACATGGTACTCAGAATTCCTGGACTTGGCCATTGGACCACCTCTCTGGATGCCTTGACCTCTCTGGTTGCCTCGACGTCCGGACTTCCTATCCCAGTAAGATGGTCTGATGCTCCACCCGAACCCAGAGTCCCTCAACCTACATGCGTGGTTCTTGAGAGGATGAGATAAGATGACTAGGACCTCTCAGAATGTGTTCTTGATGTGCTTCTGGCTGCACAGAGACCTTCTACGAGATCAGTCTATGCGCGCAAATGGAGAAGATTTGAGGCATGGTGTGGGGAGCGCAGGATAGACCCTATCGCTTGTCCCACCACTACAGGGATGGAGTTCCTTCTGTCACTGACCTCTGTAGGCCTTCAGGTAGGCACAGTCAGGGGCTATTATTTAGAGGCTCGGTCTGTGTTCAAGAGGTCTCTGATCTTTTTCATGATCCTGGTAATGACCCAATTCCTGAAAGGCCTTGTACATAGTTTTCCATCCTACTCTCTTTTTGGTTTTGGACTGGGACCTAAACTTGGTTTTAACATTTTTCATGGCGGCTCAGTTTGAGCCCAGGCATTCATGTCCTATTAGGCTACTTATCCTGAAAACGATTTTTCTGGTGGAAATCACATCAGCAAAACATGTAAATGAGCTGCAGGCCCTATCTTGCAAGCACCTTTCCTGCGCTTCTTGAAGAGAAAGCTTTGCTCAAGGTGCATCCTCAATGTCTGCCTAAAGTGGTTTCTGAATTCCACATGTCCCAGAGCATTGGTTTCCCAGTGTTGTATCCTCCTCCCCATACTGCTATGGATGAGAGTGGCTACACAGGCTGGACCCTAAGAGAGCACTCTTCTTTTATGTGGCTTGGACAGCAGAATTTAGGAGCGACGATCACCTCTTTTTGGCATTTGTGGTCGCTCTTCCTCTGCAGCTGCTGAGCTCAGGGGGCGCAGAGGGACTGAGGTACCTGGTCATAGTGATGTAGTTTATAGGCAGCAGAGGTTGTGTCGGGAGCGTACGAGTAGCATGATTGACTCGAGAGGTGCCAATGGTCGCTATCCAGTCGTACTACATCCCCTATCGAAAAAAAAAGTTTGAGCAGCTAACGCTGGAAGGATATCTATCTGATGAGGATTCTGCGGGAGAAGAATCCAGAGTAAGAATATATTACTGGTAAGTAATTTCTCCTTTGCAGACAATACTCCACTGAAACCGTACAAACCCATATGTCCACTTTCTCTCAGATGCTCCTCACTCGAAATTCTCCTCAATTCTCATCCTTTTTGTTCTCTCTGCAGCTTTCAGCTCTGTCGGCCACTCCTCTCTTTTCCAGACCCTGTCTAACTTTACCATCAAGGACTCTTCCCTTGCTTGGATCAACTCTCATTTGTCTGAATATTCTTTCTCTGTCGTGTCACACACTCGCCCCCAGGACTGCCCCTCTCCCAGTGAGGTCCCTGTAAGGGTTATTGATTGGAACCCTTCACTTCACACTCTGCACCTCCTCTCTGGGTTAGCTCATCTCCTCCTTTGGCTTCTCCTAGCACTTTTTTTCTGATGATACTCTGATTTTCTTCTCCTTCCGTCACCCCTGGAGGAAGGACACTCATTTCCAAGTGTCTCACTGCTGTCTGAAGTTGCTTACCTGCCTGCCTCTTTTACTTGATAGATGTTATATACAATGTGGTTTACTTTGGCTTTTTTCCACGGCTGGGCCTAAAAGCAGTACTTTATTTAAAAAATAAAGTACCCTCTGATGCGACTGCCCTGACCCACACATTCAGCAGAAATACAATAAAAAAAGAAAACTATACCTCTGATTGCGTCTTTTAATGTCACTTAGCTTCGTTGTCCTCTTCTGCCCAAGTTGAACATTTGTTTTGTGACGTCTGGGTCCAGGCACTATAGGCAGCATTTTATAAATCACTCTGTGCAGGATAATTACCTTAACTAGAGAGGTCTGCAGTGTTTTGGCGATAACTGTGATCTATTTAGCATGATAAATATAGATTTGGTAACATGGTTTACACGATAGACAAATTATGTTTATGGGGCAGGTTAAGGTTTTGGACCTACATGACGAAAATGCAAGACACGAAAATGAAACAAACGGCGAGTTGGGAAAGGTATTGGGTGTTATAATTTTGTAGGAAAAGGAGTGCAAGAGGACAGCGGGATCATGTGGGGGGTGTTTAATGATGTCCTGGAAGAAGTATTGAGGAGGGGTGCGGTGATGGCAACGTCGGTGTGGCTTTTCAGAGGAGAAATGTATGTATTATGAGAAAAACCACGATATTGCGGAATTACGTAACTGTTCCGAGTAGGCTTTGAGGTTATGGGGCATTATGTACAGCAGATCAGGATGTTGCAGAATAAATCTCGTTGCCCAAACAGCAACCCTGGTGCAACAACCACCTCTGCCACGAGTCGCAGTTCAGCATTCAAATGACAAGTCACCCTTCCAAAGTTGCAAAGTTGGCCTTTAACAAGGAACTATTAATTGCGGTGAGCCTCAGCGTCACTACACTTGCGACATATCCGGTTGCAAAGAAATGTTGCAAGGAAGACGGAGCAAGTGGAAACTCAAGGCCACAAAGGGTAGGTAACAAAGTAACCTGGAGACAGTAAAGACCACAGGCTGTGCAAAAAAGCAGGTCTGATCTTTTCAAACCTGGAAATGTGGCGCCGGAGGCCATAAAAGGAGTAAACATAAATTGGACCAACGGAACAGGGAATAGCCACTCAGCACATTTATCTATTTATAAATGACAATAAATGCTAAATTATCAGTTCCTAAACTTTTATTTACATGTCAAAAATCGTGTAAAATACTTTTTAAAACATTTAAACAAACAGCGTTAGGACGATTTAAATGCTTAGCATATGTATTTCGTCATGCACGCACTTTTCACATTCCCCATCATATTTTTTTTTAAAATCTTCTTGGAAGGGACAGGATCAGTGGCGGCTGGTGAATTTGAAAGTTGGTGGGGCGTACATTTTCCAGAGCGAATTTAGTAGCGAGCGAGCGCAGCGCGCTAGCCCCCCCCACTCAAAGGGGGGTGTGGGGCGGGGTTCTCCCCCCGCGAAAATTTTGGAAAAATGGCCTACAAAATGTGCAATTTACTGTCCAAATATATTGCCCGAAGCAAAGATGTACGATATCAGAATATCTACAAATCAATCGACAAAAACCATAGCAGGTGGCCCCATCATCTCCCATAAAATGCTCTTCATCTCCAGATTCCTCTTGAAATAGCTGCCTAGATCAACATCAGATGTCCCACTTTCTCCTTCTGCCAGTGACACAATGCACAATTAACTAACTGGAAACAACAGAAAACACACCAACTCTCAAGCAACCTCTCCATCGACCAATGCACCCTTTCTACTAAACAGACAGACCACCAGAGGATGTCAATCTAGGAGCCAAAGGTGATGACAACCTGCATCACAACACTGTGCTCCACTGCCATCCCTCTTAGCAGAAAGATCCCACAAAAAATCTTAGCTTGTGTGATGAGGGAGGCAAGCACCAAGAATCATATTTTTGTGCCCCAAATAATGACCATGCTAGTAAATGTCACTCTAGGCAAAGGAACAGCAAAGGAACCTTTGACACAAGATGGTTCATCAATGTCCACTCATTCTTCAGGCTCCTACGACCTTTAATAGGACAACATATACCAACTGTTCATCACAGGCACCTGGCTCCAGAGATGATCATTCAGCAGTCATACACAAAACGAGCCCAACAGACTACAAGATCAAATTTGCCAACAGAGTAGTCAGAAGAGAATGACTTGCACTCGTTTACAGATACACCATCAAGGCAATCCTAACTAACTGGCTCAATCTCAAACACAACCGCCCTTGCATTCCTTCTCATCTAACAACCTCATTTCTCCAAACCCTTCCTTGACAGACAGTTTGGCTGATGCAGTCGCTAATCTTTCTGTAGACTGCCAACGCTTTAACATACTGGGATGCTTAAATATCTGGCGTACGAAAGCGGATAACATGTCTACAAAACTTCTCAAACTGCAATGCATTGCATCTCAAACAGGTCAAGGGATCCATCCATGAAGCCAGACACAGCCTGGATAGTATCAATTGCAATGATAACTGTACACATTTTCCTCCCCAATCTGCTAACCCTTGGTAGACCACCTACCCATCCAATTCACCATCTTCACCAAACCACCAGCACTCGTGAAGACAGCGAAAGGATCTGCAATGCTAACCAGATTACGGAAGTAGATCCGACGGGACAGCCTTTTGGAAACTTTCAAAGCATCCAAACTCTCCTTACAACCACTTTTCTTTGCAATGCATCACTTTAGTTTTGATAGGATTAACTTTAAGAGAATGAGACGACATTTGTGAAGGCAGTAAGCAAGTGCTGTAAGCCGATCTGTGTGCAGTGTAATAGCAAGAAATCATCGGCGTATGCCATCCATATTGGTTTCAAATTATACATTTTAAGGGTGACAAACGCAGCAAACTCTAGAAAATATAAAACGGCACATTTTCTTACTCGCGGGCAGCCGGCACTGGGCAGCACGCACGCCTGCCTGGCCCTTGAGGCCCTGTGCTAGGCCTGGCCACCAGGCACTGCACCACCCGGGTGGGTGGTGCCACTGTGCCAGGCGGCCAGGCCTCTCCCTCACGCTGCCAGGGCTCTGGCTGACTGGCTCTCGTGGCACACTGGGCGGCACTGTCTGTGGTGGCTAGTTGTGCCGTTTTATATTTTCGGCATTTTCTGTCGGAAAATGCCGAAAATATAAAACGGCACATTTTGGATCATGGATGACTCGGACTCTCCGACTTCTACAAGGCCCGCACTGGGCGGGCAGCAACAGCAGCACGCACGCCTGCCTGGGCCTTGAGGCCCTGTGCTAGGCCTGACCACCAGGCACTGCACCACCCGGGTGGGTGGTGCCACTGTGCCAGGCGGCCAGGCCTCTCCCTCACGCTGCCAGGGCTCTGGCTGACTGGCTCTCGTGGCACACTGGGCGGCACTGTCTGTGGTGGCTAGTTGTGCCGTTTTATATTTTCGGCATTTTCTGTCGAAAAATGCCGAAAATATAAAACGGCACATTTTGGATCACAGACGGGCTCCGACTTCTACAAGGCCCGCACTGGGCACAGCAACAGCAGCACGCACGCCTGCCTGGGCCTTGCTGTCGGCGTGGGCCAAGGCCCTTGGGCCTTGGCCCACCACGGACCGGGGGGTAAAGGCCCAGGCCAGGCAGCCCCCGCTACCACCAAGGCCCGCCGGGCTGCCGGAGACTACTCGACCCAATAAGTTCGAGTAACTAACTTGACGATCACAGCACATCAGTCAGCAACACTGAAAGACGTAGGCCCTGGCCTAGGCCTACACGTCTTCAGTGTTGCTGACTGAGGCTGTGGCCCCGCCAGGGCCCAAAAAACACAAACATCTGCCAGCAGCTGGGAGTCTGGGACCAGTACTTACCTGCCGGCAACTCGTGTCGTGGACCAGGGTCCAGGCCGTCTCTGCTGGGCTGGTGGTGGTGGTGGTGGTGGTGGTCAATCGTGACTCCTCCTGCCGTCGCCTCGTCCTGAAAGAATGGGCCAGGGACTCAGGGAGAGAGTGTGAAGGTGGCGCAGGCGCACCCACACACCCTGCACCAGCACCAGAGATCTGCATAGATACAGTAATGTCATTGGCTGTTTGCCAGCCAATGCAAGGGTTGTAATTGGCTGGCAAACAGCCAATGACATTACTGTGTCCATGGACTCCATGCAGGGGAGGGGACTGAGTCGGGAGGGGGATGACCTAGTGCGCTGTTTACGCACATTTTAGACTGGCGGGGCAACCCCTGAAGCGCCCCGCCAGCCTTCTAAATGAAAGGTGCTTACGTAGAGTGCGTGGAGCTAGGAGCTCCACGTACTTTAGTATTGATTAAGGAAGCGTAAAACGGGACGCGCCCAGCTGTGAAAGCAGCGGGCCCGGCCCTTTGTTATTGTTGCCTTGCCACAGCGCCCCCACACTGTTGGCAAAGGCAAATGCAAGCTAAAAGAGATTCAATCAGAGAAGTTCTCAGATTGAATCTCTTTTAGCTTCCTCTTTCTTTTCTCCTTCGTTTTTGGGAGGGCGGCGCCCGGCCGCCCTATAATAGCAGCCGCCACTGGACAGGATGACAAAATGAAAAGTTAGACAACGGAGTCATTCCTTGGTTTAGACAGGCCTCAGAGACTCGGAACAGCTGCCCGGCTGCTCGCGTTACAGAGAACCTAAAGCCCCCGACAGCAGCAGTTCCCCTCAGGTTACCGCGACTGTGCAGGCTTGGCCTTCAGTCGGCGCATGCCGTGTGTGTGTG
Organism: Ambystoma mexicanum; assembly: GCF_040938575.1. Taxonomy (NCBI): domain Eukaryota; kingdom Metazoa; phylum Chordata; class Amphibia; order Caudata; family Ambystomatidae; genus Ambystoma; species Ambystoma mexicanum. The sequence continues at coordinate 456,049,298 of NC_090927.1, forward strand.
TGTGTGTGTGTGTGTATACGCTGCTAAGGCCGTCGTGGACTATGGAGTCTCCCCACATTGGTCCTAAAGTGACTGCTAACGCAGCAGAAGGGGGCCGCCTTTACCCATGCAATGGGCAGTGCGCGACCTAAAATCACCCCGAATGTTCGCTCAGATATTAGCCTACGCAGCTACTCTCGGGTTGCACTGACAGATCAGCCTGTGCTCTTGCAATGAATACACCCATTCTGTTCCCAAATGCCAGCTTTGCATGTTAAGGACATGCAGTCCCTTTCACCCGAGATATCAGCTCGCTGGTCTGTTAAAACCCATGGCTGTTTGCACGCACCCGCTCGTCATTTTCAGTAAACACACACGACCTATTCTCACTTCCTCTGCTCTTCTTATTTCTCCCAGCCCCGCCTCTTTCTCTGCGCACCTTTCCTGCCGGGCTGCTGCACAGGAAGGAGGACACTGCCGAGTAGTGTGAGCACCTAGGCTACCTCACATGGACGGCGTCCCGTACGGGCTTTCACATGTGTATGGGTACCCGGGAATATGTTGGCAATACCCGCCACCTTTTGGTTACACATGGCGGCAAGTGTTTCCGTCACCCGGAGACTACCTGGATCCATGCCCTCGGACTACAGCAGTCAGTGTGATGCAGTGGCCACAGCCAGACCGTGGGACCCCTGAAGTGCTGCTACTGCCTGTGCATAGGAATGTGTGGCTGCCAGGAGTTCTAGGATAGGCATCCAGTTACTGCTGCCATCAGCAGGCACTGAATCCCATCGCAAAGTGCATAGTCCATCCCACTCCCCTCATCGGCATATATGTGCGCTCTGCCATGCTCCGATGCATGTGCATGAAAACACTCGATCTGACAGCATTTGCTTCATAGGAACAGAGTTGGAACTTGCCTTCCCTGATGCTCCTGCTCTCTCACCCAAGTGATTGGCGAGGCAGAGCCCCATCCGCCACTAGGGACCGCTGTCAATGTTCTGCTCTTATAGACTTGATGGTTAGGTTTGACATGCGTCTACTGTTGGGTATGCCTCCTATTGGAAGCTATTAGACACTCCTTCATTTTCACAATGCTGTATCATCCTGATGTGCTGTGACAGCAGAGGATTGTGGACTTCATCTCCTGCTGCGATGTCACAGCAGGGTGAATTGGCTCCTTAGTTTCTCTCTCAGCTCTCATAAGACCCCAAGGGAAACCGCGGCAAGCCAATGCCCGGGCCTCAACAGTCCACAGCTCGCCTCTACACCCCCTGCAATACTGGTGCATGGGGACAGTGCAGGTGGTTGGAAAGGGACACAGAGAGGCCGTTCACCACCTAAAATGAAAGCTGGGTGTATGCCACCTGCGGTTTCAGTCGCCCCGTAGACAAGTCAAGAGTCACTCTTGGTGTCTAGCTGATGTCACTTGGAACCCCTCCTTGGAGTATATGCCTGTAGTGCATAGCTACCCATCTATAATTCTGTTTTCCATGCATGTGTTTTCCAAGTGACAGTGAATGTATATATTGTATTTGAGGGATCTGATTCAGAGCGTTAACCTCCCCTACAGTACTCAGTAGACGTACATGTTGCTTAGAAGTTAGAGAGTTATGTGTTAAGCTTAACATAAATGACCAATGAAATAAATATAAAAAATGTTTTACAAAAAAGAATTGATTGCTATGAAAATTCATAAGGTGTATACCACAAACTGAGCTTTCTCTTGGTACGTGAAGTCAGACATGATGACATTTGAACTTGTGACCTGTTGGTTACGCAGAGATCTATTCGGGGGCTGTTCCAAAATCCCTAAGCTGTTTTAGCAGCAGTAGCAAAATCTGAGGCACTTAGGCCTCCATTGAGTTCCTGTAGATGTGTATTAATATTGTTTGTTTTGATTTTGTGTATGTGTTTCAGTTTGCTTGTACCATGTTCGCCACAGGTTGACCAAAAAGAAAAAAATGTTGATGCCTTAATTAGGTTAACAAAGTAATTTATTGAGCTTTTGTGGTATTTCACCACTTCCCCATGCAGGGATGCAATGAAGCCTTTGAAAAACATTAGAGTTTAGAAATCCCCTCCTGGAAATCAAGTTTACTGATTTGTGCCTGTCTCTGTACCTGATTTGTAGTTTTACACAGAGGCATGCATTAGATGTTGAACTACCCCACACATTGCAGTCTTCAATGTCTAAATGGTACAGTGTGTTCAATGGGGAATGGGGCAGTGTAACCCAAGAAGGAAAATAAACACAGCCGACCCTGTTAAAGTTCTCAGAAGCAGACAGGAGTCGATGGGATAGTGTCAGTCACGGTAGGTGCAGTCCAGCTGAAACTCGGTACGCCAGACTGGTCCGTTTAGAAAATCAGTGGTGGCGCAATCATCCACATATCAAGCTTGTGTCTCTAGAAGGCCTAAACAGGGGAGTCGCAACCAGTCATGTATTAGGCCTATGATTCGTGTATCCCAGTGTGGTAGGTTTGTGTCAAATATATCGGGATTCTGTTACATCACAATCATGAAGAAAGGGTGCGAGGTTTTACTTGAGACTGGAGCTCTTTTTTTTGCAAACAGTACCCTGTCTTATGTATTGGAACATGTGGGTTCTTTCTGCCACATGGGTTATGAATGCGACATGGTGGACATTGAGTATGGTAAGAGATTTTCTTTACTAAAACGGGATGGGACACCCCCCAAAAGCGCTATATAAATTAATAAATACAAATACAAAATAGCTGCCCTAGACGACAATAAACAAACTGTTGCCTCTAGCTTATTAAGTAGCGTCGGGACCAGTGATCATGGACAAGGGGAGAAATCCCACTGGGCCTGGCTGGCTAAGCTGGTGGCCCAGCATGAGAGATTGGGCCTTTAGCTCCTAGTACGGAGTTAGTTGGAATACCCGTGGACACTCCTCATTTTGAGGGTGGCTGCCTGATGGAGCAAATAGACGATTATACTGTGGTGGCACTCCAGGAGACCTGGCTCACCAATGAACTGTCCATTGACGGTTGGCAAGTCCTTCATAAGCCAGCCGTTCAGGGTCGACAGGGCCGCCCCAGGTGAGGCCTAATGCTAGCCGTTAAGAACCCTCTATCAATGGTGGAATTCGTTTTGAGTTTGCCTAACATACTAGTGGGAAAAATCTCATTCCCTCTTGGGTCCTTCGGTGGGGGATCTAAAGACCTTGTGGAGTAATTGCTGCACCTCCAATTTGGGTGCCTCCCATGTATTACCTGTGGGTACTTTAACTCTAGGATCCCAAAGGAGTTTGGGCCCCCCCGGACTGAGATGACTGCACTTAGTCTGACTCATCGTATGAGGACTTGCTTGCCCGTTTTTGTAAGTGGGGACTCGAGTGGGCAAATAATCTTTATTCCTTTGCTTTCAAAATAATAAATGGATCCATGCCATCTGATCTCCTCTTCCCCCCTCCCCCCGCCCTCCACATACACCCGAATTTGACAAAAAAACAGTAGCATCCTGGACTATGCATTTTCCGCTAATTCCGATACTCTGGTAAATGACATGAGTATGATCCACAGATTAGAGAGCGATCATCTACCCCTCTTGGTCAGTTTGAACTGTCCTACGCACCCTCTGCTCAGGGCTGGACTGGAAACTAAGAGGCCCTGGAAATAATAACTGGGGACCAAAAGAGGCCCTGGAAATAAAGTTCAAAGTGTCCCTATATGTCACATTTTCAGCAAGCCCAATGCTTTTGGAAATACCACAGAAAAGAGGCCCAGGGTGCAGAGGCCCACCGGGAAATCTCCAGAGTTCCCTAAAGGCCAGTCCACCCCTGCCTCTGCTGTTGGAACAGAAGGGGAGCTGAGAGTTAACTCTACTTTGAACCGTGTTTCTTGGAATTACCATGGATTGACAGCAGTAGCGGCCCCATGCAGTTGGCACTGATCTCCTGTGTTGGGAGCTGCGAGGAACATCAGTTTGCAAACTCTAGCACTTGTGCGGCGAAGCCATTAAGGACTTTGGTGACTTAACACAGGCACATTTCTAAGACTTTTGTCAAAAGAAATACTAATGCCCGAGTGTCTACTGAGAGACCTCATAAACACTTGTTTAATCAGCTAATCATCTTTAGGGATCTATCACAAATGGCCTTGAATCCCTTTGAAATTGCTTTGCGAGCCAACCAGGCCAAAAACAACTATCGTAAGTGGTTTAACCATCGTAAGTACGAACTAGAGTGCTCATGCTGGCGATCCTTAGTGGGGTATTCACTGACTAATGATGTTTGCCAGTTTTGGAAGACTGTTGAGGCCAACTCCCCAGTGACCTGCAGCGTAATTGGTGTCTCAGAATCAGTGTGGGCACATCACTAGATCCTTGGGGAAGGTAGACACAGTCGCTCCATACCTGAATCTCCACTCTGACAAATGGGTTTATTTTAAAGACCCTGCTGACATCTTGAAGCTAATTGGGAGAAGTAAATCATCCAGAGTCTTGTGACCTGACGGTATTTGCAGCACCCTGATTAGGTCTGACACTGCACACTGGTCCGGTACCCTTGACTGGCTCTTCCATTCGATTGGAGAAGTCCAGTCGGTCCCCCCATTGTGGCGCAATAGCATTATCCTGCCAATTTGGAAAAAGGCGGTCATAGTGACCCTAGCAATTCTCGCTCGTTAGCGATGTTGGATGCCCCTTCCAAAATGTTCTCTCGCTTATTGGTTGATGAACTATGGAACTGGGCTGAAAACTCCAGTCTCATCTCATTCAACCAGACGTGCTTTCAGTAGCGCTTGAGTGCTACTACCAACTGTCTCGCCCTGTCAACCACTATCCAGCAAGCCCGGAGGACAGTGTATGTAGCATGTATTTACTACAGGGCTGCCTTCGATTCAGTTAATAGGGCCATGCTTTGGAATAAACTCACCAACTGGAATGTTCCTCCTTGGCTCCTCACTATGATAATTGCTCTCCGTGACGGGACTAGTCAAAGCCCGGCTTGATAAATCTTATAAATCTGGCAGGACAACATCTTGGGTCCCCATTCATCAGCGCTTTAAACAGGGGTGCATCCTCACCCCTGCTCTACAACCTATAACTGGCAGATATGGGATTGGCAGCGAGTAATCCGATTTCTATACCACCTAAACTGGGGACTAGACCCCTCCAGTGGATGGGGTATGCGGATGTGATTGTCCTGTTAGACCTCACCACTGCCGGGCATCGGGCAGCCTTGAACAAACTTAAAGAATCTCTGATATTCATTTCTTGGCAATTAACATCCATAAAACCAATGTTAGGATCCTCACCCAGCCTTATGGGAGGGTTCATTCTCTAAACTGGTGGTTGGATGGGAACAAACGGAAGGTGGTCAATGAATATAAATACCTTGGTGTCCTGTTGGACAATCAGTTATCAGTTACTCGCCACATTGACCCCCTCTAACCAAAATGCTCTCGGATCCTACATGGATTGGCTAAATTGGCCCGTAGAGGAGGGGGCTACTCCTTAGGGATTTTGGTCCAGTTATACACTGCTTAGATCCTTCCGATCCTTCTGTATGGAGCCGAGACTTTGACGTTTGGCAACATTGCTGCTGTTAGCGGATTGGAGTCTAAACTGCTAGAGAAGTTGCTACGATTACCAGCGCGGGTCCCAGTGGAATTGATCCACCTTGAATTTAATCTGGCTCCATGTGAGACGAGATTCCAGCTTTCATGTGCTAACATACATTGGAAGCTGGCTAACGCCCCGAGTGGTTCCTTAAATCATTACATTTTCGAGCCAGGACGGTTAAAGGCAAGGTTCATGCCTAATAGCCATATGGCTAATATTGCTGCAACGGCAGATTGCTGACATTCTTCGGCATTGGGTTATTTTCAGAGCCTTGACTACCATAGACATAAATGAACTATGAAATCCATCATTCTTCAAAGCTACCATGACCAGCAGATCGTAAAGCTACCTGGGATGAGTAATCCTGCCTTGATCCTTGAATATATCCTACAGCGGGAGAACTACCCCGATTATATACACCAGGCGTGGATAACTCCCTGGTTTGGGACTATTTAAGGATTAAAATGAATGCAGTGAAGACTCTTGAAATAACCTGAACTTGGTCTAACATCCCTCAGCTAATGCGCTATGGTAGGCTAAGTGGGGAACTCCAGCTCGATTCGGACAAACATCTCCTAATGAGTTGTGAGGCAGTAGTGATGCTAAGGACTACTGCTTGCCAGGCAGCCGGTATACATGGTGGCATCAGTGTGGGGACATGGATGCAGTTTATGAACGGCAACAACATAGCATGCATCATCTTTTTCACAATTATGTGGAAAAAATTGACCTCTATTCTGAATGATCTTTAAGTGTTTTGAATGTCTGTGTGAGTAGGGGAACAAACGAGTTGGCCGCTAAGACACCGATGGGACACTTCTCCTTATTAGTTGTGTGTTTTTTAATCTGCTGTTATTTTTTCCTGTTACGTTTTGAAAAGTTTCTTATCTTGTTTAACTATTTAACACGTTAAATACATTTAAAAAAATACTCTGGGAAGCTTTTGTGCTGGGGCATTTTGATGGCAGATGGGGCTGGGTTGGAGGGAGTCAGGCAACGGGTGATTGCCTTACAGAGGCTGGTGGAAAGTGTCAGATGTTGTGATCTGTGCTCACTATGGGTGCAGAAAGTGAGAGTACGTTAGTTGATATGACTCATGAAGCCACATTGTCTGTTGAAGCCCCGCGTCAGTATATTGAAAATGTGCATGCTTTTGAATTTGTTGGTCTTCCTGTCTTTGTCAATTCTAAAATGATCCCGGAGAACAGCAATTTCAATGGATTGCATTCTCCCACAGATTCCTCATCAAATAGATATCAATTCCAGCGTCAGCTGCTCAGTAACTTTTTCGACAAAGGGTGTAGTACGACTCGGCTCGACTGTCGATCCCTCTTGACTCGACCGTGCCACTCGTCTGCTCCGGACGTGATGTTGGCTGGCTTATATACTACGTCACTGTGCCCCCGTACCACAGTTCCTTTTTTCTGCACACTCAGCACACTGATATTCGGAATGCCAATTGTGAGAGCCAATTTAAATTCAACAAAATTGTCATATTCGATAGCCTTTCGTCGATATGCCCGCTCCTAAGGCATTCGGATTCAAGCGTTACCAAGACTACAACTTCAAAATGTCAATTACTGACCCACATGGCATCTGCCTGTGATGCCTCAAAGATCATGTGTCTCGTGTCAATAAATGAATCCCAATTCGTTGAGGGAGGGATCGTCCAAATTGGCACTCAGGCAACCTCCATCGAAATCCCCAGCTTGTTCAACTGCCAGGTGAAGAGACCGAGTGTCCCACACCCGAAAAAGAGGACAGGAGTCACCCAAGGAGAATGCTGCATTCTCAAAGCCATTTATCGTCCTTATCTTCCCATAAGAAGAAGTAATGCCATTGGCCCACGCATGACTCAGATTTGTCAGAAGATTGCGGTAATACGCGCGCATCGAAGGCAGAGTGGGAGGCTTTCAAGGAGCAAATGCTTTGAATGTTTAAGACAGTTGCAGCTGGTACGACTCCTGTCTCAACACTGCTAGTTCTTGTGGCACCAGTTGAGCTCAGAGGTTCTGGCACTAAGGTTTCAAAGTCTGGTCCGATGCCCTTTGCTTGACCACGAATACCGGAAAACCGGCCGTAGTGCTCTGAGTTACAAGCACTGTTTGGCCTGGTGGGAACGACATTCAAGCTGACAGATGATTGTTCCATTGTCCCCGATTCTCGCTCTGTTTTTCGACACAATGCGGTCGAATTTTGATGATGAGGGGACCAGGTGCTTTTTGGCTTTGAGCCTATGGGCGATGGACCTGGTAGAAATTATTTTGCCACCAGTTTGATTTGGTTGCCCTTGCTGAAGGGCTCTATAATGCATGTGGTTTGGGCATGTATCCTGACCTTGACATGCAGCAAGCTGCTCCTTTTGGACACCCTAATGCGCAGTGCTGAAGGACTGGTGAGAGGGTGGTTGAGGCTTTGGGTCTTGGTGCCACTGCGAAGCCCCTGTTGGCCTATGAGCTCACGCAAATCATTGACAAAGGCCCACAAACGGAGAGGGCATTACCCTTTAAGGCTGCCATTGCAGATCCCATTCCTACTGTGTGTCTGAGACCTTGCACCACCAAAGCTGTGGATTCAGAGCTTATAAACAATACAAGCCGGCAAAGGATGCTGGGGGGAGATTTGCCTTTCCTATCTTCTCACACCGCCCCAGAAGGTCGAGTGGTGCAAGCTGCTACGGTGAGCTCCAGACCAGCTACCTCTACCTTTAATTTGCTGACAGATAGGGAATCTAAAAAAAATGATGCCCTAGCTAAAAAGATTTTCACCTCATGCAGCATGGCCCTAAAGGCAGTGAATGCATCCTGTGCGTTCACAAAGTATTCCCACGGGCTGTGGAGGCTTAGAGCAGAAGCCGCAGAGCACATTCCAGCTGGTGAGATGAGAGGTGGGTTTCTGTGGATTGTTGATGATGGCAAAGAGGTGGCTTGCCAAGCACTGCAGTTGGGCCGGGACACTGCAAATTGCATTGGCCGGGCAATGGAGTTATCGTGTGTGTTGAGAAGGTCAGCCTACCTTCACAACTCTGGGTTCTCGCTGAATATCCAGGCTGAGCTATTCGACAACGCTTTCGATAGCGAGCAACTGTTCGGCATGAAGACTGATGAATCCTTGGTGAAATTGAAGGATTCTAACCAGCTGGAAAATTACTTGGCCTTGCTGTGCAACAACCTGCAAAGCAATCCTTTAGCTTTTCCTCTAGGGGAAGAGGCTACAGGCAGTACATTTCGTTTGAAAAGAAGGCAAAGCTCCCACAAGCCAGGCAAGGGCAGAATCGTTTCTCATGTCCCGGATGGGGCAGAGGCCACTAGGGGACAGCAACATCTGCGGCATGGGCGTTGGCACCCACTAAAGCCGTGTTGAGTGCTCCCCACAGATTTCCGCAGTTGGAGGGAGAATATCTAAGCACTTGCTTCAGTGAAAGGAGATAACCTCTGACGCCTGGGCATTGCAACTCATCGGCTGGAGATATTGCCTACCATCTGTAGCAAACCACCAGACAAACAACCCCCCGCACCGATAGCAACAACCGGAACGGGATCTCTAGGAAGAACTGACAGTCCTGTTATTGAAGGGTGCCATGAATGAGCTGACACCCGAACAGCGTATCGGGCTGGTACTCTCGCTATGATTTGGTACCCAAGAATGGAGGAGGACTCCAACCCTTCCTGGACCTCAGGGCCTTGAACAAGTTTCTGAGGAAAGACAAGTTTAATATGGTGGCATTGAAAGAAATTCCAGGCTCTGCAACTTCAGGACTGGTTGGTGCCGCTGGTTCTTCAGGACACTTATTTTCATGTTATGATGTACCGGAAGCGTAGGCATTTCGTCAGATTCATCATCATGGAAACTGATTATCAATTCAATGTTCTCCCCTTTGGCTTAACCGCTGCACCCAGGATATTCACCAAGCTGTTGGCAGTGGTGGCGACACACCTCAGGAGATCCGGTGTTCAGGTATTCCCATACCTGGACGACTGGCTAAACTGAGGAAAGTCCCCAGAGCAGGTATTGACGCAGCTCAAGGAAACCTGCTCGCTACCTCTCAGGTTGGGCTTTGCCGTAAACCTCCAGATGTCCCACATTACACCAACGCAGAAGCTCCATTTCATCAGAGCAGTCTTGGACACGCAGGTGGGGAAGGCTTTTCCCCCAAAAGAAAGAGTCACCAGTGTCAGGCAAATTGTTTAGCTCTTTCTAAGCCATGACAGCCTACCAGCAGCTTCCTTTCTCGGCCTCTCAGGTCTCATGGCTTCCTGCATTTTTTTGGTGCCAGAGGCCAGACTCCGCATGCTGTCTCTGCAATGGCTGTTGAGGGATCAGGGATCCCAATACTTCGATGACCATGAAGGGCATTCTCACGGTGTCGAGGTCAGTGGCCAACAAACCTATCTTGGTGGTCCAGCAGGGAGAAAATGAGTACGGGGGAAACCTTTTGGCCTCTGTGGCCCCAAGCCCAGGTGGTCACAGAAGCGTCTTTGAAGGGTTGGGGGCGCTCACTTCAGGGATCTGCAGGTGAGCGGATTTTGGTCACCAGTGGAATGCCGGTGGCATATCAACAGGCTGGAGTTGCAGGCTATCAAATTAATTCTGATGGTCTTTGCGCCCTTCGTCAAGGGAAACATGTCCTTGTTCTGACGCACAACACAGTGGCCGTGCACTACCTCACAAACGGGGGGCTGGTGGTGAGTTCGGTCCGTGCCCATGCGCAAGGAGGCGCTGCAACTATGGTTCTGGTTGCTGTAGAATCAGATCTCTTATTCAGGTGTCCATCTGTCAGAAAGTGAGAATGGCTGATGGACACTCTGAGCGGGCAGAGCACGCTTGCACACGAGTGAGAAGTGTGCCAGGAAGTTCTCGGGGAGATCTTCCCTCAGTGGGGTACCCCGACAGTAGATCTTTTTGCCACGAGGTCCAACCAAAAGTGCTCACAGTTTTGCTTGAGGGAATTCCCAGAGAAAGGGGCACCAGGAAACGCATTCCTGGTGGACTGGGTCTTCAACCTCCACTATGCCTTACCTCCGATACCTGTCATCTTGTGGGTTCTCAGGAGGTTTTGAACCACCATGATCTTGATTGCCCTGGATTGGTCTAGGAGAACATGGTACTCTGAATTCTTGGACTTCACCATCTGCCCACCTCTCCGGGTGCTTCGACGTCTGATTTGCTATCCCAGTCAGAAGCTCAAGTACTTCACTCGAACTCAGAATACCTCAACCTTCATGCGTGGCTTTTGAGAAGATGAGATATGATGACTGGGACCTTTCAGAAGAGGTACTTGAGTTGCTACTGGCTGCAGTCAGATCATCAACAAGATCTCTGTACGTGTGCAAATGAAGAAGACTCGAGGAATGGTGCAGGGAATGCAGGATAGGCCCGCTTGTCCCACCACTACAGTGATGGAGTTCCTTCTTTCACTAGTGTAAGGAAGCATGGTATCAAGAATAGACAGACACAAGTGATCACAGTTCAAGGGTGTTTATTAAACTCTATAGGTATGTGGGAAAACGCCTAATCGAAACCTAAATCTAAGACGGGCGCAAGCTACGACCATCAAATTATAATAAGGGCCTGTACTAAAAAAAAAATAATATTGCAAATCCTTACAACTAAATACCAAAAAGAGTGTGGGATAGCGTTCACAAGAAAGAAAGAAGTGTTCACAAATGATAAGTCGGGATGTAATAGCCAGGTGTCTCCCTTCCCCACGTTTTGCGCTCAAGACAAGGCGGGACTCCGGAGTACAGCACACGCTTGAGTTTTCTCAGCACGAGATGACAGTTCTGTTTTCAGCTATCAGGAACTTCGATGGTTAAGTCTCTTTTGGTCGTTTTTTTTTTCTTGCTTCCGAGGGCCTGACGGGTTCAAAATAATAAACAAAAGTTCCCTTCTGGTAGTATTTTGGGTCATGTTTCCTCACCCCTGGGTCCCAGACCCCTCTCTATGAACAGCCTCCCTCTGTCGGGTTCACTCTAGCTTGTATTCAAAAGATTCCTCTATCGCATTCACATGTCGATGGGGTGATGGTTCTTACCTCCGATACCTGTCATCCCGTGGGTTTTCAGGAGGTTTTAAACCACCATCATCTTGATCGCCCCGGATTGGGTCCAGGTGGGTTTTGTTTATTGTAAAAGTGTAATGCTGTCAGTCACTGACTTTTAGTACATTCCTGTTCCTCATTTAAAAAAAATGTTTTTTGTCTATTTTCGGCCCGAATCCTATGGATTCTTCCTACATGGCTGCTGAGCTCAAAGGTGGCGTGGGGGGTTTGGGGGGGATAAGGGAACTGGGGTTTGGGAGGGGGGTGTAGAGAGATAATGTATATGGCGGCCGACATCGCATCCTGTACTGGCAAATGGCACGGTCGAGTCGAGAGGGATAGACGGTCGAGTTGCACTATGCCCCCCGTCGAAAGAGTTTCATAGCAGCTGACGCTGGGATGTATATCGGTCTGATGAGAAATCTGCGGGAGAAGAATCCATAGTGAAAAAAACATTTCTGGTAAGTAATTTCTCCTTTGAAGTCATCAACGGTATGATTAGCTCCTGAAAAATTCTCACCAACTGGGCTCTCTTTAGTGCATCAGGTGAGGAACGTTCGGTTGGCGCCACTTCTCACCGGAGGCGAGCCCCTTTCCATGAGGCCAGGGAGGTGCGGTTGCTAACCTGTAGTACCCATGTGGGTGGTATAATCAGGAAGGCTCTCATGGGGAGGTACCCGCCCCCTCCCCTCAGCTAGGGAGGATGACTACTACCTACGGGGTAGCATACCAAGTCACGTAACACCCCTTCCGCCTTTAGCCCCTTTGTCTGATTCCAGTTTTTACTTTTACTACAAAACAGTCTATTACTGTAAAGCAGAACCTCTTATTGCAATGGTCAGTACTGAGATGAAGAACAACAACTGGCGTACTAACCATGTCGCTACTGAGACTAGGAGGCCCTGTGAAGATCCAAGGATTACCCAGGAGAAACCAACAAAGGACTACAATTGTTACAAACGACAACAAAGTATAAAAATAGAGAAGTGGTTGTCACCCGTATCAAATCCAGCCTGAGGCTGCAGCTGCCGAGCATGCAGGAGGTGGGAGCTTCGAACAGGTCTGCAAGACCCAGTGAGAGAGAGTTGGGAAGACGCCGACGGGCGGCCGAGCCAAGTCTTCGGTCGGCATGCAGGAGCGGTCCCACACACAGAAGCAACCGAAGGGCAAGCAAGCTGATGCTATCAGTGGGGAGACCGTCCCACAGAGACGGGGAGAGACAGACCCCGGGGCAGTCGTGCCGTCCCTCCGCAGTCCCTGGAAGTTCTGGCAACATGCTACGACCTCAAGAGAGGCAATGGGAAGCTCAGGAGACCCGGAGGGTACGCAGGAGATAACCGCGTCCCGGCAAGAGCAATTGCCACACAGTCTCTCTGCCGACACTGGGCAGGGGAGATGTACCAGATTTGTGAGTGCCACAAGCCTCACACCAGTAGCAGGAATAACCCCACGGACCAGCAGTGACCCACAGACCCTAGAGGGGACGCTCCTCAATACAGTGGCAGACACAAGCTCACTGGCTACCAGGGAAAGGTCGAGGACCCAAATCAAGAGAGTCATAAGAGTCGTCTTCCTTGTGGCAGCACTTGGCAGGGAAGTGAACCAAGTAGGCCAAACCAAAGAAGAGAAAGTCGGGGATCCAAACCAAAAGAGCAATATGAGTCATCTTCCTTGGGGAAGTACTTGGCACGGAAGTGGACCAGGTTGGCCAGACTAAAGAAGAAGAAAGGAGCCAGGGTCACAGACCCACATTACACTCAGAGCTGGGTGTTGTAACTGTGAAAACTTAATGACGAGAAGACCAGGGGAAGCGAGTCATCCCCCCTAGTTGTAAGAGATTGTTTTTGCAAATACCAAGAGAAGGGAGGTTTTCTCCTGCTAACGTGGACCAGGCGGAAGGTCCAACAGGCCTGGGCAAGGGAGTCATTCCCCTAGGCTTTTTTGAGACTGAGACCAAACGGCAGGAGAAGGGAGGCATTCTCCTGGCCTACAAAGCAAATATTGCTTTTGAACTTTGTGGCCTGGGCAAAAGAGTAATTCCCCTGCGCTGTTTGGGACTGACTGCCAGGAGAAGGGAGACATTTTCCTGGCTCACCAAGGAAACATGGTATGGAAACTTGAACCATAACCCAGGAGAAGAGACATTCTCCTGGTATCAGAACACTACTACGTTATATAGTGTAAGGGCCAGAAGTAGGGTTTTCATGGCACAGGACGGTCGACACTTTTACTTTGACAGACATCCTAACAGTCACCTTATATCTTTAGCTGAGGCAGGGAAACCCATTTTAGGAATAGGGAAAGATAGGTTTTCTCTTGCTTTTCTACCTAATGGGTCTTTAGCCAAAAACACACCACCTTTGTGTCATAGTCCTTCCTCTGCACCCTTACAATTGCTTGATGCTCTGACGATGAATGTTCATGTGTTTTATGTAGAGGTGGCCCAGTTTCCCTTACATAGTAGCTCCGCTCTGGGCATTTCATGCACATAATCAAGTAAACGCAGTGACAGGCAACTGCTTTGGAGTGCTAGTTGGATTGAGAGAGACTGGAGAAGGCACAGATTATGTACCCCTCAGCAAGCCAGGTAGCCCAAAGTTTTAATAGACAGAATGATTTGTGGAGGAGATACCCCTATTCTTGAGGAGGTGGAGGAGGAAGAAGGAGAGTTACATCTGGTGGGCTATGCTGTAGTTCTGAAGCGGAGTGGAAATCAGGATTACTCTTAAATATTATGAATGCTCCTGGGGCCAATAATTGTATGGGAGGAAACGTTCCCGAAAATTACTCTGGTTTTTTTTGCCGTCATCCATAATGTCCTTGTATTATCCCCCTGCCGAGGTGAGTATCTGAGGCATTTGGTGAGTTTATGAATAGCTGAATGGAATTCCCTGCCCTCAACGCACATTCCATTTTCTTTGCCGGGAGCACATGGGTGCTTCAGATGAGCGCAGTTAAAAAACTGAAGGTTGAGGGCTGGAAGGCTAGGAGTACATTTTAACCACTGCCAATTGCTCTGAGCAACCCACCAAAAGACCATATGCAAAACGGGTTTCTCCCACCCAGAAAATGGTAGACCAGCTGCTAGGTCCCATCGCTTATGCACGAGACCACAAGCCACCCGAGACGTGTTTCAGCCTTCAGTGAGGTGGAGTTTAGGTCTCTAGGCGCAGCAGGCTTAGGACCCATGTCTTGGCATGCCCGTCCCATTTGGGTTGACCGTTGGAAAATTGAAGGTTCATAGTTGAAAGCTTATGAATTAATTTGAGCCACTTAACGTGCCTATAGACGCAAGGTACACTGCGCTGATGTATTTTTCCTTTACCTTTCACACGTTCAATATCTTTAAACTGAACTGTCTCTCACTCCCCATTCCCTTCAGTGGGGATAGACTTGAGAGGTTTTCAAAGCTACAGTAGCATCCCCCACCCACGATGACAGTGGGAATCAGTGGTTCATCACTGTATGTGAATGGCTGGACATTGATTCTGCTCTTACCCAGACTCTATCGAACAGAAGAACCCGTGGGATGTTCCCAAGTTGTAATATGCATCCTAAAGGCCGAAGCACGCACCCTTTTAATACAGTCTTCTTTCGCGTTTGATCATAGAACTGTTATGGGCGTGTTTTCTAAAAGAAAAATAGACTCGCAGGATGTATGCATCAAATCTCCCAAATTGATTTAACAGTTCTCGTGAAGTCTGACCCTGATGAAACTGAAGAGCGGTACATGCGTCCAGACACTATTGGGATCGTTCCTCCCTCCCTCTGGTGTTCTCGCATGCAGGCAAGGAACAAAGCAGAACGCTTCCAATTGCCCTACTTTTTGCGTCTTCCAGTATATTAGTCAGTAGGAAAATACTACATTTATCCGAGGAGGTATTTATCCCAATTAATCCACGAGTGCAGCGTCTTCATGGTTGGAGCTCGCCAGTTGCTGCAACTGATACGGTCATTCTCTGCACTGTCACCGCGGGTCTAATTCAATCCAGCGCTGTTGCCAAGTTGACTGGGCACATTCTCGCCATGGCGATTTCAAAATAGAAAGTGCTGAGCCAGGGACGTTTCCCACTGTACTAGACTATCACAACCCCCAACGCCTCTAGCATGACTTGGAAAAAGCTGCTGCCTGGTGCGCCTGTAGTTGGCGTTCAGTTCAGTTGAAAGAAGTCTGGGAGAAGGAAACGCTCTTTTCCCGCTTGTGTGGCTACTGGCAGTCATTCCTTTCCTTTGCGCGGAATACATCTTGTATTGAGGCTCATGCTTTCATTAGAGGCCGTGGGCTACCTACCACTATTGAATTAAATGCTTTGTTTAACCCATGTTTTTATCATAACGATTATAAGGTGTGTGTGGTTGGCACACGACTGGTTAATCTGGCCGTCACTAGGTCAGTTTTTAAAAAGGCTACACCCAAATGTATGCCTTGAGGTAGTAGTTGTTTATAATGGATTTCTGACTCCCACGGATTCCTCATCTTTGATATCTGTCTCCTAGCGCAGCTGCTTCAGAAAGTTTTCTGCCAGCCGATGGTGCAATATATATATATATATATATATATATATATATATTTTATTTTTTTTATATATAATGCACAGTGACCTACTTTTTTTCCTTGCACTCTATTGGAACACCACTTCATTTGAAGTCATTTGGTTTAAAAACCTGCGTCGACTGCAGGTGTCTGATATCTGTCTCCGATCCTCACTGGATCTGTCTATATTTCCTCCAAAAGGAGCACGAAACACGGGACATTTGAGTAGTGCAGACAATGCACCCCAAGGCACTTCATGAGCGGGCAGCAAAACTATTCACATTTCTCCACAAGGACGATAAACTGACCCGTTTCAAGTTGCCCAGTGTGGCGCATCAAGCAGAAGAACGGTCTCCTGTCTGTAAGGACAAAAAGAAGCACCCCAATAGGTCTCGCTCCCCGGCGGTCCTTCAAATGCCCTTTCTTCTTCCTCCTCGAGGAAAAGGTGTCACTGCACCAGGGATTCCTCTGAGGAACATACACCGCAGGTACCTTTCCCCACCCAATACTCCACCAATGAGGAATGGAAGGCCTTTCGGCTGAAAATGCTCAACATCTTCACAAAGTACCTGGTGCTGATGGCTTCGGCCTCTGAGCCGACGGTGCCTTCGGAGTCCACTGCGCTCAAATGAGCCGGCAGAGAGTGTATGCCCTTGGGCTCGATCACTGCTAAAACGTCAGAGGCATCTCAGGACCACACCGCTCCATCTTCCGATGTAAGTCTTCCGGCTCAAATCCCCTCTCTGCAGCCCCCCTGGCACCACTGTTCCTCAGGAGTATGATCAGCTCGCTAGTGGTGCATTTATGTATCAAATTGGGGACATCTATGATGGGTAGAGTGACCCCCATCCCCATTCCGGGGCATAGGCAGGCCCTTTCTGTTGGAATGCCTATGCCCCAGGGAAGTTAGGGACTTCCCTGAACAATTCTATGGGGTAGAGGTTGACTCTGTGGATATTTCAGCTGACATGCAAGTGGTCTGGACACTTCAACGGAATTTTACATTCTCCTGCTCCTACCCAGGGTAAGACTCAGGCCTCCTTTCAACACCTGATTACTGAAGTGGTTGATAATTTAGGGTTATCAGCATGTTCTAAACCCAAATTGCAGTACGAACTGACGGGTATTCTGGATGTGGGTCCACAGAGGGAGACCCTACCACCCTTTAACCTAGCATTTGAAGCAGTGTCTTGCAATTATGGTTGAAACCAGCTTCATCTGTAGACAGGTATCTGGCCAAGAGGCACAGGGCGGCCTCTTCTGATCTATTATTCCTGTCTTTTCATGCGTCCCAAGAGAGTTTAGTGGTACAAGTGGCCATGACAAACCTGAAGACAATGACATTTCCTTCTTTTCCCAGGAAGAAAGGTTTTTGTTTCAGCAAGCCTGGGCCTGAGGTCCATCAATTCCTCTTGTGCTTTGGCCACATTTTCTTTTGATCTTTGGTCTGTGATTTCAGAGGCTGCATACCACCTCCCTACAGGTGACATGAGGGGGAGACCTTGAGGCCCTGGTAAAGGATGGCAAGGGGGCTTCATGTTGCATGCTCCAATCAGACCTAGATACTGCCGACTGTGGCTAGGACAATGACAACTGGAACAGTGTTGAGGGCGTACTCATGGCTGAGGAGCTACGTTTTTTGCCCCGGATGTCCAAGCTAAACTCCTGGACATGCTGTTTGATGGCACCAGTCTGTTTGGGACAAAGGCTAATGAGTCCCTCCAGATATTTCAAGCTTCAAAGACGACTGAAAAGTCTCTAGGCCTAGCAGTTCAGCGGCAACAGCCCACAGCCCCCACGTTCAGAGGTTTTCGAGCCTTCACCTCTTATTCCCACAGGGGCAGAGGTCAAGATCCCTCTGGCAAGCAAATGCAGTGCACTCCAAATAGCGATTGGAGCTGAAGTGCTCCAAGAGGACGCTTGTCATCCTCCGCTGTGCTCTCAGCAGCCCCAGTTGCAAAGCCCCTGGGACTTACTCCATTCAACCCCTGAGGGAGGCAGGATTTCCTATTTTGGCGATTGAATGGAACCTTACCACCTCTGATGCCTGGGCCCTACATGTCATTCAACAGGGATACTGTCTCCCCTTTGCTCAGCACCCGCCAAACAATCCCCCAACCAGTTAAGTCTTGCCTCCGGACCCCCTCCTGCAGGAAGAAGTTTGTCAGCTTCTGTCAAAACGCCCCATAGACCCAATTCCCGGCTTGGAACGAGGTAAGGGTTGCTGCTCAACCTATTTTCTGGTGCTGAGGGAGGATGGGGGCTTACATCCCATACTAGGTCTGTGGATCTTGAACCTGTATTTGCGCATGGGCAAGTTCAGGATGGTTACCCTGACTCATATATTTCAAGCCCTCGACCTGCAGGATTGGCTTGTCTGGCTAGATCAATAAGATGCCTACTTCCATGTGCCCATCCACCGAAAACATCAAACTATCTGAGATTTGCAGTGGGACATTGACACTGCCAGTTAAAGATCCACCCATTCAGTCCATCTTTGGTACCCATGGTCTTCACTAAGCTGCTGGCAGTGTTAGGGACTTGCCTCAGAAGGGAAGGCATTCATGTCTTTCCCTGCTCGTCTGAGCTCGCTCCCCAGACCAGGCGTCGGTACTCTTGTTTCAAACATGCAGCCTGTTACACAGCTTGGGCTTCACCTTAAACTTCAAGAAGTCTCAGGTTTTGCTGTTCCAGTCCCTCTGTTTTATCATGGCGTCATTAGACAATTGCCTGGACAGAACCTTCACGCCCAAGGATCAAGTGGCCAATATCTCCAAGATGGTCCATGTCCTCTGATCACAGTAGAATGTTTCAGCCTCATCCTTCTCGTGCTTGCTGGGGCTTCTAGCCTAATACATTCTTGTAGTGCTGGCGACCCGGCTAAGCACAGGTAGCTACAGTGGTTTTTCGGTTGTCACTGGTTTCATTTTCAGGGTTGGACATCGAAAGTGTCTACAGACCTGAAATGGTGGTCCTAGAGAGACCATCTACTGTAAGGGGCCTTGTTTTGACAACCCTTGTCCCAGCTGACACTAGTCACAGATGCGTCCCTGAAAGGTTGGTGGTTCTTAACTACAAGACCTATCAGTGAGCGACCTGTGGTCTTTCTTGGAATGCCAAACATATACATTTGCTGGAGTATAGAGCGATCAGGATAGCCCTGGTCACCTTACTCCCTTTGGTACAGGACAAGACTGTGCAGTTCCTTATAGGGGACACCATTGCTATGCACTACCCCATCAAACAAGGTGGTGTGGGCTGCTTGCCTCTGTGCAGAGAAGCAATGCAACTGTAGTTCTGGGCTCTGGAGAGCACTTTGCTTCTGCCGGCAGCTCATCTGGCCGGCAGGGTGAACGTCATTGCGGATGCCTTGAGCACACAGACTTGGGCTTCTCACGAGTGAAAGCTTTCCCGATAGGGAAAATCCTCAGGTGAACCTCTTAGCTTAGAGTATGAACTGGAAATGCAAATGGTTCTGTGCCAGGGAATTTCTATGATGGGGAGCTCTGGGGGATACTTTGACGGTTGAGTGGGATTTCGACCTACTCTATGCAGTACCACCCACTCCTGTCATACTGCTGGTTCGCAGGGGAATGCCCCTGGTCGGATCCACTATGATTTTGATCACTCCGGGCTGGGCCTGGAGAACATGGTACCTGGCATTGCTGAACATGGCCATCTGCCTTCCTCTTACCCCAATCTGAAAGATGAATGCTCTATCAGAACCTCACAGGCCTTCCTACTTGGCTGCTGAAAGGTTCAGTTATAAGGAGTTCCATGACTCCAGTGTACGTCTGGGGGGCTTCCCGGAAATTATATCCTTATATGCAGAATATATTTTATTGTTTCTCTTGCATGGGGTTTTGCGCGGATTCACATGCTCATGAATATTCCCCATTTTCAGGCTGGGAATTCTCGGTAAAATTAAAGCAGTTTAGCTTCAAGCTAAAAACTGCTTGCCTATTAGTGTCGCTTTGGGTCATACAGCCCCAGCCAATAGCACTCGTCCTCCTAAACTCCACCCTTGGTGGCCATCTTCAGATTTTTACCACATGTTCTCGTGTTGGGAGTTCTTGTGCTTAGCTCCTCGAAATCCATTAGGTTTTAGCTCTTTTTTGCCTATTTTTGTGAAGATTCTTCATCTATTAGTCTACCATGACGTTGTGAGTAACGGCGGCAGGGATCCATTGCCGGAGGAGATCTTCAATCCATCGTCTGATCTCCAGTTTGTGGCTCCACAGGCCTAGGCTTTCGCCTTTGCTCCAACACCATGGCAGATGCCACAAAGAAAAGGATTTTCACGGCCTATGAAAACTGTTGCCTGAAGAGTATCTTTGAGGATCAGCACCTCAGGTGCATTTACTGTCTTCATCCAGACCATGGTGCAAATGGATGTCCAATTTGCCAATCCTTTTGTCGAAAGACCGCCATCAGAGGTTGGTGGCATGGATCGAAGAAATGAAGGCATCTGATGCAGCCTCTGGTCATAATCATACCTCTTCCAGAGCTGTCAGGTCCATAGAGTGTGTTCCTCTAGTAAGAAGAGGTCGAGGTCCTTTGAGGATGTTTCCTTGGCGAATATCCAAAAGAAAGTATCACTTGCTAGGGCGCCCTCCTCGTCATCGGTCACCGCAGCTGCGGGACCCTGTTCTGAGAGACGCCGGTTGCCATCACTGGCTCTATCGAGGGTTAGCCTACCGGCAGGCGGGCAGCCGCCATCTGCAACAAAGTTACTAAGTCTGCGGCCAAACACAAGTCTTCTCCCAAGGGCAAGTCATCGAAGGACCCGTCAGCGTCTCCACTGTCATCAACATGAGCCTCGTTAGCTACTTCATCCACCAAGACCATCGCCCCTTCGAGTACCTCGTTGTCTGCGAAGACTGCTCTTCCTTCATCGGCTGCAGCACCAAAGGGTTCTTCCATGATTGTCACCTCTACCACTGCAACGATTACCATGCCCAGGGTTTCCTTGCTGCATCGACCTCATTCGGCGGTTCTGGCGAATTTCTGCCTAGGCCCTCTAAGGCTGCACCACTCTTTACTCTCGCACCCCTGGGATTGCCCAGGAGGTCTCCATCAATCTAAACCAGTTCTGAAGAGGACCTGCCTGAGGATGTTTCCTCGTATCAGGAAGGGGGACAAGAGGGGCAAGGGGAACCCAACCCCATTCTGCCAATGCCTCACCAGGGATGACGGGCCCGATGGCCTTCCCAGCCGTTTAGCCCTCCAAGGGGCTCAGGTCTGGCCCCTGCACCTAATGCTGCAACTAGGGACATTTCCTTGGGCATCCTGACCACCTTACACACACTGGTGGCTGAAATCCAGCAGTGATTGCCCTAGCTCCCATCCCTGTTCCCTCAAGGAGCCAGCTGAGGCCTTATCTGGCTTTTAAAGCCACTGTTACCCGTCTGCCATTGCCAGTGGTGCTACCCCCCGTGGCGGAGGAAACCGCTCAGACGGTCATTGACACAGACACCGTTGCAACCGGTACACACACGGATGAATTCGATGATTTCCGTTCCCGCGAGTGGGGAAAACCATGATGTCAGTACGCCCTCCCGGGCCTCTGCACTGGACAAGAGCGGCTCATTCGCCTCTGATATCTAAAGCTGCCAAGCTGTTCAACCTACTTCCGGAAGAAAAGAAAAAGGAAGGGTTCTTTTTTGAACAACGGGAGTCCTCCAAGAAAACCATTGTCTTAGTTCCTCTGTTGGATGATGTATGGGAGGATGGCCTGGCTGTCATAAAGGCCCCTCACACCCCTCCTGCCAAAGAGACCGGTTGGAGAAAAACTGCTGGGTTCTAGACTCAGCCCCTAGGTGCCTCAGGTCCCAGCCCTCGTCAGACTTGGTGGTCTCGGCCGCTGCTAGGAAGAGGTCGTCCAACCCCTCGTCTTAGTGTTGGAGTCCTCCAGACCAAGGGGGTGCGGGGAGCTAGATGCAGCAAGAAAGCGCATCATTACTAAGGCAGCATCAGCAACCAAGGCCGCCAACGCTCTTACCATCCTGTAAAGGTACGACAGGGAGTTATGCTATAAGTTGGGGCCCATCCTCGACTTTCTCCCTGATGATGTGAAGGCCAAAGCTGTAGCCCTGGTCGAGGGAGGGGAGGTGGCTTCTAGCCATGCAATAATTGGCGCCCTTGACATCGCCGGCTCTGGCTTTCGCCAGATGGGCAATGGTGTGGCCCTCTACCACCAGGGTTGGCTCAAGGCCGCCAACTTGCGCACAAATATGCAGGCCAAGGTAATCTACATGCTGTTCGATGACGACAATCTGTTTGGTAAGGCGGTCGATTAAACTCTGCAGGCCATTAAGACTGTCGCGGAGATGGCCTGCTCTCTGGGCACCCTTCAGCAGAGGAGGACTTCCTTTCCTTCCTCTAAAGGGAGAGTCTCCAGATGATCCAAAGGCTACACCCCCTGCCCCAACGCCAGCCCTCCCACTCCACCACCTTAGGAGGCTTATAAAGGGCGCTCCCAAGCCTACGTCAGTGGCACCCAACATCATCAACCCCATCCAGGACGCAGGCGCCGAACCAGGCCTGAACCGGCCCAGGACCTGCGTCCCCACTTCTGCAACCCAGTGGGAACCTGGCTATCGCAATTTGTCGACCATTGGCGAAAGCTCTCCACAGACAAATGGGTGCTCGATGTCCTTCAACAAATGCCCTCACATTCCTCTTGTTCCATGACAAGAACTGTACGGGGCACAGCTGCTAAAGGAAATTCAAGCCATGCTACGCAAAGGAACGATGGAACCTGTCCCTCAGTGCCTCCGGAGCTCAAATGTATTCCAGATACTTTCTGGTAAGGAAGTCAGGAGGGTGGAGACCCATTCTAGACTTGCAACGCATCAACAAGTTCCTCAAATCCCAAAGGTTCAGGATGTTTACAATGCAGCACGTGCTTGGCCAGCTGGAAGAAGGAGATTTCTTGTGACTCTCGACTTGTAGGATGCGTACTTCCACATCCCCACCTTGGGTGTGCCTGCAGAGTGGGTTGGGCCAGAGGGAAGGATAGTGAGGGAGAGTGTTACTGAGGTCATGGAATGGAAGAGTGGCCACATCAGGAGAGTCAAGATTGATGTTGAAGTCCCCAAGGAAGATAGGTTTGAGGCAAACTAAGAGGAGGAGAGGGTGGCCCATTCAGAGAGGAAAAAGGAAGGAAGGAAGGAAGGTAGGTCCGGGAGGTCTGTAGATGTTAGCAAGAGTAACCGAGAAAGTAGGAGAGACAGACAGCCTGCAGGCTGGGCTTTCAAAGGATGAGTAGGTTTGAGTGGGGATGATGGAGGCAGGAACCCACTCTGGGAAAATCAGGGTCACTCCACCACCAGACCGGGAGAGTCTGAAGGTGGACAAAATCTTGTAGCCCTCAGGGAGGAGAGTGTCAAAAGCACATGCAAACCCTTCCTCCTTCCCCTCTCTGGCTCTTCTTGGTTCCTGCTGCCACTTTATGTGCACAACCACATGTGAAGATGGTCACCCGTGGTGGCGCTTATGATGACGAGTTTCATTGGCTGGGGCACTATGACCCAAAGTGACACTGATAGGCTATAGAGTAGACGGGTAGTGTTTAGCTTAAAGCTAAACTGCTTTAATTTTACAGAGGATTACCCTCCTGATGACATGGAATATTCATGAGCATGTGAATGAATGCAAGATGCCTGCTTGAGAACAAGCAAGAGGTACAGGCAAGTAATCTGTTCCTTGTCCAGGACCCTGCAGAGGACATTGAGGAGGTTATACAGGAGGTGGTAGATCTTGGTAGATATTCTGGGCTCCGTCTCAACAGCTGGAAGTCTGAGATTTTCACGCTGACAGATGGGGGACCAGGGAGCCGGGAAGTGTTGGCAGCTTCTGCTAGGAATGCGTCTCGATCAAATATCTATGCATTTGTCTCTCGCGCCTAGTCCCATACTCTGCAGCAGAACTACAGAGTGTATTAGGAGCGCCTAAAGACCAAGCTGGGATGCTTAGGTAAAATTCCAATGTGCTTAATAGGTGGAGTCTCGCTTCTGAAGATGTCAGCCATTTCTAAGTTCCTCTACCTGTGTCAAAGTATCCCAGTGTGGCCTGGTGATCCTTCTTCAGCAAGTTAACCAGTATATGCACTGAATTTATATGGAAGGGTAGCCAGGCCAGAATGAAGTAGGCACGGTTGGTGCTGCCATACGAGGCTGGGAGGGATTGCAGCCCCTGAACTTTGAACTGTACTACTTAGTGGCCCAGGTCCAATTTGCAGCCTCCTTGTTTGTAGGTGTGGAGTCCCCTCCTCACATCAAGTTGGAACGGGTGGCAGCTGGTGGTTCGGATCAGGGATCTGTGGCAGTTCAGAAGAAGGTTGCAGACCGTGCAATGACATTTCCACTAGTTATTTATTAAATAAGAAATAGACCTATCTTTCCTTATTGCTATACGGGTGTTCCTTGCTTATATAAATAACTAAGGTGCTCATCAGTCATCAGATCAGAACATCTCAAATAAATCAGTCCGCCGTCCAAAATTAGTTCTAGCTGACCCTACCACTATTCTAACCAACTTAAATAAGATCAGGAGGATGCCTCCCTCCTCATGTTTATGTTATGCCAATGTCTCTACTTCTTTTCAGGACTCCTTGTTATTAGGCTATTTGTAAATAGTCTCTTGTCACTTTCTGTATCAGTTCTTGCCACTCGTTAACAATGTCTTTGGGTCTTCCTTCCTCTTTAGAGATATTTTTCCAATACAGCCATTTTGGTCTCTTTCTTCTTCTCACTGTTCAGGTTGATATCCCCCTTTGAGCTTGGTAACATGTAACTGCTTATCTGGGATAGGCTGTCTTGGGGTTTAAGATTCGCCCCGTTCCTTGTTTTGTTAACTCTGAGTACCTTTTCCCCTTAAGTGGTTCACTTGACTTCTTTGTATTTATATAAATCTCTCTGGTATTTACAGAAGCCTCTCTGTGATATTCTCCACTCTTTACTTCTTGACTCATGGGGTATTTTCCCCTCTTCACTGGGTATGTGTGCCTTTGTCATAGTGCTCACTCTTTTAGGTTGATTTGTGAACCTCTTTCTCACATTAATACAGTTCAACTTTATCAACTCCAACTTTAATGTCTCTTCAATTTCACTGGGACGAGTTTCTCTTGTTTCATAACAATTCCCCGATAGCCTCCCGGTTCTTCAGTTCTCCCTGTTACCTCTCCAGGAGAATGTTGCTGGGGCCAGCAGTTGCTCGGGTTCACTTTGTTTGCTCCGGTTCTCTGTCTTGTCAGCTCTGTCGGCGTCTTGCTCTCGGTCCTCTGTCGCCCTAGGACCAGGTACGGCTACGGGTAAGAGGATGTCTTGCTGCCTCCTCGACGTAGTGGTTTTGGCATCATTGGACGGGTGCACTGCCCACCACAAAGTCTTCGTGCTCACGTCATCACTGGGATTCAGATTCATGTTTCCCTCTCTCCTCAGTGCATGTAAATGCTGGGCCTCCAGCATCTTTCTCTCACATTCAGGTCACTTCTGAAAGTCGCATGCTCCACGGCTCTCCTTGGCTCCACCTCTCGCAGGTGTCATGACATCAGGGGGCTTCCCCTATTTACGCTCTCTGCTCCCTCTCTGGGCTTCACTACGTCTCGATGAATCCTGTTACTCCTTCTTTTTCATCATTCTACTCATCTCAATTATATGGAGGTCTCTCCTTAAAGAGACAGATCTTCTTTCTAGTTTGCAGATGTCTATTTCAGTTGTGGCTCTTGTCCACTCTCTGGCTTCAAAAGAGTTTTGCATATCTGATAGTCCCATATATGCCACTATGGGAAATGGCTTAGGGAGTTCCTCACAGGAACGAGAGTCCTTGTCTCTGAAAAGGGAGTCTCTCCCGTTGGGGTCCCACTTGCCTCGAGCCCTAGGGAGGGTGCTCCGGAGTGGGTTCACATCCCTAGCCTCACAGGGGATTGGTTTTTTTCCCCCTGGGGGGCCTTCCCCTTTGGGAGAAGGGATGAATTCCCTTGATTTGTCACAGGTCATTGATACTGGTTGGGGCAGTAATGCACAGCTGGCTCTTTTGACCCGGTGGGGTCCATACTGACTGTGTGGAAAAGAACAGTTCATTTACTGGGCGAGGAAGCGCCTTACGACAGCTGACTATCATAGTGGGCCACAGGAGTGCTCAATCCCAACATGGGTCGGGTGATTATGAGATTCTGGCAGCCTGCCCAGTTTATCACTCTGGGGGATATGTTTGCCGAGGGGCAGTTCATAACTTGGTATTACGTCAAGGCCAGAGTTACGGCTAATGCGCTGCAATCACTGTTTTACAAGCGTCTCCATGCTGCATTCAGGAAACAGTGGCCAACCTTCTTGGCTGAACCTCCCACTCGGGTGTACCTGTCTTACATCACGAAAGCTGCGGGGGCAGGAAGGGTATATCCACACTATACAGGTTGATACAACGCATATCCCCTCTTGTGCTGTCCAGGGTTCAAAGAAAATGGAAGCGTGACTTACAGCTAAATTTTACGGATAATCAATGGGGGGGAGGGTCAATATGTAAAATGACGAAAGTGGTGTCCTTAAACTCCAAGTTTCGGCTTATTTACTTCAAAATTCTCAATATGCTACTCTACACCCTGGCAAGACTACAATTGTTCCACTCAGAGTGTGTGGGCACATGCCCTAGGTGTGGCTTATCGGATGCTCGCTTACTGCATATGTTGTGGTCATGCGTACCTACTGGGGAGAGGTCTGCCAAATGCTATCTAAAATGTCAGGGTTCGAGGTGGGGGTGTCCCCCTTGTATGTATAGTTGGGGTGGTTGGCAAAATCAGTCGAGACACATAGATTCCTTAACCTGGGACTGCTTCTGGCGAAGCGTTGTATATTGAAGGTGGAAATGCAAACACCCCCATGGCTAATAGTTGGTTTTCAGACATGCTGTGGACGAATGATGCAGAGGCATGGTATGTAAGGCTACTGCCAGGATGTAGCCGAC
Organism: Ambystoma mexicanum; assembly: GCF_040938575.1. Taxonomy (NCBI): domain Eukaryota; kingdom Metazoa; phylum Chordata; class Amphibia; order Caudata; family Ambystomatidae; genus Ambystoma; species Ambystoma mexicanum. The sequence continues at coordinate 456,076,405 of NC_090927.1, forward strand.
CTAAAGATATAGGGACTGGACTCTAAGGTTACTTGCAGGGGCTGGCATACAAAGCCCTGGCTCGGGAACCTGAGTCTGAGGGGTTGGACTGAGTGAAAACTGATAACCGACTGTAATTCATAAATGTCTGTGATCTCTCCTGTCTGTTATTGTTACAGCATGTAATTAGATTTTTTTCCAGTGTACCACCAAAATGCCTAAATAAAACTTTCAAATTAGTGGGTTTTATTGGAGGACATCATGGACATGCTCTTCTCTGCTAGGAAACCTGCCACCAAATCCATTTATGCCTGGAGGTGGCCTAAATGTTCAGGTTGGTTCCAGGAGTGGGATCTCGACCCGTTGATCTGTTCTGCATCCTCTGTGCTAGAATTTCTGCTTTCTTTAGCCCATCTGGGCCCGCAGATCGGCACTTTGAAGGGGTATGTTGGAGCCATTTCGGTGTTCCAAGGAACTCGGGAGCAGGGCTTGTTTTTCACGATCCCCTCAGTCATACAATTTTTGCAGGGATTGTGTTATTAGTTTCCCCCTACCAGTTTGTTTTTCCGGCTTGAAATGTAGTGTTAAAATGTCTTGCGGGCGTTCTGTTTGCATTCTTGTTCTTTAAGATTACTCACCCGTAAAGTGATTTTCCTGGTCACCATCACTTGCGCTAGACGGGTGAGTGATCTCCAGACGTTATCAGTTAAACCCTCCCTATTTGATTTTCTCCAAAGAAGGTGACATTGAGAGTAAGGCCAGCCTTCCTTCCGAAGGAAGTCTCGATTTCCATCTCTCTCAGAAGATCCATCTTCCTGTCTTTTTTCCTCAACCTCATCCTTCTATTGGAGAGGAATTATTCGGTAGGCTGGACCCGGTGCATGGCCTAAACTACTATGTCTCTCAGATGAGGAAACCCAGTAAAAATCACCAGCTTTTTGTTGGTTATGCTGGTGCCCATCCTGGCAGTTCTTTGACTAAATGGACCTGGTCAAGCTTAATCATCCTCTGGATCTCGGGTCTGGCTGGTAAAGATGTGACTGAAAGTCTAGGGCTCATTCCACCAGACTGGTCACCACCTCCACTTTGCAACGTAGAGTCCCTGTCTGGACATTTGACAGGTAGCTACATGGGCATCTCTGTACAAGTTTGCTAAGCTTTACTGCTTGGATTTTCAGTCATGGCAGGGTGCTCATTTTGGTAGAGCGTCCTTCAGAGTTTTCTGATTTCGGTTCTGTTTTTACTGAGAGTCAAAGATGAGGAATACGTGGGAGAAGGGAATCCATTTGAAGAAAAATGACTTGCCTCTCAGTAATGTTCTTTGGGATGGATGTGCCTGCCACAGATTCCTCATTGCCCTGCCAACGTATCCCGCTTGGTTGATAACTAGCACACCTTGGTTCTGCTGTCCTTTAGCATCAGACTGATAGGGAAAAAGGGTGAAATTTAGGTCATATGATGTGGCGCTCTATATATACTTGCCCAACGTCCTGTCAGGCACAGGACGCATTGAGGCGTACGGTTTGACTGGCGGCAGAAACAATTCCGGAGAGCAGCTGTACTGGGAGCTGCATATCAACGAGGAGAAATCAGTGGGAGGAACATCCATCAGAAAAAACATTACTGAGAGTTAAGGAATGTGTTCGATAGTCCTTAGGATGCCACAATTTCTGAGACTACTTTCTTTTCTTTGTTTCTGTCGTTTTTTATTTACTTTTGCTTACAAGATTGTTTTCCTGAGTGCTTTGGTAAATTTTAGAGTAAAAGTGGTGTGTGTAAACTGCTCGGGCATAACTCTAGTCCATGCTTTCAATGCACCAGGATCCCCCGCCTTGATGTAAAAACAAATAGGTGCTGTTGGCACACTGATTTCTGTCTCATTTGACCACCTCAACACGTTTCTGTGGACCAGGGGCCTGTATTGCAACAGCAGGCATTCGTCATTGCCCAGACACAATTGAATTAGGTGTGAGCAAGGCATGGTGCAGCATGCCAGGCTTAGCTGTGTCAACCAATCCTAGCTTGAGAGCATAATTACACCATTGGCTCAGGTCATTTCTTATTGATCTGTCTCAGCCTTGTATCCTTGGCCCCTCTTTCTCCAGGTTGGTGCCACTTGAGCATGAAATAATCTGGCATTTCCCCTCTTCACTCTAATATTCAAAATCTGGACACGCCTTTAGTTGAAATGATTATAGCAGGGGGGCATGGATGCCAATACCATGCTGATAACACACACCCTTTTATCTCCATATCAATTTATATTGATGCCAGGATCGATATAACAAGCTGAGGGTGTGCTTAGAAATTGATACATTTATGAATGAGGAGCGTGTGATGCTACTAACACCTCTAAGACAGAGGCGATGCCCCTCGGGACCAAAGGCAAGCTTGGCCAAACTTTGATTATAGACTCCTTTGCCCTGAACTTGAGGAAATGCAGTCCACCCGAGAGTCAACATGACCAACCAGGGGATTCTGCTGAAAATGGAAATGTCCATGAACGCAAAATTTAGTGCCTCTGTCGGCAGTGTTTTTTCCATTAATCTGGAGTGGATGAGTAGAAACGAGTAGAGGGTTGCTTTGCTAACTCCAGTTAGACTAGGCCAAAAGTCTGTCTTGGGCCTTCCCATACAACTCGCGGAAAGCAACGTGGTTGAAATGCCGCTATGAGGCTTGTTTGTTGGGCAAATAATAGCATAAGACCGAGGCCTGCAGTGTACAGCACTCTTTGCCTGTGCATGACGGAACTAGGTTTAAGATCGTGTGTTTGACATTAAAAGCCCTGCATAAGAGAGCTCTTGTTTACCCTCAGAATACCCTCAACCTGGAAGATTCTTCCATTCAACTAATTAGTAATGTCTGCATGGGCTGCACTGGAGTTTAATAGTTTCAGGGTCCTGGATCCCACCGCCTTCCACTTTTTGAAATACGTTTCATGTGAATGTCAGGAGGGAGGCAACGTATTTGCCTTCCATAAAGCCCTTTAAGCGTTTCCTGTTCAACTGGGTTCGGAGTCTGTGCGGCCATCTACCCCTCTATATGATCAGTAACCCAAGAGTCTACCGTCTGGGGGGTGGGCTTTACAAAAGGTCTACACACACATATTCATTACACAACATCTTGATGCAACCGTCCCATATTTTACAGGGATACAGTATAACCCATTTATAAAGCTTTCATATAGATTACCGATCTGCATAAGGAATAATGCCGCATCCCGCCCTCAGTCCTTCTGGGTGAGTCCTTCTGGGTGACGCGCCCAAGCTTGGAATGTTTTACACCCGTGCAGCAGTCACTGCCATGCTCAATACAGAACAGGCACAATGCCATTATGAATCCATGTGCAATTGTATCAGTCACTATTGAAGAAATAAAAACAATCATTCCAAGACTTGATAAACAACAATATTTATTCGTTTCAAATATAATACTCAGTAAAAGAAAAGTCCCTTTCGCATTAACACAGGCAACACGTTTTGCCCTACAAGGTCTTTCTGAAGGCCAAACGTTGGGTATTCCCCCCCCCCCCCCGCTGCCATGCCATGTGAAGGCAATCCCATTTTTCACCATCTCGTTTGATTCAGTAAATCTGTTACTATTCTTGTTTTGCGTTCTTCCTGAATTAGCCAAGGAGTGTGACATGCACAGAAGTGTGACATGCACAGCAGTGAATGTTTATTTCCTTACTCTGTGATGAGCAAATCTTGCCCTTAATCTGTAATCCCTCCTAGCTCTAAATGAATTGCTCAATGCTTCAAGACATTAAAAAGGCGGACCGAGGGGGCGAGGGGGTATGGTAGGTCTCTAACAAGGGGCCATGACCTAAGTCTGAGCGGGAAATTGCTTTTCTCCAAACATGGCCGTGCAAGGGGAGCCAGGCAGGAGGGGTAAGCACATTTCGATCATACCTTTTGCTGTCTAAACTGTATAATTGCCTCTCCTTTTGTTTCTTAATCACAGCTCTGACTCCCCACACGCAGCCCTGTGTCAGAGCCTGTGATTAGGAAACAAAAGAAGAGGTAGGCGCAGCAAAAGGCATGATAGAAATGTGCCCATCTCAATTTTTGTTATTTAATCAGAGGTTGTCAACCCCCTGTCAGTCAGCATAACAGAGCCATGTGGTGAAAAGGGTGCCTGCAGGGTTTGGTGCCTCTGATTAAGAAACAAAAGGTGAGGCAGGCACATTGCAATCATACCTTTTGGTGCAACCTCCTTTTTTCTTATTCACAAGTGCTGATGCCTGCAGGCAGCCCTTTCAACACGCAGCTCTGTTCAGTGAAAAAGCTGCCTCAGGGGGTTGTTGCATTTAGGGCTAGTTGGGGGAGCCTTTCTGAGTCCCAGCTTTGGAAAACACATTTTAGAAACGGCAAGGTGGCTCAGCACTGCCCCCCCCCAACCGCACCCATAGGACATATCGTGAAATCTGAAATCTCGCACCCTTCTGTAGTACCGTGAATTTGCGGTCTATGAGCAATCCTGGCACAGGTTCAACCGATGGCAGAAACTAACAGCCATTGGTGATGAAAAAGGCACACTACTGTTGTCTCTGACAGCCTGGCATTTCTTAACCGGATCAGACTGCCAAGGTGTTTATATGTTGAAGCCGAGATGAAAAGGAAAAGTGAGTAAAAGCGCCCTCTCGCAGTTTCGTTATCACAGATCCTCGTATCCGCAAAGCCTCGCAGATAATGTTGAGTTGTAACCATGACTCACCCCCTCTTCCATTGTACATTGGAATGCGCTCGCCGCTGACGCACTCCCACACTCAATTTGTGCAGTTTGGCACATTTCCATCCGATTCATTTGACTGCAGGGTCAACGGAACTTTTAAACTTTGACGCAGTATCATTTCCGGTGTTGGCTCATTACTGCAACAAGTGGTGCAAAACCCATTGGATACTGGTGGATGGCAAACGCGTATGCACACACACCTGACTCGGATGTAATGATTGTAACGCGATGTAAAAGGATCTTGCTTGACACAACCGTGTGTCATTTTGGCAGTCTTTTTGCTAGTGGTCCTTTGCGTGAGAACGTTGCGGAGGTTTAGTGGAAGGAGAGGGCGTCAAAGTGCCACTCCTGGAGAATCCATTTTTGGTGTATAGGTATGTTTCTGGGAGGGGGTGGGGGATGGTGAAGATACTTGGGGTATGTGTATCCTAGGTCACCGTATATTGCTCAGTTTTCAAATGACATGTACTAACTGGATGTGCCTACATGCGAACATACTTCCATTCTTATTATAGACACCTAGCAGGGCGTTCCCAAGAGATACTGGCCGAAATGTTTTGGTTAAATGGATTAAGTGGACGACGTTTAGGAACAGCCATTGCACTGATCCAGGTATGGATGGCATTTGAGAAGGAGATATTGGCTAAAGATATAAAATAACATGCTAGTTGGTAGTTCTGACTATTGGGAAAGATATGATGGGTCGAGTCCTTCAAAATGACATCTGGCCAATGGAGATCGTTAAGACATGAAGTTATTATACAGTTATGTAAAATGTTTTTAGCACCATGAAATTAACGTGTATAGGTTAAATTAAATGAAATGTAAAGTTTTTTAAATAATGTTTATGTGAAAAGTTCAATTATCTAAAACACAATAAATAAATAAGGGAAGGTGGGTTGAAGGTTGCTGGAGAACCGTGAACAACAATTTGGACGCAGAAGTGCATGGTTGGGCTGATGCTCTTGTGTGCATGGGAAGGGGGAACACGCGTGTGTTTGTTGCAGTGTGTGAGTGGCTAGCTGTTGTGTGTAGTGTAGAATGGGGATGGCGAGCGAGTTTTCGAGGAAGCTATATATGACTGGACAATGAATCATGGACCAGTGTATGTAAATCAGCAGTTCACCAAGTAGCAATACACACAGGGCTTCAGATAAGATTTGGAAGTGGGAGTATTTAACTCCCTATTTTTTAAAGTTGGGAGTAAAATGATTGTAAAATCATTTTACAGTAAAAACTAGCACTAACAGTTGAAGGCCATGCCCTTCGGCCTGAAGTCGGCACCAAGGGTGTTCACGAAGTGCTTGTCTCTGGTGGCTGCGCATCTGTGCCTCAAGGGAATCCACATCTAACCATATCTGGATGATGGGCTCAATCATTCCCGCTCGCACACGCTGGCAATCCAGCACCCTGCAGAGACCAGTCGCCTTCTCACAGAGCCTCAGATTTTCCATGAACTATCCGAAGTCCTGCAGGGAGCCATCGCACAACGCTCTGTTCCGTGGCACCCGTCTCAACGCGGTTGCATGCCTGGCTACTCCCTCGGAGGAGAGGGTGACGGTCATCCTGGGAAATGGTGATCTGAGCAGCATGTCGTTATTTCTGTGCTCAAGAGGACCCCGATCAAGGATCTTACTTAATATTCCAATGTATGGCCTGTGTTTGAAGGCCTTTAATAACTTCCTTGCAACCCAATTTGCAGTTCTGGCTTGGGACTTTTATGTTTCAACTTCTTGATGCAGTCACCATTTCAGCTCATGCATTCATGTACTATTCGACTATTTACTTGAAAAGTAGCATTTTATTCCGTGATAACATCTACCAGGGGAGTAAGCGAGCTTCAGGCGCTATTGCCTAGGGCTCCATATTTCATTCTTTCCAAAGAAAAGGTGGCACACCATTTTGCTAAAGGTGGTTACATTTTCGGATACATGTGAAACTCTGAATTCACCAGCATTTTAGCCTGCTCCTCACCCTACCTAATCAGAACAAGGCCTACATCAAAAGGACTACTAGCTCCATCTATCTTTTGCTCAGGCCTGATGTGCAAGGCAGTCACGAAGTAGGCAATCTCACAAATCTTCCTTTTTCCCCCCACCAGGGGCGCAGTGAGGGCCATCAAGGACTTCTGTGCCTTGGCCAAATTCCCTTTTGGCCTTTGGTCTGCTATCTCAGGGGCTGCAGAGCACTTCACTGTAGCAGATATTAGAGAGGGCTTTGAAGCCTTCATCAAGGATGGCAAGGAGACCTCCCGTCACATTCTTTAGTGAAACCTGGATACCTCTGACTGTGTGGCTTGTACGATGGCAACAAGGACAGTGTTGAGGAATTACTTAATGTTGAGGACCTCTGGTTTTGCCACCGATGCCCAGACTAAACTCCTGGACATGCAGTTTGATTGCAACAATTTGTTTGTAAATTGGGGCTAAAGCAGAGGAACTCCTACAGAAATGTCAGTCCTCCAAGGTGACTGCTAAATCTCTGGGCCTAGCAGCAGGGCTCTGAATACCCTGTCAGTCTCCAAAAAGCGGAGTTCTGTCGGTGTTCCCCGATGTCTCAACACACCAGGGCCATACAACCATACGGCACGTGGGATGCTCTGGTGGAAGTTTTGCACGCTTCCTCTCGTGAGAGCAAGCTGAGGGCTCATTGCAGCCGCAATTTCCTCTCCCGGTCACTTGCGAGGGACCACGAGAGGAAGTTGCAGGCCCAGTGCAACCATAGCCCTGATAAAGGGTTATTTTTAAATGGAGTCCCAGCTTGGTCCTGCCGCCACCACAGAGATACAGAGAAGGTGAGTTAGCTGAGCCAGCCCCTTTGGATTTGCCACCCCCTGCCCAGTTCCACCTGCAGGTTTGCTAGATGGGCTTTTTCCCCACACAACAGGGCTTTAAAACAATCCTCTTCTACGGGGGGAAAAAGCAGGAGTATGAGCCATGATGGTGCTTTTATTACATTGATTAGCAGGGCAAGGCTGGGAATTACCATGTATATGCAAACTAATTTTCTGTCTCATTCTGAGACACCTCACTAATACAATCCGACAGAGTATTGAGTGTCTTTGCTGATGAGGCTTTTTAAATTCCTGGCCCAGCAACATCCAGCTTTTCAAGTGTTATCTTTCGCTGTGAGTCTTGAAAGTACATTTACAAAACCCACAGGTTATTTCTTTCAGCATTAAATCAATTGGATTGCGCAGCTTATGCGAAAAGCAGTCCAAACTGAAATGTCCACTTATATCTAACTTGTTTTGATGCCAAAAACTTCACTACCGGGCCCATTCATATCGTTTTCTGTAGCGTGGATTGCGCCAGGTCCTGATAAAGTTGATCCTGTGCTTGTTAATCATCTTAGAATCACATGCTGTGCATATGGTCTGACATCCAGTGGTAACCGCAGAGTATTGCATCTTGTCTTTCGGGGACTGAAAGGGGACGTCGGCATAGGCGTGTCTGTAACACTAGCCCTATCGTGACGTGTAGTGTACCCAAAATCCCTCACGTGCCGAGGTCCCTCAGATTCTTTTTTTCCGCCCCGATAACTGGTCGCCCTATAGCGGAGCTCTTACAAGAGATATTGTTTATCTTTACTGACTTGTCAGTTATTCCCCGTTACGTCACTTCGGTCACAAGAACATCTTCGACAAAGACTACGGGGGATTCGTCTACGGCTGTGGATTTCGGCGCCTAAAATCCGGCGGCCGGATTTTCCACGTGGTCGGGCCCTCGGGCCGACCTATACAGTAGTGAGAGTGGGGTCGGGGTGGCCATATTGTCGGTATGTCTTTCCTCCTTTCCCCTCTTTTCCCTTTTGGTCTGGTCATCCTTCCCTTTACCTATGGAAAGGACTCCTTTTAGATTGTGCCCTAAGTGTAGGGTCAGATATCCTTGGAAAGGACGTACACAGGACGTGTAACGCTTGTCTCCCCCTAGAGCACAACGAGAAGCGGTGTGCGGCCTGCAAACTCCTTCGGCCTAAGACCCTTAAGGAGCGCCTTGTAAAGCGGTGGGCCGCGTATGGTATGTCGCGGGTGGAACTCCCTTCCCTCACCGCCACACCCGCTGAGAGTGATGGGGGTACCTCGGATGACCAAACATCTCGTCGAGGCAGACACCTCTAGGACCGCCACGCCCGTCCCCGACCCTTTAAGGCCTGACTCTGGTCTCGCTACAGGGACAACACCCGGAGAAAGGGGCATACAAACCCATCACACTAAGCAGACAACCCCTACACCGTTTTCGACGTCTTCGTCGAAAAAGGTGAAAGCACCAACAGGGCTGCCAAAAATTTCGCCTGTTTCCTCGGATCGTTCAGATCGAAAGCCTTCCCCGCATCCGCAGCAGCGTCTTGCGGCTGGGCAATCAAAATCAAGTAAGGGCGCTACTCCAAAAACTTCACACGTCGAAGCGCAGAAATCCGACGCACAGCGGTCCCGAAGGCCGTGGTAGGCCCGAAAACTACGGCTAGGCCACTACCCGGAAAACCATCCGCTAGGCCCTCTAGCGCCGCGGAAGGTAGTACAACTACCGATAGACCATCAGAGCTACTGTCTCACGCCGATTCAGCGACTATCGAAAGCAGCATCGAAAGAATTACGCCGGCAGTGGATCTTACCCCGGTTCCGCCTGAAGTTATGGGACAAGCCGTGGAAAAAGTTTCAGATGCGGATTGGGATCCCGATTCTTACGATACCTATGAAGATAGTCAAGAGCCTCTTGACACCCTAAGAGACTCTTTTCGACGCCGTATGGCGGAGAACGCCGTTCTTCCACACGTAGGCCTGTTTGGGTCCACTAAATGGACTACAGAGAAGTTCGAAGGGTGTATGGATCGGCTGGAGAAGATTATCAGTTTTTCTGATCATCCTCCCCCAAAAAGGTCTCCGGTAGACCCTAACCTCCAATTTCCTTCTCAAATTCAAGAAGATCAGTCTTCTGCCTTCGTTCAGCAGGAAGACATTGTCCACATGGACACATATAGAGACATTTATAATGAAGTGGAAGAAGCTTCATTTCTACAAAGTTATGAGGAGCAACAACAGGATACTACAGACAACTGAGAAGAAACCCAGCAGGAAGGTCAGGACCCATGGACACCGCAAGATCAGGACACTGATGTTTTGTGCCTGGATTCTCCCCGTCCACTCCGGCTAGCCAGGCCTCACCTGTAGATGACCAAATGTCATTCAACTCCATGTTGAAAAAGACAGCTGAATACTTTAAAATTTCCACTCAAGAGGCTGTGCCTGAGTAGGATTTTGTAAAGGATATCCTTAAGGAGAAGCCTCCATCTAGCCAGGCCATCCCCCTCCTTAATTCTATTAAGAGAAGGGTCGCCCCTCATTGTTATCACCAGCTCAAACCCGGGCAGTGAACCCAATAGTGGAAAAATTATTTCGCCCTTCCCCTTCCGACCCTCTATAGATAAGAGGGCACGCCGTCCCAGATTCATTGGTAGTGACTACCACTCGGAAAAGGGCAGGGGTACCCCTTGCCACGGGGGAATCCCCACCAGACAAGGAATCCAAACGACTGTATGCTCTAGGCAAATGTGTCACTTCGGCTGCCTCATACACTACGCGGATTGCTAATAATACCACACTATTGGCAAGCTATGCTGACGCTCAGTGGAACTTGCTCCAGGAAGGCCTCCAAGAGGTTCCTGAACCCGCCAAATCAAAGCTTCTCTCCATTGTAACGGAGGGAAGACAAGTTAACCAGCACGTGATCAAAAACACCCTGGACACTGCGGAAACAGAAGGCAAGTCTCTGGCCCAAGGGACGCTACTTAAAAGACACGCTTGGCTGCGTACCTCAGGTTTTAAACCGGAAACCCAAGCCTCCCTCATCAATAAGCCCATTGAGTAGTCTAACCTCTTCGGGAAAGCGGTGGATGAGGCCTTAGAAACAGCCAAAAAGGAGCATGAGACGCTGAAGTCTCTTTAGCAGATCACACAGAAACCTTCCCCCCAGAGGGGTAATAACTCTCGGCGGTCCTTTTGAGGGCAAGCCAGTGCTGGTCAAAACAACTACGGCACGGGGAACTTCAACACAGGACAAACTTCTGGAAGCCCCGCATACTACTCTTCAAGGGGTCAGAAACGCAGCAGAGGCGGAGGTAGAGGCCCCAATCCCAGAGGAGCCACAGCCTCTGGTCAGAAATGACCACCAAATCCAGGTCCCGTTCCATGTCACCCCGGTCGGGGGACGATTAACATCTTTCTTCATGGCATGGGAGGGGATAACTTCAGACCAGTGGGTCATAAAGACAGTCGCCCACGGGTACTGTGTGGAATTCGCCCAACCTCCACAATTCAGACCGCCGCGCTCACGGCGCCTTTCACCGGACCATCTGCAGATCCTGAATCAAGAGTTGGAAGCACTGCTGGGAAAGGACGCCATAGAAGCCGTCCCTATTCTTCAGGTAAACAAGGGTATTTATTCGGTGCACTTCCTTTACCCAAAAAGGACCTCACCATGTGGCCTGTTCTAGACCTGCGCCCAGCGAACAAGTTCATAAAACCCCTGAAGTTTTGCATGGTAACACTACAGGAGGTGATCCCATTGCTGAAACAGGGGGACTACATGGCAACATTGGACATGAAAGATGCATACTTTCATATTTCAATGTTGCCAGCGCACAGGAAATATCTAAGGTTCATGATCGAGAACAAGCATTACCAATTCAAGGTACTCCCCTTCGGCAAACGCCTCGGCACCAAGTGTGTTTACCAAAGTCCTGGTGGTGGTCGCAGCACACCTGCGCAGACAATCGGTCCCAGTTTACCCTTAACTCGACGACTGGCTCATCACAGGGGACTCATTAGACGCATGTTTTTCGAACACCCAAAAAACAGTAGATCTCCTTCAGTCTGGGTTTCTAAATCAACGAAAAGAAATCCAGTCTAGTCCCCAGTCAAACGAAACAATTTCTGGGAGCTTTAACTTGGACGAAGGACGGTCTCGTCTTCCCCTCCAACGAGAGGGTTCAGAACATGCTTTTTCAGATCCCTCAATATGTAGCCAGTCGGGAGGTGACTGTGCGCAAGGCCATGCGCTTGCTAGGAATGATGGCGTCATGCATATACTTGGCTCCCCATGCGCCACTGCACATGCGTCCCATGCAAGAGTGGCTCAACAGCCAGTGGTGTCAGGCCAGCGGACAATGGGAAGATCTGGTAGTTGTCTCGCCAGCCCTCATTCTCTCTCTGCAGTGGTGGTCAAGAGAAAACCTCTTGAAGGGGAAGACCTTCACCACCCCTGCAGTGGAAGCCACTCTCACTACAGACGCATCTCTCACAGGGTGGTGGGGGGCTCACCTGCTTCAGCAGACGGCGCACGGAGTTTGGTCCCCTCAAGTAGCGTCCAACCATATAAACCTACTGGAGCTATTAGCGGTGTTCAAGGCTTTGAAGGCCTTTCAGGTGCAACTTCAAGGAAAGACAGTGCTGATTCTAACGGACAGCACTACAGCCATGTATTACCTGAACAAACAGGGGGGCACTCACTCTCCAGGGCTATCCAAGCTGTCCCAAAACATTTGGATATGGGCTCTCAAACACAAGATGTTTCTGTTGTCCCAACCTGTTCCAGGGTAACTCAATCTTCTGGCAGACGTGCTCAGCAGAGATTTTCCTCTGCCCGAAAGAATACGAATGGCGGCTGCACGAAGACATTGTGTCCAACGTCTTCGCAGAATGGGGCTTCCCAGAGATCGACCTGTTCGCAACTCAGGAGAACGCCCAATGCCAAGACTACGCCTCCAGGTACCCCCAGAACCGATCCAAGGGGAACGGTCTCTGGATAACATGGTCAGGGAAATGTGTCTACGCTTTTCCTCCGACTCCCCTTCTCAACAAGATAGTGCACCAGGAACCAGTTACCATGATACTGGTGGCCCCCATGTGGGCCCGCCAACCCTGGTTCGCTCACCTGATAGAAATGTTCCTCTCCCCACCAGTGAAACTACCCTGCCCATACAACATGTTGTCTCAGGACAGGGGGCAGACCCTACACCCATGCCCACAAACTCTGAACTTAGCAGCATGGCTCCTGAGGTCATAGAGATTGGGCACCTACAACTCCCTCAGAGGGGCATGGACATACTCAGGGAAGCTAGGAAACCAAATACACGTTATTGCTATGCCAGCAAATGGAAACGTTTTGTTATCTGGTGCAATTCCAAGGTCGTCAATCCCATAGATTACTCATCCACACACATTGTGCTGTACCTAACCCATCTGTTGGACACTGGGTTAGTCTTCAATTCCCTAAAGGTTCATCTGGCTGCTCTGTCAGTCTACACCACATCACAACAAAAAGTGTTGTGTTGGAAAATACCGGTGATTAAAGCCTTTATGGAAGGGATTCAGAGGATTTATCCTCCCATTTCGCACCTGACCCCTGGATAGGATCTAAATGTGGTTTTGACCAGGCTCATGGGAGCTCCCTTTGAGCCTATGCATAAAGCAAGTCTGAAAGACCTGACTTATAAAACGGCCTTCATAGTGGCTATCACTTCTATCAGAAGGGTTAGCGAACTACAGGCACTTTCTGTTCTAGATCCCTTTCTTACAGTCCACAAAGATAAGGTTGTTCTGCACACATCCCAGATTTGCGCCTAAATTCATCTCAAAGTTCCATGTGAACCAATCAATCTAACTACCCACTTTCTTCCAGAACCCTACTAGCATGGCCGAAAGAAGCCTACACACACTAGATGTGTGCAGGGCAGTAGTGTTCTACCTGGAAAGAACTAAACCACTGAGGAAAACAAAACAATTCTTCGTTTCAGTGGCAGCTGGTAGAGAAGGGGATCCTGTCTCTAAATCAGCTATCTCAAGGTGGATTGTCAAATACATCACACTATGTTACACTCTTGCTAAGAGAGAACTGCCCTTCAAGCCTAGAGCATGTTCTACTCGGGGCACTGAGGCATCCATAGCATTCATTGCAAATGTTCCCCTCAAGTCCATTTGCAAAGCGGCAACCTGGAGTTCTGTACACACCTTTACAAAACACTATTGCCTAGACACTCATTCTAGGTCTGATTCTCAGGTTGGCCAAGCAGTACTAAGACATCTTTTCTGTACTGTTCCTTCTCACAACCCACCTCCAACTCCGGGTACCGCTCGCTAGTCTATGCACAGCATGTGATTCTAAGCAGATTAACAAGCATCAGAAGACCAGCATTACTTACCGTAATAGCATTTCTGAAGATTGTATCTGCTTAGATTCACATGCGCCCTCCCTAACTCCCCGCTCGGGGTGGAAGGAACATAGACGTCTTACTACTTTTTCTCTTTATGTACTCACTCACCATAGCCTTGGGCTCCCTCATGGCAGGAAAAATACAATCGGAGGGACCTCGGCGCGTGAGGGATTTTGGGTACATTACACGTCACGACAGGCCTATGCCGACCTCCCCTTTCGGTCCCTGAAAGACAAGATGCAATACTCCGCGGTTACCACTGGATGTCGGACCATATGCACAGCATGTGAATCTAAGAAGATGCAATCATCAGAAATGCTATTACAGTAAGTAATGCATGTCATTTTCGTCCCATTCATCGTAATTTGTCCGGCTGTTATGGCTTTTCGTACAATTTGTTCTTTCTGGGGGTTTGATGATAGGGCCACCTGAACGTCCCGTCGGCGTGTGCCCGGTTCTCCTGGGGCCCACCTGATGTATCCGATCCACTTGGATCTCTTCTTCCCCATTGTTTGCGAGGATGTCCATGAAAACCTGCTGAACCGCGCCTTTTAGATATTTATCTTCCACCGATTCCACCATATTTTTGATTCTGATGTTGGATGTGCGGGAGCGGTTTTTGAGATCCTTGCATTGTATTTCCAAATTGTGGGCTAGGTGTTCCTGGGTTGAACTAGGTGTTCCTGGGTTTCCCCATTTTGCATTGCTTCTTCCTCCACATTTTGTACCACCTTCTCCAGGGTGTCTGTCCTTTCTTCCAATTTTCGATATCCACCCTTAGTTCCTACACTGACAGTTTCAGTTCTTCCTTTAGTGACTCGAATTGGGTGTGGAAGGAGGCCATAAATTGTTCTTGAAATTCCTTGAACCGGGATTGCATATCTTCCCTGGTAGCCGCCATTGTCGGACGAGTATGCGGGTCCGGGGTTACTACTTTTTGCACTGATCCCCGCTGCGCTGGGGTGTGGAGGTGTCCCAACACCACAACTGTTTGATGCTCGGCTCTTGTCTGGATGGCGGATTTATTGGAGTCGTCTTAACGGCTTTCCCTCTTGTTTTTGACATGGGCTCTAGTGCTGTGATTTAGTATCAGTGCCCCTTCGTAATAAAGCTCTCAAATTCTCTTTGTTGGGGACCAGTCCTCCTCCCTCGCCTCTGTCGCGATTTTGTTTGTGGGGGAGTAGCTGTTGGCAATGGCTTTATTGTCCACCCATAGATGCGGCCCGGTGGGGAGAGACACTGACTCGCGTCTTCCCTCGCCTGCCGCCATCTTGGAATCCAGATTTTAAGGTGATTTTCCAGATTGCCATCACTTCCGTGAGTGAGCTCCAGGAGTTGTCTGTTTTACCTCCCTATGTAGCTTTCTCCAAAGAGAAGGTGACTTTGAGAGTGAGGCCCACCTTTCTGCAGAAAGTAGTCTCGGATTTCCATCTCTCACAAACGGTCCTCTTCCTTTGTTTTTTCCCCTCTGCCTCACCCTTCTAGGGCAGAGGCACAAATCCATCGTTTGGACCCAGTGTGGGCCCTTAAATACTATGTCTCTTGAACTAGAGGGGCTAGGAAGCATAACCAGCTTTTTGTTGGTTATGCCGGTGCTCGTGCTAGCAGGCCTATGACCAAACAGACCCTGTCCAGGTGGATCATTCTCTGCATTTCAAAATGCTACGATCTGACTCTGAAGGATGTACCTGAGGGTGTCGGAGCTCATTCTATCAGGGAGTGGCTGCCACCCCTGCCCTGGGAGGAAAGAATTAATTAGAAGAACAAATTACGTACATCTTGGGAATGTTCTTTCTGATAGATGTTCCTCCCATGGATACCACATCGCCCTCCTTACCTTCCCCTCGTGGCGGATAGTTAGTACACCACTGGTACTATGGTTCCTCTGCGTCAGAGGGCTAGGGAAAAAGGGTGGAACTGCAGTCACGACGAAGCGCGGCGCCTCAGTATATACTGGCCCCGGCATAATGTCCAGTGCGTAGCGGCATCGGACGGAGGTGCGCTGCGCCCCATGGTGGAAGAAAAGTTTCTGAGAACAGCTGCGCTGGAGATAGTATTATCATATATGAGGAATCTGTGGGAGGAATATCCATCAGAAAGAACATTATCGAGAGGCAAGTCATTTGTTTATGTGCAGAGACCCGGTGCTGTAGAACACATGTCGCTGTCTGATGTCGGGCGCGCAATAAATGCTACAGTATCTCCGAGAGTTTGAACCCTGCAAGGAGATGCAGGCATCGATCCACTTCCCCAGCATGCGGTGTGTGACATCCCTATCAACTGAAATGTAAAAACGACAACGGAGTTTCATTCAAGTGCAGATTTGGATAGTCTCAAAACACTGGGGTGTTCCTTGGAAGCCATTGTGTTTTAATTACAATAAATGATACAGATGTATATTGTTTGATTAAAAAAGCTGTGTGCACAGTACTGAGCTCAGTTGGCCTTAAAGTTAAATTTGTTTAAATTGACATTTAAAAAAAAAATATTGATCACACTGAAATATTACAGCACACCCCAAGAACAGTGAGTGCTGGAGAAACATTCTGTACCAAATGATCAATGAACGCTGCTCCCTTCCTGCCTTGCCAATGGGGTGTCACTGGTGGCAGAGCTGGAAGTATGACCGCTTTTAAATGGAGCACTCCACCATGAAAGCGGGGGGTTGCTTTTTAGTGGCTAAAATCAGGCATTTGTAGGAGACGTCTCCCTTCTGGAAGAATGGAGGCATCCGGTCTGAATTCCGATGGTCGTCTAAGTCAACTAAGAGGCTACAGCTGATTTAAGTACCCATCACATGCAATATTCAGCACTTGGGTGGATAACCATTCTGCCTTCCAGCTTTAGTGTTCTAGGAGTGGAAACAGAGGTGGACTTTTCAAAGGGTCCACACATTCAACAATGTGAGCAGGCCCAACTCCTCAAGTTAGGGTTTGGGGGCGTTCTCCGAACATTTAAGAAACATGGGTCCAAATTGTTTATTTTAAAGCACATTTGTTCCTGGTGTACAGGGATTCAAAAGTAGGTAAACATAAACTGATATATACCATTTCTTAAGAGCGATGAATAATATAGTGCAAGCTTAAGGAGAAATCCCTAAGTGGCATGTGGGGGATGTGGAAAGGTGGAAGGAAGCTGCTGGGATGTGTGAGAGGGGGGGGTAAGAGGAGCAGAATACCAGGGAAGCCACACAAGAGCCCCGTGAGGCAGAGGCTCAGCAGGGCATCTCCCGAGTTCCCCATAGGCCGGTCCAGCACTGAGTGTACATGTGAAAAGCACGTCTTTCTAAACGCTGAACTTTTCTGGGCAGTTTGAAGAGAATCCTTTGTGATAATCTGGCATCCTCTCATTGTACAGACATCGCTTGTATTTCATCAAACATGCATTCTTTGGAGTTTTCGTCGACTGGGTGTTTCGTAGTCAAGGCCAGCAGCGAGGAAGCCGGATAACATTATCAGAAAGCTGAACGCGGAGGAGGCAGAGAGAACCGCTCCAGTTTCCAGAGGATAGTGATTAACCCATTACGTTTGTGAAAACTTTCCTGGCCTTGTTTCGAATTTGTGCTGCCGCCATTATATAGTCGAGCAGGTTCTGGAAGAAAATGGAACCGCCCTTTCAACAAACAATTCATTGGAGCAAAGTGGTTTAGAAGTGAGTTGCTGATCGTTCCAGCTGACTATCCGCTGCCTACTTTTAACTGCAGGACGTGATGCTGCCATTTTGTCTATTACACTCCGAGTTATGATGGATTAGAACGTGCTTCAAAACAACGAAAAGCTAGCCAGAACCAACTATGTAAAATTACCTCCCATTAATTACTGTCTGCAACAAATTCCGGCCGGATATTTTAATTTATCTTTATTTTTGAAATTTTCATTTGAAGCCACACAAGATACAAGGTTGAACACAATACTTGCTAAAAGGCTACTTTTTGTATTTGCATTTTGCGTTTGTTGGAAGAACAGAAATGCCAGTTTCGATCAGAAAGGACTAAGAATAGCACATTTACAGATGGCAGAAGTTTTCCCACGAGGGGTGCATGTTCAATAGCATGAAGTAGAGGGGGCTAGTGCATAGGAGTGTAAAGAATTAGGTCATATGCTAGGAACAAATCAAAAACACAAAATGTGTCTTAAAAAAAAATGACTTACAAGGATAACATTCACTTAAACGTGCAAGTGTGCCAAACTAAAGATGAGTACTAAATAAATATACAAAGTTACATGAATAAGCGTCACTGGGGGTAGTGGTGGGATCAGGGAGGGAGGATGGGGGAGAGGGGAGAGGGAGCTCCCTCTTTAGCAAGTAAGTGAAATTTAAGCAGATCTTTGAAGAGATCCACAGTTGGGTTGCCTTTGATTGTTATGGGCAGAGGGTTCCAGTAGAGTGGGGGTGAAAAGGGAGAAAGAGAGGAAGCAGGAGGAGTCACAGGGAGGGCATGGGACAGTGAGGTTGAGTGCAGAGGAGGACCGGAGTGAACAAGATGGAGAGTAAACTAATATACAATCAGACAGATACTGAGGAACAAGACCATTGATAGCTTTGTAGATTAGGAGAAGGAACTTTAAAAAAAGAAAAAAGAGAGAGGTTGTGCATGGAGAGCTAACCAGCATGTTGTCGATAGG
This sequence comes from Ambystoma mexicanum, assembly GCF_040938575.1. NCBI lineage: Eukaryota > Metazoa > Chordata > Amphibia > Caudata > Ambystomatidae > Ambystoma > Ambystoma mexicanum. The sequence goes on from NC_090927.1 coordinate 456,094,953, forward strand.
TAGTGGAGGAGGATCTGGAGTTGTAGACTTGAACTAAGTTTGATGAGCAAAAGAGTGCACATTATAGTTTATGTAGAGTGGTTAGTAAGAAAATAGAACATTTTCTGAATGTTTAGGACGTTAATATGAGTAGCAGAGGCTGTGGTAGTGATGAATTGTTGCAGTCAAAGGTCGCTATCAAAGAGTACCGCAATATTGCAAGCCTTAGGTGAGGGAGCAAGAAGGTCAGGCGATCGGATACAGGAGGGAATGGATGGCATTGGAAGCCGGGAGAAAGATGGCCTCCATTTTTGAAGAGTTCAGCGTGAAGCAACGGTGAGACATCCAGTGTTGAATTGCAGTGAGACAGTTTGAATTGGAAAGGAGAAAAATATTTGAGGGTCATCAGCAAAAAGGTGGTAGTGAAAGCCGAAGGTTTGAGATGTCTTCCCAGGACAGAGTTATAGAGGGTGAAGAGCAGAGGTCCAAGGACTCATCCTTGGGGGGGAGTGGGGAGTGGTAGGGGGGGTCGAAGAGTGGTGAGGGCAGAGGCTTCAGAGTTCCACAAGATTTTAAAGGATCGACTTTCCCCGAAGGATGCGATCTAGGCAAGAGCAGATTTGCGAAATGCAAGGTTCTGGAGAGTGAGGGGGGTGAGGGGGGGTAGTGAATGTGTACTGTAAGCAATCTGTATTTTTATGCTGGCACAACCTGTCTGCTACTATTTTGCAATGACTCCAGCACTGTATCTTGAGACGTATTTCCAATAAGGCCTTCTAGGCCCAGCCCTGGGGCGGCAGATTTTCAAGGAGTGGCATGTTTCATTGAATATTAATGGCATTTCAAAATAAACCTGCATAACTTTTTTCCTGGAGTTTCTTTGCAGGCACTGCAAAGCGAGGGGTGAGCAAGGTCAGCTGAGCTGGTGTTGAAGTGACACAGGCGAGGCACTAACTCTGGGCTCTAGTCGGCAAGATTGTTGCTTTGCTCGTCCTCAGTGACAGGATGCAGGCAGGACCCGCAGACCTCCCCTGCAGCTGCCCTCCTGTCCTTCATCAGTTCACAGCGAATGCACTGCAGCGAATTTCACATCTTTTACCAGCCCTCATTTCATTATCTGTTGATTTTTCTGCTGTATTTGCACAACAAGCCCAACAATTGTCTGCTATTATGCCTTGCAGGGCAGGCACAGAATGCAGCTGAATGTGTGGCAAATGCAGGATAGGGTGGGAAACCTCAGAGGGGAGGTTAAATCACGTAAGGTAAACTTTTCGATGCAGAGTGCTTTTAGTGCCCAGTGGGGATGTGTTGTAGCGGTTACTGTGTATCTCTGTCCTTCTGTTGATCCGGTCACCTATCTATGCAGATTATTTTGAGGAAGATGAAGTTGCAGAGGCCTCCACTAGACAACAAGACCACTGTTGCTGGCACTGGAACGAATCTCCGAATAGCCAGTTGTTCAAGGGCAGCTAGTGCTTTAGATGGAAAAAAAGAAGTGCATGTACCCACAAACCAAGGGTTTATGTGGGCCAGGGGTTAACTCTGGACCGGTCAAAAAATTGCTTTCACTGCTGGGCCCCTGCCCCATTTATATTAAACCATTTGCATAGCCCTCCATTTGTCTCACTTTCTATGTGTGTCTCGCTCTTTGTCTGATGCTCCATTTGTGTCATCTTCTGTTTGTGTCTGTCAATTTCTCCTTCTACCTCCTGCTCCAATCGGGTTTGTGTTTGTTTTTCTTTCATCTCTCTAGAGGACCCTTTTTCCCCCCCAATCTGGCCCTTTGCAGCATGGCACGCTGAAACATAAGAATGAGATTTCAACCAAAAGCTCAGTATAATGGGCTACTGTTAAGTCATTCACTTGAAATCTGAGCCTCTTAGCCTAATGCAGCTATCCCTCAACAAAGTCCATCAGTCATAGACAAGATTTGCACTATTTTGACCGCATTGTTGTGAGGTACAAACGTAGGTAGGCTTTTTCAGAAAGGACAGTGAAAGAGAACTAATGGCTATGATCTAGGGACAAACAAGGGTGGTGCCGAAAGAGAAAAGTGCCACATAAACTCTCACAAACCCCATTCAAATCTGCTGAGGGTCACAGAGTAAACGCCTCAATGGAACATTGAACAGATAGGGTTATAACATACCTTCAAACCCGATCATCGTAATGAGCTGCTTAGCAGACGTTGAGGGCAACATAACGTACCTGAGCTATGTTGGGAAGGGGGAATTTCCTTCGCTGGGCTAATTCTATGAAGAGGACCACTCAGCCTAGCATTTACGTGTTAGCAGTCCTCACCCTGCCATTTTAATTATTTGCACTAGAAAGTGCAAACAATGTATGGAGATTTGGGGGGACCCATGTTTCTGCGCATTGTTTGCACTCTGTGGTGCAATTATAAATGCCTTCTGCCTGTATGTGAATGGTGGTCATTTACATGGGTTCTTGTGGAATCTGCCAGCTTTTACAATTTGCTAAAAGCTGGTGGATTCCATAAGAATCCAACATATATCCGCCTCATCAAAACCAGATGCTGCAGGAGATGCATTTGTTTTTGACCGGTGAAGTGCATGGTGGTGGCAGGAATAGGTTTGGTTTTAAAAAGTGTAAACCTTTTACACGTGGTTGTTACACCTCATTTACCATTAAGGGAGATTGGAAAAAGGCCCTCTAAATGTGCCCAATTCTTAGGGAGGCTCTTTTCTCAAGGCTCCCAACTTTTGCCCAGGATCACACTATTTGGCAAAGGAGTGGAGCCAGGATTTAAACCCACTTTAGGCACTTGGCCACATTCCTTCCAAGTTCTAGTTAGTACAAATATTTAGCTATTGCTCTCCAGTAGAGCAATCTGACATTATGTAATCCTTTGCAGAACCATGTTAAGCCAAAAGAATAGCCAGTATAGCTACATTTTCAACACCTTGAATGGGAAATGTAAAGTCCCAGAATGCAAAATAATGCAAACACGAAACATCTTTTCAACTTTTATACGCATAAAAGAAATGGTGTGCTTGGAACACCTGCCAGAAGTGGTGCTCAGAACTTAAAAAGGTGCTCTCATGTCCGCTTTACTGCAGCAGCTGATCTAGCTGCACTCTGGCAGGATCCACGGTTAATAGTAGCAGGGGCCATGTTGGATATTGGACTGTAGGTTTGAGCAGGCATTAAGGGCTAAGACTTTGGCGGCCTGTTCCACGTTCACTCTGGTAATTGACTATTTGGCCTTAAAATTGGATTTCCAGTATGAGGAGTATTTGGACTTTTTGAGCCCTTTATATTAATTTCGTCTGGGAACGCTGCCTTTGCAGGAACTGGGAGTGGTGTGGCAGCGAAGTTCCTCTGATGTGCGCCTCTTCTGTCAACTAAATATAGAAAACCCAGCACATTTTCTCTTCTTATGCCCATTTTACGACAACCTTGGATCCCGTGTTCTTAAACCTTTGCTGCGTTCAACCGCAATGTATAATCGCAGCGGTGCCTTAAAAACCCCTTTGCTCACGCGTGTTAGGTGTGTGCTACCAGCTCCGTAGGGTCGAAGGTCTTCAGGGGCGTCAGAGGTAGGCTGGACCCCGAAGTGAGTCTGCCAAGAAGGACCCTAGTTTGAATTGTTGATGCTTCACGGTGGTTCTCCTGTCTTTTGAAGAGGACATTTTATGCGTTGAACTGAGGCTTGTTGCGGGATTGATTTCCGAACACCTTTGGAATTGTGCTTTATTATCATGAACAATAAGCACTCTCATTCGAGGGTACATTTAATGAAATATTGAAAATGTACTTGTAGAGCGCACCACTAGAAAAGTGTTGGAATTATTATGAGTGATATTTGTAAAGTTGTTGAAGTATGTCCTTTTTTAATTTGTATACTACTTTTTTCTTTCTTATAAAGTCTGAGCAACAAAAGAAGCGACAGGAAGAAGAGCGGAAACATCACGAGGAGAGGAGAAAACTGCGACGCTCCGCAAGCCACCTCAAGAGTAGGCCACAAAAAGGGCGCGCATTCTCCTGATGGCTCTGAATGTCAGTTTCCTACAGTTCAAAACAGTTCCGTCGATGCCAACCTCACCTCACCTCAATGTAACTGTAAATAAGATGGAGAGGAGCTGAGGGGGAATTTGAAAAACGGCCACGCAGCGCGAGATAGGCTGCTTGTTTTACCTGGAGTGCAAAGAAGCCTGGACCAATGCTCAGCTCAAATGCCAATACGACTGTACGTCATCTGCACACACGGCCTCTCAATAAACCTTTTAATGTAAATTGCGTATTGTTCGACATCTATTCTGCCTTTCGAAGGATGAAATGAATGCCTGTGAAACAGGCTGACTGATGTGCATTAAAGCGTTCGTTGTCTTTCCCCTATGTTTGGGTGATGCTGCTATGTGGTGCCTGGACTCCAGAAAAATGAAGAGGCGTACGATGCATTATGGCGCCCTGTGCCTCGACGTTTCTCATTGCAATATCCCAGCAGTGACAATAACCCCTGCATTTGTCCATTTGGACCCATAGCCAATCAGCCATCATTTGCCCATTCCTCTGATGCGCATTCTTTCTTACCAGAAATTAATTGAGAATGAGACTGTAGTTTCAAATGGCAAACTTGGCCGCAGCTTTATTTCCACAACAAAAGAATCACTGCAGACATTTTGTGAAATCCAGTCTGTAAGTGTGGCGCTTGCTCCGTGTCCATGATCACCTGCTTCCCCCTATACTTTTGTATAGCGTTCTTAGTAGGCCTAACTCTCCCAACCCTTTGTCCCTGTGCCTACCCTGCCCATGCAGGTGTCCGTGGGTGGGGAGAGCAATGTTTCTTTTTGGGGGAAGCTGAGCCCCTGTTGTTACCACCAGACGCCCCTGCCATTAGGCTCCCAAGAGGCACTGGTCCGAGAAGAGCAAAGACCCTTCCGGCTTCCTTCTTGCTCATTCGGAGTCTGTCTTTTGTGCTTGGTCACCCAAACACCGCCACGCCACTAGGTGGGTTACCGCCCACCGTGGCTCCCCCTCTGTCCTGTTTACTTTTACAGTTCCAACAATTTAGTACATATGTTCCAGTAGAAGAGATCCATCCCCATTGCTGACGGATGCACACCATCTTTTATAAAAAATACTCTGGGGTTTTTAAGTTGATCAGGCCATGTCTGATATGTTGGAAGCCTCTGCCCTTGCAGAACTTTGCCATGGCCCCATTCAATTTCTTCCTCAATTTCTCAACTGCTGCGTGGTTCTCGGCCCCTCTCCATTCCGCCCTGGGAATCGCCTCCGACCACACGATCTCCGTTTCACCCAGTTGTGCTGATATCTCCTGCAATGAGAGCATCATGTCCCTCAACAAGACCCCACTCCCTAAGCTGGTCAAGTAGTTCGCCCCCCCCCCCCCCAGGTGGATGACCAGCACATCTGGCCTTTGCTGCTTACGCAGCAATTTCCGCAGCAGCCCATGCAGCTGTGCCCATTTTATCCCTGGCACCCCATGCCACCAGATCCGGAACTCGCCGGCCGTCGGCTCCTCCTGCTGAGGTGTCCAGCTCGCCCTGGCCCTTGAGATAAACGAATGCCCCACTACCCAAACGGTGCGTTTCTTCCTTCCCTGAAAAGCTGGTAATGAGAAGGAGAGGAGATGGCATGTTATATTACATTTTATCCGGTCTGATATACCTTTTGAAACACCCTGACGACCATTTCCCTAACTTCTTGATGTCTTCCGCCCCCAAGCCCCTGGCTGATGCTGAAGTGGCGGCCCCTATCCGGAATGAGTGGGTCCCGAATCGGCCCTCCGTCAACCCCGTTTTTGCCAAAGCCAGTTCCATCACCTTTTTGAACTGGAAGCGGCTCAGGGTGGACCCGTCCCTATGCAGCAGCAATGGTGCCTCCGCCTCCGATGGCTGGCGCTGCTGCAGAAAGTTGGACATGGCAGCCACCGGACACACTAGACTCAATTAAATGGCCTGCAGCGTCAGTGCCACCCTCTTCCCCTTCTGGTCGGTCTTTGACCTCCGCAAATGGATGACAACCTGAGCGCTGCTTATCTGCACATCCCCTAAACGCAAAAAAACATTCCCTTTGCCCTCTTTGTTCTGGGCACCAACTCGCTAACCCTGAGCGCCCCAAAGAATGCTATTGTGAAGGCTGCTGTAAACAGCACCCACTCCGATTCGCCATTTCCAGACCGTATTCAGGCTTTTAATCAAACCATGTAGTTTTAATATATCGATGGGCCGCCTCTCGGCGGGCTTTGGTACCAATTGCTTGGCTGACCTTCTCATGGCCAATGTGATGTAATGCTCCTTGGCGGGGTCCTTCTCCCCCCTTAGTTTGGCATAATGAGCTATTGCTGCCAAATGATACGTCATCCAGGCTCTGGCCTTCCCCGACCTCCAGCACCAGCCCACAAAGGCCCGCACTGCACCTTCCTCTTGACCCTCTGGCAGCACCTCCCTTTGAAAAGTAACGAACCGCTCCCAACACGCCCTGTACCAGTTTGCTGTGCTTGGTGCCAGGGCGGTGTCGATCAAAGCGCTCAGATCACCCCAATCATTCCCCACCATTGATCCTTGAACGGGGCAATCACCTTCCTTGCTTCTGGGCAGCTTTCTCGAAACTTCTCCCACTGTAAACGAGACAGAGAATCAGCGGCCGTATTTTTGATACCGGGAATGTGCCGTGCCCTGACCTCGATGTTTAATGCCAGCAGGCATTGTGTGAGTTCCCTGAGCAACTTCAACACTCTCACATTGCTTGATGACCCCAGATTAATAATCTCAACCACTGCTAAATTGTCTGACCACAAGGATACCTTTTTGTTCTCAAGGAGTTCCCCCCACAGCTTAAATGCTACCACAATGGGGAACCGTTCCAACAGCGTGATGTCCTTCGTGATTCCCATCCTATGCCACTCGGCCGGCCATGCTTTGCCGCACCACCTGACCCCCAGGATTGCCCCGAAACCAAGGGACCCTGATGAATCAGTGAATAGCTTGAGCCTCTCGCTGCTTGCCCAGCCTTCCTCCCAGATCGCAACCCCATTTGACTCTGGCAGGAATGTTTCCCACATCTGGAGATCCTCTTTTACCTCAGATCCCAACCAGACGTGTTGCGAGGCATGCTGCAGCCCTACTGTTTTTAGCTCTATACTTCTGGCAAACACTTTGCCCGATGGTATTACTCTCCCCGCGAAATTGAGGTTACCCGCCAGTGACTACAGCTCCCTCAGAGTGGCTTTCTTTTCCCCTTCAAGCCTTGTATCATGTCTCTCAGCTTTTGCACTTTGTCCTGCGGGAGCCTGCATTCGCCCTTTACTGAATCAATTTCAATCCCCAAGAATGTCAGAGTGGTGGCTGGACCCACTGTTTTCCCCAGCACCAGCGGGACCCCCAAGTGTCCCATCAACCTTTGAAATACCTCCATGAGTTCCCCGCAATCATCGGTCCCTTTCTTACCAATGAACAGAAAATCATCAAGATAATGTAAAAATCCACCCTCCTTCATTTTTTCTCTCACAGTGAATTCCAAGAAGGTATTAAATGCTTCAAAATAAGCGCATGAAATGGCACAACCCATTGTCAAACATTTGTCATAAAAATATTTCTAGCACATCTTGAACCCCAGCAAATGATGGTTGTCCTTGTGGATAGGCAATAGTCTAAAAGTTGACTCTATGTCTGATTTCCCCAGCAGAGCCCCCCTCCCTGCTGCTTTTACCATTTGCACAGCATCTTCCAAGGAGGCATACTGTTCCCTACACAACTCCTCTGGTATGCCGTCATTCACTGACTGCCCCCCCCCTTCTGGGAAGGAGAGGTGGTGGATCAGGCGGAACTGGCCTTCTTTTTTGGGCACCAACCCTAGTGGTGACACCACCAAATTGTCCATGGGAGGGGAAGACAAGGGGCCTGCCACCCTACCTAGCTTTATTTCTTTCCCCACTTTCTGTTCCACCACCTCTGGCCTCTCCAGGGCTGACCGCAAGTTGGTCGCCTCTTTCACCCCCCTGGCCTCCTGCCCAGGGATCTGAAAACACCACCTGAAACCTTACCACAAGAACCTTGCATCAACCTTGTTATGATATGTATTAAGAAGAGTCCTGGCAAGGAGGTTAACTGGTGTGGGTAAGTTCCCTTTAATCAGAATCTTGTCATTCACAGGTTTGTTAACATTGTCTCTCCTCGTTGGTACCTCAATCTCACTTTGCTTTCTCTTTGGGTATTCTGCTGCTTTTATGCTTAGCCTCACGTGAGGTGGAGCTGCGAGACCCAGAGCTCCCTCCCCTTGGGTGTCTGAATCTGCAAGCTTTACTATAGGGGCAATCCCCTTCTGCAAACCTCAAGCAATCTTCTCGCTCCCCCTGGTGGGTTGCTGCCCGATACACCCAAGAGGAGGGCACGCGAAAGGACCGCCTACCTCCCTGCGCATAAACCCCCTCTGCCTCTCCAAGCCCGGGACTTCTCCCCTTGCTGTTTGTCCTCAGGCTCCCTGGCGGGCATCATCTTGTCAATGTACCTCCGACATCAACCTCGTCCCAAGACATTGCCGGACACACCTGCATCTTTAGTCTGAAACCCCGATCATAATCCAACCACTCTTCACCCCCGTAATTCAGGTATAGATCATGAATATACTGCTCATAAGCTACCATTGCTAGGGCATCCTGTGGGTATTTTTCTAGCATTACCGACATGTACATTCTAAAAGCCTTGAGCCAGTTGTGAATGGTGTGCTCCACCATGGCACTCTCCCTGTCCCTTTTTTCTTTCTCTTTTTCAGACAATTCTTTCAAGCCTCCCCCCAGTGGTACAATCCCCAGCAAGTCAAAGATGTCCACAAACTCCTTTCTTCACAGCCTCTCCTTGGTGGCCCAAGGAATATGCCACATCAGTGAGTTGACTGCCGCCCGCAATGGCGCAAACCCTGGCATCGGCCTTCCATATTGAGTCAAGATGCTTGGGCATGCTGGTGAAGGCTATGCCTGGCTCTCTCCTCCTACATTGAGAGCCCCGGTCCCCTGCCACCAACCTTGACCCACTTGGGCCCCCGTTGGGGCCTTTGGAGCAGGTAGTTTGTCCTCCCCTCTGACATCGTGGGCCCCAGTCCCTTGTCCCCACCATGCTTGACCAATCTGTGCCCCTGCCGGAGTAGCTGCCTGAGACAGCTGACTGACCCCCCCTACCCCCGACTGTGCTAGGCAAACCGACAAAAATCCCCCGGGCGGAATCCCGCCCCTTTGAGGCGGTTGACCAGACCCCCCCCCCCCACCGGGGACCAGGCCTGATACATTCCCCCATATATCCCCCTGAACCCCGAGTCATCCCTTGTTGCAATAGTGAACCATTACTCTTCCCTACAACACCCAGCATACTGGCAATAGCACATACATTTGGTACTTGGCCATTTTTCCCCCACGCTTGCATGCACTCCATGAACATACCTATTTTTCCCCCACGCTTGCATGCACTCCATTGAACATACCTTTGACCATCTCAAGGGATGCGGGTCCTCCCACAGCTACATCCACCAGTCTGGTTGCAGGAGTGCTGTGTGGGCCCCCATGGCTCCCTGGAGCCTCAACAGGCGTAGGAGCCGGTAAGACTGCATCCTCCTGCGCCCTCCCTTTCCCTCATGTTTTCTTGGTGGCGTTGGCCTGTTCCTTGTTTGCCCTGCCCTTCGCCGTCATTGTCCTCTTTCTCTTTTTTTCCTGGACCTCTTCTTCTTCCACGCTGTGTATTTCTACCTCCACCAGCGTCCCTTCACTGGCGCTGTCCTGAAACATGAGGGGCGAGCTGTTCACCACCTGACTGGGCTCCGGAAGCTCCTGTCCTGTTCGAGCCACCATTGTAGACATCCAGTCGGGCCCATGGGTGGCTGCAGCTAGCCTGGCCATCTCTAAAAAGGCTTCCAACTCCATTCTCAAATAGCCTCTTTCTTGGCTGCTATTCCTGCTTCACCAAATTGTTCAGTTTGCTCCTGCCGTTGCTCCCCAGCTGCTTCTCCTCCGTTGTCCTCCACATGTCTCCTTCTCCTTCCTGCCCCTTAGCGCCCCTTGCCGGTGCCACGTGCTTCTCCCAGCACTTCAGCCGCACCCTGTGGACTGGGGGTGTCATTCCCGGTGTCCGCTCTTTTGTCTCTCCTTCCCTTTCTGAGCCGGACTGCCCACGAAAATGTGTGGGGGGGGAGGGTGCTTATGGGCGCCTGTCTTCTAGGTGCACCTGATTCCAATCTTCCCTTTCACTCATGCAGCCCCGGTGTATGCTCCGTCACCTCTCCTTCCCTCTCCGAACCGGGCTGCTCACGAAAAAGGGTGCGGGGGGAGCGCTTATGGGCGTCTGTCTGCTCGGAGCACCTCTGCTTTCACCCAGGCAGCCGGGGCCTCAGAAGCCTGCTCGCGGGCCTTCTTTCACCTTTGGGCAGCCCGGGTAGTCCAGATAAGAGCCGCGGCTTCCACAGCCACGCAGCTCCTTACCTTCAGGCGGGCCCTTTTATGGTCCTCCGTCATGCGCCTGCCTCTTCCGGTGTCTCCTCCTCTCCGGGCTCAGTGTCGCAGATGTTGCGGCTCCCTCGCTGGCGCCGCGGTCCAGGCTCCAGCCCCGACCTCCTTCCTCCCGGCTGCGACACTTCCTCGTCCTGCTTCGCTCCGACCAAGCCGCTGCACCTGCTGACTGTAGGCGTCCCAGTCCTCGGGCTCACAAGCTAGACGATCCTCTTCATTCCGACCTGCAACACGCTGGATCCTCCACGAAAGGAAACAAAATCCTTCCTCACGGCGGTCTGGCAGGCGTCCTACTGCAGTTGCTGGATGCTATCTGCTGTAGGACACCTGCTCGTTGAAAAGGGCGGGGAAGCCCTTTATCTTTGTTTGCCCTTTGCGGGCTTTGGTGGATTTTGGCACCGTTCCGCCCGGACCCTCCCCTTACCCAGGGGGAGGGGCTAATGGGGGAAGGTTAGAGGAGGCCTCTGCAGTGGTTACCGGGCCACCTACATTTTTCCTTTGGTGAGTCCCGTCGGCAGCTTTAATCTTGTAAAACACACGACACTGCCAGCCAGGGAAGGAATTGGGCTGAAACGAGACAAAAAGTGTCTTGCCGAAGTGACTCCAGTGTAGAGCCCAACCCCCCCTCTCCCCAGCCCACCCGTTTTATAAATTGGTAGCCATGCTTCTGTTTTAAAAATGCACTTTGTTTTCATGCAAAACAGCCTGCGCACGAAAGGGAGTCGGGGGTGGGGTAAGGGGGGGGTCTGTGTCTGCACTCTGTGGTTTAATCTTGCCCCGCCCCATCCAGTGTAAACACACGCAGAGCTGTGTTAAGCCCATAACGGGATCCTATGCATGCATGCCTCGCCCATCCTCATCATCCTGCTGCCTGTGAGTGCGTGCTTAGAGTGAGACTGGTCAGGGCCACATTGAGCACTTTTGGGGCCCAGGGCTCAGACACCAGGCCCCCCCCTCCACCAAACCAAAATAATTAAGGGATATGATTAACTGGTTGCACCCCACTCTCCCCCCATCATGATCACCACTCAGAGCTTGATATGGTGCCTCGCAAAATAATCATAGGTGCTCCTTTTCAGCCCCATTACCCTCTTCATTTTTGCTGCAACCAAAATGATAAAGTAGCATTTCTAGGACATTAGCAGATCACGATAAAGGTATTTGTGTAGTAGCATCAATAGCAGCCACTAGGAAGGTACACTAGCCATAGTATGAATGCAGGACACATATCCCATGAAAAAGGTGCACATCATCCAGAATAGACGACTCCGATTAGCCGCCTCACATAATGCAAAAGTGCTCAAGGATGGATAGAGGAGACCGACTGGAAGCAAGGAGAAAGCTACACATGCCATTGTATAAATAGTGGATGCAGATTAGAAGTTACCATGAAGATGTCCATATCCAGACAGACCGAGATTAGAAGGGCATATTTTTCAAGTAGTATTCAAAAGCAAAGAAACAAGTGGTTGTGTTGTGCAATATATAAATGCTCACTATTATTATAGGGGAATTAACACTGTAGCCGCTGAATGCATGTGTGAGGCTGTTTTGAAGACCATATCCTGAGAGCAAAATCAGTCTGAATGGTGACATTTTCTAAAGGTTTAGGGACTGATACTTTTCACAAATTAGGCAATTTGAGATTAAATGAGATGAGTATCACACATTGGTTAAGCGGCGACGCTGGGATTAGTGCACATTCTGCAATTTCTGCTAGTTTCTTTTCGAGTTCCTACCATGAACTAAAATAATCCAATTGTGTAAAATTGACTTGGAAAGTACACAAGTCACATAACCCAACATGACCGTTTTTTAAAGGTAAATTTTATAGAAGCGTATTATGCAAAATGGGTATCATTCTCCATTCATTTTCTCCATCATCAAGGGAATTATTTATGTGGCAGCATTCTAAGTGATGTGATCCCAAAAGAATTTATCTGGGTTTCTCTTTCGTATTTTAAAGCTTTCAATATGCCCGAAACGCAAGCTTGTGAAATTGTTATTTATTTATAAACACACAGATAAACCTTTGCATTGTACAAAAAATCAAACCGTTTTTTGTCAAATGACCAGACTTTAAAATATGCTCACTAGAGGCCTTCAATATCTGGTCTGCTTCCTTCTGTCTATAACCCCTTCTACTAAAAATGGCCTATATAAAAAGACCAGGTAATGGGCTAAACGATGGCACCCACATGTGAGAAGGCAAACCTTTTTTCACAGAAGTCAGCACTGTCAGTGATATAAGATGATTTGTCCAGAATGACTGTATCATCTGCTAACAGAGCCAGGACACGAGAATGAACGCCTTGGTTCCACTTTATACCAAATCACCTCTTCAGAATAACACTTAAGCTCATCATAAGAAACCGACTTCTGATTTCTAGACCTTCACAATACTGATGCTTTTTGTTTTTATAGCAACCTCTGTCTGGTGCAGATACATTACTGATAATTGTATCTGTTGTGCTACAAAGCAAACTACACATACATGCTATCAACTTCAAACATAGGAAAGGCTGAGTCAGTCTTGCTGGAATTTGGTTTTGTAATTTTGCATATAAGCACAGATCTCAGCAATAAGTGCTTAACACACTGAGCTATCGTCTGCATCACCGCAGCACTCAAATGTATCAATATGTATGTCAGCTTTGGCTATTGCACGTGATCAATAGGGTCCTCACAGACAGGTGAAAAGGCTGCAGGAGGGGGTGCTATGGTGGACGCACAAGCTATGCATACCACAGTGAACGAAGAAGGCATTAGAGGATGAATTAATCAGAGCGGAATGTTCTCGTCAACAACAGACAGGCTAGGTCTAGCCTCAGCAGCAGCCCATAAAATATCATAACGTGTGGCATTTGCTCAACATTGGAAACTCACTTCTAAAGATCATGCAACCTTGTGGGGGCCCCCCTACAATGTGGGGGCCCGGGGCAAGTGCCTCTTTTGCCCTACCATAAAGACCATAAAGACGTCTCTGAGACTGGCCCCCTCCGCGATTGCTCTAAGGTGAAAGGTCTGGAAACTAGGACTCAAATGTGAACAAACAGGAAAGATGACTGTGTCTCTGAAGACGACACAGCAGCACCACCCACAGCTGCATTTAAAGAGAAATGGTAATTGCATGTCCCATTTGTATTCCTCTTATTCATTCTACCTTTTGCCCAGCTAAACAGAAACTAATATTGTAATTGTAAAGGAGACGTACTTGAGATGAACTGCAGACCTATAGAAAACAAAAACAAGAGATCATTCAGTGCACAAGATGTAAAGGCAGCGCCTAGAAACGTATGCTAGGGTTACAACCTGGGACCCCTACAACCTTATTCATGTTATATGAGCCACAGATTTGCCTCAAATCGGGTTTATATGTGAGTATGTGTGCGTTCTCCCCATGGACATTTTGAAATAAAGGAAACCATTACATTTTAAAATACTCCAAAAACAAATGGCATTAGCCCAAATTGTCTGGTTTTTTTTTGGCCATAGACATACATGGAAACTCGCGCTCATTTCGGGAGTGTCACCTGCTTTGGTCCTACTTTCTCTCTCCCAACAAGTGCTTTTCAAAGACTTCAGTGTAATCATCCTCCCATCAAACATTCAACAACCGCCAACAAATGTTACTCTCCATTCAATAAAATGCAATCTTTTACAAAAACATTTTCTGATCGCTACCTTCCTTCTTCAGATTCTTCATTTTAGAAAGACCTTCCCAGGTGCAGGATGCAGTGCCGACCCCAGGCCTTCCAGCACCTTGTGCAAGATTTGTGCGTCCCCGCCCACCACAACTGCAGAACATGAGGTGGGTCAGTTCTATTGTTCGCCATTAGAAGAACAACAGAACGGAGCCCCCTGCTGTTCTTAAGTGTGTTTAAGGGCACCTTGCCTCCAGCTAAGTGTCATTTAAATAACACCTATTAAAGAATTGCACTCTGATTCTTTAATAGGCGCTGTTTACCTAGCACTGAGCTGGAGACAATGCGCTGTTTCTTTGCTGTACCGTGGGGGGTGCCCTTTTGCAGCCGCACCCTCTTAGTGTACCTTGAGCCGGCGCTAGCAGGGTGGCATTGGTAACTATTTCACAGCCACCTCAGGGAACACTGCGGCTCCACATCTGCTTGGGTCTGATGTCATGTGTGGTGTGCAGATGGGCCTTTAATCACCTTAACCCAAATAGGCCCACCACTTAAGAAGTGAGTACACAGTTGTCAATAAAGCAAGTTTATTGTACAATTCTCCGGGGAGCAGTTAGATGGTGTTGCCATCTTCCGATCATATTCATAACACACCTCTTCTTCGGATTCGTTCGTAGTAGGTCATGACGTCAACACATGGTTAAACATTGGTATGAAAAGCCATTTAAACCCTAACTCTTGATTTGCACATGGCTCGCATGAATATTTCCCACGATCTGAGGAAGGCTGGATGAATGATTTTTCTTTGTTAGGTAAGCTATCTCATTCCCCAGGTCACAATTCCATTGAAACTTTCCAATCTACAAAAACTCCCACTTCATCGCACATGAGCGTCGGAGGAGGTGGAAACCCTCTGTTGCCGTGCGGCTTGATGCTCCGTTGCCTATGCTGATGTTGGCGTAGATCCTGTTTGGCCCTTTCCTCTACACTATTCTGTCTAGTAGGTGTGCTGGCTGTAGACTCCAGCAGCTCCAGCGCCGTAACGTGGAAAGCTTGTGACATCCTCAGCGTACCAGCAGCTCCATATCCGCCTCTGCGGGGGGTTTTCAAGAAAGGTAAGGCATCCCGGTATGGCTGCCTACAAGTTCTTATAAGGATAGCTTATGAGACATCCGCCCGCCTGATGCTTTAAGCATTCTACTCCATGGTGCATATTGATGTGACAGCTCTCATAGGAGTGAGGTGCTGTGCACTTGTTTAGCTGTGTTTGTTTGCCACTAGCGAATGTCTTTGTACTCGAGCATGTTGGGGCGTCCATTCCAATGCGGTATGTAAGTGCCTCATTTACTGCCTTGACTGCTTCACCGCTCATTGCTTCACTGTGGACTTTCTTGTGATAGCCCCTCTTATAATGAGGCGCTGCTTACAGGTGTAGTTGCTGATTATTTTGGACCCAGTGCTTGCTTCTCACGTGAAAATTCTGGCGATACTATGGCCACCAGCAAAAAGGTTGGTGTCCATAGGTCATTAATTAAGAACCAGGAGTTTACATTTTCTATCCTCGTGCCACATGAGAAGTCTAGGACAAGACATGAGGAAGTATGCCCTGTGGGCTTGGTGGCCTCTTCTCCTATGTCGAACAGAGACCCTGTGTCAGAGGTTTTGGTGCTCAGTTCGCGAAGGAGACAGAGACTGCAAGGTAGCATTTTTGGTCCGGAAAAGCACAAAGTGGAGAACTCCACATCTATCAGTAAAGGCCCATCGCAAGAATCTGATAATTTACAACTGATCCTGGATTCTGCATCATCTGCAGCATATGGGAATACATTAAGAACTGTTGGTGACACTTCGGAGCCAGCTCCTACACCTGTTCTTCCTTCTATGGAAGGGCGGGAGAAATATATAGGCACAAGTGTGGCCCTCCCCATAAGTATGGTAGAAGTGCTGCAAGTGGGGGTTAGGCCCATCGATTCCCAACCTGAGCTTCTAGCTCCTGCCCAATGGCCAGGCCTTATGGCTAGCATTGCTAAAGAGCTATTACTATGCACTAGTCCTTTTGATTTGGGCGTGTTGGTGGACTCACTGAGCAACTGGGTGTTGGATCTTCGTCCACCCAGAGCCAACTCTTTTTCACAAACAGCCGAGTCTTATAATCCAAATGTCTGGCCGCAGGTTACTAAGTTGGACATGGCTTGTCAAACTAACATACAAAATGAGCTAGTTCATGAAGCCTCACAAACTGACCTATGCAGTGAGAAGCCTCCAATGCCTATTATTCCAACAATGGCTAATAAGGAAAGGGGTGAAACATCCAATACTGTTACCAGGCTTCCTGTACAGGAACCATTGCTGCCCCCCTTGTTATATGCTCCAAAACATGATTGAAAAGTGATTATGCAACATTCTTCTGCGAATTATATATTTAAGTTGGGTCCCTTACAGAATTTCCAATGTAGAAAGTCTCATATGCCTAAAATAGTGGATCAGAGCCCACATGACTTGATTATGGACTCAAGGAATTTCATCATCACCAATATTCGTAAGGTGGAAGGTCAGGAACTCAGAGAAGCTTTGCGTAATAAGGTTTTAGCTTGGATAAGACAGAGAACTGGGCCGGGTGTGGTTAGGGTTAGACTTTCCGACCTGAAGGTTCTCCGAAGGCTGGACTTAAATGACTGGTGCTCACAACCAAATAATGACTGTGTGTTGGTGGGTTGCGGGTCCAGCACCTTACTTGATTTTCTAAAATTATGCAGATATCTTCCCAGAGGGTTGTTGAATTGTAATTTGATTTTGTAATTTATTCCGATTTATTTGGGTGATTTATTTGGGTGTCCTTCCACACAAATGTTTCCTTAGGTATAATGTTCCTCTTAGTATTTAACTATTAATGGTGGTCTACATTCTGTATGGTCGATATGCCTGTTGATCTCTTGTTATTGCATAACCTGTTGATTTTTTATATTTGTTATGTTGATTCTACTGTAGCGCCCTCACACCTTTGGGTATATGGTGCGCTATATAAATGTAATAAAGTAAAGTAAAACAATTGAAACTCCTGAATAGCCTTAGGCACTGGTTTACCCCGTGTTTTACTACTGACCAAAATAAATAACGAAACTCCTTCTGTCACGCTCTCGGGTATCAGGAGATGACATCTACTATGTACAGTACTTATCAGACCATAAAAACTCATGGCTATTTTGTACGGCTATACTGACCGCAAAGGTTAAAGTTACTCATTCACCTGCCTCTGAAAACCTGGCAAAGTTAATTTAAAAGTCAAAGTACATTTTGCAAAAGGGGTCCGAACTACTGTGTTCCTGATTAATTTGTGAGATTCTGCATGTATTTGTAAATGTGTGTTTTTACATTGGGTAGGTTTAACGTTTTATCTTTCTGTGTGCATGCAAGCCAATATGTATCAATTTCTAGACCAACAGGAACACTAACGTTCCATATTCCATCCATAATTAACTACACATTGATACCTATGAAATTGCAAAATGGCGCCCAGCTTGCCGTTACCCCCCAGTTAGTCATACGGTGTGCGCAACATTAACCCCTCGTAATCATGGGGACCTTTCCTGACCACCCCAACATTCCCCCTAACAAATTATAATCCTCTTCTTGGGGAACACCTCACTCCGTTCTCAACATGGACATACTCCTTTGCCGAGCAAACCCAACTCATGCCCCCCCCCCCACCATTCCCGCAATGGACCTTCTGTTCCAAACCAGCATGCCAATTTGGTGGAGGACACAAGGCACCTTCAGGTTAAGTACTCATATTGGATGAAGTGGTGGTGGCCCTAGCGCTGCACAGGGTTACGGTCGTCAGGGCAGCAACTGTTGGTACCTGGGCGTAGCAACAATGTAGGACCAATTGACAAGAACAAAAAAGAATGAGAAAAAAGAAAAGGATAGGTACCATGATCTTTGCCATGAGGGTCAACCAAGAAGGCACCCATGAGAACAGAGAGTCAATCCATCGGTGATCCCAGCCTCTGTTTCCATGATCACTTTCCGTTTGTGCAGGGTAACAATAGTTCTGGTAAGCATCCTGTTTTCAGTATCATTGGGAGGACCAAATGTGCAACAGGTATTCCCTATCTTCCGGCATATTCCACCTTCCATTGCTATTAGGAGGTCGAGTATATACTGGTTTTGCAGAGTCTTAAGCCTGATTGCCCTTAATACTTCCCTAATGGCACTGAACGCTGACTCGGACACGTTCATAAACAAGAGTTCATACCTGGTCACCTGGAGCCATTTGGCATTGCCCGCTGCTTGGAAGCCAGGAGTGCCATAAAGAAAACCTTGGTGTGGCTAAACAGCCGATATCGATCAGGAATATATGCTAAGGCCTGTGATGATGCTGCTGAAAAGGTAGTTCCATCGTCTACTGTGTTTCAATTGTTTGTGATTTTTACCGTCAAACATAGTTTTAAATTATCGATATAAGATTGTGAAAGCAACACCAGGAGCACAGGGGACAAAGGGGTATAGATGTAACTTCGGACATTGAAAAGCCAAAATCAGGTGCTCTTCAGAGATCACGAGGACGGCCACATGAAGGGTACAGAAACTGCACACACCTCGCCAGGCTGGAGGCAACTGCCGGAACGCATTCTGTCCAGAGGTCCAAAAATGATCAAGAAGAGCAGCCGTACCTCCAGCCAGATCTGTGATGCGAAGCGTGCGACTGCAGTTGACATTTGTGCCAACATGCCCTTAAAGCACAAGGAGAAATGGTTAAGTGTCTGTATCTTACAGGTTTTTCTACTCCTTGAGCCGCTTCAAATACTGCAAATGATTTCTCCATGCTGTCCCACAATCTTTCATGCCAACCCTTATTCTGAGAATCCGTCATTCCTCCAGCTCTGCACCTTTTCACCCCTTGCTCCCTCTGATTTTTAGAAAAGATTGCTCTTTCCAAGGTCAATTGATATCTTTGAGCACACCTGATATTTGTGTGTTTTGCACGCTCGGCAATTGGTATGATTGATGCCGTAATTGACTGCCCTCAAACCCTGCACAGGACAAGGAGCACTAGACATAGAGCATCATCTAGCTCTACCTCACTCAGGATAAATACCCTAGGAACGCCAGAAGCATGGGGGATGAGAGAGCAGCTGTAGCAATATCTTATGGATCTCTCTCTCCCCACCTTCCTCATATGGCTATACCATGTGTTATCCACTGCAAAAACATGTGCATTCATTGTAGGATCTAATTCATCATAGTCATTATCAAAAATATTTGAATCAACATTTCTTTTCACTCTTAACATTTTCTCCTGGGACTTCATAAAACCAGACAATTTTAAATTTCCCCTTTTTATACTAGTTGTCCTCTTCAGACATGATGACCTAACGATCAAGAAACCCACAAAAATATTCATGTTTACACAATTTACAATCTTAGAATTTTTTTTCCCAATTCAAAATATTATTTAAATTCCACATCTCTATTCACACACCCCTTTACACTGAAACAAGTAGTGAATCCTTAGGGCGTGCTTAACTTCTATGCCTTTTCCTGTGCAGGTGGAGGGCTGCTGTTATCCATTTGAGTGTCCCTTAGGTAGATCCAACTCTTGTTGCCCTCCACCTTCACTTCACGGCAGTCAGTCGCATAGATTACTCTATGCAGCCCATGGAAATGCTGCACGTTCCAGTGAGGGTGCAGATATGGATGAGGTCCCCAGGGAGAAGCTGTGTCTTGCACTGATTGTCGATAGTCTTGCTGTTTTTTCCTGTTGTCTGTTGGTGAGAAGACACAATCTGTGAAGATATAAACGTAACACATTTTTCGTTAATGCCCTAAGGTATTTCCTAAACGCCTCTCCTAGGACTGCTGCGGTCTTGTGTGCATCTAATGTCATAGCCTACACCCAGTCACGATTTAGTGAGGGCTCAAGTGAAGGTCCCTACCTGGCTGGTTTTGTAAAAAAAAAAGAGGGCTAGTCTGAGGCATGTATACCATGATTTTTTAAACTCTGCACATATTTTAGCTAAGCAGGCATTAAGGACCCCATTGAGCCTCTCCACGAACCGGTTGGCCTGTGGGTGGTACACCAAGCACAACCTATGGTTTATTCCTAGCAGCAAAGTGATTTCTGTGAAAGGCATTAAAGAAGTGGGTTGTTTTGTTGGATTGCGGACCCTCGCAAGTTCCCCATCTTGGAAATACCTCTCACCAGAAATCTGCCGATTTAGCCTCAGGATGTACGCAGGGACCAACATCGGGTAAACCGGACCAATGGACAAGCCAGGACAATTAGATATCTAAAGTTACTGCACCTGTTCACAAAATCGATGTGGAGCTCCTTGAATGGACCAGAGGGCCTGGGCAAGACCCCCCTCAGGGACCTCATGGTATTTCCGGGATTGAACTCCTTGCACACTACACAATTCCTTACAAATCTACTTACCTTTTCTTGTAAATTAGGGATACACCAGTCCTTCTGGAGCTCTACTGCGATTTGTCGTTGAGAAGTATGCAATGGGTAATGTAGTTGCTCTAGAGCCAAAAGAAGCGGGTATACAGGCTTTACTGCCTTCCCCATCACCTCCTGTCCCCAAAGCAAATCTGTGAGTGAGAGAACACATCCTCTTTTTTCCAGTGCTCCAGTTATTCACTAGGGGCTTTCCCTTTCATTTCTATTATCTGAAGCACTGGGACTGCGATGTACGAGGCTGGTAACTGTAGCTGTTGAGACACAGTTTCCATTTTCTGGGAATCTGTGAAAGGAAAATGCACTGCTTCCTTCGAGAGCTATTGAACTAGTGCAGTTAGTATGGGAAGCACACTTTACTAGACATACCTCTATAGACAAGGTTAACGTTCCAATTAGCCAGGATAGCAGCACAGCATGCTGGATAGGGGACCCGTCAGACCTCCTAAACCCTCTTCTCTGCCACCTTGATAACCCAAAATGGCGGTGGAGGTGACGTACGCGGAGTCAGAATAAACAGTGACTGCCTTCCTCTTACTCATTTCTAGTGCCTCTATGTGCTACCAGTTCCACCGCTAATGCAGAGTAATGAGAAGGCAACTGTCTCTTCAATCTGACCCGATACTCCCCATTCAGAAGACCCACGACAGCTGCACCCGTATGTCTCTCACTAGTCTCCCGTTTGATGGTCGAAGACCCATCAACAAAAATCACCTCACTCCCCCCTCCAGGGCATCCTCTTTCACATTCACCCTCTCTTACTCTTCTACCTCATACATGGCACAATTGTGAACAATATCCTCAGGCTGCACTGGCTCTGCTACAAACGTCACTGGATTTACTAGGTGACATCGCTCAGGATGAATTGATGCATTTGACAAAATGGCCTCATAGCCTGACGCTCTGAGTCATCCACGTGGATTTAAACTTATCTAGAATCGCGAAGACCGCATGCTCCACTTACAGTGTCACCGGGCGACCCATGGTAATGGTCGAAGATTTTAAAATCGCATATTCTGCTGCCGCTAGAGCTTGCTCACAAGGGAAGTGTCCCTGCATCACTGTGTCTAGGACTCTGCCTTAATGCGCTAAATGTGTGTGGCCTAGCATTGCTTGCTGGGTCAGGACTGCTGTCATCACCTGCCCATTTCAATGGGAAAACAGAAAGAATGGCTTCTTGTAATTTGGGATCATCAGGACCGGAGCATTAATGATCACATCCTTGAGTTTCCGAAAGCAAGTCCCCATTTCCTTAGACAACTCTATCAGAAAGTTCACGTTCTGTCCTTCCTTTAGTCCCTGAAGTAAGATTCTCACATAACTAGAGTAATCAGAGATCCACAATCTACAACAGTTACAGACCCCCCAAAACTGCTACATCTGTTTCACTGTGTCTGGTTGAGGTGTATTCTGAACTGCAGTGGCTCTCTCCAGCATTACCTTTCTTCCTGCAGGCGATATTACTTGCCCCAAATATACTACCTCTGTCTGACAGTACTTCAATTTTTTTTTTGTCCACTTTGTACTCCTCTGCGAGCAGAGTGAGGAGTGTTGTGTCTCCTCGACACTGCTCCTCTGAAGTGCTGCAGACTACTAGATCGTCCACGTACTGAATTTACGCTACTGAACACATGTAACTTTGACAAATCCATCTGAACCACCCTGTTAAAAACACTCAGATTTGCAGTACCACTTGGGCAACCTTGTGTGCTTGAATCTCTGACCACGATACGTAAACACAGCAAGGTACCGAGTGTAAGGGAACAGAAATAAATGCATTTTTTAAATCGATCACGTGAAGTGGGTCGACCCAGTAGGGATGTTACAGAGAATGGTGGCAGGATTCGGTACCATTTGAAACTCGCCTCAACAATATTGAGGGGGTGAAAATCCTGGGCCATCCTCCAACTGGAGCCCTTCGCTTTCTTTACAGGAGTAGATCGCCGTATTGCATAGGGACACAGAAGGTTGTTTGTATGCCTTGCTTTAACATCATCATAATGGTCTCATAGATCCCTTTGTCTGCTTCCTTAGACATGAGGTACTGCTTAACCTGTGGTAATATCGCACATTGACTTCAATTCTATTCTCACTGCTCCAACACACTTTAGCACCCCCACATCATGAGGACTGCTGGTCCACAAATGCTCCATACACTTTTCCCAAATCCTTCTTCCAAAATAGTGATGCATTTTTAACGATGAACATGGTCTGTGATACTTCCCTTTGCTCTATCGCTATCTGGCAAGGCACCCCAATTGCAAAGATCATCTCTCCTGTTTCTTCGAACAATTGCTTGTCGGACATGTCCCTTAGCGATAAGGTCGGATTGATGCTCTCCGCCTTGGTCATTTGTGCAGGAGAGAACCACCTTCTTCTTCTTGAGCACTACGGCCTCTAAGAGAATCTTAACAATGGCACCTGGCATTACTCCCTGCTGCACATCAGGCCAAAATAAAAACTCAAATGGTACTCGCAAGCCTGATTTCTGATCCCCGGAACCCAACTCAACAAAACCATCACCCCTTAAAGAAACAATGGTGCATGCAAGAGAACCCCCCTAATTGCGCTGTCGCTACAATAGGTTTGAAAATGCGCTGCTTCCCTTACAAGATACAACCCTGGGGTTGCGCATAGTATACCCTATGTGAAAGCATTAGACATCTGCAACTTCTTCAGGATGTCCCTTCCCAAAAGATTTGCTAGGGTGTCCGTACAATACTACAAAGGGCTGCTGCATTTTGATTCCCCACCTGGATACCAGGTTCTTTGGTATAAGGAACAGTCAGAATAGCCCCAAAGAATCCCTGCGTGTTCATTGTTTTGCCTGACAAGGGGAACTTGCCTTCCTTGATACAAGACTTGGTAGCCCCTGTGTCAACCATAAATGAAAACATTTAGCCACCTCCTGCACACCTATCCGGGGTTCCTCTTCCTAATGGACAGGACTGGACACATTGGAGATCCCGGTGGGATGTCCTACTCCGGGTAAATAATAGCACCTGGGAGAGAAAACGGATTTCTCCCAAAAGCGCACGCTCTAGTGTAGTGCACAACTGTTCCTTGGGGGAAAGGATTCTTGTCCCATGTCTGCACTGATGCTTGTGCTGGTCAGTGGGATCCCAAAGGTCTGTGCAGCCCCAGTCCTTTGGTTCTGTTCAACCGTGTCTGCTGTGATTGCACAGACCCTGTGGCATATGGCTCTGCATCTGTTGAGCTCCCATGTTAAGGTAATGTGGCCGTTCACGACAATCCTGTGACACGTGTCCCAACCTTCCTCACAACGAACACTGAATCACATAAAATACTCCATAACTGTTTCCTATCTGCCCATTAAACCGAGGGCCCATTCCCCCGAACCCACCAAATGACCCACTTCCCCGTGGAAATGCTCCTCCCTGCATCCCCTCACAATCCCTCTCATTGGCCTTGGACTAGGAACATACCCATCCACCCAACCATGGGTCATACCCGGTTCACTGTGTCCCTGTTGTGCCGATTCCCCCTGCTGTCCCTCCATAGAATTTGGAATTACTGCCCCTTCTAAACAAATCTTTGCCAATTTCTTTTGAACGTGTTTAGCCTTTGCTTTTTGTGCCTGTTCTACATACTCCCTCTCTTTTTCCTATCTTTTCTGGCAAAAATGCACAATGTGTGCCTGAATTTCTGGCCAACTCTTGGACTCCATCCCTATCACTTTATCTGATTCGTGCTGGACTTCTTTAGGAAGTCCCTTCTTCAGCATGTGGTAAATCATCGGCACATCCTTGTGGCATGCTTCTCCTTTTTCTGCCCTCCACATCTCCTGAATTAACTGGATGTGTGCAGCAGGATCATCATCCAATATGTCGTCTTAGCTAAAATTAAATTGATATCAGGTTATCGGAATACATAATCCACAAAGCCCCCCCATACCTGTGCCCTAAGATTATTAAACCCTGCTCCCTCATGGGTATTTGTATACAACTGGACTCCCAGATACCCCATCTCTTCCAGAACCCATCTGATCACTCGCCCATTAGGGTCGTGAACAAGTTCATGTCCCCTCTGGCCAACATGACACCAACGGTGTTTCTCTAATGCATAAATCCACTTCTCCACTCCTCCAGTGAGCGAAGGGAGTGTTTTCATCACGTTATTCTGGTCAACGTATGACCACAAGAAATAATATGCCCTTCCCAGACCCTTCCTGAGCAACGGAAACTTGGGTTACCCCTGTTTTTCCTAGAGCATCCCCGTCTCTCACCTACTACTTGCTACAGCCATGCGAGTACCCTGACACTTCCTATGGCTCCATTGTGTGCTTCCTATCACTGCTACTGTAGCGGGAGGTAGGGTGACTACGCTATGCTCTCCCTGCTCGACATCCCATTCCTCTCCTTTATCTACTCTGGCTACTATACCCCCTGACCCTTCTACAGGCACGGAAGCATAATCAGCACTACGATAGGGTGCCATTTCCCGTCCTCCCTGCTCAGCCCCTGGTCCTGTGGCAGCATCCCTGTTCTCCATATCCACCTCAATCGTTCAGATGACCGAGCTGTCCAATCAAACAAGAACCTGCCCATGTCTCCACCTTCCTTCTTGTACATCCCTTACCAGTTTTCTCACTTCCTCCCACTCTTCATCTCTTTGCTGGCGGAGCAGCATTACCTCTTCCTCCGCTAGCCTAAGTGCTTCCTTCATTTTGTCCCGTTCTTGTGCATCTACCCCTCTTCGCAACCTATCCTCTATCCTAGCAGGGTGAGGCCTAACCTCTTCTTTCTCTCTCATTTTGAATCCTTCTTCTGCTCTTCTGACTACCGTCCTCGCTCTTTTTTGCCACTCCACCTTTAATCTATCAGCTAACCTAGCAGTTGGGTAGTTATCTGCATCCCGCTCTCTGTTTTCAACCTCTCGTTAGCCCTAACGATTGAAGGAGTTATCCTTGCACTTTCCTCAAAATCCCAGTTCTTAGAAATGGTACCTGATGGAGGTGTTGCCCGTGTCCATCTTACAACCACTAGAGTAGCTGCTGGAAAAAATGCTGGCACGAACTCAGGGTCTGAGTACCCCTCGGCGGGCGATAAGGGATAGCCCCCATATAGGGGCGGTACAGAAGGTATTCCTGCACCCTCCTTTTTTAGTTCCCCCCCCCCTCACCCCACAATTTCAACATTATGTCCCTTCCCTCCTTTTTCATACATCCTCCATAATTCCAAGATGTTTAACTGCTTCTCTAATTTCGAGCACTTGTGCTTTTTAGTTGAAAAGGTACACAGGTTCTCCAATATCCCTGTATCATAGCTTCCCTCAATAGGCCAAGAATGTATAATTTTCTCCTTACTCTCCTGCAACGATTCTCTGCTACTTTAAAATGTTCGCTTTTTACACGGGAAACACATGGCACAAATGATTCAACAGAGTCTCAATATTCCAACCCTAGTTATCAAAAAAAAGTTTGACAAAAAATATGATACCAAGCCAAACCCGCAGCAGAAACAAAATATTTTACCCAAAAGCTCCCTTTTACCCGTACCCTATTCCTTAGTTGTACTTCACACTCATTCACCGTACTTGTCGATACCAGAATTAACTCACTCAGCTACTTCAATTCTACTGCACACTTTTACACAAAAGACAACATATTATCAAAAACACTTGCTGGCCAGTGTTTCCGAGATATCCCCACCACTTGAGCATAGGAGGGGCGCAACGCTTTCCACTACAGCACCGCTGCTCTCGCTTCTCTCTTTTACTAGTATGACCTCCTCTACTCACTACAAGATCGTCTTTTCCTGACTACAGGAACTTTCAGTTTCACTACTTCGACTAACCAAGAAAATTGAGGTGGGGCTCCCCCTGCATGGCAAATACAAAAGATTGTGAAGGCCTACTTCAGAAAGGTATCTACGGTTGGATTTACCCTAAGATACCACCTCAACTCTAGGTGAGGGCTCCAGCCAACCCGACCAGCAAACTAAAGGGTATCAGGACAAGCCTCAAACTGGGTGTGCGGGGTAAGATACACCCTCACACCTCTAAAATAACATACTAGGTAAAAAACATATACAGGGAACTTAAAACACAGAACAGTTCACCCACTCTATCAAAAACATCCACTTTTCCATTTCCAGCAACCTCACCTAATTGCACACCCACACTTCCAAGTCTACCCTTACTAAAGCCCCTTAAATCAAAGAAACAAACACCTTTTTACCCCTATTCCCCCGTGCTTAACACCCTAAACGTGCACTCACGTGAACCTGAAGCTCTCCAATGTGGTGCTAGGCCACTGAACCACGTCTCTGGGGAGCAGATGAACCATTAACCAATATGGCTTCCACAGACCTCTTTTTCACTGTGCACAGAAGAATGTTCCCTGTTGAGAGGTGTGGACAGAAGATCCCTAATGTTTCAGAAAGCCTGGGCTCCTACTCTGGCTAGTCAAATGTGTAGATGGGCCTTTAATCACCTTTACAGGCCCACCACTTAAGAAGTGAGTACACAGTTGTACATACGCACATTTATTGTACAATTCTCCGGGGAGCAGTTAGATGGTGTTGCAGTACCAAACTAACCCAGGTCCCAACAAACCACATCAGTTCACATCTTTTATACAGTTTTACAACAGTCAAAACACTCCCAACTACTTTATTGCAATCCACGCCCCCTAAACATGACTGGACAAACCCTCTTCAAAGGAATCCCATCTTTTCCCAATTCTGATGTTTTCATTGGCCAGTTTTATTTTATTGGCTAGTTTTATCTTCAGATCATATTAATAGCAGACCTCTTCTTAGGATTCGTCCATAGTAGGTCATGTCAACACATGGATAAACATTGGTGTGAACACATAATGAATTACTAGCCATAACTGGCCTAAGCCGTTTCAACCCTAACTCTTGATTGGCACATGGCTCACATGAATATTCCCTGTGATATGAGGAATTCTGAGGGAATTAATTCTTTGTTATTACATGATATGGCATTTATAAAGCCCCTGCACACAAGTGTTTCTAGGTGCGACAAGACAAGGAGGGGGAAACACGGAGGACAAAACAACAATCTTACAAGGCCTTATGTCATTCAGATCTCACAAGAGCAGGTAAGGGGGAGGGGAGAAATGCTGAGGGTAAGGGGAGGATGGAGAAGTGCGGGACAAAGGAGAAAAACAAGAGTGCAGCCAGCGGGTGGCAAATAAGTGCAGGGGAGAGGACTGTTGGGTTACAGCTACAGACCAGAAGTGCAGGGGAGCCAAGAGGCAGTGCAGGATTGCAGTTGGACAGGCAGGGACCTGGGCCCAAATTCAGAGAGTGACCAGGTGACCAGTGGATGGAACAGGCAGGTGATCCGCAAGTGAGAGGAAGAGAGAAGGCAGAAGCAAAGAGGAAGGACTTGAGTTGCTTCCGGAACCAGAGATGGTTCTGCTCAAGTTTCAGAGAGGCAGGGAGGCTGTTCCAGAGGGAGGCCCTACCCGAGGAAGGAGATCTGCCCCCAACTCCTTGCTTGGAAATGTGACTGACCCTCAGGGAGGTGGAAGAACAGAGAGCTCGAGAAGGCAAATATTTAGGAAGAGAGAGTTGGAGGCAGTGTGATCCCAGGTCCAAGAAAGCCTTGTGGACAATGCAAATGGTCTTGAACTTGATCCTTGCCGCCACTGGGAGCCAGTGAAGGTATTTCAGAGCTGGTGAGATACGATCCCTGGGCTTGAGGCCACGGACAAGTCTTGTAGTCCTGTTCTGGATGAGTTGCATAGGACGTAGAGTAGAGGCCTGAAGATTTTGAAAGAGGCTGTTGCACTAGTCCATCCTAGAGAGAACCAGAGCTCTGGAGACCGTGAGCTTCTGGGGGAAAGTGAGGAAGGGAAGAATACCTGTGAGGATGTGCATCTGGGTAGTTTGACTTCTTAGAGATGTAGGAGATGTGAGGAGAGAAGGAGAGTGTGGCGTCAAAGATGACCCAGAGGTTCTTAGCCTCACAGGTAGAAGGAAGTGGGGCCTGGGTGGGTGGCCAGAGATTCGGAGTAAAGGAGGGAGCTGGTGTTCCGTCAAGGATGATCTCAGTCTTACTGGCATCAGTTAGAAAGGAGGTCAGCCAGGCCAGGGCCTACTTAGTGATGCTATCTCATTCCCCAGGTCATTGTTACATTGAAACAATCCAATCTACAAAAACTCCCACTTATTCGCACAATTGAAACTCCTGAATAGCCTTAGGCACTGGTTTAACCCGTGTTTTACTACTGACCAAAATAAATAACGAAACTCCTGTCATGCTCTCAGGCATCAAGAGGTTACATCTACTATCTACAAAACTTATCAGACCATAAAAATTCATGGCTATTTTCTACAGCTGTACTGACCACGAAGGTTGAAGTTACTCATTCACCTACCTTCTGAAAACCTGGCAAAGTTAGTTTAAAAGTCAAAGTACATTTTGTAAAAGTCATCCCAACTACCATGTTCCTGATTCATTTGTGAAATTCATGATTTTCCCATGTGTCTGCATTGTATATGTCTATTTTTACATTTGATGGGTGTAACATTTTATCTTTTTGCGTGCATGTAAGCTAATATGTATCAATTTTGACACCAGCAGGAAGAGTAGAGTAACATATCCCATCCATAATAAACTACACGTCGATACCTATGAAATTGCAACATGGCGAAGAGCTTGCCGTCACCCCAGTTAGTCATACGGTGCGCACAACATGAACCCCTCATAATCATGGGGACCGTTCCTGACCACCCCAACAGTGGTTTGAATGGAGCTGCTTCGAACACATGACCTCAGTTCCTATTTTTCCATGCACTCTCTCCTTTTCAGGAAGCCCCCCAAGCTGATCTCCGTGTCTGATCTTCATTTGCTCTGTATCTGCTGCCTGCGGTCGAAACGCAGTTCCTGACAATATATGCATCCAAAGGCCATCAGGGCTCCTTTTAGCTGCAGAAATGCCAACCTCTGCCACCCTGCAGCGTTGTAGTGACAGAGGTTAGGGTGTGAATGAGTACTCTACAGTGGATGCTCCAGTGCCAGAGGTATCATTGTGCGATGAGCAACATCATGGCTCGCACAGAGTACTACAGGATCTCCTGTGGTGGCTCCTCAGACACAACTTGCAGAAAAGAGACTTTTTGATGACCTTGGCTTCAAGTCACGTGGTGATGGACGTGTGCCTAAAGGGATGGGGTGCTCACTTGGACAACCTTATGGTAGGTTGATTGTGAACCCCAGCAGAGACCCCATAGCACATCATTCTTCTGGAATGCTGTAAGGTTGGCTCTCCTGGCCTACCACCATTTGGTGTGGGGCACGTTTGTCCCCAATGGCCACGCACTATTTTAACAAGAGAGTGTTGAGTGGTCATTGTCTCTTTTCAGGTAGGCTGTACTACTGTGGTTCTGGGCTATAAAAAAACAATGTCTCCATGACAGCACCTCATCTGGCTGGGATGAAAAAAGTAATGGCGACCGCACTGAGCAAGTGTTTGATGTTCCCACACGAGTGGATGATGTGCCAGAAAGTCCTTTATGAGATCTTGCTTTCCTGGGGGAGCCCTCGAGTTAGATGTCTTTCCTTCCAGACTGAAAAGGAAGTGAGAGTTGCTCTGCACTGGAGAATGACCCTTCAGAGGGGCTTTGAGGTACATTTTGATTATTATATTCCCCTCTCTTCCAGGACCCTGAGGGGGTTTGGTTCTTCCCTTGATCTTGATTGGGCCAGGAGCAGGCGATCTGTGTTCTGGGAGCACCTTAGTCTCTTTGCCATCTTCTGGCAAGAGTTTAGGTACTTTACAGGCCGAGGGTAGGCCTCCCCCGAAACCTAACCAGACTCAACCTTGTTTCCTGGCTGCTGAAATGCTGAGGTATAGAGATCAGGCGCAACCTGACAAGATTCTGGGAATTCTCTTGTCAGCTACGAGATTGGCAACCAGGTCCATATATATTTTTTAAATGTAGAATTTTATTGATTTTCTGATGTTCTTCACAAGGTCCAGGAGATCCCGGCACTCAATAGTAAGGTATTTCGTATCATAACTTCAATCCCCTCCCGCTTCCCACAGGAGTACATTCAGTTATCAAAAATGTTGTAGCATTTTGTCAAGGAAGCACATACAATGGAAACAATAAGCAGTACATTCTAGGTTAGTTCCACCAGATTAAGGGCTCTCAATTTGATTGGGCACGTTAGGGAATTGAAGTCTTTTTGCACATTCTTCAGGAATTGCACCCAAGTAGTTGTAAAGGATAGGAGAGAGTGTCTCATGTTAGCTGTACGTTTCTCCATTGCAAGAACGGTCCATACTTTGTCCAGCCATACATTTATAGAGGGTGGTTCAGACCTCCTCCAGAGATGAAGAATTGGCAGCTTGGCCATCAACATGTGTGTCAATAGCTTAAGCTCAGTTATCGTACATCGCTGTCTTAAAGACGCATTGAGGCCCACAATGCAGAGCACTGAATCCCCTGGTATCTCTACCCAATTATTTCTTTTAGTTTGGATCTGACCTCAAGCCAGAAGTCTTGTATTTCTGGACATCCCCAAAGAGTGCGCAGTCAAGTGCCCTCCATCCCACATCCCCTCCAGCACATCTTAGAGTTGTTAGGGTGAGAATGATTGAGGCAGGAGGGGGTTCTATACTACATTGACAATATTTCTGCCTGTGTTTCTGGCAGACGCGGGCAGAGTGTAGAAGAAGCCCCCTGTAATCAGCACAGTAGGACCTACATTGAGACACTGAAAGTAAAATAATGGCTTTGTATATTCTATAGATCAGCCCTTTGGAAGACCAACTCCAGGGTGGTAAGCTCCCTAACTCCCAACTCCACAATGGTGAGGTAAAGGATCCAATGCCTGGCTTGTAGATTTTGAAAGCAATAGGTCTCTGCAAGCTCCATAGCAGTCTTGCAATTCTCAAATGATCTAATCTTCCCATTCATAAAGAGACCTCCCACTTTGTACAAACCTTTGTCAAGTCATTGTGTGAAGCCCCTGTGAGTTCTGCCTGGGGTAAAGTCAGAGTTGTGGATTAGTGGCGTGAAGGGGGGTTGGAAGGAGCACGCCCCAGCAAATTTACTCAAGTTATCCCATACCTCAAGGGAGGCCTTAGTGATGGGGTTAATATGTAGCCCATGCTCTCCAAACCAAGTCCATATTTGCTTGCAGATGCCGCAAGTTCTCCTGGTGCTGCCGCGATAGGTATGTGGACCCAGTAACATGTTCAACTTCCTATGTGCTTATTTTCCTGTTGTCCTTGATACAAGGAGGACTTCAGATCTGCACGGTGGTAGGGCACAAGACTGTTAGTTCTTTCTTTTCAATACCCACAATTAGGCCGATTTTCAATGGTTTATCAAATATTTTCTTTTTTTTTTTTCAACAACACTATTGTTTTTCATATAAACATTAATAGCAAAAGTAACAATGCCCAATAATATGAATTCTAGATACTTAACCCCCCCCTGGAGACCATTTACAATTCCACAAACTCAAAATTGAACCGTCACTCCGACCAGACAAGGGGAAAACCTCAGTTTTTTCCCAGTTCACCTTATGTCCCGACAGTTCACCCACTTCTTGAAACATCGATTTTATTACATCTCCACACACTTCTGGATTTGATAACATGAGAAGCATGTCATCAGTATACGATAGGACTTTCACCTCAACTTTCCCAACATTAATACCTTTAATAATCTCACATTGTCTAAAATAAGTAGCAAGAGGTTCCAACGCCAGATCAAACAAAAAAGGTGACAACGGACAACCCTGCCTCGTGCCCCTCAACAACTGAAATGAATCCGAAACCACACCATTAACCAATACCCGGGCCTTAACATCATTATGAATACATTCTACCATTCTCATGAAAAACGGGCCAAAACCCATTTTTAGCAAAGTGAACTTCAAAAACTTCCAATTTACCCTATCGAAGGCTTTTTCAGCATCAAAGAAACCAATGACTTCTTTTGTGTCCCTCCCAAATCGGGCATCAACTACATTTAATACAGTTTGAATATTGTCATAGCCATACCTCCCTGGAATGAAACCCACCTGTTTGTTTGTTTGTTTATTATTTGATAATCCGCACAAAACCCAGGGGTAGCCGGGCGCAGCAGGTACAAGGTTACTTAAGCTTAGGTTGCATTCAGAGTAAAGAAAAAAAAAACATAGCAATACAATACATACATGTCAATACAGGAGATTGGAATGAGAAACTAACATGTTACAGTATTGAGAATGTGTACAAAGGTATGAAAGGTGAGAGCAGAAGCGTCTTAGACTGGGTTGCAGAGATATCGTGGCCGTTGGGTAACATGACAATTATTTGTCGTTGGACCAGAGCCAGTTTTTTACCTTACTTCTGAAGTTAGAGTAGGGTAAGTTCGCTCTCAGCGCAATGGGCAATGCGTTCCCGGCCTGGGCAGCTCTGACAGGGAAGCTTACACCGCCTGCTTTGGATCGTTTAAATCTGGGATTTTCGAGCAAGAAGTGGTTGGTGGCCCTGGTGTGGTGGCTGGATAATTTTCTAGACAGTCTGGCTGAGATGTAAGGGGGGGGGCTGTGTTATTGAGCCCTTTGTGGGTAAGCGATAGTGTCTTGAGCAGGACTCTGTCGCTGATTTTAAGTCAATGGTGGTCTTTCCTGATATTGGAAATATGTGCTCTGCGAGGTATGTCAAGGGCTGCTCTAAGAGCGTTATTTTGAAGGATTTGCATTTTATTTATAATGGTTTTATTGGCTCCTGCATAGAAGGCCTTACAATAGTCCAATTTGGACATTACTAGTGCGTTGGCTAGCATGATGCAATTAGTTTTAGAGAGGTAAGGTCTACAGGTCCTGATGAGTTTACAGGTGTACGCTGTGGAGGATGCCAGGGTGTTAACTTGTTTTTTGAGAGATAAAGTGGAATCGAGGTAAAAGCCTAGAGTTTTTACCTCAGTCGCCACCTTGATTGTGTTACCATCTATGTTGAAATTGCGATAGTTGGGACTCAATTTTTTTAGGTTGGAGTCGGAACCCAAGATCAGTATCTCAGTTTTATCATTATTTAGACAGAGGACGTGGGAGGCCATCCATGCCTGAATGAGGAGGTAAATTTTGTTTACTAGTGCTGTGTCTTCGACAAAGTTGCCAGATAGTGGTATGAGAATCTGCGTATCGTCCGCATAACTAGTATGTTACCCCTAATCTGTCAAGTTTGTCGAAGAGAGCCTTAGTAAAGATATTATAAATTGTTGGGGAGACACATGAGCCTTGTGGGACACCACAAGTGATCTGGATTGGGTCCGCTGCCGCTACAGGGGAGAACACTCTCATTGTACGGTTAGCTAGGAAGGATTGTACCCATGCTATAGCTTCACTTGAGAAATGGGCGGCCGACGCTAAATGGTTGCATAATACTGCATGATCCACCAGGTCAAAGGCCGCTGATAGGTCAAGCAGGAGGAGCATAGCTGTACTACCTTTATCCTTCAACTCGTCGATTTGTGTCTTGAGGTCGATGAGGGCCGTTTCAGTACCGTGCAGTGGTCTGAAGCCAGATTGCCGTGAACCTAATAGTTGGTGTGACTCCAAATAGTTTTGGATTTGGAGGTAGGCTACTCGATCAATGATTTTAAGGAGAAATGGGACCGTAGTAATGGGTCTGTAGTTCGTGGGGATTGCTGGGTCAAGAGTCTGTTTTTTGAGTAGGGGTAGTACCCAAGATTCTTTAAGGTTTGTAGGTACAGTACTCGTGTTGAAGGAGGCGTTGATGAGTTTTGAGATGAAGGGTGCTAAATCTCTGGCTGCATCCTTGATGATTTGCGCAGGGCAATTGTCGCCTTGGCAGTTTGATGGTTTAAGGGATAGAATGACCTTTTCTGTTTCCAGTATGGAAATGTTTGTAAACCTGAAGGGTTTATAGTTACTTTGGGTGGATGTGCTGGGTATCTCTTTCAGTGGGGTGGTGTGAGTTCCGCTAGGGCTCAAGGAGGCTTTTTTCTTAGCAATTTTAGATTGAAGGGTTGTGATTTTATTTGCTAGGGCATTTTGGATGCTGGTGCACCAGGATTTATCCTTAGGGACATTGTCTGTGGGGGCAATTGGGTTTTCCAATACGTGGAGAATGGTGAAGAGCTCTTTGGAGTTCGAGTTGGCTTTGCTGATTCTGTCATTGAATGAATCTTTTTTGGTTTTAATTATTTCCTTCTTGTATTTATTGGCAAAGTTGGCAAGTGTCGTTTTGTTATCAGCAGAAGGAGTATGCCTCCAAATGGCTTGGAGTTTACGTTTTTGGATGCGCATTTCTTTGAGATGGGGGGTGAACCAAGAATTAAGATGAGTTTCCCGTTTACTTTTATGGAGTTTGATAGGGGCAATCAAGTCTAGAGATTTGGCCATGGAGTTGTTGAATGCCTCAACTAACTCACTAGGGTTGGATTCATTGGAGCTAGCTGTGAGTGCTGGTAGGAGAAGTTGGAGTAATTTATCAGCTGTGATTTCTTTTTTGCTTCTCGTAGGCATGGGGGGTGCTATTTTATTCTTGTTAGGTTTGGGAGGCTCAATGCTGGCTGTGAAGCCTATAAGGTAGTGGTCCGTCCATATTTGGGGTAGAATACTAGAGATGGTGATGTTGCAGTTATGGTTGGCTATCCAGTCTAATGTGCGTCCTTTTGTGTGTGTAGGAGCTAGGACATTTTGGGTAATGTTATGATTGACTAGGTTGGATTGGATCGATTGGGCTTGTTTGTCTTCAGCGTCATTAAAGCCCAGGTTAAAGTCACCTAGTAAGAGGAGCTGGGTGGAGTCTTTAATGCTATTGGTGAGGAGACTGGATAGGTCTTCCTCAAAGTTGCCTAGAGGGCCTGGTGGCCTGTACACTAGAAGTATTGTTAGTGTGCTATTGTTTGAGATCGGTATTTTAGCTGATAGAAGTTCGCACGATGTGATTACAGGGTGTGGGGTGAGTCTAGCGGCTAGCTGTGTTTTAGTTATGATGGCCAGACCGCCTCCTCTAGTGTTAGGTCAGTCGACTCTTAGGATGTTGTAATTGACCGGTATGGCAGTCATGAGGGCAGGGCCGGCTGCATCATGGAGCCAAGTTTCAGAAACAGCAAGGATATCTAAGTTGTCCATGGCCAGTATATCAGCTATTTCAGTGTTGTGTGCTATAAGGGACCTAGCATTGATCAGGGCTCCTAATAATGTAGGAGTTGTGGTGGTGTCTATAGCAGATCTAGGATTAGGGTGGTTGGGTCTCCTCTGTTTGTGGTATGGGTCACCGTGTGGTTCAGGGCGATTTATCGTCACTGAGTCTAGGAGGTTAGGGTAAGTGGTGGTGGAGGTACATATAGGTACCAGAGGACTGGTTCTTTTATTTTTAATGTCATAGAGTCGAGGCAGCCTAGCTCTAAGTCGCAGGTTTCTCTCTTGCAGGTTGCAAGGTATAGAGTTGGTGAGGGTCATTGTTATAGTGATGGTTAGAAGAGTCCCGGCTAGGGACCTGATTGTGTGGGAGAAGCAGGTCTTAGTAGCGCGCATGTTGTGAAGGTGGCAGGGTGGCGCATGGATTGGGCAGGCCCAGTAGGGACTGGAGTGCAGATGTACTAATGCAAAGGCAGCTAGATTAGGTAATCCTGTTAGTGTCTATAGGGCAGACATGCTGCAACAGGGCATCTGGCTTACAGAGTCCTAATCGTGGTTACAGTGCATACATGCTGCGACAAGGCGTATAAATTTAAGAGTCCTAATCAAGGCTAACAATGCATACATACTACAACAAGGCACCTAGGATTGAGAGTCCTACCCCAAGTTGGGCAAAAGTCCAGTTTGATACTTTCAGGGCAGGTAGACTCAATGCAATGGCAGTGCAAGCAATATTATAGCAACAACTAGGTTCAAATTACCCCAGATTGGTCAAGAAACAGTATTCTCAGAGGCAGGTTAGTCTCGATGCAATGGCAGTGCAAGCAATATTATAGCAACAGCTAGATTCGAATTACCCCAGATTGGGCAAAAGTCAATACTCTCAGGGCAGGTTAAGCTCAATGCAAAGCAATGCAATGTAGTATATAAACAGTACAAGACTTAGTGTAGGATCGGATGGCTGGTTGCACGTGCAAAGTTTCAAGGAGGTTGGTACTTATATCAGGCGAGGACAATATCTGTAGGGAGGCGTCCGAAGGAGTCTGTGGACCAAGGGTGCTGTGCTTATCGTACAGTGTTGGACTATGCTGGTACGCTAGTCGTGCCAGGCCGTGGGGCGATCGCAATGCGTGATGATTAGCATACGCAAGGAGTTACAGCAAGAAGTTACAGTACCTTTGGGGAAGCAGTGACCCATCAACCAAGTCTTTCATACATAAACCCAATCTGTTGGCCCAAATTTTTGTGAACATTTTTTAGGTCCACATTTAGCATTGAGATAGGCCTGTAGTTTCCACAGCGAGTGTGATCCTTATTAGGTTTTGGTATCACCACAATCATAGCCTCTTTCATGGAATCGCACATCATTCCCGAAACAACAAACTCATTATAAAGTTCACACAAAACAGGTGCCAATTGGACTTCGAATTGCTTATAAAATTCCGAGACAATACCATCGGGACCCGGTGATTTTCCATCTCTTATTTGGGATATGGCCAAACTAACTTCAGCAACCTCAATCGCAGCATCAAGAGAAGTACGTTTCTCCAGAGTCAGTTTGGAGAGCGAAATCGTCTCAAAAAATGTGTCCAGCTTATCTACAGTCGGGTCACAGTCTTCTCTGTACAATGATTCATAATAATCTTTGAAATAACCACAAATATCATCACTCCTATTTAAGGTAGTACCACCATCAGTTTTTATGGAAGAAACACAAGATTCAGACACCATCTCCTTAAGCTTATATGCCAACAATTTGCCATTACGATCACCTGCCTCCCAAAACTTCTCTTTTGAATAAAACAAACTTTTACTCGCCATATTTTGAATGTGAGTCTTCAGTTCCGCCTCTAACTTACACAATTTCAGTTTGGATTGTCCTGAAACATCAGTAGCACAAACCCTCTGCAAGTCACTGATCTCTGTCTCCAGAGCACAAATCAACTGTTGCTTCTTCTTCTTCATATGGGCTGACCTACTAATCAATTCTCACCTCAAGACCGCCTTAAAACAATCCCAAACAGACTTAATACTGGCCGAGCCTATATTTTCCTTCAAGTATTGCCCAATGAATGCCTCTAGACCCTCCATAATCATCTTATCTTCCAACGTTGCGGCTTGCATCCTCCATCTTCTCGTCTTAGGGCTTATATTGTCCAAAATCAACTGGAGGTCTAATAGAGCATGATCAGAGATGTTTCTTTCCAATATATTCGTCGAGGTCGTGTGACTACTCAAAGCTATACTAATAAAGAAATAATCAATCTTGGAGAAAGAATCATGAACAGGTGAATGAAAAGAAAATTCCTCATTGCCACGATGAAGCTCTCTCCATATATCAATAAGATTGTATTTAAATACAAATGCCCTAAGTTCCTCACTAATCTTCTCATTATAATATCTACACTCCGATTTACGATCTATCTTACTGTTCATCACTAGATTAAAGTCACCACCCAACACCACTGAATCACCTTCCATGCCATCTAACAAAAGGCTCAATTGATTGAGAAAAGAAACAGCTGGCGAGCACGGCGCATACATGAGCCAAACGTCATTTTTTTTCCCCATCAAGGAGTACGTCAAGTAACAGGATTCTACCTTCCTCATCCATAACTGTCTTTTCAATCTTAAATGACAGGCCCTTCCTAAACAAGATGCTCACCCCCCTAGATTTAGAATCATAGCAATTAGAGACCGCCCTAGAATATTTGGAGTTGACCAGGTATTTTTCAGTATGTTCATCTAGATGGGTCTCTTGAAGGAACACCACATCAGCCCTACTTCTCCACAATCTCGCCAGAACCTTGCGTCGTTTCACAACATTTCCAATTCCCTTAACATTCCATGAAACAAAAGTTAATGCAACCATAACTCCCAAATCAGATCAGTACAATATAGACAGTAACCATCCAGGACAAAGGTCGGGTTCCAAAAAAAAAAAAGGGGGAGGGAAAAATTGTAGACACAACAACAAAAACACATAGACAACAACAGACAAAAAGCACATATTTTGCACAGAAATTGTCAGTCTGACAAAACGCAGACCTAAGATAAGCAGAAATACATACATCAAGAAAACCATTCTGAACCATACCCACCAGAAACGAAACTCCAATCCCAAACCTTATATGAAAATAAATACAATAATATTTTCCCTTAATATCAAATTTGACCATGCAAATTCCCATTTTTTTTCTTTTTTTTTAAAAATATTTTTAAATATTTTCCCTGTTTTGCCACCAACTCCCCATAACCAGCGCAGGTAAGAACAAGTTCTTGGCACATTCAAATACTGCACACCAATCATAAAGGCCTAATCTGAATCCCACCCCCTAGAACTTCAGTCCCATTTAAATACAATCCCCCAACCGCTAATCTCAAAGCCCACACAAAGGCAACAATTAACACGCCAAACTCCCCTTGAAGAAAAGCCCCCAAATCCCTCTCCGCCTAAAATCAGTGAAGATATCTCCAACTCCACAAGCAAAATGAGTCCAGCAGACAACATACCAGTCAGCAGGTCCCACACCCTTTTGCACCCCAACCATCATCAATATCTGCCCTCCCGCTATTACCATCTTCCCACAATTTGTAAAGAAGCCAACACACTCAAAAAACACAAATAGACTCATGTACATAGACTCACCGCATAACAATATGTAGCTAAAATCCAATTCCACTGCATATAAACAAGTAAAGCTCCCACCACAGTCAGTATCATCTAAATGTATGTTGGCAGTACGCCAAGTATAAATGAAGATCTGACCCATGGCAGCTTGTCCCCGCACATCACAATGTCATCTCAATGTCATCACCTATACTACAACCCTTCCCAACGTCTCTCACTAACCATGTAGACCCCACCAATCAAACACGGAAAATAGATGTCGGTGAGTCCATCCTCTGGAGTTATGTCATGACTGAATACAAGGAGATATGTCGTGTTATCAAAGAATCAGCTCAAATCAAAAGAGACCATTTCCCAAGAGTGGACCCTCAGAACATAAGCATTCAGCACTGACATACCTCCATCCACACATATCGCCACAATCCCAAACCTGCAGCCATGAAACCTGAATCCCCTCCAAGTAAACCTTGCGGTGTCCGGGCTCCAGTAACCGAGCCGTAAACACCATCCCTCCATTTACTGCACACAAACCTGGAAAAGAGGCAGGCCAATCCACAGGAACACCCCATGAGAATGAACCAAGGTGCATTTAAAATTTAAGTACAACATCTTTCATAGCCATTTTTAAAAGTCCAACCTCTACATATCCATTCACATAGGAAGTGGTAGTCCATCGTTACAATATTCTTCCCCTTTCAGAGAGCAACAAACCAGTCCCAAGTTTGCATGCAAACAGTTTATACTACAGAATCCCATACCAACATATGGAGGCAGCATCGCAGAAGTAGTGTAAAACATATAATCACTTAAGCAGAATAGAGGCCGCAAATACATGCTAGTTAATTGTAGCAGTGGAACATGCATGAAGCGTGAGCTCCGAAATAAAAATTGGAACCAAGTACATTTAAGAACATCCATCAGCCGCCTCGTTTTGGAGCATATCTTTGATCAAGCGCTGCTTCGGGAGTGTTCAAGGAGTGCGGTTTCATTTCAGAATTGCAACTAAACTGAATTTCAGCAGCCAAACATGAAAAGGAGCCACATCTAAAGTCAAGATACACCCATATAGGCTCATGCAGTCAATAGTGGGGTGTACGAGGGGCTCAAAGGAAAGGCAGATACTCATGAAAGGCAAAGAGCAAGGGCATCCTGTATGTGACTCCAAAGCCGCAAAACCCTTGTCTCTGTATATCTCCCCGCATTGACCGCATAAGAAAATAATGGAAGTCCGCTCGTAGCAGTGACAGGGCCAAAGCAGCCCACCCGCAAACTATCAGGAACAGATAAAAAACAAAGTCTCGGACTCACAACGAGCTTACCAATGTCCACAGGAGTCAGTCAACAAGGTCACAAGCTGGAGTGTGGTGTAATCGCGGTAAGACTAAACACCAAGCACCTTTCCAGGGGACCTCCGCAAGGGGCAGAGCAGCTGGACCACGTGATCTATGACAGCACATGACTGCGTATGTGCCAGAGCACTCCGGTTGAAGTCATCTCCCTCCGCAACACCCGGTAGTGGCCGGGAACCGGAGGCATAACAAACAGGAAGGAAAGGGTTTGCCAGTCCGCTAAGTCAGACGTAATGCACGTTATACAACAGGGTGCTTTCCTCAACAATGCCATAATACGAAAAGTACAGGCAGCCATGAAACACGAACATCTTCAAGTAAACATTCGAAATCTGTTACTCTTGGTTAACGGATACAGGCAGTGGCGGCCATTTTCTTCAATAGAAAGTAATGGTGATGCAAAAAAAATCCCTTATAAAAAAAAAAAACAACACATGAGCATCCGTTCCCAGCACATCCTAGTGCATGTCAGACCTTCCCTTTTTCCTCCACTGTCTTTCTCTGGGCTCCAAACCTAATCAAACACATTTCTCAGCCAGTTTACTCTCAGTGAATGCAGTTGCCCTTCCACCACTACCTCCAAAATTGCAGGATAAATCATGTAGTATTTGAGGTTCATTTCTCTGGCCTTATTCTTAGCCTCAATAAAAGGTTTCCTCCTGTCCATGATATCCTTACTTAGGTCTGCAAACACCATTATTTTGTTGCCACCCCAAGCAAGGTCCCTCAGCTCCCGGGCTTTCCTCAGCACCAGCTCTTTCACAGGGAAACGTAGAATTTTCACAATAATGTCTCGGCCTCTCCCCCAAAGCTGGTTTAGGGCCAAGGGACCGATGAGCTCTCTCAATTTCCAGTGAAACTGCTGCATCTATATTCAGTAATTTAGGTAAATTCTTATTAAAAAAATCAATGGGGTTTCCTCTCTCAGCATTTTCAGGAAATCCTACAAAGCGAAGATTATTTCTTCTTGAAAGATTTTCCTGTGCTGAGAGCTTCAAGGCAAACTTCTCATTATCCACCTTCAATTCTCTTATCTGGTCCATCAGCTTTATAGTTTTTTCATCCACGACATTTACATGGTCTTCAACAGAATCCACTCTTTTGGCAACTGTGGAAAACTTTTCTTCAGACTTTAAAAGAGCTGCTTTTATCTCTCCAATGATCAGTCATTTTGCTCAGCATATCAAAGAGTTTATCTTATCTGCTCTCTCCAGAAATATCCTTCTCATCACCCTTTTGCCACTTTGCATCTGGGGTGGCAGGGGTTGACATCTTTCCCAGGGTAATAATAATATTTTCAGGGAAATTCAGTTCAGTTCGGTTCAGGCACAGGAGCACAGCAGTTAAGCTGCCATCCCTGGAGCTGACAGTTCTAGAATTCATCAAATATTTTCTTGATGGTGGATTCTTTTGAGACTATGCACTCCTGTTGTCTCCATTTACTCACCCTGACAGTGATCTTCCTGAGTGAGTGAGTGGACTCCACAATCTTTTAGTGAAGTTGCTCTTGCTCTCGTTTTCAGTATCCCTTATGAGGCAGACAATCTTTCTTGCTAAAGGAGGTTGCAATGCATGGATCCCTAGAATGCCCTGAGTTTTTCGATCTCTGAGGCAGGAGAATTCCAGAAGGAAAATGGGCATTTCACCGGTTCTTCTAGTGCCCAGTCAGTGCTATAACTAAGCAGACCTTGTCTAGGTGGATTGTCCTTTGCATATCTGAAATGTACACGTTGGTGAACAAAGAAGTGCTTGTGGGTGTTTGCGCTCATCCACAGAAGCCGTGCTGCAACTTCTGCTGGAATAGTGGTGTCACTGTAATTGACTGCACCATTGCTCTCGCTGCCCACGGCTGCAGCACACTTGTCTAGTTTCCTTAGCTAGCAAGGACGCACATTTTAGTTTTTAATCCTGAAAAGCTTTTTAGTGTAGGTTCTGCACTTTTCTCCTTCCACCAATTCTGTTTGGGTAGTCTTTGTAAGATGGGAACTCTGTGGGAGGAAGGTACTAAATATAATATTAGTGATTCTCATTGCACGGCCTCGAGGCTACCTTCAGCCCGTCATGGGAATAAACTCAGATTTGGCAGGCATGCAACAGTCAGAGTGGTTAAGGAGGAACTAAAAAAAGACAGTGTGCGAGAAATAATTGAACCAGGAGATCAAGAAGGGGAAGAAAGGGAGAAAGACAAACTAAGAGAGGAGGAGAAAAAGGCTGCAGAAAGAAAGTAGGAAAGTGAAGGTAAGAATAAGGAGGAGGATTTCAAAATGGCCGCCGTAAGGGGTAGTCGTGCAGAGCGCAGCTCGACCCGGCCGGTAACGAAAGGTGAAAAATTAAGCCGTCCCTGCCACCCCCACCCCCTGGAGATCACCACACAGGAAGTGTGGGTATCCTCCCCACAGCAGCTGACTTTGAAGGCGTTGCTGTTGCGACCTGGCCCGCAGAGCCTGGGTACAGCGGCGCTGGTGCAGGCGCAATAAGAGGAGGAGCGGGACGTGGCCTATACCATAGGGTGGCCCGGCTGTGCACCCCCCAACCCACCTTGCCGGTCAGGACTGTGGATTGCGGTGCCCACTGCTGGTGCACTAGTAAGGAGTTCCTGGAGGGCTCCCCGCTTACAAGAGATGCCTCATGAGAGGAGGAGGGCGACCGCGGGTGAGGCTGGCAGCAAACCACGACGTGGTGCGAGCCCAATGAGACCATCAGAGGCAAGGAGCACCTGGAGAGGGAGGCGGCCCAGGTGGCCAGTTGTAAACGTGGGCCCAGGCTGGGCCTGATAATGGAGTGAGAAAAAGGCACCGGCCTCTCCCGCCGGAGGCAGCCTGCCAGCTGTGGTGAGGAATGGCAAGGAATACTGAGCTCTGGGGAGAGCGAAGAAGGACTCGGCTGAGAGGAGACACTGCTGGGAGGCGAGGTGGTAGCCCCCGATCACAGCAGCTGTAGCACAAAGAAGGGGCCCCTGGAGGCCCTTGCCCGAGCCACTGGGGTCTCAGGCCCTACCAGCAGGCAGCAAGAAGGAAGGCCTGAACCAGAGGAGAAGCCTGGAGGAGTATAGGCAGTGAGGCATCCCAATTGGGGGGGAACCCTCTGGGGGACAAGTGGGGCTTGACAACAGAGAACAGAGCAGTCCACCTAGAGGGAGTGTTCAGGGAGGTCTGGACAGAGCGAGGCCCACACTCCAGCATACAGGGCCCACCCTAGGATCAGTGGGAGGACGCTGGGCACACAGGCTCCATTGGAGTAGCAGTGACGAGGGGCAGTGGCTAGCAGTGAGAATACTTGGCATAAAGGGGAGCAAGCCACACTGCTCCTCTGGGGTGCGGGCCCCCTGCATCGAGGTGCAGAGAGTCTAGGCTATGGCAAGCTGCAGGGGGCAGCCCCCTGTGGGGCACATGTCTAAAACCAAGAACCGAGGAAGGAGCAAGTAGACCCCAGCTCACCCAGGGGCCCCCTCCCAGGGGACAGAGGGCACTCTAAACAGGTGCTCGCAGTTGGACAGGCAGAAAGTCCTAAAGCCCACAACACCCTCAGATGAGGCTGTAGGGGGGAGGCGAGACCTCCCCACCATCAAACCCCATGCCGGTCAACAAGGAGGA
This sequence comes from Ambystoma mexicanum, assembly GCF_040938575.1. Classification (NCBI taxonomy): domain Eukaryota; kingdom Metazoa; phylum Chordata; class Amphibia; order Caudata; family Ambystomatidae; genus Ambystoma; species Ambystoma mexicanum. The sequence goes on from NC_090927.1 coordinate 456,139,194, forward strand.
CCTGGTGCATTGCCTAGCTGACCTCCAGATGCGGGTCATGGATTTCTTTCAGGAACAATTCTGCTCCTTAAAGTTTAACTTCAAGAGAGCGGTGCAAGAGATCAAGGGGGAGCTCTCAAAATCGGGGGAACTTGTAGAGACGAGTGAACAAGGTCTCCAAGAACTGGTTGAAGACTCCAGGAAAAATGAAGCAGTGGACCATTTAGCACAGATGTCGCACAATCTGGAACTCCAGTGCGAGGATCTGGAGAATAGATCACAGCGATCAAACAAACACCATAAGAATGTCCCAGAGGAGATCACAGACAGAGAACTCAAAACAGTTCAAACCTTCTTTGCAGAACTCCTAGAGGTCCCCCCAAGTGAGATCTGTCTGGACAGAATCCACAGAGTGGGCCCCTCGCAAAGAGAACCGGGAGGCTGCCCAAGAGTTGTCCTAGCCGCATTTGCGTCCTATGGTCAAAAGGAAGAAGTCTTGAGGGCAGCCTGCACGGCTATAGCCCTGAGAATTAAAGGGTCAGCGGTCCAACTCTTCCAAGATTTAGCACAATCCACTCTGCTTAAGAGAAGACTAATAGGGCCGGAAGTTAAAATCCTCAACCAAGAGAGGCTGGAGCAAGCCCAAGGATGCTCCACAAGGGAAATTAAGATGTGCCATATGAATACGGCTGGTTGGAAACGCATAAATAGACGGTCATGAGGCAAAAGGGAGGAGGGGATAGTAGTACAGTGATCCCATGGTCACAAGTTGGGGGAATGCAGTAAGGGTTGCATTCAAGGGTTTCAGGTGGAGGGGACACAGAGCAAGGACGGGGAGCTAGTTATGGGGTGTTTGCTATTTTGGAATCTTATGGAGAGGTTTAGCGATATCGCTCCGCAGTTTTTGGGTCCAGGTGGTTTACCGGTAGATGGTTGGTTTTTTGTCCCGAGTTTTTCTCTAGGACCCATGGGCTGGTCTGGGCTGTTGCGAGGCAGGGGGAGCTACGATACACTCAAATTGGTCCAAGGCAAAGCAACATGGGGGGCGAAAGGTGTGACCAGGGGAGTAAGAGGTCAGCACCAATGTGCCAGTAACAACACACAAGCTGGGCAGACGGAGGTTGGAGGGCTTCTAGACAAAGCGAGAAGGTCCGTGGGTGGGGATGGAGGGGGCGTCCGAGGAATGAACGACGGTTTCAAAGTCCTCATGTATAACATTAGGGCAGGAGAAACCAGACTTTCTCTGGCTCCAAGAGACCCACATTCAAAAGAGCGATAAGTCGAGGCTCTGATTGCAGATGTATCCACATGTCTTTCAGGCTAATGCGGCTGACAAAACAGCGGGTGTCCTGATAGCTTTCAGGAACATTCCTGGCCTGGGTTTCTGGACACAAATGGCGATAAACGGGGGCGGTTTCTCTTTGTTAAATTCCATATTAATGCGAACACATTATTAATGCGAACACATTTCCCTTAGTGATGGTTTACCTGCTTAACTCTGGACAAGATGGGTTTCTCAGAATAACAATGGGTGAGCTTGAAGGGATGGCCGAGGGGGTATATTATCCTGACCGGAGATTTGAACATGGCATGGATCCCGGGGGATGACCGTAGTGGAGATGGACATAAAACCCAGGGTGCTCCGTCTCAGAAGCTTAAAGAGAGGTTCCAGGGGTTGGAGCTGGTGGATGTCTGGGCATGTGCAGGGGCTCAGAAGTGAAACATACATACTACTCGCATGTCCATAGGACATTATCCTGCATGGACTACATATGGGTGTCTGCCCAACTGGCGGGGTGGATTTGGGAGTTGACTTTGGGAGTGATTGCACTGTCCGGCCATGCCCATTTGGGTGTGATGGTTGATACGGCCCAAGGCCAGAGGAGGCTCTGGCAATGGTCCCTGCTGGACTGGATACTCACAGATAGTGTCTTATCAGTGACTGGGAGAAATAATTTAGACCTATTTTTGGGAAAATGCTATGACTTGCACCTCGCAGGGGAACTGGCGGGATGCCTTCAAGGCAGTAATCAGGGGAGAGCTGATTGCTTTCAAGGCCGCCAAGGACAAACAAACTAAGAAATGGGAAAAAGACCTGGAACCACAATTTAAAAACATTATGCCTCAAATGGGGAACTGCCCAATGAAAGCCACGCTGAAAAGCTACAGGGCAATCAAGGGCCAATTGGATCTGCTGAGAGCCAGGAAAGCGGAGTGGAGCCTCCTTGGCATGAAGCTGAGATTCTATATGAGGGGGAATAGAGCGGGTAAGCTTGTAGCGAGACATCGACAGAGGGGAGCGGCCCAGACTATCCTGACACTCTGGTGATATATCTTTGTCAGTCGCAGATGAGATGTTAGGCAAAATCCTAATGTTTTGCGGACACATTTGAAGCCGGTAATCCTCACATGTATTAAGTCAAAACCATCCCCCAACCCACACGGAATTTCGTGTAGTAGTCCTGGATATTATACGTAAACCACTCCATTGCTAAAATATGCCAGATTTTTAAGTAGCCATTTATGGAGTGTTGGGGCTTCCTTGCTTTTCCATTTCCGGGCAATCACCTGTAGCACTGCCAGAACCGTAATCATACATGCCTTAAACTGTGCCCTCGCCTGCGACGCTGAGACCCTTTCCCATAGACCCAGCATGCACACCTCCATCCCCAGCGGTAGGTCTAGATGCATCCTTTCTCTAATTGACTCTTTCACCTGCTCCAAAAGGGTAGTGTAGATAAGGAGGTAAGTATCCCCCCTCAACTACTTTATCCAGAATGCCTATACGTGGGAAACCAGAGTATGTGACACATACAGAACAATTGAAATGACAGATGGCAAAGGAAATCCTGGAAGCAAGGTTCCCGTTGAGAAAACCATACCTGCATTCAAGACCGCATGATAGCTGTTTAAACGAAATCCCAGAAGAAGCAGGATGCCTGAATGAGGAAGCAGATTGGTGACATTATGCCAGAGTCGGGCTGACATACATAGAGATGCAGGGACGAGAAAATGTGGATATTCTATAAGGCATTGAGAAAGTATCAAAGATGAGCAACATCTTGGGCTCAAGCTGAAGAGGCTTATGCTATAGAAATGATGAAGATATTAAGCCGGTTCACACGTGTACAAATGCAAAGTAATGCAAGCAGACGAAGTTTTCATGAGGCTAGCTTTATAGGAATAGATTGCGGCAAGCGCCAATGTATGTATACATAGGAATGAGTAAAGAATGGATTGTCCCAGTATGAAGTATAAGCAGAGCTGAGCTAAAGGAGAAAGGCCACTTTTTTTCAGCATGGCACAATAAGAAAACAAATGAATTACAAGCGGATTTCAGAAAGGCGAGGTTGAACACTCCCAAGGACAAGTTCAAAAGCCTTAATTGACAACCGACCACTGAGGTGATGATGAATGATGTTCTAATTGATGCAAAGCGGATGTTTAAGACTAACTCACCAGCACCTAGATGCTTGACCTGTGTGCGGCTAGCGTGGGCTGAAGGATGCTGACGGAGGTTAGAAGCCAACCAATGATGAAGGATCACGTGATTAGGGGTCCTATAATTTGGTAGCCAATAGGACGTTGTGCAGTTAGTGACGTTCATAGTGACCTGTTTTGAGGGAAGGGCTTAGTTGCCCCACCTGATGTTAACAAACCTATCACCTTTCTCACTTGCATTAGACGAGTATAGATTGTATACTTAGATGTTCCCTTAGACTCAATCACTCTCTTTAGTAGGTTTTTGTAGTTTGCCACGTAGGATGACGTTAGTAATACGCAGGTTATACGTCACCTATAACAAGATTTTAGTATAAAAGTGCACTTTTTTATAAAGTTCGTTGAGACCCTGCCATGATAGGTCTGATGACGTTCGTTGTACTCCCTGTTTTAGATAATTGATATTAAAAGTTATCTTTTTTTCCAACTTCCTGAGTCGTTTCGTTTATTGATGTTTGAGTAACCTCTGCATCCCCATGCCTCTCAAATGTATTGCTGACCCATCTTAAAGGGCTGGAAGTTCTCCAGTTCACATGGTAGCAGAGAGGGGATGGTCTGATTTCCATTGAGATATGTAAGCTTTGGGGTCCCCGGCAATATTGAACGACCTGTGCCATTCGGCTGAAAGGACGTGAAGCTCCTGTGGATAGTGGTTAGAATAAGGTTAAGGCTTGTGCAAGCACGGGTGCGACGGGTTCCCCGGTTTCAACGATAAGCCCTCCCGACATCTACAGGAAGCTGAACGGACAGAAGGTTGGAGAGGCTGCAGAAGGAGGCGTTGCTATCCAGAGGGTCGGAAGCTGAACGTACAAATGGTGAGTACAAACTGAACAAGATGGCAAAAAAGTATGAATGGGCAGTGGGAAAGGAGAGTGATAAGGGGAAAAATGAGTAACAGTGGGTTGGAAAGGGATCGTCAACTCGAGACAATAGAATGCCGAGTTTAATGGTGATAATTGACTCAAGACGATAAGAGCGTTGAGCAATTTAAAGAAGGTTGACTTGAGACGATGAGCGTCACAGTGGGATACGCCCAGTTTCCTGAGTTTTAAAGAAAGTCAGCAGGATCTGTTCCTTAGATCCCTATTACTGGTGACGTAGAAAAGAAACTGTTTTAAAGAACAGTTTAAAGAGGGAAGATAACACTCAAAGGAGTATTTTCTTTTGCGGTATAAAAGGATGAGTCTTGAAATACAGACTGATATATGTGACAGCTCAAGTATGTCTTTTTGTCTGTTTGTTTTATATGCGAGTATTTAAATGGTGAAAAACTAACGGAGATAGTGAAAGATAAAGAAATTAGAACATGAGACAGTGAATTAAAACTGTTTATTTATGATAGTGAATTGATGGTGCTTAGGGGCAACATAGACTAAAAAGAGAAAATGTAACGTGAAAAGTATTGGTGCAAGCTCATATCATGCTATTTTTGGAGAACACATTATTTTTATGAAAATGCAAAGTGTACAGGTGAGTATTGACTATCAAGAATGACGAGTCAACAATGAGGTGCATTGCTCCGTTTATACACTGCTGCAACCATACACTCGAGCTTAAATAGTGTAGTGTGGAATGGGTTAAGGGCACAGCAGATAAAATGTTTACGCCGTGGCTACAAGGGGTTCATTATCGAAAGCGGTTTTTCAGCATATGACCTATTTGCATGCTTTTTACACGGAAAAAATAAAAAATGTTAGACAAACGGCTAGTGAGCTTAGACCTCTGGCATAAATGAACACGGAGGGGAGAGAAGAGCCGCCTCCTATGGATAAGACACGTAACGTATGCAAAGAGGAGGGTGAAGAGCCTTCTGCTCCACCCGCCACATCTGACATGGACGGCAATAGTAAGAGAGATGAAGGGCTGTGCCCAATAAGAAGGCTTAAGGTAGCAACAAGGTATAACTAACCTGCCGCATGAGTCGCCTGCGTAAAAGCGGCCATGAGAGGACATACAGAGTTCCTGGAAAAGATTTAAATCTCCAAGATCCTAAAGGCAGGGAGAGACATAAGGAGAAGAGCGAAAGAACAAGTATTCTCAGACATGAGATGAGAAATAAAGAGATAGAAGGAAAAGAAGGATAAGGACTGGTGGGGCAGTGCCCATATAGGATAAAGGATGGGTAATCCGATTGTGCTCAAATACTCGACAACAAAAAACATTTAAAGAAGGGAGACAAAGGGAAGGATACGAATGATCGATTTAAAGGTACACAGTTGTGCGATAGAAGGGGAGGCTCATATAGTTTTGAGCCCAAAGAGCTGCCTGTAGACAGATTGACTCTGAAGAAGAAAAGAAGAGAAGACAAGTCGCACAAACTAAAGATAGGATAGGTTAGGTGAAGATATGGAAGCCTTTTTGTTGGAAAGAGGGAGAAAATACAAGGGTTCTGAAGGTGTTTTGTTAGAAAAACAAAGAAGTTGGGTGATTGGGTCCAGGCCTCCCTATCTTTCGGGCATCAAAGATTTTTTGACGTGGCTGGATCAATTTAAAAAGGACAACCCTATGATCAGAGGGGGGACGATAAGCTTGCATGCATCTTCGCAGCAGAAATAGAAATGGGTTTTCTCAGGGTCAGACGGTGCAGCAAAAGCGAGCGCTGAGAACAGTACAAGGCTTTGGAAAAAACAGATGACAATGACGTTGCTATAAAGGTAGCCACGGCAGTCACCCATGCAGACGCAGCAGAGCATAAGTCGGGGACACTTAATGATTCGTATAATAAAGGGGGTGTCATCATTGACTTGAGAGGTAAAACCTTTTTGTTCGTTTTAAGAAAGAGACCACTGCTTCGTGCACACTTATATGAGGGGACATTTTAATGTTTGGAAAAATGTCACAAATCCTTAAGACTTTATAGGAGCTGTAAGGAGAGTTTCATTTATTGAAGAATTGCCAGTCTCTATAGGAGAGCGGGAATAGTCAAGATAGACACTTATAAGTATTATAGATTAAGATTTAGTAACAGAAAAGTTGGCCATAATGATTTTTTTATATTAGGAATATATTGGTTGTGCATGAGTGAGTTTATTGTGGCATTTATGGGATGAGTGGGCACACAAGGGATGTTTTTAAGAAACAAAGTTTTTCACTATGAAGTGCGCATTTTGTTAGCATGATTGATAAGTGTTAATGGGTGAGGCTGTGAAAATACCTGATAGTTTTGTATTAAGATAAAAGGTATTTATGATTAAGAGAGAATGCTGAGCCTATTTTTCTTTTAAGGTTGCATGCGGTTATAGTATAAAAGGAATTAGTCATGTATGGTAGAAGTTGACTGAAAGGACAGTCAATGGGGCATGATGATTGCCATTAGGGAGGGTAGACAGATTGAGTTTTTAAAAAAAAGAATTGTTTAAGAGGCTATGAAAAGGATGCTTAAACTATACTGAGGGATGTCTTTTTGCCAAATGCCAATGTCATTGATATGATAAAAATGTGCACAGGTACAGACTCATATTAGGGTGGGCCTCATGCGCATCACAGGGATTTTTTTTAACCCAGTTGTGAGGGGCCACTCCCCTTACGACTAAAAAAGACAGCCGTTGAGTATGCCATTATGAGGGCTGACAGTATGGTGATAGGATGATTTTATGGCATGATGTATTGAATATGTAGTGGGTTTTCTGTTTAGGAATATCAGAGGGCATGATGGTGTCTCCAAAGGGCTATTGCCTATGAGGGGGTTGTGTTAAAACTGGTGATCAAATAGTAGGACATAGAAAAGAGAATTCTGCCATGGGTGCAGCGGAAAACACTGCAGAAACTGAGTATGCTCCTGGTTGTTTGTATTTTGAGAGATTTTATGATGAACCCTTGAAGGGGAAGGTAAAGGAAGAGATATTGGCTATAAGGGAGATTCTCTTTATTGACGGTTCTTAGAGAATCGATCCGGGTAAGATACAGGTGCTGTTGGGGTAAAGCACATGACAAATGGAGACGGTTGAAGTATTGACAAATGTATGACTACTGTCTCACTTTTCGGCACAGGTTGCTGAATTAGTGGCACCGATTGTCAAGCAAGAGAAATCGTGCAGACCAGGAAGTAACAGTGTACTGTGACGTTGACAGTGCGTGCAGAACCAAGCATGTTGGAAAAGGAGGGGCGACCTCCAAGAGGGCGGCACTCTAGTGCAGCACACAGCATTATTGAATAGCCCCATAGGAGCAAGCACTACGACTCCCAGTAGCCATTGCAGTAGGATGAAATGTGTAGCTCACGCTGAAAGGAGCAGATTTTATTTCATGTTTAGTATTATAAAATAAAAATAAGGAAGCAAAGTAAATTGTATGACTAGGGAGCTTTGTTGTGATTGTGTGAGTGCGAGCAATGGTTCGGTTTTGAATAAAGTAGAACACGTTGCATTTTGTATAGTAAAGTGCACCATATGTTAAAAGGTTTACTGCAAGGCACATGTGGCGCACTGAAGGAGAATTATTTTAGAAATGATGGGGAACTTTTTTTTTTTAGTATCTATGTCAATATTTCAAAATCTATAGATAAACCTGGGAATGTGATTAATATAAGTACGTCCTTTTGAGGGTAGACTGAAGATGGATCGTGTATGCACGCCCTGACGCCACCGGTGTAGTGATAGTAGAGGGTCGAACAGTATTTGTAGATGAGAATTATGTAAAGTAATGAAGCAAGATAATGGCCCTTAGTTTTCATTAAATAAAGCCTTTGATGGATAAGCTTGTTGTTCGGGATACAACAAGGTTTCATTGGTATGTCACAAGCAGACAAAGTTGGAAAGAGACTCGACAGCCTGCTTAAGGAAAGAATAGCAAAATGGGAAATTGATTTTGAAAGAAAGGATGGGTTGTATTGTCTCTTACTGGCATTGGATGAGATAAGGAATTGGCCAGTTATGGACCACCATCCTAACTGGCAAGGAGAGTGACAAGGAGGCGGATGAGGACTTCCCTTGCACCTCAATCTAGACTTAAAAGTGATGCCTAAGCAGCAATAGAATTGTTAGAAAAGGATGTACCTGTGGTCCTTATGTGTATAACTTCAAGTATCTTTGTCATTTCAGATGAGCTCCAGCGATAGGGGTGTGGGGCTGCGCAGAACACAGAAGGAGATGCTACAACAACCGAATTAAAGGACTTTGTCTTCCCAAAATATTCACCAGATATCAGGTCATGAACTTTGCAAAACCTCACTAAGAAAGAGGCGCGAGCTTCGCTTCAAGTAGCTGTCCATTAAGGAGGGACGTGGCTTCGCCTGCAGCAGAGGTGCAAGACACATGCACAGGGCTAGTCATCAGTAAAGACGTAAAGACATCCATTGAAGAATTCCCTTCACCTCTACCCCCAGCAAAAGAAACGACTGGAAGCAAGCATTGGGGAAGAGCCTCAGTACGTGCAGACTAGATGTATAATGAGGAAGAAGGTTGCAAAAGCAGTCCACTAAAGGCAAAGAGTTCATTGGACTGTGACTTGTTTCGAGGCATTCTTTTAGTCACTGAAAAATAAGAGAGTTAAGGGAAGTTATAAGATCTTGAGCCACAGGAGCTTGTTGACATTGGACTGAGACATGCCTAAGCCTCGACCTCGAAGGCAAGGAGGCCAGATATGGAGTTCCTGTTTCGATAATTGAAAAAGGGAGCAGTATCCTGATTTGTTTTTCACTGAAGTACTCTTTGGAAGTGCCTATGGTGGTGCCCAATGAAAACATTGTAGGGAACATTAGAGCAAGGGTCTCTGTTCGCTTTGTGTGCTCATCTTTTCGCTAAAGAAGAGAAGAACTTTGGTGATCGAAAAAAAATTCTGCAGAGTACGGAGAATGGTCAAAAAGGAGAAATGGCTGCAGCAATCACTGAACAGATTCTGGGCCTTCCTGAGGAAACACAAATGCCCCTGCCACCGGATAAAGTGCTTATACTGACTGTTCAATTATTTCACTTTATAATTGAGGAGTTTCCATATGCTGTTGGAAGACGGACCGACGTCCGAACATTCTGGAGAGACCCGAGAAACAATGCTGTACTGCTGCAATTCTTGAGGGACATCATAACCGAAGTAAATGTGTATTATGAGATACCAAGGAGTATTGAATGAAACCTTTCGAGGGAGAAGAGCCAATAGTCTGCTAATTAAGGAACTTTGTTTCGTGCTGAAAAGGATCTTCATGTCGTCTGATATTAGACATATTCAGGGTGTTCATTGGGAACTGGTGTACGTTATTGAAATAATCCAGCCAGCTGAAGCTGATTGAGGAACTTTTTGAGCCGAGTGAGCAGATTCTGGATCGTGTTGCATGATGTTGCCCCAATAAAGGTGTTTTCCCTCCTTAGTAGAGCAAAATGGGCAGCATCAAAAGCAACTTTATCATGGAAGATCTTGAGAGACGTCCACGATGTGTGAAAAGTTGTTGTTGCCGTTTGTCATACATGTCTCATCTACACCTGTGTTTTATTCATAGTGGTACTGCTGTCACTTGCGGTACGCGCGGCATACTACGTCGAGACAAATGAGGTATAAACTATGGTGTATCCTCCTGTAAGAGAAAGAGAGGATACAAACGTGGCAACTACTAGGCAGCAGAAACCTAATGTGATTATCCCCACTCTAAAGGTACCCACGAGAGCACCTGATTCTGTGATAATTGAACCTACATTACCCTTTGTGGAAAGAACACGAATGGAGGTTTTTGCAGATCTTGTGTGGCCATCATTTGCTGCCGCCAGATAAAAACAGCAGAATAGGGAGAGGCTTTTTGCACATTCTCCTACACAGATAGCACTTGTGAATGCACAGTCCACTGACAAATGCTCCATTGGTTGGTCCATAAAGAAAGAGTTATACTGAAATGCTTCATGATTTAACAATAGAGGCCCATATGAAAAAGGCAAGACCAAAAAGAAATGCTAAGAAGGATGAGTATGAGCTGAATAACTATCTGGACAGTACAGCGCATTTGGGGAATGATATTTGGTATCCGCATATGAAGGAAGTAGGTAGAACATCAAAGGCGAAATGCTTTGTATGTGCACTCCTGCCCTATATTATGGGGAAGTCCTAGATCTTCATAGCTATTGAAATAGATGTTCAGACAGCTCATTGTCTGTCACACATAGTACTCTTCAGAACAAGAGACCAGTTCATGGGCAGAGATGCCTGTCTTAAAGGGGCTACTGATTGGACATATCCAGATAAAGATGACTATGTGTAAGACACGAAGACAAGAAATAAGGCACAGATGAAGAATCTTGTAATCCGATACGAAAAACCTGGAATGAAAGGAGCAGAAATCTGACGAGAAGCAAACAGGAAACTTGAGGTTTCAGGGAAATCTGCAGAAGAAGTTTGTAGATGGAAGAACAGAGGGCAGATGCAGATTTTGGTGTCAGTACTATCTCCAGATGGATGGGAAGAAGGAGTGGTTATTTGCAGAGCATGAATTATCATTGGGTTCTATAGAGAAACTGTTGACCTTGTTCAAAATGGATGCACGCCTCTATGGCCAAGACTTGCTATACTACTGACCTGGGTTGAAGACAGAGGAGGACCTTGCAGATATTGCCTCTGGAAAAATGAAAGCTGTGCTTCAGAAACAATGGCACAAGAAACGTGGGAGAGAATCAGAACTGTGGGCAAATCTTTGATGTACCCGGAATGAAAATTGGGACAGCAGTGATCATGGATCACTATTGGGCTTGTGGATCCAAGGCTTACATGAAGCTGCCAAAGGATTGGGGAGGAATATGAACCTTTGGGAATGTTCATGTTCCAGCATTAGTGATTGCAAAAAGTGATTTTAACATTGACAGTTTCCGGAAAGCATATGCTCACCTGAGGAAGAAGAGATCTGTACAGCTGATAAATTGAATGAAGAGCGAGAAATATTTCTCAGCCAAGTCAATAGAAGCTTTTGACACTATTCCTTATGAGCACAGACTGTTTAGCCAGACGTCATCAGTATTTACAATGATCTTTATGCCAAGAATCCAGGATGGAGCAAATACCAAATGGCTGTAGATTACCAGTGGAAATTGCTGCAGACGATCAACATAACCATAAAGGGATTCAATGCTATCAAGGAAGAATTGAGAGCTGTAAGGCTGATGACTCTTCAGAACAGATACGTCCTAGATATGATTACAGCTATGGAAGGAGGAGTTGTGCAAAAATTGGAGAATCATGTTGCACATGCATACCTTCTCATGATGACGACAATGGCACCTTGATAGAGGCCATAGAAATGCTGACAAAACTGCACGGCCAGATGAAAGAAGAAGTAGGAGATATTGCTGTTGATGGCTGGTTTGCAGCACTCTTCTTGGATTCCGCAATGGATGGCAGATCTGTTCAAGTGTCTTGGAGCAAGGATTCTGTATGATCAAGATAATAATCTTGCAATGCAGGAAGGCGGCAAAGAAAGCCATAGGGATGAAGATCATGATCGATGTTGAGTTGGGATGGAAGACTAAGGACTTAACCGATGAAGAAATCAGAGACTTTGTGAAGATCTGTATTCATGCACCCTGGGGGAGAACAAAATGTCTGTATGCAAAGGACCATAAGAGGTATGTGGGAAGATGGATCTATGCAGTCTAAGTGGACAGTGCATGCTTATGACCTTATGACCTGGAACAAGGATGAGCATGTGAAGACAGCTGGATGCCTGAGGGGAGTCATAAAGATATGGGTCCCCAAAAAGCATTTCTTCAGGCGAGGATGTTTGGATATGAAGGAGAAAGGGAGAGTGGTCTATGAATGAATCACCCAGAGGGGGGAGTGTAGAGAAGGAGCTAAGTACTCTCCCTCAACCACTTTACCAAGAATACCTATATGTTGGAAACCAGAGTATGTGACATATACAGAACAATTGAAACGACAGATGCCAAAGGAAATCCTGGAAGCAAGGTTCGCATTAAGAAAACCATACCTGCATTCAAGACAGTATGATGGCTGTTTAAATGAAATCCCAGAAGAAGCAGGACGCCTGACTGATGAAGCAGATTGGCGACGTCATGCGAGAGTCGAGCTGACGTACATAGAAGATATGCAGAGACAAGAGAATGCGGATATTCTATAAGGCAACAAGAAAGTTTCGAAGTTAAGCAACATCTTGGGCTCAAGATGAAGAAGCTTATGCTACAGAAATGATGAAGATATTAAGCCGGTTCACACATGTACAAATGCAAAGTAACGCAAGCAGACCAAGTTATCATGAGGCTAGTTTTATAGTGAATAGATTGCAGCAAGCGCCAACGTATGGATACATAGGAATGAGTAAAGAATGGATTGTCCCATTATGAACTATAAGCAGAGCGGAGCTAAAGGTGAAAGGCCACTTTTTTCAGCATGGTGTAGTAAGAAAACAAATGAATTACAAGCGGATTTCAGAAAGGCGAGGTTGAACGAGCCAAGAAGCCAAGGTCATATTCGGCTGAGAAGAACAGAATTGAGTTACAATCTTGTGGAGGAACGAACCTCCTGTTCAGAAGCTTGAAGAGAACAAGGAAGCCGTCAGAGGTCTATTAAGAAAATAGCATATTTAATACACTGAAAGCTCAATTCGTGGTCTTCAGTCACGTGGGGAGAAAGAGTTGGACGAGCAGGATGGTCACACCTATGCATGATGGCAGAGCGCGCCTCTACTCCCCTTTGTCTTCCAGAGCAAAAGAATACTCCCATGGACATGTTCAAAGGGCTTAATTGACAACCGACCACTAAGGTGATGATGGATGATGATCTAATTGGTGTAAAGCAGATGTTTAAGACTAACTCACCAGCACTTGGATGCTTGGCCTGCGTGAGGCTACCGTGGGCTGAAGGATGCTGACGGAGGTTAGAAGCCAACCAATGATAGAGGATCGCATGATTAGGGGTCCTATAATTGCATAGCCAATAGGACGTTGTGTATTTAGTGAAGTTCATAGTGACCTGTTTTGAGGGAAGGACTTAGTTGCCCCACCTGATGTTAAAAAACCTATCACCTTTCCCACTCCCATTAGAGTAGTATGGATTGTATACTTAGATGTTCCCTTAGACCCAATCACTCTCTTTAGTAAGTTTTTGTAGTTTGCCATGTAGGTTGACATTAGTAATACTCGGGTTGTACGTCACCTATGACGAGATTGTATTTGAGACCCTTCGTTGTACTCCCTGTTTTAGATCATTGATATTAAAACAGTTATCTCTTTGCCCACTTCCTGAGTCATTTCGTTTATTGATGTTTGAGTAACCTCTGCATCCCCATTCCTCTCAAATGTATTGCTGACCCATCTTAAAGGGCTGGAAGTTCTCCAGTTCAGTAATAAAGCCGGGCACAACCACCATATCTGGGCCCAATCCCCTCGCCTAATACAGCCTCTCCAGTAGTCTGACGATGGCCCGCGATACATGGACCCCAGTCTCTCTGGGGACCAGTGCAATTGGTTTAGTGCCTTATACCACACATTTGACCGGGTGAGCCTGGGGATATTACCCCACAGGGAATCCCATTCCTCTTGCAATATTTGTCTTCCCAGCGTCCTGTCCCATTTCTCCATGCTAGGCCATGTCCCCTTTGTTGCCCCATCTGGGATTATGGCAAATAGTGCGTAGATCAAGTGAGTACCCTGTGTGAGAAGTGATGCATTTCTCAAACACAGTGAATTGTCTACGCGCCGCTAGTTTGTTGTGGGGGTGCATCATCCAGGGCCTAAACTGGTAGTCTATCTCCTTCGTTCAAGCAGAAGGACTGTTTGCACTGCTGAAAGGTTTTAATTTCCTGCCAATGCATAACATCTGAGTTGCATGCTCTTGAACGCCCCCGTTTCCATACCCGGTGTGAACTATGGATTCCCGAACAGTGGTGTGAACGGACCCGGCAAGGTTGATATCCCCCCTCGTTTTATTAAGTTGTCCAAAACCTCCCTCACCAATGCCGTAATCTTGTATGCCTGCATACTAAGTGGCCAATCTGGCTTATGCAGTCACAGCACCTCTGTCAGGGGGGCCGCCACCACCGCTCTATCCATGCACACCCACAGTTTGCTGTCCTCCCCTCACAACCACTGCTTCAATGCCCTTTGTTGGACAGTTTAGTAATATTGTCTAAAGTCTGGAACTGCAAGGACACCCCCCGGCCCCCTTGCTCTGCGGGCCATAAGTACCCACAGAGCCACCCTTGGTTTTTTATTACTCCAAATAGAAGCTGATAGGACCAGATTAAGCAACCAGAAGAACCTACGGGGAAGGGGAACTGGTAAGGCCTGAAAATAGTAGAGGAAGTGCAGCAAGGTCACCATTGTAATCGAGGCCATCAACGCCATCCAGGAAATGGGAAATATAACGCACCAAGTCTTCAGAGCGCTGATTAAATTGGGGTAATTTGCATCACATTAGGGCATCCAGAGATTTTGTTATGTGAACCCTCAAATATTTTATTCTTTCCTTCGCCCATTGCAATGGGGAGCGCCTTTGTATTTCCTCGAGGGCATCCTTCGGCAGCGTGCTGTTCAGCACCTGACTTATGTACGTTGATTTTTAGCCTAGACATCTTGCCAAAGGACACAATCTCAGCGGCAACCGCTTCAAGAGTCGCTGCCGGTTCTGAGAGAGAGCCAGCATGTCATCAGCAAATGCCATTGTTTTGTGGATTCCAGCCTCCCCCAAATGTGACGTTCTTCACCGCTGGTGTTTCCCACAAGCGCTGTAGGAAAGGTGCTAACAAAATTGTGTACAGTAAGGCTTAAAGTGGCCAGCCCTGCTTGGTTCACCTCTCTAGGTGTATGAGGCAGGAGAGTCGTCCAATTACAGATGGGCGCAAGGTTGGCGTTTGATAGTTTGCCTGCACTCGTCCGAGAAACCTCTCCCCAAATCCCATGCGTACCATGGTGAGAAAGAGAAACAGCCAATCCACATGGTCAACTGTTTTTCAGCATCCCAGGCAAGCAGCACGGCTGGGATTCCCCATTTTGTGACCTTCTCCACCAGATCGCACGCCCGCCTTGTGTTGTCGAATGTTTGCCGGAATCTAATGAATCTCGACTGGTCAGGGTGAATAAAATTGTGGAGTGGATTCTCGAGTCTAGTTGCTAGTATCTTAGTGTAGATCTTGCCATCGATGTTAATGAAAGCTATTGGGCGGTATGAGCCACATCTCGTCGGGTCTTTAACAATTTCGCTGGGTCCACAGACTCTGTGATGCCCCCTCCCACCTCAAAAGAGTTGTATAGTCGCACTAAATGCGGGGCAAGGATAGATCAGTACTTTATTTTATAAAAGGCAGCCGTAAAGCCATCTGGGCCTGGGGCTGTATGTTGGGGAATAGCTAGGTGTACACTGTTGTTTCTTATTGCAAAATGTTAATAAATCTTTTTTTTAAAAAGAATAAGGAGGAGGGGGTGTAGTAGGAACAAAGAACGGGAAAAATGGAGCATAAGAAAAATGAGAAACAATTTAAAGGAAGGGAAAAGAGTGTACAAAAGCATGTGTGGGGTGGAAGGAAATAATAAAAATTAAAGAAACAAAGTATTAAAAAAGGACATTGAGAAGCAGGGAGAGAAAACCTTGGTGTTTGGAAAAAGAATAAATACTTCCTTTGTGTTGTTTTGCAGGACTGCAGATAACAAGTATGTATTTTATTCAATATAATGTCACTTTGTTAATCCACCCCAAAAAGATATATGCTTAAGTTGGCAGTGAATGTGTTGAAACTGGTTATCTGCAAGGTGTAAATAGCTCTCAGAAGTAAATCCATAACTCACTTTGTGCCTTGAAACACGTGTGTATAGGCGCGTTATAAATGCCATATCTTATCACTATCAGACCAGCAGTGAGAGGTGGATCAGAAAAACAAAGACCGGTCAAAGAAAGCAGAAGAGCAGTCCATAAAGAACAGAAGGGCGAATGGAGGAGAGCATATGCTCCTGTGTATGTGGAGTGGCCCGGTTTCTGTGTATATAGAGGCTGGACTTGTTGCCTGTTGTGGCAATGTGCTATCTTCACATACCGGTTACTGCTGGGCATGTCAAAACTTGCCATACCTACTGCTTCGCAAGTATAAATTGGAAAATTAAGGTTTTAGCTGGAAAGTATGAAATGTGGAGCATTCACAATCACCTATTTAAATGCAACCCTATGTCCTATACTTGATACACTTGTGTATAGGCGCATAATAAATAACCAATCAATCAATCAATCATACTGTCATGTGAGGCAGAAACCCCCAACTGCCCAGCTGCAACCTCTGTGGTAAGAAGTTAATGGGGGGGCAAAACGTGCATGTGTGTGTTAGTGCCTGCATGTGTTTGCAGCGTGTGTAACGATTTGCCATCTAGCGGGAGGCTATAAAAGCCATGGCTTTTTTGATTTGTATTACTTTAGTAAAATGGTACGGGTAATTGCATCTCAGGAATGGTGGTCTGCTAATCAGATCTCCCTTTCATAAGCTCTGTGCCAGAAGTATAGTGTACACCTGTGCACTGGTGGATCAGGTTCATGGGTCAACAGTGCCCATTAGACAGCTACAGTGACAGTTAAGTCACTTCAGGGCACTTGCTGTATTTAAGACATGAATCCCTGTTCCCAAAAACACATAACTATGAGAGTTGCTATCCAGGTGGTAGTTGTATACTTTAAATATAAGCCAGACCTGAGTTCAGGGTGTGTTGGCTAGCATCTCTCGTACTTATTACAGCTACATCAATTTGATATCACACATGCTTTATCAAGGCTGTGGAACGGTTATGTGCATTTATGGTCAGGCGGCATGGCTATGCCAAGTAACAGGGCAGGAGTGGATCTCCTTTTTGAAGCACTTCTCGCCAGCAAGCCAGCCTCCCACCAGGAGCTGGCCTGTGAAAAAGGAATCAAAGGGTACACCCATCCCAAAAGGACTAGCGTCGCCCTAGGGTGCTGCATACCAAAAGGGCCTTTTGATGATCTTGACAAGAGAAGGGGGTGGAGTTAGCCTAGACAGAGGGTGCTCAGCCCAGGGCAAGAAAGATTCCACCATCTTGTTTCTCTCTGTCTACCCTTCCTTCCTGTCCTCTCCACTTATTTAGCACAACGCACTTTGGGTGTGATATCATAAGGCATAAACCACTTGTCTCAAGCACAGGGATTGGACCCCTTAAAGCAGGCTTGTTTTATCCCCATCACAGGTGGACTTTTGCTTTTAAAATAAAGTGTCTCCAACTCCTCTTTGGTTTACTTTGGAACAAACACCTAAGGAAGAATGCATTGGACCTATGTTGGGAAAGCCCTCTACCAGTAAGGTGAAGACTGTGTGTCCAAGGCAGAGGCAAGCTCTGCTCCCTGGCCATTCCAAAGGCACATTGGGGAACCTGCTGCTGTAGCAAGAACTATATCTCTGCCAGTCACACTGGTACTCAGGAGCTTACTGCACTGAAGGACCTCTGCAGGCATGTGCCAGCCTCCCCTGTGTCGGGAGACCGAAAACAAGGACTAATCGTATCCTTGAAATGGACTGGGACTCAGCAACCTGAGACTCCCTTGTTTCTCTGCTCCCTAATCTTGTTATTCCCGCTATGTTTGTAAAGCGCTCCGTTGCTTCCTGAATAATAAGACAGCCAGGAACTCTGTTTTTCACCACCTCGAACCGATCAAACACCATTTGAACTGGGTTTGCTACATTTGAAGCACAGGATCCCCTGATGCGGCCTGTAACACCACCAAATGTTTGCCAGTGTTCTTGCAATTTTGAAACAGCTTGACGCTGCATTGCGCCTCGCAGAGCCCACCACCTGCTTGAATAAAGTGCTTATTGCCAGACCTCAACTCGAACTGCTAGAGTGCCACTCGATGACTTGAACGAGCAGTTACTGAATGATTCAAACCGGCTAGACCTTGTACTGCCGCTTCGTCGAACCGCACACTGGAACATTCCGATAACTGCTTTGAACTATCACCTGTACCTCGACTTGAACCACTGGAGCGTCACTTGCCAACCCTACCTAGCAGTTACCACATGTTTCACACATGCGCGACTCTGAACCGATCCTGGGGAGCACGAATGCTGCCTTCAAATCGTTGTGAGCCGCCACATTCGAACCGACTTGATGCCAGCTTGTTGCTTAGGCCAACACAGCTTGCTGCGCCCCTGCGCCCGACCTTGGTTCTATCTGTTCGTACAATGGCTTGAAACCTGGTTTGACATCAAATCACCCAAGATCAGCGAAAAGGTACTCTTAACCTGTAACCAGAGGCGTAGACAGGGTCGGGCCTGAGCAGGCAAGGGGGCCCACCTAAAATCTCTAAATGCCCACTCAGCAGCACTGTGTGGGCTATTACAGATGTTAATGTCACTGCGTTGGGCCCAACTACATTAGTTTCAGGCCCCATTTGTTAGACAATACTGGCTACACCTCTGCCTGTAACTGCCCCCTGGTCCATCATTGCACCCTAGCGACTGGGTAGGTCACGTGTACCCCGTTTTTCACTGCACAGACATGTCCTTTTTTAAGAATAAGAGAGAGAGAGAGAGAGTGACTGACTGACTGACTTGCTAGCTAGGCTGGGTGTATATACCTATACTTAAGAATGATAAAATGAATGACTAAACAAGCACGGCAATTTGATATGAACTCCCACCCAGGGTGTTTAACATGCATTGCAGATATTAACAGCAGCAGCACGAGGAACGCAACGGAAAGCAATACTGTCAACGGATTTAAAACGAAATAAGCCTGGTTGGTAGACAGAAATACCCTAGACTTTAAATACTCCAGATTTTCCAAAGCTCTGTAATACATACACAATACGTATTGTCTGCACATTAAACGGAGGCCTTGTGCATAATACAAATAGTGAACACAGAATTAACTTTTCAGTCCCAGATAATAATAATTTAGCGTTTATATAGCGCTAAGAACCCTCGGGTATCTGAGCACTGCTTCTCACCACCCACAGTGTGTGGTGCTCATTTATTGACCTCGAAAGTATGAAAGGGATTCGAACCTGCGTCAGCAGGCTCACAGATGTCAAAGCGAGTGTGCTCTACTCGCTGTGCTATCGGACCGCAATTTTAAAACTAGAACATTCCATGAAATGGCCTAGCTCTTCACATCTCGGCCTTATTGGAAGTTCCCCAGCAGCTCGATGTTCTTATATGCAAAGCATATTATGAGCACTCCCTCCCCATATACGGAAATCCCCTACTCTACAAGTCTTTCCCTCCCTGAGAGACAGTTGTAACCTGCCTAGAACTAATGAGAACCGATTCGGCCAGTCCAAAGTGCGTAGGCAGTCTCCCCTGTCCTTCTCCAGTGCAGGCTTCCTAGGGAGGGATCTGGGCGGGAAGGACTGGCGTAGACTGGCAAAGTTGTAAGCTGGCGGGGCTCGCCTGGCGATGACTAACGTCTTCTTGGTGACTGGTTCTGCCGGTGCTAGGCGGAGGCCACCAGACAAACAGCAGTGTTGCAAGTTGAGTTTAACTCTCTTTCCATGACCACATGCTGGCTGAAAGAATGTGCCCTCAGCTGCCGGTCGGGGCAAGTCTTGAGTTTACCTTCTTCCATTTTGTTTTTTTCTCTGGTGCCCTGAGGCAGGCCGAATGCTAGAGACACGGCTCCTTCATTACTACAATGGCGCCTGGGAGGAAACGCTCATTAGGATCTAAAGAGGGGGTCACCAAGCGGAGGAAGGGACTGGAGTACAGAAAGTCTATTTGATCTTGTGTGCTTATACATCTATATATCTACTTTATCGACTTCTTTTTTGTAAAGTGAGCACTTTTGTCGTGCACTTCGCCCAGGATTTTACCCGTTTTTTAAAATGGATCTGTAGGGGTTGGGGGTCAGTGGGGTGGAGGTGGTAGCATGGGGGTGCTGAGGGGTACCGCCGTTATATAAAAACCCAAACGGGTCGAATTCTGGACGAACAAAAAATTGCACGACCAAAATGGTCACTTTCTTTGAAAAAAAAAAAGTCGGTAAAACACAGTGAACCATTGGGGATGTAAAATTGGTTTCTATGTGCTGCATAAAGTCAGGCAGACCACAGGGTCTTTTTTAATGTGTGCATCCCACAGGTTTCTAATGTCCCTTATATTAAAGTTCTCAGCTAGATGCATATTCCCCAGGCCCAGTCTGCCAGACCTGGGAGTGCCAGGACTAGAAGGTTCGAGGCCCAGCCCTCTAGAAGCCCATATAAACGAGGGACACTATTTACAGCATGAGGACACCGTCCAAGAGAAGTAGAGGGTGGTTGACAGAGTCCACAGGTCGTTTGGAGGCTGCCGCATGTGCCCAACCTTTGGCACTACCCAAGGCAAACTCTCTGCTGGGCGGTCACGGGTAACCACACTATGCTTGCTTACCTGCCCCTAGGGAAGCGTAGTTCTGGTTATTCAGGAAAGCCACCTGAGAGGTCAACTGTTGCTTAGCTCCGACACAAAACTCGGAGGGTCTTTTGTATCCAGGCATGTCGTATAACCGGTCAATTGACAAAACACAAATGAGGAGTAGTAAATAGCCAGGCTTGGTGACTCCTGCTCATCCAACTCGCCTAGAAGAGACACAGTAAATGACTAGGTGGGAGTGAAGAAACAGGTTTGTCCACCCACAGAGGTCTGCATGCAACCAGTTTCCCCATCCTATCCAACATCACCTCTGCAGATTGAAAACATCCCTCAGGCTGGATACGTTCTCCAGATGAGTGTGATAATTTGCCAATGTAGGCCTTGGCCTGATGCCCCAAATAGTAGAAGTAGAAAGAGGGGGAAGGTCTGGTGTGAAAAAAAAAAGGCTGAGAGATGAGTCAGAGGACTATTTGGCAAACTGTCACTATCATTTTAGATGGAACATCAGCTGATAAAGGTCTGGGCGACGCAGCTGGAGTTAGCTTCCTCCTTGATTCAGTGCTTATGGCTGAGTAAGATAACTTGAGCGATACATGTTTTATTTCCATAGAATTTCCAGGATCGGTTCAGAGTCGCGCATGTGTGAAACATGTGGTAACTGCTAGGTAGGGTTGGCAAGTGACGCTCCAGTGGTTCAAGTCCTCCCTAGTGGGACAGGCGGGGGGCACGAAAGTGCTAGCTTTGTTCTCATGACACACTTAACCTCCAAGAGATCCACACTTGAATAAAGGTGAGGGGAGTGCTGAGGTAAGAACTGAGAAGGGCATTCATCTTGCAGCCTGTCTTCTGTTGAAGTATAGAAGTAACACCTACCAACACAAGAACAGGATGCTGCACACGTGCAGGCTGCTGGTTCCAAAAACCAGTAAAATAGCTCATGGCTCAATAGGAATGCTGCGAACACCTGCACGTAGCCGACAGATCACAGGTTAGCACTCCTGCAGAGCTAATTCAAAGTTTATCCTTGTAATATCAACACAAAGAGTACCTTTCAGTGGGGTAATTTTACTATGGACAACAGTCCAGAGGGCTGCCAGAGCACTCATCAGTGGTCAAGATTAATTCATAACCTTCCAGCCACAAACCTTTACTTTTGCATTTGTCGCCCCAAGTGGGGCGGGTGCCCAGATGTGGGTCCTGAGTCTTCTCTGCAGAGAGATGCAAGCCACTTCTAACTGGTGCTGGTCAAAGAGGCAGAAACAGGTCTGGGGTTGCTTATGGTCTTGTGCAGAAGGAATGCGATCCAGCAAGTCGGCTGGACTGCCCCTTTTCTTGTGGGACCAAGTCTGATGGGCATATGGTCTTTTCCTTTCACGGGGTCGGCTGATGGAAAACGGTGGCCCGGAGGGTTGTCCGAGGCAGTGGCCTGAGGTTAAGGGTCATTCATCACCTTGCAGCCATCAATCTTCAGCATTGCATCTGTTACTACAGGTCTTGGATACCCCAGCTATAAGCATACTAAGACTTTTTTGCAAGCAAATACTTTTTTGCATTTTCAATTTGTTTTAAACCTTTTTGAAATAGAAGACAGTAATATGTGGGCATTTCACCTGCTTCCTGCCCCTACTCTACTGCAGCAGGAAATATGCTAAGAAAGCTGAAAAATGGGCATTTTAGTGTATGGAGTAAAGAGGACCATGATCCATTTGCAAATTAAATGCTTTGGGCAGAATGGATTTATGGGTGACAAAACAAAGTCAATTGTGTCAAATACTGGTCTTAATATCGGGCCTGTCGCCATCAAAAAGGGATACCTAAGAAATCGGAAATAAAATATCCGCAGGGCTAAGGGAACCGTCACTGCCCTAATACCTATAAAACTATAAAATCAAAATTTGATACTGGGATTTTCATCAGCATCACTTGCAAAGTGACCGGATGACACCGTACTTATCCAGTCAGTCATGGTGTGACTGACTATCTGAACCAAAAGTAAATTACGCACCATGCACTCCAAAGTGTATTTTGATTTTTCGAGTAATTAGGGAGTGTGTTTATATAGTTGTAATGTAAGGTAAAGGTGCAGGGGAGAACAATAACCCTGGCATGTGGGTTGTGGACAAAGTGAGAACAGAATAAGTTACCTATTAGGGAACTCCCGTCCCCTGCACACTATCTAAGGCTATATCACCAAGTATTTAAGGATAAATGATTCAATCTTCATTGTGTTAATTCGACAAAAGTTTGTTTAAACATTCAACTTTTAGTCTAGGATTTAGACATCACCTAGTCTAATTGTTAAGTAAACTGACAAAACTTTTTCATTTTTCACTGATGTGCACAAAAAACAACTTATAACTTGATGTTTGGTTGGTTCAGGATTTATTGTTCAAAATGAAGTTGCCCAACGTGTTTCGAGATTGATTCTCTTCTTCAGGGGCTGTATATATGCAAATCAAACTTTAAATCTTGTGGAAAAATGTAAACAATATTCTACATTAGATAAGGGATACAAACTTAAATTGCTTTGCAAAATTTCCAAACATTAATGTTAAAACATAAATAAATTAAACACATTTATGACATCATCAAAGTATGACAAGAAACTGTCATCATGTTAGAAGAAAACGGACCAATAGTTGAAGTTTTACACAGAGAGGTAAATAGGTATCAATGTACTGTACAGAATACTGTATCTATATTCATGGTATATTCACTGATGGTAAACTAACTCCATAGGTTAATGGTTTTAAAAATAGTACGATTCTTCTAATCCCTATGTTAATTTTAGTTAAAGTGCAAAGGAATATGCTTATCCTGTTCCTTTTTCTGTAAAAAATAGGTTGAAGGACATTCTTCCCTATGTGGTGTAGTCCGACCATTAATGTTTATGTTCACGTTCCCTCCAGAAGTATCTAAGACCTATATTACAGGGTTAGCCTAGCTCTTTTTGAATCAAGGGGAGAATGACCAAAACTGAGTCTATTTTTAAAAATATAGTTCAAGATATAAATAATATTCTACACTTAGAAGTTATTCTAACCAAGTATAATATACGTAGTTGTATATAAATCCATGGATTTTCAATATTCAAATCCTTAAAAAAAATTGACAAAAAAAATCCTTAAATGATAAGAGACTAATAATGAACTAACACTTACTGGTTTGGAAGTAGCTCAAAGGATGAAAAATTGGAAGTGCTCACTGAAGAGCTCCCGAAATATACACTTCTGTAGGTCTGTTCAAATGTCACTGGTCTGATCAACAGGTATAGTCATTCAAGCGTCAATCACCTAGATATAAGGGGATCATTGGTCAGAGCACATTTGTTTAGTTTAAAAGAATAGGAAACTAGGATTCCTAGAATACTAGACTAAGATTCCTATGAAGTACTTACTATTTAAGGGTTGTATTCCCCTCCAGGTTGCAGCGTTGTTAGAGCTCAGAGGGCTGGTACAACGCCGAATGTGTGTTAAACCCAAATAAAATGGCCGTATTTATATCGTTTACGGGTGTGACGTCATCACGTAGTGTACGTGAATGACGTCACATGTGTAAACAATGTTCACGCATTGGATAAATCCAATGTCTTGATCTCCTAATGGTCCAGCTAGGAGACAGTAGATGCCTTTACTGCCATGCTGCTTAGTAGAGAATATCTACTTTTAAACCAGAGTTGTGTCCGCTTGTGGCGTTGCGGGCGTGACATCATCACGTTACGTGCATGAGTGACGTCACATATGTAAACACTAATAGAATGACGGATCCCTATTCTATAATGGTCTCATAATGATACGAAAGGGCAACAGTGGAGTGTCTTTACTGTGAGGCTGAAACAATTAGGTAGTATGTTTTCACTAATCAAGACATTTAGGTTAATGGTGAGAACCACAGTGTTAAGGGGCTGTTACCATCGTGTTTATAATGAAAGAGAGATTGGGCATTTTGAGTTTAGTCATAATGGCCATAAGGTGATATTCCTCCTTGGTCCGGTGGTTTCCTAGCAGTACAGTATGCATTGATACTCATAAAGTTTTTTAAAAACAAAAACAGCAGATTGCGATTTCATCAGATGCAGTACATTCCTCAAGATACATAACTAAGAGTTAGCACATCATAAATAAAAATCATTAAATTTGATGTATAGCTCAGTTAACATGAATCATATCATATTTACAAAAATAATGTTTTGTCTCCTATGGAGTTCACAATCTCATCCTGAATAACTGCAAAACATGTCAATTTGTTCTGTGGTGTTTTTAGGACTGCTTTGTTGAGTACATTCGTTCAATTATAACCAATGTCATGTTTTCATTTAACTTAAGAAAAACCTCGAAATGATGGATTCCTAGGTTTGCCATGGTGTGATTGTTACCATGTGGTTATGTGAGACATTGATGACCCCCCAATGAGGTTGGATTTTTATAAGAAAGGGCCTAAATAGTATTCTTCATTGAGGCCATGTGGTGCCAGTGTGTCAAGTTTATGAATCCAGAACAGTTCTCTCTGGGATAATCTCTTGGCCAAATCTCCACCCCTTGGGAGGGGATGGATCACTTCCAGTATTGCCCATCTCAATTGGGTGATGTTGTGTCCATTCTCTTTAAAATGTCTATATGCTGGTGATTTATTGTTGCATGTCTGGATGTTTGATTTATGTTCCATCCTGCGTTGTTTTGATTTCCGGATTGTTTTGCCCACGTAGTATTTGCCACAGGGGCATCGTAGTGTATAGACCAAATTTTTACTGTCACAGGTCGCATAGTCTTTCAGGGGTATTTTTTTGCCGCTGCCAGGATGTCTTATATGATCTCCTTTTATGATATTAGCGCAGTGTTGACAGTTTAAACATGGGTATGTCCCTGGCTTTTGTTTCCTTAGCATGGTTTGGGTAGATTTTTTTGGTCTTTCAGCTCTGATGAGAGTATCTCTGAAGTCTTTGCCTCTCTTATACGCCAGCATAGGTGGTTCAGCGAACAGACGGTTCAAATTGGGATCAGATTTGATGAGGTCCCAGTTTTTAGTGATGATTCTTTTTATCTGAAAGCTCTGGCTAGAGAATTTCAAGGTATGGATTAGTCGTGTTGTTTGTTTTATTTTTGGTTGTTCCTCTACAAGTTTAGTCCGAGATAGATTCTGTGCGTACGACAGCCTGGTCCAGTATTTCTTCAGGAAATCCTCTGTTCTTAAATCTTAGTTTCATGTCCTCATATTCATTTTGAAGCTTAGTTGTGTCTGAGTTAATTCTTTTCAATCGTAATAGTTGACTGTAAGGAAGGTTGTCCTTTAGGTGTGTCGGATGAAAACTCCCAAAGTGGAGTGTATTATTGGTGTCTGTGGGTTTTCTGTAGATGCTGGTTATAAGGTCTGTACCTATTTTGTTAATGATAACATCCAAAAAATGGATATTAGGTTGGCCTATTTCCATGGTGAAAGTGATATTTTTGTTGCATTTGTTTAGGTAATCGAAGAATAGTTGAAGTTCTTCTTCAGTCCCTTGCCAGATCCCAAAGATGTCGTCAATTAAACTTTTCCAACAGATAATGTTGTTTTTCCATGGGTCTTTGTTCAGCATGTGAGTTTGTTCAAAATAGAACATGAAGATATTTGCATAAGTGGGGCCACTGCTGACCCCATTGATGTTCCAGATGTTTGTAAGTAGTATTTCCCTTCAAACCGAAAATAATGATTGTAGAGGATGTTTATCAACTCAATTGCAAATAACTTATGGATCAAGATGTTGTGGTGGTTTAAAAGAAAAAAGAAACCATTCAAGTGCTTCTATTCCTTGATTATGGGGGATCGATGTATATAGGCTATTTACATCCGGGGTAAATGGAATCACTGATGGATTGTCAATCTGAATTTCCTTAAGTAGCCTGAGACAATGGGCCGTATCCTTTACATACGTTGAGGTTTTCTGTACAAGTGCTTGTAGAGCTTGATCTAAATAGATTGCCAACGAATGGAATACGCTTTCGGTTCCTGCTACAATTGGTCTAAATGTAGGATTAGTCTTATTTTTATGTATTTTGGGTAATGAGTAAAATACTGGGGTAACCGGAAATATTTTTGTTAGAAACTCAGATTTATGGTCCGTGATCCATTCCATTTCTAAGGCTTTATCTATGGTGTTCTTAACCACCTCTTTGATGGCCAATACAGGGTCAGAATCCAAAACCTGTATTGTGACTGACTATCTGGGCAGCCACGGATTCACAGTTGGTGGAACCCGCTCTTGTGATTATTCTGCTTTTTACGAGTATTTCGGCATCTGTCCACCATAAAGGGCTATCTACTAGGCATCACATCAAAAAATGTCATTTGCAGCCTGTAACAACCTTTCTCAACTTTATGGAAGTTATTTCAGCCCCATTGTCTCCTAGGATTTGGTACCAAAGCATCTAATAGAGGTTTCAATTTCAGTGGTGAGAAAGACAACCCACCGCCCTACATTTTCTATTTCTTAAAACCAGCTGCTAAGAATGAAACGTGTTTCAAATACAGGTGACAAATGGTGGTTGTTGGAGAATTTGTTACATAGACCTGAAGGTGTGTCAGTCAATGTATCTGAAGCGGCGATATTTACAAAGCTGGAATAGTCTAGTCCGTAGAATAGATGTAGACATTACACTTAAAATCAGATTCACATTTTGATGGGGCTGTCCTGGTGCTTACCTCAAGTGTCATGGTGTCATGTGCCATAGCCATTGATGGGTGGCCTAAACCATACCATATAGATACGTTCTTTCTGTTATATTTTTGATTATTTCAGCATCAGAAGAAATGCAGCTTTGAGAACGCCTTGTGCGTAAGCTACCTGATAGAATATTACTTTGTTGATGACAACAGTACACATGTAGGGTT
Organism: Ambystoma mexicanum; assembly: GCF_040938575.1. Taxonomy (NCBI): domain Eukaryota; kingdom Metazoa; phylum Chordata; class Amphibia; order Caudata; family Ambystomatidae; genus Ambystoma; species Ambystoma mexicanum. The sequence goes on from NC_090927.1 coordinate 456,166,804, forward strand.
TTGAGAACCCTAGCACCAGACAAGTGGGGTATCTGATGATCTCTTCAGATCAGGGAACATTGTAAGGGATTTCAATCAGGCACACACCCAGGTCTTGCCTAGCATGTAGTGTGCAATGAAACCCTTATTTTATTTTTGTCTATAAGTTCAATATTCTGAATGATATACCACTCATATCACACCCTTTTCAAAATACCCGCCAGGTCACAATGAACCAGGAATCAGGCTAGTTTGTAAAGGTAAATATTTATTAATATTCAAATCACACATAAGTTTAATATATATCCATATATGGGACAGCAATCACCTAGCGGTGACAATACAATTCAGAATATAAGCAAAGCAATTGAATTCACTTATAATGATGCAGAGTAGAAAACACAAGAAAAATAACAGTTTTGTGTTGTGCACAGATAGCGTTTAGGTTAATATTCCCCCTGCAAAGTTTTGTTTAAATACAAATGAGCAATCCTACACCAATGTGAGTGACTAGCAGCTATTCAGGAATGAAAGACAAGTTCTAGAGTTATAGGCAATCTTCCCTCCCCCAAACAAGAGAGGAGAACCGTTTTGCCAAATGACACTTTTAAACTGAAAAATGGCTTTGTGAAATACTGCAAAAGGTGCAAAAATGCTTAAATGGAGACAAGTTATACAGAAAGCAACTCTAAACAAGTCCTAACACATATGAGCTATAATATAAACAACAATACACACTTCAGATCAGGATGGGATGGAAAAAGCACTTTGAAATGGGCAAAAGACACATGTAACTTTGTCTAAATTGTAAATTCGCGGCAAACTTTTACTATGCGATATTGGTGAAAAATGGGTCATGCGTGGATGTAGCTACGGATGTTAGGTATCAGTGAGAGTTGTAATTTCGTTTCTATCTTTAAAACTGAAGGAGTTATATAGGTTTTCGTGAGAGGCGTTTTTGCAAAATAGGCGCAAAAAGGAAAGCAGAAATGTGCTTTGGAAAATGACAGATGGGTTTGATTACACTATATTATGACTATGAAAAAGAGAATACCACATATGGATCTTGCAGTCATGTGATCAGCGTAACCCGTCCCGTTGTGGATACTCTACTTATTCCTGGGATTTACTTTAGTTCTTCAGAATCACTAGGGAGTTATGGTTTTGGAACACAGGTGAGACAATCAGCGCAAGAAGGATTCTAACAATACTGGAGTTCTGAATTACAGATGGGATGGGTTTGAGAGAGGGATAATACAGTGCAAATATATTATGGGTCACTGTTCTTCCTATTAATACTTGTAGAAGAAGTTATTAAATTGGAATGTCAGCTCTGGTCATTGGGTGGATCAAGTCTACCGGCAGTAAGGCACCTCGGGAGGGATTTGGATCAGCGGCGCGGTTCTGGTCAAGCCTTAATGGTAGCAAGCCAAGCTGAATCAGAATTATTCTTTTAAGTTCTGGAGGTTTGCAATTGGGTCAGGCTAGCAATAATTTTGCAATGCTAGTGTCTGGATTCTGCAAAGAAATCTGGACCTTTCAAGGAATTCTGGAATAAGGTGCTGCGCGGACATCTGGATGGGTTCTGGAATCCGTGTGTTCTGGAAGTAGTGTGTGTATCTGTAGTGAAACTCCTATATTTGTCCATTACAAAGTTTATGGCATGGGCAGAACTTCAAAAACACACCCCCATGGTTGGGAGTGGCTACAGGAATGTGCTTGGTTTTGGTTGGCAGCCTAAACAGAGCTGTCATTTTATGACAGGATTTAGGAACTCCCACCTGGATTTTTACCCAAAACATACTTTTGCACAAATATACATTTCTACCATTATGTACCCTCATAAAATTGGACACATATACTTTATATTCAATTGTCTACATTTACATTCACTTCCCATCTTTGTAAGAGCAGTATTGGTCATTCTATGGATTTTGGATTAATCATTTCTAATGTGATACATCTCTGGGCGCTTATCAGAGGATCGTGTACATACAATTGTAAGTTTGCAACATTAATAGTTTTGCCACAATCAGACATTTTTCATAACTTTAGTTCCTTAAATGGTATGAGTTTCCTCAATGTCTTCAAATCACAAGGCTGAAATTAGTTTAATGTCTACCAAGTTTCAGATTTATCCCTCTTTAGGTTGCTCAGTTAAAGAGTTTTAAACTTTAATCAAAAATAAGGATTTCACACCAAAGTCCTCCTGTGTAACCTCCCCTTTTCTGGCAGCAGCTGTCCAGTCCTTTGAAGTTCACTGAGAAACATCCTACACATCCTGCCCCTCCTTGCAGAGGCCAATTCTCAGCCAGTCCTTTGTTCTTTGGCCAGCCAGCAGACGAATGTCTAATGCGGCCCCATTGTGGCTTGTTGGCATTATGCAGGAACCATTAACAGCCATTAGCCTTCCTGTTCTCAAGGGAGTGTTAAGCGGAGATGTCAGTTTTCCCAGGCCATGCTGTCAGATCACAATTACATAGTGGATTGGCCCCAGACTGGACTCTTTGACATTAAAGTCTTCTTCATTTCAAATATAAAATATAAGCACAGTTTATGAAGGATTTAAACATTTTTACAGAATTAGCCCTTCACAAACATGCTTGAAATAGTGGATTTTGCAATTTTTCAGGAAAAACACAATACATTTAAACTGGGTTTGACAGCCAATTTCCTTAGGCAGCTGTCAGGCAGTGATGCCTAGACTCCTCTGACTGCCTGGAGAATCCATGGTTTCAGCGCACCTTCCCTTCCAATACTTCACTGGAAAGATGACAGAATTTAGCACCCCCAACAGCACTTTGAAGTTTGCCATTGATTAGAGAGCTGTATTTATGGACATTTTCGTATTTTTAGCTCTTCTATGGCCTTGTGCAGGTGACAGTTGACCCCTGTTTTTACACCACTTTGTGTGTGTGTGTGGCAGGGTGTGCAGCTCTTTTGTGGTTTATGCACCATGCGCAATTTTGCAGGTTTAGTGCGCACGGGGGTTATCGCCTCCATTTTTGGGCAGTTTTCTTTCCCCATTGGCAAAGGGGTGCATTGTGGGGCATTGGCATGGATAAAAATACTCCACAACATCCATGGATAATTCGTGCGGCTAGTGCCAGAAGTCAAGATAGTAGGACCGTAAAAGAGGTCAACATGTTTATTAATGTAAGGCTTGTCAGGTGGTCCACAATTATGTTTCATCACCACAATTCTTTCTAGGCTCCCTTTTGTCTGACCAGGACTTTGGTCTCAAGGCGCTCCCAGTTTAGCAGTTGGATTTAGGAACTCTGACATTAAGTTTCAGCATGCAGTGTCTCCCCTTTCACTCAGATTCTCAATTTGCTCTTTACTCAACTCACAAGTTCTATCATGCAAGTTTCTCTTTTCAGTCCGTTTCACAAGGGGCCCCAAGAACTTTCCGTCTTGGTTTCCAGCAGCAGCCTTTCTCTGTGCAATCACATTCTCAAATGTCTTTACCAGGCATTCGCTCCACATTCTGCGCCAGTATCCTGGTTCTCCCTTTTGACAATGGTGGGTGCACGTGAACATCTCTGGAGTCTGGGTTCCACTCACCTCTGCCTCTCCATCTCCGTCTCTGTTCACTCTTGTAGACCTCTGCAGACCTCCATAGGGAAACCTCTGGCAGCTCAGCGTGGCCACAGCATCTGGTGCGCCGTTTCCACCACTTGCTCTGGGCCCCTCTCTGCAGCATTATGTTCCTGTCATCTGTGTGCACTGACCAACATCCACACTATTCCTGGTGTGCTCTGTCTCCAACATCTGTTGACTCTCCACTGGACTTCTTGGACTCTCTGCTTGCCTCCTGCATTCCAGTGCCCACTGGAACCTCTCGTCGTTGTGGATGATCTCACTCTGGTTTCTTTGTTCTTTTCTGGCCCTGCAGTGCGCCACACCATGACTATGAGCGCTGAATAAAGACTCCCTGTTCATTGTTGAGTTCGATGTTCCAAGACATAGTTTATCACATACACAAATCCTAAGTGTTGCCATCTCCCCCGAGACTTAAAAGGACTGTCTCACACTGAAACCATTCCTAGTAAGCTGCCAGGTCTGCCCAGGGCCTCCCTGGTGCCCTTAGAGGTCACCATGATTTTCTTTTTCTGTTGACTCTTAAACAGTTCCATGAATGGGCAGAAGTCGGTACCAATTATTATGGGGTTAGGAAAGTGCAGTCTTAACATAATCGACTATGGTACCTCTATGGCTTAGATGTTGAAAACGACATTTGCTCACTGTAGGGTTTCCTATTTCCATGAATATAAATGATGCCAATTCTCACGTTAGGTTGTTTATCTTGCGGCTGCAATAGTTCTGGGATAATGGCTGCCTGTTTAGACCCAGAATCGACCATGGCTCTGATCTTAGTTGTGCATCAAAACCCTGATCGTGTAACTGGTAGGTTTTATAGTTTGTTCCAAGGTTGAGGATATATAGATCGCCCCCCCGTACCAGGAGTGTATCACCACCTATAGGGTGTTCCACTCCCCTTTCCTCCTTTGATATCAGCAAGATGGCTAATGGGCATGTTCTCGATGCTTCAACACTTTCCTGATTTGAGATCCTGCTGGAGGGATGTTAAAGCCTACCTCCATCCGTTATTTAGATTGCTTTTGGAGAGGTTCCTTGTTTCTCTGCATGAATAGCATCAGTTCATATTGTACTTTTCTTGCATCCATCACCAGATTCTGGTGCTTTTTCTGGTCACTCTTCTAGTCTAATGAGCCTGATGCAGGTGTGCTCTGGAAGAACCCCAGCTATTGATTATTATTGGGGCATCGCTTTTTTATCTGGTCCGTGTCTGCCTGCTCATAGGTGAGTAGCTTTATGTGGTGTCTTTCGGGGTCAGTTGATGTTGCCTGACCCATCTTCTCCAGGCACTGTTCTTATGAGAAGGTCTAGAACATTTTTGGAGCATCTCGGTTGCGCAGCCATTTCATTGCCATGTGTCGTAGCTGGCAGTACATCTGCATTTGTTTCTGGAAGCTTCATGTTTCTGATGGTCTGTATCTTCATCCTGGCTTAACCTCTCTTTATCACATGAAGGATTAGCATTTTGATATGCCAGTTGTTACTATCCCATCAATATATATGTATATAATATATTAGCTACATCTCTTCATGTGTCAAGGAACACTCCAACCTTCCAGAATTGTAAAGTAGGTGGCTTTATCCTTGGCAGGCAAAGTAGTTTTCTGTAATCAATGCAGGACTTTTGGGTGGACCCGAATTAAGCTAATTTTATTTCCTCCCCAGATTTCTGCATAGAGATAAAAACAATACAAAACATATTGCAAGGAATTGAAACAAGGCCCTTTCAAGGTTCAACATAGCCTTATATTCAATTTAAAGGATTTGGGGCTGCAGGGAGACAGACCGCCAATGACCCAGGCCCTTGAGGTCACCCAAAAAATAACCATGTAGGGGGTTGGTCTCTCTCAACCTGCACGCCCTCTGGATCTTAACCAGTGTTTCATATATGAAGAACAACCCTTAGAGTGTCAGCCTTTGTAAGGAGTAAATCAGGCGAGTCACTGGATGATAAGTAGGTTCCTTTAAATTGTCCTAGGTCTTGCTGGTGCTGCCCACGTGTGTGTTTGTTAGCTCCTGAGGCTGTACAGAGCTTTGGCAGTGCTTCAATAAGAAAAATACAAAAACTAATTGTTTGGCGCTCCTAGATTGTTTATTACATTTTTTTTAAAGGTTGTCAGTTATTTTCACAGATACCTTGAACAAAAAAATCTTATTTTGAACAAAAAGAGCAAATTTTAGGTCCTCGCTGCTCAACACGTGTTTCCCCACTTGAATTGCAGTGGTTCCTCAGGAGGTAAAATAAAGTATTCGAAACGCTGAAAAGAAAATTATTTTTTATGAAATTAGATTGCATAGTGAATAAGAATAGCAAAGTAGGCTTTATGTTAGTTAATGTTATTGGTTTCCAAATATGCAATTTGCAATATTGTCGGTTGCACACTTTAAGTATTAATTCCACAGAAAGTACATATTTGTGCATAATTATTGACTTATGTAGTGTTTATAGCTGTGTTAAAAAGAAGATGGAGATTTGGCTATTTTTTGATTCATGATTGGATTGAGGTTATCAATGGAGAAATAAAGAAATTCATCCTTAACTTTCAACTGGCACATTCATTAAGTATTAACAAATAAATGCCAATAGTTAAATCCTTACTGTCAAGACAAGATCAAAAGAGCAAAGGAAAAAGAAGAATTAATTCTCAATCTATCCAACAAGGAATGTTCGCCAATATTATGCTCTGCATTAAGCAAAGGCCTGTCTTTTTGTCCTACACATAAAATGGATTTCTTTGAAACAAGAGTTGACCTTTTTAAATTCGGCAGGAATTTAAAATTGAAAAAGTACTTTGCCACTGGTATAAAAAAAGGCTGTTTCTAATGACCTGAGAAAATTGTACCTTAAATCTTCAAAATCAAAAAATGCTTACCACAATGTGACCAGCAAAGAAAGAGAATGCCTACTTGAACTTCAAAACGATGACTCAATCACAATAAAACAAGCTGACCAAGGGGGAAAAATTGTATTACTGAACACATCTGACTACATCAAAATAGCAGCAAAACACTCGAGTAACAAACTGACCTATGAAAAATTAACCAAGAATACGCTCCCAGAACTCATTATGGAATGGCATCTGCTTAACACACACTATCTGGAAGAACAACTCATAACAGCAGATAAATACTCATAACAGCAGATGAATACAACTATATGAATAACAAACACCCTGTGATAGCAAGCATCTATTTTTTGCCAAAGATACACAAGGAATACTAGCTCTTACCATCCAGCACACCCATAATCAATATTATCGGGTCACTAACTGAACCCATATCATTATATATCGACAAACATCTGCAACCATTGGCGTCCAATCTTGCTTCATTTATTAAAGATACCACAGATGTCATAAACCAACTGGAACTAATAGAATGGGAAGCAGACTTCAGATTGGTGACCTTCGATGTAACGAGTCTCTATACCAGCATACTTCACCATAAAGGACTAGAAACTACTCAAGAGTTTCTAGTGACAAGATCCATTTCCTATAAAAAAACAAAATGAAATGATATTGGAGATGCTGAACTTCACGCTTAACAACAACATTTTTCTTTTCAATGGAGACATGTTTAGACAAAAACGAGGAACAGCCATGGGGGCTAAATTTGCCCCTGCATATGCCAACCTATACATGGGCTCTTTTGAACTACAGCATGCGTGGCAACACCAATCATTCAGCGACTTCATCCAGGTTATCTACTGGAGTAGATATATTGACGATATACTAATCATAGAAAGGAAAGGAAAGGAGATAGAAAATCACTTTGTGAATACCACCTTGTGAATACCACCATTATCTCAACAACAACCAGTTTAATCTGAAACTGACCATGGATGAGAGCACTTCAAAAATCAATTTGTTGGATCTCGAACTTTATATTCATAACAAAAAAATCTATACCACACTTTAGACGAAACCTACAGAAGGCAACAGTATCTTACATACCGCAAGCCATCATCCACCACATATCAAAAACAATATCCCGTATGGGGAATTTCTGAGGATCAAACGAACTGCACTGACAAAGACAAATTGCAAAAACACCTAAAAAAAGTCAGACACATTTTTGAACAAAGGGTACAAATCGGAATTACTCACTTCTGCCAGAAACAAAAGTAAAGAACGAATTAGATCAGATTTACTTATCTCGAAATCTTGAACACCTCAAAGGTCAGACAACCAAAGCCCTCAAACCATCAGATTTGTAACAACTTATAAAATAGAAGCAATAACTTTGAAAAAAAATCCTAAAAATACATTGGAACATACTATGCACAGACCAGGATTTGAGACCTTACCTAACAGAAACCCTGTGTTTAACTTACAGAAAAGCCCCCAATTTGAAAAACATTTTGTGCCCCTCTCATTTTGTGGAAAATAAGACCACTAAAGGCCAACACCAACTATTGTCGACTGACGAACTCAAAGGATTTTACAAATGTGGGAATTGAAAGATGTGTATTTTTGCAATCAATGAACTCAAAGAATGCACAAAAGCAAATGGTTCCAGCCACAAAATCAAAGATTTTTTGAACTGCAACTCAAAATATATAGTTTATGCAATCAAATGCATCTGTGCTAAACTATATATAGGCAGCCCTATAAGATCACTTAAAATTCGAATTTATGAACACATCCGGTCAATTAAAATGAATTACATCCTTAATCCACTCAGTAAACATTTCCTAGAAAACCACAGAAATGAAGATATCAACTTAATTAGATTCTATGGAATCGAACAAGTGACTATCAAACCAAGGTGGCAACAGAGAAAGAGAACTACGAAAGCAGAATCAAAATGGATTTTTTGCATGGACAGTACCATCACAGGTATGCTGACCATGAACTATGTCACTTTCTATGATTGCACTAATATGTTATTTTGTCAAGAATTTGTATGCAATGTACCATTTATTTATCCTCAGGATATAGAAAATTGGGATCCATATATCCTTTTCACCATGAAATCTCAATAATCCTAATGACTACTTGCTAGTGTAAGATTAACATCTAGTCCACTAGAGCGGCTCTCATTCATTGGCAGACTTGTGTTTATTGATTTAGCTTGTGCATACAATTTTTGCCAATTATTGACCTATGATAATTTTGCATGAGCAACTGAGTTGATACTATAGAGACCCCTAATTTAAATGATTTGCCATAAACGGCACAAAATCCAAGATAATCTTTAATAAATTTAGCTCTCATAACACGGACACTGATCCATTAGTAAACCTAATTTACTAGTCACTAATCCTAAATGCCTAGTATCAAACATGGGAAATTAAGGGCATACAACCTAATACATTCGTTGAAATAGCAGCTTTACTAAAATTGAATATAGAAAAGTTAGACCGTGTCACAACCTTTTGTTGCATGAGTACAAAAGAAGTACAAAAATGGCGTCCGTGACATCATGACGTCCGTCACGCAAACACGTGGATGATGTCATCACGTCACGTAAATAAATAGCGGCCATTTTCTGGACGCAAAACGAGCAGATCCAGCTAAACCACGCATCCAGCAGCATCTACTTTTTTGGAATAATCCAGTTATTTCCATTTTATAGCTAGGCATAGAAACTAGCAATTCCTGACTAGCTAAATAATCTTTTGTGTATTTAGAATAATGTAAGAATGCAATCCAGCATTTGTGAGAAACCTTATCGCTTTATTTTGACAAAAAGTTCCAAATTGCCAAGTCCCTCTATTTAAACAAGAAGCTTTTTCCCCAACAGGGACTGCTTCATATTGTCAAGCAACATGGGTCCAACTGACCATATATCTAATTATACACTTGACAATCTTCAAACAACTATTTGAACAGTAAGGATTTAACTATTGCCATTTATTTGTTAATAGTTAATGAATGTGCCAGTTGAAAGCTAAGGATGAATTTCTTTATTTCTCCATTGATAACCTCAATCCAGCCATGAATCAAAATATAGCCAAATCTCCATCTTCTTTTTGACACAGCTATAATCACTACATAAGTCAATCATTATGCACAAATCTGTACTTTCTGTGGAATTAATACTTAAAGTGTGCAACCGACAATATTGCAAATTGCATATTTGGTAACCAGTAAGGAACAAGTTACTTACCTGTAACTGTTGTTCTCCAGCATGGGTCTGGCATGGATTCACATGCTCATGAATATTCCCCGTCGTCAGGCTGGGAATCCTCGGTAAAGAAAAAACCAGTATCAGTTTCGTTTCTGATCTGTCTTTCGTAGTAATAACCAATCACTGGTCTCTGCGTCATACTGACCACAGCCAATGACTGCCCTCTACCTAAGCACCGCCTCTGGCAGCCATCTTCAGATTTGGAAGCACGTGAAGTGGCAGTATGACCAAGTGAAGAGCCGCAGAGGGGTAGGCGGGAGGGTTCGCATGTGAATCCATGCCAGACCCATGCTGGAGAACAACAGTTACAGGTAAGTAACTTGTTCCTTCTCCAGCATGGGGTCTGGCATGGATTCACATGCTCATGAATAAAGAATACATAGCAGTACACACATGCACAACCACGGGAGGTGGCAAAGGCTCAACATTAAGCATCACATCAACTCAACATTAAGCATCTTACCTCCTCACCAGGCTCACCTCAGGCGAACAGGTTGCGCAGCACTGCTTGGCCGACCCTGGACTCCTCCCTGGAATCCCGGTCGACGCAGTAGAATTTCGTGAAGGTGTGCGTCGACCTCCACGTAGCAGCCCTGCATATGTCCAGCAGGGGCACACCAGATAGGAACGCCGTGGTAGCTGCGATCGCTCTGGTGGAATGGGCTCTCGGACGGCCAGGCAGCGGTCGGTTTGCCAACCGGTGACAGCACATGATACAGCCGGAGAGCCATCTGGAGATGGAAGCCTTCGAGAGAGCCTTCCCCTGATTGACAGGTCCAAAGTTCACAAAGAGTTGTGACGTCTTCCGAAAACCCTTCGTGCGGTCCACGTAGAACTTCAGCGCTCTAGCTACATCCAGCGAGTGCAAAGTCCTCTCAGCCGGCGATGAAGGCGACGGGAAGAACACAGGTAACACCAAGGGTTCGTTGAGATGGAAGTCCGACGGTACCTTGGGCATGAAGGAGGGGTGCGTCCTGAGCACTACCCTCGTGTCGTGGAAAGTCAAGTACGGGGCCTTGCAGGAAAGGGCCTGGATCTCTCCCACTCGTCGTGCGGAGGTGATGGCCACAAGAAAAGCTGTTTTCCACGATAGAAACTTCAACGGGGCCGAGTGCAGAGGCTCGAACGGAGGTCCCATGAGCTTGGTCAGCACCACGTTGAGCTCCCACGCCGGGGCCGGAGCCTTCACCGGCGGGAACGATCTGAACAGTCCCTTCATGAACTCTTTCACCAGACGATGAGACCACAAGGACGTCCGGCCCGTGGTTCTGGTGTATCGGGAGATCGCAGCAAGATGAATCTTGATGGACGCATGTGCCAGACCAGCTTTGGCCAGCGTCAGCAGGTACGGCAGTACTTGGGGAGCCGTAATCCGTAGAGGGTTAATCTTCTGTGCGTGGCACCAGACAGAGAACCTCTTCCATTTGTGTCCATAGCATTTAAGAGTCGAGGACGCCCTGGCCTTTGCAAGAACCTCTCTGCAATCGGCCGGTATGTCGTATCCTCCAAACTCTAGTGCTGCAGGAGCCAGGCCTGCAAGTTCAGCGACTTCGGGTCGTGGTGGAGGATGGCGCCTCCTTCCCTGGAGAGTAGATCCGCGTCCGCCGGCAGCTTGATCGGCGGGGACGCTGACAAGTCCAGAAGGTCCGGGAACCATATCTGCCTCGGCCACGCAGGTGCGACGAGGATCATCCTGCACCGTGACCTCTTGAGCTGGTTGACGAGCCGGATTAGCAGAGGCAAGGGAGGGAACGCGTAGAGGAACAGGCCCTTCCAGGGGAACGAGAAAGCATCGCCCATGCTCCTCGTCTGGGGAAACCTGCTGGCGAACCTCCGGCACTTGGCGTTCGTCGCCGTCGCGAACCGGTCGATCTGGGGTGTGCCCCACCGTCGGAAGAGGCGATCCACCAGATCCTGCCGTAGTTCCCACTCGTGGCACGAGCGCAGCTCCCTGCTGAGTGAGTCGGCGATGGTGTTTTTTATCCCTGCCAGATGAAACGGCACCAGAAAAATCCCTTGGGCGACGGCCCCATGCCACAGGTCCTGCGCCTCCTTGGACAGCGCTGGGGACCTGGTTCCGCCCTGTTTCCTGATGTAAAACATGGTGGTGGTGTTGTCGGTGAAGATCCTCACCACCTTGCCCTTGAGGGACGGAAGGAAGGACCTGAGGGCCCAAAACACTGCACGGAGCTCCAGGACGTTGATATGCAGGGACTTCTCCGTCGGGAGCCAGAGTCCCCTTGCGTGCAGATTTTCGGTGTGCGCTCCCCACCCTTCTAGGGAGGCATCCGTGGTCACAGTCACCTGGTGGGCTGGGGTCTGGAAGTCCATGCCCGCCGTCAGATGCGCGCGGGTGCCCCACCACCGTATCGCTCGTCGGAAACTCTCGTCGAGCTTGATCCTTTCCTCGAAGCAGCCCGTCGTCTGGATCCAGCGCGCATCCAGGAACTCTTGCAACGGGCGCATCCGGAGCCTGCACATGGGAATGAGGTAGATGCAGGAAGACATCATCCCGAGGAGGGACTTGATGGACCTCACCTTGGCCGCGTCGGCCACCAACATCCGTTGCACCTTGCCCAGGATGGTCCTGGTCCTCTCCTCCGACGGGGAGGCCAGAAGGGACACTGTGTCGAGCCTCGCTCCCAGAAACAGTGCGACTTGCGCGGGCACCAGGTGGGATTTGGCGTAGTTCACGGAGAATCCCAGGTCCGTGAGGAGTTGGACGGTCCTTGCCGTGTGGACCACGGCGAGCTCCCTCGTCTTGGCGCGGATGAGCCAGTCGTCCAGGTAGGGGTAGACGTGAATCCCCTCGCGGCGCAGCTGCGCCGCCACCGGTGCGAGGCACTTGGTGAAAACCCTGGGTGCCGACCGCAGTCCGAAGGGAAGGGCTTTGAACTGGTAATGACGCCCTTGGACCACGAATCTGAGGAATTTTCGGTGCCCCTTTAGGATGGGAATGTGGAAGTAGGCATCCTCCAAATCCAACGACGATAGGAAGTCTCCTTCCTCCAGCTGACCCAGGACGTGCTGGAGGGTGACCATCCGGAACTTCTGCGCCTTGATGAACTTGTTCAGGCGTCGCAGGTCCAGGATGGGGCGCCATCCTCCCGTCTTCTTCTTCACGAGGAAGTAACGCGAGTAGACTCCGGAGCCCCGAAGCCTCTTTGGGACGCGTTCGATGGCGCCCTTTCTGAGCATCGCCTTTACCTCCAGGAGAAGTTGAGGGACGTGAAGTTCTTTCCTGGCCACGGGGGGGACGCGCGGGCACCTTCTTTGAAACTCGAGCGCGTGGCCCCGGGCCAGGGCGTCCAGCACCCAACGGTCGGTGGAGATGGACTCCCACACGCTGACGAAGCCCGCCAGCCGGCCTCCCACCGGGGTGCTTCGGTGGGGGCCCGACCCCACGGCCGGTTCAATCCTGCTTGGACGCGGCCTTGCCGCCTTGGCCTCCTTGGCGACGACGGCGGGGTCCGCCAGACTTGCCTCGTCCTCTGTAGGCCTCTTGCGACGACGAGCGGGCCGCTTGACGGTAGGAAGCGAAACCGCCGCCGGAACCTTTGGAGGCGCCCTTGCCTCCGCCGCTCCGAAAGGGCGTCCGCCGTTGCTGCAGTACTCCAAGGGCCCGGGCCGTCTCAGTATCCGCCTTGATGGCCTGAAGGGAATCGTCCACTGTCTTCCCAAACAGGTTGTTCCCGTCGAAGGGCATGTCCAGGACCCTGGTCTGGACGTCCTGCCGAAAGTCCGTAGCCTTGAGCCATCCGCGACGTCGAAGGCAAACGCCGTTGCCCATCTGGCGGAACCCAGTGTCGGCGATGTCCGTCGCCACGGTGATGGCGTGGGGGCCACGATAGCCAAGGCGTTGGCCGCTTTAATCGTCGTCGCCGCCGACGAGATGACTCTGCGTCCCATGGCATCCAATTTCTTTCCCTCGCCGTCCGGCGGGGAAGTCGACGTGGAGGCCGCACCCCCCCCCGCTTTCTTCCTGGCTGCCGCGGAGACGACGGAGTCCGGGGTAGGTTGCGCCCGGAGGCATAGGGGGGCCGAGTCCGGGACCCGGTACTTTTTCTCGTACCGGTCTCTTCTCGCTGGCGTCGTGGAAGGGTTCTTGAGGAGGGAAAGGCCCTCATCCCAAATGTCGTCCAACAGAGGCACTGCGAGGACCGTCTTCCTCTTGGTCTCGCGCCGTTGGTAAAGGAAGCCTTCCTTTTTCTTCTCCTCAGGGCAGAGTTGGAAAAGCTCGGATGCCCTGGCGATCATTGAGTGGAACGATCCAATCTCGTCGGGCGGAGAAGCCCTGGTGGGAGGCGACGACGGAAAATCCTCGTCGTATGCCTCGTCGTCCGTACCCGTCGCTGCCGTGTCAGTCCCCGTATCATCCCCTCGGGTGGACGGGGAGGAGGGCTGGACGGGGCGCGACGGTTGAAAAGGAGGCGGTGGATGAATCCTTCTTTTCTTGGTAGGGGGAACACCAGAAGGTCCCGGTTCTGGATCCCCCGACGGGAGAGGTTCCTCCGTCGGTAACGGTAGTCTCGTCCTTATCTCGGAGCATAAGGACTGTATAGCCAACAAAATGGCCGCTGAGTTGTCTTGCGGCGCTGGCAGAGGGGAATCCGACGGGCGAGCAGGGGCCCCGTCGGTATCCTCGACGATGTCGTCGTCGTCACCTGCGTCGGGGCCCATTCCGACGGGCTGGTCTTGTTCCACGCCTAGGCCGTGGCTTAAGACCTCGATCAGTTCCTCTTCTGAGGTTGAGGCCGAATCTACGACGACGCCCTGCCCCCCCTTCTTCCCCACGGAGGGTTTCACGGGGGTCCTATCGATGGGCACGAAAGAAGACTCCCTCCGAGGAGGCAGGGAGATTCTGGGCCCCGAGGCCGCCACCACTGGTGCAGCCTCCACAGGCTGGGCCAGGGCCGCCGCGACCGTTTCGATAGAGGGCTTGGTCGAATGGATCAAGGCCTTCACCACCTTAGGTGCGCTCACCGCCTTATCCTTGAGGGAGGGGGCACTGCCACGCTCCTCCTCTGCCTTAGAGCTCGACCGGGGTCTCTCCAGGAGCTTCGCCGGGTGCTCGGCCTTCCTCTTACCCGACCCAGAGCGTTGGCTCGTGGTTGATGGTGCCGGGGAGGGTGCGCCCTGCCTGGCGCCCGTAGAGCCCGACCGTTCGGCGCTCCCGGTGCCAGCGGACTCGCGGTGCTTGGCCTTATGTTGGGCCCCCGTCGCCGGGGCGCCCTCAAAGGTCTTAGAAGACCGCTCAGATTTCTTCTTCTTCTCGCCAGACGGGCTCTTACCCTCCAGCCAGCTGGCGAGACGTTGATGGCGGTCCTTCATGGTCCGTTCCGACATGTTGCCGCAAAACGCACAGTCCTTCTCCACGTGCGTCTTGTCCCCATGAAGGCAGTAAAGGCAGAAAGAGTGTTCGTCCTCCTTGAAGACGTTCTGCAGCTGGCATCCAGGGCAGGCCCTGAACAGCTTTCCGGGCGTCGAGCTTCCCTTCTCCTGGGCCATCTCCGAGACCGGGCCTGAGAAGCTTCTGGAGTCCTCCGAAGTGTAGCTCGACGAAATCTTCACCCTTGAGGGGCACAGATGAATCCGACACGGGTCCCCGTTGATCGGATGTAGGATCGGTGGAGCTTGAGGCTCTTTTGACCGAAAGAATCGAAGTTTTTGTGAAAAAGCGCGAAAAATTAGCACTAACGCTCGAGAGCAATAGCACGAGGATCCCAACACATGAACGTGCGGTAAAAATCTGAAGATGGCTGCCAGAGGCGGTGCTTAGGTAGAGGGCAGTCATTGGCTGTGGTCAGTATGACGCAGAGACCAGTGATTGGTTATTACTACGAAAGACAGATCAGAAACGAAACTGATACTGGTTTTTTCTTTACCGAGGATTCCCAGCCTGACGACGGGGAATATTCATGAGCATGTGAATCCATGCCAGACCCCATGCTGGAGAACATTAACTAACATAAAGCCTACTTTGCTATTCATGTTCACTATGCAATCTAATTTCATAAAAAATAATTTTCTTTTCAGCGTTTTGAATACTTTATTTTACCTCCCAAGGAACCACTGCAATTCAAGTGGGGAAACATATGTTGAGGATAGAGGACCTAAAATGTGCTCTTTTTGTTCAAAATAAGATTTTTTTGTTCAAAGAATCCGTGAAAATAACAGACAACCTTTAAAAATAATAAAATAAACAATCCTGGAGCGCCAAAAAATTTGTGTTTGTATTTTACTTATTGAAGCACAACCCTAAGAGTGATTAGAACTGCCTTTTAACATTAACGAAGCTGATGATTGAAACACATTAAAGAAAACGTGCACCAATTATTTGCATTTAATCAGGGCTTAAGTCGAGGGTACACACGGGGGGATGGAGTCCACCCACTTTATTCAGAGGGTGGACTCAGTCGCCCCCAGCTAAAATGTGAAACATGTGGGGAGTAATTCATAGAATTTGGCGCACAAGTGGCGCACGTGGCTGGCGCACAGTGTGCGTGTGCGGCAGACTGCACCAGCCGCGTGCGCCAAAACCCATTTCAGCGCACAACGTATTCATGGATTTTAACATCCATAACCAGCTGCGTCACAGAGTGGTGCAGCGACCCTGCAGCAGCGCCAGTTATGCCCCTAACCCCGCCCATGCGCCATGAGCAGCGCACAAATCCAGTACATGGCACAAAGGCCAGTGGCCCAGCATACAGCCCCCCAACCACGAAAACTCCCCACGCACCCTTCAGAATACATGCATGCAGACCATCCACCCTCCCCATGCCCCACAGGCTTCCCATCCCCCCAGTGCATGCCCCACAGGCAGCCCATACCACACGGGGGACAATTCCCACACGATTTTGGTAGCGCAAGAGGGGTACGTGTATTCTGAAAGGGTGCACGGGAGTTTCACACACGATGGGCCCTGTGCAAGCGTTGTACGTGTATTTGTGGGGTACGCGGGGAGTTTTATACGCGATTTTGCTAGTGCGAGAGGGATACGTGTATTCAGAGGGGTGCATGGGGAGTTTTCCACACGATGGGCCCTGTGCGAGCGGGATATGTGTATTTGTGGGGTGTGAGGGGAGTTTCACATTCTATAGGCCATGTGCGAGCGGGGTACGTGTATTTGTGGGGTACGCGGGAAGTTTCACACACAATAGTCCCTGTGCGAGAGGGGTACATGTATTTGTGGGGTACGTGGGGAGTTTCACACGTGATAGGCCCTGTGCGAGAGGGATACGTGTATTTGTGGGGTACGTGGGGAGTTTCACACGCTATAGGCCCTGTGCGAGCGGGGTACGTGTATTTGTGGGGTACGTGGGGAGTTTTACACACGATTTCGCTAGCGTGAGAGGGATACGTGTATTCGGAGGGGTGCGCTGGGAGTTTTACACGCAATTTGGCATTGTGTGCCCTCCCGGGTGTGCGGTTTCTCCTGTCCCATGCCCTGCAGGCAGCCCACACCACAGGGGAATACCCTACAACCCTCACCATGCCCTGCAGCCAGCCCACATGGCACCATGCACTTGTGAGCACACTTGTGAGCCCAGACTCATGTCCCCCTGCACCCCAACCCACCCAGCATTGACGGGCACCTGCCAGCAGGCCCCGACTCATGCCCCCCTGCACTCCCACCCACCCAGCATTGACGGCACCTGCCAGCAGGCCCCGACTCATGCCCCCCTGTACCCCCGCCCACCCAGCATTGATGGGCACCTGCCAGCAGGCCCGACTCATGTCCCCCTGCACCCCCGCCCACCCAGCATTGACGGGCACCTGCCAGCAGGCCCTGACTCATGTCCCCATGTACCCTGCCCACCCAGCATTGACGGGCACCTGCCAGCAGGTCCCGACTCATGTCCTCCCCCAACACGTCATCACGATCCACACACATGGCCCTTATGACCACCCAAATCCCACCCCACGCCACCCCAGTCCAAACACCCAACCAAGTATACCATCCACCCCACATTGAAATCCAGCATTACATGATACATCCCAAATGGCAAGTATGCACATAAATACATGTCCGTCACACACACACAATGGCTGCAAGTGAATGAGAAAACCCACATCGTGACATGCATGAAACCAATGAGAGAATACCACACAAATGAAGTATTAAACCAAAATGTATTAAAAATAAAAGCAAGGAAATGAAAGAAACTCGCACAATAATACAAATAATAAACAAAAGGCTGCATGTCCAAAATAAATGAAACAAGATACATGAATGCTGCATCAAAATACATCCAATTGAAAATGTCCACAAAGGGTTTGTCCATCAGACAAGATCCAAATGAAAAAATAAATCCATTGCTCCATGGTAAAAAATGAAAAAAAGAAGTCCAATCCAGTCTTCAACTATATACAATTTCCAAATCCAGGGTCCATGAGCCCAACAACGC
Organism: Ambystoma mexicanum; assembly: GCF_040938575.1. Taxonomy (NCBI): domain Eukaryota; kingdom Metazoa; phylum Chordata; class Amphibia; order Caudata; family Ambystomatidae; genus Ambystoma; species Ambystoma mexicanum. The sequence continues at coordinate 456,184,923 of NC_090927.1, forward strand.
AAATGAAACCTCCAAAAAACCCTACCTAATAAACAACTATATACAAAAATGTGGGGCATAGTCCATGCGCCCCCAATGAAAGAAAAATATAAAGGAAACCAAACACTAACTATATACAATGGCAGCGGGCAAGGCCTACGGCTCACTTGTGGATTTCCCGCACCAGGGCATCATCGAACTCCCGTTCTACGTCGTGGAGGCGGGCCTGTTCCATGGCCCAGAGGTTTCGCAGGGATAACTCCATGTCCACCTCCAACTCCCTGCAAATCTCCTCGAGGCACTCAGCCCACCTCAGTGCCCTGCACATGGAGTTCTCCGCCCTGACCATAGTGAGCCGTGCCTTTTCCGCCCGCCGCTGCTCCGCATCTATTTGCTGGCCCAACCGCTGCCACACGGAAGACACTCCCAATCCAGGGTCCTCCTGCCCTCCGGCCGATGCCTGCCCCTCTGATGTTGATGACCCCAAGCCATCATCGCTCCCACCTTGAGCCTGCTACTGCCGTGCATGTGCCCTGCCTCTTGATGCCTGCACGTCGCCCTCCTGCTGGGGTCCAGTTGTTGGGGTGGCCACCCCTGCTGGACCTCCGACTCCCGACTGTGGCAGGGATGTGTCCTCCACCAGCCTGGCCGCAGGGTCAGAGGCAGCTCCATAGGGTACCCAGGTGATACTTGGGCCGGAAGATGGCACGGAGGATGACTGGTGCATCGGGGGTTCAGTTGAACAGGGGGTCAGTACAAGGTCCAGCAGACGGAGGAATCCAGCACTGGTGACCCGTCCTAGTAGGTCGACGCGGTCAAAGAGGCATCCCAGATAACGTGCAGAGTCTTCACGAAAACCCTGCAGGTCATCTCAGATGCCCCATTGACGCAATGCCATCCCAGCCAGGACAGGCTCAACACGCTCCCGGATTGCCACGTCCACAGGGAGAGGAAGGCCATTCGCGCATCCCCTCCCTGCAAACAGGTCTGGATGAAGGCATCCCTGCTGGTGCGGGATGATGCAGTCACAGGATCGGGGACAGGATTACACACAGGCACCTGTGCTGCCTCCTGTCCCTGCCCCTGAACTGCACCACTAGCACCAGTGGAATCCCCCCTCCAGACCCCGTGTGTGTCCCTTCCACTGCCTCCTCCTCAACAAAACCCACCTCCAACCTGGATGACTCCGTGCCATCTTCCTCCATCGGACCCTGTGAGGTCTCAGCTGCCCCTTCTGCTGCCGAGGAGTCCACCTCCGACCTCCGCCTCTTGGACCTACCCTCGGCAGCTGTGACCACGGATGCGGCAACAGACTCCTCACTCCCCGACGAGATGAAAACCTGGGAGGGGAGCCGGGCCTTGCGTCTCCGGCTGGCGGTGCGATTCCTGCCGCTTTGCTCCACAGCACTGTCTCCGCCCTCTTCATCAGTTGACGCTGCAGATAGGGAGAGATAGAACACAGGCTTCAGGGCACTGTACAATGGTCTAATACACTCATGACAGTTGCACATGAGTGGCAGTGTCAAACTTCACACTCCCCAACACACACATCATTTCAAATCACACACATGCGCAAATCAACAGGAATGTTGCAGCAGGCAGCACCATCTATACACGTATAACAGCATGTGCAGCCGAAGGTTAGCCTGATGTCACATGCAACACGGGGAGTGCAGAACACATGCCACCAGACATACATGCATCTGTACATCTCCACCACCTGTCGCAGTGATATCATCGCCATCCATGTCACATCTGCCAATCAGCCACCTACATGTCAGTGTCACATGCATCCATGGTATATCACAGTTGCACAATTGTCAAATACACACCCATGCACATGTGCAGATACATGCAGGTGGAACCAGCATCCATGTGTGACACCACAACCATGCCACAGTACATACACAGAAATGTAAACATGTGTGCACCCACACATGCATTCGGCCAGCATGCATTTGAACACATACACCATTGATGTGTCTCACACATGACAGGACTCACATGCGGCAGGCTCATGTTCCTGTACATACACATCCATACATGGGCCTACAAAGACATATGTCCAACCTGCACACTCCTGGCACACCTCAACATGCACAGCGTCCAATCATACGCATGTACACTTACCGCTCGACTCCGGATGTCTGGAGGTGGAGTGCTGGGCGTATACGTTCCAGGACCCTCATCTGGTTGTTGGTAAGGCGGACCCACACCCCTCAGCATCCGCGACCTTCAAGAGGCGCCGGGCCTTGTTGAGGGTCCTGGACCTGAAGTCCTCCCAGCGCTTCCAGGCGTGTTGACTGTCGCGGGCTGCCACCCCCTCCACGTTGATGGCAGCCACAATGTCCATCCAGATCCTCTTCCGTCCTTCATTGTCGGCGCGTGAACTTCCAAAGAGGGCATCATGCTGCCCCAGGACTTGCTCCACCAGGATACCAACTTCATTGGCACTGAAGCTGGTAGCCCTCTGCCTCTCTGCTGGGGGGTTGCCACTGGTGCCAGATGGTGTTGTGTCCGACATGGCAACCCCCGAGGCAGGTGTGGGTGGGCAACTGGGTCCTGGGGCTGGGCTGTGGATCGATGGAATCCCAGTCGGGAATCTTCTGTTCCAGCAGGGGTGATCACAGCAACTGGACCCCTGCAGATGGTTGACATGCAGGCACCAAACAGCAGGGCACGTGGCCAGCAGGCAGGCAGGCAGCAGCAGATGGCAGGTGGGAGTGTGCTCGGGGGTGCAGGAAAATGGCCTTCTGGGCAGGAGCGTGGTCTTCCGTGTGTTGTCGCAAAGCCAGCTTGATACGGAGTGATTTGGCACATGAAAAAACTGCACATCAGCGTGTAATTCGAGGAAAGGCCCTTAGCATGTGAGCGCGTCTGTGACGTTACGCACGCAGGCTTTTCCCTCGTGACGGGTGCATAGTGATTCAGCATGTGAAAAAACAGCACGTCCGCGTGTCAATGCGTGTAATTCGAGGAAAGGGCCCAACTGCGTAAGCGTGCATGTGACGTTACGTGCACAGGATTTGCTCTCTGCACGAGTTAAAGGTGAGCGCGGGCCAGCAAAACACTGTACGTGCTGTTCGTGGAGACCGATGCGTGTTTTTACTCTGCTGGAATCACACGTGATTACTTCACAGCATCTGAAGTCCGTACCTCTTCTTTTGGTGGGGTGTTTCCTACGCGCACAAGCGCGTGTTTTTTTTTTTCCCACACAAGGCAGACGGTGAGTCGCATACGCTTTTTTCCCACTGTGGTTCCCCCTGAGCATGCGTACCATTTGGAGGTCATTGTAGCCCGCGTGTTCCACGTGTATGTGTTTTTTGTGTTCCTGGGTGCCACACCGTACTGCTGGAGGTAATATTCACGCACGTGGGCTACTGGGGTCGCGTGCACACATTTTCTTTTTATTGTAACTTTGTGAGCTTATATTCATTTTCATTTATGATTTTCTTTTTTTTTCAGGGGGTGTCTAAGCATTGCGTGACCCGTCATTTCTCCCCAGGGGTCAGACAGCCTTGCAGGGGCACTTTGGTACCTATACCATCAAGTAACCTGCCCCCTTCTAGCCAATTTCCCAGGACAATTGTTGAGTGAACCTCCCATATCACATTTTCCATCGGTGCAATGGTTGGGAGGCCACCAAAGGCTAAGGGTGGCAAAGCTGGCCGTCCTCCAAGGGATGGACGTGGTTGGGCACGTGGGTGCGGAGACTAGGAAGGACGGGGAGTCCAGGGTGGCTACAGGGGTGGAAGTTGCAGGGGTGCTCCTCTGGGACAGGATGCACAGCCATGTGCTGGTGCGGACATGTCACCACCCCCTGTGGTTCCTGGTGATGCAGCTGTTGCATCACAACCTGGCGCCCATATCACCCAACAGCAATTGACATCTGCTGTCACAGGCCCACCGGTGGTGGTAGCTGCAGGTGCAGCTGTGGACACCTCCACCCAGCCTCTAGGTCAGGCAGCCCATGTTTCGTTGTGTGAGGGGGACTCCCAGGACGATTTACATCTTGTCCGGAAGGTGGGCTCATGTGCGTCCACTGTGGCCCACATATCTGGGGCAGTACTGACATCTGCTGCCCCAAGCTGCCGGGTGGTGGTAACTCCATGTGCAGATGCAGCCAACACTACCCCGGCAGTGACTCAGACCCAAGCAAGACCTTCTGTCCTCATACCAACACCCACTGCTTTGGTCCAGTCAGTCCACCAGTGCCACTGCCCCCACTGATCAGGGCCACATTGCCCCCTCAGGGTCAGTACCACCGTCCAAAAGGAGGAAGCATGCTCCTGCACAAGAGGCTGGGACCCCAGACACGGCTCCGGCCTCTGGCATATTAAGGAAGAAGCCTTTCTGCAATCAGGAACTGGACTTCCTTGTGGGCTACGTGTCAGAACACCAACGCGATATGCTTGTGGGCCCACAGTGCTATACAACACATCATCAGCGTTGGGTCCACTGGAAGAATGTTGCTGATGGTGTGACATCCATGGGATTCCAGGTGCGCACAGCTCAGGACTGCTACAAGCGCTGGAATGACCTCAAACGCAGTGCTAAGCAAAGGCGTGCCTCCAATTACTCCATGTCTCTGGTGACTGGTGGTAGGCCACCATCAGAGGAGGATGAACAGTTCATCCCGGACGAACAAATCTGTGGAGTGGGAGAGAGGATGGACTATGATGCATCATCTGGTGAGTGTTGATACGTGCAACTCAATGACATGTGTGTTTGGCACGTGTGACCATCCCAGCTACAAGTTGGCTCTTACCTATCTTCAATCTCCCTGTCCACCTGTGTTGTTCACCAGGGGTCTGAACTTTCGGCCTCAATTCACAAACAGCACCTGGCAGCTCTTAACTACTGCATTATCATTTTTTTGTATGAGTTCTAGTGCTATGCTGGTGACAACCAACTCATTTCCTGGCTGCCCTTGGCCACCTCTTGTCCCTCCCTTATTTCAGACAGCCTCATTGCCATTTGCATTTGTGTACTACCAACGGTCTCTGTCTGAATGCCAGCAAGACTGACATCCTCCTCATTGATGCACCTTTTCCATCCTTTGCAATACATCTCTGGCCAGCCCCACTTGGCCCTCCTCCTGCCTCCACATGCAAGGCCATGAACCTCTGGGTCACCTTTGACTCAACACATCCCTTTTACACACACATTTGTGATGCATCTTGGAACAGATTAACTTATTGCTCCACCACCTCAAGGGTACTGTGCCCACCCTAACATTATCCAACATGCTCACAGTCTGTCAAGCTCTGGTTCATTCAAGGTTGGGGTACTGTGACAGTCTCATTCAATAATCGACCGTCCTCCACCCTCCACCACTAATCCGGTACAGGACTGCAAGACTTGTCCTTGGCCACAAGCCCTTGGATCCCATCATTCCAGCTATGTGACCCCTTCACTGGCTATTAGTGGATGCAAGGATGTTACTTCAGACCCTCTGCATTGTGCACAAGGTTTCTTTGGGACTGGATAGAAAATACCTTCGACAATCCCTCTACCAATTCCTTCCCCCTTGAGTCCTTTGATCCCCTACCCCACACTCCCTCAAGCTCAGTCGTTAATTTAATGAATGAGGTAGGATCAGATCTGTGTGTACAGCTGGGAGCTCACTTTTGAACTGCCAACTGGCCACGTTGAATCTTGAGGGGGAGATATATCTGCTTCTGGTAGCACCTCAACACCTTCCTTCTTGCTCTTGCATTAGCCCCTCTTCTACCCAGCTGAACAGTTTCCTCTGTTGGCACTGTGCCCCTGCACACACTCTGTCCATCGGATCAGGTACCTGCTCACCCTGCCTCCCTGCTGCACTGCCTACAGGCCTCCCATATTAATGGATCCAGTGCTTGTCCCCATACAGTCCAGCACTCTTTGTCTGCACTCATCAGATTTGCCCTGTCCAAATAATTTTGCACTTGCCACTTGCTGGCTGCACTACCACTATTTGAATGGACATTCTATCATTGCACTTAATTTGCCTTCTTTGGTCTGTTCTGTTTGGCACGTTCCCCTTCTCCCCCTTCCTGGGTCTTCAACCCTTTATCCCTTCTCCATGCACTAGCGTGTTCTATATGTCACTGTGCCCAGTATGATAGTTGTTTTGAATTCCTTTTCTCCCTTGTTCCCCTCCCTTTGCTTGTTGGCGCTCTGAGCCACTTGTGTACGTGTGCAATCATGATGGTGCTGTGTGATGTTGACCCAACATGTATGTAACCATGTCCCTCCCATCACAGTTTGGAAATGCACTAGCGTAGATGCCTCCTATGACACATGTACTGTGCGTAGTTAATTGTAGTTGAGTGCTGCACATGAACATGCATGTTACATGTATCATGGTGTGTTTGGTTACATTTCTAGCTGTGTCTATCTGTGTGGTAACACATGCTTATGCTAGGTGCCGACTATTTGTTACCATCTCTCATTTATGAATTGCATGTATGCCCTCTAGAGGTTGTGTGTGATTCAGGTGATGTGCAACATGCAATACTTGTGTTGCATTCACATTTTGCACACATCCTTTACTGTTTATGGAATGGCCCTGCATTGCAACGCTACTGGATGCATGTTGGGGTTTGATTTGCCTGTGACATGGCTGTTTCATTATTTGTCTGTCAATCTTGTGAACTGTATGTGTGTGGTATGTGCTACTGACGTGCATGTTCTTGTTTTTCTTTTTTATGTTGCAGGTGATGATGCACTGGCGGCAGAGGATGAAGATGTCATATCAGACACGGTGGCCAGTTCACATGACCAACCAGGCACCAGTGGTGGTCAGAGGGTGGCAGCCCACGAGACCCCACAGGTGCTCCAGGCCATCATGTCCAGAGCTGACTCTGAGTCAGGCTCTGATATATCCTCTGACCACTATGTTGAGCCGGATCTGCATCCTGACATGTCATCGCCGGTAGGTGATCCTGTGTCGGATGGTCTTCTGTCTGCAACACCTGCAGTAGGGGTCAGGCAGGGTTGGAATGTCCACCTGTGGTGGTTACGGGTGCATGGTCACACTTGACACCAGTTGGCAATGTTCCTGGGGCATCAGGTCGACAGAGGGATGCAGTCCTGAAGCCGCAGGCGGCTCCAACCCAGCAAGGGACCACGTCTCCTTCGGCCCAGCAGGTGTGGTGTCCGGCAACACGGTGGCAGTGTGGCACCGAGGTCAACTGAGTGGGAGCGTTCCATGATTGCCATAGCACAGCAATAGGGGGGAGCAGTTGAGATGATTGCTCAAGGTATGGAAAGTGTGGCCCATTCCATCTTCCCTTCTGTTAGGCAAATGGTGCTCCATCAGCGGGCTACGCAGTCCACGTGCCGCTCACTCAGGCTGGGCATGACGGCGTATGACAGGGCGCACCGGGCTGAAATGGCAGCGCTGCGTGAAACACTTAATGCTCAAGCAGAGGCACACCGTGAGGCCCTGAGGGTGGAACAACAAGCCCTCCGATCTACTCTAGCTGACCTCATGATGGATCAGAGTAGGCGGACAGAAGACAGGTTTGAACAGCTTGAAAGAACCATCTCGGCTGAACTCCATGCAAGCCGGGAGTCACTCTGTTTGTCATGTGAGGCCATGCAAGCAGAACTCCTTCTCACACGTCAGTCCCTACAGGAGGAAGCATGTGTGACACGTGAGGTAATGCATGGTGTCCTCGGTCTCACTGCCCGCCAGGACCTGGCTTACCAGACCCGCATACTTGCTGCCGTTGAGGGGCAAGGCATGGCTAGGCGTGGTGAGTCAACTGCACCACCTCTACCTTCTGATTCAGATCCAGAGGGTGACTATGACAACCTATCTCCCACACCCACATAGGTTGGGCCGTGCAGGCGCTGAGCCCAATGAGGTTTTTTTTTTTACCTCGACATCTACACATGTGGGTGTAGAGGTGCACCCTGTACCTCCCCCCTCCCGGGTGCCCCCTCACCCCCCGGGTCATATATGGCCATTTGTTGTTTTTTTTTTCCTGCAAATTTTTTAAATCTTTTTTTCCAGCATTTTTAATCTTAAAATATTTCTGATTTTTCATCAGATTTGTATGGATTTTGGTAAGTATGTTATCTTTTCATTTTAATTTTTCATTTGATTAAAATTTTCCGTTATTTTGCTGTTATTTTTCAATTATTTAATTTCTTTTTTTGTTATGTTTTTTCAGGTTTTCTTCTATTTTATTGATTTTTCGTTTGTTTCATTCGTTACTCTTTTCATTTTATTTATTTCAATACATTATTTGAATTTATCTGTATTTTCTTTAGAATTCTATTTGTTTCAATTTTATTTTGTCTATTGTGCATACATGTGACTGTGTGGTGCTTTGTGGCATCGGAAGGCATCCACTGTATGTTCCTGCTGGGCCCATTCAGGCTTGGCTTGTGTATGTGTTTTGCTTGGGGTCCTGACACACATACTACTCCTGCTTCCCTTTTCCATGGTCTCCCAAAGATGGCTCGGTGTAACAGCATATCACACATGGGCATTGGGCTTCCGTCATATCTGTGGCCAGCCTGCAGTTCTACTTGTGTGTACACACCTAGTGGGTATTCCAGATGGGTTCTCCAATGCATGTCTGCACTTCACTTCGGTGAGTATTAAGCTGTCTGTGCATTTCATCATGATGCTTGAGATGTTTGTTATTTATTGAATGTGTATGTTGATGCACTTCCTGCTGTAGCTGGTACCATGCACCCTTTGTCTGCATACAATATACTGATGGTGGGAGGGGTCCATGTGCTGAGAATGTGGAATTGGGACAGTTTTCCCACAGTGATTTTGATATGCCACATGAAGGCTGCACGCTGAGTTACCTCTGTCACCACGCATTTCAACAACCACCCATTCCTTGCTAGCACCACTTTGGACATTTCCCAGCCCTGGCTGGTGTTTGGATGTGACATCTGAGTTATGACTACATTGTCATTTTAATTATCAGTTTGTGTCCTGGACCTGACCCCCCCCCCCCACTGTTTGCACTTGGCCTTGTGACAATCCGCAATCCGGCCAATCAGGATGATTGAGCCTGCCACCACTCTCAAAAACCCACTAAGGTGCCCCTGTCTAGACCTGTCCACATGCCTTCTCAGTCACTTGAAGACCCCTTGTCTCCTCTGCCCCCGTCAGTGTCCCTCTGTCTCCTCCCCTTTATCATCACATCCCCTACTCTCCTTACCAGCAGGTTTCCCTCTGACCCCTGTGTGTGCTTTCTTTCACCATCTCCCCCATTGGTGATTTTGAGCTTGGCCCCCTCCTCCCTTCTCTCCTACCTCTCCCTCTCCACCCCCCTTTTGCCTCTTCCTTGTACTCTGGCTGTCCTTTTCAACCACTAGCCCAATTGCCATTGATCATGAGGATACATAGGTGCGTGTTCTTTGCAGACATTTGCCTTTCTGCCTCCGTCCTTCCATGCCCCACCTTCACCATTTTAAGTATTATTTTGACAGTTTATTTGATCATTAGTCCCTCCACCACTGATTACAGGGCATCTCTTCCCCCTTTCCCTTCTGTCTTTCTTCTCCGCCTTCCCAGCACTATGTTGAATCTTTGTAGACCTACCATGGTTTGTCACTTGTTTTGTTACTCTCCTCACCTCTTCCATCCTCTTCCGTCACTCCCCTCCTTATGTGACTCCTGCACTGCGACTATTCCTGTCAGGCATGGGAATGTTGATGCTAGTTATGTCATCCTACAATCCATCCCTAGGCTCTCCCTTATTGGTCCTGGCATTTATTATATGTACTTTGCTTTTCCAGTTCATTCTCACACTGTGGACTGTTTGAAGGACATGTAGGAATGTACTGTTCTTCTCCCTTATTCACTCCCTCATTGATGCACTTTGATGAAGTTTGTGTGTTGTTCATTTCATTGATTTCTATGATTCAGTAATGGGTCACTGTCTGCCATTGCCGATGTGGTGTACTCTGTACATGATATGTTCTGCTGGTCAATGGCTGATGCAATGTAGTGATTTATTTTGATGTGTTAGGGGGATGGGTGTGGTTTGAGACACAGGGGGGTCCTTGGTGCTATGTTCATATGTGCTGTGTACGGGACACTGGCATTCACTTCATTTCACATGCATGTATTCTAGACATGTCCATATGGACGAAAACACTTAGGCAATACTGCCCCCAGATACATTGCACCCAGATTGCCTTCTCATGCATGCTTTGTCACGACAATCCATGTTCACTTCCGAGCCATTATTCGTGGACATGCATGAAAGGGTGATATTTGGTTGTAAACCATTTTTTGAAATGATGCAGAGGGGTTTTCACAAATGCGATGCACACTCACTGTGCTGTGCAGTGTGCAGTGTTTGATATGGCCATTTGCTATTGTCCAATATGCATGGCGAAAGGTATTCAGACTTTTGTTGCTTGAACGACTGGTGGCATGCATTTGTGGCACCGTTTTCAGGGTGTGAGATTTTGGTCACTCCTTTCTTCCGATTCCATGTGAGGTGTAATTGTCTGGTGACTACTTACATTTCTCACATGGCACTTCATGACTATTGTGTCATGTGTTGTGCATATGGGTGGATGTTTTCACGTTGCATGCCATGGTATGGTGTGGCAGTCAGGGTTGAGGAGTGTTGGGAGGGTTTGGGTGGCATGCCAGTGCTTTCATGCTCATTTTTTAGAGTCCGTTGGAGTTTATGGGCCATTTTTGGCAGAATTACTATCAGCGAAATTAGTGCCACAGTAATATCGCCGATTTTTCCGCTTTTCAGCCGAAAGAGGGAGGATTTACCTCCAGCATTATGCAGGAGGTTTATCCTTTATCCCCCACTCCAGGGCCATACTCGTAGTATGGCGATGTGGGAAAAGTGGTAGTAATTCATTTACTGCCAATTTTTAACTGCTCCGACATACTTGTAATGAGCCCTATGTGTTCAAAAAGTAACTTTTCTTGACTTTGCCCTTTGCCACCAGGGAGCTTAAACACAAAATGCCCACTGAAGAGCTATAAACCCTTCTTTGTCCGCAAGTGGCTGATGTGGAGGAACCAGTGTTAGAAGGCAATGAGGTGATAACGGTGTGCAGTCATAATGTCGACATCAATAATGTCGACAGTCAAAATGTCGACAAATTAATGTCGAAAAACAATAATGTCGACAAAAAAAAATGTCGACATTTTTCGATATTTTTTCGAAATTTAATTTAGTGTATGCATAAATAAATAAATAAATATATATATGATGTGTTGAGTATGAGGGGTGGTTGGGGGGGTGTGGGGGGGTGGCAGGGGGGTGTTTGGTGAGGGGGGGTTGGGGGGGGACCCCCCCATAGTAAATACAATTTTTATTTATTTAATTATTGAATAAATAAATAAATAAATAAATAATTGGTATGTGTTGAGTATGAGGGGTGAAAGGGTGGTTGGGGGGTGTGGGGGGGTGGCAGGGGGGTGTTGGGTGAGGGGCGGTTGGGGGGGACCCCCCCATAGTAAATGATCCTTTATTTATCGAATAAATAAATAAATAAATAAATAAATAATTGGTATGTGTTGAGTATGAGGGGTGAAAGGGTGGTTGGGGGGTGTGGGGGGGGGTGGCAGGGGGGTGTTGGGTGAGGTGTTGATAGTTTTAAGGGTTTATAGTCATAATGTCAAAAAAAAATGTCGACATTTTTTTTTCGAAAAAATGACTTTTTACATTATAAGTATAGGATGTCGACATTATTATTTTCGACATTTTTTTTTCGACATTTTTGTCTGTCGACATTTTTTTTTCGACATTATGACTATAAGCCGGTGATAACACTTCTGTATATCCCGTGGGAAGAGAAAATGCAGCTTGTAATGAGTGCTGCAAAGCAACATTTTAAGCCCTAGAACTAAAATAAAGAAATAAACATATTCCCATGTTACAAGACTGGTGACTGGCACCATGGGGGGCAGTTGCGGGGGTACCCCATTAGGCTCGAGGTCCCTTCCGTTTGAAAAAGTTGAAAGGCCCTGGCGCCGTCTGCGCTTAAAGTATGGCGATTGTGCCAGGCATACGATGGCATTATGGGAGCATGTGACAGAAAAACACATTGGCTTTTACATTGTGAGTTTTCACTGAGGCCATGAAGATAACTGAAAGGGAATGTTTTAGGTACCATGGCGCTGACAGAATGTATCAACTGTTTAAAAACACATATACAAGCCAATTTGTTTCTTCTATGAACTAAACATCAAATGCATGGTGAACGCGACATGCATCCTGCCTGTGTTGCAAGCTCCTGGGCCTCACTGCGCAGGCTGCAGCTGCAACTGCTAAGTCTGACAGCACGTCAGGTCCTCTGGCTTCAGTAAACGGTTCCGCTTTCCACGCCACAGCATTCAGTACATTTACAAAAAAAAAGCCCCCGCGTCCACGTGCCCAGGCCCGCATCCGAGGTCTGTTTAGACTACATTCAGAAGCTTTAAGCGCGTAGATTGATTTGATAATTCCGCAAAGGGATACGGACTATCAAACAAATTGCCTTTATTAGGGACTGATTAGACAAAGTCATTGCAAGGGCGGTTTGCCCATTCAGTTTAGACAACACCAGCCTGGGAAAACACTGCAAATTAATAAGCACATAGGTGGCATGCATTTTATTCCGCCCATGGTTAAACATGAAGTGTTTACGGCGTTCTTAGCAATGTCCTTGCGGTGGCAAACAAGAACGACTGCATCACCTTGGGGTCTGTGATGTCTGCCAAGACCATTTATTGGAACACGTTCCTTTCTCATTAGTATTGCGTTGTTTGTTGTGGCCGACTCGAGCACTCATCTGCTTGGAGTTGCTATGCAGGGTGTGTTGTCACAGGTTCCAATTGCACCGCTCAATGCCCTGTTGCTGTGGTATGCCTGAGGTGGAACCTTGCAGCTTGCCACATAGCCCGGCGGGCATGGGAAGGACCTTGCCTCCACTTCGGGACGCACTAACTCGAAGGAAACGCCATTGTGATGAAAGACACTGCAGTAGGCAATGATCGAGGGGGCTTGGCTCTGCCTCCTCTGCTGACTACGAGCAGAAGCTTCCTCTGCAATAGCTACCATGGGAGTAAAACACTGGATGGATGGTATCAACCAGCTTTTTAAAGAAACCAAAAGCACTGGCAGACGAGTTGGGGCGCATTATGAGCCTGCTACGGCTGGAAAAGCGGCTTTCATGTCTGCCAAGGTGTTTCCTTGTATGTGAATTGAAGGAGGAAGCAAACACCCAATGTCCTTTAGAACCACCCCCCACACCCCTGACCCCAGCAGCCGTGCTTTCAAGACCTGTACATTTTCGTGGTTGCAAGTTATAAATCTCTTGAAAGCACGAGGAGACCCAGTTGTGCACGCGGCAGAAGACCCAGTGGCGCCTGCCGCAGTGGAACAGGCAGCAAGCGGCAACTATATTGAAAAAAAATGGATGCAAAAAATGGATCTGTTTTTTTCGATATGGTAGGGGTCGCAAAGGGCAAGTCAGTCATCATAAGGGAGCAACCCCCAAATGACATCATAAGTGAGTGAGACAGTGCTCTCAGACTGAGTCCGATTTCAAATTTGAGTAGCACTTTTTATTAACATAGATAACATTACCGCCGTACACGGTGGACGTACTACTTTATCAATTTAAATGATGCAAACGCATGTGTGTGAGTGATGTGCTGATCCTCTCAGCGCCTACTAGAGAAAGGCACATCAGACAGCCGTCTGCTCCGCCTTATGCAAAGACCGCCCCTGCTTCTAGGATCCGCCACAAGGATAGAGGTGATAAATAGACACGTGCATGGTTGCCGGGCACAGACTGTGGCAGGACAACAAAAAGAAGAAACGCTGCAAGAAGGCTAGGTCCTCTGAATGTTCTTTGTTGCATCACTCTTCTTCGTCAAAGAGCAACCACCATTCCAAGAGGAAGAGGCCCAGCAGATATCTTTTCCCACTCAGTCCTATACCCCCGAGGAATGGGAGGCATTCAGGATGAGGATGCTTGATGTCTTCCCCTGGCACCAGCGGCTTCAGCCCTGGTCAAGCCGATCGATCCCACAACATGGACAAGCCGGAAGCTTGCCCATGTTGTCCACAAGCTGACACGGCAAGGTCACATCCAGGGGTCACAATGTACAGTCTCCAGGTGTCAGTCGTCTGACCTCAGGTCCCTCTGTTACGGCACCGAATGACATCGGAGACATGAGGGAATTTCTCCTTCTACCCAGGAGAACATACATGTCCAGTTTGACAGAAATTGATGAGGGGGGCCCCATACCTTTTGGGCTGGAACTCCTCCACACTAGGGAAGTCGGAGACTTTCTGGATTTGTTTTATGGGAAACAGGAGGACTTGGTGGACCTTGCGGCCGACTTGCAGGGGGCAAGTGGCCTAAACACCTCACCTGAGATTGACATTCTACTTGCTGCCACCGTGGGCAAGCCTCTGGCTGTTTTCCAGCGCCTGATGGCGAATGTGGTGGACACCTTGGGGTTAACTGCCCCATCCCGTCAGAATGTGCAGTGCGAGCTGACTGGCATACTGGACAAGGGTCTAAAGACATAGAGGCTATTGACTTTCAATCAGGCAGTAGAGGGGCCAGTGTTCGAGCTCTGGGCCAAACCATTCGGTTCTCAGAGTGGACTGTGACCTGGAGAGAAAGCATACGCTGGTACGATCAGACCCCATGTTCCTTTCTGCCCATGCATCACCAGAAAGCTTGGTGATCCAGGCCACTATAGCAAACCTTAAAACATCTTCTTTCCAATATTTGCACCCTCACAGGGAGAGCAAGAGACTTCACGCATGGGTTGGGAATATTTTTGGCTTTTTGAGCCTTGGTCTTCGATGTGTAAATTACTCATGTGCTCTTGCCAAGCTCTCCTTTGGCCTGTGGTCAGTCATGGTGGAGGCGCCAGAGCACATCCCTGAAGGGGCGATGTGTGAAGGTTTTGAGGCCCTTATCAGGGAACGGCATGGAAGCCTCCTGTCGGATGCTGGCGTCTGGTCTGGATACGGCATACTGTGTTGCAAGAACGATGGCCACAAGCACATTCTTATATAGATTCTCTCAGCTAAGGACATCCGGGGTTGCTACTGGCATCCAAGAGAAACATCTGGATATGCTCTCCGATGCCATGAACCTATTCATTACCAAGGCTGATGACTCCTTACACAAGTTCCAAGCGTTGGCTACTGCTAGGTCACTGGGGCTGGCAGTTCATCAACGGTGGCCTGCAAGCTCTGTGGGCAGCGGGAGAGGTTTTTGTCCCTTTGCCACTGGTGCTCAAAGGGGTAGAGGGAAAGCTAGGGCAGCATCGTCCTCCCAGGGGTCGGGCTGGAGTGCACCCAGAGGAGGGGCTTCTACCTCCACTGTGCCCTCCGCAGCCCGTGGTGCAAAGCCTTTGTGAAGTGTACCTCTGCCATCAGTCCCCCGTGGAAGGTAGAATTGTTTGGGGAGGAATGGAAAGATACCAGCTCTGATGCCTGGGCCTTGCCAGGTACTGCCTCCCTCTTGCACTTCACCCTCAAAACCATACCCCATGCCATCAACCCTTGCCTCCGGAACCTCCCTGCTGTAGGAGTTCTGTCAACGTATGGAAAAAGGGGCCATAGAACTGGTACTCTGCTTGGAATAAGGCTGGGGTTGGTATTCAACTTAATTTCTGGTGCCGACAGAGGATGGCGGTCCGAAACCTATCCTGGATCTGCAGCTTCGGAACGTATACTTACACAAGCACACGTTCAAGATGGTGACTCTGGCCCAGTTTCTTTAGGCGCTGATCCTTAGGAGGGAAGGCATGTTATGTTTTTCCCTATCTGTACAACTGTCTTGTCTGCGCTCGCTCCCTAGATCTGGCATTGGCACACCTGTACCGGATTTGTAGTCTATTGCACAGCTTGGGCTTCTCCCTGAACTTCAGGAAGTCTCACATTTTGCCGTTCCAGTCCCTTTGATTTACCAGCGCGGCCTTAGCCACTCGCCTGGGCCTGGCGAACATTTGCAAGATGATCCAAGTCTTTCAAGTACAGGAAAGTGTTCCTTCTTTGGCTTTTGTGTGCTTTCTGGGTCTTATGGCCTCCTGCATCCCTGTGGTGCCAGAGGCTTGGCTACCCACGAGGTCACTACAGTGGTATCTGAATTCACAATGGTATCAGTTTCAGGGACAGACATTGGACCGTCTTAGGTCTTGGCAACAGTGTGCAGAGACCTGCAATGGTAGTCCCTGAAAGACAGCCTTCTGAGAGGGGCATTGTTTCAGTAACCTTGGCCCCAAGTAGTTCTGGTCATTGATGCATGCCTGAAAGGGTCCATATCAGAGGGCTGGGAGCACATCAGTTGGCTGGTGTTATGAGCAATCAAACTGACCCTAGTCGCTTTCCTCCCCTCTGTGAGAGGCAAAACAGTGTTCATCCTGACGGACAACACTGTAACCATGCTTTATCTCAACATGAAGAGATTGTGTGGGCTCCTTGACTCTGTGCATAGAAGCAATGTGGTTGTGGTTCTGGGGTGTGGAGAACAGTGTGCCTCTGACAGTAGCCGATCTGGCTAGCAAGGAGAACCTACTGACGGATGCACGTAGCAGACCCTCTTTGACCTCCCATGAGTGGGAGCTCTGCCAAGAAGTTCTGGAGGAGATTTCCTCCCATTGGGGTACTCCTCCAGTGTGAACAGGAAGTACAAGTCGTTCTGCTCAACGGCATTCCCTCAGCAGGGAACTCTTGGGGGCAAGCCTTCAGTCATATGGGACTTCGACCTGCTTTATGTGTTCCTGCCGATCCCTCTCATACCGCTCAATCTTAGGAGGCTATGCCTGTTCGGGTCCATGATGATCGTGATCAATCCGGATTGGGCCCGGAGAACATGGTACCTGGAGTTGCTGGACATGACCATCTTCCCTCCCTGGCACCTCCCGCAGAGGACAGACCTCCTCTCCACTTGGAGGGGCAAGTCCTGGAGCCGAACCACCGAAGCCTGAACCTTCATCCCTGCATGCTGAAAGGTTGAGCTATAAGGAGTGAGCTTTGTCTGAGAATGTTCTGGGTGTGCCCCTCTCTTCTCTGCTACAAGGCCTGCCACCAAATCCATCTATGCCTGCAGGTGCCGTACGCTTTCAGCTTGGTGCCAAGGCAGAAAGATCTGGATGCTTTTACTGTCTTTAGCCCGGATGGACCTGCAGATTGGCACTGTGAAGGGCTAACTTGCAGCTATTTTCGGTCTTTAAGAGGACCCCAGAGTAGGACTCCTTTTTCACAAACCCTACAGTAATGGAACTCCTGAGTGGTCTTTCTAATAAGTTTACCCCATGTCAGTTTGTTGTTTCAGCGTGGGATTTAAATGTAGTGTTATCATTTCTAATGGGTGCTGTTTGAGCCCCTTCATTCATGTTCTTTAAGATAGCTCACCCATACAATGATTTTCCTCGTCGCCATCAGTTGTGCTAGACTCGTGAGTAAGCTCCAGGTTTTATCGGTTATGCCTCCCTGCTTGCTTTTCTCAAATTGAAAGTGATCTTGAGAGTGAGGCCACCTTTCCCCCTGAAACTGGTCTCTGATTTCCATCTCTCTCAAAAGAGCCATCTTCCTGTCTTTGCAAGGCAGAGGAATGATTCTATTGGCTAGGCCAGGTGTGGGCCTTAGCTTCTACGTCTTTTGAATGAGGGATTCCAGGAAAGATGGACAGCTTTTTGTTGGTTACACTGGTGCCTGTGCTGGCAGGGCTGTGACAAAACAGATCCTGTCAAAGTGCATCATTGTCTGCATCTCAGAATGCCGTCATCTGGCTGCCAAGGATGTGCCTAAGGGTCTTGGGGATCATTCCAGCAGAGGACTGGCCACCACCTCCGCTCTGAACGAGAAAAATCATTTTGGTGCATTCCTAACATTAAATTCTATCTTCAGAAAATTATATTATTAATGTAAGAATTTCTTAAGGTGCTGGTGAGGTATAATGGTCCTGGCACACAACCACAAATATGCAAAACAATAACTAAAAAGAAGGTCCTAGATTGGAACCCTCCCGTACCCTGCACACTGTAAACTACCGTCAAAAGACGGTTAGAAAGACATTTTAAAGTTTAAAGTCATGGATTTGAAACAGTTATATTGAAAGTGTCCATATACAAAAGTCTTAGTCAATTTTCATAAAAAAGGAGAAATATTTAATGAAAACACAGTTCTATTTAATCAAGAAATACAGATGTCCAATGTGTAAGGCTGACGCATTTTGAGACCTTCTCTCTTCTTCTTGACCCTAATTGGACTGCGAACAAACAATATAGAGGAAATACTGTCAGCATGTTTGTTAACCTTGATATGCGTCATATAACAAAGAATAATTTATAGTCTACAGAGTACATTCAATGTTAGTTCATCATGAATGATCAATCCACTTGTATCAATACTTATTGTAGCAGGGATATATACAGGGATGTGGAGCTACCCCCCACAAAACACGGGTGCGTCGATATCTATAAAGAGTGTACGTAAAAATGAAGAATTCACCCACAACTCTAAAGCCCAAATATTATAAATGCAAACTGTGATGATATTGCTAGTTGTCACCATTGTACAATGACCTCAGCTCACCACTCGTGTTTATAGAATCCCCATATTTGGCATAAATGTACCTTTCCTTCAGTATGGATCCTCCTTTTCTCCTTTTATAATCTATAAATCTCGAGGCTCAACAGAGCGGTAAGTGTTGTACGACTGATCTCCTGTAAAACAGTTCAAGAAAAGCCAGTATAAATAAATCAACTCTTGTGATACAGAATCATGGTTTGTGTCCAAAATTCTAGAGCCTGTCAAATCAAAAAAGTACTCACTGCTTCCGCTGTGTTCTAACTACATAGGGTGTCTCGTAGAAACATTGGCCAAGTGATCCTCCAACAGCGGTATTCTAAGTAGATGTATACGTCAATACATCTTCAGGTGAGCAACAACTCAGGTCACTAAAAAGGTAACCGCATATAGTGAAAAACAACTCTAACATGTGGGGTAGTGCAGCAATTAAATGTCCTAAAGGTGGGTTTCAAATCTCTCACCTTATGTTCAAGTGTGGTCCACATCAGGTCCCCCTGTCATTTATGTGTCTGCCCAGATGTTCAAAAGCGGGAGAGTGTGCGCGTTCTGTCGGATGGCCAAGAATGCGTGGTAAAGCGCGTGTAGATGCTGAAATGAATAGAACAAATCAGCGCCTACAGTAGTAAACCAATATTAGTATGTTCACTGGTAAAATTGTCATACGTTCCGTGGAGCTGATCTTACCTAGAGAAGGGAGGTCTGTTGAGTGCCTTGCACGGCAATCCGGTGTCAGCGCTGGTTGCCACGATGATGGCTGCAGACGCTTGAGATCGGACACGCACTCTCTCATTACATAAACTAAGTTCCCTAGCAATGATTGTCAGCAAGGAAGGACTACACTTCCAACTAGAATATGTGGCATCCATCTTGTAGTGGATCGCATGCCACGAAAGTGAAATATATCACGTGAGATTTCTAACTTCCTGCAATGTGGAGTCCCTGTTCTGGGCATTTTCCAGGCAGCTATATGGGCATCCCTGCACATGTTTGCAAAGCATTACGGCTTGGATTGTCAGTCTGGTTACGAAGCTCATTTTGGTAGGATGGGCCGTCACAGTTTTTTGGTTTACTTGGTGTCCTTGCTCTCCTCCCACCTCCGGGTCATTGCACTGCTATGGGTTTTTAGCAAAGATACGCAATCGCTGGAGGGAAGGGAATCCATTAGAAGAACAAATTACTTGCCCCTCTAATGTTCTGTCTGATCAATGTTCCTCCCACGGATTCCTCATCGCTCTCCCAACCTACTCTGCTTGGTGGATAGCTAGTACCCCTTGGTTCTGTGGTCCTTCATAATCAGAGTGTTAGGGGAAAAGTGTGGAGCCAAGGTCACAGGGCAAGGCTCCTCAATCTATACTGGCCCCTGCTGTCATAACCGGCATGGGAGCATTGAGGAGTCTGGTGGAGCTGCGGTTCTCGCCCCTTGGTGGTGGAAAGGTTTACGAAGAGCAGCTGCACTGGGAGATAGATATCAAAGACAAAGAATTTGTTGGAGGAACATCCACTAGAAATAAACTACTGAGAGTTAAGTGTTTTTGCTGGACATGGTTCTTTCCTTGTCAGTGGTGACCCACATGAGGTCAGGGCATTGCATATGGAGGAAACCTATGCATGTATCAGTAGTGCATACATGATGCTTCTAGATTGCACTCAATGCCTTGTCTCCACATCTGCCACTGTCGAGTTTTCAACTCCCTAATTCTATTGTTGGTGTCAGACTGTTTTCTTTACATAATATTATTTAAATTCACTGTGAATGTCCTCAATATATGAATGATTTAACATGGTTATCAGATTACTTTTGGTGCAAATTTCACTCTGCATCCTCCCCATTAGAGGGAGTTCATATATTATGTTTTCAAATCTTTCACTGTGTTATTAGTAGTGAATCCAGTCCAGTTGTGACCAAATGGCACCAGTTTACCGCAGCCTCACTTCTCAGTTGCACAACTTGTATTCATTTAGCCCAGTCCTTGTACTTCTCTCTATTAGGACTTCATTTGTCAGTTTTCTTACATTTAAATGTTCTGTCTTTAGATTAAAATAAGACCTCAAGCAATATTTTAATTCCAAAATGTATTTGATGTAATAGCTATGATCTAATCCCTTGCTTTTCTGGGAAACCGTTTATTTCATTAAATCTGCATCTGTGAGCTCCTGGGCACAAACTACAATGGGCACCACACGTCAATACAAGTAAGAGCAAGCGATCATCCCCAAGATAACCTATGACTCAGCAGAAGGAGGCAGGTTTACGCAGAATTCTATGCCTTCAGGCCACACGTTGTGTTCAAGCACAGGCAAGATGAGTGACAGGAAATCTATTCCGTGTATGTTCCTCTGGCAAACTCCCATAAGAGTGGAGGTCAATCCGACTCCCTGGTTGCGTGTCTTTGCATCAGTAAAACCACGATTACGGCTCAAGCCATCCAAGAGAACAATGTTGGACGTATACATTATTGTAACCCTCTCACCCCACGGGGGGGATTGTGTGGGGGCAATTATGGATCCCTTATACTTTTAAGCAATAGGCAAAGATGTCCCTGGGATTGGAGGACCAGCTGCTTCTCTCTGCAAAGATTGTACTGCTTTTAACTCCAACATGCCATAGTTGGCTTTCTTAACAGATTTGCTGATGGTGTTAGCAAGTGAGCAATCTGTACGAGGGTGTGACGGGGGCTTCACCCTGTTTGGGTGGGAAAGGGACCCCACCTGACCTGGGTTAGGTGGGCTACTGGGGTTTATGCCATAGCCGATCCTAAGGGTAAGGGAGTGTGGGGGTGAGGGCGGTCCCTGGCCCCCATGAGTGTGCGTTGTTTGCTACTGTTGGTACCACTGTCAATCACGCAATATCTTACAACCTCTGTTCTGGCCAGATTTTTCTTTTGCAGGACTGCAAGACCTAAAACATAATACAGCGCCAAACAAATGCAACTGGTAGATGTGAAACGAGGCTGACGAAGAAGCTCCCTTTCACACCAACTTCCAACTTAACTGCATGAACTTTAGCCTTAGGCGGATGGGAGGCGAGATGCTCGTCGAACGCCAACCAGCCTGGACCGCCAAGACTGCACAACCACCAGCAAACAAAAATGGGGTGGGACAAATGGGCTTTTTGAAACTGTGTACCATGATAACCTGGCACTCAAGGAAAGCATAGGACTGATTGGCCTGAGCGGTCAGGTGAGGCAAGAACCATTGGGAAGGGAAAGGAAATGGAGAACCAGGAAGTAATGGACACAGAATGAAAGGCATTTGGGTTAGTCAGCAGGAGTGGTGTTGGAATGAGAGACCAGGCGGAAGGTGGAGCAGAGTTCTTGGAAGTCGGTGGAGGTGTTGGATAGGTTCAGGTAAGGTACTGAATGTGAGTGAGAGGGGTACCAAGGGTGAAAGATTGAAGTTGTGAGAGTGTATGATAGAGTGGGCGATGAAAAGGAGGATTGTGAGAGATAGAAGTGGGTGAGAGTAGGGAATAAAGAAATAGTGAAAGGTCAGTGTAATACAGAGAGAGAGGGTGAGTTAAAGAGGGTGAGAACGTATGAGAGGGAAGGAAGGAGATGAAATAGAGGAAGTAGGTGAAGAAGAGGGAGGGTGGAATCAGGAGGGAGTAGTAGAAGGAGGGAGAGTATAGAGAGAAGGGAGGAGTGTGAAAAAACCGAAGGGACAGCAGAGTAAGAGGGAGAGAGAGGGAGAGAGACAGACATGAGGGAGTAGGGGAGCTTTGGGGTAGAAAGGAATTCCAAGAGAAAGAGAAAACAAGAAAGAGAAAACGATAAAGAACACTGAGGAACTCCAGAGATAGGAGATGAGAGACAGTAGGAGGAGAACAAGCGAGAGAGCAAGGAGGGACAAGGTCAGAGAAAGTGTGAGAGAAAGAAAATGTGTGGGGAGCAGGCAGGGCTCGGGTGGAGGGTGCACAGCGTTCCACCCACATTTTCAGAGGTTGGACGCCGTCCTCCCTGTGGGTTTCCAATTAATTAAAACGATTTTTAAAACGTGCTCTCCCACTTAATAAAGAGAGCAGTGTCCGGGATTCCCAGGTCGCATGGTTCAGAGACAAGAAAGTAAGCCGTGAGACCACAAGAATCTCTAAGCAGATGGTTGTATAACCCGCCTATGAGCTCCTTGCTGTACAGGATACGTTTTCTGACGCATTTTAACACAACAGGTGCACACCTTTTCTATTTAGCATGCAATGTTTTGAGATAACATGTTACCTGGGTAAATGCTTATTTGTCCTGTGCACTTTCTTAAGTTGGAAAAGTCACCCTAAAATTAAATATGCACATTTCATTCACTTAACGTTCACTGCATACATCAGAGTCCCCCCAATTTTCTTTTTTTAGGATTCTAGCCCTGGGAATAGGGAGGTGTGGGCTAATATGGAGGGAGTGTACGGATGGTCACGTGATCAGTCAGTAATACCCCTGAGTCGGATGATCCTGTTGTCTTGCAAACGTAAGAACAATGTGAAAAATCTAATAAAAACCTGTGAACTGTTTTCCGGAGATATGAAATTATTTACGCAATCCTTGACGAGCGACATTTGGACATATCGCTATGTGCTGGAGATTTGTCTTGCTGGAATTGCTCAGCAAGGCTAAACAAAATGGCAGCCATTTTAGGCATAGACCTGCGGACATGCAGGGCCTCTCCTCAAGATGGTTGCCTTCCAAATGCTTAGCATGGTACAGTCAGAAAAGAACATTGCCTTCCTTCATTTCTGAATCACATTCCTGCATTGCTATTTTCTAAATGGCAACAGCCACATGTTAAGTAGCAAGATACGCACGCAGCGTAGCACATTCTCACATATGTCGATACAGTGCAAATGCTTAGACTAGTAGTAGGTGATTTAATTTACATGAAATCTAACACCACCGTGTAAATGCACATATAATAATGGAAGTTATAAATGTACATAATCATTACTTATGTATTCACCGTACAAAGCAGGACTTATAGTGGCTGAAATTTCCCTCCGAAAACATGGCCACCATGCACTATTTGACAAGTATCCTTCCTTCTGTTGTAGGCAGCGGAAAATGGGGGACCGCAAAGTGAGTAATTGTGCTGTGACTGATGCAGCCGATTGTATCGTGGGAAAGGGCACTTTGCGCTCTGGACAATATTACAAATGTCAGCGACTGGTAATGTAGAAACTGATGGCAGGCAGATGTGGGTCACCAGGTGCATCTCATTATTCCTTTTCTCGGACGACTGTAGCATTGCAACCTCTGTGCAATAGCCAAAGGTGGTACTTCGTGCAGTGTGGTGATTCAAGGTCCTGTGGGAGAAGGACACTAAGCATACACTATAGATTGGACAACATTAACTGAAATGCGTCACAGAGCTGAGTGGTGATCAATTAGACACATGTGACAGAACATAGGGGCTTGGCCAGAGTTTACTTTGATTTATTTGGTCGGAATCAACTTGGAACAACAATAGCTTGACACTTTCTCCGTGAATATTCAAACAAACCAAACAAATATACTGTCTCATTTAGTTTCAGCATGGACAAACCTAAAAATTGTTTCTGGGTGCGTTGGGGGGTTTCAACAGTCATGCAAACCCTGTCCCCTCCAGGGCAATCCTATCTTCAGACGTCGTGCTGTGGGGAGTGTGGCGATAGTCCCTGAGGAACTGATATAGTGCTTGTTCGAACGGTTTGTGGAGGATGGTCGCTATTTGCAGGGTTCTTTTGATGTTGGCCATGAACCTCTCGACCATCCCGTTGGCCTGTGGCCATCTCGGAGTTATCTTCCGATGGTGGAAGCCCATATACCTCGCGAAGTTCTCGAAATCTGTGCTCATGAATGGTGCTCCATTGTCGGATTTTATGATCCTGGGTATTCCGTATGTGGACAACATGCGGTCCAGTACCGGGATGACGCTGGATGCTGCCGTGCTGTCCACGATCTGTGCGTCAGGGAATCGGGAGTGTTCATCTATTAGCACTAACACGAATGTACCATTTCTTAGGGGTCCAAAGAAGTCCACCGCCAGTTCTTCCCATACCTTTTTCGGTAGTGGCGACATTTGGAGTGGGTTAGGGTGCGGAGGCGGTGCTACCTGTGCGCACGTCGTGCATTGCCCTATGATTTCCTCCACCATCATGTCCAGTTTGGGGAACCACACTTTTTCCCTTAATAGTCTCTTGGTGGCCACCACTCCTCGGTGACTTTCGTGTGCTACCTGTATTGTTCTGGTGCGCAGTGACTTCGGGAGGAGTACTTTGCACCCTTTTAGTATTACGTGGTCGTCGACGATGGAGAGCTCGTCCCGGACCTGGTCTATTAGTTTAACATCCTCTCGGACCTCTTCCGATTCGTGCAGCGCCTGTTGACGCATGTGCGCCCTTCTGTCTTCTTGTATGCAGTGTCGTACGTAGGGTCTTGTTCTGAGTGTGCAATGATGTCTGCCCACCCCACTGGTAATGGCTGTAGGTGATGCACCACATAATTGAGGTATTCGTCAGCGATGGAAGGTTGTGGTGTGGCTGGGCCAGTCGGGTGGCGTGACAGATAGTCTGCTGGATTATCTTCTTTCCCGGGCCGGTGCTTGATGATAAATTTGTAGTCCTGCAATCGTAGGCCCCATCTAGCTATTCTGGGCGGCATCCTTGACTTGGGGTCTCCATATATTGTGATCAGTGCCTGGTGGTCAGTGATGATAGTGAACTCCTTGCCGTACACGAACAGGTGAAAGTACTTGCATGCCCATACCACCGCTAGGCTCTCCTTTTCCGCCTGGGAATAGGCCTGTTCTGTCGGGGTTAGGCTCCTGCTGGCGTATGCGACTATGTATATTTTTGCGGGTTCCAGTGGGTCTATTTGCGTTAGTATGGCGCCTAGACCTACGGGGCTGGCGTCCACTATCACCTCGGTGTGCCTTTTGGCGTCATAGTACGCCATGTCCTCTGCCTTGGAAATGGCATCTCGTATCGCCTCAAAGGCCTTTTGACAGTCTGTGGACCATGTGTAGGGTTGATCCTTGCACGTTAGGAGGCGCAGCGGGTTACTGATGGTTGCATAGTCCTTTAGGTATCTGGAGCAATAGCTGGCCAGTCCCAGGAACGAGCGGAGCTCCGTCGTGTTCGTTGGGGGTGCGGCTGAGTTGAGTGCCGCCACCTTCTCCGGGTCTGGTCGCATCCCTTTGTCAGAGAATATGTGGCCGAAGAATCGTAGGGAGCCTTTCCCGAACTCGCATTTGGCCTTGTTGAGCGTTAGTCCGGCCTCTTGCAGTGCCGCGCACACTCTGTGGAGAGCGGTGTCGTGCTCTTCTTTGGTCTTTCCGAATACGAGAACGTCATCCGAGTAATTCAGGCAGTTGGGCACGTGCCTGATGACTCTATGTATTTCCTCCTGGAAAATTTCTGCTGCGGAGGATATCCCAAAACTGAGTCTTTTATATTGGAACAGACCCAAGTGTGTGACAAATGTCATGATGTACCTGGATTCAGGAGCAATCTCAATCTGATGATAGCCTTTAGTGAGGTCCAGTTTCGAGAAGACCTGTGCCCCGTGGAGCAGGTGTATCATGTCGGTGATCCTGGGCGCCTGGTGTCTTTCCCTCTCAATGGCCACGTTGGCTCTCCTCATGTCGACACACAGGCGTATCGACCCGTCCGGTGACTTCTTGGGGACGGGAACGATGGGGGACACCCATGGAGTGGGCCCTGAGACTGGTTCAATAACGTTGAGCTTGATTAGCTTGTCCAGCTCCTCTTCGACTTGGTGTTGTATATTTATCGGAATGCCCCTGTAGTGCTGGGCGACGGGTGGTATCTTCGGGTTTATGTGCAACTGTACCTTCCGGTGTTTTAGTTTTCCTAGGCCTCTGAATAGGTTGGGGAATGTTTGTTCGATAGTATTTATGGGCCATAAGCTGGTACAGGATGTGCACCAGACCCATCTCGACGGCTGTCTTAAAACTGAGGATGCACCCGCTGTTGGCTTCCGTCTTCAGGATGTGAAGCGTGATCTTTGCAGCGTGCGATTTATGCACGCACCATGCCGATATTGTTCCTTTGCATGGCAGCGGGGTTGTGGCTCCATAGGGGTATATGTCCACTGACGCCTTTCGGATCTTTGGGGGGCTGGGGAGTGAGTTGTACGCCTGTTCGCTTATTATATGAACCGTCGCCCCCGTGTCTATGAGGAATTCCACCGGTGTGTTGTTGATTTGTAGCAGGAGCGTCGGACTGTGTTGGGTGGCTGTGGCGTTGTTGAGCGCCCACACGTACCCTTTTTTCCGTTGATCGTCCTCTGATGACTGGGATTCACTGCCTGATGGGGATCTCATCTCAATGTACCGGACGAACCGTCTTCTTTGCGATCGCCTCGATCCGTCCGATGGCCTTCTGTCGTCTCTGGCGTAGGAGCTCCTTCGAGGTTTTTCTTCTCTCCGGGTTCCTGGCTGGTCTTCTTCTCCTCTGCCTGCTGGTGGGCTATGTCGCGAGCTTCTCCTTCTCTCTTGTTGTCTCGTTCTGCTGGGTCCCTGTCCCGGCGGATTTTTGCAGACGGCTCTGTAGTGGTCCATTCCGCCACAGGCGGCGCACTTTTGTCCTACAGCAGGGCAGTCACCCACGTGCGGATACTCAAATCCGCATCTGTAGCACGTGGCGTCTGTTCCTTTCCCCCCCGGTGAGGGCGCGGTATGCAGTCTGTTAATGGTCTCAGCAGTCAGCGGCGGGTGTTGAATGGTGACCTTGCCTAGGCTGTCGAGCTGCGACTTGACTGCTGCTTCCATCCTGGCCAGTGCAAGGATTTCTTTTTGTTTGTTTCTTCAATTTCTGGGTAGGATCTGTTCCCAGGGTCACACGTTGCCATCGCCCAGATCTGTGCAACATTCAGAATAGGGTTGAGAGGAACCAATTTCAGATCCCAAGGCCTCTATCTCTTCTTTGGTTGTTTGGCTGTGTTGAAGGGAGGCACCTCTAACGGGCTCTATGCTGCCCATGCCCAGCAGGGGGGGGCAGCAGCGGTGGTGGGGCCTCAGCAGGGCTTGCAGGGGGACCCCCACATTTTGTGTTACGCCACGGCTAACTTTAGCTAATGCAATATCTTGTAGACAACCAGTTCCGCCCTCCCCCTCGGGATACTCTCCTCATACCAAAACAATGATCTTGTTCCTCTTGGCCCCTCTTCTATTTCTTCCACTATTGTGCTGATCCTCACTCCGAGCTCATGTCACTTCCTCATTGCCTTGCCACATGCTTGTACTTTCTCAGATCCACCACACTGATCCACCAGGCGTAAAAAGTGCCTGGGCACCTTCCCTCCCGCTTAGCCTCCCCAGGCCTTGCCTCTTCCTCCCCTGATCCTCTAGCCTCGCTAGAACATCTTCATGACTCTGCCCCCTCCTGCTGTGGATGTTTGTGTGTGTTTTTCAGGATATTTTTCATTCCGCACTGTTTTTCATTTTATGTTGTCCCTCCAATCCTACTGCACGTGACTGGATAGGGCTGTGTGTGTTTGTCTGTGTGTCTCTTAGCGGTCTGTTTTGGGGGCTGTTGATGTTTTTTGGGTAACATTTGATAGTGGCCCTACTGCATGTTTAGTACAGCAGATGCTTTTTGCAGAATATTTTTCATTTCGTGGTATATTTTTAGTTTATCTTGTTCGTTTGGCCCTACTTTGCATGACTGTGTAGAGGCGAGTGTGCATGCGTGTTGGGGGCTATGGAAGTTTTTGTGCAATTTGCAGTATATCTTTCACTCCGTTTGTCCCTCTTTGCCTACTGCACACATCGTTACTTTAAAAAGCTGCACGTTTTTACCTTAAAAATCGAATATCTTGAATTTCGCTGATCCAAGCTTCAAAATGTTTGTAGAATGAATGCACTACAATACCTGTGAGCGACAGTTGTACATATCACTTTTTTACTTGCTCTGAAAACGCATCTTCACGAAACAAGAGCGAGAGAAACAACCAAGGAACATGTCTCGATTGAATGGTGTTCGAACTCCTGAACTGGAGTCTACAAGATGGCAGCCGTTCACATTCTGATCATGGACAATCACAAAAGGAAATCAATGCTGCTCCATTTCCAAACCACAGTAATGCATTGCTGCGTCCATAAAATGAGCCGGTACTTTTTTCCTTTTTTTTTTTTAAGAAAAAAGGAGAATCCAACACAACATATACATAATATAAACTAGTCGGGGCTGGTGAATTTTTTTAACTGGTAAATGTTTCCCGTGAATATCCAGGAGCGACTGCGTAGCTTTGGAGCCCGAACCAACATGGGGGAGGAGTTAGGGAGAGGTTTTCCCCTTTAGAAAATGTTCAAAATAATGGGATAAAACTTTGCATTTTACAGCACACTTTCTCTGAAAAATTGGGTAAAAGCCGACAAAGTTTGCGGTTGATTTTGTAGGGTAAGACATGAAAAAATACAATAGATGTACAGGATCATTTTCCAACGCATTTTCACAGTGACTTTTACCAAAGTATATATCAGTATAAAAACATTTTTATACTGGCTCTGAGTCTGCTCCTACCCAACAATCACTATGCACCCTGCACCGGACAGTACTTTGCAGCCATTACTTATTGAGGAGCTGTGCCCCATGACCTCAGTTCCTTTTTACTGCACACTCTGTTTGCTTCAGGAACGCTGCTACTCTGAGTTTTGCGAAAATGCCTAATCCCAGAAAGGCCTACGGCTTCAAGCCCTTCTGGGACTACTGTTCCCACTCCCAAAGGATCTGTCTTTATTATCTGAAACAGACGCATGACCCCCAAGACTTTGGGTTGTGTCTGTTGATGCATCCAACAACACTCCGGAAAGAGGTGGCAAAGCCCTTTAACTTTTTACACAAGGGAAACAATGACAAGAGATTTTGTTTGATCTAACAGGGTGTAATGCAGAGCTTGGAAAAGAGAAGAAAAAGCAGCAGCAGCACTACAAGAGGCCCCATTAACTGAGCAGTTCCACTTGGCACCACTCTACTTCCGCTTCAAAAAAGAGAAGGCACCACTCCAGAGACTTCCTGGAAGGTGTCTCTACAAGTACCATTTTCCACCCAATCCCCCACCCCAGAAGAATGGCAGGTTTCAGGTTGAAGATGCTTGACAACAGCCATGTGGGGTCATCAGGACCCACCACGCTTGGACAATCCAACAAGGATCCTGAGAAGGACGCAATCGCATGTGTAACGGCTCTGCCTGGCTCCAACTGGCGGGGACCCATCCCTGTGCCAACATGCTCCATCCTCTGGGGCCGAGGAGTCACTGTCAGTGGCGTTGGACAGCAATGGAGCTCCTCTGGAATATGATCCACTCTGTATTGGGGCATTCATATAAATACACATGAGAAATCTACAATGAGGAGAGTTACTCCATCTCTTTGTGAATGTTTGCTTTAAACTAGGCAAATAACAAGGGGGGTCCTGTGAGTCTCTCTGCCAGACATTAGTCCTGGTTGTGAGAGCCTTACCCAGATTCTTTAGCTCACTATCTTTCACAGAGGAGAAATATCCAAAACATATCAGTCTTTGTCCTGCCCTGGGGCAGTCCAGCACCGAAATGCTAGGCAATTCTCCTCTGAATAAGAGTACCAACAGCAACCCCAAACTATATTCTTAGAGAGGCACAGCTCCACCCTTCTGATGAGATCCAACCAGACCGAAACACGTGTCACGGGTTGCTGTTGGTACTCTTGTTCAGAGGAGAATTGCCTAGCATTTTGGTGCTGGACTGCCCCTGAGCGGGACAAAGACCGATATGTCTTAGATATTTCTCCTCTGTGAAAGATAGTGAGCTAAAGAATCTGGGTAAGGCTCTCGCAACCAGGACTAATGTCTGGCAGAGAGACTCCCAGGACCCCCCTTGTTTTTTGAATATTTAAGTAGCTTTGGGTCTCACCCTAAATTATTAGGGGAATCCAGACATGGACCCCTTGCTCACTATTCTTTGAGAGGCACAGATCCACTCTACTGATGAGGTCCAACCAGACTGAAAACACGTGTCTGGGGTTGCTGTTGGTATTCTTGTTCAGAGGAGAATTGCCTAGCATTTTGGTGCTGGACTGCCCCTGGGGCAGGACAAAGACTGATATGTTTGGGATATTTCTCCTCTGTGAAAGATAGTGGGCTAAATAATCTCGGTAAGGCTCCTGCAACTAGGACTAATGTCTGGCAGAGAGACTCCCAGGACCCCCCCTTGTTTTTTGCGCTTTGAACTATGCACATTCTGGATGAAGGATCACAGAAGGAACTCTTACTGCCCTTTTAACCTGGTAGTTGAGCCTCCGGTACTTGAAGCTTGGGTAAAGCCTACATCTGTCACCACAGCTGACAGAGACTTGGCAGAGAAACCCGGCCCAGCACCTTCAGACTTTGTCTTTCTTTCCACCCACCCATCTCCCGAGAGCTTGGTAGTGCAAGCTGTGACTGCCAATCTAAAAAGGTCCACATTTCCTTCTCTGCCTCAGGGCCAAGAGAAAAAGGTTGGATGCTTGGGGGAAACATATTTTTACCTCTGGCAGTCTTACACTTAAATAAATACCTTCTATGTCCTGGCTATATTTTCTTTTGGTCTCTGGACGGCAGTCTGTGGTGTGGTCAAGCAGCTACCCGATAGAGAGGTGAGTGAAGTCTTTGAGGCCCAAGCTCAAGATGTGACAGAAGCACAATGGCCGAGCAGAGCTGACTGTGTCAGATGGGCAATGGATACAGGCACAGTGGTGAGGAGACACTCCTGGATGAGGACCTGATGATTCACACAGGATGTGGAGGGGAAGCTCCTGGATATGCCTTTTGATGGGCATAACCTCATTTGGGCTAAGGCTGATGTCTCCTTGCAAAGGTACCAGTCCTCTAAGACCACAGCAAAGACTTTGGGTCTGGTAGTTATACAACCTTGTGTTCCCGCTAGCAGATATAGAGGGTTTCAAACCTCCACCTCTTAGACCCACAGTGGATGAGGTCAAGCACCCTCAGTCCAACAGCATCCAAACCGTCCCCAGAGGTAGGGACAAAGAAGCTCCCAGGTTTGGTGTCTCACCTGTGGGGTGCCCTCCTCCACCTTAGGTACTTAGCCTCTGTGAAGACGAATTCTTTCATCAGTCTGCAGTGGAAGGGAGAATTTCCCTGTACAGCTCAGAATAGTATCGCACCACGTCCGATGATGGGCCTTACAGGTCGTTCACAAAGGATATTGTCTTCCTTTAATTGAACACCTTCCAGACCATCGTTCTTATAGCCCTATTTTGTCTCCCGACCCTTCCTACGTGAGGAGGTTCATCAGCAACTAGTGAAGGGCATGATAGAAATTATACTGTGTTTCAGAACGAGGCAGAGGCTGGTATTCAGTTTACTTTCTGGTTCCAAAAAGGACAGGGCTTGCATCCATTTCTGGATCGGCAGTGACTGAATTTGTACCTATGCAAGGACAAATTCAAGATAGTGACTTTGGCCCAGATCTTCCAAGCCCTTGACAGACAGGACTGGTTAGTTTCACTGGATCCTCAAGGTGCCCAACTTCATGTCCTTATTCACATCAAGCACAGGAAGTACCTCCGATTTGTTGGGGGCCATTGCCAATACCAGTTCACAGTCCTGCCATTCAATCTGTCTTCACCAAGCTGGTGTCAGTGGTTGCGCGGCTTGACTCAGGAGGGGATGGCATTCATTTTTTTCCCTACCTGGATGACTGGCTCATCGAAGCTTGCTCACCAGACCAGTAGTTGGCACATATGTTCCATAGGTGCAGCATTTTGCACCGCTTGGACTTCTTTCTGATCATAAAGAAATCTCGCCAGCCTAGTCACTCTGGAATAACAGTGTGGTCTTGGACACTTGCCTGGGCAGAGATTTTCACCCGAAGGATTGTCTGGTGACCCTCTTCTGGATGGTGGAAGTCCTCCAATCCCAGGAACAAATTCCCGCCTCAGCCTTCCTGCACTTATCGGGTCTTATGGACTCCTGGATTCTGGTGGTTTCAGAGGCCCAATAGCACATACGGTCACTTCAGTGGCTGCTTCATTGCCAGTGGTCTCCGTTTCAGGGGAACATGTCCGGGAGGATAGCTTGGGGGCAACATGCTCGCCTTGGAAGCAAGATGACATGGAGCAACACAGGTTCGATCCCCGGGTCAGCGCTTAGAAACCTCTTGGTAATAAGCACGTTATAAATAACCTATTATGTCATATCATGTCACACCTTTTGCAGGTCTCGAGTTTCTTTAGCGCTCGTGTGGTGGAACTTGTGAGAAAACCTGTTGAAGGGGGCGTTGCTTTGGCAACCTTATCCCCAGCTAATAGTGGTCACCGATGCATCCGTGTAAATTTGGGGATCACCTGTTAGATCTGACAGTGAGCAGACCATGGTTTTACTAGGAATTCTGAGAGCATATCAACTTGTTGGAATTGAGGGTGAGCATTCTGCCCCTTTGTGCCTTTCTTCCATCTGTGAAGGGCAAGTGTGTATTGGTCCTGACAGACAATGCTGTAGCCATACACTCAGTCAATGAGCAGGGTGCTGTGGGATCCTTGCCTCTGTGCAGAAACTGTGTTTCTTGGCTCTGAAGAACAATACATCCCAGACGGCATCTCATCTTGCTGGAACAGAGAATGGCATAGTGGATGCCTTGAGCAGACAGACTTCGCCCACCTCCCATGAGTGGGAGCTCTTCAAGGAAGTGCTGGAGGAGATATTCTTCTGCTGGGGAGACTCCTTAAGTCAAGCTCTTTGCTCCAATGGTAACAGGAAGTGTGAGTTGTTCTGGTCCAGGGAATATCCTCGACAGCAAACTCTGGGGAACACAACTAG
The DNA here is from genome assembly GCF_040938575.1 of Ambystoma mexicanum. Lineage (NCBI taxonomy): Eukaryota > Metazoa > Chordata > Amphibia > Caudata > Ambystomatidae > Ambystoma > Ambystoma mexicanum. Next base: position 456,218,220 of record NC_090927.1, read on the forward strand.
ACTTTCAACCTTCACTATGGGTTCGCCCTGAACTCTGTCATTCTGCTAATTCTCAGCTGACTATGACTGTTCAGGTTGACATTGATTATGATTGCTTGGGACTGGGCTGAAAGAACAATGTCCCAAAGTTGCTGGACATGTCCATCTGCCCTCCCTGATGCCCCCTGAAGAGAGCGGATCTGCTCTCCTATTCAGAGGGGCCAGCCCCCCCCCACCCAAACCGCACCAGCCTCAATCTTCAAGCGTGGCTGCTGAGAGGCTGAAATACAAGGAGTGGGACTTGTTGGACGAGGTCCTGGATGTCCTTCTCTCTGCTCAGAAACCCGTCGCCATGTCTATTTTTGTCTGCAAATAGTGCAAATTCAATGCTTGGTGCCGAGACCCTTTTACCAGTCCCATATCCTCTGTTTTGAATATTTTGCTTTCTTCAGCCTGGGTGGGCCTGAAGATGAGGACTGTTAAGGGGTTCCTCACTGCCATTTTTCAAAAGGACCCCTGGGCAAGGCTCTTCCTTCACAATCCCCACTTTTATGCAATTTTTGCAGGGATGTTTTAATCAATTTCCAATGCCCCAGTTTGCAGTTTTGGCCTGGAATTTGAATTTAGTGTTCACATTCCTAATACGGAGTCAATCTGAGCCCTTGCATTAATTTTCCTTTAGATTAGTCACCTACAGGGTGATTTTTCTGGTGGCCATAACTTCCATGAGACGGTTGAGTGAGCTTCAAGGGTTATCTGTTCAACATCCGTATTTGTTTTTCTCTAGAAGGTGACATTTAGAGTGAGACCTTTCTTCCTCCCAAAGGTGGTCTCATACAGCCATTTTCCAGAGTTTTTTCCTCTGCCCTTTTCTTCTAAGGCAGAGGAGGGATTCCATTGGCTGGACCCAGTTCAGGCTGAAGAGGAAGTGGCAAGCACGATTCGCACTCCAGCCACCCCTTTTGAAGTACCAGGAACGTTCACGCCGAAATATGTGATGTATGATGAGCAAATAAACCAGCAGAGAGCCGCAATTGGTCTCTGTCCGGTACCTATCAGAATAACAGCACCTCTGGAAGTACCGACACCTAAGAAAATCTGGACAGTAAGGTACCCATTGACAATACCATATCGACAAGTGAGACAGAATGGCGATTGTCTGAATGTAATACCTGAAGAAGCTAAGAAGATACTAAAGGAAGACGAATAGTGTTGTCATAAGAACCCGGACTGACTCGCATAGAGAAGATATAACGACCTGAGAATGATGACAGAGACGAAATACTGTGGATAAGTGACATCCTGAGCCAAAAGTGAAACAATTGATGTCAAGATGTAAGAAACGTATGCCATATGCACGATGAAGATATCCTGTTAGTTTAAACGTGTACATATGCAAGAAACCGCAAGAAGCCAAGAAATCATGAGGTTTGCTTATGCTTAGTAGAAAGATAGATTGTGGCAAGCGCCACCTGTACATATATCTACCTCAAAGAGCACTTTATATCAGTATAATTCCACTACGCACAAGAGCAGAATCAACCAAAAGGTTATTAAAGGTCTCAAGAGGAGAGTTTTGCAGCAGACAAATGGAGAATTAAAGACGGAGAGAAACTCAGACGAAGGTAACAGTGCCAAGAAGCCAAGGTCGTATCAGCTGGAATAGGCCAACAATGGATACAATTAAAGAGAAGAACAACAGAGTATCCTGTTCAGGGAAGGTCAAGATAAGCCACAGATGGCAGACGACTGGCAGAATTAAATCAAATACACGAAATTGCACGAAAGAAAGGCCGATTTCACAATGTCGAAATCACGTGACCAGGCAAGCAGGAAGGGATGAAACTTTCACACTTACGCATGGACCTTTGCCATACCCAGACGCCTTAACTTTCCTAGACCAAGAAGCAGACTCGAGGCCAACTACAAAGAAATAATTGACACATGACCACTGAGGCGATGATTGATTGTAACAATAATTGGAGGGAAGATGGGGTGCAGAAAAACTCCTTGCACCTGGCTGGCTATTCTGCACGTTGCTAAGCGCAAGTGGAAAAGTATGAGTGGGGTTGATGCCAACGCAATCATAGTGGACCGTGTAATCGAGGGTCCTATAATTGGTAGAACCAATGAGACGTTGTAATTTTAGTGATGTTTACAGTAGTCATTTTGAAGGAAGGGCTTAGTTGCCCCACCTGACATTGTTTATCCAATCCCCTCTCCCCATTACTATCAACAGATATAGTACCTATATTAAAGTTACCTTCCTAGAACCAATGAAGTTGCATGCTATGTTTTAAGAGTTACACGTCAGTGATGACGAGTTTTTGGTATAAATGTTATGTTTTTTCTGAAATTAATTGGAGTTGAAGCGAGAAGGAAGATAGAGCGATTGCTGATATTCATCGAACTCCCTGTTTTTTGTGCTTGTCATTAAATGGACTCCCTTTGCCAAACTATTGACTTGTCTTTATTGATTTGGTGAAAGAGTACGAATCTGCATCCCCATCCATCTCAAGGGTGCTGCTGCTCATCTTAAAGCGCTGTTTGGAAACCCCCTGTTCTTTGGGCCGGCTGGGGTCCATCCTGCACACTTGGTAGCAGAGATTGATGGTTTTGATTAGGATCGATTAGATAAGACACCCATTGGCCGTCGACATAAGTAACTCTCGGTCCTCGGCAATATCACAAATCCTTTGCCATCCGGCTGAGTAGAACGAGAAGCTCCCCGTAGATAGTGGTTAGTCTAAGTAAAAACCCTGCAGGCTAGGTATGAAGGAACCTTTGCTTTCTCCCATAAACCCCTTCCCACTTCTACGAGCAGCCGATCGGACGAACGGCACGGAGAGGCGGTAACAAAGGCGGTGATCCCGAGCGTCTGGAAAGGAAAAAAATGCGAACGGTGAGTGAAAAAGACTGAATGCTTTGGCAAAAAGTTGCATGCTTTAGAACAAGTAAAGGGACGGTAACGGAGGGAGGAGGGATTAAAATAAAGTCAGAGTAAGAGTATAATGTACATATAAAGGGAAAATATTGACTCAAGGGTGGCTGAGCAATAGAGAGAGATACCGGAGTAACTGAGGTAGAAGAGGAGTATAAGACCAGATACCTAGGTTTTAATATAGCGCTAGAAGAAGCCCCTTCATTTAAAGTCCTGAATTAATAGTACAATATAGGAGACCAGAATCCATTAAAGGCCATCTGAAAGAAATGGGCTTACATTCCATGTCGGAATAACTATTGGGGCAGAAATGCATCTGAGGAAGCAGATGGCATGACATTTATGTAGCCGGCCGGAGTCTGTCTAGTCTGTCTTGTACGTTTTGTGTTTTTCTTTTTTGTGACGTCACGAGGCAAGAACATTTTTGGGGGATATAGCATGAAAATTGTGCGATTGAATAGACAAAATGTTGTATGGCATGGATTGATGGTTGTTATTTGAAAAAGTACATTTTTTGTGAAAAAACGGGATTGGAGCTTGCGACGATTGGTGCTCGCTCATATTGTTGAAGTTGTTTGTGAAACATAAAGCATAATGTTGAGTTCAGGGTTTGGCCACAAATGACTCTGACACTCCAGTGAACTGTTAACTTATTTACTTAAGTTTAGGTACACCAAATACAGTTCTTAGAGTCAGGTAAGTAAAAGGGGACATAGGACACCCACCGGCATCCTCTCTCAGGGCTTACATCCTTGCAACTAACCAACCTGGAACTCACTCATAGATAAACATTCTAAGCCCTGCATTCCATCTCAAGATTCTAGTCACTTGCACCAGATGAATGCAAGGTTAATCATAACACATCTTTCCCCTATAGGGACAACAACAAGAACAGTAAAGTATCGGTGGCAAGATCAATATTTCATCAAAAGATTTGTCCAGTAAAGTCCCACCTGAAAAACAAAAGATTATTCAAAGCATTTCATATATAACCACAACCAACTCCAAAAGGTTTAGACCCTGTCACCACTTCAAAATCTATTAACATTAACATCAATGTCCATCTGTGGATTAAAATTAAAAGTCCACCTGTGGAGAGAACATATTAATATGCCTACATAGAACAGCTAATGATGAACACTGTTATCAACTTAACTCTAATGAAGATTTAATAAACACTCAAAACCTTAATATCTTATTTCACTCACACATCACTGCATACATGTCTACCAACATATGCCAAAACAATGGCACCAAAGTCTAGGAACAACATTTCCCTTTTTATACAGACAGTGTAATGGACAGTAGTCCGCTCAATGGTTCACCACAACCATTGCACCTTTTTACACATGCAACACATGTAATGGACAGTAGTCCGCTCAATGGTTCACCTCAACCATTGCACCTTTTTACACATGCAACACATGTAATGGACAGTAGTCCGCTCAACGGTTCACCTCAACCATTGCACCTTTTTACACATGCAACACATGTAATGGACAGTAGTCCGCTCAACGGTTCACCTCAACCATTGCACCTTTTTACACATGCAACACATGTAATGGACAGTAGTCCGCCTGTGGAGAGAAATATGTTAAACTACATAACTCAATTAAAGAGAGAGACATGTACCTACAACATCACTCTAATAAACTAATATATATCAGCTCTAGTATCTCAACTCTAATCGCCTGCACCTCTGCATTCTCTCCTACTTTACCATTGCATAGAGAGTAACGGAGGAACACAGAGCTCCCATCCCCATCAAACTTCATAACTGAGTCAGGCCTCCCGCTGCAGCACTCATGCCGAACTCCAGGACTCCACTCAAGCCAACCGCAGCAACCTTCGGTTCCAGTCAAGGTAAGCGCTGACATCGGATAACTTTGTCAGTGATCTCAGCTGCCTTCACTATGACCAATAGCTTGTAGCCTTGGCGCAACAGATGTTTGCACAGTCCATGGGCCCCAGGCCCCTCCTAGATCCATTAACAACTTCCAACTCTTCTGAATGTCTGTACAGTCTCAATTCTCTTAAATGCTTTATGAGAGACTGCCACCTTGAACTTCACCATGTCAATGAATGAATGAACCTTGCTGCTCCAATGAACTTCACAGCTCCTTCTAATAACCATAAGTCTCACAGAGCCCACTGCACTTTACAGCAGACCGTTGTACCTTTCAACACTAGAACTTCTTGTCCCCACTGCCCTTTGCAGCACACCCTTGTCACTGAAGTGCCTCTTCACTCCCTATGCAGTGCCTCTTCACTGCCCCGTGCAGCACTTCACTGCCCTCGCAGTGCCTCACCTCTTCACTGCACCATGCAGCACTTCACAGCCTCTGCAGCGACCACTCACTGCCTCTTGCAGCGCCTCTTGACTGCCTCTTGCAGCACCTCTTAACTGCATCTTGCAGTGCCTCACTGCCCTTGCAGAATCTCTTCACTTCCTCATGCAGCACCTCTTCACTGCCTAACGCAGCACCTCACTGCCCCTGCAGCGCGTCTTCACTGCCTGTTGCAGCCCCTCACTGCCCTTGCAGCACTTCTTCATGCAGCGCCTCACTGCCTCTGTAGCATCTCACTGCCCCTAGCAGCGCTTCACTGTCTCTGCAGCGCCTCTTCACTGCCTGTTGCAGCGCCTAACTGCCCTCGCAGCACCTCTTCATGCAGCGCCTCACTGCCTCTGCAACATCTCATTGCCTATTGTAGCGCCTCACTGCCCTGGCAGAACCTCTCCACTGCCTCATGCAGCACCTTTACATCCATAGCTGCTCTGTTATTCCAGTGCCTTCGTAGCGCCTCTGTCTGGGCCTTTCTTGCCCCCTTTGCCTCTGTAGCACCTCTGTCTGGGCCTCAATTGCCCTCACTGCACTTGCAGTGCCTCACAGCCATCCAGCGCTCTTACCTGAGAGAGGATCACTTCTCAGAGGGGGGGGGGGGGCGGTGGGTGTCTCCCTTTGGTGCTGTCCCCCCAGCACAGCCAGATCCCATCCTCGTCGCCAGTGTTGAGTTCAGGGTTTGGCCACAAATGACTCTGACACTCCAGTGAACTGTTAACTTATTTACTTAAGTTTAGGTACACCAAATACAGTTCTTAGAGTCAGGTAAGTAAAAGGGGACATAGGACACCCACCGGCATCCTCTCTCAGGGCTTACATCCTTGCAACTAACCAACCTGGAACTCACTCATAGATAAACATTCTAAGCCCTGCATTCCATCTCAAGATTCTAGTCACTTGCACCAGATGAATGCAAGGTTAATCACAACACATAACAAAGTGTTTTATAAGGAGAGGATACACAGGGTTAAGCATGGAAGCTGTTACCCCATTGGTACACTTGTGCAAACAGTTGCCAAAACATGCACCTACACTGAAGCAGTACAGTGCAGAATGTGTTAAAGGAACCGCAAACAAAATGTTTATGCCATGGCCCCAAGGCGGATCGCTATCTAAAACGGTCCTGCAACACATGACGACATATTTGCACGCAACGTATACTGGCAAAAAAGTTAGACAAATGCCTAGCTAGTTTAGAGCTTTGGATGATGTACCAAGAGGAAAAGGAGGAGGAGCCTCCTTTAGATTGGATACTTAACATCTGCACAGAGGGGGGTGAAACACCTTCTGCGCTACCCGCCCCGTCTGAAACAAAAAGCAAAGCCAGCAAAGCCAGTAAAGCCAGTAAAGACAAAGGATTATACCCGTTGAGGGAACTTAAAGCAGCCACAGGATATAGTCATGAGTCGCCTACGCAAAGCAGTGACGAAAGCACAGAGAAAGACAGAGACCGAGATATTGCCTCCAAAGTCCTGAAGGAGAAGGAGAGATGGGAAAAGGAAAAAGGCGATCAAGCACAAACAAGTACATCTCTAGATACGAGTAGAGAGGGAAAGGGATGGAAAGGAGATGAGGACAGGACTGATGAGATGGCATTCGCACAGAACGAATGGATGGTAGGTCAGATTTTATTGAAACTCTATGGTAAAGGCATTGAAGACATGAGACAAAAGGGAGAGCCAGATGAATCAAAAAAGAAAGAGAAGGAAAAGGAAAAACGATTGAGAGACGAAGGAAGTAAGAAAAAAGATAGACAGAAAAGAGAGCAGTTATATCGTGAGGAGCAAGAAAGAAAATGCGATCGTAAGTAGAGAAAGAGCTGATGATCAGGACAGGCAGGAACAAAGGAGAATAGAAGAAGAAGAACAAAAGATAAGGGAGAAAAGAATAAAAAGACGAAGGGATGAGGAAATACAAAGGGTCAATGAACGAAATGATGCGAGGAAACAAGAAGAAGATAGGGTCAGAGAGGAAGTGAGGAAGCTGACACACTCACCTGTGTCTCTGCAGGAGCGATGGATGAGCCTCCCTTGACCCCGAGTTCTCACTTCCCCTGTTTTCACCCAGAGGGATTCCTGTCAAATACAAGATATACAGTCAGATCTGAATTCACCCGATTCCCCTGGACCCTTCCCTTCCCTTCACTTTACGTGTGCTGTGATGTCCCCTAAGGGCTTACCTTGATATTTAGTAAGGTGTGCACTCCATCCTGCATTCACAGGGGCGTGAGTCACTCATATGTATGATGCCAATGTCTGTTGGCTAAGTTCAGATGCCTTCACAGCGAGGCCAAGTGTTCAAGGCGCCAGTTTCTTCACTGGCCAGAAAGTCTTTTCCACAAGTGAACGTTGCACGGAGAATGTTCAGTGTCCTGAATTGTCTGTATTGTCTTGTTTGCCAAGGTATTTTGTGGGTGAGTAGGGCTGCGTGTAGAAGTCAGCTGCTGGTAGGTAAGCGCAGCGTCTTAAATTCGAAAGTGCCTGTAAATGTCTCTCCCTTTTCCCTTGCAGGAGATGGATTATGTGATATTAGCGCCTCGGGTCCGGGTTCAGCGCTACCGGAGACTTGGTGGTCTGGTAAGTTTGCATGGAGGCCTTGGTAAGTATGTACTGCGTATGTCTCTTCTTTCTTTTGCAGGGGTTTGTGCACTCGTACAACTTAACTGGATTCCAGCGTTGCGGGAAGATTCGGCGAGTATGCGCAGCGTTATTGAAGTGCGCATGCTAACGCTGTTCTTCTTTGTTCTTACAGGTGCCGGTGTTGAAGTCCCCTCTTGACCGGAGATAGCTGCGGCAGGTAGAAAGCAAGGAGTACCTGTAAACAGAAGCAGAATGATCCAGAGCAGGTAAGCAGAAGTGGGAGGATCCGGAGCAGGTAAACAGAAGTAGGATGTTCCGGAGCAGGTAAACTGAAGCAGGATGATCCGGAGCAGATAAGCTGAAGCAGGATGATCCGGAGTAGGTAAGCAGAAGCTGGCTGATCCAGAGCACGGCAAGTGTGTTGCTGATGCAGCTCACAGTAAGCAACACAAAGACTCTTGGGTGTTGCTTATATAGCCAGCCACACCCAAACACTAAAGAGCTCATAAAATGTCATGCACTTCCTGTTTAGCAACAGGAAGTGGTAACCAGGAAGTTACTACAAACTCTAGGAAGGAATTAAGTGGAGGTTTCTGCTATGGGCTTTTTGTGTGCCTATGCCAGGCCTGCCAAGCCTCCACCCAGCTTGCCCCAACTACCTGCCTAGTACCCATGACAGAAGTGCAGAGAATTTGATGATGACATAGAACGTAATCGAAGACAGAGAGCATGGGATCTTGAATATCTGAAAAGAGAGGTTAGAAAACCTGACCCAGTAGTAGACTGGGAAGACCTAGAAGAATTCTTTCCTGAGTACGATTTAGTACCAGGCACACACAGGGCAAATATGGACGATGACTTCAACACCAGAAGCATCAGAGAGACGATCGATTGAATATATGATGAAATGGGGCTAGAACAGATACCCCCAAGGGAAAGGAGAGGACGAGCATCTTGAGAGCACTCAGTTGTACGACACTGAGGATGCCTGCCTAAGTAGCAGAAATAGAGAGCTGTCCTTAGATAGGTTGACGCTAACCAGAAACAAGGATGATGAGATAAGTTACATGAGTTGGGCATAGACAATAACGGATGCAGAAAAAGAAGAATGTGAAGAAAGAGAAGAGAAGTCGCGAAAAACGCTTCTCTGGAGGGGAATAAGATGGTCAGATTCTAGTGGATCTACACCAAAGGCAACAGAGTCAGTCACACAATCAGACCAACATGAAGGAGTATCTTACAGTCAGAGGGGGGTGTCTCCACCACCCTATGCGAGCAGACTAAGGACATTGCCAGGTGGAAGGTGATGCGGGAATATTACCCCTGGAGTGGATAGAAAAATTATGAGAGAGGAAAAGGAGTGCCATGTGTCACAGTTCCCGTTACTCAAAAAAGGAGGAACGAGGCCACAATATATACCATGGCCACACATGGCTCGAGAAAATCTGAAAAATAAGCTTCCAATGTTAACATCGGGAGCCAGAAAATGGATACATGAGTTAGAAAAGATGACGGGAGGGAACACATTAGCTATCAGTGATATTAAGGGTCTCTTAATCGCCATACTTGGTGATAGAGCTGATGTGTGGACACGTGCATGTTACCCTGGTGTGACTACAGTTAATACTGTGCATGAGGGAGCGCCGTTTAACAATTGCAGAACCGCAGTATGGAAAGCATTACGAGTTCTATATCCGGATACTTCAGACATGGGAGCTATGACACGTAAGATGGAGTCAGATGATCCTTTGCTTTACATTCAGAATTTCCAAGACGCCTGGGCGCTGGAAACTTGTGCATCTTGGGGGAAATCCATACCCGTGTTTTACCATATATTATGCCAAGGGCTGCCAGATCAAGTACAGAAACAGCTCAAGTAATTGGTAGGAATAGAGGCCAAACCATGGTCAGAGATACAGTTGAACATAGCGCACTATTGCAGGCTGCTGCAAGAGAAAAATCGCAAAAAAGAGGCTGCACGAAAAGGTGAAGAGGTAAAATTAGTGCAGAAGAAATTGTCAAAATATGCCATTGAAGGGGCAATGATCACTAACACAGATTGATCAAACATGCAGCAGGTCGATAATCAAAGGCAGTTTGATCAAAGCAATAACGGGTTTTACCCAAGAGGGAGAGGCTTTGAGGAAGAGGATGGCAGAGTAATCGGGGAGGTATCCAAGGTAATCGGGGAGGTTTCCAAAACATGAAAAACGGCAATCAGGATATGTCAAATGGGCAGATAATCAGACCACAGCCAATATGTTGGACGTGTGGCATGACAGAGCATCTAGCATGCACATGCAGAAGTCAAGGCATGGTGCAAAATGACCAAGGAACAAGAGTACAGATGGCGAATCCACCTGTGTTTTTACAGCAGGTTGGAAAGGGAGTTGTACAAAATCACACAGTGCCGCAGCAAGTGCCGGGAGCACAGGAAAGTTTGCAACCTCAGAATATGACACATTTTCCACAAGGACAGTCTCAACAGTCGCCGATGCAACTGTTACAAACAACAAGTACAGGGCAGGTACTGAATTATGGAATAAGAAATAACACTGGTGATGGAGGAAGTCCATTCACTCAACATGGGACAAAGCTATATATGGACTAGGACAGCTCACTGCGAAACCTGATGTGTTCTATCCTATCAGTGACAACGAACACTCATGAGGAACTAAAGGTAGATGTCCTTATAAGGGATAAAGAGTATTCTTTCTCATTTGACACAGGTGCAACACGCTCGTGTATACGTGAAGGCACGTCTTCTTTTTCCAGCGATGCCATAAATACTTAGGGCTTCACAGGAGCAACAAGTCATCTACCGTTTACAAAAGAACTTCCAGTTTCCAAAGGAGAATGTGACATGAATCTGCCACTGCTGTATTCAAGGCAAACCCCAGTAAATATATTGGGATGAGACCTAATGACGAAGTTAAACATGACAATCTCGTTCACGCAGAAGGGCATAGTATGTTCAACTCCAGGAATGCATTATTTGAACGTATGCAAAATGATTAGAGCATACGCAGGACAAACGGCTATGAGAGCTGTTCCATTGGAACCAGAAATATTCGCATATGGAGTGCGCATATTAATGTCATGGCTACCAGGCCTTACAGACAAACCAATGAGAACCCCTGATGTGTTTCTATTTAGGCAAACAATACCTATGCATGAGGAAAAGGGACAAGTGTTTCCCTTGTTAATGCAAGCAGACATAGTACGAGGAAAAATTGTGTTGATGATTGGCTGTAATGACAAAGGCAGACAATGGTGCACAGTAATCGCCATTGAGGAAGGATACAAATTGACGTCACTGATGACGATCTGTTTGAAGAGCAAACAGGTGTAGATGAAACGACAGTTGAGGTGAATCTCCTTTATTGGGTGAAAAGTATCAAAAGAGACGTGCCCCAGAGAATGATGCTTGCACAAAAAAGTCCTGAATATTTTGATGATGACATGGCAAAGGTGCCTGTCTCAGTGTGGTCTACAGGCCCTTATGACGTAGGCTTGTTGAAAGGAGTCGGAGAAGTAAAGATTACATTGAAACCAGGAGCAATTTTACCAAAAGCACGACAGTATCCCATGTCTAGGGAAGCAGATGAAGGGATTTTCAAAACAATTTCTGCTATGATGGAGCAGGGCATTTTAGTGATGTTAGAGTCATCATGCAACACTGCAGTTTACCCTATCAAAAAATCAAAGGGAGGGTCTTGGCGTTTAATCCAGGATTGAAGGCCGAGTGCCCTCTAGTCCCTAACCCCTCCACAATCCTATGTAATATACCTGTTGAGGCAAAGTATTTCACAGTGAATTACTTGAAAAACGCTTTCTTCTCAATCCCATTGCACAAAGACTCACAAGATTTGACATCATTCACGTTCAGACAAATGCGTCTGAAAAGTACAAGATTACCTCAGGGGTACTGTGAGTCTCCTATTTTCAACAGAGTCCTGCAGATGGACTTAAGCAATATTGCATTAGAGAGTGTTGTCTTGCAATATGTGGATGACATCTTAATTTGCAGCACGACAGAGGAAATGTGCAGACACGATTCTATTCAGCTATTGACTGTATTGGCTGAGAAAGGATTTAAAGTTGACAAAGAGAAGTTACAGTATTGCCAACAAGAAGTGCTGTACATAGGTCAGCTAATCTCACATGAGGGGAAAAGGGTTACCCCTGAAAGGTCTGAAGCCATAGTAAACACAGCCAACCAACACACGATAAAACAAATTCAGTGTTTTCTAGGATTATGCAATTATGTCAGGACATGGGTCTTTGACTACAGCTCCTATACCAAGCCCTTGGTACAAGCCCTAAAGAAGGCACAGGTGACAAAAGAAAAATGGTGTGGACCGAGACCATGGAAGAAGGGTTTGTTGAACTGAAGAAGGCCATTTGCACGGCACCGGTTTTAGGGATTCCCAATTATGCATAGGAATTCTACCTGTTTTCACACACAAATGGCAGTGTTATGACAACAGTACTCACACAGAGAACCACGTTGGGGTACAAGCTCCTGGCATATTACAGTGGGAATTTGGACCCAGTAATGAGAGGTCACTTTCCGTGCAAACAAAGTTTAGCTGCCGCATCGTTCGCCCTAGAGAAAGCTACAAACATTGTGATGGGATGCTCAATGACGTTGTTTGTCGAGCACGCACTATTTGCCATTCTAGAGAAACCAAAAGGCACATTGACATTGTAAGATAGTGAACCCAGCTATGTTTATAGCAGGGCCAGTCACTGAAGGAGAGCTAATCCATGACTGCGTGAACTATGAAGAATTTTATGATGAGATTCCCAGAGTGAAAGAAAATGCATTGGCAGAAGGAAAAATCGTCTTTGTTGACGGTTCTTCGAGAATCGATCAAAATGATGGGCTGAGATATACAGGCACCACTGTGATGAAATACATGGCAAATGGAAAATTATGAGTACTCATTAGTGCACTATTACCATCTCATTGTTCAGCACAAGCTACAGAATTATTGGCGTTGATACCTGCACTCTAGAAACACGCAGACCAGGAAGTGACGGTGTACTGTGACTCCGCCTATGTGACATCAACAGTGCGCACATGCCTAGTATGCTGGAAAAGGAGGGGCTACCTCCGAGCTGATGGGACGCCAGTGCAGCATGCAGCCTTATTGGACAGGTCCATTAAGGCACTACAACTCCCAGTGGGCATAGCAGTCGTGAAATGCTGTTACACTCACCTGGTCTCTGCAGAGGCGTTGGGGCATGGTTGCAGCCCTCCCTGAATTTGAATCACCCCCTTCAAGCTTCTCCCTCAGTAGAAAAGCTGTGAGCGGTGGTACGTAGTGATACTGCTCCTGCGTGGAGATAAGAGTGTGTGGGTGCACCAATCTGTGATTGTTGTACCTCTCGAACCCTTCACCCCAAAGTACAGTTTCTGTGAGCATACGCTGGCCCATAAAGCTCACCTGTGAATTATGGAAGATAAGCTCTCCGTCCTGCTACTTCTGGCAGGTGCGCGTCGAATGGGATCTAGTTCCTTGACTGATCCCTGATAAGGATTAGTCCAGTCTAGCTGCGACTATGCTTGTCCTTATGATTGGTAAGTCTTTCTTGAGCTCTTGTGATGCTGTTCGTTCTGTTTAATGTCTTTATATGTTGCTCCTATTTATGCCTGCAATAATGTCTCTCTTCTGTTTTCTTCCCTTAGATGGAAATGCAGCCTCAATGCAGCTGTGAGACACGGCCGGATGGAAGATGGATTCTACCACAATGTTCGACAACAGGCAAGTGATGGTTTAAGGAAAAGCGTGAAGTATTGCGAAGCGCACCCTTAAACTGACTTTTTCCAATGTCTAACCTTGTCTTCTGTTTTTCCTTGCAGGCGCTGCTGTTGACGATGGAGCGTGTCGTGCTGTGGTGCCAAGATGAAGATTTAGGCGTTCCGGAAAGTGTAAAGATGAATACTTGTTTGGCCGAAGAGATGTACAGGTAAGAACAGCTTCCCCCAGTTGGTAAGTATGCTGGCAGGAAGCAGGATCTTCAAAGGTAAGTCTGACCTCAGGCGACGGTGAGCGTTACGCTGCTTGCCAGTGCAGAATAACGCAAAGTGTCTGTCTTGAGGATCGGGGCAGCTTATATAGCTGAGATTGTGGACACGCCCATTAGGGCCGGCTTATCAGCCACACCCTGCCACTCCTAGAGAGTGAGCATGTGCGAAGGCAATCCATTAGCAGCCACACTCAAGAAAACACTTGGGGCTGCTTAATGGATGGAATGTTCAAGGTTAATGCATCCTCCTTAATGGATGGAATGTACAAGGTTGAAGGCATCTGAAGTGCTATGTCCATAATAAAAGCTTTTTGGTGTTAAATGGATGTTCTTGTTTACTTTTGTTCATGAGCCTGGCACCAAAGGCGCCAGGACAGTGTCCACCCAGGTCTCCTGTGCATGCGACCCCTGCATGCCTGTGCCCCTGACTTCATGACCATGACAAATGCGCCGCCCACACTAAAGGAACAGATTTTATCTCGCATGGAAATCAAGCAGCAGACACAGAAGCCAAACGTGTGGCGACCAAAGACGAAATAATAAAGAATGTGGAAATAACTGATGTGCATGAGAGAATGATTGTTGCACGAAGTGAACCTGAAGGTTACAGTTATAAGGAGAAAGCACAGTTAATGGAGCTCCAAGGGGAAGCACCACAGGAAGAGAAAGCCTTTGGAAGCGACAAGGGTGTTCTTTAAACCCCTCCGAGAGCTTGTGGTGACAAGACAGCACTGGTAAACCGGTGATGCCTATAGCCTTATTGAAAATAGCACTGGAACAGTTCCACTATCCAGCACCCATGACAAAAGAGAATCTAGCAGCGACAATTGCCGAAGACTGGTTTATACCGAACTTGGCAGAACACGTTGCATTTTTTATAGTGAACTGTATAATCTGCCAACAGTTCACGGCTGGGCATACGCTGCATGTAATTAGAGGAGCCACCCCAAGGCCTAATGGGCCTTTTCAGCACTTGCATGTCGATTATGTCGATATGATTCAAGTATGTAACGGGTACAGGTACCTAATTGTTGTGGTGTGTCCATTCTCTAGATGGATAGAAGCAGGTCCATGTACACACCCAGACACTACCTCTGAGGGAGGTATTTCCCAGATGGGGAGTATGTGAGGTCATGAGGTCAGACAATGGACCTCACTTTGTTAATGCAGTATTTCAACAGATCAGCTTGTTGCTTGGTATAAAGCACAAGTTTTCTTCGGTGTATCATCCTCAAGGAAATAGGATATGCGAGAAGCTCAATGGCTTGTTAAAGGAAAGGATAGCCAAGTTGAAGCTTACTCTAAAGAAGGGATGGCTACACTGCTTTCCACTGGCACTGTATGCGCTCAGAAACAAGCATGGTTCAGACCAGCATCTCACACCGCATGAAATCCTGACAAGCAGAAGGATGGACACACCACTAACACCCAGAGATGGAGCTAGATATGATGCTCAGCCAACAGGGGAAGTGTTAGGATCAGAAATGCAAAATTACTTTAATTGCATGACATCTTGTCTTACTGTAATTTCAGGACAGCTGCAGCGATGACAAGAAGGGTGCAGGGCAGCACAGAACACAGAAGGAGATATTGCAACAAACCAAATTTAGGGTTTACATGTACCACAATTGTTCCCTGGGGACACGGTCCTGGTGAGAAACCACACGAGAAAAAAGTGGGACGAGCCAAGGTTCAACGGTCCCTACAGAGTGGAGGACTTCACTCCCTCTGCAGTCAAGTTACAGGGAAGAAGAGCTTGGATCCTTTTGAGTGACATCAAGCCATACAACAGTGAAGACCCTCTGCCCTCACCCAAATGCGTAGGGACTACAGACAACGGTGAAGAACCACAGCACGTGCAGCCGAGATCCATGACGAGGAAGAAGGACGCATGACCAGCAAAGCAAAGGCAAATAACTTTTGTGCAAGTTGTGGCTTTATTTTGGACATTTCCTCTGAGCAAAATAGGGGTATAAGGACATAAAAACATGGACACTGTGCATCCTAGTTGCAGGGTGAAGAAGAAAATTGCACGGATAAGCCACAACATCGTTTTTTGACTTTGAACTTTTGGCTGAGGCACACTGAAGCCTTGATAAGAAAAGGATATGCCAAATTTTGATCGAGGACACATAAAGTGGAAGAAAATACAGTATCCTGACACTTTTAACACAGAAGCCTTATTTGGACTCACTTATGGTGTCACACAGTAGTGACATCACTAAAGACGTGTTGATCTATTTCGAGTTAGTATTGAGGTCATACCCGTAGTTAGTGGAAAGGCTCACTAACATCACTGAATTTCTTCAAGATCCTGAAAACGAAAAGACAATAAGGAGGTTGCTCATCGTAATTGCCGAGCAGTTCCTTTTGCTTCCGGAGTACAGGGAAGACAAGACAAATGTTCCTGTCACCAGAAGATAGCAGACTAGCAAGCAATGTGATTTTTCACCTAATTGAGGACTTTCCAGAGCTTGTGGGGAGACCTGTCAGTGTTGATGTTGTCACTTTCATCAGAGACCCAGCAAACTCTACACAGATGAGCATGCTCCTGCATGGTATTGTAATGCGGGTTGAACTTTCTAATCATCATCTGAATTTCTGGAGAAGATTGTAAACTTTCCATTGAGGGACAGATCGCGAATGTGTTGCCAGAGGACTTCACTCCTGTTTATGTTGACAAAGAAACAACATGTCTTCTGGAGTGAAACAAATAAGATTGATCAACAGGGAGCTTGTTTATTTTGAACACGCAAATTTAGAGACATGCTGAACTTATTACCTTATTTGACATTTTCGTATATGGAAAAGAGAACTGTTTCCAGAGACAAGAGACAATCTATTATTCAGGCAAAGAGAATGATTGTTCCAGTATCTGCAACCTACAAGCAGAATCAGCAGAATCCGGAATTTAACGACATTACCTAGAATGTATTAAAGAGTTAGTCTTTTTTCCTTAGATGATCCAGATGGGCAACCAAAATATTAATCGTGCCCTCCCTCAGGAGGAGAAACGCTCCTATTGGCCCAGAAATAGGTGTAAATTAACCTACAGCGGAATTATATACCTATGCATAGTGTTCATTATTGTATTACTGTCACTGACTATTCAAACTGCATTTTCTATTGGTGCACAAAGCGTTCAGATTCCAGTGCACCCACCTAATGATGTACGCATGAAGCCCACGAAGATGCCCAAACCTTACATAGTCATTCCAGTCCCTAGAAGGTCTGATAGAGGAATGAGTGAACTTGAGATGGATATGATTAGCAATAACATACACACACTTGTAGTAACAAACAAATTCAACCGCCAGAGACAGGGTCGGCAGAGCAAACATGAGAAGGGGTTAATGAAAGATAAGCATACGCAAATGATGAGTGCACATACACCTGGTCTAGTGTCAATAACTGCAGAACACATTCCAAAGAATGGGGGAAGTTTGGACAACCTACGATGAGAAATTCCACGCCAAGTGAAGCCAAAAGACAAATGGAGAATGCTGAACTTTTAAAGAGACAAAAGGAGTTGGAGAATAAACATACAGAGACAGCATTGACAAGCACACCTGATCCAGCAATGAAAGGGGCAAGTACGAGTCCTGCAATACAGCCACATGCTGGAACAATAGCAGAGTCAATATGGACATTCATAACCAGAGCAAAAAAGATACAAGAGGACAAGGAAAGAATTACCAGACTTTCTCCTACTCAAATGGTACAGATGAAAATGCCTGGATCATGGATGGAGATACCTGAGAATCCTTCAGTAAGAAGAAGTTATATGGACACGTTTAAAGATGTGGTTATAGCAAACTACAGAAAAACCTTAAGAATCAGAAGAAGCACAAACAAAGACAGTAACAAACTAAACGACTACCTGGACAGCACAGCACACTTGGGAAATAACATATTGTACCAACATATGAAATAAGTTGGAAGACGAAGTTCAGAGGAAGAATGCTTGTTTGTGCACTCGTACCATACAGCACAGGGAAGTCGAACATCTTCGTAGCTGTGGAAATAGATGTCACGACAGCGCACTGTCTATCACACATAGGCCCTCATTACGATACTGACGCTAAACCATGGCGCTATTAGCACCATGGTTGGTGCCGGTATCGTAACGAGTCCGCCGATGTTCAATGGGGAAGTACCACCCCATTCCAAGGTTGGCAGGGCGGTAATTCCCCATTGAAAATTGGCCCTTCCCCATTCCCATTTTTGCCCCATAGTGCTCAATGGGACTGGGGAAGGCGGTAAGTACGGTACTGCAAATTGCGGTACCGTACTTACCTCGAGAGTCCCTTTGCGGGTCCCTACTTTAACGGCTGGTCTAGACCTGCCGTTCAGGTCGGGTCCCGCAAAGGGACCTCGTAGTAAGGTGCTAAGTGTTTAACGGCGCCGCAGCCTTTTACGGCACCGTTAAACACTTAGCGCCAGGGTCCTAATGAGGGCCATAGCAATGTGAAAGACCAGAGGCCAGTTCATGGGAAGTGATGCTTCACTCAAATGGGCAACTGATCCAAATGAAGATGATTATGTCTAGGACATAAAGACAAGAAACAAAGGACAAACAAAGAACATTGTGATCAGATATGAAAAGCCTGAAGTTAAAGGAGCAGAGATCAGATGAGAGACAAACCAAAGACTGAAAGTTCAAGGAAAAACTCCAGAAGAAGCTTGGAGTTGGAAGAACAGAGGCCAAATGCAAATCTGGGGAACAGTGCTTTCACAAGACGGATGGGAGAAAGGAGTAGTGATCTGCAGATCATGGGTGCGTAGTAATTGGGAGTTACCAAGCTATTATAGACATAGTACAGAATGGATGCAAGCCATTATGGCCGAGACTTGCAAGACTGCTAACATGGGTCGAAGACAGAGGAGGACCCTTACAGATAGTGCCATTGGAGAATTCCAAATTATGCTTCAGAAACAATGGTACAAGAAAAATGGGAGAAAATCAGAACTGTGGACGCATCTTTGACGCTCCATGGATGGTACATGGTACTGCAGTGATCATGGATCATTATTGGGCGTGTGGATCCAAAGCATATATCAGACTACCAAAGAACTGGGGAGGTATATGCATATTAGTAAATGTCCATGTTCCAGCGTTGGTGATTCCAAAAAGTGATCTGAATATTGACAGTTTCCGGAAAGCAGATGCTCACCTGAGAAAGAAGAGATCTGTGGAACTGGTGAGCTGAATTAAGAGAGAATTACTTTTCTGACACATCAGAAGAAGCCTTTCATGCGATCCCGTATAAACACAGGTTGTTCAGCCTAACCTCATCAGTGTTCATGACAATTCTGATGCCAAGGATTCAAATTGGAGCAAATACTAAATGGTTACAGATAACCAGAAGGGAGTTACTGCAGACCATCAACACAACCATAAAAGGATTCAATGCAATCAAGGAAGCGTTATGGGCGATTCGATTAATGACTCTCCAGAACAGATATGTCCTTGACATGATCACAGCTATGGATGGAGGTGTTTATGCAAAAATGGGAGAATCATCTTGCCCTTTCATACCTTCGCACAATGACGAAAATTGAACTTTAACAGAAGCCATAGGTATGCTGACAAACCTACAGAATCAGATGATAGACAAAGTTGACGACGACAGTTGGTTTGGATCACTGTTCTCATGGGGTCCGCAATGGATGGCAGATGCATTCAAATTCCTAGGAGCCCTGCTAGTGATGATATTGCTTGGATTCTGTGTTATCAAGATAATAATATCTCAGTGCCAGAAAACAGCAAAAAAGGCCATAGGGATGAAGATCATGATTGATGTTGAGTCAGAATGGAAGCCCAAGGACCTGACTGATGAAGAAATAAGAGACTTTGTAAAAGCCAGCATTTATGCACCAGAAGGAACAAAGTTTCGGTATCCAAGGAAACACTGAAATTATGTCGGAAGATAGATCTATTGCAACCCAAGTGGAGAATGTCAATTAATGACCTGGAGCAAAGATGAGCACGTAAGAACAGAAGGAAGCTTGAAGGGAGTCATAAAGATATGGACCCTAAAGAGATATTTCTTCAGACCTTTATGAGTGGATCCAGAGGATGAAATAAAAGTGGATACAAAGGAAGAGGTGAGAGTGGTCGATGAATTGTCCAGAGGGGGGAGTAAAGAGGACGTGCTAAGCACGATTCGCACTCCAGCCACCCCTTTTGAAGTAGCAGGAAAATTCTTGCCGAAATATGTGACGTATGATGAGCAAATAAACCAGCAGAGAGCCGCAGTTGGGCTCTGTCCAGTACCTATCAGAATAACTGCACCTATTGAATTACTGACACCTAAGAAAACCTGGACAGTAAGGTACACATTCAGAAAACCATATTGACAAGTGAGACAGAATGGTGATTGTCAGAATGTAATACCTGAAGAAGCTAAGAAGATACTAAAGGAAGACGACTAGTGACGTCATGAGAACCCGGACTGACTCACATATAGAAGATATAACGACCTGAGAAAAATGACAAAAGAGACGAAACACCATGGATAAGTGACATTGTGAGCCAAAAGTGAAACAATTGATGTCAAGATGTAAGAAATGTATGCCATATGCACGATGAAGATATCCAGTTAGTTTAAACGTGTACATATGCAAGAAACCGCAAGAAGCCAAGAAATCATGAGGCTTGCTTATGCTTAGTAGAAAGATAGATTGTGGCAAGCGCCACCTGTACATATATCTACCTCAAAGAGCACTTTATATCAGTATAATTCCACTACGCACAAGAGCAGAAGCAACCAAAAGTTTACTGAAGGTCTCAAGAGGAGAGTTTTGCAGCAAACAAATCGAGAATTAAATACGGAGAGAAATTCAGACGAAGGTAACTATGCCAAGAAGCCCAGGTCGTATCAGCTGGAATAAGCCAACAATGTATACAATTAAATAGAAGAACAGAGTATCCTGTTCAGGGAAGGTCAAGATAAGCCACAGATGGCAGACGACTGGCAGAATGAAATCAAATACATGAAATTGCATGAAGGAAAGGCCAATTTCACAGTGTCAGAATCACGTGACCAGGCAAGCAGGAAGGGATGAAACTTTCACACCTAAGCATTGACCTTTGCAATACCCAGACACCTTAACTTTCCTAGATCAAGAAGCAGACTTGAGACCAACTACAAAGAAATAATTGACACATGACCACTGAGGTGATGATTGATTGTAACAATAATTTGAGGGAAGCTGGGGTGCAGACAAACTCCCTACACCTGACCGGCTATTCTGCACGCTGCTAAGCGCAAGTGGAAAAGTATGAGTGGGTTTGATGCCAACCCAATCATAGTGGACCGTGTAATCGAGGGTCCTATAGTTAGTAGAACCAATGAGATGATGTACTTTTAGTGAAGTTTACAGTAGTCATTTTGAAGGAAGGGATTAGTTCCCCCACCTGACATTGTTTATCCAATCCCCTCTCCCCGTTACCATATACAGATATAGTACCTATATTAAAGTTACCTTCCTAAAACCAATCAAGTTGCATGCTAAATTTTAAGAGTTACACGTCAGTGATGACGAGTTTTTGGTATAAATGTTATGTTTTTTCTGAAATTAATTGGAGTTGAAGCAAGAAGGAAGATCGAGCGATTGCTGGTATTCATTGAACTCCCTGTTTTTTGTACTTGTCATTAAACGGACTCCCTTTGCCAAACTATTGAGTTGTTATTATTGATTTGGTGCAAGAGCACGAATCTGCATCCCCATCCAACTCAAGGGTGCTGCTGCTCATCCTAAAGTGCTGTTTGGAAACCCCCAATTCTATGGGCCGGCTGCGGTCCATCCTGCACAGGGCATTCAGCTACTGCTTCTCTTGGGTGAAGGAAGTCTTGAAAGATGCCCAGCTTTCTGTGGGTTATACTAGTCCCCGTGGTGGCAGGGTTGTGACCAAAGAGACACTGTCTATGTTGATCATTCTCTGCATCTCACAATGCTATGATCTGGCTAGCGATATTCTGCCTGAAGGTGTCGGGCTAATTCTAGCAGAGTTCTGGCTGCCACCTCTTCCTTACAGAGGAGGGAGGGGGGCTGTTCCCTGCCTTCAACTTTTGCCAAGCAGCTACGTGGGCTTCTCTGCACATTTGCTAAACATTATTGTTTGGATTCCCTTTCGGGGAAGGATGCTCAGTTTGGCATAGCAGTCCTCGATAGATTTCTGGTTTAAGTGGTGTCTTATTAAGCTCCTCCCTCCTCAAGATCCACGTATTACTATGGGAGTCTATCATAGATGAATCCGTGGGAGGAAGGAATCCATTAAAACAAAGCCTTTCTAACCTCTCTGTAATGTTCTTTCCGATGGATGTTTCTCCCACGGATTCCTCATCTCCCTCCAGCTTGTTCCTCTAGGCAGACGGCTAGTACACCTTAAGTTCTGAGTTATGTTTGCAACAGAGTGCTAGAATAGCAAAACTGAGAACATAGGTGGCAGCACCTCAATATAAATACTGGGCCTGACGACATGCCTGACAAGGGGGCATAGAGGTATTGGGCAGAGCCATGCTGCACCCACTGGTGGAGTGAAAGTTTCTGGCGGTCATCTGTGCTGGAGATAGACCATTATAGAAGAGGAATCCATGGCGGAGCATCCTTCGGAAGGCACATAATTGAGATGTAAGCAATTTTTTTTAACAAGAAAACATGTCCATGCTGGCCTTGTTAATATATGCCAGTATCCCACATATGAACATACTCCTGTTGGTTTTGCTAGTAAAAATGACACAGTAAGAAAACTACACCAATGTAGTCCAGTATGGCCTCATAAAAACACTCATTAAACCAGAGTTTACCTGGCCCAGTGATATATGCCATGGCAAAAGTAAGAACTGTCCAGACTGGCTGCACCAATGTAAGCCTGTCTAACCACTTAAGAACACTTACAAGGTTTGATTTACCTATACCTCCTAGTAAAGAATGCCATGACAGTACGAAAATAAAACCAGATTGGCTGTACCCATGTAAGCCAGTCTATCCATGTATTAACACTTATAATGTTTGCTGTATCCTTGATGCCCAGTAAAAAATGCCATTCCACAGGAAGACAATGTATCCAGAATGTCTTACTACACAGCTACAAAACCATTATATTAAATAAAGACAGTCACAAGGGGGCACGGATGGGGTGGTGTTCAAACAGTTAGGATGCATGCTGAGCAGTCGAAAAGCAGAGCTTCAGGGTATATGGGTATATAGGCCAGTCTAGCTACTTCACAAAATGTATCATATTTGCTTTATTGTTGATGGCCAGCAAAACTATGCCATTGTACATGTTACAGGACTTGGTTATGACCCTGTCAAGGGAGAGGGGGAAGTTTAAGGGAAGTCTGGCCCAAACTGGGTCTTCAGCCGTGCCCGCACATTAGTGCACCTCTCTCTGAACCAACGCCTATCAATCACTGTCCTGGCCTCTTTCTAATGTGTTACCAGATAATACGAATCCCAGCATGCACCTGACCTTTCAGAAACCTGCCATAGATCATGGTTCATGAGAAGCAGTACAAAGTGAAGGAAAATCTGAACTACAACTTCCAAAATGCATCGGGACCCAACCGTCAAAACCTGGCCTGGAGCAGGAGGAATTGATTAATTACCCAAATGGGAATGGATTTAGGGTCTCACCTTCCTAAGATGAATGATACACCGATTACCTGTTTGTCTGCTTCTACACTGAATACCCACCCACTCACCCCAGACAGAGTAGAGGTTATCAATGGGGTAGCAGCAAACTGGAACTGTCAAAGGACTGTATGGGGACAGGAAAGAGCCAGACACACTCCCCAACCCCAGTATGACTCACCCAGGACAGAAGCTAATACAAGAATAAACAGCCCTTTTAGCCACATGGCTGACTGCAGGAAAATTAAGTCTCAAAAGGGGATGGGGCTAGATAGCTTTGCGAAGAATTTCAGCAGTAGTTACAGCCCTCAAGGGTATACCCCAAATAGATATTGGCCCAGGGGAGCAGCTGACTCTGGGAACCAATGGGAACTCTTCAGCTAGAAGGGCACTGCTATAAAAAGCCAGTAGTTTCTGTAGAGAGTGAAACTTGTATTGATGATGTCGGAAGTGGAGAGGGTGGACCGAGGACCAATGAGCAGTGTGTAGCATGTGAAGGAATTGAAAGAGACTGTTGGAGTGCTTTGAGAGTGGGAACGTAAGGTGTTGGGGCTGAGAGGGTTGTTTGTGTGTGAGAGACCAACAGGAGAGAGTTTAGGAGGAAGAATAGAAAGTGGGGACGTTGAGAGTAAGTGTGTGGGTGGGGGTGTGGTGAGGCAGGAGGGTGAAGGTGGCAGACCAGAAGGAAGTTGGTGAGCAGAGGCTGGAGAGAAAAAGTGGTACGTGTACTGCAAATGGCTACTGAACGTTGCTAGTTCCCCAAAATGGCCACGCCATGAGATTTTTGCTTGGTCTTTGGTCATATTGTTGTTTGGGCTTTTTCCTGCCGTGCATATAAGGTCATGTACTTGCCTGGGAAAGCTGCTGCTTTCACGGGCTAGTGATGTCTTTGTGTGTGGTCCATCAAGGGGGGTGGGACTGTCTGGTCCCACTCCATATCTGTGCAGCCTGAAAGTCTACGTGTGGCATGATTGAAACCCAAAGTGGTCCTTGATTGGACCACTACTGGCTTTTTGAATGGTGCAGATCCTTAGCATTAGTAGGTTTGGACTTGCTTCCAGTCAGAATCTCGGATAAGACTCCTGCAGCCATTTCGGAAGATCCGCGTTGGAGCCAAGTATCCTGTGTTGAAGAGCAGTTGACTGAAGATCCATGGACGACAAGAGACTCTGGGTCCCTTACTGCGTTTGGCCTGGTGAAGTACTGCTGGACTCCCTGATCTGTCAAGGTCCTGCGTGGGGCATCAACCGTTTGACTGTCCAGACCCTGTTACACATCGGTTACCCGTACAGCGTCTTTTGCACTCCAATGATCGGCATGCTCCACTGTGGAGTCGGTACCGGTTAACATGGCGCCTGCACAAACAAAGGCGGAAATCGTGTCAGCTGACACGACTCGTACGCGAGAGACGTGCTACTAGACACGCCCCCATGCGGCTTTAAAAAGCCGTCTTTCGCGGACTTTTGTTGCTGCTAATTAGCATATACTCGCTATCGCGGTTCCATCCGTATTGTTGTTTTCCTAAAGCTATCCTGGCCTCGACCCTCCGCCTGGCTACTGGATTGTGACTCTTCTCCCTCATTGGATTTGTTTGTTTACCTACGGCTTTCGACCCGGACTGCTCCTGACCTGCTCCTCCCGCTCCTCTGGTCTTCGTTGTACCTTCCTGGCTTTGACGCGGAACGTCTTTGGATTTCTTCTTGTCGCTCCAGCCTTACGTGGCTCCTTCCCGGCTCCTGCTTCAGCTGCCACTCCAGCCTTACGTGGCTCCTTCCTGGCTCCTGCTTCAGCTGCCGCTCCAGCCTTACGTGGCTTCTTCCCGGCTCCTGCTCCAGCTACTTTTCGCTCTCCACTGCGAGCATTCAGCCGAGCTGCATCTGCTACACCGCTCCCCATTCTGAGATCCTATAAGAAAGGAGAACGGGTGAGTATTTACATCTTCCTCTGTGCTCTCATATTGGTGACTCTAGTTAGAGACTTGGGAACTTTACCATCCTAGTGCAGCCGAACGCTTTCCTGATTCTGATTCTGCACCAACCCGTCACTAGTGCGTCCCTCGTGCCGCCCGGGTTATTTTCCCATTACTAACATTCCTGTTTATTATTTTATCCTACCGTTGACTCCAAAGGATTCCTTCAACCTCATATTCTACTATTCAGGTCTGTGCTTCCACGTTATATATATATATATATATATATATATATATATATATTAGGGCCCCTTTCACGGTTCCAGACACTTGTTTCTTTGTAGATCCATTCTGGGGAAACTCCATTCCGATACCTATTTAGGTAACCCAATGCCCTTTTTCTGCTGATTTGGTACTTAGGATTGTCAACCATTGTCTAAACTTCTTGTTTTCCTTTTCAGCATTGGTATTGGCGGTGCGTGTTCTCCCCGCTCTTTTGTTCAATTGACATCTCTGTCTGTCCCAATAGAAACAGCAGAGAGGTATGTTGTCGAAAAGAGCCCCTCTTTGAGGAAGCCTGAGTCTTGAACTCAGGGGGCTGGAAGTTAAGGCCGAACATTGATTCCTTGCACACCTTTCTTCTCCGGTTCGGCTGACTACTTCCCTGGTCTAACGGAGTGGTGAGTTACAGTCCCGCATTAATCACCGGTACTTCGGTGGTTGGCAGCTTGTGATGTAAGTCACCTTCCTGCCGAAATTCAGCCTCCCAGCTTCAAGGGATCCTGCTCTGGAAGGTCTTCTTCAACTGCAACTGGAAGGATGCCTGCCGTCACCTGTGTGCAGTGGCCATTGCTGGAACTAGCCTTACTCACTCTTGTAAACTGTCCTGACAAAGTCTGCATTGGTGCCTTCTGAATCTCATCCTCACCAAGGGTTGCACTCTGCTCCTGGAACTGACCAGAAGAATACTTGTACCCACAGCACCGCTCACTAGAACCAACAGCAGGAAAACCTACCTCCAGCGACCCCCAGTTGACCCATCCAGTCCTCTGGCAAATCGGAGTCAGGGGGTAAGTGAACGCATAGCATTTGACCCCCCTCCCCCGTTCACCTTAGAATAAACCTGAGGTATTCCATTGAACTGCTTTTTGATCGTGATGTCTAAAGCAGTTGGACCTGAAAGATAGAAACACATTTTGACCTACCAGTAACGTGTGTTTAAAATCTTCCCTGGAACTTTTTCACCAACACAAGCTCTTTACCTACATCAGACACTTACTGGCGAGAAGCATTGTGACTTTTGGGCACCAGGCCCCACGCTTCATAGGGATTGCACTTCTGAAGTCCGGGCATATTTCTTGTGACTTGGTTACATCCTGTTGCATCACTTACCTTCTTTTGTTGATTAAGTTATTGAATGCATTTCTAATAACATATTGTGGCTGTATATGTGTTTTATAATTGAGTGTTGTGAAATATTATCACTTGCTTGTTTCATTTCCTAGTGTGTGGTTTGGGCCTAGAATAAATGTAGTATTTTTGGACTATCTTTCGAAATTGAATTACTGTGTGGACTCATTGTGTACCCCTGACGCCACTGTCACTCTCCTTTGAATAGCCTGGATTGCTGTCCATTGCTACCTTGATTGGGTTTTGGCTAACCTCTCAGAGTTCCCCTGTTCATTATAACTAGGGTGGCCTCCTAAACTCTGTCCACCATGCTAGATTCTAGATATCCATCTTGACAAGTAGGTGCTCAGCAGGAGGATAAGGTCTTGGGTACCCCAGTGTTATTCATAGGTGTAATATCATAATTCTATTTACACAGAAAACTGTGATTGGAAATTTGTAGTTGGTATAACAGTTACCAACTTTAAAAGAAAATATGGAAACATTCACTGTGGCCCTCATTACAAGTTTGAGGGTGCACAGTAAAAGTGCCTGCCATACCGTTCTCAGCACTTTTACCGATCCTACAAAGTATGAGCTTACCAGAACAGAATTGCCAGAATTACCGGTGTGATATCACCTCATCCGGAATCAGCGGTGGTAATACTGGCAACGGCAGAAACATGCACCGGTAATACCGGTGCAATGGTATCACCGGCACATCACAAGATTGGATTTGCCGATAATACCGGCAAAACCAAGGCAGAGATAAAATCACCTCAGAGCACCTGGTAAATGGACACAGGTGAAGGAAATAAGACCACAGTTGCACCCAATGCACACAGGAAGAGTACAAAAGGGCCACACCTATCACAAAAACACTTCCCAACACAATCATGCTGCCACTCTTTGCTGCAAACATGGAACTGGAGGCGTTGCATGCCATTCTACACCTGCAGGGGCTGAAGGACCAGCAGAGGCAAAAGGAGGCCAGGGAGAGAAGGAGGTGGATGGGAATGCAGGTGGAGAGGCAAAGGCGTGCACTGACCCTTCGCAGAAGTGCAACACCATGGACCCTCATTGACAGGCAGATACTAATCCTAAACAGGGAGACCATACTTGACCTCCTGACCCATATCCAGAAGGACATTGAGAGCAGGATCGACATCAGGTCAGCTATACCACTGCTGCTAAAGTTGATGGTGGTCCCGAACTTCCTGGCCAGTGGCACATTCCAGCACTCTGTGAGCCAGCCAGCCACAAGCCATTTCGCAGCCTGCCTTCTCCAGAGTGCTGGTTCAGGTGCTGGAGGTCCTCCTGCACCAAGTTTACCAGCACATCGCCCTCCCCACCACCCAGGCACACTTCATCGCCACCAAGGCCGGCTTCTATGCAATTGCGGGTATGTCCAATGTGGTGGCAGCATTCGACTGCACGCATATTGAGCTGGTGGCCCCCATGCCTCAGAGGAGATCTACAGGAATTGGAAGCAGTTCCATTCCCTCAATGTCCAGGTCACCCGTTACGTCTAACTTACCATCACGCACTGCTGTGCCCGATTCTCGGGATCAACCCATGATGCAATGGCCCTTCACGCTGCCGGCCTGCATGGAGCATCACAGAGGACAAAGGACCTGGATTTTAGGTGAGTACATGTACAATACCATCTACCTAGCAGCATGAGGGACCGGCAAAGGGGGTGAGGGGCACAACAAAGTCAGAAATGCATGTCCTGAGAGCACCCAGTACTTGCAGGACCCACCAGAGCACCCCTCAATTCACAGGCCACACCACACAGGAGTATTACATGACTGGAGATGTAGCAGTCACTGGCCAGGCCATTTCAAACTCAACAGGACATCCGCACACAATGCACTAGAGGTACCAGAATGCAACACCCACTGTGCAGTGCAATATGCATGACAGGATTGTAACGTGTAACAGTGTGACACAATCCGACATGGGAGTGGGACATGCATGCACAGACTGACCATTGAGATTCTGGCGTCACAGGCACACCACTGTTAAGTATCATTACTCACACCTGTGTCCTTACCCATTGTAACTCTGGATACCCACTGCTTCCATGGCGGATGACCCTCTGAGGAACCCCCAGATGCTGCAAGAAGTGACATACAACAGGGCCCATGTGAGGACCAGGGTGACCATTGAGCGGGTGATAGGGCTCATGAAGACCCGTTTCAGATGCCTACACTGGTCTGGGAGTGCACTCATGTACAGGCAAGAGAAGGGGGGCAGCTAGTCCAGGCCTATTCAATGTTGCACAACATCTGCATCAGGTGCAACATACCCTGCCCCCAGATCTGGACATTCCTCCACCAAAGGATGATGATGATGCAGCGCCAGCCAGGCCCATGCAGGTGTGCATAGAGGCCAGGGTTGGGTGCATGGCCTGCCAATAACTGATAGAGAATTTCTTTTGAGTATCCCCTCCACTCTGTACAACCCTTACAACTTTGTAGTCCTCATGCATCTTCAGAATAAACACTTCTTCTGACAAAAGGAATGTCCAGTCAGTGATGCAGGTGAAAACTATGCATTAACTAAGAACAAAAATGCACACAAGCCCAACACCAGCCCTCCCCCTCCCAACACCCCCATCGCCACAGCCCCCCTCCCTCTCTCAAAATAACCCCCTGCCCCTACCAACACACCCATGGAAGCACCCAGCCATAGTACATTCACTTCTGGCCCCTCTTTGGCATGGTGTCCCTTGCAGACTCCATTGGGACTGCCATGCAGGGAGCGCTTGGTTGCTGCCACTGATGACGGTGGGTCAGACCCTTGGCCCTGCACGTGCTCCAGGCTCAACTGCAGGGCATGGGTCATAGCCTCGGCAGTGGCAGAGGCAATCTCATTGCCCTCATGCACTCTTTGTGCAAGGGTGAGGAATGCGACAATGGCATGCCTCTTGACCGGGCACTCCTGCGGCTGGAGGCCTGCAGGCATTCGCACATGAGGTGCACTTCATCCAGCTGCTGGTGTGCAAGTCCGGTCAGCTCGCCATGGCACTCCTCAATGGCACACAGGTGTGCATCAAGCCAATGGATGCTGGGCTGTGGCAGTGGAGGGATCTCTCTGTTGTTGTAGGGCTGAAACAGATGGTCAAGTAGGGGGTGTTGTCGTCCTCCTTATCCGTGCTGTACCTGCCATGGTGGCCTGGTGCCTGCTGTGCATGTGGTGGTGTGGAGGGTACAGGAGGGACGGTGCGGACACTGACTACGGGTGTGGTGATGGCGGCAGCTGGAGGTGGTGGTGTGGCCTTCGCAGGTCTGCCTGCACCTGCTGGGCCTGACGTTGACGGTCCAGTCATGTCGCTGTCAGATGATGTGCCTGTTAGGGAGAGATGAGCATGCTGTTAGCCTCCTGGGAGTCACATCTGCAGGCTTGCATTACACGCATGTTAAATTGTATATGTCCTGCTCTTGTCATGCAGCTTCTTTGGTCTATTTGCTCCGATGTGTGCTTTTACATGTGGGTGAGCACATTGACCTTTGGTCTGCCAAGGTGGCTTGTTGTTGTGTGTACGGTGGGCCTATGATTCCTGTCCTGTTCGCCGTTAAAACAACAGAGGTGATGGCTGGAAGGTTTGGAATTAATCCTAACCTCTGGCATCGCTCTGGGCAACTCTCCAGACCATCGTTCTTTACCTGCCAAGC
Organism: Ambystoma mexicanum; assembly: GCF_040938575.1. Lineage (NCBI taxonomy): Eukaryota > Metazoa > Chordata > Amphibia > Caudata > Ambystomatidae > Ambystoma > Ambystoma mexicanum. Next base: position 456,248,714 of record NC_090927.1, read on the forward strand.
CATTACAAAAGGGGAAAGACCGTATGCAAATCAGGCTTGGTCCCACCCCAAAAGGGGCCATCCAGCCCGAACTGCTTGGTCACATCCCTTCTGCACAAGACCACAAGCATCATCAAACATGTTTCGGCCTTGTTGGGACTCATCAGTGAAGAGTAGCTTGGGTCTCTAAGCCCAGCAAACACGGGACTCTATTAACTTGAAATCTCCCCTAAGGACCACGTCCACATACTGGAGCAGGTAATTTACTATCTGCTCTGAGTGTTACAGTATAGCAAAGTGCTATTAGTAATTTAAGCATTTATAGCTTACACAATTGTGTGTTCCCTTTATCAACAGTTCACATGAATTCAAGACGTATTAGCTGAACAGAATGAAAGACTGACCCTGATCGTCTCCATTGTCAACGTGACCTACTTTTTCCTCCTGAAGAATGTTCCTCAATCAATCAGAGACCAGAAACATGTTGAATCTTATCCTTAATCTTTTGTGATTAGAGAGTATTATCATAATTTGAACATCAACTGTTATCACTGAAAAGAAAGATTCATCCTTGTTTTCTATTTAAATTGACTTATTTACAGTCATCTCATGCTCCATCTAGAGGAATCACGTTGTCACTAGACTATTGTTTTAGAATAGTTTTTAAGTGTATCAATTGTATGCAAATAATCATGTTGAGTTTAATAATTATTTAATAACTGTGTTTAAAATAAATTGGTCATATATTTTCTTAACTAAAAATTGGTGATTCTGGTTGAACTGTTGAATTTTCCATCTACCGTTTCAATCGCTATTATTGGCACATTTCTGCCAGTAATACCTGGGCATTGCTGCTGACGGTGATAATTCCAGCGTGCTGGTATTTCGTTTCTGGCAGGCGGATGCGCATGTACCCAAGAAACTGTAATGTGCCGGTATTCCGGCTGTCACCCTTCCAGAAACGGTAATACTCGCACGCCGGAAATATTGCACTTTTTGCTGCAAAGTTGTAATGAGGGCCTATGTCTACTCTTGCTACACTCAATGTAGAAACTTTTAAAAACCTTGTGTGTAGACAAAGGATTGCCATTCTCTGGCATCAAGGCTGAATCGATACACAAATTGCTAGATAACCAGGAGTCTAGGATTGTTCCTATGCATATGAATAGTGATGTGGTAAATGCTGGAGCAGGTCCCAGCAGTAGCAATGGGCTTGTGGTTAATGCCACTTTTGAGAATGCAGAAGAAGAGGGAGAGGAGTCTTCTGATGTTTCAATGTCAACCTCAGAAGCTGAGGCCTTGTGTGAGCTTAAAAGAGAAAAACGTAGACTCAGAGAGGAGTTGAATTTTGCCATAGCTAACCTGGAGATTGACAGGATTGAGAACCAGAAAGACAAGGATCACCATTTGTAGTTGGCCAGACTACAAGGGTATTAAGGCTCCTCCAGAGGTTCTGCAAGTGTTTCTGGATCCTCTTCTCATCCTAGATTTCCTAAGGATCTGCTCAGTGTCTTTGATGAAAATAATTATCTAATTGATTGGCTTCAACCTTTGAGTATGCTTGCGAGATGTAAGAAGTAGATGAGACTGATAACATTGCTTGGTTGCTCAGCAGACTACCCCATTCTGGCTGCAGTGCCATTATAGATTTCTCAAAGGCTGACAGAAAAGACTTTGAAAAATTCAAGCAGGATGTCCTCTTAAAGTTTAGGAAAACTCCCACCCAATTCTTAGAGGTTTAGAGATTACAAAAAGAAATAAAATAATACTTGGGTGTCTTTTGTAACAGATTCCTTGAATAATTTGTGTGGATGGGTTGAAGGCCATAGTAACCACTTTTGAAGGCATTATCAACTTGGTCATGCTGGAACACATTTTTGCTTCTTGTTCCCCTGAGATTAAGCAGCATGGGCAGATTCAAAGGAGCTAGACCCTATGATGTTGGCCATTGCTGCTGATCTTTGGGTTTCCCAGAGAGTGTCCCACAAGGACAAACGTGCTTCTGGTAGGCGTGAGGAGGGGAAAAAGTAAAAAGAGCAAGAGGGTGTGTCTACTGATAAAATGTTTTCCCCATAAGGCCCACAAAAAGTGTCATACTGGGAATAAGTCACAGGAGCATGGAAAGGCTATTGGAACTAACTATCCCAAGCATGAGTGGACACTATAGGCATCCCTATATACAAAGGTCCAGTGCATCTTATGTAGCAAGTGACAATGTGAAGGGGGACCCCGGATGTAAGAGTAAAGGTAAGACCTTGGGGGTCTACTCTGTGAATCTGGTGCTTCCTTATGAGGAGGAAGAGATAATCACAGGGTATCCTTCGCTTTAGATACCTTGCCCAATGGGGAAGGATCTGAAGTAGATTGTTTCTTTGGGAACCTGGGATTCTAGCATTGCTGTAGCTGCTGCTCATCCCCAAAATGATGTTCCTGTGGCTAGTGTACTGGTAGAAGGTGCAAGTTCCTCTACTATTAAGAACACTGGGCTAGTCCAACTGTGGTCGATTCCACATTCGTAAACCCAGAGGCACTTGACAGAGCTACTCCGGTGACTACTTATCGGAGGAGCCAGGGAGGCGGGGGGATGTCCCTCTCTCAACTTCCCAGTAATGCCTGTCATTGTAGCTGTGAATACTGAAGTGGATAGGGGACCTGTCGGTGTGAGGAGCAGAGTTCCTATAAGATTTCTGTCATAGATCAGACACCAAGACTTGGGTCCTGAGAGACACTTTGCAGACCTTATATGCATTAGGTCTCAAAATCAGGCTGCCTTAGCCAAGTCCAAATGAAAGCCAAAGGGGAAACCTAAGGCTAAAGGAGAGGAAACACATAAAGGAAGAGGCAAAGAAAATATTCCCCCTGCCATATCTACAACTAAGGTTGAAGTAGTTGGCCAAATCCCTGAACCTGATGAGGGTCGGGGATTGTCAGAAACTCTCTATTCCTAGAGAGTGTCTCCGAAACTGCCAAGCTTGCTTGAAGAAGCAGAGTACCCTAAGGATGAGATTAGTAAGGACCAATAAAAATGTCCATCGCTTAAAGGCCTTTGGTTAAAGGCCTGCTTCTAATTGGAGGACGAGACTCCTGTGAAGCAATGAATCCTGCAGGAAGGTGGGTTACTAGTGTGTAAGCCCACAGAGCCCACTAGAGGAGACCATAAGAGGTTGGTAGTTTCTCGGGATGTGTGGCACTTCCTCCTGCAGTTGGTGCATGAAGTTCCCTTGGCTGTTCATCTTGAGATCAAGATAACTCCAGAGTGGTCACCAAAGCAATCCTGCTGGGGGTCCCAGTGGAAAATAGGAGTTACACTTTCTGTCAGCAGTAATTTGACAAAAGAGGAACAGGGATTGAGAATCCATTAGCTCAACTACCAGTAATCAGTGCACCTTTAACCCCTTAGGTGCCAAGGGCGAGGTTTCTCGTCCTTGACATTGTATATGTAGTGCCAAGAACGAGATAGCTTGTCCTTTTTGGGACCTTGTTTTGTGCAATCCCTGCAAAGCAGGGATCGCTCAAAACTGTAATCCAACCCCCAGGCTATGTGAGGGGGAGGTCCCCCCTCACTGCCAGTGGGCTGGATTACCTTCAGTTTCATGTCGGCGTGCGTAAAGCACGCCGGCGTGAAAGTGAAAATAATTTTCACCGCAGCAGCCATTTCGGGCTGCTGCGGTGAAAATAGAAGGTGAGTGTTCACCTTTCTCCCCCTCGATCTCCAGCTGTATTTCAAGCCAGAGATCGAGGGAGGTGTCGTTGGAAAGGGGGGATTGTCCCCTTTCCAACAACACCCTTTGTGACAGCATTGCTGCCCGCGGATCGGGCACAGGGCGCTCGATACGCAGGCAGCAATGCCCACTCGTCACCAGGGATACATTTGTGACGTGGGGCGAGTGGGCTGCTTACAGTAAGTAGCCCTCTCCCCCCAGTCCCCAAAGCATGGGGGCACATATATAATGGCCCCTGGGGGCAGACAGGTGACCATCTGCCCCCAAGGGTGGGGGCATAAACAAATTATTTTTAAAAGAACAATAAACGTGATGGGAAGCGGCGAGGGGGTTTGGTGGCCCTAGCCACCAGGGATTTTTTCGGAAATGGTGTTGTTGGAAAGGGGAGTTTCTCCCCTTTCCAACAACACCCTTTTGCAAAGCATTGCTGCCCGCGGATCGGGCCCCTAAATGGTGGTAGCCCTCCCCCACCAAGTGGAAAGGGGGGCCACCCCTTGTAGCCCTCCCTGGGGGCAGATTTATGCCCCCAGGCAGGAGTACATGAGGTGCCCCCCCATCCAATTGGGGGGTGAGGGGGCCACCAGGTATAAGTGCGCAGGCCCCCCAAAGGATGGGCCTGCAGGTTAGGGCCCCCCCTGGGGGGGTGGTGGCTGATCATCTGCCCTCACGGAAGGGGGCAAAATAAAAAAATAAACGAAAAGCACAAAAAGCCCAAAAACAAAAGGGAATTTTGGGTGGGAGTGGGGGGTCCTAGCTACCAGGGATATATTTTACAGAAAAGGGGGGTGGCCCTCTCCCCCTCACCCCAAGGGGAAACGGGGGCACCCCTTGTAGCCCTCCCTGGGGGGAGATATCTGCTCTTAGGAAGGGGCATCTGCCCCCGGGGAGGGCTACATGAGAGTGGGTGCACCTACCGGGGCGCAAAAGGAAAAGGGTAACCCGTTGGTAATCCCAAGCCTTTCGCCACAGCACATTGTTCATGTGGGCAACCTACAGATTTGGGCCTAGGGTGTTGAAGCCAGCAAGGAAAACAGGGAACCCCATGCATTTCCCAAAAGAAGACACCCGTGGGAATGCACAGAGGTCTGACTTGCGCGAAACGGCCCAGAATTTATTACCCAGAACCCCAGACACTACAAAAAATGTGTGCTTTCCTAACTGCGAGAGTCAGGGGAATGTAGCAGAGCATTGCTTTTCTAAAACTTCATAGTAGCCATTGCCCTACCAAGCCAACCATGTCCACCACATCCCTTTTTTTTCTGTCATTTTCCCGCTTTTCCCCCAATCTATGGCATTTTCCCCTACCTAGTTGTTGCCTGACCTATGCAAATCACCCCTTCCTAAACTTGGAATTTTGTCTACTTTTCAGAAATATATGCTTTTCTGTCCTCCAATTCGGCTTTCCTACCCTTTTCTTCCATTCCGTCCATGCATGTTCAATTGGCAAAAATTGCCAAAATTGCTCAAAAAATAGTTGATAACCATATCAAAATAATTTATTTTTGTTTCCACTTAAACCTGTTCTTGAAAGCCAGGAAATTGGGAAATTCAGCACAGCAAAGCATTTGTTCCTAGCTCTTACAAGGAAAAAAACCACAGGCTTCTTTGTACATCATTTTATTGGCATTTTTTGAAGAAACCCAAAATTTTCGCCCTTTTTGCTTATTTTCTCTCACCTCCCCACAGCACTCCTGGGTGGAGTTATGACCGCCTACATGTGGAAAAAAAAGGCCAAATTTGGCCGAGATATCTCATGTAACAAAAAAGTTACAAGCCATTGAATGGCCACATACCGAAATCACCAAAAAAGGCCTTGGCACTGGGGGGAAATACCCATGGCACTTAAAGGGTTAAAGGAGATAAAGGAGATATAGGCTAGGTTTGTTAGTCATCTGAGCTCCAGTGGTCAAAGTCTGCGGGAGTGGTTGGAGCGGTGCTTCTCTACTTTTTTAATTAAATGTTACTATTCCTATACTTTTATTTTAAAAGGAAACCGGAATGGTTTTGTTTTAAAATAAAAGCTCAGGACGAAGTTGAAACTTGCACTGAATGTTCCATTAAGGATCAGGCGCATGTGTTTGGCTGTTTTGGATTGTGCATGGGACGGGCATGGTGATGAGGTTTGTGGAGTGCGGGGGTAGGCCAGTAGGCAACATAGTTCCAATATTTCTTTTCGTACACTTCGACCACTGCTGAGTTCTTATCCATCCTCGGGTAATAGGGTTGTTTTAGTGGTTGCTGATCACACCACCAGGTATCCTGATGCCAACCCACATCAGACAGTAGCTGCCAAGTCAGTTACTATAACTTTTCTGAATACTTTTCCCTGGGGTAGTTTCCTAAAGAAGTTGTGCCTGACTTAGGCAGCAGCAGCTTCAAATCTAGGTATAGCCAGGCCCTGTGGAAGGAAGAGAAGGTGACTTACTATTTGTCACCCACCTCTCTCCCACAATCGGTTTGTCTGAGAGAGACATTCTTTGGAACGCTCAAAAGTATGATTGGAGCCCTTAGGGAGCCCCAAAGAAAGCAGTGGGACCTTCTTTTTTCCTACTTGACTTTGGAAAATATGATCATGAATTCATGGTCTGGACTATACAAAGTTGAAAGGCTTTGTAAGGTAAACTATTTAGTGGACCTAGGAAGATCTAGAATGGCTCCCATATTGCGCCCCCCCCCATATAAATAGTTTGAAGTATTTCGTCCATTGGGATGAAATGGGATCATGCCCCTGGTTTCAGAAAGGGAGACTGAGAAATCTGAATCTCTTCCTGTCCTGTTCCATGGCAGCCCTTCTTATGGCTTCACTGAGGATGACCTGGTGTTGCCTCAACTGCCTTTACAATAAGGGGAAGTGAAAACTTTGCTGAGGCAATTTCCCCCCTTGTTTCCGCTAATTCCAGGTTGAACACTTTGGTGTGAGCAGGACTGTCAATGGAGTTGGTGGGCCCACCAAGTTTAGTAGTTGTAGTTTATCAGACCAAGGTAGGATCTTACATAAAGTCTGAGTTCAACAAAATGTTGGATCTAGGGGTGATAGAGCCCACATGTAGTCCATGGTCCAGTCCTGTGGTTCTGGTTCCAAAAGCAGGAACATCGGATTTGAGATTCTATGTGGACCACAGAGCTCTTAATGTTGTTCCCAAGACAGATACTCATCCTCTTCCATGCACTGATGAGTTAGCGGACACGCTAGGTGCTGCTAAGTACCTTAGCACCTTTGACCTTACTGCAGGGTATTTGGCAAATATCCCTGACAGAACATGTCAAGGAGAAGACAGCATTCTCAACACCTGAAGTACTTCCATGTTTTTCTTGGGTCCTCCCTTTGTGCCTTTGCACAAGGTGAGCATCAACCTTGTTTCCTGGAAGACTGCTTTCTTGGCCTCTATCACCTCTGCCAGTAGAGTGGAAGAGATCCAAGCTATATCTTGGAAGCCACCCGACCTTGTGTTTCATAAATCAAAGGTCATGTTACTGACAAGCCCCACTTTCATGCTGAACGTGACTTTGTTATTCCATCGCAATGAGCCTTTGATACTTCCTGTCTTCTTTGACTCTCCTTCTCCTCCAGTGAAATGCTCGCTGCATTCCGTAGATGGCATGAAATCATTTAAGTATTATGTTGCTTGTACCAAGCAGTTCTACAAGTTTTCTAAATTATTTGTCTCTTTTGGGCCAGCAACTATGGGCAAAGGGTTGCCTAAGTCCTCCATTCTCCCAATGGCTATCGGCTTTCATCTCCTGCCACCTACTGCCATTGCATCGCTAACAGGCCTCTTCCTTGTTGGCCTAAAGCCATTTCTTCCACCGCTGTCTTCCTCTCCGGGGCCCGCTGTTGGATACCGGCAGGGCTCCATTGGTAGCACATTTCTGTGAGGCCAGCCATACAGAAGAAGATTGGCATTGGATGATTGTTGATAACCTTGTGGCTGACGGAGGCAGTGGACCCGTTGATGCTTGTTTGGCCAGACTTGAACAGCAATGGATTTATCAGCTTCAATCCCACATTGACAGTCTTAATGACCAGTTGGACTGGTCAGTCTTGTTGTAAAGAGTGTTGGATTATTTTTGGAGTCTGATCTTTTTGTGATAAACTGGGTATTTACTGGCCAGGTAGGCGAATAGTCTTCTTTTGGAATTTTTATGCTGGTTTTTTACTTTAAGTGAGGTGATTTACACTCCCATTTTTGTTAGATCAACCAGGCCTTTTTAGAAACTTGTATCTGAAGACTAGTCACACACTCTGTGACTCATTCTCCCTGTTGAGATATTGGTGTTGACTCAATTTATTCATGATAATACAACCGCAGTTATAAAGGGTGGCCAAACATTATTTAGTGCAATATGTTGTCTCTTCTTTGCACATGCTCATAGCATGAGGCCACATTATGGGGTAGTAGAGGTATTTTTACTTTCATATCCCTCCTGCTCATGATGCCTTCCATCTGCAGAATGGCTGTATTAGTAGGACGGTTGGTCCTTTGTCTATGTTGATGCAGTTAGCAGCATTGAGTTATGAGCCTTATAGGAACGAGTGCTGTATATTCCTTTTTTGGCTGTGCCCTGCGAGCGTAAGTGGATTAGTAGCTGGTTCAGCGTGTGCCATGGCATTGGTAGCTCTATTGTTTAACCCCAAGTGTTTTTCATGCAAAATGAACAGGTTCAACATCCGTTTCGTTTGTTTGTTTAACGGCTTTTAACTTGGAGTTTTCCACCATTGACGTATAACTTTGGCAAGATTGATCAAGCCGGACGTGCTTGGGACTAAGAACCTGAGTTTTGTTTATTGTTCTACACACTGCATGTACTGTCTGATTGTGGCTGCTGTTTGTGGCACTGTAAGGATTTACTATATGTTCTGTGTATGTTTTAGTTGGATTTATTAAATTAGACCTGTGGGTTAAGGAAATAGTTACCTTCAATATTTGCATTTCAGAAATAAGTTTGAGTTGTATGCAGAAACCTTACCTGGAATTAATTTACCTGACAACTCACAGGTACACTGTACTTTTTAATTGACTATGTTCTTTGCACTACAAGATCAGGGGTTTTCTTGTAATGGTTTGTTTTGTAGTGGTGGATCGAGGCCCTGAGGAAGACTACTGCACTGCCTTTGTTCATCGAAACTAGTGTACTTACCACTGGAGCAATGTGTTGTGAAGAATCCTACTGATCCCTCACTGAAACCCTGCCTAAAGTCTCCTCACAGTCTGCCAGGGGAAGACAGACGCTTTCTGATCCCAAATCTCGGGGTGGTGTATTGCGCAAGCATCACCTGGGAGGAGACATGGCCCAGGGTGGTGAAGAGATTCCGTGGGAAGAGACATGGTATTTTTCCTCTGACAGGAAGACTAATCCCAATTTACCTAAAGAGGTCATGGCTTATTGTCATTATAATGTCTCTAAACTTTATATGAGATCTAGGGCTGTGAACACTAAGGTTATGAAACTAGAGACATTCATACCGAAAGAAAGATCCTTTTCGGTATTCCAAACTAAACACCTTCCTCAATCCCAAGGGTACAATGTAAGGGATTATGGAAATGTTGCTTTCACTAAGCCATCTTCCTCTGAAATAGGTAATGCTTACAGCCCCTCTCTTAAAAACCTTATGGGAATTAAACCTACTCTTACAAATAATCCAGAAGTTAAAAACTCAAGCTTTGTTGGAAGAAACTTCATGCCCCAGAATCCTAGAAGTACTGAGACGAGGAAGAGGGCTGAAGAGGCATGTAGATGTAGTCGTCAGGCAATTAAGCCTAGTAGCCATTGCAGTAGTAAGGCAATTAAGGCTAATAGCCCACACCTGAAGACAATCATTGAAAACAGAGGCGTTGCTAGAGGGTGGTTGAGGGGGCTGTAGCCCCGGGTCTTTTGGTTGTAGCCCGGGATAGAAGCTCAAGAGTTTCAACCAGAAGGCTAGCTAGCCCTGAGTCATGACAATCCTGACATTAGTGTAGCCCCAGATCTCTTCCAGACCTAGCAACACCCCTGATTGAACCTCTGAGGCATAAAAGACCCCATCAGGTAAAGGAGGAGTAAAAGGAGCTGGAATGAGGTGGAAGGCTGGCTGTAGCAGGAGGAGTAGAGGAGAAGCACGAGGCTGGCAAATCACGAGGAAGTGGAAGAACAGAAGGGACACTGCAACATGGAGAGAGTTCTGAGAGAGTCCTGTTCTCCCAAAACCTCAGGTGCAGAGGCTGCGACGACTGAAGACGTGCAGGAGGCTGAGCTTTGCCCATGTGAGCAAATTGAATGAAAAAGGCGGGCACCGCTCTCTTCAAAAAAGTTTGTTTGAATGTAGATTATGGGTTAATGTCGAGATTCAAGGCGTCATCCAAAACATGCGACATACACAATGCCACAGAAAAAGGAACAAGAGAAAACAGCTCAGTGGCACTTCCACTGAGCTTTGGAGACACCTGTTTATGTAGTAAACACTATTTCACTTGTATTCTAGTTTTAGATTTGATTTTAGGTATATAATACTTCTTTGGTGGTCAACCATCCATGTGAGGACCCTCGTTGTATGCTTGCTATTAAATCACTTATGCATTTCCCATGTGAGCCCTGTTGCCATGATTGCAGAGCTGTGAATGTGCAGGAGATTAAAACCAGAAGCAGGAAGACAAGCCAAGGGACTCGGGAGAAAAGGGAACTCCCAAATCAAGTGGCCAGACCGTTGACGTACGTGCTGGAGAGGGGTGTGGGTCCCCAGCAAGCCAGTAGCAGTAGAAATGGTAGAGGAGGTCGGGGGAGCAGTGCGACCCACAAAACCAGTGTCATTGAAGCCGGTGATTGAAGCACAGTGTTCAAATAAACTGAGCAAGCATTGCCGGTAACTGTAGTCAACTCCTAAGTGACGCATGTGTGGCTTAATGTGAGTGAAAGCTGTTTGTTATATCCAAAGTTTTACTAACAATGGTAATTTAGCACTCGGGTATACCATGAAGAAGTTAACACTCACGTGAGAAGTTAAAGCACATTGAAAACCACTGTTGAACTGAAAGACTGTTGCTGTATAACAGAGTGGTTGCATGTCCCTAATTAAAAAGAGGGAACGTTTTCTGAATCACTCCTGAATACTTAGCCTTGACAATAACTGAATCATAAGTTACAAGAGTGAAAAACGACATTAAAAGGAGGTTGCGTATATTGTAATTCTCAAAGGAAATCAGGACATCAACCTTTGGAGCTACATGGGAATACAATTTGTTATTCAAACTTAAACTTTGACATTCACTATAAAGAGAGGTTGTGTGTACTCTGTTGTGTTTTCACTTGAGACTGAATACTATGCTGTATCCAGAATTAACATTCTCTCAATTTCTAAGAATCCAGTGTCTCAACTATTGAGAAGAACAAGCCATGAGGCACCCCCTTTTTAATTTTTCATAGTGAAACCAATCTTGCCAAGCGTTATACAGCCATCCAACTACAATGAGAAGTTGTTAACAGTCATGTGGCCCAACTACCAGTTTTTCATTGATACCTGAAGCTGCAAGAGTGGCACCAAGGCTTCTGGGTAAATATTTGGGCTGCGAACTGGCAGAAGGTTGTGAGTAAAGCTGGGGAAGGGGGGCTAATTGTTTGTGAAGAATATTTTGAAGTTGTCTACAGCCTGCGGTGCTAAAAACTGCTGAAGCTAAAAAGAAGTGAGTCTTATGGGCCGAAGAAGGTTGTTCTTGTGGCAGAAGACAAGAGAGGCAAATAGATTGGCCCTTTTGAGAAAGCCCTTGAAAGGAAGAGTGCCTTGTCTACCTGAAGAGTTTGAAGTGTATCTTGTCGAAGCCTACATAACAATTCAGAGCACTGAGCAGTGGTACTAGTACTTCAACTATGGTGGTATACTAAGTTGTCAGCAGATGTTATATTAAAGTGGTTTGAAGCAGTAACTTGCTGTGTGACAAAAGTGACTGTTCTCATAGTACCAACAGTAAAAGTGTGGTTGTTGAAAATAGAAGCAGCAGCACAAAGAAGCATCCTGACAAATATACGACTGTAAAGTTGTAACTAAAGAAGTCCTAAAGAACTGTTTATTATTGACATTGAAGAATATTACACTTCTTTCAACATGTGACAAACTATTTTGAAGAAGAGACAATTGGTGCTATTTCATTTTCTGGAATTTGGAAGGATATCTTTTCAGCCAGGAAAAAGGAGTTGTTACCAGTGGATGTTTGGTTTGATAAACTTTTTCTTTGACTGTAAACTATTAAGAGCTGGTTCAAAACCTTTCTTTACCTCTGATGAACTTTTTGAGTTTTGAATCCTGGGGAAGGGATCTTACCCAGGCAACGAGAAGTCCATTCAGATATTATGCGTATTCTTTATTTTATTGTCTAGCCATATATTTTCTTTATATGTGTATTGTTTAGTGTGGGGACCAGTTTCCCATGCTAGAGAATGCCCCCTTGGTTTATAGACTAGACAGGGAATTTCTCAGTAGAGTAGGGCAAGCAAGATATTGTTTCAAAATATTTACTTTAATAAAATGGCATATTTTGAGAGATCTACAAGCAGTTGTCTGCCTCGCATTACTGACCCCTCAGGCCAAAATAGGTTCAGCTTCATATACTAGCATTCCAGTAGCGTTTCTATCCTTGTTACTGTTGGACACTAGTTAGCCTGGTTGGGTTGATCCGTTGACTGGGAATGAGTGCACAATTGGTTGATAGCGCCTCCATGCCAGCCACATTGGCAACTGGAAATGCTTTTTAGTGACTTTTGCACCTTATGTATTGACACATTCACTTTAACCACAGCACTTTTAGCACATTTGCACTTAGTTCTGTTTATAATGAAATAGATGGATGCATTGCATGCTGTTCTTAACTCTGTGATGTATTGTTCTATGTTTTTACCTGCATGAAATTTTGTTTTGGATTGTATATTAGAATAAATACTCATGATTATTCGTATGTGCTTTGCAATGTACTGTTTCACACTATGAGGGATTTTTTTTCCCCATCAAAGCATAATTCATTTCTAAACTTCGGATTGATAGATGTTTTATATGTTTTCTCCTATGAAGACATTGGGCCTCATTACGGGTCGGGCGCCTGATTTCCCGGTGCCACCGAGCTATTCCAAGTCCGGTGGCCAGGAAGTCAGGCGCCGGCAATTTCGTTAATTTCATTTTTGTATAGAATATCTGTAGGGCGGCTACTTGAAGGTCTGTCCAGACCTTCACAAGGTTCTACTGCATCAACAGGGACTCCATAGATTAGCACAGAGTTCACCAAGCTGTGCCTCACCATCTGTTTTCTTTTTTCCTGCCTTTTGTTTCCTGAAGGCAAGACTATTTCCATCTCCCATTGTATGCTCTATGAAAGATCCAATGCTACAGAAGGAATACGTTGTTTACCTGTTAACTCCTATCCTCCCGCATGAGTACCTTTTATAGCTTCACATGCAGCCCTTCTGGCGAGCCGGCATGTGGGTCTTCTTGGCTCATCATGGCACTTAGACGTGGGCTTTGCCAATCTGAAAAGGGCCTCCATGGGTGGAGCTAAGGGAAATTCAGCCTACTGGCTATGGGGTAAGATGACCCAAAAGTGCTCTAAGCGAACACGGAATTGACTGCAGTCTTTCAGATGAAAACTGCTTTAATGTCACTGAGGATTTCCAGCTTAACAACGGGGAATATTCAACCCGCCTTTCAATCTATGAAAGATACCAATGCTGGAGAACAGGAGTTACAGGTAACTAACTTTTTCCTTATTATCTTTTAACGTAAAGGGGTTAAACTCAACTCATATGTTCAATGCAATGAATAGAAGCGGATGCGATACGTACCCAGGAAACACACCTGCTACTAAAAAAGATACCAGAGGGAGAACTAAATCTTACCTGATACACGTGTATGCCTCAGCCAAGGTAAAGGAAAGAGGAGTGGCTATTTTGATTGGATTCAAGCCAAACATCTGTATTTATATTTGTATTTATTGTATTTATATAGCGCCTCAATCCAAGGCGCGTTACAGTTTAACAACAAAGAAACATCAAACATGGAACAGTAGAAGCAACAATATCCAAGAATCAAACCAAAAAACAGTATGTAGAACAATTTGCATATGAGAAGGAGGAGAAGAGGAGGGGGATGGGGAAGGAAGGATGAGGGAGAGAGATTAGGGAGTAAAGTAAATAGTAGGAAGAGAGGTCATAGGAAAGAAGGGGGGAAGATGAAGAAAACTAAGATGGGAGTACTAGGGGGGAGAAAGAGAGAGAGAGAGAAAGGGAAAAGGGGGAATAGGGTGTCAGGGAGGGGAATGAAGGAGTGATTTCAAGGAGGAACAGAATGAAGGATAGGTAGGGATGGAGCAGACAGAAAGAGGCAGGGAGTTCCAGTGTAAACCGGCAAGGAGCTGAAAGGAGCGGAAACGAGAAGAGGCACAAGGGGGTGGGGGGAACAGAAAGTAAGAAGAGATCAGCAGAGCAAAGGGAGCGAGAGGTAGTGTGGAATGAGAGAAGAGAGGAGAGATATGGAGGGGCAAGGTCATGGAGAGATTTAAAGACAAGACAAAGGAAGTTATATTTAAATTGGGAGTGGAAAGGAAGCCAGCCTAGGTTAGATAGTGAGTTAGAGATGGAGTCAAAGGGAGAGAGAAGGCAGAGGGTACGGATTGCAGAGTGGAAGAGGGATTTGAGGGGGGCAAGGTGGGAGGCAGGGAGACCAAGGAAGAGGGAAGAACAATAGAAGAGGCGAGAGAAAATGAGGGAGGAGATTAAAAGTTTGGTAGCATGAAAGGTGAGAGAGGAACGGACTTTGTGTATATTAAAGAGGTGGTAGCGACATGCGCGAGAAGTAAGGGAGATATGATGTGAAAAAGTGAGGGAAGCTTCAAAGTAAATGCCTAGATTACGAGCATGGGTGGAAATAGGAAGGTTAGAAGGGGGAAATCAATGGAAGGAGGGGCAGTGGGGGAAGGAAGTGTGTTAGAGGGAAAGAATAATACTTCAGTTTTATCAGTGTTAAGAGAAAGATGGCGAGATGACATCCAGTTTTTAATGGCGGTAAGACAAGAAGAGAGCTTTAGATGTAGGTCAGAGGTAAAGGAAGAAAAGGAGAGATATAGTTGGGTGTCATCAGCATAGAAATGGTGAGAAATCCCGAAAGATAACTTTAGTCACCGGATGAGTATCAAAGTAACTTCCTACAAGCGGCTCTCATGGACTCATGGCTCTCATGGTCTCTGTGAAGTTTGCAAGTGGCCATATTATAACTGGTGATTTGAATGGGGTGCTGGATTCTGTCTTCTAATGCAACATTAAAGGTATTGGAAAACATAGGCTTGGTGGACACCTGGCGACACAACCGGAAGGCAAAGATTGTACCTCTTTTTCTCCGTCCCATCGTGTATATTCCAGAATTCACTATTACTTTGTGGGACAGAGTATAATTTTAGAGGTGAATGAAGCAGATATGCGTTTATAAGATCATGCCCCTATTCTTATAGTTATACATTCTTTGCAAAAAGAGACAAAACCACAGTTGTGGAAGCTGAATCTAGCATTGTTTAGTGAACCACTGGTGTGAAGGGAATTTGGACAGGAGATATTGGAATTCTTTAAAAACAATCCAAGGAATCAGGTGGATCTAGATATCCAGTGGGATACATTTAAAGCTTATTTAAAAAGTCTGGTTATAGAAAAGGGGGTGAGGCACAGTAGGAGTGGCAACAGTCCCAGACAGTATTGGCTGGTGAATTTTTGAACTGGAGGTGCGTAAATACATGCGCTGAATATGCACGAGCTACCGAGCGCAACACTGGAGCCTGAACCAAACAAGAGGCAGGGTCAGGGGGCTCTCCTCCCGAGAATATTTTTAAAATAATGGGATAAAATGGTGCATTTTACAGCACTTTCTGTGAACAATTGAGTAAAAAGTCAGAGTTTGCAATCAATTTTGTATGGTAGCACATGAAAAAACACAATGGATGCTAGACACTAGCTGGCCTACATTCAATGCAGGCCCGTTTATCCATGTAATAACACTTAATATGTTTGCTTTGCCCTTCAGTCATGTGCGTCAACATGATAAGTGTTATTACGTTACTAGACTACCAGTTTCATTTTTACATTACACTTGATAAACAATCGCTGTGCATTAAGGGTAAAGAACCCATGATCAATGTGATTACCTGGTTAGACTGGTCTACATTCAGTGTAGGCCAGTCTAGACACGTAATAACACTGATCATGTTTTCTTTACCCTTGATGCCAAGTAAAAAGTGCCACACCACATTAAGAAAGTACATACTTTCTTAATGTGGCATGGCATTTTTTACTTGGCATCAAGGGTAATGCAATCATCCACGTGTTATTACGTGGATAGACTCGTCTATATTGCCTTTCTAGCCAAGCAATAACACTTATCCACTTATACAACACGTATACTCAGGAGACAGCCAAATGTAGGGATTGGTGCTGGCACACAAACACACACACTCACATGCAACACTTTCACCCATGCAAACAACTCCTTGCATGCACGCAAACATGAAAACAAACACACCAACATGTGCACATACAGAATGTTGTGCCACCCAGGATAATAAGAGGGTTCACTTGATGGAAAAAGAACTCCTCAACAGAGGGTGACTTTCTTCACGAAACCACCGTTCCCTTTGAACAGAAACAAGAGCAGGTTCGAGCAGAAAGGCAGATTGAACCCCGTACTCCCTAGGTGTAGCACGGAATGGGAGGGGCAATAGTAGGGTTAGTAGGACCTATACCTGGCCAGCACAAGGGCGTGTGCTAAGGGGGTACAGCACAGGCTGCCAATCTGACTGTCCAGAACTCCAAATGAAGCAGAAGGGAAGAAAAGTCCATGGAACAAAGTCGAAGAATTGATTGGAGGATCCAAACAGCAGTGAAGATGGCAGACGTAAAAAAAAAAGGGCTTACTCGAGGTAAGGTCAGGATACTTTCAAAACAGGGATTTGTCGTCAGACATAAACGGAGGTCCAAAAAAGGCTAATCGGGTAATTACTATTCACCTAACATAGTGCTAGATCTGATCCAGGGGTTACAAACACTGTTTACTTACCCTAGTTCTTGCTTGTTACAGAAACTGTCATTAGGAATATAACAAACCAACTCACAAGGCAACGCTCAAGAGGAACTTGGTAAAACAAGATCGTGAAAGTGTACCCACATGGTGGCAAGCTTATGAACAAAGGTAATTTTGCCCATCAAGCATCCTAAACCTGAATTTTAAAAATTGCCAATGGGCATATTTTCAACATAAGCATGTCATGCAGCTTCAGAGGGCCCCAAAAATGGTATATTGTGACTAGTCCCTAGGTAGGTGAGGGTTGGAACAGGATGACCATGAGGTAAGAAACTCATTATAAGAGCTACTACATCTGAATACAGAAGAGTAACGGTGACCAGTGTGGTCGGTAGATTTTAGGATGTCCTTACTCTCTGGGTGTTTGATGGTGGTGATGGGCCTGGGGTCCTTGTCCAAACCCAGATCCTCAGAAGTAAATGACAGTTTAAAGGTAGATGTTTATCTAATTTGCAATACTTAAATATGTGAATTATATGTTGAAATATGTGTAATATATATTCACATGTGTGCTATTTCTTTTTAGCAACACGCTTAATGAGGTATTCTATTTTTTTGTTCTCTCCCACCCCTTCTTCCCCATTTTCCTCCTCCTTCTCAGATAATTATCTCGATTATGTACCTAAATGCTAATATGTATTTTACTGTGCAGTAAGAAATTAGTTCTGTTAACAACCCAGGCAAAGCCCGGGAGAGCGAAACATTGGCACGTGCTGTCCAATGAGTTATTGTTGGGTTTGCTTTACTCGGAGGAATCTAATCTATTTGAATACTTGGTTCTCTTGATTTATGAGGGTCTCCTCCCAGCTGTCGGGGTGTCTCTTGCATTGCCAATTACTGGTTTTTGGTTATGGTTTTTTGGATCAATGTATCTTAGCAAATCTTAATTGGCATTACTATGAGATTGTTGCACAGAAAGTGTATTTCATGAACACATCATTTTCATTTTATAAAAATAATCCACAGCACATAAGTGTCTGGGTATTCTTTTACTTATTGCTCTGTCTCCTAGGCCAGGGTCTCTACCCTTCCATTGTCTGCAGTCTTTTGGGTACTTCCTCATTCCCTCTGTTCAAGGCCTCTACCCTTTCTTTCTTTTGCCTGGGCCTCTGCCCTTTACTGCTCTGCCTTTCCCTGGCTAGGCCCTACATTTTCACCTTCTTTGTCTTTCTGCCCTGCCTTCCACTTGGGTAGAGCATTCATCTTCCCCGTTTCTACCTTTGCTCCCTCTGCCCTTTTCTTGACTAGGGTTCTGGCTAAGTCTCTATTCACCTGCCGTTCGGACTCTGCTTCCATCTCCTTCCCTTTCTGTAATTCTGTTATTCAGCTTTCTGTTTCCTCTGATTTCAAAGGTTTTACAATCAGTCTATTCTATTCATGTCTGACAATCATCCTCTTTTCTCCAGGAGTTAAAACTCACAACTCCGCTCCAAGTCACACAATCTGCATAGCAATCTTTTCCTCCTCTCTGAGACATGAGACATGCAATCAATTTTTCCACTCCAGATCTTCCATCCAGCACAGCGGTTTTCTCTCGGCCCTGGGTTTTACAATCTGGTTTTACAATCTGGTATTGCACTGCAAGTCTTACATCCAGCCCAACAACACCTTACTCTCTGCTCAGCAATCTTTTTCCTCTTTAACAGCACAACTCATCTTCTCTGTACCACACCACTCCCTTCCACTCTTGTCATGTGAGCTGCCATTATATACTTCTTGGACTGACTAGCATACCACCGATTGGCCAGAGGTATAACATGCCCGCCCTGGGCATGCTCCATAGCAGGGACTCTTTGCAGTACTGAGTTAATAGGGGGAAATCTTTAAATGGGGGGGAAGTTGGGCGGTATCCAGGCGGTATTACCGCTCGGGCTAATATCGTTACCGCCAACCGGATATTAGTACCTGATCAAGGGTTGGGCGGTAATGGGTATTCCCCATTGGGTCCATTGGACCCAATGGGGCATTCTCTGCACAATTAGCGCTACGCTAATTGCGCCTGAAAATGGGCGTTTAGTTGGCACATTTACCCCTAGCTTAAAGCTGAGGGTAAATGCTGCCAGACTCGAGATTGGGCGGACCCTTACGTGCGGCGGTAATAGCATTACTGCCGCATTTTAGGGCTACCGCCCAACTCGTGATTTAAGGGCTACCGCCCAACTGTGTGTCTTACTGGCTTGGAAGGAGCTGCTGTTTGGTTCCCTTGTCTCAGGTTGGGGAGTTTGCCTTCTCTTAATTTTGTTTTGGGGACCTTCTTTGTCAAACAGCTCAAGGTATGTATTGAGCATTACTCCTATGGAGTAGTAGCTTGAAAAAAACCAATATCCTTTGTTTGGTGCGATGCTGGTAACCTTTCTCTTGCTTTTAATGGAGGCTGCTGCTGCAGGTGATCCTGTCTCCCTTGTATTGGCAATTGTGAGGGAGACATGAGTGTTCACCTCCTAAGTGTTCCCGGTAACGTGGGAAGGAAGTGGAGTTCAAGTGTACATTATCTCTAATGGTGAGAACTGGGCTTCCTGCTGCCACTTTGGACATAGAATATGTGTGGCTTGTGTGTTCTCCAAGACTGCCACCCTTTGGGGGTGGAAAACACCCTGGTCTTCCCCATTATCGTCCTGCTTCTAAATATGTAAGCACATTTGGCTAGTCTGGTTCATGTTTTCCTCTGTTGCGAACAAGGGATTATGGGAGATGTAGTCCCTTTCATGTTTATTTATTAACATGGTTTGGGTCCTCTCGCTGAGAGACAGTTTTCCAGCCTTATTCTTGGCCTGGGTGACATGACTGGGTTTTCTGTATGGTCCATCCCCTCCCAGGTCCAAACTGCCACTCCTTGAATTCAGTCCGGCTTTTGGTTTTGTTCATGAGGGGAACTATGGAGCATGTTGCTTTTGTCTGGGTTGTTTATCCAAAGGGGACTGGTCTTTGACCGGGATGAGCTTTTATTGCAGACAGCTGCTGTTGTCGGCCTGAAGATACGATACCCAGTCAATGTGTTTTCTTCGCAACAAATCTATACGTCAGAGACACCATCACAGGCCAACATAGAATACATTTTAAAAGTGGAAACACTCCCTATGATAAACAATGAGCAAAGAGAGACCCTTGATAAGAAGATTGTGGGAGAAGAAGTGTCATTGGGCCTCATTCCGAGTATGGCGGTAAGGGATAGCGGCCACCGGTAACGAGACCGGTGGCGGTGATCCCTTACCGCCATACTCCGAGTTCCCTTTGCGCCCTCGCCCTTAACGCCTGCTTTGAGCAGGTGTTAAAGTCGAGGGCGCAAAGGGGCCTCCAAGCCAATAACGGTGACCGTAATGAACGGTCACCGCTATTTGCATCTTCCCCATTCCCATTGAGCCCTATGGGGGCTCATTTGGGAATGGGGAAGAGCCTTGGTGAATGGGGAATTACCGCCCCGCCAACCTTGGAATGGGGCGGTAATTCCGCCATCCACCAAGGCGCTGCCGGTCCGGGTACGGCGTCAACCAAGGCGTTAATAGCGCCATTGGTTAGCGCCGTACTCGGAATGAGGCCCATTGACAATTAAGTCCCTGAAGAAGGGAAAGGCTTCAGGTTTGGATGGCTACCCATCATCCTTCTATAAAACATTCGCTAAAACGCTTCTTCAACCTATCTTAGAGGTATATAACTTTACTGGGTGCAACATATGCCATTCTAGCATATCTTAAAGGTTATTAATTAAATATCATCACACTTTTCTTTGTTTATTCACTCATATATTTCATTGTAAACACAATTAACAAGCTTGTTATTCTCAGATACAACACTTATTGAGCCGAATGATCGAACTCTTGAGAGAGCAACATATAGTTGCCCATGACTGATCACAGGTTTCGGAAGGTATAGGCAGATTCTGTCAAGTCTACCCCTGTGACATATTAATGGTAATTGAAAAAGCTAAACATATAGGAACGTGTCTTCTTTTGTATTTAATCCATCGGTTACACAGGCCTCTATGATGTGTCTTTGTAGACGCGTAATTGTCAACCTTGTTACATTGCAGAGTCCCCATGATGGCATAACATTGCGTAGTAGCATAATTACAGTGTGCAATTGCAGCCCCTACTCAGTTTCAGCGCATGAGGAGGAATTCGTCCTACAGCGTTTCGCTTTTTAGAGACTGAAATGTTGAGTCGGCAATTAACTGTTCATTGACACTGGAACTGCCGTTCCCTGTGTGAAGTGAAATGGGGTTGGAAAGAAGTAACTTGAAATGATTCCGAATGATTGCGATAGTGGAAGGTGAAGGAGACTGCGTAGAACCATGCTCATTCTGTTTGTTAAAATGATAGCGGTTGTTTAAGTGGGATGGCACACACAGGTGCAGTTTGCCATTTGGACAGAAGACAGCAACCTAACACTGATAAATTGCATCAGCCGAGTATGGAAACATACCCAAGTACTTTATAAATATAGATATAAAGAGATATAGGATAGGGGCATGTATCCACTACAATGGGTGAAGCTTACATTACTGTGATACATAAGGGGGTTCAGACCCAGAGAATTCTGCTTCCTACCGGCCTATTGTAATCGTAACCAGAGATGCCAAAATCTCAGCTAAAATATTAGAAGCATGGTTGGAGAATATATTACCAGAGATCATTGAAATAGAGCAGTCAGGTGTCATAGCTAATAGGCAAGTAGGAGACAATGTCCGAAGAGTTATGTAGACATTGCCCACAAAAAAAGAGCACCAGCAGGAAGATCCCATAAAATAACGCTCTTTGTTGACAACATTATACTCTCACTGTGCTCCCCTAATACTTCCTTTCTGCCACTTCTGTGGCTGTTGTAAACCTCCAGGGCAATCTCTGGGTTATAATAAATGTTAGTAAAAGTGAGGTACTGAACTTAACTTAGACCCAGCACAAATAGAGGTGATATCGCAGCACCTTTTCGAAGAGCGGGCGGTAGTCTTAAGTACTTGGGGGGGAAAAAACAAACTCATGTCTATAATCTGAATTATCCTAAACTATGGCGGACTTTAGAAGTTGTGAAATGAGATCATTGTCATGGTTTGGAAGAAAAGTTTCCATAAAAATGAATGACCTTCCTTGACTCCTTTAATGATTTCCACGTTTTGTTGGTTTCATTGCCTACCTTGTCCCTTTAAATAAATACACAAATAAATAAATAGGTTTATATGGCACCACGATCCATAGGGTGGCATCAAAAAGGGTCTACATCTCAAGAGAAGGTGGAGGACTGGAGGCCCTGAACCTTGTAAAACATTACCAAGTGGCCAAACTGAGATCTCTTAGAACCTTTTACTATGAACTGCTGAAAACTCATTGAGGAAGACATTGTGGGGAAACCTTTGAGATGGTAGAGCTCACTACCAGAAAGAGAGAGACCCACCATCATTATTGAATTACTCTTTATAAAGGCTAATATGGTAATTTGGGACAGTGTGGTGACTAGAATTGAAGCTGCTCACTTTTTCTGGTCCAGCTACCCCAATGGAGCACCTGCCTAGAATGAGAGGGCGTTCGATAGCTGTGAGGCGGGAGGCTGTACATTTGGAGGCGCTTATTTCCAGGGGGGCAATATCAGATTGTTTCAAGAGTCCAGGAATGCCTACCGGATCCAATCCTAGAAAAAGACTGCCTCGGATATTGGCAAATTTACCAAATTTGAAAGAATTTTATCTAACTCTAGCGCCGACAAGGGGGGCCCTATAATTATGCTCTATAAATATCCTAATAAGGGTTGGATGGGGGCGGGGTCTTGTGAACGCCTGTCATATCCTAGTATGGCAAAAGGAATTGTCACAAGGCCTTCCAGATGTTATATGGACGAGTGCTTGGCAGAAGCCCAAGAAAAGTACCATTTGCGCCCATTATTCGGAGCATGCATATGCATTCATTGCAAGATGGTATTTGCCACCTGATGGAATCAAACACACAGGTGGAGGAGGGTCAGGGTGTTGTTGGCTGGGATGTGGTGGGTCTGGAACTGATCTGCATGTGTGGTGGCGCTGCCCCACACCTGAAAAATACTGGAAAAAGTTCATCGAGGTAATAGGCGATATCGTAACCAGCAAGTTATTGATGGGTAAAATTGCCCTCGCATTACGGTGGAATACACTACACGCACCAATGGCAGATGACTGGATGCTGAAAATGTTGAATTTTCTAATCTCTGAAAAACTCTAATCTAGATTATTCAAGACCAAAATTGTTCAGAACGCTGGGTTTGCTGAACTGTTCCTGAATGACCGAATGAAAATAACAAAAGGTACCCTGGTCTTCGATAAAATCCACCCAGATATCTGAAGGGTGGTTTGGACATTGTGCAGATTAGATGCCCTTCGAACTGAGAGTGTACAGAAAGGTTTAAATTGACGTCCGTGGTGCAGGGGGAGTTGAAGGACAGGGTTGGTTTTTCTTTTCATTTAACAATGCTGTGTATCTTGTTGCGCTTATCTGTTTAAGAAAATGACTTGATGGTGTAGTTAATATTTGCTAAAATTACAAAACGTGAATACAAAAAAAGTTATTTAAAGTGGCAATGCTGACATATATTAGGGGCATCAGCGTTATTATCAGAAGCGGTGATGCCGATTTATTTTGAGGCCCCAGTATCATGAACGTTTTTTAAAAGTGGTGTTGCTGACCTATATTCATGCCACCAGCAAGCATCATGGATGTGATTTAAACTGGCAATGATGGCATACAATGAATGCAACAGGAGGATAGCATCGGGGGCAACGCTTTTGTTTTGGAAGCAAGACAGCACTGATTTGAATCTCCGTCCCACTATTAAGCGCGTTATAAAACAATTAATCATGAATGTGATTGAAAGTGGCAATGACAACATATATTGGGGGCACCAGCATCAGAAAAGCATTTTTTTGCAGTGTTAATGATGACATATAAGACCCGATTCATGGAAAAGTGCGCATTGATCCCGCAAAGGCTGCGTGCCGAGGACGCCTCTGCGCAAAGGTTTTTCTAAGCGCTGTGCGTATTCATGGAATTGTTTGCGCAAAGTGACCGTTTACGCAAGTCGCAGCCGGAACGCCCTGACACGCCCCACGCAAAGCAAAAAGAGCCAGATACAACTAGCTTTTCATGCTCCTTGGGAGTGAACACATGCACCCTTGAAACAGTGTGTGGGGTCCCCCGCACCCAGATCTATACCTTGAGGAAACTGCGCTAACTGCGCTACTATAACCCCCGTAACTATACCGGAACACTGACAACTTGCGTACTAATTTCTATAAATCGGGTAGAACTCTGAAAAATCTGCGTACACGCACCCCTAAATTAGTTCCAAACCGCATCCGCGTGCACGCATCCCTAATTCCAACATGCAATCTCACTGGCAAGAGGTGATTCCTATGTGCAAGTGTCTGTATGTCTGCCTTCGGGTGGTAGATAGCTTGAGGGCTTTGCCTGGGCCTTTCCCTGACGAGAGCTCATGCGGTCAGATCCATGAATACGATTCGTTCTGCGCATTTATGAGTTTGCGTTGGACTGCCCACATTTTTCCATTTTTTCCCCATTTTGCGTGTTCCACCCCCTACTCTACGCAGACCACGCTCTGCAAGGTGTCTCACGCAGGGCGATCGACTGCACTAAGAGACGTGTCGATTCTGCAAAAGTCCCCGCAAAATACGAACAGGTCTTTTGCAGTCGATTCCATGAATCGACAAACGTGATTTGGCGTGCAGTTTGGCGGGCAAAGTTCCTATTTACAGCGCAATGAATTCCATGAATCAGGCTCATAGTGTGGATACCAGCATCAGAAAAGCATTTTACAGTGGCTACCTAGTACCTAGGCTCATACAAAAGCTGTTTATAATCAAATCCACACTATTGCTGAATAAACTAAAAGCCTAAAATCATTTTTGCCTGTCACACTTCCTTTTTCACGATCACTCTTGTTGCATTCTTAGCTCTGGCTTAGCACGGTTTTTAGATCTATATCTACAGCTAAAAAGTGGTTGTTACACTGAAATTCTTAGGTAAAAGTCAGTTGAAAGCAGAAAGAACTGCTGGATTAGAAGAAAAATGTCATAAAAGGGCTCTGGCATGCAAACAACAGTTACCTGATACCAGCAGAAGGTGCGGCCATTTTGATTAATTGTTCTAGGTGACAGGCAGAAGCAGAAAAACAACTATGCCGCCTTCCAGTCGCTCGCCACCGCCTCCTGCCTTTTTTGAATGAATCAGCGTGGCTTCACCCGTCCCAGTCTCCTCAAGTAGCCCACGTCGCCGTATTCAAACAATGCTGGGAGTGTTGACGGGTGGATTTCAGAAAATGACCAAGCTGGCTGAAGTGGCCTCTGTTTTTTCTGCAGTTCATATCCTGCCATTCAGCCAGGTGAATTGAGGGGCATGCAATCGTTCGGGAATGTAGCTTCTGCCTACAGGCCTGGTGAATTTACGAATGTGTAGGCATATCTCTTTCCACCTGTGTCTGTGGTGAGCAGAGAGTGGACTAGTTTGGTAGCCTAGAAATGGAAAGTCAATTTAATTGCACCCGAGTAGCCTTTATCAATCCTCTGTGTTAATTATTATGCTCAAGATAACAGGACTAGATCTGGTCTTCTGCATGACTTAGAGCAACAGTATGCTGTTTTCATCACTGCAACCCCCATAATGCACTTTGCTGGTCAAATGCAAGACCTGGAGCTGGAGTTTGCATTTTTGGGCTATGCTAGCCACAATGCTCAGTGCTGCTCTGCTAGAATCCCTGGCATGGGAAGTTGTACTTTTTTGACCTTCTGAATACTATAAAACAACAAAAAATGTTTTGCCACCAATGCATTGTAATGATCCACTGTACGGCTGGGAACCTGAAGACGCACATTTCAGCCTCCATCGAATGAAAGGAACATCTGGCAAAGCAGTGAAAGATCTGAGCAAACATTTAGTGACATTTTGATGGAGCACGAAAGAGATTCGGGACATGTAGTATGGAGGTGCATCAGTCCTGATTTAGGCAGAGTGTCGTTGGTGGGTCCTTTTCTTTCACTTAATTTATTCCACTTACAGTTGTCTTACAGCTGCCCACATTAAATATCAACAGGAAACAGCAATGTATAATCATGTGAGTGAACATATTGGGAGTGAGGTCAAGTTGAGTGGCTGTGGTGACCAGAGAAATGAGTGGGGCGTATTCTGGGATATTTTATCCTGTCTCGATACCAGAGCTGTGTTAGGCAAAGTGCAGACTTGAAAACTAAGTCCTGTGTGTCCACTGCACAATGTTAGAACGGGATGGTATATTTAAGCAATATGCCCCGGACGTTACTGAGTCAGGTAATGTACCGGGGCCCATAGTTATAGGCCTGAGCGAAGCGATGGCCTAAACGAAGGCCCCGGGACATTACCTGATTCGGTAATGCCACGCGGCTCGGGGCATATTGCTATTAGTATCCCGGCCCGCAAGACCAGGGTACTAAAAGCATCTTTTTCTGTCCCGAAACGCTGTGGCGTTTCTGAACAGAAAAACAAAAAAACAAATGACAAAGAAAATGGCTGCAGGGGAAGGGAAAACGGAGTCCGTTTTCCCTTCCATGGCGGCCGTCAGGAGCGGAAGCGCTGGGAACACAAATGTTCCCAGCGTGTTTGCTCCCGAAAAACGACAGATAAGAAGGTAACTGGGGTTGGGAGGGTGTGGAGGGGTGGGGTGGCGGGAGGGAAAAGAAAAAAAAAACTACCTGAATCCCCGGCGGGGGACGATGGCAGCCTCCAGCCGTGTGGAGGCTTGGGTGCGGGGATGGCGTGCTTCGAGCCTCCTCATTCGCTGAGGGGCTGGCACGCCCCCCGCTGTGGACAAAGTAGTGGAATAGCGGCTGAGGGATTTTCGGCCTGGTAATGCCCGGCGAGAGCCAATCAGAATGTGTTTTACATTCTGGTTG
Organism: Ambystoma mexicanum; assembly: GCF_040938575.1. Taxonomy (NCBI): domain Eukaryota; kingdom Metazoa; phylum Chordata; class Amphibia; order Caudata; family Ambystomatidae; genus Ambystoma; species Ambystoma mexicanum. Next base: position 456,275,388 of record NC_090927.1, read on the forward strand.
ACTATCGCCGGGTACTAATTGAGAATATGTTTAAGATTCTTTGCTGAATGAGCAGAGTGCATTATATGAAATGTATTCCGGCGGTGCCTATGCACTTTGAGAAGGAGCACGCTTTCTGGCATGTGTTTTGGTTACCTAGACACATGTCAGATTTGGCATGTTATTGGCGTATCTGGGCATTTGAGGCTTTGCCTAGCCTAGCATACATGGCTGCATTTGGTACTTGAGCTGCACCTGGATGTATGACGGCTAGACCTGGCACACAAGGCTGGGCCTGTATAGTCTGACTGCGGATTGTTATTGGCGTAGTCATAGCCAACCCCCTCCCCCACACACACCCGCCTCCCATGTTCTCTCTTCTCTTGCCTGCACATGGCTTTGCTTTCATATTCGTGCACTGCATGTCTACACTCAGGACACCTAGGAGCTTGGGGGAGGGTGGGGAAGGGGGTGGTGTGTGGGGTGCAGGCAGGCTAGAAAAGTCAACAAGCTTCTGAGTCTTTGATATCATTTTTAGGGGCATCTGTCTAGCTTTCGTCCCCGAAGATTTTATGATACAAGTTGCAAGTTGCAAATATGAAAACAAGTGGAATTTCGATGTACAAGACGGTTTGATAACTGCTGTGTAATCGTTTTAACTGTAACGAGTGTGACATTTTGTTTTCAATATTTTTGCAGTAAATGCCTAATTACATCTTCAGTCGGGTTTTGGAAGTATTTTATTTTAATGACTGCAGTCACACTTTATATCAGCAAACCCCTCAATTACAGACATTGAAAATCAATGTGTAGACAATGCAAGCAACATCTAAGAGCCACGTTTTTCATTCATGTTCAACCATCCAATCAGGGAGATTTGTGGTTAGTTTAGTAGAGTCCAGGGGTTGTGCTTCATTACCATTAAAAGGGGGTAGCATACTGTTTGTTCTAGGCCAATATGGTGACGTGCAGATCCATTATTTTCTTTATATATTGTTTTTTGTGAAGCTCAATGCCACGCCTCTTTTCTTCAGCTGTCTTTGCTTTCAAACTCTCCTCTAGATTCTTTTCTCCCTTGCCCAGTCCATTCTTGGACAGGGGAGTTCTGTTCCTTGTTCTTCTTTGTTTTTTTCTTGCAACATTCTATTCAGCCACATAGTGGGTTGGATGGACCAGTCCATTTTAAAAACACACACACGGCCACACCATTCAATAAAACACTTTTTTCTCCCTCGTGTCTGTGTTAATTTGTAGGCTCTTCCTTAGGGGACAAGCATTGAGCCCCTTCTGGGCCCCCTTTTTGGGCCACGGGTTACCATACCGAGTGCAGCACCATACACCCATGACATATTATGCCAAGCTATCCCTCCTATGCAAGGTATAGCATCACAAGGCAAAATACCATACAATGCCAAATGCAGCCTCAATCACCTGTGGTAAATCCACATAGGAGATGAGCAAGAGGACCCGTTTCGTTCAAATGTTTATTAAAGAAATTAAGAAAACCTTCCCTAGTCCCCATCTCTATAATGGATTCCCTATGTCTGGATGTCACCTGGGGTATTCAGGGCGTTATCCCCATGTGGGCTAGGGGGCTGCTCGGCCCTGTTTGGTTCGTTACTTTTCTGTCCGCCTCTGCATCCTGGGGTATTTCTACTTTCAACCCAGTGTGGGTTATGAGCCTGCTCTGCCCTGATTGGTTCACTGTATCTCTCTACCCCTCCTGGGGTATTCGGATGGTTAGCCCTGTGTGTATTTGTATTTTTATTTCATTTATATAGTGCCTAAGCGCTTTACACAAGGAAATAACGGTACAAAAAGACGGGAATCAGTCAAACAGTTAAAGGGGAAATGAGGTGATCTTTAAGTCTACGTTTATAGAGAGGAAGAAAGACCGAAGAGACGGAGGGGATCGCCTTAAATACCACCATGTTGAAGGTAAAGGCAATGATGTAGGACACATACATCTACCATGGAACAGCAAGTATCACCCAATCACATGCCATATGGCCACCACCTCTTGCCAGCATGTCAAGCATCCATGTACAGACACATCAGCCAAACTGCTGGCACACACATAACGTCTGGCATTTAACACCTCTAGACGTGTGGCTCAAACGTACAACCAGTGCAACAGACTGGTAGCTGCAAGGCCTTCATGAAGATTGTGTCCCACCTAATGTCGCACTCACACCACCATAGATAGCTGGGCACCCCTCAGCTGACAGTACAACAGGATACGCAAGCAACATTGGGCCTGCCCTACATGGGCACACATTACCTTGCAAACCTGTGAAGCACATGACACCACAGTCCAAGCAAGGCACACATTCCCGACTGTCCATACACACACACAACCATTAAGCCATGAAACCATCATCTTGTCTGCCAGAAGAAGGTGGTCCCGATGGGGCCATAGCACACTGTGACACTATGGTACATTGAAAACTACATCAGAGCACACCCTACTAAATTCCATCAAAGTATTGATGCATTATTTCCTGTCTCCCAACAGGTACACAAGATACCCAGGACCCCATTGAAGGCAGCAGCACCTCCAGCACACCTGCCTCGGGAAGTGGCAAAAAAGGTACAGGACATGCTGCACCCAGGAAGGAGAGTGCCTATAAGACCCCCAAAACACCCCTGTCGAAGGACACTGCTACTGCAACATCTGGGTCACAAGCACGACGGTCACTGTCGTGCCACCAACTCTGGCCATCACGGAGGCCTCAGGAGTCTGACGAACAACCCACCCAAGTTAAGTTATGTTATTTTCCATTTATATAGCGCCTTATGTACCATTGGTATGATCTCAAGGCTCTGGTAGGTTGAACGCCCTCGGGAACCGTAGTTCAAGTCAGTAGAGAGAGAGAGAGTCCTAAGATGCGTGTGAGCACCGGATATGTGTGCAGCAGGTGTGGCACTCGTATGATAGCTGCTTTCTAGTGGTGGGTGTGGTGGTTGGGAGATCAGGAGTATGTGTTCTTTCTAGCAGGGTGATACCAGACTGATTCTGTCTGCATTAGGCCTGAGGAGAACGCCTAGGCTGGCGGATGTGCAGCCAGCTGTGATTAGTTAGGATGATGGTGAGTATGTGGCCGGTGTTGGTATGGGAACATCTATACCGAATGTGTCATAGTATCGCTGTGTTCTAGTTGAGTGGTGGTGTATAGAGGAGAGTAAGCGTAGTGATGTGATATGGTGGTTTTCAGTAGGTGCTTGAGATCGAGTGCATATCTGAACCATTCATTCTATCTGTTTTATTCACTCAGTCTGTTCAGTCGGCTTCGTCTGTTAAACTCCATCCGTTGAGTCCACGCTGTCCGTAGTGACTACTTCAACCGTTCAAGTACTCCAACTGTTCCATGCATTTCAACCATTCCATGCACTCCAACTGTTCCACCTACTTCATCTGTTGCTCCTGCTTCATCCGTTCCACCCACTTCATCCGGTCCACCCACTTCATCCGGTCCACCCACTTCATCCGGTCCACCCACTTCATCCGATCCACCCACTTCATCCGGTCCACCCATTTCATCCGTTCCACCAACTTCATCCATTCCATCTACATCATCTGTTTCATCCGCTTCATCCGTTCCACCCGCTTCATCCATTCCACCCGCTTCATCCATTCCACCCGCTTCATCCGTTCCACCCGCTTCATCCGTTCCACCCGCTTCATCCGTTCCACCCGCTTCATCCGTTCCACCCACTTCATCCATTCCACCCACTTCATCCGTTCCATCTGCTTCATCCATTCAATCTACATCATCTGTTTCATCCGCTTCATCCGGTCCACCCGCTATATCCGTTCCACCCACTTCATCCATTCCATCTACATCATCTGTTTCATCTGCTTCATCCGGTCCACCCGCTTGATCCTGTCCACCCGCTTCATCCATTCCACCCGCTTCATCCATTCCACCCGCTTCATCCATTCCACCCACTTCATCCGTTCCATCTACATCATCTGTTTCATCCGCTTCATCCATTCCACCCACTTCATCTGTTTCATCCGCTTCATCCGGTCCACCCGCTTCATCCGTTCCACCCGCTTCATCCATCCGGTCCTCCCGCTTCATCCGTTCCACCTGCTTCATCCGTTCCACCCGCTTCATCCATTCCACCCGCTTCATCCGTTCCATCTACATCATCTGTTTCATCCGCTTCATCCGTTCCACCCACTTCATCTGTTTCATCCGTTCCACCGACTTCATCCGTTCCACCCACTTCATCCTTTCCACCCACGCACTTCATCCGTTCCACCCGCTTCATCCGTTCCACCGACTTCATCCGTTCCACCTACTTCATCCGTTCCATCCGCTTCATCCGTTCCATCTACATCATCTGTTTCATCCGCTTCATCCGGTCCACCCACTTCATCCAGTCCACCTACTTCATTCATTCCACCCGCTTCATCCGCTTCATCTGTTCCACCGACTTCATCCGTTCCATCCGCTTCATCCATTCCATCTACATCATTTGTTTCATCCGCTTCATCTGGTCCACCCACTTACTCCGTTCCACCCGCTTCATCCATTCCACCCGCTTCATCCATTCCACCCGCTTCATCCATTCCACCCGCTTCATCCGTTCCATCGACATCATCCGTTTCATCCGCTTCATACGTTCCACCCACTTCATCCTTTCCACCCGCTTCATCCTTACCACCCGCTTCATCCTTACCACTCGCTTCATCCTTACCACCCGCTTTATCCGTTCCACCCGCTTCATCCGTTCCATCCGCTTTATATGTTCCACCTCCTTCATCTGTTCCACCCGCTTCATCCTTTTCACCCGCTTCATCCTTTTCACCCGCTTCATCCTTTTAACCAGCTTCATCCGTTCCACCCACTTCATCCGTTCCACCCGCTTCATCCGTTCCAACCGCTTCATCCGTTCCACCCGCTTCATCCTTACCACCCGCTTCATCCGTTCCACCCGCTTCATCCGTTCCACCCGCTTCATCCGTTTCATCCGTTCCACCCAGTTCATCCGTTCCATCTGCTTCATCCATTGCATCTACATCATCTGTTTCATCTGCTTCATCCATTCCACCCCCTTCATCCTTTCCACCCACTTCATCCATTCCACCCACTTCATCCGTTCCACCCGCTTCATCCGTTCCACCCGCTTCATCCGTTCCACCCGCTTCACCCGCTTCATCCGCTTCATCCGTTCCACCCGCTTCATCCGTTCCACCCGCTTCATCCATTCCAACGGCTTCATCCGTTCCAACGACTTCATCCGTTCCAACGGCTTCATCTGTTTCATCCGCTTCATCTGGTCCCCCCACTTCATCCGGTCCACCCACTTCATCCGGTCCACCCACTTCATCCGGTCCACCCGTTTCACCCATTCCACCCACCTCATACATTCCATGCGCTTCATCCATTCCATCTACATCATCTGTTTCATCCGCTTCATCCGGTCCACCCGCTTCATCCCGTCCTCCCACTTCATCCGTTCCACCCGCTCCATCCGTTCCATCCCCTTAATCCATTCCACCCATTTCATCCGTTCTATCGGCTCTATCCTTTTGTGCAGTACGTCCCCATCCACACTCTGCATCCACCCCACACTCTTCATCCGCCCCCCCACCCCACACTCTTCATCCGCCCCACACTCTTCATCCGCCCCACACTCTTCATCCGCCGCGCGCACGCCATCCGCCGCGCGCACGCCATCCGTCCCATGCACGCCATCCGTCCCATGCATTCCATCCATGTCAGGCACTTGATTCATCTCTTCCATTCTTTCCGTTCATTCCATGCACTCTGTCTTTCCATGCCGTCTATCGGTTCCATGCACTCTATCTATTCTGTGCAACCCATCCGTATCATGTACTCATCCTTTCTATCCTCTCGTCCACTTCATTTATTTTATCAATTTTCTTAATTTCATCCACTTTGCTGCTGTCATCCAGTTTATTCGTTCCATCCACTTCACTACTTTCATCCACTTCACTTGTTCTATTCAGTTTATCTGTTTTAATTTACATTAGTGGTTTTTAGTTTTCGATTTCTTGCTCGGATCATGATGGTGGATTGTTATTTATGGTATAGCAGCTTTGGGTTAAGGTCATTGATTACTGATATCTGGTTTGAGTCAAGAGTCGATTTTAGGGGAAGAGCCATGTTTTCAGTAGTTTGCGGAAAGACATGAGGTCCTCGGTGGGGTGGAAGTGCATTCCACAGAATGGGGGCCAGGGCTGAGAAAGACGATCCACCTAACCTGACTGAGTTAGTTTTTGGTATGACTAGGAGACCGGTAGAGCTTGATCTTAGAGTGCGTGGAGGATGTAGTGCCAACAAAAAGCAGTCACAGTACCAGGCCACTGCACCCGCTGACACCAATGTCTCAACCTATGCAGCTTCCCCTGTGAGGCACATGTCCTCGGATTTATCCCCCCTGCCCAGCATATCACCCATGCAGTCCACCCTCCCCCTTGTCATCTCACCGTGCCCTCTTTTATCACCATCCCGAGGACACAGATTCCCAAACTCAGGATGGCGACTAGCAACCAGGTCAGGCATCTGGCATTGAGGGGAGGTGGCCCCATCCGTCTCCCAGGCCAGTGCAGGAACACACCCTCAATGCTATCTGGGAGAGGCTCATCCAGATAAAGCAGCGCCAGTAGCTAATGCAGCAGATAGCCCAGGAGCAACTGAGACACTCACAGCCAATGCGTGATGCAGTGCTGGGTGCCTCCAGGTGGGTGGCCACTGCCTTGGACCATCTGCGTTTGCGTGCATGCCACTGTCAGCAACACCCTAGTGAGTAAAAGGGTACGGGAGTTGGCTGAGCACATGTTTGCCACACATGAGACAATGTCCAGGGCCTCGTGATGCAGCACCTCCAGGACAATGAACCTGCAAGTTCTGTGTCGGCCACTCCTGCTAAGGGATTAGTGGCAAGCATGCCACCAAGGCACTGGCAGCACCACACAAGTCAGGCAACCATGCCTACAAGGAAAGGGAACAGGAGGAGGTGGTAGTGGGCACTTTAATTTGACAGACTGGAGACCACAGGGCTCTGGGGAGGGTGATGCTGTCGGGATGAGGGTGTGGGGAGGATCATAGTGTTGGGGATGAGGCGCACAGTTGTACAATAAATCACTTGTACTACAACCATTGTATGCAGTACTAGTTTCATTAGAGTGATACATGTGAATAAATTGGCAGTTACGTGTACAGTGACAGGTGTCTATATGTGCTTTCATAAATAGTTGTCAATGTTGTCCTGCCGGACAATATGTAATTCCCTCAATTTCAAACGTCTATTGTGAGGTGCCCTGTCGTCACCTGCATCTTTTTCGCCATCTGAGTCAGAGCGTGCAATGTCCTCATCTGAAGGCATGGGTATATTGCGGTGCATGAACATGTGCAGCATAGCGCAAGTAACAATCTTAACCACTTTTTCAGGAGTGTACATTTGTGCCCGACCTGTCTGGTGGAGGCACCTGATCCTTCCATTGAGTAGTCCAAATGTAGGTTCCATGCATGTCCTGTACCTTATGTTTGCCTCATTGTCTGCTGTCTCCTGCAGTGTACCAGGATTCCTCACCGGTGTAAACAACCATGGTAGCAGCGGATAGCCTGAGTCACCTACATCAGGTCGGAAGAAGTGTGTTGCACATTATAATTTTGCTTCTGCATGCTATTTTCACTCACTATTGCCCTGGTGGCCTTTGTGTCCTCAAATTCATGTAGGGCTTACTCCCTGTGCTGCACGGGGTGGAGGGTTTGTAGTGTGTGGGCACATGCAGGAGCATGCAGTATGTTCCCAGGTGTCTCTGTGCTCAGCGTACGTTGAATTGTGAGCCATGGGCTACTGAGTGCCACATGAAATACGTTCTCCACATACGGTCTCATGACTGTCTCCATGTGTGCCCCTGTTCGGCATCATCAGATGTCATGCTTACCCAAGAACCAGGTTTGCTGTTCTCGGTGTGTACCCATATATGCAGGGAGGGTGCTGATCCTCAGGACCATGGAATCATGTGTGGAACCTCGGAATCATGGCAGCAGTGGTTGATGGTCAGATCTGCATTACAGGACATCTGCATGACCATGGAATGATACTGTTTACACTGACGGGGGGTCGGGGGGGGGCAATGCCACATGTATGCAGTCCAGTGCTGCTATGACATTAGGGAAATGGGCAATGACATAGCATCTTGCCTTTGCTGCATGCACCTGGACCTGGGTGGTGGGCACCAATGAAAAAGTGGCCCACAGTTGCAAATGGAAATGTATTCCTTTTGTGACAGACTGTTTGAATAGTACCGAAGGGGGAGTTTTTTGATAATAATCTGTCCTCATCCTCCTCGATCTCTCTTCTGCTTTTGACCCAGTGAACCATTCCATCCTTATAAAAAGGCGCCATGATACCCTCGGTATCTCAGATCCGGCACTGGACTGGCTCACCTCCTTCCTCACTGACCGTTCCTCCATCACCATTCGGGGCCCTTTCTCCTCCCCTACTTCCTCCTCCACCTGTGGTGTCCCCCAGGGCACCATCCTGTCGCCCTGACTCTTTAACATGTACCTCTCTTTACTGGCACATCTAATTTCCTCCTTCTCCCCCAACCTCCAGTGCTACGCTGATGACACACAACTTTTCTTCAACCTTCCTGATGACGCCCTTGCACCTTCGTTCATCCCTGACTGTCTCTCTGCCACCTAGCCATGGTGCACTGCTAATGACCTCTGCCTACATGCCAGCAAAACTGAGATTCTCCCTATTGGGTCCCCTGCACCCTATGGCTTCCCCTCACTCTGGCCTTCCTCTATGGGCCCACCCCTGCCCTCTCCTCTGTAGCCAGAAATCTCAGTCATCTTGGACTCCTGCCTCTCATTCATCCCACATATTCAGGACATTGTCAAGAAGCCCCACTTTCAGCTTTTCCTTCTCAAAAGTACTCTACCCTTACTCACCTTCCCCCAGAGACTCAACGTTACCCGTGCTCTGGTTCTCTCCAGGCTAGACTATTGCAATAGCCTCCTCCTTAATCTTCCTGCTTCCACCCTGCGGCCCCCTCCAGCCTACATAGAATTGGGCAGCAAGACTTATCCTTGGCCTCAAGCCCAGTGACCGCATCTCTCCTGCCCTACAAAGCCTTCACTGGCTCCATGTTTTAGCATGGATTAAATTAAAATCCCTCTGCATTATCCACAAGGCTTTCTGAGGGGGTGAGGGGGCCGGAGACCACTATATCTTCAACGCTTCCCGACTAAATAATCCCTTTCTAGACTCCTGCATTCCTCTGGCACCAACTCCCTGCGTGTGAAGCGGTTTGCTAAACAGAGAGCTGGTGGGCGATAACTTTCCTCAGCGGGTGCCCTCCTTTGGAACTGCCTTCTTCCTCTGTGGCTTGAGCTGGACCTCCTTATGTTCTGGAAAAGCCTCAAGAACTTTCTCTTTACCTCTTCCTTCTCCTCCTAATCACACAGTAGTGTGACTGATGTGCAGGTCCCTTATGTACCCTTGGGGCCCTGACCCCCCACATCTCTCATCCCAGCCACTGCCGATTTTACTGCACTTACTTGGCACTCCCTCCCCACGGGACATTGCACTTACGTTCTTCCTTCTAGAACTTCACCACTAGCACTTATCCTTAGCACTACAGCACCTATCCCTTACCACCCTTATCCCCCTGCACTCACAAGGCATAGTAGGTTCGTCTCCCCTCACTATTTGTTTTTATACTATTAATTCTATTATTCATTTTTTGTTGTAATTCATTGTCTACATCTCCTGTCCCCACCCTGCGCCCTGTGGGCGCTTTGAAACAGTTTTGCTAATTATATAAACGCCTAATAAATGATCAATAAATAAATAAATGTAAATTGTGCATTTTAAAGAATATGTATTCAGCAACACTGGTCAAAACTACTAGACACATGGTAAAGTAACTCATCAAACCAGCTCACATTGGCCAAAAAAGTGGCCCACATTGACCAAAAAAACTGGTCCATACTAGCATTTTGCGTTTTTGATTCGGATATTGCCCTAGAGGCCAGTCCGAGCCTGGCTATGCCTCAGGAGCGTGTCCAACACTTGCGCCAGCACTATTGAGAATGTTGGGACATGCCATGCAGCATCCCCACAGTCTGCTGGAATGCACCTGTGGTACAGAAGTGAAGGGCAGACACCAGTTTATTGTAGTTCTGATGTGCATGACACTTTGGAGATCTCCCTATATTAATGTCAACAGCTCTCCTTTGATGTTCCTGTCCAAGCGCTACAGGAAGAGCAATTGTCCATCAGTCAGAGCCCAGGGGGATGGACGGATGGACAAGTGGTATGGGTGGCTTCCGCAACAAATGTCTTTCTCCATCTTTGTGCTTTCTGCCTGTATCCTTCTATGTAGTGGCCCTGCATGCTGCTGGAGCTCATTGTGGAGCAGCAGGTTGTGAATGCTGTAAATCACTTCTGGTTGTGGCTGCATGTTGCTTGGAGTTGTGTTTGGGGAGGGTGTGGGCCTGAAATACAGTTCGGGGGGCTATTATTGACACCTGTGCTTGATTCCCGATTCCCATCAACTGGATGTTTTTACCTCCACCTTTCGGGTGGGGATAACGGCACTGCATATTTGGCAGAATCACCGCAGTAATTTCACTTGTAATATGGCTGTATTAGCATTTGTGATCCTGATGGTAATTCCGCCAGTGGCAATTCTGCCAGACCAAATTCCGCCAATTGTTGGGGGAATTTTTGCTGGCGGTAGATCCGCCAGGGCTAATGCTGCCAGTGGAATTAGTGCACATTTTCAGTGTCCTGTTATTCGGTGGAGTGGTAAGAGAGGCTGTAATGGATTTACTGTCAATTTGACAATTTACCGCCAAACTCATAACGAGGGCCATACTGGATTAGCTAATGTCTGCTAAAAAATGTGGCCAATATGTAGATAATAATCCTGATTTTTGTAGAATTAGTTGAAGCCCTTGTATGATGGCATGAGGCAGAAGGAATTCCTTTGCGGGTCTGAGCAGTTGTAGAGGAATCTCTGTACACAGCACCAGGGGTTGACATTGCCATGCGCTGGGAGCTATGAAGCTCCTGGTTATGGTCTAGCAGAATCTGATTGGCTTGACACCAACAGCTACCAGGAGCAGCTCATGTTGTCTCTCTAGGCCAACTGGTGACACAAAAACATACCTTTTGGGATTAACTCTGTGTGTTTGGAATGTGTAGAAATAAGCATTAGGACACACTTGGACAACATTTAAAGCATAACAGGTGAAATATAATGGACAAAAAGGTATAGTTTGCATGTCATAGGGGAGGCACATTTGTGACATGTAATGTAATAGCACCTGGTTGACCGGAAGTAGCTCCTGCTTACTGGAAGATGCCAAATACCTAGGAGCTTCCTTTAGCTCCTGCTAATTGAATCTTTATTTCGCTTCCTGCAGCACCCAATTCTGGTATTTTTCCCAAGGCCTTTGGTAACAGAATACCATGGCTGTGTTGGCAGCGTTGCATGACACTAAGCACATGCTTTTAGCATGCAATTCACAGATGTTAAGCAGAGCTGACGTGTCCTACGTTCTAAAGGGCAACCCTGACAATGTATTGAGCAACAGGCAAGATGAAATACTTTATCAGAGGTCAGAAAGTGATCATTAAAAGAAGCTATTATTATTTGTACGGTATTTATTAAGGCAGACTTGACTTCGGGAAGAAACTTGAGCGCTTTACAGTCATGGGGAAGAACACAGTGAAGGAAGCTGAGAAAAGGGGAGCAGGGAGCTAACGGGAGGACGAGGGTGGGCAACTGGCAGCAAGGGATCTACAAGCCACCGAGGGAGGAGACAGAGGGGAACGGATCACTTAGTCTCGGGTAGGGTTGGTAGTGCAGGGTGACTGGACCAAGGTGTTAGGGAAGAGTCATTCCTTGAAACACATCTTGAAAGCTTTATTGTCCCAGAACATGCATGATGGGAATGTGTGAACAGGGAAGCTGCCAGTGAATGTGTCCTATTGGTCCTGTATATGCAGGATTCCAGTGAGACTGAAGCAGGAGTAACGGATGTTGGCAAAGAGCCACACAAACGTGACATTACACTCACAGGAACATTGCGCCCAGTAATCCGAGTCGGAGTGCCAGGTTTATTGAGATTGCGCAAGTGCAGGGCATGGGGGGAGGGGAAAAGTGCGGGGAGGTGTAAGGGAAGGGTGTAGTGCAATACATAGGATAACAGTAAAGGTAAGGGGAGGGTGCAGTGCAATACATAGGATAACAGTAATAAAATAAAGACAATAAATAAAAGTGTGGCCAGCTGGTGGCAAGTGCGAGGATAAGTGCAGACATAGGAACAGATGGATCAGCAGTTGCATTGTGTTTATTATGCCAAAAAAAGAAGTGCTTGAAGACTGGAGTAGAGTTTCAGTTGTAAAGGTGAAGCCACCACATTCCCAGCATGCACCTTGGAAGAAAGGAAACGGTCTGTCAGTTGCAGCAGCAAGAGGGTCATCATTGGCATGAAGGGAAGAGCTTTACACCGTGACAGTGGCCTATGGGTCCTGCCCAGGTAGGAACATCAGAATCATCGGATGAATGGGTAGCAGATTGCAGTCAGCCCTACTCCCTGAAAATTGGGCTGCGGAAGTTAGCACACAAGTCACACAGGTCTCCTCCGGTCATGAGAGCATTACAAGAGGCATTAGTGGTGAAGAGAGGAGTTGTGTGGACAAATGTGAATGACAGATGGGTACTAGTAATTCCTCAAAAGATTTGGAAGGGCATTTTCTACTGGGCACAGGGGCACGAGGAGGGGGGCAAGAGCTGGGCAAGGGCTGGGCAAGATTGCAGACTAAGGGCCTAATTCACAGAAGCATTTTATAATTGAAAAAACCCATTGGAAAAAGCTCTGTGAATCCGGGCCTAAGTGTTAGTGTGCAGGGATGAAAGCATATTGGGAGAAATGGATTTTGAATTGTAAGGCGGTTTCAATGAAAGATGCAATGGTGGCTGCTGCTTGGCAGTCCCCCCATTACATTGTATCCTCCCATTACCACAGAACCCTTGTAGATATGACTACACACTGGTGATTGTTAAGACACTTAGTAGACGACCAGAAGCATTGCCCACCAGACATCTCTCCGCTTTGGAGGCTGCCATTTTGTGAATGGCATAACTAGATTTGGTATCGGACAAGAGTATTCCAGATAATGGAGTACATTTCACTGCAGAGGCGAGACAGCGTACAGTATGTTTCATACTAAGCAACAGTTACATATCCCTTTACACCCACAAACAGCCGAGCAGGTAGACAGATTGACCCAGGAGCTGTAAAGGGAAATGAGAAAGCAACTAGCAGAAGAAGGGGGCCATGCCATTCATTGCACATGCTTTGAGAGGGAATAAACACACTGCTCTGAAATAGTCCCCACCAGGGGTCAAGTCCTAAAAATTAAAGATGGGGGGACTCATCAACAAACGCAATGGGATGTGACGCTGCCAGAAATTAGCATATGAAGGTGAAATATGCACATTTACTTAAGTTGGCTTTGCATAACCACCCAAATTGAACCGGACGAATCGCATTTGCCTTTCATAAAATCAACACACAAACAAAACCAAGAGCGGATATTTTCTTCTAATAATGTTTTTGAAATCTTTAAAAGTTGTGCATGTTTTAAACTCCAACAACCAATACAAATGTTTTCACTGGGACTTGAAGTACCGAAATGGGACATTTCACCTTTAGTTCGTTATTTGTCATCGGGTGTAGTGTAGTGGTGAAGTTTCTGGCCTGCATAGCTGAGGACTGTGGTTCGATCCCTAGGCTGGCTTTAATTCATAAATTCAAAGAAGACATACACAGGGTAATTCATAGAATTTCGCAGAAAAGTGTCGCAAGCGGCTGGCGCAGAGTGTCCGCGTGCGATTGTCTGCGCCAGGCACATGCGCTAAAACCGATTTCCGCGCACAGCGTATTCATGGATTTTAGGCTCCCAAACCAGCCGTGGCACAGAGTATCGCAGCGACCCTGCAGCAGCGCCAGTAACGCCCCCAAGAACGCCCTCGCGCAAGGAAAAGCCATCAAAATCGCAAAATCATCGCAAAGGGCTGCGCTAACCCTGGACCAGTTTACAGGGCTGCCAAACAAGGAACGCAAAGCGGGTAACGTGCATATCAGGGGTACGCGTGAAGTTATACACGCGATTAGCCAGGGTACGTGTATTACAGGGGTACGCGGGAAGTTCAACACGCGATTGGCCGGGGTACGCGTGAAGTTTTACACGCGATTAGCCAGGGCACGTGTATCACAGGGGTACGCGGGAATTATAACACGCGATTTGGCTGGGTACGTGTATTACAGGGGTACACGGGAAGTTTTACACGCGATTCGGCTGGGTACGTGTATTACAGGGGTGCGCGGGAATTCTCACATGCGATTTGGCCAGGTACGTGTATTACAGGGGTGCGCGGGAATTATCACACGCGATTTGGCTTGGTACGTGTATTACAGGGGTGCGCGGGAAGTTCCACACGCGATTACAGCAGGGTACGTGTATTCCAGGGGTGCGCGGGAAGTTCCACACGCGATTTCATCAGGGTACGTGTATTTCAGGGCTGCGCGGGAAGTTCCACACGCGATTGGCCCTGTGCGAGCAGGGTACGTGTATTTCAGGGGTGCGCGGGAAGTTCCACACGCGATTTCATCAGGGTACGTGTATTTCAGGGGTGCGCTGGAAGTTCCACACGCGATTGGGCCCGTGCGAGCAGGGTACGTGTATTGCAGGGGTGCGCGGGAAGTTCCACACGCGATTTCATCAGGGTACGTGTATTTCAGGGGTGCGCGGGAAGTTCCACACGCGATTGGGCCAGTGCGAGCAGGGTACGTGTATTTCAGGGGTGCGCGGGAAGTTCCACACGCGATTGGCTCCGTGCGAGCAGGGTACGTGTATTCCAGGGGTGCGCGGGAAGTTCCACACGCGATTTCATCAGGGTACGTGTATTTCAGGGGTGCGCTGGAAGTTCCACACGCGATTGGGCCAGTGCGAGCAGGGTACGTCTATTGCAGGGGTGCGCGGGAAGTTCCACACGCGATTTCATCAGGGTACGTGTATTTCAGGGGTGCGCGGGAAGTTCCACACGCGATTGGGCCAGTGCGAGCAGGGTACGTGTATTCCAGGGATGCGCGGGAAGTTCCACACGCGATTTCAGCAGGGTATGTGAATTCCAGGGGTTCTGGGGAGTACTACACGTGAATTGGCCGTGTGGGTCCTCCCAGGTGTACGCTCGACAACCTCCACGGCCCCTGCAGGCAGCCCACACCACGGGGGACTACCCTGCACCCCTGCTCATGTCCCGCAGGCAGCCCATCCACCATGGGCATGTCCCGCAGCCAACCCACATGTCACCTTGCACTACTGATCAACAATGCATGTCTCCCACCATCCCCACCCCCCAGCAGTGCAGGGGCAGCACCACCAGGCCCCCACTCATGTCCCCCTGCACCCCCACCCCCCAGCAGTGTGGGGCACCCTCCACCAGGCCCCCACTCATGTCTCCCACCACCCCCACCCCCAGCAGTGCAGGGGCAGCACCACCAGGCCCCCACTCATGTCTCACACCCACCCCCACCCCCCAGCATCCAGGGGCACCCTCCACCAGGCCCCCACTCATGTCTCCCACCCACCCCCACCCCCCAGCCACCATGGGCATCCCCCACCAGGCCCCCCTCATGTCTCCCACCACCCCCACCCCCCAGCAGTGCAGGGGCACCCTCCACCAGGCCCCCACCCATGTCTCCCAGCACCCCCACCCCCCAGCAGTGCAGGGGCAGCACCACCAGGCCCCCACTCATGTCCCCCTGCACCCCCACCCCCCAGCATCCAGGGGCACCCTCCACCAGGCCCCCACTCATGTCTCCCACCACCCCCACCCCCAGCAGTGCAGGGGCACCCTCCACCAGGCCCCCACTCATGTCCAACTCATGTCTCCCACCACCCCCACCCCCACCCCCCAGCAGTGTGGGGCACCCTCCACCAGGCCCCCACTCATGTCTCCCACCACCCCCACCCCCCAGCAGTGTGGGGCACCCTCCACCAGGCCCCCACTCATGTCTCCCACCACCCCCACCCCCCAGCAGTGTGGGGCACCCTCCACCACCAGGCCCCCACTCATGTCTCCCACGACCCCCACCCCCCAGCAGTGCAGGGGCAGCCTCCACCAGGCCCCCACTCATGTCCAACTCATGTCTCCCACCACCCCCACCCCCCAGCAGTGTGGGGCACCCTCCACCAGGCCCCCACTCATGGCCCCTATCACCCCCACCCCCCAGCATCCAGGGGAACCCTCCACCAGGCCCCCACCCATGTCCCCCTGCACCCCCACCCCCCAGCAGTGTGGGGCACCCTCCACCAGGCACCCACTCATGTCTCCCACCACCCCCACCCCCCAGCAGTGTGGGGCACCCTCCGCCAGGCACCCACTCATGGCCCCTATCACCCCCAGCCCCCAGCATCCAGGGGCACCCTCCACCAGGCCCCCACTCATGTCTCCCACCACCCCCACATCCCAGCAGTGCAGGGGCAGCACCACCAGGCCCCCACTCATGTCTCCCACCCACCCCCACCCCCCAGCATCCAGGGGCACCCTCCACCAGGCCCCCCTCATGTCTCCCACCACCCCCACCCCCCAGCAGTGCAGGGGCAGCACCACCAGGCCCCCACTCATGTCTCCCACCCACCCCCACCCCCCAGCCACCATGGGCATCCCCCACCAGGCCCCCCTCATGTCTCCCACCACCCCCAACCCCCAGCAGTGCAGGGGCACCCTCCACCAGGCCCCCACCCATGTCTCCCACCACCCCCACCCCCCTGCCACCATGGGCAGCCTCCACCAGGTCCTCACAATCCCCAATCATGTGCGTTATGGGCAGCCTCCACAGCCAAAAAGCCCTACCAGGTAACCCATTCACCCACATGGAAATGGAAATTACATGTTACACCCCCAATGTTCATGAAGCTAATGAACCCATGTCCGTCACACACAATGGTTGCAATTGAATGGGAAAACACCCAACATGACATGCATGAAACCAATGAGATGATACCACACAGTGAAGTATGAAAACAAAATTGTATTAAAAAAAATAAAGAATGCCAAAGAAATGAAACAAACTACAATGGGAATGAAAAAAAATAAGCTGCATGTCCGTATTAAAAAAAAAAATAACACAAAATCCTAATCCAAAAAAATGTCGTCCAAAGTCAAATGTAACAAAATATCTATCAAATTAAGAACTATGTAAAAAACTTCCAAGGGTCCATGAGCCCAACTGAACAAAGGAAACCTACAAAAAAACCTAACTAAAATGCAACTATATACAAAAAGTGGAGCAGTGTCCGTCGACTCCAAATCATAAGAACAAACAAAGGAAACCTAAAACTAAAGAACTATATACAAAGGCGGCGGGCAAGTCCAGCGGCTCACTCCGTGGTGTTCCGGGCCAGGGCATCATCGAACTCCTGTTCGATGTCCCGGAGGCGGTCCAGTTCCATGGCCCCGAGGGTCTGCAGGGACGACGGCGTGTCCTCCTCCAACCCCCTGCGGATTGCCTCGAGGAACTCGGCCCGCCTCAGGGCCCTCCGCATGGAGTTCTCCGCCCTGACCATTGTGAGCCGCGCCTCTTCCGCCCGCCGCCGCTCCGCACCTATGGCGTGGCCCAACCGCTGCCACACGGAAGACACTCTGTCCTGGGTCCTCCTGCCCTCCGGCCGATGCCTGTCCCTCCGATGTCGAAGGCCCCGAGCCTTCATGGCTCCCACCATGTTGCTGCTGCTGCTCTGCCTCTGCCCGTGCACTGCCTCCTGCTGCCTGCACATCCTCCGCCGGCTGGGGTGCAGTTGTTGATATGGCCACCCCTGCTGGACGTCCGACTCCCGACTGTGGCAGGGATGCCTCCCCCACCAGCCTGGCCGCACTGTCAGAGGCAGCTCCACAGGGCACCCAGGTGACTGATGGGTGGGAAGATGGCACAGAGGACGACTGGCGCGTAGGGGGTCCAGTTGAGGAGGGGGTCGGAGCAAGCCCCATCAGACGGAGGAATCCGGCCTGGGTGACCTGTCCCAGCAGGCTGACGTGGTCAACGAGCCATTCGAGATGACGTGCAGTCTCTCCATGAAAAGACTGCAGGTCACCTCGCATGGCCCGTTGACGCAACGCCACACCAGCCAGGACAGGCTCAACCCGGACCTGGATAGCCACGTCCGCAGGCAGAGGAAGGCCAGCTGACGTCAGTTCATCCCCTGCCTTAAAACGGGTCTGGACGTAGGCATCCCTGCTGGTGCAAGATGATGCAGGGACAGGATCGGGGGACAGGATTGCACACAGGCACCTCTGCGGCGGCCTGTGCTGCCTCCTGTCCCTGGTCCTGCACTGCACCACTAGCACCAGTGGGATCCCCACCTCCAGACCCCGTCTCTGGTGCTTGCACGGCCTCCTCCTCCACCAAACCCCCCACCAACCTGGATGACTCCGTGCCATCTTCCCCTGTTGGGCCCTGTGGGGTCCCAGCTGCCCCTTCTGCTGCCGAGGAGTCCAACTCCAACCTCTGCCTCTTGGACCTCCCCCCGGCAGCTGCGGCCTGGGACGCGGCACCTGACTCCTCACTCCCCGACGAGATGACAACACGGGAGGGGAGCCGGGCCTTGCGTCTCCGGCTGGCGGTGGGATCCCCGCCGCTGTGCTCCACAGCACCTTCTCCGCCCTCTTCATCAGTTGACGCTGCAGACAGGGAGAAACAAAACACAGGCATCAGGGCACTGTACAATGGACACATACACACATGACAGTTGCACATGAGTGGCATTGGCAAACCTCAGACATGTCATCACAATCCCCAACACACATGTCATTGCAACTCGCACACATGAGCCATACCACAGCCATATCGCAACTGCCACCGCCATCCCTACACATACAACAGCATGAGCAGCCAAAGGTGAGCCAGACATCACATGCAACACAGGAAGTGCACCACACATGTACACACACCACCACACTTGCATGCATGTGTACACCTCTGACAAGTGTCGCACTGTTCAGACGGGCATCCATGTCACATCTGCCAATCAGGCTTCCACATACCGCTGTCACATGCATCCATGTTGCATCACTGTTGCACCCTTGTCAAATACACACACATGCACATGTACACAGTGCTCATACATGCAGCCGAAAACAACATACATGCGTGACATCACGGACATGTCTACTTACATACACATTCATCCAAACATGTGTGCCCACACAACTGCATTTGGCATGCAAGCCTACACACACGAGCACCATCCATGTCTCACACATTACAGCCCTCGCATGTGTCAGCCCCACGGCCCTGTACACCCCCACCCATACTCGACCCCATACAAACAGATGTGCAACCTGCACACTACCGAATAATCACCACACGCACTGCTCACAATCAGGATGCATGTACACTCACCGCTCGACTCCAGACGGGTCTGCTTCTCTAGGACCTGGACGTGGAGCGCTGGGGATATGCGTTCCAGGACCCTCATCTGTTCTTCCGACAAGTGGCCCCGGCGCCCCTTGGCATCCGCTGCCTTCAAGAGGCGCCGGGCCTTGTTCAGGGTCCTGGACCTGAAGTCCTCCCAGCGCTTCCTGACATGTTGTAAATCGCGGACTGCCACCCCCTCCGCGTTGATGGCAGTCACGATGTCAGTCCAGATCCGAGTCCGTCCTTCCTTGTCGGCGCGGGAACTTCCGAAGAGGGCATCATACTGCCCCAGGACTTGCTCCACCAGGACACCAACTTCGGTGGCACTGAAGCTGGTGCCCCTCTGCCTCTCTGGCCGGGGGTTGTCAGTGGTCACAGATGGTGTTTGCCCCGACATGACAACCCCAGAGGCAGGAGTGGGTGGGCAACTGGGTCCTGGGGCTGGGCTGTGGAGCGATGGAATCCCAGTCGGGAGTCTTCGGTTCCAGCAGGGGTGGTCACAGCAACAGCACCCCTGGCTGATGTGCAGGCAGCAAATGGCAGTGCACGTGGGCAGCAGGCAGTCAGGCAGCAGCAGAGTGCAGGTGGGAGCGTGCTCGGGGCTCTGGGGGGCAGTAGTTCGGCCTTCTGGGCAGGAGCGTGGTCTTCCGTGTGCTTACGCGTGGCCAGCTTGATACGGAGTGATTTGGCACGTGAAAAATCCAACACGTCTGCGTGTAATTCGAGGAAAGGCCCTTAGCGCGTAAACGCGTCGCCAGCGTATGCGCGTCTATGAAGTCACGTGCACGTTGAATTGGGCACACGTATGAAAATGTTGCGTGTTAAAATGATGAGACACGTCCGAGTGTCAAAGCGTGTAATTGGTGGGAATGGGCCTAGCGCGTACACGCGGCAGTGACAAAGCGTGTAATTGGTGGAAATGGCCCTACACGCAGAAGTGACAAAGCGTGTAATTGGTGGAAATGGCCCTACACGCAGAAGTGACAAAGCGTGTAATTGGTGGAAATGGCCCTAGCGCGTACACGCCGCGTAAGTGACGCTGGACGTGTGGGCCTGTATAAAAGGTACGTGTAGAACACCATTGCCTTGTACGTGCTTTTCGTGGAGAGCGAGTGGGTGAATTCTGTACTTCTTGTCGTTTCACGCGCAATTTACTTCACGGCATTTCAAGTTCGCATTCCCTGTTACCTCTGACAGCTTTTTCTCTTTTTTCTCTTTTACTGGTTTACCTGGGCCTGTTCCCTCAAACAGTGTTCCCTTCTACTGTTGTCCTGTCTCCCCAGACAGCGTACAAATCTTCTTTTGGCGGGGGTGTTGCCAACCAAACACGCTCCTTTTTCACGCTCTTTTACCTGGCAGACGGTGAGTCACGCACGTATCTAACATCTGTGCTTGCCCCGTGTGTAGCCTACCCCTTCAGAGGTCATTCTAGGCTGCGTGTGACACGCATACGTTCATTCTTGTGTTACTGGGTGCCACAGCGTAGTGCAGGTTTTTCTTTCTGCACACGTGGTCTAGGAGGGGTTGCGTGCACGTCATCTCCCTTTTTTGGGGCTCCTGTGCGTAGCGTGACCCGTCATCTTTACCCAGGGGTTACATTCAGCCTTGCAAGAGCACTAGGGTACAATTACCATCTGGTACCCAACCCCTTTGACCCCCAATTGCCCAGGACAATAGTTTACAGCCACTCCCATACGCACATTAACATCAGTGCCATGGCTGGGAGGCGAGGATTCCGTAAGGGTGGCAAAGGTGGAAGAGCCACAAGTGGTGGCCGTGGTGGATCCGGTAGGGGACGTGGTCGTTACTTGCAGGGTGAGCCTGTCCCCCCATGTGTGGAGGACCAGTCAAGGGCACCCATAATCCCCCCCCCTCCCGTTGAGGCTGATGTGGCTGACACCATCCATGCTCAGCCCTTGTTGGACCAGCCCATTGTGGCACCAGACCTGGCTGACTCCATGGCTGACTTCCAGGTCAGCAGGCCTATGACACGTGCGCTGGTGCACGTTGATGTCATCATGCCACGTGCATCTGGGGCAGCAAGGTCATCTGCTGCCCCAAGTAGGCAGGGCGGAGAGGCTGCAGGGGCAGCTGCGGCTCCATCCACCCCAGCTCTCACACACCCAGCCAGGACAGTGTTGGTCCTAGTCCATCCTGCTGACATTCCCCCTGACACCATTACACTTGAGCCAATGCCTGCACCAACTCCCATGCTGAGTGTGCAATCCCACACTCCTGATACAGAGTCCACCAGGGCTCCTGCCCCTAGTGTCCAGAGCGGCGCAGGACACTCAGGATCACCACCACCTTCCAAGCGGAAGAGGAAGAGTGCTCGTCCGGCACAGGCTGATGCCCCAGACACGGCTACACAGTCCGGCCCGTCGAGGAAGCCCAGCTTCACGGATGACGAACTGAATGCACTTGTCGAGTATGTGACCGCACATGATAACGAGATGGTCATTGTTGCAGGATCCAAGACCACACCTGCACAACGCCAGGCACACTGGCAGACCGTTGCGGACATCGTAAGTGCCCTTGGAATCGTGAGGCGCACAGCCAATGATTGCTATAAGCGCTGGAATGACCTAAAGCGCAGGGCAAAGAGTAAGCTGGCCTCAAGTCATGCCGCAACTCTAGTGACTGGAGGTGGGTCTCCAGTAGTAGACATGGAACTCACTCCACATGAGTCAGTCGCTGGGACCTACGTCACGGAGGAACAGATCCAAGGCGTGGGAGATCTGCCTGATTACGAGGCATTGTCCGGTGAGTGCACATGCATGTGTGTGTCATCCATGTGCATGGTGTGTGTGAGGGCTTCTGTTTGTGTGCCAGGTGAGAGTGTGTGCGCCTGAGTCGTATGGGTCAGCCATGTGCTTCATGCAATAAATCCTGCGCAGCTGCATTTGGCCATAGCAGTATCCCTTCTGCCAACAGTAGACATCTAGCCCAACTGCACGCCTGTTGCCCTTGAAGTGTCACCTTGGCACAACATTGTTGCTCATTTTTCACTGTTCATTCAGTCAGATTGTTTGCATTCCACCACTTTTACTAGGCATTTCGCAGTCCTCTAGTCACATGTCTGACATGGCTATGGTAAAGTGGAGTGACTTTGTTACCTGGATATCATTTGTTCACACATGTCCCTGTGCAATTGGACCATTTTGGACTGGCAGCTCCAGGTGAAAACTCTGACCTGTTTGAATTAGAAAAGCTATTCCATGCGGGAACTGGACTGAATGAATAGGTGCTGCCCTCCTCTCCATCTTCACTCAATAGCAATGGTACATGCCATCTGTGTGATGGCATGTGTGTTTCACCTGGCAATCACAGGCCAATGTGTGATGCCACTGCCAGGCAGCATGCAGAAAATGTGTTCATCTTCCATCTTGGTGTCATCAGTGTGTGCCATTTGCCTGCCCTTCATATGCAGTGAGGGTGCATGCATGGGAGGGTTTTAGTCATGTGGGACATGTGTCAATCAAGTACTGGTTCTGTTGCTTCTCAGCCCTCATTGTGTGCCATGGTGCTGATGCCTGTTTCCATTTCTTTGTTTTTATGTCTTTGCAGGGGAAGACGCACCTGATACTGCTGGGGTTGTGGAGATGGTGCAGACCCAGGAGGGGTCAGAGGGCCGACCAACCACCAGTGAGGGACGTGGTGTGGTGGTGGGTGAGAACCCACAAGTGCTGCAGGTCGTGCTCTCAAGGGGTGTCTCTGGCTGCACCTCCCCCGAGCTGTACTCAGGTGTTGATTCGGATGATGAGACCTACATGCCGTCGCAGGTGAGTGTTCCAGGGAGGGATACTGTTCTGTTCCACCCACCTGCACCAGGGTCAGAACCGTCAATGGGGATGTCAGTGTTGGCAGCTACGCCTTTGGTGGTTACGGATGCAGGGTCACACTCCGCGACATCTGATCCTGTTCCTGGGTCAGCAGATCAGAGGGGGAATGCAGTCCTGCAGCCTCAGGCAGTGCCGGCACAGCAAGGCGCAGTTCGCCTTGCCCCAGACAGGTGTGGTGCCCGCCGACGTGGTGGCCGTACGCCACCTGGCAATACCGCATGGGAGCAATCCATTTACGGTATGGCAACCCAACAGGCAGCATCATCCGAGATGATGGCTCAGGCCATGGATAGGGTGGCCACTTCCATTGTCCCCCCTGAAAGGCTGATGGAGCGACTACAGCAGGCAACCGACTCCATCTGCCAGTCACACAGGGAGGACATGTTGGCGTCCAACAGGGACAGGCGGGCGGCACTGGCGACTCTGCAGGAGGCCATCTCCATAGAGTCCCAGGGCCACAGGGAAGCCCTGAGGCAGGAGCTCCTTCACCTCAGGACGACTCTTGTTGAGCTTGAGGCTTCAACACACCAAAGGACAGAACAGCAGCTGGAGCGTCTCACCCTTACGCTCTCAGCTGAGATGCAGGCAACGAGGGCGGAGGTCCGGGCATCCCTTGAGTTGTTGCATGGGGACCTCCGCACACTCATCCTCCAGAACCAGACCTACCACACCCGCATGCTTGCAGCCATGGAGGAGCAGACTAGGGCCTTGCATGGGCTGCCTCCCATAGTGCAACCACCTCCGGATGCAGCTGCACAGGGTGATAATAGCGACAGCAGTGATACTCCCACAATAGGGTAGCCGTGTGGGCCATGAGCCCATGGAGGTGTTTTTTTTCCCCAGGATCCACACAGGTGGGTTTTGGTGTGCACCCTGTCCTCGGACCTCCTGGGTGGCCTCCCAAACCCCCCCGGGCCCATCAATGGCCATTTTTGATTTTTATTTTATTTTTATTTTTATTTTTAAATATTTTTTTCCCAATTTTTTGGGACAATTTGTTGCCTTCCGTGGTTCCCGTGGGCATACGCTGCATTGTGGCTGGGCACATGCAGGCTTGTCATGTATTTGGTTCAGATGCTTGGGTTTGAGTCACACACACCCCTCCTGCTTCCCGTTTCCATGGGCTTGCAAAGGGTGTGCCCAAGTGACATTGACGTACATGGTGACATTGGACTCCCACTACATGTGTGGGTAGTCTAGTCAATACTGTGTATACATTCCTAGTGCATATTGCTGTTGTGTTGTACACTGCATGTTGCATTGATGTGTAACTCATCATCTGTGTCTACCTCCCAATTTGCAGGTCCCTTCCTCATGTCTACACAAGGCCCTCTAGTTTGGAGATGGGGTCCATGTTGGCAGCAGTGCACCTACAACTCTACATGGCGCCAACACTGCACAGTTGGTAGTGGTGGGAGTGCAGGCATTTCCAGGTGGTGAGACTACTAATTCATAACATTTGTGATGTCATGTTAATGGTAGTACCTGCTCAAGTTTGTTGATGGTCCTGCATTACTGTGAGCATTTCAGGTGTTGCAAGTTTCAATTAGGGACACTGTACATTGTGACACTAGTGTCATTTTGTGGGGATTAGTTTGTTTACCTGCAAATAGCATGACATGGCACGGTGTGTCCTGTGGCGGTGCTGGGGATGGGTTGGCTGACATGCACTGTCCTCTTGTTGCATTTTGCAAGTGGGTATTCATTTTAGCTGCTTGAATGTGTTTCTTCACAAAACTGCCTTGGTGGTGTCTGTGTGGGTAGGGATGCACACATTGTAACACTTCCAGGTGAACAATCTCAGGCTGATATGGTTTTCACGGTTGATTCTCCAGACATTCAGGATCAGTGTCAGGTTGAGTCATCATTGATTGTCAGATGGAATGTGCCAGGGCAGTGTGCACTCCACAGGGGTGTGATTTCTATGTGAAGTAATTAGCCACTAGCTGTGTACGGGCTGCCTCCCCCCGTGCCCTTTCCCCTCCCATGCGCAGCGGCTGTGCATGTGGTTGGGGATGTGGGGCCACCACCATGTCCACGGCCAGGCCCCGGCGTGTTGCAACGTTGTGCAGGACACATGCTGCCACTATGATCCTGCACACTACTGGGGGAGCGTACAACAGCTGCCCGCCAGAACGGTCAAGGGAGCGAAAACGTGACTTTAGCACTCCGAATGTGTGCTCCACTATGCCCCGGGTTGCAATGTGGGCTGTGTTATATCTTACCTGGGGTGGCGTGGTGGGGTTCCGAATTGGCGTCATCATGTGGGGGCTGAGAGGGTAGGCACTGTCCCCTGTGGAGGTGGTGATTGGTATCATTGGTGGGGTTGTGACCTTGCTCAGTATCTGACATGCATGCATGTGCAGTGGCATTCATACTCACCAAGCAGCCATGTATCGCCATGCCACCCAGCTTCTAGGTCCCGGCTTAGGGTGGACATTCGGTAAATGAAGCTGTCGTGGGTGGACCCGGGATAGTTGGCATTTACTGAGGTGATGATTCCCTTGACATTACATACTACCTGCACGTTGATGGAATGCCAGTGCTTGCGGTCCCTATAGATGTGCTCTGATGCCCTGGGGGGACGTAGAGCCACATGGGTGCAGTCGATGGCACCTAGCACTTTGGGGAATCGTGCCACACCGTAAAAATCCAGGGCGGCAGCATGCCTTTCTGCAGGTGTTCTGGGCAGGTATATGTGCCTGCGGACTGATGGGCGTGCAGTGATGATGTTCAAGACCTGGTGTAGGCAGCGTGACTGGGTGGCCTGTGATACCCCACCCACAATGGCACTTGTCCGCTGAAATGATCCAGTGGCTAAGAAGTGCAGTACATTGAGGACCTTCTCCAGGGGGCTGAGTGCTTGGGAGCACAGGGTGGGTGATGTGAGGTCATCCTCCCACTCACTCACCAGGTCCAGTATAATGTGTGGTGGAAACCTGTACCTCCCATGCACCTGGTCATCAGGCATCCCGAAAAGGCTGGTTCTGGGTGTGAATATTCTGGCCCTGACTATCCTCCTCCTCCTCCTTTGTAGCCCACGCCCACTGCTGCTAGGAACGGTATGTTCATCCGGGGTCTGAGCTTGTTATTTTGTTAGCACGCAAATTTTTGCGTTGCGCGTGTTGTAGGCGAGCGTGTGACCCGCGCACCCCTGAAATCCAGTACCCAGTCCAATAGCGTGTGGAAATTCCCGCGCACCCCGGGATACAGGTGCGCTGACGTACTTGCGTGTGTAAGTGCCCGCGCACCCCTGATATACACGTACATAGGCCAATCGCGTGTACGCGCACTTTTGTCCGATTACACGCGATGACACTCTGACGTGCAGTCTTTCCACGTGTGCTCTGTCATCACGTGCTGTGTGGGAAACACCCGTGCGGGTCACGTCACAGACGCGCTTACACGCTGAGGGCCTTTGGTCCAATAGAATCGCGTATGCGTGCTGACGCGCTTACGCGCTAAGGGCCTTTCCTCGAATTTCACGCTGACGTGCAGACTTTTCACGTGCCAAATCACTCCGTATCAAGCTGGCCATGCGTAAGCACACGGAAGACCACGCTCCTGCCCAGAAGGCCGAACTACTGCCCCCCAGAGCCCCGAGCACGCTCCCACCTGCCATCTGCTGCTGCCTGACTGCCTGCTGCCCACGTGCACTGCCATTTGCTGCCTGCACATCAGCCAGGGGTGCTGTTGCTGTGACCACCCCTGCTGGAACCGAAGACTCCCGACTGGGATTCCATCGCTCCACAGCCCAGCCCCAGGACCCAGTTGCCCACCCACTCCTGCCTCTGGGGTTGTCATGTCGGGGCAAACACCATCTGTGACCACTGACAACCCCCGGCCAGAGAGGCAGAGGGGCACCAGCTTCAGTGCCACCGAAGTTGGTGTCCTGGTGGAGCAAGTCCTGGGGCAGTATGATGCCCTCTTCGGAAGTTCCCGCGCCGACAAGGAAGGACGGACTCGGATCTGGACTGACATCGTGACTGCCATCAACGCGGAGGGGGTGGCAGTCCGCGACTTACAACATGTCAGGAAGCGCTGGGAGGACTTCAGGTCCAGGACCCTGAACAAGGCCCAGCGCCTCTTGAAGGCAGCGGATGCCAAGGGGCGCCGGGGCCACTTGTCGGAAGAACAGATGAGGGTCCTGGAACGCATATCCCACGTCCAGGTCCTAGAGAAGCAGACCCGTCTGGAGTCGAGCGGTGAGTGTACATGCATCCTGATTGTGAGCAGTGCGTGTGGTGATTATTTGGTAGTGTGCAGGTTGCACATCTGTTTGTATGGGGTCGAGTATGGGTGGGGGTGTACAGGGCCGTGGGGCTGACACATGCGAGGGCTGTAATGTGTGAGACATGGATGGTGCTTGTGTGTGTAGGCTTGCATGCCAAATGCAGTTGTGTGGGCACACATGTTTGGATGAATGTGTATGTAAGTAAACATGTCCGTGATGTCACGCATGTATGTTGTTTTCGGCTGCATGTATGAGCACTGTGTACATGTGCATGTGTGTGTATTTGACAAGGGTGCAACAGTGATGCAACATGGATGCATGTGACAGCGGTATGTGGAAGCCTGATTGGCAGATGTGACATGGATGCCCGTCTGAACAGTGCGACACTTGTCAGAGGTGTACACATGCATGCAAGTGTGGTGGTGTGTGTACATGTGTGGTGCACTTCCTGTGTTGCATGTGATGTCTGGCTCACCTTTGGCTGCTCATGCTGTTGTATGTGTAGGGATGGTGGTGGCAGTTGCGATATGGCTGTGGTATGGCTCATGTGTGCGAGTTGCAATGACATGTGTGTTGGGGATTGTGATGACATGTCTGAGGTTTGCCAATGCCACTCATGAGCAACTGTCATGTGTGTATGTGTCCATTGTACAGTGCCCTGATGCCTGTGTTTTGTTTCTCCCTGTCTGCAGCGTCAACTGATGAAGAGGGCGGAGAAGGTGCTGTGGAGCACAGCGGCGGGGATCCGACCGCCAGCCGGAGACGCAAGGCCCGGCTCCCCTCCCGTGTTGTCATCTCGTCGGGGAGTGAGGAGACCGGTGCCGCGTCCCAGGCCGCAGCTGCCGGGGGGAGGTCCAAGAGGCGGAGGTTGCAGTTGGACTCCTCGGCAGCAGAAGGGGCATCTGGGACCCCACAGGGCCCAACAGGGGAAGATGGCACCGAGTCATCCAGGTTGGTGGGGGGTTTGGTGGAGGAGGAGGCCGTGCAAGCACCAGAGACGGGGTCTGGAGGTGGGGATCCCACTGGGGCTAGTGGTGCAGTGCAGGACCAGGGACAGGAGGCAGCACAGGCCGCCGCGGAGGTGCCTGTGTGCAATCCTGTCCCCGATCCTGTCCCTGCATCATCTTGCACCAGCAGGGATGCCTACGTCCAGACCCGTTTTCAGGCAGGGGATGAGCTGACGTCAACTGGCCTTCCTCTGCCTGCGGACGTGGCCATCCAGGTCCGGGTTGAGCCTGTCCTGGCTGGTGTGGCGTTGCATCAACGGGCCATGCGAGGTGACCTGCAGTCTTTTCATGGAGAGACTGCACGTCATCTCGAATGGCTCGTTGACCACGTCAGCCTGCTGGGACAGGTCACCCAGGCCGGATTCCTCCGTCTGATTGGGCTTGCTCCGACCCCCTCCTCAACTGGACCCCCTACGCGCCAGTCGTCCTCTGTGCCATCTTCCCACACATCAGTCACCTGGGTGCCCTGTGGAGCTGCCTCTGACAGTGCGGCCAGGCTGGTGGAGGAGGCATCCCTGCCACAGTCGGGAGTCGGACGTCCAGCAGGGGTGGCCACATCAACAACTGCACCCCAGCCGGCGGAGGATGTGCAGGCAGCAGGAGGCAGTGCACGGGCAGAGGCAGAGCAGCAGCAGCAACATGGTGGGAGCCATGAAGGCTCGGGGCCTTCGACATCGGAGGGGCAGGCATCGGCCAGAGGGCAGGAGGACCCAGGACAGAGAGTGTCTTCCGTGTGGCAGCGGTTGGGCCACGCCATAGGTGCGGAGCGGCGGCGGGCGGAAGAGGCGCGGCTCACAATGGTCAGGGCGGAGAACTCCATGCGGAGGGCCGTGAGGCGGGCCGAGTGCCTCGAGGCAATCCGCACGGCGTCGTCCCTGCGGACCCTCAGGGCCATGGAACTGGACCGCCTCCGGGACATCGAACAGGAGTTCGATGATGCCCTGGCCCGGAACACCACGGAGTGAGCCGCTGGACTTGCCCGCCGCCTTTGTATGTAGTTCTTTAGTTTTAGGTTTCCTTTGTTTGTTCTTATGATTTGGAGTCGACGGACACTGCTCCACTTTTTGTATATAGTTGCATTTTAGTTAGGTTTTTTGTAGGTTTCCTTTGTTCAGTTGGGCTCATGGACCCTTGGAAGTTTTTTACATAGTTCTTAATTTGATAGATATTTTGTTACATTTGACTTTGGACGACATTTTTTTGGATTAGGATTTTGTGTTATTTTTTTTTTAATACGGACATGCAGCTTATTTTTTTTCATTCCCATTGTAGTTTGTTTCACTTCTTTGGCATTCTTTATTTTTTTTAATACAATTTTGTTTTCATACTTCACTGTGTGGTATCATCTCATTGGTTTCATGCATGTCATGTTGGGTGTTTTCCCATTCAATTGCAACCATTGTGTGTGACGGACATGGGTTCATTAGCTTCATGAACATTGGGGGTGTAACATGAAATTTCCATTTCCATGTGGGTGAATGGGTTACTTGGTAGGGCTTTTTGGCTGTGGAGGCTGCCCATAACGCACATGATTGGGGATTGTGAGGACCTGGTGGAGGCTGCCCATGGTGGCAGGGGGGTGGGGGTGGTGGGAGACATTGGTGGGGGTCTGGTGGAGGGTGCCCCTGCACTGCTGGGGGGTGGGGGTGGGGGTGGTGGGAGACATGAGGGGGGCCTGGTGGGGGATGCCCATGGTGGCTGGGGGGTGGGGGTGGGTGGGAGACATGAGTGGGGGCCTGGTGGTGCTGCCCCTGCACTGCTGGGGGGTGGGGGTGGTGGGAGACATGAGGGGGGCCTGGTGGAGGGTGCCCCTGGATGCTGGGGGTGCAGGGGGACATGAGTGGGGGCCTGGTGGTGCTGCCCCCGCTCTGCTGGGGGGTGGGGGGGAGTGGGAGACATGAGTGGGGGCCTGGTGGAGGGTGCCCCACACTGCTGGGGGGTGGGGGTGGTGGGAGACATGAGAGGGGGCCTGGTGGAGGGTGCCCCACACTGCTGGGGGTGGGGTGGTGGGAGACATGAGTTGGACATGAGTGGGGGCCTGGTGGAGGGTGCCCCTGCACTGCTGGGGGGTGGGGGTGGTGGGAGACATGAGTGGGGGCCTGGTGGAGGGTGCCCCACACTGCTGGGGGGTGGGGGTGGGTGGGAGACATGAGTTGGACATGAGTGGGGGCCTGGTGGAGGGTGCCCCACACTGCTGGGGGGTGGGGGTGCAGGGGGACATGACTGGGGGCCTGGTGGTGCTGCCCCTGCACTGCTGGGGGGTGGGGGTGGTGGGAGACATGAGTGGGGGCCTGGTGGAGGGTGCCCCACACTGCTGGGGGGTGGGGTGGTGGGAGACATGAGTGGGGGCCTGGTGGAGGGTGCCCCACACTGCTGGGGGGTGGGGGTGCAGGGGGACATGAGTGGGTGCCTGGTGGTGCTGCCCCTGCACTGCTGGGGGGTGGGGGTGCTGGGAGACATGGGTGGGGGCCTGGTGGAGGGTGCCCCTGGATGCTGGGGGGTGGGGGTGCAGGGGGACATGAGTGGGGGCCTGGTGGTGCTGCCCCTGCACTGCTGGGGGGTGGGGGTGGTGGGAGACATGAGTTGGACATGAGTGGGGGCCTGGTGGAGGGTGCCCCTGCACTGCTGGGGGGTGGGGGTGGTGGGAGACATGAGTGGGGGCCTGGTGGAGGGTGCCCCACACTGCTGGGGGGTGGGGGTGGTGGAGACATGAGTTGGACATGAGTGGGGGACTGGTGGAGGGTGCCCCTGCACTGCTGGGGGGTGGGGGTGGGTGGGAGACATGAGTGGGGGCCTGGTGGAGGGTGCCCCTGCACTGCTGCGGGGTGGGGGTGCTGGGAGACATGGGTGGGGGCCTGGTGGAGGGTGCCCCTGCACTGCTGGGGGGTGGGGGTGGTGGGAGACATGAGGGGGGCCTGGTGGGGGATGCCCATGGTGGCTGGGGGGTGGGGGTGGGTGGGAGACATGAGTTGGACATGAGTGGGGGCCTGGTGGAGGGTGCCCCACACTGCTGGGGGGTGGGGGTGCAGGGGGACATGAGTGGGGGCCTGGTGGTGCTGCCCCTACACTGCTGGGGGGTGGGGGTGGTGGGAGACATGAGTGGGGGCCTGGTGGAGGGTGCCCCACACTGCTGGGGGGTGGGGGTGGTGGGAGACATGAGTGGGGGCCTGGTGGAGGGTGCCCCACACTGCTGGGGGTGGGGGTGCAGGGGGACATGAGTGGGGGCCTGGTGGTGCTGCCCCTGCACTGCTGGGGGGGTGGGGGTGCTGGGAGACATGGGTGGGGGCCTGGTGGAGGGTGCCCCTGGATGCTGGGGGGTGGGGGTGCAGGGGGACATGAGTGGGGGCCTGGTGGTGCTGCCCCTGCACTGCTGGGGGGTGGGGGTGGTGGGAGACATGAGTTGGACATGAGTGGGGGCCTGGTGGAGGGTGCCCCACACTGCTGGGGGGTAGGGGTGCAGGGGGACATGAGTGGGGGCCTGGTGGTGCTGCCCCTGCACTGCTGGGGGGTGGGGGTGGTGGGAGACATGAGTGGGGGCCTGGTGGAGGGTGCCCCACACTGCTGGGGGGTGGGGGTGGTGGGAGACATGAGGGGGGCCTGGTGGGGGATGCCTATGGTGGCTGGGGGGTGGGGGTGCAGGGGGACATGAGTGGGGGCCTGGTGGTGCTGCCCCTGCACTGCTGGGGGGTGGGGGTGCTGGGAGACATGAGTGGGGGCCTGGTGGAGGGTGCCCCTGCACTGCTGGGGGGTGGGTGGGAGACATGAGTGGGGGCCTGGTGGTGCTGCCCCTGCACTGCTGGGGGGTGGGGGTGGTGGGAGACATGAGGGGGGCCTGGTGGAGGGTGCCCCTGGATGCTGGGGGGTGGGGGTGGGTGGGAGACATGAGTGGGGGCCTGGTGGTGCTGCCCCTGCACTGCTGGGGGGTGGGGGTGCTGGGAGACATGGGTGGGGGCCTGGTGGAGGGTGCCCCTGCACTGCTGGGGGGTGGGGGTGCTGGGAGACATGGGTGGGGGCCTGGTGGAGGGTGCCCCTGGATGCTGGGGGTGCAGGGGGACATGAGTGGGGGCCTGGTGGTGCTGCCCCTGCACTGCTGGGGGGTGGGGGAGGTGGGAGACATGAGTTGGACATGAGTGGGGGCCTGGTGGAGGGTGCCCCTGCACTGCTGGGGTTTGGGGGTGGTGGGAAACATGAGTGGGGGCCTGGTGGAGGGTGCCCCTGCACTGCTGGGGGGTGGGGGTGCAGGGGGACATGAGTGGGGGCCTGGTGGTGCTGCCCCTGCACTGCTGGGGGGTGGGGGTGCTGGGATACATGGGTGGGGGCCTGGTGGAGGGTGCCCCTGGATGCTGGGGGGTGGGGGTGCAGGGGGACATGAGTGGGGGCCTGGTGGTGCTGCCCCTGCACTGCTGGGGGGTGGGGGTGGTGGGAGACATGAGTTGGACATGAGTGGGGGCCTGGTGGAGGGTGCCCCTGCACTGCTGGGGGGTGGGGGTGGTGGGAGACATGAGTGGGGGCCTGGTGGAGGGTGCCCCACACTGCTGGGGGGTGGGAGACATGAGTTGGACATGAGTGGGGGCCTGGTGGAGGGTGCCCCTGCACTGCTGGGGGGTGGGGGTGGTGGGAGACATGAGTGGGGGCCTGGTGGAGGGTGCCCCACACTGCTGGGGGGTGCGGGTGGGTGGGAGACATGAGTCGAGGCCTGGTGGAGGGTGCCCCTGCACTGCTGGGGGGTGGGGGTGCTGGGAGACATTGGTGGGGGTCTGGTGGAGGGTTCCCCTGCACTGCTGGGGGGTGGGGTGGTGGGAGACATGAGGGGGGCCTGGTGGGGGATGCCCATGGTGGCTGGGGGGTGGGGGTGGGTGGGAGACATGAGTTGGACATGAGTGGGGGCCTGGTGGAGGGTGCCCCACACTGCTGGGGGGTGGGGGTGCAGGGGGACATGAGTGGGGGCCTGGTGGTGCTGCCCCTGCACTGCTGGGGGGTGGGGGTGCTGGGAGACATGGGTGGGGGCCTGGTGGAGGGTGCCCCTGGATGCTGGGGGGTGGGGGTGCAGGGGGACATGAGTGGGGGCCTGGTGGTGCTGCCCCTGCACTGCTGGGGGGTGGGGTTGGTGGGAGACATGAGTTGGACATGAGTGGGGGCCTGGTGGAGGGTGCCCCACACTGCTGGGGGGTGGGGGTGGTGGGAGACATGAGGGGGGCCTGGTGGGGGATGCCCATGGTGGCTGGGGGGTGGGGGTGCAGGGGGACATGAGTGGGGGCCTGGTGGTGCTGCCCCTGCACTGCTGGGGGGTGGGGGTGCTGGGAGACATGAGTGGGGGCCTGGTGGAGGGTGCCCCTGCACTGCTGGGGGGTGGGGGTGGGTGGGAGACATGAGTGGGGGCCTGGTGGTGCTGCCCCTCCACTGCTGGGGGGTGGGGGTGGTGGGAGACATGAGGGGGGCCTGGTGGAGGGTGCCCCTGGATGCTGGGGGGTGGGGGGTGGGTGGGAGACATGAGTGGGGGCCTGGTGGTGCTGCCCCTGCACTGCTGGGGGGTGGGGGTGCTGGGAGACATGGGTGGGGGCCTGGTGGAGGGTGCCCCTGGATGCTGGGGGGTGGGGGTGCAGGGGGACATGAGTGGGGGCCTGGTGGTGCTGCCCCTGCACTGCTGGGGGGTGGGGGTGCTGGGAGACATGAGTTGGACATGAGTGGGGGCCTGGTGGAGGGTGCCCCTGCACTGCTGGGGGGTGGGGTGGTGGGAGACATGAGTGGGGGCCTGGTGGAGGGTGCCCCTGCACTGCTGGGGGGTGGGGATGCTGGGAGACATGGGTGGGGGCCTGGTGGAGGGTGCCCCTGCACTGCTGAGGGGTGGGGGGGGTGGGAGACATGAGGGGGGCCTGGTGGGGGATGCCCATGGTGGCTGGGGGGTGGGGGTGGTGGGAGACATGAGGGGGGCCTGGTGGGGGATGCCCATGGTGGCTGGGGGGTGGGGGTGCAGGGGGACATGAGTGGGGGCCTGGTGGTGCTGCCCCTGCACTGCTGGGGGGTGGGGGTGCTGGGAGACATGAGTGGGGGCCTGGTGGAGGGTGCCCCTGCACTGCTGGGGGGTGGGGGTGGGTGGGAGACATGAGTGGGGGCCTGGTGGTGCTGCCCCTGCACTCCTGGGGGGTGGGGGTGGTGGGAGACATGAGTTGGACATGAGTGGGGGCCTGGTGGAGGGTGCCCCTGCACTGCTGGGGGGTGGGGGTGGTGGGAGACATGAGTGGGGGCCTGGTGGAGGGTGCCCCACACTGCTGGGGGGTGGGGGTGGTGGGAGACATGAGTTGGACATGAGTGGGGGCCTGGTGGAGGGTGCCCCTGCACTGCTGGGGGGTGGGGGTGGTGGGAGACATGAGTGGGGGCCTGGTGGAGGGTGCCCCACACTGCTGGGGTGTGGGGGTGGGTGGGAGACATGAGTGGGGGCCTGGTGGAGGGTGCCCCTGCACTGCTGGGGGGTGGGGGAGGTGGGAGACATGGGTGGGGGCCTGGTGGAGGGTGCCCCACACTGCTGGGGGTTGGGGGTGCTGGGTGACATGAGCAGGTGTGCAGGGTAGTCCCCTGTGGTGTCGGCTGCTTGCAGGGGCCGTGGAGGGTGTACAGGAAATACCTGGGAGCACACAGCCAAATCGCGTGTAGAATTTCCCGCGTACCCCTGAAATACACGTACCCAGCCAAATCGCGTGTGGAAAATCCCGCGCACGTACCCGGCCAAATCGCGTGTGGGACTTCCCGCGCACCCC
Source organism: Ambystoma mexicanum (assembly GCF_040938575.1). Classification (NCBI taxonomy): domain Eukaryota; kingdom Metazoa; phylum Chordata; class Amphibia; order Caudata; family Ambystomatidae; genus Ambystoma; species Ambystoma mexicanum. The sequence goes on from NC_090927.1 coordinate 456,310,692, forward strand.
TGAGATCCACGTACCCAGCCAAGTCGCGTGTGCAAATTCCCGCGCACGTACCCGGCCAAATCGCGTGTGGAACTTCCCGCGCACCCCTGAAATCCACGTACCCTTCCAAATCGCGTGTGAGACTTCCCACGCACCCCTGAGATCCACGTACCCAGCCAAATCGCGTGTGGAAATTCCCGCGCACCCCAGAAATCCACGTACCCTTCCAAATCGCGTGTGAGACTTCCCGCGCACCCCTGAGATCCACGTACCCAGCCAAATCGCATGTGGAAATTCCCGCGCACCCCTGAAATCCACGTACCCTTCCAAATCGCGTGTGAGACTTCCCGCGCACCCCTGAGATCCACGTACCCTGCCAAATCGCGTGTGGAAATTCCCGCGCAGCCCTGAAATCCACGTACCCTGCCAAATCGCGTGTGAGACTTCCCGCGCACCCCGGTATACACGCAAACGTATTCTTTGTCAGCGGGTGTCCGTGTTTGTGGGTACCCCTTTGCACGTCATTTGTCCTAGAGGGCCACAGTATAGGACATTCATCATGGCTGTATATAGGTGCTATTTGTTGGCGCACCTTTTGGCGCACATTTGTTCCAGGCGCAGAGACGCTACCGCCTGCTTTCTTGTGGCGGTCGTGTTTGTGCCTGTGCGCTGGTTTGAGCGTGCGATTTTTTGCCCTATTCTATTCCATGAATACGTGTTGTAGGCGAGGGTGTGGGCGTTCCGCGCACTTGTACCCTGTACTTCCCCCGTGACGCCCACATTTTGTCAAGTTGTTCCCCATTCCGAGTGTTGCGCCCCGTGTTCCGCCTACTTTTGTGGCGTGCGCCGCGCTATGTGCGATTTTCGCTGTGGCCTGTGCGATTTTCGCTGTGACCTGGCGCACGCATTTAGATGGCCTGTGCGCCAACGTGCGCCGCGCACTTTTTTATCGCACATTCGATGGTTTTCTCGCGCACGGCCTTCCATGAATCGATGTGCGCTGCTTTTCGTGCGATTTTCGCACTTGCACTGCGATTTTCGCTATTCCACTGCGATTCGCACGTTTTTGCCCACTTGCGCCGCGCTAATTATTCCATGAATCGGCCTGTCAATGTTTTTTTTTTTTTTTAAAATGTATTTTATTTTATAACGACCACACAGTGCAACAGAACATAAATAGAACACATCAAGCCACAACAAAGGCCAAACAACAGATATGAAAAAGAAAAAAAAAAGAAAAAAACAGAACAGAATTAACTTAACAATCCCCTTCCCTCCCCCCTATGAGCCTGTAGGGTGTCCACCATCATTGTCCGTTCCGTGTGGTGGGGTTCCGTCGCTCTCAGATCCAGCCGAGGTCGACCCCGTACTAAACAGTTCAGCCAATAGCACCTTCCATGCCGTGAGGGAGCTCACCTCTTCCTCCCCTCCCGCCCTGCTGGCCTCCCACCATGCTGTCGTCTCGGCGGCAGCCCATTTCTGGAGGTCACGCCACCATACCTCCACCCGTGGCCTCTGACAATTCTTCCATCCCATGGCTATTCTGCGTTTGGCGAGTACATAAGCCAAATCTTTAAGCTTCTCCACGTGCCGAAGCTTGCGCGCCCTGGGGTACCCTCCAAGCAAACAGGCCCAGGCCGAATCTATCTTAAGTACAATGCCCCTCCCTGCCAGCTTCTGCGCTACTTCACTCCAGTAGGTTGCAATCACAGGGCAGGCCCAGAACATGTGAATCATATCAGCGTTCTCTGTGTTACACTTGGGACACGCCTGGCGCCCAGTGTCTCGAAATCTGGAAATTCTCAGGGGGGTCATGTATGCCCTATGCGTGATATATAGTTGTATCTGTTTAAACCTGGCATTCCTCGATACTTTTTTGTGGTACCCCAGGGCGCGCTCCCACTGCCCATCCGCCATCGGGGCCCCCATCTCTGTTTCCCATTCCAACCTCAGGTACCCCAAATCCTTCCCAACCTTTGCCATCAGCATATCGTACAGCCTGGAGACCTCATGCCCGCCCTCGGATGCGTCATACATAATCTCCAGCGTCGCATCCGGCTCGTCAGCCAATACGGTCTCGGGCCAAGTGCTCCGGACCTCCCTGATCACTCTGTGGAACGTCATGTATTGCCCCGTGTGCAGCCCCGCCCCCGCCTCTAGATCTGCGAACTCCGCCAAGGCCCCATCCTGCCAAATGTCACCCAAAGTGACCAGCCCCACTGACTCCCAGTATGTTCGCAGGATGGCCCCAAGCAGTCCGTCTTCCCTTGCCAAGGCCACCAGCGGCAGCTGCGGCATGCACGGCAGGGGATCCCCCATCATCCGGCAGGCTCTTCGCCACATGTTCCTGCCCAACGCTAGCATCTTAGGACGCCCCCTCATCCATGTGCTGGATGCCCAAATAATCTCTCGCAGGTAGAAGGGGGAGCAGTCCTTTCCCAACAGTCTGTGTTCCGGGGTTTCGTCGTCCGAAAGCCACTTGGCCACGTACTGCAGCTGCGCTGCCACGTAGTAGGCCTCAAAGTTCGGCAGCCTCACGCCGCCTTTCTCATAAGCATTCTGCAATTTCCACAATGCGACCCTGTTACGCGTGCCCTGCCATAAGAAATCTCTACATACCCTATGTAGTCTAGCAAAAAACCCCTTGGGTATCATGTATGGAATGTTATTGAAATAATGCAGCAGCCTAGGTAGCACGACCATCTTAAGCATAGCACCCCGGCCCATCATCGCTAAGGGTAGTTTCTCCCAAAACCTCATGCACTTCTCAATCCTCCCCACTGCCAATTCAGTATTGTGCCTGTGTTCCTCCCCGGTCGTGTGGTATACGTCTATGCCAAGGTACCGAAAGGTGCTTGTCGCCCATGGGATCCGCAATACTGGCAACCTCTCAGCCGGTATCCCCACATAGCCGCCCAGCGGGAACAGAGTGGATTTCCGAGGGTTGACCGCTATGCCAGAAAGCCAAGCAAACCTCTCCATCACCTCCAAGACATATTGCAAGTTCTCTTCAGGGTATTGGAGGTACAACAGCATATCGTCGGCATACAGGGATATCAGATGGCTCTCCCCCCCACCTCTATGCCCACCGGGTCATACTGTTGCCGGAGGTAAATTGCCAAGGGCTCAAGGGCCAGGATGTACAACATTGGGGACCAAGGACATCCCTGCCTGGTGCCTCTACCTAACTGCCACCTGTCCGACACTACTGCCCCCGTACGAACTCTGGCTAGAGGCGCGCTGTATAATAATTCGGCCCACCTCCTGTACCCCGGCCCCATTCCGAAGTGATCCAGTGCCGCCAACAGCCACGGCCAACGAACAGAGTCGAACGCCTTGACCGCATCCAGCGCCACTATCGCCATTTCGCCGTCCTTGCTACATCCCCATTCGACCACTCTGTGTAGGCGTCTATGGTTGTGGGTAATGTTCCTGTCCGGGACATAGCCCGTCTGGTCAGGGTGAATCAGCTTGCCTATCACTCTCCTCATTCTAGCCGCCAAGACAGCTGTTAGGATCTTGCTGTCCTGGTTCAGCATCGACAAGGGTCGATAGGAGCCGCAACCGTGTCCCGGTGTATTGTGCTTGGGGAGTGGCACTATGACCGCTTCCCTGAGTGATTCTGGTAGCTGTCCCAGCTCAAACGCCTCATTAAACATGTCCAGCATGGGTGGGAGTACCTCTTCCCCATACGCCTTATAAAACTCACTGGGGAACCCGTCCGCCCCCGGGGCCTTGCAAGTGGGCAGCTGTCGCACTATCTCTCTGAGCTCTTCCAGAGTGATCGGAGCATCCATCTCCTCTCGCTCTTCATCGCTGATTCTGGGCAGGCCTATATCCCCGAGTACTTCATCTATCTCCTCTCGGCTCCCCCCTTCCCGATCTTCATACAATGTTTGGTAGTATTCTGCGAATGCCCCATTTACCCCTTCTTGCGTGTCGATCTCCGCACCCCCTTCGGTGATGACCGATCGGATCGGAGCCCTAGGGGTTTCGCTCTTATATAGCCAAGCGAGGAGCCTGCCTGTCTTGTCCCCACCCGCATGCAACCTCTCAATGTACTTCGTATAGTTCAGGTTACAAAGTCTGTCCCAGTGCCCAGAGCACCGCTGCTGCAGCTCAGTAACTACTTCCATATCCGTCCCACCCTTCTCCAATTCTTTTTCCAGCTCGATCTCGGCCTCTCGCAGGTCGGTCAGGATTCCGCCCATTAATCCCTTGGACTTCGCGATAGCAACTCCCCTCATCACCACCTTAAAAGCCTCCCACAAAGTACCAGCCGACTTGACACTCCCTGTGTTCGACTCAAAGTACGCGACTATCTCCTCCCTCATGTCCTCCTTGAATACCGGATCCCGTAGCGCTTCCGCCCGAAGGCGCCATGTTGGAATCCGTGCACGTGGGGGGCGCAGCCGCCATTGCATGATTAGGGGCGAGTGGTCCGAGAGGACCCTCGCCCTGTAGTCAATCTGTTCACACTCCGTAAGAATGTCTGGAGTGGCAAAAAAGTAGTCGAGCCTCGTGTGCAGTTGGTGCGGAGCCGAATAGTGCGAATACTGCCTCCCACCCGGGTGTCTCGCTCTCCACACGTCTACCAGGCCTAGATCCGTTAGCAGCGACTGCAATACCTTGGCCGCTGGGCTGGGCCTAACCATTTTGTCATCCGACCTGTCCTCCCTGGGGTTAAGCACACAATTAAAGTCTCCACCCCAGATTACTGTGCTCCCCATCCCTTCACCGAGTCTCGCGCACAGTGTCTTAAAGTAAGTCGCTGTGTCCTGGTTGGGCGCATAAGTGTTTATGATACAGACAACTCTACCTTCCACAATCCCCCGAACCATGGCCAGCCGCCCGTCCGACTCCACAACCTCCCCCAAGAGCTTGAACGGGACATGTGGTGCAACCCAAACCAGCACACCCCTGGCATACGCAGAGAATGTGGATCCAACCACTGTCCCCCTCCATTTTCTCCGCACCATTTCAAGTTTATCCCGTGTCAAATGCGTCTCCTGTAACAAGGCCACGTCTATCCTCTGCCTCTTCAAATACAACATGACCTTATTACGCTTCAGGTAGCTATTCAACCCTCTAACATTCCATGTCAATACCTTAAGGTCTCCCATGATTTATCCGTAGCTCCCACTTCCCCCTCTGGTCTGATCGCCTCCCCCCAGTCCCGACTACTTCCCTTCTCAGTTTCTTCCCCAGGCTCACATAACAACTAACACCCCCCACCCCCCTAACCCAACCAACTTCCCAGCTCCATCCCTGGATCTCAGGCATCCCCGTGTCCGGTTCTCTCCGGAAGCCCGTGTAGAGAACCCGACACAGTGACTAATCTAAACACACACTGGGGTACGAATAAAACGGCCCTCGGATGCCCCCTACACATCTATATCCGCGCTCGCGGACCATATTCGAAACAGTTAAAAAGTGCATTCCCGTCACAAAGTGGCAAAGACTATATTCCAGTCCAAATGTTCAAAGTCAGCCGGGCCCACTGTTTCACTTAACTCTCCCTGCTCCATCCGCCATCTGCTCATCGGGCTCCTGCGGGCAGTTCTGCGCATCGAGCCATTCCATGGCCTCCTCAGGGGTGTCGAAAAACAGCGTCTTAGCCTTGAAGAAGACCTTAAGTTTGGCTGGGTAGAGTAACATATACTTGAAACCGGCCGTCCGCAGGCGCCTTTTGACCGCCCCAAAGTTCATCCGACTGCGCTGCACTTGTAGAGTGTAGTCGGGGTAAGCAGTGATGGTTGCCTCCCCTCGCCGTATGGTGCCCCCTTTACGAAAATGTTCCAGAATCTTCTCCCGGTCTTTGTAGTTGAGGATCTTGGCGATCACGGGCCTGGGCGGATTACCCGGCGGTGGCCTTCTGATCAGGGCCCTATGTGCCCTCTCCACTGCAAATCCCTGCGTTAGGGCACCTCCGGTGATCTCCTGCAGCAGCAAGGTCTCAATAAAATCTGTGGGATTCTGGCCCTCAGCTCCCTCCGGTAGGCCCACAATCCGGATGTTGTTTCTGCGGGCCCGACCTTCTGCCTCTTCAGCCCTGCTTTCCAGGTTGCCTACCCTCTGCACCAGGGCATGGATCTCTCGTTTGTGCGCGGTGCATTCCGCCACAGTCGGGCCCATCTCCTTCTCCAGGGTCTCTGTGCGCTCGGCTAGGGTTCGCACATCTTGCCTCAGGAGGTTCACGTCCTCCTGTACCGCCCCGACCTGTAGTTCCATCGCAGTTTTCAGTTCGGCCACCGCAAGTTGGAGTTTGGTCTCCCATGTCGCCTTCAGATCTGCGATCGCTGCCAGGACCTCCTGGTTCGTTCCTCCTGTGGCCATCTCCTTGGGCTGGGCCTTCTCTTTGCTCCTGGTCCCCTCGGTGCCAGGCGACGTCTTGGCAAATTCGTCGAGCGTGGGCTGTTTATTCTTCGCCCTCAGGAGCTTGCTCGACATATCTTCGATCAGGAGCGTCCCTTCGATCTCGCTTAGGCCCCAGGCCTGGGGGCACTATGTCCCCCCGTCGCCACACAGTTTCGGCTACCTCCAGTCAGGCTTGCTCTCGCTGGATCGCGCTGAACGTGAACTGAGGGAATCGCCTCCAGAATCCCGGTCCCCGATCCTTTGTCCCAACATCAGGCGACGGCAGCCATTTTGTCTGCCGGCGAAGCTCCGGCACCAAAACTTCTCGCGGCTCCTGAGTACACAAGCGCTGCACAATCCCGTGTGAAAATGCATCCACATGTGCAGCCGAGCTTCGCATTTACAGTCATCACCGTCTATGCCACATCGTAGCGGCCGTTGCGCGGATTCAGCCGGATAATGTTCGGATCAGCGGGAGCTCCCGTTCAGGCACGTCCTTTCACATGGCGTCCAAGCCACGCCCCCCGGCCTGTCAATGTTTATCATTTTAGCAGGGGGGGGGGGGCTGAGTCCACCTTCTGAATAAAGTGGGGGACTCCGTCCCCCAGCGTGAACCCTCGACTTGAGCCCTGGTCGCCACACTAAAAATGATTTGGAAGTGGCACGCCCAGCACTGAAAAACTACTGAACCCACTAACACCAGAAGATCGAAAGACCCATAAGCATTTGGGGCTGCTGGTGCAGACTACGTGCATAACTAGTGAAAGGACAGCCATGGGGGTGGGGGAGGGGACAGGGGGAAATGTCAGAATCAGAATGCATACTGCAAAGTGCTAAAGATCATCAAAGACCGCTGATGTGAGAGAATTTTCAGTAGGAGACCTTGTAATGCTGCAGAACACACATAAAACATTTCCCCAAAAGTAAGTGGGCCTGTCCTTACATCATTATCCAGCCTTGTAGTGTATGTTATAGAAATTTGGGATGGAGAAAACGTTTCAGTGAAGCACACTGGGCATGTAAGAAGGGTCAAACAATTAGAAACCCTTATAAAATGCCAGCAAATCAGTGACCGAGCAAATTACGTGCAACTGAAAAGGGGAAAGAACTGCTAGAAAGGGGGGCGTGGCTATCCAGCCATGGTGTAGGACGTGCCTTGCTGAGTAGCTCCTGCAGATCCGAAGCTGATCCATCACGCTGAAAAATGACCCAACACCTTCAGAAATGAAAGCGAATGCGTCAGAAGAGGTGCCCTATAATATTTGAAAAGAGCGAGTGAATCGTGTTAAGGAGTACGAAGTAAAAGGAACTTTGGAAATGCGGCCGTACAGAAACAAAGAAACACAAGATGGCAGACAACAAAGGGAATCGAAGACACGGCCGCAGATGTAAACGATCAGATCTGTGTGGCGGAAACTTGGAAAGGAGACCGGCATTCAATGTTTATGCGGCGCTCTGACTTCACCCCTGTTTGCTAGCAACATTGTGAGTATCAGCTGCTTGCAGAAAACAGCGTTGCGTAATAATAAGGCCAGCCACGGACCCGCAGCAACGTAGTGATCCGCACGGAAGATACTGTAGCCGCGCTAAGCAAACATCATTGACTGCAGTGGCGTAGTTCAAAGAACGAATGGAACGTGCTGTGCAACCGCATATGTAGCAATATGCGAAGAGCCGGAGGAGCAGGAACATTGTTGCACTGAATAAACAACGGCGAACGAGCTGCGCTGTGCGAGCAGAGGAGCCAGCACGGCTTATATAAAACACTCCCACTCGCAATTACACACAGGTGCCATGATGGGAAACCGAAAATAACGTTTCCCTGCTATTATACGAGGGGCAAGGAGCACCCCACATAAATGAAGGACCAAACTGGTGTCCCGTGGATACGGACGCCAGCTCTTTGCCCGAGTAAATGGGGGAGAACCTTCCTACTCTGCTGGGAGACATATGCCCCTTTAACCAATCCAGCATTAACATCCCAGAGAGAAAATGAGACCTACGCCATGAGGTCTGATCCACAGTAACACGCTGGTACACTGGACTCAAAACCCCCAGTGGCACAACGGAACCCAAGGGACAAGGGAACGGGATAACACGCAGCGCTGAACAATACTGGCAAGGGCAAGTAGGCAAGACAAGAAATCGGATCGGGCAAGAATCTGGTTTATCCTGGGTGCTTGCTAGGTGACAAAAAAAAGAAAATAAAAGCGGCAGGCAAGCTAAACACCGACACCCGGATAAGGGCCCTCACCAAGGGGATTACACGGCACAGGGCACCATACGAGCCCGAGACTCAGCAGCGGCGGAGAAGGAGGTGCATCTAATGGCCCCAGGGAACAAGCGAGTAAGCCATCGATTACCACGGCTGTAGAATTATTGTATGAAGGGACGAGCCAGACCAAGGATGGTGCCCGCAGGACCTGCATGAACACCAACACGGGCTCACAAGCTATAGAATGCGCAGACGACGAAAGGCCCTGCCAAGAGTCAGAGAGGGCATACCGAAAGAAATAACAACGGTCAAAGACATGGGGGGGACACAATCCACTCAGGGCACAGCACAGTGCATACTAACGCTTGCTGCAGCCCCCTGGGGACAACACTTCCAAGCACCAACTATCCCTGTGGCGCCACAGAAGAACGGGGAAGCAGAACTTTTATGCTACAGAAGAGCTGGACCTTGGAATATAGACAGGGTTGCACAATGTCGATAAGAGGAGGCAAGGCCAAGAGCAAGCAGCCCACAATGGACGTCTTTGCCAAGACGCAACAGACTCCTACTGCTCCAGCAATGGCGGACCTAAGAACTGCCCTGGAAACCAAAATAGATGTAGTAGGAATAGAGGTCACCCTGCTGCGACAAGACGTGAGAGCGCTGGCGGAAAGAACAAGCAGCCTAGAGAGTGCAGTGAAAACCAACACAGAAACCAGCGCAAGTAATTCAAAGGAGGTCCATATACCGAAGCAACAGGTGGCTAACCTAGAGAACCAAGCAGAAGAGGCTGAGGGAAGAGCGAGACGAAACAACATACGTGTGGTCGGCCTGCCGGAGGGGGAGGAAGGCCAGGAACCCATGGACTATGTAGAGAATATGATCCTGCAAGAGATAGGGGCCGACAAGCTTTCACAAGGATTAACCGTTGAACGAGCGCACAGGGCCCTGATGAGGAAACCACGACCCGGGGCCCCCCTCGGGCAACAATAGCAAAGATCTTGAACTACAAAGACAGAGAGAAGATATTGGAGTATTTTCGTAAAGGTGGAACGATAAAAAGGGCATCTGCAACCATCACAGCGTATCCTGATTACACCATGCTGGTGCAGAGGCAGCGTTATAGCTATGTGGCGGTCAAGAGGAGACTGCGCACAGCTGGAATCAAGTACATTATTTTGTATCCTGCAAAGCTTAAAGTCCTGCATAAAAGTAGGGTGTATTTTTTTGATACCCCAGAGGAAGCGGCGGCCTGGCTGGACCCGCAGGGCTGCCTGGAACGAGATGAGGAGCAAGATCGCGAGGAGCACGATAAGTGATGGGGATACATTATGCATAATAAAAGGATGGGTGGGGGGGAGTCCTGAAAAAGACTGTGGTACAGATAACAGGGGAGGGGCAAAGATAGATAATATTGAAATTGTAACATGGGATTCTTGGACTTGCTGAACTTGTTGGACTAGAATATAGAATATAAAATGCACAAGTAAACTGGGTAGCACTAAGCGCGTCGAATTTTAAGCAAACAGGAGCAGCAGGGTGAGAGCAACCTACCCCCCGGAAGTAGTAGTAGGACAGCCATCAGGGTGACTTCACCCTGCTGAGCCACGAGTACAGGCTATTGCCAGAAAGGGCTAGATGCGGGGGTGCCTGAGATCCAGGGATGGTGCTGGGCAACAGTTGGGGATGGTGTTGTTGGGGCAGGGAAAGGAGGTGGGAGGGGGGGAGGTTTGGGTGTTTGATGTGTTTTTAGTTAGAGGAAGTTTAAGTTGGGAAACGAGCCTACACAGAAGGGAAATACACTTGGTCTTGGACTGCACTTCTGTGGGGAGGAGCCGGACCCTATCAAGCCATGGGGGATCTTAAGATAATTACTTGGAACGTCAGAGGGCTCAATAGCTATCTAAAGAGGAATAAGGTTATGCTGTACCTACGCAGACAGAAAATAGATATAGTCCTGCTGCAGCAGACTCACCTGACGCAGGATAAGATGGAGATGATCCGGATAAAATGGAGGGGGACTGTAGTGGGTGCATCATATTCGGCTTATGCTAGGGGAGTCATCATCTGGGTGGCGCCGCATGTCCCGTTTCAGCTTTTACAGACGACAGTTGAGTCGGATGGGAGGATGGTCATAATGAGAGGACTGGTGGAAAACAGGGAGATAAGCATTATAAATATGTATGCCCCGAATCAAAACACGGCGGCGTATTTTAGAACCTTGTGTAGCAAACTCAGCACGTGTGTGGGAGGGGCAGTGATTTGGGGAGGAGACTTTGATTGCATGCTAAACCCTAAAGTAGACAGATCAGATGGAAAAATGGGTAGACCGCCCCGGCCGCTAAAGCACTGCAGACACTGCTGGAGGATTTCGGGTTCGGGATGTATGGAGGTCACACCACCCCCAAGAGAGACAATATTCACACTATTCTGCTCCACAAAATCTACATACTAGGTTGGACTACATGTTTGCTACACAGGAAATAATGACAGAGATTACGCAGACGCAATACAAAGCGAGGGTCCTCTCAGACCACTCGCCATTGATCCTGGGATGGCAATATCAACCCCCGAGAGCAAGGATTCCGACATGGCGCCTCAGAGCAGAGGCCCTGAAAGACACCATTTTTAGGGAAGATATGAGGGAGGAGATCATAAACTACTTTGAGATCAACACTGGCAGTGTGGATTCAGCGGGTATGCTTTGGGAGGCCTTTAAAGTGGTGATGAGGGGGGTAGCTATAGCAAAGTCCAAAGGGCTACAAGGAGAGGTCCTGGCTGAAGTACACGACACAGAGAAGGAGTTAGAAAGGGCATTAAGGGGAGGAGATAACACCAAGGAAGACAATGAAATAATACTCAGGGTGCAGCAGAAATGTGTGGGGCATTGGGAGAGGCTGTGTAATCTTAACTATAAAAAGTACATAGAGAGACAGCATGCAGGAGGGGACAAACCAGGGAGGGTCTTGGCATGGCTATACAAGAGTGAGACCCCCAGGCCCACAATCAGAACAATAATGGGGGAAGATGGAAGCATAGTGGATACCCAGGAAGGAGTTAACCAGGAATTTGTAGAGTATTACAGACTCCTATATGGAGATGATGAGGAGAGTAATTGCACGGAAATAGCAGAAACACTGGAGGATATAGGAATGCCGCAGATCAGCGCTGAAGACCGGGAGGAGCTGGACGCTCCAATCACTTTAGAAGAATTAGAAGAGGTGGTGAGGCAGTTGCCCACCAGCAAGACTCCGGGGACTGATGGACTCCCAAGCAAATTTTATAAAAGATATAAGGAAGAGGTGCTCCCCCCGCTCTTAGAGATGTTGAATGAAGCATATGAAGTAGGAAGGCTGCCAGAATCCCTCAGAGAAGCGATAATAATACCGCTTCCCAAACCTAATAAGCCTGGTCACAGCTGTGGTTCATACAGGCCCCTATCAATGTTAAATCAGGACAGTAAAATACTGACAGGACAGTAAAATACAGACTGAGGAGGGTTATTAGTAAACTAATACATCCCGACCAGACGGGCTATGCCCCAAACAGGAACATATCCAATAATCTTAGGCGGCTCCATCGAGTCATTGAGCATGTAAATGAGAACGAAGGCGAATTGGCAATTGTATCGTTGGACACAATAAAGGCCTTTGACTCGGTCAAATGGCCGTGGCTGATGGCGGCCTTGGCTGGTTATGGAATGGGGCCCGGCTACCTGCAGTGGTCAAAAATGTTATATAGTGAGCCGTTGGCTAGAGTTAAAACAGGAGCAGTGATATCAGAGAGATGGCAACTCCGTAGGGGCACTAGACAGGGATGTCCGTGGTCTCCTATGCTTTATATTTTGGCCCTGGAACCCCTGGCGATATACCTGTGGCAACAGTACGACACGATAGCCATCGCCGTGGGAGGGGAACCGCATTTAATCTCCCTGTATGCGGATGACATGTTGCTGTATTTACGACACCCGGAGGAAAACCTCCAGTACATTCTGGAGGTGATGGAGAGATATGCGGGCTGTCTGGCATAGCTGTGAACCCCCAAAAATCTAGCATATTCCGATTGGGTAGGTATAAAGGGATCCCATTAAAACAGCTACCGGTGCTACAGATACCATGGGAGGTTAGCACATTTCGATATCTTGGGATAGATGTATACCATACGGTGGAAGAGGAACATCAATATGATACAGAGGTAGCGATTAAGAAAATTGAAAACAGCATGAAGTTCTGGGTGAAGCTACCTTTAGCAATGATGGGGCGAGGGGCAATGTTGAAAATGGTGGTCCTACCAAGGCTCTTGCACTACTTTGGGAACATACCATACCTGATAGCAAGGAGGTTCTTTACTAGGTTAGATGGCATGTGCAGGGATTTCCTTTGGTATGCAATGAGAAATGGAGTGGCCCTCTGGAAGCTACAAAACTCACATGAGAAAGGGGGTATAAAACTGTCAAACTATGAAATTTATTACATAGCAAACCAGCTGCAATATGTAGCTAAATGGCTCTCTGAGTCCAGGCTGTTCCGACAGGACTGTGCTCCATTCTACTTAAAGGAAATTATGTGGCTGCCCAAGGCAGATATGGAAGGGCGACCATAAATGATGATACTTGGGTGGAGGATATGGCGCAGGGCATGCCAGTTGATGGAGAACCCATTCCCGTGTTCCCCGCAGGTACCATTAGTGGCGCTGGTGGGCAAAGAAAAGCAACTAAGGATGATGATTAGGAAGCACTGGGAACCTGTAGGGATAGTAACAATGGGTGATATATGGAAAGAGGGGACTATAATGGACTTCGAAGTATTCGGGGAGGAAACCAGGTTATACATAGGCCAGTATATCACATATCATAGAGTGGTGCGGAGAATCAGGGAGACATGGTCCGAAGTGGTACTAGGAGAAGAACCAGATGCCACCAGAGATACAATATATGACATAGCAGAGGGGGGACATGAGATCTCTAGAATATATGAGTTGATGATGTCCAAAGTGGGAAAGGAGGTGGCACAACTGAGACAGGACTGGGAGGCGGAAGTGGGAGCCCCGATGAGTGATGAGATGTGGGAACGAGCCCAAGGGTATCACAAAAAGGTGTCAAGGAACGCAAGACTACAACAGATGCAACTATATGTTACACATAGGGCATATATGACACCATAGAGAATAGCTAAATTAAAAAATGCAAGACGACAAGTATGTCCCAAATGTGATGAGGAGAATGCCGGAATGGTGCATATGTTCTGGTCATGCCCAGTCATTGAGCGTTTTTGGGGTGAAGTGGCACACAGGCTAGAGGAAAAAAGGTATCAAGATTGTGGTGGATACAGTGTGGGCCTGCTTGATAGGAGGGTTTCCTAGACCACATAAACTCAAGCATGTAAGTAAATTAAAAGACCTAGCGTACGCACTTGCAAAGAGGAGAATTGCTATGGGGTGGAAGGCATGCCATAGACCACGACTAGAAGTATGGTGGAAAGATCTACAGAAATGGGCTGAAGCAGAAACCACGGTATGGCAAGAAGCAACCAATGCCAGGGGGAGGAGGAAACGGAGACCCTGATGGCCTGGAAACTACTAATAGCAGCGTTATTTGGGCCAATGCGAGACCCAACGGAACTCATGGAAGGGGAATCCCTATCACAAAGAGCAGAAACAGAACAGGAGAGGAAGCAGGCTCGAAAGGGGGGGATGGGAAAGGGAGAAGCGGTGCACATGATGAAGCAATGTATATTTAAAATGTCATTATATGCACTGCAAGTTTGGGTTGTATTGTTTGTTGGAATAAATTAATAAAATAAAAATAAAAATTTAATAAAAAAAGAACTGCTAGAAATGAGCAGAGCCAACACCTCTCTTTTCAAGTTCCAGTCTGTACCCCTCTTGATCTTGATGACAGACAGCAGCAGCCGGCTGGGAAGGAGGCTGTTCCGCAACTTGGACGTAGCACCGACTGCTGCGGCTGCGGCCATATCCTGCACTCGAAGGCGGTAGAGGTGGCGGATACAATTGAGAATATTTAATGGAACTACTATTGGGATTCTGTTCCAGTCCGAACTGTTATAGCTAAATGTGCATCTCATCTCCAACCTTTACACATGACACTATAATAATAGAGTGTGAAGGGCCAGGATACATGTATATTTTGTGGATTATTTATTTTAATATCATTGTTTAAAGTGTAGACTTAGCTCGAGAGCAGCAGAGCGCTGTACAAGGTCTGCGTAGCCGGCGCTAGGGCTGGCATCTTTTAACAGTAGCGCAGTACTGCGAGTTGCGTGTTGATTGGCATTAGTCTGTGGTCAGGTGCTGTTGAAATTGAACAGAGGCGGGATGGGTTTAGCAAAGCAACATCCTGTAACAGATGAAGTAATGGACTAACGGGCCATTACCAGAGGGATGTCCTTGGGGTTCGTGATTGTTTTTTTTGTGTGGCTGCGAGATTTGAAGGGGGAGTGTTTGCAAGAGAGGCATGGAATAAAGCAAGAACGTCTGTTAAGATGTGCCGTGATGAAGGAGATGATTGAGGGATTGAAAGTAACATTCGATGTGGGTTGGATGTCATTAGGGAAGACACTGGATCTCGTTTTTTATATGTTACATCAAGAATGTGTAGAACTGGGGGGCGTGGCCAGCAGCCGAGCGATGAGGACGTGAGCTTGCATCGCTCCCGGGCCGCCAGCCAGATCCTGAAACAATCCTGTTTTTCCTGCAAGACTAAAAGTACCCAAAGTGCCTACTCGATGTGGGAACTTCTGCTGCACGTCCCTACCTGCTCCTGGTGAAAATCGGTGTCGGAAGACCCACTTAGCGAGACTTTCAAGAAAGCAAGCTTGCGCGCCACAGAGCACACAAAATGGCCGCTGCAGTCCACGGATGAATGGAGGACACTGTGCGCCACCACCAAACCCTGCCCGAGTACCGGCGGCTGGCGAGTGGAGTGTGGGGTACTGTGTTGAGCTATACAGCGGGCAAAAGACCCTAAAATAGAACCGGGCCACCCCCGGTGCCGCTCCCGGACTGCGGGGAGCGTGACCCCGTTGGGTGCCTCCCCCCCTCCCACCGGTGAAACCCGCGGAGCCGTGAAAGTTCCCTCCAATGGCAGATCGAGGGGCGGAAGGGATAAACCCTTGGAAGCGGCGCCGGCGGCTGTCGTTCACAGGCAGTCAAATCCGCACCAACGCAACGACGTACGCGCCCGTACACTACTTCTGCCTGCTGGCGCCATCGTGACGCCCGGAGCCGCCGGGGCTCCTCGAGCGCTCCATTTAGCGTTGAGCGCCTACCAGACTCCTGAGGTGGCCCCCGCTCGCTGTCGGACAGCTACTACCTCAATCTTGCGGTAAGGAGAAGGGGGGACGGGAGAGCAGGCAACACACTTACGTGCTTCCCCCTCGCCGCCAGTGGGCCCGCTACAGGGACTCATCCAGTTGCCCCATCATAGCGAAACGGATATGTCATATTGAGGTAGACAGATATCCTTCATCCTCAACGAGGGCGAACGCGGGCTGAATTCAACGGACCCCGAGTAACCTGCATGTTCACCCCCCCCCCCCACTGCCCAAGAGAAATCGTTGTTGTGGCCCCAATAGAAGCACACTTGCTGGACTTACCACCACCTTCCCACCGAGCATAACGGAAGCGACCAAATCTCGACGAAATAAGCAACACTGGGCAAGGTGATCAGAACATAGTAGTGCACGGTGACACTGTCTTACGACGCATTTGCCTGTGTGGGAACGCCGATACAGTTACGCCTAGGAAGTGCTGGAAGGTGCGGTGTGGAATGTTGTGTAATCCCAAGGTGTCATCAAACCCGGCTTCTGGCGCGGTGTTACAGCACACAGAGACGATACGATACACCCGCCTTCACGCAGGAAAACAAAGAGGAACAGGAAACAAAACACTACCCATATTGTGCCGGTACAGACCCGTGAACACTCCAAAAGACAAGACACAAGCCCTCTGAAGGCTAAATCAAGCTACACATCAAACCTAACACAGTATCCGGCAGATTACACCCAGACCGGGGAAAAAAGTTATATAGCGGAACAATCGCTCCCAGAACGGTCGCAACCCGCCGAAATGCCCACTGATTAACTTTACAGACCATGCCAGCTGCTATGGGGAAAGATAAAACAAGAAAATTGACAAGTCAAAGCAAAATGGACCAATTCACCACGGCCACGGCAAGCACACAATTGGACCACGAACAATCAGACACCATGGCCCTCATTACGACCTTGGCGGAGATCCATGGTGCTATTTGCACCATGGTCCATGGCGCTAAGCTGCCAACTCCGCCATGGTGGTTGGCGGACTTACCGCCCCATTCCGACCTTGGCGGGGCGGTAAGTCCCCAATCCCCATTTACCCTTCCCCATTCCCATTTTTGCCCCATAGGGTATAATGGGAGTGGGGAAGGCGTTAATTACGCCACCGTAAATTACGGTGGCGTAATTAACAACAAGGTCCCTTAGCGCCATGGATTTTACCGCCTGCAAAAAGCAGGCGTAAAAATCACCATGGCGCTACGGGAACTCGTACTCAGGCGGAAAGGGGCGCCATGGTTTACGCCGGCGTAAACCCCTTTCCGCCAGGGTCGTAATGAGGGCCCATGTTAGGAACAGAGCATAACATATCCCTGAAGGATATTATGGCTGCAATAACAGACTCCAGAACCTCCATGGAACAAAAGATGGATAGCATCAGCACAGACGTTTCGCTCCTCCGCCATGATCTTCAGAAACTGTCCTCCCACACAGGAAAAGCGGAACAGCGGATCTCTGGGACTGAAGATGGGCTGCGCACTATGGAACAAAGGATGGCTGGGGTAGTGGCATGTCTGAAAACACTGGAGGAGAAAGCAGAGGACAGTGAAGGCCGATCAAGACGAAATAACGTTCGCATCCTGGGCGTACCGGAAAAAACGGAAGGCCCTTCCATGGAACTGTTCCTTGAACAATGGATAACCGATATGTTTAAGCCCCAGACATTCTCGAAGTTCTTTTCAATCGAACGAGCGCACCGTGTGCCCACTGGAAGACCGATACCTGGTGCACCTCCACGCACCATAGTTGCAAAACTGTTGAATTATAGAGATAGAGATGCGTTACTCCAGACGGCACGGGCCAAAGGCACACTGACCTTCAATGGATCCAAGGTAACATTCTTCCCTGACTACACAAGGGAGGTTCAGAGAGCCAGGCAGTCTTTTGATCAGCTCAAAAGACAACTCCAGATCCTACACGTGAAATACGGCTTGCTATTTCCGGCCCAGCTCAAGATCTATCACAGCGGGACAACGGTACACTTCACTGACCCAAAAGAAGCGTGGAACTGGGCAGAGAAACACATTGAAGGCGACTGGAGACTGGCAAGCAACAGAAGCAGAAACAGGAACCGGCGTGAGCCACTAGACAGAAGGCGCCCAGCTCCACAACCTCCGATGCAGGAACCACCACAACAAGAGGAAATGGGCTGAAACAGTGACAATAACAAGAAATACTACTCCGTCGCGGCCCATTTAATGGACTATCATGCCACACCGATATAAATAAGGCATGCGGCCCGCGAGGCACGGGAGTACTCATTGTATCGGCCAAAGCCACGCCCTCAACTCAAGACTTGAGACTCGGAACACCAGACTAAAGAACAGTAAGTCGAGAGGAAGGTGTAAACAGTTCACACTAAGTTAATCTGGCGATATAGTTGTTGGGGAGGAGTATAGGGAGGGGGGGGTGGGAATTTGTTTCATGTTAGTTATGTTCCAGGAAACCACACCATTTATAATGTTAAGAAGCACACCATCCCTAGCACACCAATTGTCACTCCGCTCTTGCCAGCAGTCCACACAACACAAATGGAAACACATGCCCTGACAGAAAACCAGCCTGCCCTTAGCCATGGCAGATATTATTATAGCATGAAATACCACAATACTATCGAGGGCCCGACGCACACAGTTGTCATCCATACACGTGTCAAATGGCAGGAGTCACTAACGTGAACAAAAACAGGACAATCCGAGTGATGACATGGAATGTAAATGGGCTCGGCAATTGTATTAAAAGACGTCTAGTACTGCAAACACTGAACAGACACTCCCCGGATGTGGCATTCCTGACGGAGACACATCTAGCCGGTGCCAATTGCTCATTCTTTAGACGCACCAACTACAGACTAGCATTTCATGCCGGTTTTACCATGGGGTCACGAGGGGTACTGATCCTAGTGCACAAAAGACTCCCCTTTGTGCCCGCATCCATTACGCAAGACACGGGAGGGAGGTTTGTGCTCACGACAGGTACAATTGGGGAACGCTCTGTGACCAGGCTGGCGGTGTATGCACCTCCTAACCTACTGACCCCCCTGACTAATGACATTACGCCTCTAATCATGAATAATCTTGCAGACCTTACGTTGATTGGGGGAGACTTTAATGAGGTAATGAACGTGGACCTTGATAGAACGCATAGAAGATCCAGAAACCCGAACACACGTACAAAACTTGCCACATTCACTAGCACATTGGGGCTGCAAGACGTATGGAGAATGCTGCACCCTGTCACAAGGGAATACTCATACCATTCTGGTGCACACGCCTCGCTGTCTAGGCTGGACTATCTTCTACTGCCACTAAATAACATGCACGAAGCACGTGAGGCACAATTTCTCCCCAGAGGTATATCGGATCATTCCCCACTTGTAATAACACTTAACACCAGCAGGTCGATCCCCCCCACCCAGCTGGCGATTGAACAGCTACTACCTAGGCTTCCCAGAGCTAGTTGAACACGTCCAAAGGACCACTGAAGAATATTTTGAGATGAATGCTGACTCAGTGGATAACCCGGTAACGTTATGGGAAGCATTCAAGACAGTGCTCAGAGGGGAAATAATAGCCTGGACCACAGCCCATAAGAAAAAACAATTAGAAGCAATACGCCATGCCGAAGCGAAAGTGCAAAAAGCAGAGACCGATCACCTAACCCATGACAATTTGGAAACGCATCGCGCACTACAACTAGCGCAGACACAACTTCAACACATAGCCCTAGACAATGCAAAGCAAGCACATACAGCGATGCGCGCAAAGATATGCGAAACAGGGGACAAAGCCGGGAAAATGCTGGCATGGCTGGAACGTAGATACCTGGGCTTCAGCCAGGTCAGGCAACTGACAACAGAAGAACCACAACCACTAGTGACAGACGTAGACATAGCGGAGGGTTTTGCAAAATACTACACTGAGCTATACAAAGCACCAACCTCACCACCCGTAATGGACATCCTGGAGGAGATCACTCTCCCCACCCTAAACACAGAGCAGTCTACTCTACTAGAACAGGTAATCACTGAGGAAGAACTAACCCAAGCCATGTCAGAACTCCAATCGGGCAAGACCCCAGGCCCGAACGGCTTCCCCATTGAAACATGGAAAAAAATAGGCGCAAATGTAATCTCCCCACACTTACTTCGTTTACTACAACACTCACACTCACAGGGCTGTCTCCCTCCTGACTTAAGGAAAGCCACAATCATAGTCCTGCCCAAAGCAGATAAGCCACCCGATAAATGTAGCTCCTACAGGCCCATCTCTCTCATAGACTGTGGGGCCAAAATATTGGCAAAGGCACTAGCCAACCGCCTCCAACAAGTCATTCACACACTAATACATCCCGACCAGTGTGGATTCATGCCACAGAGATCCACTAGACAAAACATATATAGGCTACACACAGCACTGGAGAAGCTACCTGAGATACAGGACCCCCTGGCTTTACTCGCCATAGACTTCGAGAAGGCGTTCGACTCTATCTACTGGGAGGCAATATGGGCTATTATGCAACGCATGGGCATAGGACCGTACTTCATGAGTTGGGTCAAACTGCTATACAACTACCCCGAAGCAGTCACAAAGGTAAACGGGCACGTCTCCAATCCCTTTCAACTAGGCAAGGGCACGAGACAGGGTTGCCCCCTGTCCTCCCTAATCTTTGCAATAGCAATTGAGCCACTAGCAATTCTATTAAGATCTACACAAACATGGAGCGGCTTCAGATGGTGAGACGACTGGGAGGACAGAGTATCCCTATATGCAGACGACTTGTTAGTATATCTAAAAGACCCACGCAAATCCTGCCCCATAGTGACGCGATTACTAATAAAATACGGTGCGTTTAGCGGCCTTCGCGTCAACTGGACTAAATCCATACTATTCCCACTGAAACAAATAGATAGCGCGGTGGCATACGAGTGTCCATACTGTGTGGAAAAGGAGCAATTCAGATACCTAGGCATCCAAATCACGAATAACCTAACAGACTATGTGCCCAAAAACCTGTACCCAATAATGACGAGATTTAAGGAAGACATCCGTCACTGGATGTCCCTACCACTAACACTACTAGGCAGAGCCGCACTCTTTAAGATGATGGCGCTCCCCCGTTTCCTCTACATACTTCAAAACGCTCCACTACCTATAGCGCCCAACAAATTCCATAAAATAGATCAGACGCTCAGAAAACTGCGATGGAGTGGAGGTCACCCTCGCTTAGCATTAACCACACTACAAAGATCTGTATGGGAAGGCGGAATTGGACTGCCCCGATTGCAAACCTACTACTGGGCTAGTCAGATGGCAATAGTGAACGACAGACTCCACGCGGACACAACATTACCACACAACAGAGAACAAGATCCCAACCGAAATGAAAGATCCGTATTAAGATACCTCTACCGGAAAAAAGACCGATCTGCTGCCCCTTCCATGCTGTCACACATATCCCTAACATGGACAGACACCCACAAATACTTAGGCTGGGACACAAAACTGACCCCAGCTCAACCGTTGTGGAATAACAAACTACTCCCGGAAGTGAATAAACTTTCAAAATGGCACTCTTGGACCCAATCGGACATCACTAAAATTGGCAACGTAGTGAAAGGGAACGAAATAATACCATTTGCAGACCTAATCACTACCTTCGCTCTGCCGATAAATGAGCAGTATCACTACACACAACTCAAACACACACTACAGGCCCATCTCCCTGAGATGATTGACATGCCTGAGTATACCCCTTTAGAACGTAACCTATTCCCGGATATGATTAAAAACAAAGTCACATCCACCATGTACAGTGCTATAACATCCTTTGCCACCGGGGAGCTATCGAGCCTGAAAGCCAAGTGGGAGGGGGACGTGGGTGACATACTCCCAGAGGAATGGGTAACTGCCCTGATGTTCCCCAGAGAAACGGCGATCTCCTCCAGGCTAAGATTGATCCAACTTAAAGTACTGCATAGAATATACTACCCGAGGGTAGCACTTTTCAAATGGGGTAAGATCTCCTCTTCAGCCTGTCTGAGATGCAAATGAGAAGAGGGCTCATACTATCACATACTATGTGACTGTACCATAATCCAACAATACTGGCAGCGGTGCTGCGATGATCTTTCAAGGGTACTGGGTAGAACGATCCATAGAAATGCAAAACTGTTACTGCTGGGGATAGATGATGAGGTCGAACTGTCACGCTACAAAAAACTGCTCTTATTCACAACCACTGCGTTAATCAAGAGAAATATAGGGCAACTCTGGGGCTCTGAAACGGCACCAAGGACCACGGATGTGAACATTTGTATTGCAATGGAGAAGAGAGTCTACACAGCCAGGGGCTGTCCTGAGAAAAAAATTTGGCAAAAGTGGGAGGACGCACACTGAGAGGTAGCCCCCGTCAGGAATTGGGCTAACATCCAAGGACATGCACAGAGATTGAAAATCACATACTACTGGCATAACAAAGGCAATTGACAGTGCTAAGAAGCTTCATTGTAATGAGTACGTGGAATGCATTTGTTGGTGGGTGGGGAAGGGACATAACCTTTATCTTGCTGCGCGAGACGTATGTTTTCTTTATGCGCAAAAAACAATAAAAAATGTTGTATTAAAAAAAAAAGAATGTGTAGAACTGGGGAAAGTGTGGTGGGAAGCGAAAACAGGCCTTGTATAGATTGCCACATATGGGAAAGGAAAAGGGAGGAGCAGGAGACAGATCTATTTCTTGAAACCCCTTAACATGGCTCACACTGTAAATTAACGTTTAGGGATTGGCCAGATTGAGCACAATATTTACTGATCCGGCCAATCTGATGAAAAAACACAGGTGAAAAATAGGTCGATGATACATGATGCTGAAGCAAGCGTCATCAGTGGCAAATGCATTCCATGGAGCAGTGCACAGCAGGATGCAAGTGCAGCCCTTGTTTAAGCAGATGCTCGCAATAGGGGAAGAATTGAGCTATAGCACGACTTGCACGCAGAGGGACATGAATATAATGAAGAATAAAATTAGGAGATTGAAGGCAGAGACTTTTCAGGGTGTCTTTGAATTTAAGCCAAACCTGGCTTGGGGAAGATGACATGGTTCATTTTGGACTCTTTTTCAATAATACACGTTGATGTGGAACTGTCACTGAGGCTAGAGTTTCACTTTAACGTGATCCAAATAGTTGTACATGCTTTGACATGACTTCCAGCAGCAGTTACTGTGGCGTGGCATTTGGAAATATGGACCAATGGCACAGGAGCATTTTGGAGATTACTCCACCCACTCACCACATCAGACAGAACTCTGACGAAAACCTGTTACAGGAAAAGTGGTCAACTATGGGTATGTTTTTGTGAACATGACCAAGGAAATGAAAGGGATGACAAGTAGGTTTTTCTGCCACTTTCTGTCGAAGTGTGTGAATGATACCATGGATATAACAGGATATTGTAATGGCAGCATTACAAGTAGGAAATGTCCCCTTTGCAGGAATGGGTTAGTGATTAAACTCTAACATCTATCTGCTCTCATATGGGAGAATTGTATGATATTGCCTATGAGCTGTGAGAATCCTGAGGGTGTTCTCACTCCTAGATCCCCTGCATCCTCTTCTCAGGTGGCCAGGTAAAGCTCATCGCTCTTGGATCCCGACCCTGTGGGTGGAGAAGTGAGGGAGGATCACCTGGCTGGAGAGTCCTTGGGAAACGGGAGTGGGATAGCCTCAAGAGAGACATGGTAGCCCCCCTATCCTGTTGTGAAACAACCAAACCCTTCCTTGACCTTTACAGGTTATTATAAAGCTGTTCCCCTGCTTTTCCCACATAACACTTGACAGTACTGGGACGAAGAAGAGGCAACTAAGAGTAATGAACACTACACCCTTTCACCACTTTAGTACTGGGACGAGGAAGATGCCTACGGGGAGCTTTAAGGGTCAGGCATGTCCCTTTAATTATGGTCAGGCAAGTCTTATTAGCGATCCCCACCTGCAGCCTGTCAAGGGGTTGCAGGTGTATAAAGAGAGACTAGTGGAGCAGAAGGGAGAGCAACTGGGAGGCCTGTGTGGGAAAGACCAGCAGGGGACCTTGCTTCAGAGGAGGCAGCCGAGGTGGGACTGGACAAGGAGCCCGGACATCAGCAAATTTACCAGAAGAATTGCACACACCGTAGCCATTGGGCTGTGTAACTATGGTAAGTCTGGGAGCCTCAGTAACAGAGGATCGGCAACAAGAGCTGCGAGAGAGCTTGAGAGGGGGAGTTTCCCGGCTTCAGCTGTGGAGAAGCAGAGGGAACCACCGGAAGGCAATGCCACGAGGCCATTTGATTCCTTCTGCAGATACTATGGCAGTGTGAGGAGTGGTAGTGATGGGGGCAGATTCAGGCTGCGTAGTTACAGAAAGTATTTTTTATAATCTTCATCAGAAACCCAGTTAGGAAGGCACAGCATTGTGAGAGAACTTGTCTCACTGCACGCACAGCTGCTTCTGGGATAAATCCCAGTATATAATATACTTTGTAAGACCATGTCCACCATACCCGCAGTTCCTCCCCTCCTGCCAAGCAACAACTCTATGCTTCTTTCATCATGGGCAATTCTTTTTTTACATATGTTACTATGCCTGTTTGGTATTTCTTTTTTTTAATATGCTATTATTGTTTTAATCCATTCCTCTGCATTGTCACACTTATTCACTGCACCTAATCCAATAATAATGTGAACATAACACTAGCGGTCAGTAGAAAGCGGCTCATCCTTAGGAGCCTCTGTCCTCTTGCAGTGCAATGCATGTAGCCAGGTTGTTAGACGGTGGCATTTAACAGCAGTAATTGTGGTCATCAGAATCTGGTAAGGACCTTTCCATTGTGGTGTTAGGTCAGTTTTTCGCTGATGTACTTTTACATAGATCCAATGTTGGGATCCACTGAGTGAGACCCATGCTCTTGGCACTTCTTTGGTAGTACTGCCTTACCTGTGAATGGATAGATCTGACACATATCATTAATGTTTAGCAGTACTTCAGCAATATTTCATAGGTTAGAAGGTTCGTCTGTGTAGCAGTGGTGAAGAAATGTGAATTGGACTACCGTGTGGGCTCAGGCAGGTGTTGGGGTTGCACATGCTTAAGGCTTGCAGTTTTATGTTTTTACTGATTTTTACACATAAATACAGATGGAAGTCAATCTGCTTTCTGTCTGTGTTTATTTATAAAAAAAAAGAAAAAAGGAAAAAGAGGTCTTTGTCTGGTTCTCTATGGTGTTACTCATACATCACAGGCCAATTGCATTGCAGATTGGCAGCATGGAGAGTGTAAAAGTTGTATAAAAATAGCATTAAAGTTCTTTAAATTGCTAATAGCATAGATCTTAAGGCAGCAGCAATAACTGGAGCAACCATTTGTTGTTGTGGAAATAAATGATCTAGCATTTCATTGCTATATGGCTGCATGTGTCGTTTAATAGTGCATTTTTGTCTTATTAGAATAAATGCAGAAAAATACTGGCTGCAAATTATCTTTTGATTTATTTCATTTATAAAGCATGCATACAACACGGGGCATCGAGGTGCTGTTGCAGACCAGTAACTGGCAAACAAACAGAAGAGAAACAGACAGTGTTAGATAAGGTATACATGGTAAAGAGCAGAAAAGAAGCATTCTCGGCGAACAACAGGTTTGAGGTATTTTTCTAACACCCAATTTGAGGGTTCCACTCTCAATGGAGGAGGCAAGGAGTTGCACTGTTTGGCTGCGATATAGGAAAAACTAGAGCATCCAGCTTTGGCACATCTATCTTTAGGTTGGAGGAGGTGGTGAGCATAAGGGGTCCTAGTTGGCCTGGATGACTGGGCTCTGGTAATTTTCTGTCAGAGGTGGGGGGGGCAGAATTAGAGAGGCACTTGTGGGTAATGGACATTGTTTTGAGAATGATACGTTTGTGAATGGGAAGCTAGTGTGCTGCTCTCTTGACTGCGTTTATGTGTTCCCTCTTGGGAATGTTGAGGGTGGCTCTGAGACAGTAGTTTTGTATGCCTTGAAGCTTGCGTATGTTTTTTGATGAAGTGCCAGCGAAGAGGATATTGCAATAGTCAAGCCTAGAGCCAATGACTGCTTGAGCAATGGTTAGGCAGCTCTCCGTGGAAAGAAAGTGTCTTGATGCATTTAGTAGTTTGGTTGCATAGCCGATTGTGATCACTTGGCGGGCCAGTGAGAGGGTAGCGTCGAGGTAGATGCCCCATGTCTTCACTGAGGAGACTGGGACCAGGTTGTCAAAGGCTGAATATTGGGATTTGAGGTTTTTTAGTAACAGAGAGGGCCCGACCAGCAGAAGCTCTGTCTTATACCCATTCAAGCAGAGGCAATTTGCCGCCATCCAAGCCTGAATGATGGAATATGCTGTGTTGAGAGTGTTAGAATCTTCTGCATAGTTGCCAGTGAGCAGGAGAAGAATGTGTGCGTCCTCTGAATAGTTGGTGTAGGATATGCAGATGGTGTCCAGGGTGACAAAGAGGTGCCTGAAAACAATAAATGTGGATAAATACAGAAAAAAGCCCCAAAAATAAATAGGGATAAATACAGACGGAAATGGCAGAAAAATAAATACTATAAAGCTGGGAGCCTTACGACATGCTCTACATGCTCAGAAGCAGTAATGGGTTCCCATCTGTGGTTTAGATTTGGCTCGATATATTCTTTTTCAGAATCCCATTTTGTTATTCCACTAGCCGTGTTGAATGTCGGTGTTGTGGCAGTGAAGCATTTATTGTATCTATAAAGCTGTACAAAAGTCCTTAGAAGTTTGTCATGAAAAATGTGTACCCCTTTTGCTGTTTATGCTTAGGGGTACACCAAATCTTGGAACTAAGTGTCACACCTTTTTTATCTGCCTTATTACAAGGGTATGCTTCTACCCATCCTGAAAATAATATCTACAAGAACTAATACATACTCGTACCCACAATACTTTGGCATTTGGATGACATTAATATGAATATTAATACAACACTCCCATTGAGGGGTGTGTGCTCCAGTTTCTGTTGTTGTTGCTTTCCCAACATAGTGTTGCTAAAAAAATACATTGTTTGCTATACTGTTGAACTACAGAAAAGTCTAGTGCAGTGATCCCAACGTGTAGCTCGCAAGCAACATGTTGCTCTCCTGACCCTAAAATGTTGCTCGCCAGTAGCTCTGGGCCATTGTGTGGAGGCTATCAATGGCAGTGTACCCTGAGCCAGAATTTATCTGGAAGGGTAGCCAATCAGCCTGCTCTATTTGACAGGCATGACATACTGTTAGTTGTTGAAGCATTAGCTGTGGAGGCATCGGTAGAGTGGTCTTAATGGTGGGGCAGGCCACATGGGTGCAGGGAGCAAGGGGGTGGCTACGGAAATTAATCTCTTGGGGCTTCAGATGAGACGGTCCACAGTGATTGAAGAGAACCTGGAGCACACAAACTAGGCTAGCTTGGCCGTCCATGTGAATACCCATTGTACTGCTCTGTAATCAGAAGTAAAAATTACCCCCCCCCCCCTTATTGAGACAATCCCTGCCTTAGCACTCTAAAATGTCTATGCCACTTGGAGCTCTGGTACACTATGAGGTGCATCGCTGGCGGGATCAAGTACACAATCTACCAAGATAATGTTGCCACCAACCGAGCCTTCCCCTGCTGCACTCAGGTAGACAGCAAAGGGGTTAGTCACCAAATAGTACGGAAATAAGTAAGACAATAAGTGACTTGAATGCCCAACTGTCAAGGAAGTCCCAATAAGCTTCTTTTGTGCATGTATGATTTGTGTTTGTTGCCAAAATGACATTTTTGGGTCCTAAATGTTCCACACTACTTACATGAACTTTGCAAAGACACTTTCGTCTTCAGCGTCTTCTTTCCAGTACGGAAGTGCATTAATGGGAAAAATAATCAAACCAAATGCCTGTGTTTGTGTTCTGGTGACAATTGCCAACTTCTGTGTCTTTATACAGCTGGTACCTGCATACTGGACAAATAAGTGGCATCCAGGCTTAAACTTTCCTTCTTAAACAATTTGCTTATGCCAATTTCTCTACATGTGAAGTTTGTGTTTGTGGGCCCCATGCGTCATAATTGGCACAAATGTTACATAGTACTTGTATTGCAGTGCCTGGTTGGAAAATTCACATTGTATGATGCTTTGCTTATCTGGCATGTGACTAATGAGTTGCTAAGGGGAATGAGTTCCAAATTGTGCACAATTAATCAGTGTAGCTAACAATTGCAATTAACTTAGTTACTGAAAATAATGTCTTAGTGACATTTAATTATTTTTACTTTAGTATAGTGTTTCTTGCTAGATTCTTCCTGCTTCTAAATTCTTTAAGAACGGATATTACCCAATGCAATGTACTGAATTCATCAACCTCAAGCGATGAATGGCTAAGTCCACCCTGCCACAGGTATAAACTTGCGAAGTGCAGGCTGACCCCATGTCAAGGGATTGCATTTAGCAAGTGTGTTACATAGCCATAAACATATAATGTGTACAATATGGAGGCAATAAACCCACCCCTTCTGTAAAGTGGTCTTCAAAAGTTCCAATTTGTGAACAATGTTATTGGCCCACTAGCATGCTTAAAAATGCACCACTTACAAATATATTTCCCAGAGGATTGCTTGCGGAAAGAGTACCCAAATCCATCAGACATATTTCTTTTTATTCCTGATCACTTGTCTTAAATGTAACAGACCTTGAATGCTTTAAAAAGCATTATTTTCCACTAGATTTCTTAGGTGGATAACCCTCCCCTCACACAAAGCCTGGTTGGAATGATCTTTAAATTCAACCATATTATGTCCAGTGTTACTCATCCTGTTCTCTTAAAAATGCACAAAGAGCCTGACAATCCCTATGGAGGGATAG
Organism: Ambystoma mexicanum; assembly: GCF_040938575.1. Classification (NCBI taxonomy): domain Eukaryota; kingdom Metazoa; phylum Chordata; class Amphibia; order Caudata; family Ambystomatidae; genus Ambystoma; species Ambystoma mexicanum. Next base: position 456,339,472 of record NC_090927.1, read on the forward strand.
GTGGGGCAGTAGAAAAATAAGCCTTGATATTTTAGAGTAAATGCTACTGTTGAAACATGCTTAAAAACGTGTCATTAAATCGCTTGAACATTTCCTGGGAGAGAACTCCAAGCACTCAAATATTTTGTTACATTCTGCAATGTTTTTGAATAATTTTGCTTGCCTATTGCCTAGAAATGCACTGTTTGCCACTTGATTGACTTAAGATTGTATTTCTATACCAACACTGTGCCAAATTTCAAGTGTTGCATGCTAGATTGCATGCAATTTATTGTATGAAAGTCAGCTTTACACGTGTTCCGAGCAACTGCTCTTGTTCTGAGGCTTGTGTCCTCTCCTGTTCTTGTGTATGTCTCAATAGGTGGTCACTTGAGGGGAAAGCACTTGGATGCTTGGCCACTCTTAAGCTTCGCAATTGCGGAAAGGTAACGATCTTCTTGGCCTCTCTGCCTGTGTATGCATTGACAAGACTCCCTGCCAATGAATACACAAGCCGAGATGCCAAGAAGATCATTACCTTAGCCTAAGAGTGACCAAGCATCCAAGTGCGTTCCCAGCAAAGTAACCACCTATTGAGACATACACAAGAACAGAAGAGGACACAAGCCTCAGAAGAAGAGCAGTGGCTCGAACCACGTGTCAGGCTGACTTTCATACAATAAATTGCATGCAATCAAGGATGCAACACTTGGAATTTGGCGCAGCGTGATTGTATTTGTCTCTATATTGTTTTTGCACTGTGGAGTATCAGGCAACATACCCACCCCTTTCAGTCACCTGCGGCCTTTCCTCTATTGTTTTCTGTATTAAGCGCTTAGATCTCTAGACTTTGTTGCCACCAATACGCCTGTTTAATGTCAAATAATGTTTAAGACCATTATGAATTATCTGGACTAGGCTTACATCTGGATGAGATTACTGTTTATTACTGATAATTAACAGTGCTATTAGCAGTATTGAGCTTAGTACAGCTATGATTTGCTCCAATCATTTTACCACCGACTGAATGCCGATAAATTACATAAAAATACTGAAGTTGCTCATCATTTCAGCTGACACTGAAATGTTGCTCATTGCTAGCAAAAGCTTTGGGACCCCTGGTCTAGTGCATGTGCATTCCGTTTGACAGCCGTTACCATCCCCCCTTTGCCCATGTGAGCCACCCTGTGATGCAAGCAGGCAAAATTAGGATACATTCTGTGGAGTAACGTTTCTGAAAATGTTGGGGTGACATGACATCTAAATGAAAGGGGCCCCTGCCAAATGAGTGGGACAAAATGGTGTGCCACAAAAGTTGCAGGGGCCATACACCCTTGTCTCCCTCTCTCCCCGAAAATCACACACATGGATACATTTACCCGGCCACCTTAATCAGACAATGGAACATGTGTGTGCAGATTGTAACAACGTACAGCTTTGGTTATGCCTAAAATAAAAACTGATTTTGTAGATGAAGACGTTATACATATTCATACCTAATTTATCAAACATAGATGGTTCACTAGTATGTTTGCATTAAATGGTTGAGATTGAGAGTTTTCATTTTTGCAGGGCCTTTAATACCCCACCACAGCTACCTAATCTAGATGAAAATCATTATAGTTGCTTCTGTCTCTCGCCATTCCGCCCAAAACAGGTGTTCTTTATATATTATATGGATCACACTTCTAATATTAATTGTTGTTCTGGCTATTATTGTTGGTATTTTGTTGAAAATTAATCAAGAAGTTAGAAAACTCAGAAAATGAGCAAGAAAATGGATGGAAAGTCAACGTCACCAACATTTGAACTGATCATTATTCTCTTCCCCTGTGCTCATTTAAACTACTCATTCACAGGGTAGATCACAGCCCACATTTCTCTAGAAGCCACAAGAAACACAGCCTTACCCTGGATAATGCATCCCCAGTGTCCCGAGGAAGGATGGAATATACCCTGATCCATGTCTCCTCATCCCAAAGCCATGCTGGCCAAGTTGCTAACCTCTAACCCTTTTCTTCCTGTCCCTGCTCCTTCCCTTTAAGCGGGGATAGGATGGGACTGGTCCCTCCACATGCTGCACTGCTACTAGACCCTGTCCCTAGCCTTGCTCCCTTCTGTTTTTTTTTTTCAAACGGAAAGCTAGTTTCCATTTAATTAATATTTACTCAGTTTCGTGCACTGTGCTTCTGGAAACCGAGGGCTCTCAAATTCCCACTTAATGCGTGAGTATGTTATTCAGTCCTGGTGTTATTATTTGAGTGAGTATGTTATCCAGTCCTGGTGTTATTATTTGCGTGAGTATGTTATCCAGTCCTGATTTTATTATTTCCCTTCTGGAACGTGTAGTTTTGCTTTTCCCACTACATTCAAGACTGCAAGTCCCAGAATTCAAAGCAATAAAAGCACCGGGTGAGATGCACAGGCATGATATGGGGAAACTAGAGAGCTCTGTAGATGCAGACCCACAGTAACTTAGGACATAAGGGAGGTTGCCAGCAGGGCCCAGGAAGCAGCAGCTGACAGTATCCAGTTATAATCGCTGGAAATAACATCAAGGGGGGCTCGATTTATTTTTTGAAGCATTATCCAACACTTTCCCCAAATATTCAAGGACTGGACTTCATTTATATAACTGCACCAGTCCTAAAATATGCTGGGCAGGGTCTTTAATGCCTTTTGAAAAAAATCGAGTCACTTTTGATAGTGATTGTACCGCAGCTGACATGACCTTTTGTTGTTCACTAGGACTACAAGGAGAGTAAACATGATGAAAGAAATCGCTCATGCAAAACCCATTCAAACCGGAATACAAGAAGGGATCAACAAAGAGGAGAGCGAGGAGTGGCGCCACCCAGCAGCTTAAGGCTCTTTCGCAAGAGTGTTGACGTCTGAGGCATTGTAGCTTTTCTTAGAAATTGTCAGATCTTTTAAATGCTCTTGTGAAACTAAACGCCTGTATATTTCCTTACAATCGGAACCTAACTGGAAAACCGACACTTGTTTTCAATGTTCTGTGTTTAAAGTAAACCGCTACATAAATCCTTTAATAAAAAATTGGTCTTCTTACAGGGGCAACTAAACATCAACGCGCACACGTTTTAATGAGATTGGAGTATTTGTCGACCTGGGATAGCAGTGTTTTGTTTGCCCTCTGGTGGCACTCCTGATGCCAACTTCATAAACACTGGCTGTGTCATGCATGTCACTTTTTAGTTTTGTGTTATTCAACTGACTTCCCTCTCTCCATCTATTCCATTGCAGTGTACCCCTCATTTTTGGGGAGGGGTTTGAATGCTGCAGCCAGAATCTTTACCAGTGCATTCTAAATGCAGCATCTCCACCTGGGATACAAGCGTTTTTAACAACTACTTGCTTTGAAACAAATGAACACATTTCAAACACCCACCCCTAGAGTTTTACACAGTGGTTCGAGAACCAATGATATCGAGGTTAGGCGGCGGAATCACTTTTGTGCGTGGTTTCCGGAGTCTTCTCTTGCTCGTTTACATGTTTTTTTTTTTTTTTTTTTTTTTTTTATAATTTCAGCTCGATAAACCTGTGTGTAAACAGACAGGTCTCCGTGCTTTTATTACATTTCATCTGTTGGAGTAGAAAAGGCACTATACCAGTCAGTCACTCTTCCTAGTAGTTAAGACTAAACTTAAGGTAATCCTTTAGTTTTCATGTAGTTTCAAGGAATCTAGAAAGTTCACTACCCCATATGTCAGTTTGACGTTATGTCCAGATGCTGCATATTGCCACCAATGGTGGTTGTTTGAGGTCACGGGGGTAAAACCACTTAAATGTTGTGTCCTCCGTTCAACCAACGCCGTACACCCCGACAGTAGATGTTCTGTAGTTTCGATCTCAAGCTTGCAAAATCGACAGAGGTTGTCGGTCATTTCTCTCATGTGACGACATGCTTGCATTGCTTTAGTCGGAAGGGCGTTCAACCGAAGTCTCAGGAACTGAGCACGATGATGTCTAGATGGACATTTGGTCAAGTATCGACTAGGAACATTTAATTTGTGAACTACTAGATCAGATTTCAGCGTAGTTGGCATTAACGCACGTTGATCATAATTCTCGATCCAACTCCATTGCTCAAATTTCTTTTTGGCCCATTGAGGACGTAGCATCAGATCTTCTTGCGAGATGCTTGCTCGAGTCAATAGTTTGGCCAACAATTGTCTCCATTCTTGTAGAAGTCCAGATGGTGATTGGTCAGGGTTTACTTCGAAAAGATTGTACGCAGGGGCCCTTGGGGTCAGGTTCATTTTACGCAAGGTCATTAGTGACTTCCACATGACATGTGTGTACAAGGGGATTAGTGACAGCTCGTAGTTTAGTTGGATCATTGAAATGTAAGATGGAAGTTTCAACACACGACGCCAAAATAGGCCCTCTAGCTTCTGCCAAATCTTCGCGTCAAGGTTCCACCCAGCCTCAGAACCAAAAGTGATTACTGGAACCACTTTTTGGAGGTAGAACATTAGAATTGGTTTTAGGCTAAATTTACCAAATGAGTTATAGATTTTGCTTGCTTGAATACTCAGTTGGGTCATCTTATTGAGAAGATCCGATTTCCAATGCTGTTCGTTTATTGAAGAATTAAACATAAGTCCTAAATATTTTATGGAGTTTGTGGTGTTCAAGGGGATCCCATTTATGTACCACTTGAATTGCTTTTGCTTTTTTGAGCCAGCCGCTCCGATGGTCATTATTTTGGTTTTTCCAGAGTTCAGATGTAGATCGTTCAAATCCAAGTACTCTTGTAACTTGTTTAAGAGTCTTTGCAACCCGATCTCAGTTGAATCTATCAAAACAACATCGTCTGCATACACAACGCATTGAATTTGTGTGTCATTAATTTTCGGAGCGAAGGAACGTGCTGACGATAAGTGTTTGGGGAGATCGGAAATAAACAGTTTGAAAAGTTCCGCCGCTAATGGACACCCCTGTTTTACACCTTTATTGGTGCATACAGGTTTTGACAATTCGCCCTGGGTGTTCAGCCGCACTCTAATTGAGGTATCAGAATGTAACGCAATTATTGGAGCGGTCAGCTCTTGGGGACAGTTCCAGGCAAACAACTTCTTCCATAGCAGGTCACGATTTACATTGTCAAACGCTCCTCGTAAGTCAATAAAGGCAATATGGATTTTTTTCTTTGCTTTTAAGGTTTCTAGTTTTAGGATGTTTAAGATCATGAGGTTTACCTCGACTCCGACTCCTTTTGTAAATCCTGTTTGACGAATGTCGATGATTTGGTTTCTCGTAGCCCAGTTTGACAATTTTAGACGTAGGAAAGAAGCAAAAATTTTACCAATCGTGTCCAAAAGAGCTATTGGACGATAGTTGTCTGGGTCCGCCCTACTGCCTTTTTTGTGTATCGGCACTACAATAGCGTTTTGCCAAGATTTCGGAATCACCATTTTATTTTTATTGGACAATTGCAGAAAGAGCGTCTCGATGAAGACTGCCCATTCAGGAGCGTTTCTTTTTAGCATCACGTTTGAAATCATGTCAGGACCCGTTGCATTAGAATTTTTTAGTCCATGTATAGCTTCTTCTATGTCAGTTGACGTGATTTGTAGGTCCCAGTTTGGCACAGAACCACGTGGAATTGATATTGGTTCCATTGTTGATTTACAGGACATGTTTGAAAAATGTGCTTCCCACGTTGCAGCGTCGATTTCATGTGTTATTAAAGAATGGCATTGCTGGTTTCCTGAATTTAGTATTTTCCAAGTCTCATAGGTGTTTAGTGTAATTAGATGTTTCATGAGTGATTCCGCTCTGTCTTGATCAATTATTGTTTTCTGAGATCGAAGCCAATTACGATATGTTTGCCTACATGTTTTTATTTCAGTCAAACCACTGCGGCCCGGCCAGTGGTGGGCACATGCCAATGCAATCTCATAGCTCCTGTTTTATTTCAACTTCAGCGTCACTGGCTAAAGCAGGATTCTCATATTCAGTTTGAATTCGTGTATATTGCTTTCAAGACGGGCCTGTGCTGGGGACTCCCCTGTACTTGGCTGGGAAACTGGCAGGCGGGGATGCTGTAGAACTACCCAGAGCAAGGATATTAGAAAACTTGATATTAAGAAGGCCAAATTAACCAGGCTTTGGTGATCTTTTCCCAAGTGCACGTAGTGCAGAAATTGATGCTACAAGCAAGCATACTTTTTGCTCTCCAGGGCATTTTCTTGGTTTTCGTAGGCAGCGCTGGGGCATGGAACAGGATTTTCATGTCCGCCTTCGCCTTAGGGGTTTACTCGTGCATTGTATTTTCATTCCAGGTGTAAACCAAAAGGTTCCTATGGAATCCACCTGTTTTTAAAGGCAGGTGGATTCCATAGGAATCGATTGTAAATGCTTCCCGCCCCGAGTAAATTACAGATGGCATTTACACATTCTTCAAAACCAAGTGCAGAAAGGAGTTAAAGTGATTTCACCTGCTTTAAAAACTTTTTTTGCTAGCTGTCTTGCAAATGTGGTGAAATGGATGGAGCGGGCTGGGACTACAACCTGTGTTGGGAACCATCTGTGCCTCAATCTATGTTGGTGTTTGTAAACACAAGAGTTCTCTTAAATGATGGCAATGTCGATACCTTAATCTTTAAAGCAGTGGAGTACTTGAGTCCTCTTGTTGGGAGAACCTAACACTCGGATGTCGCAGGAAACAACCTTAAAATAAAAGTAGTGGAAGGCCGCTCCTGAGCGCTCCCGCTCACTTCGACCACTGAATACAAGCATCAGTAACAAAGTGAAGCAGGGGATTCCAGGACCGTATCCTTCGACATAGGGACAGCAGCAGACAGAAGCCTATTACCCCCCCAACTGACCAAAGGCTATCCATTCAACCCATGCAGCCAGTGGTTCAATCAAGCAGTGAAGGTGAAAAACACGGTCTATGGCAGAGAGTGAGAGGTTTCATGTGACCAAGATACCAGCGAGGCAGTGAGGTTCATCATCTCTAGACATGTGTTCTCAGTAGCATCGTCTGTGGGCCCGTGTACAAACCTTTCATTGTGCCTAGCCAATGTTTGCATGAAGAATCTTAAGGAATTTTGGCCTCATCAAGAAGAGTTGCAAGTGTCTTTCTTTTCCAAAAGAGGTACCCTTTTCTTACTGCTCACCGGGGCCCAAAACTACATTTCTAATTTGGGTCTGTCCTTTTGAGATGCATCCATGTCCTCTGTGTATTGGAGCCCCAGTAATGTATAGCCTTGTTCCAACGATGGCCCCAGCTGTGCCTGACTCTGGCGTTCCAACTCTTCGCTCGCTGGAAAGGCTCATCTGAAAATGATGCACTCTTTGATGAGTTTATTGACCTCTGGTTTGATATCTCATCTCACCTGTAAGGTTGCGCCAGAGAGATCCTGAAACTACTACATCTGAGAACCTCGAAATTCTATTGGCCCACATTCTCTAGCCATGCATAGGAGCTTTTCTTTGAAATAGAAATTGCCTGGTTTAAAAACAATGTCCCTGGGTCTTTCTTCTTCTTGGTGGGATCTAGCCGGGCTGACCCGGAGACCCTATTTGGCTCCATGTTTCCAGGCGATTCTTTGCAGAAAAAGTTTGTTGAAGAGATTGAGCTCCTCAGTGGTTTCGTGCAGAAATGTCTGAGTCTGGTGGATCGATTCTTGAGGGCTACGCATTTCACAAAAGATAGATGTTACAGTCTGCTGCAAAGCCAACGGTGGTCAGTCAAAAGGCCGAAACAATAATACCGAACGTCAAAAATCGCGAAACAAAAATCTCGAAAAAAAAAATATTGAATAATTTATTTATTTATTTATATGTGTTTTTGGGGGTCAGGTAAGTAAAAAAAAAGGGTTAAAATAAAAAAAAAATAGAAAAAAGGGGGGTTGGGGGAACCCCCCCATTTCGAAAAAAAAACGTCATAAAAAAAATTCGATATTTTTGTTTTCGAGATTTTTTCTTCAAAATTTTTGTTTTCGAGATTTTTGCGTTCGGTATTATCACTATAAACCTTTGAATTAATCATAAATACCAGCATTGCATTGGGGAACCCTCCAGACCATCATTTTACTAATGAATTCCTTCCTCCCACAGATTCTTTATCTTCAATCTATCTTCTCTCAGTGCCAGCTGTCCCCACTCAGCACCGTTGGGCACCTATGATGCCAGGTGTGATGTCAGCAATGGCATATGTGAAGGCATCATGAAGTACGACACAGACAACAGACTCCAAGTTTAAACAAAAGAGGTTTATCTAACTGAGATGTCAGGGTGGTTGGAGGCCTAACTTGCCTTACACTAATGTGAGGTTTTCCTAATGGAATAAAACGAAGCAAAGTCTGTGTCAAAGAGTTCAACTTAAAAGTCTTGTTCGTGTCCAAAACCTATCCTTGCCCTCACAACTATAGTAAACCAATGTGTAGGGATGTTAAACTCCAAAGAAACAGTGTTTAACTCAAAGTTCTGAGCTTCTTCCAGCTCATAGCTTTCACTCAGCTCCCCTTTCACAAACATAAGAAAGTTCCATGAAAGAAAAAGTCTCAAAGTTTATCTTCTTCAGTTCAAGGCAATATAGTTCCAGAACAATCCTTGGGGTTTCCATTCCCCAGGTTTTAAATAGTACAATCCAGAACAAAAGGGGTCTCAGTATTCTGTTCCTAAAATAAAAAGTATAGTTTAAAAGTGTTGCAATGGTTTTGTTGAGCTGGTTTTGTAATGTCTTTAGCTCTCACCAATCAGGATTCTCTGGTCTAGGCGCAGTTGTTAGACCAGATGGTCCACCCATCACAGGTCACACAACCAGGGTCCCTGGACTCCTCAGCCCAACATACAAGTTCCTTGGCACTTGCTCCTGTGCATGAAGTCCCCCTTACTTGACTCTGCTGTGCTGGTCTCCTAGCTTTTAGGGTGCAATCTTATATCCCTTGGCTTTTCCTGGATTGCCTCGTAGCCCTGCCACCATGTATCGCACACCCGTTGCCAAGTAGTTGTTTTGCCACACTGCATTCATTCATGAAAGTTTATTGTTCATGCTTTCTTTAGTCTTTACTGTGGTCAATTGTAAGGTTAGATTTAATTTACTTTGCAACACTGCTTTACTATGATTTGAGTTTCAATCCAGAGTTCGAAAAAAGTATTCTTAGGTTTCTTAATCAAATTCAAGTTGGAAGGCATACTTGTATTGTTTCAAGGTAAAACGTTTTTAAAGTTCGGAATTCATTGTATTTGTTTATCTCAATGAGAAGTTTCTTTATAATACATTGTTCAAGAATCAAAGTCTCATATAGGTCGGTATTCCGTACATTTGTATTTCATTGTAATGGTAAGGTTTCATGTAGTTTGGCATTCAGTATACCTTGGTTTCTTGCGATGTTAAGTTTCATATATTTCGGTATTCAGCATACCTTGTTTTCTTGTAATATTTAAGTTTCATGTAGTTCGGTATTCAGTATACCTTAGTTTCTTGTAAGATTAGGTTTTCAAAAAGTTTAACATTTAATATGTGGATGGGCACTTATCTGCTGTCCTTTTCGGAGCCCCTCACCTGTGGTTGCGTGTGTCTGACACTCACCGGCAGCTTGCTCCTGCTGCCCGTGGGTCGTCCTGGAGCTCACTGGTGTTTGCGTGTTCCACCTGACACTCACCAGCAGCCTGCTCCTGTTACCGGCAGCTTCTGTGGTGGTTTCCGCTCCGCTTTAGGACAGGGAACACTGCTGACACAAGCTCTGCTCGACTTGCTGCTTCTAATGAACACGGACAGCGTTCTGTGAGGCATGAGTCTACTGGTGTCCTGGTTTGGTGTCCAGTCCCTCCACAGCGGACCCTCGAAGAGAAGATCCCTTGCTGGTATCTATGCTTCTCCTTCATGGCTCTGTGATCTGTTTCTCCTTGCAGGCTCTCTCATTTTATACACCTGCAGCCCTCTGACAGACTGCAGGTGGGTCAGACTAATAAGACCTGCCTGACTATAGTTAGGAAGACATGCCTGATCTTCCCAGTGACTGGGATGCAGCTTCCTCGTCTCAGTACTTAAGTGGTGAAGAGGGGTGATCTTCATTGCTCTCAGTTGCCTCTTCATCTCAGTACTGTCAGGTGTTGTGTGTGGAATCATGAGGGGAGGTGGCTGATAACAGCCTAAAAAGGTTGGGGGAGGCTTAGGTTGGACTATTACTAGGAAAAGGGGATATCATGTTTTGCCTAGGGGTATCCCACTGCCAATCCTCAAGGACCCTCCATCCAGGTGATCCTCCTTCGCTTCTCCACCCCCAGGGTCAGGATCCATAAGCGATGGTGTTTCCCTGTCCACCTGCGTAGAGGATCCAAGGGGAGTAGAAGTGATAATACCCTCAGGTTTCTCACACATATGTGCAGCCAGCCATGCCCCATGACCTCAGTTGCTTTTTTCTGTGCCCTCAGTACGCTGCTTCGGAACACCATTTAGCTCTAGCCTTGGGCTCCAAGTCCTGCAGGGATTGTGGGAGGTAAATAGGACCGCATAAGGTGCTTCTTCACTTTCTTGGGAAGGAGAACATAATACAGAAGATTGCAAATCTAACAGTTGCATGCTCTCCAAGGCCTCTGGGAGTATGCCCCTAAACCTTACACCTTCCTCCGTAAAGGGGGTGTAAGGATGCTGTCAAAGTCACTGATGTTGGATCCTTCTTCAAAGACAGACAAACCTTTCAAGACCATTCTAAGGAGGATAGCTTTTGGAGAAAAAATTCAAGAAAAAAGAAGCACAGGAAGAGGTCTCGCGCTCCACGGGCTACAAGCGTCGCTCTTCTTCCTTGTCCTCGAAGAAAAGGAGTTGTCACTCCCGCGCCACTCCAGAGGAATCTCCGCATACCCAGGTAATGTCCCCACTTGTTTCTCCACCGAGGTATAGTGGGAGGAGTTCTGGCTTAAAATGCTTGACATCTCCACCAATGCCCCAGAGCCTCAGTGCCGGTAGTGAAGCAAGAATTCACTGAACTTGTTGAAGCAAGCAGAGGTATCTCTCTGAACCTCAACCGCACACATGCTGGCTAAGTTCTGGCTCCTCTGGTGGAGTCTGCCTCTCCTCCCCCTCTGCTGATCTCCTGTGCTTTTGGGTGTCGAAGCTGCAACGCCACGATGCCAAGCTCCATTGGTCTGGCATTAACAGCCCCATTGACAATGGGCAGCACTGGCGCCTTACTGGAGTATTCTGCGGTTTCCTAGAATCATTTATACTCAAATATGAGCAAAAGCTTTGATAAGGAGGGTACCCCATTCCTTAGGCTCTTGAACTCCTTGTCTCTGGTGAAGTGGGTGACTTTCTACATGCAGGAAGACATCCTGGCTGAACTGGCCTCCGAACTAAAGTTATTGATGCCATCAAAGTCAGTATTTCAATTTGACCTGACTGACATTCTTAGAAATGGCTTCCCTTCAACACTGTTGTGGCTGCTCTTCTTATGGCTACATGGCAGAAGCCTACCTCTGTTCCATCTGTGGGCGGTGACCTTGCTAAAAGCATCATCCAGCTCCCTCTGATCTAGTATATCTGTTCAACAATCTCAGGCCTGAGAGTTTAGTGGTGCAATCCTCTACTGTTGGTTAAACGTTAGCTACATTTCCTTCTTTGCCCCCAGTCAAGGGAAGTAAAAATGTGATGCCATGGGTCATACGATTTGTGCCTTGCCCCGGTAGTCATCAAATCCAATGGTGCCCTGGCCAGGCACACCCACACATTGTAGGTGGTCATTTCAGTAGCAGTAAATCATTTTCTGACCCAAGAGATGAAGGATGGTTTAAACTCGTTTGCGGAGGATCCGAAGGAAGCTTTTGCCAATCCCTTAAGTCTGGCTTGGATACTGCAAACTCTATGGTGATTACAATGGGAGCTGGGCCTGCCTTGCATAGGCACTCCTGGTTGAGGTGTTCGGGGTTCACCCGTGTTGTCCAGGCAAATCTTTTGGACAAGCCATTTAGTGGCAGGAAACTGTTTGGGGCTACAGCAGATGCATCCTTTGAGAAGTTTACGATCTCCGAGGGCACATCTACGTCATTGGGTTTAGCTGTCCAAAAACGAGCTGCCTCTGCTCTGCGGGGGCTGCTTCTTTCAACCCTTCCCCTCTTTTGCCCTTGGTAGGGACCCAGTGCCCCGGCAAACAGGCCCAGGGGTATTTCTCCCACCAATGTAGCGGTAGGGGTGCCCAGAGAGGTAACATTGTCATATCCACTGTTCCTTCAGCAATCTCCTGTCCAAAAACCCTTTAATTGGGACTTTGGTCATCCTCGCTCTGTTGTGGGAGAGTTTCCCAATTTGTCATGGAGTGGCAGTGCATAACCACCTCCATGCATCTCCGGGCTTCTGTCTCCCTTTCGTCCATCACCCATCCAACAAACCTCCATCCTCCACACTCAACTGTCTCCTTATGATATGATATGATATGGCATTTATAACGCGCCAAAACACAAGTGTTTTAAAGGCTCTACCTTTAAGTGGAAACCCATCAGTTTTTGGCGAAGAGCTCCATTGGGCTGATGCCTACCTCAGAGAAAAGGAAGGGGCTCGCTGTACTATCTGATACCAAAGGAGGATGGAGGGTTGCTTACCATTATGGATCTCCATCTCTTAGATTTATACCTGCACAAAGACAAGTTCTAAATTGTCACCTCATCCCATATCCTGCAGGCCCTGAAGCTGCAGGACTGGATGCTGGCACCGAAACTTCAGGATGCCTACTTTCCTGTGCAGATTTGCCTGAAGCATAAAAAGCACCTGAAGTTTGTGGCGGGGAACACCCATTACCAGTTCTAAGTCTTGACGTTTGGCCTTTCCTCTGCCCTGTGGTTCTTCAACAAACAGTTGGCTGTGGTCTCAGGAGTGAGAGGGTTTTCATCTTCCCCTACCAGGACGATTGGCTCATTCAAGACGTGCCATATTTAGCCACTACAGTTGCTTCAGGTGATAGGAGCAGTTCTGGACACTCTCTTGGGCACGGCAAACATATTGCAGGTGGTGAGTGTCTGGTTCTGGCCTTTTCAACGTCTTCTTGGACTTCCTGCATCTTGGAAGTGCTAAAGTCCCAATAGCACATGCAGTTTCTCCAGTGGCTACTTTGGTATCAGTGGTTTCAATTTCAGGGCGACCTGTCAGACCTGCTTCAGGTCTCAAACAAAGTGTCTCAGGGCCTCCAGTGGTGGGCCCTGCAGAAAAACATCCTAAGGGAAGAGCCTCTTTGGCAATCTTGGCACAATCTGATAAGAAATCAAGAAGATAGCTCCTGATGAAGGTTCCACCAATATCATATAGGAACAGAAACATGTTGAGCAGATTCTAAAAACATTGTAGATATGTATATATTGGAAACAAATGTTGTACCTGTTGTGTCTATATACATTGTATACTTCCTCATCACAGCAGGGTATGGCAAATTCTGAAATGCATCATTCTATCAGCCTTCTGATTAAATAAATTGGTCAGTATGAGGACACTAATATTTAATATGATTATTTTTAGGATTTGAAGTTCTCTGTATAGTAATTAGTATTTTTGTAAAAGAAATAAGAATTAAAGGTTTTCATTAATACAGACATTATTTGCGGTTCTTATAAGTGTAGGACTGTTAACCATAAACTCTGTATTTAACAGTACAAGACAGACTTTGTTTGTGTAATGGTATTTCTGGAATGCCTCAGGATGTATTTTAGAAATACCATCTCTGGCGGTGTTAATGTAGAACAGAGTAAAAAAAAAAAAAAAAAAGTCAGTCAGTCAAAAAAAAAGGTTCAAATAAAATTGGGCCAAATTGGATTTTGTTACTGCCATGTCTTAGGTGGAGTTCGAAAAATGTAGATGTTTTGCAGAATGGCCTTCTAAAATATTGCAGACAGTATTCCTATTGAATACTGCCGGTGGTATTTGATGAAACCCTGAATTGGACATGCAGTAAAATTGACAGTATTTTCCAAATACCTGTTATTTTACTGTGGTCACCCAACTCTGAATACCCCCTACGTTTTTCTGTTTTTTGTTCTGTCAAGAGCACTCTCATAGTCAGAAATACAAATGAACAACATATTCGCATATAGATATATAGACACATGAACATAGATATATACTTTACCCAGTCACAAAAATACTCAAACATATCACCACAGTCTCTCTCTCACACACACACACGCACACACACACACACACACACACACACACGCAGGCATGCACACACACACCCTTGCTTTAAAACACAAGTAAATATGTTAGGTCGCTCCTATTCCCTCAAGTAAAAATAAGGGTGCCTGGCGGAGTCCTGATCTACCCAGACCAACTTGTCCTCACACAATGGGGCAGTAATACCCTTCACGCCCTAGATCACTTAAGGCAGCAGTTGATACCACGTTGCCCACACGCCCTGGAGCGTTTATGCACGTATGGCATCCACCATTACACAAACGTCCAACAGTGTTTACTAGACCAGGGACACCCTCACCCTAGTTCTAGACGTTTGTATCGACGCTTAAAAAACTCACTTCCATCATTGCTTTTTTTTACAGACGAGGGAGCTTTCTAGGCCCTCCTCTAGCCAATAGGATCCTGACCAAATCGATACCTCAGGAACCCACGGCTCCCCCTAGTGCAGTCTCGCACCAATCATCCAGCACTAATCCTTGGATGGGTCTGTACAGCATCACTGCTACCACAGCAGCAGGTAAGCTGTCCTTCGACATGGCAATACTAGGCCTCAATTATGGAACAATAAATAACACAATTAGACCCTGAGATCCTCACAAATCCTTCTCTATTCACAGACAAAACGGACTACACCACATTTGGTGCTCATCCTGAAGAAGGCCAACACCATCCAGGCAACAATTCTGCGTTCCTGGCCGAAACACACCTGTGTCGATCCCCAGTGACACAACTGCAAATACCCTTTTTCGTGTATATCTTGTAGATTATGTTGTGTACACCCCGTGTTTACGATGCCCTGGACCACCCTATGTCCCGGTTGCACTACTGTATAAATATATGTTCTTCTAACTGTTGTATACCACTGTGCCCTTAAGTGGAACTCTGTACCTCAACACAAAAGAGGTTAATACTCAATCTATATTTCCACCAAACTCAATCACTCTTGTCCGTACTTTTTGAGCCTTTCGTGCTTATCGAAAGCTATGTAAACTAATTGAACAATAACACTTGTGGTTTTCTGAAATAAACTCTTTTGTTCAGAACCGTAGCTTGCTTTGTTGTAGGATCTCACATTCTGATTATTTTTGCTCTTATTCCCTCTCCATCACCAGATTCCAGCTGTACTCGCTTTCCCTCTGCTTCCATTAACTGAAATATGCAGCTCACTTTCAAAGAAAGTGCATCTTGGGAGCACAATAGGAGCGAACCTCTCCCCCCGCCCCGTCATCTTTCTCTCTGCATTGTCCAAGTGCAGACCGCATAGCCACAATTACCATCTTCTTGTGATGTCAGGCAGAGGCTGACTGGCAAATCAAGGTGGTCTACCGTCTCCATGTGAGCCAGGTGAGTCATGGTAATGGAAGGGAATGAGTGACAATAAATTGGTGACTGAGCAATGTGTTATGTTATCGTAACTTGATATAGCCCATCTAATTTCCGAAGGTGTCCTGGCGCTTAATACTGAACACTGGAAATAGGGTCAGAGGGAGAAGAAGGAAAGACTGCTGAATCAATGGGGATACAAATAGGTTTTGAGGGCCTTACAGCAATTTTGACAGTCATAAATAAACCTCAGAATCAGGGGGAGGGCATTCCAAATGCGGGGCCCCACCACAGAGAAGGCCCGCCCTCCGACAGTCCTTTTTCTAAACCGAGATATGCATAAACGGCAGTAACCAGCAGAGCGCAGTACCTTGCCAGGGGAACAGGGAGTATGCTTTTTTTGAAGGTATAATGCCCCTTGCCCGTGGAATGCACGGTGGAAAAGGCACAGTGCCTTAAACGTCACTCTGCCCTCCACGGGGAGCCAGCAGAGTTTTGGCAATGCGAAGGAGGGACGTGGGCAAGAGAAGGAGGTGCGTTAAAGGTAAGGGAAGGGAACGTGTTAAGATTTAAGGGATGAAGCAAAAGGGGGACAGAAGTCAAAGTTATTTGTAAGGATGGGGAATGGGGCATCAAGGATGTGGGGCAAAGAAAGTACAAGGAGTGATGGGTAAGTAAAGTAGGGGAAGTGAGCCTGAGGTGCAAATCTGGAAATGTAGGTTAGTAGATTGAGAGATTTGTGCCTGACCTGCATTCCACTGCACCCAATTGTCAGACTGGCTCAACCGCTTTCTTTTTTCTGACAGTGATGCCTACTTGCTTAATGAGCATATGTTTCAATTAAAATGTTGCTTATATTTTGTCAGGTTGCTTTACCATGTTACTTGGTGCTTTGAAAAGCAGATTTATCGCACAATGTAATAGTTAAGCTTTTGAATAGCAAATTTACAGAAAGCGCTTTGTTGGTTCCAATACTGAAGCTGAAACAGAACAGGAGAAGATGAAGGGCCTCATCATGGGCTGGGCTGTAGCCCTTAAATGCGGCGGTAACTGTATTACCACTGCATTTAAGGGCTTGCCCTATCATGAGTTGGGTGCCAAATGGTCTGTTTTACCTCCAGCTTTTTTCTGGAGATGAAAATCCCATTTAGCTTCCTGTTTTCTGCAGTATTACCGCTGGCTGTATTAGCGCCAAAAATGCCCCATTGGTCCAATGGAGCCAATGGGGAATGGAGATTTACCGTTAACGCCCAACCCATGATCCGGCAGTAAAACCACCTGACTGGTGGGCGTTAACGCTATTACAGTTGGGTGGTATCACAGCCAGGATACCGCCCAACTCGTGAGGAGGCCCGAAGTCTCTTCTGTTGTCACAATTTTAACCTGTGGAACCAGGAAGCTAGGGCTCAAATCCCCACTTGACACACTAAGTGATCCTGAGCAAATCTACTGGGCCTTATTTTCATCAACTGTCTGTAGGGAAAGTCTCCCAGATGAGTTCATAATCTATATCAGCACCCTCAGCGGATGCAGGAGCCAATCAGGTTGATCCAAACCCAGGCTGAATGTACTGATGCAATCCCAGGTTTGGAGCAACCTGAGTGCTCTGCGCGCACGCCCTCCCCCAGTGCTGCCATTTTCCCTCCTCCCCTGCCTCACGCCCCCCAAATAGGCCCCTCCACCTCCTGCCCCAATCCAACACTCCTTACCTCAGGGGCTGCTTCGCACAGGCCGCACAGCTTCCTGCTTCAGTGCCATGGAAATGGAAGAGGGGCTCAGAGCAGAGCCCCGGCTTCCATTTCAATGGCAATCCTGACTCTCCCCGGCTGCTGCTGCGAATGAAACAGTGTGGCGTTTTTTTTTTTTATATTGCTATTAGCACCTCAAGGGTCTGCCTCAGGGTGCTAATAGCAATACTCCTGGGTTCTGCGGGCTACACCGGACCCGGTATTGCTAAAGTGTTACTCCAAAAATAAATATTAGCGATTTATATAATGTGTACTGGTTGGGAGGCAGGATGACAAGTGAGGTACTAATATTGGGGGTGGGATGGTTGGCAGACAGAGTGCCAGGGAGGGGTTTGGTGTTGTAGGTTGGGGAGGCAGATAGCCATGTATGGGTCTTTTGTCATGCTGGCTTGTGTTTCGATGTTAGAATGAAGCCAGATCCCCTGATTCGGCTCTACCAAAGAATTCTCTAGCTTCTCCACTACTTTACATTGGTCTAAATAACTAAAGATGGGATGGGAGGAGATGTAGCCCGCTGTCAAATAGTACACTGGGTCACCAAGAATCCTAGGCTCAAATCCCAGCTTTCCCATTTCACCAAAATGTATCATTTTACTGTATTTGGTATGTTGGGCAGATCCCCTGGGGACTCGGTCTCTAGGAAGCAACACACATAAAACCGAGAGATATGTTGCATAAAGGAAAAGTAATGTCAATAATGTCTACCACATATGCTTGACAATGTGCGGGTGGGCGAGAGGTTGGCACAGAGTTTAGTTGTTGTAGAAGTCTGGGCCGCTGCATTGTGGGCTTGGGCCACTGCACCATGGATGAGAAAACTATACTTCCCCCCCTGGCCAAGATTTGCCAGTCCTCCCCTGGGCACCAGCCCTCTTGAAAATATACAGTGGGGAAGCTGGCATCGTGCTGGAGTGTCACCCGAACAAGTTTCTGCTGTCTGCCATCTAAGCTCGCCCATTTGACCTATTTCTGGTAATAAACCTTTAAAAGAACAAAATTGCTGTGGTTTGATGTACTAATAGAGTTCTACTTAATAAAACGTTGTTTTTCCATGCTTTTCAATGTTTAGTAAACCCTGTATTTGAAACTTTGGCTTGAATTTGAGCCATGCCAGATCCACGTAGCGCTAGGTGTAGTTGGCACATATGTGTCAGCTCTGTGCATTTTAAGAATTAAAATTGTGTTACTGGATCCGGCTGCCTACACAATCACTCACAATGAATCAGCAAGGCAGTAGTGCAGTTATTGTAATGACTGAAACGAGAAATGTATAGAGAGAAAATGAGGTTGACAGGTCCAGATATTGGTGCATAATAAGCTAATAATCATTCCTGGGCGCAAAACTCTTCTGCACAGTTGGAATCGGTCCTAAAAAAACTTGTGTACAGGCGCATTTAAATGATACATCATATGACATCATATCAGTGTACCAGCCACTTTTACTTCCAAAAGACAGGCAAATACTCCCAGCATACAATAATGGAGAGTAGAAATACTCCCAACAAAAAATAGGACAGAGCGTGAAAGGAGGTTGCTGCCCCCTGCTTCCACTCACACAGCTACACAGATTCCGTTCCAGGGAGTATCACTATCCGAGCAGTGCGAAAGGAAAGAGGCCAGATCCGAATAGGAACTTTAAGGTAAATATGCTTCTTTTAATTTGCATGAATTACTAGGTAGCAAGATATATGGCTTACAAAAGATACCCGTTTTAGAGTACAAATATATTTTTACTTTCCTGAAATATATACCCCTCCTTTAGAATGGAAATCACATTTGTATCCAATAAATTACGTATTTACTCCCAAGTAAAAAAAAAATCAGGAGTACAATACTCCCACTTTAAAATCTTACCTGGAGCCCTGGATGCCATGCATTGGTTTGCTTGCCCTCTGATTGGCAGGCAGGTCCTAGTGTGTTGGGCCCAAACGGAGACTCCATTTTCTGTAGCATTAGCCGAATACTCAAGGTATGTGGTGGTGAGGTTAGTGTCCTCTATGTGATTCTTTAACGAGGTATTTGTGGCTCATGGCATAGAGGAATCCATCTGGTCCATCAGTGGGTCCCCATATCATGGGTAGGACTGTGAACATTTATTAAGGTTCTCTGAAATCGCCCACAGGCTCATCACTCCCTTCTGGCAGAGGGATGTGCGTGCAGCGTTTCATGAGGATGCTCCACAAAGTGTTCCAAATTGTGGGTCAGCCAGTAGGAATTGCACTGACTTTGTTTCTCATGGCCTATCTGACGACCAGCCCCGTTTCATGGCCCGGGCGGAGCGGGCGACCGCCCGGGGCGCAGAGCTAAATAGCCCACCCAGAAAGCTGCTGTTGAGCTTTCCGGACAACAGATTAAGCAGCCTGTTGTGCTGGTAAGTGCTCCTCTGCGAGATGTGCGGCTGGCTGCTCTCTGCCGACTTGTGGATGACTGCGATTCCAAACGCAGCGTGTCAGATGCTCTGGAGTCACACTTCCCGTGCACCTGATTCTTTGTGCTGACAGCCTTTCAAGTGGGGCACTGTGCAGACAGTTTTCCATGGAAAATCAATGCAGTGATGTGTGCAGCAATGTTTTGTGCGTGGCACAAGCCACCACCCTGTTGGTTTATGGTGTCTATGTGGTGCTCCCTTATGTAACAGCACATTTACCTGTTTTTGTCTGATGTGCCCAATGTCCAGACAAGAGCATACTGGAATGTTTTGTGTATGTGACTCAGACGAGCATGCCATACTGTGCCCACACTTAAACACATAAGCAATCAAAGAAGTTTCCTCAAATTGTAAATCCACAAGGCCAAACGCCCTTTCTACACCGACACACCATGATTTTCACTAGCTTGAGGCCAGCACTAATAAGAAATGCGAATGCCAGCTTTGTTAGATAAAGCATGGGCTTGCTTGTTTTTGCAGATATAACCCCTGAGGCCTGTGTAATGGTGAGGAGGTAGTGGCTGTGGAACTGTGGACCCCCTACCATGTATTAGGAACCAGTTTTGTTTAAAACGCTTCATCAGCTTATTACTGGTCAGGCTAAAGTTTGTAAGAGGTACAATCCTTTCTGTGTAACCTTTCT
Source organism: Ambystoma mexicanum (assembly GCF_040938575.1). Taxonomy (NCBI): domain Eukaryota; kingdom Metazoa; phylum Chordata; class Amphibia; order Caudata; family Ambystomatidae; genus Ambystoma; species Ambystoma mexicanum. The sequence continues at coordinate 456,359,748 of NC_090927.1, forward strand.
GGGCATTGTTTATTGGGCCTCACTTGTGCAGTATCCTGCTCTGTCTGTAGATGTAATTCCCTAAAGATGTTTCTGTATTGGGGTTGCGCATGCCCACGCTGAGACCCAGCCCTTCCTCCTCTAAAATTCTTCAGAAACAAGAAGCAAAAGACCCCTTGTACCCATTTGAGTGGCTGATGTTGGAGCCATTTTATACTTGAATCCAAAAACATACACTGTCCGAATGAGCATGTATGGTTCATGGTTACAAACATTTTAATGTTAGGGTGAGTATTGTGAACCGTGATGTGAGCACCAAGCCATGCATCAGTTATGAATTTAGAGATTCACACATACAATCCTTTTATCACAGAATACCTTTTATCAAGCATACAGGAATCCTCATTGGTGCTATTTGTCCCCTTTCCCACTCTCACAGAGGTATTTTGAAAGAGTACAATAAGGGTGTACCAGACTGCCCATCTTGAAATGATAACCTTCTATCAGAAAATAATTCATGTGGTTAGCCTAGTATGGTCCCTTGCAAAATACAAGTGAGGTGGTACGAACAGAGCACCTGCAACACAGGGCCAGGTCAGTGGGCCCTCAGGCCTTGGTAGGCTGTTTACACCGCAGTGTGCCAGTACAGACAGTTTGACACTGCATTCAGGCAAGGCCTTCCATAAGAGCAGGTGACAGAAAAACCATTTACTTGGGCAGCAGAAGCTGTGCTTTCAAATTAGAATTCTTCTGTAAAGTACTTGAATTACGATGTAATTAAACCAGCTTCATTTACATAGCAATTATTTGTTCATATTGAAGAGGGGTTTTGTCGCACGACAGAGGTGTAGTTTGGTAGTGACGTGTGCCAGTGGGGGGCGCATTCTGATGTATCGCCTTAGGCACCAAGTTGGCTAGAAACTGCCCTGCTCACGACACCGCACTCCACCACAGGAATCGCCTGGCCGCAGCTTTCCTTGGCCAGAAGGTTAAGTAGCTGATGCCAAACCGCACATCAGGTTATTGTGGCGTGGCAACACATAAGGGATGCTCCCATAAACATAGGAGACTCTACCCCTGTCATCCCTAGCACAACCTGTATCTTCTTATGAAACAACCCCATGGAGAGTAACGGGAAGGAAAGGATCAATGGTGGCAGCGGAAAGGAGCTGCTCCTTCAGAACACGCAACTGCAGTTTGTTCCACAGATTAAACGGCTTGAGTACTTCACTGAAGCTGGTAGTTTACGGCGATAATGATAGTGGTTGTCATCGGCAACTGAATGAGTTTTATGTTATAATGTGTATACACTTGTTTGACGTGATGCATGTGATGTAGTATGGTTCTGGAATCTCATGATTCCAGGACCATACGACAAATCAGATGGAGATGAAGGGAGTTACACCCACCTGTGGACTTTCTCTTGTGAATAAATACTTAAGACAAACTTCACTTCCAGTGTCAGTGAAGGAACAAGTTACTTACCTGTAACTGTTGTTCTCCAGCATGGGTCTGGCATGGATTCACATGCTCATGAATATTCCCCGTCGTCAGGCTGGGAATCCTCGGTAAAGAAAAAACCAGTATCAGTTTCGTTTCTGATCTGTCTTTCGTAGTAATAACCAATCACTGGTCTCTGCGTCATACTGACCACAGCCAATGACTGCCCTCTACCTAAGCACCGCCTCTGGCAGCCATCTTCAGATTTGGAAGCACGTGAAGTGGCAGTATGACCAAGTGAAGAGCCGCAGAGGGGTAGGCGGGAGGGTTCGCATGTGAATCCATGCCAGACCCATGCTGGAGAACAACAGTTACAGGTAAGTAACTTGTTCCTTCTCCAGCATGGGGTCTGGCATGGATTCACATGCTCATGAATAAAGAATACATAGCAGTACACACATGCACAACCACGGGAGGTGGCAAAGGCTCAACATTAAGCATCACATCAACTCAACATTAAGCATCTTACCTCCTCACCAGGCTCACCTCAGGCGAACAGGTTGCGCAGCACTGCTTGGCCGACCCTGGACTCCTCCCTGGAATCCCGGTCGACGCAGTAGAATTTCGTGAAGGTGTGCGTCGACCTCCACGTAGCAGCCCTGCATATGTCCAGCAGGGGCACACCAGATAGGAACGCCGTGGTAGCTGCGATCGCTCTGGTGGAATGGGCTCTCGGACGGCCAGGCAGCGGTCGGTTTGCCAACCGGTGACAGTACATGATACAGCCGGAGAGCCATCTGGAGATGGAAGCCTTCGAGAGAGCCTTCCCCTGATTGACAGGTCCAAAGTTCACAAAGAGTTGTGACGTCTTCCGAAAACCTTTCGTGCGGTCCACGTAGAACTTCAGCGCTCTAGCTACATCCAGCGAGTGCAAAGTCCTCTCAGCCGGCGACGAAGGCGACGGGAAGAACACAGGTAACACCAAGGGTTCGTTGAGATGAAAATCCGACGGTACCTTGGGCATGAAGGAGGGGTGCGTCCTGAGCACTACCCTCGTGTCGTGGAAAGTCAAGTACGGGGCCTTGCAGGAAAGGGCCTGGATCTCTCCCACTCGTCGTGCGGAGGTGATGGCCACGAGAAAAGCTGTTTTCCACGATAGAAACTTCAACGGGGCCGAGTGTAGAGGCTCGAACGGAGGTCCCATGAGTTTGGTCAGCACCACGTTGAGCTCCCACGCCGGGGCCGGAGCCTTCACCGGCGGGAACGATCTGAACAGTCCCTTCATGAACTCTTTCACCAGACGATGAGACCACAAGGACGTCCGGCCCGTGGTTCTGGTGTATCGGGAGATCGCAGCAAGATGAATCTTGATGGACGCGTGTGCCAGTCCAGCTTTGGCCAGCGTCAGCAGGTACGGCAGCACTTGGGGAGCCGTAATCCGTAGAGGGTTAATCTTCTGTGCGTGGCACCAGACAGAAAACCTCTTCCATTTGTGTCCGTAGCATTTAAGAGTCGAGGACGCCCTGGCCTTTGCAAGAACCTCTCTGCAATCGGCCGGTATGTCGTATCCTCCAAACTCTAGCGCTGCAGGAGCCAGGCCTGCAAGTTCAGCGACTTCGGGTCGTGGTGGAGGATGGCGCCTCCTTCCCTGGAGAGTAGATCCGCGTCCGCCGGCAGCTTGATTGGCGGGGACGCCGACAAGTCCAGAAGGTCCGGGAACCATATCTGCCTCGGCCACGCAGGTGCGACGAGGATCATCCTGCACCGTGACCTCTTGAGCTGGTTGACGAGCCGGATTAGCAGAGGCAAGGGAGGGAACGTGTAGAGGAACAGGCCCTCCCAGGGGAACGAGAAAGCATCGCCCATGCTCCTCGTCTGGGGAAACCTGCTGGCGAACCTCCGGCACTTGGTGTTCGTCGCCGTCGCGAACAGGTCGATCTGGGGTGTGCCCCACCGTCGGAAGAGGCGATCCACCAGATCCTGCCGTAGTTCCCACTCGTGGCACGAGCGCAGCTCCCTGCTGAGTGAGTCGGCGATGGTGTTTTTTATCCCTGCCAGATGAAACGGCACCAGAAGAATCCCTTGGGCGACGGCCCAATGCCACAGGTCCTGCGCCTCCTTGGACAGCGCTGGGGACCTGGTTCCGCCCTGTTTCCTGATGTAAAACATGGTGGTGGTGTTGTCGGTGAAGATCCTCACCACCTTGCCCTTGAGGGACGGAAGGAAGGACCTGAGGGCCCAAAACACTGCACGGAGCTCCAGGACGTTGATATGCAGGGACTTCTCCGTCGGGAGCCAGAGTCCCCTTGCGTGCAGATTTTCGGTGTGCGCTCCCCACCCTTCTAGGGAGGCATCCGTGGTCACAGTCAACTGGTGGGCTGGGGTCTGGAAGTCCATGCCCGCCGTCAGATGCGCGCGGGTGCCCCACCACCGTATCGCTCGTCGGAAACTCTCGTCGAGCTTGATCCTTTCCTCGAAGCTGCCCGTCGTCTGGATCCAGCGCGCATCCAGGAACTCTTGCAACGGGCGCATCCGGAGCCTGCACATGGGAATGAGGTAGATGCAGGAAGACATCATCCCGAGGAGGGACTTGATGGACCTCACCTTGGCCGCGTCGGCCACCAACATCCGTTGCACCTTGCCCAGGATGGTCCTGGTCCTCTCCTCCGACGGGGAGGCCAGAAGGGACACTGTGTCGAGCCTCGCTCCCAGAAACAGTGCGACTTGCGCGGGCACCAGGTGGGATTTGGCGTAGTTCACGGAGAATCCCAGGTCCGTGAGGAGTTGGACGGTCCTTGCCGTGTGGACCACGGCGAGCTCCCTCGTCTTGGCGCGGATGAGCCAGTCGTCCAGGTAGGGGTAGACGTGAATCCCCTCGCGGCGCAGCTGCGCCGCCACCGGTGCGAGGCACTTGGTGAAAACCCTGGGTGCCGACCGCAGTCCGAAGGGAAGGGCTTTGAACTGGTAATGACGCCCTTGGACCACGAATCTGAGGAATTTTCGGTGCCCCTTTAGGATGGGAATGTGGAAGTAGGCATCCTCCAAATCCAACGACGATAGGAAGTCTCCTTCCTCCAGCTGACCCAGGACGTGCTGGAGGGTGACCATCCGGAACTTCTGCGCCTTGATGAACTTGTTCAGGCGTCGCAGGTCCAGGATGGGGCGCCATCCTCCCGTCTTCTTCTTCACGAGGAAGTAACGCGAGTAGACTCCGGAGCCCCGAAGCCTCTTTGGGACGCGTTCGATGGCGCCCTTTCTGAGCATCGCCTTTACCTCCAGGAGAAGTTGAGGGACGTGAAGTTCTTTCCTGGCCACGGGGGGGACGCGCGGGCACCTTCTTTGAAACTCGAGCGCGTGGCCCCGGGCCAGGGCGTCCAGCACCCAACGGTCGGTGGAGATGGACTCCCACACGCTGACGAAGCCCGCCAGCCGGCCTCCCACCGGGGTGCTTCGGTGGGGGCCCGACCCCACGGCCGGTTCAATCCTGCTTGGACGCGGCCTTGCCGCCTTGGCCTCCTTGGCGACGACGGCGGGGTCCGCCAGACTTGCCTCGTCCTCTGTAGGCCTCTTGCGACGACGAGCGGGCCGCTTGACGGTAGGAAGCGAAACCGCCGCCGGAACCTTTGGAGGAGCCCTTGCCTCCGCCGCTCCGAAAGGGCGTCCGCCGTTGCTGCAGTACTCCAAGGGCCCGGGCCGTCTCAGTATCCGCCTTGATGGCCTGAAGGGAATCGTCCACTGTCTTCCCAAACAGGTTGTTCCCGTCGAAGGGCATGTCCAGGACCCTGGTCTGGACGTCCTGCCGAAAGTCCGTAGCCTTGAGCCATCCGCGACGTCGAAGGCAAACGCCGTTGCCCATCTGGCGGAACCCAGTGTCGGCGATGTCCGTCGCCACGGTGATGGCGTGGTCCGAGGCCACCTCACCTTCCTGCAGGATCTCAAGGGCCTCCGCCCTCTTGTCGTCCGGCAGAAAATCCAGCAGGGGAGCTATCTTGTACCAGAGTTCCCTGTCGTAGCGGGCCACGATAGCCAAGGCGTTGGCCGCTTTAATCGTCGTCGCCGCCGACGAGATGACTCTGCGTCCCATGGCATCCAATTTCTTTCCCTCGCCGTCCGGCGGGGAAGTCGACGTGGAGGCCGCACCCCCCCCGCTTTCTTCCTGGCTGCCGCGGAGACGACGGAGTCCGGGGTAGGTTGCGCCCGGAGGCATAGGGGGGCCGAGTCCGGGACCCGGTACTTTTTCTCGTACCGGTCTCTTCTCGCTGGCGTCGTGGAAGGGTTCTTGAGGAGGGAAAGGCCCTCATCCCAAATGTCGTCCAACAGAGGCACTGCGAGGACCGTCTTCCTCTTGGTCTCGCGCCGTTGGTAAAGGAAGCCTTCCTTTTTCTTCTCCTCAGGGCAGAGTTGGAAAAGCTCGGATGCCCTGGCGATCATTGAGTGGAACGATCCAATCTCGTCGGGCGGAGAAGCCCTGGTGGGAGGCGACGACGGAAAATCCTCGTCGTATGCCTCGTCGTCCGTACCCGTCGCTGCCGTGTCAGTCCCCGTATCATCCCCTCGGGTGGACGGGGAGGAGGGCTGGACGGGGCGCGACGGTTGAAAAGGAGGCGGTGGATGAATCCTTCTTTTCTTGGTAGGGGGAACACCAGAAGGTCCCGGTTCTGGATCCCCCGACGGGAGAGGTTCCTCCGTCGGTAACGGTAGTCTCGTCCTTATCTCGGAGCATAAGGACTGTATAGCCAACAAAATGGCCGCTGAGTTGTCTTGCGGCGCTGGCAGAGGGGAATCCGACGGGCGAGCAGGGGCCCCGTCGGTATCCTCGACGATGTCGTCGTCGTCACCTGCGTCGGGGCCCATTCCGACGGGCTGGTCTTGTTCCACGCCTAGGCCGTGGCTTAAGACCTCGATCAGTTCCTCTTCTGAGGTTGAGGCCGAATCTACGACGACGCCCTGCCCCCCCTTCTTCCCCACGGAGGGTTTCACGGGGGTCCTATCGATGGGCACGAAAGAAGACTCCCTCCGAGGAGGCAGGGAGATTCTGGGCCCCGAGGCCGCCACCACTGGTGCAGCCTCCACAGGCTGGGCCAGGGCCGCCGCGACCGTTTCGATAGAGGGCTTGGTCGAATGGATCAAGGCCTTCACCACCTTAGGTGCGCTCACCGCCTTATCCTTGAGGGAGGGGGCACTGCCACGCTCCTCCTCTGCCTTAGAGCTCGACCGGGGTCTCTCCAGGAGCTTCGCCGGGTGCTCGGCCTTCCTCTTACCCGACCCAGAGCGTTGGCTCGTGGTTGATGGTGCCGGGGAGGGTGCGCCCTGCCTGGCGCCCGTAGAGCCCGACCGTTCGGCGCTCCCGGTGCCAGCGGACTCGCGGTGCTTGGCCTTATGTTGGGCCCCCGTCGCCGGGGCGCCCTCAAAGGTCTTAGAAGACCGCTCAGATTTCTTCTTCTCGCCAGACGGGCTCTTACCCTCCAGCCAGCTGGCGAGACGTTGATGGCGGTCCTTCATGGTCCGTTCCGACATGTTGCCGCAAAACGCACAGTCCTTCTCCACGTGCGTCTTGTCCCCATGAAGGCAGTAAAGGCAGAAAGAGTGTTCGTCCTCCTTGAAGACGTTCTGCAGCTGGCATCCAGGGCAGGCCCTGAACAGCTTTCCGGGCGTCGAGCTTCCCTTCTCCTGGGCCATCTCCGAGACCGGGCCTGAGAAGCTTCTGGAGTCCTCCGAAGTGTAGCTCGACGAAATCTTCACCCTTGAGGGGCACAGATGAATCCGACACGGGTCCCCGTTGATCGGATGTAGGATCGGTGGAGCTTGAGGCTCTTTTGACCGAAAGAATCGAAGTTTTTGTGAAAAAGCGCGAAAAATTAGCACTAACGCTCGAGAGCAATAGCACGAGGATCCCAACACATGAACGTGCGGTAAAAATCTGAAGATGGCTGCCAGAGGCGGTGCTTAGGTAGAGGGCAGTCATTGGCTGTGGTCAGTATGACGCAGAGACCAGTGATTGGTTATTACTACGAAAGACAGATCAGAAACGAAACTGATACTGGTTTTTTCTTTACCGAGGATTCCCAGCCTGACGACGGGGAATATTCATGAGCATGTGAATCCATGCCAGACCCCATGCTGGAGAACTTTGATTTATAACAGATTGGCGACAAGGAGCGTTCGTTGTTAAGGGCAAGTCCCTGGCAGTGAAATAACAGATGATAGGCGCATGAAGTAACGAATCATCATTGGATCAAAAACAAAGCAGTGCTGGGAACGAGTTCGGTGCGGATGACATGCAACTAGCAGCTAACAGTGAGTGTCGCGACAAACAGGCACCGAAAATATATTCATTGAATTTCGCTTACACATCCAGGAAGAAGCAGCAGTTAATGTGCATCTTATGAAAGGGTACGCGAGCTGTCAACGGTGGACTAGAGTAAAGGACCCTAAAAAAAACATCCTGTACGTGTGCCCATCTTGCTAACAGAGAAGCGTTGGCATGACAACCGCATAAATTATCATCCGAAGCAACACGAAATGCACAGAATACAATGAAGGGGGAAGTACAAATATAGCACGATATGGAACAAACATATTCACAATCACCGAACAGTAGCTAATGAAGGTCACGATAGATTGCTACAGGGAAAGATAATAAACAAAGTGCACTCAATTAATCAGTTATAAGTACTTCACAAGCAGTGGCGAGAAAGTAATTAAAGGACTGCTCTACAACAGTGTGTTCTTGCCAGAACAAAGATTTGTTCAGCACAACATCTAAAATGCAGAATATTGCTGTCCTAATTCAGTTTCTGGCAAATCCAGGAAATCCAATATGCACATGGGAACAATGGTTAGATGGTTTCCAAGTATACTTGAGAGTGATAGGAGGGGCTAAATTCAATGACGACCTAAAGGAAGCCACATTGTTGAACTTTGTAGGCGCAGAGGCTCTCAGAATATTTCGAACACTGTCGGATCAGGCTGACATTGATGTTGGATCGGGAGATTCATCCACTGCTTCTGGTAGTAAAAGGAAATATGAAAGTGCTGTAGTAAAATTAACTAGACATTTTGGGAACAAAATCAACATTGTACTTGAACGGTATCATTTTTCTCTCCAGGCGACAAAACAAACGAGAGTGTGCTGACACTTATATAGCTGCACTAAGAGGTCTTGCATCAACATGCAGTTTCAGTTTCGCTGATGAATATTTGAGGGATCAGTTGGAGATCCCTGCATCCAACAGAGATTGTGGCAAGCGAAAGACCCAACTTTGAAACAAGCAATTGAGGTAGCCAGATGAATGGAGCTAGGAGAGAAATGTATGAGAGAGATGCAGAATAAAATGGGGAGCAATGAAGTGAGGTGCATCCAAGATGAAAGGAATGAAAAGGATGAAGAGACATTAATTGCATTGGTGAAAAAGATGACAAAGAACAATCCCAGCAATGATACAAGGAAAGAAAGATAATCAATTAATAGAATGCAAGGCAGATGTTACAAATAGGGCAAAAACAGGCACACCGACATAGAGAAGGAATGCCCAGCATATTTTGCAGAATGTTACAGATGTGGTTATGTAGGTCATTTTGGCAAAGTATGCCGGAATACCAGGGGGAGAGGCAGAGCTGGATCGTACTCCATGGGTGGAATGCAAAGGGATGGGAGTCGATTTGCAGGAAACATGACAAGCATAAAAGCGCTGGAGGAGATTCGGGGCCCGAACAGTTTGTTGTCTGTTACAGATGAGATGAGTGAAGAAGTACATATCTGACACTCACACCGGTTGTAGGAGGTGTAAGTGTAGGTCCTTGGGTGCCGATGCTAGTAAATGGTGTATCACTACAAGTAATGGTTGATACCGGTTCACCATATACCATGGTGGATGTAGAGACATATTTGAGAGAACTGAAAGGGAAAAGAGAAGATTTACAAACAACGAGAGTGAGAGCGACTGGATATGGAAAGACACCCATCAACATAATTGGATATACATGGGTACACCTATGTTTCAAGGAAAGGAAAACATACTGCAAACTGTATGTAGCAGAAAATGGTTTTTCCATTGTAGGATGGTGGGAACAGGCATCATTGCAAATCCGAATACACTCAGGAGAGAATATCCCCATCCTGAGTATTACTGAAAACAGTTGTGAAACCAGTGAAAATCTAGCAAAGAGTTTTCCTAGAGTATTCAGTGAGACCATTGGAATACTGAAGGGTTTCAAACACTGGATTGTGTTGAAAAGAGGCGCTAATCCAGTAGTGCATAAAGTAAGAAATATTCCGATTGGCAGGAGGGAGGCCCTACAGAAAGAACTTGCGAGATTGTGCGAACAAGACATTATCGGACCAATAGAGAGCTCGGAATGGCTTTCCCCAATCATTATTGTGCGCAAACCAGATCAGTTAACTAGAATGTGTGTAGAATTGAGAGATCTGAACGCAAACATTTGGGTAGATAGACACCCTTTGCCGAACATAGGAGAGATGCTAACTACAATGAAGCCTGCAAAGTTTTTTACAACCCTTGACTTGTCTCCAGCCTATCACCAGGTGGTACTGGATGAGGAATCGAGACACCTCACGTCATTCACACCATTGGGAGCATTCAGATACAAGAGGATGCCCTTGGGACTAGCCTCACCAGCAGCTGTTTTTCAGAGGCTGATGCATCAGCTGTTTGATGGTCTTCAGGGAGTTCATTATTTTCAAGACGATATACTTATTTCAGCAATGACAGAAGAGGAACACAATGCAAAACTGTTGGGCGTCTTGCAAGTAATACAAGAAAGAGGTCTCACATTGAAGATAGAGAAATGCAAAATTAAAAAGAGTGAAGTAACATACTTGGGTCATTGCATAAATGCTGAAGGAATAAAACCAAAAACAGCCCAAGTTGATACAATATTAAATATTCCTGAACCCACGAATAAAGATCAGCTCCGGAGCTTTTTGGGATTGACTGATCATTATTCAGACAAGTCAAGACATATGAGAGATTTAATGAGTAAAGGTGCAAGATTCATGTGGTCTGACGGTTGCAGAGAAGAATTTGAACAAATAAAGAGATTCATAAACAAAGCTCCAACACTCAAAATGTTTGATTGCAGTGCTAAGAATATAATTTTAGTGGATGCCAGTAATATTGGTTTGTGAGGCATCCTCGAACAAGTGCAGGAGGGCACTACAGTGCCAATTGCTTTTGCATCTGGAATTTTGAGAGGGGAGAAAAGAATGATTCCACCATTGAGAGAGAAGCGTTGGGAGTGAGGTGGATATTGGAACACTTTAGAAGCCTCATTTGGGGTGTACCAACTGAACTGAGAACTGACCATAAGCCATTAATTCATGTAGTCAATTCCAAAAGTCCACATTTAACATCGCCACGGATTAGGAGATGGGTTTTGGACATCATGCAATATAATGTTAAAATGAAATACACTCCAGGCAAGTTTAACATTGTGGCGGACTGTTTTTCAAGGTTACCTTGGGACTCTAATGGTAACAATGAGAGACATGATGAATCCAAGGAAGAATGGGTCAGAGCAGCCACTGAAGATTTTGAACAGGAGTATTTGAGAAGGGCTATTAGAAGTGACTGGAGGGATGTTGATCAGAGCACCAAGATGTTCAATCAGATAAAAGATGAAATTCCGAGTGACAATACATGTGTATATCGAGGAGACCGAATCATTTCACCAGCGACATTGAGGAAGAGAATAATGGAGATTGCTCATGAAGGCAATGTGGGGAGAAGCCTCACTAAAAGGAGGGTGAGAGAAGTATATTGGTGGCCAAGTAAGTGGAATCAGATGGAACTGTTAGTTAAGGAGTGCACAGCATGTACTGTTAGCGATAAAGGGCAGAGAGTACAACCAACGCCTTTACAACCGGTGGAAGTTCCAAAGTCAATATGGACCAAATTAGCTATTGATATAACGGGACCATATGAAACACTGGGGCCCCAGAACATTTATATCATTGTGTTAGTGGATTATACATCCAAATGGGTGGAGTGGACCATTGGGGAAGGGACTGTTACCCCTTTAAAATTGTTTTTGGAAGAGAGTTTTAACTGAGGAGACCCCCAAGAAATAATATCAGAAAATGGGGTTCAATTCATGTCAACAGAGGTACACCATTTTATGAGGGAGAGAGCCATTGAACACAGAACAACGTCATTATATCATCCAATGGCCAATGGTTTAGTTGAAAGGATGAATGGATTCATAAAAAGCATAATTCAGCTGGCAGTTGCCAATGCCCTTTCATGGAAAGAGAAATTAAAGGAGGCATTGAACACATATATAGTGACTCCACATTCAGTGACAGAAGAAGAACCTTTCATGCTGATGAGAGGGAGAACAGCATCTAATAGACTTAGACTTGCTTGGCTTGTGGAAAAAAAGCAATAGAGAGATTAACATGGAGGAGATAGTGAGAAGAGTGAAGAAAAGACAAGCTGAATATAAGAGGTGTTATGATGACAATAAACATCTGGTGGAAAGTGAGATTAAAGAGGGAGATTGGATACGTGTTAAAGAGCTAAAGAGGATGTTGAAAGGAGAGTCTAAATACAGAGCTCCTCAAAGAGTGGTGAAGTGTTCAAGGAAGTCTGTGATCCTAGAAGATGGCAGGAGATGGTCATGTGACAAAATTGTACCATCGGAGGAAGGTGTTTCATCAGAGGAGGAGTATATGGTGGAGAATTCCAGAGACACTGGTGGGAAGATTGACATGTCATCAAAGAATAGGAGAATAATACGAAATTTCAAGGAGGATTTTATTTATTAATAAACCATCATTGGAGTGCAGCATACCTGGTCTGATCATCACCAGTGTCCCCAAAGAAGTGATTGCGATTCCTAACCATAGCTTTTACATGAGATTGTAGTATAGAGGTTATTTAAATTACATAATTCTAGGTTATTCTGATACGATTTATATTGTTGGTTGTTGTTTCCACATCATGTGGCCGTAGTTATGTTTTCCTTTTCTTTCCTTTCTTCATATTTCTTTCATAATTTTTTCTTAGGTGGATGGGGAGATGTTATAATGTGTATACACTTGTTTGACCTGATGCATGTGATGTGGTATGGTCTGGAATCTGACGATTCCAGAGCCATACGACAGATGGAATGGAGATGAAGGGAGTTACACCTACCTGGGGACTGTCTCTTGTGAATAAATACTTAAGACAAACTTCACTTCCCATGTCAGCGAACGTTTGATTTATAACAGATGACCCAGAAGGTGCTCCGCGGAATGATGCAGTGCGCCTGAGGTGGAAAACGCCCATCCTCCAACAGGACACGAGGTATCCTTTCTGGATTAGCTGAAGAATGCCTGACGGGTTTAGGGACTACTTTGTTGCGTAACTTTGTATGCCAAGTAGCTGGTTGTAGAAGTTGTTTATTTAAAAAGGTTAAAAGTTTGTTAAAACGTTGATAGGGACTTTGTGATATCACCTTGTTTATTAAAATGGGGACAATCCTGAAGCATACTCCATGGTGTGTGCCCCATTTCTTTGTGATGGCTCCAGGGCTCACACCCAACAGCGAAGATGAGTAGATGAGGGACAATATATTTGAGTGACAATTACAAATAACCAAATAAAATAAATCTCAATGTCTGATTGTGTCTTTTGTCTTCATCTATTGTTGGTTTGCGGCAGAGGTTGAAGTGAGCGGGAACGGTCGGGAGCGGTGTTCCACTACTTTTATTTTTTACTGTTAACAGCTCCACTACTTTTTGCAACCATTTTCACCATTACGGACATGTTCTTTGTGAAGTTAACGCACACTTCTCCATTTTACAAATGGTTATCAGTTACAGCAAAACTAGAATCCGTTCCAACTCAATTGAGTGTTAACCATCATGACTGCAACTCTTGAAAAATATGTTGCACATTTCTCCCTTCCTTCCTACTTTGTCCCCTGCTGGAGTCGCAGTTCCACAACCTTTTCGGTACATTTGTATCCTTGGTTTGCGGTCCCGCCTGCTCCAGTCCTTCTGTTGGTGGAAGTGGTATGAGAGATGTGGTAGGCATGTTGTTTTTGTTATTGTGTAGAGGTAGAATTGTAATGGTGTACAAGGTTGTATTAGTGGAATGGTGCTAGGCTGTTCCACCACAGCATGGAACCTAGGAGGAGGCAGTGAAGTGGTGTGCAAGTATCGGAGGAGGGATGCTCTTTGACCTACTTGTGTGAGTGTAGGTGCAGGATGAAGAATGATGCATTAATGGCAGGCAATGTTGGCCTGTGGTGCTTCCAAGAAATATGGAAAGGTTACAGAGCGGGACCCTTGACAGTTGGAAGGTGAGTATGGGCTAGTGATCTGTTTACTCTGCTTAGAATCAGCTTAATGTTGTCATCCTAACAATAAGTGTGTACTGCTTGCGTGGATGCGGGAATACCGAAAATTCATATCTGATGTATAGTTAGGAAATAAACACCATTGGCGTAATTTTAGGGGGGTTGAAGGGTGGCGAGGCTGTTTGGCCCCCACCTTTTGTGGCATACCATTTTGGCCCACTCATTTGGCAGGGGCCCCTTTCATTTAGATGTCATGATGTCCCCCCAATATTTTAAGTTACTCCGCTGATGAGCCTTAACCCACCACCTTCACACATCGGTATGGTTGGGCAGAAAGTTAAAAAATTAGCTGTCAGACGGGCATTATATGATTGCTGCATCCTGTGGTTTTAATGAGAGTTGCAATATGTATCTCTTCTTGGCTTTCAGCCAGCGTCCTTTTCCTGACGTGCTAACAATAGGCCAGGCCATCCTGTTGATTAAGAAACCAACCATCACAGCATCTGGACTATTTTTCCAATTGGCATTCTGTTGCAGTCATTGGAGTTGGGCACACAGCAACTCAAAATGTTTCAAGACTTTTCTTCTTAAGGGATGATGTGTTGTGGAACGCCTTTTGGGTACGGGGCTAAAACAAGGAGGAGTGTGTTAGGGAAGCAGCAAAAGCCCAGAGGGAAAAATGAAATCCAGTGAAGAATCTACTCTATGTTATGTTATGTTACATTTCTGTGTGAATATTTTTCATGTGGCGAGTAATGAGACAGAAGTAAAAATGCAAAAAGTCTATTCTATGTACATATGCCAATGCATTTCGGTGCAACTAAGCACCATCAGGTGTTGTTCGTATCTTCAAATGCCGTAAGAATGCTGGCATTGAAAAGGAAGCGGCACCTATATTTAGTAAGGCATGTCAGTGAGTTTGTAAGCTATGTGTTGCTATTACTTGTGTCTAGGTCTGTTAAAGGGCCTTACCTCTCGGACTGCGAGCTGTTTGTCTACGAGTGAAGCCGCGAGGACGCGCGGCTTCACTTTGTTTTTAAAGGTTGTCATGGTGATGCTACAAGGCGTCGCGTTCCTGCAGGACTGCAGGAGCACGTACGCCTCTCGTCCCATCCTCCCGTGGCAATGAGAGGATGGCACTGTCACCATGACAACGTGCAGGATATTGGAGAAAAAGAACAGAGAGAGGTAGGATCCTTATAGACCAGGGGTGCACAACATAGGCCCGCGAGCCAGTTGCGGCCCACCATGGCGTTTTCTCCAGCCCACCAGCAACAAACGCTTTCCTAATGGAGGGTGGCCCACAAGCAGCATCGGCCGCCCTCCATTAGGAAAAGTCTTTGTTTTCTTCCAGGCCGGATAAAACACTGGCCCTCACTGGCTCAAGGCACACGAACCACGTTGCTCCTACGAGCCACGTAGTGCCTGTGTGCTGCACCATTGGAGGGCCAGCACTACGGCTGGCATGGCCAGTAAGGCTTGATGCCGGAAGGCATTTCAGCCTTGCCACGCCAGCCGTACTACCAGACCTCGCCAGCATTCCAGCTAGCCTGCCTTCCGGCACGTCGTCCGGTAAGTACAGATTTTTTTGGGGAGGGGGGATGTTTGTTTGTGTGTGTGTGTGTTGGATCTTTGTGCTGCTTGTATGCGGAGATGCGGGTGTGGGGTGTGTGTCGGGTCTGCCTGAATGTGTTTGTGAGCAAGTTCAGTGTATGTTGATATGCGGGTGTGTGGTGTGTGTCGGGTCTGCCTGAATGTGTTTGTGTGCAAGTGCAGTGTTTGTTGAGATGCGGGGGAGGGGGGGTGTCGGATCTGCCTGAATGTGTTTGTGTTCAAGTGCAGTGTATGTTGAGATGCTGGGGGGTGGTGTATGTTGAGATGCGGGTGTGGGGGGGGTCCGGGTCTGTATGGGTGCATGCTTGTGAGTTTGTTTGGTGAGATGGGGGTGGGGGTTCGGGTCTGTATGGGTGCATGGTGTATACTTGTTAGTTTGTGTGCTGAGTTGGGGGGGTTCGGGTCTGTAAGGGTGCATAGTGTATTGGTGTATGCTTGTGAGTTTGTGTGCTGAGTTGGGTGTGGGGGGGTTCGGGTTTGTATGGGTGCATGGTGTATGCTTGTGAGTTTGTGTGCTGAGTTGGGGGTTCGGGTCTGTATGGGTGCATGGTGTATGCTTGTGAGTTTGAGTGCTGAGTTGGGGGGTAGGGGTTCGGTTCTGTATGGGTGAATAGTATATTGGTGTATGCTTGTGAGTTTGTGTGCTGAGTTGGGGATGGGGGGTTCGGGTCTGTATGGGTGCATGGTGTATACTTGTTAGTTTGTGTGCTGAGTTGGGGTGGGGGGTTCGGGTCTGCATGGGTGCATGGTGTATGCTTGTGAGTTTGTGTGCTGAGTTGGGGGTTGGGGGTTTGGGTCTGTATGGGTGCGTAGTGTATTGGTGTAACAAAACAATCGATGGGTTTCCCCTACTTCGCTGGCTAAAGGGGAGCAGCAAACAATAATAAACAGAAGGCGAGCCAGCGGAAACAAGAAAAAGAAGTTCACTCAAAGGACATCGTTCAACCATATAGAAAGGGAAAAGACCCCCCTGGCTGCCCCGCAGATCATCATACATGAGACAAAGATTAGTCTGAAATATTATATTTATTTATTTAAAATAGAATCTTAACAAAGTATTAAATTGTCTAAAGTTCTAGTACAATGTACAAAAATATATCTTACAATTTTATTTTAAAAAGTGCATACTGTTTAAAGTGCTAGTTTCGAATGTTGACTGCTGCGAGAAATCGCAAAAGGATAGGTCACATAGATCCTAAAGCTTAATCTGGGCATGCCGTAAGTGGTGCCCCAAGCGAGTGAAGGGAATCACTCAAGTGGGGAACCCCTGATCGCTCTGACCAGACCAAGTCTGTAAACAATAGAATGTATATCAATAACGCAGGCCAAACAATGTTGAATCCAAAAACCAAGGAGGGGGGGTTTAATACAATAATCAAATCAGGAACGTACAAGAAACTAGAAGAGAAAATTATATCAACTCCAAAAGGAACAGTAAAGCACACACACTAAAATCTAACTGTGGGATGCTGTGCGTCAACTACTACGGTGTCATAAAAAAAGGCAAATAATAAATGTGAATAACATGGCACCATTAGAAAATAGTAGGTTCGATGGAGGTAACACATCTAACAAGACATGCAGGTGATGTCCATCTTCGTCAGGACATAGCATTCCCATGAACTTCATAGGTTCTTGATTATTCATCTGTGTCTTTCTAAGCGTACCCAGATGTAGTAGAAGGCTTTTTTTCATATATATTTACACATATTTGAAGAGAACAAATACACCTAAAACAAGGTGTAAAAAAGTGAATAACAAATAAATGCTAGTTTAAAATAGATGATCTGTAAGTGCAGAGAGCGGGATCTCTCCCATATCAACAGGTTTAAACATGTCATGTGACACTTGGTATAGAAAGGGGAGAAAAGGTAATTACCATAGTCTCCACCCTTTGTAGGGGCTGTTTCCACAATCCTGTAAATAAATCCAGGGGATAACTGTTCAGCCACACCAAAAGTGGATCTCAAACAAATTAAATCTACAATGCAAGGTACCAATATACAGTATTAATTTTCAATTGGCTTAAAAAGTACATAGCCACAAAAGTACTATATTATCGAAAAAGGTCCTCCAGAGAACAAATAAAGTTGAGAGGTCTAATGAATTCATACTAACAAATCGTCCCAGCAACCAAAAAATACTAAAGGGATAAAGTGAAAATAAGAATGATGAAGAAAAGTAAATAAAATTGAGAAATTAAAAAGTAAACCTAGGGAAAAACAAAACAAAAAAGAAAATAATTAAGATTTATAAATGCCTAAACCCATAGCGGATCCTAAAACAAATCAGCTATGGTTTAATTAGCCAGAAGGCAAAAAATAAATAAATGATAAGTAAATGCTAAGGCTTCCAATTAGAATTTTGAGTCAGGTAACTCACCTTTAAACCAATTAGAACGTCCAAGTATATGTACTCAGGACTTGGGAAGCGTTGTATGGAATTAAAAACGCGGGTTGGGTTCAGGCTAGGATATAGTTGAGGATACGGCAAGAGCAGTAAATCCAATTACCATAGGGCTTCAGTGTTCCCAAACTGGTCATACAAAGACCTAGTGAAAACGGATATGCATAGATGAATAAAAAAATGTAATTAAATAAATACCATAAATGTAACCGTATTGACGGTTACGCAGATGCAAATGGCCCCCAAGAAGACAATTGAGTTGCTCCAAAGCAAAAACACAGCCGCGCGTCTTCCCGACCTGGAAAAGTACGAAAAATGCAGCTAACAATAGGAGGCTTGGTGTCCATATAAACACTGTCTCAAGTTATAGAGATCTATTCTCGGTACACCTTGGCTCATTGCGAACCTCAGGTGTCAAAACCTCCTTGTCTAAAAACCAGTGAGTACAAACTGCCTCTAAAGGTTAGAAATGGAAAGCAGACGTTGTTTATGTCTGCAGAGAACCTAAATCTTATCTATAGTTAAGTCTGCAACTGGCGTGGAGTCAGCATGAACCAAACCGAAACCGTAAATGCCGGGCCGTCGTTCTTCCGACAGACCTGACTTAAATACATGTCAAAAGACGTATTACGTATGACGTATGGCATTGGGCAAGTGTTTAAAGTGAGAGAGACTAGAAAACTTCCTAAGCTGTGGGACGCATGCAAACCAGAACGCGCACCGAAGTAAGTACGCCTCCCGTCCCCAGCAGCGTATCCACACGCCCTCCCAAAATGGCGCAAGGAAATGCAGCCCAATGTTACGGAAATGGAGCCGCAGGCTGAAAAGACGGTCCGCCAAACAAAATAAAAAATAATAATAAATAAAATAAAAAATACCACCAGCCAGCTTGTAAAACATGCTATCACTGAGAGCTGATGGAGAACAATAAATTAAAAGAATAAACAAACTAATTGGTTCTAACAAAAGAAAACCCAAAGAAAAAGCTATATAAAAACTATATAAAAGAATAGACCCATTGGTACTGGAACCTTGAATAAATGTGTGTCCACATATTTGAGTGGGCCAACTGGAAAAATCATATCAACCACTGAATATAAAAGGTTACAACAATATAACCTAATGGTTAACGAGCAAGAGAAAGAATGGGAGCAAAGTAGAATAAAGAAAGAGGTGGAACGAAGAGCAGGATACAGGTAGCTCTACACACCTTTGTTCTAGAATGATTTATAGATGAAATGCTGTTAGTTATTCTATCCGGGCATATGTGCCCGCAATTAATCCTTAAGATGTTGTACAGCACATACAGCTCTAAATATCTCTGTATTAGAATGGTCTATATATTAATTAATTAAATACTGATTGCCATTCTTCCTGGGCATTTAAGCCCAAAGTGTGGCTTTGGGTGTTATATATCCACCAATGTTCGCGTGAAGCGAGTCTGTTGGCCGTCAGATCCTGCTATGCGTTCAAGACACCACCATCGTAAGTCCTCGCAATTGTGAAAATGCTATATAAAGTGAGCAACTAATGGTGAAGACAAACTGCAAGTCCTAATTCTAGACTTGTGCTCTGATATCCTAAGTTTGATAGGCCTAGTCGTCTTGCCTATATATGTTTTTTTGCATGGGCACATGACGGCATAAATGAAGTTTTTTGAATTGCACGTCGTGTGCCCTCTAAGTTTCCAAGGTCTGTGGTTGATAGTAACCATGTTGGTCGCGGTAGTGGATCCACACTGACAACATGTGCCGCAAGGATAGTGGCCCTTCACCTTTTCCATTCCCCACATCTCGGTTATAGTTTTCACTGACTGTGGGGTCCGTGATCTGTCGGCCTGAGATAACCAACCTTTCAAATTCTTGCCCTTTTTAAAAGCATACATAGGGTGTTCCAGATCAGGTATGTTCATTTGAAGCAGATGCCAATGCTTCCCAATCGCTTTCTTGATTTTAGCATGGTGTGTGTTGTAGGTCATTGCACAAACCATGCGAGATTAATTCAAATTTTCGCGGGTGTTTTTAGCCAACAGTATTTCACGGTGTTGGTGCTTTGCCCTTTTGTGCGACTGTCTTAATATATGAGAAGGATAGCCTCTATGTGATAGTCTTTTCTGTATAGTGTTGGACTGGGCCACAAAATCTTTTTTCTCTGAACAGTTTCGTCTGGCCCTTAAAAATTGTCCATAGGGGATACTTTCTCTCAGAGCTTGAGGATGAAAGCAATCAAAATGTAAAATAGTGTTCTGATCTGTGGTTTTACAGTAAAGATCCACCGCGATGGCTCCATCCTTAATTTTAAGCAGGAGTTCTAAGGAAGAGATAGCTGTATTACTGGTGGACATAGTAAACTTAAGGTGTTCATTTTGGGAGTTAATCCATGTTAGAAATTGTTCATGGTCTCCCTTAGTTTTAAGGAAGCAAATTTGAGTGGGCACCACAGGAGTATCGAATCCTTCTGGCGTTATCAAAAGTTTCTAGTGTGATAAGTCTTTGTTAGGAAGTTAGATCCTCTATGCAGGAGCTGGCTGAAAAAGGCCTGGAGACACCCAAACCCAAAAAATACATCAAGAAACAAAGATTAGGTGAAAACCCAATCATACAGCCGCTCTCTGGAATCCCATACTGGGTTTTATATTAGTTGTAATTTCACTATGTATAGTTCCTTCGATCCAATTCTTGAAAAAATACAAAAGTCAAATATATAGTGATTTTTCAATGTTGAAAATTATTTTATAGAAAGAAGTGACTAGTAGCCACCAAAATTGTTCTTCGTGAGGAAGAGATTGCCATAAATCACTCTATCTGAAGACTTATTTTTGTGCCAATGCATTTCGGAATATAACAAATTCCTTCATCAGGGCAAGTCTAAAACAATAAACACATAACATTCACATGCAATTGTGCCAACCATCCCAAGATTAATATCCAATATAGAATAATTATTAATTAAAAATACCCGACAATGTAATGAGCCGGATCAGAAGGCAGGTCAAAAGATATAAAATAAGAAACAAATCAGTACAAAGGCAAGTAAAGTTATCCTATAACAAAATGGAGGGAATCGGGTCCATTACCTGATGTAGGTGAGTAATGGCGAAATCTATGTTTCAGAGGTCAGGCTGCTCCACCGTGTACGGCGAGTAGGTGCTGTGAATGGTAAAGTGAATATATATAAAGGACCTATTCAAAGTGTAGCTAAACGCTAAATAGAAATAAACAGGCGTGAATTGTAACTCACCATATGTAAAGAACGAAGCGGAGAAGTTCTCTCAGCGTCTGCTCAAAGCAGACTGTCTTTGTTGCATCGGCGCGTTGCCGAGCAACCTGGTTTAATAAGACACGTGATTGAAGGCAGAATGTCCTCCTTGCATCGGTGCGCAGCCAAGCAACTCAGTTGTGTAAGACACGTGATCACGGCTCTATGAACACGAGCCGTGACCCGTGTCCGAGAACTGATCAATAAACTCAATATGATCAAAATATCTAATTACTGGACCTCCTGGGGCAGTAATGATAAAAGTCATCGCCTAAGAATCAAAAAAGAAATAAGTAATCTGTCATCCATGGACATAGAAAAAATACTAAGATTGAATGAACCCATTTGGATAAAAGTAATGGCTGTTATATGAGCACCTCAGATGAGGCTATACTAATTATGAACGTACCTAAGTAGGATGGATGGAGCCTAGGGAGCAACCCTAGGGCTGTACCTTATATTAATAGTATGTGCCTTAATGCCGCTAGTGGTGTCGTCTAGACAGACGGCACCTCGGGTCCAACATGAGTTGTTTTCTGACTTGTACATCAAGGAATGTTATGATTTCATCTGAGATCTCTCTAGTGAACTGTACCCTTTGGTCGATGCTCTTTAGATACACAAAAAATGTTTCAAAAGACTCTCTGGTTCCTTTCCAAATTCCAAAGATGTCGTCTATGTATCTCGTCCAGAGGATTTATGCCAACGTTTGAGTCGCAGAGAGACATATTGGATTGACAAACTTGGCAGTCTGGCACCCAATGGGTTAAATGAGGAGATCAACTTTCACTGTTTTCTCTAATTGTTTTTTCTAATTGTTTTCTTACATTGCATTTAGCATCATTTGGTTTAGATTGACACCAGTACGTATATGACCTGAATGTTGAGGGTCACTTGAATGTATATGAACAAGAGATCTTTCCCATGTTTAAAAGATGTCCTGCATGCTGCGCATCCTGGAGTTCCCCCAGGACCCGAGGTGCCGTCTGTCTAGACGACACCACTAGCGGCATTAAGGCACATACTATTAATATAAGGTACAGCCCTAGGGTTGCTCCCTAGGCTCCATCCATCCTACTTAGGTACGTTCATAATTAGTATAGCCTCATCTGAGGTGCTCATATAACAGCCATTACTTTTATCCAAATGGGTTCATTCAATCTTAGTATTTTTTCTATGTCCATGGATGACAGATTACTTATTTCTTTTTTGATTCTTAGGCGATGACTTTTATCATTACTGCCCCAGGAGGTCCAGTAATTAGATATTTTGATCATATTGAGTTTATTGATCAGTTCTCGGACACGGGTCACGGCTCGTGTTCATAGAGCCGTGATCACGTGTCTTACACAACTGACAGGGTAATTCATAGAATTTCGCAGAAAAGTGTCGCAAGCGGCTGGCGCAGAGTGTCCGTGTGCGATTGTCTGCGCCAGGCACGTGCGCTAAAACCGATTTCCGCGCACAGCGTATTCATGGATTTTAGGCTCCCAAACCAGCCGTGGCGCAGAGTATCGCAGCGACCCTGCAGCAGCGCCAGTAACGCCCCCAAGAACGCCCTCGCGCAAGGAAAAGCCATCAAAATCGCTAAATCATCGCAAAGGGCTGCGCTAACCCTGGACCAGTTTACAGGGCTGCCAAACAAGGAACGCAAAGCGGGTAACGTGCATATCAGGGGTACGCGTGAAGTTATACACGCGATTAGCCAGGGTGCCGGGGTACGTGTATTTCAGGGGTGCGCGGGAAGTTCAACACGCGATAGTCCAGGGAACGTGTATTACAGGGGTACGCGGGAAGTTCAACACGCGATTGTCCAGGGAACGTGTATTACAGGGGTACGCGGGAAGTTCAACACGCGATTGTCCAGGGAACGTGTATTACAGGGGTACGCGGGAAGTCTTACATGCGATTAGCCAGGGCACGTGTAATACAGGGGTACGCGGGAATTATCACACGCGATTTGGCAGGGTACGTGAATTACAGGGTTGCATGGGAATTATCACACGCCATTTTGCTGGGTACATGTATTACAGGGGTGCGTGGGAATTATCACACGCGATTAGGCTGGGTGGGTCCTCACAGGTGTTCCCTGTACACCCTCCACGGCCCCTGCAGGCAGCCCACAAAACAGGGGACTACCCTGCACACCTGCTCATGTCCCCCTGCACCCCCACCCCCCAGCCACCAGGGGCACCCACCACCAGGCCCCCACCCATGTCTCCTACCACCCCCACCCCCCAGCAGTGCAGGGGCAGCCTCCACCAGGCCCCCACTCATGTCTCCCACCACCCCCACCCCCCAGCCACCAGGGGCAGCCTCCACCAGGCCCCCACTCATGCCCGACTCATGTCTCCCACCACCCCCACACCCCAGCACTGTGGGGCACCTGCCAGCAGGCCCCAACCCATGTCACCCACCACCCCCACCCCCCAGCAGTGCAGGGGCATCCTCCACCAGGCCCACACTCATGTCCCCTATCACCCCCACCCCCCAGCAGTGCAGGGGCAGCCTCCACCAGGCCCCCACTCATGTCTCCCAGCGTGCTACGTGTATTCCAGGGGTGCGCGGGAAGTTCCACTCGCGAATAGCCTGGGCGCGTGTATTTCAGGGATGCGCGGGAAATTCCACACGCGAATAGCCTGGGCGCGTGTATTTCAGGGGTGCGCGGGAAGTTCCACACGCGAATAGCCTGGGCGCGTGTATTTCAGGGGTGCGCGGGAAGTTCCACACGCGAATAGCCTGGGCGCATGCATTTCAGGGGTGCGCGGGAAGTTTCACACGCGATTTAAGCAGGGTACGTGTATTTCAGGGGTGCGCGGGAATTCTCACACGCGATTTGGCTTGGTATGTGTATTACAGGGGTGCGTGGGAAGTTACACACACGATTAGGCTGGGTGGGTCCTCACAGGTGTTCCCTGTACACCCTCCACGGCCCCTGCAGGCAGCCCACAAAACAGGGGACTACCCTGCACACCTGCTCATGTCTCCCACCACCCCCACCCCCCAGCAGTGCAGGGGCAGCCCCCACCAGGCCCCCACTCATGTCTCCCACCACCCCCACCCCCCCAGTCACCAGGGGCACCCTCCACCAGGCCCCCACCCATGTCTCCCACCACCCCCACCCCCCCAGTCACCAGGGGCAGCCTCCACCAGGCCCCCACCCATGTATACCACCCCACCCCCACCCCCCAGCAGTGCAGGGGCACCCTCCACCAGGCCCCCACTCATGTCTCCCAGCGTGCCACTCGCGAATAGCCTGGGCGCGTGTATTTCAGGGGTGCGCGGGAAGTTCCACACGCGAATAGCCTGGGCGCGTGTATTTCAGGGGTGCGCGGGAAGTTCCACACGCGAATAGCCTGGGCGCGTGTATTTCAGGGGTGCGCGGGAAGTTCCACACGCGAATAGCCTGGGCGCATGCATTTCAGGGGTGCGCGGGAAGTTTTACACGCGATTTCAGCAGGGTACGTGTATTTCAGGGGTGCGCGGGAATTCTCACACACGATTTGGCTTGGTACGTGTATTACAGGGGTGCGTGGGAAGTTACACACGCGATTAGGCTGGGTGGGTCCTCACAGGTGTTCCCTGTACACCCTCCACGGCCCCTGCAGGCAGCCCACAAAACAGGGGACTACCCTGCACACCTGCTCATGTCTCCCACCACCCCCACCCCCCAGCAGTGCAGGGGCAGCCCCCACCAGGCCCCCACTCATGTCCCCTATCACCCCCACCCCCCCAGTCACCAGGGGCACCCTCCACCAGGCCCCCACTCATGTCTCCCACCACCCCCACCCCCCAGCAGTGCAGGGGCAGCCCCCACCAGTCCCCCACTCATGTCCCCTATCACCCCCACCCCCCCAGTCACCAGGGGCACCCTCCACCAGGCCCCCACTCATGTCTCCCACCACCCCCACACCCCCAGTCACCAGGGGCACCCTCCACCAGGCCCCCACTCATGTCTCCCACCACCCCCACCACCCCAGTCACCAGGGGCACCCTCCACCAGGCCCCCACCCATGTCTCCCACCACCCCCACCCCCCCAGTCACCAGGGGCACCCTCCACCAGGCCCCCACTCATGTCTCCCACCACCCCACCCCCCCAGTCACCAGGGGCACCCTCCACCAGGCCCCCACTCATGTCTCCCACCACCCCCACCCCTCCAGCCACCAGGGGCAGCCTCCACCAGGCCCCCACTCATGTCCCCTATCATCCCCACCCCCCAGCAGTGCAGGGGCAGCAGGCAGTCAGGCAGCAGCAGGTGGGAGCGTGCTCGGGCTCTGGGGGGCAGTAGTTCGGCCTTCTGGGCAGGAGCGTGGTATTCCGTGTGCGTACGCGTGGCCAGCTTGGTACGGAGTGATTTTGCACGTGAAAATCCTGCACGTCAGCGTGAAAACTGAGGAAAAGCCCTCAGCGCGTAAGCGCGTCTGTGACGTGACCCGCACAGGTGTTTCCCACACAGCACGTGATGACAGAGCACACGTGGAAAGACTGCACGTCAGAGTGTAATCGCGTGTGATTGGTGGAAATGGCCCTACACGCAGAAGTGACAAAGCGTGTAATTGGTGGAAATGGCCCTACACGCAGAAGTGACAAAGCATGTAATAGGTGGAAATGGCCCTAGCGCGTACACGCCGCGTAAGTGACGCTGGACGTGTGGGCCTGTATAAAAGGTACGTGTAGAACACATTTTCCTTGTACGTGCTTTTCGTGGAGAGCGAGTGGGTGAATTCTGTACTTCTTGTCGTTTCACACGCGATTTACTTCACGGCGTTTCTAGTTCGTATTCCCTGTTACCTCTGACAGCTTTTTCTCTGTATTCTCCTTTACTGGTTTACCTGGGCCTGTTCCCTCAAACAGTGTTCCCTTCTACTGTTGTCCTGTCTCCTCAGACAGCGGACAAATCTTCTTTTGGCGGGGGTGTTGCCAACCAAACGTGCTCCTTTTACACGCTCGTTTACCTGGCAGACGGTGAGTCACGCACGTATCTAACATCTGTGATAGCCCCGTGTGTAGCCTACCCCTTCAGAGGTCATTCTAGGCTGCGTGTGACACGCATACGTTCATTCTTGTGTTTCTGTGTGCCACAGCGTAGTGCAGGTTTTTCTTTCTGCACACGTGGTCTAGGAGGGGTTGCGTGCACGTCATCTCCCTTTTTTGGGCCTCCTGTGCGTTGCGTGACCCGTCATCTTTCCGCAGGGGTTACATTCAGCCTTGCTAGAGCACTAGGGTACAATTACCATCTGGTACCCAACCCCTTTGACCCCCAATTGCCCAGGACAATAGTCTACATCCACTCCCATACGCACATTAACATCAGTGCCATGGCTGGGAGGCGAGGATTCCGTAAGGGTGGCAAAGGTGGAAGAGCCACAAGTGGTGGCCGTGGTGGATCCGGTAGGGGACGTGGTCGTAACTTGCAGGGTGAGCCTGTCCCCCCATGTGTGGAGGAC
Source organism: Ambystoma mexicanum (assembly GCF_040938575.1). NCBI lineage: Eukaryota > Metazoa > Chordata > Amphibia > Caudata > Ambystomatidae > Ambystoma > Ambystoma mexicanum. The sequence continues at coordinate 456,386,200 of NC_090927.1, forward strand.
CAGTCACGGGCACCCATAATCCCCCCCCTCCCATTGAGGCTGATGTGGCTGACACCATCCATGCTCAGCCCTTGTTGGACCAGCCCATTGTGGCACCAGACCTGGCTGACTCCATGGCTGACTTCCAGGTCAGCAGGGCTACGACACGTGCGCTGGTGCACGTTGATGCCATCATGCCACGTGGATCTGGGGCAGCAAGGTCATCTGCTGCACCAAGTAGGCAGGGCGGAGAGGCTGCAGGGGCAGCTGCGGCTCCATCCACCCCAGCCCCCACACACCCATCCAGGACAGTGTCGGTCCTAGTCCATGCTGCTAACATTCCCCCTGACACCATCACACTAGAGCTAATGCCTGCACCAACTCCCATGCTGAGTGTGCAATCCCACACTCCTGATACAGAGTCCAGCAGGGCTCCTGCCCCTAGTGTCCAGAGCGGCGCAGGACACTCAGGATCACCACCACCTTCCAAGCGGAAGAGGAAGAGTGCTCGTCCGGCACAGGCTGATGCCCCAGACACGGCTACACAGTCCGGCCCGTCCAGGAAGCCCAGCTTCACGGATGACGAACTGAATGCACTTGTCGAGTATGTGTCCGGACATGACAACGAGATGGTCATTGTTGCAGGATCCAAGACCACACCTGCACAACGCCAGGCACACTGGCAGACCGTTGCGGACATCGTAAGTGCCCTTGGAATTGTGAGGCGCACAGCCAATGATTGCTATAAGCGCTGGAATGACCTAAAGCGCAGGGCAAAGAGTAAGCTGGCCTCAAGTCATGCCGCAACTCTAGTGACTGGAGGTGGGTCTCCAGTAGTAGACATGGAACTCACTCCACATGAGTCAGTCGCTGGGACCTACGTCACGGAGGAACAGATCCAAGGCGTGGGAGATCTGGCTGATTACGAGGCATTGTCCGGTGAGTGCACATGCATGTGTGTGTCATCCATGTGCATGGTGTGTGTGTGAGGGCTTCTGTTCGGGTGCCAGGTGAGAGTGTGTGCGCCTGAGTCGTATGGGTCAGCCATGTGCTTCATGCAATCTTTCCTGCGCAGCTGCAATCCTTCCTGCGCAGCTGCATTTGGCCATAGCAGTATCCCTTCTGCCAACAGTAGACATCTAGCCCAACTGCACGCCAGTTGCCCTTGAAGTGTCACCTTGCCACAACATATTTGCTTCTTCTTCACTGTTCATTCAGTCAGTTTGTTTGCATTCCACCACTTTCACTAGGCATGTCGCTGTCCACTAGTCACATGTCTGACATGGGTATGGTAAAGTGGAGTGACTTTGTTACCTGGATATCATTTGTACACACATGTCCCTGTGCAATTGGACCATTTCAGACTGGCAGCTCCAGGTGAAAAATCTGACCTGTTAGAAATAGAAAAGCTATTACATGCGGGAACTGGACTGAATGAATAGGTGCTGCCCTCCTCTCCATCTTCACTCAATAGCAATGGTACATGCCATCTGTGTGATGGCATGTGTGTTTCACCTGCCAATCACAGGCCAATGTGTGATGCCACTGCCAGGCAGCATGCAGAAAATGTGTTCATCTTCCATCTTGGTGTCATCAGTGTGTGCCATTTGCCTGGACTTCATACGCAGTGAGGGTGCATGCATGGGAGGGTTTTAGTCATGTGGGACATGTGTCAATCAAGTACTGGTTCTCTTGCTTCTCAGCCCTCAATGTGTGCCATGGTGCTAATGCCTGTTCCCATTTCTTTGTTTTCATGTCTTTGCAGGGGAAGACGCACCTGATACTTCTGGGGTTGTGGAGATGGTGCAGACCCAGGAGGGGTCCAAGGGCCGACCAACCACCAGTGAGGGACGTGGTGTGGTGGTGGGGGAGAACCCACAAGTGCTGCAGGTCGTGCTCTCAAGGGGTGTCTCTGGCTGCACCTCCCCCGAGCTGTACTCAGGTGTTGATTCGGATGAGACCTACGTGCCGTCGCAGGTGAGTGTTCCAGGGAGGGATTCTGTTCTGTCTCACCCACCTGCACCAGGGTCAGAACCCTCCATGGGGATGTCAGTGTTGGCAGCTACGCCTTCGGTGGTTACGGATGCAGGGTCACACTCCGCGACATCTGATCCTGTTCCTGGGCCAGCAGATCAGAGGGGGAATGCAGTCCTGCAGCCTCAGGCAGTGCCGGCACAGCAAGGCGCAGTTCGCCTTGCCCCAGACAGGTGTGGTGCCCGCCGACGTGGTGGCGTACGCCACCCGGCAATACCGTATGGGAGCAATCCATTTACGGTATGGCAACCCAACAGGCTGCATCATCCGAGATGATGGCTCAGGCCATGGATAGGGTGGCCACTTCCATTGTCCCCCCAGAAAGGCTGATGGAGCGACTAGAGCAGGCAACCGACTCCATCTGCCAGTCACACAGGGAGGACATGTTGGGGTCCAACAGGGACAGGCGGGCGGCACTGGCGACTCTGCAGGAGGCCATCTCCATTGAGTCCCAGGGCCACAGGGAAGCCCTGAGGCAGGAGCTCCTTCACCTCAGGACGACTCTTGTTGAGCTTGAGGCTTCAACACACCAAAGGACAGAACAGCAGCTGGAGCGTCTCACCCGTACGCTCTCAGCTGAGATGCAGGCAACGAGGGCGGAGGTCCGGGCATCCCGTGAGTTGTTGCATGGGGACCTCCCCACACTCATCCTCCAGAACCAGACCTACCACACCCGCATGCTTGCAGCCATGGAGGAGCAGACTAGGGCCTTGCGTGGGCTGCCTCCCATAGTGCAACCACCTCCGGATGCAGCTGCACAGGGTGATAATAGCGACAGCAGTGATACTCCCACAATAGGGTAGCCGTGTGGGCCATGAGCCCATGGAGGTGTTTTATCTTCCCAGGATCCACGCAGGTGGGTTCTGGTGTGCATCCTGTCCTCGGACCTCCTGGGTGGCCTCCCCAACCCCCCCGGGCCCATCAATGGCCATTTTTGATTGTTTCTTATTTTTATTTTTATTTTGATTTCTTTTATTCCCAATTTTTTTGGGACGATCTGTTGGCTTCGATCTGTTGGCTTCGATCTGTTGGCTTCGATCTGTTGGCTTCCCTGGTTCCTGTGGGCATACGCTGCATTGTGGCTGGGCACATGCAGGCTTGTAATGTATTTGGTTCAGATGCTTGGGTTTGAGTAACACACACCCCTCCTGCTTCCCGTTTCCATGGGCTTGCAAAGGGTGTGCCCAAGTGACAGTGAATTACACAGTGACGTTGGACTCCCATGAGCTGTGTGGCCAGTGTGTAGTCAATACTGTGTATACATTCATAGTGCATATTGCTGTTGTGTTGTACACTGCATGTTGCATTGATGTGTAACTCTTCTTCTGTGTCTACCTCCCAATTTGCAGGTCCCTTCCTCATGTCCACACAAGGACCTCTAGTCTGGAGATGGGGACCATGTTGGCAGCAGTGCACCTACAACTCTACATGGCGACAACACTGCACAGTTGGTAGTGGTGGGAGTGCAGGCATTTCCAGGTGGTGAGACTACTAATATGTAACATTTGTGATGTCATGTTAATGGTACTACGTGCTCAAGTATGTTGTTGGTCCGGCATTGCTGTGAGCATTTCAGGTGTTGCAGGTTTCTAATAGTGCCACTGTACATAGTGAGACTGATGTCATGTTGTGGGGATTACTTTGTTTACCTGCAATTAGCATGACATGGCACGGTGTGTCGTGTGGCGGTGCTGGGGTTGGGTTGGCTGACATGGCACTGTCCTCTTGTTGCCTTTTGCAAGTGGGTATTCATTTTAGCTGCTTGAATGTGTAACTTCACAAAACTGCATTGGTGGTGTCTGTGTGGGTAGGGATGCACACATTGTGACACTTCCAGGTGAACAATCTCAGGCTTACATGGTATTCCCGGTTCATTCTCCAGACATTCAGGATCAGTGTCAGGTTGAGTCATCATTGATTGTCAGATGGAATGTGCCAGGGCAGTGTGCACTCCACAGGGGTGTGATTTCTATGTGAAGTAATTAGCCACTAGCTGTGTACGGGCTGCCTCCCCCCGTGCCCTTTCCCCTCCCATGCGCAGCGGCTGTGCATGTGGTTGGGGATGTGGGGCCACCACCATGTCCACGGCCAGGCCCCGGCGTGTTGCAACGTTGTGCAGGACACATGCTGCCACTATGATCCTGCACACTACTGGGGGAGCGTATAACAGCTGCCCGCCAGAACGGTCAAGGGAGCGAAAGCGTGACTTTAGCACTCCGAATGTGCGCTCCACTATGCCCCTGGTTGTAATGTGGGCTGTGTTATATCTTACCTGGGGTGGCGTTCCGAATTGGCGTCATCATGTGGGGGCTGAGAGGGTAGGCACTGTCCCCTGTGGAGGTGGTGATTGGTATCATTGGTGGGGTTGTGACCTTGCTCAGTATCCAACATGCATGCATGTGCAGTGGCATACATACTCACAAAGCAGCCATGTATCGCCATGCCGCCCAGCTTCTAGGTCCCGGCTTAGGGTGGACATTCGGTAAATGAAGCTGTCATGGGTGGAGCCGGGATAGTTGGCATATACTGAGGTGATGATTCCCTTGGCATTACATGCTACCTGCACGTTGATGGAATGCCAGTGCTTGCGGTTCCTATAGATGTGCTCAGATGCCCTGGGGGGACGTAGAGCCACATGGGTGCAGTCAATGGCACCTAGCACTTTGGGGAATCGTGCCACAGTGTAAAAATCCAGGGCGGCAGCATGCCTTTCTGCAGGTGTTCTGGGCAGGTATATGTGCCTGCGGACTGATGGGCGTGCAGTCATGATGTTCAAGACCTGGTGTAGGCAGCGTGACTGGGTGGCCTGTGACACCCCACCCACTATGGCACTTGTCCGCTGAAATGATCCAGTGGCTAAGAAGTGCAGTACATTGAGGACCTTCTCCAGGGGGCTGAGTGCTTGGGAGCACAGGGTGGGTGATGTGAGGTCATCCTCCCACTCACTCACCAGGTCCAGTATGATGTGTGGTGGAAACCTGTACCTCCCATACACCTGGTCATCAGGCATCCCGAAAAGGCTGGTTCTGGGTGTGAATATTCTGGCCCTGACTATCCTCCTCCTCCTCCTTTGGTAGCCCACTGCCACTGCTGCTAGGAACGGTATGTTCATCCTGGCGTCTGAGCTTGTTATTGTTAAAGTCCGCAATTTTATGCTTTGCGCGTGTTCTAGGCGAGCGTGTGACCCGCGCACCCCTGGAATCCAGTTCCCAGTCCAATAGCGTGTGGAAATTCACACGCACCACGGGATACAGCGTGTGACCCGCGCACCCCTGGAATCCAGTTCCCAGTCCAATAGCGTGTGGAAATTCACACGCACCACGGGATACAGCGTGTGACCCGCGCACCCCTGGAATCCAGTTCCCAGTCCAATAGCGTGTGGAAATTCACACGCACCACCGGATACCGGTTCGCTGACGTACTTGCGTGTGTAAGTGGCCGCGCACCCATTAAATACACGTACATAGGCCAATCGCATGTACGCGCACTTTTGTCCAATTACACGCAATGAAATACACGTACATAGGCCAATCATGCGATGACACTCTGACGTGCAGTATTTCCACGTGTGTTCCGTCATCACGTGCTGAGTGGGGAACGCCCGTGCGGGTCACGTCAGACGCGCTTACGCGCTGAGGGACTCTGGTCCAATAGAATCGCGTATGCGTGCTGACGCGCTTACGCGCTAAGGGCCTTTCCTCGGATTTCACGCTGACGTGCAGGATTTTCACGTGCCAAATCACTCCGTATCAAGCTGGCCACCCGAAAACACACGGAACACCACGCTCCTGCCCAGAAGGCCGAGTTACTGCCCCCCAGTGCCCCGAGCAGCCTCCCACGTGCTATCTGCTGCTGCCTGCCTGCCTGCCTGCTGCCACCGTGCCCTGCCATTTGGTGCCTGCACATCAGCCATCTGCAGGGGTCCAGTTGCTGTGTCCACCCCTGCTGGAACTGAAGACTCCCAACTGGGATTACATCGCTCCACAGCCCAGCCCCAGGACCCAGTTGCCCACCCACACCTGCCTCTGGGGTTGCCATGTCGGGCACTTCCACATCTGGCACCAGTGGCAACCCCAGGCCAGAGGGGCAGAGGGGCACCAGCTTCACTGCCACCGAAGTTGGTGTCCTGGTGGAGCATGTCCTGGGGCAGTATGATGCCCTCTTTGGATCGTCCCGCGCCAGCAAGGAAGGACGGGAGAGGATCTGGGCCGACTGTGTGGTTGCCATCAACGCGGAGGGGGTGGCAACCCGCAACGTCCAGAAGATCAGGAAGCGCTGGGAGGACTTGAGGTCCAGGACCCTTGTGAAGGCCCGGCGCCTCGTGGAGGGGGGCCGGGGCCGCATGAGTTCCATCCAGAAGAGGGTCCTGGAACGCGTACGCCCAGCGCTCCACGCCCAGGTCCTTGAGAGGGAGGCCCGTCTGGAGTTGAGCGGTATGTGTCCAAGCATTACTGTGTGAGACAGGGCATGTTGCGGTGTGCTGGTTCTATGATACTTGCCTGTATGTGTGCCATGGGCCATGTATGCATGTATGTGTGCAGGGACATCATGGTAATGCATGTGCGACCAGTGATGTGTGACCCACATGGTTGTTGCATGTGTTGAAATGCGGCATGGGGAGCCCTATGCAGATTTTGGACATGAGAGCATGCCAGTCTCTGTACCTGGACATGGATGGGGGTGAAGGATGGGTGCTGATGCCAGGTACATATATGGTAGCCATGTCTGTGTGCCTGACCTGCGTGTCTGTGACTTGTGCATGCCATAGATGCATGACACATGTGTGTGACAATGCACAGATTCAGTGACGCACCCAACTTACCCTTGTTTCGCCTGTGTTCGGTGTGTTTGGGGCCAGATGGATGTGACTGAGGTGAAGTGTGTGCATGTGATATGCATGAGCCATGATGCATGTGAGTTACATATCATTGAATGTTTCTAGAGTCCATTGGACATGCATGGAAATGTCCATGGCATGCACCATGCCTGTTACTGTGTGTGTTTTGCCTGGACTGACCCATGTGTTGTGGAGGGACATGATGGAAGTGTACTTTGACAGTGGTGCTCATCTGCTATTGCTTCCTGTCTAGGGGATCATTGTACAGTAGCCTGATGCTTGTGTCCTTTGTCTCCCTCTACGCAGCGGCTAGTGAAGAAGAGGGCGGAGACGGCGCTGTGGAGCAAGGCGGCGGGGATGCCCCCACGGCTGCAGCGGAAGGGGTGGGTGAGCCCCCACAGGGGCCTGCTACGGCGGGAGACGGTGAGGAGCCATCCAGGTTGGTGGTTTGCACAGAGGAGGAGGAGGCCGACACTGGTGCACACATGGGGCCTGGTGGGAGCATCCCTGCTGGTGCAAGTGGTGCAGTCCAGGGCCAGGGGCAGGAGGCAGCACAGGTCACCGTGGAGGGGCCTGTGCATGTCACTGTCCCTGACCCTGTGAGTGCACCACCATGCACCAGCAGGGATGCCCCGTCCCAGGCCCGTCCGCAGGTAGAGGGGATGTCCATGTCACCTGACTCCCCTCCACCTGCGGACGTGGTAACCCCTGGCCGCGTGGAGAAGGTCCTGATTGGGGTCGCGATGCGCACGGCTGTGATTCGTGATGACGTGCGTGCTTCCCGGGAGGAGCACGCACGTCATCACGAAGTGCACCGTGCCGACGTGGCCCAATTGGGATCGGCCATGTTCGGGGGTTTCCTGCATGTGTTGGCCAATCTGACGGCCCTCTCCTCCTCTGTGCAGGCTATCCACCGGTCGTTCTCCTTGCCGTCTTCCGGCCCAGATGCCACCAGGGCCCCCTGTGGACCTGCCCCGACCAATGCAGCCAGCTCGGTGGGGATCCCATCCCTGCCACAGTTGGGAGTCGGAGGTCCAGCAGGGGTGGACAACACAGCAAGTGGACCCCAGCAGATGGAAGATGTGACGGCATCATCGGGCAGGGCACGTGCACGACGGCGTCGGTGGTTTCCATCAGCCTGGATGCCGTCGTGCTGGCAGAGGCAGTGGCGTCGGAGGCAGCAGCGGGCTCGACGTGGGAGGCATCATGGCTCGGGGCCATCAAGATCAGAGGGGCAGGCATCGGCCGGAGGGCAGGGCAACCCTGGGATGGTGGTGTGTTCCGTGTGGGAGGAGTTTGGCCAGCGGATAGGTGCGGAGCGGCAGCGGGCGGAAGAGGAGCGGCTCGCCATGGTCAGGGCGGAGTTCTCCATGCGTCGGGCATTGAGGCGGGCTGAGTGCCTCGAGGAAGCTCGCAGGGAGTTTGAGGTGGACATGGGGTTGTCCCTGCGAGACCTCGGGGCCAGGACAGAGTCCCGCCTCCAGGACATCGACATGGAGTTCGATGATGCCCTGGCCAGCAACATCACCAAGTGAGCCGCAGGACTTGCCCGCTGCCTTTGTATATAGTTATTTAGTTAGTTAGTGCTAGGTTTTCTTTATTTATTTTTATTATTTTGGACCGCTCGGACAATGGCCACTTTTTTGTACATATATTTTACATTAGTTAGTGGTAGGTTTCATTTTTGGTGTTGGGCTCATGGACCCTGGAACATTCCTGTATATAGTTTGTTTTTTTGGGAGATACATTTTTTTAATTTCTTATTGTTTTCACCATGACGTAATGGTTTTTCATTAATTTCCTATGACATGATATTGCTTTGGACAAATTCATTTTAATTTTTTATTCCTTTGTTTTTTTGTTTATCACTTTTGTTCTCGGACATGGACCATTTATTTACTTAGCCACATCGTTGTATGTTTGAAAAGTTCACTTATTTTTGGTATTTAATACATTTTTTATATTTTCTTACACTTGTGTTATTTTCTCATTGGTTTGTTACATGTCATGATATGGGTTTTGACATTGACTTGCACCCATTGTGTATGTGTGTGTGACGGACATGTGTTCATTTACAGACTTGCCATTGGGGTTGTATCATGTAATTGCATTCACTATGTGGGTAGATGCAATCCTTGCCTGGGTGTTTGTGCTGGGTATGCTGCCCATTACTGCCATGATTGAGTATCGTCAGGACCTGGGGGCAGGGGGACATGTGTGGGTGCCTGCTGGAGGGTGCCCCTGGTGGCTGGGGTGTGGGGCTGGTGGGAGACATGAGTGGGGGCCTGGTGGAGGGTGCCCCTGCACTGCTGGGGGGTGGGGGTGGTGGGTGACATGAGTGGGGGCCTGGTGGAGGGTGACCCTGGTGGCTGGGGGGTGGGGGTGGTGGGTGACATGAGTGGGGGCCTGGTGGAGGGTGCCCCTGGTGGCTGGGGGCTGGGGGTGGTGGGAGACATGAGTGGGGGCCTGGTGGAGGGTGCCCCTGGTGGCTGGGGGGTGGGGGTGGTGGGAGACATGAGTGGGGGCCTGGTGGAGGGTGCCCCTGCACTGCTGGGGTGTGGGGGTGGTGGGAGACATGAGTGGGGGCCTGGTGGAGGGTGCCCCTGGTGGCTGGGGGGTGGGGGTGGTGGGTGACATGAGTGGGGGCCTGGTGGAGGGTGCCCCTGGTGGCTGGGGGGTGGGGGTGGTGGGTGACATGAGTGGGGGCCTGGTGGAGGCTGCCCCTGCACTGCTGGGGTGTGGGGGTGGTGGGAGACATGAGTGGGGGCCTGGTGGAGGGTGCCCCTGCACTGCTGGGGTGTGGGGGTGGTGGGAGACATGAGTGGGGGCCTGGTGGAGGGTGTCCCTGCACTGCTGGGGTGTGGGGGTGGTGGGAGACATGAGTGGGGGCCTGGTGGAGGGTGCCCCTGCACTGCTGGGGTGTGGGGGTGGTGGGAGACATGGGTGGGGGCCTGGTGAAGGGTGACCCTGGTGGCTGGGGGGTGGGGGTGGTGGGTGACATGAGTGGGGGCCTGGTGGAGGGTGCCCCTGGTGGCTGGGGGTGGTGGGAGACATGAGTGGGGGCCTGGTGGAGGGTGCCCCTGGTGGCTGGGGTGTGGGGCTGGTGGGAGACATGAGTGGGGGCCTGGTGGAGGGTGCCCCTGCACTGCTGGGGGGTGGGGGTAGTGGGTGACATGAGTGGGGGCCTGGTGGAGGGTGCCCCTGGTGGCTGGGGGGTGGGGGTGGTGGGAGACATGAGTGGGGGCCTGGTGGAGGGTGCCCCTGCACTGCTGGGGTGTGGGGGTGGTGGGAGACATGAGTGGGGGCCTGGTGGAGGGTGCCCCTGCACTGCTGGGGTGTGGGGGTGGTGGGAGACATGAGTGGGGGCCTGGTGGAGGGTGACCCTGGTGGCTGGGGGGTGGGGGTGGTGGGAGACATGGGTGGGGGCCTGGTGGAGGGTGACCCTGGTGGCTGGGGGTGGTGGGTGACATGAGTGGGGGCCTGGTGGAGGGTGACCCTGGTGGCTGGGGGGTGGGGGTGGTGGGGGACATGAGTTGGACATGGGTGGGGGCCTGCTGGCAGGTGCCCCACAGTGCTGGGGGGTGGGGGTGCAAGGGGACATGAGTTGGTGTTCATTAGTTCAAGGAGACATGTGCCTTTGCTGGGGGGGCATGCCCTTGTTGGGTGGGCTGCCTGCGGGACATGACCAGGGATGCAGGGTAGTCCCCTGTGGTGTGGGCTGCCTGCAGGGGCCGTGGAGGGTGTACAGGGTACACCTGGGAGGACCCACACTGTCAAATCACATGTGGGACTCCCCGGCACCCTTGAAATACACGTACCGTGCAGAAATCGCGTGTAAAACTTCCCGCGCACCCCTGAAATACACGCGCCCAGGCTATTCGCGTGTGGAACTTCCCGCGCACCCCTGAAATACACGCGCCCAGGCTATTCGCGTGTGGAACTTCCCGCGCACCCCTGAAATACACGCGCCCAGGCTATTCGCGTGTGGAACTCCCCGCGCACCCCTGAAATACACTCGCCCAGGCTATTCGCGTGTGGAACTTCCCGCGCACCCCTGAAATACACGCACCCAGGCTATTCGCGTGTGGAACTTCCCGCGCACCCCTGAAATACACGCGCCCAGGCTATTCGCGTGTGGAACTTCCCGCGCACCCCTGAAATACACGCGCCCAGGCTATTCGCGTGTGGAACTCCAAGCGCCCCGCTTAAAAACACTCGCCCAGGCTATTCGCGTGTGGAACTTCCCACGCACCCCTGAAATACACGCGCCCAGGCTATTCGCGTGTGGAACTTCCCGCGCACCCCTGAAATACACGCGCCCAGGCTATTCGCGTGTGGAACTTCCCGCGCACCCCTGAAATACACGCGCCCAGGCTATTCGCGTGTGGAACTCCCCGCGCACCCCTGAAATACACGCGCCCAGGCTATTCACGTGTGGAACTCCCCGCGCACCCCTGAAATACACGCGCCCAGGATATTCGCGTGTGGAACTTCCCGCGCACCCCTCAAATACACGCGCCCAGGCTATTCGCGTGTGGAACTTCCCGCGCACCCCTGAAATACACGCGCCCAGGCTGTTTGCGTGTGGAACTCCCCGCGCACCCCTGAAATACACGCGCCCAGGCTATTCGCGTGTGGAACTTCCCGCGCACCCCTCAAATACACGCGCCCAGGCTATTCGCGTGTGGAACTTCCCGCGCACCCCTGGAATACACGTAGCCCGCTCCCACAGGCCCGATCGCGTGAGGAACTTCACGCGAACCCCTGTAATACACGTAGCCCGCTCCCCCAGGCCCGATCGCATGTGAAACTTCACGCGAACCCCTGAAATACACGTAGCACGCTCCCCCAGGCCCGATCGCATGAAACTTCACGCAAACCCCTGAAATACATGTAGCACGCTCCCCCAGGCCCGATCGCGTGAGAAACTTCACGCGAACCCCTGAAAGACACGTAGCCCGCTCCCCCAGGCCCGATCGCGTGAATAACTTCACGCGAACCCCTGTGATGCACGTACCCTGCTGAAATCGCGTGTGAGACTTCCCGCGCACCCCGGTATACACGCAAACGTATTTTTTGTCAGCGGGTGTCCGTGTTTGTGGGTACCCCTTTGCACGTCATTTTTCCTGGAGGGCCACAGTATGGGACATTCATCATGGCAGTATATAGGTGCTATTTGTTGGCGCACCTTTTGGCGCACATTTCTTACAGCCGCAGAGACGCTACCGCCTGCTTTCTTGTGGCGGTCGTGTTTGTGCCTGTGCGCTGGTTTGAGCGTGCGCTTTTTTCCCCTATTCTATTCCATGAATACGTGTTGTAGGCGAGCGTGTGGGCGTTCCGCGCACTTGTGCCCTGTACTTCCCCCGTGACGCCCACGTTTTGGCAAGTTGTTCCCCATTCCGAGTGTTACGCCCGTGTTCCGCCTACTTTTGTTGCGTGCGCCGCGCTATGTGCGAATTTCGCTGTGGCCTGTGCGATTTTCGCTGTGACCTGGCGCACGCTGTTAGATGGCCTGTGCGCCAACGTGCGCCGCGCACTTTTTTATCGCACATCCGCTGGTTTTCTCGCGCACGGCCTTCCATGAATCGACGTGCGCTGCTTTTCGTGCGATTTTCGCACTTGCACTGCGATTTTCGCTATTCCACTGCGATTCGCACGTTTTTGGCCACTTGCGCCGCGCTAATTATTCCATGAATCGGCCTGTGAGTTGCTTGGCTGCGCACCGATGCAAGGAGGACATTCTGCCTTCAATCACGTGTCTTATTAAACCAGGTTGCTCGGCAACGCGCCGATGCAACAAAGACAGTCTGCTTTGAGCAGACGCTGAGAGAACTTCTCCGCTTCGTTCTTTACATATGGTGAGTTACAATTCACGCCTGTTTATTTCTATTTAGCGTTTAGCTACACTTTGAATAGGTCCTTTATATATATTCACTTTACCATTCACAGCACCTACTCGCCGTACACGGTGGAGCAGCCTGACCTCTGAAACATAGATTTCGCCATTACTCACCTACATCATGTAATGGACCCGATTCCCTCCATTTTGTTATAGGATAACTTTACTTGCCTTTGTACTGATTTGTTTCTTATTTTATATCTTTTGACCTGCCTTCTGATCCGGCTCATTACATTGTCGGGTATGTGTTTACCTTCATATTTTTTCAACTATTTGGATGATGATTGTTCATACTGATATTTATATACTTACATTGTTTCTAATGTGGGAATTATTCTATATTGGATATTAATCTTGGGATGGTTGGCACAATTGCATGTGAATGTTATGTGTTTATTGTTTTAGACTTGCCCTGATGAAGGAATTTGTTATATTCCGAAATGCATTGGCACAAAAATAAGTCTTCATATAGAGTGATTTATGGCAATCTCTTCCTCACGAAGAACAATTTTGGTGGCTACTAGTCACTTCTTTCTATAAAATAATTTTCAACATTGAAAAATCACTATATATTTGACTTTTGTATTTTTTCAAGAATTGGATCGAAGGAACTATACATAGTGAAATTACAACTAATATAAAACCCAGTATGGGATTCCAGAGAGCGGCTGTATGATTGGGTTTTCACCTAATCTTTGTTTCTTGCTCCCTTAGTTTTAACCCAGATGATAATATTATCATCTATGTATCTCTTGTAAAAAATAATAGACTGCAGAAAAGGATTGGAGTCATCGAAAATGGAAACCTTTTCGAAAGCCCACATGAATAACGTTGCATAGTTAGGAGCAAAAGCAGCACCCATCGCAGTTCATTTTACTTGTAAATAAAAACTTTCTTTGAACCTAAAGTAGTTCTTAGTAAGAGCGATTTCTAATAAGTCAATAATGAATTCACTAGGAACTAATTGCGATCGCTTCTGAGGTCCAGAAAGAATTTCATGATAGGTAGTGACTCTGCTTGTGGGGTATTGGAATGTAAAGACTCCACATCCAGAGTAATGAACAAGTTATTAATGGAATCAAAAGGTAGACCTTCAAGGTGAACAATGGCATCAGTAGTGTCTGCCAAGTAGGTAGGAGTATCTGCGGCCAAGGGTTTAAGAAAAAAATCAATATATTTACCTAATGGTTCAAGAATCGAACCGCACAGAGACACTATTGGTCTTCCTGTGGGGTTTACCATATTCTTGTGAATTTTCAAAAGAATATAAAAGAGAGGAGCTTGCATGCCTTTGTTAGTGAGGAATTGAAATTCTTTTGTGCTCAAAATGTCGGCATATTTTGCCTGTGTAACTAAGGCTAGAATTTCATTTTGTATTCCTACTGTGGGGTCCCCTCTAAGTTTCAAATAGAAATTGGTATTGTCAAGTTATCTTAATACTTCTGAATCATAAAACGATGCACTTACAGATCATCTATTTTAAACTAGCATTTATTTGTTATTCACGATGTGTTTTTCTTTTTTCTTCTTTCTTTTTTCTTTTTACACCTTGTTTTAGGTGTATTTGTTCTCTTCAAATATGTGGAAGTATATATGCCTTATATATGAAAAAAAGCCTTCTACTACATCTGGGTACGCTTAGAAAGACACAGATGAACAATCAAGAACCTATGAAGTTCATGGGAATGCTATGTCATGACGAAGATGGACATCACCTGCATGTCTTGTTAGATGTGTTACCTACATCGAAACTACTATTTTCTAATGGTGCCATGTTATTCACATTTATTATTTGCCATTTTTTTGACACCGTAGTAGTTGACACACAGCATCCCACAGTTAGATTTTAGTGTGTGTGCTTTACTGTTCCTTTTGGAGTTGATATAATTTTCTCTTCTAGTTTCTTGTACGTTCCTGATTTCATTATTTTATTTAAAAAAAACCCTCCTTGGTTTTTGGATTCAACATTGTTTGCACTGCGTTATTGATATACATTCTATAGTTTACAGACTTGGTCTGGTCAGAGCGATCAGGGGTTCCCCACTTGAGTGATTCCCTTCACTCGCTTGGGGCACCACTTACGGCATGCCCAGATTAAGGTTTAGGATCTATGTTACCTATCCTTTTTGCGATTTCTCGCAGCAGTCAACATTCAAAACTAGCACTTTAAACAGTATGCACTTTTTTAAATAAAATTGTAAGATATATTTTTGTACATTGTACTAGAACTTTAGACAATTTAATACTTTAAGATTCCATTTAAAATAAATAAATATAATATTTTAGACTAATCTTTGTCTCATGTATGGTGATCTGCGGGGCAGCCAGGGGGTCTTTTCCCTTTCTATATGGTTGAACAATGTCCTTTGAGTTAACTTCTTGTTCTCGTTTCCGCTGGCTCGCCTGTTTATTATAGTGTATTGCTGTATGCTTGTGAGTTTGTGTGCTGAGTTGGGGGTGGGGGTTCGTATCTGTATGGGTGCATGGTGTATGCTTGTAAGTTTGTGTACTGAGTCGGGGTGAGGGGTGGGGGTTCAAGTCTGCATGGTGTATACTTGTTTGTATGCAGGGGTGAGGGGGTTGGGGTCCGTATGAGTATGTATGCATGGTGCATGCTTGGTGGCATGGGCCAGGGTGTTTGGTTGAGGGGTGGGGGCCATGGGAAATAATGTTTGGTTGAGGGGTGGTGTCCATGGGGCATAATGTTTGGTTGAGGGGTGGGTGCCATGGGGCATAGTGTTTGCTTGAGGGGTGGGGGCCATGGGGCATAGTGTTTGCTTGGGGGGTCGGGCCATGGGGCATAGTGTTTGCTTGGGGGTGGGGGCCATGGGACATAGTGTTTTGTTGGGTGTGGGGGCCCTGGGGCGTAGTGTTTGGTTGGGGGGCTGGGGACCGTGGGGCATAGTGTCACACTCTAAAAGTTAACCCAAAATTAAAGCTAAAACAAACACAGTTAGGAGATGTACATCCTTTGCTTTTTGTGGAAATCTGACTCAACGAAGGCCATACTCCCCCTGGGCAACCCAAACAGCAAAGTATAGCAGTCCAAAATAATGGAATGTCCAATCAAGGGTCAATAAAATATATATAATTTAATTAAACAGTCGATATGCAATAACTAAATAGAAATACATGATAACAATGCATAATGTGTAGTACAAAATGTAAGTTCAAAATACAAATAAAAATCATTACACCTCAAAAATGTATTATTTTTCCATGTGTTTAATAAAAATTGGGGGTTGAAAAAGCCTCCTGCCACACCACGACCCACTGCGCCTACCACCCCACCCACATTTAATTTTCTGCCCACTATAGCCATCATGTACAGTACTTCTCTGTCAAAATCAGTTGTGCACCCCTGTTATAGACACATCCATAATCTGCTATGGACGAATTAGAATTACAGTTTAAGATTAATTGTAATTTACATAATTTCTCCTTTTCCCCAACTCTGCAACATTGATGACATCCAATTTGAAGACTGTTGTACCCACTGGTATGTTTATTTTGTTATTTTTCTGTTTGTACATGGATGTTCGAATCTTGTTTGAAATGACTATTTCTTATATAAATGCAGCAAATAGTACAGCCCTCAAGATGGTGCTTAGTTGCACCGAAATGCATTGGCATATGCACATAGAATAGACTTTTTGTATTTTTACTTCTGTCTCATTACTCGCCACGTGAAAAATATTCACACAGGAATGTGCATTAAACAGTTCCTGAACTTTCTCATGAGTTTCATTGGATTATGTTTGAATGAAGACAATAGAATTGCCTCTATTAAGAAAGAACAAATATGCTAAAAAATACCAAAAGCAAATAATCTAATCAATCACTACAGCTCACATTGGAGCCAACTGAGAGCGCCAGATCTAATGAGGTGGTTTCACTTCATTTTATTTCGTTATAAGTTTTTGTGGTCCTTGTGTCACAGGACCATTCTTTTTCTGACAGCTCCAGTCTAAACCAGCACACATTGATACTTATGTTCTGAAGCAATGTAAAGATTAAAAACATTTGAAATATATACGTGGTGCCCACCCATGCCCTGCTTTGTTATGTTATTTGACATTTATATAGCGCTCTATGTATCATTGGTATGACCTCAAAGCGCTGGTAGGTTGAACGTCCTCGGGCACCACAGTCCAGGTCAGTAGAGAGAGTAAGTGTTGTAGGGTGCGTGGGTGCACCAGTTATGTGTGTAGCTGATGTAATTGTCTGATGGTAGCTGCATCCTAGCGTTAGGTGTGGTGGTGATGATATCTGTTGAATGTGTGTAGTCTGGTGTGTGGACTCCCAGATTGGGTTCTGGCTGCGTTAGGCCTGTAGGATGCTTATTTGCGCAGGTAGGTCAGTTTGTCATGGTATATAGCTGCATTTTATTCGAGTGATGAGGTTTTCATGGGGTAGTGTTCGTATGTGAGCAGCTAGGCCGAATTTATCAAGGGGTATATCTGTACTCTGATTGTGTGATGGTGTAGAGAGTAAGCGTAGTGATATGATAGTTCATCGACAAAGCGTCTAAGCACAGTGCGCTTCGAAAGCACTAGCTGACCACGGGGAACGAGGTAGAACGCAAAGACACTCCCACAAGCCAAGCACAGCATGAATGTGAAGACTAGCACTGTACTGGGTCTGGAGAACCCAGACGGTGCATCTGCTAAGGCACGAACAGGAGTGCATGCCTGGGAATGGTACATGGGTATCGGAGGGGCTGGTACATATCGACATCGCGGGGGCCGGTTAGGGGCAAACAGCTGGCATGAAACGTAAAGAGGTATAGAGAGACATCACAGGACAAGAGGGGCTGAGCACAAAGCGACCACATGGGACACTAGAGGGGCATGGGTATAGTGCAAAAACAGCGACACCGCAGGGAGACAAGGGGCTGGGCACACAGTGGCATCATAGTGGACCTGCTGGTTGGGTGCAGTGACGAGATGGTCTGGGCAACAGTGAAACCATGGAAACACACGAAGTCATGTTCTGAGATCAGTGCCTAGTCTTAGTAGACTTGGTTTCTGCCCAGGGCAGTTTTCACAAAGTCATACACAGTGACAGTGAATATAAAGGGCCCAGTTACACTTGTGTGTCTCCCCCATTGTACTTGTCAATGCCTGTGCTGATGTCTTGGCCTTTTCCTTTGCCATTGCCTTGATCTTGGTTTTGGTCTTTGCTATTGTCTTGCCTTGTCAAGAACACCCCCGGAGTGAGCAGAGGCCTGGCTAATGTTACTTGGGAGCCCTCTTGCCATGGGCAAGTAGGTTTGTAATGCCCCTCTACCTGCTGGGTTCGCAGCATAATCCAAGCATTTTAGTTGGGCTGGTGAACCTGCAGCATCAGTGGCAGCTGGTGAATTGTTTCAATGGAGGAGCAGAAATATTTGCCAGAAATTAGCACAAGTGATTGAGTGTAGCCAGTGAGCACACACCAACCAAAGAGAGTTCAGGGGGTTCACCCAAGAAAATATTTTGAAAATACTGTGTTTAAATGGTACATTTTCCTGTGTACATTTTATGTGCAAAAAAAGGTATAAAGTCAGTGCTTGGGGGAATCACATGAAAAATCCAATCAATGCCAGGTCACCAAAGGTACGCAGGGGAATCATTAAATGTATTTTCTGCATGCCTGTGCCCACAATATATGCCAGAATTGCCACTGTAAGAAAATACTTATGATTGCTATGCCGAAATAATGCTAATAATGCCAATGTGTGAATATACTTGAATTTGCTTTACCCAATAATGTCACTTCTGCCAGTCTAAAAATAAACTTGTGTTGGCTTTGTCAAACAAGGCCACAGCAATAAAACATCCTCATTTGCTGTGCCCAACAATGCTGTATTGACACTTTAAGAAGATACGTTCAGGCTGCCTATACCAATATATGCTAACATTGCCCCAAAATGTTTTGTATGCTTCCAGTGTACACAGATCTCTGTGGCACTTCCTAGACCACACTCTCCCACCAGCCTCACGCCTCTAGCTCGCACACAGTCACACTAAATACTCCAATCACACGCACAATCACATACATGCAGACATTCCCATGTATAAATATACACATATGCAGGCACACACATACATAAATACACACACACACAAAACTGCTCAAACAACCCATTGCATGCAAGCACGCATGCATGTGTACACACATACATGCTCACACACAATTATTTTAATTACTTTACTGCCGCCAGCTCAATGATACCTCCAGAAGTACTCTACCGTTCCACAGGATGGCCCACTTCAAGAACTGGCAGGAAGCAGCAAGCAGGTGGAGTTGCCAATCACACCTCTTCCCACATGCACTTTATTCTGATGCAGATGTGAGAACTTGGATTTTGATCCCCCTTGCAGGTTATTAGTGTGGGAAATGCATGGTATCAGTATGCTTCATCTGCGGTATGCCAGCCAACATGCGCAATGGGCATTGCACGGATGGGGAAGCAAAATACCCAAGCCTGGCATGGCCCAATTGGCAAGTGCTGGGTGGGTATTGTTGGGATTCACGTACAGCGTCTAAGCATGGCCAAAAGATTCAGACTTAGCAAAATCTATTAGCGCACACAAAAGTGAAGGTGTGCGGCAGCAGGCGTGCAGGGAGCACAGTTGAGAGCTGGCCACATTATAGGTTTGCATATGAAAATATGGAGTAGGCAGCAAATGTATCTTTAAGGTAGTTATAGAGGACTAGTTAGGCCCAGATATAGGGCACGGGTGGTATTGTGTAGGGTTGTAAAAATTATAGTTATAGTAAGAGGTGATAATGTGTGGCAGTGGTGGTCCAGGCACAGGGCCAGAGTGAGGGAAATACTGAAGCGCAGGCTTATTGGAAGTGAGGCCTAGCATTTTGTATTCCTTGTTGTAATTGCAGTTATGAAGATTTTGAATCATTTCCCTTTCCCAAGCCCCAGTAGTGAAGCCGAGAACAGTGGCATTCATGCCGAATAGATAACCATTTCATTGTATCAAGCTGCAGGTCCTTGGCGGACCTAGACTGGAATGCAAAAAGCAGAACAAGGGTAGGACTGCAGCCTTCCTGAAGGACAAATCCATGGGAGTCAGGTTAAAGGTCTCAAGCTGCCAACATGCAGGTTTAGATATAGGACACTACTTGTAGAGCCCCGCAAGAACATGGGCATCTCGTTTGAACTACCAGGTGGCTGGGGAATAGAGTACATACATTCACGTGGTCCTCGAGAAAGCAGGGAGGTGTTCCACGGATGGGCAGCCAATAAGGGGGACAGCGAAGATCAGAACATCCTGTGATTTGTGATATGAAGAGCAAGAGGTAATGCCAACAAATCTATTGAAAATCTTTGCCTAGATCATGGGCTCATCTCCTTGGGGGGTGTGGCCCTTAGGGCACGAAGCTGTTTTTATATAAAGTCTAGGGCCAGACCTAAAAGTGAACTTTTGGCTTGCCTAGGCAAATGCTGTGGCAGCGCGGCGGTCTATAGGGGCAGTAACTTTATGATGTTAAACCTTGAAATCTTTGCAGCTATTGACTGGGTACCCAATTTTGATATGGGTACGCCTTGTGTGGTAATGGAGGCATTCATAAGTCGGTTTAATAGATGGAATTAGTGCTGTACTGACTCCCATCTATATACACTAAAGGGCTATGAGGTGCATAAATATAGGAAAACCCAGCCATATTTGTTATTATGCCCGGACAGGGAAGTAAGATGGTTAATCTTACAGCTTTGAACCAACCAACACCATGTATTGGCTGTGTGTGGACCGCGTCAACAGCTACCCACTGAGGCACGTTTTTGCCGTATTTGTAAACACCCAGGGAAGAATGAGATTTAAGGCATGTTTTGACCCAGTGTGCAGTTTTGGGGCCAATATACATGTGCACCGGGGGAATTTGATTAATAGGTATGAGGCCATTACCACTGACTCCTTTGGGGATTACTGTTTAGATACAGACCGAATTTCTTTGCAGATAGCCCTTTATCAGGTCTGGCTTCAGGTGAAACAACTGTGGCCCCTCTAGCGCACTGGACATATTATTTTAGACATTGCTGCCCTGGTGGGGTGAGGTTGACACAGAGCTCTTGGTGGCCTCCCAATTAAGCTGGTAGAAATGCCACGGGGAGTTGAGGGTGAAATATTGCTAAGGGCAGTCACTGTCTGAATTGTTCTGTATGACTTGTGGATCCAACTGGTCTTAATGTTGAGGCACTCATTCACCAAGTTGTTTTGAGTTGGATAACTTGAGTGTTCAACTTACAAATGTGTTTTATGTTCTATGTATTTTATATATGTCTCCTGTTAGGTCATCAGGTTATGACATGTTGTATGATCTATGGGAACTGTGGAACTAATCAAAGCTTGATAACCTTGTAGATGAGTAGAAAACCTGATTGATATGAATTATGTGAATTGTGTGAACGTTTGTTTTATGATGTTTTTAAGATGACTGTTTGTGTAAAGTTCAATATGAACTAAATCACAATAAATATTATTATGATTATTATTATATCGTCTGGGGAGGATAGCTCAGCGGCAACGTGCACGCCTTGGAAACAAGACGACACGAAGCAACACAGGTTCGATCCCCAGGTCCGCGCTTAGAAACCTCCGGGTATTAAGCGTGTTATAAATATGCAACTAAGATACATATTCCCATAACAGCGCCTCGATGCCCCCAGGCTGTGTGAGTGCTTTAAAAAAATGCAAATAAATAAATGATTAAATCTAGTTCAGTTCTGTGGAGACATCACTATGGCCCCTGTGTGTCTGGTATCAAAAGGAGTGTATTGTTAGTTCAAAGGGCCAATTCGACCCTAGAGTTGTCCACTGAGCTCATGCTAATGACCAGGTGCACACCATGTGACTCGGCCGATGGGGCGGGTAACATTTCAGTTAGCTTTCCAATCTAGTAGCTGGGAACCCAGGTGACGGGTTAGGGGGCCATGTATTAGATGGTAGGGGTAGATTAGGATGTGGCCAATTGGTAAATAGACTATTGGGAATCGTAGTATGTACATAGGAGGTAGCCAGTGAGGGCGGTGGGATAACACTGTATTTTGTTCACGTCATGAATGACGATTTCCTGTCTTACAAAACATGTACCTGCTTTGAACTAACAAACTGCTTTGAACTAACAGAGAGCTCTGTGTCAATTTAGTTCTACAGGACCTTCTGATACTTCTTCCTTTTTGAATACATACATAAATCTTGTTTTCCTTTTTCCATTGAGAAGTGCTTTTATTGTCTGGTTGTCTGGATGTCTTGCCTTACAGTACTCACTCAAAGGGAAACTATGCTTCCCTCACAGCACAGAGCGGTGAAGGAGTACTCTTTCAGCCGCTAATTACAGCTGAGGAAGCACTCTGGTTTCACTTGGCTTTCACTCTGGCTCCTCAATAATGGGTGGATGGTTGATGCGCTGTCACCTATTACAGGCGAGCCACCCATGTGCAGCACACTCAGCTGGTGGTCCAGCTTGTTTTCTTAGGACTGGGTTTCTGCCAGTCTCTGTTGCTAGGTTCTCAACAGGGTCTTGACCATAGCTTATCCTCTTGACCAGACCTGTTCCAATGCATGCATGATTTGACTTAGCCATCTCTAGATCACCTATGTAAGTAGTTGGCAATTATGGAATAGCCAATTCACGTTCAAGCTTTCCAGCTCTGCCTATCTGCCTTCTCTGTCGCTCTCTGTATCACACCTCTGTCCAGGGATTCCATCCTAACACCCACACCATTAAGAGATGTCTGCCTTTTTCAGTAGGTCCACTTTCCAAACACTATCCTCATTTGTGATAGGTCATCTCTTAATGGCAATACTTCCTCCCCATGTGCCCACCTTGGACTCCTCCTAAACCCTAAGTGTTGGGACAGATTTGATTCTGAGGGTCAAGCTGGACCCTGGAGTCTGAGTAGTTATAAGCCATGGTAGCCATGTTGGGATCAGGCAGCGATGTCAAATTCTCCATCTTATCTTGTGTCTCTTTCCCCCTACTCAGCATTAAGTAACTCCATCTATTTTCTATGCACTGCAGACATGAGCGTCGCAAAGTGTGTTTCCCAATGCTGCTGTGTATTTTTCCTTGTCTACAGTCCACACCCCATGTTTGGGCTGGCAAAGCCAACGTGTACTGCAAGTCAAGGTCCGATTCTCACATGAAGATGTGGCTGGGAACAAAACCACACATCAAATCCGTGTTTGTGTTCAAATAGATGCCACAATTGTTCTGGGGATTCTTGCTAAAGGACCAGTGGCTGTGTCTTCCAGACCCTTCTAGACCCACAGTCACCTGTTTTATACAATATACGTCAGACGTGTCTTTTGTGCTAGGTGGGCCTGTTTTGGCCCTTTAATATTGTCTGAGGGAAAACTGGGGGTGATCTGAGGGATCCCAAGTGCTCCAACTCCAGGTGTCCCATCACAAAATGGGTGACTTCGCAGGGCCCCCAGAATTCCCCTCTTAACCTCCTTAAGTGATAAACTGGTAACCTCACCACACAGCTGTGACAAAGTCCTATGTGTGAGGTTTGAGAATAGCAATGGGGAAGCCCTGGGGTCGCGAGAGCCCCATCCCACACACAAAGTAAATCTTAGAGGATGTAAATGGAGAATCCCCCAAATTCCCCAATGCACCCATAAGCATTTAGGTTTAAGTAAATTCTCTGTCACAGACACCATATAGCCCAGATCTAATGGACCTTGCCAATCACAGTTCACCCCCCACTCAGCCACCCAGGCCAAAAGTGACAAGGACCACCTTCTAGTATCAGATTTACTGCTGGCGGAAGTGACATAGACCATCTCCCGCCATTATACTGACCTTCGGTAGCAGTGACGCTGTGCCATCTGCTGCAGGTGCCCTGACTTATTCCCTTCCTATACATGCATATGAGGCCACAGTCAGGGGCTTGGAACCAGCATGAAATAGAGGCAGCAAAGGGTCAGGTGGTCAGATAGCCCCCACCTTGCGAAGGCATAGAAAGATGCGGTGGCATGGCACCACATTTCACGACACCGAATTGGAGGTGCTGGTGTAGGATTATACAGCCAGTGTAAGTGAGAAAAGAAGCACGTGAACCACACCAGAAGAGGTTGTGTCTACTGTGCCAGGCACAAAAGAACATGTACTGAAGAGGTGGAATGACATCAGCGTGCCATGCATATGAAGACAGTAGAGGCTGGGGGAGTCAAACACAGCATGCATGAGGGGGCCACAGCGAAGGTAGCCTGGACCACGAGGGAGCAGATGGAACCCTCCGAATTGAACTTCGAAGTGTAACCAGCCTGGAGAAGTGCCACCATGACGCAGGTGAGTAACACCTCCAAATATATGAAAAGCATTCCCAACAGAACAAAGATAAGTGAAGGGAGCACACATACAAGTGCAACGGTGTGCAGCCAGGACACATGCCTGAAATGCACCAACCCATTCTGCCACACTGGTCAACCAGTCATTCAGAAACAACTCCACTAATCCCTGTCGACCTTCCCTGAGCAGCTCTATCACACAGCCACACGCTGTACCAGAGAAAGGATTGCCAAAATGCAACACATAACACATGTAGGAAGCATGACATGATCCCGAAAGTGACACTGCATAGCTTGCTGCAACACTCAAAACACACAAAAGTGGGGCAGGGGGTAGGCACATAGTGACACCAAATGACTTCTTGTCCAAACGCTGAATTAATCTATGTGTGCATGTCTCCCCAAAGGAAGCACATCTCTGCAATGCACTGGCCCTAAAACCGCGCAACAACTCAGCTGAAAGCAGCCACTGAAGCAGCAGATACAGTCAGCAGCTTCGGAAACAAACCCTGCGGGAATTCCTACTGACACCCACCCATGGCTCACCGACTGGCACCAGTGGAGAGGGCAAGATAGACCATGCTCCATCCGATACACATCAGAGGCCAGGGACATCCACAAATGGTTCTTCCCTGCCAACATCAACAGCACGCCAACAGTTGGCAGCACCTCATGTAAGCACACTCCTGAAAGGAGGGATGCATGAGAAATTGCAGCCAGCTGCAGAGCTTGACTTTCAGGGGTCTGCTCAGGGTGGTGACCTTGCAGGCCCTCATGAAGATGTCGCTGTTGACAAAGACAATCCCTAATATTATCCACACAAAGCAGACCACCCGATCTGACTACGACCCTCACCTACACTCAGGAGGAACACCAGAACAAACTACAAAGCTTTCCAGAAATATCATTGGAGACATTCGTCAAACTGGTGAATGAAAGCAATAACTCAGGGTCTCCCGAAGACCCCTGCCCGCTAGACATGTACAAATTGATTCTTAAACGAGGAGCGCCCATGGAATTTCACAGGAACATCTTCAACCTTTCAATCGCAACAGGGAAAGTGTCACAAGCCTTCAAATCTGCATACATCAGGCCACTACTCAAAGATACAGCGGGAACCGTAGAGCACCTCTCCAACTACAGACCCATTTCCTATACACAGCCAAGCTGCTCGAAACTTCCATATACAAAACGACCCAAGAATTCATAGAAGAGCACGGCATACTAGACCAGGCACAAGTTGGCTTAAGACCAATGAGGGGAACAGAATCAGCCCTCATCTCAATATGGGACGACCTAAAAATGAACGCAGACGCGGACAACTGCACTGCCTTGATACTCCTAGACCTATCAGCAGCATTCGACACAGTTAATCACGACACCCTCATAACGGGATTAGAAGGACTTGGAGTAATAGATAGCACCCTATTATGGATCAAATCTTTCTTAACGAACAGAACAGAAACCGTATGGATGAAACCCTTCAAATCCAGCCCGAGAGATTCCACCTGTGGAGTACCACAAGGATCATCCTTCTCCCCGCTACTATTTAACATCTACCTATATCTACTTATCAGAATCATCAAATGTCACGGCCTCACCTGCTACAACTACGCCGACAATACACAAATAATCTTCAAAATACAAGACAACCTGGAAATAAACTCAACTCTAGAAAACTGCCTCTGCGATGTATTCATCTGGATGAACTCCAACTGCCTCAAAATCAACCCAGGCAAAACAGAAATAATGATCGTCACAAAAAATTGAGGAGATAACCACTTCATCTCTAGGCCAAGGGAACTCGGGACAACCCCAGCACCCTCGCCGATTGTAAAAAACCTGGGGGTCCTGATGGACAACAAACTGATGCTAGATCCACAAGTAAACACTCTTCTCAAGAAATGCTTCTTCCTCCTGCGAGCGGCAAAGAGGATCCTACCGTTCCTATCATTCACCAATAAAATAACCACCCTCATTGCCCTTGTCATGTCCAGAGTAGACTACGCCAACAGCCCATACTTAGGTGTGCCTGAATTACTTTAAAAAAAACTACAACGCATACAAAATGCGGCAGCCAAACTGCTTCTGAAACTACCCCGAAGAGAACACACCACACCTGCACTGAAAACACTACATTGGTTACCAAAAAACAAAAAATAAAATTCAAAACAATGTGCATCACGCATAGAGCAGTACACAACCAAGGCGCTGAGTTTCTGAGAGACAACCTGCGTCTACATCAACCAACAAGAACGCTCAGATCAAGCATTGACATCCGCCTGGAACCGAAACCCTACAACAAAAGAAAACTTGGAGGATCTTCCTTCTCTCACCAAGCGCCGAAAACCTGGAACGACCTTCCAAAGCACATACGTAACACAAGAAACCACTTACTATTCAGGAAACTACTCAAAACTTGGCTCTTCACGTCATAACTAGAAAGACTGGCCACAGGGGCACATTCACAACTAAAACAGCGATGGATGAAGAGACGGAGAAACCTCAAGGCATACCAAATGACTAACCGAGAGACAGCTGTAATAGGACCAAAGACGGAATACAAAGCAAGACGAAGACAGAAACACCAGGACGACTCCTCAATAGGACCCTGACCATAAACTATAGCCATTCCCAACAGACCTAATCACAGCAGACCGCTAGGGAATAGGAACCTGTGTACCATTAGCTCCAATCCAGAGGGTAAGAAACAGAATAAGCACCCACTTTACACCATGCTCATCGAGATACAGCGGGAACCACAATGCGCCATCACACACAAACTACAACTAAACAATAGCACTAAGGAAGTCATCCCATGGAAACCAAAGAACTAACTGAAAGGTAGTCATGATAGGAGGAAACTGATGACGGAATACACTGGCCGACCAAGAGGGACGCACTAGGATGCCTCAACAGCATTCTGACCCTGAACCATTCAAAGCTTCAACTGACCAGTGTCACATTAGATAACAAGAGAATAGATAGCACCAACCCAGTTCAACACCTGATGAAATGGCTCAGACACACCTACCACCCCATACAAGACTCACTATGATACAGCTGGATACGCTTAGCACCACCACAGCGAGACGGCCCATGAGGAATCAGCAACAACTCCACCCACATGGATAAAGCTCAAACAGAACCAGAAGTACCTGAACCAGGATACAGACCCCACTAACCCAACCCTCAATTTTCTGCATATTCAACCCACACAACTCACACAACCATTTCTCTCCCAGCAATCCGCACGCACTTTAGCACACCGCACCAACAACACATAGACTGCACCTACAGTACACGAGGCCTCGCCCCATCCGATACTTGCACCAAAGCTCAGCACTCGGTGTATAACGAGCAGAAGCTGCCAACAGAACACCGCCTCTCCCACTCTCCTACTCCCCTCCTCCCTACTAACCCTACCTGCCCTCCTCCTATTTACAGATCCGCCAGAGCACCTGGGGACCAATTCCGTTGGTGACAGTGCGCTATATAAGTGCCATTAACATAACATAACAGTCTGCTGCCAGTGCACTCGCGCCAGCATACACCATGTCTGTTGCATGATGGCAGCTTTCCAGATCACAGAGCCAAGTTGGGGGAGAGCCAATGTGAGATTGTCAGAGAAGCATGACGTCATGCAGATCATTTAAATAACAGTTGCGCCTTGAAACACTTGTGTATAGGCGCGTTATAAATGCCATATCATATCATATATCATAACTGCAATCCTCTTCCAGCTTGAGCAGCACAATGAGCTCCTGATCCACTATAATGAGATCCAAGTGTCAATGAGGAAAACAATGGACACCAATACAGCAGCTCTCATGGTCCTGCATGAGCTAATAAGCAGTGCATGCAACACAGAAAGAGGCTTGAGTAGATGAATGCTGCCCTTGCTTCCTCTATTAGAGGTGACACTTGTGCCATGCCTGTAGTCTCACGTGGACTGCCAAGACCAATCTGTCCAACAGGTCCTACTGCAACTTCTGCAAGAACCTTCCTCCTCATCACAGATGTCCCGCATGTGGCGTAACACAAAATGTGGGGGCCCCCCTTCAAGCCATGCTGAGGGGGCCCCCTCCAACTCTGCAACAAATCACAGGTTGCGCCACACTCTGGGCCGGCCTAGATTATCACGCTTGTGCAACACACACAAACGTGCTGCTGAAGGGGTATGCCGCACACTTCACTAGGAGAAAGATATAAATATGTGTTTTAATGCAATATACATAACACTTTCTGAGAAAAATTGTCTATAAAGCCACAATGTTTGCAATTGTTTTGTAGGGTAACACCAATCCAATACATGCAAGTCACCAACAGTCCACAGGAACATTAATGCTTTGCTATTAAAAATGCCATGCCACATTGAAAACATGTCCAACTGGCTGCACAATGTAGACCAGTGTAGACACGTAATAACATTACAGTAAAGCATGCCAAGCCACATTTAGACATACCTAGACTGGTTGCACCAAAATGCCAGTCAAAGCAATAACACTCATCAAGAAGAGAGCAAGCATTAAAGCCTGAGTCTCTGCAGCCTCTAACAACACGGCCGAACTCTTTAAAATCTGCAAGGAACTGGTCAATCCTGTTGCAGTCTCTACCTCTCCTGTTCCCTCCAAAGCCCTTTGTACGGCTCTGGCCTCTCACTTCTCCGCTAAATCTCAGGACATCTGTCCTCTATCTCTTTTTCCTCTCCCTCTTCCTCTCTCGGCCACCGCTGGCCATCTCTACCTCTCCTCCTCCTATTTACTCTTTCTCTCTGACAACACCTGACGAGATTTCTAGACAAGTCTGATCTATGCAAGCGTTGTCAAAACAGGTGCTCCCCTGCTCCTCCAGAACCATCAAGGACCATATTGACACCCTCACTGCAGCCTTGGCTGATTTTTGTAATCACTCTTTAGACACTGGAATGTTCCCCTCTCCCCTTAAACACTCCCTTGTGCACCCACTCCTTAAGAAGCTGTCTGCTGATTGTACCTGTCCAGCAAACTATTGCCAAATCTCCATCACCCCTTTCTTGGGAAAACTCTTGGAAAAGCTTGCCATCTCCAAGCTTGCTCTCCACACTGAATCTGTTGGTTGTCTCCATGACCATCAGTCTGGCTTTAGAGCTGCCAGAGGCATGGAAACTGCTCTCCTGAACACCCGATTCCAGCATTCCTTCTGTCCTCACCCTCCCTCTTTCCTCTGCTTTCGACACAGTCAACCACGCCATCCTGCTCAATGGACTCCGTTAGATCCTGGGCATCACTGATCAGGCCCTGGATTGATTGACCTCCTTCCTCTTGGACTGCCCTCCCCACAGACTCCTTCCCAGGTCCAACCTGGTCCCATTCTCTCTGCCACCTCTCTCTACCTGTGGCATTCCTCAGGGCTCTGTACTCTCACCCTGGTTTTTCAACCTCTGCATGGCCCCTTTGGCCCAGCTGATCTCTACCTTCTCCTCTAACTTTCAGTGTTATACGGAAGACTCAGCTTTCCTTCAGGCTCCCCTCAGCCTCCTCTCCTCTCTCGCTCATTCCTGACTGCCTATCTGCGATTCAGGATTGGTGTGCCTCCAACGATCTCTGTCCTAATGCCAGTAAGACGGAGATCCTTCTCATTGGGACCCCGGCACCTGCTTTCCCTCGCTCACTCTGGCCGTCCACCTTGGGCCCTCTTCCTTCGCCTTCCTGTGAGGCAAAAAACATTGGTGTCATCTTCTATGCCACTCTCTTTCTCTACTCACATCTCAGATGTCGCCAAGAAGTTCCACTACCAGCTACTCCTCCTCAAAGGGACTCTTCCCTTTGTCGCTTTCCACCAGAAGGCCACTGTCTCCAGAGCCCTGGTTCTCTCTAGGCTGGACTACTGCAACAGCATCCTTCTCAATCTGCCTTCCCCTACTCTCCGTCATCTGCAACTAATCCAGAACAGAACTGCACGACTTATCCTTGGCCTCAAGCTCAGGGATCGTATCTCTCCAGCCCTGAAATCTCTCCACTGGCTCCCGGTGGCTGCAAGGATCAAGCTCAAGACCCTTTGCATTGTCCACAAGGCTTTTTTTATGTAGTCCGGGGCCCGCACTACATCCTATGCTCTCTTCTAAAATGCCTTCCTTCTTGAGCCCTTTGCTCAGCTACCTCCAACTCTCTAAGGGTTAGACGCTTCTCCAGGTAGAGAGTGGGGGTAGTTCTCCCTCCTCTGCTGGTGCCTCCCTCTGGAATGGCCTCCCTGCCCCTTCAAACTTGAGCTGGACCATCTGAAGTTTCGAAAGCAGCTCAAAACTTTTTCTCCTCTGCTTTCTCTCTCTCCCTCCCCCACTGACCTACCTGTCTGCTGTACTGACCGGTTGCTTGGATACCCTCAGAGTCTCTCTGAGTTCAGGCTCTTTCTTGTTGGTCACCCTTGCACTGTCTCTGTGCATTCCATGCACTTTGGGTCTGTAATTTTAATCCTACAGCCCCTTTTTCTCCTTGCACTAACCATAGCTGCGCTGCCCTGGCTGCACTTACTCAGAGCATTGCAGCCCTGGTTTCCCCTCCCCTCTCCCTTGCACTTCCCCCCTCCCTTTCCCCTTGCACTTCTCGTTCTCGCTGTGACACAAGACCTAGTGAGATTGTTTGTCTTGTCCTCCCTCTATCTACCCTCCCTTGTCTTGTCGCGCACAGAAATACTTGTGTACAGGTGCGTTATAAATGACATATTATATCATTTTATCACAGATGCCCAGAAAAATATACAATGCCGCAGTAAGAAATGGCTAGACTGGCTGCACCAAAATGCCTCTCTAGCCACTAATACCACAAATCATGCCTACTTAGCCTGGACATTTACAACCATTATGATTTATTGCACAATCCTGCCCCCTAACCCATGCATCCTTCCCACCCCCTACCCCAACCTCCAAAATCAGCTCCTTGGACAAGAATTACCTCCACGTCTCTTCCTTTTCCCAGAGCTTACGTATGAGGCTCCTTGCCTCATAGGTAAGTACTGGGATGAGGAAGAGTGGGACTAAGACTATTGAAGTTTACAGGTAGCTAAACCAGGCATTACTTCCATGTACCTCTACCTCATCCCAGTACTTGTGTATGAGGCAGAGTGCTTCATACACAAGTACTGCCTCATACATAAGTACTGGGACGAGGAAGAATAGGGCTAGGAGTAATCAAGGCATTAAACACAAGTAGTGGCGCAACACCATTGAGTTGACTGGGCTTCAGCACTCCCCCCCACCCCGTGAATTTTTGGGCTATGTTGACTTGACCTGGATGACCCTTAGAACAGTTGTCAGACAGAACAGGACACAGAAGTTAAATGGCACCTGGGTTTTGCTGTTAATAAGGGCCCAGCAATTACCAACGCAAAGCATTTCACTGTTAGTACCTGCATTCAAATGCCAAATTTTTTAGGCAATTGAAAACGCAATGTGGGTCTAGTACTTGCATGCCAGGGGAGTGATTGAAAGGGTAGAGAGAGAGTAGGATACTTAAAGGAGAGAGTTAACTGCTTGTAACATTGAAGCTGCACTAGAATAGTCTCATTAGAATGCATAAAGAAGTTAGATGCCTCCACACAAATAAGTTTGCCTCTCCGCACCCTGCATGAAGTTAGCGCCTCTCCCAATATTTGAAGGGTTAGCCCCCCGCAATGTAGGTTTTGTTGTGCCCCTGTACAGAAGCATACACACCATTCACCATATACACACCCAGCCATCCATACATTTAAGTGTGCACTCTTTCACCATATAGGAACACCCAGGCAGCCACCCATCTTGCTGTTTTTGCTTTGCTCTTAAAAGCCAAATCTTGCTGTTTTTGCTTTGTGCTAAAAAGTCAAATCGTGCTGTTTTTGTTTTGCTCTTAAAAGTCATATCTTGCTGCCCAGTGCCAAATTCTCTGTATTTTGCTGGTATAGTGTTTTTTCTCTAACTTGCCAGCCCAGTGACCTCACCACTCTCTTTTGTCTCACACCTACCTGCCTTAGCCCCCCCAGTATCTCCATCCCCTCCTTACTTCCACCCCAATGGCGCTTTCTGTTTCTCCTATCTTCTCCAACTGCTTCTCAATTGACTATCCTTCCCTACTCACTAAGTCTGGTAGGAAGAAGTTCAAAAAGGATATCTTGGCCTCTAATCCTGGTCTTCCTATCACCAACACCTACTCCAATGCTTCCGCCAGACAGACTCTTACCGACAACCTCTTTGTCGTTCCTTCGCCAGATCTATGGACTCCTCATATGGTCTCTGTGCTCTGCCCTATCTCCTCCTCTCCCATTAATGGTGGCACTTGCTGGGAAGTTCTCATGGCTTCCTTCGACTCCTCTAAAGTCATCATTAATGTCTACCTAAATGGCACTGTCATGGTCCAAGGCCCTCAGGGCAATCTCCTCGTGTTTGATAGGCGTTTCCTTCGCATCATCAATTTCATCTCTTCTCCTGCTGTCCCCTCCTCTCCCCCCTTGGCTACCTTGCCCTCTCTCTCCTCCTCCTCCTCCTCTGCCCCTCCTAGGGCTCTTTCTCCTCTGCAGGGCTTACCTCTGATCTGTACCCCTCCCCGGAAGGTCTTTAAGGCTGGCAACCTTCTTCATATTGCCACTCTCAACTCTCGCTCTGCCGTCAAACACTCCTCTGACATCTGCCACCTCCTTGAAGAACTAAACCTTGATGTCCTTGGTCTTACTGAGACATGGTTCACGGCCAGCTCTGTTACGAGCTTTGACACTCTCCTCCCTGATGGCTACAAGATCCTCTCAGCACCCAGATCCTCCCGGTCCGGTGGGGGGTAGCCCTGATCTTTCCTGAGTGGATTCCTGCCTCTATCATTCCCACTCAGACCTACTTCTCTTTTGAATGCCTTGTCTGTAGGCATTCTCTCTCGCCTACCCATTCTCTTACTATGGTTACCATCTACCGGCCTCCTGGTCAAATCACCTCATTTCTCTCTGAGTGGGCAGACCTCTCCTCCTCCCTCCTGGCTTCTACCACTCAACTCCTCCTCCTTGGTGACCTAAATATACATTCAGACTCTCCGTGCTCCTCCTCTGTACTCTTCCGTGACCTCTGCGACTCCCTCTCCCTGTCCATCCTCCCCTCTGGCCCGACTCACTCTGCGGGGCACACACTCGATGTCTTGATCTCCTCTGACCTCCCCCTCTCCATCCCTCTGACCACTCCTCTCTCCTGGAGCGATCACTCCCTCCTCTCATCTCATCTCTCCCTCTCTTCCCCTCAAGCCAAGCCTACCCCAACACTGCCACCTACCTTCTCGGACATCCGGCCCATGAAGCGTGTGTCAGTTGAGGCTTTTGCCACCACTTTCTCTCCCCCCCCTCCACCTTTGGCTGTCTCTCATCCTGATACAGCCCTGTCTCTGCTCTACTCTTCAATTTCTGATACGCTTGATGTTCTTGCCCCTGTCATGAGGATCCGTTTGAAGTCCAAAGCCAAGTGCAATTCCTGGTATGATTCTGACCTAGCTACACTTAAATGTAAGTGTAGGGCAGCTGAGAGGAAATGGAGGACTTCCTGTTCATCCTCTGACAAACTGGCCTGTCGCCTGCTACAAAGGCAATACCGACTCTCTGTCCTCACCAAGAAGAGAGTCCACATTCAAGCTTGTGTCTCTGCGGCATCTAACAACTGGGCCGAACTCTTTAAAATCTGCAAGGAGCTGGCCAACCTTGCTGCAGTCTCTACCCCTCATGTTGCCTCCCAGGCTCTTTGCAATGCCCTTGCCTCTCACTTCATTTCAAAAACCTAGGATATCCTGTCCATCCTCTCCACCCACACTCCTCCTCTTCCCTCTCCATCTGTGCTTGCTGACCCTCCTTTAGCCACCCTTCCACCATCCTTCTCGTCCTTTCCTCTTTTCACCCCTGACGAGGTTGCTAGACAAGTCCGATCTATGAAAGCCTCTTCAAAACCGATTCATCCCTGTTCCTCTAAAACCATCAAGGACCATATTGACACCCTCGCTCCGGCCCTTGCTGATTTGTGCACCCACTCCTTTGCCTCTGGATCCTTCCCCTCCCCTCTGAAGCACTCCTTTGTGCATCCTCTTCTCAAGAAACCCACAGCTGATCCTTCTTGTCCAGCTAACTATCGCCCAATTTCCATTACTCCCTTTCTTGGCAAACTCCTGGAAGCGTTGGCCATCTCTCAGCTTAACCTTCATTCCAATTCTGTTGGCTGTCTCCATGACCACCAGTATGGCTTCAGAGCTGCCAGAAGCACGGAAACTGCTCTCCTAAACATCTGTGAAGATCTGCTCACCAACCTTGACTCTAGCATTCCCTCTGTCCTCATCCTCCTCGATCTCTCTTCTGCCTTCGACACGGTCAACCATACCATCCTGCTCAACCATCTCCGTGAAAACCTGGGTATCACTGATCAGGCTCTGGCCTGGCTGACCTCTTTCCTCTCAGATCGACCCTCCCAGGTCCAACTTGGGTCCTTCCTTTCATCTATCTTCCTCTCTACCTGTGGTGTTCCCCAGGGGTCTAACCTCTCGCCCTGGCTTTTCAACCAATACCTGGCAACTTTCGCCCACTGCATTGCCATTTTATGCTCAAATTTCCAGTGCTACGCTGACGACACTCAACTCATTTTCAGGCTGCCCTCTGCCACCTCCTCTCCCTCTCTCATCTCTGATTGCTTAACTGCCATTCAAGATTGGGGTGCCGCCAATGATCTTTGTCTGAATGCCAGCAAGGCGGAAATCCTCCTCATCGGCATGCCGTCACCATCCTTTCCCCTCACTCTCTGGTCGGCAACCCTTGGCCCTCCTCCTACCCCCACCTGCGAGGCTAAGAACCTCGGGGTCATCTTTGACTCCACCCTTTCCTTCTCCTCCCACATCTCTGAGGTCTCTAAAAAGTCAAATTTCCGACTGCATCTCCTCAGAGGTACTCTGCCTTTCCTCTCCTTCCCCAGAGGCTCATGGTATCTCAAGCTCTGATTCTCTCTAGTTTGGACTATTGTAACAGCCTCTTTCTAAATCTACCTGCCTCTTCTCTCTGCCCTCTGCAACTAATCCAGAACAGGACTGCCAGACTTGTCCTTGGCCTCAAGCCCTGAGATCGTATCTCTCCAGCTCTGAAATCTCTTCACTGGCTCCCAGTGGATGCAAGGATTAAATTCAAAACCCTCTGCATTGTCCACAAGGCTTTCTGGGGCCTGGGTCCAAAATACCTTCAGCTATCCCTCCGCAAATACCTCCCCTCTCGATCTCTTCGCTCCTCTACCTCCAACTCACTCACGGTCAGTCGTTTAACTAAGAAACGAGCTGGGAGTAGGTCTCTGTCTTCGGCTGTGGCCTCCCTCTGGAACAGCCTCCCTGCCACTCTAAAACTTGAGGAGAACCATCTCCGGTTCCAGAAGCACCTCAAGACCTTCCTCTTTTCTTCTGCCTTCGCTCCCCCTCTCCCCTGCTGATCTGTTCTCTCTTGGCACCGTGCACCTGGCCACCCTCTGTCTTTTGGGCCCAGGTACCTGCTCATCCTGTCACCCTCCCGCACTGCCTCCGGGCCACTCCTTGCACTGGGGTCTGTATCTGTACCCATACAGCCCCCCCTTTTTCTTCCTGCACTTATCAGACCTACCGTGTCTGCTGCCTTAAACCTAGCACTGCAAATTGCTGGCTGCATTACCACTGTTTATTGCCTTTATTATTTATTTATTGTTATTTATCTGTTTCTCCTCTGCTTTGCACTTTCCACCTCTCCCCCTTCCATGCACTTTTCCCCTCCCCCCCTCTCCCATGCACTTGCGCGTTCTCAATGTCACTGGGCCTAGTAAGATCGCTGTTTTGTTCTCCCCTGTTCCCCTCCCTTGCCGCGCTCTGAAACACTTGTGTACGAGCGCGATAGAAATAAAATATCAATCAATCAACCCATACATTTAAGTGTGCACCCTTTCACCATACACGCAAACACACACACACACCCAGCGACCCATACATGTGTGTGCACCCTTTCACCATACACTCACACAGGCATCCACCTATACATTTAAGTGTGCACCCTTTCACCATACACTCACACACGCACATGACATGGGGTTGAGGGGAGCCATATTACTTCAATAGGGCTCATTACGGGTCTGGCGGTAACCGTGTCGGTGCTACCGGTGGGTTGCCGCCGGAACCGTAAAAAATTACTGGCGCTTGACTTCCCTGTGCCACCGGGCTATTCCAAGTCCGGCGGCTGGGAATCAGGCGCCGGTAATTTCGGTAATCCCCATTCCCTTGGAGTCTCATAGTACTCCATTGTTAACGGTGCCGGTGCTTCCGTGACAGGTCTGCCTACCGTGACCGCTGTGCTTGGCAGGGTAAAACCTGTCGGGCACGGCGGCCCCAGCAGGTAGACCTTTAATATGCCGGTCTGGAAACAACGGTACCGGTAAGCTTACCAGTACCGTTGTTTCCGGAATGGCATGGTCAGAATGAGCCCCATTGTTTCGTTTTGAAGTCACTCTAACATCATTAATACATTATTCAGTTAAGGACCGAACCATAACGGAAATAATTTCTTTATGAAGGCAGAGTGACTTCAAAAATAAACAATTTATTTTTGAAGTTATAGGGCTCCCCCCGCCCCATGACATGCAGGCCTCAAGCCTAGGGTGTTCCATGTGATGGGAGCCCTCAGACTTCAAAAAAAAAGTTTCTTTTTGTAATCACTCTGCCTTCATAAAGAAATTATTTCTGTTGCAGAAATTATTTCTGTATGAATGTAGAGTGAATTCAAAAAGAAACTTTTTTTTTTTTGGAGAAAGAAAATCTTTTTTTTTTCAAATCTTTTTTTTTTTCAAGTGGGGCCCCCTCCCAGAACATGTGCTGGCGTCCCTCTCCCCGCGCACCACGGGGGGTCCGGGGGGGGGCCCTGTTACGCCAGGAAACATCCCAGACCCAGAGCTGATCCTCTACTTCCACTACTTCGCCAACTGAGATTGCATCAGATGCCCCAGAACCCCCCCCCCCCCTAGCAACGCCCCTGCCCAGAACCACCTGAAGAGAGAAGAAGAAACATTTGTCTTGTGGGGATGACGCAGTACCCATTAATGGCAATGTTTGTAGTTTAATACATTGGGAATGGCTGCACATGATAACACGTGCATAGGATTGGATAATCTGAAGGATTTGTTGGGCTAGTGGCATGGCACAGAAGGGGGTGCAAATGACGTAAAGTGCTTAGGATTGGACACTCTAAAGCCCCTTCCTCTTTGACTAGTGGCACTGCACAGATGGTGCAACACGTGACGTAATGTGCATAGGATTAGACACTCACCCTGTTAGGCAAATGGCATGTCACAGGTAGTGCTGCACTTGACGTCACATGATTAGGATTAGGCAATGTGACAAGGTCAGAGACCTGACCCTGTCAAGAGGGGATGGGGAACCCTTCTCAACCTGGTGCAGGAGTTCTACTGCAGGGTTTCCCCAGACGTGAGGTGTGGGAGTTGGGGGACAGGGGGGTGGGGTTGGTGGAGCCTAGTAGCGGTCCCTTCTACCTGTGCCTGGATGAAAATCATGGGCGTAATTTTAGGGGGGCACGGGGGTGTTTGTCCCCCCAACTTTCATGGCACACCATTTTGTCCCCATTAATTTGGCTGGGGCACCTTTTTTTCAGATGTCATGTCCCCCCCAACTTTTTCAGCAAAGTTACTCCACTGATGAAAATGTTGAATACCACTTCTTCTTGTTCGATACACTCCACGTAATACAGCCACAAATTCTAAAACTGTCTGTTTGCAGTGGGCTGCCATTTCCAAAAGGGACCCACATACAAAAACGGGGTAGCGATTAGGGTCTGTTATGTCTTCTACTCATTTTCACCCGGCCCCTGGGGGAAAAGGAAGAAAGTGGTTGGGCCGGGAACAAGCTGATGAAGGGAGTCAATGGAGGGGGCACGGCGAGGATAAAAGGGTCAGAGACCAGACCATTGTGGTTTGTTCGGAAGAGAAGGGGGCCCCTGGATAAAAAAAAAGAAACATTTTTTTTTCAAACATTTTTTTTTTCTTTTTCAATTTACTCTGCATTCATAAAGAAATGATTTCTGTAACAGACCCTAGGTTGGCATGGCATGGCTGACCCTAGGCTGGAGGCCTCCATGTCATGGGGTGGGGAGAGCCCTATGACTTAAAAAATAAATAGTTTATTTTTGAAGTCACTCTGCCTTCCCAAAGAAATTACTGCCGTTATGGTTCGGTCCTTAACAGAAATAATTTCTTTATGAAGTCAGAGTGACTTCGAAAAGAAACAATGGGTCTCATTACGGGTTTGGCGGTAACCGTGCCGGTGCTACCAGCAGGTTGCCGCCAGACCCGTAATGATTTACCAGTGCCTGACTTCCCGGGAACACAGGGAGATTACAAGCCCGTCGGTCCGGGAAGTCAGGCGCCGGCAAATGATAAGTCCCCATTTCCATTGGACTCTATGGGAACGGGGTCCATGGAAGCACCGGCACCGTTAATAATGGTGCCGGTGCTTCTGTGAAAACTCTGCGGGTGGGTGTCGCTCCACCTGGCAGGTCTGGTCTAAATGTATAGGTGACTGCCTGTGTGAGTGTATGGTGAAAGGGTGCACACCTTAATGTATGGATAGCTGCTTGGGTGTTCCTGTATGGTAAAAGAATGCACACTTAAATATATGGATGGCTGGGTGCGCGTGTGTGTATATGGTGAATGGTGTGTGTGCTTGCGTTCAGGGGCTCAACAAATCTACATTTGTGGGGGCTAACCCTTCAAATGTTGGGAGAGGCGCTAACTTCATGGGTGGTGAGGGAGGGGCAAACTTATTTATTTGGAGCATCTCATTTCTTTACACATTTTAATGAGACTATTCTAGTGCAGCTTCAATGTTACAAGCAGTTAACTCTCTCCTTTAAGTTTGAAAGCACCCACTTATGGACTGCTGTGAGAATGAGTGATCTCCTGCTGCCTTCCTACCCTTCCAATCACTCCGCTGGCATGTTAGTATTAAACCCACATCACGATTTCAATTGCCTATAAGATGTGGCATTTGAATGCAGGTGCTAACGGTGAAATGCTTTATGTTAGTAATTGCTGGGCTCTTGTTAAGAGCAAAACCCAGGTGCCATTTAACATAGGTGTCCTGTTCTGTCTGCCATTACAAAATATATGGGGGCAAAGGGTAAGGTTGACAGGGAATACCCTTATTGAAGCAATTTATAACACGAAAGGTATAGACAATTACCGACTGTATTCAAATTTAAGTGAAAAACCAGAGTCTAGTCTATTTTCCAAAGCCAGGTAAACAACCTGTTCATCAGAATAAAACCACCGTGGTTGAGGGCGCAATTAGTTGCTACTGATGGAAGGAATTACTGTGGGTTTTAACACCCACAGGGGCAAGGCTGTGTGGGAAGATAGAAAAGGATAGAATGAGATTCTAAGTATCCCTTCCTAGTCAGCTATTCTGTCCCTGTGTAGCGCTGCTGGACCGCCTACAAAAAACAGGGGATAGAATAAGAGGAAAAACTAGCTTCTTCTAAATGTAATACACCATTCAGCCTTGCAGCAAATGTGCCCTACAACCACTCTCTCCCCCTATGTGTTTGCATGGGGAGAGACAAATACCAGATCTAAAAACAGGGTTATTGTGATGGGGAGCAACAACATCCTATGGGGTATGTACACATTTATTTTCCCAAGGATTGTTAGTCACAACTCATCCACTGTGATTTTTAAAACAAGGAATATCACAAGGTCAGGTTGAAATCACTCTGAGCTAGTGTTTAGACCAACAACAAAAAAGACAACAATTACAACATTCTCCACTCCGCCTTCTTCTAGAACGTCCTATTAATCTACTTAAACTGTTCTGTATGCCAACTGCTGTGAAGGTCGACCAGGTTGAGTCATCATAGCCCAAAATGTCAGGGGGAAGGGGGAGGGAGTGCTGAATCCCAGTCAACTCAATGGTGTTGCACCAATACTTGCGTTTAATGCCTTGATTACTCATTACTCCTAGCCCTATTCTTCCTCGTCCCAGTGTGTATGAGACAGCACTTGTGTAAGAGGCAGAGTGCCTTATACACAAGTACTGGGATGAGGTAGAGGTGCATGGAGGTAATGCCTGACTTAGCTACCTGTAATCATCATTACTCCTGATCCCACTTTTCCTCATCCCAGTACTTACCTATGAGGCAAAGAGCCTCATCCATAAGCTCTGGGACAAGGAAGAGGGACGTGGAGGTAATTCTGGGCCCAGAAGCTGGGTCTGGAGGTTTGGGTAGGGTTAGGAGGGAGAGGGGATGTGTGTGAGGGGGGGGGTGCAGGATTGTGCAACAAATCATAAAGGCTGCCATGTCCAGGCTAATCAGGCATGATATGTGGTATTAGTGGCTAGAGAGGCATTTTGTTGTAGCCAGTCTAGTCATTCCTCAGTTTGGTATGACATTTTTTTAACTGGGCATTTCTAATAAAGCAGTCCTGCTAAGTGAATTATCTGGCTAGACTGCCATTTGGGTGCTGCTAGTCTAGCCGCTTCTTACTGCGGCTTTGTATATTTTTCTGTGCATCTGTGATCAAATGATATGATATAAGTCATTTATAATGCACCTGTACACAAGTGTTTCTAGGCGCAACAAGACAAGGGCGGGAAAATAGAGAAGACAAACAATCTTACTAGGCCTTGTGTCATTCAGATCGTGCAAGTGCAAGAACGAGAATTGCAAGGGAGAGGAGAGGGAAAAACAGGGCAGAAATGCTCTGAGTAAGTGCAGCGCAGCTCTGGGTAGTGCAAGGAGAACAAGGGACTGTAGGGTTACAGTTACAGCCCCTAAGTGCGTGGTAGGCCCAGAGGAAGTGGAAGGGTGACTGATCAAGAAAGAGTCTGGACTCAGTGAGACTCTGAGGGTAGCCAAGCAACCAGTCGGTACAGCAGACAGGTAGGTCAGGTAGGCCAGCAGGGGAGGGAGAGAGAGAAAGCAGAAGAGAAGAGGAAAGGTTTGAGCTGCTTCCGGAACTTCAGGTGGTCCGGCTCAGGTTTGAGAGGGGCAGGGAGGCTATTCCAGAGGGAGGTGCCTGCAGAGGAGAGAGATCTACCACCCACT
Source organism: Ambystoma mexicanum (assembly GCF_040938575.1). Taxonomy (NCBI): domain Eukaryota; kingdom Metazoa; phylum Chordata; class Amphibia; order Caudata; family Ambystomatidae; genus Ambystoma; species Ambystoma mexicanum. The sequence continues at coordinate 456,427,322 of NC_090927.1, forward strand.
CTCTGCCTGGAAAAGTGTTTAACCCTTACAGAGTTGTAGGTAACAGAGGAAAGTGCTTGAGAAGGAAGATCTTTTGGAAGAGCACGTTGGATGTAGTGTGGGCGCCAGGCCCAGAAAGCCTTGTGGACAATGCAAAGGGTCTTGAACTTGATCCTTGCAGCAACTGGGAGCGAGTGGAGATCTTTCAGGGCTGGAGAGATACGAGTCCCTGGGCTTCAGGCCAAGGATATGTCTCGCAGTCCTGTTCTGGATTAGTTGCAGAGGGTGGGGAGTAGAGGAAGGCAGATTGAGAAAGAGGCTGCTGTAGTAGTCCAGCCTAGAGAGAACCAAGGCTCTGGAGACAGTGAGCTTCTGGGGGAAAGTGAGAAAGGGAAGAGTACCTTTGAGGAGGAGCAGCTGGTAGTGGGACTTCCTGGCGACGTCTGCGATGTGAGGAGAGAACGAGAGAGTGGAGTCAAAGATGACACCAAGGTGGTTTGCCTCACAGAATGTCGAAGGAAGAGGACCCAAGGCGGACAGCCAGAGTGAGAGAGGGAAAGCAGGGGCAGGAGTCCAAATGAGAAGGATCTCCATCTTACTGACATTAAGGCAGAGATCATTAGAGTCACACCAATCCTGAATCGCAGATAGACAGTCAGGAATGAGCGAGAGAGGAGAAGTGTGTGAGGGGAGCCTGAAGGAAAGCAGAGTGTCATCTGCATAACACTGAAAGTTAGAGGCAAAGGTAGAGATCAGGTGGGCCAAAGGGGCCAAGTAGAGGTTGAAAAGCCAGGGTGAGGGGATGGAGCAGAGAGAAAGGGACCAAGTTGGACCTGGGATGGGCTGTCCAAGAGGAGGACGGTCAGCCACTCAAGGGCCTGATCCGTGATGCCCATGTTCTCATGGAGTCGATTGATCAGGATTGATCAGAATGGCGTGGTTGACCGTGTCGAAAGCAGAGGAAAGATCAAGGAGGATGAGGACAGAAGGAATGCTGGAATCAAGGTTAGAGAGCAAATCTTCACAGGTGTTCAGGAGAGCAGTTTCCGTGACTCTGGCAGCTCTGAAGCCAGACTGAAGGTCATGGAGCACAACCAACAGATTACGTGTGGAGAGTAAGCTGGGAGATGGACAGCTTTTCCAACAGTTTGCCCAGGAAAGGGGTGATGGAGATTGGGCGATAGATTGCCAGGCAGGCAGGCAGGTACGGCAGACAGCTTCTTGAGGAGTGGATGCATAAGGGAGTGCTTAAGGGGAGAGGAGAACGTGCCAGTGGTGAAAGTGTGATTACAGAAATCGGCCAAGGCTGGAGCGAGGGTGTGTGCATTAAAACACATTTATATCGTTCTGCTAGTGCAGTGTGCGGCATATACCTTCAGCAGCACATTCGTGGGTATTGCACAAGCGTGATGATCTATGGCGGCCCAGAGTGTGGCGCGACCAGTGATTTGTTGCTGAGTTGGGGGACCCCCCTCAGCATGGCTCGCAGGGGGGCCCCCACATTTTGTGTTACGCCACTGGTTCAGGGGGTGGGTTTACAGTGCAGCAGAGTGTGGAGGGGGATTGTATATAGCGTGTGCAACATGAGGAATTGGTTGCTGAGAGAAAATAGTACTTGGGTGTGACAGTGCATGTAAGGTGAGTGAGTGAGACTAAGGGAGAATGTAGGTGGTGTGAAAGAGTGGTTGAGAAGGGTGACAGAGTGAAAGGGAGGTGGCTGGGAGCAGGTCCGGGTGTAGTGTAGGGGGAAGGGAGTGAAGCAGAGTGTAGTGGTAGCATGGGTGTAATTTTAGGGGGGACAGGGGTGTTTGCCCCCCCCCAACTTTCATGGCACACCATTTTGTCCCCATTCATTTGGCGGGGGCACCTTTTCTTCAGATGTCATTTCCCCCCCAGCATTTTCAGCCAAGTTACTCCACTGAGAGGTAGCAGAGTGGCAGGAGTAGTGGGAGGAGGGTGTTAGGAGAGTGAGTAGAGAGAGGAGAGCATAGTGGAGAGAAAGGGAAGAGAGAGTAGTAGAGAATACTATCTGAAGTTGGAGGCCAGGAGTAGTGAGAGAGAGAGAGAGGAACATCAGAGGGACAGAGGGAGTGTACGTGTGAGAGAGGAGAGACGGTGGGAGGAATAGCAGGGTGGAGAGTAGAAGGGAGGGAAAGAGAAGCTCAGGGTGAGGAGTTCAAGGGTGTGAGAGGAAAGGGCAAGTGGAGCCTGGGTAATTGGGAGCCACGTCATCCAGTCCTATAGATCATTGTTTTTTCTGTGGGACCCCTGGGTAGGAGTCACCTAAGAATTCACATAATTTGTCAGATAGACAAGGTGTTTACCTTTCGGCCACCACAAGCAGCAGGTCAGCTTGTAGACAGTAGGGGTTACCAATTTCTAGTGACAACCTTGGGGTTTTGGGATGCCTGGGCTAGGAAGGGAAAATCCCCTGCAAAATGAAAGGGACGGGACTAATGTAAACTCTTGAACTTTCTAGGAGAGGCAGTGTTTTTTAGGCCCTCTCTTGCAACACTCTGAAGCCCTTGTTGAATTGATGGCCTGGCACAGATGGAGCCTAGTCACCATCCTGCTGCAGGCTTTGTTTATGGAGCATCTAGGACGTTGCTATGCACCGCGAAGATGTACTCTTTCCAATCTCTTCTGGGATGCAGTGCAAATTGGCCTAATATAAAATATGTATTTCACCACACGTGTATGTATTAGCTAGTAAAGCAGTCAGTGGGTAACACACATTGGAAGATTCGCTCCACGTAGCTTTTGTCCCTTGCCATCTATTGTCAAATGTGTGTCACTGGGTGTGTGCTCTGGCAGTTGACCTTATGATGCACATGTACTATTAGTGCAAGGTAGCGTGAGTCCTGTTCCCTGGATGCCAACCTGATTGGGGTTGCACTCAAGTCACCTTTACAAGTAATGATGTCTCATTGCCTGTCCCGTGGTTCAGGAGCCCTGTGAGTGTGTGGGAAGATCTGTCCTCTGCCATACCCTCTGTGGCATCTTCTTCATCCTCGCTGTCTCCATCTTCATCCGCTAGCTAGGGCACACCCTCAAGCATGGCCATATTGTGTAAGATGCAGCACATAAGAATGATATCACACATCTTTCCCGTGCACACATTAATGCGCCTCTTGTGCGGGGCAGGTATTGCCAGCGGTTCTTCAACATTCCAAATGCATGTTCAATCACATGGCATTACTACACGTGAGCTTGGTTGCAGTAGTGGTCTGCTTGTGTTTGTGGCTTGCACATAGAAGTCAGAATCCATGGTCTGAACGTCTGCATCATCTGTGTATGAAGGGATACAAATGGTGTCAGCACGTATGTCTCCCATGTTTATTGGCCTCACATTTGTACCCTGTTCTGACAGTTACCAATCATCCATGTTCTCCTGTTCATGTTACGCAGCAAGCATGGCACACTGCTGTTCTGCATTATGTCCCAGATGGCCTAAAGAGCACTCCACCTCCCACAGATGCTTCAAGGGTTTTTATTGAACCTTTAGGCAGAGCGCTAGGGCCATCCCGCACTCTCTCGTCTAGACAGAGTCTTTCCCTCCCTAGACCAGGCATCCTTAGTCCCTAGGTTAGTATCTAGAGTTGATTTCCCCTTATTATCTATTTGAACTGGCTGTCAATGAGGGGCTATAGGCAATTGGCTTATCTGTCTAAGCTTCAGGACTTTCTAAGCTGTGTCTACACTATGAATATTGTTAGTTCTAAAGGGATTGTGGGGGTGTGCCTTACAGGCACTACACTCCTCCCCCTCCACTTTGTATTCTTCCTCTCACATCCTGATGTTACTTTCCTCCCACCATTCCCTTCCCTCAATCCACCCACTCTCTCTTCTCTCTCCTTCCATGTCTTCCTCCTCTGTCTCTCCAATGTCTCTCTCTCCTTCTACAACCTACCTCCACCCTTTGAAGTTACTCCCTCCTACTCTCTCTCCTATCACTCTCCTCTCTCAACTCTACTCTACTCCTCCCTCTGCACACTCCTACTACTCTCCTCTCTCCATATTACTACTACCACTACTCTACTCTCTCCACACCACTACTACTCTCCCTTCTCCACACCACTATTACTCTCTCCTCTCCACACCAATACTACTCTGTGCTGTCCACACCACTGCTTTCCACTCTTCCCACTGTTCCTACTTTCCACACTGCACACCACTACTACTCCATTTTCTGCTATCACCATCCTTTCACTCTGTCATTTTCCATTCACTCTCTATACTCCTTTAACACTCTCACTCACCCACCTTGCATGCACACTCACAGCACAATAGCACTTGTTCTCACAAACCAATAATTCACCTTGTTTATAATAAATCACCTCCAGACTCAGTTCACCGTCCTTCCTCCTGCTAGTCTCTTGTTCTGCCACCTTCTCCTCTGCGCCCTCACCTGAACAATCCACAACTTCCTGTTTCCTGCTGCCTTCTCCCATTGGACTTCAGGCTTGAACCAATCGGGTCCTGTCTTCCCTGCCCGGAATATGTTCCAACAATCAATGTTTAGATTAGAGGATATGCCCCGCCTCTTTCTTGCTCATGAGGCCGCTGTGCTGCAACAATGGTGGCTCGCATGGCCGAGTGCCCAGTTCATGTTAGGGGGCCATGTTGCAGTGAAATTCAAAGTAGGCAAGTAATAGCTGTGTGGAAGCCACTCCACAGCAAGTCTGTGTTGCTCTGTCTGTGTTAGGCCCAGCGAGCTGTTAGCACGTTGGGGCTGCTGGTGATAAAGAGTGGTGCGCGGTGTCTCTGCCATCTACACAGGCTCTCTCTGTCCTGGCAATTAGATGACTGAAGACACCGAATGTGAGGCACTGATGGATTGCTGTCTTGGGGGCCGTCTGTACAGACTTTGTCTGCCTTGTTTTTTTAAAAGTTTTCTAACATTGAGGAACTTTTTTGAGATATCATAGGCCTGTACCTTCGCGACCAAATTGGGGTTACTTGATGATTATTAGCCTTTTTAGGGTTTTTGTCTTTTGTGGTTGGTTCTTTGTCGCATGAGTGTAGGTCACTATGGAGACACTGAGTTCCTCTACTCCGTTTGTAAACTGTAGGAAAAGTTGCAACTGTGCCTGCACTTATTTGCGCCAAGATAAATTACTGGTGTATTTCCTTTTGCTATGAATGACAAATCCAAAAGTTCTGTTGTATTTGATAAAGTTTTTTATTTTGAATTTTCAACCCCTCTTGGATGACATGTTTCGGCGTACAACCTGCGCCTTTTTCAAATCCGGGCCTTTAATGTGTCATTATGGTTCACACAAAGAATAATGTTCTTGTTGTAAATGAAGCACTTTTAGTCTTGGGCTCAATCCCACCTGAAAATTCTGATGCTCGCGCTACAAGCATCGGGCAGTAATTTATCTTGGCGCAAATAAGTGCAGGCACAGTTGCACCTTGTTTTTTTAAAACAATTTTTATTCAGCATATAACCATACATCTTTACAAACCATTAAACTCAACATGCTTACACATACAGTTATATGCATTTGTTTTATGACTTTTCTCCCCCCACCCGTAACTCCCCCCTCCCCCCAACCACGGCCTATGCACCACGCTACCTCGCTTTCTTTCTACCAGGCCACGTCACAGTATCACACACCCGTAATTAACTGCCGTCCCGACATGCTTGGTCTGATACAGACAGAGCGGCCACCAGTTTCCTCCAAGCGTTTAGCCCCCCCATCCTCTGAGTCTTCATTCCTCCTCCTAGCTTCTTGCCATACTACTGTTTCCGCATTCGCCCATTTCGTTAGGTCCCGCCACCATACTTGTGTAGACGGTCTCGTACGTGTTTTCCAACTCATTGCGATTCTACGTTTAGCCAATATATACGCCAGGTCCTTTAGTTTACTCACATGCTTAGCTCTACGGGGCCTTGGGAAGCCCCCTACTAGGCATGCCCAAGGGGAATTAACATCTAATATAACCTCCTCCTTAGCCATAATACGAGCCACTTCCTCCCAAAATCTACCAATCTCTACACAGAACCAGAACATATGCACTAACCCCTCATTCGCCACCCCGCACTTCGGACATGTCTGCGTTCCCGTGTGATTAAACTGAGCTATTTCTTCCGGGTTTAGGTATGCTCTGTGGGTTACATATAGCTGAATGTGTTGCAATCTCAAATTTCTTGATACTTTCTTATGGTACCCTTGTTCCCTACCCCACAATCCATTCGACATTGGTTCTCCTACGTCTTCCTCCCAATGCTGTCTCGTGCGGACCATCTCCCTTTCCACCTTAGACATCAGTCATTCGTATATGCAGGACACCTCATGTCCGCCTTCTGCTACATCAAAAAAATGTTCTATTAGCGTATCTGGCTGTAGGGCTAGTTCGGCTTCGAGCCACGTGCTCTTTATGATCCTTAGGTGCCTAGAGTACTTAATGTGCTGTCCTCGATGTAATCCCGTGTTCTCCACCAACCCTTCAAAGTCCCTGGGCTTCCAGTGTTCCAGTACATCACCCACCATCACTATCTCTACTGGTTCCCAAATCCTTTTAGTGGTCCAGCCTAACTTGTGCATCTACTCCTCCCAGTGCCACCAGTGGTATCTGCGAGGAACATGGGGTGGGATTATTTATCATCTGACAAGCCCTACGCCACATTCCTCTTCCCAACCATAGCAACCGGCCCTCCTTGGCACCTTGTGTCTCAGATAGCCATATCACCTCTTTTAAGAAGTAGGGGGTGCTATCAGCACTCAGTAGCCTAGATTCTGGCGTCTGTTCCTCGGATAACCACTTAGCCACAAATTGGAGCTGACTAGCCAGATAGTATACCTCAAAATTAGGCAGTTTAATGCCTCCCTGTTAATATGGATTCTGTAGTTTCCATAGTGCCATCTACATCTTGCATTGTGCCATATAAAGCTCCTACATATACTCTGCACTTTCTTAAAGAACTTTTTGGGTATTGCATTTAGAATTTTTGTAAAATAATGTAGTAGTCTTGGCAGCACCAACATCTTCAATAATGCTACTGGACCCATCATACACAATGGTAGACTTGCCCAGAATGTCATACTTTTCTCAATTCTAGATAATGCCATTTCTATGTTATGTCTGTGTTCCGACTCAGAGTCGTGGTATATGTCTATGCCTAAATACCAGAACGTCTCAATTTCCCAGGCTATCGGTAGCACCGGCAGTCTGTGCATTGGCGTTCCAACATTTGCCCCCAGGGGGTATATGTTCGACTTCTGTGGGTTGATGGTTATATCCGATAGCACAGCGTACCGTGCTATTACATCTAGAATGTATTGTAGGTTCTCCTCAGGATGCTGTAGGTACAGTAGCATGTCATCAGCGTACAATGATATCAGGTGTTGTTTCCCCATAGAACTGATTCCCGCTTCCACTCCTTCCACAGGTGCACCTCCAATGGTCCAACGCTATTATGAATAGCATCGGGGACCATGGGCACCCTTGTCTAGTACCCTTCCTCAGTTGCCATTGATCAGAAATCGTAGAGCCACTGTACAGTAATCGCACCCACTTAAGGTATATCGGCCCGATCACATATCCCTCCAGCACCGCCAGCAGCCAGGGCCATTTGATGGAATCAAATGCTTTAACTGCATCGAGCGAGATCACTGCCACTTCCTCCACCCCTCTCTGGGTGTAGTCAATTATATGGTGTAGTCTCCTTAGGTTGTTCGTTATATTCCTGTGTGGAAGATAGCCAGTCTGGTCTGGATGGATATGTTTTCTTATAAGTGGTCTCAGCCTATTCGCCATGACTGTGGTTATAATCTTCCCATCCTGGTTAAGTAGTGAAAGGGGTCTATAGGTTTCACAATCTGTATCTGGCTTATTTGGGTTGAGGAGTGGGATAATTATAGCTTCCTGCAGACACTCAGGCAGTTTGCCCATGCTCAGCGCCTCATTCAACATCGCTAGTAGTGGGGCAATATTTCCGCCCCATATGCTTTATAAAATTCACTGGGCAGTCCATCGTTGCTTTATCACATGTTCTAATTCTTCTATTGTTATAGGGACTTTGAGGCTCTCTCTCTCTGTTACATCTAACTTGGGGAGCGTGATCTCGCTCAACGCCTCTCGTATATCTACTACCTCCCCTTCCCCCGAGTCATCAAATAACCGCACATAATATTCACGGAAGAGTTTGTTAACTCCCTTGTTTCCTGCAACTGCCCATCTTCCCCTTTCACTGCCCTGATAGTCTGCCGGGGAGTCTCACTTTTATATAACCAGGCTAGCAATCTGCCCGGCTTGTCTCCTTCAGCATGCTGCCTCTCAATATATTTCTTATAACTTAAGTTACCTAGCCTTTCCCAATGATCTCTACACTCCTGCTGCAGTCAGGATACTACATTAGCCCCCTCTGTAGATCTTGCGCCCTCCCGCATAGTCATTTCCAATGTCTCTTCCGTTCTCTTCAGCTCTTGAGTTATGACCTCCTGCAACTCCTTGGTCTTGGCCATAGCAGCCCCCTTTAAACGCTTCCCATAACACCCCGGCTGAATCCACACTGCCAGTATTATTTTCGAAATATTCCTTCACTTCCGCCCTCAGGTCCTCCCGGAACCCTGTATCCTTCAGTGCCTCAACCCTTAGTCTCCACGTCGGGATCCTAGCTCAGAGAGGTAGGGCCTGCCAAGTCACTACCAGTGGGGTATGATCCGACAGGACTATGGCTTTATATTCTGCAAATGCCATCTCATTTAATGTGTCCCTCCCGGTGAACACATAATATAGCCTTGTGTATAGGTTCTGTGGGGCAGAATAGTGTGAATACTCCCGGTCTTGTGGCTGACGCTCTCTCCAAACATCCACGAATTGAAAGGCCTGAAACAATGTGCTCAAAGCTTTAGCTGACGGGGTCGGGTGAGCTAGTCTTCCATCCGACCTATCCATCTTCGGGTCTAGAGTGCAATTAAAGTCTACCCCCCATATTACCGCCCCATCAATATACGGACCCACCTTCTTGTATAGAGATCTGACATACACTACCGTGTCCTAGTTTGGGGTGTACACTTTAATTATGCAAATTTCTTTATTTACTGCCAGCCCTCGCATCATCACCATCCTACCATCTTTGTCTATAGAGGACTGCAGGAGCTTGAATGGGACATGTGGTGCTATCCAAATCAAAACTCCTCTAGCATACGCCGAGTAGGTTGAACCCAAGGTCGTCCCTCGCCATTTTTTAAGAATACTATCCCGTTTCTCCCTAGTCAAGTGGGTTCTTCATCTGCCTTGTTAATTGGTCTATGAGAAAAAGAAAGAAACTGGCCAGCATTGTTCCTAAGAGGTCTGGGATGATCCAAAGTGGTACTGACAAAAACCATACAGTCACTTGGGGAGTCGATAGGAACTGAGGCCCTCCTAACTGACACTTTCCCCCTCAGGGGTAGGAATGGCTCAGGCTTCTACCCTTCTAGGCCTTCCACCTCAGGCTCAGATTGGCTCCTACCCCTCTTGGTAAGGGGATATTACTGACCTTCTCACGAGTCATGTATGGATCCTGGGAATTTAGAACACGTGTGTGAATAACATATTGGCATTACACGTGGCCTGTAAGTTGATATTGTGGAATCAGTTTTGGTCCCAAAACATGCGTTCATGTGACTTCAGGGTATGAAGGCCAAATGCGTTTTTTCCATCACATGTACAACATTAGGGAGTCATGCCACACTGTGAAACTCACTTGGTGACATTGTTGATGCCAGTCTGAGCATGCCCCTGAACGCGGGTTGGGAGAAGTCAGCAACACTCGCCGCTGTTATCTGGAGTGACCCACTTGCACTGTAATGCAGGGCACACTCATGACCTTCAGTATTGGTGGGGTGGAGCTAATGATGATCTGTGGCATCGGGTCCACTCCAATTGCATTGATGAACCACATGATGGTGTGTTGGTCGAGTAGATACATGGTGGCCTACTCCAACATGACACCCCGTAACCACATATGACTCGGTGTTCACCACTTTAATTTGCCACACATCAATATCTAGGTCAGGTCAGTATGGTCAATTAAGGCGGTAGGTTGGTGATTTGAGGGGATTGCTCAACTGTAACACATAGAACTCACCCGTCATGCTGTGCATCCTGGACTATTTACTGGCACGTAGGTCTCCACTGGTACCCACCCACATTAACCCCATCCCCTCAAATGTGGTGGTGTGGATTGGTGCAGGCAAATGCGCAGGTGGTCTTGCATGCTGTCATCTGTCTGTGCTCAGATGTATAGCCACTAATGCTAGGTGTGCCCCTTCTACTGGCATTCATTTTTAGTTTGCTGTTGAGTCCATTGGCATGGCAGTTAGTTTGTTTTCATCCCATTACTGCCATGTCACTTGTGCCAGTAATTTCCGGTGGTTTATGCAACTACTTAATGGCGTACTTGATGCTACCTTTTCGGTGGACACTCGTCTGCTAACAGAGTACGTTCCTGACAGTATTCTGCCAATTGTCTGATGGCGCAATGGTGGTATGATTGGTGGATTGGCCGTTCTTCCATGGCTGTATGGTACACCGCTTTTAACCTATAGAGGATTGGTAATAACAGGAAAGAATCAATATGATCTGATATGTTTTCAATGTATTTGTGGCATTAATGCTTGCCAGATACTCGTGAAACCAAGTGGTAACATCACCCTTCAATTACTTAAACATAGTCAAAATATTGTAATCATAAAAACAAAAGACTACAATGAAAACAAAAAAGTAATTGGTAATATTTCAAGCAGTGTAACTCTTCATTCTGATGGTTTCTTGTAAAAATCCTCTTTTATTTGGAGAAACAGAAGCAGACCCAATGCATTTTGGATATCACCTCCTTCATCAGGGAAAACATCTCGTGATGAAATCACAAGGACATGACTGGCTCAGCCGTGTTTCTCAAGAAAGACCATGTGGGGAAGAATAATATTTCTCAGTATTGGGCTTTCTTACTTTTGAAAAAATGTTGTCAAACGCATGTGCTTCAATAACCCCATAAATATATTTGTGTTATGGGGTACCTCTTTGAAGAATGAATTACTATGATTAATTAATGGCTGAAAACATCCAGCCTCGTGGGAGTTAGGGATTGGAGGTTCAGGATGGGGGAGGTGGTGGATCGATATTGCAAGGAGGTTGCACAGTATACAGAGGAGAAGAAGGGCCAGCAAGAAGGGAGAGAGAGCTGAGGTTGTGGCGGAGCAGAACAGGAGGCGAGAGGAATGAGTTGTAAAGATCAGGGGAAGGTGGAGCAGAATGAGGTGGAAGAGGAGGAGGTGGTGGAGGAGGAGGAGAGAAAGCAGAGAGAAAGAGAGACTGGTGGAGGTCGAGAAAGATCAGGAGGTGCTGGATGAGAATGAGAAGAAGCAGAGGGAGGAGGGAGGAGAGAGAGAGAGAGAGAGAGAGAGAGAGAGAGCGAGAGAGAGGACGAGAGAGAGGACGAGTGAGAGGGAGAGAGAGAGAGAAAACAGAGGATTTAGGAAAAGATCAGGAGATTCTTAAGAAAAACAAAGAGAGTGTAGCAAAGCTCCACAAAGCTCACACCAGAAAAAATACAACCCACTAGGGAAAAAGGCCCAGCACACCTCTTGCAAGGAGAACACAGTTTATTTCCATTGAAAAAATACAAAGACGCGCCAGCAAAGGACTCTGCTGTCACAGAGCGCTCTGACAAAATCAACATGGGCAATAGTTTATAAAGGTGGAAATTGTCATCGCTGACGTACATTACATAGGTTACAGATCCACATAGCTGGTTTATACGATCCTTTACATAGGCGGCCTGCTCCATTTGGGGTGCCAGATCATTGGTCACGGCCTCCCCAGTCCATCTTTTTCCACGTGGGGTTCTTCATTGCATGTCAGCGGGCTTGCAGTCCCTAATTGCCAATTAAAAGCACAAAGCATAACATGCCCTATCTGTGGCCTAATGTGCACCTGGTACTGCAGATATGGGTGCAGAGGATACTTTGGAGGTCACACTATCTTACAAACCCCAGCTCGATCCCAGACCCGTCAGTGCCATTCCAATTCTTCCCACCCCGGCTTAAATTAGTTACTTTCCCTCCCTGGGACCTCGCAGCACAAATGACACTAGCTCAGGATATTCTGTTGTGATCTTTCTGAGAAATGGGTGATCCAACCGTTTTATGGTCGGTGGCCTTGGGCTGCCTGGTACTCTGCAATGCTGGAGGAGAGGGGCGTCTGGACACTATATCTTAGGGTTTGGGTTAGGGTAGGTTAGAGGCTCGTGCCCTCCTTCTCGTGGGTTAACTGTGCAAAGGGAACTCTCACTCTCCTCATGGCCTTGCAGTGCCCATTCTTTTTGGGTTACACATGCTAATAGTATGAGACAGTGAGAGGTTCATGAGTCCCCATGGATTTGGCCTTTCCCACTCCAGCCCAGACTGCAACCCGCTCCTACATTCACACACATATCCTTATGTTCTGTGCCTGGGACTACTGTCCTGGCTACAGCACAGTGCCAGGCCTCGATTTCAATATGGCTGCTATTTTCTAAAATGACATTTCCTTTTCTAGTGCAATCTACACCCAGTCACATAATAACCTACCCATAATGCAGCTTCTTTTGGCACCCTGCCTTCCCCTATAACTTCCCAAGGCCTCCACAACACACTCTTAGGTCTCTGCCGCATTCAGAACCGCTTGAGGGCCTGGGATGATCGCCCCCGCTTCCCAACATTCCCCCCTTTTGTTAATCCCATATTAGCAAACTGCCATATAAGCCTTTCCCGGTCCCCCTTCTCTATTCTTTCCCTTTCTAATCTCTTACCTCCAAATATGGCAATGTTCCTTCTTTGTGTACCCATGCTAAGTCATATAGATACACCCCTGTCTCCTGCTAAGTCGACCCAGTGCTCTTCGCAGTTATCTGGGTCTGGTGGGGGAGTGATGATGGTGCCTGTGGGGGTGAAGGCGTTGCTCTATTGTAACCATGCGGGGTATGTTAGGGTCATCTGTTTATACCTGGCTGTGTTTTGTACCACAAGGTGCACCCTGTACCCCAATTGAGACCATCATCATTGTGGCTGCTAGGCATTGCTTTGGCACAACATCGAATTCCCATTTGAGGGGGGATAGCTCAGGGGCAACGAGTTTGTCTTGGAAGCAAAACAACATAGTGAAACACAGGTTCAAATCCCGACCCCGCGCTTAGAAACCAATATCTGGTATTAAGCGCGCTATAAACGAACAATAATAATAATCTGGAAGGTGCAGAAGATCACGAGCACTATCACTGGCATCAATATTTTCACGATAACCCCCATCCATGATGGTGCCCAAGAGAAAAGGTCACTGAAGCAGTCACTTCTCTGGATGCCAGCCTCTGTTTGCATGTGGATGCCAAGGGTGTTCTAGGCCTCTATTATGTGTGTGAGAGAACCGGTGTCAGTGTCATTTGGGGGTATGTATGTGCAACATGAATTTCCGATCTTTTTGCAGACCGCGCCTTCCATTGCTGTGAGCCAGTCCAGCACATAACAGTTCTGCAATGTCATCAACCTGATTGCTCGCAATTCCATTTTTATGGCATGGAGGCCTTGCTCAGTGTCATTGGCCAACTGTATCACCTCCCAGCCCGTGATCTGGAGCCACTTCGCATTGGCAACTGCTTGTACTCCATGCAGTAACAAAGATGCAAACAATTTCTCTTCTTTGCTGCACAATCTGTATTGATGTGGTATTTCTTTAAGCAACTGTGATGAATCTTGGGACAGATAGTTGGACCTCCGCTTACTCTGCAATTTTTCTTTCTTCTCCTTTTCTGGCAGGATGCGGAATATGAGCCGCTACGGAGGAATTGTGGTGGGGACATCCGACACTGGTGCAGTTGTTGGGGTGGACAGGCCACCTGATCCCACCATCAAGTGCTCTTCAGGTACTACCAGGAGAGCTGAGTGCAATAGGGCCAGTGAGCAGGTGACCCTCTTTAGTGGCGGGAGGTGCAGAAAAACCCACTAGGCGCAGACCCAATAATTGTCCATCACTGCTGCTGTCCCCTTTTTGAGTTCTGGGATGTATAGCACCTTGCTGCACTTATTAGGGCAGGGGGCTGTAACGCTCACCTTGTATCCACAGGGATGCCTCTGGACTGGTCCGGGACACCTCTGGGCTCTCTGCAACTCCCCCGAACCTCGTTCTGCCTTGGATCAGTTTCAGAAAATGGGAGAGGGGTTTTAGCGACTTTTCCTTGTCTCCCGCGGCCCACCTCCCAGTCTTCCCTTGCGATTTCCCCTTGGGACTCCGCTCACCTTGATTTTCGTAATGCCGCACTCTCCGTCCTGCCGTGCTAGGCAGGGGTGCGTCGTTGTAGGCTTGATCCACCGAGTTACTTCACTGGCAATCGCCTGGAGTCCAGACCAGCCGTGACTCCTCCTTTCAGGTATGTCTTTACTGTTTCTTTTGAATAAGGTCTATGTTGATAAATGTCTCAGTAACCTTCTTCTTTTGTCTTGCAGAGACTGATGGAGAATGCTGAGGCCGACTGCTGGGTTCGAGAAGGTAAGGATGCGCTAGATGCAGCGCTGAAAGCATCCTTGCAAGTGAGCTGACCTGTGCTTTGTTTCTTCTCAGGTCGTGGAGAATTCCGGAAGGTGAAGTTCGGAGTGGCGGAGGCCTTCCAGGTGAGGTGGTAAGTAGCTTCTAATTCTTGGCTCTTAGTCCTGAATATGTAGCCGAGGACCGATGGAGAAATCCTCGAAGACTCCTACTGGATGAAGAGCTGTAGCCGAGCAGGTAAGAAAAGCGATGTTCTTTCAGGTTATTCGCCCGAGCGGGCCAGGATACAGAGCAGGACCCGGTGAACATCACGCTGCAAAAGCAGAATAACGCGAAGTGCGTGCCTCGGGACAGGCGTGGTTTAAATACCCGGCGGGTATCCCAGGTGCCTTAGGGGTGGACCCCGCCCTCAAGCTAGCCTGCTTGTTGCAGTTCCCTGATAGTCCTCGTGGGGGCAGCCATGTTTCCCCATTGTCCATTGGAAACCATACCTGCCAAGTGCGCCTGGTGCCAACGGCACCACGATTGCGTCCAAGGCACCCGCAACGGGCTAGTGTGGGCCTTTCTGGCCTTGGAACAGTACCGAGGTAGAGACCATGGTGTCCAAGACCAACAGCCAGGGTTTGGGGTCGTGACAGGGGCCCAGCCAATCAGGTTCTACCGATCGCGGGCTGAAACCTGAAACCTATATTCGCAGCTCACGTTCCATGGAACCCGCAGGCTGCTTTCCCGCTGCAGGCCGCCATCTTCCTTCTTTCCCCCCGCTCCAGTATCTTTATTTATTTTTTTAAAGATCCCAACCCCCTCCCCATCTTCACTAACCTGATTGCGGCAGCAGCTGCCCGCCGCCACTGCAGCAGCTTCCCTTTTCCGGCCGCCATGATCATAGAAAAGGGGCTCCGTGAGGTTTCTATAACCACGACAGCCATTTTTGATCAGTATTTTCATTCATTGAATGGGACGCGCATGGCGTCCTGGTGAATGGAATGCAAATACTTTTATTAGCACACCGGGTTACGCTGATGGCCTTAATCCCCGTTCCAAGGGCTGGAACGGAGGGTGGGGGGTGTAATGGCCCAAAGCCCTCGTTAACTGCCCTTGCTTCGCTTGGACCGTTAACTTGGGCTGCCGGGCCATTACCTCCCGTTCCAGATTAGACCTGCCAGGATGAACTCCATTGGGGCGCAGATGGAATAACTAATGATAGCAGAGGGGACAGATCAGGGATAACTTGTGAAACATAAGATCCGTTTTTAGACCTTTACTGAAAATGAGGAAGGAGGATATGCTTGTCAGATGGATCTGAAGTGCACTCCACAGACTGGGGCAGATAACAGACAAAGCCCTGTCCCCTCTGAACTTAAATCTGGAGGAGGGATAGGCAGTAGAAGATGATTTATGCAATGCAAAGGTCTTGAAGGGAGTATGGTAATATTACCAGAATGAGATAGGGTTGGGAAAAACCGAGAAGACCTTTGAATGCCAGACAGATCACCGCAAACTGAAATCTCTAACAAACTGGGCGCCAGTGTAAAGAGTGTCTCTGTGCAGAAACAGAACTGGAAATGGGTAGCTTGAAATATCAGCCGAAAGGGAGCATCCTGTGCTATTTCTAATTATGATAATGATGTGTTATTTATATAGCGCCTTAATCCAAAGCGATTTACAAAGCACATATTTACATACAATATCACCCAACCTTGCCGGGTTTCGAACCTGCGACCTGCAGCAACGAGCTCTGAACCAGCTGAGCTATCTTACCAGCAATCAGAGTTGTATAAAATGAATAGCAGTTACCTTCTTGAAGCCACTCTCACCTTCATTTTAGGGGAAATGAAAACTCCATCAGAAGGAGCACAGCCGATACCTTTGTCTATTCTCCTTCCAAGAGATATTCATTAATCACCACATGATGCAGTGTTTGGCATGGAAGCCGATATGTTGCCCATGTTCCGTAACTTACAGCACATCATGCATGCATGGCGAATTGTATTGGCGCTGGGGCTGCCTTGCTGTGAATCCCTCTGGACTCCGGCTGCCCTTTTCACAGATCCAAGCCACTCTGCCCGCACCATAATTGTGGTGGGGACTGAGATGCATGCAGATTCCCTGCATTGAGAAGAGAATTGCAAGGAGCGGAAGTCCCACTCTGTGCAGGGAATCCAATCCAAACTGCCCCGGATGTGCAAAACCAAGCAAAGGGTTGTTCTCTGCCTGTTGCACTGCACCTGTGTATTGTAAAGGTCAGGTAAGATGACGCCGTCTGTCTACCTGAGGCCGCTTAAAAACATTAAAGCAAGACTCAAGAAAAATACCCAAGTACCATAAACTGCGAGCCGTGTTTCCTCTGAAGCAAATGGAATGACATCATCACATTTGGTATAACTTTCCCCCATTTTAACTTGTGTGTGTAAAGTCAAGTTGATGAATGATAACTAAGGACGAAATGGGGCATCTGAAAAATGTTGATCCCCACATTTATGTGGTGTATACGAGGACCCCAGTTTGGTGATTTCTTTGTTGTAGCTTTCATCTTGATACTCGAGCTAACTGATCAAAAAGGCATTACAAGCAGGTGCATGAATGGGAGGACTCCACACGCCAGCAGCTTATAACTGGAAGTGACCACCCTGAAATGTCACTGCTCAGTGCAACGTTGGTGCAAAGATGTATGCAAACTAAGGTTAAGTGAAAGGTTGCCCTTCACTGCATCCTCTTTAGTAGAGGGGCCTGATTTGCTACTTTGAGTGCCAGTCTCGTGGCCCTTGGCAAGGACCGGTTGCTGGCGACATAGGTGGCTGCTTTCTGCTGTATTGGAGTAAAACTGGTCTTGGCCCACGGTGACGGAACGTACATTCTCTGCGGCTCGGAATGAAGTCCAAGGTCAGCGCAACAGCCATGCCTGTGAACATCCAATTTTGAGGACAATCTCATCCCCCCTTTTTGGTCAGTGGAGACAGCGGTGTGACTGGTGCTCTTTTCTGCGGGAGTGGCGTAAGTGTTTCCGACAAAATAGCATGCACAGGGGGCCTTAACTAAACAAGGGAGTTTGGCGGGTCGAGGGGTTCTCCTGTGAGATTTCTTGGAATCATTGTTTATAAACAGTGCATTTTATAGCAAACTATTTGCTAAAACCTGGGTAACAAACCATACAATGTATAATCTCTTATGTAGGGTAGCACATCAAAAGGTTCCAATAGATGACCATGCCCAGCCAGAAACAGTACACATGAGCATTTTACAACTCATTTGTATGATCCATTTCCCCACAATATTTGCCAATACTGGCACATAAAAGACAGTTTATGAGGCCTGTGCTCACAATACAAACCAGTATTCTGTCAGAGGAAAAGGACATTTTGATGCTGGTTTATATATGCCAGTCATGCTACTATATGAACACAATCAGAATTATCACAGTAAAAACACATTTTTGCTATGCCTCATAAAGCCAGTATTGAAACTATAAGAACAAACTCATAAGTGCTGTGCCCAATGTTACCAAAATTACTATTGAAAAACACACTTGTGTTGGATGTGCCCAATAATTCTATATTGCTACTGTAAGAAGGCGTTTTTGATGCTGACTGTGGTAATATAAACCAGTACTCCCACTGTATGAACACACTCATGTTCGCTGTGCCCAGTAATGCCAGTATTGCCATTCTAAGAACACACTCATATTTTCTGCACCCAATAAAGCCAGTGTTACCACTGCGACAAAGCACTCTTGCTGTCTGTGCCTAATAATACAAGTATTGCAACTGGAAGAACACGCATGTTCACTGTGCCCAATTAAGTCAGTATTGCTACTGTAATACCAAATGTTTGATGTGCAGAATAACGCTGTTCTTCCACTTTTAGAACAAATGTTCACTATGCTTAATGATGCCACAGTGCTACTTTAAGAACCTATTTTCATGCAGGGTGTGCAAATAAATGCTAGCATTGTTCAGAAACACTTTCTAGTGCAGCTAGTGTCCAAAACACAATCTCTGTTGGGATCTCATGGATTCGTCCCCACACAACAATCTGCAGCTTTGCTCTCCCAGCGCACGCACACACGCACCCTTGCAGGCAAGCACGTATACTCACTTGCAGGCAAGCACACCCACACAGGTTTTTTTTTTTTAATTACTTACATGGCCAAGCAACCGCGGGCCAAACACTATCTCAGGATCACACGCATTGACAGCAAGCAAGCGGGGTGCCGATCAATAGCTCTCCCTGGGTCCTGGCTCCTGCACAGTGCCAGCACCATCACTATGCCTACCAGCACTCAGACAAGGGGTCATGCATGTCTCGGAGAGCAAAACGCACACACCTATACCTGACCCATGTATTATGTGCTTGCTTGGCCCCTAAATAAAAAGAAAAACCAGGTGTCCCCACCACACCGGCCAGTCTGGCGGTGCTTTGTCAGCTGATTTCTGTAGCTGAGAGATGAAATCACGTTTCACTGGGCTTCTCCTTTGGGTTCCCCTTATTGGGAGGCAGGGAAGACCCTTGGTAGTAGAAGCGGGTACCTTACTACCCTTGTCACCCATTATGGATGAGTGCCCCCGAATGTGAATACAAAATGTGGACCTAAAACAATGAACATGGGCACACACCTCTTAGATGGGGAGGATGGAAGTTAAAGCGACACTCAGTGTGTGATATCTAAGTTGTGTGACAAGCAAAATGTGAGTGGATAATTAGTACTTGAAACATGATGGCCTTTGACTTAATTGTAGATTTGCTAATCCAGAGAATTTTGCTGTAAATCAAAACCACTATTATTCGGAAAGGACACATTACTCAAAGCAGCTTTCTTGAAACCTTACAATAGTAGCCATCGTGTTGCTATCAGGGCGTCTAATTTTCGGCACACAGTCGGCCATTGTTTCGGAAACATGCTGAACGTTCCTAGAAACTCCCGCGCACGCAAAGCAGCCAGCATGCTTTCTCCTTTGCTGCTCCCTGCTCCCCCTTGCAGTGACCTTAGTGTGCTAGTTAGCAGAAATCTCGCTTTTGTTCACTTGCTCAGATAGTGAATGTGAAGGCCTCCGTAAAAAATAAACACACGCCACAGAAGCACTTGGGCACAGTAATATCTGCCGGTCTTTCATTTTCACCCATATCTCGGCCTTCACTTTCTGTGTCATCGGCATTCGACATTCCAAGGGAACCCTGGCAGGCTACAGTAATAGGTCCTCCACCTACGTGCTTGGTCACGTGTTTGACCTTTACTGTTTGTAAAAAAAAAAAATTCACTCTGTAGCTATCCTTAAGGACTTGACATAGGAACAGAACGTTCTTAGATGCTTATTACTTTGGTGGCCTTTGATGAAACTGTAAACAATTCCAGAAAACCGTATAAACCCGACGCTGAATTATTTTGAAAAGTTTTGTGCATTTCAGGCCAGGTGGTTGAAAGTTATATAGAGGGTTTAAAACGTTTATTTCACATGCAAACAAACGCCCAAAGGGAATTTGAATTTTTGCTCTCACCTCAACAAAAACTGATGGCGGTTTCACACCAAACCTACACAAGACAGTAGCGTCTGGGCCCGCTCATGGTCTTCTGAATATACGTCCAGTGTCCGAGTTATGAATGCTATACGATACAGGAGCATTCCTGGCCTAAATTGTGGTCACGGAGTCCCCACACATAGATCAAATTGTAGGCCCCCAAGGGCAGCATAAATACAAGACTTCCAATATCGCCTAAGTGTTCCGCAACTACTGCAGTGCCCTGTACTCCCCGAGGAAGATGCTCTCGGAGGCACACATACGCCAATATCTAGAGGGGATCAAGCTCTACTGGCTACCCCCAGACCAGATGCAGGCTCTCAACAGGGAACTCACTCTTGAAGACATTCTTGGGGTAATCAAGGAACTACCAGGGTCAAAGCCTTGGGCCCTGATGGCATCTTGGCAGATTCTACAAGGCATATGCTAGTATCCTGGGCCCCTCTGTGGAAAGAGGCGTCTTTTCCCCCATCGCTCAGAGAGGCCATGATACCCCTTACTGCACAAGAAAGGGAAGCCACCTGAGGAGTGTTCCTTCCTTATCAATGCTGACAATAAGATGTACCCTAAGCTTCCGGGCAACCGGCTCCTTCCCCTTATGCGAGTGTTGGTTATTGCAGATCAATCTGGATTCCTCCCAGACAGGAACACCACGTATGGGTTGAGCAGAATCTTTGGGCTTCTTGAGGTACTGGACCAGGACGTCCCAGCGATAGCGGTATTATTAGATGCTGAAAAGGCATTTGGTTCTATCGAATGGCCGTTTCTCTTCTAGACACTTCAAAAAATGGAATTGAGCTCTAGGTTTTTTAAAGTTTGTGGCACTATTGTACAATTCCCCTAAAGCAAGAAAAGATCTCAACGGTGGAATCTCTGATCCCCTGGTCCTGGGGAGGGGAATGAGATAGGGGTGCCCTCTCCCAGTTGCTATTTGCACTCACGATGGTGCCCATTGCGGCTTTGCTGCGAGAACAGCACATGCAAAGAGGTGTGTCGGGGGTCACCTTGGAACTCATCAATAAAAAATTGCAAAAGTAGTAAAAAAAAGGAGCGTACGCAGGCAGAAAGTAACAAAAGTTTATTCAGGGCCCATACGCAGCTGGAACAGCTTTATTCAAACAGATTGTGGAACAGAACTGCATGAAAAGGCGCTGTCATAGAAATGCCCCTAAATCGAAGACTTTTATAATAATCGAGCTAATTAACATTAGTAACTTGGCAACATGAAAAAATCTTCCCACACCGAGCTAATTGCTGCTCGTACATTATATCCTTATAGAAAAACATACATTATGTTCTGCAATTGGGTCCACAAACCTTCCCACACCACCCACAATTAAAATATTTGATGTCACAATCCAACCCGCGCATCATAATGACAATTCATTGAAACATTTGAGATGACCAGCAGAACTTTATTCACCTGCCCCGGACATCTCAACTAAGTTTTTGTGAGAAGTGTTCCCTTCCATGACACTGTCAGTGCCTTGAACCACATACGTACTGCTGTACAAATGCTGCATATTAAGAACTCTTTGACCATCTTCCCAGGCGAAACGTACTAAGGGGCAATTTGAAATCGGTGTGGTTCTTCTGACTCCATCCAAAAATCATGTTTTGCAAATCACTTTGAATTATTAAAATGGTTATGCTATCCATGTCAGTGCGCGGGGAGCCCCCTCACCAAGATGTGATAAAACAAATATATTTTGTCATCCCAAGACTGTTTATTTTACTGCGTCCACATATGTTGTAAGGATAGTTTATATTCTGCTGGGGTCTCACCAGGCTTCATTTTATGAGCTAATATTGAACCCATGTCTGACGTATCTGGATACAGCTCCTTTAGAGCCTTCCAAACATGTGCTCGATTGTTATTAAAGGGTGCTCCATCACGTATTTTAGAGCTTCATTTTACCCCAGCATATCTGGCCTGCCGCCATATTTTGTCACTTTTCTCCCCAACCAACACTGCCAATAAACATTTTATATCTCCTATAGCCAATGGGATTCCCACTGTCTCTTTCTCAAAAACATAAATCCAGGTCTGCCAGAGACAATCATTAACACCGTTACACCCCTAATATTGATGATTCCATGTTCCACAGGACCTTGTTCACTAAATGCTGCTTTCCTTCTTCTTTGCCTGTCGGGGCACAGCATCTCCCCTCCTCAGCGAAAATAGTTTTCTCTCCGCGGCTGCGACCGGACCATGTTTCCTCCTTCCCAAGCGGGAGGTTGTTTCTCCTTTCTTTCTCCCCCCATGGCGGATGATGCCAAGGGGGGTTGCAGACTGGCTCCCTCCCTGGCCGCACAAGCACCCTCATTGCACAGTGGCATGGCCAGGGAGGATCGCAGGCAGGGCTCCTCGAATACACTGGCTGCTCCTACCTTTATGGGGGGGCAGCATGGCTCATCTCTTCGTGGCGGATGCCGGTCCTTATCTCTCCACTGGGGGTCGCACCATTCTTTACTTTATGGCAGGAGTGCCGCGGGGGAGTGAAAGGCAGCACAACTCACCCCCCGCAGGAGGTGTTACTTCTTTCGCGGCTGTGGCCGCTCCACTCCTCCCCTGAGGGACAGCCTGACTCTCCTGCGTGTGGCAGAATGCCGCGCGGGGGTGGGGCAGCACATTACTCACTCCCGGGCGGCAGGTCCCTCATTCTTTTCCAGCCGCGGCCGCTCATCTGGGGGATCACTTCTTTTTCCTTGCTGAGCATGCCGTGGCAAAGGGGGTTTGCAGCTATGCTTGGTTCCCAGCCGCACGAGCACACACTTTCCAGAGGGCCGCGGCCGGGGCGAAGTCATGCTGGGGCATCCCTCACTTATCCGCAGCTGCGGCCTGCCTCTCTTTCTCTACTCCCCCTTCTCTTCTTTCCCATCAAGACAACAAATAAAACACACATAGGGAGAGGGACGGAGCGCAGGCACTGCAGGGACTCTCCTCACTTGTCGCCATTGTTGTGGGGCTGGCAGCGGTTACGCGGCCGGCGTCATTGGGGCTGGTGGGCCCAGCAACATGCTGTGATACCGGGGGTCACTAGGACTTACTTCTTGTTGCAGGGCAGGGCCCTGGTAGGCTGTGAGGTACCGGAGCACTGTGGCCCAGACCAGCAATGACCTGCAGGGCTGTGGTCACACAGCATGGGGCCTGCAGGCCAGGGCCGCCGGACCGTGATCACACGTGTAGGCATGCAGGCCCACAATGAGAGACGGACACAGATGTTCCATGGTTGGAGTCTGCAACCGTTCTGCTGCACGTGCCTGTAGGGGCTGCTTTTATTAGCTTGGGCCATGACACAGTCATGGCCCATCTTAATGGGGCAATACACGTGGGAGTGACACATCCCCTTAATGGGGCAATGCACATGGGAGGGTCATACATAACACCAATAACCATTGCTCCATGCTCTGTAGTTTAATGGCGGGCAGAGCTCCAATGTAAACGCGGTGGTCCACGCTTACCACAGCACCTCCCTCAATTGCGTTGTGCAAGCTTCCGTCTGTATGCCGTCTGGTGCAGGTCACGGCTCGCATATTAGGCTACGGCTCCTCACAGGCCCGAGTCCAGTGCTGCATCGCAGGTGAAACACTCAATGGCGGGAAGGTCCACAGCCACCTTACATTCGTCAGCCTGGCTCCGGCAAGAGCTCGACCCCTCTCCGTCACCTACAGCTATTGTGCCAGACAGCATGCTCCGATCAAGCACGAGCAGATCAGGATGGAACACTCAGTGCCCTGCACTGTCACACAGTAATACCACTGCTTATGAGTTCCGATTGAAGTAGAATGTATGCAGGAGTTTTACAGTAAAGTATAAAGTCGGACTTCAGAGCACCGCAGCTATGCCGCCATACTTGTTGCTGCTCAGCCTCCAAGGACGTGCTTTCTTACCATGGCAAGGGTTTTAGTTTATTTGCATTAAGGGCAAAGCCAACAGGATGATGCTCTTACACAGGGATACTGACATATACTGGCAGAGGCAGCAGGAACACTTTTTCTTATAGTATCATTCCAGGCATCATGATCAAAGCAAACATGACTATGTTCGTATGTGGGTAAATTGGGGTATACTGGTATATTGGTGCACCAGCATGGACATGTATGGGTAAAATCAGTGTGAAAATGTTTTTACATTGGCAATATAGGCATATAGTGGGCAAAGGCGTCATGAAAATATGTACTAAAAATGCCCCTGTGCTTTGTTGGTGACTTGGCTGGGAAATGCACCATTTTAACCCATTCTTTAAAACAACCCTCTCGAAACTACCAATGGTTGGTTTGGGCTCCCTTGCTACATTTGGTCGCTCCTGCACATTTGGCTTGGTAGAACAAACTCCCTTCCATCTGCAGCGCCCCTTGTGGTGGGCCCTACTGCATTTGCTTCAGGACACATTTATTAAACAAACCTGACTTTGCCTCTGGGGATGGGTGAAGAGGGAAGTTACTTTTAAGCAGAAGTGGATGCCAACTTTGGCACAAGATGTTTTAGATTCCTTCCTAAAAGTATTGGTTTAATTTTCATGTAAATATTTAATTAGGGGGGCGCTGTTGTGTGCGTGTTGAATATGGCCACCTGAGTTCAGAGCTCCGGATGAGGAAGAAGGAGAGCAGGGCTGTAGAGAGTGTTACAGACCCTTTTGTGCCCCTATTTTGATGGAGCACCTCAGGGAAGCTTTGAGAATCCCCGGGCATGCTTAGAGCTTTTGGCGAGACGCGGGAGATTGTGCTGGTGGGCGAGCTGGTTGCCGGCCGCGGTGCTAGGCATGGCGGCATAGCGCATGCCTGCTCTTCCGAGTCCTCCTCTTCCTGCCGTGCCCCGCAATGGACAAGTTGGTATGGTGCGGAGTGGCGAGGGTGTGCCGAGCTCTAGAGTAGCCCACCAGTCCCTGCCTGTTGAGGGGCGGGGTGGCCCTATGGGGGCGGGCCATGGTATGAAGCGGCAGAGAGAGAGAGCAGAGCACACAGGTCTGGAAGGCAGCAGTGACCATATATGGCCCGGATTGGTTGGGCTTGGGGACAGAGCTCGATCAGATCCTTTTGCTTGCTGGTCGTGGGCGCCAACAATGAGCTGAGCCTTGGGGACTGGCACTAACTCTTCTTCTGTGGTGGAGTGTTGGGAATCGGAGAATCCAAACCTGCTGTGGCCTTGAGATTCCTGGATGCCCGCTGCTGTTTTGGAGCCCCGTGAGGCAGTGAGGAGGTCTGGTGGGACTGGGCTTGGGCACTGGCCTACACAACACACTCCTTTTCTCCGGACTGCTGGTGGAGTGATTCGTATGCTTGAAGCTACTGTCGGGATCATTTCTTGTGGAGTTTGGAATGGTACCCTGTTACTATCCCAGATCCATATGGGTTGATTGGAATGTGAGTGGCCAGAGGCAATAAACGTCAATCAAAGCTGTCCTACACTCAAAGACTTGCCGACTACCGCCGGGAGGAGGACCTCCACCTCCAGAATATCACGATGGGCCAGTATGACTTGGGCGGTGTGCCACATGCCCAGTCACCTTTGGAGGATGGGCACCCAGGACCTCAATCCAAGCTATCCATCATCTTGGCATAGATTCAATCTGGATTTGAGTCGGTGAATGGCAAGCTGAATGGTTTGGTCTATAGGGTCGACAGGATGCAACAGCGGATCGAGAAGGAAAGTGGTCGGGTATCAGAGATGGAGCACAGAGTGGGGGTACTAGCTCCGAGGTGACTCTTACTATATGTACACTGCAGCAGACGGTGTGTAGACATCCTTAGAGAAGATAGTGGGAATTGGGGCAAAGGGTAGCCTGACATACAGGCGACAATTGTACATTATTACAAAAGAAAGCAGGGGAAGGATAAGGAGACAGCTGATAATGCAACAAAAGCTGAAAACAAATTAGTTCAGAAAATACTGGCTCAAATAAACATGGAAGGAGCAGTGCTCACAGGGACAATTGTCGTTCCACAGAAATAGCAGAGGGGTTTCCCAGTGGCAACGGTAATGCAACCAGGAAGGTACACTCAAGTACCACCGAATCAGCAGTGGGGAATGGTGCAGATATGCAGCAACAGCCTGCATTTGTAAACGTGCAGCAACAGCTAGGGGCCGTGCAGACAGGTGGGGTAAACAGTTACACAGGATCTTATCAGACAGGGAGAGGATATTACACATGTGTAAGGGGAATGGGGTACAGGGGAAGGGAGCCACGGTTTGGGGGACAGTGTTTTGCATGTAGAAATGTTGGTCATTTTGCATGGCCATGCCCACTAATAGCACATTCATGGCAACAACAGCAACCTTATACACCAGCACCACAGCAAATACAGGTGATGCCGTGGCAGCAATTACAGATGCAGCCCACACAATTACAGGGTATATCCACCCACGGACATGAATAGGCTATATTTGCATCTCAGTACAATTGTTGGGAAGAGTCTCGGCTCTTGAAATAGGCACATTTGCCCTATTTGACCATGCGCCGATCACTGCTGTGATAGATATCCCCAGAGTAGGGGCAGGGGGTTGTGGAAGTGGGTATTCCCGAGTGAGATCAGGTAATAGCGGAATCTATAGGGGAGAAGACAGATAAATATTTTGAAGAGAATATTCACGGCGGAGTTGAGGCTAGAGACAGTGTGGGATGCCTTTAAATCAGCCATGAGAGGGGAATTAATCACAGCCAAAGCCGCATGAGAAAAGCAATGGGGGCAGCTTGAAACAGATCTGGAGGCGCAGTTGAAAGAGAATATGCTGGCCAAAGTGGCAAAACCATCCAAGGCACTCCAAAAAACATTTAAGCACATTAGAGGCTAGCTAGAACTGCTCAGAACTTTTGTGGAAAAAGCATTGATAAATGCTAAACAATGATACTTTGTGAGCGCTAATAAGGCGGATCGCATGCTAGCACGCAAACTCAGATCGCACAGCAGCCTAAACAACAACCAAAATCAAAACACATCAGGTTGATATAGTTACTGAAAGTAGGGCAATGACAGAGGTCTTTGCAGGATATTATTCTGCGTTATATACCTCGGATAGGCTGCCCGGTGATAAGCAGATAGAGTACCTGTATTCGGTCCCCCTTAGGGGAAAGGGAAGGTTGGCAGTGGAGATACAAGAAGAGGACGTGAAGGCAGCAATAAAGTCCTTACCGCTAAATAAAGCCGCCACCCTGAACTGCTTTCCAGCTATCTTTTATAAGAAGTGCAAAACTAGATTAGACCCATGGCTAACTAAATTACACAATTCCTTTCAAACCAGGGGACGCATAACGGCATCGATGGAGGAGGCAAAAGTAGTCATATTCCTGAAACCTCACATAGATCTCACGAATTGTAGCTCGCATAGACCCATCGCTCTGATTAATATAGATGCAAAAATATATACTCAAGTGTTGGTGGGAAAGACTGGCCACGTTGCTACCTAAGTTAATTGGCCCAGGTTAATCAGGGTTTGTACCAGAAAGACAAACGTTTGATAATATAAGGCGGGTCTGTCATCTGATTGAGAAGATTGGGATTACAGGAAACCCAGCACTCCTGGTATCTCTAGACGCTGAGAAAGCGTTTGACCAAGTGGAGTGGTCATTCCTCTTCTGCACACTGGAATACATGCGGTTCGGGACCAATTTCCTCCATATGATTCAGGCGAACTACCATTGTCAATCTATATAGCTCTCAATTAATAGGGAACTCTCTAGGCAAATTCCCATAACTGTGGCACCAAACAAGGGTGCCCTTTATCCCCACTGCTCTTTGCCATATACTTAGAACCCTTTTCTAGAGAAAGTCTGCATCACAGAAATGATTAAGGGGCTAGGTTTTGGAGGGGAGAATCATAAGATCATGGTCTTTGTGGACGATATGTTAGTGGCGGTATCTGATCCTGAGCGATCCCTTAAGGTGCTTGTCCAGGAGATTGGGGCATTCAGAGAGGTGGGTGGCCTGAAAATAAACATGCATCAATCAGAAGTTCTGAATATATATGTTGGCAGTGATCAAAAAGCCCAGCCTAAACACAGCTCCAAATTTAAATGGGCACATGAGGGGATAACATATCTGTAGTAATATCAAGACATTGCACCAACCATATTAATCAAACTACCCAACATTACTACAAAGAATAAAATTTGACTTATTTAAGTGGTGTCTCCTATCAATATCCTGGCTAGCAAGAATTGTGACAGTATAAATGATGGTTTGACCAAGGATATTAGATTTCTTTCAGGCCCTCCCTGTCGCTCTACCAAAATCCTTTTTTAGATTGCTTAACAAGATAATAACTATATTTATTTGGCAGAATAAACCCTCACGGATATCTCTTCAGATCCTGAAGGCAGCAAGACCTCTTCAAATATTACGAAGCAGGGCAGCTGAGAGTAATTCGGCAATGGCTGTCGGGGGACACATCCATTTTATAGAGGGTCCTGGTAGAAAGAATCGGGACATTTAAAAAGAGGTATGCAAATTTCGGCAAAACAACCCTTTTGGTCACTGCTACATGATCCATTAGGGAAAGGGGGAGACCACGCCACCGCCAGACCTGGTTCTGTAGGGTATCGACCTTTCTACCATAGTTTTCACAGAAACAAACATCCGGGTCACAAGCAATTTCAATGCCCAGATATCTGATACTAACCAACTCCCATTTAAACCCGAAATCATCAGTAAAAGTCACCATGCTCGGGGTGAGGGGAAAAATCACTGACTTGCTATGATTAATTCTCAATGCCGACAATTCCTTCAATCTTGTTACTTGCCTCATTACCGGATTAAGAGTCTCCCTCGGCTCTTTTAAAAATAGCACAATGTCATGCCCATAAAGCGAGATGATCAATTGATGGTAATGAAACTACTAGATACCTCTGAACTAAAAATGCAAGTTCTGCACGGTGAAAAGGTGTGCACGTATCAATTGCGAGAGTAGCACTGTAAAAGGGGAGGAGGCTCCTTTTGTTCATTACACAAGTCATGCACAAAATAAAAGTAAATTACCTATAAAAGAAATGCAGGGGTACTGGTAAGTATTACTAAACTTAGAGGTGACTAAAATGCAGTAAATAGGCCTTATAGCAAGCCTTTGTGTTAGCTTTTATTAATCTGCAACGAAGCCGCAGTGGCTGGTAATGCATTGCATGTCCCAGGATCCCAGGCTGGTATGGTAAGAAGTAAAACAATAGTTGTTATTTTTTCGAGGTCAAAGATTACAACCCATGGGTCCCGCGGACTGACATGGAGAGCGTAACCATTTTAATAAGTCAAAGTGATTTGCAAAACACAATATTTAGATGGAGTTGGAAGAACCACAGCGGTTTCAAATTGCCCCTTGGTATGTTTCATCTGGGAAGAAGGTCAACAAGTTCGTAATATGCAACATTTGTATAGCAGTAAGTCCGTGGTTCAAGGCTCTGACAGTGTCATGCTAGGGAACGCTTCTCACAAGAACTTAGATGAGATGACCGACGCAGATGAATAAAGTTCCGCTGGTCATCTCAATGTTTCAATTGTCATTATGATGTAGGAAGTGGGGGTTGGATTGTGACGTCACATATTTTAATTGTGGGCGGTGTGGGAAGGTTTGTGGACTCAATTACAGAACATAATGTATCAGCTCGGTGTCGGGAGATTTTTTCATGTTGCAAAGTTACTAATGTTAATTAGCCTCAATTAATATAAAAGTCTTAGATTTAGGAGTGTTTCTTTGACAGCACCTTTTCATGCAGTGCTGTTCCGTGATCTGTTTGAATTTAGCTGTCCCACCTGCATCTGGACCCTGAATAAACCTGCGTTACTTCTTGCCTGCATACACTCCTTTTTTGACTACTTTTGTAATTTTTTATTGATGAGTTTCCAGCTAGATATCCCAGCCTTTCGACAGAGGTGCGGAAATTCGAGCCGTGCTCCCAGAGGAGTGCAGTACAGCGTCCGTTGGCCAGTACTAAGAGCTTGAGCAAGAGCAGGTTCATGGATGACAATTTCCGAAAGGTCCATCTGGTCTGGTGCTGCCTTCACTCCGACTTAAGTGTAGGCTTTTAAAAGGGAGACTCTGAGGTCGAGAGAAGTGAAGAATCTCCTAGAAGGAAACATGAGTGTACTCGTGCATGAAAAGCGCAAGGGGTGGGAGGGACTATTTTTCAGTGTATAGCGACTCACCCTCAGAGGGGTGGAGGGCGATTGACCATAGTAGTCTTAGATTTTAGGTCTGCCAATCCGATAGGGAGCAGGTGGACGGTGGCACATCTGCGTTAGAGAAGAGGGTTCCGTAGTAAGTGGCAGACCTTGTTAGACAAGAGTTGCTTGTAGTGCAGGCAATTGGTATAATTGCATCACTTTATTCTCTTTGGGGAAGAATTCTTTGAGGGACATGCTCGCACCTGTTTTGTGAGTAGCAGCAGTTTAGTTTTTAGTGTTGTGAAAAGTGGTCGCAGTATTCGTTTAATGTGGGTATGGAGATGATGGAAGGGCCAGAGCCGAAAAAACATGTGAAAATTTACGGAGCTGCGTAGAGCAAGTTAAAGGTGCAGTCGAGTGAAGGGAGGAGTAACTGTTATTTTAAAGTACTAACGTAGAGCATTTTGTAAGGTGCTGGTCCAGGGGAGAAGGCCTTTTGTGTACTAATACACCTAACAAGACAGGCCTCTGGAGAAGGCTAGTTTATGGAAGTGTGGAGTGCGTGGTACGCAAGGGTGGGGCCTGTGTAGAGGGCCAGAATGAATGGAAATAGAGTGAATGAGTAAGTGGTAAGTATAAAATTGAGTGAGTGGGCCTGATTGAATAATGGTTGAGAGTTTAGAGGTTTTAGATTAAAAAGCAGAAGAGGAAGAAGGGAGGGGAGAGTATTGCGACAATAAGCACTAAGGTGGGATGATGACTTTCTATTGGATGGACACCACATGTGTTGGAAACTGCACCAATATCGGGACAAAATATCAAAGTACTATTTTGAGTGGGTAGATGACACAGTGAGGAAATGTTACAAGGAATGGCCTAGTGAAGGAACGTTTGACAAAAATATTATCGACAGTATGTATTCATATTTGTCGGCTACCCACAAACGTGCACAGCTTAAAAAGAGGCAGGACATTTTAGGACTTTGGAAGTAATACGAGCAAATGTATTAACAGACAGAGAAGGGGAAGGAGGAGGAGGAGCAGGGTAGTGACCCGCCCCCTCAATATATGATCTATCATTACTAAAACCAGCTGCAGGGTATACAAATCCTAAACGAGTGTATCAAGATAAGGAAGGAACACATAAAAGGGAAGATGAAAGGTGAAGGGAGGGCCAGTAGTAAGTATGAGAAGGGGAGACGGAAATATTTAATAAACATTAAAAAGAGCACCCAGCAGCAACTTGACTGTGTTCAGGCAAGCCAAGTAAGCCATGAAAAGGAGATAGGGAAAAAAGGAATAGAACAAGGAAAGGCAGCTGATGAACAGGGGTCGACAGCGGGATACATGCAATTTAAAATCAACAACTGGGGACAGGACTCGAACAATGGTGAAGATAACACGACAGAGGATGTGCACACCGCATCACATTGGAAGGATAGTGGCGTTGGCGATCATGGGGATGATGAGTTAGAGATATGAAATTGACGGATGTGAGCAGGGGAAGGAGACGAAATGAGAAAGAAGAGGAGGAAAGAGAGGATAAATTTGGAGATTGGGGAAATAGTCTTCGCAGTAGAAAAATGAGAATAGTAATCGCGGCAAGATCACAACATGGCAATAAACTGAGAGGTTGCACACAGATGCCCCTTTTTCACAAAGCGAGGGGTGAGCTTCCCTACATACCATGGCAGACAATCGAAGGACCAGGCTAACGTGGGCTTGGGGGAGATACCTGCCGGGCCCCCTGAGTTCAGCCAGTGACTTGTGCCCGACCAAACCATGCAGCCCTGGCCCTCCCCCCCAACGCCAAGGAGCAGTGCAACGAGCAGGGTATGGGTTGCAGCTCATCATGAGTGCGTGTGCGCCCTCCTGCGTCCCTGGAGGAAAGAGACACTCCTGACAGGGGGAACATCACCAAACAGGGGGTGAGTGATGTCCTGTCACCCCGTGCCCCATCAACAGCACAGGGAGCAGCCTGGACGGATCTGCGTCTCGCTGCCCTGCTCTGAACATGAAGGGACTATGCCGATGTGGCCCCTGGTACCTGCCATGTGTGGCTTTGCTGGCCGTGAACTGTACCATCAATGGACCTGGACCCGGGAAGTGACTCCTGAACGGACACTGGTGGAAAACAAACTGGTCTCCTGCAGCTTTGTAATTGCTTAAAGAGGACTCAGTAAACTTGTGTGTTTTGATGCTGTGAACCTGCATAGTAGCTACATGCTTAAATTGGTCTTAGCAAATAACAATAATGTGAATCTGTGTTCCTGCAGTTAATAGGTGTGCATATAGTGCCAGCCGCCAACCATGGCATCTTTTTCAGTAGTTGCAGTTCCGAACCCCAGGTTAATAAAGGGTTTTGTAAACACTGGTAGAACAGCCGAGATTCAACCGGCAGTTTACCGACCACGACTGTCACCTGCTGTGTATGTTTAGAATGGGTTAATATGTGTTCCGTCTGTAACTATCTGAATTAGCTATGTATGTGTCAGTGGCATATCCTATTATCTGTCTACCCTGCAATTTCTAAAGTGATAAATACGTTGTCGTTCTGTAACGGGTGGGATTCATGTATGTCTCAGAAACGTTTGTTTTGTTTCTTATGAAAAAAGAGTGTTATGTATGACCCTCCCATATGTATTGTCCCTTTAAGGGGATTTGTCACTCCCACGTGTATTGCCCCTTTAAGATGGGCCATGACTCTGTCATGGCCCAAGATAATAAAAGCAGCCCCTGCGTGCAGCAGAACGGCTGCAGACTCCAACCATGAAACATCTGTGTCCGTCTCTCATTGTGGGCCTGCAGACCTACACCGTGTGATCACGGTCCTGTGGCCCTGGCCTGCAGGCCTCATGCTGTGTGACCATAGCCCTGCAGGTCATTGCTGGTCTGGGCCCCTCAGACCAGCCTGGTGTTCTGGGTCCAGCCCAGGCACCCACCATCAAGGATACTCACACCCATGGTGCTCCGGTACCCAGGCTGTGCCCCACAGCCTACCAGGGCCCTGCCCTGCAACAAGAAGGAAGTCTGGGTGACCCCGGCATCACAGCATGGTGCTGGACCCCCCAGCACCAATGAGGCCGGCCGTGTGACCGCCGCCGGCCCCACAACAATTGGGAGTGGCTGAGGTATTTAGTGGGGGTGAGCCACTGAAGCGGCTTACACGGCTGAGTGTGTGTGCCACCGGGCTCAGATTTGATTGAACCCCCCTCAGTGAGGGTTTTCTTCCTCCTGAAGAAATTTAGTAGCTGGAGTCATGAGTGGGTTCCCAATTACCTGAGCCCATGCTGATATCCTATACGTAGGCACTCTGCACTGTTGGAGGGGCAAAGCGTTATATTGGTAATTACTTGTTGATCGGGGCTGGAGTGCTGGCTGGAATACTGTTTGGCATAAGAGGGCAGGCCCTTTGTCCCTCACCTACTTCTGCTCTGCCTTGACAACGTCGGGCAAAGCTAGTGCTGGTGGCACATTGGCTCCGACTCCTCTGGTACCGATTATGGCAGCTATGCAGTGTGGGTTTGCTTTGGTAAAGGCTAAGCTGGATGATATAGAAGAGGAATTCAACTCACTACAAGCGAAACTGGATAAAGAGAGCTGCAGTATATCACAAGCCGAAACACGGATTCAAAGGGTCCTATTCAGAACTTTGTGGAGGGACTGTTGAAAATGCTGCTTGGAAACCCTCCATTTTCATCACAGTTTTTGGTTGCGAGGGCTCACAGGGCCCGTACACCTGCACCTAAACAGGGAGTTCCACCCCGCATGATTATTGTGAAACTATTAAAATTACAGGGACAAGGACTTGATGCTCAAAGTGTTGAGGGAGAAAGGAAGGCTGGAAATCTAGTCTAGCAAGGTGTTTACATATCCTGATTTCTCGCCTGGTGTCCGGCCATCCCAGAAAACCTTTGGCCAAGTCAAGTGCCTACTGGGGAAGTGTTGCATTCCGTATGCCCAGCTTTTCCCTACAAAGCTCTGAATACAGTATGAGGGTCGAGCGCACTTCTTTGAAACCTCGGGAGAAGCACAGTCCTTTACAGAATCATGTATTCCTTTGGCGCCTGGAGGGCCCACTGATGGATTGGATCGGAGTCAGGATCAGAATGCTAGCCTAGCCGACTAGGTGGAATGAGTATCGTGAATTTTGCTGGTGATGACTCTATTGATTACTGTAGTCAATATCCCATTGCATAGTTGTGATTTCGAATGATGGATTGCCCACAGAGTATCTGATAGTGTTGCTGTTCATATCACCCCGCTTGAAATTTCATATTTGGTTACTGGGGTCTAACATTATCATGTTTGGGTGGATGGAGAGGGTGGGAGTAAAAGGGGGGATTTTTTTAGCGGGATGTTTAAAACTTTTGTCAGATATTACTTATCGTGTGACACTGGCGGTTCTAGTGCAGCTGGAATATTGGCATGTGTACGGGCTATGGGGTCCAAGTAATATCTGGGCTGACGAGTGATGTTGGAATGCCTGGGGATTGACTAATGCTGTAAAAGCTAGAAAGTTGCTTGGGTACATTGAGCGCCATTTTCCGAGTATACCTTTGCTACAGGTGGAGCATGCAATTGGGGCACACGCAGCCTTTGCCAGGAGATGGGGGAATAATCGGTATTATACAGAATACTCTTTGCAAGCTCCGTGTGTAATTACACTCATTCACTATTCAGTTCCTTTTCACTGCACAAAGTCATGTATAGATCCACAAGGGAGGTATTTTGCGGTGTGTAGTACTTTGGTAGGTGGGGCGGTTGTGCTAGTGAACACTTACAGGCCGAAATTGGACGCTCCGGAGTTCTATAAGCAAGTGGCATCCATGCTAGGTAGAGTAGCAGATGTCCCTATAGTGTGGGGAGATTGATTTCAATACAATTCTGGATGTGAATTTGGATCGTTCTGCCAGTGTTTCCCATACCTCATCAGGGTCTGCTTTGCCCATATTGCATAAGGTCTCAAATGCAGCTGTTGTATGTGTGGAGATGTATTCTACGATTCTTTGTCTAGGAATGATTATTGCCTGCTTTCGGCCACATTATCGCCAACCTTGTCCAGCTGTTGCATATTGCCCCGAACATTTTCAGATCACTCACTAGTGCTGCTGACTCTTAAATTGGTGGATGGTTTCAGGTCGCAACCACTGCGGAGGATGTCTCCCTCTATGCTGTTAAACCCAATAGTGGTAGGTCACTTGGACATAATCGAAGATTAATTCACTAATAATGTGGGATCCGTTACTACAAAATTCACAGTTTGGGAGGTATTTAAGGCATACGTGCGAGGGGAGTTGCTGTCTTCATCGGTTGGGATACTTAAAAAATATGTTCGAAATTAAACGATCTTGAAGGGCGGTTGCGCCAACTTGAAAATTAATATGGGGTCACCAAAAACAGGGAACATCTCAGGAGGATTAAACAGGACCTTCTCATGTTCTGCTCATTAGCCAAAAGAGAGACTTATCACATGTCTAGGCCGGTCCTTGTGTGCAAGTATGGGGGTGGCTGATAGACCGGGGAGATCACTGGCTCGAGCAATCCCAGCGGAAGAAAGAGCACAAGCTATATCCAGGATATTGATGTCTGTCGGCATGGTTGTTTCAGACAATACGTCCAGTAATGATGAATTCAAGGCCTGTTATGCAGCCTTGTGCGCTACTACTGATACACATTCAGAGCTGGCCATTATGGAGTATCTGGAGGGTATTGCGCTGCAACAGTTGTCTGAGGAATCTGTAATTACTGTAGCAGTGCCATTCTCGGTTGAGGAGATCTTAGCTGCTATTTCCGATAGGCCGTCTGTAAAGGAACCGTGGTCAGATGGATGGTGGTGGAATTTTAGACAGAATATAAGCATAGCTTAGCACCCCAGTTGTTTTGCCTGTGAGAGGAAGCTTTGGCGAAGGGGAACATTTTAGATGGTTATTTTACATCATGGAGCCAAAGCTGTGGCTGCCACATTAGATGCTGGGAAAGCTTTTGATTCTGTCTCTTGGAACTACCTTTTTGAGGTTCTAAGGCGATTTCATGTTGGCCCATATTCTCTTAGTTGTGTACGACTACTGCACTCCTCCCCCACAGCGAGGGTTCAGACTAATGATCTTTTATCTGAAAGTATACCATTAGGTAGGGGGACACGGCAAGGGTATCCTCTGTCCCCCTTACTTTTTATCCTGTCCGTTGAACTGCTGGCTGCTCACATAGGGCCTAACCATGTGCATAGGGGCATTCGTATTTTTGGGCCCCCTCAAATTATTCAATTGTATGAGGATGATACTTTACAATATGTGTGCAACCCAGAGAATAATCTGAGGCCCATATTGGAAGATACATACGAGTTCTCTAGGTATTCAGGATATAAAATCATTAGATCTAATTCAGAACTGTTTCCAATGACGGATGCTACTGCGCCCTTGCCTGATTTATTAGGGTTTAGGTGGGTTCCTAGTCGTTCATGTACCTCAGGGTTTCGGTAGCTCGAAAGTTGTGGTCCTTATACTTGGAGAACTATGCGAGATACCCTGCGGGTCTCACAGCAAAACTACAAGTGTGGAGTAAACTTCCTATTTCAATGTATGGTCTCCTCTCACTATTGAAAATGGTGGTTATTCCTAAATTATTATATTATTTTGATAATATACCTATTTGCTCAGGGAAATCTTTTTTTAATACACTTTGGTCTATCTAGGTTTGTATGGGGAACAGGAACAGCTAGATTGAGTTGGGAGAAGCTGGTTGAACCCTATGAGGGGGGAGGAATGGCAGCACCTGATTTTGAATGCTAATTTATGGTGACTCAGGCACAGTATGCCGCCAATGGTATAATCCCTCTCAACCTGTAGTGCATGTGGCGCTGGAAAAATATAGTGCTATTCGTCCAAATTTGACTCAGTAATGTCCACAGTCAATGCATGGTCCAGGATGTTCCGTAGCTTAGATATTACTGCTCTGTATACTAAGAGGGTCCCATTATGGAACTTTCCTGGTATTGCCCCAATGTCAGATAGGGATGTCTGAACAGCGTGGGATGGAGACGGGTTGATGCTACCGGGGGATTTATTTCCAGATGGACTGTTTGTGTCTCTCGATGATTTTACAAATAAATTGGGTAAACAAATCAATATTGGTGTTGCAGTACTTTCAAATGAGAGCAGCATTCAGGCAGAAATGGCCGTCACATTGCTGTGTTGAATTGATTAATTTGTTGGAGGGATCCAGGAGAATGATCTCCAGGCTCTTCAATCTGGCACAGGAATGCCAGGGTGTCATGAATCAAGCAAGCTCGACATGGGAACAAGATCTGGGATGTGAGATCCAGGATGAGCGGTGAAGGAACTGCTGTCTCACCAGGGAAGTGTTCCTGAATGCAGCACATAGACTGATGCAATTTAAGATCTGGAACAGGCTACATTATAGTCCAGCAATAGTTGCTTAGCTTGCACCTGATTCTAGTGCCGTTTTTACTAAATGCGGAGTGTTGCAGGCCGATTTTATGCATATGTTCTGGGCCTGTCCATATATTGCTCATTTCTAGCGAGATATAGCAGGATTAATAGCAGACATAACAGATATTCTGGATATGTGTTGTTTGACTGAAAAAAATGACCAACCGCTGAATTTACCTAATTGTTTTTGTTCTCATTATTTTTTTACCTACATCGGGGGATGCCCCCAGCCACCCCCTCCCAATATGAGGTTGAGACCCCCCGCACCCCTGTGACTACCCCCACCTTAACCTAATCCCTTACCTATCATCTATGGTTTAATTAAAATGTACCAGTTGACCTAACAAATTGGACCAAAGAAATGTGGTCAATTCGGAGTAGGTCAATTTGGCATTAGATCAAATTGGATAATACCGATATTCCACCTGTAATGGCCCTGATTAGGTATTTATTGGTAGATATAGGCAAGTCCTCATTATCACTCGAAGATTTTTTAATGATGCATGTATAGAGGCTAAAAGGAGAAATTTTGGGGTATTGGAAATCCAGCACTAGCCCTACGCATGCTGAGTGGTTGAAGGAATTGATTTACACTAATGAAAATGTAGAATATTACATTAATGCCATATCTCCCACATGTAGACCTAAGGACATTTGGGGGCCAATTTAGGGCTTATATGGTCCAAAGCGTAAATTCAGAGAGTGATACTGTTGTGGAGTCTTAGAGTTGTATAGTTGCAATATAGGTTCTGATGACATTAACGGAGGTATGCACTATGATCTTGATGGTATCTGTGGGTATGAGATATGCTGGACTCACCATGTTTTTTATATATATGATGTCATGATGCATTGTCTGTCAAGTTTACATTTAAATAAAAGTTTTTTTTAAAAAGAAAGCATGCTCTTGATAGCTACACAAATGCCCCCTCATTAATGCCAAAAGAAAATGTCATGCCACAGCAAAAAAGCATGTCCTTGCTGGCTGCACAAATGCTCCCCACAGGTAAGGACACTTGTTGTGTTGCCTTTGACCCTAGTAAAAAAAATGCCATGCTACAGTAAAAACATGTCCTTGCTGGCTGCAGAAATACCATCCCATACCCCATGTAAGACCACTCATCATGATGATTTTGCCCTTAAAGCAAGTAAAATGTACCGTGCCACAGTAGGAACATTTCTAGGCTGCTATCTCATTGTTGTAACTCCTCCACTTAAACCCCTCCTCCACGTAATAACTGTCAAGTTGACTTTGTTTGACCAAAATGCTGGTAAAACATGCCATGTCCCTGTAGGAAAACATCCATGCTCAAATGCCTCTTGGCCTCAGCCTCACACACACATGCACCCACACCCCCACACCAGTCATTCGCCCATACGTCTTATCTATCATGCACACGTACGAGCACCCAGAACATTCTCCCAGCATTCTCATTCAAATGCGCACTTGCACTCATGCACACAATTCAGACTGCATTCATTCATACACACGCACTTGCACAGCCACCCCCTCACATGCACGAATGCATACATATATACATACGATTCCACACACAAACATATACAAAAATGCTTTTTTTCATTACCTGTTGCTCCCCAGACTCAACATAAAGCCGCCTTCTGAGATGCTCTCCAATCCTCTGGCTCCCGCGCACCACGCATGCAGGAACTGCCATAGCTTCCTGGTTCCGGTCTTACGCAGCGACCCCTGCTGGGTTGCTGCTGACAGTCACTTATCTTTAAATTACCCTTGCCCATCCCCACTCCACAACCTGCTATTGAAGGAACAAATCCAGTCTGCGGTTTGCCACAGGTAACAGAATCAGCTTATTTTCTTTGAAATGCAAGAAAGCCACTTGACTGAATCTCCGTCAGAACATGTTAAACCCAAACTAATAAAGCAAGCTTTTTATGGTCTTTTATGATCGGGACGAATTTGGAGTAGTTCACAAACTTGCAAGCTACGGGTTCCCATGATATTGTCGAAATTAGCAAATGAATATGGTCCTAACACTAGCTTGTGCATCTCTGCTTCGTTTTGGTGATGTGTACCATCTCACACGTTCACATCCTTGCTCGATTTAGTCCTGTGTTGTATGAGTCCATCTGCACCCTTACCGCCCAGTGCCTTGTAGGCCTTGCCGCTTTCTGCTTGCAAGGCCTTTTGGTCCGCCCAGCTGAACGTCTACCTTTTCAACACATGCATTGCACAGCTGTTCATGTGAACAAATGCTTGTGCACCACTAAACCTATGGTCCAATCCCTATGTGGTCTATTCACCCAACCCATCCTCCATACGGGTAGTTTCACATTATTTGCTGGGTATTTTATCTAGGATTTCACCACTTTGGGTATACCATGGAAAACAGACATATTTGATTGTTGTATGCCACACTCAAGAGCCCAGAGAAAAGGGTTGCTCACAGCTCTCTCAAAGATTAAATATTAGTACCCGGCGAGAGCCAAGCAGAATGTAACACACATTCTGATTGGCTCTCGCCGGGTCGTTACCCGGCCGGGAATCCCTCAGCCGGGATTCCATGGTCATTGTTCCAGGCGAGGGCGTGGCAGCCCCTCAGCCAATGAGGAGGCTCGAAGTGGGGCCATCCCCGCTCCGAGCCTCCCCGCGGCTGAGAGGCTGCCTTCGCCTCCGCCGGGAACGGGACGGACTCCGTTTTCCCTTTCCATGGTGGCGGCCATTTTCTTCTTTTTTTTAATTTTTCTCCTGCAGCGTTTCGGGACTAAAAAAAAAGCTTTTAGTGCCCCGGTCACACAATTTTTGCGGGCCGGGGTACTAATAGCAATATAACCCTCGCGTCGGGGGCAATACCGACTCAGGTAATGCCCCGGGGCCTTCGGTAAGGCCCTCGCTTCGCTCGGGGTCTATACCTATGGGCCCCGGGGCATTACCTGAGTCGGTATTGCCCCCGATGCTCGGGTTATATTGCTTAATTAGTTCCCGGTGAGGGCGCAATCAGAATGAAAGAGCCATTCTGATTGGCCCTCGCTGAGTCATTATCAGGCCGGGAATCCCTCTGTCGGGATTCCACGGCCTTTGTCCCCGGCGGGGGGCGTGGCAGCCCCTCAGCCAATAAGGAGGCTCGAAGTGGGCCATCCCCGCTCCAAGCCTCCCTGCGGCTGAGAGGCTGCCTTAGCCCCCGCCGGGGACTCGGGTAAGTCTTTTTAAATTTTTTTTATTTTTTAATTCAATTCAGCCGTCTGGAGACTCGGAGCGGGGCCATCCCTGCTCTGCGCCTCCACACAGCTGGGGGCTTCCCTCGTCCTCCGCCGGGGACGCAGGTATGTTTTTTTTCCCTCTTCCCCCGTCCCACTCCTGCCCTCCCAACCCCACTTACCTTCTTTTTGATCCTTTTTCGGGAGCGGACGCGCTGGTAACACTTGTGTTCCCATCGCGTCCGCTCCCGATGGCCAACATGGAAAGGGAAAACGGACTCCGTTTTCCCGTTCCATGGCGGCTATTTTCTTGGTTGTTTCTTTTTTTTTCTGTCCCGAAACGGCGCAGCATTTCGGGACAGAAAAAAATGCTTTTAGTGCCCCGGTCACGCACATAATGCGGGCCGGGGTACTAATAGCAATATGACCCTCGCGGCAGGGGCATTACCGACTCAGGTAATGCCCCGGGGCCTTTGGTAAGGCCTTCGCTTTGCTCGGGGCCTATACCTATGGGCCCCAGGGCATTACCTGAGTCGGTAATGCCCCCGCCGCTCGGGTCATATTGCTTAAATAAAACCCACTTCCCTTCCTCACTGAAATCATATGCAGCTTCTAACTTTTGAGATTGAATTGATACAGTTTCCTATGCACCCTCTGGATTTCTTCACTAGGTCTAGAGCTGCTTAGCTCTCTTATCTTTAATTAGTTCATTAGAGTTATTGTTGTGCAACATCTTTCCATGCTCGGGCATACCAATGAGGAGGCCTAGAGTGTTCCTGCGTATCCCGTTCACATGGGCTTCCAGATGTTGAGCAAGTCTAACAGCAGTCCCATCTTCAGACTTTTACATTTCATTATTGGCATTATTTACTACATCTTTAGAGATGCTCCCATCAGGATTCCTTGAACCTACAATGAGATCTTGGGGCTATATATGATTTTTATAGTGTTTTTACATTTCTGATCCATATGGTCTTAATTTTGTGGTAACTACTTTTACCCAATTCCAATTTTTTAATTGGCCTTCTAATTTGGATTGGTGATCTTAGCGCAAGGTTGCCCCATCTTTTCAGAAAAGTGTTGGTATGTATTGAGAGTCACTTCTGCTACGTAGTCTGTTTTTGGGTCATGCTGGAATCTCCCCAAGTCCTCTTTCTATCTTCCCTGATCTGCTACGTGCCATGTCTCCTCACAGCTATATTAGTTTGGCATGGAGCCACACCAAAGTCAAACCTGTCTGCGCTCGCCCGCAACAAGTTTACAGTTTTGCAGGAGCGTCTGTTAGTGCCAGAGGGAGATGCTGAACCTATAAGATATTCTCGAAAGGATTTGCCAAATATTAATGCTGAAGTGAAAGTACCTCTCGGCCCAAACAGTACATGCCTTGTCATCTCCCTAGGTATTGGCTATCATTCTGAGGTAGCTCCTTCTTTGATAAAGCTGCACCTGCATAGCGATACTCCGTGTATCAAGGAACACGATGTTTGTGGATTTAAATGTGCTTTGATTAATGCCTATTCCTTACTTAAATATAAATTGGGGGATTT
The DNA here is from genome assembly GCF_040938575.1 of Ambystoma mexicanum. Taxonomy (NCBI): domain Eukaryota; kingdom Metazoa; phylum Chordata; class Amphibia; order Caudata; family Ambystomatidae; genus Ambystoma; species Ambystoma mexicanum. Next base: position 456,469,589 of record NC_090927.1, read on the forward strand.
TGAACTGAGAGATGGCCACATATTGGATGCTTTGTTTATTACTGAAAGCTGTCTAACAGAGGTTTCTGCACTGTAAGCTGTCTAACATAGGTGTCTGGGTTCCATGTTTGTTTGCCAAAATTGATCACTTTGAGGTAATTTACTTCAAAGGAATTACTTCGAAATTTGACTTAGAATTTCTTTATTTTTTTATTTGGGGGTCCACCCAAAAAACAACTTACCTTTCACTGCTACTCCTACCCCTTGCCACCCCCTTTTTACCGCTTAACCCACCACTATATATACAAAATTCGAAGTAATTCGATGTAATGCCTTCGAAGTAAATTACTTCTAAGTAATTTTGTGCGTTTGAACAGGATACCAGGTTTCTGCCCTGGATATTGCGTCAGCTAAGCCGGTAGGTTAAAACATTTCCCATGTTAACTATGTTAAGCACCTGTGGAGGGGGGTGGCAGTATTCTGTACTTTTAAATCTAGTAGGCACTTCTATGGCCGAATGGATAATGATTAGAATTTCTTATTCTTTTATTTTTTTGGCAACATTTGTTCATATTTGCAGTCCTCCTACTTTTAATCCAAATTTTCTGGGTGAATTAGTGAAGTCTGCGCTCAGTTCTCTATCTCTAGTGGCCCTTGGTAATTCAAAGGGACTTGAACATTTGGGTTGAATATTCTTCTAATTTCAAATCAATGAGTCTCCTGAAAGGGTTGGCTGCTTTAAATGTTTAGCAACTTTTAAGAGGCCCTGCTCACCTAGCTGGCCATTCCCTGGATTTCATTTTGGCTGCAGATCAGCAATTCTCCTCATGAGCTGGACCGATCATTACTAAGGTCATTCTGTTTGACTGTTTTCGTAGGGGAGTGGAGTGGGGTAGGAGGTGTGGAATAGGGAAGGGTTGACTATTGGTCAATCAGAATAAATTGATCAAACTTAACCAGCTTCAGAATTTAGTATGTGTAATCACATAGAAGTGTGATGCATATCTCTACCAGAGAGAATGTATCATCAGAATGTATGCCTGTTGCAACTCAAGTGATTATCGAACTGTGCATCGGAATAAAGTTGGATTCAGCTCTTAATTCCCGCTCTGTAAGGATTGTACATGATGAGGCCTTTATTCTGGCCATATGGCTAACACACATTATCAGTAGTTCTTTTTTTATCATGGTCAGCTCCTGCTGAGTTCAAACAGGCCATTGTAAAGCCTCTCTTCAAGTAGCTTGAAGTGGATCCTTCCAAACCTGACAATATGCATCCCATCTCTTGGCTCACGTTTGTAGCTAAGATGATTGAAAAATAGTGACTCTGCAGTTACAGTTGTTCTTTGAATCTACTAACATTTTGGGTGAACAGCAAGCAGGCAAAGGGGCACATAATGAGTTGTTCCATCAGTCCTAGATGATCTAAGGAGGGTTGTGGATGTGAGCGGAGTAGTAGCACTACTACTGCTGGGCCTGTAAACCGTAGGTCATAACCTCCTCCTGGACCAGCTAGTTCAAGCTAGTATCCAACTTTAGGTGATCAGCGGTTAGCAGATTTTCTTTTCCAAACACTCTGACTATTGGTATGAGTCATTTGGCCTCATTATAAGCTTCCCGGTCCGGTAACAACGGTAGCAGTAATCTTGCCGGTACCATTGTTACAAATGGTGCAGGTGCATCTGGCCTCCCTATTCCCATTGAGTCCAATGACTAATATTTTCCAGAGCCCGGGAATGGGCATTAACTGGGTCCGCCCGGGCCGTAATGCCCCGGTAATTGCCCATTCCCGGGCACCAGCAAACAAATGATTCTGGCGGCAGCCGTGCGGGTTAAACCGGTCTTATAATGAGGATGATTGTGTTGGATTTTCAATGCAGTCCCTTTGGGATACCGCAATGTTCTACTATTTTTCCAGTTTTTTTATATTGATATGTGTCCGCTGATTAAGTCGATTTGAACACATGGTTTTGTCTCTTATTCTGATACTGATGACATGCAGATTCTGGTACAGTTGAGGAAGACAAGCCACAACTAAACTATGCACTGCAAAGGTGTCCCATCGCGGTGGAGCGAAGGACAACCCAAAGTATGCCGTCCAGTCTCTTGAAGTTGTGGACATTTTGAGCGACAGACCCTTGTGCATTATCTGACATTGTGAGGGCTCTGTGTCGCTGGACAACCTTTATGGGTGTTGCTTCAAAGGGACCATCTGACTTCATCTTGAGTTGTGTATTTCACATCAATGTTCATGACACTGAAATCAACACATGTCTCTTGGCCCTGCGTACATTGCTCATGTGGTAGTTGGTTTACTTTCTTCAAACTCTCACTTCTGTAGGATCCAGGATTGCTGAAAACCAAGTAGCATGAGTGGGAATGATGATGTTGACTTGGTAGTTGCATACCAGTTAGACTGGACTACAAACGGTTGAGGAACTCAGTAGGTTCTCATTGGCATATTTAATTACCTTGTTCAAGGTACGCCTTATGCACTGTGCGTCTCTGTTAGTTTGGGGCAGCATGGAGTGGTCGTGAGGGCGTATCGGAAGACACTTGAGAAATTTCTTGAATTCAGTGCCTTGGAAACTTGGGCTGTTGACTGTTTACAGCTCTTTGGGGATACTTTTGGGCAATGAGGATCTTTTCAAGTTTTAGGTTCACAGCTCCTGCAGCTGTAGAGTGTACCATTTCTATCTCCAGGTAGCAAGAAAAATCCTTCACTAGCACCAAGTGATATTGTCTGCTTGACAAGAAGCAAAAGTCGACAGTGACCTTGCTCCAGGATGATCGCCTCATTCTTGTGTCTGATTGGGTAGTGGTGGATCTCTTTTCCCGGTGGCCTGACACCTCAGACATGTGGAGGTGATAGCTTCCACCCTTTTGTAGATCTAAGGGAACCAAATTCTTTCCTCAGTCTGGCCTTGGTCTTGACTGTTCCCTGGTGATGCTTGTGAGCCAGCTGAATCGCTCGGTCAGCCAGTGAGTAGTCTGAAATGACTATTCGGGTACCTTGTAGTAGGAGCTCGTCAGAAGACTTAGCATATGGCATATGGCCATCAATGCCAAGTGTCAAGACTTCAAGGAAGCTGTTCTTTGATTGTGGTCCAGGAAAGTGCCTGTCACAATCTCCCCTATGGCTGTTTGTAGGCACGTATCCTCTGGTGTTTTGTCCACAAGTTTCTTGACTGGTATCACATTCAGGCCGCTGCTTCAGTGATCATCTTCACGTGTTTCTTGTTGCATTCACCTTCTTCAGCCTCTTAGGTAGTGATGTCAAGATGTATGCCTTGACAGAAACTCTGCAGTATTGATGGCACCAGGTCAGACCTCCAGTAAGAAGTTGCAGCTTTGCAGCTGAAGAAGACATTCTCTACTCGGGGTGGTGGCCTCTGTGTCTATCGGAGGATCGTCAACAATAGCTTGAATGAGTGACTATACGTACACAGGTGGAAGTGTCTGATACCCCAGAAGACGATGATCGCTTCCCTCTCCTTGTGGGAGTACCTTTGCTCCATCGGGGTGTGGGTGTGGCTGGCATTCCCTACCACTTGAGGTTGATCCGTTTCGTTGAGCTTTGTCAAGACAGCAATGAGACCACAAGGCTGATGTCCACCAACAGTTTGGTCTTCTTGGTGCCAAAGTACGCTATATTCATTTCATAAGAGAGAGCATCTTTGGTGTTTTTAGAATGCTTGTTGGTGTCATTCTATCCATTCCCTTGACATGTTCGATCGGTTCAGTTATGGTGGGGAGGCCTAGGTATGAGCCAACCACAACACTTCCAAGAAAGCTGTATAGGTTAGTAGCCAACTCTGCTCAATGGGCACATTTCATGTCACTTACTTTCTTGTGGCCTGTGTGCATTCTCTGGAGTTCAAAGATGTACCCAAAGAATTCTAAACAGGGCTTAACATACTCACACTTTATGTGGTGAAAGGTGAGCCTGTTTTCTTGCAGATGCTAAAAAATATGGCTTGATATAGTTGCAGTGATACTCTACAGACATTAATTAGACAAGTATGCCATTACCTATGCTGATGATGTCCTTGAGACCCACAAGTGCACTTCGTATTGCATTTTGAAAAACCACTGCTTCCGAAGGGATACCAACACTTAGTCTCTTGTATCTCTGGCGTCCTATGTCAACTCCCATGAGTTGAAAGCGTGGAGATGGCCTTGGACTGTTTATCCAGCTTAAGCTCTTAACAGCCCAGCTTAAAATTGAGTTTAGAGAAGAATTTGGTACCACTTAGGTCATCAATAATGTTGTCGATCGTTGGTGTGATGTGCATCTCACAGATGCAGACTTAGTCAATGTCATATGGCCATGGGAACAGGCAATTACTGACACTGCAATAAAGTTATGCATTTTATTAAGCAAAAGTAAAACATAAAACTTTTGCATGGAGATGGTTTCAGGATGGCTCTAGCATAAAGGTTCTTGGGAAGCATAGTCCTTGAAAGCAGGATTGTATGTGAAGTACGACAAATAAAAGGCATACAGAAAGTTCAGAAAGGAAGACCTCTTAGTTATTTCTAGATCTCACGCGCCTTGAAACACTTGTCTATAGGCGCGTTATAAATGCCATATCATATCACTACTTATTCTTTTTTTTCTGGGGACCAGAAGGACCCTCCTTCTCTTTGTTACACAATCCCCTTTTCTGGGGCCATAGGGCTCTGCCCTCTGTTACACATCTCCTTTCTGGGTGGGGATTCACTTATGCTCTCCTGGGCATCAACGTCAGTCTCTACTTCTCCCTCTCCCTTCGCTGTTATACGCCGCTCTTCTGGGCTTACTCCTCTGGGGCTCAAGGGCTCTCCTCTCTATTACACATCTCCTCTTCTAGGGATCAAAGTCACCCTATCTCTTACTACTTTTTACCACACTTCTCTTGGGTCGGGGTCTCTTTCTTTTGGTATTAAGTGGCTCTCCTTTTCCTCACTGGAGCACACCTCTCTTCTGTGGTTTAAAGGGTTCCTCAACAGGGACGTCATTTCACCAAAGTACCAGCGGTAGCGTAAGTGACACCACATGATCTTTGACCTCTGATGACATCACAGGAAGTGATGTCATTTGACCCCCACCCCAAAGAGACATCATGGGAAGCGATGGAACATGACCTTTCACCTCTTGACAAAACAGGAAGTGGCATCACATAGCAAGTACACTACAAAAAACATGGTTACGATATCACTATAACGTGATATACATTTCACTCAAGAATGGCTCACCATATGTATCATTAATATCAGTGTGTATAGGCCCATATTACCAAATTACTGTGAATGCAAGCAGATGTCAAAGGCCAAATGATAATGATGTGTCATTATTTAGCACTTACGCTTAAGTACTTTATATAGAAAACATCTACATACAATATCATGCAATCTGGGTTGCTTCTCATTTATCAACCTCAGAAGGATGAAAGGCTGAGGTGTTCAAGAACAGACTAAATCAGTGACTCACCCTCTGAAGTGTGCCTGAAATAAACCTTTAATGAGTCTAGCAATTATTGTATAGAATTCCAGAAAGACAAATAATTTGTTATTCCTATTCCTTCTTGTTTAGGACCACTGCTCAAATTGCTACACTTGTCACTTGTGGAACCCCCTGTTATTTTTAAGAGGCCTGAACAAGAAAGCCAGCGACTCCAAAAATAATGAGACAGAGACCAGGAGCTTACATTAAAGAAAAAAGATTTTTTGTTTTTAGGGGTTGCAAGGGAGACATCAGGGGTCGTAACTGCGACCCCTGGTCACCCCTAAATGACGTCCATGTTCCTCACCCCTTATTGGAGCACACCCATCTTCTGGGTTCAAGTGGCTCTCCTCCCACCTCACTGGAGCTTACCCATCTTCTAGTGTTCAAGGGTCTTGTGTCCCCTTCATTGCAGCCCACCCCTCTTATGGGCTCAAGGGTTCTCCTTAGTCTGGCGCTCTCCAGCTTTCTCAGCAAACTCCTCTCCTCAGCTCCTCAGCTCCCAGCTCAGAGTCTGTGATTCTTGACTTCAGTTTTAAAGCCCCCACCATCCTCCCCTTGGCTGAGGCTAACTTTCAAATTGATTGGATAATTTGACTTTCTATTCCATGCCAGGGTAGAGTGGGAAGTCTTTAAACGGCCTGCTGCAAATATTTTCAGTTTATTTCTCATGAAGGAGCTGGTGTTTGCCTGCTGCTCTGCTCCTGCCTTGCCACCCGGCTATTGTTTCCCTGTATAGAAGTTGGTTTTGTGGGTTTCTGGTGTTGAAAGGCCATCAAAAGGGACAGGAAAACCTATAGCAAGTTTCCACCTCTGCAAAATCTTGTTATTCTTTGGGGAGGGGAAGGATGTATTTCTCTTTAAATGCTGCAGCTGCAGGGGAGGAAGAAATCTATTTCATAGATTGTGAATAGTGTATCGCTTGCGGATGCATCAGAAAGTAGGATTCCATCAGACCACACCGCTATAAATAATTGTGACCACATGTTGAGCCGAGAGAGTTTTTCTGTTGTCTAGTTCCCTATGTTGGGAGCTTTGAGTCTTGTGTAATGATGTCAGTTTAAATGGGAAAAGGTATCACATTGTACACTGGGAATTCTTCATCAAGCACCATATTGTAAACCTTGTGGGTTTTGTGAAAATGTTATTGTACATTGTAAACCTTGTGGGTTTTGTGAAAATGTTATTGTACATTATTAGGGTTTGTGTATGGATGAAGTAAATCTGTCAACGTATATAGTATGAAGGAAACCTTTATAGATTGTAAAGGAGGAGAGTTCAAGTGATTAGTTGCATTGTCTATCCAGATTATCCTGATCAATTGTTTATTTGATGGCGAGTGCCTGAATCTCTGGATAACCTCAGCATGTGAAACACTTGTGTACAGGCACGTTATAAATGACATATACTATTTCATATCATTATCATATCATCATTATCATATCATATCATGCTCGACAGTGGGTTCCCTTCCTAGTGGATTCCTGTCAAATGATTTGTCTTTGGCTGCCACTCTGTCTGCTCGATTGTGGTTTTTCAACATTTCTAGTGGGGCTTTTCCCCCAAAATTTTATTTCACTTTATTTTATCTCACTTGTACACTATAACTGTAAATCATACTAAAGACAATACAAATTAAAGAACATACATTAGTTAAATCAAGAAAGATAAAAACAGATCCAATTATAGTAGGCATCCAATCTTCACACATACATAATATGTATCAAGTCTTGCAGTCCAACACTGCGTATATTAAGGATTCCAAATACACGACTGCAGTGAATGCACAGTGCGTTACAAATTGCAAATATACATTTCCTAACAGAGCAACAAGAGGTTTTTCCGTAGCGCTGCTTTATGTAACATGTGTTCCTTATCTTTGACAAACAGACAATGCTGTCCAAACAGAAACATAAATGTTGAAAGAGGAGGAAATAGTGGCCGACAGATTTTCCATGGGCGCAATGTCCCAAATTCTTAATCATCATTTAGTAAATATCTGAGCTTTTTCATTTTCTTCGTATTCCAACCCTGTGCTATCATTCGCCGCTGCATTTCTTAAGTGTGTGATTAGGATTGCTGTATGACTTGGCATGGAACAAGGACCCTCACATCTATCACCCAGTACTACTACCAATGGACCCATAGCTAACTCCACCCCACAGATATCTTCAATGTTATTCAATGCCTTTTTCCAATATATCTCGGCTTTGCTACACCACCAGCACATATGACCGATATTTCGAATTTCTGACAGCTCGAACACTATGCTAGAAAATCGGATCAATTTATGTGATTTATTTTCTAAGGTCGTGTACCAGCTTTTGAGTATTTTATATGGGCGTTCTTTTATGGTTGTGCATTTGAAAGCCTTTTGGCCCCATCCCATATGTTAGACCATGATCAGGAGGTATGGCTATTCCCAGATCCTGTTCCCATCAAGTCATATAGCGCAATATTTCTTCATTTATAGAAAGATTGAGTCGTTTATAGCTTTGAGACAGATATTTACCCGGAAACCCTCGTGCTAAAGCCACCTCAATTACATTGGGGTTTCTGGTGCCATCCATAAAGGTACTTATGTGGATTATCCAATGTCTTATCTGAAGCGTTCAAGTTCTGTAAATTGAAATTTAGTTATACATTTCTCAAATGTGAGGGGAACTCATTAAGGGAACCCAGTTTATTTTCCCATTGGTTTCCCAGGATGTAAATAGTTCGTTATGCAGGCTTGGGGCAAATTTAAGATTTCCCAAATCCAGAGTAGGTAGACCTAAACATTCACTCATTTCTTTTTTCGTTTTCTTCTTCTTCTACCCAAGTACTTAAGAGAGCAGGCTATCCTCTAGTTTTCTTAGTGAAGAATGGGAGATCAACCAATGTGATGTGCCTAGCACACTGCTCATGTGGCTATCAGGTATCTCTTCACTGATGGAACTCCTTTGCCACCTAGGTATTGGGAACACATAAGAATAGATAGAACCACCCTAGGCCTGCCACTCTCTGAAATAAATGCACATTTTTTGTTAAGTAGTTGATCCAATTATTTAGAGGGGATGTGAATTGGGAGGGCTTTAAACATGTATATTAGTTTGGGAAGTAGTGACATTTTGATTGCGGTAATATGTCCAATCCCGGAGATCTCCTGCATTGCCATCCGTCAGGAAACCGTCATTATCTACAAAGAAAGCACACCGTAATTATGTATCTGTTCATACCCTGTGTCCTTCACGCCCTGCAGGTAAATCAGGCAACTGCAAAAGAACACGATGGGATACGAAAATGGGCTCCTGCAAACCACCCAATGACAGCATGTCTTTTCATGCGTGTTGGTAGTTGCCGAGGGGACGCTGGTGCCCTGCCTACTGCTCTGCACGCACACGGCTACAGCAATGTAGTCCACAACAGATCAGGTGACTCCTTATAAGCCCCGCCTCAACAACGAAGCAGCGCTTCCGAATTTGAATTCTTTGGCGGCTTTCTTGTGCTACGTATAACTGTTTGGATTTTTTCATTCTTGACCCTTACCTGCTTTTCCGGACCTGCTGTGCCTTGTCCTTTGTCTTGTTATTTGGTACTCTTGATTACTGAATCCCAGACCATCCTTCGGATTGCTACTGTCTCACGTTTTGTCCCTGGCGCTGCTTGTAAGTTACTGACCTGGTCTTGCCCTTTTGGATTGCTTTGTATTCTGGACTGCTTTTGTCACCGCTAGGATTGTTACGACTTGGACTGCTTTTGGATTTCATTTCCATTACGGATATTAGCCAGCGCTTTTGATAACTATGTACTTTGAAGGTGCTCGGACTAGAGACTGCCGAATTGAACACTATTGTGAAATCTAGGCATCCTTGTGCCGTCGGGTTATAGGAACTAGGCGTTCTCGTGCCCAGTGGCGTAACACAAAATGTGGGGGGCCCCCCTGCGAGCCATGCTGAGGAGGCCCCCCATCTCGGCAACAAATCATGGTCGTGCCACACTCTGGGCCGGTCTAGATTATCACCCTTGCACAATACGCATGAACGTGCTGCTGAAGGGTATGCCGCACACTGTACTAGGAGAAAGATATAAATATGTGTTTTAATGCAATATACAGCACACTTTCTGAGAATAATTGGCCAAAAAGCCAGAGTGTTTGCAATTGTTTTGTAGGGTAACACCAATCCAATATATGCAAGTCACCAACGGTGCACAGGAACATTAATGCTTTGCTATTAAAAATGCCATGCCACATTGAAAACATGTCCCACTGGCTGCACAATGTAGACCAGTGTAGACGCGTTATGAAATTACAGTAAAGCATGCCAGGCCACATTTATACAGACCTAGATTGGATGAACAAAAATGCCAGTCGAAGCAATAACACTCATCAAGAAGAGAGCACACATTGAAGCCCGGGACTCTGCTGCCTCGAACAACACGGCCAAACTCTTTAAAATCTTCATGGAACTGGTCAATCCTGTTGCGGTCCCCACCTCTCCGGTTCCCTCCCAGGACCTCTGTATGGCTCTGGCCTCTCACTTCTCAGCTAAAACTCAGGATATCCTGTCCACTATCTCCTCTTCCTCTCCCTCTTCCTCTCTCGGCCCCCCTTTTGGCCATCTCTACCTCTCCTCCTCCTTTCTCCTCTTTCTCTCCGACAACACCTGACAAGGTTTCTAGACAAGTCCGATCCATGAAAGTGTCGTCCAAACAGGTGCTCCCCTGCTCCTCCAGAACCATCAAGGGCCATATTGATACCCTCGCTGCACCTTGGCCAATTTCTGTAATCACTCTTTCACCACTGAAATGTTCCCCTCTCCCCTTAAGCACTCCCTTGTGCACCCACTCCTCAAGAAGCAGTCTGCCGATCCTACCTGCCCGGCAAACTATCACCCAATCTCCATCACACCTTTCCTGGGAAATCTCTTGTAAATAAGCTGGCCATCTCGCAGCTTTCTCTCCATGTTGAATCTGTTGGTTGTCTCCATGACCATAAGTCTAGCACCAGAGCTGCCAGAGGCACAGAAACATCTCTCCTGAATACCTGTGATGATCTGCTCTCTAACCTTGATTCCAGCATTCCTTCTGTCCTAATGCTCCGTGATCTTTCCTCGACTTTCGACACAGTCAACCACGCCATCCTGATCAATCGACTACGTGAGAACCAGGGCATCACGGATCAGGGTCTGGAGTGGCTGACCTCCTTCCTCTTGGACTGTCCCTCCCAGGTCCAACTTGGTCCCTTTTTTTCCATCACCTCTCGCTCTCTTCCTGTGGCATTCTCCAGGGCTCTATCCTCTGACCCTGGTTTTTCAACCTCTAGTTGGCCCCTTTGGCCCACCTGATCTCTACCTTCTCCTCTAACTTTCAGTGTTATGCGAATGGCACTCAGCTTTCCTTCAGGCTCCTCTCATCTCTTGCTCATTCCTGACTGTCTATCCGTGATTCAGGATGGGTGGACCGCCAACGATATCGACATTAGTGCCATTAAGATGGAGATCCTTCTCATTGGGACCCCTGCTTTCCCTCTCTCACTCTGGCCACCCACCTTGGGCCCTCTTCCTTCGCCTTCCTGTGAGGCAAAAAACCTTTTGTGTCATCTTCGACTCTACTCTCTCTTTCTCTCCCCGCATCTCGGATGTCGCCAAGAGGTCCCACTACCTACCAGCTGCTCCTCCTCAAAGGGACTCTTCCCTTTCTCACTTTCCACCAGAGGCTCACTGTCTCCAGAACCCTGTTTCTCTCTAGGCTGGACTACTGCAACAGCCTCTTTCTCAAGCTGCCTTCCTCTACTCTCCGCCCTCTGCATCTTATCCAGAACAGGACAGCGAGACTTGTCCTTGGCCACAAGCCCGGCGATCATATCTCTACAGCCCTGAAATCTCTCCACTGGCTCTCGGTGGTTGCAAGAACAAAGTTCAAGGCCCTTTGCATTGTCCACAAGGCTTTCTGGGGTCGGGCCCACACTACAACCAACGCTCTCTTCCAAAATACCTTTTTTCTCTAGCCCTTCCACCGTCTACCTCCAACTCTCTAAGGGCTAGATGCTTCTTCAGGCAGAGAGTGGGGGTGGTAGATCTCTCTCCTCTACAGATGTCTCCCTCTGGAATGGCCTCCCTGCCCCTCTCAAACTTTAGCGGACCACCTGATGTCTGGAAGCAGCTCAACATTTTCCTCTTCTTCTCTGCTTTTACTCTCCCTCCCCTGCTGACCTACCTGACCTACCTGTCTGCTGTACCGACTAGTTGCTTGGCTACCATCAGAGTCTCACTGAGTCCAGGCTCTTTCTTGATCAGTCACCCTTGCACTGCCGATGGCCTACCATGCACTTAGGGACTGTAACTGTAACCCTACAGTCCCTTGTTCTCCTTGCACTACCCAGAGCTGCACTGTCCTGGCTGCACTTACTCAGAGCCTTACAGCCCTGTTTTCCCCGCCCTTCTTCCTTGCACTCTCTCCCTCCCTCCCTTTCCCCTTGCATTTCTCATTCTCGCACTTGCACGATTTGAATGACACAAGGCCTAGTAAGATCATTTGTCTTGTCACTCCCTCTATCTTCACTCCATTGCTTGTCGCGCCAAGAATCACTTGTGTACAGGCGCGTTATAATAGACTTCTATCATATCATTTTATCACAGATGCTCAAAAAAATATACAATGCTGCAGTAAGAAATGGCTAGACTGGCAGCACCCAAATGCCAATTTAGCCATGTAATTACACTTAGCAGGACTGCTTTATCAGAAATGCGCAGTTAAAAAAAGTCATACCAAATTGATGAATAACTAGACTGGCTGCACCAAAATGCCCCTCTAGCCACTAATACCGCAATTCATGCCTGCTTAGCCTGGACATGGACAACCATTATGATTTATCGCAAAATCCCACCTCCCACACATGCCCTCTCCCTCCCATGCCCTACCCCAACCTCCAAAATCAGCTCCTTGGCCCAGAATTACCTTAACGTTCCTCCTCCTTGTCCTAGAGCTTACATATGAGGCTCCTGGGCTCATAGGTAAGTACTGTGATGAGAAAGAGTGGGATTAGGAGTAATGAAGATAAGCTAAGTCAGGCATTACCTCCATGTCCCTCTACCTCATCACAGTGCTTGTGTATGAGGCAAGTACTGCCTCATACGCAATTACAGGGACAAGAAAGAATAGGGCTAGGAGTAATGACGATTACCAATAAGTAATTAAGGCATTAAACACAAGTAGGGTCTTAACAATATTCAGTTGACTGGGCTGCAGCACTCGCCCCCAGTAATTTTGGGCTATGTTCATTCAACCTGGTAGACCTTCAGAGCAGTTTCCGGACAGAACAGGACACCGATGTTAAACGGCACCTGGGTTAACAAGGGCCAAGCAGTTACTAACGTAAAGCATTTCACTGTTAGTACCTGCATTCAAATGCCAAATCTTTTAGGCAATTGAAATTGTGATGTGTGTTTAGCACTTTCATGGCAGGGAAGTGATTGGAAGTGTAGAAAGGGAACAGGAGACCGTTCATTCTCACAACAGTTCATAAGTGGGTGCTTTCACACTTAAAGGAGAGAGTTAACTGCTTGTAACATATAAGCTGCACTAAAATAGTCTCATTAAAATGCGTAAAGATGTTAGATGCCCCCACACAAAAAAGTTTGCCTCCCCCACCACCCCAAAAGTTAGCGCCTCCCCCAAAATTTGAGAGCATCAGCCCCCTGAAATGTAGGTTTTGTTGCACCCCTGAGCACAAGCACAAACACCATTCACCATATACACGCATGCACACCAGCCATCCTTATATTTAAGTGTGCGCTCTTTCACCATGCAGGCACACCCAGGCAGCCACCCATACATTTAAGTGTGCACCCTTTCACCGTACACGCACACCCAGTCACCCATACATTTGTGTGCACCCTTTCACCATACACTCACAGACACACGTCATGGGGTTGAGGGGAGCCCTATTACTTCAAAAAGAAATTGGGCCTCAGTATAAGTTTGCCGGTCTGGTAACAACGGTACTGGTAAGCTTGCCGGTACTGTTGTTACCAGACCGGCAAACTATGAGTTCTGCTCGAGGGTGCCTTCCCGCCCGCCAGGTCTGACCGGTGGGCGTACCGGCACCCGTGAGCAGAGCATGTCGGGTGCACCGGCACCATTATGAATGGTGCTGGTGCATCCGATCTCCTCATTCCCATTGAACCCTATGGGGATCAAATGGGAATGGGGAGCATTTTTTTCCGACGCCCGCAAATGGGCAATTACCAGGTCCAGCGGGGCCGTAATGACCCGATAATTGCCCATTCGCGGATGCTGGAAAAAAGCGCAAGTTTGGCGGCAGCCTGGCGGTTTTACCGGCAAGGCTACAGCCAAACTTGTAATGAGGCTGATTGTTTCTTTTTGAAGTCACTCTGACTTCATAAAGACATTATTTCTGTTACAAAATAATTTCTTTATGAAGGCAAAGTGATTTAAAAAAGAAATTAAATTTACTTGATTGTGCTTTGACATTGACTCTTTATTCTATTACCTTGAATAGGGAATTCCTGATACATATATATTGTTTATTATTTGATTACAGGATAAAGTACCCATTGAATTAGAACAGGATATCCATAACACGCTCTCAGTAAATCAAGGGGACACCTGTTAGACACACAAGTGAGCATTTACTACTCAAGTACTAGCATTGCTATTACATTTTGCTGTATTGGTATTTATTGTGTGTATTTCTTTTTTAGCCAATCGGTGTCCTGGGGCGTCCGTCCAATCTTTCAGTCAATAGACCGCTCAGCTAGTCCTTTTGTACTACTGAGAGTTACATTGGCAGGAAGAATTCGTCATCTACACGACGAGTTCAACTGTCAATAGTAGCAGACTCCTGTGGGGAGATAGAAAGGGTATTCTTACATATTCAGAAGCCTATAATAATGAACGCCTCCAGTGAGCCTTTGGCAGCATTAGTTCAGCTTGTTTCTGAGCTACGGGCTGACATGGCACGGCTCACAACGCTACACAACATCGTAACAATGAGCTGCAAGCCGGTATGCAGCAGGCTAGTGCAGGTGCTTCTTCTTCAGCAACCGCTTCTGGGTCAGGGTCTAGTGATGCACCAGCCAGACAGGAACATGTTCCTGTGTATATGGTGGCACAGTTTCCTCTGGCACTTCTTGAGCGTTTCAGTGGTGATCCTAAGACATTCAGGACTTTCATAAATCAGTGCAGATTACACTTCCTGTGCCGTCCCACATTGTTTCCTGATTCTACCACCAAGGTGGCCTTTGTACTATCATACTTGGGTGGTACAGCAGCAGTTTGGGCTAACCCGTTATTGGAACAAGGCAGTCATTTATTGTACGACTGTGATGCCTTGATATCAGCCATTTCCCGTGTCTTTGATACATGGTATGAGTCCCAGACTACTAATTTGGAGATGCTTGGTTTGCAACAAGTGGACACACCCCTTCTGTCGCACCTAGTTAGATTCAATCAACTAGTGGCGGAGACGGGTGGCCTGATGAAAAGAAGGTGGCCTTGTTTTACAAAGGATTGTCGGATTCCTTGAAAGACGTCCTAGCCACAGTTCCAGTGGTGCCAACCACATTTCCTGAGTTATTGGATATGGTTCTCCAGATAGATGCCAGGAAACCTGAACGTAAGGGGGAAAAGAGAGGCTGCGACCTATCCCTCAGGCTACGCTTGTTTCTCCTGTGGGAAACGGGGAACCCATGCAAATAGTGGCCGTTCGTGGTCCTTTGTCTTCAGAGGAAAGGGACATTCGCAAGAAGAATAATCTATGTTTTTATTGCAGATCCTCAGAACATTACTTAAGGACATGTCCAAAAAAAACAAGAAACAGGGAAATGCTAGAGCCCGACAATAGAGGGAGCGCCTTTGTCGAGCAGAAAATCCCAGGGCTCTGTTATCGCGGTTCCTTTTTCCATACCAACTACTCTTGCCTAGGATTCCAGGGAGTCTTGGTCTACCGAGGCGGTCCTAGATTCTGGGGCAACCGGGAATTATGTTGATGCACAATATGTGCAATAGTGGGGTATTCCGGTTGTTTCTAAGGAGGTTCCAGAACTAGTGAATGCAGTGAATGGAACCACATTACTATCAGGATTGATTATAGAACATACTATAGACCTGACCATGACTATAGCACCACGTCACTCTGAAACTATCACGTTTGATGTCATTGCAGCTTATTCTGGGTCTTCCATGTGCTGCACAACCGTGTGGTGGACTGGCGAGCAGGGTCAATGGATTTTAGGTTGTCCCATTGTGATATCCATTGTTTATCCTCAGAAGGAAGTCAGTTACCTCCTTGTCACTCATTGATGGATACAGCCTTGTGGTAGAGACTGTGTCAAGTGTATAACTTCCTGTGGAGTATGCAGCCTTTAGGGAGATTTTTGATAAGGGTGGAGAGGAAGTCCTTCCTCCACATCGCCCGTATGATTGTCCGATTGACTTGGTGAAAGAGACTAAGATCCCGTCAGGTTGGATATATTCTCTGACTCAGAAGGAGGAAAAAGTACTCAAAGAATATCTAGACAAAGCACTGGAAATGGGGTTCATACGTCCCTCTCGCTCTCCAGCCGCGTCACCTCTATTCTTTGTACCTAAGAAAGAGTGTGATCTCCGGCCATGCATAGACTACCGAGCCCTACATTCCATCATAATACGGAATCAGTACCCCATGCCACTTATATCTGTAATGCTTGATCAATTGGGGGCATCTCTGCTTTTCACAAAGTTAGATCTACGAGGTGCCTATAATCTTGTAAGGATGCGGAGGGGCGATGAGTAGAAAATGGTGTTCAAGACAAGATATGGGGCCTCATTACAAGGTTGGAGGAAGCCTTGCCGGTAAAACCGGCAAGGCTACCTCCAAACCTGCAAGAAAGTCTGGCCCTCACGAATGGGCAATTACTGGGGTATTCCGGCCCCGCTGGACCTGGTAATTTCCCTTTCATGGGTGACAGAATTGGGTGATCCCCAATCCCATTGAGCCCGATAGGGCTCAATTTGAATGGGGCTTCCTGTAGCACTGGCATGGTTCAGTACCGTGCCGGTGCTACAGGCAAGCTGTGCTCGCGGGTGCCTTTCTTTCCGCCAGGTCAGACCTGGCGGAATGAAAGGCACCCGTGAGCACAACTCGGAGTTTGCCAGTCCGGATACAATGGTACCGGTAAGGTTACCGGTACCGTTGTATCCAGACCGGCAAATTTGTAATGAGGGCCAATATCTGTTTGAATACAGAGTTATGCCATTTGGTTTATGTAACGCCCCTGCAACCTTTCAATGTTTCATAAACGACGTCCTAAGGGATATGTTGGACCATTATGTCATAGTATATCTTGATGATATATTGATATATTCACCATCTTATGAATCACATGTACAACACTTTATGAATGTCTTGCAAAGTCTACGTGACAATAACTTATACCCCAAACTAGAGAAATGCATTTTTCATGTTTCTGACGTTGAATTCTTATCATATCATATCATATCACAAATAAAGGCATCAAAATGAGCCAAAACAATGTTAGAGCGGTTTTAGACTGGCCTACCCCTACCTCAGTTAAAGCCTTGCAGTCATTTCTTGGATTGTCAAATTTTTATCTACGGTATATCCGCTCATTTTCTGCCACAGTTGCTCTCTTAACAGCTCTCACCAGTAAAAAGTGTCCTTTTGTCTGGAGCACAGAAGCACAATTGGCCTTCGATACCCTGTAGACCACATTCACTACGGCTCCTGTGCTTCAACATTTGGATGACGAATGCCCCTTCTACGTTGAGGCTGATGCCTCAGATATGGCAGTTGAAGCAATCTCAATTATGCACTGATTCAGGTCTTTTGCATCCGTTGGCCTACCACTCACAAAAACTCACTTAATATTAACAAAACTTACCATCACAGAACGGGCTTACTGGCAGTTCGGAATGCATTCATGGTCTGGAGACACCATGTTTTAGGAACAACGTCTCCTGTGCAGGTCTATACTGACCATAGGAACCTGCTGTCATGATGCCTACCTCCAAGGAGCCAGGTCCGACCCAGCAACCCCAGAGGCAGGCATCATTCCCCCCACGGAAGTGCCAGCAGGCCCAAGATGGGGCCCTTTGGACACAGTCCTGGCGCCTTAGGCGCCAGGCTCATGTTAGACCCCTGTCCTGGCGCCCTAGGCGCCAGGCTCATAAAGCAAGACATGTGTTCAAGTGTTTTAATGTGCACTTACCTGATGCAGACCATGCTGCTACATCCAGGCCCTCTTGAGGCCTGAATGGAACTACTTTACCTGTGGGACTACTTTCCACCTGGGTGTGGTCGGGGAAGGATACATACCTGATTGGTGGAAGGATACATACCTGGAACTTCTTCCAAAGCTATTTAAACCACGCCCGATCAGCAACTCACGCTTCGCGTTGTTCTGCTCCTCGCAGCTGGACGCTCACCGTGTCAGCTCCTGCATCTGGACTTCAGCCATGCCTGTCAGCATCCTGGGTCGCCTGCAAAGGGAGATAAGAGAGAATTGGGGAGAAAGAAGACCTTACCAGCTAAAGCTGCATCACGGAGACATCACACCGACGATCCTGAAAGGGAAGACATCATTTTAAAAGCATTTCGCTTCGATCGCTGCAGCGCTCCATTTCACTCACCTTTCCTGGGCGCCTCCATCTTCAGCAGCGATCATCCGGATCCGCACCCACTTCTCAGAGCCTAGAGAGAAAAAGACAAGAAAACAAGGTGAGAGAAGGAAGGGAATAGGAAAGGCTCCGTTTCCTTCTGAGACGTACCTGTTGGGTTATTCCCATTTCATTTCGGGTCCTGCCGCTTCCTGGCATTCCGGACCCCAGCCCCTATGGGGAAAAAAGACAAGGACATTGAATGAGCGAATGCAAAGACATTACCTGAACACTCATCCAGAACTTACCTGTCATTTACTGGAACGGCACGTTTCACTTCGGGTCGGCGCCATATCTCCGGCATTCCGAACCCCGGCCCCTAAGGGGAAAAAAGACATAAGCATTAGCGCTTGCTGCAATAAGACAATGAACATTATTATTAAGCTTGAACTTTTGAACTTGCAATAGAACTCTTACAGCGCCTCACCTGAATAGTCAAGCTTATTTTGAACTCCCATCAAACCTCAATCCAGTGAAGTAACTGGGTTTCAACGCGCCCCTGCATCAGAAGCAGGATGGAGAACTCATCCTTCCAGACCCTAAGGTGAGACTTCACGGGGAATCGTGGAAGGGTATCGCGGAGGGCTGGAAGGGAGTGGGAGGCTTGAGCATTATTCCATCAGTAGGTAATACTCCCTTTTCACGCACAGGGGAATATTCCTGTGAGCCAGAAAAGACCAGAGTAGAGGGGCCCTTCCAGTCCATCTTCAGAGTCCTGCGCTTCACCACTGAAGAAGCATCAGCACTCGAAGCCAGACCTGCGCCTCCGTGGGAATCAAGTGAGCGTGACACCTGCTTTCGTTACAGTCAGTGAAGTGCACTACCGCTCGTCATGCCAGATGGCATGAATTATTTCCCATGTTCAATTTTGTACTAACCTATCGCCCTGGCTCTTTGCATTCTAAAGCGGATGCTCTTTCTAGGATGCATGGTGCTTCGCTGCCACATATGTGACGTGCTACAATAATATATTGTTACCCAATCAGGTTGTTTGTGGGCATACTCTTAGACCTTCATTAAAGTCCTTTATACAGGAATGGGTGTTGAAAAAGCCAGCAGAAGTCCTGGAATACAACATGGATGTCATCCATTCGTTACCATATGTCCAGGTCCGTGTATACATACCTGATGCTGGTACTAGGCGTATTGCATTACAATGGTGCCACAATTCTCTTATGGCCGCGCACCCAAGTAGGCGCAAGACCACGGAATTATTGACAATGTGGTGTTGGTGGCCTTCGTTGCACAGGGATGGTGTGGAATACATTGCCTCTTGCTCTGTGTGTGCCCAGTATAAGGGTTACACGGCAAAACCTGTGGGTTTGTTGCAACCACTTGCGGTTCCTTAGCGTCCTTGGGCTATGATTTCAATGTACTTTATTGGTGAGCTATCAATGATCAGAGGGTAGAACACTATTTGGGTAGTGATCGACTTCTTTTCCAAGATGCCTCTATTCATACCATTTGCCAAGGATTGCCCACTGCCCCTGCTCTGGCTGAACTGTTTTTGCATAACGTTTTCAGGTTCTTTGTCCTCTGGGATATTATAGTTTCTGACCGGGGGTCACAGTTCACTTCTCGTTTTTGGGGGCATCTCACAACTGCTTTGGGCATTGAGGATAGGTACTCAAGTGCTTACCAGCCACAGACAGATGGCCAGACTGAACGTCTAAATGCCACGTTGGAGCAGTACCTACAGTGTCTTACTTTACAGCATCAAGAAACCTGGTTTTCAGTGTTAGTCACTGCTGAATTTGCTTATAGTAATTCAGTCCATGCTTCCACAGGTTCTTCACCGTTTTATGTTATGTACGCTCAACATTTGCGGTCACTACCCACATATCTATTTGTCCGTCAGATAACCCGGCAGTTCAAGATTGTGTTCGGGATCACACATCATTGCATGACAACATTCTAAACCATTTGCTAGAAGCACAAGAACAGACCAAGATCTATGCAGATAGACATCGCAAACCTCCACTCTCTTATCAACCTGGGATGCAGGTGTGGTCGTCCACAAAAATCTACACCTACTGGGTCAGAAGTGCCTCTTACCCCGTTTTGTGGGTCCGTACACTATTAAAGCAATGATAAATCCATTGACAGTCAAATTAGAGTTGCCTCAGCCATGCAAGATCCATCCGGTCTTTCACGTGTCCTTGATCAAACCGTGTATGACAGACACCAGGTTACTTATTCGTACTCTGTCTGTTACAGTACAAGGAACGGAGGAGTATGAGGTCAATGCAATCTTAGATACCAAGGTTTCTTGTGGGGTTCGGGTTATGGGCCGGAGTATCGGACTTGGGAACCTGAGTCAAATCTACATGCTCCGGATCTCTTGTCTCAATTCCTCGCTTCCCGGAGTGGGGTGGTGTCATTGGGGAAGGATGCTGTCAGGAAACCGTCATTATCTATGAAGAAAGCACTCCGTAATTATGTGTCTGTCCATACCATGTCTCCTTCACGCCCTGCGAGTAAATCAGAAAAGGGCAAAAGAACACAATGGGATACAAAAATGGGCTCCTGCAAACCACCCACATGCAGCATGTCTTTTCGTGCGCATTGGGGGTTGCCGTGGAGCCACTGGTGCCCTTCCTACTGCTCTGCACGCACACGGCTACGGCAACGTAGTCCACAACAGATCAGGTGACTCCTTATTAGCCCTGCCTCAACAATGAAGGATTGCTCAGAGACATTGCGGCATATCGACCCATCTCCTTGTTAAACCTAGACGCGAACATTTATTCAAAGGTCCTGGCAAACCGTCTAGCGAAGATACTCCCGGACGTTATAGATCCAGACCAAACAGGATTCATCCTACACAGAGCCACCACGGATAACACACGCAGGGTCCTCAACCTGGTCGAGATTGCTAAGCGAGACTCTCGGAAACTCGCCCTGCTGGCTCTGGACGCGACCAAGGCCTTCGACAAGGTAGATTGGTCGTTCCTTCGTCTTACCTTGGAAGCGTTCCGCGTCAGGCCATCCTAATCGAAGCTTGTCTTAGCGAATTATCAAACCCCGACGACTCTCCTCCGAGTGAACGGCCTACTGACCGGCCCGATCCCCCTAACATGCGGCACCAGACAGGGGTGTCCCCTCCCCCCTCCTCTTTGCCATGGTTATGGAACCCTTGGCCCAGCGGATTCGCCTCAGTGCCAGAATCAAAGGCCTCCAAGAGGGCCCTACCCAGCATAAGATCGCGCTGTACGCCGATGACGTGATGCTGACCATAACAGACACTTCCCGGTCCCTGAGGGCCTCCCTGGCGGAAATCCATAGATTCGGAAAGGTTGCAGGATTTGCCATCAATTTTGCGAAATCTTCAGCTTTGGGGGTAGGCTTAGACCAGAGAGATAAGGAGTCCTTCAGATCCCAGTGCGCGATCCCACTAAGCGAAAAGTCTATCCCCTACCTCGGGGTGCAGAACCCCGCTTCTCCTGCAGACACCTACCGGACAAACTTCCCGATTCTACTTAAAGCCTTAGAAAAAGACCTGGACAGTTGGCTCAAGCAGGAAATCTCGCTAATAGGTCGCATTACTACGGCCTATAAGATGAATTTAATACCACGATTTCTTTACACCTGCTCGGCCCTCCCCATTATAGTCCCTCGTCCCCCACTACAGCGACTCTAGAGGAAGATATTCCGATTTATATGGAAGGGGAAGAATGCCTGCATCCCGAGGAATACCAGGTTACGTGCCCCGATCCAGGGAGGCTTCGGGGTCCCCGACCTCCAACGGTATCAGATGGCAGCACAGTTAGCTCACACTCGGGCCTGGACTATTGCTTCAGGGCGCCCCAAATGGATGGACATAGAACAATCCCGATTACCTCTCCCCCTGCGCTTTCTCCTACACCTTCCTGCCTCACTACAGCGAACGTGGCCATCCATCCTATCATCGACCAAGCAGACATTAAAGGCATGGGATTGGGCACGCAAATCCAGAGGCATCCCGAGGGACCTGAGCCCGTCAGCCTCAGTGTTCCACAACCTGGCCTTTTCGCCCGTTTCCCCCCCTCGAACTTTAGAAGCTGGATCGCTGGAGGCCTTAGCTCCCTAAGTCAGCTATTTGAAGGTACCCAGTCACTGACGTTCATCCAATGCAAAAGAGCCTTTAATCTTTCGGAGTCTGACAGGTTTTCATATATCCAAATCAGGCACTGGTGCTCACATCCCCAGACTCGGTTGGCGGCCACACGGGAGCTTGATGCTCTGGAACTAACTGCGGCTGACCCCCCAGCCCGAGGACGTATTTCAACGTTGTACCGTCTGTTCCAGGCAAACCCATTGGCACCTAAAGCAACATATATGTCGCAGTGGGAGAGAGACCTGGGACACCCGATCCAGGATCAAGACTGGACTGACATTTGGGCTCGCACGCATTTGTCTTCTTTCTGCATTACCAATCGGGAATGTGCGCATAAACTTCTCTTGAGATGGTACTACCCGCCGCACCGACTGCACCACTTCAATCCATCCCTAGACCCGCAATGCTGGTGCCGCTGTGGCTCACCAGGCTCTTACCTGCACATGTGGTGGACTTGCCCAATGGCGGCGGACTTTTGGACCCAGTGCATGGCCACCATTACAGACATTACCCAGATCATGCTACCATTGGAGCCGGAGCCACTCCTACTGGGGACCCAGATCCCGGGCATCTTTCCAAGATCAGGCCCACTAGCGGCCCTCATCACACAACTCCTCCTGGCCGCGAAAATCACCATAGCAAGGACATGGAAATACCCAGAGGGCCCACTAATGGTACTGTGGTGGTTGAAGCTCTGGGACATCTTCATCTCTGAGAAAATCATGGCGGCAAGCAGAGGCTGCCTCCACCGCTTCACAAACATGTGGTCTCCGGTGATAGACTATGACCAACGCTTCCCAGCGCTGACACATAAACCACATCTGGTGCTGAATGCACTGCGGGCAGCAGACCGGAACCGGACTTCATTGGTGGATGAGCAGGTCCTGGAAGGTAGCCAGAACTAAGGGGTGGTGGGCGGAAGCTCAGAGACACATGAAAAGGACCTAATGAGGTACATGACTCGGAGGACTGCAGAGCCGGTGTTCGGACTCAATTGGCGAGGGAGCAGGCCTCTGGGGACAGCCAGTAACAAAGTACGGGGGCGGGTACAGGGGGATGCACGTTTATGAGTCAAAGTTGTAAAGAAGTGCTGAATTGATGTGATACTTTGTTTTCCTGTGTGCTAACTAAAATAAATATGTTAAAAAAAATTTTTAAAAAACAATGAAGGATTGCTTCTGAATTTGAATTCTTCGGCGGATTTCTTGTGTGATGTATAACTGTTTGGATTTTTTGATTCTTGAACCATGCCTACTTTTCCGGACCTGCTTTGCCTTGCCCTTTGTCTTGTTATTTGGAACTCTTGATTACTGAATCCCAGACCGTCCTTCGGATTACTACTGTCTCACGTTGTGTCCCTGTTATGCAGAATTGCATGCAGTAGCCTTTGGGACCACCACACACAATTAGGACTACAGGTGTAAGTGAAACCAACCTTTGGTATAAGTTTGTACCACACAGTTTTTGGTGGCGAGCTGAGCAGCCAGGCTTATCTCAAGAGTGAATGTGAGCAGTATAAGTCATTACACAGAGGACTTTCAATTACAGTGGTTCAAGTAGACACTTATACCCAAGGTTTCTTGGTAAAACACTTATTAATTTATTACACAATCATTTAGAAAACATTTCACTAGAAGGAGGCAATTTAAGATTATATACCAATACACTCCAATACAAAACTCTAAGATTTCGAAACAGTTTGAGCTGCCCTGAAATAGGAGCCAAATGGCTGTTCAGTTACTTAGAAGTGAGAAAAATGCATAAGGTAAGTAGAATAGATCACATATACTTGTTAGACAGAGCAAATAGTTTCAGTTCACCAGAAGAGTTCAATTCAAGTCAATAGGCCTAGGCCAAAGGCAATGGGCTAGGGTTCTGGATAGGAAAGAGCAGTTCTGGTATCAAACGGTAAAGTCTTTGCTAAAGTTCTCAAAAGTAGTTTAGGCGAAAAAGAATCATATATTGGGTCACAAGCTGATTAGGCCTGCAGGTTGGGAAAGTTTCACGAACTTTCACCGCGAGAGTGGCGTTCTCTCAATCGGGTTGGCACAGTACCTTAGTATGAAGAAACAAATGCAGCTGAAGTCGTTGGTTCTTGGCAGTTCCTTCAGATCTCACTGTTCCTTAGCCTCAGCCGTGGGGACAAGAGAGAGGACGTCATGCGACTCCTGCACTGCATGGGTTCATCGGAAAACGCAAACAAAATGGAGTCACTTCAGTTCCAGTAGCTGTAGATTCAAGCACACAAGCTGGTATCCCTCTCCCTGGTTAATCCTAACCAGCCTTGAGAATGGTATCCAGGTGGCTTACGAGTTGATTGGCCCCACCAACTCAAAGGGAGAAATCATCCTTGAAGGGGCTTCTCTGTCGAGATGAACTTAGCGATTCGGACCTGCAGCAGGGCTTCACCAAGCAAACCAACGGTCCAGGAGTTGCAGCAGCCATCCTCTTCCAGCTCTTCTTCAGTTCTTTCATTCCAGTGGTTGACTCTGCTTTCCAGTCCAAGAGACTCGCCTTTTAAACAGTTCTCTCCCTTTCATTCCAGCTTAGCTGTCACTCACCCAGCAGGGTGGCTGTCCTTGCCGGACAGTCAGCCAGTCAATAATGCCATGGTGCATTCGGGTCTCCTAGGAGACTAAGCACAGGGAGTTTTGGGCACCTCCCTCACTTCCTGCCTACCCCAGACGCCAGAGACGGTCTTCAGTCCTGAAGCCCGCCAAAGGCATATGAACAAAGGGACCAGACCTGGTTTGGCACGCAGAGACAAAAGAAAACGGCAAAAAAAGAAGACCGGGACCCGTTTAAACAAAGGGGTTTAAGGCGCAACATGGCTCCTGTGATTTTTAGCTACCGGTGTTCGTGGTCAGGAAAAATCATGGTAGTTTGTTGTAAAACCACTGCCACCGGCCTTTTCAATAGGAAAGGGTAGCATTTGACTACTACATTAGTATTTAGACACGGGATACTATGTAACCCCTCCAGCACTCCATTGTAAGATGGTGTGTGCTGGGTCTAGGAATTTGGAAAGACTAATAAAGTCAATTTCACTTTACATTCTCTGGGAAACAGTAGTTTATCCCAGAGAAGTTTATTTAAACCTTTGGGAAGTCTAAAAGACATCCCTGTGTCACTGCACTGAGGGTGCTGTTTAACACACATGAAAAGATGATGCCTATGGAGTTATCTAAAACTCCATAATCAAAGAACACAAGTGTAAAACACACATCAAAATACATGAAAGAGTGGGAAAAAGGCACACAAAAATCAAGTCCTCGAAATCCAGCAAAGTTCTGGGGGCTTCTAAGGGGCCTCTAAGGTGAAGGGAATAAGCACATTTATGAGAATTCTCCCTAACAGTTTCTGGCGCTGCTTGTTCGTTACCGACCTGGTCTTGCCCTTTTGGATTGATTCGTTTTCTGTACTGCTTTTGTCAACGCTAAGATGGTTACGACTTGGACTGCTTTTGGATTTAATTTCCATTACGGATATCAGCCAGCGCTTTTGATAACTTTGTACTTTGAAGGTGCTCGGACTAGAGACTGCCGAATTGAGCACTATTGTGGAATCTAGGCATATTTGTGCCATCGGGTTATAGGATCTAGGCGTCCTCGTGCCGGCGGTTCAGGGGACCACTCATCAAGACCCTGCAAACTTTCAAGA
Organism: Ambystoma mexicanum; assembly: GCF_040938575.1. NCBI lineage: Eukaryota > Metazoa > Chordata > Amphibia > Caudata > Ambystomatidae > Ambystoma > Ambystoma mexicanum. The sequence goes on from NC_090927.1 coordinate 456,495,469, forward strand.
ACATCACGTCCAACCTCCCAATACCGTGTTCATTGGTAAGACTTATTCCTTTCTTGTGCTTTGACGTTGTTTCTTTATTCTATAACCTTCAATAGGGATTCCTGATGCATATATATTGTTTATTATTTGATTCCAGTGTAACGTACCCATTGAATTAGAACAGGATATCCATAACACGCTCTCAGTAAATCAAGGGGACTCCTGTTAGACACACAAGTGAGCATTAACTACTCAAGTACTAGCATTGCTCTTACGTTTTGCTGTATTGGTATTCATTGTGTGTATTTCTTTTTCAGCCAATCGGTGTCCTGGGGCGTCCACCCAATCTTTCAGTCAATAGACCTCTAAGCATGTCCTTCTGTACTACTGAGAGTTGCATTGGCAGGAGGAATTTGTCATCTACACGATGTGTTCAACTGTCAATACTAGCAGACTCCTGTGGGGAGATACAGGGGGTATTCTGACACCATCGGGCCAGGTCTTCTTCATATTACTTACGAGTATCAGGGATGTTAGGCTTATATAGACTGTCATATGAAGGGTTGATGCATAGGTATCACAAGGACATTTTTATGCCCATCCAAATGGATATTGTAACACCAGTAATTAATCATGTGTGGGGATTCTGATATGTTTATTTTATTTATTTTTTGCATATGTAAAGTGCCCAAGCCCAATGGCATCAGGGCGTTGTTTTCATCCTACTACATTCATCTTGAAAACAAAATAACAATACATCAGGGATGGGGGAAACACATCAGGATTAATGGAACCTTGAGATTTTACATAGTTTATTGAGAAACTGGAAACAGTTCGGAATTGGTTCAAGAGTTCAATTACAGGAGGAGAGGATTCAGAAAGAGAATGATGACAGCATAAATGGCAATTTTATGTTCCATCATCCCACAACAAACACGCTGGACTGCAGCGTTTTCTCTGATAGTTTGCACCAGCCTCAATTTCCATTGCTTGTGCAAACATCAGAGGGGACAGCAGGAGTATTTATCGAGTTGCTCATTTAATTTAAATTTTCTTGCAACGGTTGGAGTTTACTTTAATCTCATATGTGGAATCTTGTGATTTTAAATGAAATATTTGAAAAAGTTGGTGCTGAATCCAAATGTTTCCAGTACCATGTGCCTTTAGGTCCAGCGTACAGTGTCACATAGTTGAGATGCATCTAATCCGAGTACTGTGAATTTTTGCCCCAATCAATTATGTTTATATCTTGTCTGATGTTATCATGTGTGTTATGATTAGTGAGAAATCTGTCTGATTGGGCATGCTGTGATAGAGAAGTACCCTCAAGTTTGTGGTTAAACTTTGGCAAATATTTTAGCGTCTCTTTTAGGTAAGGCTATTGGCCTGTATGAGTTGCAGTCTAGGGGATTATTCCCTGGCTTCAGTAGGAGGGTTATAAATGTATCATCCAGAGAGTCTGAAACGGCCCCATATTTTGTAAATGATTTGAATAAATTGGCTGGGTGGTGAGCCAATATGTTGGCAAATGTCTTATGAAAAAGATTTACATAGCCGTCAGGGATCAGCACTTTATTATTTGGTGAGGCTTCTAAAGGGGCTCATTACAAGTATGGCGGGTCAGGAAAAAAGTGGCGGTAACGGAATTCCTGCCACTTGTCCTGCTCCACCATACTACGAGTTTGGCCCTGGAGTGGGGTGAATTCTACCACTTTCTGCCAAAGAATCGACAAAATCGGTGCCATTACTGCCGGTGAAACAAACGCAACAGTAATTCTGCCAAAATCCCCAATGGAGTGCTATTGACTCCAAATTAATGGGGACTAACACTGCCACCACCAATTGTAATCTGGCAGTAAATCCACTGGACCAAGTGGCAGTAACGGTAATTCCGTTGGGTGGTATTCCGGCAGATTTACCACTGTAATACTGCCCAACTCGTAATGAGGCCCTAAGTCTTTTTGATCAGCTACACTATGGGCCTCATTCCGAGGTTGGAGGTAACCGTGCTGCAATTTGCAGCATGGTTACCTCCTTACCGCATACCAGGTCCGGGTTCCTCAAATGAGGATTTACCGGGCCATTCCAACCTTGGAGGACCCAGTAATTCCTCATTCAAGGAACCCGGGCCCGGTGCATCCCCATTCCCATTCAAGCCCCCATAGGGCTCAATGGGAATAGAGAGGGAGCTAACAACGGGCCCGTTAATAATGGGCCCGTTGTTAGCTCCCTGGTCTGCTAGCGGGACCCGCTAAGGGCACCTGGATTTACCAGGCGCCCTTTGCGGGTCCCGCGAGCAGACTCCTAATAGGGCGGTAAGGGGTTAACGGCGCCAGCACCATTACCAGCGCCGTTAACCCCTTACCGCCCACCTCGTAATGAGGCCCTAAGTGTTGAAATGAACACATTTTGCAAAAATTCTTGTTGGGCAGACAGATTTTCAGTAGGCTGTGTGAGGAGGCAGGAATGAGACGCGGACACAGAGGGCTCATGGTTTTGACCATAAACTTTTATTGAAACAAAAAGGGGTTGGTAAATTCCTCACTATCCCATATATACGAGGTATTTCCCTGCCTAAAGCAAAACTACGGGTTTGTCCAATGTCAAGATGTCCAAAGCAAAGATGTCCTGTGTCGGAAATACTTTTCTGGTCCTCACACTCTAAAAATTAACCCAGAGAGGTTCAGAGGGTGAGGGAAGGAAGGGGAGATGTGGAGACTGCAGAAGGATTGGTGAGTTCCTTGCCAATTTCGAATAATTTGCTAGGGTTGGTAGAGACTCCAGTGATGGTGGCTTGGATGTGAGTCCTCTTCTTAGGGATGTGAGTCCTCTTGTTAGAGCAAATGGAGAATCTGTAATGCCTTTGGAGCAGGCGACAGGCCAGTTTGTCAGAGGACGCATCGGAAGCCTGCCACTTTCGCTCAGCCACTCTGCAGTTGAGTTTCAAAGAGGCTAGGTCAGGTTCATACCAGGTGCTACGCTTGGAGGCAGGTTAATTTCAGATCCTCATGACAGGGGCAAGGATATCCAGGGTGTTGGTGATAGAAAGGTGAAAATTAGCAAGGACAGAGTCAGCAAGGGTGTCCGTGGCATGGCAGGGGAGGGAGGCGGAATGAAGGTTGTAGGAAAGGCAGCAACTGACACTCGCTTCATCGGTGGAAAGACAGAGTAGGAGACAGGCAGTGCCAGCAAAGGCATAGTAGGGGGCCCTAAGAGATCCACATGAGAAGATGGGAGAAAGTGGTCAGACCTGGAGAGAGGAGTAGTGCAAGGGTTGGAGATAGGAATATAAGAGAAGATGATAGGATCCAAGGTATGTCCAGCAGAATGCGTGCAGATCTGAGGGATGGATGGTGAGGGAAATAACATCGCAGAGGCTGTGAAAGCAACTGGTGGCCACCTCAGAAGAGTCCCGGTGAATATTGAAGTCACCAAGGAGGAGAAGTTCGGAGGTAGAGGCAAGAAGGGCAGAGGGGAGGTCAGACCACTCAGAGAGTAAGAGGGCGACCGGACCAGGGGTCCTGTAGATGGTGGCAAGAGTCAGTAAAAGGGATGGAGAGATGCTGAGCATGCAGAAGAGGCATTCAAGGGAGGAGTAGAACCGGGTGGGAATGATAGTGGCAGGTATCCGGTCAGGGAAGATCAAGGCCACGCCACCTCCGGACCGGTCAGGCCTGGGCTTGGAGAGGATCTTGTAGCTATCAGGAAGGAGTGTGTCAAAAGCAGTGACAGAGCTGTCAGTGAACCACATCTCAGTGAGGGTGAGAAATTCGAAGTCAAAGTCTTGAAGCAGGAGACAGATATCAGAAGTGTGTTTGACAGCAGAGCGAGAGTTGAGGGTTGCAAGATGGACCTGGTCACCATCTTTGAAAGATTTCTGAGGTGGGGTACGGGGGCGTGGTACCCCCATCGGAGGTGGAGAAGGGGAAGAGGGTGGCTTCCAGAGGAGTGGCAGGAGAAGGGATGTATTAGATGAGAGATCTAAGACTTCTAACAAGAAGAAGAAGGTTGGGCTGAGAGCCCTGGACCATGACAGTGCAGTTGAGATAGACATTAATGATGCACCTAGAGGATGAGAAACCAGCCAAGGGTGCTTCCCATTTGGTGCCTCCATTAATGGGAGAAGAGGAGATGGGAGAGAGGACGAGACCATAAATTGAGTCCATAGGTCTGGACGAGGCGTTCACATAGATGTCAGTGATGAACAGGCATGGGTTGGGAACCAGGAGATTCCTTTTAAACATTTTCCTCCCAGACTTCAAGAGGGGGAGGAAAAGGTGATAGAGTAGCAGTTGGAGTAAATAGGAAAGATGGAGAGAGCCATCGATGGAGAGAGAGGAAAGAAATATGGATGGAGAGCTTGGTGGGAGGGGGAAGAGCTGCACAGGCCTGTTGGACTCACCAGACGGCCGAGCAGTAGACAGATGACGTAGGAAAGAGGCAGAACAGCATCTTTTCATGCTCTTCAGGGCCGCATGGACAGTCAGCCCTCCTTCCAACCGAAGCAGATGCACAGATGCCGCAGGTGAGGGCAATGCTGCCAATAGGTGGGTAGATTTCGTCTCTGGTGAAGGCCTCAGTAAGGAGAACAGAGGGCTTAGAAAGTAATGTCCAATGCTTATAGTACGTAAGCCACTGTGAATTGGATAGAGGCAAAATTAGCCCACAGAGCGCGGGGGGGGGCAATGCCCGAAGCGGCACATGGGGCAAGTAGCCACACAGTAGACCCAGAAGATTAGTACAGTGAGATCAGGCACATGTAGCAGAGGCAGGGGGAGGAGGAAAACCGGGGCTCAAAATGCAGCTCCAAGGAGTAAAGCAGCAACTAAAGGATAGCCCAACAGGTGCGGGTGGTGGCTATGGGTAAGGTAGAGTGAGGTTCCACATTACGAAAACCAAGCAGGGGCCCCTCATCAATATTAGCATTAAAACGCAGCTTCTAGGGCAAAATATGTGTAATTGTTCAGGCCAGAAGGCAGGTCAAAAGCCAGGTTAATCCAATCTAGGGTGATGTCTGAGCAATGGAGTGATAAGTCCTGGGCAGGGTGAGGAGGTCACTTTCAGGGCTCAAATAGCAATCAAACTGGAAGTTTCACAGGTATCGGCTGGTGAGCAGAACAGCCTCACTGGAGGAGTTTGCAATGCGGATCAGTTCCGAGATCTCTCTGTGGGCCCCAAAGGCTATCCAACATCACACCCTCTCTTCTTTGCCAAAGGAGCAGGATGAAGGGGGGGGGGGGCACACATCAGGGTCATTGACAAGGATTAAACCCACCTCGAAAGCTGCCGCTAGTGGCAGGCGCAGCCCCTGGTGTCCGGGTGCCCTGGCCGTTTGGATGTACAGCCTCCGCGCCGGGCTTCAGCTGGCTCAGTGTCACTCTGCCTGCGCTATGGATCCGCATCAGGGGCAGGGTCGGTCAGTGGAGCTGGGGCCTAAGGATCATCCGTGGGCTTAGACCACCCAAGCCCAGTCAGGATCCAAACTTCAGCGCAGATTGAGACGTCCCAGCAAGGGGTGGAAGGAGCTCGTTTCCAGGACCCGCATCACAAGCACCACCACCATTTGAGAGCAGACAACAGCAGATGCTCTCTCGCCCTTTGATTCCTGTTTCCCAGTATAGGTCCGGCTGAGAGGCTTCAATATCTTGTCCTGCTGTTTGTAAAACCTTTATTAACTTGAAAAGTGGTTGGAGATTTCCTACCTGGTCCTATTTCTACATGGGAGTAGTCTTAACCATTAAGCTGAGTCAAAAGGTAGTCCAATGTCTGTCAGTCAAAATAATAAAGATGTCTGTGCCAAACCCATGCTTGCCCTCACTTTCTTCTAGTACAATAACGTGTACGGGATTGGATCAAAATACAATAGTGAGTTAAAATAATATCAGGATGGCACTGGAGCTGTCCCACAGCTCCCTTCCCCAAGCTTGAGTTTCATGGGATTCAACAAAGTTCCTTGGGTTCAAATAGTTGAAACAAAGTTCCTTCAGGTTTCTAAGGGCTTTCGCAACAGACTTAGAAGCCCTTCTTGTCACCTTCTCTCAGGAATCCCACAGTTCACAATAGTTTGCTTTCAAAAGACTCTCTTGCTCTGATTTCATCAGGGGTTTTCTTCCCCTCTAATTCCAACAACTTGACAGTTGACTAGTTTCTCTTCACATCACATTCTCTTGTTCAAAAACAAGGTTCCCTTCCCCATGAGTTCAACTGTTCTCAACAACTCTTCATATCAGAGACTTTCAAGAGCGCACAGTTTTACTCAGCCCTGTGCGGGACCACTGTGATACCTTGGCTTCATGGGATCATGCTCCCGGCACTCTATCGCTTTTACCACAGTTCACAAACAAGGTTGTGCCCAAGGCACTCTTTAAATTCTTTACTTTTTTACAAACAGGGTCATGCCAAGGCACTCTTTAGCTTCTTTACTTTTTCACAAACAGGGTCATGCCCAAGGCACTCTTTAGCTTCTTTACTTTTTCACAAACAGGGTCATGCCCAAGGCACTCTTTAGCTTCTTTACTTTTTCACAAACAGGGTTGTGCCCCAGGAACTCTTTAGCTTCTTTACTGTTTCACAAACAGGGTCATGACCTAGGCACTCTTTAGCTTCTTTTGGGGTTTCAGCTCACTCTTCCTATCTTGCACAACTCCCTTCTCACGCTTTCTATTATGCTCCTGCTTCGAGCTTCGCACAGCTCCCCTGCACTTCCGGAGAGGGATTCAATTTCAACAGAGTCTTTCGACAACGTGTCAATGTACGCGCAACCACTCCGTTACTTTGTTTCCTTGGCTTTCACAATTATCACTTTCATATTACAATTCACAATGGACAATTGAAGCCTTCTCTTCGGCGTGTCTTTCATCCTATGATTGTACTTCACTTGCAACAAATTATCTCTCGCGCATCATGTATTTCACCAACCGGGCTCCCATCTCACTTTGAACTCACCGGTTGTAATTAATTCAGTGTAGTTTTTGCGGTTATGTCGTGTCGAGGTCAGGGGCTCCTCGCCTGTCCCTCAGACACTCCTGGGCTGCCTCACTGGCCCATGGGAAGGAGCAACTCTTCAAGGTCTTCCCTTCAGAGAATAGCATACCACACAATCCCCTTCTGGCACCTTGGAGACACAGTTCCCTTGCCACTGGTTCTCTAGCCTTCTCAAACCACAGGACAGCAGATCTCGGGGTGCTCAGGCTTTCCCAGTTGCCTGTCAGTTCGTTCTCTGGCTCAGGTTCCTTCTCAGATTACAACTCATTCGTTCTGTTTCTTGCAGCTACTCATTTTATACACCTGTGGAGTATAAACAGGCTTCAGGTGGATCCAATCTACGCCCAGTGCCTGACTTCGCCTGACCTTGTTAGTGGGACATTCATGGAAATAGTAGAGTGCCTCTGAATGTAGTTTCTTTGTTTTAATGGCATTGTGGTGTTTTGGAAAGGAATATTATATTGGTGAAATTCTTCTCTTCCTTGTCTCCATCCTTTCATCAAAGAAATGGCGAAAGTGGGTGTCTGTGGAACAGTAAGCCATATAGACTGAGGGAATGTCGGGTAGGGGGGTGTTAAAAAGGGGGATACCTTGTCTCACCTTTGGGTAATCTATTCTCAATCCCAGAGGAGCCTCTACCAGGTCATCCTCCCTCGCTAGTCTGAGTGGGAAGAGAACACCCCTCTGGTTTTTCACAGAAGGGATAGGCTGCCTGACTAGAATAAACACAACCCTCCCACAGCCGGTCTTGGCTCACAGGGCTGACATGTGTATGATTCAAATGAAATGAGATGGGGCTTTTTTTTTAGTTGGGTAAACCCTCTACCACCATACCACATGGGGTATATCTTATAATTTCAGATTTCTCGGCCACCAGGTAAGGAGTTTATCATAATCACATGGAATTTGAAAAATAGGTGTAAACTTAAATGCAACCTCTGTATTGCAGTGACTTGGCTGTCACAGCAGCTGCCAAACAGGGCACCGGTGAGTTCTGAACCTGTTCTGTGCCACTGTTGAGCAGGAGCTACAACTTGTGAGACTGATGCAACAGGGTCAAGGTGTATGTTATGCTTTTGGCATGGAGTTTACTGAAAGGAAGATCTGATTAGCAGGCCATGCTTTCTGAAATTACCTTCATCATTGTATTAATTTGTAAAAAATAAAAAAAGGCTTCTAGGCCCTTGATAGATGGCAATTCCTCAGAGTACTGATATGTTACCTGGGAATAAAAGTAACTCTGGATATTGTGTACTTTGGGGATGCTATGCTAACTGGGTACAGTGGAATATGCCACAGTTGTACCTCGTGGACAGAATAGGTTCCATTATTCCCATGTTGCACACTAAGACCAGAAAACGAAATGGTTTAGCTATTTGAGCATACTGCAACATGCTATATACTAACTGGGCATATATTTAAAAATGGTGTCACTACCTGAGCATTGGATGGCAAAAGCACAAGAACATAGGGTTTTGATAGAAATGATTTGAGCACCTGGGTTGATAATACATATTCAATACATTCAAAAGAAAGAATCAGCATACTCTTTTTGAGTTCTAATGATCTCATCCTTACTACCAATTTAGTTCTCTGTATTCTTTTTTCTGCATTTCCTTTTCTCTGTTTCTAACCACATTTTGTTCTCTTTTCCTTACATCATCCCCTCAATAAGCACTTCCTACTGCCATATTGTTTCATTTCTGCCCACGTTATCCCAAAAGGCAGAGGAGATATACCCATGGGGCTGAGTCTGTTTTACCTCTCTAATTGTGATCACTGATGGTTTAGTAGTATTGCCAGCCACTACTCATTCTTGTACTCCTGACAAGTAGTAGTTATTTCATCACACTGGTGGAAGCAGTGGGATTTTATACAGACTGTGCCTGCAAAGTAGTCACTTTAAATAAAAGAGTTGTTTTCAACATTAGAAACATTTCCGGGGATTAAAGTACAGTGCACTTTGTGAGCTAGTCTGAAGCACCGGGACTCTTCATGGCAGTAAGTTTAGTAAGCCTTAAATGCGTAAGAGCATCAAAGCTTTTAGGAATGTAGGGGGACATCTGAGTTCCATGGGGCCAGTAGGGATGTAGAACGCCCCCAGCCCAAGCGCCTGTTTCACTGGGGGAGGATGAAGTGGATGGGATGGGGACAGAGATAGTGCTAGCTGGTCCTATCAAAAGGGAAAGTAGCATCAAACTTTTGAGGCGTTAACACATCTGTCCCTGAAGTACCTGAATCACTTGTAACAAAGTTGCTCAAGCGTGGATTTGACCCTCTTTAATATAGCGAGTGGTGACGAAACAGGTCACCTGCCAGGTGTCCAACAAACGGCAACCAGAATAACCAAACTGTCTGTACTTAGCACCCCTGTAAAAGTTCTGGAACAAAACAAGGACCGGATGCAGGTGTGAGCAAATACACTAATGAAATTACTTGCGCTTACCGGCTAAGGTCATAACCCTTATGTAGGCTGTACCTGGTTTCCACACCTTCAATGGTTGGTGTTGGGACATGGAGATCTCAGTAAGGGTCCCATACTTCAGACTATCTTGGTCTCCACTTGTGAAATGATTGGGACTTTATATAGGACCCAGTGGCGGCTGGTGAATTTTTAGTTGGGGCAGCATACCTTTTACCCACCAACATGCCAGAGCGACCAAGTGTAGCAAGGGAACCCAAATCCACCAAGGGGCGTTTTGCGGGGTTCACCCCCTCGGAAAACCTTTGACTAATGGGTGAAAATAGGGCATTTTACAGTACACTAAGTGAAATGGGTAAAAATCAACTGATTTATACTGTTTGATTGAAGAATGTCACTATATGATGACCAACAATTGGTAATATTGCTGAATATAGACTGGCATATTAATAAATTGGATTTTTTTTGTTTACTGAAATCAATTAAAAAGTGACTGCATGATTATTATCTGTACAGATTATGAAAACGTATAAGTGATTACTAGCAATTTATTGACAAAGACAACCCTATCGGGTGGCAAACTAGCCAGCTATTTCAAGTAAACTTTAAACTATCCCTCTCTGCTTTGTAAGCATTACAGACTATAAATATAGCACCCAAGCAGATCTCCAACAGAATTATAGAAATATTCTGAATAACTGATTGCCATTGGCATTAACTGGAGTGTGCAGGGGACGCAAGTGATCCACAGCCCCTGGACCCTTTTTTTCTCTTGATTTGTACTGCTACCTAGTGTCAAGGCAGTGTTTTTCTCCTCTGCACCTCACAAAATACCTACTAACTTTGTAACACTTTCTGAGATAACTTGGTGTGCAAACTGTGTTCTTATTGTTTGTGCATGTATATTTCGACTCTCGTAGTGTGTGACACCCGAAAGGCAGAGGGGCAAATCCGACCCTACTCGACTCTCACACAGTCTACTCTCAAACACACTCACACACCATTTTCACATCTTAGCTGCAGTTTAGTCCAGCCCCTCTTCTGCTCTCCCCCCAGGATCCCTCCGAGCTCCAGCATACCAAATCTCAGGATTCGTCACGGAATAGAGCGCTCTTCTGTGCTACTCTCACTCTACTTTTTACAGCTCCTCCATAATGGGCGGATGGACGGTAGATCGCCACCCATTATGGACGAGCCGTCCAGACCGTCATTCTCACTGTGGCCCTCTGCCTGGTCTACTTCTGTGCTGTCCAGTCTCTTGAAGTGGCGGATATTTGGAGTGTAAGAATGTTGCATGTTGTCCACCATTACGAGAGTTCTGTGTCTATGAACGACCTTTAGGGGGTTTGCTTGAAAGGCACATCTGACTTTGCCTTGGGATGTCAATTCCGCACCAGTTCAATGTCACCGATCTCCATTCATGGTTCTAGGGCCCAGCAACGAATATTGCTTATGTGGTCATGTGGTCGTTGACTTTCTTTTGTTAAGCTACCACTTCTTTAGGATCTAGGATTGCTCAAAACCAAGATGGAGAAGTGGGAATGGTGGTGTTAACACGACGGTTGCAGAGCAGTTGGATCAGACTACAACCAGTAGAGGAATGCGAGGTGGTGCAATATTTCATAGGAATCGATAGGGTTAGTGCTCAATATGATTTTTAATTTCAGTGGAAATTCTGATAGACCTTTTCAAGGTACGCAAGTAGTGCTCTAAATCTCTGTTGGCTTGATTCCAGCATTGAGGAGTTTTGAGGTGGCATATCCCGAGACGCCTGAGATATTCTTAGAATGTTTGTACCTTGGAAAGGTGGGCCATTGTCGGTTTTCAGCTCTTCTGGCATCTCCTGGACATTGAAAATTTTTTCAGGTTTAGGGATCACCGCACCCGCAGCTTAGCGTGTACTATTTCTATCTCCAAGTAGTGAGAGAAATAATATTTTGCACCAAGAGGTATCAGACACTTGACAGGATGCAGACATCGGCACTGACTGTGCTCCAGGATTATCACCCCATTTTTGTGTCTGAATGGGTGGTGATGGCTCTACCTTCCCAGCGGCCTGACACAGGCATAGGGAGATTATTTATTTCACCCTTTCATAGATTTCAGGGAACAAGATTCTGTCCATCAGTATGGCCCTAGTCTTGATGATTTCTTGGTGGAGCTCGTAGGCCAGCTAAATCCCTTGGTTAATGAGTGAGATCAGGGATGAATATTCGGGTTCCTCACAGTAATAGCTCATCAGGCAACTAAGAGTTCACAGCTTATGATCATAATTGATGAGAGTCGAGCCCTGATCATGTTCCCAGGGTGCTGTTTTTCAGAGCCCTGCCTCGGCTGCCCTTAAGACGGTTTGTAGGCACTTGTCCTTTTGAGTATCGACTTTGAGCTCCTTGACTGGTAAACCATTAGCATTATTGTTAGTAATCGTCAGTGTGATGTGCCGTTCTCCTTTCGAATCACTCAGTTAGGAAGGTGCAGTGGTTGGTGTCCACCAACGGTTCAGCCTTCTTCTTGGTGTAAAAGTATTCCATAGTAATTTCATGAGAGAGTGTCTCTTTGGTATTTTGGTACACTTGTTGGTGTTGTTCGGTCCATTACCACTTAGGGGCAACCACAATTGGGGACAGCAACAGGGTGGTCTCAGATAACATTTCTAATTATTCCAGCTCTCACGATCTTATCCAATTCTTCTTCACCCTTGGGCCTGAGGAGAAAAGAGATGCAGCTGTACTTCAGACAGACGGGTACATAGTGGTATCACATGTTGTTAGACTGGCTTGCTCTTCCGGCAGCCTATTCCGGTAAACAAGGAATTTTATTTATCTAGAAGGTCCACCCGATCAGCTTCATGCAGCTCGAATGTAAACTGACTGAGGTCAAGCGATTCTGCCGCTTTGCAACTGAAGAGAATGTCTCTCCCCACAAGAAACTCTATCCTTTATGTTGTTAGTTCCATGGAATATCTCTGACACAAACACCCCTTGAAAAGGAATCTTTGTTTTGTGCTCAAATGGTAAGAAAAGCACACCTTGTGGCGCTGCAGGCAGGGTCCTACATTGTGGTGTTCTCAACATTTCTGGTATTTTCTTTAGGGAGAGGCAAGGCTCACGCTCTGTGTATGTGCAGAGTTTCACTGCTCAACACCCTTGCATCTACAGTGCCCTGATTTCATCATTCACATTGGCCAGCTCACAAGATTTGGCAAGGTGTTGCAGACTGGAAAGAATGGCATTGTGTGACTTGCCACGCTTCTGTTCTTCTTGACGTAGACTGAATCATTCCTAATCCGGCTTGAAATGGGCAGATAACACAGCTGTTGCTGAATCATGATTCCCATCGCATCCTGGATTAGGGAGACAGTTGAGAAGGCCATGCATATGATCACCACATCAGATGCAGCCGTGTAGGTTTCTTTACCTCTGGATTTGCTTCTCTCACCAACCATAAATAGTGTTAAGGTGGCTTAGTCACAGTGTCCACCTCGAGGCAAAGGATGAGGGGTCATGATCCAGATGAAATCGTGGCAGTGGGAGCAAGCTGGAACCCACAGGTTTGGCAAGCACTACTGGGGTCGCAACAGCGGTGTATCTGGGTGCCGGCACGTTAGGGGTCAATGCAGGGTTGTGCTGCAAAGAATTTGATGTTCCCACATGTTATCCAGGGTGATTCTCACTTCTGTCCAACTGTGAGGTCAGCACGGCTGCGGGATCACAGAATGCTGCCAGATTGCATTAATTGGCTTGCCAAGTATATCCATTGAGAGCATGACACATACACAATCACTGTGCAGCCCGGAAATCCTCTCGCATTGCCCAGCCTCACTGTTTCATCGTCAGCAGCACAGAAGCTAGAGCCCCTTCCTCGCTACTTATGTTCTCCATGTGTTATATGAAGCAGACATGGAACTAACAGACGGTAAGACGTCCTTTCACTGTGGGATGTTTTTTTTCAGGGTTTTTTACCGCTATTTCTTTGCCGAAAAAACGAATTTAATTTTTTTGGGGGGGTTGCAAAAATATATATATTGGGTGTGGGTGTTCGGGGATATATAAAAAATTCAAGGGGATTGGGGGAGAACCCCCCAAAAATAAAAAAAATAAAAATTCGACGAGTTTTTTCGTAAAAAAATCTGCAGTAAGAAAGCCTGCGAAAAAACATCCCACAGTGAAATGACACGGAACCTAACAGACATGTAGAGTTATCAATGGCTGCTCCGCCATAGACTTACTGCCCATGCCCGGAGGTGGATCTCTTCTTAATATAGCGAGCAGCGCCAATTTAAGAAGTTGCAGAGAGAGGGGAAGTGCTTAACTCACATAGTTGTAAACATACATTGGAGAGTGAGTAGTTGAAGAAATAGTCTATAAGCGTATGCAAGAAATGTGTGGAAGATCTGGATTTAAAGTACAAGTCTCCCACTGCCTGTGCACACTTGGCACAGCACAAATGCACATTACACATGTACAGTAAAGAGCCATACCATGCACCTCTTTGCACACTACTGTCATACCCGTTTACAGCCTCACCCTGCTTATACCGACACCCAACATAAAAATCATGTCTGGCTTGTCTGCTCTCCCTTCCCTGGTTCTGGAATCACAGAGGAAGTGTAGGGATGCCAGTGTGTCTTGGCCAAATCGGGGCTGCAACCGTACAGCTAGAGTTTCGGGGGGCCCCAAGAATGGCAGACGAGTCAGTCTGAGAGCTCTATTCTTCATCCCTGGCAAACAGTGCACAGCCAAGAGTCAGGCGCTGGCATCCTACCTCGCCCATGGGCCATATATAAGAAGAGCTACCCTCCCCTGCTCCTTCAGGCCCTTCACAGGACCATTATCCAACCATCTGTCACCATTGTTCCATCTCCCAATAAGAACTGAAGGAACTAGTACACATCCATCTCCACATAGTCAAGTGAAGTGGACAGTAGGGGCCTCTGCAAATCCAACAATTTTGGCTTGTGTTGAGTCATTGGATAATAATTTGCAAGGGATGGTGAAGTAACGCGGTTCGGGAAGTAACGCCACCCTACATGTAAGTATATTGCTTCTGGGTTTATTGTTGTACAATTTCGTAAGTACCTTTGTTCCTAGTCAAATAACCAGAATGTCTCACGAAGTAAGCCAGCTTTCCCCTTCCAACCGTCGCACACAGAACACCCGTGACCATGTATTCTACATGGTGACATCATAACCCAGTGACCCAACACGCGACACCAAGCATCTGATTATGACACCTCTCCCTCCATACCATCATCAAAAGCACTCTTCATACATGATACCAATACATGTGGCCAGCACTTATAAGCACCCACCAACCAAAAATCAACCCTCCCTAACAACCACAACCACAGAGTAAACCCACCAGCTACACTACAAGAACAAGTCCTAAAACATCGATGAAAAAACGGTAACATAAACGCCAACACACGCACGCACCCATTCTACAAGTAATAGGGCACAGCATGCCACCAGTGTAAGTTCACGGCACCACAACACGCCAACTATCCGCCACCCCATCCTTCCATCACCTCACCACTAAATAACCCCCAAACAGAACAGATCAATCCTTCCATCACCTCACCACTAAATAACCCCAGAACAGAAGAACAAAACCCCAACCAACACCATTGGCACCTAACAACCTGCCTCACCCAAAGAGAAAATGCATTCAAAGACAGTGAAATGCTGCTACACTCACCTAACAAGAGAACCCACACTTCACCATGCTGCCAGGGCCCCCAGAACCCCAACACTCACTCCCCGCCACCAAAATCAATCCCGAGAACCAGAAACAACGGGACATATGAACACAAACATCGCAAACAGGCACCCCTAAACAAATGCCAACCTCAATCCTTCCATCACCTCACCACTAAATAACCCCAGAACAAATGCCACCCTACACCACACCCAGAACAGCACTACGTACCAAAGCCACCGCCGTCAACACCAACAGCACCGTACCCACACCCCTAGCACCCCATGCTAAGGAGACACTACCCAGAGACACCCCCCGGAAACACCACCACGAGACACCACCCAGAGACACCCCTGACAACACCACCCCGAGACACCACCTCTCGAGAATCCCCCATCACAATCCCGAGAACCACAGATGAGGGGAAATACAAAAACCACAGTCCCTGTGAAACTACAGCCAGATCCAAAACCCACAACCAGGCCTGCCCAGAAGCCCAAAACCACGAGAACCATCAGACCGCACAAGAGACCAAATCTGTATCAACCACGCCGAACGTTGACACGACAGGACCTGGCTGGCATCCGGCCAACAACACAAATACACCGGCTAACAAGCACACCCTCAGCACGCACACTGCGCCACACGCACGCACGAACACGAACCCCAGCATGCGTACAAGAACCCTACCATAAACAACGAGATGAACTTCATAATCTGCCCGCAATGAAATTTGTACCTCACCCGCAGGTCCGCCCCGAACCTGCAAAATAAGAATTGTTACAACATGAACATACAGCAAGAAAACAGTAAGTTGTACCGTCCCACCCCCAAGTCTGCCACAACCTGTAGGAAAAAAACATATTATATTCATCGCAAATACATGACAGAAACCCCACAAAAGTACCACCAAATACAGGCCACAACATGAACACTCACCCGAGCACACACACTACACGTCCCAACACAAACAACCCGAGGCCACCACATAAACCCACACTAACACACACACACCGGCCTCCAACCAAGTAATAGTTAGATCATCACAGTTCCGCCAGGGTAAGCTCGCCGATGTTCGCCGCCAAATCCATCCAATCAGGGTCAAACTCCTTCAGACGTTGTAAACTTGCCCAACATCGTCACAGCTATTCCTGGGACCGCCATCTTCCCTGTCACAAACAGCACAAATGGACAAACATACCCACTTGCACCTTGCAGATGAAGGAAACGCAGTTCTGCCCTGAACATCTCCTAGAGTCCTCTTCCTCAATCTCTGCACCCCTACTCCAACAGCAGGTGCACCCTCCGGACCTTCCAATGGCACCACGCCACCAGGGAAAATCCACAGCACCACACCACCAGGGGAAGTCCGCTGAGCTCCAGATACCTCCCCTGCAGGCAGAACACGTTGCAAACGGCCACACCCCCTGGTACGTTCCAAGCAGACACGTGGGGGCACATCCACGCATGACGATGTGCACATTTCCTGAGCCTCCTGTTCCTCTGGCGCCACCTGACGCCCCTGAGCATGTTCCGGCCCACTCTCCTGAGCCCCCAGCACCACCTCATGTCCTTGGCCACAATGAGGAAACCAGCACTGTACCAGCCACCCTCGCAAGTCCACGGAGTGAACAGCAGAAGTGTCACCCAAGTCCGACAGGCACTTGCTCCCTTCCATGCCACCAGTCTACACCACACTATGGTCCGCGGCGGGAATGTGCACCCAGCGCCGCACACCCCCACTCTGCTGCCCCCGAATCACTGCTGCAACCCTTGAAGTCTTACAATAAAACGGCTGCCACCAAACGCCACCAGCCTCCTTCCCCAGAGACCATCACCAGGGCCCAATGGATGCTGGACTCCTGCACTGACATTGGGAGATCCTCCTCAGACACCCGGTACCACCAGCGGTGCCCTGTGCCACACCGGCTGCCACCTCACCGCCAGCCTCCTCCCCCGGAGACGGACACCAAGGCAAGGTAGATGCTTGTCTCCTGCTCTACCAACTCTCGGAGACCGTAAAGGCGCTCCCTCCGACTCCTGACCTTCACACCAAAACCACCACCATCCGGCACCAACTGCAGCTTCGACCAAGGAGTCCCGACTCCAGCACCGCCTGGCCTGCTGAGTCTCCACACCACTGAACCATCCACCAAGTTCAGAAATACTAGCCCACCGCGATGAGACGTGAATCCAACAGAGGGCTGTTATTGACCCAGCTGCCCCCTCCATGTCAGAAGCATCCTCCTCGCCACTTGAAGTAACAGGGTTTGGGAAGTAACTCCACCAACACGTAAGTATATTGCTTCTGGGTTTATTGTTGTACAAGTTCGTAAGTACGTTTGTTCCTAGTCAAATAACTGGCACGTCTCACCAAGCCAGCTCTCCCCTTCCAACTGTCGCACACAGAACACCTGTGACCATATATTCTACACGTGACATCAGAACCCAGTGACCCCACACACGACACTGAGCATCTGATTACGACACACAGCCATCATTTGACCAGGCATTCACACCATTTTCTAGTTGTTTATTGATTTAGGATTTTTTAAGTGGGGATGATGATGCAGAATCCACTATGCAGCATACAGGGGAACGTTCGGGTGGGGGCTTGGATGGAGGCACATTTTACGCAACCCTTAGCAACAGTCATGTGGATCCAAGCTGCAGATGCTGAAGTGCAGGGATGCAGGGCCTGTGAGCAGGTCTCCTCAGGAGAGGGGGTTAGTCTGTTTAGAGGTTTCCATTGACGGATGTCAGATGCTGGGTAAGGGGTATAATCCTCGCAGAAGGTGCTGGAATTGGCTGAGCTAGCTGGCTAACATGGAAGAGTTGAAGTGCCAATGCCCCTGTGAATGGACAATCTGTTCAGGGTCTGGCAAGCTTGGGTGGCAAGTGCCTGGACAAGGCCTAACCTTTAGTGGATATATGATATGATATGGCATTTGTAACGCGCCTATACACAAGTGTTTCAAGGCGTGACAAGGCAAGGGAGGGGAACAAAGGGAGGATGGACAACGATCCTACTAGGCCATGTGTCATTCAGATCGTGCAAGTGCGTGGGAAAGGGGCAGGGATAGTGCAGTACAGGATCTGGGGTTGGCCGAACTGCATTCTCATGATAAGGGGCCTCATTACGACTTTGGTGGTAGCCATGCCGCTACTGGCGGCATGGCTGCCACCAAAATCGAGTCCGGGTCCGGGTTCCGTGAATGGGGAATTACCGGGCCATTCCAAGTTCGGAGGGCCCGGTAATTCCTCCCTCCAGGAACCTGGGCCCGGACCTTCCCCATTCCCATTTGAGCCCCCATAGGGCTTAATGGGAATGGGAGAGGGAGCAAACAACGGGCCGATTACGAGCGGCCCGTTGTTTGCTACCTCTTCCCCTCGCGGGACCCGGTAAGGACGCCTGGTTTGACCAGGCGTTACTTACCGGGTCCCGCGAGGGGAGCTTGTAATGAGGCGGAACGGGTTTCCCGGGTCCGCCTCCTTTAGCGAAGCCCGTTAACCTGTTCCGCCTCACTCGTAATGAGGCCCAAGGACTTTAAGAGCTGAGGTCCCTAGATAGATAAGGAGCCATCAGAAGTAGGGGAGCTGCTCATGGTGGGAAAGAGCAGATGGTGAGGTGGGGCCCTGGAGCCATAGGCTGCTGTTGTAAATTGAAGACACTAGATCAAATATATGGTTTATTGGTAGGACCCTGTTCAAGCAGCTTCAGCTCACCTCTCAAACATCTCCCATTCGTGTTCTGGAATCAATACATCACTATGATGCATATTTTCCATTACGGTACATCATGTGGTTATACTAAAGTGGCCTTGGGGTTTGGATCAAATACAGTAGGCTTTCTAAAACAGTATAATTTTGAGTTTCTACATTAAATGGATGTGATTTGTCTGGAGTTTGCTTCACAGGGGTAGGTTATTTCAGGCCCTGGGACCAGCCACCCGAGCCTTATCCTGCCTCTGCACTTGGATACTGTATTTGGGTTTTGTGACACCTCCCAGTGAATACACAGAAACTCAGACACTGGCCCTCATTACGACCCTGGCGGAGGACCATGGTGCAATTTGCACCATGGTCCATGGCGCTAAGCTGCCAACTCCGCCATGGTGGTTGGCGGACTTACCGCCCCATTCCGACCTTGGCGGGGCGGTAAGTCCCCAATCCCCATTTACCCTTCCCCATTCCCATTTTTGCCCCATAGGGTATAATGGGAGTGGGGAAGGCGTTAATTACGCCACCGTAAATTACGGTGGCGTAATTAACAACAAGTCCCGTAGCGCCATGGATTTTTCCGCCTGCAAAAAGCAGGCGTAAAAATCACCATGGCGCTACGGGAACTCGTAGTCAGGCGGAAAGGTACGCCATGCTTTACGCCGGCGTAAACCCCTTTCCGCCAGGGTCCTAATGAGGGCCACTGTGTTATTAGATTCAATATCTTTTATTGCTGTATTGGGTAAGGATGTTTGAAGGCTTGTCAGGTCTATTGGGAGAAAACTAGAATTTAAGAAGGACCTAGCTCCTTGTTCTATATCCGTTTGCACGTGCACTGGGACCAGCCCAAGAACAAGTACACCACTGCAGGTTTGTATTTGCTTGAAACAATGAATTCACTCAGGAAGAACGGAAACACCTTATACTTTGCATTTATGTATGCAATAAGTATATAAAAAGGCAACCCCCCATAAGAACAGCAACATCCCAAGATGTCACTTATCCTTGGTACTTCTTGTTCTTTATAAATCGTCTGCCTCTCTTGTCTGGTTATCTTTCTATTTGGGTGTCGATTCAACTTTGTATGATGTCACCATTCATCCTGGTCATTCAGTTTCTTTGTTTCATGAGGAATCCCGTTCAAATGGCCATCATATTGTCTTGGATGTAAGTATGGTTTCCTCAATGGGTACTTTACCTCTCATATTATCTTAGGTATAGGTATTCTTATGGGTACTGCACAGAGCCCCCACTCTTCTCTTTGCTGGTTTAACTGTTCAATATACGTCACATATTTTGGTTCAAATGATTCAGGTAATGTAGGCGGGACACTTGGAGTGGGGGTACTTGGCTCCTCCTCTACACTCCCCCCTGTGAGCGATTTATCGACCAATCTCACATCTTCTTCCACATGCAGACATCTTGCTCTGAAGAAATGCTTCTTAGGGATCCATATCTTTATGACCCCCTTGAAGCATCCAGTTGATTTCACATGCTCATCCTTGTTCCATGTCATGAGCATGCACTGTCCACTTGGACTGCAGTAGATCCATCTCCCCACATATTTCTTATGGTCCTTTGGATACAGGAACTGTGTTCCCTCAGGTGCATGGATACTAGCCTTCACAAAGTCTCTGATTTCTTCATTAGTTAGATCTTTAAGCTTCCATCCGGTTCAACATCAATCATAATCTTCATCCCTATGGCTTTCTTTGCTGTTTTCTTGCATTGTGAGATTATTATCTTGATCACACAGAATACAAGCATTACTAATAATAATAAAGCTCCTAAAAACTTGAACATATCTGCCATCCATTGTGGAACCCATGAGAAGAGTGATCCAAACCAGCTGTCATCAGCAATGTCTTTTACCTCTTCTATCATCTGGCCATGGAGCTTTGTTAGCATATCTATGGCCTCTGTCAATGTTCCATTCTCTTCATCATGAGAAGGTATAAATGTGCAACATGATTCTCCAATTTTGGCACAAACACCTCCATCCATAGCTGTGATCATATCTAGGACATATCTGTTCTGCAGGGTCATCAATCTTACAGCTCTCAGCTCTTCTCTGATTGCATTGAATCCCTTTATGATAGTATTAATGGTCTGTAGCAGTTCACATTTGATGATCTGAAGCCACTTGGTGTTTGCTCCAACCTGCATCCTTGGCATAAAGATCAACGTGAACACTGAAGAAGTCTGGCTGAACAGTCTATGTTCATATGGTATAGCATCAAAGACTTCTATTGATTTAGCTGAAAAGTAGTTCTCTCTCATTCAATTTATTAGTTCCACAGATCTCTTCTTTCTTAGATGAGCATCTGCTTTCGGGAAACTATCAATGTTCAGGTCACCTTTAGGATTCACCAACTGTTGCGCTCACCTGGTCTCTGCCGGCACGTTGGGGCGTGGTTGGAGCCCTCCCAGGAGTTGACTCCCTTGAATCGCTTCTCTCCCCGAACTGCAGCGGTATCGAGGACACAGGGTGCTGGGTGCTGGTACTGTTCCTGAGAGAAGATGAGAGGCGGTGAAAATAACATGGTGGTGCCGTGATTCCCCTCGACCCTTTTGTTCCAAAAGGTAGTGCGCAAAAGTTTACCCATGCAAGCTCACCTGTATTGATGTAAGGATGGGCTCTCAGTCCTGCTTTCCTTCAGCAGGGGCACAGTGGATGGACCTAGTTGCGTCACTGGTCCCGAGTATGGAGGTCCAGACCGGCTGCGACCATTCCGTCTTGAAGGTAGGTTTATTGCTATGATTATTGTCCGTATCCTTTGTGATAATTTTCCCCAATGATTATTGTCCTTAACCATACATTGTCCTTTCTCTCCCTACATATGAAGATGGCCCACGAGCATGTGAGGATGAAAATGTCTGTCCCGAAGAACCTACTGGTGGTAAGTAGACTGTTGCAGAAACTGCACCAAGTTTGTGAGTTGCGCTGCTTAACGTGATATAGTCTATGCGATTGCTCACCTAGTGTTTTCTTGTTCCCTTTGCAGGTGCAGCTGGTCAGTGTTAGCTGATGAGCGGTTTCCAGACTCCTGCAGGCTGCCGGAGATGAAGATCCGCGTGGATGCTGCGCCGGAAGATGGCCCTGTGTTGATGGGAGTTCGGCACAGGTAAGGATGCTAGGCGGCACCCGCGGAGGACTCGAGAAGACTGGTAAGTTGGGTGCGGCTGCTGCAGAGTTGGAAGTGGTAGCAGTGCTTCTTCAAGCGATGGCGAGGCTGACTCAGGTAAGATGCGTGCGGAGACTCAAGAGTCGGAAGCAGGTAACAGGAGTTCCAGCAATGGCGTGGTCGTCTCAAGGTAAGAGGCGCGCGGCGGTTGCGGAGGGAAGCAGATGACAGTGCTTCTAGCGATGGCGTGGCTGATTCCAGGTAAGATGCTGGAGGGTTCCGAAGACTGAAGATGCACGTGCTGAACGAGGTAAGAGTCTTCTGGACGGTGGTAAGCGTTACGCTGCTCTAGCAGACTAACGCGAAGCGCCAGCATGCGGGTGGTGCCAGCTTATATAGCCTGGCCCACCCACTCCCCTTAGGCCCCACCTTGCCACTCCTCTTGCCTTCTGCACGTGCCTTCCCTGTATTGGTAGGGCCATGCCCAGCCTAGATGCACATGCTCTCTGTATTCTGTGTGCAGAGCACACTTTGTAATGAGCTTGGTGCCATAGGTGCCAAGACTGAGTTCATTGGGACCCTGCAGGTGGTGAAGTAGTTGGCCCTTGACCAGTGGCCATGACACCAATGCAGGAACATGGACATTCACCAATGTGCAGATTCCTCCCCAATCCTTTGGTAGTCTGATGTAGGCCTTGGATCCACACGCCAAATAATGATCCATAATTACTGCTGTTCCAATATTAATCCTGGTGCATCGAAGATTCGACCACAGTTCTGATTTTCTCCCATTTTTCTTGTTCCATTGTTCCTGAAGCATAATTTAGAACTGTCCAATGGTACCATCTACAAGGGTCCTCCTCTGTCTTCGACCCATGTTAGTAGTTTAGCAGGTTTGGGCCATATTGACTTGCACAACATTTGTGCATTCTCAATTGTTGGTTGGTGATAACCTATTATCACACAGACTCTTCATATTACTACTCCTTCTTCCTGTAACGCTCACCTGATTCCCGTAGAGGCGCCGGTCTTGACTGGGCGTATACCGTATCTGCAAAGGTGATGTGTAACACACGGCTGGCTCTTTGGGCTGGACCTCTGTGCACTGTATGTCTGACTTGAAGGGTAAGATGTCTTAGGTAAGTGAACGCCGTGCTCTCCATCTGCCTCGGGGCAGGGTGCTGTAACCAGTTTCTTCACTGGATAAGGGGAGCAGGCCTCTTGACTTCAGAGGACTGCTGTCCGTCGTTTACTGCACGAACGGTAAGTTTCGAGTAATTCTAATGTCTTTAAAGTCTTTAGTAATGATGTTTCTTGTTTTGCAGGGTTCCGGCGATGGCGGATGACGGGCTGAAGTGAGTTGAAGATGGAGCCCGTGTGATGAATAGAAGCGCCTGGAAGCACGTAAGTAAGCGCTTGTTGCCTGCTTCACGATGCGCTCTAACTGTCTTTTTATTTTGCAGGTACAAGTTCGGAGCGGCTGCAGGGTGCCGGAATACCCACTGGGTTAGATGTGGAAAGGAGTAATGGCACGTAAGTATTAAAGTTCCCCAATGTCTTTAAACGCACCTTGTTTTGTCTTTCAGATGCGGGATGCAGCGCCGAAGGCCTCCGGAGCGTGCAAAGAGTTGGTAAGCTTTTGTCTTTCAGATGCCGGAATGCAGTGTGAAGACCTCCGGAGCGCACGAAGAGTAGGTAAGCCTTTGTCTTTCAGATGCCGGAATGCAGCGCGAGGCGTTGGTGACAGCCGATGGACCAGGTAAGTGAAGAGCTGTCACTGAAGACCGTAATGCTAACCTGTTCTTTCTTGTCTTTATAGGTGTTGCTGAAGACTGGATTCAGGATGGTAAGCCTTTTTCCTTAGGCCCAGGATCAGATGCAGAAGACACGATGAGCGTTCTGCTGCAGAGGATGCAGAATAACGCAAAGCAAGATTCATCCATCGGGTGTGGTTTAAATAGCCTCCTGTAGTGCTTAGGTGTCTCCTTCCACAGCCACGCCTAGGTAAGAAAAGAGTTCCTGCTTTCCAGAAGAGTTCCAGTGTTCTGAATCTAGGGAGTGGCTCCTGCCCCACCCAACAGGAAAAGTAGTTCCAAACAGAAGAGGATCAGAGGCTCAACTGGCAGGCAAGTAAGCAGCATGGTCTGCTGCAGGTAAGTCCACCCAAGCATTATGAGCCCGGCGCTTCCAGCGCTGGGACTGGGCATATTTATGAGCCTGGTGCCACTGGCACCAGGACTGGGTCCAAAAGGTCCCAATTGGGACTGGTTGGCACTCGGAACCTGGGTTATGGATCTGCTTCCAAGGGAGTTGGGAAAACCCTGACCTTTTGGAAGCAGAGATCATGACACTTCCCATCCATTTGGTGATAGGACAGTTCCCCAAATCTGCACCTTCCTCTGTTTTTCCATCTACGGATGTCTTCTGTAGAGTGTCCTGGAACTTTCAGTTTTTTATTTAGTTCTCTTATTACTCCAGTTCCTTTTACTCCAGGTTGCTTGTATCTGATTAAAATATTCTTTGTCTTAGCATTGTTTCTTGTCTTTATGTCTTGAACATAGTCATCCTCATTTGGATCTGTTACTTCAGTTGCCCATTTGAGACAAGCTGTTCGACCCATGCATTGGCCTCTTGTACTACAGAAGGCCAGGTGCACTATGCAGTGGGAAGTCAGGACATCTATTTTGATAGCCATCTGACGTCCTTCTTCCAACTTCTTTCATGTGTTGGTACCATATGTTATTTCCCAAGTGTGCTGTGCTGTCTAGATAATCATTCAGTTCATAATTATCTTTTTGAGTGCTACTTTTGGTTGTCAAAGTCTTCATGTAGTTACCTATAACTGCATCTTTGAATGCATCAGTATAGCTTCTTCTGACTGTTCGATTTGCAGGATCATCCATCCGGGTTCCCTGCGTAGAAGAAAGTTCAACAAGTCTTTCTTTATCCATCTGTCTTTTTCTGGGAATAGCTAAAAACGGCCATAGAGATTCTGCTTTAATCCCTGCACGTGATCTTTCTGTGGGAATTGTGCTTAGACCTTTCGTTGTTGGGCTAGGTGTGTCTTCATGCATTATCTATGTAGGCCCAACCTTTATCAACCCCTTTGCCTAATCCGCCGAACCTGTCTCCGGCGTTTAAAGGCAGTGTTTGAAGCAAGTGCTGTGTGTGATTTATTACTGATAACATCCATTTCAAGCTTAGGTATCTTTCTGTTTGTTTTCTTGACACAGGAATGACTATGTAGGGCCTAGGCTGCCTTGTAGTTGCCATGCTCACTGTTTCCTTCTGCTCAGAAACATATAGAGGAATCTTTGCATCATGAGCTTCTATATAGAAAGCAGTTCTCACTGTCAGTGAAAGCAATATGAGGATGAATATAATGCATGTGTAAATAATACAGTGATAAGTAATTCAACAGCATCTACTTCTGGGACAAATTGTACCTCTGTCCTCATGGGGCAACACAATATTGCTGCTTTGGTTCCCCATCTCGAACCTTTGATGCTAAGGAAGGAAAAACAATTTGAATGGCTCTGCTTTTTTAGATTGTTTCTGAAAGCTGTTGTCTTCATTCAGCATTCGCCCTTCATCAGTTGTCTGCTTTCTGGATGCCTCAAGAAGTGACTTTATCTTTCTCTCTTGAACCAGTTTATTCACCAATCAGGATGCAAATGTTCCTTTATCGTGAAGAAAAATGTCCTCGGTGAGCCTCTATGAAATCTGCTTCATTTATTAATTCCCAATCAATGCCTCGAATCTGCTTCAGTCCAGATGACATGTTGCTTCCCTGTCAGCATGAAAAAAAGAGTTTTGTCCTTCATTCAATTTCTCGATCTGTCCCTTTGAGGAAAGTTTCTACACAGCTCTGTGATTTCTTTCAGAATAGATTGCCACCTGGATGATGATTCCTTCCAGGATCACATTCAAGTTCGCAGTATTTCTTGGATCTATTAGGAAAGTTACTACGTCTGTGTGTCTTCCAACGAGATGCATGTATTCTTCTATTAGACGAAAGAACACCACACTGACGAGTCTATGTGCTGCGTCAGTTGATATGGGCATTTGTGTTTTCCTCACTGAACTCAGGCAACTTCAAAATTTCTTCAGAGATGATTATGAGCAATCTTCTAAGACGTTTTTCATGTCAGGATTTTGGATATATGCTGCAACACGGCAAGTTCTCCCCACCAACGTAGGATAAGAACATAACACCCACTGAAAATACATAAGTATGTACATAGAAAGGTCATCACTGGGTGACACCATGAGTAGAGCCAAACAAGAACTCAGTGTAAAAAGAATCGTGGTATTGTGCCCTCTTCCAATTGCTGTGTCCACAATCAAAATTTGGCATATCCTTATTCTTTATCAAGGCTTAAGTATGCCTTAGTCCATCGTCAATAAGCTACTGTGGCTTTTTAAGAATGCAGATCATCCTTTCACCCTGCAACTAAGATGCACAGAGTGTTCGAAGGTGTCCTTTTACCCTTTTATTTGTAACTAAAAAGGGAGTGTCCAAATGAACCCACAGTCCACTAGTATGTTCCTTTCTTTCCGCTTGTCAGGTTATGCGTCCTTCTTCCTCGTCATAGATCTCGTCTGCACGTGCTGTGGTTCTTCCCCGATGTTTGTAGCTTCTTCGCGGTTGGGTGCAGACAGAGGGGTTTCTCTGGAGTAGATCTCTATATCTCCCAGGAAGATTCAAGCTCGCCTACCCTGCAATTTGACAGCAGATGGCGTCACGTCCTCAACGATAAAAGGGCCGTTGAAACGGGGCTCATCACACTTTTTCCTTGTGTGGTTACGAATTAGGACTTTATTTCCTGGGTAGATTCTTGGACCTAGAAATTCAGGCGTTTGGGTTGTTGAAGCATCTCCTTCTGTGTTCTGTACTGCCTTACACTCTTGTCTCTGCAACTGTCCTGAAATCACAGAAAAACTAGATGTCAAACAGTTAAAATAGTTTTGCAATGAAGTGCTAACATTTCTGACGTTGGCTGAGCATCACTTCTAACTCGGGATGGAGGCATTAAAGGTATTCTCATTCTCCTTCCTGTCACTATTTCGTGCGGCGTAAGATGGTGGTCAGAACCTGGTTGGTTCCTCAATGCATACAATGCCAATGGTAGGCAGTGCAACCACCCTTTTTTCAAGTAAGCTTCAACTTAGCTATTTTTTCTTATAATATGCCGTTGAGCTTTTCACAGACACCATTTCCTTGCGGATGATAAGCCAAATAAAACTTGTGTTTTATGCCAAGCAACAAGGTGATCTGCTCAAAAACTGTATTGACAAAGTGAAGTCCATTATTTGATCTCATTACTTTGCATACTCCCCATCTGGGAAACACTTTGCGCACTAAGAATTTAGCTGAACAGGTAGATTCTGGGTGCGTGCATGGACCTGCCTCTATCCATCTAGCGAAACGACATACTACAACAAATAGGTATCTATATCCGTTACTAACTTGTATCATGTCGACATAGTCGATATGCAAGTGCTGAAAAGGGCCATTAGGTCTTGGGATGACTATCTCACTATGCGCAGTGTATGCCCAACCGTGAATTGTTGGCAAACAATACAATTTACCATTAACAAATGCAACATGCTCCATTAGGTTCGGCACAGAACAATCCTTAGCAATGGTTACAGCAAGATTCTCCCTAGTTGTATGCGCTGGCTAGTGTAGCTGTTCTAGTGCTACCCTTAATAAGGCTATAGGCATCACTGGTTTACCAGTGCTGTCTTGTCGCCACCATGCTTGAGAGGGGTTTAAAGAACACCATCTTTGCTTCCACAAGTTCTTTTGCTCTTGCGGTACCTCTCCTTGAAGCTCCACTATTTGTGTTTTAGACATATGATTGTATCCCTCATCCACACTCATCATCACAGTCATCCTTTCATTCACATTAATGGTTTCGATTTTCATCATCCCTGTATCTGTATTTGCTATGCGCTTGGCTTCAACAACTGCTGCTTGATTTCCGTGCAAGATAAAATGTGTCCCTTTCGTGTGAGCTGCGCATTTAACCACTACTATGCCCACCAGGAGTTGTAGTGCCTTAATGAGCCTATCCAATAACGCTGCGTGCTGCACTGGCATGCCGTCCACTCAGATGTAGCCCCTCCTTTTCCAGCGCGCTAATCCTGCATGTACTGTCGATGTCACATAGGCAGAGTCGCTGTACACTGTTACTTCCTGGTCTGTGTGATTCTAAATTGCGAGTATCAACGCCAATAACTCTGCAGCTTGTGCTGAATAATGAGATGGCATTTGAGTACTCACAAGCACTCAAAATTCTCCATTTGCCAAATGTTTTATTACTGTGGCGCCTGTATATCTTTTCCCATCATTTTGATCGATTCTCAAAGACTCGTCAATGAAGACAATCTCTCCCCCTGCGAGTGCATTCTCTTTTACTCTAGGGAGCTCATCACAGAATTCTTCATAGTTTGCACAATCGTGTATAGGCTCTCCTTTTTTACATCAAACTATTTTAATCGCTGGAGTTGATATGATTACCTCATAGGCAGAAGCCCTTTGAGTAGGCAATGTGCCTTTTGGTTTTTCTAAAATGGTAAATAATGCGTGTTCAACAAATAACATCATGGAGCATCCCATCCCTATGCTTGTAGCCTTTTCTATGGCGAACGTGGCGGCTGCCAAACTTTGTTTGCATCGAAAGTGACCTCTCATTACTGCGTCCAAAATTCCACTGTAATATGCAAGGGGCTTGTACCCCAACGTGGTTCTCTGTGTGAGTACTGCTGTCATAAAAGTACCAACTCTATGCGAGAATACAAAGAATTCCTCGGCATAATTGGGGATCCCTAGAACTGTGGCTGTGCCGATTGCTTTTTTCAATTGATCAAACCCTTCTTCCATTGCCTCAGTCTGCACGATTTTTTCTTTTGTTGCCTGTGCTTTTTTCAAGGCCTGCAAAAGGGGCCTCGTATATAAGATGTAGTCAAAGACCCATGCTCTGACATAGTTACGTAGTCCTAGAAAACTCTGCATTTGTTTTATCGTGTGTGTCTTGGCTGTTTTTTTAAAATTGCCTCAGCTCTTTCATGGGTGACCTTCTTTCCATCATGTGAAATCAATTGGTCTAAATACAACACTTCTTGTTGGTAATATTATAACTTTTTCTTGTCAAACTTATATCCTTTGTCAGCAAGTATAATCATCAGCTGAACAGAATTGCGTCCGCACTCTTCCTCTGTGGTGCTGCAAACTAAAATGTCATCTACGTATTGCAGCACACCGCTCTCTAAAGCAATATTGCTCAAGTCCATCTGGAGGACTCTGTAAAAAATTGATGGGGACTCACAGTATCCCTGAGGCAGGCTGATGCGTTTTAATCGCACTTGTCTAAAAGTGAACAATGTCAAATCTTGTAAGTCTTTGTGCAATGGGATTGAGAAAAACACATTTTTCAAGTCAATCATCGTGTAATATCGTGCATCAACAGGTATATTACATAAAATTGTAGATGGATTAGGGACTAGCGGGAACTCGGCCTCTACAATTTGGTTTATTGGGAGAGGTCTTGCACTAGGCTCCAAGACCCCACTTCCCTTTTTTCACTGGGTAAATCAACGTATTACATGGTGACTTTGACGTCACTAAAATACCTTGGTGCATCATGGTGGAAATTGTCTTAAAAATGCCTTCATCTGCCTCTCTAGACATGGGATATGGTCGTGCTCCAGGTAAAAATTGCTCCTGGTTTCAATTTAATCTTCACTTCCCCAACTCCTTTCAGTAAGCCTACGTCATAGGGGCCAGTAGTCCATAATGAAATTGGCACTTTCGCCATATCTTCAGGACGTTTCTTTGCCTGCATTATTCTCTAACCAATAAGTAATGCACATTTCAAATATCACAAAAATATCACAAAATCGTCAGATATATCATCTCCAAACAAGTCCTCATCAGTGACGTCAGTCACTCTGCAACCTTCCTCAGTGGCAATTTTTGTGCTCCATCATCTACCTTTATCATCAGTTGCATCAAGCAAAGCCATATTTCCCCAGACTATAGCTGTTTCTATGTCTAAGGGGAAAATTCGCCCCTCCTCTTCGTCCATGGGTATCTGCGGTCTAAATAGAAACTCCTCTGGTATTCTCATGGTTCTGCCTACTAGACCTGGCAGCCATGTTAACAAAGCACGTATCCCATAATGGCACACTTTGGGTTCCAACGGTATCGCTGTAGGCGCTACTTGCCCTGCGTATGCCCTGATCATTTTGCACACATTTAAATAGTGCATTCCCGGTGTTGAGCATAATATGCCATCGTCTGTAAATGAAATGGTCATATTCATTTTTGTCATTAAATCTCGTCCTAATATGTTGACAGGTGTTTGCCTCAAATAAAGCAGTGGCACTGTCATATCGCATTCTCCTATGGAGACTGGTAATTCTTTTGTAAAAGGAACATGACTCGATGCTCCTGTAAAGCCCTGAGTATTCATTGCATCGCCAGGCATTGAAAATGTACCCTCACGTATGCATGAACGCGTTGCACCCGTGTCCACTAAGAAGGAAAAAGCTTGGCCGCCTATAATTACGTCTACCCTTGGCTCCTTGTGAGGCTTCGGCATAATAGCTAGGACTGAACACATCAGGTCTCCCAGTGAGCTGTCCTATTTTGAGTACAGTCTCACTCCATCACCCGTGAATGGATTTCCTCCATCAACAATAATACCTCCAATTCTACGTGTCATAGACGGATCTGTGTCTGTGTTCTGCTGAAGTTGTATAGGAGACTGCTCCGATTGTCCTTGCGGTTGATTACCTGTTACTTGCTGTGATTGCAAGCCTTGCTGCACTCTCGGCGCTTGCTGCTGCACTGTTTGATCTTGCGCAAATCCATTTCTACCCTGCTGCGAATATGCAGGTGGATTTGGCATTCCCTGTCTTAAAAATGTATCATTCTGTACCATCCCTTGGCTTCTACACATACGAGCTATGTGCCCTGTCATTCCACAGGTCCACATACAAGCGGCTGTCTCCCCATCTGCCCATATTGCATGTTCTGATTACCATTTTGCATATTCTGGAACCCTCCCGGTTATTCTGCCAATACCCTTGATTACCTTGCCAACCTCTCCCTCGATATCCCCTTCCCCGTGGAGCATATCCATTATTTGTCTGATCAAAGTGTCTTTGGTTATTTACTTGTAGCATGTGTACTGCCTGCTGCGAATTTGATGCGCCTACATTAGTTAACATTGCCCCTTCAATGGCATACTTGGATAGCTTTTCTCCTGCAGGAGTCTGCAATAATGTGCAATGGTTAACTGGATTTCTGACCATGCTGTGGCTTCAATCCCCACTCATTTCTTGAGCTGTTTCTGTACCTGCTGTGGCAGCCCTTGGCATAACATATGATAAATTACAGGTATAGACTTCCCCCAAGCCTTACGTGTTTCAAGCGCCCATGCGTCTTGAAAACTTTCAATGTAAAGCAACGGGTCCTCTCATATTCTTCATTTTTCTTGTCATTATAGCTCCCATATCGGACGTGTCCGGATATAGGACTAGAAGCGCTTTCCAAATGGCTTCTCTAGTTATTAAACGGTGCTCCATCGTGCGCAGTGTTGACTGTAGTCACACCAGGGTTACCTGTTAGTGTCCATACGTCATCAGCTCTCTCACCGAGTATGGCGATTAGAAGACATTTAATATGCCCTATAGTTAATGTATTTCCTCCCGTCATTTTTTCTAACTCATGTATCCATTTTCCAGTGCCAGAAGTTAAATATGCGAGTTTACATTTTACAATTTCTCTGTCCATCTGGGGCAATGGTATATATTGTGGCCTGGCCCCTCCCTTTTCCAACAAGGGGAACTGTGACGCTCCAAACTCATTCTCATCTCTCATAATTTGTGTATCTACCGCTGGAGTAATATTCCCACATCGCTGTCTACCTGGCAATGATCTTAATCTGCTTACATAAGGTGGGGACTCCCCACTCTGACCATGGGGTTGCCTCTTATGTCGATCTGACTGTGTCAGTTGCTCTGGTGCCTTAGACATAGGTATTTCTGAATCTGACCATCTTACTCCCTTATCCATAGGTGAACATCCATCTGGACCACATATATCACTTCTCTTTTCCCTCGGGAAGATTTCCCTTTCTTCGTCTGATACTTCTTGTGCCCAACTCGTGCAACTTCTCTCATCATCATCTCTATTTAATGTTAGCTTGTCTAAAGACAGCTCTTGATGTCTTGCACTACAAGAGGCTTCCTGCATGTCATACAACTGAGTGCTCTCGAGACAATAATTTTTTCCTTTCCCTTGTGAGTGTTTCTGGGCTTGCATTTCATGGTATACCTTATCAATCATGTCCCCAATGCTTTGTGAGTCAAACTCGTCTACTAGATTTACTCTAGACATACCTGGTAATGACTCAGACTCAGGAAAGAATTCCTCTATATCTTCCCATGCTGGATTGGGATTTCTTATTTCCCTTTCCAAATACTCGAGATCTCATGCTCTCTGCCTTCTTTTACGTTCCGTGTCGTCATCGACTTCTCTGCGCTTTCTCGCCTCTTCTCTTACTGTATCTTCCTCTTTCTTTTTCATATCACTTCATTCATATGCCCTTTGTATTTCCTCATCCCTTCCTCCTCATCCCTTGGTCTTTGTATTCTTTTCTATCTTATCTTTTCCTGTTCATCGGCTGTTCTCCTTTTATTATCACGTTTTCTTTGCTCTTCTTCTCTCTCTTGTTTTTTTAGCTTGCTCATCTTGATATTACTTTTCTAGTCTTTGTCTTTCTTTTCTTTTCGCTCCTTCATCTTTCAATCGCTCCTCCCTCTCTGTCTTTTCTGTCTTGATCTCCCCCCTGTCTTACATCTTCAATATTCTTGCCATCAAGTTTAAGTAGAATCTAACCTCCCAACCATTTGTACTATAGGGTGCTATCTCATCAGTGTTATCCTTATCTCCTTTCCATCTCTTTAATTCTCTCCTTATGTCTAGAGATGTGCTTGCTTGATCATTTCTCTCCTTATCACGTCTCTCCTTGTCCCTCGGGATTTTGGAGGTTAGATCTTTCTCGGTGTCTTTCTCAGGGCCCTCGTCACTACTTATCATAGGTGACTCATATGACGGATTGCTATATCCCGTTGCTGCTTTAAGTTCTCTTAATGGGTATAATCCTTCGTCTTTCTTAATCTCCTCATTTATTTCAGACGGGGCAGGCAGCGCAGAAGGCTCTTCACCCCCCTCTTTGCATATATTGAGTATCCAATCTAAAGGAGGCTCCTCCTCCTTCTCATGTTCATACATTTTCCAAAGCTCTAGACTCGCTAGACGTTTTTCTAACTTTTTCCCTGTGTATGCAGCATGCAAATATGTCATCATATGCTGCAGAACTGCTCTCGATAATGACCCGCCTTGTGGCCATGGCATAAACATTCTATCTGCGGTCCCTTTAACCCATTCTGCACTGTATTGTTTAAGTTTAAGCACGTGCTTTGGTAGCTGTTTGCAAAGATGCACTAATGGTGTAACTTCTTCCATTTCTTAACCTTTACTTTTCTCTTTGCTACCACTTGCGTATGCTTTAGTTCTTTAGTTACAGTTTTCAGTTTTACGTCTCAAACAACATACACTTATGAGCGAGCACCAACCATTGCAAGATCCAATCCCGTCACAATGCAATTTTTTACTTTAATCTTGCTAAAAAACAACAATCAAAGTTTAATCTTAAAATAATCAATTTTCGCATCTCAACTTCACGTTTTTCTATTACTTAAAATTGTATTTTTCAACTCGGACGTCATCACACCTTAAAACCACATAAAACAAAACAGACTTTTACATGTATGTACTCCTCACAATCTTCTTTTAAGACTCGTCTTACCCTCTAGATCTGCTGCGATTGGAACTTGAGCTAATTCCTTTAAGAAAGTCTTTAAACTAATCTCGTATCCTATATGTACCTCGTAAAGGGGACTCGGAATTAAAAGCTTCTGCTAGCACTCTTTAAAGTCTAGGAACAGGGCGTATCCTCATAGCTTGGCTACACTCACAACTTTTTTTCCTCATATATTACTTGACCATACTTAAGTCAATAAATATCTCGTTTCCCATATGCATATATATTACACTCTTACTCTTGCATTATATTTTATCCCGCTTCCCTCTGTTACTCTCTGTTATTTACTACGCATGCATCCCTTTGCCACACTCTTTGGTCTATTCACTCACCGTTCGCATGCTTTTCATCTTCAGACCCTCGGGATCACCGCCTTCGTTAACGCCTCTTCGAGCCGCTTTCCGATCTGCTTCTCGCAGATGTGGGAGGGGTTTCTATGTCAAAATTGGGGTCCTGTCAAATCTTTCCTTGCAAGGTGTTTTCCTATTCTAACCACTATCTACGGGGAGCTTCACGTCCTGTAAGCCGAATGGCAAAGGTCATGCGATATTGCCAAGACTCTAAAATTACTTATGTCGACGGCCGATGGTATCTTATCTAACCATCAGTCTCTGCTACCAAGTGAACTGGAGGCTTCCAGCCCTTTAAGATGAGTAGCAATACCCTGGGGATGGATGGGGATGCAGATTTTACTCACACATCAATAATCAAGATGACACAAATAGTTTGGCAAAAATGTGTCTGTTTTAATGCAAGTCTTTAAAACAGGGAGTACAACGAACATCAGCAATCGCTCGATACTCTGACTCTATTTCATAAAAAGGTTGGGTTCTTATACCCATAATTGGTCATAGCTGATGTGTTCATCTGCGTCATTACCAGTGTCATCCTACGTTGCAAACTACAGTAACTTATCGGGAAGCGGATTGGTTCTTAGTGAATAACTAAGCATAGGTACTATCTGTATGGAGTAAAGGAGAGAGGTAATAGGATATTTAACATCAGGTGGGGCAACTAAGCCCTGCCTTCAAAATGGCCACTATGAACGTCACTAAATGTACGGCGTCCCATTGGCTACACAAACTATAGGACCTTCAACTACATGGTCCCTTATGTTTGGTTGGCTACTAACCCCCGTCACTAATTTCCACCTATGTGAGCAGCATGCAGACCAAACAACCAGGTACGGGTGAGCTTGTCTTGATATCAGCTTCCCACCAATTAAAAAATTTGATCCATCATCACCTCGATGGTCTAGTGTCAATTAGTCCTTTGAAATTGGCCTTGAGTCTCTACTGTTCTCTGAAAACTTTTAAGGAGTATGGGTACTATCCGGCTTCTGTGTGTAGGTGTGATCTTCTCGTTCGTCCAACTTCCTTCCAACACGTGTCTGGACACAATGAATTGAGCCTTTTCGTGTATTTGATTTTATTCTCCAATAGTCCTCTGACGTCTTTTGTTTTTGCTTGACCTTCCCTAAACAGGAGCTTGTGTTCTTTCACGTTAATTGTATCTAATGTCAGCAAACGCCTAGTTTGGTAAGACCTTGGCTTTCTTGTCTCAGTGAACTCCTTAGCTGAAATGTATTCTGTTTAATTCAATTGCTTTTTGTGACTGCGACACTGAACGGAGGCCTTCTTGCGTTGTTCAGTATTGCTTTATACGTTGTGGAAACATTCATTCTTCACTTAATCCATATGTATATATGAGGTATACAGGTATATGTTTGCGCTTGCCGTGGTCTAATCTATTTAAGCATGTGGCTAGCTTCATGATTACTTTGCTGCTTGCGTTTCATTGCATCTGTACATGTTTAAACTAACTAAATATCTTCATCAAGTTTGTTTCTTCATCTTGATCCCAAGATGTCACTTATTCTTGGTACTTCTTTGTTCTTCATAAATCGTCTGCCTCTCTGATCTGGTTATCTTTCTATCTGGGTGTCGATTCAAGTTTGTATGACGTCACCATTCATCCTGGTCATTCAGTTTCTTTGTTTCATCAGGAATCTCATTCAAATGGCCATCATATTGTCTTGGATGTAAGTATGCTTTCCTCAATGGGTACTTTACCTCCCATATTCTCTTAGGTATATGTATTCTTATGGGTACTGCACAGAGCCCTCGCTCTTCTCTTTGCTGGTTTAACTGTTCAGTATACGTCACATATTTTGGTTCATACGCTTCAGGCAATGTAGGCGGGGCAGGTGGAGTGGGGGTACGTGGCTCCTCCTCCACACTGGCGATCCATTCTTGTATGAAATGTATATCACTTTACAGTGATATCGTAACCATATTTTTCATAGTGTACTCAGAAACAATGTTATGTGATGCAACTTCCTGTTTAGTCGAGGGGTGAAAGGTGGGTGAAAGGTCCTGTTCCATCGCTTCCCATGATGTTACTTCGAGGTGGGGTCAAATGACATCACTTCCTGTGATGTCATCAGAGGTAAAGGGTCATGTGACGTCACTTTTGCTAACCCTTGCATTTTGGTGAAATTACGTCCCTGGTCGTAAACCCGCTACTGGTGTAATAAAAATGTTTTTACTGGGCCTGCCTTCAACTACTTCATTTATAAGCACAATGCGTGTGCTTCACTGAAGTCCTGTTAAAAACAAGCATTGGCAAAGCCAATAGTTTTGGCTTGTGTACAAGTATTAGGCATTTGCCAGATACTACTAGAAGAAGCCGAGTTACCTGCAGCATTTTGCACCTGCTACCCTCAATTTCCAGTTAATACCACTAATGTTGTGCCTGTCCAGTGCCATTCCGATACCTACGCAAAAGCCCAAACTGTTGACATTGCCAGTGCTTGTATTACTTTGCATTGCAAGTCACAGTCAATACGAAATTCCACGCATATCTCACACAAAGGTAATGGTAGGACTAGCACATTTAATATAGTATTTTGGAGTGTGGTAGTGAAAGATAAGGCTGAATATTGCAATGACACTCATTTGTGACATAAATCCCCCAGGAGACAGTACACATTGGGGAGGACAGTTATGTTGGGACTGATCATATCTGATAAGATGGCCACGCTTTACTTGGACAGTAAGCAATGCAAGAAGAAAGGAAGGAAGGTGGCTGCGATGCTAGTTGGCAGAACCAGCATCTAACGGCCAAACAGGACATTGTGATGCTGCTGTTCAAATCTGCAGCTTCAGCTAAAAAAATGTCTGCAGACCTGAATAACCAGTCTCGGGAGTATGATTAACACATTGGAAAGAATATGGAGAATGACTGAAAATGGAGTAAGTGTGGAATCTGCAAGCTGAACCCGTGGGGGCAGAACCATCAAGCTGAACATGTAAGTCATGGGAGAAACACACAGGCTTTCCGAGCCCTTAAGCCTATACACATAACTAAAGAGACAAGCGTTTTCAAACGGCAAGAAGCAACTTAGAAAAAGCGACAACTAAGTTACAAGCAGGTGTCTATGTATATCTCCAGGGTGGTGGAAACATTTGCGACCAGGGGCAGTGGTGGCTAAACCACAGCTATAATGAAAAGCTGCTCTGCATTTTGATGACACTTAAAATGCTGTTTGTTAACTGGCAAGAGGTTTTGAAGGCAGACCTACCTAGATGGACTTTCTACTCTTGGCCAACACCTTCAAGATAGTTTTCCTTCTGATTCGGAAAAAGGACTTCGAGCTATTTTTGCAGTCATTATCTGATCAGGTGATAGAGTTTTACTCCCCCCACCTGAAGTTGCATGTAGATGTCATGGGCTAGTTTTGGCCTGACTGTATTCATGCATTGAAAATAAAAAGTCCTTCATCAAGAAGCACTGTACAAAGTTCATTGTGCAATTACAGCACAAGGCAGCTATTCAATACATCTTCAGTAAATACAGTGTCTACAGATTTATACAGATATGCGATCCAGCTGTAATGGTGGTTGGAGATAATTATTGGGTGGCTTGGAATGACTGCTTTCTAAGACTCTGGTGCGCTCTCCTGGAATCAAATCACTGTTGGAATGTTCTTAATTTCATAGGTCGGACGTTTCACTGATGCAATGTCAGTAGGATGATAGAGCAGGGGGAAAGCACAAGCTGGATGGTTGGTACGAGCTTGTGAGTGTAGAGTGAGAAGGTGTGAGTATCAGAGGTAGATTCATCCAAGTAAGTATTCTAAGTAAGGGGAGTGCGACTAGCCCATGGATGGATGTAAACACAAGAAGAAGGAATTTTTATAAAGAGCGATTTTCCATGGAGAGCCAACCCAAGTGAAGGCAGTGGGTGGATGTGGGCGAGGATCGTGGGAGGTTTTATAGGGTAGAGGTGTCACAGTTCAATATTGTGTTAAAAGGGGCAAAGGAGTAGACAGCAAGTACCATAAGGAGACTGGAGCAGTAAACCATCCTGCTGAGGACCATTAGGACGATTAATGCCTTGGTGAATTGAAAGGTAAGATGGGATGAATTTTATGACCGTTCACAAGGTTTTGCCTGGCAGACATAGCACTGCAGGTGGAGAAGTGCTGACCTTGCAGCACACGAAAAAAGTGCACAAAGTGGACACCGCCATGTGGTTACAGCTTAAAACGTGAAACCTACATCAAATGTCTGAGAAAATGGGTACAAGCCGGCATACTCCATAAATAGGTGACTAATCAGAACATCACGCCACAGGAGAAAAGGGCAATAAAAGCACTCCAAACAAACCAGGAAATCATAATAACACAAGCTGACAAAGGTGGTGGGGTTGTGGTCATGAATACTGAGAAATACAAAATGGAAGTGAACCCGTAGGCCCTTTAAAACGAGGTAACGGTATCTGAGATGGATGGGGATGCAGATCTTACTCATACATCAATAATCAGACCAACTCAGGAAGTTGGCAAAAACATAACTGTTTTATTTGCAATTGTCTAAAACAGGGAGTACAACGGACATCAACGGACGCTGCACACATATTCTCTCTCTCAAGAGTCTCAAAGCATCACATGAAAAGACACAACCTTATACAAAAAATCTGTCATCACTGACGTCATACTATGTTGCAAAATAAGAAAACCTATGGGGTTTGTGATAGGCTTAAGGAGAACATCTAAGTATACTTTCTATGGGATATGGGATCGTGATTGGATCTCTAAGGTCAGGTGGACAGCTAGGCCCACCCCTAGTGCAACTCATCTTCCATGTCATACTAATACACAACATTCTATTGGCTTGTGTTCCTCTATGACTAGTTGGCACGCTTGTGCTCTTCTGGAATATTCCTCTCGTTAGCAGCATGCAAGCAGGTACCCAAGGTGCTGGGGGGTTCTCTTGGTCATGCCTCCCCACCCAATCAGCCCAACATCCATCATCACTCCTGCAGTCTGCCATTCAATTAATTTCTTTGAACTCGGCCTTGCAAAGGCTCACTGTGCCTGAGAATAAAAGGGAGTGAGAGAATGGGCGTATCTTCTGGTCTCAGTGTAGCTTGCCTCAAAGTCTATTTTCATCCGACCATGTGACTGGAGACCACGTTTTGAGCTCCTTCTTTGTACTCAATTCTATTAAATGAATAAAACCTGGCACTTATAGTGTTTTCCATTACGCCTCAACCAGGAGTACGGCTTGCTTCTCACTTTCATTGTATCTTCTCGAGTAGATAACCAGGTTCTTGGCAGCCCCAACTTTTGACACTGGGCCAGGCAAGCCTTCTCGAATCTTCCTTCGCCGTCAGCCGTTTTATTCTACTGCGCCACACTTTCAGCCCTTCCATTCACAGGGTCCAAGTTTGCAAAAATGCTTGGTGGAACATCCAGTCTATTCACTACATATAGCCAGGCTTATGATTACTTTGTTTAATTGCATTACTGCATCTGTAGATTTCTGAAACGGCTTTTCATTTTCTTCATCGCTTCTCTGCATGTGCAATCTTCATGTTGCTCCGTCATCAGATTCTATAAAGTCTATATACTTTCTTCATTGGCATCTCTTCTTGGTGCGTCATTTCTGCTTCATGTGACATCACTAGTTTTCTCTTTCACTCATCTTCACACTTTTTCCGGAACGTCCTTCAGGAGACTGTCATTCCTCTGTGGATACATTATGTATGGTTTTCTCAATGGATACCTTGTTTGAAATACTTTTCACGGCATAAGTACCATTATTGGCTTTGCGCATGTTGCAATTTCCGGCTGCCAACATATAGGCAAAATGGGGACGGGGCTTCCGGTAGAGGTACTTGGCTCATCCTCTTCACTCCCCCCTCTGGTTTATTTATCAACCACTCTCCCATCGGTCTTCACAGCTAGACATCTTCGTCTGAAGAAATGCTTCTTCAGAGTCCATATCTTTATTACCCCTTTCAGGCATCCTGCTGATTTCACATATTCATCAACACTCCAGGTCATAAGACTACATTGTCCATTCGGGGCTGCAGTAGGTCCATCTCCTCAAATGCTTACTGTTGTTTCTTGGATACAGAAACTTTGTTTCCTCAGTTGCATGAATACTGGCTTTTACATAGTCTCCGATTTCTTCATCTGTCAGCTCTTTGGGTCCAAACCCTGACTCGACATAAATCATGATTTTCCTTCCTGTTGCTTCCTTTGATGTCTTCTTGCACTGTGTGATTATTATTCTGATAATACAGAATCCAAACATGATCATCACCAACAAGGCTCCAAGAAACTTGAAGATATGCGCCATCCATTGTGGAACCCATGAAAAGATTGATGCAAACCAGCTGTCATCTGCAATGTCTTCCACTTCATTTTCCATCTTGACGTGCAATTTTGTCAGCATTGTTATAGCCTCTGTCAAGGGTCCACTTTCTTCATCGTGAGAAGGTATAAATGTGCAACATGATTTTCTGATTTTGGCACAAACACCTCCATCCATAACTGTAATCATATCCATGACATATCTGTTTTGAAGAGT
The DNA here is from genome assembly GCF_040938575.1 of Ambystoma mexicanum. Classification (NCBI taxonomy): domain Eukaryota; kingdom Metazoa; phylum Chordata; class Amphibia; order Caudata; family Ambystomatidae; genus Ambystoma; species Ambystoma mexicanum. Next base: position 456,536,177 of record NC_090927.1, read on the forward strand.
CATCAGTCGTATGGCTCTCAGCTCTTCCTTGATAGCATTGGATCCCTTTATGGTAGTGTTGATGGTCTGCAGGAGCTCCTGTCTGATTTTCTGTAACCATCTGGCATTTGCCATCGTCTGGATCCCTGGCATGAAGATTGTCGTGAATATCGCTGAAGTCTGGCTGAACAACCTGTGTTCGTACGCAATGTCATTAAAAGCTTCTATCGATTTAGCTGAGAAGTAGTTCTCCCTCTTTGTGCGATTGAGGAATCCAACTGACCTCCTTTCTCAGGTGAGCATCTGCTTTCAGAAATTCTTCAATGTTCAGGTCACTCTTCGGAATCAGCAATGCTGGAACATGAACATTCACTATAGAACATAGTCCTCCCCAGTCCCTGGCCAGTTTCATGTATGCTCTGGATCCACGGGCCCAGTAGCAGTCCATAATCACTACTGTTCAATCCTTCATTCCTGGTACATCGAAGATTCGATCGCTCTGCTGGTTCTCTCCAACTTTTCTTGTGCCGTCGTTTCTGAAGCATAGCTCTGCACTAGCCAGAGGCACTATCTGCAACAGACCTCCTTTGTCCTCATCCAATATCAGCAACTTTGCAAGCTTCGGCCAGAAGGGTTTGCATCCTTTTGCCGCACAATCTATAACTGGTTTGTGATGTCCTGTTACTGCCACAGCTCTGCATGCGACTATGCCTTCTTCCCAGCCATCTGGAGAAAGTACTGTTCCCCAGATCTGCATCTGGCCTCTGTCCTTGCATCTTCGTATTTATTCATCAGTCTTTTCTTGACAATCAAGCTTCTTATTAATTTCCCATCTGATTCCTGCTCCCTTCAGTCCAGGCTGTTTGTATCTTATCACATGATCTCTGGTGTGTGCTCCTGCTCTTGTCTTCAAATCTTGAACATTATCATCTTCTTCTGAAGCTGACCATTCAGTCACCCATACCAAGGATGCTGTTCGACCCTGAAACTGACCTCTTGTATGGCAGAGTGCAAGGTGAGTCCGGCAATGAGCTGTCTGGACGTCTATTTCTATAGCTATAAATATCTTGGACTTCCCCATAGCATGAAGTAGGAGAGCACAAACATAGAAATCCTCCTGAGAGGTTGTTTTTCCCACCTCTTTCCTTTGTTAATACCACATGTTGTTCCCTAAATATGCTGTACTATCTAGATAATTATTGAACTCATAATCATCTTCCCTTGCACTTCTATTGGGTCTCTTTCTTGAGAAATGAGCTCATACATAATGGTCATGGAGTATATCAAAAACAGTCCTTCCTACAGGGGGAATCATATGAACACTTGTCAGAGAAATGGGCGACCTTACATGTGTCATTGGTGTAGGGATAATCACATATGGCCTTGGTCTTTCTGCAACAGTTAATTCTGCATACGTCAATGGAGTGGGAAGAATCAAGGGGACTCCTACCTTTCTGGGACCAACAAAGTAAGCAGTGTGGATTAGCAAAAACACAAAAACAATATTAGATGCTGAGAATGCATATATTATGCACCAATACATGAGGCCCCACCACTGGTGTCTCTCCACACTTCGTCCAGTCTGCTCACTTTCTGGAACTGCATTATTTTCAACGGTCTGCATTGCGCCAGGGTACTACTTTTAAGGAAGGAAAAAACCTTTTTAATCAGGCAGCCTCGTTAAATGATCAGGTAGCTGCCGAATCTGCTCAATTATCTCCATAAGTAACCTTCTAATTGCAGAGCGATTCTTAGGATCTTGCAGAAACACACAAATGTTAGTACTATGCCAAACAAGATAAGGATAGACTCGAAGTGAGTAAATAAAGATTGCAATAAGTAGTCTATGGGCATCGGCATTAGATAGAACCATGAGTCTTAACCAAAGAGAAAATAAGTGAGGAATGAATCAGGGAACTGTTCCCTTTTCCAGTCGTCATACTCAAAATCAAGATTTGGCCTTTTTAAGCACATCAGCACTTTCTAAAGTCCAATTAAAATATTCCTGCAGCTCGAGAACATTTGTTTCTCCTACTACAATATCTATAAAGAGTGTCCGAGGTGAGCCACAGTCCAAATGCACACGTGCATTTATTTAATCAGCAATCTTAGCATCCTTCTTCCTCGTCATCGATCGAGTCTGCGCATGCTGAACTACTTCTTCTTGTCTTGCTTGCAAATCAACGGTTGGGGTTGCATCGGTCTCACCAGCATACAGCTTCACGTCACCCAAGTGGATCCAGGCGTGCCTTTCTTGGACCTTTACTGCTGAGGGAGTGACATTTTCGACTCTGAATGGTCCACTAAAACGGGGCTCGTGCCACTTCCTTGTGAGGTTGCAAACTAAAACGGGGTCTCCAATACATAACTTGGGTACAGATAATAATTTTTCACATCCGGTTGCTGAATGGTCTTCATCTGTGTCCTGAGACCGACACCACTTACGCATGAGTTGATCTGAAATAACAGATACTAGCGGTCATACATGTCAAATAAGTACGTAACTCATTTCCTAACAATTCTGCAGTTGTCTGCGAATCACTTCTACACCTGATTGGGGATACAGGGGCGTTCTCATTTGCCTCACTGTTACAAACGTGTGAGTGTGAGGTGGTGGTCCGACCCAGGATGATTCCTTAATGAATATAATGAAAGGGGTAGGCAATACAGCCATCCCGTCTTCAATGTCAATTTGAGTTTAGTGATTCTTTCCTTGAGAATACTGTTGAGTCTCTCACATAGCACGTTCGTGCGAATGTTAAGCAGAAGAAAACTTGTGTTTTATACTAAGCAATAGGCTGATCTGTTTGAATACTTCATTAACAAAATGGGGCCCATTGTCAGATCTCAGCACCTCACATACTCACCATCTAAGAAAGACGTCTCAAACTAAAAACTTTGCAGCACAATCGGCATCAGGGTGTGCACATGGACCAGCTTCAATCCATCTTGAAAAGGGGCACAACACCACTATCATATACCTATATCCACTACATACTTGCAGCATATCAACATAGTCAATATGCAAATGCTGAAAAGGACTGTTCGGTCGACGAATCGCTCCTCTGATTGTTCGCAGTGTGTGCCCATTGGTAAACCTTTGACATACAATATAATTTACTGCATAAAAGGCAACGTGTTCTAACAGGTGTGTTACGAACCAAAACCTCCCCTCCTGCTAGAGCATTCTCCTTCACTCTTGGGATATCATCGTAGAACTCTTCGTACTTTGAGCAATCATGAACTTGCTTTTCCTCTGTCACAGGTTCGGCTACAAATGTGGCAGGGTTCACTATTTTACACCTGACTATTTTGATCACTGGATTCGATACAACTACCTCATATGCAGAAGCCCTCTGAGATGTCAATGTACCCTTAGGTTTCTCCAAAACAGCGTCATTACGCTGCGTGATGATGTCATCACACTGTACGTTGCGTGATTATGTCATGCGTTGCTGCAACAAGCCGGACATAGGCAACCACTAGTACCAGACTAGTACGAGACTAGTACGAGACAGCAACATCACAATTACTATGTTGTTGCTAAGCAACTATACCAGGTAAGGAATAAAAACTCCACACAATGGAAGTTCTAGGTACTCCAAGTGAATCCTCCTATCTGCTTAAGAAGTGAAGAGCAAGTATTGGTTTTGCTATCAAGGCTGAAGACACTTACCTCTTCTGACTACTGGTTCAGGTATATGATATACGATATACCTTCCACCCTATTGGTGATTAGGGATTGGCTAGGTTGGTTAATCAGACCCATAATGCCCGTGTAGTAATATGTTCTTGTTTTGTACCCTTAGATATATGAATCTGGTGTGTGAATAGGAGAGATCTACCTGAAGCACAGGACTACTTCTGCCCCTGATGAATGTCCAGTTACCTGTAACACATAGGACAGAAACTTATATAAGTTGGGCTTGTTTACACAATGGGGAATAAGAATAATTAAGTTGCCATTGTTGTTTTTTGTTGATCAAGTATTTGGCGACTTTCAATACTGTGAGGTGGAATGATTTTAACATGTATATGACTATGTGATGTGTATATGTTTTTTAAATGTCTGTATTACTTGTGCTTAAAGGAGAATAATATACTAAAAATTATATTTTTTGGGTAACACTGTTTGTTATTGAGTACATAGAACACAGAATGCAGCCCATATTTGCTAAGTGGCTGCTTTGAGATTCTGCTATCTGAGGGTACATCAACTGTTTTTTTACAGATTGTTGTTTGTGTTCCTTCCTTTTGTTGAAATACATATTATATATCCTCACTTAGTAGGAGGGAATATCACCTGAGTGTGGAGCTACCCCTGTACATTATTATTTCCCCCTCTTCGTCTGTACATATCTGTGGCATGAACAAGAACTCATCAGGTATTCTCATAATCTTCCCCACTAGGCCAGGTAGCCATGTCAACAAATTGCGTACACCATAAAGAAAGACTTCAGGCTCTAATGGCAATCCTCGCAGAGCCATTTACCCTGTAAACACCATTATACATTCACCCACGTTTAGATAATGTATCCCTGGAGTGGAACACACTATGCCTTCATCAGTAAAAGAAATCGTCATATTTAGCTTCATCATTAAATCTCGGCACAAAATAATAACCCGTGTCTGCTTTTAATACAATAATGGAACAGAGATGTCACACTCTCCTATAGAGACTGGTAATTCATTAGTAAAAGGAACACTGCTTGTCGCTCCAGAGAAGACTTGAGCATTCATGGCATTTCCCGATAATGGATATTTTCCCTCTCGTAAACATGAGCGTGTTGCCCCAGTGTCTACTAAAAAAGAAAAGTATTTGCCTCCTATGGCAACATCAACCGTTGGTTCCTTTGGGGGTTTGGTGTCACAGATAGTACTGAACACATCAAGTCACCCTATGAGCTGTCCTATTGTGGGTACATGCTTATCCCCGTACCTGTAAAAGGACTTCCTCCCACCACAGTGACACCCCCTACTCTAGGTATCAATAACTGTCCTGCATTCTGCTGTATCTGCATGGGTGCATGCTGTGACTGCCCTTGCAGCAGATTCAATGGTGCTTGCTGTGGTTGCAGTGCCTGTTGCATTTGCGGCACTTGTGCTTGATACACTGTCTGATCTTGGGCCACGCCATCTCTATTATGTGAGCTATATGCTGGAGGATAAGCTGTCCCCCTCTTGAGAATTGCCCATTCTGTACATACCCTTGGCTCCCACATGTTTGCGCAATGTGCCCTGTCATTCCACATGTCCAACATATAGTAGGAACTCTTCTAACTAGCCTTCCTTGATTAAAACCTTGCATATTTTGATTTTTATTCTGCATATTCTGAACCCACCTTGGTTATTTTGAAAACCATCCCCTTCCTCTATAGCCCATTCATCTACCTTGAGGTGTGAACCCGTTCCCTCCTTGATCCATCTGACGTTGATTATTCGTCTGCAATGTACCCACTGCTTGCTGCGTTCCCAGCACTTCTCCGCTTTTCAGTACCACCCCTTCTATGGCATACTTTGACAATTTCTTCTGAACTAACTTAGCTTCTTCAAGCTTTCTAGCATCTTCCTTCTTATTATTTTTCTCTTGTAACAATTTGCACTGATGTGCTATAGTCAATTGTATCTCTGCCCATGGCTTTGCTTCTATTCCCACTAATTTCTTGATCTGTCTCTGTACCTGTTCTGGCAATCCCTGAAACAGAATGCTGTAAAATACTGGCACTGATTTCCCCCATGGCTCCCTCGTTTCCAAAGTCTAGCGTTCCTGAATACTTTCAATGTAAGCAAGCAGATGGTCGTCCTCCATCTTACGTGCCATAATTGCACCCATATGTGATGTATCAGAATACTGTACACTGAGTGCTCTCCAAACATCTGCTCTGCAATTATTAAATGGCACTCCGTCATGAGCTTTGTTCTGTGCCATGACACTTACCTGCTCGTGTCCAAATGTCAGCAGCTCTTTCCTCAAGAATGGCTGCTAGGAGACCTTTAATGTCGCCTATAGCCAGAGTGTTTCTTCCTGTCATCTTTTCTAACTCATACATCCATTTTTCCGCACCCGCTGTTAAACTAGGGAGTTTACATCTTAAATTATGCTTGTCCATTTGGTGCCAGGAGATATGGCTGTGGTCTGGCCCCTCCTTTCTCCAATAAATGGAACTGTGTGAACTCAAATCCGCAATCGGCTCCCATCGTCTGGGAATCTATAGTGGGTACAATGGTTCCTGAGGTTTATAGTCATAATGTCGAAAAAAAAATGTCGACAGACAAAAATGTCGAAAAAAAATGTCGAAAATAATAATGTCGACATCCTATACTTATAATGTAAAAAGTCATTTTTTCGAAAAAAAAATGTCGACATTTTTTTTTTTGACATTATGACTATAAACCCTTAAAACTATCAACACCTCACCCAACACCCCCCTGCCACCCCCCCCCACACCCCCCAACCACCCTTTCACCCCTCATACTCAACACATACCAATTATTTATTTATTTATTTATTTATTCAATAATTAAATAAATAAACATTGTATTTACTATGGGGGGGTCCCCCCCCAACCCCCCCTCACCCAACACCCCCCTGCCACCCCCCCCACACCCCCCCAACCACCCCTCATACTCAACACATCATATATATATTTATTTATTTATTTATTTATGCATACACTAAATTAAATTTCGAAAAAATATCGAAAAATGTCGACATTTTTGTTTGTCGACATTATTGTTTTTCGACATTAATTTGTCGACATTTTGACTGTCGACATTATTGATGTCGACATTATGACTGCACACCGGTTCCTGATTGCCTTCTACCTGGCAATGACATCAGCCTGTTCAGATATGGTGGTGACTCTCCCTTCTCACTATGCAATTATCCGTTAGGTCGCTCTGGGTATGCCATGGGATCTGGCGTCCTATCCTTGGGTCGCTCTAGATCAGACAATCTCACTTCCTTGTCTGTTTTCAGACATACCTCAGGACTGCAAGCACTTTCTCCCTCCTCCACACGGAAGGTTTCCCTTTCTTCATCTGACATATCTAGTCCCCAACTAGTCTGGCTTTCTTCTCTTTCGCCCCTGTCTAAGGTCAGCCTGTGGAAGGACAAGGCTCTATGCTCGAGACTAAATGCGCTTCCTTCTTCGCCTTGTGGTTGGGTGACTATAGATTGATCTGCTTTCCCTCTGCTTCCTGATTTGCTTCTTGCCCTCATCTCTTACTAGGCTTTGTCGATCCTATCTCTGATGTTTCCTATCTCAAAATTTTCATCTAATGTAACTTTAGATGGCCCTGACGTTGCTCCCTGCGATGGGAGGAACGTTTTGATATGGCTCTGTGATATCATTGGACTCAGTTCCATTAACTCTTTCTGAATGCGATCAATATCGCGTTCCATCTGTCTTCTTTTTCGCTACATTTCTTTGTCTAATTCCCTTCATTTTCTCGCTTCCCGTCTAATCGTTTCCTCCTCTTATCTTTTCTTTTCCCTTCTTTCATTGGCTCTAGGCACTTCTTCTTCCCTTCGTCTTTGCATTCTTTTATCCCGTAATCTCTGAACCTCTTCCTCTTTTCTCTTCTTTTCTAGTCCTCAGGAGGCAGGTCTTCCCCTTCCTCCTGGTACATTTTCTAGAGCTCTAAACTCGCTAGCTTTTTCTCCAATTTCTTCCCTGTGTACGCAGCGTGCAAGTATGTAGTCATGTGTTATAAAACCACCTTAGACAGCGATCCCCCTTGTGGCTATTGGCATGAACATTTTGTCTGTTGTACCCTTTACCCATTCTGCTCTATACTGTTTGAGCTTGGGTGCGTGTTTTGGCATGTTCTGCACAGATGCATCAGTGGAGTAACATCCCCCATTGTGACAAGTCTTAATTGACAGTCATTACTTACCATTGATGTACACAGAATACTTTTCAGAAAAATAGCAAATATGAGCGTGCACCACCCTCGCTGCTCAAAGCCTCGATTTCTCAATTATTTCAATCTACCTGTTCAGTCAGCACTGACAAGGACTAAAAGATAGATAACAACTTTTTCCTCTTCTTTAACATCACAATTTTACTTTTTTCACTCCTCAACACCTTTCTTAAATTTCAAAATACACAGACTAGTCAACTTTACATATATCTCGTCATGACCCTCCTTTTCTCTTAGCCCCTAAAATACTCGTGATTGGAGTTTAAATCATTCCCTATCATAAACCTTGTTTATGGGCCACCTAAGTACCCACTTAGGTTTTACAATGACTCCTTCTAAAGCTCCTGGACCTAGGACTCTAGGCTCTTTTTGACGCTCCTCGTCATATATTAATCAACCCCCGTTTATTTTTCTTTTACCACAATCCCCATTCCCTTATTTTGCAGTCACCTCAATTGACTCACCATTTGCCTTTCAGGTCCAGATGCTCGGGAACATCTCCTCCTCCAATCAGCGACCATCACCTTCAGTCCTCTCAGCGCCTGTGGAAACCAGTATGGATTTCATGAAAAATGGACCCGTCCCACCTGTATCGATTTTCTTGCAAGAGTTCTGTATCGGCCACTCTCCACAGTAAACCTTGCGATCCTCTGGCTATATGGCAGAGGATGTCCGATTTTCCAAAAATGCTAAAAGCCTACTAACCGATGGGTCTGAACCATTCTCTTTCTGCTACCAAGTGAACCCATATGCCCTTTAAGACGAGGTAAAAGTATCTGAGATGAATGGAGATGCAGATTTTACTCATACATCAATAATCAGACCGACTGAGGAAGTTGGCAAAAACATAACTGTTTTATTTGCAATTGTCTAAAACAGGGAGTACAACGGACGCCACACAAGTATTCTCTCTCTCTGAAGAGTCTCAAAGCATCACACGAAAAACACAGCCTTATACAAAAAATTTGTCATCACCGACGTCATACTATGTGGCAAAATAAGAAAACCTACAGGGGGTTGTTATAGGTTTAAGGAGAACATCTAAGTATACTTTCTATGGGATATGGGATCATGATTGGATCTCTAATGTCAGGTGGACAGCTATGCCCACCCCTAGTGTAAGTAATCTTCTGTGTCATACTAATACGCAATGTTCTATTGTCTTCTCAAACTATAGGGCTCTTTGCTACGTGGCCCTCTATGATTGGTTGCCACGCTTGTACTCTTCTGGAATATTTCACTCGCAAGCAGCACGCAAGCTGGTACCCCAGGTGCTGGGGGGTTGGCTTGGTCATGCCTCCCCACCCAATTAGCCCAAACATCCATCATCACTCCTGCGGTCTGCCTGTCAATTAATTTCTTTGAACTCGGCCTTGCAAAGGCTCACTGTGCCTGAGAATAAAGAGGAGTTAGAGCATGGCCTTATCTTCAAGATCTCACTAGTGTCTTTTATTCATTTTCTGCTTCTTTCCTTTTTACAATTTTTTCCTTTTACTTTAGTAGGGTTCAACCCTTCTCTTCCACTTCTCTATAAATTGCTATCTTCCTCTTTCTATTTACTTAAGATTTCTCTGTTTCTCAATGTTCTTTCTTTATCTTGGTTGGCACGGGTCTGCGTGTCCCATGTATAATTGTTACTCTCTTCATATTGTGAGGGTGTAGGAGTAAGAGACGGACACGAGGGTGATATGTTGATTGGCAAAGACTTTTATTAATAACAAAAATGTGGGGTGCGTGGGTCGTAGAAAATCCTAACTAACCCTAACTCTAAGAGGGGTTTCCCTGACTCAACAAAAGTAGCTAACGAAAAGGTGGGGTACTCAATGTCCTCGTTCTCACTGTCTTCACTTTCACCCACAGCCTTGGTTTACTCTCCTGTTAAGATCTCTGAGTGGCACTTATGTCTCTGAATTTTTCATTCCCCTGTATTGGGATTCGAGGTGTACATCTCCAGCATGGGTCCCAGGCCCCCTTCACTTGGTTAGCTTCAGCGTTCTCTTTATCAGACTTCTCCTTGTCCCACAGCCTTGGTTTACTCCCCTGTCAAGGACTGTGAGTGCTATTGGTATGTTTAAAGTTTATATTCTTCGTGTTACGGTTTGGGATTTGCTTTCCCTTTATGGGTCTGATACCCATCATTCTCTTCCCTCTCTGCCTTTGAACGACAACTGGCCAATAGGATCACTCACAAGACTAGAACGGGCGCATTCGTTCTGGTCAGTGATCTTTATTACTTGTAGCCTCTTCCTCATCCCACTGGTTCTTGCTTGAGATATGCTGCAAAAACACATGGGGGCTCAGGTAATGTGGAATTGTAGGGGTTTTGAGGGAAGGTGGGTGGGTTAAAGGCATACTGCATTCTCCCCAAGAGTTCACTACTCTCGATGGGATCCTCCCTCCCCAGGAGATCCTCCCGCTGAGTACGACCCCCAGGGGGACTATAGAGTAGTGGCTTCACCTCCCTGAAAAGGGGCTTCCCCATCTAGACCAGTGACAATACCTCAGGATTTGTCACAATATACTCTTGACCCTTGTGTTTGACTAGGCTGACAAAGCATTATTACTCTCCTCATACAATCTTGATATCTGATTCGGACTGGGATGAGTAGGAGCGTTTAAGTAATGATTCTCAATCCCTTCAATCTTAGCACTTGACTTTGACTGGGATGAGTAGGAACATTCCAGTAATGATTCTCACTCCCTTCAGACAGTCTTTACATTTTATTTTGACTGGGACGAGTATGAGCGTGTCAGTAATGATTTTTACTCTCTTCAATCTTAATACTTGATCTTGACTGGGATGAGTATGAGGCTGCCAGTAATGATTCTCACTTTCTTCAATCTTAAGGAAAGACCCAAAAAGACTGTATTTAAAATCCCTAATGGGAGATTTGGTTGAATTTCGGCTGTGCAAAAATTCCAAACGGCCAAAGATTTTGACTAAATCCCCCATTCGGTGGCATTATAGTGAACAAGGGCTGCAGGGGTGTCCCCTGCACCCTTTTTCACTATACTGTTAGTGGGTGTTGCGGGGGTGTCACACGGAGCCATTCCCCTAAAGTTTTAAAAGATGTTTTTAAAAAAAGGATAGGACCCTGCGGCACCGGTTCCCAATCAGGGAAGTGAAAGGGGACAGGAGTCGCAGGGACACAGCGAGTCGGCGGCACACGTCTAAGTTTGCCGCTGCAAAGTAAGTGGGGGCGGTGGTCATGTATTTATTTTGGTTTGTTTTACCTTGACGGAAAAAACATATGTTTGATCAAAACCGCTACGGTCTTTTCGGCCGTGAGATTTTCCGTCATGGAAAAACAACCCAAATCCAATCTTAATACTTGATCTTGACTGGCACGAGGATGAGCCCTCCAGTATTGATTCTCACTCTCTTCAGATTACTTAATACTCGATCTTGACTGGGACGAGTATGAGAGTTCCAGTTATTATCTCTGGCCCCTTCCCGGGTCTCCCACTTTCCTGTTACCTGCACTCTTCCAGGCTAGTGTTACAGGGGTTTACAACAGGTCGGGCCCTTCGCCTTCTGTTGTCAGGTAGGCTTTTCTTTCTTCTGTGCTTCGTTTGAGCCGTCCGTTCCGTTATACCTTTCCAAAAATGGTTTTGGTGTTATTCATGGACCTCCAGGTCTACTGTGACTTGCTTACGGTTATGCCACTACCCTTCACTTGCTTCGGTTCAGGATGCTTTGCATCCAGCTTCTCTTCTTGCGTCTTTTCCCATCTCCACCATCCGAAGGTTGAGGTTGTACACAGGCTTCTTTCCCTGGTAGAGCACAGCACGGCCACGTTTCCTTCAGCGTTCGACTCCCAGCTAGTTAGAAACTCCCGGGCGCTCTCTTGCTCCAGTTCCCATCTCATATATATGACGCTTTCATGGGATTTCCCTGGCATAGTGTATGAGTCCTTCTTCTCTGTCTGATCTACATTTTGTATTGCTCTATTGTTTTTTTTTCATCCCAGTTCTATGTGGATGTTTCTCCATAGACATCATTAGGGTGTTTTGTTGACAATAACAGATTTTAATCTGTTATTCATGTCCTCTTTCATTAGATGCGACTGAAGGTGGGTTAAGGATATGTGATTTAGGGAGTGCTTGTCCCCAGAAGGGGAGTCTTTCCCAGTGCGGTCCCGCTTGCCTCTACCCCTACGGAGGGTATTGAGTAGCAGGCTTACCTCTCTAGTCTCACAGGGAAAGGCTACCCCCTGAGGAGAAGTGATGAAATCCTTTGATTTGTCAGAGAGGTGTTTAAAAAAACTGATGTTCTTGTAGCACTACTGAAGGTCATTCCATCTCGTTATTCTTTAGAGCAGGGGTTAGATATGGATAAGATGGATACGTGTGCAAATGCACTGATTTCTTTCTGGTGAGTTCTGAAGCGTGACAGGGATGTGTGTTTGTTGTCATCTTGTTTTTATTGTATGTTAATGCACTCCAGGTGCAAGACTTCGATTGTGCGGCCCCTAAAAGCGATGGGCATGTTTTTGGTATTTTGTTATATGTGGAGACACTGATGGGCACTTTGGGAAACATTCTGTAAAACATATTATCTTATTAGAGCAGATATGAGGTAATTGGACAGCCCACAGCAGCCATGACAAAAGACAGAGAGGCCGGGAGGTGAAAAGAAAGGGAGCACCGAGGCCAGGATTTGCACATTTGTCGTTGCTGGGCCAGTGACACCAAGGGGACTGGCCGCAGCGACAACAACCTCCCAGACATAGCAGGCGACGGGGAGAGAGATCACTCCACAAAAGACATTCTGGATGCTATCAAGGTGACAACAATGACTCTGGAGCGTAAAATTGACGTGATCAGGGCAGAAGTAGGACTATTGCGACATGACCATCATAAAATATCGGATAGAGTAGGAGAGGTGGTAAAAGAATTTTGGATTTGGAGGATGTTACAAAACCACTGACGGAAGAGGTCCGTGCCCTGACACAGAAAACAAAATCACTTGAAGCTCGGATAGATGACACAGGGGGACGGGTGAGGAGAAGCAACATCCGGGAAAAAGGCCTTCCAGAAAAGATTGAAGGTCCCTCCATCCAGCACTACTTGGAAGGCTGGGTCAAAGGTTGGGCTGGACTGCAGGGGCTTTCACACTTCTTCTTCATAAAGGACTGTTGGAAGTCTGTGGAGCCAGGGTCGCTATCATCCCCGAGTTTACAAGGGCATTTCAGAAGGCCAGGCAATCGTTTGACGGGGTGAGAAAACTCCTTAGGGAAAAGGAGATCAAATGTGCCACAATTTTCCTTGCCATGCTTCAAGTGATCGGCTCTTAAGGAGTTTGATTCTTCAACAAACCCTACGGAGGGCTGGACTGGATCGAAACTATATTCCTGTATAGGGAAAGAAAACGGAGAGATACCCCTGAAGGTGAGAATGGGGGACTGGCGGGGCATGTGGAGGGTCCAGGCCTGAGGAGGGATACAAACCCACCCTGAACATAGCTGGACGCTGGAGTGCTAGAAACCTGTGGACCACACTGGGTCTGGAGGGGCGTGTTTTCCCAATTATGTGGGATGAATATCAATTGGAACGGATATACACACATCTATATATATATATATATATAAGACACATCGGCTTGTTGAGTAGACATGGGCCAGTCTGAGCTGGAGCAGAGCGACCGTGGCACAGACCATCCTATGTTAAGTCTGTCACTCACTCGTTTGGCGAGGGAAGCATGGCTTTGTTGGATATGGAGCGATAGATTCTGCAAATTGGGGGGGGAGTATGGGGAGGTGGAAGGGGACTGTTGTGGACTGGGGTTCTTAAGAGCATATGGGATGTGCATATTGGTTTTGCTAAATAGGATGAGTGATGTCCAAAGAAGGGAGCTTAAACTGGTCACGTGGAACGTCAATGGTCTGAATGACAACATCAAAAGAGGGTTGGTTTTGAAATACATGAGTAGGCATAAAATAGATATTGCACTTCTACAATAACCCACCTGGAGGGCAACCAGTGTGGCTTTCTTCAGTGGGGACAATATTTAAGCAATATGCCCCGAGCTGCGGGCCATTACCGAGTCAGGTAATGCCCTGGGGCCCATAGTTACTGGTCCAAGCGAAGCGAGGTCCTTAACGAAGGCCGCGGGGCATTACCTGACTCGGTAATGGCCCTGCAGCAAGGGGCATATTGCTATTAGTACCCCAGTTTGCAAGACCGGGGTACTAAAAGCAATCTTTTTCTGTCCCAAAATGCTGAGTTGTTTCGCAACTGAAGTGTTCACGGCCTATTTGCTCCCAAAAAAGGACAGATAAGAAGCTAAGTGGGGTTGAGAGGGCGGGAAGGGCATTGTTTGCAGCAGAGGTGGGGGGGAATCTAAAAACGTACCTGAATCCTCGGCAGGTGAGAATGGCAGCCTAGAGCCGTGTGGGGGGCTCGGAGCAGGGATGGCCCCGTTTCGAGCTTCCTCATTGGCTGAGGGGCTGCCATGCCTCCCGCTGGGGACAAAGGAATGGAATCCCAGACGGGTGATTCCTGGCAAGGTATGGAACTGGCGAGGTCCGATCAGAATGTTTGTTTCATTCTGGTTGACCCTTGCTGGGTACTAATAAACAGTAGAACATTCAGGGTATTACAAGGACTCCACAGGGGTGATTATAATGGTCAAACGTTCGATTCTGTTGGATATATATCGGTGGTGCAAAGAGACCCGGGTGGACGTTTTGCCATGATAAGGGGGACTTTATGGAGAGATAGATGATGCAAGTTGGGGGGAAGTATGGGGAGGAGGGAGAGGACTGTTGGGTGGTGGGGTTGTTAAGAGCATATGGGATGTGCATATTGCTTTCGTTAAATGGGATGAGTGATGCCCAAAGAAGGGAGCTTAAACTGCTCAGGTGGAACGTCAATTCGAAGGGATTGGGTCCTCCGACGTATTCCATATCTATGACATGTAATCACCACAGCTGTGCTGCTTCGGAAACTTTTTTCGGCGTCTGCGTCCTGCGTCGATGATGTCGATGCGCCGTCGTCGAGGACGTCCGACGTCATCCGATGTGATAAGTAGGACGCATGACGCCCATAGCCTCAGTTCCGTTTTTTCCGCGAACTTGTTGCTTCGTGAATCTCGGTTAACGCCTCGACCCTTTGGAGTTCTGTTCTTCTCGGTTCTTCGAACCTGTTAGTTTTTGTGAAAATCCTTCGTGTGAAGATCCCGCGTCCGGGCTTCAAGAAGTGCGGGGAGTGTGGGTCCAAGATGTCGGTGACGGACTCGCACAACGCCTGCCTCTGGTGCCTCGGGGAGGCCCACGACACGGATGACTGTATCGACTGCCAGTCGCTCACATCCAAAGCCTTACGTGAACGTAAGAAGAAGTTGTCGGTAGGTCGGGTGTCCAAGCCCCAGAAGTCGAAGTCTGCGGGGCTTTCGACGGATGATTCGAGAGGAGACTCTCCGCGTCATCGTCGGAAGTCTCGTGGGTCTCCTTCTAGGAGTCGGTCTCACCACTCCTCAGCCTCTTCGAGGCATTCTCGGAAGCGCCGACACCGGTCGTCTTCCAGGTCCTCTTCGGAGGACTCTGCCCGGCACGTCGCTTACCCCACCAGTCGTGCGACGCCGGAGGAATGGGCTTCCTTCGGGAAGAAAATGCTGGCGATTCTCGAGTCGCAGGGTACTAAGCCGTCCGCGCATCCGAGTGGGGTCGGTCGTGAGACACCGCTCGCAAGAGTGGTCGGCACGAGTCACGGGAGAGGTCCCGTTTCGGACAAGGGGACTCGTTCTCGACGTACCCGTTCCAGGTCGCGGTCCTCGACGCGTTCGAGTCCGTGTGCACCTGTGATGTCTTCGAGGAAGACATCGACGTCTGAGGCGTCGAGGGCGTCGACAGGCTTTCTCGAGGCTCCGGCTCCGAGGAAGTCGTCGAACTGTCAACGCTCAGGTCGTTGAAGGACACGCTCGGAGCTCTGGCTTCGAGGACTGTGCCGACGCCGCCGATGCTGGCGGCGCTGCATCTGACGTCGACGCCGATTTCCTCGACGTCGACGCCCATCCTCTCGGCGCCGATGCCTGTTCTCTCGACGCCGGCGCCGATTCACTCGACCCCCTCAACGCCTTTCGTGTCGGAGGTACCCCGTGGCCGGGGGGAACCCCCTAGGAAGGCTTTGGTTAAGAGCAAGCACTCTCGGGTGCCTTCTTTTCGCCACCTGGAATATATTTCAGAGGCGGATGAGGATCTGATGGCCTGGTTCCTAGTCAGGTTCCAGATGAAATTGTCTCAGGCCATAGTCAGTTTGACGATTTGAGGCAGTCACTGCATGATGCCAGTGGACTGGACACCTCTCCGGAGGTGGAGTTTTGTAGGCCTGAGCCTGGCTCTCACGCCGATTCCTCGTACCGGCGCCTTATGGCTAGGGTTTCTGAGTACTTGGGATGGTATGCTCCCCCAGGGGAGTTTGTGCAGGATGATCTCACGGACATCCTTGATGTTGGTCCCCCAACTGACCCGGTACTGCCGTTCCATATGGCTTTACAGAGAAGGGTGGTGGCGGCTTGGACTGCTCCGGAGAGTCTCCCGGCGGTGGGCAGGTCCTTGTCGTGAAAATACCGTCCAGCCAGTAGCGACCCATGCTACTTGACCAGGCACCCCACTCCAGAGAGTTTGGTGGTGCAGGCGGCCACGGCCCCGGCAAAGCAGGCGTCGTACCCTACCATCCCTCCTGATAGGGACGACAAACGTTTTGATGGCTGGGCGAAGAAAGTGTTTTCTTCTGGTGGTATGGCGCTTCAGGCGGCCAACTCCATTTGTGCCTTGTCTCGTTTCACACACACTCTGTGGAACTGTGTTGCGTTAGCGGCTGAACATATTCCCGAAGGGGACGAACGGGATGGTTTCCTTGCTATGGTCCAGGATGGTAAGGATGCCATGTGTGAGTCCGTTCAGTCGGGTTTGGACTTGGCTGAATGCGTCAGCAGGTCCATGGCGGCGAGCACCGTGATACGCAGGTTTGCGTGGTTGCGGAAGTCGGGGTTTGCTCCTGATGTGCAGTCCCGGCTCCTCAACATGCCCTTTGACGGTGAACACCTTTTTGGCAGCAAGGCTGACGAGAGCCTTGAGAGGTTGCAGACCTCAAAAGCTGCAGCGAAGTCGTTGGGCGCTGCAGTTCGCCAACCTCTGCCTTTTCGTCCTAGGGGACAGCAATGGAGGGGTGGTTCCTTTCGCTATTACTCGTCCTTCAGTAAAGCGAGAGGAGCTGGCAGTCAAAGAGGCCAACGCAGGGGTACCAGAGGTGGACGACAGGGTACCCGTGGTGCCGAGGCCGCTCGGGCAGTTGCCTCTTTGCCCTCAGGTAACGCCACAGCCGCTACCACTCAGTCATGAGGTCATGCCCCATGGTTCGCCGGTTGGGGGAAGGCTGGTGCAGCATCTTGTAGAGTGGCGTGCCATTACTTCAGATGTGTGGGTTCTGGAGATCATAACCCACGGCTACTGTCTTCCCTTTCGGCACAGGCCTCGCGAAAATCCACCGGGGAACCTCTCTTTGCAGAGTCCGGATCCGCTCCTTGCGCAGGAAATTCAAGCCCTGCTGGAGAAAGGCGCCATAGAACTGGTGCCATTAGTGGAGAGGAACAAGGGATGGTATTCCCCTTATTTTTGATTTCGAAGAAAGACGGGGGATTGAGACCCATCATGGACTTGCGCGGTTTGAACAAACTCCTAAGGAAGGACAAGTTCGAGATGGTTACTCTCTCTCAAGTCCTCCAGGCCCTTCAGCTTCAGGACTGGTTGGTGTATCTCGACCTCAAGGATGCTTACTTCCATGTGCCGATCCATCCCAAGCACAAGAAGTACCTGAGGTTTGCGGTTGGCGACTCGCACTTTCAGTTTCGGGTCCTGCCGTTTGGATTGACCTCCGCCCCGAGGGTTTTCACCAAGCTCATGGTGGTGGTGGCAGCGCATCTCAGGCAAGGGGGGATTCACGTCTACCCCTACCTGGACGATTGGTTGATCAGGGGGAGCTCTCCCGAGCAGGTCCTGGATCATCTGTCCGTCACCTGCCACTCCCTTCACAGGCTGGGCTTCTCCCTCAATTTAAAGAAGTCCCATTTGACGCCAACACAGCGGCTCCAGTACATCGGAGCAGTGCTCGACACTTCCCTGGGGCAGTGTTTTCCTCCCCAGGTGAGGGCTCTTCACATTCAGCAGATGGTGCACATGTTTCAGCATGCCCAGACGTGGCATCCTGCATTCTTCTGGTGCCAGAGGCTCGCCTGCGGATGAGATCTTTGCAGTGGGCACTCAAGATGCAATGGTCGCAGTCCTCCGGCAGGATGCCGGACCCGGTTCAGGTGCCGCCCTCGGTCGCATGGGACCTTCTGTGGTGGGCCCTCGAAGGCAACTTGATGAAGGGGGCTCCATTTTGGCTTCCCTGGCCGGAGGTGACGATCGTGACGGATGCATCCCTCACGGGACGGGGAGCTCATGCCAACGGGCTGACAGTCAGCGGTCGTTGGTCTCCGTCGGAGTCCAGACTCCATATCAATCTGTTGGAGCTGAGGGCCGTCAGGCTAGCCCTGAAGGCTTTTCTGCCGACTGTGCGAGGAAAGAGTGTCCTGATCCTGACGGACAACACAGTGGCCATGCACTACCTCAACAAAAAGGGGGGGGCAGGGTCACTTCCTCTGTGCAGGGAGGCGATGCAGCTCGAGTTCTGGGCCATCCAGCAGGAAGTTTCGATCTCGGCAGTTCATCTGGCTGGAGACGAAAACGTGACGGCGGACGCTCTGAGCAGGCAGAGCACGATCTCTCACGAGTGGGAGTTGGCTCAGGAGATTCTCCTGGAGATCTTCGCCCTTTGGGGGACCCCTCAAGTGGATCTCTTCGCCTCCAGTGTCAACCGGAAGTGCGAAAGGTTTTGCTCGCGGGAATTTCCTCCAAAAGGAGCCTTAGGAGACGCGTTCGTGGTGGAGTGGTCATTCCCGCTGCTGTACGCGTTTCCTCCAGTCCCCGTCATCCCGCAAGTGCTGCGGAGGTTACGG
Source organism: Ambystoma mexicanum (assembly GCF_040938575.1). Taxonomy (NCBI): domain Eukaryota; kingdom Metazoa; phylum Chordata; class Amphibia; order Caudata; family Ambystomatidae; genus Ambystoma; species Ambystoma mexicanum. The sequence goes on from NC_090927.1 coordinate 456,555,084, forward strand.
AAGTTCGGTTCCCGGATGATCCTCATTGCTCCGGCGTGGGCTCGGAGGACGTGGTACCCAGACCTTCTCGACTTGTCCATCTGCCCTCCATGTCGTCTTCCCTACCGAGACGATCTGCTCTCACGGGAGGGGGGTCAGGTTCTCCATCCAGAGGTCAGATCCCTCAACCTTCACGCTTGGCTTCTGAAAGGTTGAGGTACAAGGATTGGGACCTCCATGAAGACGTGATGGAGGTGTTGCTTTCGGCCCGAAGGCCAGCAACAAAGTCTCTGTACCGTTGCCGTTGGCATAAATTCTGCGACTGGTGCAGAGTTCAGAATGTGGATCCTTTTGCATGTGACATCCCCATGGTTCTGTCCTTTTTACTTTCTTTGGCCCACAGGGGCTTGCAAGTGGGTACCATTAAACGTTACCTGGCGGCGCTGTCCATCTTTAAGCGCTCGTCTGAAGAGTGTTCTTACTTTAAAATCCCTTTAATTTCACAGTTTCTGAAAGGGCTCACTAATGTGTTCCCTCCGTCACCTTTCCTGGTGCCCGGTTGGGATTTAAACCCTGTTCTTAAGTTTCTTATGGGTGCTCCGTTTGAGCCTTTACATTCTTGCCCTTTGAGGCTGTTAACTCTGAAAACTGTGTTTTTAGTTGCGGTTACTTCAGCTTGCAGAGTGAGTGAGTTACAGGCACTTTCAGTTAAGCCACCCTTCACTGTATTTCACAAGGACAGGGTTGTCCTTAGAGTTCGTCCTTCTTTTCTCCCGAAGGTAGTGACGGAATTTCATTTGGCCCAGAAGATTGTTCTTCCGGCATTCTATCCTCCTCCGCATCCTGGTAAGGAAGAGGAGAGGCTCCATAGGCTTGGTCCTAGGAGAGCTTTAAGCTTTTATGTTTCACGCATGTCCCGGGTCAGAGTGGACGATCAACTCTTTATTGGTTACGCTGGAAAGCGTTTGGGGCAAGCTGTGACGAAACAGACTTTGTCTCGCTGGATTATTTTGGCCATCTCGGAGTGTTACCGCTTGGCGGGTAAGGACCCACCGGCTGGCTTGCGGGCCCATTCTACCAGGGGTATGGCTGCATCTACTGCCCTGCAGAGGGGTGTTCCTATTCGCAACATCTGTGATGCAGCCACCTGGGCTTCAGTACATACATTTGTACGTCACTATTCCCTCGATTCCATCCGAGGACAGGATCTGGCCTTTGGCAAGGCGGTCCTTTGCTCTGCTATTTGATTGGCAATTCTAAATTTTGATTCTAAATTCTTTCCCTCCTCCTTGCTCTGGTACTGCTTTGGGAGTCTGTCATAGATATGGAATACGTCGGAGGACCCAATCCCCTCGAAGAACAAGTTACTTTCTTACCTGGTAACGTTCTTTCGATGGGATGGTCCGACGACGTATTCCATATCGCTCCCTCCCTGCCTTCCCCGCTGCAGAATTTCTTTTGCGATTGCAGCTTACGTTCCGCAAGGCTTTGTGTCTGACTGGCAGTTGACTAATGTCACACGTTCTGGGGGAAAAAACTACAACTGAGGCTACGGGCGTCGTGCGTCCTACTTATCACATCGGATGACGTCGGACATCGGAGGAGGTCCTCGACGACGGCGCATCGATGTCATCGACGCAGGACGCAGACGCCGAAAAAAGTTTCCGAAGCAGCACAGCTGTGGTGATTACATGTCATAGATATGGAATACGTCGTCGGACCATCCCACCGAAAGAACGTTACCAGGTAAGAAAGTAACTTGTTCTTCTCTGAATGACAAGATCAAAAGAGGGTTGGTTTGTATTGCACTTCTACAATAACCCACCTCGAGGGCACCCAGTGTGGCTTTCTGGGGTGCGGACAATATAAAACAATAGAACATGCAGGGTTTTACAAGGGCTCCAGAGGGGTGGCTATAATGGACAAGCGTTCGATTCCCTTGGATGTATCGGTGGTTCAAAGAGACCCAGGTGGGCATTTTGCCATGATAAGGGGGACTTTATGGTGTGAAAGTTTGATGGTGCTGAGTGTATATTCACCCTCCCCAAAAGGGGAATTTCTGGCTCAGATCCAGGGTTCACTGGCACAGCATGGGGCAGACATTACAATTGTGGGCACAGACTTTAACAATGTTATATGCAAAGAGAGGGATAGATCTAGACGTGGAGGAGTGGCTGTACAGTCCCTGACCCAGACCTCCCTGGCAACCTTTGCAGATGCAACTGGCTTGGTGGACCTGTGGCGAGATATACACTAGTGGGACACAGGTTTCTCTTTCTACTCCGGGGCACACGTGACACTCTCCTGCATTGACTATCTCTTTGTTCCATGCACAGTGACGGGTAGAGTGTTGCACATGGAATATTTGCAAATTAACAAGGGGGGGGGGGGTCCTGGAAGTCCCTCTGCCAGACATTAGTCCTGGTTGCGAGAGACTTACTCAGAGCCTTTAGCTCACTATCTTTCACAGAGAAGAAATATCCTAAACATATCAGTCTTTGTCCTGCCCTGGGGCAGTCCAGCACCGAAATTATAGGCAATTCTCCTCTGAACAAGAGTACCAACAGCATCCCCAGATACGTGTTTCGGTCTGGTTGGACCTCATCAGTAGGGAGGAGCTGTGCCTCTCTAAGAATAGTGAGCAAGGGGTCCACGTCTGGATTCCCCTAGTAACTTAGGGTGAGACCCAAAGTTACTTGCATATGCAAATTAACAAGGGAGGTCCTGGGAGTCCCTCTGCCAGACATTAGTCCTGGTTGCGAGAGACTTACCCAGAGTCTTTAGCTCACTATCTTTCACAGAGAAGAAATATCCTAAACATAGCAGTCTTTGTCCTGCCCTGGGGCAGTCCAGCACCAAACAAAATGCTAGGCAATTCTCCTCTGAACAAGAGTACCAACAGCATCCCCAGACACATGTTTCGGTCTGGTTGGACCTCATCAGTAGGGAGGAGCTGTGCCTCTCTAAGAATAGTGAGCAAGGGGTCCACGTCTGGATTCCCCTAGTAATTTAGGGTGAGACCCAAAGTTACTTGCATATGCAAATTAACAAGGGGGGGTCCTGGGAGTCCCACTGCCAGATATTAGTCCTGGTTGCGAGAGACTTACCCAGAGTCTTTAGCTCACTATCTTTCACAGAGAAGAAATATCCTAAACATATCAGTCTTTGTCCTGCCCTGGGGCAGTCCAGCACCGAAATGCTAGGCAATTCTCCTCTGAACAAGAGTCCCAACAGCATCCCCAGACAAGTGTTTCGGTCTGGTTAGCAGCAGGGTATTTCTGATCATGCTCTCCTCACTGTCACTATCATGGGCATGGAAGCCAAGGGGCAAGCTGCATGGAGATTCATGGGGTAATTCATAGAACTCAGCGCACAAGTGGCGCACGCAGCTGGCGCACAGTGTGCGCGTGCGAATCCCTGCGCCAGCCGCGTGCGCTAAAATACATTTCCGCGCACAGCGTATTCATGGATTCCAGCCACCAAAACCAGCCGTGGCGCACAGTGGCGCAGCGAGCCTGCAGCAGCGCCAGTTACGCCCCCAAGAACGCCCCTTGCGCAGGGAAAAGCCATCAAAATCCCCAATCCAGCGCAAAGGGCTGCGCTAACCCTGTACCAGCACGGCAAGCGGGGTACGTGTATCACTGGGGTGCGCGGGAAGTTCCTCACGTGATTTCAGCTGGGCACGTGTAATACTGGGGTGCGCAGGAAGTTTCACACGTGATTGGCCCTGTGCGAGCGGGGTACGTGTATTACTGGGGTGCGCAGGAAGTTTCACACGCAAATTCAGCAGGGTACGTGTATTTCAGGGGTGCGCGGGAAGTTTCACACGCGATTCCATCAGGGTACGTGTATTTCAGGGGTGCGCGGGAAGTTCCACACGCGATTCCATCAGGGTACGTGTATATCAGGGGTGCGCGGGAAGTTTCACACGCGATTTCAGATGGGTACGTGTATTCCAGGGGTGCCCAGGAAGTTCCACACGCGAATGTCCTGGGTACGTGTATTTCGGGGTGCGCGGGAAGTTACACACGCGATTCCATCAGGGTACGTGTATTTCAGGGGTGCACGGGAAGTTCCACACGCGATTCCATCAGGGTACGTGTATATCAGGGGTGCGCGGGAAGTTTCACACGCGATTTCAGCTGGGTACGTGTATTCCAGGGGTGCGCGGGAAGTTCCACACGCGAATGTCCTGGGTATGTGTATTTCGGGGTGCGCGGGAAGTTACACACGTGAATTCAGCAGGGTACGTGTATTTCAGGGGTGCGCGGAAAGTTCCACACGCGATTCCATCAGGGTACGTGTATATCAGGGGTGCGCGGGAAGTTCCACACACGAATGTCCTGTGTACGTGTATTTCGGGGTGCGCGAGAAGTTTCACACGCGATTTCAGCAGGGTACGTGTATTTCAGGGGTGCGCGGGAAGTTCCACACGCAAATGTCCTGGGTACGTGTATTTCGGGGTGCGCGGTACACACGTGAATTCAGCAGGGTACGTGTATTTCAGGGGTGCGCGGAAAGTTCTACACGCGATTCCATCAGGGTACGTGTATATCAGGGGTGCGCGGGAAGTTCCACACACGAATGTCCTGTGTACGTATATTTCGGGGTGCGCGGAAAGTTCTACACGCGATTCCATCAGGGTACGTGTATATCAGGGGTGCGCGGGAAGTTCCACACACGAATGTCCTGTGTACGTATATTTCGGGGTGCGCGGGAAGTTTCACACGCGATTTTAGCAGGGTACGTGTATTTCAGGGGTGCGCGGGAAGTTCCACACGCAAATGTCCTGGGTACATGTATTTCGGGGTGCGCGGGAAGTTACACACGTGAATTCAGCAGGGTACGTGTATTTCAGGGGTGCGCGGAAAGTTCCACATGCGATTCCATCAGGGTACGTGTATATCAGGGGTGCGCGGGAAGTTCCACACGCGAATGTCCTGTGTACGTGTATTTCGGGGTGCGCGGAACGTTCCACATGCGATTTCAGCAGGGTACGTGTATTTCAGGGGTTCCGTGGAGTACTACACGTGAATTGGCCGTGTGGGTCCTCCCAGGTGTTCGCTCTACAACCTCCACGGCCCCTGCAGGCAGCCCACACCATGGGGGACTACCCTGCACCCCTGCTCATGTCCCGCAGGCAGCCCCTCCACCATGGGCATGCCCCTCCAGCCAAGCCACATGTCAACTTGCACTACTGATCAACAATGCATGTCTCCCAGCACCCCCACCCCCCAGCACTGTGGGGCACCCTCCACCAGGCCCCCACTCATGTCTCCCAGCACCTCCACCCCCAGCACTGTGGTGCACCTGCCAGCAGGCCCCCACTCATGTCCAACTCATGTCCCCCAGCACCCCCACCCCCCAGCAGTGCAGGGCACCCTCCACCAGGCCCACAACTCATGTCCCCCTGCACCCCCACCCCCCAGCATCCAGGGGCACCCTCCACCAGGCCCCCACTCATGTCTCCCAGCACCCCCACCCCCCAGCAGTGCAGGGCACCCTCCACCAGGCCCTCAACTCATGTCCCCCTGCACCCCCACCATCCAGGGGCACCCTCCACCAGGCCCCCACTCATGTCTCCCAGCACACCCACCCCCCAGCAGTGCAGGGCACCCTCCACCAGGCCCCCACTCATGTCCAACTCATGTCCCCCTGCACCCCCAGCATCCAGGGGCACCTTCCACCAGGCCCCCACTCATGTCCCCCTGCACCCCCACCCCCAGCAGTGCAGGGCACCCTCCACCAGGCCCCCCCACTCATGTCCCCCTGCACCCCCGTCCCCCTGCACCCCCGTCCCCCAGCACTGTGGGGCACCCTCCACCAGGCCCCCACTCATGTCTCCTAGCACCTCCACCACCCAGCACTGTGGGGCACCTGCCAGCAGGCCCCCACTCATGTCCAACTCATGTCCCCCAGCACCCCCACCCCCCAGCACTGTGGGGCACCCTCCACCAGGCCCCCACTCATGTCCAACTCATGTCCCCCAGCACCCCCACCCCTCAGCAGTGCAGGGCACCCTCCACCAGGCCCCCAACTCATGTCCCCCTGCACCCCCACCCCCCAGCATCCAGGGGCACCATCCACCAGGCCCCCACTCATGTCTCCCAGCACCCCCACCCCCCAGCAGTGCAGGGCACCCTCCACCAGGCCCCCACACATGTCCCCCAGCCAACATGTCATCACAATCTAGATCCCTGGCCCTCATGGTCAGCCTCCAAATGCCAAACACCCACCCGGGTATTGCATCCACCCACTTAGAAATGGCAATAACATGATAGAACCCCAATTGCAAGTTTGGAAATGAACACATGTCCCTCACATACACCCAATGGGTGTCAGTGAATGTCAAAACCCATATCATGATATGCATGAAACCAATGAGATGATACCACACATTGAAGTTTGAAGAAAAATTATTTATTAAAGCAACATACATTGAATCAAAAATAAACAAACAAAAATGGGAATTAAAAAAAAAAAAACAGCATGTCCGTGAAATAATGCAAAACCACAAATCATAATCCAAAGGAAAGGTGTCCAAAGTCACAGTCCACAAAAGTAAATCCAATGGAAAATTAAAATCGAAAACCATTGCTCCATGGGTAAATCATTAAAAAAAAAATGAAAATCCAACAGTCAACTATATACAGATAAACAATCCAGGGTCCATGATCCCAACAGAAGAAATGAAACCTATCTAATAACACTACCTAATAAAAAAAAAAAACTATATACAAAAATGTGGCCCATTGTCCAAAAGGTCCAAAAAAAATGTTAAACCAAAGGAAACCTAACACTAACTACAGAACTATTTACAAGGGCAGCGGGCTAGTCTGACGGCTCACTGAGGGTCCGCAGGGCCGTCGACATGTCCACCTCCAACCCCCTGCGGATTGTCTCGAGGCACTCGGCCCGCCTCAGGGCCCTCCGCATGGAGTTCTCTGCCCTGACCATTGTGAGCCGTGCCTCTTCCGCCCGCTGCCGCTCCGCATCTATGGAGAGGCCCAACCGCTGCCACACGGAAGACACTTCCTGTCCTGGGTCCTCCTGCCCTCCTGCCGATGCCTGCCCCTCCGATGTTGAAGGCCCCGAGCCATCATGGCTGCCACCACGTTGCTGCTGCTGCTGTGCCTCTGCCCGTGCACTGCCTCCTGCTGCCTGCACATCCTGCGCTGGCTGGGGTGCAGTCGTTGATGTGGCCACCCCTGCTGGACGTCTGACTCCCGACTGTGGCAGGGATGCCTCCTCCACCAGCCTGGCCGCACCGTCAGAGGCAGCTCCACAGAGCATCCAGGTGACTAATGGGTGGGAAGATGGCACGGAGGACGACTGGCACATAGGGGGTTCAGTTGAGGAGGGGGTCGTAGCAAGCCCCATCAAACGGAGGAATCCGGCCTGGGTGACCTGTCCCAGTAGGCCGACACGGTCAACAAGCCATTCGAGATGACGTGCAGTCTCCTCACGAAAAGACTGCAGGTCACCTCGCATGGCCCGTTGACGCAACGCCACACCAGTCAGGACAGGCTCAACCCGGACCCGCATAGCCACGTCCGCAGGCAAAGGAAGGCCAGTTGTTGTGAGCTCATCCCCTGCCTGAAAACGGGTCTGGACGTAGGCATCCCTGCTGGTGCAAGATGATGCAGTGACAGGATCAGGGACAGGATTGCACACAGGCACCTCCGCGGCGGCCTGTGCTGACTTTTGTCCCTGGTCCTGCACTGCACCACTAGCACCAGTGGAATCCCCACCTCCAGACCCCGTCTCTGTTGCTTGCACGGCCTCCTCCTCCACCAAACCTCCCACTAACCTGGATGACTCCATGCCATCTTCCCCCGTTGGGCCCTGTGGGGTCCCAGCTGCCCCTTCTGCTGCCGAGGAGTCCAACTCCAACCTCCGCCTCTTGGACCTCCCCCCGGCAGCTGCGGCCTGGGACACGGCACCGGACTCCTCACTCCCCGACGAGATCACAACCTGGGAGGGGAGCCGGGCCTTGCGTCTCTGGCTGGCGGTGCGATCCCCGCCGCTGTGCTCCACAGCACCTTCTCCGCCCTCTTCATCAGTTGACGCTGCAGACAGGGAGAAATAAAACACAGGCATCAGGGCACTGTACAATGGACACATACACACATGACAGTTGTACATGAGTGGCATTGGCAAACTTCAGACATTGCATCACAATCGCCAACACACATGTCATTTCAACTTGCACACATGAGCCATACCACAGCCATATCGCAACTGCCAGCACCATCCATACACATACAACAGCATGAGCAGGCAAAGGTGAGCCAGACATCACATGCAACACAGGGAGTGCACTACACATGCACGCACACTTGCATGCATGTGTACACCTCTGCCAACTGTTGCAGTGTTCAGATGGGCATCCATGTCACATCTGCCAATCAGGCTTCCACATCCCGCTGTCACATGCATCCATGTTGCATCAATGTTGCACCCTTGTCAAATACACACACATGCACATGTACACAGTGCTGATACATGCAGCTGAAAACAACATACATGCGTGACATCACGAACATGCCTACTTACATAAACATTCATCCAAACATGTGTGCCCACACAACTGCATTTGGCATGCAAGCCTACACACACAAGCACCATCCATGTCTCACAAATGACAACCCTCGCATGTGTTAGCCTCACGGCCCTGTACACCCCCACCCATACTCGGCCCCATACAAACAGATGTGCAACCTGCACACTACTGGCACATCACCACACGCACAGCTTACAATCATGATGCATGTACACTTACCGCTCGACTCCAGACGGGTCTGCCTCTCAAGGACCTGGACGTAGAGCGCTGGGGATATGCGTTCCAGGACCCTCATCTGATCTTCCGACAAGTGGCCCCGGCGCCCCTTACCATCCGCTGCCTTCAAGAGGCGCCGGGCCTTGTTCAGGGTCCTGGACCTGAAGTCCTCCCAGCGCTTCTTGACATGTTGGAAGTCACGGACTCCCACCCCCTCCGCGTTGATGGCAGTCACGATGTCCGTCCAGATCTGAGTCCGTCCTTCCTTGTCGGCGCCGGAACTCCCGAAGAGGGCATCATACTGCCCCAGGACTTGCTCCACCAGGACACCAACTTCGGTGGCAGTGAAGCTGGTGCCCCTCTGCCTCTCTGGCCGGGGGTTGTCAGTGGTGCCAGATGTTGCAGTGCCCGACATGACAACCCCAGAGGCAGGAGTGGGTGGGCAACTGGGTCTTGGGGCTGGGCTGTGGAGCGATGGAATCCCAGTCGGGAGTCTTCGGTTCCAGCAGGGGTGGTCACAGCAACAGCACCCCTGGCTGATGTGCAGGCAGCAAATGGCAGGGCACGTGGGCAGCAGGCAGTCAGGCAGCAGCAGATGGCAGGTGGGAGCGTGCTCAGGGCTCTGGGGGGCAGTAATTCGGCCTTCTGGGCAGGAGCGTGGTCTTCTGTGTGCTTACGTGTGGCCAGCTTGCTACGGAGTGATTTGGCACGTGAAAATTCTGCACGTCAGCGTGTAATTCGAGGAAAGGCCCTTAGCGCGTAAGCGCGTCTGCACGCATACGCAATTTCATTGGACAGAAGGCCCTTGAAGCGCAAGCGCCTCTGTGACGTGACACGCGCAGGCGTGCATGGGCGTTTCAGAGCGCGTGAAAAACTGCACGTCCGCGTGTAATCCGAGGAAAGGGCCCATGCGCGTAAGTGATGTGACGTGCGTGGGCGTTTCCCTCAGCACGGGTTAAAGGTGAGCGGGGCCAGCAGTTCGCTGTACGTGCCTTTCGTGGAGACCGACGTGTGTTGCTGCTTCCTGTTGTTTAGCCCGCCATCACAACTTCACAGATATCAAGGACGTATCTCTTCTTTTGGCGGGGGTATTGGCTACGCGTGTTTTTCTGCATCGCGCTAGTCAGACGGTGAGTCGCACGCGCTATTTTTCCCACTGCGGGTGCCTCTGTGTATCGCACCCATTTTCGATGTCATAGTAGCCTGCGTGTCCCACGCGTACGCGTTATTCGTGTTACTGGGTGCCACCGCGTACTGCGGGAGGTTGATTACACGGACGTAGGCTGCAGGGTTGCGTGCATGGTTTTACTGCAGTTTTGGGGTGCCTGAACATTGCGTGACCCGTCACTACATCACCGGGGTCATCTTGCTTCCCACCCCCTTCACCCCAATTGCCCAGGTCAATTGTGGTGTACACCTCCCATTGGCACTACTCCATCTGTGCCGGCACTACTACATCTGTGCCATGGTTGGGAGGACACCAAAGGTGAGGGGCGCCTCAGCTGGGCGTACTCCTCGTGGCGGGTGTGGTCGGGGACGTGGCCGTGGTGACCAGGGAATAGGGGGACTCCAGGGTGTCCAGGGAGGCCACAGAGGGGGAAGAGGCAGGGGTGCGCCACTTGAGCACAATGTTGTGCCATGTGTCGGTGCAGTCATGCCACCACCCCCTGTGGTTCCGGGGGATGCAGCTTCTGCATCTGGCACTGGCGCCCGTGTGACCCGGCAGTCCGTTCCATCGACTGCCACGGACCCAAGGCTAGTGGTAGCTGCAGGTGCAGCTGTGGACACCGCCGCCCAGGCTCAGGGTCTGCCAGCGCAGGCTGCGTTGACACTTGAGGAGCCCTTGGTAGATTTCCAACAGGCCAGGAGGGAAACCATAGGGGCAGGCAGGGCTGCTCAGACCAAGACACGTGTCCCTGGGGCAGTTATGTCATCTGCTGCCCCGAACAGCCGGGTGTTGGCAAGTGCAGGTGCAGATGCACCCAACAACACCCCGGTTGTGAGTCTGCCAACCAGGACCGTTGCGGTCAATGACCCTGCCACAGCTGATGTTGCTGCGCAGGGTCCATTAGGGGGCACCCAGATGCCACTGACACAAGTCAGGCATTTGGTCGTCCCTCCACCTGCCACTCCCTTGGCTCAATCCACCGAACCCACTGGCCATACTGGTCAGGGCGGCATTAGCCAGCCAGGGTCTGCGCCACAGTCCAAGAGGAGGAAGGTTGCACCTGCAGCACAGGCTGGGACCCCACACACAGCAAGGAACTGGACTTCCTCGTGGGCTACGTGCGGGGCCACAGCCGTGACATGCTAGTGGGTGCCAATAGTCAGACTACGGCTGCCCAACGTGACACCCACTGGAAGCATGTTGCGGAACATGTCAGTTCATTCGGCCATGAGGTGCACACGGCGCAAGAGTGCAAAAAGCGTTGGAATGACATCAAACGCAGCACTAAGGCTAAGTGTGCCTCTAATTACAACTTGACTCTGGTGACTGGCGGTGGGCCTGCACCAGAGGAGGAAGAGCTCACTGCGCATGAGGCACTCGTTGCGGAGTTCATACCACCTGAATTGGTCGAAGGAGTGGGAGAGATGCTGGACTTTGATGCCCAGTCCAGTGAGTGTTGATGCGTGTTTGTTGAGGACGTGTGTGTTTCACTTGTGGGATGTGTTGTGCATGATTGCCACTATATGTGACATGTACATGGTTCTGATGTGTAAGTAATGCAATGCTTCCGTGTTGCATGTCTGCTCTGCTGGATGGTGGACATGTGGAGCAGACGGGGACTGTCCGCATCACCACTATTGCACCCTACTGACATGCAGGTTACAAGTATGCCCCTCCGGTCATTGTTCCAGCTCACTGGCCCTTCTGCATGTGGCGTGGGGTGACCTTCCTCTCAGCACAGGCACAATGTCATTGCATGACTGACGTGCATGTCTCCTCTGCCTGCATGCGGGGACTCCATGTAGGCATGCTCCCTTGCCCCTCCTCCGCCACTCTGCACCCCAGTTCCACCTTTGCACTGGTCTGCTTCAATCTTCCCAATGTGTACTTTCCTGTTCATGCGTCCTGTGTAGATGCTAACTTCCAGCGTACAATCTGCCAGACATATGCCGTGTGGTACAGCCTTAGTACTTGATGCAGGGTATCTCACTTGTACTGTGCATAGGTCAGATGTCCCGCAGGGACATGAGTGCCCATTCATGCTCCATGTGCATTGCACGCATGCCCCTATGTGTCCCTGACTGGATGATCACTGTAATACAAGTCCTTGGTTACATACATTGCCTGCCATCTCATCAGCCTTCCCATGTCAACTGTGGCTCAGTACTGCGTTGCACACATGTTTAGGGTCTGACAATCTGTGTGGCTCACGGGCCTCAGCCTGTTCAATGGCCAATGACTCTGTCCAACCGTTGTTGTGTCTTCTTCACACGTGGGCGGCCTCCAGAGTTTTCATCATGTGTCCTGCTTACTGTCCCATCATCATTTGCAGTGTTGTCACTTGAATCACATTAAGCTGTTGATGCCAGTCAACACTGCCTGTCAATACACAAGTGTATGGTCAGCCTTTTGATACCATGCTAGGCATCCCTGCTTTTGTACTGGGGTGGAGGGGTGCTTGGCTTCTAGATATGGTACACATTGAATGCACAATGCACGTGATGCCTGAATTTGACCTTGCACTGCCTTCACATTTCCTGACACACACCATGGAGTCCTTGTACATGTAGGTAGTGAGTGGCGTACACATTTTCTGCACTGCATAGACCCACTTCCATGGAAACTGCCACCTTTCAACAGGTCTGATCACAGAAGCAATTCAAAGTTGACCCAGCATGCATGCCAGGTTATATGTTGTGTGTCACATGTCTGCCTGATGCGTTTGATGTCGGTGTGTGTTGTGTGCTTCTGACATGTGTAGTGACCTTTTTTCTCTCTATTTTTCAGGTGATGACGCAATGGAGGCGCAGGATGGTGTTGTCATGCCAGACACAGGGTTGTTACCACTACATCAACCCGGCACAAGTGGGGGTCGTGGGGTGGTAGGCCACGAAAACCCCCAAGTGCTACAGTCCATCTTGTCTCTGGCTGCCTAGGAGTCCAGCCTTGATGACGACTCTGACGTCCATGTTGAGTTGGATGAGCATCAAGTGCATGTGTCAGGGGTGAGTGATTCTGATGTGGACACTCCTCTGTCCGCGACACCTGCACTGAGGGATCAGACAGTCTTGGTTCCTCCGCCCGTGGTGGATCGGGATGCAGGGTCACCCTCCACACCAGTCACTGATGTGCCTGGGACATCACGTCGACGGGGGCATGTAGTCGTGCAGCCGCGGGCGGTGCCAACACAGCGAGGACCCCGGTCCTTGGGTCCCGCAGGGGTCAAGCCCGGCAACGCGGTCGCCGCGCGCAACCGCAGTATACTGAGTGGGAGCAAGACATGACCGCCAATTCAGAACGGCAGGGGGCAGCAATGGAGAACATCGCTGAGAGCATGGAGCGTGTGGCCCGATCTGTGCTCCCCCCTGCTAGGCAGGTGCTTCTCCAGCAGCAGGCGGCACGGTCCACGGCCCGCTCACTCAGGCTGGGCATGGCGGCCTCAGACAGGGCACGTCAGGCTGAAATGTCTCTGCGTCAAGCAATCGCTGCTCACGCAGAGGCGCACATGGATGCCCTGAGGGAGGAGTATGCTTCCCTCAAATCCACTCTGGGTGTCCTTATGATGTCCCAGAGGCAGCGGGCAGAGGAGAGGTTTGCACAGCTTGAGCGTACCATCTCGGCTGAGCTACAGGCTTGCCGGGAGGCGCAGCGGTTGTCCAGCCAGGCCTTGCAGGAGGAACTCTGTGTTACACGTGCTTCATTGCAAGAGGAAGCACGTGTATCACGTGAGGTTCTGCATGCAGACCTACGTCACATCGCCACACAGAACCAGGCTCACCCGTCCGGCAGACTTGCTGCTGACGAGGGGCAAGCTGCGGCTAGGCGTGGCCAGGCTACTGTGCCACGTCCTCCTTTCCAGGATGAGCCAGATTCGGACGACCATCTATCTCCCACATAGGTCGGGCTGTGCAGGCGTTGAGCCCATGGAGGTTTTTTTTTGGCTCAGCATCATCGCATGTGGGTGTTGAGCAGCACCATGTACCTCCCCCCTCCTGGGTGCCTCCCCTCCCCCCCGGGTCGTATGTGGCCATTTTTGATTTTTCTTTTAGTTTAGTTAGTTTAGTTTCCGTTTGATAGTTAGTTTAATTAGGTAATGTAGGTTTTTCATAGTTAGTGTAATTAGTTAATATAGTTTAAAATTGCTTGTCTATTGTGCTTTCATGTGACGGTGCAGTGCTTTGTGGCTTTTGAAGGCATCCACTGTCTGTTCCAGCTGGGCCCTTCAGGCTTGTCTTGTGTATGTGTTTGCTGCTTGGGGTCCTTGACTCACATATGCCACTCCTGCCTCCCTTATCCATGGGCTCGCAAGGATGGTTCGGTGTGACAACCTATTACACAAGGGCTTTGGAATGTCATATCTGTGGCATGTCTGGTGCTGTATGACTTGTGTTGACACCCCTAGTGGGAATGATTGCGGCGTTATTGTCCACTGTTCAGCTTTTGCTAGATGGGGTGTTTCATGTTTAATGTGTACATTCATTGCTATGCATTGTGTAGTATGTTTCTTATCTTTACTGTACACGTGCTTGTTGCAATTCATGACGTAGATAGTGTGTTCCACACTTCGGATGTGAAAGACGGACTGATGGTGTGATTTCTGATGTAAGTCTCTGACATGGTCCAGGAATGAGATGCCTGAAGAGACACACACAGATGACTTTAAAGCCTTAATCATGTGTTTCATGCCATTTCTGCAGGGGGATGAGCCTCCAGAGCACCTTTGCCAGCAGACATGGCCCATTGGACATCTGAATTCTGGACACGTTTGTTGGTGCACACATGCACATGTGTGCACAAGCAGAGGCACAGGGATTGCAGACCTACATCCTAGAACTGCTGACGTGATCCAAGGAACTCCAGGCAAGGTGAGCAGCACAGGGGGGCCACAACACAGCAAAGCTTGCACCAGGCGAGTTGCACATGCAGGCTTAGTTACAACACTGAGGGTGAGCTTGGACGAATATTGGTGTTGAAGCACACAATGCAGCTCAGATGTGTTGGTGGACTGATGGCTGTTGATTGTAAGGTTGTCTGGGACACCTGCAGGGGCAGTGGCACATACCATCCGGTACACCAAGGTACATTGAGGCACTTGTATCAACCATGTAGCCTTCCGAGACATGGAAAGGGGCAGCTCACAGGGACATACAGCAAGGGACATACTCGGGTGCAGTGCATTTCATTTCCATGTACATTTTGATACATGCACTGCCTACTTTGTTTCGGTCATGGTGGAACACGACTTGTTCTGAAGTCATGCCTTGCTATATGGGTCTGTCTGCTTACCCAGGGAACATTGCATGTTGTGTGAATTGTGACACATTGGTGTTCCATTTGCCACGCACCCACCGGCGGCTGACTTACTGCATTGACTGTGTATGACCCATCACAGGGGTAGTGTTATATATGGGTACGAAAAATCTACACCAGATTGTCTGTTTGTAGAGTAGTTTGTTGCTATGGGGCATGTTTGGTGGTGTGTTTTTGTGTTATGGGCACGGACAGATTATTAACTGTGGTTCTCTTTGCAGCATTGCAGTGCTCCTGTAACCGGACCTGAGAGTGCGCAGGCAGGAGGCCAGCACTCAAAACCAGAGCTAAGTGTCTTGTTGTTTTTCTTTCAAACTGCTCTGCATAGGCTTGCTGGGGGGTACACTAATGCATGGATGAATGTGTAATTCAATTTGGTATGTTTGTTTTCCCCTAATCACCCGGAGTCCTATCCAATTTTAAACCCTGTACCCTCTACCCGGTGTTCCTGCTTCCCGTACCTATCCAAGCAACGTTCCCTAAACCTCTTTCCCCGCTGGGGTTGCGGATGCCTGTGTAAACCCCAAACTTGCAGGCGCCAAAACCCTAGAGGGGGTGGTTGGTTCGTGCCACTCCTAAGCCTGGACTACAGAAGGCCATGACAATGATGTCCAAGTTTGTTCGGATTGTGTATGTGTTCATGCAGGTAGTACATTTTCGTGCATTCCCTACTTTCATGTGTCATTCCTCCTCCCCTCTCCTGCCACTCATTCCAGTTATCCAGTGTGCCAACACCTGTCCCGACTGCATATCCCTGACTCTCCTTTCCCACCAGGGTCTCAGAGGCCTGTGTGAGTTTGACCTTGCAAGCACCCGGGACACGGTGGGGGTGGTTGTTTCCTGCCACTCCTGCGCCTGCACACGGGACCAGTGACAGTACACATCCGTTCATGGTGCATCATTGTATGTTATGTACCACACATGGTTCACATCCTGTTGTGACATTGTTTTACTGTGCTACCTTGGTTGTTACATCATTGTGGTAGTACTTGACCTTTGTGAGGTACTGCTACGTCAAGTCATCTACTGGAGGGTGTTCTGGTTCGTTTTTCTGGCTTGGATTTTGTGATTTTGCAAATGAGGGTGGACTCTGAGGGTGCAGGCACCTTTTTACACACAAGGTGGGAGATGGTGACGAAGGGGAAGGGTGATCCTGTGGCCAGGTGAAATTGAGGGTTGAAGGCTCCATGACCCAGGTGCAGTTGTTCAGTGGGTCATGGTCATTTGTGAGGGAGGGGGGGTGGTTTTTTGTTGATAGTTGCCTTGCCCTGCAGTGTGATGGGAACCCTGACATTGTAATTGTGGTATCCTATGTACATGTTGTGTTCTGCTGATCAATGCCGGTTCACGTGTTGTGTTTACCTTTCAGGTGTTAGGGGATAGTTGTGGTTTGACATGCTGGGGTGTACACATGGTGAATGTTCACATGTGATGTGTAGAGGGCACTGATGGTCACTTGATTGCACATGCATATGTTGAGTGCATGTCCTTACTGACCCACACACTTGCACTATGATGCACTACATGTACAACCACCCTTGCATATCCACGTGTACACTCTATTTGCCTTCTGGTACCCACTGTGTCCCTGCAGCACATGTTCTGTGACCAATTATGGATCCTGTACATGCCTAATTTGCTTTTTGATGTGGTCTGTCGCTTAGATGTGATGCTCAGGGTGTGCATCACACACAATGGCTGTTCACTGTGCTGTGCGCTGAGCAGTGTGTTGCAGGAGTTGGACACAGCACACAGTAGCTGCAGTGTTGATTTTGCAATGCACAATGTGCATGTAGACAGGCATTCATTGTTATGTTATGTCTACAACTTTTGTGATGCATTTGGGAATGACTTATTTTGGGTGGGAGGTTGTTGGTCAGTCATTTGATCTGATTCCATGTCAGGCATCATTGTCTGATGCCACTGTACATTTTTGACATGGCAATGTGTACCTTATTGGTACTGTGTTGGTGTATGGGTATTGCTTGCCATGTCATGTTGTGGTTTGGGAGGGTTTGAGTGACATAACAGTGATGGTCATGGCCTGTTTTGCAGGTGTGTGTGATTCACACCTTGCATGTCAGGGTCATCCGCTTCTCAAAGCAACTAGTTGGGGGTAGATCTCTCTCCGCGGCAGGGGCCTCCCTCTGGAACAGCCTTCCTGCCTCACTGGAACTTGAGGAGAACTATCTCCGGTTCCGGAAGCACCTCAAGACCTTCCTCTTTGCTTCTGCTTTCTCTCTCCCTCTCCCTTGCAAAATTCTTCACTGGAACTGCACTGGATCTGCAACTGGGCCACTCTCACCGACCTCGGTCCCTGGCCCAGCCACTCTCCACTTGCACTGCCTCCCTGGCAACCCCTGCACTGCGGGACTGTCTCTCTATCCCTACAGCCCCCCCCTTCCCAGCACTTGTCTGCACTTACCTTTGCAGTTGCCACCAGCTGGCCTATTTATTTGTTTTTTAGTCTACTTACCCTGTACTGTACTGCACTCCCCCCCCTCCCCTTCCCCTTACGCTTTTCCCTTCACCCTACCCCTGCACTTGCACAGTCTAAATGACACCTGGCCTAGTAGTATTGTTGTCTGTCTTCCCTTGTTCCCCCCTCCCTGCCTCTTTGCACCTTGAAATACTTGTGTATAGGCACGTTACAAATGCCATATCATGTCATGCCATATGTGTGCCTTTTGGTCACACAGGATAGCTTGTGTTTAAGTAGCTAGGGATGCAGACAATGTGGCACTTCCATGGCAACTATCTCAGGGTGGTAGGGTTGTGACAGTTGACTGTCTCTTTGTCATCATCGATTGCCACCTGGTATGTACCAGGCCTGTGTGCACTCCGCAGGGGTGGGAGTTTAGGTGAAAAATGTGGCCACAAGCTGGGTCCGGGCTTCCTCGCCACGTGCCCTGTCCCCTCCCATGGGCAGCGCCTGTGCCTGTGGTTGGGGATGTGGGGGCACCACCATGTCCACCGGTACGACCTGCCGTGTTGCAACATTGTGCAGGACACATGCTGCCACAATGATCCTGCACACTACTGGGGGTGCATAGAGTAGCTGCCCGCCAGAGCGGTCAAGGGAGCGGAAACGTGACTTGAGCACTCCAAATGTGCGCTCCACTATGGCCCTGGTTGCAATATGGGCAGCGTTGTATCTCACCTGGGGTGGTGTGGTGGGGTTCCGGATTGGCGTCATCATGTGGTTGCTCAGAGGGTTGGCACTGTCCCCTGGGGAGGTGTAAATGGTTGTGATTATTGGGGTTTGTGTATTTTTGTGTGTGTGACATGCATGCATGTGCAAGGGCCTTTGTACTCACCTATGAGCCATGTGTCGCCATGCTGCCCAGCTTCCAGGGCCCGGCTCAGGGCGGACATTCTGTATATGAAACTGTCATGGGTGGAGCCAGGGTAGTTTGCATAGACAGAGGTGATGATTCCCTTTGCATCGCATACCACCTGTACATTGATTAAATGCCAGTGCTTGCGGTTTCGGTAGATGTGCTCAGTGGCCCTAGGTGGACGTAGGGCCACATGGGTGCAATCTATGGCACCAAGCACTTTGGGGAAGTGTGCCACCCTGTAAAAATCCAGGACAACGGCCTGCCTTTCTGCGGGTGTTCTGGGCATGTATATGTGCCTGCGGACTGAGGGGCGCGCTGTCATGATTGCCAGTACCTGGTGTAGGCAGTGTGACTGCGTGGCCTGTGAGACCCCCCCACTATGGCAGTAGTCCGCTGAAATGACCCAGTGGCCAAGAAATGCAGGACATTGAGCACCTTCTCCAAGGGGCTCAATGCTTGGGAGCAAAGGGTGGGGGATGTAAGGTCATCTTCCCACTCCCTGACCAGGTCTAGGATGATATGGGGTGGAAACCTATACCTGCCGTAGACCTGGTCGTCAGGCATCCCAAAAAGGCTTGTCCGTGGTGCGAAAATGCGTGCCCTGGCTATTCTCCTCCTGCGGTGTCCCACGATCAGTGCTGCGACAAATGGGGCATTCATCGTAGCTGTAACGTGTTTGTTGTTTGCGCGCACTTTTATACTGTGCGCGGGGATGCTTCTGCCTGCCTTCTTGTGGCGGACGCGTTGATGCCTGTGTGTGTCTTTTGCCGTGCGCGGTTTTCCCATATTCTAATCCATGAATACGGGTTGTTTGCATGCGTGTGGTCGTTCCGTGTAGTTCCCTGCTGTACTTCCCCAGTTACGCCTTCTTTTTCACGCGTTATTCCCCATTCCGCATGTTATGCCCACTGTTCCTCCCACTTTGGTTGTGTGCGCTGTGCTATGTGCACTTTTGCTGTGCGCATAGCGCACGCCGTGTGCCCGCGTGCGCCATGGCAGGATTTGGCGCACGGACAGCGGGATACACGCGCAGCGTCTTCCTTGAATCGCGCGCGTGCGTGTGCGCTGGGTTTCTCACGCTTGCGCCACCTTGCGCTGGGATTTTCGGCGCACGTTTGCTCCCTGAATCGACCCCTCAGTATAGCAAAACCCAAAAACTGAGAAATTTATCCTATGCTGGGAGATGCGCACAAGAACAGTAATTTTACTAATTAGTGGTATAAGGATGGTTATGCGTCAGTAGTGGGGATTGAGGGGTAATTTCTCAAAAAACCATTCAAACAGAATAGGTAGTGCATTTAGAAGTCACCTCACTATCTGCGCTACCAATCGGTGTTTAGCTGATACTGGTTAGAGCAGTTTAAAGCACATATGTAAATTTAACAAATATCCAGGCTAGAGTATACTACTGGTAAGAGCAGTTTTAGGTACATGTGTCAAGTTGACAAAAGTCTGGACTAAAAATACTTCGAAATAACAATTACATGCTTTGCATCGGTCGTTATTTATTTGTTCCAAACAAAACGCTACACCGACACGTGTTTCAACCCTATTCTGGTCCGTCTTCAGGGTGTAAACATATCAAACTGATAACTGAGAACAATAATCGAACCAATCGTAGGATCAATAATAAAGGTTACATGCATCAATTAAGATTGTTTCCATCAGGTATGTTTTTATACCATTTCAATTTAAATTGCAGAAAAGCAAGTATAAAAGGAGAAGAGAGACAAAAACAGGTGGGTAGAGGGGTGGGGGAGAGAACAAAAAAGGAGAGTTATAATGAGTAAAGTGCTCACATATTTATATAAATTCTTACATATCATAGCACGGGTTGAATACTTTCACATCCCCAAAAAAAAGAGGTTTCCAAATTAAAGGTACCTGGTATTTCACCAAACAGGTTAAGAGCAGTATTCATGTAGCTGCAGGGTTTGAAGTGGTTTAAACATGTAGATGGTAATATAATATCGTGATAGTTAGATTAGTCTGAAATAAAAGAATGGGTCTGCTGTTATATTATGGGCCAAAATCAATTTCCTGAAAAACCAATACAGTTCGAAAAAGGTTTTGGAGCTTACCCACCATTAAAAGTGAACTTTCACACGACAGAGTTAATTTTTTCAAACGGCAATGGAATTCTGAAAAAAAGTTCTGTTCAGGCGACTTGTTGTGTGCTCCAATTTAAATGCACTGGTATTGCAGAGTCATGAACGGAGACAGAAAACAAGACGAAGAGCGTATGTGAAAAAAGCATTCACCAATAACATGATTTCCTTAAGCGGTAGCTTGTACTCGTGTATACTTTAAGCTACTTCCGGCTTACCCATTTCTACGCTTCAATGCATGCAGTGCTGAAAGTTGCTACCGTCTCCGCCGAATGACTCGCGGCGGCTTTAGGAATGTGGGTGCTGTCTCGGTTTGCCTATCACTGCCTTGGGTACTAATGTAGTCTGTGGTCATGTGACTCAGTTGCTTGAGAGTTGCTTAGCAACTCGGGTCGGCTTAGTAACAAGGAGACTTTAAGAAAAAGTTCTATGCTGAAAAGATGGGACACGATTTGTTTCTTCATTTAAACATAATGATCATGTTGATTGGTTATCTTAGCTATTATTACAGAGCATGGCTATAGGGTCGTGAGAGATGTTACCTATATATGTCAAAAAGTCTAAACCGTGTACTGTTGCCTATATTTGAGCAAGGAAACCAATTAAGTCCGTAATTGGGTTAATAGATACTACAAAGGAGATGCACATAGTAGCATTTTATTTTTGTATTTATAATACCTTGGAGTCGTACAGCCCTATAGAATGTGCCTGCATTAGACACGAGGTAGGCAATAATGGTAACAGTGTTTCTGAAATGCACTAGGAGTATATTATGTGATAAGATTCAAGACTTTGTAAGCAAATCTTAATGTGGCTGAGTCATGAGGTGTTTAAGGGATTAATCCAGTTGGGATATAGTTATTTCGCTTGTGCAGACAAGTCAGTCCTAAAGAGACAAAATAGTCACATTCACAGCAGGTCTAATAAAGAAGGATTAACATTTAAAGGTAAAACGAATAATAAGGTTGGGACGACGGGTTGGGACGACAGGTCTAACATCTGGATGCTTAAATTGGACTAGTAATTATACAATAAGTTCCTGATAGCCTCATTCTGGATTTTAAATAAACCAGCTTGTGTCTAAAATACTGGTGATTCAAACTCAAGTGTATATGCATAAGGCGGTAGTTTAGAGTGAGCGGGCCGTCCCTATGGGACTAAATAGGTATAACCAATTTGGTATGTGGAGGCATCAACCAATTCTGCAAATTCCAAAAGCTGAAGGGAGCCAAAATTATAAGAATACATTTAATTCATGTTCCTGGTTTAATCCAAGCTGAACACATCGTAATTTACAAATCATTCGTGCTTCTTCTTGGCAAAGTCTCAAGTGTCTGTCTCCTCCTCTTATGTGGGGCTTGATATGCTTGAGACCCACAAATTTAATGTCGCATCGATCTGCCATCTGATGTTCCATTTGCCAATGCTGTGCAAGCGGTAATTTAGCATCTTGACTGTTTAAATTTGCAAGGTGTTCTCTAATCCTTATTCTTAGCTCCCGGATGGTACTGCCAACATATACTTTCTTACATACACATATAATGGCATATATATATAATGTACTTAGAGCGACAGTTAATGAAATCTGTAATGTTAACTTTAAGGTCTCCATGACATGTGAATATTTTGGTTGGTGAGATGGCACATTTGCAAAAATTACAGGTCCCATATTTGTAAAATCCGATGGGTTTGGTCTTTTGAGAAAGCCAATTTTCCTGTCTGTTAGAACCAGAAACCAAAAACGAGGGGCTTAGAAGATTTTTGAGAGTTGAAGCTTTAGAGAATATAATACTCGCTTTCTCCGGAATGTATGGCACCAGGTCTGGGTCTAGTAATAACAGATTCCAATGTTTGTTCAGAATATGGTAAATAAATGTAGAGTCAAAAGAGAATTTAATGATAAAATTAACATATTGAGGGACAGTAGTAGAGTTTTTTGCTTGAGAATTCGGATTCTGTAATAGGATCGATGAGCGTTCCAGAGATTTAACATCTTGCAAGGCTTTGTTAATGATTGAATTTCTGTAGCCTCTTTCTTGAAAACTGGTTCTTATAGACTTACATTCTTTTACAAAGTTAGTGTCCTCACTACAGTTCCTGCGGGCTCTCAAAAGTTCACCCCATTGGATATTATTAATCACACTTTTTCTATGACTGCTGTTGGCATGTAGGATAGAGTTCACAGCAGTCTCTTTGCGAAATGTACAAGTTTGTACAGTATTGTTGACTATATAGATTTTGATATCTAGGAACATGATTTCTGAAACATTAATATTACCAGTGAACTGAATGCCAAAACGGTTCTGATTTAGAAGTCATAAATTGGTTAAATTGAGTGAGTGTACCTGACCATATAGCAAAGACATCATCTATGTATCTTCTCCAAACTGGAATATATTGGCTGAAAGGGTTATTATGGAAAATGTGCAGATCTTCAAAGTATGCCATAAATAAATTAGCTAATGCTGGGGCATATTTAGCTCCCATTGCAATTCCCTTAGTTTGGGTGTAGTATTTTCCATCAAAAATAAAAAAGATTCAGTGTATCATCTGGGCAACAAGGGTATCCTAAAAGGATTGATAGAAGAGATAGAAGATTATTTTGCCCAAAACGAAGGATCTGTGGCAAGCAAAGTGACGATATGGGAGGCTTACATGACAGGTCTGAGGGTTAGGGCTATGCTGGAGGTAGGGAAGCACCGGAAGAACAGAGTGGCTGCTCTGGTGGACCTGGAGAGGGACATTACAGAAAAGGAGGAGCGGCATCCGAGGGACAGGATGGTCCAAACTCACAGTGAACCAATCCAGGCCATACTAAGATTCAAGGGGGTGTTGATGGATGAAATAAAACGGGCCCACTGGGCAAGTAGGACTAGAGTCTATGAGACATGGGATAAGGCAGGAAAACTGCTGGTGTGGTTGGAGCGCCATGAAGAGGTGTCGAGATGGATATGAGAAATAGACTTCATGGGGTTTGGGGGGAAGCAGGGATGACAGGTGTTAGGTAGTTTGTGGGGTTCTATAAGGGATTGTATGGATATGCTGAGGGACCGGAGAGGGAGGTGATCATCCGATTCCTGGAAGGGGTGTCCTTGCCTAGGTTCATGGAGACAGAGCGAGAGACATTCGATTTGGATATCATGGTGGAAGAGGTGAAAGCAACTATCAGTCCGTTGTGACCTGGGAAAACCCCAGGGCCCAATGGGTTCCCCATTGAATGCTGGAAGAGGCTGTGCGAACAAGTAGGTGAACCAATGTTAGAAATGTTAAAGGAATGTAGGGATAAAGGGGAACTCCCAGAAACCGAGGGAGTCATGCTCCTCCTACTATCCGATCTCGCTATTGGATCTGGAAACAAAAGTCCTAGCTAAAGTGCTGGCTAATAGGTTGCTTACAGTCATCAGCAGGGTGATCAACTTAGACCAATGCGTGTTTGTTCCAGGGAGGGCCACACTGATGAACTTTCGAAGGGTGCATACTGCTATGGCCAAGGTTGGGGAGTTGAAGGGGCCACATGCTATAATGGCTCTTGACTGAGGAAAGGCCTTTGACTCGATCTGTTGGGAGTTTCTGTGCGCAACTATGAACAGCTTCAGTTGTGAGGATGGATTTATGAGGTGGCTTAAATGTCTTTACCCCTGTCCATGAGCTCAGATTTAGGTTAACGGTTAGAGAGTTTTCCTCTTCAGCAGAGCACAAGGCAGGGATGTCCGCTGTTCCCATTGTTGTTTCAGCTAGTTATCAAACCGATGGCAGAACTCATAAGGTCTGAGCCACGTCTGAAGGGCTTTGCGTGGCTGAGGGGTTGGGAAGACCGGGTCTCTTTTTATGCAGATGATTTGCTACTCTTCCTTGGAGATTTGGGGAGGATGGGCCCCAGGGCAATAGAGGTAAAACGGGAATTTGGAGAATATAGTGGACTTAGGACTAACTGCAGCAAGTCAGTGCTGGTCACAGTACAAGGGGGTGTGAGAACAATCCCTGTGGATTGCCTGCTGTAAGTCACCCAAGGGCCGTTGGTTTATTTGGGGATCAAGCTGACCAACGTTTTCTTAGGGCTAATTTGGAGCCGGTCTTGACTAGGTTACAAGATGACACCAAACACTGGGCCACTCTCCCCCTGCCGATGCTGGGGCGGGCCAATCTCTTTAAAATGATCACCCTATCTAGGCGTCCATATATCCTGCAGAATAACCCGGTTAGAATACCAAAGGCTACTTTTTATATAATTGACGCAACAATGCGGGGTATCATTTGGGGTCGGGGGTGTCCCACGTATTGCACTAAAATTCTTTACTAACTTGGTGAGGGATAGAGGCCTAGGGATCTCAAACATACGTAAATATTATTGGGCAGGCCAATTAGTTGTGGTCAACGATTTAGGGTATAGGGGCAATGTTTTGGCTCAAACAAAGCTGGAGATTGAGGCAATGGGAAGTCCCTGCTTCAGGTTCTTTATGGCAGCCCGGGTGATCACACACTACCACCGTCAACCAACCAGGTAATAGGGCTGAGGTGACCATGGTATACACAGGGGTGGTCATTTAGGCGTTGCCTCTGTGGGAGAATCCTGCTATACCTGAGGTCTCTAAGTTGGGTAAACACACTAGATGGGCGGAGAGGGGAATCACAAAGGTGGAGAACGTCCTCAGAGGGCAAGAGATTTCCACCTTCTCTGATCTGTGTGATGGCTATGGATTGGATGCCAGGGACCACTATACACAGCTGCGACTGTGCCCTGCCCTCCACAGTCAGCTGGGAGGGGACACAGACATCCCTGACCATAACACCATTGGAGGTTAAACTGTTATCTAAGTGCATCGAATCTAAAGCAACATCGATACTATACCAAACTATTAACAACTTCAAGTCCGCGAAGATGACCAGACTTAAAAATAAATGGGAACAAGACGTGGGGATACTAGATGAGGAAGAGTGGGTGGAAGCACTAGTGGGGGTCAGGGAGGTCAACGTGTCTACCAGGCTTCGATTGGTTCAGCTGAAGGTTTTGCATTGGATGTATTATGCTAGGACAAGCTTGCACAAGATGGGGAGGGCAGAGGAGGATACTTGCCTAAAGTGCAAAAGCGGGATGGTATCTTTCTTTCATATGATTTGGGGTTGTCCCAAGGTCAGGGAATAACGGGAAAAGATTCTGCTTATCTTATCCAGGATAAAGGGAAATGAATACCAAGATGTCCGAAGGTTCTACATATTTTGGGGGAGGCAGTGAATTCTGGTGGGATCAAGCAACTAATCAGCACAGGGCTGGTATTGGAAAGGAGGGATCTATCTAGCCACTCACTGGGGGGCGGGGGAAATACCAGTGGTGGGCACGCAGAAGCATGCCATGGTTCGCTGCAGGTGACTGGAGGGAATTGTATATAGGTACAGAGGAGGCCTTAAGAAATGTGAGACGATATGGGGGAAGAGGGGACTTGGGGGAGGGGATTTCATTCTCTTAGGCATGGGCCAGGTGTAGGGGTGCGGTTTTGGACCTTATGGTAATCAACGTGACCATTACGGCAACACTGAATGCATACTCTGTCTTTTGGGTTGGCTTTATTTCTGTATGAGTTTTTCAGATGTTTCTGAATTATGTTACTCAATAAATTGTTATTAAAAACCTGTCGTGTTGATCCTATTTCTACATTCTATCCTCAAAACCATTGCCCTTATTTTCAGTAGAAGATAGTCATTTATTCAGGTTTTATTTTTTCCCTCTTATATCGATCAAAGAGAACCAACTGGCTTAAATCCTGACATGGTATTAGAGAGGTCTGTGTTGTTCTAAGATTTCTGAAAGCATGTAATCCAATGGGATCACCGTTTATGACAGCAAAATAGTATACTTTTTTTTCTTTTTTATTTAAATGCTAATGGCTAACATATCTAGCGTTTTGGATCAAAAATATAAATATTTTAAAAGACAAATAAAGAAGACAATGTCAAAATTATAAAATAAAATAAATTACATACATAGAAAAACAATAATTTCCTGTAAAAGACATAAAGCAACAAAATAAAAAGAACACCTTAATCAAATTGCCCTGTCAGAGACACAGATGTATATTAAGGTTCACACTTCACAATACATTCCATCTACACGGTTGGAAAAATACGTCCGCAGATTTGTTGTATAGCTGCCACTATGACCAAAGACTCAGCCGAGAAGATGGTACCCCAAAACTGATCAGTGCAGATGCTCTCAAATGTGGAGCAAAACTGTCCATATTATTTTAGATTATATTCATTAAAACATGGCCAGCTAGTGAGTATGTGTCTAGTAGTCACCACCTGCACTTTACAAAATCGACAGAGTCTCGGCTCAAGTGGTATTTTAGACCATGCACCGGTGTACTCCAAAACAGGTAATAAATTGAGTCGGATATACAGTATAAATCGTCTCAAGGCGAGGTGCACATTTTGGTTAAATCGCTACGTGGTTGATGGGGGCAAACCCCTGCTTGATGCAGTCTAAATAACGTCTCTTAGTCGCCAGTATGTCAGTTGACACTGCCCCAATATAATTATTTGGTTTTTAGGTTTTGTAAAAAATAGCCAGTGCCCTCCATGTCACAGATATGTAGCCCCGACAGCGGTTAAATGACTTTCAACGGTGTGGAGCAAATCTGTGTGAACAGTTTTATCAGACCTGCGACACAGATGTTCAGCAAACTGTGCCAGTATTGTTCCTTTAATGGCACCTACTTGAGGTATTTTTGCTAGAAATTTGCAGCAGGCCATTTTCCAAAATATCAGCAGAGAGGGCACCCCCAGTTCCTCCTAAGGGCTTCCACTGGAACCGATGAGGGGGAGCCTGAGGAGTGATCTTAATAGTTAGCCCTCTAGTGTATTTAACCAGCTGACAGATTTAGCTGGAAGGGTCTTTAAGCCATACAGAATACATGGAAAGAGGGCCTTCGTGTAGACCTCTAGGAAGCCCTCAATAGAACCACCACATACACTATTTACAAACTGTTTTATTACCTGCCACTTATGTGTGGCTTTTAGTGATATATAGATCTTACAGTGTAAGGGGGTAGGTGCACACAAGAAAAGTCCCAGATATCTGTACTGGTCCACAATATTGAGTTGTGTGCCCCCCCCCACATAACAACTAAAGGGAGATACTCGCCACCTTCATCCATGTATTTGCATGATCTTGGTTTTACTCTTGTTTACTCAGTCTGTTGTCTGTAGCATACTAGAAAGGGGTATCCATGGTGCGCTGAAGGCCCACCATAGTCCGGTCCAGAAGCACTGTGTAATCCACATATGATATCCAAGCGGTACTAACTCCTCCTATGCAAGGCGGAATTTGCGGCACTTGAGCAGGGCTGCGTCCATATCGGCCACGTACAGGTTAAACAAGAGGGGGGCGAGTGTGCACCCCTGCTTGAGTCCTCTATTCGTGGCCATTGGAGCAGAGATGATACCATCATGTGCAAGTCTAACAGTGACAGAGGTGTCGGTGTACAGCAGCTTGATGAAATAAACAAGTGTGGACTGACGTCGCAACGTTCTAAATTTTCCCAGAGGCAGGCCCGTGAGATGCAGTCAAACGCTGCTGAATAGTCTATAAAATATAAATATAGACCACCGTCACCCCCACAGTACACATCGTCCGACTTTAGTTGTAAAGCCCACATAGAGGACCATAGAACAGTCCTTTCTAAACCCAAGTTGTTGAGGCTTGAGTAACTTCTCCTTCTCAGCGCAAGAGCCAAGGAGCTGCAACAGTATAGTAGAGAAAATCTTGCTGCTCGTGTCCAGCGTAGACAGTAACTGAACGTTGCTAGGTTCTGTGTATATGCCCCTTTTGTATACTGAATAAGGGTAGAGCTTCTCCAACTATTGGGTATGGTGCCACTATGAACAATATCTGTATACATAACATATAACAGGTTTGCCCAATGTGTCGGATGCCTCTTTAATACAATATTGGCCATCCAAACAGGGCCAAGGGCCCTAGAGACCTCGAGTTTGGCAATGATGTTTACTATGTCAGTCTCATATAGTTCAACATCTAGACTGTTGTGTATAAGCTTCTCTAAGGGGAGCTCCCCATCAACCAAATCAGGATCCCAGTAAAGTTCTTTCACATAGGAAGTCCAAGCCTGCTCTGTTATCCCACAGATCTCCCTGGGTGATTGAGCAGAAAGATGCCTCCGATAAAGATGGCAGAACTTTCTGGCATCATGGGTTT
Source organism: Ambystoma mexicanum (assembly GCF_040938575.1). Lineage (NCBI taxonomy): Eukaryota > Metazoa > Chordata > Amphibia > Caudata > Ambystomatidae > Ambystoma > Ambystoma mexicanum. Next base: position 456,583,978 of record NC_090927.1, read on the forward strand.
TGATAAGGCTAAACACCATCTTCCAATTAGAGGAGGAAGCGTTATGCTTATGTAACCATAGCCAGTTTTCATATTGGCCATGCAGCACTCCAGTCTCTGTTTTCTGTATGGAAGAGGTTAAGGTGGTATTTCTCTTAACTGCGACTATTGCCCTACAAAGAGCGATTTTCTTCCTGTGTATTACTATGTCAAAAAAAGGCCTGGAGCGTTTATGCTGAGATATTACATATTTCGTTCGAATGCGGGCCACAGGTGGTCCAATAAGCTATGCATGTAGCCACTGCAAATCTGCAGTAGTTCTTCAGAGGGGTGTGGGGGGCGAGGGGGTGGAGACGTGTCTGCGCCAAGACGTTGCTCTCATCCACATTACATTCTGACCATATAATTCTATTCCCCTGCAGATTGGGACTGGCCCCTGCCAATGTTCCACATTTCATATACTAAATGTGGCACATGACATGGCATGATCGTTCAGGGAGGTACAATTACTTTCACATTTGGAGACCAGTGTGCGTATTGTCCGTGTCACAAACATACTATCGAGGCAGTTGGAACTATCTCGATTCTGTTGAGTAGTAACCCCAAGCAAAGGATTCCTAGTCATTTCATCTAAACTGAAGCATCAAAATGCCACATCATCGAAACCAAAGCATCGTTTACCAATGCATCGACAGGCTATCTATTACATGTAAAAGTGCTTTTCCATCGAAAGTATAAATGGACTGGTTTCAATGAAAATGCACTTTTACATGTAAAAGATAGCATTTCAATGCATTTTTTTGTAACGTTACAACGTCACATGGAGCTGTCCAGTGCTGAAACTTCGGCTCTGGCCAGCTCCTTGTAACGTTTTAATGTTTTTCTTGTATATTGGGGGGTAGGTTCCCCCCAACCCTAACCCTAATGTAACCCTTCATCTAACTCTAGCCCCAACCCTAACCCTAATGTAACGCTTAGTCTAACCCTAGCCTCAGCCCTAGCCCCAAACCTAATGTAACCCTTAATCTAACCCTAGTCCCCAACCCTAATGTAACCCTTAATCTAACCCAAGCCCCAACCCTAATCCCTCATCCCTAACCCCAGTTTCGATTATACCATCGAATTATAGTCAGTGGAAAGGCATTTCAAAGGAAATGCTCTTCGATGCTTATAATTCGATGGTATGGCATTCAATGGGATGGGTTTAGATTAATTGACTAAATACTCAAGCAAAGTATCACAGTCACCTGGTATGAGAGGCTTCAGATTGTAACAATGCAGGATCTCCGTCCACCTATGACCCTTGTTAATCAAACCAAGACCATATTTAGTCCTGCTACCGTAGGTGGCATGGGTTTTTTATCACCAGACTCAAGCAGACTCTCATCCATCACACCTATAGAGTGGGCATTGAAGTCGCCAGCCAACAATGTTGCACCTCTGGGATGTGTAGACTGCCATCCCTGTAGGGCCTCCATTATTTTTGTGCACAGAGTCAAAGTCTGCAAAACGTCAGTGGGATCATACAAATTGAGAACAAGAGTGCTATCCTTGTCACAGGGAAAGTTATTAATAACAATACATAAACAATAAGGAAAGTCTATTCCCATGTCATAACAGAGTGCTTCTAGATGACATTTCACTCCAATACATAGGCCGCCCTTGGCAGATTTTATAGCAGGCCGATTAAAGGTTTTATACCTGTTGACCAGGAGATAAGACTGCAGCCATGTCTCTTTCAGGAGGAATAGATCAACTGTGCATATGGCAGGAAGGCCATCCTGTTGAGGTTGAGTGGCAAAGGGCCTGAAGCTCTGGGTGTTCCAGGAAAGCACTGACAAGGATAGAGTGGCCCCAATATGTCAGTGGTGATTACTAACCATCAGCAGGATGCATATATGTCTCCACTTATGCACCAGCCTTAATAACAGCCTGCTTACGAACAGTAGAAACATTCCTCTGTGTATGATTGTCCCTTTTTCCATCCATGGTGTACAGAGATGTCAGGAAGTGCCTTTCCCTGATGGCTGGCTTTTGTAGCTGTATATTGAAACCTATGCTCCTATGGTCTTTGGCAAAACCTATTAGCCTGTCGACAATCACATATGAGACAAGTGTGACTATACTCCAATTGCTCTGGCTGCATAGAGCTTGGGAGTTCGATGCTTTCAATATCATTTGGTGATATTAGTCTTGATTCATGCACTTGATGAAACACTCACATCAAATTACCACTATTAAGGAAGGGACTGTCATGTGTGGGTGATAACTCTACAATGCGAACAATTTGGCAGTTAGTGCTGCACCCTTGAGACGCTTGACCACTTATATCAGTAGGCAAATAGGTAGATTAACCTTGAGAACTATATGCTTCCTCTACATAAGGCATAGTAATTGCTTATTGCTTGTGTGACTCCATCAAAGACACCAATAATATTCTTCAAGATGGATAGTGAGGCACTATCCAGAGCACCAACGGTCTTTTGCTCCCGAAGTCTCCTTCACTGGAGGGAGAGAAACTATTGGTTGCTCTGGAACCTGTAGCCACTTATCAAGAGTACCTACCATGACAGGACCAGCCCCAAGATCCTGATGCACATTCCAGTCTTAGGCACCCCAGGGCAGCCAACCTTTAAAGGCAAGCTGGCTTTGTTTTGCGTCTCAGCCAAAGAACTGGCATTTTTTGGAGGTCGGGAGATCCTGGACAATGTTAGGGCAGTGGTCAGTGCTGTCTTTCGTTGGTTTTTCATTCTTGTATGCCTACGCTTCTTTAGCTTGGAGGGGAATCAGGACAGACTGTAGTGTTGATTAATATGTCATGGGTGTGCAACTTTCCCAGGCAAGTGACTGGCGGCCTGGTAGCCTCCCTTTCCTCACACTTATGAGTAGGTAAGATGGTAGAGGGAGGGGTATTCAACATACTTGAATCGTTAGCTGGTGTCAGACATGTAGATTCTCACCTCGGAAAACGAGTTGCTCCCAACAGAATCATATCTGGCACTGTTTGTTAAAATTACATCAACTACCCTAGCCAAGATGTGCTTAATAGATCTTTGCTCATTGGCCAATGAGGAGCATAAGCCAAAGAAAGCATCCGCAGTCACTGCAACTGTGTTTAAGCTAGGAGTACAAGAAGTCTCAGTGGGAGCCAAGGCTTCATTCAAAATAGATCCACTGGAGTCCATGCTATATGAATCCATTGCTGCCACTGATGCCGCCGAAATGCGCTCTGCATCTGGACTAGCTGACATATTTTTGTTAGGTATGAGACTGGCCCTCATTACATGGTTGCTGGTAAAACCCACCGGTAGGTGGCGGGTTACCGGCAACCCTGTAACACCATTATCACTGCCTGACATCCCGGTGCTACTGGGATATCACAGGCGACGATGGCGGTACAGTTATTTCACATTCCCATGGAATCCCATAGGACTTCATGGGAATGGGAAACCTGAAGCACTGGCACCGTTATTAATGGTGCTGGCGCTTGAGTGAAAAGCCTGGCGGTAGGGGCCTGAACTCCCGGCAGGTCAGGTCTGCCGGGAGTACAGTGCCCCTACTGAGAGACTCTTGGCTTGGTGGTCCGGAACAGGTGCTGGCACATTGCTATCCCTTTATTTCCAAACCGCCAACCTTATAATGAGGCCCATTGTGTATCTGGTGCTGTGTTTTAAAGTGTGCCACCCAGTGAGTCTCTATGTAGATTGTGCGGGATTGCAAACAAAGATCGAATCTAAAATGCTGAATGCACATTTAGTGTGCATTCGGCACTGTAGCTTAGATCGAAGCCCATAATAACAAACAGAGGAGCGAGGGTGTCCACCGCTCACCCAGTTCGGTATTATGGGCTGCAGGGGGTGTCCGCTGCGTACATTAAAGGCGGTGCAGGGTACAAACGGGCAAATTCCCAACGGATCTAATTACAGAATGCGGGCAAGAGGACTCTGCAATTTTGTAATTCGATCTTTTGGGATACGTTATTTTAACAATAATACAAAAGAGCTTTGTTATTGTCAACGTTGCTAATTGATATGGGTGAACTTGCTATGGCAGAAACTGTAATCGAAGCTGCAGATGTAGTGCAAGACCCCGAAACTAGTGGAAAGAAGTTTGTAATTTTTCACTCTCAGCAGTATCCCTATTATTGGTCCACCATTTGTGTTTTATCACATCAGATGTGAGTGAAAGAGCCCAGGCTCATTGACAATACTATCCTTATTAATTAAATGATTAATTAATTTATTTGTATTCATGACATTTTGTAACACCCAAACCCAAAAGTATCATGGTGTTTGCACCAGGCAAAGAAGAAGGGAAAAGCAAGCAAAAGGACAAGGTTCAGTGGTGCTGGCCAGCGAGGAGGCAGGCGCTGGGAGTTTCGGTCTGGCCGAGATGGCAAAGAACTGCCCAGTAAGCAAAGTTAGTCGTATTTATTGAAGAGCCAAGTTTTTAGAGGTTTTTTGAATGATGCATAGGAAGATTAATTCCTAATAGGCAATGAATTCCAAAGGACGGGCGCTGTGAAACTGAAGCTCGCACCTCCTGCTCTGACTCGTTTGAAGCATGGTGTATTAAGAGAGATATTACTGGAGGAGCGAAGGTGTCGCTTCTGATGTTTCCTAGTAATGGTGTTGTTAAGGCACAGGGTGGCTTCGTTGTAGATGCAGCAGTGGGCAATCAATAGAATCTTGAAGTCAATCCGTGCTTTGATGCGCAGCCAGTGGGAGTTGCGGCGGGATGCTGAGATATGATCCGAGTGGCAGAATCCCAGGGCTTTATTTTGGAGGAGTAGGAGCTTGGCAAGATTGGATGCTGACATGCCTTTGAGGAGAACGTTGCAATAATCTAGTTTACTAGGTATGAGGGCTCTTGCTAGTGTGAGGCAGGTGTTGGTGGAGATAAACATTCTACTCATGGATATGATCTTTGCTGTGTAGGCTGTTGAGGAAGCATGGGAGTTGATGTGCTTCATCATGGTGAGCTCGGCATCGAGGTAAACCCCAATAGTTTTTGCTGGTTTGAGGACTGGGATAATGACACCATCGAAGTCAAAGGAGGAATAGGAGGTGTCTAAGGATATAAGGTGCTGTGGAGTAGCTCTATATTTTCGTCATTAACACAGAGGTTGCGTGTGGCCATCCAGCTTTGTATAGCGCTATACACATTGTTTGTAGTGTCCTAATAGTTGTCTGAGAGAGCAATTAGGATTTGCGTATTGTTGCAATGTTTGTGTAGGTGATGCCAAGGGTATGAAGGATATCGAAGAGTGATTTGGTATAAGTGTTATAAAGGGTTGGGGACAGGCAGGATCCTTGGGTACGGTCACTGAGGAAGGATCTTATCCTAGTGATGGCTTCCTCAGAGAAGAAGTGGGTGCTGAGGTGCTGGCAGAGAGTGTTATGATCTACCAGATTAAAGGCTGCAGAGAGATCCAGGAGCGGGAGGGGGCTAGGTTGCCAGTGTCACAAATCTTATCCAACTGTATTTTAAGGTCGAGTAGGGCAGTTTCAGTACTGTGCTTGGGCCGGAAGCCTAACTGTCTGGCTCTGTGTAGGAGGCGAGGCTCTAAGAGTTGTTGTACTTGGACATAGGCGATATGGTCTAGTATCTTGAGCAGGAAGGGCACAGTAGTGATGGGGCGGTTGTTAGTGGGTTATGTGAGAAACTTGAAGGTGTCTCACATGCTAGTCCCCGGGGATCTGTCATCCAGGTGGCCAGGACACAGCCATCGCTATTGGATTCTGTTCCTGGGGGTGGACCAGTGCGGTTGGATCACCTGGATGGGGGGTCTTCAGGGAGTGGAAGTGGGACACTGCAGGGTGAGACGCAGTACCCCCGTCCTTATGACACCTTTTCCCCATCCTACCCCGTAGGATAGTTAAAAACTCAACCCCCGCTCCCCCCGTTTTCCTACATGAACACTTTCACACATTGTGAAAGACAATGGACTAACACCAGAGCCGTTTACCTGACATGTCCCAACACAAGGGTCAGGCAGAGTCAGGCAATTGATGATAATGACACACACCCGACAGCCCTTTCCCTTCTCCACAGGGATAAAAGGCGGAGCACGAGAGCATACTATGAGCAAGGCCGAACCTACGAGACAGTAGCTATACCAGGACAGCAGTTCAAACTGAGGAGAAAGGCGGTAGAAACTGAAAGGACGACAAGTAGGGACTCACCCTTGCCCTTTTCAACCCAGACCCACAACGCCTTTGATAAAAGAACTGTAAGACTAGGAATTGCAGCTGGCGATTGGTGTGACAGATGTCGACAGTACACAGGGCCCTTCCGCATGGATATGCAGGGCAGGAACAAGAGCGTGCTGCTGTGGTACCATCCTTGTTATGTTACTTGCCATTTATATAGCGCTCTATATATCATTGGTATGACCTCAAAGCGCTGGTAGGTTGAACGCCCTCTGGAACCGTTCTGGTCAGTAGAGAGAGAGATAGTGTTGTAGGGTGCGTGGGTGCACCAGATATGTGTGCAGCTGATGTAATTGCCGGATGGTAGCTGCATCCAAGCGTTAGTTGTGGTGCTGAAGATATCAGTTGGATGTGTGCAGTATGGTGGGTGGACACCCAGGCTGGGCTCAGGCTGCGTTAGGCCTGAAGGACGCCTATGTGAGCAACTAGGTTGGAATGTGCTCGGTTAGCTGCGTTTTATTAGGGTGATGAGGTGTTCATGGGGTCGTATTCCTATGTGAACAGCTAGGACGAATTAATCCAGGGTATAGCTGTGTTCTAGTTGAATTATGGTGTATAGTAGACAGTAAGCGTAGTGATGTGATATGATGGTTATCTTTAAAGTGCCCGAGACCAGGCACGTGAACGAGATGGCAGGGAACAGAGTGGCACACAGACACAGACAGAGGTCTGGGCTTACAGCGACATGAGGGGGGTATACGGATATATAGCAACAGCATGGGGAACAGGAAACCAGGGTACACAGGCATACACATGTGGGGCATGTTCACATTTACATTCACATTTCTATCCAGGTGTGAATCAGGCTAATGTTCACAGCTCCACCCAAGTGTGGGACAGGCCATCATTTGCATTTCTATCTAGAAGCGACTCAGGCTAACGTTCACAATCCTGTCTGAGTCCGGTGCAGGCTAATGTTCACAATTCTAACCAAGTGGGGCATTGCCAACACTCACAATCTAGTATGGGTCTGGGCAGGCTACTGTTCACAATTCCAACTAAGTGCGGCACTGCTGACATTCACAATCCTGTCCCAGTCTGGCGCAGGCTAACGTTCACAATTCTAACTAAGAGCACCATTGCTAACAATCACAATCCTATCTAGATGTGACGCAGGCTAATGTTCACAATTCCAAATAAGTTTGGCATTGCTAACATTCACAATCCTGTCCCAGTCTGGCGCAGGCTAACGTTCACAATTCTAACTAAGAGCACCATTGCTAACAATCACAATCCTATCTAGATGCGACACAGGCTAATGTTCAAAATTCTAGCTAAGTGTGTCATTGCTAACATTCACCTTGACTCCAGCAGAAGAAAAGCTGAGTTCAGCACAGCCAGTGAGTCAGTGAGTCAAAAGAAACTGATAGTAGACCAGACTGTGTTAAGCTCAAGGTTGCAGTGGCAACATTTAAGTAAAGAAAAGAAGATATAGACAAAGATATTTTGTGAACAAACAAGGTATCAATGTTAGAGTGGTCCACGGCACGTGGGCGCTCATTCGACATACCCTGCTCCTGAATAAGGAGTATATGTTGAATTGAGAAAACTACAAGAAACAAGAGGCCATAGGGGAGGCCGGTGCGAAATATCAAAGTGGTCATAAAAGGGTTAAGTCAAAACCCCTTGTACAATCGAAAGTCTTTGACGTGTTGTGAAATGAACTGTGTTACTGGGGAAAATGTGAAACCTGCACTTGCCATGGAATCACGGAGTGACCCAGCGAGACTTGCTAATATCGGTGTACAAAAGCAGGTTTTAAGACTCTTAAAGAAGGCTAAGTGAGCCTCCATGTACCTCAGATAACTTGAAAGAGAATTCCATAGCTGAGAGGCCAGGTTAGAAAAGGGGTAGCCACCAAATTGTTACTCCTGGATGTGGGGCACTGGTAGGAGCATGAGATGAGAAGACCACAGTATTTGTGAGTCACCGCAACAGCAGTAACAAGACACAGCCCTCCAGAACTCCACAGGACAGGTATTTTGCTGTTGACGCATAAGGTGACAGGGCCGCCAATTGTGTTCTGTTTTCAGAAGAAACCGATCCAGTCTAGAGCAAGATCATGTAGGCCATAAGAGTGTGGTAAGACCAAGAGAGTGGTGTGGTTGACCACCACAGATACACCAGAATGGGTACACCCCACTGCGTGTCACAACACAACAACTTAACCTGACACCAGGGAAGCAACCAACACAGGAGGGCACCCCCCTGATATATATCTTAAATCCAAGACACAGTTGAAAAAGCAGGCCACCACAGCCCTACAACCATAGCAAGGCAGATGTCAACATGTGATACAGCACACTGATCTACCACTGATCCCAAGAAAGTAAGCAACCCAGGAGGGCACCCCCCTGGAATACATCTTAAACCCTAACCCAAGTCCGAGATGACAAAGCAAGTCACCACAATCCTACAAGAGACGCGGCCACATGGAGTCTCATACCACAGCATACCCCTAAAGGCTGCATAGCTCAGTACTCAATTAATCAAGACCAAAACACAAATACAACCGCAAGACAATACTATGAGAGAAACAAACCACCACAACCCAACAACAAGGCAGACATCACGGTGCCGCAGCATACCGACCTTACCCAAGACCAGGAGAGTAACCAAACCAGGAGGGCACCCGAACCTGGAATATATGTAATTAACCCAAATCCCAAACAGAGTCACAATACAACAACCACAGCGAGGCAGATGCCACAGTGTGTTGGAGCACACATATTTTAACCTGAGACCAGGAAAATAACTAACCTAGGAGGGCACCCGCCCCTGGAATATACATAACAAACCCGAATCCAAAATGGAGGCACAATACAACAACCTAGAAACACTTGTACACTTGTGTACAGGTGCATTATAAATGCCATATCATATACATCATAACCACAGGCAGATGCTACTGTGTATTAGAACACACTGATTTAATCCCACTGGTACGAACCGGAATAAAGAAATGTATCACTCAGTTTAATTAAACTCCTCAATGAAGAGACACAAGCTCCAAATACACAACCAGCAAATAACAGCCTCACCCTAGAAAGAACCAAAAACCTGACAAACATCATCCTGATTAAGGCGCAAGAAAGCATATGCAACCACAAACATGGAAAAGCGCACACTCTACACACTGCAGCCTACTCAACGTACGATCCATGGCCAAGCACAAAACAGAAATGTACGATCTCCTAAGCGAAGGCAGCACTGACGCGATATTCGTCACAGAAGCATAGCTATCAGACAACTACACAACAATCACCCAGGAAGCCATACCAGACAAATTCAAACTAATACATTCCAACAACCAACAAGGAGAAGCAATCGCAACAGCGCACAAAGACCTCATCTGGGCCACACCACTCCCACCTACCGACATAGAAGATTGTGAATCACTCCTAATCAACATCAAACTCAACAACCAGTCCAATCTACTGTTCCTCCTCGATCCCACGACCTCAATTTAGCAACAAACCTCGCTGACGCCATTGCCAAACTCTCCACTTACCATGATAACATAATTGTTCTGGGGGATTTCAACAGCTGGTTTAAAAGAGAAAACGAAACCACAGCAAACTCCCTCAGCACCCTACTGGAAGCCCTCCCCTTCAAACAAATAGTAAACGGACCTACCCACAACATAGGACACACCCTAGGCACAGTTTCCTGCAGAGATGGACTCTCTACACCACCAAAACAGGACTAATCATTTGGAGCGATCACCATATGATCCCACTCACTGTCAATATCCCATACTGCATGATGCCCACAAAAGTAATATTGCTACCAACAAAAGAAACTGGAAGAGTCTTGACCTGCACATGTTAACAGAGCTAATGGAATCCACCAAACTTAAAATCTCCCAACTTAACAGAATGACTCCGGATTCAGCAGAAGAAAAACTGAACACCTGGATCACAGAGGCCCTCGACTAAGTAGCACCTGCAAAACTCTTCAAAGCAACTGCAAAGGAAATTGCAGCAGGATAGTTCACAGAGTAGCTGAGGGAACTAAAAATTGGAAATGCAAGCTGGAAAAACAATGGAGAAACCATTACAACCAGTCAGACAAAAACAAATATTGTTGACAGATTTGAATCTACAAATGAGCAGTCCTGAAAGCAAAAAAAGCATACTAAACTACAAGAATATAATCGGCAACAAACCCACAAAAGGAACTATTCAAAATCAAGGAAATCAAAAACCCGACCCCATGCAACAAATGCGTCGTGCCATCACAATCACTATGTGACAACATCGCAAACCACCTAAGAACAAAAATAGAAAAAAATTCAACAGACCATTCATGCAAGCCACACCACAAAAAACTAAACTCCGGACCCAACAGAAACCAGCACACCACCAATCACCACAGCACTCAACAGTTTCTAATTTATGAATAAAGAAACGTTCAACAAATGATTAAAAGACACCACACTTCAAAGATATACTCAATCACAGAATGCCAGCCTCATACTTCCGGATACTAATGAATCTATCACTAAACATGGGAATAGTATCTAAAACCTACAAATCAAAATATATCAAGCCCTTCCTTAAAAATCAAAACAGGAAATGCAGAAGACTCCACCAATTTCAGCCCTATATCGAACCTACCCTACCCAGCTAAACTACTTAAGAACCACGTCTACAGTATACTACTCAACCATGTGAAAAATCAATGGATACTCGACCACTCCCATATTGGCTTCAGACCCATGGGAGGAATCAGCACTATATGCAACTACCTAAAAATAAACACAGACAACAGCACCCAATCAGCCCTCATACTACTAGACATATCAGCCGCCTTTGAAATCAAACACACAACACTATTTCAGAGACTGGATGAATGCAGCATTAGAAACTCTGCACTACAATGGCTGAAATCTTTCCTCACCAACTGGACTGAAAGAACACATGTATTGCCATTTACTTCTAACACCAAAAACATCACCTGCGGAGTACCACAATAATCTAGCCTCTCCCAACTCCTCTTCAACATCTACATGTCCATCCTAATGAAACTCATTCATACCCATGGACTGATTGCCTACAACTACACAGATGATACCCAACTCATCTTCAAGATAACCTCAACCCAAGACCCAAACCACACCCTCAACAAATGCCTCACAGGTTCAGAAGGCCAGCCTAGTTTCTTGGAAGAGGGTAACCTCTGGACAAGCCAGACCAATCAAGGTAGCATTGGCGGCAGTCAAGACTAGGTGCCTCATTATACGTTTGCCGGTCTGGAAACAAGGGTGCCGGTAAGCTCATCGGCAGCCTTGTTTCTGGACCGGCAAACTACAAGTCTGCCTCCCGGAGCTGCTGTGCCCGACAGGTCTGACCCTGCCAGGCACAGCGGCCACGGCAGGCAGACTTGTCACGAGAACACTGGCACCGTTGTTAACGGTGCCGGTGCTCCCGTGTCCCCACTCCCATAGAGTCTGATAGGACTCTATGGGAATGGTGATTAACAGAATTACCAGTGCCTGACTTCCCGGCCGCTGGACTTCCAATAGCCAGGTGGCACCAGTAATTTTGTACGGGTCTGACAACCCACTGGTAGCACCGGCAGGGTTATCGCCAGACCCGTAATGAGGCCCTAGGTCTCAGGAGAGTTGAGAGTGATCGAAGGCCCACAATGAGCACACACAGTAAACAACACCACATATTACACTCAGTCAGGTGTATATAGCAAGAATACATGTAAAATGTATTAAAGGCCTTTTAAATCAAACACAAGATGAAACCACAGTAAAATTAACCATTCTAACACAACCATATACCAGTGAACATATATACATTAACTGTTGTCCTAAAGCAAGATTAAGCAAGTATGGATCCGCAACCTGTAACAGATGAGGGGCAGACAGTGCAAAAATACTTTAGGCAATTCTTCAGGGATCACAACCCTAACCAGTATGCAATCCAATCCCTACGCAGTGTGGAGTGTTGTGCTCAAAAGTATGTTTAGCGCGGCAGCACTCGATCATGCGTTAAAGTACAAAATGGGTATTCTTCAAGGGGCTGTAGTGTCTCCGGAAGGGAGGTGACGCGATGAAGAATAGAGTTCCACTATTCGAGGAGGGTCTCCACAAGAGAGCAGAGCAATTTCCAGGAATCGGGAATAGGATCGTAGCTCAGGCTACCCTAACTAAGGTGAGTGGCCCTTGGGGGACACTTGTGCATAAAAGTCTATGGGTGTGCCTAAAGGCCACCAGTAAGTTTTGCAAGTACTCACCGACCCTTGACACAGTCCGGACCAAACTTTGCCAGTCTAGTCCAGTTCGCTCGCAGGTTCGAGTCCAGCAGTTGTGCGTCCCTCTGGCTTTCAGGGGCTGCATTCAGGGACTTCAGTCTGTGGTGGGACAGTGGCATTTTCTCCGCTTCTGGGGAAGGGATCGGGTCAGTTCGACTGCAGTTCATCTTAGGGCACCGGAGGGCACAGCAGCAAGGCACCCACGAAGCCCGTCACCACAGCGGGGTGTCATGGGTACCGTGTAGGCTCGGGCAGATTGTCCTGGTTCCTGATCTGAGAATGCTAGTTGCGAACGTCGGCAGGAGAGTGCCTTCAACCAAGAGCTTACAGTTCCCAAAGTCTCAAGTCAAGACTCGAGACAGCTGTGATTCCAGAGCAAAGGTCCCGCACAACTGGTCAGTTCACTGGGCCGTCCAGGGACACTTCTGAAGGGGGTCATATGCAGGTTAAGCAGGCGCTTCCGAGAGTAGTTGGTCCCACTACAAAGGGTCGAAGCGTCTTTGCAGGCCTTCAACAACAGCAGGGTCAGGGTACCACACTTTCCAGCGGGTCTCCAGCGGCTCCACTGATCTGTTTCTTCAGCTCAGGATACTGGGCTCCTTTACTAAGTTTGGTGAGAACTCAGAAGACGCCCAGGAATGGGTGTAGAGTGCCTTTTCTTATCCAAAGTTTGCTTTGCGCCAAAACGAAGGCCAATCACTGGAAGATCTGCTCGCATTCAACCTTCCCAGACGTGGACCAATCATAGACCATGGTGGTCCCAGTCATCTCAGCACACCAGACATGCTGGCACCCAGGTTGTGTATTGGAACTAGACAGTTCCAGCGCACATCCTGGGCGCACACAGACACAAGGCATACAGAAGCCTGCAAACGCCTCGGTTTGCACGGGGGCCTTCCTGACTAAATAAGGGATTTCCTGGGTCGGCTCGACCTGGGAAGGCTAAGGGACAAAATGACCAAAGGACAGAACAAAGGCCTTCGTGGCATGGCCATTTTTAGGCACCTACCACCGTCCTGGGCCAAATGCGGTAAACTCGGTTTGGACCATTGAAAAAAGTCAGAAAGCTTTAAAAAGTAACTGCTGCCACCAGTTCCGTCCTGGGCACACTCAAAACCTTCAAGGGTGTATAGGGCCTTAAGAATGAAAAGAGACCACAACGGATTGTACTAGAAGGTACAGTGTGCACTGATAAAAAGTTACCAAGAAATGGCAACAACGTCAAAGACTAAGGGAAACAAAGTCTCCCAGTACTGACAGTCTGAAGGGCATGTCAGTTTCCCCTTAATGAGATGAGCTAAAGCCCAGCGGAGTACAGCAGAAGGCTGGGCTGCACTGGTAAAAGTCATGCTAGGATGGTCAGACAAAAACTAAAAGTTGGCGGGTTCACAACTGGAGGGAAAATTACACATACATGGAAATCCTTCCCAACAATGGCAATCAACAGTCTCAAACTAAACCTGACCTAAACAAAAATAATTACATCCCGCTCAAAAGACAATGCAATGCACACAAGTGTGTGGTATAAGAGCATGTGGCATAAGTGTTTGGCATAAAACCTATGTCACAAGAGTAGGTGCCATAAAAGCACATGGTGTATGTGGCATAAAAGTGTGTGTTCTGTAATAGCATTTGCAAAAATCACAAGTGGCATAAATGAGTGTGGTGAAAGAGCATATGGTATAAGAGTGTGTGGTATAAGAGTGTGTGGCATAAGAGTGTGTGGCATAAGAGTCTGTGCCATAAGTGTGAATCATTAGAGAATGTGTCTTAAGTGTGTGTTGTAAGAGCATGTGGCTTAACAGCTTTTGTCGTAAGAGTGAGTCTTAAGACTGTGTGCCATAAGAGTGTGTGTTTCATTGTGTGTGTCATAGAGATATGGGTCGTAAGTGTGTGTTGCAAGGTGTATCAGTGTATTATCATGTGAAATGCACATGTCCAATACACCTCCCATATGTATGAAAACTCATTAAAATTAAGTTTGACTTTGATGTGAGTTTTTATACCTATGTGGTGTGTAAGAGTTTTACGTTTCATTAATGTATCCGATTAACAACTCCTACATGTCTTACATACATATGAAAACTCACATCAAAGTCAGTCGTGACTTTGATGTGAGTTTTCAGATGCATAGTAGTGTACATGTATGAAATTTACATATTCTGCTTGTACATGTATAGTAATAGCAGGTGGCTTCAGAGCATGTGGTGTAAGTGTGTGGTGCAAGTGTGTGATATAAAAAGTGTGGCCTATGAGCTCATGGTGTACGGTATATGTGGCATAAGAGCATGTGTTGTAAGAGCGTGTGCCATAAGAGTGTGTGCCATATGCAGCATAAAAGCATATGAGTATATGGCATAAGTTTGTGTCCAAAGAGTGCATGGCATAAGAGCACATGGTGTTCAAGTGCATGGCATGAGTGTGTGTAGCATGAGAATGCATGGTGTTAGAGCATGTGTTATAGTGTGTATGTGTGGCATAAGAGCACGTGTTTTAAGGCAACATTGCATAAGAGCATGTGGCGTTAGAGAGTGTGGTGTAAGAGTGTGTATCATACATGTGTTGAATGAGTGTGTGTCATAAAAGCTTGTAGTGAAAAAGTGTCTGTCATAAGAGTGTGCATGGCAAGTGTTGTAAGAGTATGTCATAATAGTGTGTGTTATAAAAGTGTGTCATAAGTAGGTGTGTCATAAATGTGCATGTGTCAAAAGACTGCGTGCCATAAGTGTGTGTGGCAAAAGAGCATGTGGCATAAGATTATGTGACATAAGAGCTGGTGTCGTAAGAGTTTATATTGTGAGAGTGTGCTTCGTAAGTGTGTGGCATAAAAGCATAGGGCGTAAGAATGTGTGTCTTAAGTGCTTGTGTTGTAAGGCATATGAGTGTTTGGTGGATAAGTGTCTGGCAAGTATGTGAACGGTGTAAAATCATGTGTGTTTTGTGTAAAGTCATACAAAATGCACATGTCTTATATGCCTGCTATGCATAGGAAAGCTCACATCAAAGTGAGGTCCAACTTTGATGTGAGTTTTTAAACATGTAGGAGGCCTATAGGAGTGTTACATCTGTTTCATGGACACAATACACATATCATATATTTCTTACTAGTGATACCACCCGGCATTGCCTGGGTCTGTAGCTGACATGCACGTGGGGGTCTGTTATAGCCTTATTGATTTTCGCTTTGCATCAGATGGAGCTTTTACAAGCGATGTTTGTTTATTGGGAGGCATGTTTCAATTTCTTAATGGCTCAAGCACATTTGATAAAATATCCAAGAAAGACTGATTGAGCCCTCGTGAAGTAAAATTAAGTAAACTGTAACTTTGCCATTTCCCAGATTTGACATTTTGCTGAATTTTGCCTCCTTTTAGTACCTACTGTAGTGAATCAGGGAGACTACTGAGTAAATATTTTAGAATCAGGGTAACTACGGAGTGCATTCTTTTTGACATCCAAACATAGACTACAATCTTGCCCCAGTCAAAATCCAATTTTGAGATATTTAGGCCGAATTTGTTTTTCATTTTCCAAAGGGAAAACCCCATGTTAATAGCAGTTCAAATAACAATGAAAACATGTCTTTAAAATATGAAGCTGTACATGAAAACTCCATGGACAATTCGACTTCAATGTAACTAAACCATGCGCTAAAGCGATGGCATAATACATATACATGCACAAAGAAAGGCAAGGAATACCTATGTGCTGGGCACATGACAGACACCTAACCCGGACACGTATGCATGTATTCATGGCCAACGTGCTGTGCAGTATTTAAGCTACTCTCCTTGGACATTCAAAAAGGGGCAGGGCACCTCTTTGAATAAAGTGTAATGCACAATTAAAAAATATGGGCATCTCTGGGAAGGGATAACTTTATGCCCTGTTGTTTTTTTAATGAATAAGACCCCAATGCTGGAGATCTTCTGCTCAGCTTAACATCATCCTCTTTTGCAAAGTACAAATATGGGGAATCGGGTGGGTAACCCATTAGCATCCAGGTGTTATTGCTTCCTGAGTCGGACAGCCTGGTTTCCTCTCAGTGACGGGCAGGATGTAGTGGAATACATTGGAAAATTGGCCGCCTGTCACATATCTGGAACAGCTGCTGGTAAAATGGCTTCCTATTCTACTTCAAGGAAGGGTGTGTGGCGAAATATAGGAAGTGGCTCTGCGACAAGGTTACAGTATGTGACCTTTCCAACAGATCTAGTCATGAGGATTAGAGGTTATGTAAAGGTTAAACAGACAGGCTATTTATACCGCATGTGTCGTCTCTATCGCCTGTTCCTCAGAATTCCACCAGCTTCAAAGGGAGGGGCAAATAAGGGAACTCCCTCAACAGCCCACCCATCACGAATGTGTGGTGCATGTGTGGTGCAGCACCACAGCACTGTGATTCATTAGTATATTAATCTGTGAATCATATCTCAAGATATTTATTTCTGATCGGTTTTCCTCCTGATTCATTTTATTCACCTGAATTAGTGCATTTTTCACGTGAACTATGGGGTTGGACGAGTTGAGGGGCAGGTGGGGTACCTTTCTGGGTGCTGAATTTTCCTATCTAAGGCTATCATCTTTAACCACGTCAAATTCTGAACTCACCTTGCCAAAAAACATGGCCATAGTACCATGTTTACATGCAGAAATCGGGAATGCAGCTAACTGTATGAAATGAAGTAACCCTGGCCTTGTCAAGAGGGGCTAGGAAACCCCTTCAGCCAGGGTTGGGAAGCCCACCAGGGAGAAGTTCAGAGCCTCTCCTACCCCGGAGGTGGACGGTGGCAGCTGAGAGGGCCCCAATTCCTGCACCCCACTTGCCCCTCGAGTGCTAATGTATCAATGCAGTACTGATTTGCATCACCCAATACATCTGAATCAAAATGCTGGCAGAGGGTTCTCTTTTTATAACAGATAACCCAGGATCCATCAGGCAACCCAGAAAGGAGACACTGTAGCTGCCCCAAAAAGACATGGAGCCGGCACAATGAACATGAACAACGGAAAAGGAGAGGAACACGATCCATGGAATCACCGGTGTACGCACACACCCTGATGTAAACAGGGCCAGAAGAGCCAAGACCATGATCAGGAGTTCATCTATTTCTGTGCGGTGAGCCAGGCAGCACCGCTAGCCCCAAGGCACTTGAGGAAGAGTTCCCTGTGGGGTCCCTAGAACATCAGAGACTTGAAAAGAGGGAAGACCCCCAAACGGAACTAAACTTACCTTAGTGGAAGCCCAGAAGGGGGCTCCTCACACGAACTGGCACAATGCGGGCCACCATTGTTGATACACAGTAGTCCCGTGTGGAGAAAAGGCCATGTAAAGCCTCTGTCATTCTGAAATCCTACCAGGGTAGGAGACATGGTCTAAACGCTTAGGGACAGTCAGCCAATTAGTTTACAGGAAAGGGGTGGGAGGGGGCTAAGAAAGTCCCCAGAAAACAGGCATGTGTGGTTTATTTGGGTGAGGTCAGAGGAGATGGAGGTGGCGGACCAAGAGACCAGTAAGAGGAAGGATGGTAGTGTGCGCTGGATATGTACAAAATAGGGGTAATCAGAGTTAGTTTGTCCAGAAATTCCTAAACAGTTAGCCAGGAACTAGAGTCCAGATGACATAAAAAAGAACTCAGTATATATTACTACTCAAGGTCATCTGTTGAGAGATCAGTATAACAAATCACAAAGTTATATTACCATTCTGCTATAAGGGTCACACAGAATCCAGAAAAAAACATGTAAAGGAACTATGTACAAACCATATGTGAACACTTTTAATGACACAAATTCTAAAACACCAAATTCCTGAGGAGCGTTGTCGCAAAAGGTTGAACATAACAAAAATGTGTGTACCTATATTGTACATTTATTATTATACAATTAACATAACATGAACAACATTACTGAAGTTCAAGACACACAAAGATGTTGTAGCCTACTACGTTTCTCTCTAATCATTCATGACACTGTAGGTAATATTAGACATGTTTGACATTACTCAGGAGTAGTAATATTCTGCAAATATAGACTTTTTTCTACTTGTTTTGCACCATTCAGTGTATATTGTCAACAAGCCAGGCCGACATGTTTCATTCCTTTTAGGCAGTGTAGGAAATTTGTCACAGGGCTAGTGTGTAGCAATGGAAACTGTCATTAACTACTTGTGTGCTTATGATTCTTGATCTGTGTTCTTCAGGTGAATAATAATTTGCCCGAGGTGGGCCTTCTTCATTCAATGTAAGCACCCCATCTCTAGTGAATACAAGTAGACGATCACGGACGGAGTGTGGCGTTAGCTGAATTTCGTGTGATGAGCCAGGTTACATTTGTAGATTCTAAAACAAAGGTCTTCTCTCGCATCTGTGCACAAGTGCACTGGAGGCAATGTCTGGAGAAGGTGAGGTGTTGGTTTTGTGAGTGCAAGTAGTATTGCGTTTGAGTGTGCATGGAAGTGTAACAAGTGTGATTAGAAAATATAGTGTAAGGTGTGACTTCGAAGTGATTGGAAGAGAAGGAATGGTGAATTAATATTGTGCCGGGTGTGTAGTAGTTGCAGAGTAGGAATAGTAGTTGGTGGGTGGACTAGTAGTTGGAGGGTGTGGTAGGAGCAGGAGGGTGGAGTATCTGGATGAGGTAGTAGTGGGGTGCAGGGAGGAGTATTGTGGTGTAAAGGAAGGAGTAGCATAGAGGGCATGGGAGTGTAGTAACATCAAAGGGTGATCGCAAGAGTTAGACAGAGTGTGACGGACCAGAAGGAGAGGAGGGGTAGGGGAAGGTGGAGTTAGAATTGGGAGGAGTCAGGAGGAGTAGAGTAGGAGAGGGGGCGAGGAAGCAGTGGGTGTGAGAGAGAAGAGACAGACTCGGCCTGAGTGTAAGAAGACACAGTCCCATTTATCTTTAGAGCACTAACCCCTTGGTAGAGTAGGGAAAGTTAGGAAGTCCCTGAGGGAGTTTATGTAGATACGTCTACAGTCCTTTAGGCCAACACAGCAGCTCATTTATGCTCAATTAATTTAACCACAAATACAGATAAAGCACGAACAATAGACAATTACTAACATTGTTTTTGGATATGCCCACTTATACAGATAGTACATAGACACGCACACCAATGTACGGCCACCAAATGGATGTATTTGGGAATGATCGTGATACAGATAAAGAATGAGTGCAAGAGCACAAACAAATGAGTACATAAATCAACCCGATTAATTTGGATATGAACCTTGATTTTTGCCCTCAACTGCGCAAATCGGGGTAGCAGGGCTCATCTCTGGCACCAGAGGGGAAAGTGAGTGGGAACTGAAGGGTACAATATTCCCTAACCTTTTGGGGAAATTCAGTCAACATTACCTTACTTTTTGTGACCCTGAGCATCGTTCCAGCACAGCAGTGAATCACAACTTTATTCATTTTTTAACTTTTACCCCAATGGGAATTTGAACCTGGGTCGTGCTGGTAAGAATCCAGTGTCACACCACACTGCGCTATCTTGCAGGTGCTGGATTCCTCTTGTTCATTTGTAGAGACTTTTGCCTGAGACATAACGCTCATTGCCGAGCAGTCACAAAGCCCCGCTCCTCATTGATCTGTGTCTTCTGCAATTAATAATGGATTGCTGCAGACAGTGTCTGTACAGATAATGGATGTGGTGTGTGGCTATAGCCTTAGGCGTGTCTTTCAAGAGGTGGGAACGGGGGGTAGGTGGAAGGGGAAGGCTGTTAAAGTTGCATGCTCTGGGGGACAATGACCAACTGATGGTGGTTATTTTAATGCACTTTCTTCCGGTGTGTTTTATCATACAGCAGTGTGTAGTTGAGTGGAGAAAAAGGATGATATGTTCTATGAATTATGGGGGGTTGAGCGTGATGTATGGTGGGGAGCATGGGATAGGGGTTTTGGGGGCTGGGAGTGGGATGGGGCAGGGGAACATAGTGGCACTGCTTTATTTTTTAACACTTCGACCACTCGCAGGCTCCGATTGGTCCATCGAGCGAGCCTTCCTATTGGCTGCCCTGAGGGTGCATTTGGGGACCCCAGGCCTCCTTACGTCTGTGCCAGCTCCCCAAACAAGAGCCAATGGGAAGGCTCACTCGCTGGACCAATGGGAGCCGGCGATGAGCCCTGCTGCCCTGAGGGCGCAGTTGAGGGCAAAAATGTAGATTTTCCATTAAACGTTTAGGAAACTCATGATTCTATTAAAGACCCAGAGGCGAAGTATTATCCTTCTCCCACTTTAACTCCACTCCAGAGAACAGCATCTTCAAAGAATTAATGTAAAAATTCATACAAAAAACCCAACTAAACTACATTTCCCAAGACACTGGAGAGAAAGAGCAATTAAGTCAAAAAAGCATGTGATTGTCCACAACCAATCATGGCACGTTCAATGTATAACAGTCTCTTCCCCTTAACCAACGGCCACTTCTTTGATGCGAAGCCCATACACTTCCTCTGTCAACAAACTCCAGTTCCATAGGACCACACAAGCTGCATCATCTCTTTCCTTTTATGGTCTCTTACAGAGACTTTGAATCCGTACCTGAAACTAAACAACAAAAGAAATAATGTCACCATCGGGAAGGCTATGCAGCTTGTCATTACATACTTGAAACATCATGTTTGCGTCACAATGCACTGCACATTCTTAGACTTCTCTCTATCAAAGCCGCAAACGCTTTCTAGCATTCTAATAGCCTTATGTTCACTTCAACCAATTGCTCTTTTCTTTTGTGCAGGAGGGATAGTACTTCACCTCTGTTTCTTTAATAGAATCATGACTTTCCTAAATGTTAGTATGGAAAATCTGTAGTCAAGACTCGTATTATGCTTGTTCAAGCTTACTTCCCATCAACAACGCTACCTTGTTCATCGGTTCAAAGTTCTTAAAGACTGGTTCTCTTGACCAGTCTACTGCCTTCAGTAGGTCTTCCAACCTTGAACCTCCCCCAACTCTCCCGTTCCCCAACACTACCAACCCCAACGCTATCTATTCCTCTTACCCTAAAAATACATATGTATCCCCCCATCAAAGTAATTTTGTCTAATTAAATTACCACATTGCAATCTACTTTGGCAAAGACTTCTGTTACCGAGGAAGAGTAAAAGAAATAGGAGCAATAGACCAACTAGGATTGAATAGTAAACCAGTATCGTCATATCCCATTGGCTGAAAAGTTTCCAAGATGTGGAGAAATGTAGGGCACAATCCTTCTTGGGTGAGCAGGATCTGGTGGGTCATTTAGGAACCACAAGAGTTTCTTTGATGATGATAGCCTTAAATGAAAAGGTGCTTGGGACTGGCTACCAGCTGCCTTGTCAGATTTCAAAGGTCACAGACCAGGCTTCCAAATGTAATGTTCTTTCCTTTTTAAATTGAAAAATGATTAAAATGGGTTTTAATAATTTCTTGAATGAAGAGATATTTTTAAAGTATGAATCTAATTTTTTTTTTCAGGAGACCCGATTGATACAACCCCCAAAAAATGATTGTTTCAATGTTTTTACACATAGAATGCTGAGAAGGGCCTGAGAGGTAGACCGTCAGCTGGCCTTTTGATTAGGATTAAAAACTATTTGTGTATTTCCAGTGAGGAAGTGAGTTTGGAGTGTGAAGACACTTTGGTAGTCAAGGTTTGTTTAAGGGATGAAGCTGAATTTTGCCACATTTTACTGGTAAATCTTTATTGGAACCCAATAGTTGTGAAGGATCAAGTAATCTGGCAGGAGTTGGACCGTATATTACGGTTTAAGCTAATGTAGCCAATGTTATTTTTGCAGGATATTTTAATTGTTATTGTGTGGAGGAGGATTTCATTGAATCCAAAGGTTTAGCTTCTGAACTGTGTTCGCTGCACAGTAAAATTGGTCATGATGAGATGATTCCCAGCGGTGTAGGATGGGCTTTATTTATGCAAAGTTGGGGCCTATGTATAGTTAATGGGAATGTGATGGGGGATAGTCCTATTCATCATACTTGGACAGGCCCATTCTCGGCATCTACCATTGACTTTATTTTGGTCAGTGGTGTACTTTGGGAGCGGGTATTGTTCTTGAGGGTTGATTAGGACAAGCCTAGTGATCATGCATGGGTTACGTCGATTAATTTTGCTGGTTTATGACATTTATCTCCCTGGGGAATCTAGTTGGCAACAAAGGGGGAATACCCTGCGTTTTTGGGTTAAAGAGCTTGTATTGTTCTCGAAAGAAGTGATGCGTGGTGAACAATTTCTTTATTGCTGACCTGCACACTTTGGTGATACACTACAAAAATGGAACAGCAAAAGGCTTCTTAAAAAATGTGTATTTTCTTGACTAATTTTCAACAAACACCAAAAAGGTGCAACAACCTTAACCCCATGTAACCCCCACCCACCCCTCTCCTCTGCCTGTCCCCGGGCCAAAATGAGCTGATGTCCACTAGTGGTTGTATAGTCTTCCTCCTGTCTAATGAATGTCCAACAATTTCAAGTGCTGAGGGCACCATTGGGCTCTGAAGTCTTCCTTCAAGAAAGTCAATTCCGCGCTAAGATATTATTCATTGCGTATGTTGCCCATTACAGTGCTACCAAGTCCCAAACCTTACAGAGTCAATCTTGGAATGTGGAGATGGTCATTCCCTTCCACCGCTGCGCCACCAGCAACATCGCCGTTCATGTTAGCACAGTTTGTGCCTTTCTTCGTCCTCTCCCCTGTCACCTCATCAAGCCCCAGTAATACCTCCTCTGGAGAAGCCTTGTCATTTGCCCAAGGCCTGCACCTGAGCTTCCTGCAGCTCCATCCAGAATTGCTTGATTTTTGGCCATCTCCACCATATGTGGTAACACGTGCCATCCCCTCTTGCGCCCCCTCCAACACTCCTGGATGACCCTGGGAAAATCTGCTGTAGGCGGGCTGCGGTTTAATGCCACATCTATAACAGCGTATACCAGAATTCTTGTATTTGCTTTTCTTTGGCCACGTTCGGGATCTACCCCCACAGCCTCCCCCCGTTGTCCCTTGTTATCACCCTCTCCACCTCTCTTTCCCAACGTCCCATGTATGGCCAGGCTGCTCGAAGTATAGCCTTGTCTAGGATTTTGTATAAATTGGATATCAAGCCCCTGGACCCATCTTGAGTTACCAGATACTTCTCAAATGGGGTAAGCTGATGGGTAGCTGCTGTTTTGACCTCTGAGTCTTGAAGCCTATGCCACAATTGTAAAATACCTAAGCAGCTTTGTTTCGCCCACCACAAAATATTGCTTGCATTCGTTAAAGGGTCTAATGGTTGTACCCTGGAACATATCCCACAGTTTGTGGCAACCCCCTTTTCTCCATTGGGTGAACGCCTGTGGTTCTGTCCCCGGTGAGAAATTCGGGTTCTGGAATATAGCAGTAAATTGGGACAGGAAGGTCGTAATCCCATACCTCTCTACCATTCCGTCCCATGTGTCCGCCACCAGCCTCATGATAGCACTCAGGTACATGTGCTTTGGCCTATGCTGAATGGGTAGGCACAAGACTTCCCCCAGCTCGTGCCTCACCACCGCCCGATCCATTGCTACCCACTGTTTTCCCCTGGGTCCCGCAAACCACTCCCAAATGATCCACAGTTGGGATGCCTTGTAATTTAATCAGAAATTTCGGAGCGCCATCCCCCTTCCTTCCTTGGGGACATCAGTAGTGTGCGACTAATCCTTGGTCTCTTTCCCTCCCATATAAAATGACTTGTCGTTTTTCCCAGTTTGTTAAAGAAACTATTCTGGACTGCCGCCGGGAGAACCTGAAAAAGATAGAGCAACCATGGGAGTGCCACCATTTTCACTGCTGCTATTCTGCCTATCCAATAAATCCTTAGCGCCTTCCACTTCTGGAGGTCCGCGTTAATGGCTAGCTTTATGGGTGGGTAGTTGGCCGCAAACCGATCAGAGTGTGTTGGGGTAATTGTAATGCCCAAGTACTTGACAACGCCCGGGCTCCATATAAAGGGTGATGTAGTCTTCAGTTCTGCCACCTCTCTGCCCCTCACCGTGAGGTTCAGAAGCTCCAATTTGAAAAAATGTATCTTAAGGCCGGATGCCCCCCAAACTCTGCTAGTATTTCCCTACATGCCCTTATGGATTCCGCCGGATTCAAGAGTGACAGGAGGATGTCATCAGCGAAAGCAGCCACCTTATGTGAGTTCTGTTAAATAGTATTCTGTGGAACTCGCCTGATTCCCTCACTGATTGCAGCAGAGGTTCCAGGTACATTGCGCACAACAGGGGTGATAGCGGGCACCCCTGTTTGGTCCCCCTGTTGAACCCTATACGGCGGGACAAGGAGCCATTCACCAGGAGGCGCGCCACTGGTGAGACATAATTAGCCTGAACCATGCGCAGAAAATTCCCTCCCAGTCCCATCTTCTCCATCACTTTGAACAGGAAGGGTCACTCCATGCAGTTGAATGCCTTCTCTGCATTGAGGCATAGAAGACCCCTGGGAGTGGATGTCTTATGAGCCGTCTCCACTAGGTGTGCCACGTTTCTAATATTGTCGAATGTCTGCCTCCCAAGTATAAAACCCGACTGGTCTGGGTGGATTAAGGATGGTAACAGCCCATCTAGTCTATTGGCCAAGACCCTTGTATATATTTTTGCGTCCACATTGATTAGGGCTATGGGCCTATACGATGTGCACCTTGTGTGGTCTTTGTTGGGCTTGGGAAGCAAGGTGATTTTAGCCTCCTCCTTGATCGCCAAGATTCTACCGGCTTCCCAGAAGTGATTGAACAGGCTAGTAAGGTGCGGAACCAGAGTTCCCTCAATCGTTTTGTAAATGTTTGCTCTGAAGCCGTCCGGCCCTGGTGCCTTATTAGTGGGAGGGCCACTATGATCTTCCGAACCTCCTTTGGGGTGATCTCCTGTCCTAGTGCTTCCCTCACTTCTACTCCCAATGAGAGGAGTAGAACCCTTTCCAAAAAGTCCAACTACCCCTGAGTCGGTGGGTTTCGGGGAAGTGTACAGGCCCTCATAGTAGGTTGCGAAGCACTCCTGGATCATCTCTGTACGGGAGTGCCTGACGCCCTGGTCATCCACTACAGCGGTAATGGCATTTCTACCGGCTGCTCCCCTGAGCAGGAGTGTATCCGCCTTGCTGGCCTTTGCGTAAAAGCGCTTGCAGACAAACATCAGGGACCGCTTTGCCATTTTAGTTCGGAGGATGTTCAACTGGCCCGCCGCTTGCCTATATTCCCTCATTGATTTCCTGGAGGGGCTACTGCTGCTTGCCTCCTACTTGCTTCCACCTCAGCCTCTAGTTGGCTCTCGAGTGCCCGCAGCTGCCTATCTCTCTGGGCTTTTAAAGCGATAAACTCTCCCTTCATTGTGGCTTCAAACGCATGCACAGTGAACACTTTCCCCGTATCTGAGGGCTTATTCAATGCAAAGTGGTCCTATAAGAATTTCACTAAGGTGGGAATAAAGACATCTCTCTGCTGTAGGTTTTCAACCAACTTTAATTTGTTTTGAACGGAAAGACTGAGATTCCTCTGTAGAATCAGAGCGTCTGTCTGTGGTGTGTCTCAGAAAGTAGATCGAAAATTTGAACTCCTGAACGTTCTTTCCAGTTAAAAAAAGTCACTGGTTTCACCGCCTTCTCTTGCTCTCATAAAGATTGAACTGTCTCTTATCCTGAAGCACTATTTTAACTGTTGTACTCTCCTTAGTAACTTGCTCGGTCTGTATTAAATGATAATATTCAGAGTCACGTATGCTACCTTCTGTTTGGGTGCTCACCTCCCCCCTTATGTTAACCTGGCCATGAAGGAGATAAAGAACCTTTGTTGTGCTTCTCTTCATCAAGTGCCTTCATATGCGGGGAAAACTATATTGTTCGCTCTTCTGCTTGTAATGTCTCATACCTTTTAACTTGGCTCAGAGTATACAGTTCCGGCTCCTAATGCGTCACCTTATCTCTCTCTTGACTCCCCTTCGGTTCGCATCCGTTTTCTCAGTGTACCTTTATTTCTAGGTCCTCACAGTGGGCCGTAGATATTTAAGAATCCAACCGGCTTGTTGAAGACTACTTCTCCCTGCGAGTGCGCGGGTTGGATTTCATTCAGCGACCTGGATGCTGCTGTTTCTTCGCTCGGTTTCACCTCACTTTTCCCTGCTGTTCAGGTCAGCTTGCGCTGCTTTGTTTTCTCCCTCACCGCGCGGCACTTGGAGCTGCATTCACACGTCTTCCCCGGAAAAGCGCTCTCCAACAATTCTCCTCACAGCTGTTGGCTTCAGCTGTCAGTGCACAGCTGATGACTCCAGGGGCTCGTCAGTGCCTCTAAACCCCGGTCTCCTGTGACAGGCACTTCTAGCGTTTTCACTCTGCAGCTCCCAGTAGCCAACCTTGCAGCACAACGTTGCTGCTTTTCTCCCCTAGGGCCAACAAGCCTGTTAACACCAACCGAACTCCCTTTCAACGATGTAACTTCTTTTCTTTCGTCTTAATATGCCCATTCATAACACTCTCCCTCAGTTTCTCCGTCACCCTGTAACGAACAACTAATCATTAGAGAGAAGCACCTATCTCCTCTGAGATCAAATGCTATTTGTTTTCATACGTGTCCATCAAGCTTGTAGGACCCTCATGCTGTCTTTAGCCCTGCATTCTGTGTTTGCCGTGATGCCTGGTGACATCGGACAGCCCTTGAGGCTCCTTCTCTTTGGTTCATCCCCTTCACAGGTGCCTAATCCTATGCTCCAGCTCCCCCTGAAGAACAAGATCTCGCAAATGTTCCCCGATACCCTCCAGTCCCAAATCCAAGGTCTGCGTCCTGGCAGGCCCAGGTCCATTGTGACCACTGCATGACCGGCAGCTCTAAATGGACCTACCTCAATACCCGAGACTGCTCCCAACCGGGGGGCTGGCAGCCAAACAGTCAATGTGGGAGTATGTCCCATGCACGCTGGAGTAAAAAGTGAAACATTCCCTGTTACCCTGAACCCCCCTCCAAACGTGCCATAGTCCCAGGGCTACAAACCTGTTCCTTAATGCCGCTGTGACCACCGCCCCCCATACACCCTCCCTCTAGCACTTCTGTCTAACTCCTGGGACCATGCAAAGTTAAAGTCCCCTAGCAGAATCATGTTGCCTTGTGCAAATTCCTCCAGGACATTTAGTAGCTCCCTCAGAAACACCTCCTGCCCTACATTAAGGGTTACAAAACTATGCCATCATGTATGTGGCCCCTCCATAGTCCCCTACCACTAAAACATATCTACCACCTCTATCCACCTTGGTGGCTTTTATTCTTAAGTACATCCCATCCCTGATGGCCAGTGCCACTCCACTTTTCTTTGTTGCATTGGAGGCATGACAGATTCAGGAGAAACCCCACAGCCTTAGCCTTGCCTGATCTTTCTTCAGGAGATGTGTCTCCTGAATTGCAAGTACGTCTGGGGTGGTTTTCATGGTAAACTGCCCCAATTGTTCCATCTTGAGGGGGGAGTTCAGCCCTCTCACATTATGTGTAGCCCATTTGAATATTTATCAATCTAACGCTTCCTCCTTCTTGCCCGTTCCCACCTCTGGGTTCTATTCCTCCACTCCTTCCGGGCCCCCCCATGAATGCCCCTTCCTCCTACTCCCTGCACATGTCCCCAACCTCCGGTGCTGTTCCCCCCTTCTCACCCCCCTTTCCTTCCCACATCTCAGGGCTGTCTCCCCTGCTCTCCCTTCCCCCGTAAACGTGTTCTCCTCCCATTCCCTCCCCTGGGTGCTGCCGCCCTAACTGAACCCAAGATGGAGCATCCGCCGGTGCTCCCGCCGCCCATATTCTCCCAATGTAGCCCCACCCCTTTTATACTGATCTACTTGTTTGCTCCTCATCACTTGCCTCTAGCCATCGCTCTGCTCCTTCTTCTCCCCCCATCTTCGGTGCAGGGCCACGCAGTAGTCCACTCCCAGTGGCCAGGTGTTGGTCAATCGCCCCCCCCCCACCTACCCCAGAGGTGTCGCTCTTCCTGGGGTCCGTGGTTTGAGTCCATCTGCAGGAGGTCCATTCCCTCCTGAGCAGATGTAATGTACTTTTGAGTTCCCTCCCATTCGAAAACCAGACCAACGGGTACTGTCCATTTATAATGTATTCCTCTGCTGGGCAACTCCTTTACTACCAGACCCATCTGTCTTCTCTTAATCAGTGTGCTGGCCGTCACGTCTTGAAATTAAGATATTGATGTACCTTGATAGACCACTGGTTCCTGTGCCCTTGGTGTCCGCATAACTGCTACCTTCTGCGCATATCTTGAAGAGGCTGTTAGCACATCCCTCGGTCTGCCGTTGGAACCTGCTCCCATTCTGCTGGTCATGTGGATCCGGTCCAGCTCAATTTTTTCTGGGTTTGTTTCCACTTAGAGGGCTGCAAAAATCCTTTGGACTTCCCCCCTTCATATCTTTGTCCACAACTGCCTCCGGCAGATTTTTCATCCTTATGTTAATCCTTCAGGATAGGTTCTCCATATCTTCCATTTGCAGCTCGAGATTCTGTTTTGCCTCAGTTAGCCGCTCTATAACTTTCCTCTGCAGTGTCATGTCTTTATCCATTTCTTGTAACCCCCTTTCGAGGAGGTCCGTCCTCTCCTCCAGCCGGCCAACCTCCTGACGTATTTCAATTAAGGCCAAATTGAGTTTCAATCTCATTAGCTGGAATTGTTCTTGAAATGCTTCGGTCAGCGATGACTGTAGGGTCACCATGTCGCTGTGGAGGTCCTGTCATCAGATGGGTGCATCAGGTCCAGCCCCCGCTGGTTCCCCCTGTTCTGCCATTTCTTCTTTTTTTTTTTTTTTTTACTTTGTTTATTTTAAATCAAGGCAGAATGATAAATACAGACATTATATGCAAGGGTTATCTCAGCAAGTTGACCCCCAGTCTTTAGACCCCCCCTGTGTCTTCTCTCTCTGTCCTCCTCCCTGGATTATCAGTCCCACAAGCTCTGCGAGCGGGCTCCTCCCGCCCTGGCGGTCTGGCCGGAGTCTCAGCGGTCAGGAGTCTTCCTCTGGGCTCGCCTGGTTCATCAAGATCCAGAGGGCTCTGGCGGGCCTATAGGTCAGGGCGGGGAAGCGCTGGTCGAATTCCAGGACTGGGGCCCAGATGTTCTGAAAGCGGTGTAGCATCCCCGCTCGTGCTGCCGTTACCTTCTCCGCTATCAGAATGTCCCATACTTTGGTCCAATATTGAGCAATGTGGGGGCCTTCCGGGGATTTCCAGGTTCGGGCCACCACCGTTTACCCTGCCAGTAGGCAGTGAGTCAGCAGTTTCGCTCTGGGTCCGGAGCGCGGGTAGATCCCGGGAATTGGAGCTCCTAACAGGATCGGCTCCGGTTTCAAGGGAATCATTGTTCCGGTAATCAGCGAAATAGACTCTAGACAAGCTTTCCAGAACGGTCGGATCTTCGGGCAGTCCCACCACATATGGAAGAAAGAGCCAGGGAGGCCGCATCCTCTCCAGCAAGCGTGGTCTATCTGGGGGTTCATATGGTGGAGTCTGAGGGGCGAGTAGTACCATCGCAGCATGATTTTGTATGCGCATTCTCTGTTGGTGATGCAGGTGGATGCGGTATGTGTTCGGGTCCATATGTCCACCCAGGTTTGATCCTCTATCGGGTGTCCCAGGTCCGCTTCCCATTGGGCCATACATCGGGTTCTTGTGGTTAGGAAGTCGCTTAAGCGTCTGTAGAGGGTGGATACGCTGCCGCGAGGTCTCCTAGGGTGAGTTCCAGGGCAGTGGGAGGACGGGTCGCTGCTTGCAAGGTTTGGGGGTGTGAGCACCAATGGCGTAGTTGGATAGAAGTAAATCTGTCACATTCCCGAAGTCGGAACTTCTCCTTACATTGGGCGAATGTGAGCGGTTTCTCCCCTGTATAGAGCTGGTCTATGGTTTCTAGCCCACCTTTGGTCCAATTTTGGAAATTGCGGGGATGCATGCCCGGTGCGAACATTGGGTTGAGAAAGACCGGGGAGCGTGGGCTCAGTCCTCTTGGCACTCCCTTTCGTTTCAGCACCCAGTCCCAAGTGCTAAGGGTGTGTTTGGTCGACAGCAGGAGCTCTTCCCCCATGGGACCTGAGGGGGGGCGGGATGTGTGGCAGAAACCGCAGAGGCAGGGGGGTCCGCGACTGTTCCAGCTCCACCCATCTCGGGCGGTCTGTCGTATTTTGCCAGGCCTGGACCCGGGCCAGTTGGGCCGCCACTCTGTAGGCCTGAAGGTCTGGAACCCCCAGTCCCCCCAGTTTGGGACTCCCCAACATAGTTCTAAGAGGGATTCTCGCTTTCTTACCTCTCCAGATAAAGTTCAGCATTTTCCTCTGGATCCCTCGGAGAATCGGAGTGGGGATTGCCACTGGCAGTGAGGCGCATATGTATAGAAATCTCGGGAGAAGGTTAATCTTGCATGCCGTGATGCGTCCAAGCAGCGAAATCTCCTGGGTCCCCCATCGCCTCAAATCGCCCTCCAGTTCCTTGAGAAATCGGGGAAAATTGGATTTGTACGTCTCTTTTGGATCAGCCGGAATGTAAACCCCCAAATAGGGGATGGCGCTCCTTTCCCATATTATCGGGCACATCCTAGTCAGCGGTTCTCGATCTGCTGGGGTGAGGCCAATGCCCAAGGCGGAAGATTTATCGAAGTTTATGGTGAGGCCCGAGACTTCGCCATAGCTGGTGATTTCGCGAATCGCATGTTCAAGCGACGAGGGGGCCTCCGAGATCGTAAGTAAAATGTCATCCGCATATAGGGCAAGTTTATGATGTGAAGGGCCGCTTGTTATGCCCTTCATTTGGTCATTCCGCCTAATTTTTTGTGCGAAGGGCTCCATGGTGAGTGCAAAAAGCAAGGGCGACAGCGGACAGCCCTGCCGAGTCCCGCATGACAAGGGGATTGGAGCCGAGAAGTGGCCGTTGATCCTCAGGCTTGTTGTGGGTCGATCATAGTTGGCCAGCACCATCGTTCGGAACGCCGGTCCGAAGCCGAAGGCCCCTAAAGTGTGTCCCATAAACGTCCAATCCACCCTATGAAACGCCTTAGCTGCATCGAGGGCCACCAAGATCAGTTTTTGGGAGTTCCGGGAGGCGAGGTCCACCAGGTTCAGGGTTCTCTGGATATTATCGCCTGCGGTCCGGTGCCGGATGAACCCAGCCTGGTCTGGATGAATGATATTCGGCAGGATGCGATTGAAGCGGGTCGCCAAAATTTTCGAGTAAATGTTCGCATCTATGTTCAAGAGTGTGATGGGTCTATAAGAAGTTATGCTTCTTGGGTCTTTTCCAGGTTTAGGCAGAAGGATGGTGGTCGATTCCTGCATCGATGGGGTCACCGCCCCCGTTTCCCTGAAGGAGTTGAATAGGGTG
This sequence comes from Ambystoma mexicanum, assembly GCF_040938575.1. Classification (NCBI taxonomy): domain Eukaryota; kingdom Metazoa; phylum Chordata; class Amphibia; order Caudata; family Ambystomatidae; genus Ambystoma; species Ambystoma mexicanum. Next base: position 456,615,802 of record NC_090927.1, read on the forward strand.
GTGAGATGGGGGGTCAGTTGCGACCTGAATAGTTTGTAAAACCTGGTTGAGAAGCCATCCGGGCCAGGGGCCCGTGATTTGAGAGATTTGATGGCGTCCTCAATTTCCTCCCCCGTGATGGGCTCCTCCAGTTCATCTCTCATTGCGTCGGAGAGCTGGGGCACCTCTGCCTGCCGAAGGTATTCCTTCTGTTGTGCTGGGTTTCGTGGGGTTGCCTTCACGGTTTGGGCCAAGTGCTCAATTGCGAGGCGTTGCTTCTCGGGTTCTGAGTATAATATGACCCCGTTGGTGTCTCGCAGGCCCATGATCGCGATGCTGCGTCTTTGCTTGGCTAATTTGGCCACCAGGAACCTGTTCGCTTTGTTGCCCTTCGCTTAATACGACTGTTTGACCTTCGCCATTAGTTGGGCGGTTTGTTCCGCGTAATGGGCTTCCAGCCTTTTCCGTGCCGTGCGAATGGCCCGTTGTGTTCTGGGGGACCAGCCTTTCTCCTTGTGGAGTGCCTCGGCCTCTCTCAATTCGAGCTCCAGGGCTGTCCGGGTTCGTCGTCTATCTCAATGGTAGGCCGCACCCTGGGCTATCAGGGAGCCCCTGATTACTGCCTTCATGGCGTCCCAGTTGTTTGCTAATGAGGTGTCTGAGGCCGGGTTTTCCACAAAGAAGTTCTTTATTTCCGTTGCGATCTTGTCTCTGGTGGCCATGTCGTTGAGGATTGGGTCGTATAGCATCCATTTGTGCGGGGTGGTGGGGTCAGGGTTCTGAACCCGAAGCTCCAGGAGCACTGGAGCGTGGTCGGAGATCGCTCTTGTGCCGATAGTGACCTTCTTAACTGAAGGGAAGGTGTGAGGTGAAATCAGGAATAGGTCAATCCTTGAGAAGGTGCGGTGGACATACGAGTAAAAGGAGAAGTCCTTATCATCAGGGTGAAACACCCGCCATGAGTATTATCTCCAGGGTCCTAAAGAGACGAAGGAGGCTGAGTGCTTGGGCGTAGTCGCCTGGGGTCGGGGGCTGTGATCGGTCTTTAGTGGGGTCAGGGACCCCGTTGAAGTCCCCACCGACGATCGTTTGGCCCTCCACGAAGTTGGCGAGCGATGTGCCCAGGGCGTCATAAAACTGTGATTGTCCAGAGTTGGGGGCGTATACTGAAACGAGGGTGTACAGGTCTCCCAACAGGAGACATTTGATCGCTATAAATCGGCTTTCTGGGCATGTCTTTGTTTCCAGAATCTGTGGGTTCAAGTCTTTCCTGAAGAGAATCGCCGTGCCTCCTTTTTTGCTTGTGCCAGAGGCAAAGAATTGAAGCGGAAATAGCCGAGACCGAAGGCGGGATACATCAGCGGGCAACAGATGGGTCTCTTGAAGCATGGCAATCGCGGCCTCCTCGTCGCGGAGTTTTAATAGAATTGTCTTTCGCTTGTTAGGAGAATTCAAGCCATTAACATTCAGGGAGAGGATCCGAAGCGACTGAAAGTCCTCTGGGGGGCTCACTCTCCGTTCCCTGCGTTAGGGGGGGGGGTCCTGGGGTGGAGGTTCAACTGCCATGACTGACGGAAGCACTCACAAAATCATTCTGCACTTGAGGTTTTAACACGAAATCCCAACGGGGGATCTCAACTTTAACAAGGCGGTAGACCGACTTTGTTAGTACGGTCGTACCTAAGGCCAACAGGGCCAATTGTCCCACATTGTGGGTTACCAAGGAACAGAAGATGGAAAGTATCCTTGGGGTGGGTATGAGCCATGGGAATGCCCCGCCGCCGTCGTGTACTTAAAAGAGGTTGGCATGTAGGTAGCGGGTTCTGATTCAGACGAGCATATCTGTGTCCCGGCTAGCTCATTGACGGAGCCTGGGACCGTGGAGGCGTCCACGTTCATCATTTCTTGTTGTTTCGTTGTATCGACGACCAAGGCGTGCGTTTAGCTTTTGGGGAGGGAGGCAGACCAGGGTTCTCAGTCCCCTCTAAGAGTGGCGTGGGAGGGTCCCGGGGAGCGGTCGAGTGCAATATTTTCTCCGCGTCTTCCAGGTGGCTGATTCGGCGTAGGGTGCCATTATATGTGAATTGAAGAGCTGTCGGGAACAGCCATCTGTAGGGATCTGTTGCTCCTGGAGGAATAATGTCAGAGGCCGAAGTGCTCTTCTTTTCTGGAGCGTGAGTGCCGAAAGGTCCTGGTAAATTTGAAGAGGGGTGCCCTGGAAAGTGATCTCTTCACCTTGGCGGCTGATCGCTGATATCGCTTCTTTCGTTGTAAAGAAGTGGACCCTAGTGATCACGTCTGGAAGAGGGTCCGAATCTGTCCCGCGGCGCTGGCGAAGCCTGTGGGTGCGGTCCAATATGAGCCGAGATTTGTCCAAATCTGGAAGTAGAGCTTCAAAGAAGTTTGCCACGTAGTCCGCTAGCTTGTTATCGGGGACGGAGGATGGGATGCCCCGGATGCGGAGATTATTGCGTCGGGCCCTATTTTCGAGATCTTCCTGTTTAAATTCCATGATCTCGCATTTGTGATGCAGGGAATCGATCGATTTTTGCATTTCCCCCAGAGCGGTGGTGTGCTCCTGGGCATGATCTTCGATCTCTCCAAACCTCTGCTCGAGTTCTGTGACTCTCTGATCTGTTTGGTCAACTTTGGTGGCGAGTTCCGAGAGGCAAGCGCGGAACTCAGATTTGATGTCCGCCATGAAGGCTATTAGGTCTCCGTTAGTGGCAAGCTCGCCCCTGTCCTCTTGTTGCTTCTGTGGGGTCAGTTTGGGAGGTTCCTGTTTCTTGGGTTTCTCTGTAGCCGTAAACATGGCGGAGATATCCGTGCCTTTGTTCACTTTTGTTTGTCTCGACATGTTGTCCCCGCCAAACAGTTCCAGTCGGGAGATTAGCGGCAAGGCCCAGGACGGTGGGAGATGGCAGCTGGAGAACTCCGTCACCCTGGCCTTCGCTCCGGGTCAGGTGTAGATGGGTGGGCAGGGGCGCCCCAGGAAGGGTGGAACGGGGAGAAGGACTTCGGTAGGGCTGATCCAAGATGGCCGCAGTGGTCCCGACTTGATCTGCAAAGTAGGGAGAGGAGTGGGGACCTGCTCTCGGTAGCAACCCAGAAGGGATCCAGGCTGCCCAACCGAATTCAGGGGATTCTATATTAGGTACCGCTCCCCCTCTCCGGCTGTTCTCCCCCCCAAGGTCCCGCTACCGACAGGTGCGGAGCGTGCTGCTGAGCCCCGGTACGGCGGCCATCTTAGTTTCGTCCGTCGGGTACGGGAGAGAAGTTCAGCTTCAAATTTCTAGTAGAACGCCGCCACGGTCGAAGACGGTGTTTAGCCAGGTTATGCCATGTCGGTTCCGGTCGCTGTAGATGGCATTAGCGACGCGAAACCCCGCCTAGAACCGCCAGATTTCGACGGCGGCATCGGACATCCCACGGGCGGCCTCAGAGGAGCGACCACATCGATGGCGCTCCAAGCCACGCCCCCCTGTTCTGCCATTTCTTGAGGTGCTGTGGCCTGTCCCCTTGCTTCTGCCAGACCCCACACAATGTGGGGAGGGTGCCCCCTGCCGCTGCTGCCTATTTAGAGGCCTTTGCTTTAGCTTTTGACATTAGTCTTGCTCCCCTGGGCTCCTTGCCTCCCTCTGTCTTCTGATGTGGGGAATACCCTGGCCCTTTTCACACGTTGCCATTGTCCTTCCATTCCTAATTAATTGTGCACCATCGCCCCTCCAGTGGCCCCCACAGGGGACCAGGGGGGCCCATACCTTGTTCCTCCGGGTCCACTTGGTGGGTCTCGGGTGTGACCCTTTTCCCCCTCTACAGTCTGGGGCTCCCGGCCCCAGCAGTGATTTTGTAGTTGCCTTACTCTGAGCTCTCCGCTGTGCTGTTTGGTCTAGCGGGGGAGGGGAGAGCCAGTCTGTGTCCCTGCTTTAGCCACTATATTGGCCCTTTCCCATTGCCCGGTACCTAATGGATGGGGACTGCTGCAGGCTCCTAAGTGACTCCCAGCATCTACTTTTGAGTCTCTTGTGACCCTGTGCCTTACTCTCCCCTCCTGCCTGCGTGGGTCAGGAGGTAGCATCTCCCTTTGCCTTACTGGGTCCGCTCACTGCTCCCAAGTGTTCCTCCAATGGGGGCTCAACTGTACCTCCTCCCAGTGCCTCGGGCTACTCTACCCCTCGGGGGGGGCGCACTGTCTTCATCCCTGGTGGCCCCCTCTCCCTCCTTCTGTAGCTGTGCTGATGATTGCTGCTGTCTTCTGTCTTCTGGAGCCCACAGTGCTTTTGTGCTCAACTGAGCCCCTTCCCCCCAGGGCTATCCCCTCCTCTCCTGTGCTGCTTACTTCTGACTGTGGCTGTTTGAGAAGTCCTGGAGGGGAGCCTCTGGGTCCGGGGCATCGTCCTGTTTGCTGCGCGTGGTGACAGTCCAGGGCAGCCTGGACGAGTCAGACAGGGACTGTGCCGGTAGGGGGAATCTCCTCTGTGCCTCCTCCCTCAGCCTAAGTATTTTTCAGAATGGATTCAAGAAAGGGTGCCAACATACAACTCAGTGCCAAATTGAACAAACAGTTTACTATATATAAATATGGCAAGCTTGGATTTCTCTTCTGCTTTTGGCGAAGTGGATAGAGGTCAGCTGTGATCTAAGCTTAATGATTGGGGTGTCCCTAATAGTCCGTTATCCATGCTGATTTTATTTCATTCTAAAAACATGCTCAAGATCAGATTGAATGCTGAGGAGCTTCTTTCAAAAGATGTTATTGTTCACCTTGAACTCCGTCAAATATGTGTTTTTGCACCCATTTTATTTAATCTGTACATTTGCGACTCTCAAATCTTTGAGCAAGCTTCGTTATTTCCCCCTAGGTTGGGTACTTTCGAACTTGGATGGCTCGCTTATACAGATGCTATCCTTCTCTTGGATACTACTCCCATTGGCCTACAGAGGAGGCTGGATTTGACTCTGGTTTATTTTACTGCAAACGGGCTGCTGGTTAATCCAGCCATATCAAATGTCCTTTGTTACAATGCTCCATAAGAAGTACACGTTTTATGTTGTCAATTGCTGGGCATAGTATTAGGCGTGCTCCTTTAATTATCTATTTGCGATACTTATTTTCATATCATAATTACATTCAGTTTGTCAAAAGTAGGCTGAACGTTAAAATGGAAGTGTAGCTCAGGCAGATGGTGGTAATACAGCAAAAGTTATGTTTTAATCACTAACATCATTGCTAGAATTTTATAAGGCAAAGGTTACCCCAGCTATCCTGCATGGATGCAAATTGTTTCCTGAGTTTATTAAAAGGTGGCTTCAAGTAATGGAAAGTAAAGTCTGGCGAAAGGTTATCAATAGTGAATGGAGGATAGCACAGGGTCAACTTGTTGGTCTTGGAAACAAGACCACGCATAGCAACAGAGGTTTGAATCCCAGATCTGTGCTTAGAAACCAAACTCAAGTATGGTATTAGGCGTTTTATTAAACAAAACGATGAAATAAATATTACACTGCATACTTCGATGGAGGCCATCAGATTGGAACTTGGACTGCTGTCTTGGTAGTTTTATTATAAATGGCAAAAGATAAGTCTATTTTGCTAGTGTATTTATGGGGAACAGCTCAATGTCCTTAGGATACTACGAGAGGCTACATTGGTGAGGCCCTGTCCTGCTTTGTTTGTTTTTAAGTGTATGTCAGCAAAAATTCAAGGTAATAGAATGGTCAACTGATATGAATTTATAAAAAGTGGTAGCAGGCGCCCCTCTCTCGAAAGAACATGGCATGATAACCTGTGACAAAGACTGATATGCAAATGGATATTTCCCTTCTGTAAAAGGTACAGTGAGCAAAAAGCAGATGGCTGCGAACTCTCAATGTGGTTAACAACCACTGAACAGGTTATCATGCCTTGTTCTTCCGAGAGAGGGGCGCCTGCTACCTTTGTTGAATGATATGAATTTATATATTATTAAAAGAAGACTTCGGGCTTTGGATAGGGATGAGTCATTACAGCATTTACATAATGTACTGCTGTTTTTTAGTATTATGGACGGAGCTTTCCCATCCAAAGGTTCAACCTTTACTTTAAGTCTGCAAGTCACCATCTCGATCCTTCAGGGATAGATTAATTAGATTCTGCTTTAATTGCTAACCGACCTTTGAGGTTATAGGGCCTTGTTTTGGGTTATTCGATTATTCTTGTAGGTTATGTAAATTGAAAAGAAGTGATACTCCCCATTTTACGTCTATTGTTTTTTTTTAATTGGGGGGCCCCCCAAATCCACCATTCCCCAACACTACCACAAACCCCACCCACCTATACCTCTTACCCTAAAAATACATATGCATTCCCCCCATCAGTCATTTTGTTAAATTACCATATTGTAATTTACTTTGGAAAAGCCTTGCGATACCCAAGGAAGAGTAAAAGAAATAGGAGCAAGAGACTAACTAGTATTGAAAAGTAAACCTGTATCATCGCCAACACGTAACAGCCTGGGAGAATATGAAGGACAATCAAGAAGAAATTAGGGCTGATGGAGGGGCTGTGTCAAGGTCAAAGAGCCAGGTTTCTGTAATACATAAAAAGTCAAGTTTAAGAGGGAAATAAATAAAAAAACGAACTATTTTTTTTACAACAAAAGATCATACATTCCACAGACTAAATGGAAAGGACATAGAGGTAGAATTGTAGGCAGAAGGGAAAATAAGATTAGAGTGGCAGGCTGCATGATCCGCCTGAGTGGTGCACTGCCTCCTGGAATTGGATAAATAAGTAGGAATATTCATGAAGAGAAATAATACAACACACCAAAATGAAATACAGGAAGAGGAAATCATGATTACTGAGAATGTAACTAACTGGGAAACATCACAGAGATGACAAAGTTAGGCAGTTAGCTAGCGGTGCTAACAGGGGCAAAAAGGTAACGACTGAGCCCTTGCTGAAGCAGCCCTTGACGAAGGACACCCAGGCGATGGATACCCTGCAGGATTTCAATAAAGTCAATGAACAGTCAAAACGGGGTCCCAAGCAGTTTTACTACAGGAAGTCTTCCTGCAAACAAAACATTTGCAGGCAGATCACACAGATCCGCTCAGACATCGCTGCCCAGTGGATTCAATCTTTACTGGGTCCAAGATCCTCCAGAGTAGCTGTTGATGGGGCACAAGCTTCCCTCATTACAACCTCTTGTGGGGTGTCCCAGGGCTCTGGTTTGTTGCCCATCCCAATTAATATTTACATCAGACCCTTTCTTGATTTTCAGACAGCACCAACTAAGCTGATGATACTCCGCTACTCTTCGAGGTATCAGGTATTTACCTCCAAGATTCTGAAGCTGCCCATAGATTCTTTGCTGCAATTACAACCTGGATGACACTTAAATCCTTGGTCCTTAATGAGGAAAAAAACTGAGCTCCCTATTATTTCATCTTGTCCCCAGCTGAAAAAATGTATATTCATTTTAACCATTTCACAATCAAGGACTGTACAATACTGGTCAGCAAACAGGTTCAAACATTAGGAGTTTACCTGGACGCAGAACTATCCATGAAATCCCAGGCTTCTCATCTGCATTCCTCTCGTCAATATGTGACCAAATTGTTGCATCATATCAGACCTTTTCTTTCCATAGAAAATCGTTACCTTCTGGCATCTGCTCTTGTTAACACAAGACTAGACTATTGTAACAGCCTCCTGTTAGGAACTTTTCGAGCCAACCTTCTCTGCCTTCGGTTCGGCCAAATTGGAGCCGTCAGGGCCGTCCATGGTATATCTAAATATGATCCTGTTTCAACAGCTAGACTGGCCCTCCACTGGCATCCAGTTGAGCACAGGATCACTCATAGGTTATGCAGAGATGCACATTCAGATCACCACCCCTCCAAAAGGATTTTGATTGCTGAAAATATATTAAAGTGCAGAGAACGCCTAAAGGACAGTGTGGGGGGGGCCAATGGGTAGAAGTAGTCAACAGGGAACACCTGCATTTTAGGAATGCATACAGGTGAAGACTGACTATTGCTTTGCGATAGGGTCACTTAGAATACATTGCATGTGTGCGACATTCACAACATGAACTAGGGCTGCATCCAAAAATAAGCCTGAATCCTCGCATGCCGTGTTGGAGAGACAGAACAACGACGCCTCATCTTTTGCTGGATTATCACATTTCAATCCCCAGGCGCGGCAAGTAAAACGCATGTACACCCACATATAATTGTATCTAGTCCGAAGCTGAAGGGGAGGCAGGCTGCGGCCCAGTATGAAGGGGAGCTGGTGCAGAGATCTTTATCTGCCAAAACAACTGAGATTTAAGGCACTAGTGTCCCCCAGAACAATGGTCATTCTATTTGAACTACCAGATGCACAGAAATAGTGCTCTTAAATCATTCATGAATTGGATGGATTAGTAGGACCCCAGGGCTACCCTTTGGGAGGGGTAGCTGATACAGGGGGAGATGAGCACAGCAAGTCTGGTTTGTACCAGGGAGAGCAAAGGGTTATGCCAAGTTATAAGATGACGGGGAGGCACGATGGGGGGTGCTTATGCGTCTGGGATGAGAAAAGAGTTGTCTTGTTTGTGAGGATCAGACTGAGCTCGAAGTTATTTACTGAGTTCATGCTGACGACCAGGTGCACATCACGTGGTGAAGACAGGATGTTGCCTTTTTAAGTTTAACCAATTACCTTGCAGTGCTCTGAGGTGAAGAGCTTGTCACCCATGTGTGGAGAAGATGACAACCAATCTGCACAGGGGATTTACGTAACCATTAGCATGTAAATAGGTGGCAGCCAATGAGGGTGGGGGATTAATATGGTATATTGAAGGCAGCATGAATAACGATGTTTGTGGTTATAAAGCAAACACCATTTTGAGGAGAGGGAGCTCTGTGGCAGTGGGCTTATACCACAACTGGCGCAGTTTTCCTTTTTGTATACAAAATAAAGCTCTTGTTCTTCTTGAAAAAGGGTGCTGTAGCCTTTTTCTCTAGCAGGTTGTTTTTTCTGCGTCAGGTTGTTGAGGAGTTACCCTACAGTTACTTGCACGGACATATGTCAGTCGGTGTTGCCCCGATCTATCCAATTAATCGCCTAACAGCAGCCCAGTCCATCAGATCTTTACGCTCCATCAATTCCCATAAATTGCTGCAACCACGTTTCAAACTGACCAGATTTGGTGGTTGGCAGGTTTTGATGTCCGGGCTCCTAGGGAATGGAATGCTTTTTCCCCTCGTCATTGCGCATGTCGCCCTCCATGTCAGTTTTCAAGAAAGCCATTAAGAGAAGACTTGCCTAAACAAGGCTTAAGTATAACTGATGTTGCCTGCTCCCGCTTTCCCCCTCTGACTGCATATGGAGAAGTAATCCACTAGCTTTCTTGTGTGTTTGTGTTTATTGCGCGCCCTGAGGCCCATGGGCATGTGGCGTGGTATATAAGTAATAAACAATCATAATAATAGGCCTTACAAGTAACAATGCACAAATGCAGTAAAAACCTTTAGGAAACGTTTCAACAAAATGTTTGGAAATGGAGGTGCACAAAGTGAGGAACTACTGCCCCTAAAAGTAAATGAGCATGTGTGCAATGTTCCTTTCGGATGCGCTTTTGACGATTTGCAGATGGGGAGTAGCAACCATATCTGCAGGGACCTTAAGTATAAGGTAGAGATGCGTGTAAAAGTGTTCAAGTTCAAAGGAAATGTTAATCCTATCTATGCGAGTGTTTTTGGTGGAGAGTTAGGGAAACATTGCTAGGGAAGAGGTATATTGTTATGATTAACAATTCTATGAGGGATGCCATTGATGTTTGGACTGAATGAGAGAGAGGCCATATGATGGCGATAAGGTGGAGTGCTGCCATGTGCACGCTAGAATGTTGGGGCATGATGTACATGCTCGCATTGATTTGGTTACATGGCTATGGGGAGCGGTGCCAGGTGCCTGCTAAAATATTGGGGCACGATTTATATACCTGCATTGATTTAGTGATGTGGTGACATGGAGGAGCATTGCCATGTGCACGCTGGGATATGGGAGCATGATGTATGCCGTACTGATATGGCGATGGGGAGCGTTGCTGTGCGGGCGCTGGGATATATTGTGGGATGATGTACATGCCTGCAGTGATTTGGTGAAATGTTGAGATAAAGTGTGTGCGGGAAGGCACACTAGATAAGTACATTACTGATAGTCACCTATAAGTTTGGTGAAGGTAAAGAGGTCCCTAGACATATGGAAGTGAATTAGTTGGAGATCGAATGGAGAACTAGTAGAAGTTCATAGAGGTTAGTGTAAACAGTATCAGTCCCTATTGCAGGGTAACGTAGTATGGTTGTGTGTCTAATTTGTTATATTGTGGTGTTGTGAGAATGTGGTGTGAAAGAGTAGGTGTGTTGTATCTGAACGTGGGTGTATGAATGTGAATGAGATACATGTGTGTCCGGTAAAGAAGGGAGATGTGTTGTATCAATCTGATGGATGAGGCCTGTAACGTGGTCACGGATGGATGGATGGAGGCATGTAACATGTGGTCATAGAGTGTTGTCAAAGAGAATGTTGACTCCAATTCCATACAATTCCAATCTTTTTGTATCTACGATTAAAAGGGGTCATATCAAGGAAGGAAACCACACGACGAGAGCTGACTCCGTTCAAATCGATACTGGACACGACCAACTCATCGAAAGGTTTAATATCGCAAATGTTCAAGGCCCTGATCACCAAAGATCAAACTCCAAGTCTTCGCCTCAAAGAGCGATGGGAAAAGGACCTTAATAGAGAATTTGAACAACACGCCTGGGACAAAATCTGCGAAACACCAGCTAAAGTATCAATCGCCACCCAGTACAAATTACATGTTCTGAAACTGCTCCATTGATGTCAGTATGATCCTTGCAGACTCTCGAAAATGTTCCAAACATCTAGCCCAAAATGCTGGAGACACTGCGACATGGACGCCGATTACTGGTACATGTGGAGGAAGTGGCCCAAGGTACGCATCTATTGGCAAGAGGTCCTGGGACGGATTAAACAATTCGATGGCATAGAAAGAGTCCTATCCCCTCTCCTGATCTTATTTGGCCTTGAAGACGACGGCAGAGTGGTACGCGTAAAAGGATGGATATCCCCCCACCTGTTGGCGGCAAGAGCTGCCCTAGTCATCAAATGGAAGTCCCTGCGCCTACCTGACAAAAAAGACTGGCTGTAAATCGCCATTAATATATACACAATGGAGAAAATAACCGCGGCCCTTCATGACCAGGCCGCCCGACAGGAGGAAGCCTGGATGGACTTCACTGAACAATAATTACAAGTATGGCCGTTACCGACTCACAGCTAACCATAACGCCACGCAACGGCCCATACCCAGAAACCGAATAGTGATCTACGTACTGCTTAATAGCCATCCCCATCACAACCTTCGCATAGAACCTATGATACCGACAGAGATCAACGTCACACCGCCACTTAAGACAACTACAGCTATCGCCGATATCCAGAAGTCGTCAAAGAATGGACAAGGGGGTTGTGGGGGGTTAGGGGTTCGTACTATATGTCCATCGAGAGTGAACATGTATGTTACTATCGGTTTGTTATTGAAGTGGATCGCGATGATCTTGTGATATTACCAAGTTTGCTCAGTTATATGTTCACCCGACTGTTCACTTTTGATGTAAAAACCCAATAAAATTCAATTTGAAAAAAAAAGAGAAGGTTGATGTATGAGTGAGTGTGTGTTCGGGATCTACAGGATCCGACCGTGGCTGATTTTGCCACAGCCGGAGCATGAGAAAGGTGCGAACCACCAAAAGTGTGCACCTTTCTCGTGCGAACACATGTACATACCCACACCCCCACACACAACACCCATGACACACCCCCCACCCATGACACACCCAACATAAACCAACCCCACTTACCCTTTTCTTCACGCTGAGTCCCTACGGCGCCAGTTCCCTTTCACATCCGTGATCAGGAACCAGCACCGCAGTGTCCTTTTCTTTTACATGGGCTGTAGGGGTAGGTGAGCGAGGTGTTGCGGGGGACACCCCCGCAGTCCGTTTTTTTAACTTACCTGCAATGCTACCACCAAAGGTTCGAACTTTTGGTGTTCAAACCTTTGGTGGTAGCATTTGTAGAACTTTTTGTTCATGCAACCGTTTAGATACAGTCTTTGTGCAATAGCGTGTTCAGCCACTGGCGTCCATACTCTGGCAGCTGGAAATGTGTCGCCTGGGTGGTGGGAGCCGGTGGATCTCCCTCGGTTACCTAAGTGCAACTGGAATAAAAGGACTTACAAAACTATTTTGGCTATTGATCTTTCGGTACAACATACCTCTGGTGGGGGCACAGTATGCCACCCCACAGGCAATTTTAGGTGCTGTGATACTTCTACGGTGGTGTTTTGCCTAAGTATAAAAGCCTATTATCATAGCATAATATAAAGCTATTCACATGAAGGTACAAGAAAAGTATATATTTGCTGAATGAATCGTGATAATGCAGATGTCAAGCTTAAACTTCCACTCCCTCCCTTAAGAAATTAGCCCCTTACACCAGTTCCAAGTTCACAGCGAGAAAGGGGACTTTTCACAATTTAGTATCTGTATATCTGTGGCCTGTTTGTTGGGATTTGTACTTGACCCAGTACAACAGCACACTAGGTTTTGTGCTCCATTGAGAGTATGCATTGTACAGATCAGGTCTATATGGGCTGTGGTCCTGAGCACAGGCATATTTGGGTACCCTATCCAGAACATTGGATTTGAATTACTTGGTGGAAATTGCTTATCATGGCATGAACCAAGGGGATTCTACTCAACTGCACACACCCAGATCTAGCAACTCACGCCACCATTCAACCGCATATGCTGCCTCCAACGGGACTACTGCGCCCATGGACCACTGCTCAGGGAGTGTCCTCCATGATGCTCCATTATTAAATGCATTGTGCAATATCTGGTTGATACCTATGTAGTCGAAGATTGCAATTGTTGGAGTGATCTTACAGGTGTTTTAGCAAGGTGTGATAATGGAGGAAAATTAAATTGGGGCATGAAATCGGGGCATGACTCACCTGTATAATCATGACATGTATTTATTTTTCCAAAGTTCATGACCCTACCATTTCACCATCAAGGTTGAGGTACGAACCTCATTTAATGGCTAACCAAGGGCTTTAGATCTGTAGCTTTGAAATCAATATTAGTGGTTGGCATACTGTGTTTTTAGCAGCACATTTATCGCCAGTCTCAATTTCTCATTTGAGCGACTCCTTTACTGTTCCAGTTATGAGCCATTTGTAATATGTCTTCAGAACACCAGAGGCTCTTGGAATTTAGACATGCATTTCTCTGGAAATGCAGTAACCAGGTGATGGAAACCCTATTCGAGAAACTCAGGTGACATTTTAGACAGTGTCAGAATTGAAAATGTGACCAAGGCCAGCACTGTTTAGATGCTGATCACTAGTGAAATTCCAGAGAATTCAGTGTGAACTGGACTGCAGGATCCTGGAACCAAAGTCAGACGATGGGGAACTTACTATCACCAATCTGCAGTGCTTCACAATTTTTGTTTGGAGAAGCCACAGTGGGGCACTGCAAATGCCCTGTATGGAGGTCAAGAAGAGCCGTTTGTCCCCTCGTAGCATGTAAAAATGGTTGCCCAGTTAGTCTTTGTTGCTGTTGATCGCTCGTTTCCCTTAGAATTGGCTCCAAAAAGGAAGAGCGAGCTGTGGACTTCCTGGAGGAAGCCATCTTGCCAGCGTAGATGCATAAAACCCTGTCTGGTGTGCTGCAGATATTCTTCTAGGTTTGCTGTCTCGGGAGACAGCACAGGAAGCATTGCTTCCTGATTAAAGGAAAACCGAGCAGCTCATTGGGGATGAAAAATTGACCAGCTCCGAGTTAGCAGTCACAAAAGGTTCCCCATTCCCTGACGGTCCGGCCAAGATGAGGACTATAAGAAACAGTTTTCCAGAATGTGACTAATATCTGCTTACATAACAGTTGTGTTGTAAAGGGCACATTCAATCCCAGAGGGTTATCTTGGAGCTATTGGCAGATAAGTTCATCGTTACCCAAATCACTGGTACTCGTTTATTTTAATCGAGCCACGTTGGGTGGAAAGTGCAAATCACCAGTGCAGAGGGTGTGCTGAGGCAAGTGCTGAAGGATGACTCTGGAAATTGGTTGTAAATGGTCAGAGGCCCCGAGGATTCATACGAGTCCAAGACACTAATCACAGCAACTGAGATTAGCAGAGGAAGGCAGACGGGATGGAGGAGGAAAAGGAGCCGAGGTACTTTTGGAACGGATGGTCCAGCTCAAGACACAGGCAGAGGGGAGACTGTTCCCAAGGAGGGATCCAGCTGAGGAAAGTGAGCGGTGGCCTGCTCTGTTTAGCAAAGCGATTTACACACAATTGGTGCCAGGGGAGCGTAAAGTCAAGGAGTGTATTTGGTAAGAGACAGTAGCAGATAGGGCACCAGACAGACTTGGATGATCCGTGCAGCAAGTGGAGGCTATTTAGGGCACGAGAGATGTGGTCCCTGGATTTAAGTCTCGCTGTTCTATTCTAGACTAGCTGAGGGAGTGGGGGGCGGGGTAGAAGGTAGATGGAGTAGGCTGTTGCAATAGTCAAGCCGAGAGACCCAGGGCTGGGGAAACATTGAGCTTCTATGTGAAGTGAGAAATGGGAGAATTCCAGAATTCCTTTGAGAAGAATAGTTGGAAGTCAGACTTCTTGGCAATTTCCTGCGTGGGAGGAAGGAGAGAGTAGATGACTTCAAGGTTTCCGGCTTCAAAAGGAGCAAGGTGAGAGCCCAAGGTGGGAGGCCAAAGAAAGAGGGAGAAGGGATGCCGATCAGGATCTGTTTTGCTGGCATTGAGGTAGAGATTATTGGAAGTGCACCAGGCCTGGATGGCAGATAGGCAGTCATGTTTGAAGTAAGGTCTGACTGAGTCAGCAGGAAGTCTGGGGTTGAGCGTCTGCATAACACTGGAAGCCGGCTGAGAAGGAGGTAGAGCCCGGGGAGAAGATAGATCCCTGGGGACATCACAGGAGGAGAAGTAGGAGTGGAGAAGGTGTCCAGGATGAAATGGGAAGAGCTGTTAAGAAAGGTCAGCCATGCCAGATCCCATTCAGAGATACCTAGGGTTATCGTGGAGCCTTTGTATGAGGATGGAATAGTTAAGCCAAGTAGAATGATGACAGCTGGGAGTTGCGAACAGTTCACTGGTGTTCAGAAGAGCAGTTTCCACACCTCTGGATGCACAGAATCCAGATTAATGATTGTGGGGACAAAACAAATGCAGTCCACAGAAAGGGGGCGATTGAAATAGGGTGGTAGTTAGATGGATAGGGTCTGGTGACAGCCTTTTCAATAGTGGGCGCACAAGGGGGGTGCTTGAAGGAGGCAGGGAAAAGAGCCAGTGGTGATGGGCAAGAAAGCCAATGTTGTCCTTGATGGTCCTGGACCCGTTAAGATGCCTTCATAGAAGGGATAACTGTTAGCTTCAGGGGTGAAGGAGAAGGTGGAAGGAGGAGTGGCAAAGTGTGGCCAGTGCTTTGCACAGGGCCAGAGAGCAAGACTGCAGAAGGGTTGGCTAGCTGCAGATTATACCCTTGCCTGAATGTGGGGCCTTTCTTGGCACAGATGGCGAGTTCCATATTGTCAGCGGCAGGCCAGTTTTTCTGAGGGTGAGCATGGGTTTGCCACTTCCATTCTGCCGATATGATCGTTTCAGGGCTGCATGTTCAGTCATGCCAGGTGTTGCACGGTTTCAAGTGGATGCTCATCACTTGGAAAAGGATGTCACGGTATTGGTGATTGATGAGTGAAGATTTCCGAGAGCACAGTCTGTGGTGGAGTCTTACTTCGGTAGAGGGTGAAGGTAGAAGCAAAGTCAGTGGGTGACTCATTGGGCAAAGTTGGCAGGGTTTGTGGGTGCGGTAGGGGGGCTGAAGGGACCCAGGTGGGAGGAGAGCATAGTCAGACCATGAGATAGTGGTGACCAGAGGGGGAGCGAGTGAGGCTGGAATGGATGATGGCATCCAGCTGAGTGGGTTCAACCGGAGGGGAGGGAGAGTGATCCGCGAAGTGGATGTTGAGGCGAAGGCGCCCAACTGGATGTTAAGTCACCCAAGGGGAGGTTAGAAGTTGATGAAATGAGGTGCAGAAAACATCCTTAAGGGTAAAGAGGTGGGCCAGCCAATAATGGGGTACAGATCCATTGGCATATGGGCCTCTTGTCACACGCGCCTTCCATTTTGCACTAGTCTTTCATTTAGGGCAGTAGGCTGCAGTTCCGCGCCGACTCTGGCTTTCCATTTAAATAAGACTGTATTCCTGCTTCCCACAGCGAATGTTCAGCATGCCATGATCTTAGAGGAAGTGCAAGGTGCAGCACATTTTTTTTTAAGAATAACTGTTCCCGACAATAGAATACAATAGTTGCAAAGTCCATTGGCTGAGGCGCTGGTAGAGTGTTCCTCCATCCTCATACAAATGGAGTGACAAGTGAAGTATTACAATTATCGTAATCTCTGGGCAACACTTCAGACCGTTGGTCTTCACCTGCCAAGCCATTACAAAAGGAGAAGACCCTATGCTAATCAGGCTTGGTCCCAGCCCAAAAGGGGCAGTTATAACACTACAACAGTATGCGCATTATTGGCGCCACAAGTGTAGGGTGACCAGACATCTGGGTCTCCCCCCCTGCCCCCCCCCCCCCCAAATGACTGTCGGGGAAATCACCCTCCGTCCTGGGGTCCCAGGAGGGGCTTGCATGGTTGTGTGGCTACAGTAATTAAAATCGTCATTATTTTTTTTCAACCTTTAGAAGTTTGAAGATTGGCCCAAACCCCAATCTTTCACATAAAAGTCACAACACTTACTGACTGTGCTACAGAGACTGGCTTGGAAGCGAGTGTACAGCAAGCCAGGTTACATCAATTAGAGCAAACGCTTGTTATGAGATCATATACAGTTTATAGAAAGGAGAAGTTGGTGGCTGTGGGAGTTTGGTAATGGTGGGCTGCAATGGGGTAGTGCATCTTTAGGTTGTTGGTCGTCCCGGTTTTGTTTTGGAAATCTGCTCACCCTACAAAAGTTCTCGTTGGTCTAGCAGCACTTGCTCGACCTACTGGCTCCCTGCTGGTCCGGCGGTGGTTGCTCTTTAGCCAGCAGACCCTCGTTTGGGTCAATGGTTTTTAGGTGGTCACTGCTTGCAGTGGACTTGGTTTGCAGTGCAGGAGAGGGCGGGCCATTATGAAATTTGGGCAATGCCATACCAATGAACGCCCAAACTAGGATATATCCGTTTCCATATATGGAGAGAATTGCGAGTTTAACCCTCTCGAACATTTATGGGGGGGGGGGGGGGGGTGGAGTTATTACATATTAGGCAGGGTAGGGCAGAGCCATTGCTACATCAAATTAACATTGTGCGGACAGGTAAAACACAAGCGTCTTGTCTTGCCTTACAAAACTCCCTCTCCCACATCTCTGAACGAACCCCAATGCAGGCAATCCATATAACACTCAATGATCCCGATAGCACAAGCACGATGATAAACCACACCAGTATTTGTATTTTAAACTACTTTATTTTAAAAAACATATTTAAAAACAATAAAAAAAACACTAGATCAGCCAACTCTGCCAATATACAAGCTACAAATGCTTGACTGACAGGCCGATTTATGTTGCATTTGAAATAAAAATTAAATGCATATAAAAAGTTTCCATAGGAACACAGATAAATGTGACCCCCATCTCACAGTCATCCATTTTGTTGCATTGATGCTGGCACTACATATAAGTGGGTATATTCTACAAAGAATCCTAATGGTCCCAAAAACTACACCCACTTGCTAGAAGAAAAAAAAGTCTACACATTAACGGTAGCTGAAGAACAAGGTGCAGGTTGATTTTCAATGCCGCTTTCCCAAGCACATGACAGTGGCAGGGCACCAACATCTTGTGCAATTTCAGGAACACCATGCTCCTTGATTTGTTCCATAAGTTGCCTGTAGGAGGGAAGAAAATAGTAAGGCAACATGCAGATCAATTTTTTACCATTCCATACAGCGAATGTATAACAAAATCCCTGAAACACTCCCAACAGAAACTGATCATGCACACAAGACATGCTTCCCCTTCTTACAGGGACACAAGGCTAGCATGGGGGTTAGCTACATACTGAGGCAGTGGCGCCATCAGAACGAGAGACTGCATACTACAACTTGTCTTGCCAGATATGTCAACAATCCATGCAATTACAATGATCCATCAAGATGGAAAATATGCCATACAGTCTAATGCTGGTGACCATCTCATGCTGGAAAAAGGTACTAACCATGCTGGTCTGGACATCACATAATACAAGGTTGGTCTCTGAAATCCATTAAATGTTGAAGCTGCTGCCACAGTGTAGGCACCCATGTTTTCAAATATCATCCAATCACCAACGTACAGCTCTGGCAAATCAGTTCGCTCAACTATACGATCAAGACCATCACAAGTTGGGCCCCAAATGCTACTGCAATAGTGACGCTCTTCTGGTTTTGGCCTCTGAAAAAAAAAAACGACGATTTTACAGCACTCCATAATGTGCAGTACAAGAATCAACGATTAATTCAGCTCAAGCAGTCGGGAATTGCTTGCAAAACCCAGCGAATAAGCATGGAGAAAAATTCAAGCAGAAAGGCTCCATACCAATTCATCCAGTCCAGCTAAAGTGGCCCAAGCACCACTTGCTGCATCACAGAAAAAGGCAAACATGTACAGGATGACCCTATTGTTGCTTAGAGGGCAGCATGTTGCCAATGTAGTAATATTGTACATCCATTCTGTCTCCCCCAAGTAAATTGCAGCACGATTCCCCACACCCGCCAAACCAACCCACTTCTATGCAAATGAAACGCGCGTCCGTGAACTGCATTGCACTTGAAGACATACCTTTTGGAGAACTGGGTTAACATGCGCATGATCATACAAGATGCAGTTGAATGAGCCGTACACACCATCGTTCACATAATACATAAGTGTCTTGTCATCAGAACCACCATCTTCTTCTGGGTAAAGAAAAGATAAAAATGCAATCCATTACAAACCTGTACAGCTATTTTTCACACTGCTGAAGGACACAAGACAAATAAGCGCGTGAAGACAAACTCACCATCAGAACCAAGCAGCTCATTGAACATAACTTTCTTTGCAATAATATTAACTGCAAGAGTGAATGAGGATGCTACATAGTAACGTCCCGGCTCGGCAATAATCTTAACTCCAGAACCTGCAGGAAAGTACTTGTCCAAAGCAGGATTTATCACAGCTGTTATCTGTGGGAAGAAAGGCATCCATATTATGCAACAATGGCGACCATGAACATGTAGGGGGGGGGGGGGGGAGCATCATCATTAAGTATACAATTAACCCCCCCCCCACTCCCAAGTGTGTGGGGGTGCCCCACCACCAAATGCCCCATCCACTGAGGGGGACCCTACCAATGGTTCCTACGAGATACCTCATTATGTTAAACATTTGCACAACTTCTGCTATGCTGACACATTGTATCTAAACACTAATCACATGCGCCATATTAATACTAGAATCAGTCGAGCCACAACATAATCGCAACTCTAGTGTTAAGCAGTTAGTTGACCACTTTGTCTCCCGAGAAAAACCGTAAATATGACCAGCAAAAATGTGCTTCTTGTACAAGAGGTTCGATGAATCCCAGCTTGGCTCAGATTTATTTTACACTTAGACTATTCCAACCCGTCTATTCCAACCCTTCAGGTTGCAAAACTGTCAGCTTGAAAAATACCGTATACCACGTTACAACTGAGCAATTTCCCCCAAGAATTGCCAGTTTTAAGTTTCTAGTTTCCTAGCAAGTGCTCAGCGTTGAGGAGCACTACCCATGAACAAACAAGGGACACATGCGAATAAACGGGTAATGCTATAGTGTAACCGATCAGATGATGTGCTTAAATTACCTCTTCAAACTTTAACTTGACATCTTCAGAACCTGGAAACCCGCCGCCAATATCGAGCAAGTGCATGCTAAAACCTAGTTCGGCCTAAAAAAAAAAAAAAAAAGTTTAATTATCAGTTCCAGAACCGGCTTCCAAACCATACACTACGGATTCTGGCAGGTCCACAATAGTCAGTGACCCCACTTTGTATACCACAGTGTTAGTTTAACTAGCTTGGATTTGCAGCAAACTACTACTTGCACATATATGATGGGGTGCACACAAACTCGTCAAGAGTTCCAGGGACATGAAATGCAATCGGATAATAGGTAAACATCACCAAATACACTTACCCCCATATCAAAGACAACACTTACCCCCATATCAAAGACAACACGAGCATCAGAAACTGCCTGCACGTACGTGAATGGGTCAGTACAACCACTACCCACATGGAAGCTGCATAGGAAAGAGTTCTGGATTAATACATATAATAGAAACTGAATAAGTTTCAATTCACAAAAGTAGTTGTAACTCGCTTACCTCACACCAATAATATCAATATTGAGCTCTCGTGCTCGCTCTAAGAGAATTCGGCTTGTTTTGAGGGTAGCGCCAAATTTCACACTCAAGCGACAGACTGCCTTGGAATCATCAGTTGCAATACGCAAAACCAACCTAGTAAAAGTAGAGCAGTTTATGCATTTAGAGTTAGGAGACTAAGTTTGATAGCCGTGTGTTGACAATCCTAGGCACTGAGACAATTCGGAACAGAACAACTATTACCATAACATGCTACACCAGAGGTTACTGGGGAACGAGCTTTTTGGAACTATGGCAGACATTGGGAGGCTGAGGCAGTACAGGGGGAGGAGGGGGCGTCTCGGGGGCACAGGTGGAATGTGACAGGAAGGAACAATACACAAAAAGCATGTAACAGTGCAAAAATGCATATGCAGTCTCAGAAGCAGATCACACGACCATTGGAGTCAAAAGAGCGACATGATTTTATGAAGGCCATATTGCATGGAGAGTGCGAGAATAAGTTGCCCACGAGGCAGCAATGGACATTCAGCTCCAAAACAGTAGGGGGAGGGGGCTTTGGCCATCAGAAATATAGTTGAAGCCAAACGAAGTGAGGCAAGGTTTGTGTCTAGGGCGGAGATGTACCAATTCTTTGGGTCCATGCACAAGCAAAACGCCAGTGAATTAGTGTGTTCATCAAAATCGATGTGGTTAGCGAAGGGAGGGATTTTGAAAGGAGATGGCCCTAGTGCCAAACAAAGGGTCAGGTCTGGTTGTTAAAAGCTTGGTGGGGGAGCAGTCAAAGAGTGGATGGCGGGGACCTTTAAAAAGAGCAAGTGAGCCCAAGAAAATGTGGCTGTCCAACGTTGGTGTTGGGGCACAACAGTTTTTCTTTGGAAAAGAAACTGGATTTTTGTAGGTCTAGAAGATGCCAGTTGAATTGAGGGAGGCAAAACATGCATTCTGCTGCAAATTGGCAAGTTGAAAAGCAGGGCGGGCTTGTTGAGATCCAGGAATGAAGCTGTAGGAGAGAAGGGGGTGGGGGGACAGTATAGGAATAAAGGGATGGGTGGGGACGATTAGAGGGAGAGAGGGCTTTAAGCAAGACATACTTGCTCTGGTTTGACGAGTAGCGAGAATGAAGGGGTGAGGAGCCGGAGAGCAGGGATTAAGATCAGAATAGAAGCTTCAGAGCCTCCATGGATGCAGCAGGGAAGCCATAGGTTAACGAAATGTCCGTTCTTTGGGGTCTACATAGGTCATTAGACATGGAGCATAAGGCATCAATCAATAGGGCGGGGAAATCGTTCAGGAGTATTGAAGTAAAGATCAGAAGGCTGGAGAACAACATGTGCGTGGTAGACGAGAACAGCAAAGAAACTGATGCCCATGGGAAAGGTGGTTAGTGATCTGATTGGGACCACTACACCCATGAGTAGGGCAGTGGCTGTGAAAGTAACCAATGGGAAACTGGCATGACGTGCACGATCAAGGACTTACTTTGCATGTGGGTGGTTCCGTGCAACTTTCATCAGCTCGACTTCACTGTCAAAGGTCATCATCTTGACACCACTGTTGGCAGCATATTTTATTTGAGATACTTGTTTGCAGGGGTTTGCATAAATTATTCGTTCTGGCGACACGCCAATATTCTGGACAATTTGTATTTCAGTCTGGGGACAGTGACAAAATGCATGGTTTAGATTCTAAACATTGACATGCCCGTTAAAAACGCACAATGCATGTCATAGTCGGTAAAAATGCACAATGCATACCTTGCTTGCACAATCAAATCCAGATCCTAAAGCAGCCAGTGTCTTGACTATTGCTTTGCTGTCATTGCATTTCACTGCGTAGAATGGAGTGACTCTAGGGAGAGCTTTAAACCAACGCAGGTGTTTTTTGATAATATCACCAAGATCTGCGACGTAAAAGGCATCTTTATCATCCTGGAAAAGGGATAAAATGCAGTTTTAAATCCTACTCTAAGAGCAAGCCAATACAGAGACTTAGGTCAAAGGCCCCAGCTGGGCGGCAGGCACCACCCCGCCATTTTTTTTTAACAAACCTCACATGTAGAGCCTAAATACCCAAATCGAAGCCAACGAAGACATTTAGGCCCTGGGTGTGATTTTACAACAAAGTCCCTAAAAATAGAATTTCAGGATTGAATCTTCAAGGGAAGCCTCTGATAGGGCCCTATATTGAACGATTTTATGATCCCCCCCCACCTAGTGCAAGAAAGCAGAAACTACTTTTTATACCCACTCCCCATTTTCGCCAACCCACCGGTCTGCATCTCCACGGTTTTGTGCGATTACATAGAGCAAACAATAGTTATTAAAATCGCCGATTACTTACAGACGAAGACACCTCGTTTATCTTTTGCTCCAGAATGTCTCTAGCAGAAAATCCTTCTTCAATAAAACTGAAGTCAAATTCGTCATTGCTGAAGTTCTGCATGGTCCCAGGGGATATATATATATACACACACGGTATGCAACAAACTGAAAATAAAAGCACAAGTTAATACCACGACTTCAATCGGGAACACAACACTCGCCAATTGGTGGTATATACTCACATGGATAAGTTAGAGATGGGGTTTTATTCTAAAGAGGCCCTCAGCTTTGCTCCCAAGGGGGCTCTCCCGTGAAATAGAACCCGGGCAAGTACAAGGCAAGCCTCAGACCCCCTGAGGAGCCGGTGTAGGATGTTGTACTGCTGCTGTTCTGTAAAAAATAAAAATCATCAATTACGAACGTTCACGTCTTGGCCGAAAGAAAGCAGAATGGTAACGTCATCACTGGCTAAATAAAGACATTTGTAAAGCCGTATACTGCCTCGGTTGGCCACGTGGCACAAGGCTGCAGCAGAGTCGGTGACACCTTAAGGAGCGCATGACGCCACCTCTGGCACACAGGCTTCCGGGGGAGGTGCCGTTACCAGTATTGCCAAAAAGGGAAACTCATTTCCAGCCCAAGTTTATTTAGACACTACCAATCGCATGCTTCTGCCCGGCGCTACGTTGTGGTGAATATATGTCTGGCATGCCCTCTCCCCAACTGCCCACGCCGTGTACCCCACCTGTCATGCAGTGTGTTCCGAATAACCGCCCAATATGCAGATGGGAAATTAAGAGCTCCCCATAGCTCACAGGCCGCACGTACAATATCCCAGAACAAGGCATATAAAATTCCTTCCCTTCGGGACGCCAAGAAACTTCAGTGACTGGCACAAGATGGTGAAATTGGTTGTGCCAGTACCCCCCGCCCCAGCCATACACGAATCTCCGGTGCAACGAATGGCTGACGACACCATCTGCCCTTCAAATCAAGCGATGCAATTTGAAACAGTGCTGGTTGGGGCCGTTGGTAGGCGATGATGGTACACCATTTTGTACATAAAGCATGTAAAGAATATGGGTGAAATGTAATTCTTATTTTATGAGATTAAATCAGAATCATTAATTATTTCACCACTAAAATGTAAAGCACTGGTCTGGCAACTACACCAAAAACCCAGTACTTTCTCCCAATCGTCCCCACTTTAAGTACCTCGCCACATTCTCCAACTACCCTCCGTCCACCATGCAGCCCCCCCCCCTCTAATGCATTCTTGTATAAAGGGGCTGCCAGTTCCAACCCATGCACTGCCTCCACACACACACACACCAAGACAGTGCTACACCAACGACCGCTAAAATCTTCCCTACCGGGATACATACACTTAATGGGGGGCTTCGTTCTTCGACCGATTTGGAATTTGGCGCATGCTTGCTGGCCAGTTAACGTGGCATTGAGGGCCTTTCAGACGAAGATGTCCTTGACATTAGTCACATTATGCATAAGAAACAGTTCACTAATGACAAAGGAAACGCGTTTGCGAGCGCCGTGGCTATAGCCGCGGGCGACGCTGTGTATCTGGCTCAACCACACTGATCACTTCAAAAATAGAAAGTAGCCAAATTGTACGTGAGGGGGGTGGGGAGCAATCAGGCTCAGGAGGTACCACTGCCGACCGTTATGCTTGAAATCGTGGCTCAGTCCGTACGCCCACCCACACATTGCTCGCTATGCGTAACAGAAGATGGCTTCCCTGCTTACAAGGACGTACTCCGCGCTGTAACTCACCTTAAAAAGCATTTACGAAGATTGTACCCATGGAGGCACGAATATCCTTAAGGAGAAAATCCAACGCTACCCCGCACCGAGAGAGCGAGCAGAAAGGGCGTCAGGCAGGCAGCTAGACTCTTGCGACAGCGCGTAACCCAAGCACGTCCTCCTCCGCGAAATGCCGGCAGCTGACAAGGCTCCTGCCAGCCCTGCTCCCCTATTTATAGTGCAGCTGCCGTTGCCATAGAGACGCGCCAGATCAAACCAGCGCTGATCGGTTTGCTCCGGCCCCCTGGAGGCTCCATTCAGCTCTGCGGTGCTTCCGTGGCCGCGTGCTGGCTGCCCCATGCTCCCATGCTGTGACGTCACTACGCTTGGCTCTAGTTTCAGCTTTAGACACCTGGACTGGTTGGGCACGCCTCGACCCAGTAGTGGGTCACACTGACGGCAAAGTCCGAGTTAAGAATTCAGTCAAGCCTGCACATGCGTAGTAAACCGCCAACGTGGGCGGCCCCCGGCTCTGGGGTAGGCAGTTGGTTGCATTATGACGACAGAGCCATGCCTTCGCCTGCCGTTTGAATTACAAGAACAAACTGGCTTCCGTTAGGTTACCGAACACTTACTAATGGTTTGAGGCAAGGCTTCTAAGATGGCACTAAATAACCCTGGTCAGAAACTCGAGGCTGCGCGCCAAAACACGCACTTTAGACATCTAAAAAGATTGGTTTTATTGTGTTGCTCTCATATTCCTTTATCGCTAATTTGTGTTGCTGTCATTTGCTAGACGTTTATATTTGAGAAAGCGACGTGTTTCTATGAGTGACAGGAATATAACTTGTCTTAAAAAAACTGGAAACATTCGAAAGAAAGAGGAAGAGCTTTTTTCGTCGCTTATTAATCGACGAGGCAGGTTTATTTTGAGTTTTGCAGTTTGATCGCAAAGCAGGCTTTTGTGGAATTGACTTTTTTTGGGTCTCTTGTTGAACGATCGACGGAAATGGCAACTCTTTTAAAATACTTAATTCGCTTGCTTGCTGGCCGCCCTTATTTTGCGTTGCTGCCTTTTATCGGAGGACATCTGGAAGTGCTCGGGGTGGGGAAAGAGGCGGGTCTAGTCGGAACTCTTTCCAGGACGCAAAGGAATGAGGCAGGAAAAAACACATTGGGTGGGTGGTTAACCCACATAAAGTCCCAGACATGTTCGTCTGCATTCGCTCTGTAGACGTGTCCTTTTAGTAAAGTACCTGCTGAAAGTAACTACATACCGCCCCCTCGGGCAAAGCAGGGTAAGCCTTAGCTGAACAAGCATAACGCATTTTTGGTTTGAACTGCGCTATTTTTCCACAAAAGGGGTGCCTTATATAAAATATAAACCGGCAAATGAGTGTATCATTTGAACAAACTCTCAAGGAGTTAACTACACTCTCCGGATGACAGCGCTGACCCCCTCCCCTACCTCATGTATTCCTATGAAGGACTCTGGGTAACCGTGACTCATCAACGCTTCAGTATGCTGTCATCGCGCCCTGTTTATATGTACGCACATGTACACGTATCTGCTTATACATCTGTCTCATATGTAATGTGTTGTACGGTGTTTGTGTTCACTGGCATGTACCTCTCTGAATGCATACGTGAACATTGGCTCTTTTTTGCAGTTACTCCTAAAAGCGTAACTATTTCGATTGCTTGGGAACAGGGCCAGTCGCCTTTTTTACCTGCTAGGGGAGAATAGTACAACCTCAGCCCCACCTTTTGCCTAGCAAGGACAACACTATATGACTCAGTTTACTGACATGCTGGTCCCGTGCTGCCAGATGCACCGTTATCTAGACCAGAAGCTCCCGGTTGTGGGCAGTCTGGCCCGGCGCTAGGCATGTGCAGCTGCACTTGACCTCATGCTCATGGAGCTCGATGCAAAGGGTGACCCTCTTTCCGTTGCAGCGCCTAGTAGCTGAAAATCTGTGCTGCCTGTAGTCTGCCTGTAGTTCCTCGAAGGTACCAATTGGCCCAGGGGGACTGTATACTAGCTGAATGGTTAAGGTGTAGGAATTGTCAATTGGTATTTTGGCTGTCAGTAGTTCGCACAATGAACATTTTGGCGTAGTAGCTAATCTAAGATCTAAGTTTGATTTAGCTATGATGGCAATTCCGTCACCTCTGCCATCTACTCTGTCCGCTCTTAAATAGTGTAATTGTCTGGTACAGCGAGTAAGAGTGACGGTCCTGCTTCAGCATGCAGCCAAGATTCTGTAATTGCCAGGAAGTCTAGATTATCGGCCGTGATTAGATCAGCAATATCTGTCGCATGCGCTACTTGCGATCTGGCATTGATTAGTGCCCCCTTAATAGTCTGTGTAAGGACTTTGGTTTGGAGGGTACTTTCTTAATTCTGTTTTGGTAACTTGTTATAGTTGGTAGTATTTTTCGTTGAGACTTTCCTAGGTACAGAGAGTTTTATAGGGATGTTTAGCAGTAAATTGGCAAGAGGCGTATTCGGCAATGTCGATAGTCTAGCGCCGAGTCTGAGATTTCTGTCTATGGTCTGGCAAGGGCGATTTGAGGACACAGATTTGATGTAAACTCCATTATCCTGATCCGTATTAGGTAATGACTGGAGTCTATCGCCCAGTCTCAAATTTTGATAATCCAACAAGGGTGGCTTGGGAGCATGAACTTAGTATGGGATCCATTTGAGTACCGGTTGGTTAAGGGTGAATGATGGATCTCACCACTCAAAGGATCTGTCTTTTGAGAGTTAATGACTAGGCTTAATTTAGGTAAGAAGTACGTTGGCCTTATAGTAGAGTCCAGGAATTATAGTTAAGGGCGGGTAAGAATGGTGTAGGCTTAATTTGCTTGGAATCACGAAACATGGTTAGGTATAAGTGGCACGCGGGCCAACCACCGTATGTGGTGGTTAGGAACTGGTTGAGCAAAATGAATAAACCTCTGCTAAACTAAAATGCAATGAACACGCAAGATAAGTGAGGGAAAACACAAGACACATTTACAATTGGATTAATCCAGATTTCCCCAGGGAAATGAATCACACAAGTGCATTGACAACATCTCTGTAGTTATGTTATGTCATTTGGCATTTGTATAGCGCTCTATATATCATTGGTATGACCTCAAAGCGCTGGTAGCTTGAACGCTCTTGGGGACCGTAATCCAGGTCAGTTGAGAGAGTAAGGTGTTGTAGGGTGCTTGTGTGCACTAGTTATGTGTGCAGCTGATGTAATTGTCTGATGGTAGCTGCATTTTAGCATTAGGTGTGGTGGTATTGACATCAGTTGAATGTGTGCAGTCTGGAGGGTGGACACCAAGACTGGGTTCTGGCTGCGTTAGGCCTGTGTAGGATGCTTATGTGTGCAGCTCGGCCAGTTTGTCATCAAGTGTAGCTGCGTTTTATTAGAATGATGATGTGTTCATGGGGTAATGTTCGTATGCAAGCAGCTAGGCCAAAACTGATCGAGGGGTGTAGCTGCATTCTAATTGTGTGTTGGTGTAGAGTAGAGAGTAAGCATAGTGATATGGGAGGTGAGTGTTTGGGAGGTGTAATGATCTAAGGAGCTCGCTATTCAGATTTTAAGCATGCGCATGCTTAATAGTGACTTAGTAATCGTATTCAGTGGTGTCATTGCTCGGGATCTTATTGAGCATTAGTCATTAAGAAGCAAGGATCAGTCGCTCCAGGTGGCCGATATTATGGAAAGAGCCACGTTTTTAGAGCTTTGCAGAACGTCAAATAGTCTTGGGTGTGGGGGAAGCAAGTTCCGCAGAGTTGGGGCCAAGGTTGAGAAGGCGGATCCTCCAATCCTGACAGAATTAGAGGTTGGAATTACTAGAATGAGGGCATTGCTTGATTTTAGGGTGCGGGATCCGGATGGGAGGTATGGTTTTACCTTTTCTTGTAGGTACAACGGGCCGGACTTGTGCACTGCTCGGTGAGTGAATCATAGGGTCTTGAAGGGGGCCCTTCGCTCGACTGGGAGCTAGTGCAGGGTTCGGAGAGCTGGTGATATGTGGCCTCTTAGACCCAGTGCAAGGAGCAGTTTTGCAGCAGCCTTTGGGCTCTTTGGAATTTGTTGAGTTGGTATGCTGGAGCCCCTAAGTATAGGGAGTTGGCATAATCCAGTCTCGACATCACAGTAGACATAATTGCAGCAAATCTGTTCGGGTAGGAGAGGTAGGGAAAAATGCGTCTGAGAAGTTTGAGGTGGTAGTGACAGCATTTTGGCACGTTGATCTGACGGCAGAGGGTTAGGCCTGAGTCCATAGTGCAGCCTAGGTTTTTAACTATATCGGAGGGGGGAGAGGAGGGGCGAGGGACAGGTGCCATGGGAGTGGATGTGGTAGAATGTATGCATATTTTAACCACAGTGTGTAGCTCAGCCTACCTTGATCCACTGCACAAGAAATATCATATGGTGTAGTTATCAAGGGCATGTGAAATAATGTGACAAGCCAGGAGGCGAAAAGCAGGGGGAACTTGATTATAATCCGACCTCCAGGTCCCTGCAGGCTTCAAAACAATGGGTGCCCCCAATACACAGGCAACCTTGAACAAACCTGGACAGGAGCTGTAGAACACAAACTGAATGAATCCCTATCTCTACTATGTGATGCAGAACAGAATAACCTGCGCCATCCTCTCTCCGGCCGTTAGCTAAGGAAACACCAATCACATGACTATTACATATCATGTCGGACAGCGACAAACCCAATAGTAACCAGTAGACTTAACTGGTGGGTATGGCCACGTCCAAACAGCAATCATGATAGAAACTGGCCAACTAGCTTGTGTTAACATGAAGGCAGTGATCGAAGTGTGCAGGAACGGTCGGGAGCAGTGTTCTACTACTTTTATTTATTTCTGTTTACTATTATACTTTTTACAACCATATTCACTATTCTATATAGAAGATTTGTCCATTCATGTCCCTGTGCAAGTGTACAGTTCTAATAGGAGCCTTAGTTACTAGTTACTTAGTCTATTGCAATGCCCCAACCGCAACACCTCGTTCCATGTTGCACTATGCTTCCACCTCACCTGTCCCCTGCCGAGACCACAGTTTCACTACTTTGTTTAGTACACTTCTCTCACTGCATGGAGGACTGGCACCATATTGAAATACTCAAGTCCAAGGCCAGATAACCGTAAACAAAACCTACTGGCCCTATATGGATAGAATCAAAGGCATCCCCATTTGATACCCAGACCAACTACTGGCAACCTATAGAGTAAGTTCAGTCATCTAAAAAGGATGGAGGAACAAATCATCCTGCATTGAAACATGGAGTATGCAAATGACCCATGGTCATGTACACGTTTTAGATATGGAGATAGCCACCAACCTGGTCAGATGGCAGTTCCTTGATGACAGTCCCCCTGAGAACTTTACTGCCCTCGGCCTGGATAGGACAGGGAATGGAGGGAGGCAAAATCCCCATCTCGGGTAGAAATAGAAAACCCTGTGCAGGATTTGAGAGTGTGGGTCAACGGTTGATCTTTGGAAAGCAGGACCGGGATTTTCAGGGCTGGACACCTTCAGGTGGAGATATCCTCATGAAGTCTATCAGAGATAATAAGAGGGGTGAGTATAAATACAAGAGTGAGAGCCAAGATGAATAGAGTGGAGGTATCTGCCTGTGCCTGTTTATGGGAGAGAAAGATTCTGTACCGTTCCCTTGTGACCTACGTGAATGGAGGGCGCTGCCGAATGACGTGAATCCTGCAGTTTGCGAGTGCGAAACTTGAGGCAAGTAGATCCCTGATGTTACGAGACACGGCTTGCAGGTAAGCTTTCTGAGATTAGAATGGAAATGTCTACCGGATACAATCTCTAATACTTCTGCAACAAAAGTAAAAGTGCGAGTTCCTACCGTTGTTCCGTGGATACATGGAACAAGAGAATGGGTTTGTCGGACATATACTTCCGAGGGCGGCAGGAATGGAACGTCATTACAAAAAAAGGCTCTGTCAGTGGGGGGATGTGAAGGGCGGACGTAACCACGAGAGAAAAAGATCTGCGAAGGACAGAAAGAGTGAGCGGGTGAAGCAACAAGCAGCTGGAAAACAGCATTCCCTAGTTAGCATACTTACGAAGCGTCATGCTCAGGAGTAGCGACGCACTGGGGCTCAGGGTCAGACTGTATATATTCTGTCATGTGACAGCACGGAGGCGGAGTCATAGCACAAACAGGAACAGCCAGTTGAGTACCAAAGGAGCGAGGCTTCCAGGTGGCCATGTTGGAATGGGCGAATGCCACCGTATATCAGAGCCTACCCTGGCGCCACCAAGACCAGTGCTCATAGTGAGATGCAACACCCATATCCTTACGACAGAAAAAATCTTAGAGCATTCAGAGATGTGTATTTTATAATTCGGAGCAAAAAGCTAAAGATAAGGAGCAGTGGACCACTCTCTACAGGGACACACAATATGGTCCGTGTTAGAGGGTCATGCCTTTGAGTAGCTGCACCCTGGCTCTCCAACCTGCACTGTCCTTTTGAAATCCTGGGCATGGTGTCCCTTTTCCAGGAAATTTTCAACTAAAGGTGCTGTCCGTTTTTTGGGGTCCTTTTTGGGGGTCCTTATGCATGATTTATGTTCAATGATTCTGCGTCTGCCCGGTCTCTCTGTTATGCCTACATACATAAACTGGCAAGGGCACATGATGATATAAATTACACAAGCATTGTTACAATTGGTGAATTGTTTCTGGACCCGTGGAAACTTCCATAATATATCAGCACTAGTGCTCCTATTGGTCTGGGCACATACTGAACAAGATCCACATGGGGCATGCCCAGTTGCTGAGCTTCTGGATCATAATTTTGTTTGTTCCATAGAGTGGTAATCATTTGTATTCATCACAATAGCTCTGCCCTTATCCACAGGCATTATAACAATTTCAGAATTCTTGGATAATTTAATGAGTGCAGTTAGTATGGACAAAGGGAACATGCTCTTCCAGCTTTTTAAAGACCGCCTGTTCAAATATGATTGATTCAGGGTTAATAATCTGTGGGGGCCATCACAGTTCTTCAGGTACAGTGCTAGTCATATCCAAATTCTTGTAAGTGCAGTGCATGTGCTAACCAACACAATTGCCTCCATACATTAGGAATACACCCCCGTGGCCCCTACTTAACTATTTGCGGTACACCTCCTTGGGTGCTGCCGCCAACTCCCCTGACTCCCTGCGTCACTGGCTCTCTGCACTTACGTGCTTGTGAACCAGCGCCTCAGGGTCCTTTTTTAAAACACTTTTTTATTGATGTTCATGCATTATAGCGAACAAGGGGAGCAGGGGACACCCCTGCAACCCCTGTTACCCTTGTTTGCTATAATGGGTTCGAATGGCATATTTGATTACATTTTTGGTTGTACAAACTTTTCGTACAGCCTAAATTCAGTCAAATATGCTATTTGGTCTTTTCATTTCAGTCTTTTTGGGCATTTCTGTGGACCTTTAATCACATGAACCCAAACAGGCCCACCACTCAAGAAGCGAGTGCACGGTTGTACATAAAGCAAGTTTATTGTACAAAAGCTCTGGGGAGCGGTTTGATGGTGTTGCAGGACCAAACTAACCCAAGTCTCAAAAATACAACATCAGTTGGCAGTTTATATACTTTTTGCAACAATTTAAAACACTCCCAGATACATTTATTATCCTCCATCCCCACAAATACGATTGGACAAAACCTCTTTAAAGAAATCCCGTCTTTCCTCAATTCTTTCATTTTCATTGGTCAGGCTTATCTTCATTATTATCTTTAGATCATACTCAAAACACACCTCTTCTTGGGATTCTTTGTAGTAGGTCCTGGCTTCAGTAAATGGTTAAACATTATTATTGAAAACATAATTAATTGCAAGCAATAACTGGCCTAAGACCTTTAACTTTAAGTATGATTGCACATGGTTCTACTGACGTGTTCTGACAAATAGAGGGAGTTCTGCTTAAACAGGATTTTTCTTTGAACCACTGATAAACCATCTCCATTCCACAGACTCCTGGCACCTTAATCTAATTTATGCGGCCACATGCTCCCTCTGATGACCTGGAAAAATACTTAACCGTTGCACCATGTGCTCGACAGTTATTGAATGGGACACCATTGTGGGCATTAGTGCTTAATTTCATCCCATGCACCCCGCCTGTTCCCATATTTTGTCCCCTTGTTCTCCTATTATGGTCGCAAATAAACGTTTCATATCCCCTGCCACGGTAGAGAATGAGCATCCCCCATCCTTTTTTTGTAGCAGTGGCGTTTGTCTTGTCCTAATCCCTATCCCCACGCCCCCTTTGGTAGCCTGCTCTGCACCTACATTTATCTTCTCCTTTCTGCTGCAGAGGGAATTTGACCAATCCCTCCACACTCTTCGCTGTCCTGTCATCTTCTTTGTTTCCTCCCCCTTCTCCTCTCTTTCTCAGGTGTCCATTCGTCGCCCTTGCTCCATTTCCCTCCTGCTGCTTCCTCATCTGAGGCCGTACTACCCTCGTCCTCGTTCCCTTCTCCTACCTCCTCTTTTTTCCCTTCTTCCTCCTCGTCGTGTAGTCTGAACTTTATTCTTCCTGACAACCATTCCCTCTTCTCCTCTTAGTTTTTCCTCTGTACCTCCTCCACTATTGCCATTTCTGCTTCAGTGAATAGTGCGTCAACTTGCTGTCGCGTATTCTTTTCAATGTCTGCTAAGTATTTCCTCCCCCCGTTTGTGTACCTCCTCTCGTCATGTGTTTATGTCCCTCTTTTTCTCTGGTGTCTCTTTATCCCCCTCCATGCCTTCCCGCTGTGGGTTTGTATACCCCGCCGCGGGCCGTAATGTTGTATAGACACCTTGGGGCAGAGAACTTGGTCCGCCCCATCCAATGACACCTCTCCCTCTTTCTTCACTTGTTGCTCTTTTGTTTCTTCGTACAGCTTCCAGAGCCCCAATATATTCTGCCTACTCTTCAATTTGGAGCCCTTGTATTTTGTTAAAAAATATGAGAACATATTTTCTATTATTCCGCTATCGAACGTTCCTTCTCCTGGCCATGCATGGAAACACTGACCTGCAGTCTCCTTGAATCACTGAAGATTATACTTTAATATTTTATTGCGCTACTGTGGCAATTTTGTGCACATGTGGTCGAGGGGGCTATCTAAATAGGCCATTATGTCCCTCCCTCTTGCTGCCGTTCCTTTATGTCCCACTTACCCTCGGCTCCCTTCCTGCTTCTCCTTGTAAACCCAAAAAGCTACCGACCATGGGCATGCAACCACGATGCAGCGTTTTCTTGCATGGTTACACTCACGTCCTAGATATCCTCGGGTCCCCCCCAGCACCGAGCCTTCCATATGTGCTCGTTCTGCCCCTGAGCGTGGTTGGCGCTCAGGACCAGGCAGATCTTCATGAACTCATCATCTGCAGGACCTCCTCAGTGATCCGCATAGATCGGGTCTGCGGTCACCGGACCCGCGCCCCCAGGGAGTGCGGCCGGAATACCCTCAGTTGCTCGAGCGGACTGAGGATTTCGCTGGGGCCTCCAAAAATGTATCAGGGGTCCTCCTAAAGCTTGTAATACATAATTACCACAGGCAATCAAAAAAGGAGTGCACACCAGGCAAGAAGTAACATTGTATATTACAGCTTGGTGAGCACAAATCAAACAGAACAGTGGAACAGACCTGGTTGATGAGAGCTGACAAACTGGAATGCAGTGAACATCATTTTGATATGGCTAATACAATGATCAAGGTAGTGGAAACAGTTTCACTTCAAACTTCTCGTCCTTTGTGATTCCCATGAAGCCTACTGCTTAAAATACCTCATACGCCTATAGCTAGACATACGCCAGTAGAACATGATTGGACCAAACAGAGCTGACCTCTTTTGGCTCTTCTCCCCCCCATGTGACGCCACATTGATTCCCTCTCCTCCCGCAAACAGTTTGCAATTAGTAAAAAAACATTTGTGCTGACCTCTGGTTCTTTATTCACCTGCCATTGGTCAGCACCGCAGTGGAAGTAACACGAGACACCCATAACTGGTGGGAAGGTAGACATTCACACGGCATCGGTAAGACAGCGACCTTCACAAACAGTGTAGTAGATACACAGAGGGCTGGTTACCTCTTAGGGTCATCGAGACTTACCGTCTGATTGGTTCATCGAGGAGCACGGCTTCCCTCCTCCTCCCCGTTCCCATACCCTCGGGCCAAAGAACAATTAAGACTGTTTTGTTTTTATGTGTGTGTTTCCCTAGCTCAGGTCAACTTCCCCAGTCCCCACAAGCAGCGGTGGGACTGGCTCGCCGACCTTGATTACATCGCCCAGTTCTGTTTCAGCGACATTGGTCTGCTGGAGACGAGTAGCTTGAGTTCAGCTTCCCCCCCTCCCTTGACCGATGTGCATGGGTCATGTGTTTTGGAGCGGGCCTTCAAGATGAAACTCAACCCATGGCATCCCTATAAGGTGCGCTTACCTGTGGTTATACTTGCGCATACATGTTGCTTGAGGCGATGTCATTAACAGGATACCCCCCCGGTTCCCTTGCAGGCCTAATTAGATGGTACACTACAATTTCCAGAATCCTCTTGTTCTTCTCATGTGGTGTCCCTGTGCTCCCACTCATTCCCTCAGTTGGTAGGTGTGCCCCCCCTGTCTGGCGCTGAATCAGAATCTTCATTAGATCTCCAGATCAAATTACGCCATGCACTCATTAAAGGTCAGCAGTTGACCCTCTTTGTACAACTGCTGAAGTGTCTCCAAATCTCCAATTACCCAGCTGACAAATTGCCCCTTTATCATGCCCGGTTGAAACACCAGATTATTCCAGACTAGTGTCAGTGGGCCCTTTCTCACCAAAGTTCCCCAACTACATGTGGCTCGTCTCCTATAGTAAATTGTAGCCTTTGTCGATGTCAGTAGCAAGAAACCAGCCCCACCATCCCGTCCCTGGGGAGTTCATATAGGGTGTTTGAAGCAAGGGCACCAAAGAGCAGGCTATAGTCTTCCATTTTGGCCTCAGATCACTCCTTCCCCAAGTCATGAAATGAGAAGTCTGACCAGCTAGGTTAT
Organism: Ambystoma mexicanum; assembly: GCF_040938575.1. NCBI lineage: Eukaryota > Metazoa > Chordata > Amphibia > Caudata > Ambystomatidae > Ambystoma > Ambystoma mexicanum. The sequence goes on from NC_090927.1 coordinate 456,651,491, forward strand.
AGCGGGGAATATCTGGGACACCTAACCCTCTATTTGACACTGACCTCACTAGGACCTTCCTAGAGATCTGAGCCTTCTTATTTCCCCAAATAAATTGGAAATATCTCCATGCAATGTCTTCAAGGTAGCATCTGGAATCATGACAGGCAGCGTAAGACAATAATACAGCAGTCTGGGAACCAGGTTAATTCTTACAGCTGCTATTCTTCCGAACCAGGACATTTCCTGCTTAGACCACCTGTCAAGGTCCTCAGTAACCTCCTGTATCAGCATGGGAAAATGACATTGGAAGATCCTAGCTGTAGTATATGGGATCCACACTCCAAAACAGGGGATGGATTTCCGATCCCATTTTATCAGATATATTTCCTCAAGGTGCTCAGGAGGGGGAACAGAGATATCGAGGCCACAAGAAGTATTATAGTTGACTTGAAAGCCAGAGGCAGCTCCAAACATAGAAAGTTCAGCTACTAATGCTTCCAGGGAGCCACCCGGTTTTGTAGTCACCATAACATAATCAGCGTACAGAAAAATCTTATACTCCACATCGCCGGCCACTACGCCTTCGATTTCCCCATCATTTATGACTCTTCAGGCAAACAGCTCTATGGTCAATGCAAATATCAGTGGTGGCAGGGGACAGCCTTGTCTGGTTCCTCTCAAAATAGGCAAACTCAGTATACAGACCATTAATCCTAATCAAGGTCGATTGAGCCTGGAAATTAGCAAGCAATAGCCTAATAAAATGAGGATAAAAAACTAAGACTTCCATTCTCCGAATGTAGGCCCAGTCGACCCTGTTAAAAGCTTTATGGAAATCTACAGCAGTGATCCCCAGTCCTGACCTCTCTTTAAGACTGACTATCAAGAACTGTGGACGGTCCTATAGGAATGGCCACTGGGTCAGCAATATCCTCCTCGCCACTTGACAAACGGAGCTCCCCAAAAGTACCTTCCTCCTCCTCACCTGAAGAAGACTAATAGTTGAGCTTCTTCCATCTAGGGTGTCGTACTTGAGCCTTCTTTTTGGAGAGCAGATACGGTCTGCCGCGAAAGGAAGCCACCGTGACCCTTTACAGGGAAATTCACGGTGGCCCTCTCTCCGCAACAGCCAATAGTATGAGGGGAAAAGGCCACCAGGCACAAAAACTCTTGATGTCGATGAACTGGACAGTGGAAGATGGTCCGATAGGAAGTCCAAGTCAGGAGTATAGCAGAATTCCAGAGGAGAATAGAATGGAAGTGAAGGCAAACAGCAGCGGAACCGATGCGGAATGAGCGAAAAACACAGGGAGTACCAAGGAGGAACCAGCTGAAGGAAGGCAGGTAACATGGGAAAACAAGGGAGGAAAAGGGGGACTGAGAGGGAACAGAGAGGGGTGAACAGGTCGCAAGGTAGTAGAACTGGGAGCGCTATAGCAACAAGGGTAGCACAGTTGCAATGCGCTGAGCCGGCGAGAAGTGAATAGTGATATACTAAGGCGGCGGCCATGATGGAAAAGACTAGACCGCGGATCTTGGTTCCAAGAAAATGTGGTGCAACAGTCTAATGGCGTTGGAGTCTCCATCGCCGCCAAACTCGCCAGGCGCCTGTGGTCGTGACAGTATGCCCCCCTCGAATACCCCTTCCTCCCGGTTTTCCCGGGTGAAGACTGTGATACCAGGATAGCAAACGGGGGGCATGTATTTGTGTAACCGGTTCCCAAGTATCCTCGGAAGAGGGGTGGCCCTTCCAGTGTACAAGATACTCAAGCGCCCTCGATGATACCGAGAGTCTCGAATCTGGGAGACCTCATATTCTTCTGAGGTAGAAGTGGGTAGGATCATCAACTTCGTTGTTACCTGGTTCCTAGCGTCAGGTACAAAAGGCCTGAGGAGTGAGGAATGGAATACCGGATGAATTCGTTTAAGGGTCTTCGGTAGTCTTAAACGGTAGGCTACTGGATTGATCTTGGACTCAATCTCATAAGGTCCGATGAATCGTGGAGAGAGTTTGGATGGACGGACCCAGCGGGGCAAAAACATGGTAGACAACATAACCCTTGTGCCCTTCTCCCAAGTGGGTACTTGTCTCCGATGTCTATCGGCTTGCTCCTTATTCCGTCGACTGGTTTCCCTTAGACTCCTTTCCGCCGTGTCATGAGCTTCTTTGAGCCGGTTGAGGGTGGTCTCCAAAGACGGAACATTAGTGTACTGGGTCCCTCGATCGGACACGATCTTCTGGGGTAATCCGTGCAAACGGAAGATATCTTTGAGAAACACTTCTGCCATCTGGGAAGCGGCCGGTAACCTGGACAGGGGAGAAAAATGAGCAAGCTTGGAGTAGGAGTCCACAGTAACCATGATGCAAGTTCAACCCTGAGAGTTTGGTAGTTCTACAATAAAATCGGTGGAGATGGACTTCCAGGGCCCTGCTGGAATGGGGTCTTGCTGTAATAACCCCAAATGTCTTTGGGTGGAGTACTTGTTCTGTTGACACACTAGACACGACTGTACATATCTCTGTGTATCGGCCTTGATGTTTGGCCAATGAAAAGAACGTTTGAGCAGTTCCAGCGTACCCTTTATTCCCCAATGTCCAGCAATCTTGGAATCGTGACACCATCAGAGAACCTGTTGGCGAAGTTTACGAGTAGGCAGAAACATCTTCCCGTGTACGAAATATAGTCCGTCTTTAACACAGACTGGCAGCCTGTTTGTGTCCAAAGAAGACACATCCTGGGAGGCTTCTCTTACCTCCTGCATAAAGTAGGTCACAGTTGAGATTATACGCGTATGCGGGAACATCAACTCCCTTCTGTAGGTAGGGCTCGAGTCATCCTTGCGGGACAAGGCGTCCGCAATCTTGTTCTGGGTACCCGGTATGTAGGTAATGGAGAAATGGAACTGGGCAAAGAAGTGTGCCCATCTGGCTTGTCTGGTGTTGAAGCATTCCTGCTGTTTGAGGACTTGTAGGTTCTTATGGTTGGTGCGTATCTGAAAGGGGTGAAGGCTTCCTTGAAGCAGATGTCTCCACTTGAGGCAAGCCAACTTCATGGCCAGGAGCTCCCTCTCGATGACTGAATAATTCCGTTGGCTTGTGGTTAAAGTCTTCGAATAATAAGCCACCCGTTGTTCGTGACCTCGGTCTGATTGGAGAAGAATGGCTCCTACGGCTGCTGCTGAGGCATCAGTCTCCAGGATGAACGGCTTCAGTTGATCAGGCTGCTTAAGAATGGGTGCTGAACAGAAACTTTGTTTCAGGCAAAGAAAACTGTTCTCTGCGGCACTTGACCAATAATCAATAAGGAGGTGATGGGGAGAGTTAGTTGAGAAAACTCTGGAATGAACCTCCTGTAAAAGTTTGCCAGTCCCAAAAACGGTTGGATCTCCTTGACGGAGGTGGGTGATGGCCAGCCTAGGATGGCTTCGACTTTTTTGGGATCCATGGTAATCCCCTGTTCAGAGATGATAAATCCCAGGTAGGACAGAGAAGACTGGGAAAAAATAAATTTCTCCAGCTTAACAAGAAGACTGTGTTGTTGTAGTCTACGGAGTACCTCTTCAACTTGGGAAACATGTTCCTCCTGCTTGCAGGAGTAGACCAGGATGTCATCTAAGTAGACCACGGTATTCTGACCCAACAGATGCGAAAACAAACGATCCATGAATCTTTGGAAGATCAAAGGCGTGTTCACCAGGCCAAACAGCATTACTTGGTATTCATACCGGCCGTAGGGAGTGCGAAAGGCAGTTTTCCATTCATCTCCCGTCCTTATCCGGAGTAAATGGTAGGCATTGCGGGGATCGAGCTTGGTAAATATTACCGAGCCCTGAACAGCTTCCAGGATCTCGGAAATTATGGGCATGCGGTACCGATCCTTGATGGTAACTTTGTTTAGACCCCGATAGTCGATGCACAGTCTCAACTCCTTGCTGTCTCGCTTGGGTATGAAAAACAATGAGGCTCTGGCAGGTGACTTGGAAGAGCGGATAAGTCCGTTAGCAAGATTATCGTAGAGGTAGCGCCTGAGTACAGCCTTTTCAGATAGTGAGAGAGGATACATCCTTCCAAAAGGAACCAAGGGCTGGGGAACTAGGTCAATACCACAATCTTCTGGTCCATGTGGTGGGAGTTCCAGGGGGACCTGTTCCTGGAATACTTCCGAAAAGTTCGAGAAACAACTCGGAATGCAATGAATAGAGCTCTGCTCCGTGGCACTTACCGTCTTAACGGTTTCGTGCTGGGGTTCTGGTAGACATTCCTTCTGGCAATATTTGGAATGAAAACTCAACAGATTGTTAGTCCAATCCACTGTTGGATTGTGCTTCCGAAGCCAACCGATACCCAAAATGACCGGAAAATGTGCAGCACGAATTATATCAAACAGGATCTCCTCCTTGTGTTTTTGTATCGACACTTGTACTGCTTCCGTGGTATGGGTGATAAGCCCGGAGCATAGGGGTGTTCCATCCACCCCTTCGACCTTTTGATCCTCTTTCTTATCGGCCCATAAGGTGTCCAGAAAGTTACCTGCCGCGCCACAATCAAGTAAGGCTTGAGTGTCAACCACTTTGTCTCTGAAACAGAGTTTGACTCCTACAACCATTAGGCGCAGATCTTCAGAAGGCGTTTCGGAGGTGACAGAGAGTGTAGTGTAGGAACAAGGAAGCGTCCCTCGGTAGTCCGTCCCACAAGCTACCGAGGGCGTTCGTTTCCTGACCTTCTGGGGGGCACATCAGGGCAATCCCTCAACAGGTAGGCAGCTGAACCACAATACAGACATCGGTTTTCATCCCGTCTCTTCTTCTTTTCTTCAGTGGTTAAGGGGGACCTGGTGGTGCCGATTTGCATGGGTTCATCTCGGGCAGTCCGGGTTGCAGGTGAGGAGGCAGAAGTGTGAGATTCCTGGAGTGGGGTTGTGGTACGGCTTTTCTTCCTTTCATTTCTTCTCTCGGTTAAACGGAAATCAATCCGTAATACAGCTGCTAGTAGATCCGAGAAGGTGTCCGGACGAGGAATCCTGGCTAACTCGTCCTTTAATTCCTCCTGCAAACCCCTCCGGAAGATCGTGTACTGCGCTTGTTCTTGCCAACCGGCTTCCGTAGCCAATTTCTTAAATGTGGATATGTAGGAAAGCAGGTCGGAGGTACCTTGCCGCACATCCAGTAAGTCTTCACTGGCAATATAGGCACACTCGGTCCTTAGGAAGGTTTGCTTCAGGAGGTCTTTGAAGGCGGCATAGTCCCGTAGGACTGGGTCTGACTGGGATACCAACGGGTTAGCCCATGCCAAGGCATTCCCAGTTAAATGGGTGATCATGAACCCCACCGTGGCATGATCCGTGGAAAAGGCATTGGGTCTGAAGGTGAAGTGAATATTACAGGCTTCAAGGAATTCCTTTACCTTTCTCTCCGTGCCATCAAACTTCCCTGACACCAAAGGTAAGGGGGGTAAATCTGTAGTTTGTTGTTCTCTAGCAGCCACTCTCTGCTGCAGTGCTGTATTGTCGGTCTTGAGTGTCTGGACCTCAACATTGAGGTTTTGGACGGCTGCCACTAACTCCTGCAACTGCTGTGGCGTGGCCATAATCTCTTTCTTCTGGCGTTGCAAGCTATCAAGAACTGTGGACGCTCCTATAGGAATGGCCACTGGGTCAGCAATATCCTCCTCACCACTTGACAAACAGAGCTCCCCCAAAGTACCTTCCTCCTCCTCACCTGAAGAAGACGAATAGTTGAGCTTCTTCCGTCTAGGGTGTCGTACTTGAGCCTTCTTTTTGGAGAGCAGATACGGTCTGCCGCGAAAGGAAGCCACCGTGACCCTTTACAGGGAAATTCATGATGGCCCTCTCTCTGCGACAGCCAATAGTATGAGGGGAAAAAGCCACCAGGCACAAAAACTCTCAATGTCGATGAACTGGACAGTGGAAGATGGCCCGATAGGAAGTCCAATTCGGGAGTATAGCAGAATTCCGGAGGAGATTACAATGGAAGTAAAGGCGAACAGCACCAGAACCGATGCGGAAAGAGCGAAAAACACAGGGAGTACCAAGGAGGAACCAGCCGAAGGAAGGCAGGTAAGACAGGAAAACAAGGGAGGAAAAGGGGGACTGAGAGGGAACAGAGAGGGGCGAACAGGTTGCAAGGAAGTAGAACTGGGAGCGCTATAGCAACACGGGGAAGCACAGTTGCAACGCGCTGAGCCGGCGAGAAGTGAATAGTGATATACTAAGGCGGCGGCCATGATGGAAAAGACTAGACTGCGGATCTTGTTTCCGAGAAAACGTGGCGGAACAGTCTAATGGCATCGGAGTCTCCATCACCGCCAAACTCGCCAGGCGCCTGTGGTCGTGACACTGACCTCAAACAAGTTTAAAACACTCTGAATGTTGTAATGCGTTCTTCGGTCCACTATAAATCTGGTTTGATCCTCATTTACGATCCATGGGAGAAACCCCATTAATCTGTGAGCGAAGATCTTAAAGTACAATTTAGCGTCATTATTTGTCACAGTGATCGTATGGTATGAGTCATAGTTGTGGACATTTCCATCGTAGGGGTGGTTCTGCCGGAGACCAGAAATGTGTTAAATGAGGCCATCAGGTGTGGCACGAGAAGAGAGCTAAAGATTTTTTGCAGACAGTTACGGGGACCCATTGGGCCACAGCGCTATGTTTTCGGTAGTTTTGATAGCCCATTCTACCTCCGAGGCCTGGATGGGACCTTCCAGGGTCTGCGCAACATGAGGGGGCAGCTGGGGAATACGGGCGCATCCTAGGTAACTACACTGACACTACAGTGATAAGTCTTCACCAGTAAAAATAGAGGTGAAGTAAGGTTGGACTATTCCTATTTTATCTCCATCGTTCCGTCATAGAGAGCCATCTACATCCTGTAAAGCCTGAATGTTGTTCTGTGTTCTTAGCTTTTTTAACTTATATACCAAGAGCTGATTAGCCTTGTTACCCTGGACATAATAGTGTTGCATGGTCTTAAGTATTGCTTGCGCCAATTTCTCTGCTAGGTGTGCTTCTAACGTATTACAAGCAAGGGTGCACTGGGTCCTAAAAGAGGCCCTGGAAATAATATTCAAAGTGGCCCCATATGACACATTTTCGACAAACCCAATGCTTTTCCTATGAGAACATTTGGAAATACCACACAAAAGAGGCCGAGGGTGTAGCAGCCCCCCATGGAAATCTCCAGAGTTCCTTATAGGCCAGCCCACCCCTGATTACAAGCCAGTTTTATCTTTCGAAACACTGCACAAGATCCCACACGCTTGTGTGCAGACTCAGTGGACTGTACTTCTGTTTCCAATTGTGTTTGAAGTAGTTTACATTCCCTGGTATAGGTGGCAGCTCTACTGATTAGTTCCTCCCTTACGATAGTCTTCATGGCATCCCATATAACGGGCAGAGAGTGGTCAGTACAGCTATTTTCCTAAAAGTAATTTGATATAACCCCTGCTTTGCCCTGACAAAGTATTGGGTCCCTCTGTATCGGCTCATACAATTTCCAGCAATGCTGAACCAGTGGTGGCCTAACCATAATCGCTAAGAGACTAAGGTGCGTGATCGGGCACATTTTAAAACATGGATGGGTTGGGGTAAGGGTATAGGATAAGGTAGGGGAAAGTGGGGGTCTCCCCCGCATAATAAAAAAAAAATTAGACGTTTTTTTCACAAAGCTTTCACCTTTAGGCAAAGTGGATTCGGTGAAATCAGGGACATCCTGGAGAAACCCCCATACATGTGCGAGTAAAATGAGAAATCCCTGCCCTTCCCGTTAAATAACCGCCATTTGTCAACCATCCCCAATATGCACAGTAAAGCAGCAAACGAAATGGCATTTCTATAATCAGTTCTGGTTGGTTGCAATGTCTTGTCAATTTCGGGGTTAGGGACCAGTTTAAAATCCCCTTCTCCCCCCAATCACAGCTTGGTCCTCTGCGAAAGACAGAGCCTGAGGGACAAAAGTATGGAGGAATTGGTCTTGCCCATTATTGGGGACATACAGAGAAATTAAGGTACATTTATGATCATACAGGAAGCCCTTGGCACAGATATATCTGCGTTGAGGATCAGGCAAAATTGTAACCTTAGAGAATGGAACATTACTGGCTTATAATAAGGGCCACCCCCCGCTTTTTATTCCCTTCAGAAGCAAAATATTGTTGGGAGAAGCCCCTATATTTCATCCTTTCGTCGCCATGCTGAAGCAAGTGCGTCTCCTGCAAAAACCTAATAGCCAGTGACAAGTCTAATTATTTCGGGGCAATACACTTCCTCTTCATGGGGAAATTCAGATCTTGGACATTCAAAGTCCCTATCCGGATAACCCCCTTCCTCTCCCCTCATCGCTTGGTTTCATCATGGGTGTAGTCACATTCGCAAGCAGCACACTTACATGGGAAACCCTGCCTGACATCCACATCTTGCCATTAAGACAAAAGCATTGCTGACTGCAAACCCCCAACCCCAACCACCTTGAAATTCAACATAATAAACTGAGCAGCAAAGGTTTCTCCAGTAAACCTTAGGATCGGGTACACCGACTTGGAGGGACATAAACACATCAGTAATAATAACCCATCCTCCCCCCAACTGAACGAACGTCAGACGACGGAAGCAGCGGATAACTGCAAAGCAAGGTGTAAATGTCTAGGCAGATTTTTATAAAGATGAAATAAGGATCAGTCACAGCTCCCTCCACCCTTAATCATTCCCCTGCTTATTCTGCGGTGGATCCCTGGGCCTCCTCGATTCCACAAGGCCAAGGAGGGACGGGTATCCTCCTCTTCCAGCCCAGCTTTTCTATCCTCAGGCGTTCTCCCTCCTTCATAGATTTAATGGACCACTGTTTACCCTGGTACGAGAAAATAAGTGCAGTGGGAAACCCCCATCTGTATGCTACCTCTTTACTTTGCAGGCATTCCGTTAGTGGACGTAGAATTCTCCTTCTGGTTGAAGGTGCCAGATCTTGGAACAGCGAGAGTGCGACATTTCTAAACGTGACGGCCTGTTTAGCGTGGGCAGCACTCATTATGTTTTCTTTTAGTTTGAAAAAATGCACACGTGTTAGAATGTCTGGCAGCCTATCCTGTTTCGTGGGGTTTCTAAGTATTGTTTGGTGGGTCCTGTCCAGCTCGATTGCAGAGTTCACAGGCAAGTCGAGAATAGATCGAAAGAGGCTCTCAACAAATTCAGGAAGAACATCATCCCACACCGTAAGTGGGATCCCCTGAATATGGTATTCTTTCTGCAGAAGTGATTCTCTGCATCCCCTTTCCTATCTTCTAAGGCGTCGCAACGAGCCTCCAGAGCCGCCATCTTGTGTGTCCATCCACTCAGCTCTTAAGACTGCTCACAGACTGTAGTCTTTACCTCATTTACCCTGCTTTCAGCCTCATAGACCCTTTTGTCTAGCACCAAGATTTTGCAAGACAGTTCCGCCGTGCTATTTTGAGTTTCCCTCTAGGGGGTGCTGCATCAGCAGTCTGCATTTCATTTAAAAAAATAATAATCTTACACTGTTTACCGTACCTTTTTATTAATTGACAAACACTGGCTGTGCCACATGTCACCACCAGCCATACAAGGCCCATTTAGAGGGGTTCAGATTATGTAATTTCACAATGAGTTGTCAACTCCCAGATCATTAAAGAACCCTGCCTGAACGAGAACAAAACGAAAATGCATGTATTTTTTTAAATTTTGCTGGAATTACAAAAGGAAAAGTAACATTGAACTGAAATCATACCACTACCACACACTGATGTATATAAAGAGCATTTCAAACATGTTTAATGGTTAAACTAACAGAGGGCGAGTCTGAGTGGTGAGCGGAGACAGCAGTCTTTTTCTCTGCATTATTCTATCTCCTGCAGAGCTCGAAGTGCTCCTACAAGGCCAGGTCGCACCAGGCAGCTACATTCATTTTTATATAAATTATAATGTATTAGCACTGCAGCCTCAGTGAAGGGCAGCAATTAGCATAGCATTATTTGTTGCTACATTTCACTTCCCCGGTGGCGCTGGCGCCAGACAGCCAGGCCCAGGCCCCATGCCTGGGTTTGTTTGTTTGTTTGTTTTGTTTTGTTTTATTCGTATTTATATAGCGCACATCAGCCCGAGGACATCGTGGCACTTGTTACAGGATAAAGCTTAGTTACATAGTAATGCAGAGTATATATATATATACAAGGTTACAATATAGTTATATTACAGTTCTGTTTATATTACTATAAACATGCTGGAAGCAGAGGAGGGGTTGCATTGCTAGTTGAGGAAGGTGGTCTTGAGGTTGTTGCGGAAGACAGAGATGGAAGTTTCAGCTCTAAGGGTGGCAGGGAGTGAGTTCCAGAGTTTCGGTGCAATATAGGAGAAGCCTAGACCTCCAGCTGTGGCTCTCCTGATGCGAGGTAGGTGTAGTTGGTTGGTGTACTGAGCCCTGGTGGGGCGTGTGGAGGTGGTCCTTGATATTGCTTCAGATAGGTATGTGGGAGCAGTGTTGTTGATGCATCTGTGTGTGATGGTGAGGATTTTCAGAGTAATTCGGTGTTTGACCTGCAGCAACCGTGCTGCACGTCTGGCATTTGATATATGGTCTCTTCTAGGGATGCTCATAGCGGCTCTGAGGGCGTTGATTTGTGTGGTTTGCAGTCTGTGAGATTTGTGTGGTTTGCAGTCTGCGAATGTTCTTGACGGAGGTGCCAGCTAAGAGGGCGTTGCAGTAATCGAGTTTAGCACCTATAGCTGCTCTAGCTATGGCTAATCGGTTAGAATCGGATAGGTAGGGTTTAATGGCATTGATGAGTTTGGTGGAACGGAGTGCAAAAAAAAAAAATGGATGAGTTTGGTGCTGTACGCTGATGCAGAGGCTATGACGCTGACTTGTTTGTTCATCGTAAGGTTAGCGTCGAAGTGAACACCTAGTGTCTTGACGGAGGATGAAACGGAGATGGTTGAGTTGTCTATGTTGAAGTTGGCGTATTGGAGACTGAGCTTCGTTATTGTGTTTTTCTGCCCAATGATGAGAATTTCGGTCTTATCCCCGTTAAGACAGAGGCCATTGAGCGCCATCCATGCTTGGATGGTAGCATAGATGTTGTGAAGGACAGTGGCGTCTTGGAGATAGGTTGCAGTTAGAGGTATGAGTACTTGAGTGTCGTCTGCATAGTTAGTATATGCTACACCCATGGAGTCAAGTAAGTCAAAAAGGGGTTTTGTGAAGAGGTTGTAGAGGGTGGGAGCTGTACAAGATCCTTGGGGAACACCGCAGTTTATGGTGGAAGGATCTGCGTTGGCTGTGTCGGAGTAGACCATCATGGCTCTTCCTTCGAGGAAGGATGTGATCCAGGATGCTGCTTGTTTAGAGAAATGGGCTGCCTGGGTGAGGTGGGTGGTAAGTGTTTGCTGATCTACCAGGTCAAAAGCTGCTGATAGATCTAGAAGGAGGAGCAGGGCAGGTTTGCCTTTGTCCATGATCTGTGATATTTGATTTTTTAGGTCTGATAGGGCAGATTCCGTTCCATGCCCTATGCGGAAGCCAGATTGCCTTTTGCCTAGTATGGAGTTAGCTTCTATGTATGATTGAATCTGGTTATGGGCTACTTTGTCCAGGATTTTTAAGAGGAACGGGACTGTTGTTATCGGTCTGTAGTTGTTGGGTTGTGTTGGGTCAAGTGTGGCCTTTTTTAGAAGTGGTCGTAGCCATGCTTCATTGAGATTGTTTGGGACAGCTCCTGTTTGGAATGATGCGTTAATGAATGCAGTAATCAGGGGTGCTAGATCATTAGCACATTCCTTGATGATTTTAGGATGGCATATATTGGCTTTGCAGAGAGATGGTTTGAGGTTTTTGATGAAATTAAGAACCTCAGGTTCAGTAACGGCTCTGAAGGCGAATTGAGCGTGATTGGGATTATTACACTTGTCTTGTGAATGGTGGTTAACTTTTTGGGTTAGGGGGGCTATGCAGTGGTTTTGGATTTTATTCTGGAGGAGTTTTATTTTGTTGAGCATGGCGGACTGAATGCTAGCGCACCAGGCCTTGTCTTTAGTTTTCTCGTCTGCGGTAGCCGGTGGTTTGACTAGTTCATTAAAGATTGTGAATACTTCTTTAGCTTGGGAATTAGCCTTTAAAATCCTATCGTTGACGGCGTTGGATTTTGCTGATAGGATGGCTTGTTTATATTGGAGGGCTATCTGTTTGAAAAGGCCCTTATTAAGGTCACTGTGATCCGTTTGCAAGTTTTTTAGTGACTGACGCTTTTGCTTTCTGAGAGTTTGGAGTTCATCCGAGAAACAGGAGTTGCAGTGAAATTATTTTTTTTCTTTCTTGCTTTCGAGTGGGGCTATAGCGTTTATTGCATTGGTGATAGTATCATTAAAGATAGCTGATAGAATATTTGGGTGCTGAGAGAAAGGTGGTGCTAAGCAGGGGTTTTTGAGGTATGGTCGTTGGTTGTCTGCGTTGAGTTTTTTGGAACTTCTTGCTGTGGCAGGAGGTGCGTGGGTGAGAGTCTTGGGTCTGGGGCTAGTGGGGATCTGGAAATCGATGCACGTGTGATCTGTCCAGGGAAGGGCAGTGTTTGAGATAATTATTGGATGCACAGTTGTGATCCATAACCCAGTCAAGGGTGCAGCCTTTGGAGAGAGTGGGGGTGAGGACTCTTTGGGAGAAACCTAGGTCTGTGAGTTCTTTTGTGAGGGATGTGGCGAATTTATCGTTCGGATCATTGTATCCTAGATGTAGGTCTCCTAATAGAAGAATTTTGGAGGATTTTATTTATGTTGTTGCTGAGCCGGTGGGTGAGGTGCTCTTGGAAGTCTGCTAGGGGTCCAGGCGGTCTATACAGTATGTGGATGTTAATTAGATTGTTGGAGGAGAGCGTAAACTTAACTGATAGGATATCAGCATTTCCACCCTATGTACTGTGGTCTGCTAGTCTAATGGACAGTGAATCTCTGTGGATGAGGGCGACTCCCCCTCCAGTCTTCTCCGATCTATCTTGCCTAAGGCTAGTGTAGCCTAGGGGTAGGGCTAGTGCGATGGCTGGGCAGGAGGCATCATTGAGCCAGGTTTCGGTGATGCAGAGTAGATCCAGATTATGAGTGGATAGTAGGTAAGTTATCTCTAGGGCATGTGCAGGTAGGGAGCGTACGTTCAGTAGGGCACATTTGAGAGGTGGGTAATGTGTGCCTGCTAGATTAGTACTAGTCTGGCGAGAAATGTGCTCATTGTGGTGTGTGGCAGTGACAGACTTGGTGCGAGGTGGTGTAGAGACAGGTTGGGTGGTGGGGTGAGAGGGGCAGTGCCTTTGCACCTCCTAGTGTGGGGTAGAGGTGAAGTGCGGGTTGCTAGTCTGGTATTTCTAGTCGTGATGGGTGTAGGTGAGCAGAGTAAGAGCTTAGGAAGTGATCAATATCTGAGATTGCGGAGTCTGATAGCTAGGCTGGGTGGTTGAGACTGTGTGATGTTGTAATTTGGTGCTGTGGCATGTGAATTTAGTGCTGGGCGCTGAGTGAGGTGTGCTGGGTGTAAGCGGGGAGGCATGTGGGCCATTATAGCGAGGACTGTAAGCAGGGCTATTATGCTGGCTGGACTGGGAGTGGCAGGGAGGGTGAGGGAGAGTGCGTGTGTGCTTTGATTGGGAGGTGAACTCTTGGGCATCATGAGAGTGGAGAGTGGCTTAGTGTGTGTGTGCAGGCGGTGTGTGCTGCTGGTGTGTGACTGGAGATGAAATGGTAATGGTGCACCTAATGCTGGGCAGTGGCAGATAACAAATGGGTCTCAGTGGGGTAGGCAATGGCTAGAGATGGCAGGACATAATTATGCAGCAATTCACAAGATGCAGTACCTAAAATCAATTTTTTTTAAAGCGTATCTGTCTTGATATGGGCAAAATCTTCCTCGGGGCCAGCCCTTTGAGAGTAAAAAATACCCAATTCAGCCCAAAATACAGGTTCTATTGTGCTGAGCAGTGAACTCATGCTAGTGACAAATGACACCTTCAATAAGTTTTAGTATTTATTCTAAACAGTGAATTTCATATACATTTTGGGATTCAAGTTAGAGAAGATTACAAAGCACAAAACGTAGAGAAATGCAAAATATAGAGAAACATAGAACTTAGAAAAACATAGAGAAACATAGAGAAACACAGTCTTACGCCCCTTCAATCAGCACTGGGAGACCCTAGCCCTCATAAGCCCCGCTCAGAGGACAGCGCTGTAGGGTACCGTCAGAGCTCCAAATTCCGGGCACTTGATCTTGCTCGAACCAAGTCCACAGGTCGATCTCCCACCCGAGTCATGTGAGCATGCATATTTTATAATCTCGTGCTGTCCGTCCATGACGCACAGTTCCAGAACTTTCCCTGTGCAAAATATAGGCTGGCTCTTGGAAAAAACCCAACTCTGTTAATTTCCACTGTGCTCCTTTTTCTGTGCCCCTCCCTGGAGCCCATCTGCGCGAAAGCTCAGGAATGTCTTATCAGTGCCTTCCCAGAGAAAGGGAGATTAGTTTACAGGGCTACCGTTAGAGAGGCAGAATATTCTAAGGGAAGCCGAGATGTATTAACCCTATTAGAGCAAGCTCTAAAAGGCATGCACTCATAGTTTAGTGTTCATAGCGCTTAAGACTGGCTATCTAAGCGCTAAAGAGGTGCCATAATGTTCCAAACACTCCAATATTGTCTATTAGCTACAGAGCTAGGGCCCTCGCCCTGCCTGCATAATGTGACCTATCACTCCTACTAGGCCTGCATATTCCTTGTAGCTCACTACTGCATAATGGAAGTGCTACAACAGACTACTGTCAGCATTTTTGGCACATACCTTGAATACACTATTGGCTTTCAGCGGCTAATGCTGTCATCTAAAGCCCTGATTGGCAAAGTTGCAATTTTGTGTATCACTACAGTATCAAATAGCAATGCCTGAATTCGGTTATCAATGAGAGGAGGCGGTCTGAAGTTAAAGGTGGCAGGACACAAATAAAGAGCAGATCACAAAATGCAGTGCCTAGATTCAATGAGAGGAGCAGTGGCTAGAGGTGGCGGGACACAATTATGCAGTAATTCACAAATGGAAAGCCTAAATTCAATTTTCAGAGTGTGCCACAAATGCAGTGCCTAGATTCAATGAGAGGAGCAGTGGCTAGAGGTGCGGGACACAATTATGCAGTAATTCACAAATGCATTGCCTAAATTCAATTTTCAGAGCGTGCCACAAATGCAGTGCCTAGATTCAATGAGAGGAGCAATGGCTAGTGGTGGTAGGACACAATTATGCAGTAATTCAGAAAATGCAGTGTATAAGTTCAATTTTAAAAGTGTGCCAAAATGCAGTGAGCATGGAACAATAATTGGTGTCGGAATAAAAAGTATATCGTGCCTCCTATTGTAATAAATATATTAATATTGGCATACGCCAAGCTGCTCGAAAGCCATTTGCGAGATCTGTGTTACAAGGTCCTGACCTTTAATCTATGTAGGCCGCCATTTTAGGTCAAACTGCCATTTTAGGATTTATGTGGAAAAGTCTAAAATGGGGGATGATGTCATTGCAAAATACAACATGGCCGTCTTGACCTCTGTACATCGCTAATGTGTAATCTGCCTGCAGGCTATTTGTTGAGGTCATGAACTGAGACCTCTTCCTACGTTGACCTATGTGTAAAAGGATTACTTGTGCAAGTAAACCAATCCACGAGTATGTATTATGATAATGTATTTACACATTGGACAAAGAACATCTGTTTTACTATATTGTATTAATGTTTAAGAATACCTGCAATACGAACCTTAGAATACACAGTTAATGTATAAGCTTATTGTTACATGTAATAAAGAACGAACTAGTTAGATGCGGTTATTTGAGACTCGGCAACGAACCCTAGAATTGGTAACATATAAAGTAGAATATTAACCCGAAGAGGGGTTGGCCATAGCGTTCACAAAATGTATAAAAAGCGAATACATTCTAATGTACACTCTCTCACTGAACACACTGAACCACGCTGGAGTTTGTTGTGTTGTTCCGAGGGCCGATAGCTATCTGACTTTGCACTGTTTTGTAATTGTATTTGATAGAGAATAAAGTACTTTGTATGTTCCTTTGAAACCTGTGTTTGGTGTATTTCCTTTTGAGGTACTCAGCCTCGATATTCTGTTTCTGTTTTCACATGAGTATGTGGATTTGTGTAAACAGTGATAAAATGCGAAGGGGAGGGGTGCTAGAATGGTGTGTCACTTGGTCTAGTGAGAGTAGTACCAACTATCTGCATTTGCTACATCTACTGCAGCCATCATATGTACAGTAGAAAGGCAATGGCAACAGCAGAGGATGAAACAGATAACTGCCTGGGTGGCTGTAAGATAGTCTGAGTCCTGAGAACCAGGGTAGTGAGGCTGAGACGTGAGAAGTTCTTAGGAAATGTTCATGGACGTATGGTATGGGTCCATAGGAGCCTATGGCGATTATAAGGGTTGAGTGAACACGTACATATAGTCTGAGAGCCTCACAATGGTAGCTGTACTGTGCTTCCATGCGCAGAACAGGCGCAAAACAGGGCCCTTTGCCGTAGCCCTTCGCCGGAAGCGCTGCTGCCAGCTCCTCCCACCTGTCGGCGGAAATGTGTAAATAAATACACAAACGTTGCTTGGCAACGTGATCCGTGATCAGTAGGCGGCCATTATACGTGTGATTTCGCTCCGTGTGCTCGGGAATCACAAACAAGATAAAACGAACACTAGGGATCGGGAGAACATCATCCGCTTTTCTTTCTGACCTGCTAGAGTGCAGGGTCTGGGGAGCTGTACAGCCGTGTCTGGATGGCTGCTGAGGTGACTGTAGGCTGCTCCTGCAGTGTCGGATTCTGTGGAGAGTGGGAGAAGGGCTGTTGCCCTCTCCTCGTGTCAATGGGTGCACGTTCCCTCCTCCAGCTCATGCTCTGCACAGTGCTCTGAATGGGGGGGTGGGGTTGATTGATTGGGGCCTGCCCTTCCTTGAAATGGGATCGGAATCGCATCAAGGCCCATCTGCAGCCAGACCCAGTGAGCCAGAGCCTGTTTTCATTTTGGTGCACCGGTCCGGTGCAGATGACAGAGCGGTTACTTTCAGCTACTATTCGAGGTAAGGCTCTGGGCATGAGGGGTTACCATTGGAAAGTGAAGGCCTGCCTGGCACTGGCAGAGCGTTGCTAGGAGATGCGGTCCTTTATTCTAATTAGGATACTCTTGGTGGAGTGCTATTTCTTCACCCAGTCTGGATACCCAGTACACAGCATCTCAAGGGCAAGGGCACTCTTTGTTTCACCGCCCATTCCAGATGGTCAATAGGGTCTCACAGACAGTTAAGAGGACTTGCTTCACTGACTGGCTTTTTACAGGTACGCAGAGGTCGCGTTGACAGTTGCTCAAAAGCAGATCCTCTGGCTGCCATACTACTCTACTCTCACACAGTGAATGGCTGTCACCTGGATGGGATTGTGAACACGGGCCTGCGTCACATCTAGACAGTGTTGTGATCTCGGCAAGCGCCACATTTGTATAGAAGAGCAAATATTAACAGTAACACCAACCTAGAAATTGCTCTTGCTACATTGGTTCATAAATCCACGCAAACACTCTCATCCCATATCATTATGCTTATTCTCTACACCATCACACAATTAGAATGCAGCTATACCCCTCGATCAATCTGGCCCAGCTGTTCACATACGAACATTACCTCATGAACACCTCATTCTAATAAAACGCAGCTATACCCCATGACAAACTGGCCTAACTGCACATAGGCGTCCTAAAGGCCTAACGCAGCCAGAACCCAGTCCTGGTGTCCACCCACCAGACTGCACACATTCAACCGACATCAATACCACCACACCTAATGCTAGGATGCAGCTATCATCAGGCAAATACAACAGCTGCACACATAACCAGTGCACCCAAGCACCCTACGACACCCTACTCTCTCAACTAACCAGTATTACGGTCCCCGAGGGCGTTCAACCTACCAGCGCTTTGAGGTCATACCAATGAAATATAGAGCGCTATATAAATGCCAAATCACATAGCATAACATAGCAGGTTTGAATCCTAGCAAGGTGTTATTTATAGGTTAATTGTGCCTGACAGGACAACTGGTATATATACGTTATCTATTCCTCCTCTGTCAGTGCTGTAGGGGATACCCATCATTGTTATTGAGACACCGGCGCAGCCGTGGGTTGCATGGGTGAAATTTAATATTGTGAGACTATCAAGTTGATTACTGTGAAGGGGATTCTTTGAACACTGCACTCTGTATCGGCTTTTGATACTATTGGCGCTAATTTTTAAGCATGATATAGTTGCCTTATCAATATGGCAGCCATTGATACTTTCTCCTTTAGCGAGGAACAACTGGCTGAAGTGGTCCGGGTACCATCATTTTTTGATTGTCTTAATGATACAGCAAATGAGGTCAATAGCACAGGCATTACTAGTGAAAGCATCCTTAAATCAAGGAAAAAAAAGTTTAGGACAGAAATGCATGGACATCTACTTACGGAATATCTAAAAAAAAAATATAATTCCACAGGGACTTTTAGTCCGTAATGAACCCTGTCTATTTATAGACTATTTGGAATATAAAACTGCATTTTCCGGCGTAGGGACGAAGTGCAGCCGCGATTGGATGCTCCTTACCATCAACACTGCACTTAAGAAAAGCATTCTGGTAGGTAACGAAATAGACGAAGCTCAGGCAGCTTTTGCTCTAGACATTACCATCCTTAACATTAAAGAAAAATTAGATCTTACTGACAAACATAATAAGGAGTTTATAAAATTAACTACTGTCAAAAAGATGGAAAAATTAAAAAAAGATATTTCTGCTTTCACCTAAGAAAATGCCTATCCTTACCTCAGTAGCGACTATGCTGGGCCAGGTCAATGGAATGACACTAATAACCGCAATAATGGTTATTCTAACTATAAGAAATGGGTCACATTTTCAGATAGCCCCTCAGATGGTAGCAGATCCTTTCCCAATCAAAATCCTCAGGGGCAAAGAGGCCGCTATTGGAACAGAGGCCAAAACAGAGGTAGGAGAGGACACCAAAATTAGCACTACCAACAGTATGGTCAAATGCCCATATTCGCACCATAGGGACCATACCCGCCCTTCCCACCGCCCAGTCTCCCTTTTCCACCCGCATAACTAGGGCCCCCCTCCAATAGAAAATGTCTTCGAGACAAGGAGGAGAGCGTATCGGCGATAAAAATCCCATCGGCTGTATATAACATTTCTAAACAAATGTTGACCACAGACAACATTTGTAACGCATGGTTATTCCTGGCCAGGTAGCAAAGCCGCGAGAGTGGAACTGGTCAACTGTTGGCAACTAGGGAACTGGTTCCCTATTGTAAAAAAATTGTACTTGGTTTATGTCTCCACAGCCCTACTACGTTAGGATCTGCATAACTTTTAGCTGCTATGTTATTGGAAACAATTGTATACCATTAATCCAGGCCACACATGGTTGAGAATATGGTAATAATTATGATTATTCTCCCTTGCTACACGTATGCTCTTGTACACTATTGTGACTAGAGCCAGCTTGACTGTGTATTTTCTCTTTTGGACCCAATTCTAATGTAGCTATTTGTGTTTTGTTTCTTTTTCTTTTCTTACAGGGCTGACAATTTCGGCTTGCCCTATATTCATCTTAATGTTTTGGTGTGTTATTTTTAACTCAATTGTATGACGTGTCTAACACACAAGGGATAGTACTGTCCTGAGGAAGACGGGCATCAACTGGAGTCAGTTAGAAGAACCTTCCAGTCGAAACTACAAATGCTATGTAATATATATTACTAGGTTGACCCTGTTATTATAACAAATCAAATGGTCCCTAGGCTAGCGTAGTTGACATACAGCACCCCCTTGCTATTATATTGTACTTTCCTGTCCAGGTCTATCTATATAAGGTTGTTCTAATGAGTTGTCTATATAGTTTGAATTAACCTGTTTCTTTGGGTACTTTTTTGTAATGGTAAATTGTGCCTTTTTGTGAGAACTGATTGAAGGCCACCCATACAGAATTCAAACTAGCTTTTCATGAACACATTTGTGAGCGTCAGTCCTCCCGGCTCACGTGATCTCCTTAGCTTGAGTCTGGCGTTCTGTCTTCTCAACTGTCTTTGTGGAATGCAGATGTGGTGTCACCATTAACGCAGGTTCACCTTGTACCTACAACTTTTTCAAGTGCATTGGACAGTTGGAGTATATATTATGAGCTATCGTAAAGACAGCATGATGTTTTGTTTGCATAATATTTTATTGAGCAAGACCCAAAATGCATTATGGGCAACAGATTTAGTATTTTTTTTAATCTATTTACTTATGAAATTAAAATGATGTATTTTTTCAAATGGTTCCTAGGATTTGGGTCTAATTGAGTTTTTTTCCCCTGTGCATGTCATGGAGGACAGTCAAGCATTAACGTGTTAATTATAGGTTAATTTTGCCTGACAGGAACACTGTTCTATATCGAATCCCAGGGAGGCCAACTCAGCCTTTCATCCTTCCGAGGTCGATAAATGAGTACCAATTTCGGTTGGGTGATATTGCATGTAAATATGTGCTCCGAAAGCGCTTTGGATTAAGGCGCTATATAAATAACACATCATTATCATTATTATTATTATAACATAAAGCAATCAAAGAAGTTGCCTCAAATTGTATATCCACTAGGCCAAACACCATTTCTACAGTGCCACAACATGATTTTGACTTGCTGCAGGCAAACACTAATAAGAGATGCTAATGCACACTCTGTTAGATAAAGCACATACCTGCTCTTTTTTGCCGAGATAACCCCTGAGGCCTGCGTAATAGTGAGGCGGTAGTGGCTGAGGCACTGTGGACCCTTTACCATGCATTAGAAACCAGTTTTGTTTAAAACGCTTCATCAGCTTATCACTGGCCAGGCTAACGTTTGTAAGAGGTACAGTACTTTCTGTGTAGCCTTTCTGTGCATTGTTTATTGGGCCTCATCTGTGTGGTATCCTGTCCTGTCTGTAGATATAATTCCCAAAAGATTTTTCTGTATTGTGTTGGACATACCCACAGTGAGAGCCATCCCTTCCTCATCTAAAATTCTTCAGAAACAAGAAGCAAAAGGGCCCGTGTACACCATTTGAGTGGCTGATGTTGCAGCCATTTAATACGTACATGCAACAATTTAAGCTATCCAAATGAGCATGTATGGTTCAAGGTTACAAACATTTTAATGTTAGGGTGAGTATTATGAACTGTGATGTGAGCACCAATCCATGCATCGGTTATGCATTTAGAGATTCACACATACATTCCTTTTATAACAGACTTGTTTATCAAACGTAGAGATCTCTGATCACTGTTATAGTCCTGAAATTCTCTGTGATTTAATGTAAATTTTACAGGAATCCTCATTGGTGCTATTTGTCCACATTCCCACTCTCAGAGAGGTATTTTGAAAGAGTACAATAAGAGTGTACCAGACTGTCCATCTTGGAATGATAACGTACTATCAGAAAACTATTCATATGGTTAGTCTAGCATTGCCCCTTGTGAAATACATGTGAGGTGGCACAAACAGAAAACCTGCAACACAGGGCCAGGTCTGTGGGCTCTCAGACCCTGGTAGGCTGTTCACACCGCAGTCCTCCAGTACAGACAGTTTGAAACTGCATTCAGGCAAGGCCTTCCCTAAGAGTTGGTGACAGAAAAAACATTTACTTGGGCAGCAACAGCTGTGTTTTCACATTAGAATTCTTCTGTAAAGTACTTGCATTACAATGTAATGAAACCTATTTCATTTAAATAGCAATTATTTATTCATATTGAGGAGCAGTTTTGTCACACAACAAAGTTGTAGTTTGGCAGTGACGTGAGCCAGTTAGTGGTTAGGGGGTGCCAACAGTGCTTCCTGCCTAGGGTGCAATCTGGTAAGACTGGCCCTGCCTAGATCTATAATATTTATAGAATAAGGACGAAAAGCCATCCGGGTCTACTTCTTCCTCAGAGATTTCCACTTCCAGTTTCTAATGTTCCACCAATGTTAACTCAGGCAGGTGAATGCTATTTAGATATTCTGTATGAGCATCGGTTGACTGGACAGCCGAAGTGTATACGGCCTCATAAGAATCTGTGAAAGCATTCACAATGATCTCTGATTCCATAACTGTATCTGTGGTGATTTTAAGTATTCTTTGGGCTGCAGTTCTTTCTCTTAATTGTCTTGCAGGTTTATTGGCCTGAATATCATATTTTTCGCGTATAACAAAGAGGTCTCCACTGTTTGGGTGTACATTAAGTTTAACTGTTCTCCTTATGTGTTTAAGTGATTTCTGGAGTTATTTTGTATTTTTATGGGTTAAAGCTTTCATGGTTAATTTCAATTGTTCTCCAAGGTTTCTCTCCAAGGTTTTAGCAGCGATCCATTCCCCCCTGATGACGACTTTGAACGCATCCCACAGAATGTCCCTTTGTACATCTGGGGAGTCCTTCTCCACAAAATATGCATTGATCTTTCTCCTATGGTCTCCGCAATCTAAGGGTCTTTCATTATTTCACATGGAAATCTCCATGGCCATAGGCAATTCCCCCTACCTATAGTCGTTACCGTGGTAGCAATCGGGGAACGGTCTGATAGGGAGATTGACCCCAAATTCAAAGCTATCACCCTTCCCATTAAGGTTGCAGAGGTTGCAGGGACCCAAATGTAGTCGATTTCAGACATTGATCTACGAATATGAGAGAAATACATATTTCCCTTAATTACTCTCGACATGTCCCGGGTTGCCAAGAGGTCAATTTTCTGTCACAAACGGGCCGGCATACCTCTTTGTTCCCCCGTACTCCTATCCTCCTGTGGGGCCCAGTCCATGTTAAGGTCACCAGCGAGGACAGTCTCCCCTACTGCAAAGTTTTACAAGTGGGTACGGACCCCGCTTAAGAAGCCATCTTGGCCCGAATTTGGTGCATAGATAGTCACCAGAGTATAGGGTTGCTGATCTAGATTAATGTTAATCATCAGGTAACGATCTTCCAGATCCACTAGTGTTTTCAGGATATGGACATGAAGTGAGTTTTTGAAAGCTATGAGAACAACCCCCTTTTTGTCTATCAATTAGGTTGGAAAACATGAGAACATGATCTCCACTTAATCAGATGTCTATCTTTCTTTCTGATGTGGGTTTCCCGTAAGAATAAAATATCCAAATTGTCCGGTTTCAGGAAAGCTTCTAATTTCTTTGTTTTAATCATGGAGGTCATCCCCCTAACATTATACGTTATACACTTGAATGGTCCACACAGTTGGTGAATATCTACCAGCTCCTATCCTCAGCCATGGGCTTGTCAAAAGACCATAGTTCCCTCTGAATGTATCTTCCGACTCCAATCCTAAACAAAACACATGCCCCCTCTCACCAAACAAACCCAACAACCCAGGTCGGATCACAGTCCCTAGTGAACCTGGAGATACCCAACCCCCAGCTATGACCCTATCCATACCTCGAGTATACAAAGCCTGAGGGAGATCTTATTACCCTCAGAAAAAATTCCGGATGTCTTATGACTGGCCACACCGGGCGTGACAATTTCCACAGGGCCTCGTATATCCATCATTCTCATGAAAAAAGAACCACACCCCCAAATCCAGAATGCAAATTCCCTCCTGGGCATTATAGTATTGACAATAAACGGCTGAGACCAAATATTAAGCACCATGAGAGACCGATGCGTACCTTCCCTCGGACATAACTCCACAATATGAGTGAATATCCAGACACTGATGGTCTCCTCAGGTATCAACCTCACTTCTCTTCTTCCTGCGCGGCACATAGTCCCATTCCAGTCTTTTTTCCCCCTTCCTATTGATTGTTTTTCTGGATTCAAAGCCTCCCCCTCCTCCTTAATCTGTAGTAAAGATAGGCCCTCTTCCACTGTCGGAATACACCTCTGTTTATTCTCCCACATAAATAGTAGATCGAAGGGAAACTTCCGCCCATATCTCACGTTCTTCTGGGATAAGAATCTCGTCACGGGTCCCATTTTCCTCCAGTTCATTAGGGTTGTTTCTGCAAGACCTTGGAACAGAAGAACAGACGTCCCTTTGATGGTGAAATGACCCCCCTCCATGGTCCACACACAGGATATTCTCTTCCTGACTGTATGAGGTAAGCGCTGCCAGAACATCCCTAGGTCTTGCTCCAGGGTCCGTTCACTTTGGGCCAACTCAAAGAATCTGATCAATACCTATCTCATCGCCAGGGAGATCAGTGACCAGCTCAATGAAGCATTGTTGGATTTTTTGCTTATGGTCTTTGTGCAAAACCGTTTCAGGGACATCTCACAGATGAATGTTTGATCTGTGGGACCGGTTTTCTAAATCCTTGAATGAATCTCCAAATTACGTGTCAGGCAAAACACCTGTTCCAAAGTCTCTTCAGTCCTTCTTGCCTTATTCATGACTTCCTGCAGTGCCCATTCTGCGGTATCAATGCGCTCCTCAAGTTTCACTAGCTCTGCTTTCAGCTCCTTCGTTGACTGCTTGATCTCTCCTTTCGGTTTCCCAAACTTGTTTTGAAAGGAGGCCGTGATTTTGTCCTGGAAGTCTTTCAAACATTAAATAAGGTCATCTTTACTCAGTGCCATAGTGGAATCGATAGGAGCAGCTCGAAAGATCCCCTTCAATTGGTGATCTCATCTGAGCTTGTATTGTGTGCCTGCAAACTTCTTTCATTCTGGGCAGTGACATCAGCTAATGCCGGAAGGTGAATAACTATACAGTGAGTTCTCTATGTAAGTAGACTGGCCTAAAGTCTCTTTGGAGGGTTTCACACCAACCCGCAAAGGAGAGGGGGTGAGTCCCTGCTTGTTTTGTCTGAGTTGGACCGCAGAGGGCCAAGCTCATATACTCTAGGAAGCACCTGTTCTCTGTTTTGATTCATGGCAATCGCCCCAATCACTCCCTGGCTGGGATTCAGCTAATGTCACTGCCCTTGTAGAATTATAGTGCCCCTGAGGAGTGCTCCTGAAAGCCCAGCCCACGCGGAGGCTTTGCAGCCTTTCTTAAGGTTGATCTTGGATATCTTCAGCCTAATATGGCCCAACATCGCCCTTTTGCTCACTATAACGCACTGCTCTTAGTAGAAGCCTCCCTCTTCAAGCAGACTTGCCAAGTACCTCTGTTGGGCCGGGCACGCACGCATGATATCCTCCAAGGTGCTTATTGTAGGAGCCTCAGCTCTCAGACTAAAGTGCCAGCTGCTGTCTCTCTGATGCCGGGGACAGCCGCTACCCGGTCTCCTCAGTGCCTCCCTCTGCACTGCAGTGGCGTTGTGAGCTGTACCTGCGTTCACCGTGGTAGCCTCACTACATCCCGCCCCTGCTGTGGGAATGCTCACGGATATAGCCCAGTCTCTCTCTTGTGCTCACATGCATGGAATGCTCACAGGCGTGGAATGCCCACATTCATCTGCCGCTCCCCTTGTCTGTGCAGAGGTTCAGGCTAGCCGACTAGCGCTCAGGTCCAGGTCCAGCCCATACAGATCTCCCAGTTAGGCTCCTCGCTTGCGCTGCTACGAGATGGGCGTAGACACTGCAAAGAGCAGTAATATGTTCCTCATGGAATGCGCATATTTCCGGGAGTGTATAACAAAAGAACTTTACTGAATGCCTACTCGGTATGGCTTATATGTCGAGGCCCTGTCAGCTGAGCATGCGACTCATGTCCGCACTCGCCCGGGCGCCATCTTGTAATCCTCAAAGGTTCACCTCTATGCATTCCAGTGAGATTCTAACTCTTGTTACATGATGTTTGCCAGAAATGTATGTAAATCTTTAATTTATTGTCTTGCATGACCTTTACCATTCAGCTAATAAGTATGAACTGAAATATTACTAGTGATTTATTGGCATATTTCATGTGTTTCCGTAGCTTACAAGTACATAATCGGAACATGAAAGTTGCTAAATCTTTATGCAAGGGACTTGTATGAGGGTCACGTGATATGAACTCTGGATTACAGTATGGGCTGATGAAAATGTATCAGCACTTGCTATGAGGATGTTGGCGATCCTGGTTGCCATCCTGGTGGGATCTTTCTAGAAGGATCCAGGTCAGGTGGTGATCAATAAGAGACCTTGACGAGAGACTTGTATGCCCCACTTTACTTTACTTCACTTCGAGAAAGGCCTTCTACCTAATTTTAATGGTTACCTTCATTTTTATAAGAATCCTAGACAGTTTCAGTTTTGTCACAAGGGCATGACAAGGTGGAGATCTGGTGGGTGGGTCAGGTTGTTGTGGGATTCTATGGCAAGACAGCAAGACAGGAGGCTCATATCATGCATTACAATCTTTACTCTGAAACCACAGCAGCAAAAGAAAAACTTTTACAAAATAAAAAAGTTTAAAACACAGAACTAAATAGAGTTCATGTCAATGTAAGGGGAAACTCCCCAATCCATCATGGAGGGCAGGTCATGCCCTGCCGGAGACCAATGGGCAAGGACCCTCCTCTATATAATTCCTTTACTCCAATCCCAACTCCTCTTTCTTTTGCTGCTGACACCACAGCTAAGTCACTCCTTTTAGTTGTGATGTTAGTCAGTAGTAGGCCTTAGCAGTACATTAGGTCTTTTAAAAAAAATGTGTAATATAATGTATATACTTGTTAATTTATATTGGGTTCCTCTATCATGTCAGGAAATGTTACTCTTTTGCCAGGAGCTGTTTTGTATCATTAGCTTTATATATAAAAATGATGTAAGAAATAATATGCAGCTCTTCCCGTTGTCCCGCAATCCCTGTTAGCAGTTTCTGTACAGCAGATATTTTTAAAAATAGGTTGCGTGCGGCTGTTACTTTGCTAATGTGTTTTTCTTTTCATAAATGATTAGCGTTTTCTTTCTAGTGTTTATTTATTCCCGCGCACGCCGGGCTAATGGAAGCTTCTGCTTCTCTCCCGGCGCGCGCGGGCCTCTTTGATAATTTATTGTCCTGGGAATTCCAGGAGCAGTATGATGGGCCTGCCTGCCTCGTGTGGTCCCAGTGCGCTCCGATCTCATAGGAAGCTGCTGCTTCAGACACAGCGCACACGGGCCTTGTTATTGTTTAGGAACGCGGCCATTTGTGGTCACGCGCGAGGGCCTACTTGAGTTAGGAGGCACTGGGGAATACTAGGTCCCGTTGCACGCCGGTCTATGCGAAGCTTCAGCTTCAGGCCTGGCGCATACGGGCCTACATGTTTCATTTCATTTCTGTGTTTATGTAGCAATGCTTCTGCGTTAGTGTGGAAGCAGGATAGCTCTATGACAGAGCTGCATGTTTCCCAGGCAGGAGGACCTCGGTTCGTTTCCTGCAATGTCTAAATAATACATATTTATTTATATTTTAATTTATATATATTTTTTTGTTGAAAACTTTATTTATTGAATTTTGCAACAAGTAAAACAGAAAAACAAGAACCGTTCCCCCCTCCTTTCCATCCCCTCCCACCTCCCTCCCCCCCAGACAACGAGCCTCTGCTTCCCAAATCACCATTCCACTGGATAAAGATCTCACAATCATTGTAGGTCCAACAGTCTCAGGCGCTGCGGGCACCATATCACCCTAAAGTCATCTTTAAGAAATTCCAACATTTCGCCCCAGTCCGCCGCAAAGTTCTGTAGTTTGTTGAAAATGGTATAAGTCGCCCATTCCAGAGCCACTATTTCCCACATCTTCCGGAGCCAGTCCTGGCACACAGGGACCTCAACGCTCTTCCAACTCTGTGCTATTAACATCATAGCTGCCAACGTCAGTATCACCTTTGCTTTCTCCCTCCCTCTAAGTTCACCTGCCACCTCTTTTGTCCGGATGCCTAAGAGAATGTGCACCGGTGTTCTATCATCCCCCGGGCCAAACACCAGATCTTGTGCTTTCCGTATCTCCCCCCAAAATGGTGCAATATTTGGGCATGACCACCAAATATGCTCCGCTGTGCCTACCAGGCCACATCCCCGCCAACATTTCTCAGAAACCGCAGGGTACATCCTATGAAGCCGAGCGGGGGTATAATGCCACCCATACAATATCTTGTACCAAGTTTCTTGTAATTGAGATGCCTTGGCCAATTAGGGACCTTTCTCCATAGACTCTCCCAATCTGATCTATCAATCTCTTTCCCCAATACCCGTTCCCATTCCCACATAAAGGTCCACTGGATGCCCGCATTCGCACTGCTCAAAATCTTGTAAATGTTAGAGATTAGGCCTTTCGATCCATCATTAGTGAGGAGAAACCTCCCAAATAGCGTTGGGTCTCGGGTGGCCGCCTTTTTAACCCCTGGATGCATAACCCAATGCCGAATTTGTGCATACCGCAATCTCTCGCTTTCATGGATGGCGAATTCCCTCTTACAGTCTTGAAAACACAACAATTCCCCCTCCCTGAACATATGCGCCAGCTTCCTGCAACCACCTCCCTGCCACTGAATAAATGCCACTTTCTCCACTCCCGGTGTGAAGTCCTCATTACCAAAGATAGGAGTGAAGGGAGATGGAAATGTAGTTATGCCCCCAGAGCCCGTCAGTTTATCCCAGGTATCCGCCATAAGCTTAGTAATAGCGCTCTCGTAGAGATGCCGGGGCCTGAGCAAATTGGAAGCCATAGCATTTCTGCTAGGTTGCGATGCGCCACCGCCTGTCATGAAGCCCGCTCCCGGGGAGCCGGTTCAAGCCCTGCGTCCCAGAAAGCGGACATCCAGTCCCCAAGGAAGGACTCAGCAATCCCATATAGGAGCCCTTTGGACAGTGTCCTGGCGCCTATGGCGCCAGGCTCATAAAAGACATGAGTCCTGGCGCCTATGGTGCCAGGCTCATTACGGAAGTGCTTGGGTGCACTTACCTGATGCAGACCATGCTGCAGGATCCTGGCCTCCTTGAGGCCTGAAAGGAACTACTTTTCCTGTGGGACTAATTTACCATCCAGGTGTGGTCGGGGAAGGATACATACCTGATTGGAGGAAGGATACATACCTGGAACTTCTTCCAAGGCTATTTAAACCCCACCCGAACAGCCACACGTGCTTCGCGTTGTTCTGCATCTAGCAGCTGGATGCTCACCGTGTCTGCTCCGGCATCCTGACTTCTGCCACGCCTGCCAGCATCCTGGATCACCTGCAAAGGAAGAGAAGAAGAGAACAGAAGAAGGAAAAGTCCTTACCTGCTAAATCCGCACCGACAATCCTGAAAAGGAAGACTTTACTTAAAAGCTCATCGCGTCGATTGCTGCAGCGCCGCATTCCACTCACCTTTACAGGGCGCCTCCATGTTCAGCAGCGATCATCCGGATTCGCAGTCACGCCCCAGCGCCAGTAACCCTGTGCAGATTAATCTACCTGGAAACATGCCGCTGGCCCCACCCGAACGCTTTGATGGGGACCCCAAACGATTCGCCGTATTCATGAATCAGTGTCGTTTGCACTTCCTATGCAGACCTGGGGCCTTCCCTAATGATCAGACCAAGGTAGCCTTTGTATTGTCATATCTCAGCGGCTGCGCTGCCGATTGGTCAGTTCCACTGGTTACTCAAGATGACCCGATTCTCCGTGATTTTCAAAGGTTTCAAGCAAGCATGGAAAGGTTATTTGCTCGACACTCTCAGGGGCAGGCTCTGGATGACGAACTTCTATCCCTGCGACAGGGCAATCAGGACCTCCTATCCTATATTGCAACCTTTAATAGACTAATTGTGGAAACGGGATGGCCAGAGGATAAAAGAGTCACGTTGTTTTATTGAGGGCTACGCGGGGAACTTAAAGATGTCTTGGCCCAAGTTGTAAATCCGCCCCAAGAATGCACAGAGTATATAGTCTTAGTGGTCCAATTGGATCACAGACTTCAAAACAGAAAAGCAGATCGGTCCAGGTTTGAGACCCGGGTGTTGGTCAAGACCCATGCTAATCCCAAGGGAGTTGATGTCTCTGAGCCTATGCAAATTGGAGGGGTTAAAGGACCCTTGACTCAAAAGGAACGTGAAAGGAGGCGGCAGTTAAAAATATGTCTTTATTGTGGGAATTCTGGACACTTTCTATGAGATTGCCCGGCAAAACCGCCCCAAAAGGCGGTCGGAGCTGCTGATAAAAACCATGAAGACTCTGTTTCGGGAAACGACTCCACCCGACAAGTGTAGGGGTCCACTTGCCGAGCTTGAAAACTAACTCTCAGACCTCGCATTTCATTGTGCCAATGGTTCTCGTAGATCCAGAACAGCCTAAGCGGTTGCATGCAATAAAGGCAGACATCGATAGTGGGGCTATTGGAAGCTATTGGAAACTATGTGGATCATGAATTGGTCTCTAGGATTAACCTCCCTCTCCGTCCTAAAACCAGCAAAGATGTCATCACCACAGTCGATGGAACTGAAATTGCCTCTGGACCGGTAACACATTCCACAGTTTCAGGTTATTCTTGGAATCCCTTGGTTTAGAGACACATAATCCTCGAATTGATTGGCGAGCTAAGAGAATAACCTTCCCGGATTGTACACAAACCTGCTACCAAGAAAACCTGAAGATTAATCTAGCATCTGTAACCTCTGCCTCCATGCAGCTACCTCCGGAATACCAAGACTTTCAGGACGTCTTCCAAAAGGAACAGGCCAACACGTTACCTCCTCACAGATCGTACGATTGCCAAATCGATCTGGTGCCCGGTGCACAACCCCCTTGTAGCAGGATTTATGCCCTTACCGAACCTGAGAATCTGCATTTGAGACAATATTTGGATCAATACCTAGCTAATGGTTTTATTCGCCCGTCAAAGTCCCCGGCATCCTCGGCTTTGTTCTTCGTGCCCAAAAAAGAAGGCGACCTTAGAACTTGTATCGATTACCGCGCATTGAACCAGATAACGGTTAAAAACCGTTATCCTCTTCCTCTGATCCCTGAACTCCTTGACCAGGTGAAGGACGCTTGCATATACAACAAGTTAGATCTCCGGGGGGCTTATCATCTGGTACTAGTTAAAGAAGGCGACGAATGGAAAACTGCCTTCCGTACTAAATATGGATTATTCGAGTACCAGGTGGTGCCTTTCGGATTGTGTAACGCGCCGGCTGCCTTCCAATACTTCATGAATGATGTCCTTCGGGAACTCATCGATGTTTGTGTTGTCGTATATATCGATGACATTCTGGTGTACTCCTCTTCGGAATCTGATCACAGAAAACACATCAGGGCAGTACTTGAAAAACTGCGCCAACACAAACTATTTGCTAAATTGAGAAATGTGTTTTCCATACCACAGAAGTCGATTTTCTAGGTTTCATCCTGACACCCAAAGGAGTCCGAATGGACTCAAGAAAAGTGGATGCCATCCTCAAATGGCCATCACCTAGCTCTGTAAAAGGGGTTAAAAGCATGCTCGGCTTTGCCAATTTCTATCGCAGGTTTATCCCGGAATTTTCACGCGTGGTACAACCCATTACTGCACTCTTGAGGAAAAATAAACGTTTTGAATGGTCTGAAGAAGCCGAGCAGACCTTTCAGGATTTAAAAGCTAAGTTTACCTCCGCACCTATATTGAAACACCCGCGTCCAGATCTCCCTTATGTCGTCGAGACTGACGCATCCAGCCTAGCCATGGGAGCTGTCCTGTCCCAAAGAGATCCCGAAACCAACCAACTGCATCCCGTAGCATTTTGGTCCAGAAAATTCTCGGCACCCGAGGTTAATTATGCAATCACGGACAAAGAATTGTTAGCCATTAAGTCCGCTTTTAAAGCCTGGCGGCATTATCTGCTTGGCGCTCGACATACCATCACAGTGATCACTGATCACCGGAATTTACAGTATTTGAAAACCGCCAAGGCTCAGTCTTCACGGCAGCTCCGATGGACTTTGTTTTTCGCTGAATTTGATTTTGTGATTACCTATGGACCTGGCTGCAAGAATGGCAAAGCAGACGCCTTATCCCGAATTGGAATGGGAGAATCTGATACAAATTCAGAACCAGTACCAATAATTCCCAAACAGAGGATTCTAGGCATGACTTCGTTACAGACGCTTGAAGACATTCAAGCCAGAGTGAAACAACTCCTGGACCCTACAACCTTACAGAATTGGATACAAAAGGGATCAGACTTTACCATAGATAATGGTTTACCTTATTTCCAAGGACGCTTATTCCTGCCACATAAGGAATTACACGAACTAGTTATTTCCGGTTATCATGATGCATTAATAGAGGGACACCCCGGTATTGCCAAGACAGAGGAAAAGGTGAAACGACAATTTTGGTGGCCCTCTTGGCGAAAAGATGTTAAATCTTTTGTGATGTCCTGTGGTGTTTGTGCCCAAAATAAAAGTCAAAAGAAAAGACCAGCCGGTTTCCTTCAATCTCTAGACATACCGCCAGCACCCAGGCACACCCTATCAATGGATTTTATTACGGACCTGCCTCCTTGTTCGGGGTACAATACTATTCTGGTAATTGTGGATTTGTTTTCCAAAATGGCCCACTTTATTCCTTTGAAAGGTTTATCTTCAGCTTCTGTCATAGCCAAAGAATTCCTCGAAAATATTGTTCGGCTACATGGATTCCCATCTATACTAATCTCTGACCGGGGAAGCCAATTCATTTCCCACTTCTGGCGCAAATGTTGTCAAATGGCGCAGATCGACGTAAGATTATCGACCAGTCACCACCCTCAGACCGACGGTCAGACCGAGAGGACAAATCAGATCCTTGAGCAATACTTACGGTGTATGTTACAGCAATCTGAAAGCAACTGGAAAGACATTCTTTGGATAGCTGAATACGCATATAATAATTCGGTACACTCTGGAACTGGCCACAGTCCTTTTTATACTTTGTTTGGGCATCACCCTCGAACCTCAAACCTTGACTCACCTCAGAACCTCGGAATGCCTGCAGTAGAACATCTGCATTCTACAATTACCC
This sequence comes from Ambystoma mexicanum, assembly GCF_040938575.1. Classification (NCBI taxonomy): domain Eukaryota; kingdom Metazoa; phylum Chordata; class Amphibia; order Caudata; family Ambystomatidae; genus Ambystoma; species Ambystoma mexicanum. The sequence goes on from NC_090927.1 coordinate 456,684,463, forward strand.
AAGCCTTCAAAGAGGCAACTACGCATTTACAACAAGCCAAGAGAAAATACAAGGAGAACGCTGATCTACATCGGAGTGGAGCACCTCTGTATCAGATTGGGGATCAAGTGTGGTTAGCTACCAGACATTTACCACTCAAAGGGCCTCGAACTTTTAACCCAAAATATCTGGGACCTTATTCTATTACGGCAATAATTAACCCAGTGGCTGTTAAACTTGATTTACCAGCTAGTATGCAAATTCACCCTGTTTTTCATGTGTCACTTCTGAAACCAGTGGTATCCGGAACCCGACTACTCAAACCTCCAGAACCTATTCTAATAGATGGGGAGCCCGAATTCGAAGTGAAGAACATTTTAGACTCAAAAATGTTTAGGTCAAAACTGTTCTACCTAATTGATTGGAAGGGGTACGGACCTCAGGAGAGGTCGTGGGAACCCAGCGACCATGTGCATGCACCTCGATTAGTCAGGAAATTCCACCGACTCTTCCTAGACAAACCAAAACCCCCGGAGGGAACAACTTTGGGAGGGGCCTTGGGGGGGAGTGCTGTCATGATGCCTGCTCCCGGGGAGCCGGTTCAAGCCCTGCGTCCCCGAAAGCGGACATCCAGTCCCCAAGGAAGGACCCAGCAACCCCATATAGGGGCCCTTTGGACAGTGTCCTGGCGCCTATGGTGCCAGGCTCATAAAAGACATCAGTCCGGGCGCCTATGGCGCCAGGCTCATTATGGAAGTGCTTGGGTGCACTTACCTGATATAGACCATGCTGCAGGATCCCGGCCTCCTTGAGGCCTGAAAGGAACTACTTTACCTGTGGGGCTAATTTACCATCCAGGCGTGGTCGGGGAAGGATACATACCTGATTGGAGGAAGGATACATACCTGGAACTTCTTCCAAGGCTATTTAAACCCCACCCGAACAGCCACACGTGCTTCGCGTTGTTCTGCATCTAGCAGCTGGACGCTCACTGTGTCTGCTCCTGCATCCTGACTTCTGCCACGCCTGCCAGCATCCTGGATCACCTGCAAAGGAAGAGAAGAAGAGAACAGAAGAAGGAAAAGTCCTTACCTGCTAAATCCGCATCCCGGAGACATCTCGCCGACAATCCTGAAAAGGAAGACTTTATTTAAAAGCTCATCGCATCGATCGCTGCAGCACCGCATTCCACTCACCTTTACAGGGCGCCTCCATGTTCAGCAGCGATCATCCGGATTCGCAGTCACGCCCCAGCGCCTAGGGAGAAAAAGACCAGAACAAAAGGTGAGAGAGAGAAGGGAATAAGGAAAGCTAAATCTCCATGTTAAGACTTACCTGTTGATTCATTCCCTCTTCATTTCGGGTCCGCGCCGTATCCTGGCATTTCCGGCCCCCGGACCCTAAGGGGAAAAAGAGACATCAGCGTTAATGAGCGAATGAAAAGACATTACCAAAAAAACGCTCATTAAAGACTTACCTGATTTCTACAAGGATTTCACCTCTCATCTCGGGTCAGTGCCTGTTCCCCGGCATTCCGTACCCCGGCCCCTATGGGGAAAAAGACACTAGTATTAGTACATTAATGCATGGACACAAGGGGAACCTCTTATCAAAAAACTTACCTGGAAGCCAAGCAAGTTTGTTTCTCACCCATCCGAAAATCCAGTGAAGTAACTGGATACCAACGCGCCCCTGCATCAGAAGCAGGATGGAGAGCTCGTCCTTCCAGACCCTAAGGTGAGACGCTACGAGGAATCACAGAAGGGTTTCGAGGAGGGTGAAAGGGGAAAGTGGGAGGCTGATTGCATTACCCCGCAGACAGTTAATCCCCTATTTTCGCCTACAGAAGGATACTTCTGCGAGCCAGACAAGCCAGATTTGGGGGCCCGGTCCAGTCCGTCTTCCGAACCCTGCGCATCACCTTAGAAGAGGTCACAGCAGCGCGAACCAGGCCAGCGCCTCCGTGGGAGTCAGGTGAGTGTTACACAGCCCTGTCCATCCTCACCCACAGTTTATCTGTCAACCCCTCGTCGCCCAACAGCCATTCCCTGATGACACGAAGTTGTGCAGCCTCATAATATCGCTGAAAATTCGGCAGCGCCAGCCCCCCCTCACCCTTGGCTGCCGTCAGGAGCCTAAAGGCCACCCTAGCCCTTTCCCTTCCCAGATGAATCCTTTGGTGAGCGTATCTAACTCTTTAAAAAAGGTTGACGGTATAGGCAGCGGGACAGCCTGGAAGAGATAAATGAGCCTTGGCAACGTGACCATCTTCACCGCGGCAATCCACCCCACCCAAGACACCCAGAGCTCTCTCCACTTTTGGAAGTCTTTTTTACTACTTTGAGGAGCGGGAGGAAATTAGACGCATACCACCCTGTTAAAGCTGCCGTGATTTCCCCCCCAGGTATCTGATCCCTCCCTTGCTCCACATAAACTGCAAACCCTCCTTTAACCTGTCCCGTTCCTCAGCCCTTAATGTCAGATTCAGCACTTCTGACTTGTTGGTGTTAATCTTCAAGCCCGCTGCCTCCCCAAAAGCCTCCAACAAGGTCATACTCGCTTGAAGCGATTCCCTTGGTGCGGTCAACATCAACAACATATCGTCTGCGAAAGCCGTGACCGTCTGCTGCTCTCCCCCGAAAGGGATGCCCTGAATCTCTCTGGTCTCCCTGATTGCTTGGAGGAGAGGTTCCAAGTAATTCGCGTAGTGTATTGGGGAGAGTGGACAGCCTTGCTTAGTTCCTCGCCGCAGACTTATTTGCCTAGGGGCCTTCCCATTAACCATCACCCTAATGTTGGGGTCCTGATAATTAGCTCGAACCATCTTCATAAAGTCCCCCCCAAAGCCCATCCTTTCCATTACTCGAAACAGAAAAGACCACTCCACGCGGTCAAAAGCCTTTTCCGCATCTAGTGCCAGCAAGACCGCGGGAGTGTTGGTCTTTTGGACTTTTTCGACCATATGGGCCACACGCCTGATGTTGTCCGATGTTTGTCTACCTCTAATGAACCCGGCCTGGTCAGGGTGGATCAAGCTCGGGAGGATGGACTCGAGACGGCTCGCAAGAATCTTAGTGTATATCTTCGCGTCGATATTAATCAAGGCTATCGGGCGATATGAGGATCTTTCCTCTGGGTTTTTATTAGGTTTGAGGATGAGGGTGATCTTTGCCTCCTCCATGGAAGGGTTAACCCTACCCATTTGCCTAAAAGAGTTAAACAGGGAAATCATATGCGGGGCTAGCGACTGTGCATGCGCGAGCAACGCATGCGGACCTAAACTATCCGGCTCCCCGTGGCCGCTGCAATTATCCTTTAAAATATACCCTCTTTTTCTGATATCAGGAACCACATCTCCCTAAAACCGTTGGTGAATGCACCTGGGCAACGATCGACGCACTGCTGGGCCAAATCGAACCCGTGGGACCCCAACGCTGACTCGAAAACCATCGGCCGGCTGGCGGGCGCGCCACGGCCCGCGCGGCATGACTGGAGACGGCTCCTCACCCCTCCCCCCTCGGGGAACGCCAACGCTTCGCAGCCGTGATACGCGCTGGAGGGGCGCCCACGAGACAACGAAACACTCCCTTGGGAGCTCCGCTGAGATCACCGGAGTGTCGCCGGAGGAGTACGCGGGAAGCGCTCCGACGCCTCCTCGCCTGGACCCGCCACAAGCCTCTCATTGGCGGTCTCTCCCCCCCCCCATCAGCGAGACTGCAACACCCAGGGTTGAGCTGCGGCACACCGGGGACGATCTAGTGCTGCACTCCCCAACTCCCCATCCGGAAGGCATCACGGCGACGGGGACCGGAACACGGCCGGGGGGGGTGTGAGTTAGCCCCAGGTGCCACCCTGCTTCTTCCCCCCCTCCTGTTCCCCACACGACCCCTTATAATCCTGATCCGGTGCCAGGGCCCGGGCAGCCTGAGACCAGAACTTTCGTGGCCCGCAACAGCAGTGTGAGTGGAGGTGGCTCCTCACCCCTCCCCCCCGGGACACGCCAACGCTTCGCAGCCGTGATACGCGCTGGAGGGGTGCCCACGAGACAACGAAACACTCCCTGGGGAGCTCCGCTGAGATCACCGGAGTGCCGCCGGAGAATTACGCGGGAAGCGCCCAGACGCCTCCTCGCCCGGACCTGCCACAAGCCTCTCATCGGCGGTCTCTCCCCTCTTCTCCCCCCCCCACATCAGCAAGACTGCACCACCCAGGGTTGAGCTGCGGCACACCGGGGAAGATCTAGTGCCGCGCTCCCCATCCGGAAGACATCACGTCGGCGGGGACCTGAATACGGCCAGGTAGGGGTGTGAGTGAGCCCCAGGTGCCAACCCTGCTTCTCCCCCCCCTGTTCCCCACACGACCCCTTATAACCCTGGTCCGGCGACAAGGCCCGGGCAGCCTGTGACCAGAACTCTCGTGGACCGTAACAGGCAATAACCGCCCTGGGAACTTTATAGGGGCACGACCCCGCACTCCCTCCAAGACATCTCCCTTGGATCAGGGTCTTACCACATCGGATCTGCGATGGGGGCACAGATGTGAGGGTCAACCTGCGAGACAGCTCCCCCAGGACACCGCAATTACGGGGTGAGCTCCCCCCCCCACCGGCCTGGCCCGCCAGTCGGTACGAGAGACCCACACCCCAGAGCCATACGCCCCGCTCTCCTTGAGGCCTGAATGCACCAGGGTCCCCTCGTGTCACTCCCGGCCCAACTTCGTATTATACCCGTGCCGGTTGCCATACTGGGTTTGCCACCTACGACATGGGGAAAGAAAAATCCAAACGCCAAACTCTCCAAAGTAAGATGGACTTTTACACAACAGGGCCCCGCCAGGGATCGCAGACTCCGGAAGAGGATATTGCCAGTGAGGAGACTCAGGATCCCCCAATTTCTCTCTCCGATCTCATGAAGGCGATTGGGGACTCGAGAACATCGCTGGAACTCAAAATTGGCGGCCTGTCCTCAGAGGTCTCCCTTATCCGACAGGATCTACGCAACCTCTCCACCAGGGTGGGCGAGGCGGAACAAAGGGTGTCTGTCACAGAAGACACCGTCCATCGCCTGGAACAACACCTCGCAGCAATTGCTCAGAAAGTCTCCCAACTGGAATACCGTGCTGAGGACAATGAGGGGAGAGCGTGGCGCAATAACCTGAGGATCCTCGGAATACCGGAGAAAGAGGAGGGCCCCTGTGCCGAACTGTTCCTGGAGGACTGGCTGACCCACGTCTTTGCTCCTAAAAAGCTATCCAAATTTTTCTCCATAGAAAGAGCACACAGGGTGCCCACCGGCCCACCTACCCCTGGAGCCCCACCCAGAACAATGATCGCAAGGCCGCTCAATTACCGGGACCGCAATACGATCCTGCAAATGGCCAGGGCCTCCGGCCCGATCACCTACAATGGATATAAGGTTGGATTCTATCCCGATTACACCAAGGAAGTCCAAAAGGCCCGCCAGTCGTTCGACTCGGTTAAGAAGAAACTCCAGTCATTATCAGTCAAATACGCCCTGTTCTTCCCGGCACTACTCAAAGTCTACTACAAGGGCACCACCTACCTCTTCCACAACCCCAGGGAGGCATGGGACTGGCTTGAAACTTAAATCCTCTCGGGCCCTGGAGCGAGGTGCACACCACTGGGCCCGCCCATACAGAAACCCCGGCCCGAGCGGCCCGAGCCCCCTCGATCCCCGACTAATGCAGGCGATGGCACGGCTGGAAACCCTACAGAGAAGGGATAAACTCTACGCAATGTGGGGACGATTCTGCAACACGTTAATATGGGAACGCTCACTTAGCGGCCGCCACACCGAGTGCGTTGCAAGCGCTATCGCAGTCCGGGCGACCCCGAAGAAGTTCAATAAGTTATAAGTTTGATGTTTGGGCGACAGGTGCTCCCAGTTGGGGGGGGAAGTACAGGGAGGGGGGCGTTTTAGGCATATAAGGAATCGATTTATGGATCGAGAAGGCATGACACACCGACGGGCACTGGCGAGGGGGGTGCGCACGGCCTCCGGGCGAAACGGCTAATAACACTACTGCTCTCCAAGCGACTGGCGGGTCGTCATGGAGCGACCCACTGGCGTCTCCTCTGCGGAAGCACCCCTGCGCCCCCTTGAACATTATGCACCTGCCATTGATCCGTCCAGATGACGAGCCACAGCACCCACGCAGATAGGATGAACTCCAACAAGATTTCCTTACTATCCTGGAATGTTAATGGACTGGGCTCCTGCATAAAGCGAAGGCTGGTGCTCCAATATCTTAATCGCTACTCGCCGGACATAGCTCTTTTAAACGAAACACACCTGATCGGTACGAACTCCAATTCTTTCAAAAGGTCCAACTACCCACACACCTACCAGGCCGGATTCACGAAAGGCGCCAGGGGCACGATGATCCTCGTTCACAAACGCGTCCCCCTACAGGTTAGGAAGGTCAGAGCTGACCCCCGGGGCCGCTATGTGTTGCTGCTCGCCGATGTCTGGGGTGAAAAATGGGGCCTCGCAGCAATTTATGCCCCTCCCACGCTCACAAAGGAACTACTGTCTGAATCTGAACTGCGACATGTCCTCCTGGAGGAAGAGGCCGATCTGTGGGTGATAGGAGGGGACTTTAACGAGGTCATGGACACTGATCTTGATAGATCTCATAGGAGATCCGGAGGCTGCCCCGCCTCTACGCCACTCGCCTTGTTTGCCGAAGCCCTGGGAATGACGGACACATGGCGTTCACTCCATGGCGACGAGGCCGGTTTTTCATTCTTCTCTGGCGCGCACAAATCGTTCTCCAGGATCGATTATGCCTTCATTCCCAGTAGCATAAACCACAGACTCCTGGCGGCTGAGTTCCTCGCAAGGGGCGTTTCGGACCACTCTGCACTCCTCTTGACCCTAAAGAGCGCCTGCCCAGGTCCGGATCGCAACTGGCATCTGAACACATACCATCTGCGGCTCCCCGAGATAGCGGAGGAACTGGAAAAAAAGACAACAGAGTTTTTCGACCTCAATGAGGGCTCAGTGGACTGCCCGATCGCGATGTGGGAGGCATATAAGACAGTTCTTCGGGGAGAGGCTATCTCGGTGGTTTCTGCCCAACAAAGAAGACAAGCCCAGAAGATCAGAGAGGCAGAGGCATATGTCCTGGAGTGTGAAAGACAGACCCTGGAGCGCAACGACCGAGAGACGAAGGATGCCCTGACCACGGCACAAGATGCCCTCAGTAACCTAGCTCTGGACACAGCACGAACTGCCCACCAGCTCGTCCAGAGCCAAATTTATTAACGCGGCGATAAAGCAAATAAGACACTGGCCTGGCTGGAGAGGCGGCAACAAAACAGGGGACATGTGCGCGCCATCAAGTTACCGGATGGCACACTACTCACGGACGACCCTGACATTGTCGAAGCATTTGCCGCCTACTATGAGAAGCTCTATACCCCACCCGCTGAGAGCTCGCCGGCCGCACCCTCCCATTACCTCGACCGGATCGAGGTCCCGAAACTCTCACGACGCCAGTCGGAACTCCTGAACGCGGAACTCACAGAGACCGAGGTGCAAGAGGCGCTAACACAGCTCCAACCCGGGAAAACCCCGGGCCCCAACGGCTTCCCCACAGAAACATGGAAATACCTCGGAGGTGGGCTATCGACCCATAGGCACCGCATGTTCCTACGTAACAAAGAACTCGGGCGCTCCCCCCGGACCTCAGGAAGGCATGCATCATAGTTATACATAAACCTGGGAAACCTCCGGAGGAATGTGCCTCCTATCGCCCCATCTCATTAATTAATGGAGAAGCCAAGGTCCTCGCCAGAGCACTCGCCAACAGGCTCCTGAAAGTAATAGAGACCCTTATTCATCCGGACCAGTGTGGATTTATGCCCAACAAGTCCACTCGTATGAACCTACGCAGGGTCCAGCTGGCGCTGTGCAGAGCCAAAGAGATACCGGTCCCACTAGCCCTCCTGGCGGTGGACTTTGAAAAGGCATTTGACTCGGTGGGGTGGGACGCTCTGTGGGCGATCATGGACCGGATGAACCTGGGACACGCATTCATATCATGGGTCAGGCTGCTCTATGCATTCCCGGAGGTCACGGTAAGGGTAAACGGCAGATCCTCTAAATCATTCCCACTGGGTAGGGGTACGAGACAGGGGTGCCCGCTGTCTCCGCTTCTCTTCCTAACACCAACTGGTCTGGGTTCCTCTGGCCGGGGGGAGGTGAAGACCGCCTTTCGCTATATGCGGACGACCTCCTCGTCTATCTTAGTAACCCATGCATCTCATGCCCTATTGTTTCCCACATCCTTAGGGAATATCAGAACTTTGCGGGTCTGAAAGTGAATGAAACCAAAACTATTTATTTCCCAGTCCAGGCTGGTGATTCCGCGATCCCTGAGTCCTGCCCATACCACATCTCTATCAGGGAATTTACATATTTAGGCATACGACTCGACCCGACACTTGAAAGGTTTCCCCAACTGAACCTACAACCTGTGCTTGAGCGGTTCAACAGAGACACTTCCCACTGGCAATCACTCCCCCTGTCGCTGTTGGGTAGAGCCGCACTATTTAAGATGATGACCCTCCCCAGACTCCTCCACGTCCTCCAGAACGCCCCATTCACCATCTCCAAGGAAATCTTTGCACTTATCGATAGAATTCCCCGCACACTATTATGGGGAGGGAAGCAATCCAGAATTGCCCTTGATAAGCTCCAAAGATCGGTCTGGGAGGGGGGTATCGGCTTGCCCTGCATACGTACATACTACCTTGCAACACAGATCTGTGTGGTAAACGATTGGATGCATGCAGACCCCACACTACCGCACATCCGTATCGAGCTGGAGACTATGGCCCCGCTATCCCCACTCCAGACATTGTATGCCACCCACAACCGTCTCCCGAGGCTTCCCAAGATGATTCAACACGTCCGCCGAGCTTGGCGGGAGGCACACAAACTGGTCGGCTGGAAGGGAATCCCAACACTGTCCCAACCTATATGGCACAACGCACTCCTCCCAGAAGTAGTGAAAATGGGTGCTTTCGCTCACTGGCACGCAAAAGGGATACACACACTGGCACATGTAATACAGGGGGGGCGCCTCCTAGACTTTGAGACTATGCAAGTGCAGTTTGGTCTGACGCCCATGGATCGGTTTCGACATGCGCAGCTGGCCCACGCCATCCACGCCCAATTCCCAGACACGACAGACATACCCCCATGCTCTCCCATTGAGACCAATATCCTCCCCCAAGGCATCCCTTCAAAGGTCACCTCCACTCTCTACCAGGCCCTCAATTCTTTTGGGACTACGCAGCTTGATGGGCTCAAGGCGAAGTGGGAAAGGGATGTGGGTCAACTGGAGCCGGAGGACTGGGTAGATGCGTTGATGTCCCCCAGGGAAATTGGGATAGAAAATAAACTCAGACTAATACAATTGAAAATTCTCCACCGCTCGTATCACTCACGGGCTGCGATGGCCAGATGGGGGGGACTAGATGATGGGACATGTATCAGATGCAAAATTGAGCCCGCCACCTTCTACCATATGATATGGGAATGCCCAGTGTTACAGCTCTTCTGGGGGGACTGTATTAATATGATCTCGGCCGCCATGGGAACACCAATCCCTAGGGACCCCAAAATGGTACTTCTGGGCATCTGGGGGGAAGTAGACCTGACAAAACAAGGGAAAATGTTCCTGTCAATAGCATTTGGGGCTGGCAAGAGACTTACCGCGGCTAAATGGGGTTCCGCTGACCCACTGTGCCTGAACCGATGGAGGAATGACATGGACAGGTGTGCGGCTTCGGAACGCCGGATCTACAATGCACGGGGTTGCCCCCGCAAATTCAGGAAAATATGGGGCAAATGGCTCGATGCGCAGTAAGCCCCGCCGGTCGATACAGCTCAACATCTTGATTAACTTTACCTGCCTGCCTTGACATGCAACTGTCCTTGGCCCCTGGCCCTGTGGTGCCCCTCTTGCCTTTGATATTGTCTTTGTTGCTGCTACGCTATGCCTTTCTCATTTGTTGAATGCCGATGATTCATGTTTCTTGTTATGCTGTTATGCTTTAAAACTCAATAAAGAGAGTTATAAAAAAAAAAAAAATGCAGGGCTAGCTGCATAATAAACAATTCATGAAACGCAGCAGTATAACCGTCTGGGCTGGGAGCTTTGTGCCCCGGAAGAGCCCTGATCACCTTTCTCACCTCCTCTTCCGAGATTTCTTGATTGAGGGCTTCCTGCGTATTCCTACTAATTTCCCCCAATTTCACCTTTTGTAGGAATGCCTCCTGAGTTTCGCTCCGGGGGTCCTGGGAGACGTACAGGGAGTCATAGTATTCCGCAAAAGCCTCCTTAAAATCCTCGAGCACCAGACTCTGATTTCAGCGCTGTGATCGCATTTCTTGCCCTATTACCCCTTAATAAGCTAGCTAATAGTGCATCCGGCTTATTGGCTTTCATGTAGTATTTTTGCCTCACAGCCAGGAGGGCACCCTCAGCCTTCTTAGTGCGCAAGAGTTCCAACTGACCCACCGCTTTTCTGTACACCCGCATTGCTGCCCGGGAGGGGGTATCGCCCGCCGCTTGGCTAGCGGCCTCCACCTCGTTTTCTAGATGGGCCTCTAGTAATTTCAAAAGCTTCGCTCGGTGAGCCGCCGCCGCAATCAGTTCCCCTCTAAGAGTGGCTTCAAAAGCATCCCACCTAATCCCCATCTCTGTGTCCTCCTGCCTTTTAGTATCAAAGAATAATTTGATCTTCTCTTCGATATCTCCCCTAACCTCCGGATCCCTCACTATGTCCTCTGAAAATTTCCAACCCCACAGACCCTTCACCCTCTGGCCTATGTCTAAGACCATAGAAACAGTTTTATGGTCCGCTATTCCTATCGGCCCAGTATGTACCTCATGAATACTACCCACCAGGCCTGCCGAGACCCAAATGTAATCAATTCTGGACTGCGAGCCGTGAACCCCCGATAGAAAAGTGTGGCCTTCCTCATCCCCCTTGCATTCCCTCCAAACATCGCGTAGCCCCACCCTACCAATCCTGTCCTTCATCTCCGCGGACATTACTGCTCCTCCCCCGTATGCGCGCTGTCCCCCCCCTGTCCCTCTCCCTGTCCCATGCAATATTGAGGTTGCCCATAAGGGTGATCTCACCCCATGCTTTCTCCTCTAACACCTTCAGGACTCGATGCAAAAATTGCTCCTGACCCGAGTTAGGGGCATACACTACTGCAACTGTGTATTGGGCCTCTTGGTACTTATATACCTCCCTTCTTTATCCCTAATCACTTCGCAGACTCTGAAATCCGCTGTGTTCTGAATGGCTAGGGCCACCCCCCTTGCCTTGCTAGGGCCTGAGGCGTGGAGGATCCGGTCGAAGCCGTGTAACTTTAATCTGCGCTGGTCCCTGTGAATCAAGTGCGTCTCCTGAAGCCCCATAATGTCCGGCCCCTCCTTCTGCGTAAAATGCTCCAGCTTCATCCTTTTAAGAGGGGTATTCAACCCCCTTACGTTATGCTTTAGCCACTTAAGCGAATTCCTAACAATGTTTGGTCGCCACACTTGGTAACCTCTTATTTCCCCTCCCCCCAGTTGGTTGCTCGTTGCCCTTCCCCCCAAACACTCCCCTTTGTCCCCACCCTCCATCCCTGAAGGATAAAACCTTCCCGCACTCTCTCCACTCCTAACTCGGGCATCTCACCCTTTCCTTTCTCAAAATGGCTGCTCCGCCAGTAACCCCAACGCTTTCATCCACCTTTTAGAGGCCCACCACCCCTATCTCTGACCATTTTACATGGGGATTCGTTCACTTTTGTGCCCTCCCTTCGCCAGGTTTTCCTGGATGCTGCAGATCTTTATCCTTTGGTTCTTTCCTTCGTTTATCCTCCACAGTCGTCCGCTCCCAAGACCTCGATCTAGATCACCAGTTGTGTTTCTTGGCTTCGAGCTCAAAGGGGCATCCTCCAGGTCCACGCGCAACAGGTCGGCTCCTTCTTGAAGTGATGTAATCCGCCTCTAGGCACCCTCCCATTCAAAGAGCAGACCAAATGGAAAGGTCCATTTGTATCGTATAGCTTTATCGTTCAATATCTTCAGTAGCGGGCCCATCTGCCTCATCTTCACGAGTGTACTGCTCGCCAGATCCTGAAACAGCGCGATCTGTTGACCCTCGAACATAATGGGTTCCTTTAATCTTGCCGCCCTGAGAACTGCCTCTTTTGAGCATACCTTGCGAAAGCCGCCAGGACGTCCCTCGGCGTCGCTGATTGGCCCTTGGACAACCACCCCGTTCTATGCACCCGATCTAGCTCGAGCCTTCCCGGCTCGCTCTCGCCCAGGATATCGGCAAAAATGCCTTGAAGTACCTCTTTTAAGTTCTTGTCCTGTACCGTTTCCGGCAACATTTTCACTCTGATGTTAATTCTGCGGGATCGGTTTTCCAAATCCTCCATCTGCGTCTCTAAGTTTCTGGTGGCGGTGTCCAGCCTTTCAATCGCTTCGCTATTGGCAGTGGTGTCCTTATCCACTTCTTGGAGGCCTCGCTCTAGGGTATCTGTTCTTTCGCCCAGTTGACGCACTTCTTGTTTCATTTCTCCTAGGGCTTCATTAAGGTCTGCTCGCATCAACTGGAATTGCTCCTGAAAAGTCTTCGCTAGATTATTTTGTAAGGCTTGTAACTCCCCTAGGAATTCTTGCCTATGCATTATTGCCATGTCCTCTGCATTCCCCTGGGAGGTGCCCTCTCCCACCATCTCTCTAGGGGGACTGCTTCCTTCCTTCGAGGCCTGCGCCGGCCACAGTTCGTGGAGGGTGCCATGGTTATCTCCTGGGGCCTGAGGCGCCCTGCCCCCCCTTACCCTAGATCTTTGTGGTCATTCTGCCCGCCTCACCTCTCCCTGAGGCCGTGTTGCTGCACCTGCAGAGGGCCGCGGGCCAACTGCGCACTGCCGTGGACTCTCCGCGACCAAGCAAATGGGGTTCTTAGTGCTGGTCCGCCTCCTCTGTACAGTGGGCCCAGGTGGTTGTGCCTCTCCAGGGGCTCCCTTAGATGCTCAGTCAGAGACCGTCACTTAATCACTGGCTCCACTCAATAAACAGGGGTGGCCCCACGTTCTCCTCAGCTCTGGGGCAAGTGTCGTTGTGGCTATGCTCCTCTGGCCACTCTCAATGTCCCCTCCTGGCCTGGACCAGTTGCACGCTGTGACTGCAGTCCTCTCACACGGTGGCCCGGTGTCACACACTCCTCTCACCCCCGAGCGCAGACCAAGTCTGAGCTGTGCTCAGGGAGGTCAGGGGGAGCTAGGGCCCACATGCTCACCCAGGTTTCACCGCTCGGTGGACGGGTAGGGGGTCCCCCCCTCCAAGATGGCCTCCTACCTTCTCCCGGACTTCCAACCAGCCCTAACGCCACTACCGGCCGTGCTTCCTCGTCTGCGGTCTCCCGCGGGCCGCCTCTCATTCACCAGCTCACAGGCTCTCCCGGTATCGCAGCAGTCACTCGCCTCCTCACCCCTCCGTAGATCAATAACAGCTGCATGCGGGTGAGGCTTCGCGGGCTCGCCCTTCTCGGGCATCTGCTGCCGGCAGCTTTTCCTCGTTCTGGGGCTCCGGCACTCACTCGGCCCCTGGTCTCATCTGGGCTCCATCCACAAGGACGGGCTGCCCCCCAGCGAGTCCTTGTCGCCGTGGCCGCCTCCGGTCTTGATGGCCTCGAGACCTCTGCGGGACCACTGGTGGGCTGAGTCCCGCTCCTGCCAGCCACTCCATGCACCGGGCCTCTCCCGCTGATCCTCCGCTCCATGCCTCTTCAGCGGCCACACACACCGCGGCAGCCCGGCAAACCGTTCAAGTGGGCTGCACGGCTCACAGGTTCTCCCGGCGTCGCAGCAGATAGTCGCCTCCTCACCCCTCTGTATCTCAATACCCACTGCGTGCGAGTGAGGCTCCGCGGGCTCGCCGATCTCGGGCCACCGCTGCCAGCAGCTTTTCCTCGTACTGAGGCTCCGGTGCTCCCTCGGCCCCCGGGTCCAATCCGGGCTCCGTCTACCAGGTCGAGCCGCCTCCTGGTGAGACCTTGCTGCCGCGGCCGCCTTCGCTCTTGCCAGCCGCGACACATCCGCAGAACTCCTGGTGGGTTGCGTCCCGCTCCAGCTAGCAGCGCCACACACCAGGCCTCTCCCTCCGATCCTCCGCTCCGTACCTCCTCCGTGGTCTCACACGGAGCGGACCTCAGCAAACTGTTCGAGGGGACTGCCCAGCTTTGCCACTCTTTGGTTTGCTGTCTCGCAGGTCCAGAAGGTCCACCCGAATCACAGTTGCTGCTGGGGTGGTGGGCACCTTTAGCAGATGGGTCCGGGGAGCACCGTCGGCACGTCTACACAATGGCGGCGGCCATCTTGGAATCCTTAATTTATATTTTTAATAAATAATGGCGATGTCCGCCCGCTCAAAAGTTTGATGCATTGCCAATCTGCAATTTGTTTTTAGCACTGCATAGGGCAAAGGTGATTGCCTTTCTTTGTGTGTATGCCATAACCTGCGCGGTAGCAGGTTTTGCCTGCGTTCTGGTACGAGGTTGCCCCTCGTGTACTGCTGGTTACCACACCCTGCTAGGGTGAGCAGTTTGAGGTGCACTTGCTCAGTGTATTCCTCGCTTAAAGTTGGCGGCTTTGTTTAGGTGCTGCATATGACATAGGTCATTACCTTCACTGTAGGTGTGCCATAACCAGCTCGGTGGCAGGCTTTGCCTGTGTTCTGGTGCAAAGTTGTCCCCCTCGTGTGCTGCTGGTTGCCTCACCCTGCTAGGGTGAACAGTTTGAGGTGCACTTTCTCAGTGTTTTACTCGCTTAAAGTCGGCAGCTTTGTTTAGGTGATTGCCTTCACTGTAGGTGTGCCATAATCTGCTTGGTGGCAGGATTTACCTGTGTTCTAGTGCAAGGTTTCCCCTTGTGTGCTGCTGGTTGCCTCACCCTGCTAGGGTAAGCAGTTTGAGGTGCACTTGCACAGTGTATTCCTCTCCTGAACAAATTTTAAGCTATGTGTGAGGCACATTAACGTTTCCTGTGGGCAGTAGTCCGGTTGACTCAGTAAGAATCAGCTTCTATATAAGGGCTCAGGGTCCGGACCCCTGTTGGGCATAACCCTCTTCCTAGGTGAGAATTACTTTATATTTATTATTTATTCATTATTTATTCATTATTCATTTAATACTTCAAAGAAAAGAGTGTTTGGAAGAGGTCGTTAACAGGACCTTAGGGGGGCCCTACCTTCCTTTCTGGCCATCACTCAGGCGCTAACCTTAGCCTTTTAGTAAAATTCTGTCGGTCCATAGTTTAGTTAGTACAGGACAACTCAGTCCTTTTTTCCTTAGGCGTGTTTTTCACAATAACAATTGGCAGCTCAGCCCCTATTTCCTTATACATATAATTGGTGATCTCTACTCTACTCGCCTTCATAAGGCGTTAAAATATTAGACAGTCATGGTATCCTTCTTTGCCCAGAAAAGGGAAAGAACCCGAAAAGGGGGATAAATGAAGACTTGAAGGATTATACCGTGTGTTGTTTTGGTTTACTGAGTTTTTTTCTCTTGAGCACAAGCTGTGGGGTATGATGGGCGCATGGGGTTTGCCTGACCAGCAACACCATTTCAAGTCCTTAAAGGGTGGCGTTTTTTTCCCTTTCTATTTGTCCCAATATGTAATTAAATGAGCCAATATTTAAATGTTGGCGGGGACAAGGTCAGCTCAAAGACAACTGTTTAGTCTTGTAAGCAAGACAATGTTGAGTAACCAAGGGACTCACCCGGATGAAGTGTTTAGGAAACACTGGCTGATTTCAGAGGTACGATGACCTACTACTAATGAAGTTATAGCGCCGCCCTATAGCCTTTTTTCTCCCAAGACTTTGCCTATCCCGTAAATTTGTCTAGCAGTGTATAGAGTTTATCCTCTGCTCGAGGAGTACAAGCAGTTTTTTACCCTCAAGGGGTTTCTCGTTGCAGTTTATAAATGGCTGTTTATTTTCATTCTTTTTCCTTTGACAGTTTTTCTCCTTGATCCTTTCCCCTAATCTCTTGAGAAGCTGGTCAGCCGTTCAGGCAAGCAGAGGTCCAGACCACAATTTGGAAGGGACGGTGGTCCCAATAGTCCTTCACAGTTTTCACTTACTGAGCACGATAATTATCCCAAGCACTGCCCCTCCCCATACCCCTCCCTCCGCTACCCATTTAGGGGGGGGGGGTTGCCTACTAAAGTTACACCTCTGGGAGGATCT
Source organism: Ambystoma mexicanum (assembly GCF_040938575.1). NCBI lineage: Eukaryota > Metazoa > Chordata > Amphibia > Caudata > Ambystomatidae > Ambystoma > Ambystoma mexicanum. The sequence continues at coordinate 456,700,738 of NC_090927.1, forward strand.
CCTGATGGTTTTCTGTTTTCGCTTTAGCTGAAGTTCTTGTTCATGACCAGTGTGGAGCTCGCGCTGGGCAATTGCTTCCCCTCTGTTCCCTTTACACTTCACCAGTTTCCTGGTATTTCACTAACTTAGTGGAGCTGCTGCAGGCTCACCTCAGGTCCTAAGAGGTCTGGATGATGCTTGTTTTGTTTCTGGTGTCTCAGTTTTCCAGTGTCCAGTAGAGTTAATGGGGCCCCTCTCTTAGTCATGGGGGTTGGTTTTATGTGCAGCAGTATATATTGAAGAGAGGTAAGGTCTCTCTTCAGGGGCTTTTCCTTAGATAAGTGGAGGAAGTTTATCTTTTCCCTAGGAAGGGAGAATCTCCCTCAGTGGCATAGGGAGGTCTGGGAGGGGTGTTCTTTTGCATTCAGGTTATTACAGCCTCTCTGTCACTGGGCGTTTCAGCAATTCAGCATTAGCCATCCCCGGAAGTGTCTGCCAGTACGATTGCTCAAGGAGACACTTTGTTAGTGACTGGGTTCACTTAGCCGTCTGCATGGCAGGTAGACCTTTTTTGGTTCCCTCTGGAGATTGTTCTGCAATAGAGTGCTAACACAGTGTGCTGGGGGTGTGTAGATAGTTCAGGCTTACTAAGACAAAGGTTACTCCTCCTCCGTAAAGCAGCTTCATATTAACTGTTTAGTAATCAGTTTTTCTTTGCAGTCTAGTGTCTTTTTCAAGACTTGGTGTTTAGTGGGTCTTCCTCCGGTTGCTTTATGTTCCCCTGGGGTTTTTTATCAACCATGGGGGAGGGGTAGGTCTAAGCACCAAGCACTTCTAGCAGGGAATTCAGGCATCACTAGGATGGGAGCGAGTGGATGTAAGATAAGTTCCGCTTTGCCAAATGTGTCTCTTAAGGGTCAGGCTTATGTAAGTATCTCCCTATGGTCATGATAGCACAGTTCCTTTTGTTCATGGGGTCTGAGGGTCTTCGTCTTTACGGTTTGACGAATTAAGCTCTTCCTGGGGTTTTTTCAAGGATTTAGGGAATATCTCTGTTATCAGTGTCCCCTGGTTGGGCTCTTCTTAGTAAGGATGTTATTTAACACCTACCTGCTGGGTTTCAAGTGTGACCCCTCTCTTCCATCCCGCTTCTGCCTCCAGAAGACGTAATCTTTTTCTGGGTTTAGAAAGGTTTACTGGTATAAAATGGGATACTTAAGGACAGGACTTGGGGTCCACTCTTCTGGGTGCACAAGGCCCTCAAGTCTTTTGCTTTTTAGCTCCACCTAAGCTAGGTTGTCCTATAACATGTTAATAAAGCGTCCCTTTGACTCCTGCTTGGGCCTTCTACCAAAGGTTTGCCGTCCCGATTCTATTTCTCCAGGGTAGTGACATGATGTGTCCTGTTTCTATTATGATTCCTTTCATCAACACATGGGATGGAACCAACAATCCTTTCACCCCTCGGGAGGGGGCGGGGGGTAACATTCTTTGTCTCCAGGAGAATTAAGTGTTTTACTTCTTTCGTTTACTGTCTAGGTACCATAAATTGGTATGACTTTAAGTGTTTTACATGTTTGATGTTGAAGACAAAGGAGCTTATTATTCCTATGTTTCTCCTGCTTATTACTATAGGAAGACTTTTGTCTGGTGTCCCCCCCCTCTTTTTAACCAGTCGGTTTCGGTGGCCGGTGAGGAACGCGGGAATTGGCACATCTTCCTAGTTCTTTCAAGTTAAGACTGCTATGCCTTAGGACAGTTATTGGGGCAGCTTTGCCTGGGGGAGTACATTTGCAATCAGCTGATTGGTAAAAATAGAAACATTTAAAACACTTCTTCTCCTATTATTATTATTATGGTATTGCCGCTATTGTATTGATCATGTGTTAGGGAGAATTCTCATTCTATGGTTAATTTCCCTTACCTATAGAGTCCCCCAGAAGCTTTGCTGGATTTGAAGGGGTTGTTTCTTTTTTTCCTGCTAGGAGTGAGACTCTTTTTCCCACTCTTAGGCATTTTTGCTATGTGTGTTCTAGGCTATTTTTGTGTTTAATGTCTATGGGATTTTCTCAACCCCATAGGAACCATCTTTATTCACATGTGTTACACAGCACCCTCAGTGCAGGGACACAGGGGTGTCATAGCGACCCCCAAACATAGACTCCATACCCTGGGACTGACTACTGTCTCCCATGGCATGTAAAGTCCCAATTGACTTTACTAGTCAATTTTTATGAACTTAACCAGTACAACCCATCTTACTATGGAGGTACTGGAAAGGGTTAATAGTTTTTCCCTTATGTTCATTTTCGAGAGGGTACCGTACAGTCCCTCTCTCAAAAGTTTCTGGCTGGTGGCAGTGGTTACTACCGTAAATATTTGACTGCGAATATTTCCCTATGGGATTTTCCCATTGTTCAAGGCTACTACTTTTTCTGACAGCCTGTCACATATCGCCGGTTTATTTTTATATTAACTTTACTCCGGTAGGTTTTATTTGCCAGAACTTTAATATAACTTCTTTCTCGTGTCTTTCTCTAAACTCCTAACCCAGGTCGTGGATACTTTATTCGTCTGTTTGGTGAGCTTCTGCCCAGAAGCCCTCCTTTCGGCGCCACTGAGTCTGGGGTGGGTCCGTTGTGTGGGAGGGGGAGTAGAACCCCTGGACAGGGTTGCCTCAGCAACCCATGTCGCACTCTATCCTGATAGGCTGGAGGGTCTCCCGCCAAAGATGACCACTCCACTGTGTGAGTGACAGCTAGGCTGTATGAATGGGGCTCTTTTTGCATAAAAGCAGGGTCCTGAGGACTGGAAGAGCAAGACGTCGCCACTGGAACTAAGAAGCCGAAGAGGAGAGAAGCCAAAGACATCTGCAACGACTGAACCACCGGTGAAGCCCTGCTGCAGTGTCTCACCACTTTTCTCCAGACAACGAGAGAAGATCTTCATCTGTAAGAGCCTTCTTCCCTTGAGCTGGTGGGGCCAACCAGTTTGCCAATCGCCTTCCTGGACCTGCTTTGGTTAAATCACCAGTACCCAGTACTCGGTGGGCCGGATAGACAGGCACCAGTCCACCCAGACTGCGATTTAAAGGAGCGAACCTTTTATTCGGCGGGCAGCACCGCGCCTGGTTTCATCCCTGGGTAGTGCAGTAACTCGAACCTTCCTCCACGATGAGAGCCTCTCCTCCTCTGCTGGATCCCCCGAACTGCAGGAACTACCAGGAACAACCACCACCGCAGGAGCCACTTCTTCATTTTAAAGGTACATTGTTCCGCCAGGCTGCGCTTTCTTCGCGGTAGAACTAAAGGTGTTTTAAATCCTTTACCTACCTGTTGGGTCGGCCGCCCATCTCTCTTAACATTGTCTTTTGCTTTCTGCATCCACCTTTTCAAAATCGTTAACCAAAGAATTGACTGCAGCTACAAGAACATTTTGCTCCTGGGCCCTTGCCCTGTACCACTGACTCTGGCACAGGCCTACTGACTCTGGCTACATTTGTTAGATCTGCCTTCTTTAGATTGATTCTCAACCCGAACTGTGTTGGCGCACCCGCTTCTAATAACTACCCTTCTCTTCCCATTTCTAAACCTTGTGAAATGCCATTTTGCTGAGTTTTCATTTAAGGATATTCTATACTGATGCACTGTCTTGCTTATGCTGGTTCATAAACCTATGGGAAGTGTTGCTAGGGTGTGTAAGAAGCTATTTCTGTGTAACTTGTGTTTTCCCTCCCTTGTGAGAAATTGCTAGAGCATCCCTTGTGTGTGGTTTTCACTGTGCCGTTTTGCTCAGTTTTCACTCTGGTTCACTTGGTCTACAATTTAACTAGGCAGTGTGTATACCTTTCCTTGACTTAATTTTAACTTGCTTGATAACTGTGATAAATGTGTTTTACTAGAGGTGCATAAAATAAATATATATCTACTTTTTAATACAAAGGTTTGGTCAGTGTTTCCTTGTGCCATAGTACAGTAGGCCTATTGTGTAAACCCTGAATTCTGCTCAGCTCCCTCTTGAGATAAGTCTGACTGCTCAGCCACAGCTACCAACTAAATCTTTGTGGTACAAACTGATACCAAAGGGGATTTATTGCTCTCACCTGTAGAAGGGAACTGCACAGGATTCTTCCTAACACTGGTGGCAGTGGTGGGATAAAAGTATTGGATTTACATTTTAGAGTTCTGTTAGTACCTTGGTTCAAATAACCACAAGGCTAACTATCACAAAAAGTTTATTGTTGAGACAGATGAGGAAGAGGAGGATAACAATGTCACCCCCTCTGGCCTCTCCCTGCTCAAAGGCCTCAACCTGTGGCTACTGGACCCTTACCAGGTCCCACATTAAGTCCTGAATTAATCTCTCTAGAAAAAATTATACTTGAACTAGAATTCAAAAGAATTAGTGCCCAAACTGAACTGAGACATCAAGAACTAAGGCTCAAAGAAATGGAGCTCAATCACAGGAGCTTGAGATGAAGAAATTGGGCCTCATTACGAGTCTGGCGATAACCGAGGTGGTAAAACCGCCTAGTTACCGCCGGACTCGTATTACCATTCTGCCTCCGTGATTCCCGGAATTACCGGGGCATTATAAACCCGGTTTTCCGGGATTCACGGAGACGGAATGGTGTTAATCCCCATTCCCGTTGAGTCCTGTAGGACTCAACGGGAATGGGCATCATGGAAACACTGGCAGCATCTCGTAATGCCGCTGGTGTTTCCTCGTCCGCCTGCAGGCCAGACCTGGCGGGAACATCACCTCCCGTCTGCAGGAGTTGTGATCAAGTGGTCCGGAAACAACGGTGGCAGCGGTTTTACCGCCACCGTTATTTCCGGACCGCCTGATTTGTAATGAGGCCCATTGTCTTTGGAAAATGCTTCTCTCCCCGAATCCTCTTGATCTTCCAGTCCAAAAAGACCCTGGATGCCTAAAGAGATTGTGGGTATGTATGAACCTAAGTTGGATGTATTAGATTGGCTTGCTATGTTTGAATATAATCATGGGCTCCAGGATATCACAGGGAATCAGTTGATCCCATGGTTATTCTCTAGGCTCCCCCCTGTTGCATCTGATGTGGTAATGGAGTTGGGGGAGGTGGATGGGATGGATTACGAATGTGTAAAGCTAGCTTTGATAGCTAGATTTGGGAAGTCTCCTTCCCAGTACCTTAAGAGGTTTAGGACCCTCAAAAAGCATGATAGTACCCCTTGGGCTACTTGGTTGAATGAGTGTTTGAAGAACTTAGAGGGGTGGATTAAGGGTTACAGGGTTAACACTTATGAAGGAATGAGAAATCTTGTTATGATGGAGTCTATCTATGGTGCCTGCTCTCCTGAGCTCAGACAGCACTTGGCTGATTCAAAAGAATTAGATTCTAAGAAACTGGCTAAGGCTGCTCACTTGTGGGTTTGCAACAGGGCTACTCACAAGGACTCAGGGGTAACTCAGAAAAAGGATGAGGGAAAGCAGCCTAAGAAAGACAACGAAAATTCAAATAATTCCATTTCCAAAGAGGGCCACAAACAGAATTCTAAGGGTAAGCCACAAGGGGAACCTTATCAGGCTAGTGCACCTTCTGGTCCCAGACCAGAAGGAGGTCAGAACAAGCCACCAGAACTGCAGGAACTACCAGGAACAGCCGCCACCGCAGGAGCCACTTCTTCATTTTAAAGGTACATTGTTCCGCCAGGCTGCGCTTTCTTCGCGGTAGCACTAAAGGTGTTTTAAATCCTTTACCTACCTGTTGGGTCGGCCGCCCATCTCTCTTAACATTGTCTTTCACTTTCTGCATCCACCTTTTCAAAATCGTTAACCAAAGAATTGACTGCAGCTACAAGAACATTTCGCGCCTGGGCCCTTGCCCTGTACCACTGACTCTGGCACAGGCCTACTGACTCTGGCTACATTTCTTAGATCTGCCTTCTTTAGATTGATTCTCAACTCGAACTGTGTTGGTGCACCCGCTTCTAATAACTACCCTTCTCTTCCCATTTCTAAACCTTGTGAAATGCCATTTTGCTGAGTTTTCATTTAAGGATATTCTATACTGATGCACTGTCTTGCTTATACTGGTTCATAAACGTATGGGAAGTGTTGCTAGGGTGTGTAAGAAGCTATTTCTGTGTAACTTGTGTTTTCCCTCCCTTGTGAGAAATTGCTAGAGCCTCCCTTGTGTGTGGTTTTCACTGTGCCGTTTTGCTCAGTTTTCACTCTGGTTCACTTGGTCTACAATTTAACTAGGGAGTGTGTATACCTTTCCTTGACTTAATTTTAATTTGCTTGATAACTTTGATAAATGTGTTTTACTAGAGGTGTATAAAATAAATATATATCTACTTTTTAATACAAAGCTTTGGTCAGTGTTTCCTTGTGCCATAGATAGTACAGTAGGCCTATTGTGTAAACCCTGAATTCTGCTCATCTCCCTCTTGAGATAAGTCTGACTGCTCAGCCACAGCTACCAACTAAATCTTTGTGGTACAAACTGATAGCAAAGGGGATGTATTGCTCTCACCTGTAGTCTTAATCTTCTGTAGTGCTCCCTAAGGGAACTGCACAGGATTCTGCCTAACACTGGTGGCAGTGGTGGGATAAAAGTATTGGATTTACATTTTAAAGTTCTGTTAGTACCTTGGTTCAAATAACCACAAGGCTAACTATCACAAAAAGTTTATTTTAAAAGAAAGTCAAAAAAAGATGGAAAGTTACAGCCAGGAGACCCTCCTTACTAATACTGCTGATAATGTAAGGGATCTGTGTAGACAGAAAGGTCTTCCTGTCAAAGGCAAGACATTAGAAATGATTGATAGACTGTTAGAGAAACAAAGTCTGGATAGTGGTGCTGTAGTGCCCACTACTCCAGCAAATGTAGCAAACAGTAATGAGGATAATGTTGAAGATGTTATTGTTGAGACAGATGAGGAAGAGGAGGATACAATGTCACCCCCTCTAGCCTCTCCCTGCTCAAAGGCCTCAACCTGTGGCTACTGGACCCTTAGCAGGTCCCACATTAAGCCCTGAATTAATCTCTCTAGGAAAAATGATACTTGAACTAGAATTCAAAAGAATTAGTGCCCAAACTGAACTGAGACATCAAGAACTAAGGCTCAAAGAAATGGAGCTCAATCAGGAGCTTGAGATGAAGAAATTGGGCTTCATTACGAGTCCGGCGGTAACCGAGGCGGTAAAACCGCCTGGTTACTGCCGGACTCGTATTACCATTCCGCCTCCGTGATTCCCGGAATTACCGGGGCATTACAACCCCGGTTTTCCGGGAATCACGGAGGCGGAATGGTGTTAATCCCCATTCCCGTTGAGTCCGATAGGGCTCAACGGGAATGGGCATCATGGAAACACCGGCAGCATCTCGTAATGCTGCTGGTGTTTCCTCGTCCGCCTGCAGGCCAGACCGGGCGGGAACATCACCTCCCGCCTGCAGGAGTTGTGATCAGGCGGTCCGGAAACAATGGTGGCAGTGGTTTTACCGCCACCGTTATTTCCAGACCTCCTGATTTGTAATGAGGCCCATTGTCTTTGGAAAATGCTTCTCTCCCCGAATCCTCTAGATCTTCCAGTCCAAGAAGACACTGGATGCCTAAAGAGATTGTGGGTATGTATGAACCTAAGTTGGATGTATTAGATTGGCTTGCTATGTTGGAATATAATCATGGACTCCAGGATATCACAGGGAATCAGTTGATCCCATGGTTATTCTCTAGGCTCCCCCCTGTTGCATCTGATGTGGTAATGGAGTTGGGGGACGTGGATGGGATGGATTACGAATGTGTAAAGCTAGCTTTGACAGCTAGATTTGGGAAGACTCCTTCCCAGTACCTTAAGAGGTTTAGGACCCTCAAAAAGCATGATAGTACCCCTTGGGCTACTTGGGTGAATGAGTGTTTGAAGAATTTAGAGGGGTGGATTTAAGGGTTACAGGGTTAACACTTATGAAGGAATGAGAAATCTTGTTATGATGGAGTCTATCTCTGGTGCCTGCTCTCCTGAGCTCAGACAGCACTTGGCTGATTCAAAAGAATTAGATTCTAAGAAACTGGCTAAGGCTGCTCACTTGTGGGTTGCCAACAGGGCTACTCACAAGGCCTCAGGGGTAACTCAGAAAAAGGATGAGGGAAAGCAGCCTAAGAAAGACAACAAGAATTCAAATAATTCTATTTCCAAAGAGGGCCACAAACAGAATTCTAAGGGTAAGCCACAAGGGGAACCTAATCAGGCTAGTGCACCTTCTGGTCGCAGACCAGAAGGAGGTCAGAACAAGCCACCATTCATAAAGACATTTGGAAAATGTTATGTTTGTGGCTCTACTGATCATGTGAAAGGGGATCCCAGATGTAAGGGTAAACCTTCAGGGGTCTACACTGTCTCCTTAGCATTCACTCCAGAGGAGGAAGTACATATGGTCAGTGGAAACTTTCAACTACTAGCTGAAGACCCCTTTGGAGTCTCAGCTAGTGTATCTTCAGTATCCCTAGGGTTGTGGGAACAACAGACTTTAGATGTGTATAATTCTATCCCTCCTAATACTAAAGAGTATTATAAAAACAGTGTCCTATTAAACGGTCAGGAGTCCCCTGCCATTAGAGACACTGGGGCCAGCATAACTGTGGTGGACGAATTTCTTTCAAGGTGGAGGATGTTGCTAAGGCACCCAAACGCCTCACCAAGTTAGCTGGAGGGCCTGTGCAGATGCTTCCCCAATTGCCAGCTCTCATCCAGTGCAATGAAATGACTGTCAGGATACCTGTGAGTGTACAATCTGAAGTACCAGGAAGGGTGCTGTTGGGCAATGATCTGAAAGACCTGAGGGTAGTGTCAAGTAGTCCCCGACCTCCTAGTAAGAGATTACAGGACCTTACCATACCTGCAAGGGAGAGGACCTTGAGAGGCTCTCTTGAGGAGATGATAGAAAAATAAATCACTCCTACTCCACTCGGGTTACTAACTGCCATTTCCAAACAACCAGAAGCAAAGAGGAAACCCAAGACTTCAAAGAAGAAACCAGCAGAAAGCACTCCTGTGCTGCCAACCAGGAAATCTCCTAGGTTGTCAAAAATCACACCTGTGATTCCTCCTCCAGCTGAGGCTGAGAGTGAGGTACTTCAACCTGTGTGGTTGAACTAGAGCCTGAAGATTCAGATCTAGTAGGAGGCCAGGAACTCATTGGAGATCTTGACCCTATGGACCATCCTGAGCTGCAGTCTTTACTGGCAGAAGGTGGCCCCAACAGGGCAGACTTCAGTAAGGGACAAAGAGAATGTCCAACTCTGGAAGGTCTTCGCCACCAGGCAGCTTCTCAGCTTGAAGGGCAAGAGCCTGGGAAGTATTGGTTCTATAGTGAACCGACCGAGTCAACCCCTGTAGACTACAAGAGACTTGTAGTGCCCCAAGAGAACAGACTCCAATTCTTGCAACTAGCCCATGAGATACCTTTGGCTGGTCACTTGAGTTTCAAGAAAATCAAGGAAAGGCTCTCTCTCTACTTGTATTGGCCTAAAATGGGGGCTGAGGTAGATAGGTATTGCAAGAGTTACCACACTTGCCAAATTTCTGGTAAAAGTGTCTCCAAGAAGGTGGCACCTCTAGTGCCTCTCCCTGTGGTGGGATTACAATTTGAGAGGGTAGGAATCGACATTGTTGGTCCCCTTGATCCTCCAACTTCTTCAGGCAACAGGTTTATACTTGTTGTAGTAGACCATGCTACTAGGTTCCCTGAAGCAATTCCTATGAGGACTGTTACAGCTCCGGCTGTGGCTAAGGCCCTCTTTGGTATTTTTACCAGGGTTGGGTTTCCTAAGGAGGTAATATCCGACAGGGGGTCAAATTTTATGTCCCACTACATGAAGCCTTATTATCAAGGGAGGAACCCCGGTAGACCACTGATTCAAACTGGTTGACAGTGTCTACTTTGTCTATATCCGGGTGGATCAAGATCAATATATAATGGGAGACAAAGCTAGTGGAACAGGGGCTAGAATTTAAACCTCTATAAAGGAGGGGACGGACCAAAAACATCAAAATAAGATGAATAATAATGTACCAAAATCCATTCAGGTTAGTAAATCATGTTGTCATGTATCTGTTTTTACTCTGGACAAGCTCTCTGGAGTAAAAACAGAGACATGACAACATGATTTACTAACCTGAATGGATTTTGGTACATTATTATTCGTCTTATTTTGTACCCTGTGTATTTGTTTGAACTTGTTTTAGCTAGCATTTTGTGCCCGTTACGTATTCCTTGTTTTATATTGGATGTGAAGTTTTGTATTGTGGACCTGTGAATTTAATGATTCGTTTTAACCTTGATTTATTATTAAAAAAGATGCTTATTTTTTAGAAGTTTTTGGTCCATCACCTCCTTTATAGAGGTTTAAACTCTAGCTCCTGTTCCACTAGCTTTGTCTCCCACTACATGAAGGCCATGTGGAAAAACTGTGAAGTTACCTACAAGTTCTCAACAGCATACCACCCTCAGACAAATGGGTTGGTAGAAAGGTTCAACAGAACCATGAAGAGCATGATAGGAGCTTTAGAAGACCCCCTTAAGAAAAAGTGGGATCTTCTACTGCCATGCCTTCTCTTTGCATATAGAGGAGTCCCTCAGAAAGGAGTGGGTTACAGTTCCTTTGAACTTCTCTATGGCCATCCAGTCAGAGGTCCATTGGCCCTGGTCAAGGAGGGGTTGGAGAGTGTCCTTCCCCCACACCAGTCAGAGTCACTGACTATGTGATAGGACTCCGGAGGAGAATGTCACACATGATGGCTGAGGCAAGTGATAACTTGAAAGCAGGTCAGGCTCCGGTCAAGCATTGGCATGACCAGAAGGCCAACATGATTGAGTTCGCTGAAGATCAGCTAGTTCTTGTTATGGTCCCAACAAGGCAGAGGGCCTTGCAGGACATATGGATGGGAGCCTTCAAGGTTGTGGGAAAACTTGGAGAGGTAAACTATCTGGTGGATTTAGGCAATACTAAGGAGGCTCCTAGAGTCTTTCACATCAACCGTCGAAAAGCATATGTCTCGAGACCAGAACTTGGAGCTTTGCTTCTAGCTTCAGCTCAAGAGAAGGAGGAGAGTAAACCTCTACCTGACCTCCTCAGAGGCAAACCTTTGGATGAGAAAATAGAAGGAGTTAATCTCTCTTCTAATCTGACACCTGAGCAACAGGAGGAGTGCAAAGTTTTGTTGAATCAATTTGCCCCCCTATTTTCTCTAGCACCAGGTTTGACCCCTTGGGGCCAGCATGATATCCAAACTGGTGACTGTTTACCTGACAAAAGCAGGGGCTACAGGATGTCAGAAAATGTAAGAACCCACATCAAAGGAGAGGTCAACAAGATGCTTGATCTCGGGGTAATAGAGCCCTCTACTAGTCCATGGTCTAGCCCAGTTGTGTTAGTACCAAAGGCAGGATCCAAGGAGTTGAGATTCTGTGTGGACTATAGAGCTCTAAATGCAGTCACTAAGACTGATGCCCATCCTTTGCCAAGGACAGATGAGCTGGTGGATAGGCTTGGTTCAGCCAAGTTCCTCAGCACATTTGATCTCACGTCAGGCTATTGGCAAATAGCCCTGACTGACCATGCCAAGGAGAAAACGGCATTCTCCACCCCAGTTGGCTTATACCAATTTAAGGTTATGCCTTTTGGATTAAAGAATGCACCTGCTACATTCCAAAGGATGGTTAATCAGGTTCTGAATGGGATGGAGGACTTATGCATGGCATACTTGGATGACATTGCAGTGTTCAGCCTTACTTGGAAAGAACATGTTGACCACCTAGGATCTGTTTTGCAGGCTCTTGAACAGGCCCATTTGACCATAAAGGGAATCAAATGCCAAATTCGTCAGAGTAAAGTGGTCTACCTTGGGCATGAGGTAGGAGGTGGTGAAATAAGGCCTTTGCTCAGCAAGATTGAAGCTGTACAAATTTGGACAACCCCTTCTACTCAAACCCAGGTGAGAGCCTTCCTAGGCCTCACTGGGTATTACAGGAATTTCATTGAGAACTATGGATCCATAGCTTCTCCACTGAATATAATCTCTTCTCCTAAGTTCCCTAAAAAGATAAAATGGAATGAGGAGCGCAATTAGGCCTTTGAAAGCCTAAAAAATCCCTTTGTCAAGCTCCAGTTCTCAGAGCTCCTGACTCCCACCAACCCTTCATTGGACAAACAGATGCTTCCAATATAGGTATAGGTGCAGTACTACGTCAACTGGATGAGAAAGGTAGGGAGCACCCCATTTGTTTCATCAGTAGAAAACTGAAGAAACCTGAGACAAGGTGGGCAACTATTAAGAGAGAATGTTTTGCCATTGTGTAGGCTTTGAAGAAGTTTAGACCATACTTGTATGGATCTGCTTTCATCATCCCAACAGACCACCAACTCTTAAGATGGTTGATGCAAATGAAAGGGGAAAACCCAAAACTGCTAAAATTGTCAATCTGCCTCCAAGGGTTTGCTTTTACCATTGATCACAGGTCAGGATGTCACCACCAAAATGCTGATGGTCTCTCTAGGATGTTTATAACCAAGAGACTCATCCATGAGTGGATTAGATCCTCCTGTCCCTTAGTCTAGGGGTGGGGGTGCGAGTGTTAGGGGGAATTCTCATTCTATGGCTAATTTCCCTTACCTATAGAGTCCCCCAGCAGCTTTGCTGGATTTGAAGGGTTTGTTTCTTTTTTTCCTGCTAGGAGTGAGACTCTGGTTTTTTGCTATGTGTGTTCTAGGCTATTTTTGTGTTTATGTCTATGGGATTTTCTCAACCCCATAGGAACCATCTTTATTCACGTGTTACACAGCACCCTCAGTGCAGTGACGCAGGGGTGTCGTAGCGACCCCCAAACATAGACTCCATACCCTGGGACTGACTACTGTCTCCCTGGGCATGTAAAGTCCCAATTGACTTTACTAGTCAACTTTTATGAACTTAACCAGTACAACCCATCTTACTATGGAGGTACTGTAAAGGGTTAATAGTTTTTCCCTTATGTTCATTTTTGAGAGTGTACCGTACAGTCCCTCTCTCAAAAGTTTCTGGCTGGTGGCAGTGGTTACTACCGTAAATATTCGACTGCGAATATTTCCCTATGGGATTTTCCCATTGTTCGAGGCTACTACTTTTTCTGACAGCCTCTAACATACCACCAGTTTATTTTTATATTAACTTTACTCCGGTAGGTTTTATTTGCCAGAACTTTAATATAACTTCTTTCTCGTGTCTTTCTCTAAACTCCTAACCCAGGTCGGGGATCCTTTGTTCGTCCGTTTGGCGAGCTTCGGCCCAGAAGCCCTCCTTTCGGCGCCACTGAGTCTGGGGTGGTTCCGTTGTGTGGGAAGGGGAGTAGGACCCCTGGACAGGGTTGCCTCAGCAACCCATGTCGCACTCTATCCTGATAGGCTGGAGGGTCTCCCGCCAAAGATGACCACTCCACTGTGTGAGTGACAGCTAGGCTGTATGAATGGGGCTCTTTTTGCATAAAAGCAGGGTCCTGAGGACTGGAAGAGCAAGACGTTGCCACTGGAACTAAGAAGCCTAAGAGGAGAGAAGCCGAAGACATCTGCAACGACTGAACCACGGGTGAAGCCCTGCTGCAGCGTCTCATCACTTTTCTCCACACGACGAGAGATCTTCATCTGCAAGAGCCTTCTTCCCTTGAGCTGGTGGGGCCAACCAGTTTGCCAATCGCCTTCCTGGACCTGCCTTGGTCAAATCACCAGTACCCAGTACTCGGTGGCCGGATAGCTAGGCACCAGTCCACCCGCACTGCGATTTAAAGGAGCGTACCTTTTATTCGCCGGGCAGCACCGCGGCTGGTTTCATCCCTGGGTAGTGCAGTAACTTGAACCTTCCTCCACGACGAGAGCCTCTCCTCCTCTGCTGGATCCCCCGAACTGCAGGAACTACCAGGAACAACCACCACCGCAGGAGCCACTTCTTCATTTTGAAGGTACATTGTTCCGCCAGGCCGCCCTTTCTTCGTTGTAGCACTAGAGGTGTTTTAAATCCTTTACCTACCTGTTGGGTCGGCCACCCCTCTCTCTTAACATTGGGCCTCATTCCGAGGCTGGCGCTATCCATGGAGTAAAGAGCACCATGGTAAGCAACCATGGAGCTATTTACTCCATGGAAATCCGGCATGGTGAATGGAGTAATTACCGGTCCATTCCAAGGTTGGAGGGACCGGTAATTCCCCATTCACCATACCGGTTCCCCATCCCCATTCCTGCCCCCATAGGGCTCAATGGGAATGGGGAAGGAGTAAATTACGGCACGGTAAATTACGGTGCCGTAATTTACTCCAAGGTCCCTTTGCGGGTTGGATTTTTAACGCCTGCTAAAAGCAGGCGTTAAATGCCAACCCGCAAAAGGGAACTCGGAATATGGTGGTAAGTGTTAACGGTCACCGTTGCCATTAACGGTGACCGTTAACCCTTACCTCCAGCCTCAGAATGAGGCCCATTGTCTTTCGCTTTCTGCATCCACCTTTTCAAAATCGTTAACCAAAGACTTGACTGCAGCTACAAGAACATTTCGCTCCTGGGCCCTTGCCCTGTACCACTGACTCTGGCAAAGGCCTACTGACTCTGGCTACATTTGTTAGATCTGCCTTCTTTAGATTGATTCTCAACTCGAACTGTGTTGGTGCACCCACTTCTAATAACTACCCTTCTCTTCCCATTTCTAAACCTTGTGAAATGCCATTTTGCTCAGTTTTCATTTAAGGATATTCTATACTGATGCACTGCCTTGCTTACACTGGTTCATAAACTTATGGGAAGTGTTGCTAGGGTGTTTAAGAAGCTATTTCTGTGTAACTTGTGTTTTCCCTCCCTTGTGAGAAATTGCTAGAGCATCCCTTGTGTGTGGTTTTCGTTGTGCCGTTTTGCTCAGCTTTCACTCTAGTTCACTTGGTCTACAATTTAACTACGCAGTGTGTATACCTTTCCTTGACTTAATTTTAACTTGTTTGATAACTATGATAAATGTGTTTTACTAGAAGTGTATAAAATAAATAAATATATACTTTTTAATACAAAGCTTTGGTCAGTGTTTCCTTTTGCCATAGTACAGTAGGCCTATTGTGTAAACCCTGAAAACTGCTCATCTCCCTCTTGAGATAAGCCTGACTGCTCAGCCACAGCTACCAACTAAATCTTTGTGGTACAGACTGATACCAAAGGGGATTTATTGTTCTCACCTGTAGTCTTAATCTTCTGTAGTGCTCCCTAAGGGAACTGCACAGGATTCTGCCTAACATCATGTTGTCATTAATATGATGCAAGGGCTTCAGACCTGCATAATATGAGCCTCCTGTCTTGCCATAGAATGACTAATCCCCTTCACTAGCGTGAGAAGGGGGTTTAGATTCTATTAAAGACAAGGAGGTGAGTATTATCCCACCCACCCAACCTTGATATGATATGATATGGCATTTGACCTGTTCATTTGACCTAATGACCTGTTCATGTTTGTAAATATGCTTCTCTCACTTTTGTACCTGTTGGTATATTGTAAAGCGCTTTGGCTTAAAGCGCTATATAAATTAAATAAACATAACATAACATTTATAGCACACCTATACACAGGTGTTTCAAGAGAGAACATTTTTGGTTTGTTGTTCTTCCCAGCCACCCACCCTTCTTTGTTTGTTGTTCTTACAACTTTGTGCTGAGATGTTCTGTTGAGGAATTTTAGTAACAGTTACAAGATGTGGAGAGTGCGGGATCCGAGAGCTTCGCTGGATTGTGTTATCATCTGGTCTGTGCAGTGGACGTCTGGTTCAAGACAGCTACAGAAAGAGGAGTTGGGATTGGAGTAAAGGTCTTATATAGAGGAGGGTCCCGGCCCATTGGTCTCCGGCAGGTCATGACCTGTCGTCCATGATGGATTGGGGAGTTTCCCCTTACTTTGACATGAACGCTATTTAGTTCTTTGTTTTAAACTTTTTTATTTTGTAAAAGTTTTTTTTTGCTGCTGTGGTTTCAGAGTAAAGTTTATAATGCATAATACTCGCCTCCTTGTCTTTAATAGAATCTAAACCCCCTTCTCACGCTAGTGAGGGGGATTAGTCATTTTTCGTGTTGAGTAAACAAGTAGCTCTGTGTATTGTTTTGAGAGACAACAAAGCTGTCTAGAAAGAGTTTTGCTCCACTCAGAGTATGATGCGCAGTAGGGCATTGACATCCGCACACCAGTTGCAAGTAATGAAACTGTGCCAAAAGTGAAACTGTGCCCTGTTTATTGTTTTCTTCCTTGGCCTCTTTGCGTCAGTCCGCCGCGCCAGTGACATGACGTTACAAAATCCCTCCCAATTCAAATGGATTAATGCAATAAATTTCCCTGGCCATGTTGTATCTTCATAACTAGATCAGTATAACATGGAAACATAATGTGGCCCTTATCCATCAAAAACATAGAGTCTCATTATGAGTTTGGTGGTAATTCCGCCTGCCATATTACAACTGGGTGGGAGCTCGGACCCATCATTGTTGGTGAGAGTAATTCCGTTCTGTGGAATTACCGCCAAAAACGAGTGTTGGACAGTAATTCTGCCTGGAATCGGAAGAATTACTGTTACCGCCGATACATCCAGCACTAATTCCACCAGAACAGGAAGCATGGTGGTGGCTATTTTGAAAAATCCAATCGACTCCGAATCCCCCATTTTCAGTTGCCATTGAGACCTAGAAGGGATGCAACTATGTCTCAGGACAAAGGGAAAGGGAAAGGGTCCTAATATGCGGCTCCTAAAACAAGAATTCAGTGAGGCAGAGCTGCAGGTCCTCACTGATGAGGTAGTGGCCCATGCCGAAGAGCTTTATGGCTTTCGGCATCGAAAAACATCTGGCTAGAGGAAGGCTGCTATCTAGGGCAGCATCGCAACACAGTCACGCAGGTGGGCACAGTGCCACGGGACAGCGAGGACTGCAGAAAATGCTGCAAATACCTCAAGGCTAGAGTCGGCAGCCTCTTGTCCAAACACCAGCAGGAAACATTGGCGACACAAGGCAGCACTATGGATGCCCTTGTCCTACCCCCGTGGGAGGAGAAGGCCAGCTCTGTACTACCCATTCAGGTATAGAGGGGATCAGCAGCGCAGATGTTGGAGCAGCAAGCCAAGCTGATGGCAGTGAGTCTATCAGTCCCCACTCCCATGTGAATGCACTGGCCAAAAACATGCATCTCCCAGCATAGATGAGCACAATGGTCATGTGAATGGGCAGCCACATGGCATTCATTACAAAGGTACAGTGACTGCAGGCATCTGTCCGAGAAGGTGGAATAATGTAGTAATGCACATGCATTGTAGGGGGATTCTGCACATGAAGCCATGGAACCATGAAAAGCACCCATGTGTGCTGTGACTGTCTCATGTTGCCAACTGAACCCCTTTTGCTGCCACAACAAGAAGCAATAGTGGCAGGCCAACAGGCAATGTACACATGCATGTGCCATGTACACCCTCAGCAGGCACTACTCCCACCTAGCAGTAGCTGTACTCATTGGCCTGAAACCAACCATGCCCATCATACAACATGTGTGTAGGAAGACCAATCCTCATGTTGTGTGAGTGTGTTGCTAGCCCACTTACGTGTATGGATGATAATTGACTGCATGTCATTATCCCCCAACAGGTACTCAGTCGACTGAGGCTGAAGGGCCAGGCCCTCTACTGCCCAATGCACCTCCACCGCTGGCACAACGCTGGCAGTACATCAACCTCCACACTTGCTAAGGCAGGACGTGGAAGCATGAGAGGAAGAGCAGGTGGGAGGCAGCAAGGCCACAGGACACCAGCACAGTGTCAGACATGCAAGACGTGGAAACGGCCACCATCCCCACATCAGTGCCCAGTGACCCCTCCATGCAGACGGCGCAGCACATCTTGATGCAGGTGCTGTGACAGCCACATCACAGCCAACCCCTGTGAAGATGGTGGCGTCCACACACCTGCATCCCCACATCTGCCCTCTGACACCCCCTCATCACCTGAGTCCGACAGCCATCGCCAGCGCCAGGCTAGTCTAGACACAGGAAACAACGGCTCACCAGATGAGGAGGAGGAGGTAGATACAGGCTTCAGGTCACCCTGCTTCAGCTCTGTCACTCCCCAGAGCCCACAGTCAGTGCCATAGCACACACTGGCAGCTTTATGGGCAAGGCTGGATGTCATGGATCAGCAAAAAATGAACTAAGAGGCCTGTAGGGCTGAGCACGTTAACTTCTCTGGTGCCCTAATCGGATCATGAAAATATTATTGAGAGAGGAACTGTAACTTTATTTGGTGAGTCTGACAAATAGCTAGCTGTCCTTGCAGAGACTCTAACTTTCCCTATGTGTCACGGTGTACAGTCCCTAGTCGGCGGTGATGGGATGCTTATCTAGGTGAAAGACAGGGAGAGGCTTTCCCTATCTAAGCTACTTCTAAATTTGTATTGATTCACAAATGGTCTGTTTCATTCTTTATTCATTGACATTGTATCAATGATTGTTAAAAGCACAAGACTCAAAAATAAGATTTTTTTGAGTTTGTATAGAAGGGAAAGAAAGAAAATTAAAATTAAAGCAAACAAGGTAAATTGTTAGCAACAGAAGAGAGATGCAAGTGGGGGAGAGCCTTGACTTGTCAATCTATTTTCCCAGTCATTTAGTCTGGTGCGTGTTTGTGACCTTTACATATGCATTAATGTAGTCTCATGGAGCAGCGCTAGGCTCAATGGGACAACTGGCAGGGCAGCAGGTGCAGTATCTGCTGGTGATCAGGGAAAGTGTCCAAGGATCATCCAGGAGGGCGCTGGACTGTCAGTGTCGGCCAGATCTCACAGACTGCCGCTGCCATCACCCATGTTGGGCAGAAAATGAGGTAGCACACTGAGGACAGTCAGCCTTTGTGGAGTTCCTCCCTTCCTGCATGCTATTGACACAACAGAAAATCCGCGGTCAGGAGTCCGAGCCCTCTACCTACTTCACCCCCACTGATGGATCTTTGCCCAGCACCTATCTCGCTCCTTGCCCTTCTGGCCCCAACGGTGCTTGAGCAGTCTTCCAACAAGCAAGAGGCCACGGAAGTGCATGGGTGTTGGGTATAGTGTGTTGGGGAGGGGGAAGTGGGTTGTGGAGGTAGGTGGGGAGGTTGTGTTGTGTTAGGTGTGTTGGGAACAGAGGAAGTAGGTGGGGAGGGTGTGCTGGGGATGGTGTTTTGGGATGGGGTACTTGGTTGGGGAGGGTGTGATGGAGATGGGTGAGGGGGAAAGGTGTGTTGGGCATGGTGTGTTGTGGAGGGGGGAGGTGGGTGTGTGTGTGTGTTGAGAATGGTGTGTTGGGGAGGAGGGGGGTCAGGAGGGTGTGCTGGGTATGTTTCCTTTTACACATAAGCATCACATTCTAGTTCCATTGACACAATGTCAGGACATTCCTCATTGTGTGAATGTGATTTATTCAATACATGGCTATATACAATGGTGTGCAGCATGTGATTATCGATATTAGCAGAAATAATTGGCTATTAGTTCTTGCTGCACCAAAAAGCTGTCCTTTCTCCCCACCCACTCACTGTGTGGCAGCCCTGCATCTGCAGGTAATGAGTCATGGGGCCTCATTACGAGTCCGCCGGTCCGGAATGCGGTGATTCCATGACCACGGTGATACAGTTTCCGCGCCCTCAAGGTTGCGGAAAGAGCGGCCAATTACAGCCTGTCGGTCGAGCGCACCACACCGATGCAGAAACGCTGTCACCGTCGCCACGTAAACACCCACAGAAATGGACATACCACCCCCAAAAGCAGTTCAAAAACTGTGTCCGCCACCGTCCTAACGGATACGGAAACACCGGAAGCGGAAATACCATGACCGCGAAAACCGGAAGGAGAGAGGCGGCCATTATATAAACCACAATCCACTGCCATCCAGAGTCAGCACAGGCCAAATCACCACTCTGAGAAGGCAAAAAGGACCACCACTATGGCAGCCAGGATCCCTGCACAGAGACAGCGGAAACAGCGCATCAGCGAGACAGAGCTGACTGTACTAGTGGACCACATTGTGCAGCATGCAGAAATGCTGTTCAGCGCTGACCAGCGCTGTGCAACCCAGCAGTGTAGAAAGGAGGTGTGGGCAGAAGCTGCACGCAAGTGCACAGCAGTCGGTGTCACAACACGCAGCGTGAAGGACTGCCACAAGAGGTAGGACAACCTCAGACTGAGGGTGAAAAACCTCATTGCTGCACACTGGCAGCACAGCAGTGGCACAGGTGGAGGGCCTGCTTCACCACTAAGACTGCAGACATGGGAGGAGCGCGGCAGCAGTGTCCTCCACCTTGAGGCAATACATGGCATTGGCGATACAGAGGCAGAAGTGGGCCCACCTGCAGATGCTGGTAAGTGCACACATTACAATTCCATGAGTATTTGTTGAGCCCAGGCGTGCCCCAAAGGACCCATTCACAACGCCTCCCCCCCCAGTCAGTGTAGGAGTGCCCCAAAGGACCCATTCACAACCCCCCGCACCCCAGTCAGTGCAGGAGTGCCCTAAAGGACCAATTCACAACCCTCCCCAGTCAGTGCAGGAGTGCCCCAAAAGACCCACTCATGAGCCAGACGAGAAGCAACACCCCCACAATACATGGCCATTGGACATGCTCACAGTTCGTGACTGGTTTCAAGCAGAGACACATATCCCTGAGTGCATCAACAGTCATATGTGTGTAAATGCAAGTGCTCACTGATCGACCTGTCTGATGCATGTGATGGACCCATCAGGTACCAGCACACAACTAATAGCATGCCCTCTGTGTCCCCACAGCCATTTCAAGTGACAGCGACAATGCCCAACAGGCAACGTGCACCTGCACGTGGACAATGCAGCACCCCTGCCCAGGAGGACGACGCAAGCTGCTCTGCAACTCAGCCACCAGCTGCATCTGGCACGGATGCACCAGCCAACACCACCATCCCCATGCTGCCTGCTGCCACACAAGTGCCACGCCCACCTATCATGCCCACAGATCCCATCCCTGAGAACATCTGCACTGCGGAGGAGGCTGCAGGCAGTGACAACAGTGCCCCAGCCTTGCAGGCTGATGTAGGGCCACAGGGGGAGGGGCCCGACCTGGATGACCTATCACCCCCCCACGACCTCCAATTCAGCCCCCCCATCACTGCATAGTCCCATGAGGTTGCCAACCCCCTCCATGGCCGAGCTGAATGCCCGCATGCAGCGGATGGAGGGTCTGCATTCCACCCTTATGCAGCTTGTTGAAATGCAGCTGGAGGAGTCCAGGCTGCAGCAGGAGGAGGCCAGGCTGCAGAGGGAGAGTTATAGCACATCTGTGTGTCGGATGTCCACGGCCATTGGACGTTTTGCCACTACCATCGTGACCTTGGCACGCCATGTTCAGGAGGGCAACAACAACACATCCACCATAGCAGAGTCCATGTTGCTTGCCCAGCAGGCGTATCTGGGACGTATACCAACACTGACACCAACAGTGCCGTCACCAGCACCACCCCATCTAGCTCCACCACTGCCAGCCCACGGAGGTGCTCAAGTCGCCTGACAGGGCCCTCAGGCAAGGATGCCCATGCGCAGAAGCGCATACGCAAATAATGCCATGTTTGTTTGACTGTACAGGAGACATTCATGGGCACAATGGGTGTATGGGGGTGGGTACGTTTGGGTGGTGGGGGAGGTCCATGAGGGGGTTAGTAGCTTGGGGCCTGATTGGGGTTGGGTATGTTTGGGTGGTGGGTGGGCACGGGTGTACAGCTTCCTTACCCAATGCACCTTCTTCCCTGTTTTGTTTAAAATATATCACCTTTGAGAAATTCATTAATGAGTGGACATCCATCATTTCATTTGCAGTCAATGAGTGTATCCCGTGCTCGTTGGCCATCTTGTGCACCCCCGGGAGGGTGTGGAGCCATCTCATCCCCATCACCATATTCAACTCCATCATCATCCTCTGTGTCTGGGGGCAGTGGAATGTTTCTGCGCATGCACAGATTGTGCAGCATGGCACACTCGAGAACAATTTTACCCGTCTTCACTGGGCTGTAGAGCAGTGATCTGCCAGATCTGCTCAAGCAGCGGAACCTGGCCTTCTGTAGGCCAAATTGTGCAGCCCGCACAACCCCACAGGCAGCCTGCAATACCCCGCATTAGGGCCTCACCCTGGAACCTGACCCCTGGACAGATCCACACATTATACCGGCTGCACCGTCCAACAATCATGTACATCCCCACCATGATTGAGGACGACATCAGCAGCCACATTGGCATTTCCACCGCCACCCCCACCCTCCTGAAGGTGGTGTCGGTACTGCATTTTCTTGGCACCGGAACTTATCAGCACACAGTTGGTGAGCTGCATGGGCTCTCACAACCCTGTTTTTCTAAAATATTGGGACAGGTACTGGATGCCCTGTTGCGCCATGTGTCGGAACACATCGCCCTACCCCGTACCCTTGTCCAGGTCATTGCCACCAAGTTGGCCTTCCATGCCATTTACTTCCAGAAAAGAAAAAAAATCTTACCTTCGTGCTTTGAAAAGAGCTCAACTTCGAAAGGCTTGTGATGGTGAAATCAACAAAAAACTGCCCACAGGCAACAATAATAACAAAGAAAAAAAAAAGATAAAAAAATGTGAAAAAACCGAAGGAAGCAGAAAAGAAAAAATGAAAAGCCCTATTCCCCAGAAATCATCTGACTTGGGAATAAATGTGGAGGAACTTACCATGGAGAGTAGGCTAGCACTCCAGTTAAATGCAAAAGGTGAGCCTACTATCACTGATAAAGTAAACATGAAAATTAGGGAGATTCCAGATGATGTTGTAGCCAAACAAAGTGCTGAACTGATTGTCCAAAAACAAAATGAATTTGCATCATCCCTCACAGTCTCTCAACAGACACTGCTCTCTATGTTTTATAAACTCATCCCCAATAAAAAATCTAATATGGGGAAATGTTTTGGGGACATTGAGGGGGACAAAGTGTCCGAGGTAGCTGCATTTGAAACAAAAGCTGCCTCAAAAGGTTGTATTGAAAAAAAGGTATTGGATGAACAGAACAAGCAAAAAATCGATGAGAGAACACTTATGGAATATCCCAAAAAGATCACAACAAATAAGAACTTAAAAGGCGAACAGCCTGTACTCTCACCAAATAAAGTATTCCATGAACAGGAACAGAGTGGCTCTCAGGAACACGAACATCGAGTGTACTACGAAAAATCGAATTATATCGAAGACAAATATGACGGAGCTAAAGAGGAGGAGTATGCAGAATCTATCCCGCTGAAGACCTGTATCATTGGATGGATCAGTTCCCCCGAAATCAACCAACAAAAAAGCTTAAATCGGTCGTTTATGCTACAAGCCTTTCAAAAAATCCCTGCCCTGAGAACACTATCCTCCAATGATATTGAATGAATCACGCTTCCACCGATTGAAAACAATAGGATGGTGTTCCAGGTTCAATCTACGATTATTACCGAGTTGCTGTGGAAGTACAAAAGACAACTAAATATGATAGGTTTGGAATTGCATGTTTTTACAATCAATTGAGGATGCAATTGAATTCAATGAGAAACCTTTACCAACTATTACTACGCAAGTAAGTCCTAGGGTACAAAACCCAGAGAATCACTCTTCTGAATTTGCGGTATTAGCACAATTAGCAGCTATGTCGGCGACCAGCAAGGATTGGTCTTGTCTGTCCGCATTGTTGGCATCTTCAAAAGAATCTAAAAATACACCAAATATCTAACCACTAAATACACCACTACGTGTGGTCTCATGGAATTCCTGTGGTACTAAAAATGTACTATGTTGGGCAAGCACAAATAACATTCAGGAGCAGGTTGATATCATTCTTTCTCAGGAAACCATGAGTGTGTCAACCATTCAGATTAATGGTTTTAAGGCTGTTCAAATAGCTGCAGCAAAGGGCTCTCAGGGAAGGCCTGCAGGGGGAATTGCTATTTTCATTAATAATGAATTAGGATATGTGATTCACAAAACATATAAGGATCAATCCTTTGTGGCAATTACAATGCAAATAGGGATTGAGACAAAGAATGGTATTTGGTAATCTCCCTATATCACAATCCTATAAATGTTAAATTAGAACAGATTACGAAGAAACTAGCAGCCCTTTTTGAGGATGTCTTTTTACAGTGGCCACAAATTAATGTGATTCTGGGGGGGACTTTAATGCAGATTGCCTTGGTATCATACAGCTTAATTCAATGAAGTGTGCTAGTTACAACAAATACTCCAGCCAATGTACGTGGGGATGTGTGGTTTGCATTTCTAACGTCTTGGGAGTTGTACTTTGTGCCATTTGAATCTGAAAAAGTGATGGCTACCTGGTCCAGAAATTACAACTACTCTGTGATTGATTATTTTGTTGGTTCTACGGGAATATGTGGAATGTGTAATGATATAGCAATCACGGATCCAGGTGTCAGTGATCACAAGATGTTGCATTTAACGTTGAAACAAAAAATAGTAAGATTAATATGTGACTGTCACGTCTCGGCTAAATTGGAAACTGCCTTGGCGATTGTCTGAGCGCTATCCGGCACGTAAAACTCCTTGAAACTACAACTCCCACAACTCTTGCTATTATAGCCACGTGACATACACGCATGACGTTGCTGTGTTTTCATTTGTTGGGAACTACATTTAACTCCCATCTATCCGGAGATCGAGTGCTCCTAAACTGCTGTTAGTTACGAGCTCTGTTCCCGGATACCCGTTTGAATCCTTGACTACCTGGCGCTTGAATCAAGTTATTGTCTTTGTCTTGTCCTTGTCTGCCTCCCGACGCCTGCCTCCTTCGATTGTTCCCCTTGGATTATATGAACCCGGCTTACCCATTATTGACCTCCCACTTCTAAATCCTTAAGTTTTGGTGACCCGATAACCCGAACATTACCGTAAGGGAAATAGCGTGAGGTTAACGCTCGCTTCCCTGATCTTTTCATTTCTTTCCTTGCCCACTCCTGTTGCTTTGAACCTTTTTGGGACGCTCTGCTGTTTACACTTTGGATTGCTTCGAACCTTTTTTGGGACGCTCTGCTGTTTACACTTTGGATTGCTTCGAACCTTTTTTTGGACGCTCTGCTGTTTACACTTTGGATTGCGTTGAACCTTTCTTGGGACGCTCTGCTGTTTACACTTTGGATTGCTTTGAATCCTTTTTGGGATGCTCTGCTGCATTGACACTGGATTACTTTGAACATTTTTTTGGAACGTCCTGCTGCTTTCACCGTGGTGTTCCTAGGATACTGGCACACCTTCCCTTCACCCTTCATCCTCCTTGTTTTCTGCATTTCGATACTAGTAGGTTACTGGTATATAGTTCCTACGGAGCAGGTAAGAGTGGGTAATTGTGGGCGGTGTTGGCTGTTTATTCTTCGGCACAACTTGGCTGCATTTCCTGAACAACTGTATTGTTCTTTGTCCCTCTAGCTCTGACGAGTCTGCTCCGGCCTTTTCGCTCAAGCCCCCGGCCTGCCAGGTGTATTGATCCCTGTAGGCTGAGCTCTTGGGAGGGAAGTCTTTGGCACATCACCATAAAGACCCAAGGTTCCCTGAGTGAAAGGAACTTCCCTAGGGGAAGGATTATCTGCAACGACCAGAAAACAACCTCTGAGTTGTGACAGATTTAGGAGCCTTACAATAACGCCTATTGGTTATGGAGGCTGCATCAGACCCGATGGCAGCTCTCATGCAGGCTTTTTCTGCCTTGCGTACCGATATGGCATCCGCCCATGTGACCTACATCAACGCATGGATCTATTACAGAGCTTTGTGCAGCCATTACCCCATGATGAGGAATTCGGTGATGCCGCTGCAGCAACACCTCCTCCTGTATCCCCCCCAGCTCCAGCTCCGGTTGTCCTTCCTGGGCCCTTTCCTTTGGCCCCACCCGAACGCTTTTTGGGGGATCCCAAGGCGTATCGGACTTTCATGATCAATGTCGCCTTCACTTTCTTTGTCGTCCCTTGGCGTTCCCAGACGCTACCACTAAGGTGGCCTTCGTTCTCTCCTATCTAGGTGGCACTGCCGCAGCATGGGCTAATCCTTTGTTGGAAGCTAATGATCCGGCTCTTTATGATTTCGATATGCTAATTCAATCCATGAACAGCGTTTTTGATATGCGATATAAAGCACAAACCTCGGATTTGGAATTTTTGGCTATTAATCAAGGCAAGACGGATCTCTTGACCTACCTGGCTCGTTTCAACCAGTTGGCGGCTGAGACCACGTGGCCAGAACAGAAGAAAGCGGCTGTTTTCTACAAAGGTTTGTCGGATGATCTAAAAGATGCCTTATCAGTGGTGCCCGCCCTTCCACCTGGTTTTCCCGAGTTACTCGACCTGGTTCTTCAAGTTGATGCTCGGATTCGGCAAAGACGGGGCGAACGTCGGTATCCTGATATTCGTACCTCTTCCCGATCAGATGGCACTACTCCTGTTTCTCAAGGCGAAGCCGAACCCATGCAAATTGGGGCCGTCAGGGGTCCATTGTCCAAGGCTGAACGAGAGAAACCGGCACTGAATAACCTATGTTTCTATTGTGGCCAGTCAGGACACTATATTCGGTTATGTCCTAAAAGACCCGCCAAACCGGCGGGAAACGCCAGGACTCGTCCGTAAACCGGGCCTTTATGATGAGTCAAATGTACCCGGGCTCGGATGAGAGTTTTCCGTCTTCACATGTGTATCTTACTATGTGTTTCAAGGCCCCTGGCATCAAATCTTTTTCCAAGCCTGTAATGATAGACTCAGGGGCTAGTGGGAATTATATGGATTCTAGGTTGGCCGAACATTACAGACTACCCATAATTCCCAAAATACGACCTGAGGACATACATGCTGTAGACGGTTCCCGTTTGATATCCGGACAAGTTACGGAGCAAACGACTTCACTACAAATGTCCACCTTACAAGGTCATTCAGAATCTATCACATTTGACCTTATTACGGCCCCCCAGTTCGGTATGATTCTGGGTCTATCTTGGCTGCAAACCCATAATCCTGTAATCGATTGGGTTGAACAAACCGTGCGGTTCTCTTCCTCTTTTTGCATACAGAAATGCCTTGGGTCTCACGAGGCAGCAGTCTTCTCTCCTTGCCTGGCCCTGGTGACTGGTGTTCCTTCCATCAGTGCCTTATCCTCTATCCCGGTCCCTGTACTTCCATTGGAATACCGAGAGTACTTGGATGTGTTCGATAAAGGCTTGTCAGAAAAACTGCCTCCACACAGAGACTATGACTGCCCCATTGATCTCATACCTGGGGCAGTCATTCCACACGGTCGTATCTACTCACTTACTCAAAAGGAAGAAGAACACCTGCGAGACTATGTGGACAATGCTTTGCGCTTGGGACACATACGTCCATCCCGTTCACCAGCGGCCTCCCCGATATTCTTCGTACCTAAGAAGGAAGGGGATTTACGCCCATGTGTGGATTATCGTGCCCTCAATAATGTCACGATAAAAAACCAGTATCCACTGCCACTTATCACGGAGCTCCTTGATAAAATGACCTCCTCCACCGTCTTCACCGAGTTGGACTTACGGTGAGCATACAACTAGGTGAGGATACGTAAGGGGGATGAATGGAAAACCGCATTCAAGACGAAATTCGGGCTTTATGAATATTGTGTAATGCCCTTCGGGCTTTGCAATGCCCCAGCGACGTTCCAACACTTTGTTAATGATATTTTCAGGGACTTGTTGGATTGTTACGTCGTAATATATTTGGACGACATCCTGATATATTCAGAATCCTTATCTCAGCACATACAACATGTACGCTCTGTCCTACTCCGTCTAAGAGAGCACTCCCTCTTTGCAAAACTGGAGAAGTGTGTGTTCCATGCATCGTCTGTAGAGTTCATGGGATTTCAAATATCTCAAAAGGGAGTGCTTATGTGCACATCCAAGGTCCGGGCAGTACTGGATTGGCCTGTCCCGAATTCAGTAAAAACCCTCCAATCATTCTTGGGTTTTTCTAACTTCTACAGACGCTTCATCGCTTCCTTTTCCGAAATAGTTGCGCCACTAACTCGGTTGACTAGTCCGAACGTCCCTTTCCTTTGGGATGAACAAGCGCAATCTGCATTTCACAAATTGAAGGAGGCTTTTACCACCGCTCCCGTCTTGCAGCACCCTAATCCGGCCCTTCCATTTATCGTGGAAGCCGATGCCTCTGCAATTGCCGTGGGGGCCATCCTGTCACAAATTTGTCCAGCTACCCATCGACTACATCCGGTGGCTTTCCATTCTCGGAAACTTACGCCAGCCGAACGTAATTATACGATCATGGAGAGAGAATTACTGGCGATTAAGGTCGCATTTAATGAGTGGAGACATCATCTATTAGGTGCTAAGCATCCCATTACTGTGTATACAGATCATCGGAATCTCCAAGCATTGTCCCATGTGAAATGCACCAATGCTAGGCAAATACGGTGGCATTTGTTTTTTACCATGTTTGATTTCACGGTGACATATCGCCCCGGTCCGTTACATGGAAAGGCGGACGCATTGTCACGTATTGGTACAGATATGGAAACTATGAAACAGTCAACCCCAGTATTATCCTCAGGGACTGTAGTGTGTGTTTGTTCGGTTTCTCCGTCCATCCTAGATGGGTTAAGAAGATGGGCTAAGGATCATGCTCCTATTCTTAAGGAGTTGGACGCCGAACTCATCACCGGTCTTCCTTATGTCAAAGGCTTACTATACCTGCCTGATAATCAAACTCGGCGAAAAGCTCTCGAATGGTCCAATGATCTCCCGTTGGCAGCTCACCCTGGTCGGGCTAAAACCTATGATCTTCTCCACCGATGGTGCTGGTGGCCTGGTATGAAGAAGGACACCGAACAATATGTCTCCAAGTGTGCCGTATGTACACAGTGCAAAAGACAACCGGGCAAACCCGTAGGTCTTCTAATGAGCATGCCATTACCCCCGTATCCGTGGCATACGGTCACCCTTGATTTTGTGGTGGAACTCCCTTGTATCGGGGGCATGTCCACCATTCTTGTGGTTGTGGATGTTTTCACCAAAATGGCACGATTTATACCGTGCTCGGGAATACCTACTGCTTCTATGTTAGTGAGTCTGTTTTTTGACCATGTGGTACGTTTTTTTGGACTTCCTACGGTTCTGATTTCTGACCGGGGGTCTCAATTTACCTCACGCTTTTGGCGCTCCCTTACTTCCTCTTTGGGTATCGATGCCCGCTTGTCCTCGGCCTACCATCCTCAGACGGATGGCCAGACTGAACGTACCAATGGCACTATGGAACAGTTTCTTCGCTGTCTGTGTCTGCAACATCAGTCTAACTGGTTCTCGCTACTAGGTGCAGCAGAATTTGCCTATAACAATTCGATACATTCATCAATTGGCTGCTCTCCATTTTATGCTTTATATGGTCTGCACCCAAGGACTCTGCCGCTTTTCTTGCCTTCTTTAAAGCAGTTTCCCGCAGCTAATGCTGTGAAGGATTCCTTACTTGCCATCCGTAAATCAGTGTTATCCCATTTACAAACTGCGCAACGTCGTACCAAAATGCAGGCTGACAAGCGACGCGCACCGGCTCCTTCGTATTCTTGTGGTGACCGTATATGGCTCTCTTCTAAACATCTGGCCATTAAGGGTAAAAAGAAACTGTTGCCATGTTACCTGGGTCCTTATACGATTCTACGGTGCCTTAACCCTGTCACTGTTTGTCTAGAGATTCCATCTCATTGGCGGGTGCACCCGGTATTCCATGTCTCCTTGCTTCGCCCTTTTGTACCTGGCACACGGTTACCTGCTGTCCCCACCCCAGTTAACGTCCATGGGGAGGACGAGTATGAGGTGCGTGCCATCATGGACACTCGCCTATGTCGTGGGGTTCGGTTTTACCTGATTGATTGGAAGGGGTATGGTCCAGAGGACAGGTCCTGGGAACCGGCCTCTAATTTGAACGCACCCCGTTTGTTACGTGCCTTTTGGTCTCAACGCTTGCGAAGACTCAGGAGAGAGCGCTCTTTGTGGAGGGGTACTGTCACGTCTCGGCTAAATTGGAAACTGCCTTGGCGATTGTCTGAGCGCTATCCGGCACGTAAAACTCCTTGAAACTACAACTCCCACAACTCTTGCTATTATAGCCACGTGACATACACGCATGACGTTGCTGTGTTTTCATTTGTTGGGAACTACATTTAACTCCCATCTATCCGGAGATCGAGTGCTCCTAAACTGCTGTTAGTTACGAGCTCTGTTCCCGGATACCCGTTTGAATCCTTGACTACCTGGCGCTTGAATCAAGTTATTGTCTTTGTCTTGTCCTTGTCTGCCTCCCGACGCCTGCCTCCTTCGATTGTTCCCCTTGGATTATATGAACCCGGTTTACCCATTATTGACCTCCCACTTCTAAATCCTTAAGTTTTGGTGACCCGATAACCCGAACATTACCGTAAGGGAAATAGCGTGAGGTTAACGCTCGCTTCCCTGATCTTTTCATTTCTTTCCTTGCCCACTCCTGTTGCTTTGAACCTTTTTGGGACGCTCTGCTGTTTACACTTTGGATTGCTTCGAACCTTTTTTGGGACGCTCTGCTGTTTACACTTTGGATTGCTTCGAACCTTTTTTTGGACGCTCTGCTGTTTACACTTTGGATTGCTTTGAACCTTTTTTGGGACGCTCTGCTGTTTACACTTTGGATTGCTTTGAATCCTTTTTGGGACGCTCTGCTGCATTGACACTGGATTACTTTGAACATTCTTTTGGAACGTCCTGCTGCTTTCACCGTGGTGTTCCTAGGATACTGGCACACCTTCCCTTCACCCTTCATCCTCCTTGTTTTCTGCATTTCGATACTAGTAGGTTACTGGTATATAGTTCCTACGGAGCAGGTAAGAGTGGGTAATTGTGGGCGGTGTTGGCTGTTTATTCTTCGGCACAACTTGGCTGCATTTCCTGAACAACTGTATTGTTCTTTGTCCCTCTAGCTCTGACGATTCTGCTCTGGCCTTTTCGCTCAAGCCCCCGGCCTGCCAGGTGTATTGATCCCTGTAGGCTGAGCTCTTGGGAGGGAAGTCTTTGGCACATCACCATAAAGACCCAAGGTTCCCTGAGTGAAAGGAACTTCCCTAGGGGAAGGATTATCTGCAACGACCAGAAAACAACCTCTGAGTTGTGACAGTGACCCCTCACATGTTCTAATAACAAACGATAGGCTAGGAGCCTCTCTAAGATGGAGCGCGTATACTTGTGATTCCGTAAATGCGTTAATTGAAGAGAATATACAAATACATACACTAGCCCATTGTTTACCCACAAATGTACAACTCAGATTGGAACTATATTTGAAAGCTATTAAGGGGGCAATTGCAATACTTATTTCAAGACAAAAAACAAACAAAACTAAGAATTGTTGCTTACAGAACTTTAGTAGAGAAATGCAACTTGCTAAAAGGCAAAAAAACTCTGAATTGAAAAAATTGAAATACTTAAAATTGAACGAGGAAGAATTCCAATGATATAAAAGACGGATATGTACCTCGGATGCAGAGAGCTCACAGCCTTGGAACTCACCCTCACTGCATCCCCTCCGAAGGGCAAAATATCATCCCTATACAAGATCCTAGACAGAACGGACCCGACCCGGAAGGAGCCGTACATGCTCAAATGGGAAAAGACATTGGGAGACCCATTGAACTGGAGGAGTGGGACCACATCTGGACAAGAGCAAATAGAAGCTCAAAATGTGGAG
The DNA here is from genome assembly GCF_040938575.1 of Ambystoma mexicanum. Lineage (NCBI taxonomy): Eukaryota > Metazoa > Chordata > Amphibia > Caudata > Ambystomatidae > Ambystoma > Ambystoma mexicanum. The sequence goes on from NC_090927.1 coordinate 456,732,524, forward strand.
CCAACAAAGAGGGGGCATTCAAGGTTTGTTACAGGTGGTACCGGACCCCAGAAACGCTCAATAAATGCAACCAGTCAATCCCAGCGATGTGCTGGAGAGGTTGCCCAGACAAAGGCACACTATTCCATCTGTTCTGGTCATGCTCCAAAGCCACGCAATTCTGGAAAGTCGTACTGGATCAAATCAACAAGATCACAGGCCTTGGAATCCCATGGGACCCAGGCATCGTCCTACTAGGATCAAGCGGTGAGGGCCAATTCCCCCCTATTAGGGAACAGAGCTGAATGTGTGGCCACCTGCTGACGGCTGCGAAGATCTCGGTTGCCAGGCTTTGGAAGAACCCAGAGGGCCCGGCAGTGCAGATGTGGTGGACGAAATGCTGGGACATAATCGCAGCGGAAAAGATAACTGCCCTCCGGTTCGAGAACAGAGACAAATTCTTCCAGACATGGGCCCCGTTCCTGGACTACACTCCCAGGTCTGACCCGACAACCGCCCGCTCTGCGATGGATGGACAAAGTGGACTGAATAATAAAGGCGGAATGGCATATCAGGGGTGCTGTCCGAAGGAGCCCCTCCACTACCCGTAAGCCCAGAGACATAACAGGGTAAGCCCAGGCCTCTGTGGATCCCCTTCCCCACCCCGAACCAGGGCCTGTCTGATTCAAGCACAAGCCCCCGACCATCCTCACCCTACCTGGAGCGATTATCGTTGGACCCCACTTGCCGCCCAGCATTCCATACGAACATTTCTCTGACCTGTTGTTATTGTTGTTGTTCTTTCTGTTTATTACAAGTACTGACAAGCAATGTAACGCTGCTTGCAGCGTTCTCATCTCATATGCCACATGTAATATGAAGCTTGTATAAAATGAATAAAAATATATTTGGAAAAAAAAAAAGACGGATATGTAATCTGTATAGAAATAGATGCAAAAACTATAAAATCTATCAATATAATCTTACCAACCAGGCGATGATTTCCAGTCTGTGTCGCAACGGCAGGCGCTCCACCTGGGCTATTTTGCGCAATGATAAAGCCAAAAAGCGAGGACTACAAACATCTATTATTTCAGAGGATGAATGGTATAACTTCTATAAACAAAAATTTGCTCTACCTGAACGCTATGAAAGAACCTACTCTAACAAGCAAATCATCATTGTGGGGGTTTGTTCATATTGGGATCGGTCAGAAATCAAAAATGCCATACTTAAACTTAACAACTCAAAAGCACCTGGACCGGACTGTATCCCGCCTTGTGCGATCAAAAGAGATCCCATGTTATGGGCTAATATAATATACTATCAAATCCAACAAATTATGTGCAACCAAGTAATTTCCCAATCATGGATAAAGGCTATAATCGTACCTATCCATAAAAAGGGTATGTTAACAGACCCATTAAATTATAGTCCTATTGCACTAATTGATGCAAGTGCTAAAGTATTTGCAATCTTAATTTTGCAAGAGCTTCACACAATTATTAGTGAAGCGCAAATATTTTCACGCTTCCAAATTGGTTTTAGAGCCCACATGGGCACCGCTCTGAACGCATCATTGTTAGCTCATTTACTGGCACAATCTAAAATTCCGAATTCAGACCCACTATACATGGCTTCAGTGTTTGACTGTGTGATTAGAGCACTTTTTTGGTAAAAAATGGCCAGGAAGGGTATTCCAGATCATTTGATATCTCTAATTGCGGGACTCCACTATAACACATCTTACCTGGTAAGAACCAGCACTACAGGAGAACCACACGTCCAATACCGACAGAGGTGGGGGTTAAGCAGGGCTGCAATTTGGCAGCGACCCTGTTTAACCTCTACCTCTGTGATATTGGTGAAATTTGGACAAGGGAGATATCATACCCGCTAGGCTTGGACACCTAAAAATTCAGTGGCTGGCCTTTGCGGATGATGTTATCATTTTTGATAGAACACCATATGGCCTACAATTCAAGTTAAACATCTTTGCTGAATGTCTCTACAAACACAATCTACAATGTAATGTAAACAAATCTAAAATTATGATATTTAGGAACCTGAAAAGGAACTTAAAGTTAACGAAATGGACAATCGACTCCATGATAATACCAGTAGAAATTTCCCTAAAATATCTAGGCTATAACGTGACAGATACCAACTCTAAGACTAATTGGAAGGAAGGGCTTAATGGAAAACTCTCTACTTTAATAACACAAATGAAGATGATCTATGGGAGATATTGCAAGTATTCGATGTGTCCGCTCTTTGAATTTTACATGCTCAAAGTAGAACCAGTCCTGCTTTATGGGCTCGACTTGTGTTTAATGGATATTTATGACATTTTAGATCAGTTACAAGGAAAAGCTTGGAAATGTACCCTGCGGTTGGCCAAATCCATGCCTAACTGTGTGCTACGGCAGGAATTGGGCCTAACTGCATTATCCGCGAGATTCCAATGGCGGCAATTGTCGAATTTAGCAAAGATGTTGTACCTGCCAAAAAACTCAATATATGAAGAATTTAGGGCGATGATCATTGAGGAGAAACCTCCTTCTGTTATGAATTTTTACAAAGAAATGGGAACTTTACTCAAGGAAATGCCATTGACAACTGAGGATTTGGAATGTAGGGTGTTGCACGTTAAGAAACGACTATTTTAATTGGATTGGACTAAAACACTTAACATGATGAACAACAAAATTTACTATTACGAGGCCAATTTATTTGCAACTGCAAGAACTCCGAGAAAAATGTACCTAATACAATTTCCTTGTAATAAACACAGAGATCTATATATGAGATTTAAGTTGAATCAACTCCACACCTTAGAAAATATTTCAAGATGGCATAAAACCCTTGAAAACATTAGTGTAACCATCTGTCGATTCTGTAAAGTTATGTCACAAACTGAATCTTTGAAACATTTGGTTATCTACTGTAGTTATTTTGAATCAGTACGACACAATATGACAGGACCTGAAAAAATCGGGAATTCACTAAATGCAAGGGAATGGTGTTGGAAAAATATAATGTGGGGTAATTCGACTAAAACTATAATCTCACTTACGAGATTCCTTATACTTTTGGTACATGAGTTATATAATATAAAGAGGTGATCAATGCATAAAAATTGCATAACAGCTAAGGTTTAACCCGAACTGCAAATTTAAAGCAGAATCAAGATAGAAAAATGTAAGTCTGCTCATTCTCTTAATAATGAATAATTTGTGTCACGAATTCAAGAATTATTTACAATGTGTGAGAACAGGTACTCTTATCCTCCTTACTTGAAAATATCTATATTAATAATTTGTGTTTTAATTGTAAACTGTTTAAAAAGAGTTATAGTAGTGAATGTATGATAGAAAGGAATTTATGAGATATTTAATGTTTTTTTATGTGACCATATGTTAAAGTAATAAGTACTGTATGATAAGAATATAACATATGAGATTATGTTGTAAAAGTTTGTTAATCAAACTAATAAACAACTTTTATTTTAAAAAAAATGCGGTAGGGGGTTAACGGCACCGGTAGAGTTGCCGGCCCCGTTAACCCCCTACCGCCTCATTACGAGGTCTCCTCGCGGGACCCGCTAAGGATGCCTGGTAAAACCAAGGTTAGAATGGCCCAGTATTTCCTCATTCAGGGAACCCGGACCTGGAATGGGGGTAGCCATGCCCAATGTCGTTATGAGGCCCATGAACTCTTTAGCATCACAATGTATGTTGTGTTAGGAGCTGTAGCTGTGTGAAACCTGAAGGTGTCTCACCCGCTAGTCCCCAGGGATCTGTCATCCAGGTGGCCAGGACACAGCCATCACTTTTGGATCCAGCTCCTGGGGGTGGACCAGTGCAGGAGGATCACCTGGATCACCTTGTCTTTGGGGAGTGGGACACCAGGTGGTGAGAGGCGGTATCCCCTTCCCTGTAACACATTTTCCCTATCTTACCATGTAGGATACTTAGGAACCCAACCCCCAGCCCCTTTTCCCAACACAAACACTTTCTCATGGACAGCTCACTGTGAGCGACAACGGACTTACACCATAGCCATATACCTGTCATGTCCCAATACAGTGGTCAGGCAATTACTGATCATTCCGCACACCTGACTTCCATCAGAATTCCCCACATGGATAAAAAGCTGAGCACGAAAGCTCATTCTGAGCAAGGCAAAGCACACGAGGAAGCAGCAGTTACAAGATGGCAGTTTAATACAAGGAGAAAGAGGGCGAGACCAGAGAGGGTTGCAAGGAGGGAAGTGCCCTTGACCCTTTCAGACCGTTACTTTCGCAAACCATGGAAAATAAGAAACCTAAGACCGGGGACTAAAGCTGAAGAAACCTGCATTGTGTGTCGGAGGTACCCAGGGCTCTCCCACGTCGGTAACCCAGGAGGGGACGAACGATTGCCACCATGGTGTTCTGTCGTTGGCTCGTTCAACAAAGCAGCGCCAGTAAACACAGCACAGCCGGTGTGTCGGAGAGACTGATATCAGACCAGCTTGTGTTAGAACCAAGGTTGCAAGCAGCAACATTGTATGAAGAAATCTAAAGAGAACTGTGTGTGAAAATTATGTAACGAGCGACAAGAATATAATTGAAAACCAGAGGCGTGACTGAACATTTGGAAGCCAAGAAAGATACCGGAGACACAGTGGTTTGGCGCCACGTGGGTGCTCATTCGAAGGTCTCTGTTAGGTATCCAACAGGTTGGCAATTGTACAAAAAGGGAAACTGGAGATTGAAATGGTCCTGCAATGGCTCAAGCTAAATCCTGTGCACATTCAAAAGTCTTCGATAGTTTAATGCAAACTGAAATTGGTCCGAGCCCGGCTGAGGGAGACTAATTGTGTAAGACGAAGCATCTGAGCCCGGCTGAGGGGGATCCGGGGTGAACCATGGGTCATCCGAAAAAGAATATTCTCTGAACATTGTGAAAAGGGGGATGTGAGATCCAAAGTAAAGATTGTGATAGAAAAGGGATCTGAGCCCAGCTGAGGGGGATCCAGAGCAAATTACAAGAATTGAGTGCATATTAGATGAAAGGAACTTTGTGTTTTGTTTTGGTACATCAGGCCCTCTAAATCAAGAGACTTTGAAGTAAAGAGACTTGGGCACAGAAGGCTGTGATGCTGGTAATGGAACTGTATCCTCATGCCGAAACAGCCAGAATGTGTGCTTTGCTCGAGTGAACTGCCTTGTCCCGTGCTGAAAACGTGGGTAAGGGAGGCCAACGGCCTGAACATCTTGACATATGCTTTTGTGAACACTTCTTTCTTTTTCATGAACACTACCCCACACTATTTGTATTTAGCGGTAAGGTTTGGCAATATTATTTTTTAGTATAGGGCTTTTTACTTTGACTAGACTCCACTAGGACTGCATTATTATTATTTGATAGTCAAAGCTTGCTCCCAGCTGTAGATATAGGGTTAGATAGGCATTTATCACACCATTGTTGAAGTTCAATAAACACCCTTGAACAGTTGTCACTTGTGTCTGTCTTACTGTTGATACCATGCCTTCCTTACATAGCTGATGCAATGTGATATGCGTTTGGCGTGGTAGAACCAACTGTTAAACTGCTTGTTTTATGTTTTGTGTTGCACTGGTAAAGCAACATGGATATTTAGGATTTTGGTGCAGTGCATTCAGCCAAGTATGTACATTGTTGGATGGTAGTTTATGCACATCGTTTATATGTTGTCTTGATAACGGGTTTGTTGTATATGCTTGTGGCTGTGCATGTTTTCACATCTAGTTTGGTTTATTGAGAATCCAGTGGTGACAGGCGGCTGCAGAACTTTCTGGATGGTGTGATGTTATTACATGGTATGTGTGGTTGCAGTTTAGAAAGAGGAACTCGTGGTTGCTGCACCTTACTCTTTATGATCTTTTGGGTTTAAAGCCGGTTACTAGAAATCATAGGGCTCTTGGTACCCAAAATCTAGATTAGGCAATTTTGTGTTGGATTTCTGCGTGTATGGCGCTTGTACATATCCTATATGAGTTTGCTTTGTTCATTGAAATTCGTATCAGGTATAGCCCACACGTATAATTTTGATACCATCGTGGGTTTTTATTATTGTTCACCATAGGTGCCGACATGTGTTTCGACCATCTGAGGGTCTTTATCAAGGCTAGGATTTAGGTGTATCTTGGGTGGCGATTTGATGAGGGCAGGTAGCCCTGGGCAGATGGTCGCACCTGGTTAGGTGCATCTGAATCATAAGGTGCTTGTCAACACTGTGTACGGTCTGCCGGTGGTTCAGTTCAATGGTGGTTCCGGATCAGTGTTGGGTAATGATCTATCTTATTGGCTCTATAGAGGGATCGCAGATAGGCCCTTAGATGGTCGAAACACATGTCGGCACCCAATGTGCATTTGTTGATCGGGATTAATCCCATGTGGCCCGTGCTGTATTCGTATACTGTTGATACCATGCCTTCCTTACATAGCTGATGCAATGTGATATGCGTTTAGCATGGTAGAACCAACAGTTAAACTGCTTGTTTTACGTTTTGTGTTGCACTGGTAAAGTAACATGGATATTTATTATTTTAGTGCAGTGCATTCAGCCAAGTATGTACATTGTTGGATGGTAGTTTATGCACATCGTTTATATGTTGTCTTGATAACAGGGGTGGGTAGGGCCCTGCCTACACCCTGTTTGTTGTGTATACTTGTGGCTGTGTATGTCTTCACATCTAGTTTGTTTTATTGAGTATCCAGTGGTAACAGGCGGCTGCAGCACTTGCTGGATGGTGTGATGTTGTTACATGGTATGTGTGGTTGCAGTGTGTATTGTCTGCATATTGGAGTGTGTCCAGTGGAAAAAGGCAGTGTTCCATGGTTTGCTGGTCCGGAATGGCGCCAAGGGAGGTGAGCTAAGGATCCAGTGTCAAAGTTGTTGCTGGATGGAGGCATTTCCCAGAGTTAGATTTTGTTTAAAATGGGGGCTCAAACGTTCCCGTGGGGAAGTGATAAGTGTGGAAAGATGTTGCTGTGTAAGGGTGAGCCCCATCTAGGATTGTGATATTCTATCCAATTTTGCTAGTCTTTTCGAGTCATCATGGATTCCTATTCAGATGTTTCTGGAGGATGCGGATGCACTCACCATCCAACTGCTGATGGTTCATTGGTTTGGTTGTGGGTTGGTATTCTCAGTTGAGTTTGATGTAGGAGTGTCCAGGCCAACACTCTGGGATTTGGTACTGTTGAACATAGGAATTTGCTATGCAGATTTGTTGCCAGTGTGCGTGGGTGGGTGGGTGTGCAGTGAAAATGTTGTCATTGGGTGTGTTGATTGAATGATTGTGGTTAAGTTAGCATTCTGCTTGTGTGTCATCTAGCATGGAAAGATCTGTGATGAAGGTTAGTTTTATTCTTGTAGAGGTGCAGCAGTACACGTGCCAGCCCACATAGCGGCAGTTTGTGCTCAGGGGTGGCAACCGTGAGGTCCACTAGTGACAGTAGTGGATAGAAAGTGTTTGGTAGTGTATGATGGTTCTGAGTGTAGTTTGTTGGCCAAAGGTGGGGCAGGAAGTGCTGAAGCATGGCAGGCTTGAAACTCGTTGGTGGCAGTGGTGGGTGGAAGGTGTTTTGTGCTGTTTTGATGGTTTGGTTGGTTGCAGTGTTGGTGTCGGTCTATTGCCTGTGGGCTAGCTACGTCCTGTTGGACAAGCCATTCTCTTGCTTGGTGGAGTGGATGTGCATGTGTCAGGCTTGTGGGTGATTGTGGTGTGTGCTGTGCTGTTCTGTTGTGTGAGTGTGTCTTGTGTTGGAAGGAAGGGAGGTGTGTTATGACTGGTTTCCTTGATTGGTCCCTGCTACCTGAGTGCATGGTGTTTGATATCATGAATGGATTGTTCTGAGTGTGTCTGGAATGACTGTGGTTGAATGAAGGTTCCACCCAGGCAGTTGAAAGTATGTAGCCCGGGGGTGGGAGCCAGTGGGCTCTCCTCTGAGCCTCTGATATTCCTATCTCCTAATGTACCTGTATAGCCTGTTGACAACTGATCCTAAAATGTAATCAGATTAAAGAAGCTAATCAACATACCTGCGGCCTACTGAGTATTTATCATGAATGTAACACATTCACTTGTCGTGTTACACCATGCACACAGCTCACAGCCAGCACTCGTCACTGCAGTGTCTGTGATTGGCACGGCAGAATGCATGTTGCCTGTCTTGATCCTGTGCGTTGTTATCCTGTATGTGCCCTGATGGGTGATTAGTTGTACTTGTGCAGGTTTGTGGTGTCTGCCTTCATTCCTTTGTGGCTTCACATACATGGTTACCAAATTGCATGTCATTACTTTTCCCCATTGTTACAGTCTAGGCTTGACCTCGGGCCTCTTACCTCCACCTCGTTTGAGACTGTGAAAAAGGACCGCTGGTCATCAGTCATTCATGACATAACTTACCCTAAGCTGTGTCTCAGTGCTGAAAGACAGGCATGCCTAGGTTCATGTGCTTATCAACATGATTAGACATATACAGTCAGGAATTGTAAAGTTCTTAGACTCAAAGAGATGCCACTCTGACGCATTACTCTGAATTCTACACTTGACACAGGAGTAATCATGTTAATGCATTTAATATGACCCACTATCTTCTGAGGGTTCTTATTTTCATTAAACAAGCTAAAGAAAAAGCAGATATAACATAACATAACATAACATAACATCTCACCTATGAACAAGATTGCCATGTGGGCAAAGAGCATGTTTGAATGCATAAATAATAGAACAAGTGGTGGTTTTAGTTTAAACGCATGGGTAAACTTTATCTCTCATTAAGCTATGCTACACTGTACTATAATATACTACAATATACTGTACGATATGCCATCAGTCTGCATGCACCTAGAAAGCCCCCACCTGTCACTCACATTCAGAGCAGAGTGTGCTTCGAATGTAATAGCTCCTTCTTGGTTTGACAAGCTCTGCTTAGCTGGGCCCGGCTGTCTCACTCCGATGCTGCTGCTCTGCACTCGTCCCCAGCCCCTACGGCTTGAATGGACTGGCAAGTCTGCTGGGCTTCCTTACTTTTTCCTTTTTGTGCTGGGCTATATATGTATCAAGTAACATGGTGGCCATGCACGTGTGCGTTCATAATTTCCACTCTTTGGAACAATGAGGGCTAGAGCTAGCGTGTCACTGGGCCTTATTACAAATGTGGCGGTAAGGCAACTACAGCGCTGGTAGTACTACCGGCGCCGTTGTTACCATACCGCCACATTACGAGTTCTGCTTGCGGGTGCCGCTCTGCATGCCTGTTCAGGCCAGGCGTGCATAGCGGCACCCGTGAGCAGAACTCATGATTGCACCGGCACCGTTATAAACGGTGCCGGTGCAACCATGCTCCCCACCCCCATTCTGCCCAACTCGTAATGGGCCGGTAATGGGCCATTCGTGGGTGGCGGTGCCGGTAGTGAGTTTGGCGGTAGCCGTGCCCTTGTTAAGGGCACGGCTACCGCCAAACTCGTAATGAGGCCCACTGTGTTCGTTCAAGGTAGGCCTCCTATGTAAAACTACATTAGGTGGGTTTTTGCACCTTACAGTGCGATCTCTGCACCTGTTTAGTAAATGCCTTCACTTTACTCTATGACATTTGTGAAGCTCTGCAACATTACGCATGTTATGCTTCTGCAGGCTAAATTAGTCGGCTATCTGTTATCAAGAGATACCTCTCTTACTTATTAGTACCCTATGTGTCTTAACTTGGCAAATGTGCACAATGCTTCTGTTCGTGAATCCTTATCAGATATAACACCAGGGTTTGACAGTAAGCATGTTTCATCTTGTGTCTGGCTTGAATCAGGCTTTGCCGTTTCTCTTGCTGGTGTGTTAGTCATTGCTTTCGTCGTTCTCTGAGTTCTCTGAGTGGTTTCCTTTTCCTTGACATGCTCCCATGGCGAACGATGACTTCTGTGGGGGTTTCCAGGAAATCACAGTAGAACACTCGAGGGAAGAATCTCTGGAACCCACACATGTCTCTGTGCACGGACACCATTTTGGCAAGTCTGGTATGCCACAATGCAAATCTGGATGTTGAAACTCTGACCCCCATGTTCTTGGCAAGAAGTGATTCCTTGGCACACACTTCACCTCTGGCACTAGTTGATACCGTCAAATTCTTCCTGATCAATGAGAAAATGAAATGTTTTTGAAATTGAGCACATTGCTGGTACCCAAGCCGTCTGCATAGCTCAGCTCTGAACCAAAAACAATTTGCTTGAGGCACTTAATGGTGCGAACATTCATAATTCAGTGTCTACAGCAACATAAAAGAGAAAGTCCAAGTATTAGCAGCAGTCCACAAAATGAACTGATTGACTAATAAGTCAGTGTTTTAATGAATGTGTCCAGCATGGTCAGCCCTTTTTGAAGAGCTTTTGTGGCAGCCATCATAACCACAGAAAAACCAGTATTCATGTGAGCTGTCAATTGAAGAGTGCATGGCCTCTTCCGTTGTATCTTTGGAGGCTAGTAGAGATGCAATCTGTTTGACCACCGCTGAGTGTGCTTCAAGATAAGACTCTTCACTGTTGCACACTCCTAGACGCATGTTTTGCAGGCATGCCATAAGCAAGCTTAATTTTGGAAATTCTAATAGTCTTAACTTGAGACTCGGCCAGTGTAGAAATTTGAATTGCGATGGTTTGCATGGATTCAGTATAAAAAACCCACAGCACTTAACATATGTACTCACAGTAACCAGGGTTGACACCCCAATTGCAACATGACAAGAGGACTCATTGAATTGCACCAGATATGAGCCATTAGATATGCTGTGTACTTGACTGTGAAAGAATGTAATTGGTGTAACATGAAGTGTGCATTTAGTGTTACTGTCACAGGAATTCACTGGCTCTGCAAGCGTGCAGACCATGCGAGTGGACCCTTTGCATTCACGTTATGAGTACAGTATTATTTCAGGACTTGAATATGATACACATGCATGTGAATAAGGCACTACACTGTCTTCCCTGATCCTAGTGTCATTAACCAAGTGTACATTACCCCAGGAATGCAGTTCCTGACACACCATGAAAGGTGTCATCTGAAGGGGAATATTTAACACACCATGCAAAATCCAATAAGTCAATCCTGTTACCCAGGCAGATGATGCTGAAAAACATTTTGTAAGTACACTAAGCAACAAGAACGTAGAGCCTGACATTTGCTGGTGTATTCAATTGAGGACAAGTTAAGTACATTTATTTGTTCTGGCCATGAAATTACATTCCAATCTGGGACTCCTCTGCTAAGAGTGTCCAGAAAATCTGTTACCACAGAAAGACTTACTGTGGTTGCTTTGTCGCTTCTAATCATAGGTAATTCTGAACCAATGCGACTACATCTGTAACGACATCTGCCCTGCTCTAGTGCTTGATCATTAGAATCTGATGCATAAAATCCTACTCGCACTGCCTCACTTTCAGTGTGCTGGATTTGCATTATTGCTTGTAACCAAGTGTAAGTTCTACCTGTTATTGACGATTGGCCCACCTCACCACGTACTCTAGGGTCAGTGGTGGTGCAGGTAGCTGATCTCCTGACACTCCTACTCTGTGTGCACCTCAGAACAGTACCCGACTGCATGACAGCTGCCCAATTCTCTTCTGTTTTGAAGGTATCTAGGTATTGTACCACCTCACTCAGGTGATACTGCAACAGCATTCCTTGGCACAGTTTACCTATGGATATAGCTTTTGTCAGGGAAGTGTTATAGGTATCTCAAGCCCTATATAGGCCCACACTGGTTCCTGATTTTCTTTTATTGCCTTAATTTACTTAAACCTCCCATAATACAGGCCTCCATGATGCATATGTAATATGCTTGGTGCCATTGCATTCTTTTTCTTCTCTATAGGACGCACTCCAGAACTCACCTTCTTCCCTCTTCCAGTCAGGGTAGAAGCTCAAGTTCCTATTACTGGAGGTGGTCTGGAACTGCTTATAATTTAAAAAATACATCAAATGTGGGAATCTACATGCCATGTACAACGTGTGAAAACCTTTGATTTGCCATGTCTGCTGACCCCAAGTAGACCACAGATGGACAGTTTCCCGTTATATTTGCTCAGTCATGTTTGAATAGTATTCTCTGTCAAAATTGACTGGATCTGCAACATACATGTGCTGTGCATCATATGGCTCTGGAGGGAACTGATACTGATTTTGAAACATATAATGCCCTGCTTGGTATGGTCTCAGTGAAATATATGGGATCTGTGCCTGGAATTCAGGACTATCGGTTTGGAAAGGCACTGCACCGTGTTCCCAGAAAGTGTTTTTGGGCCACAGGATAAAGGCATTGTAATATCGCACATAGCACACATGGGACCCAATTTCATGGAGATCCTCAACATCATGAAAAGCATCAAACAACACATTTTGCGCTAATGTCTGGAGCCTACTTCTTAACAGTTCTCTATATGTTCTGGACACAGGATTACTGGGTGCAAACAGTCTGGATTAATTAATCCTAGAAAAAGTGTGGAGTTGCAGCTGCTTGGCTGGGCCATTACATTTATTAAATGATGGCATCCACACATGACCCATGGTTTTGAGGCTGGAGTTCCTGGCTCTTGGAGCTCTTTTTTCTCTAACATGTGTGAAGAACTTAAAGGCTTTAGAACAACTTGTTTGCTTGCAGGTGGAGTGGAAACCTTGCTAAATAAAGGCTCCCGAAGTCAGTGAGATGAGAAACACAGTGAAGCCCAGCTACAGTAGAAGGAAGTATACTGCCAGCATTATATAACACTGTTTCAGAAAGTCTGTCCAAAAGAATTCTTTCATTACTTTAGCAACCAGAAAGGCTTTCTGTTTCCAAATTGGCAGACCTGCAGTACTTCCCTGAATTGTGGAGTTGTAGTCAAGAGTGGCATATTCTTCCTCCTCTTGCACACCAATCATCATCATTTGTTGGATTTCCAACTCTTCTTCTTCTGTGGGCTCCTCAACTGGAAGAGGATGATTGCATGGAAAGATTGCAGTAACCACCTGGAGCGGGTTTCAGGTGTTCCACAGACACCTGTCTGGTGCCTCGCTTCGGTAGTATTGCGGGCAGGTTCTGGAACCTTTCAATCTGATTACTTGTACAGTTCGTCTGTATGACGGGCCAAACTGAGTCTTATCATGGATCTTCTCCAGGACCCAATCTCCTGTTTTGAGAGTGGACTCAAGACTGGCCTCAGCAGCTTCCACCTGGAGGGATTCCCTCTGCAGCGTTGTCACCAGCAGTTGTTCTTGCCTTGAGAAGAGGCTGGGTAAAGCATGCAGATCAGGCATAAACATCTTTCTTCCAAACAAGAGTTCAAATGGAGTCTTACCTTTGCATAGAGACTGGCGCGGGAAATTATTTAAACTTCTGATCACTAGAGGCACCTGGCCCACCCAGTTACCCCCCATCGAAAGGATGCATTTAGTCAGACACACTTTTAAGGAATGATTGGCTCATTCAATAATCCCATTTGTCTCAGGACAAAGGGATGGGAATAGTGCAGCTCTGAACCCCAAGCCTCTAATGCCTTGCAAAAGCTGGACCATTATCAGTATGGAATGTTTGAGTTGCTGCCATAGCTACTACACCCCGGAGTGCCTGTATGACTGATTTGCAGTCTGGTCTCTTTTGAGGAATTATCCAGCAAGAATCCACTATTACTAGAATATATTTGTACTTATTTATTGCTGGTAGTGGGCATATATGATCCAGATATTGAATCTCAAAAGGCAAGGTTGCCTTTCTTAAAGGAGTCTCTTTAGGTTTTTTGCTGTGTTCCACAGTCGTCTTCAGACATGTGTCACAGTTCGCTATGTATACTTTAACCTGTTGCCTTAATCCTGGCCACCAATACCTGTCAAGGAGCAGCTGTGCGGTTGCAGTAACCCGAAAATGGGTAGATGCAAGTCCAGCATGTGTGGCTGCTATTAGCTTTGTCTGTCTGCTCTATAGGGATTCATCTAGGAATAGGATCCTCTTTTTTCATAGGAATTGTGACTACTGCTTTATTATTCTCAATGTCATAAATGTAATTCAGTGGTGGAAGTAACCAAAAAGAAGTAGTGGAACTATGCTCCCTGCTGGCCTGCCCCCCACAAACCCCATCCCCACACCCTCTCCTACATCCAATACAAGCTCCATACCTGGGTCCCGCCTTTCCTCAATTGTACCCCACCACTGTGTAAAGTCGGAAAGAAACTGCGAAAGAAAAGGCAAAATTCATTTTAAATAACCCCATTAACTTTATTTGTTGCCCTCACAGCATGCAACTTTACACACCCTCCCCTTTCTAATCACCCACCATTCGCACCTCTGAAGGGGCATGCTAATGATTAAGGCCACCCCTCCCACCTATCCCTGATGCAGTGCACTGAAGTGCAAGTTTTAACTTATACTTACAATTTTAAAATGAAACTGTTCCGGAACGGTTTCTTTTTAAAATGAAAGTATAGCAATAGTGAAGTTTAATAAAAGAAGTAGAGGATCACCACTCCCAACTGCCCCCACCCACTTCGACCAGTGATGTAATTACTTGGGAAACCTTTCGTCTGGGTATAATACCCAAACAAGGCTTTTATATTTCCTCATCCATTGCAGTTGCTGAGCGAGTTTTGGCTGCTATCTTTTTTCTCACTTTGTGCTTTTTGGCATATTTATCTGCTAATGCATTGCCAATGCTACGAATGTGCCCTTTAGTATGTGCTCTTGTGTGCATCACCCATAGCAAAGGGTAAGTCTGTTTAAGGTCCCAAACGCGTTTCCAGAGTTGCCTGGAAGCAATAGTTATATGCCTAATGTCTCTAACATCATCTTTAATCCACCACTGCAAATCAGTGTTATAAGCCCTGACAATGTAATCTGAATCTGAGAGTACTAGTGTGGGCTTTTCTGAGTATGCATGGAGAGCAAGGAGCAATCCATGCAATTCAGCAGTCTGGCAGACATGTCTCCCAGATGCTTTGTTGCAATATCAGTATGTATAAAAACTTCTTCATGTGTGAAATGTCCTACCACTGCTGCACATGCAGCAGCATATTTGGACCATGTTCCAACAGCTGGCATGGCAGAGCCATCACAGTAAATTATTTGGAAAAAATCAAACAATGGCATGTCAGGCAGTGAGGTGTCAGCTCTGTATCCATTGTCCAAGTCAATCCACTCATTCTTTGCGATTCTGCTTTATAATGATACTTTACATCTGGAGCATGTTGAGAAGCTGACCATTGAATCCATCTATTATGTAATGCCTTTGCATGGGGCATGCTAGCTTTTGTGGCAGCCTCAAGTTGAGCTAAAGGTGTATTTATGTGTATGGTTCTATTTGCTGCCAACTGCATTTCTTTCTGAATGATCATCTGAACTGAAGAAATATTCTTTTCCTCAGGTGTAAATCTTAATTCTGGTGTGGAATATACATGTGACTAATATGCAATTGGTTTAGTCTCCCCTAGATTGCAAACTGTGTATGTGAAAGCATTATCTCACACCAATAGGTTTATTTCTAAGTCTTTTTCTGTATTTCTGTCTTGCAAACGAACAGTTTGAGTCATTAACGAGTACACATGGTGCAGAATATGAGTGTGTTCTGGCAACCAATGAGCTGCTTTGAAATTTGGTTTTATCAAGCATACAATGGTTTCACTAGCTCAGAAAAATTAGACACATAAGATCTGCCAACATTCCAAAGCCTTTAAATTGCCTGCAATTGGCTAATTGTACAAGGGGGCCATATCCTGGCACACTTCTCAGGAAAAACTGCTGACAAGCCTCTGTCATCATCAGTAAGACTGAATCCTAAGAAGATAACCTCACTATGAGCTACTCTTGATTTCTTGAAGTTAATCAGATACCCTTTTGCAGCCAATGTGTGTATGACAACGGGCCTCATTCCGACCCAGGCGGTAAGTTACCGCCTGGGTCGTACCTTTACCACCATGGCGTAAACTATGTTTACGCCATGGTGGTTGGCGGACTTACCGCCCCATTCCGAGGTTGGCAGGGCGGTAAGTCCCCAATCCCCATTTACCCTTCCCCATTCCCATTTTTGCCCCATATGGCATAATGGGAGTGGGGAAGGCGTTAATTACGCCACCGTAAATTACGGTGGCGTAATTAACAACAAGGTCCCTTAGCGCCATGGATTTTAACACCTGCTAAAAGCAGGTGTTAAATCCTCCATGGCGCTAAGGGACCTCGGAATCAGGCGGTGAGGGTCGGCGCTGTTTACGCTGCCGTAAACCCCTTACCGCCTGGGTCGGAATGAGGCCCAACGTCTTCTTATTGCAAGTGTTCATTGAGATTCTCATGAGTGATGTAAATGGCATCTACATATTGCCAACAGTTAGGAATTTCTGCCAGCAAATTCTGTATTCTACTTGAGAATGTGCTGGGTGAATTCTTAAACCCCTGCCTGTTTCTAGTGAATTGGAAATGGGTTCCCTTAAAAGTGAATGCAGTGTATTTCTGGCTTTCTACACTTAAAGATTGTTTGAAATAGCCATTGCCTAGATCACGTTTTTTAAAAAATATTTGCATCTGTGTAAATTGGCTAGAAGTCCAGAACTGTGCTGGTTTTGGACTGCCCCTGTCTTAAAATGCCATTCAAAATTCTAAAGTCCACAATAAAACGATAAGTTCCATCGGGTTTTAAAACAGGCAGCACCAGACTGTTATGTGGGCTTGCTTGCTTTATAATTACTCCCTGGTCCATTAGTTGGTCCACTATGGTTTGCATGTGGGCAGTTGCTTGTGGCTTGACTGGATACTGCCTCCGTGGTGGGGGTGGTTTCAGCACTGGGATCACATGCGCTGGACATTCCATATCATGCCCTACATGGTTTTTAAACAGCTGCATTACTGCCACCGTTGCCCAGTCTTGTGCATATTTTTGTAATAGTTCCCCACTCACTTCTTTTGAAAAGGCCGGCATCACTACCTCTTCACCTCTTGGTGCTTGTCTCACACACTATGGTGGCCAATCTTGAAATGCTAAAAGTCCTTTATATTGGATATGAAACTGTGGCCAAAACAGTGCTTCAATCTCTTTGCGATGTTCACCTTCCAGCTGAATGGTTACAAAATACAGTTCATTATTTGCTAATATCTGCCCAGTGGGTGTAATACTTTGTGCATTTCTGTGTGCCTTTGTATGCTCCAACAGTGCCTTATGGCTGCATTCAAATATGGAAATATCAGACCCAGGGTCTAGTAGGACCTCTATCCAGCCAGTGTGTCGCTTAATCTTGGGAATGATTCGATGAGTGCGTGGACTCTGCATTCTGTGAAACTTGTAGGGCTGCCGTGTGTTTTTTCTCAACTTTCACATACTTCCCTTCAGTTTTAGAACAGTCTGGCGTCTTTGCCTTTGAGGAATTAGATGAACTCTCATCAGTGCCATACTTTTGTGGACTTCTCATGTGTGTTCTGTCTCTGAAATCATAGTCTGTTGCTCTAAAATGGGACAGCCACCTAGGTTTATCCCAAGATCGTCTACCCCTGTGAGTGCCTTGCCACTGCGGGGCATCCCTATCTCCTGTAGTTTTCCCATTCTTTGGTTCATGTTCTGGGCATTTTTCTTCCTCTATTGGTGAAAGCTGTTGTCTATGTGTTCTACCACCCTTTTTACCTTGAAACGATCCCCTTCTTTTTGAGAGTCTCCCTTCCTGGTGTGTCTCCTTGTCTGGCTTACTATCCGTGTTAGCCTTCTTCTGTGCCTCCGCAGGTCTCTTGCATAGGCGAGCTCTGCCTAGCGATTGATAAGTGGATGTCACTATGTCCCCAAATTGCTCCCTTTTTTCTTGCTCATTTAACTGGGACAATTTTCTATGAACTTCTAACCATGCAGACTCTCCTTTCAATAAGGGTAGAATTATGCTCTCAACCATTTGATAATTATTGCATGCTATGGACAAGCCTAAGTTTATAGCAGCAGCAGCGTCCTGTGTTCCCATAATGCCTGTCAATATTGATGCTAAAGGTGTGATAGACGAAGTGCATATCAGCTGTAAATAAAACCAGCTATAAATTGAGATCCAGTTGTCACAGCTTGCTAAAGGCGGTGTCCAGCCAGTTGGAAGGCACATGGCTAGTGCCCTATTCCTATGCTGCAGTGTAACCTGGGCATAGGCAGCTTGCAGCGGTCCTAGCTTTTCTGAATACCACTTGGGTATGTCCTCATTTCTGGAAGGGCATGACCCTAATCTAATTCTCAATGTCTGTAGCTGCACTCCTCCTGCGTCTATCTGTCCTTGCGGCTGCTAGGCAGGCGCTATGCCATGCTGCGCAGCATATTGCATTGCAAGGTTACGTACAGTGTCAAAATGTGCAGCCAGTAGTTGATAGTCTGTTTGTAAAAAGGGGCCCCTGCGATTTGGATGAAACCAGGCAAAACATTCTAGTGACAGGTTGGGTGTGGCTAATGGTCCATGTCTAAGAAAAAAGGGGATGCGTTGGGGGGCATTACGTAATTCAAAACGGTAAGTTTATAGTATAAATAATAATTTGTTTACCAGATAGGAAATCTTTGTTATTTCTGGTGCATATGGGGAAACAAGGTCTCAAGGCCACCTGAGACCGGAAAACAGAAAAGTAACCAAAAGCCAGTTGTTGCCAACTCGCACCTCAAATTGCACTCTAAAGGGGTATAGACCCCAGGTATTATGAAAAAATCTACATATTCTAATATCCACGCTGGTGGATTTCTTTCATGTAGTTTGTTCAAACCAATTTCATGCAGTGGCGTCGCCAGGAATCAAATTTAGGAGGGGCACAGAGGGGGCCAAAGACAAAAGTAGGGGGGCACAGACAAAAGTAAGGGGAGAACATGGTCACTGCTCATCTAAGGTAGGAGGGGCATAAGGGGGGGCACAGGGTTTCACAGGGGGGGCCCTGGCCCCTCAGGCCCCCCTAGCGACACCACTGATTTCATGTGTAAAATATTACAGATACTGTTATTTTGAATTCTGCAGAATTACCCTGTCAGTAATAAGCATCACACACAGGTCCAAATTTCATAAAATATTATTATTATTAAATCAGATTGCTAAATGCCAAACTCACATTTTTCTCATAAGCATAATTGGAAAAATTCATGTAGTACAATACAATGTTACATGTTCATATACATATTCCACTTTACAAAAAACTTGTACAGGAAGCAATAAATCACATGTGGTATCTGCAACAATGGTATTAGTATTGCCAACGCGTTTCAGATAGTCATATCCTTCTTCAGGGCCATGGAGTACATATATTCCTAGGCTCGATACAACATAATTCTCGACAATGCATCTATAAATTAATACAAAAAGGTACATGTCAGTTAGAGAATCTTCACTAGTTCAAGAAAAGATCAAAAACCAGACCTGCCCGACACTGACCTCATTGCCATCTCCCATTAGACACTCAAGATTACACCGCTACGTATCTACTGGTGTGGGTCGTTATAATCGGGTCCAACTACCAATTTCCATACAATCCGATGTACTGAAAATAGAGAAAGGGAAATATTAAACGCCCTGAAACATGCGTTTGGCTGTACAAAATTGCAGATCATACAGAGGACTTTGTAGCTGTTAAACTGCCATCCACAAAAAGTGTCTCTATATCAACACTTCACTGCTGTTTACTCATGTATAGCACCATCCGTGCTGTAAATCTCTCAAAGGGAGCTGCAGAGCCCAGGACAACCACCGTGTGTCTGAATAAATAATGGCCGAGTTGACACGGATTGTACCTTCGTACCTCACATTAAACAAAATCAAAACCCTGTTCATCCCTAGCCACATAAACCACTTGTGTAATAAAGATAGTGCAGGGGATAAACCCTGGAGACCGTTGTTACTCACCCAGCCGTCCTGGCTGCACGCAGAATGCTGTTCGATGCTCGAACCTGCTCGGACTGTGAATGGTGTCGCTTAGAGACCCTCACGCATGTGCAGAAGGTCTCTGTGTCGAGCGGTGGCCATGACAGGGTAATTCTACAGAATTCAAAATAACATTATCTGTAATATTTTACACATTAAATCGGTTTGAACAAACTACATGAATGAAATCCACCAGCGTGGATATTAGCATATGTAGATTTGTTCATAATACATGGGGTCTATACCCCTTTAGAGTGCAATTTGGGGTGAGAGTTGGCAACAACTGGCTTTTGGTTACTTTAATGGTCCATGTCTAACATTTGTTTGTGGATAAGATAGATTACCTCCAAACCAGTTGACATGATTAGAATGCGTTAAAGCCAATTCAGGAAACTGGTATGGCCGATATTGGATGGTATTTAAGTTTCCCCTTATCACGCAAGTTGCATACACGTTATTTACCTTGTTGGCTAGGGTTTTCAAGTAAGTAAAGAGCGATTCAGCCCGATTGCCACTGTAAAGTTTATATTAACTCCCTGACAGTGTGATACCCTAAGCCAATTGAAAACTGCCCTCCTGCAATGGATTAAAATATTGATTTCCTGATGGGCCAGCTTCTGTACCCACCTAACCTCTTTTGATTAAAAAGCTTTTTAGAAAAGATATTTCTGCCCGTTCTGTTTATCATGACTGGAGCATGAGGTTATTTTGTTAGCAATGCTACTGTCATCTCTAAGAAGTCCCATCTATCTGGGGTTCCACCTGTCTTGATTGCCTATAATTAGGCATGACCATGAGCCTCTTATCTCCACCTCATGTAAGGCTGTGAAAACAGACCCCTGGTCATCAGTCATTCATTTCAAAACTCACCGTAGGCTGTTTCTCAGCGCTAAAAGACAGGCATGCCTAGGTTCACGTGCTTATGAACATGATTAAACATACACAGTCAGGAATTGTAAAGTTCTTAGACTCAAAGAGATACCACTCTGACACATTATTCTGAATTATGCACTTGACACAGGAGTTATCATGTTAATGCATTTAATATGACCCCCCCTATCTTCTGAGGGCTATTATTTTCATAAACAAGCTAAAGCGAATGCAGATACAACATAACATAACAACACACCTATGAACAAGATTGCCATGTGGGCAAAGTGCATGTTTGAATGCAGAAATAATAGAAAAAGTGGTGGTTTTAGTTTATCTCTCAGTAAGCTATGCTACACTATACTATAATATACTACAATATACTGTACGATACAATATGCCATCAGTCTCCATACACCCAGCAAGCCCCCACCTGTCACTCACGTTTAGAGCAGCGTGTGCTTCAAATGAAACAGCTCTTTCTTCGGTTGACGAGTTCTGCTTGGCTGGGCGTGGCTGTCTCGCTCCTATGCTGCTTTTGCTTTGCTCTGCACTCCTCCCCAGTCCCTCTGGCTTGAATGGACTGGCAAGTCTGCTGGGCTTTGTGAGAAACCTGAAGGTGCCTCACCCGCTAGTCCCCGTAGATCTGTGGTCCAGGTGGCTAGGACACAGCCATCGCTATTGTTGGATCAAGTTCCTGGGGGTGGACCAGTGGGGGAGGATCACCTGGGTGAGGGGTCTTCGGGGAGTGGAAGTGGGACATTGACGGTTGAGACGCGGTAACCCCTTCCTTGTAACACCTTTTCCCCATCCTACCCTGTAGGGTATTTAGAAGCTCCACCCCCCCTTTTCCAACACAAACGCTTTCCTACACCGTAACAAACAACGGACTAACTCCAGAGCCGTTTACCTGGCATATCCCAACACACAGGTCAGGCAGAGTCAGGCAATTGACAGTAACCACGCACACCTGATGGCCCTTTACCTTCCCCACAGGGTTAAAAGGCAGAGCACAAGATCACACCACGAGCAAGGCTGAACGCATGAGAAAACAGCTACACTGAACCAGCAGTTTAAACGGAGGAGAAAGGCGGTGAGACCTGGAGGGACGACGAAGGGGGAACTGTGCTTGCCCTTTTCAACTCAAATCCACAAATCCTCCGAAAGGGAAATCATAAGACCAGGAGTTACATCTGGTGTGTGGAGGAATGGATGTCAACGGTGCACGGGTGCCTGATGCATTAATAACACAGGCTGGGAGGCACACTGGCTACCGTGGTACCGTCCTTGACTCCAGAAGCAAGAGAAGACAATGGGTTCAACACAGGCGGTGGGTCGGAGGAAGCTGATAGCAAACTGAACTGTGTTGAGCCCAAGGTTGCGAGTGGCAACGTTATATGTACGCAAGAAACCTGAGAAGAAAGAACTTGTGTGTCTGTTTGAACTTTTGCAAAGGCCCAGGCAAGGGCCAGCTGCAGAGTGGTCAGGTGCCGGAGGAGTGCTCATTCGAAGGACTCTCGCTAGCCCCTTTTGTTTTGTGTTGAAACTGCAAGTACCAGAAGGCCCTAGGAAAAGGTGGCATGAGGTGTCAGAGTGGTCCTACAATGGTCACGTCAAATCCCTTGTACAATCAAAAGTTTCTGACCCACTGCCAAGAGAAAACTAGGGGAAGGGAACCCCACTTTCCGATAAGATTGTGAACTGTGGAATAAGGCAAGTGTGAACCCGACAGAGGGATGTCGAAAGAAAGCTAGGGGAATGGAACCCACACTTTCTGATGAAAAGGAGCAAACCATGAACTGTGTTAGAAATTCATGAACTGTGGTAAGGAAGGCTGTAGTGAACCCAACAGAGGGAGGTCCACTTTGCAAGGAGAATCTGAGCCTGGCGTAAGGGAGATCCTAGGGGCGAAGAGCAATCGCCCAAGGTGTGAGACCACCGAAGGAACTTTATTTATTTGTTTGTTGTTTTGATCCAGCAGGCCTTCTCAGGCAAGAGACTTTTAGGAAAGACACTTGGCCCTTGAAGGTTCTGCTATCATTAAATAGACTTGTGAACCTTGTGCTGGAGAAGTCCAGGAGTGTGCTGTGCTCAGGAGTTCTGCCTTGTCCTGTGCTTGAAATGTGGGGAAGGGAGACCCAGCTGTACCATCCCGACTTATCGTTTTGTGAACACTTCTTTCTTTTCTGGTGAACATTATCCCCCACACTGTTTGTAACTTAGTGATAAGGATTGGCAATAGTTTTTTAAAAAATGTAGGCCCTTTTGTATTTGACAAGACACTACTAGGACTGCCTTATTATTATTTGATGGTCGTGGCTTGCTCCCATCTTAGCTTTAGGTTTAGATTAGGCATTTTTCTCATCCATGAATACAGTTTAGTAAACACCCTTGAACTGTGATCACTTGTGTTTGTCTTTACTGTTGTGACCACAAGTTCCTTGCAGCTTCCTTTTTTTTCCTTTTTGTGCTGGGCTACATATGTATCAAGTAACATGGTGTACCTGCATGTGTGCATTCGTCATATCCGCTGTTTGGAACAGTGAGGGCTAGAGCTAGCGTGTCACTGTGTTCCTTTGAGGTAGGCCTCCTATGTAAAATTACATTAGGTGGGTTTTTGCACCTCACAGTGCAATCTCTGCATCCGTTTAGTAAATGCCTTCACTGTACTATATGGCAGTTGTGAAGCTCTACAACATTACACATGGTATGCTTCTGCATGTTATATTAGTCGGCTATCTGTTATCAAGAGCCATATCTCTCACTTGTTATCCAGTACTTTGTATAGTACCCTATGGGCCGTAACTTTGAGAATGTGCAAAATGACTCTGTTCGTGAATCCTTATCAGATATAACACTCCCTGTGTGAGGTCAAACGGCTGCTCTCCGATAACACCTAATGGTGTGACGCCAAAGCTAACACCTAATGGTGTGAAGTTAAAACAGGCTGTTAGCTGTCATTTGTGGTCGGCCCATCTGCCCGAACAGGAAAGCACCATTTCCTGGAAGTCGGCTGATCGTGCAGAGCCTACGAATATTTGCTCAGCAGGTGTTGCACACAAGCTTTCTATGTTAAAGTGTGCTGTATGTTTGAAGAACATCTTTCATTGCTACCATGGCTACAGGTTGTGTAAGATATGCACAGCTGTCTTAAACTTAAATTAGTCTTAGTTCATGTCATTACATTGTCTTCATGCAGTGTTGAACTGTGAGATTCAATGTGTAGGGATGTGTTCAATTGCACTGTGGTTCCTGCAGTCCTGTGTGTGTCTGTATGTATTGCTTGCCTGTTTGAGCAAAATGCATTGCCGTCATACTACTGCATTGTCCAACATGTCCTAGTCCTGTGGTTTTTCTGGCTGTCATATGCGGGGTGAGAGGGTAGGTCCAGCATGTACAGGGCCTTGGCAGGGCATGCATTGTTCAGTTGTGATAATGACCCCCCTTCACATACCATTTCACCTATGCTGCGAAATCAGTTTGTGTGATGTAACTTGTACTCACCCAATATCCATGTCTGTTTGGCTCTGTGGCTCTCCATGTATGCAGGCAGTGTGCTATTTCACAGGACCATGGCATCAGGTGTGGAACCAGGGATACGTGCACACCAGTGTGTGATCACATGGTCAGAATCACAGATGATCATTGAGTGATACTGCTTCCTGGTGCAGTATACCTCTTTGGATGCATGGGGGATGACAAACACCACTTGGGTGCAGTCCAGAGCAGCATTTACGCTGGTCAGGTGGGCTGCTGTGTAAAAACGTGCCTTTGTGAAATTTTTCAGTGATGGGCAGGGAGATGTGCCGGTAGGCATGGCACAGAAGTGCTTCCAGCACCTGCACAAGCCCATTTGAAAATGTGAGCTGGGACAAGCCATGCAACAGGCCCACAGTGTGCTGAATGGTGCCAGTAGCAAGGACGTGTAGGATCGACACAATCTTCAGTAGTGGGGGTAAGGCAGTTCTAATATTGATCCTACTCAGTATGTCATCATGAATCAAGGCGAATAGCTCAACAATGGTTTCCTTGTTCAGCTGCTACAGAGTGATCCTCTGGGTGTCGGCCAATGTCCAGGGTGAGAGCCTGACCCAGGGAATGTGCCCTCACCTTTCATGGTGTCTCCTCCTCCTCCTTCTCTCTGCGCCCTGTGCCATATGCCCTCTGCTCCTGTTCCTGGCTCTGCAATTCAGTGTGGAGCAGGAGGAGCTGCATGTACCAGTTCACAAAAGTTAGTGCCAGCTTCATGTTGGAACGTGTGTTAGGGCCACATACAGGTCTTTTGTAGTGTTTCAGGGTGGATTGGGTGTACTTGTTTTCCATCACCTGTATGCATTTATCTCCCCCTTTTGGGTATTCCAACTTATGGTGGAAATACTGTTTCAAATCTCTCTGGTAATTCCACTGATGGAATTAGCGTTGGGGCTAATTCAGCCATATGTTGGTGGTAATTCTGCCGGCACTAATTCCACAGGGGCTAATTCTGCCAGTGGAATTAGCACTGACTCCTAATTCGGTGGTATAGTAAAAGTGGCAGTAATTCCATTACCGCTACTTAAACCATATAGCGCCAAACTCATAATGAGACCCATAACCTCTGTATTTTATTGGTGCTCTCCTGGTCCCTCTGTTTGGATGTCGAGGAGGCAGTGGGGTTTCTGGGTCTTGTCCTCTGTTCTCTCACTTTACTGTCCTGCAAACAGTTATCTTGTTCCACAGGGATGGGTCTCTCAATTGCCTGGCAGCGTGCAGGATGTGAGGTTTCCATTGTCCCTTCTTGAGGTTATCCTTTGTCATTATATCCCTCCAACAACATTCTGTTCTCCTGATCATCATTCTTGGGAGGTGTCAGCTTCCTAAACCAGCTGCAATTTCTTGTCACTTCTTTTTTGCTTTTTTGTTAATCCTTTTCTGCCTACCACTGTCCAACACTTGGTCTCCCACCTGAATGTGCGATGTGTCAGTCTCCTTCTTGTTGATTCTTTGTTATTAGTTATTTGCTTAAGGCTTTTTTCCTGGTTATCTATGATCAGCATCTCTAGTGATTCATCCTCCGTGACCAAGGGCATTATTATCATGCCCATAAAGCCATTGGCAGGTGACACCCCTGTCGATTAATGTGGAGATGTGAGATCGATTAATGTGGAGATGTGCGATAGGCCATAGGCAATGTTGTCAGGGTTTCTCCCACGGTGTAGTCATAGGTGATGTGAATAGCTTTATTTAGGGTGTGCATGAACCTTTACTTTTCACTTTTGGCAAGAGGTTATGTGACTGGTCTATTCCATAAAAGTTGAAAAATGCCACAAATTCATGGCCCTGGAATGGGTGGTTGATTTAATCGATTCCGGGATGCTTTGTGAGGCAAAGAGTGCTCCCAGATTCATAAAGGCAGTCTCTGTTGAAGTCAGTGGTAGAAACGGTACTGTTGGGGTGGTCATGAAAGGTCACAGCGAGATAGAGGGGTTCATGTTGTGCGTGCCATATTTGTGATTGGGGGCGCAACAAAACTGGGGCAATGTTGCAATTTTGTATGTATCTAGCGTGGTTAATGAGAATGAGACATGTGTTACTGTAAGTGTTACTTTGTGTTTAAATTGATACATTTAGGATTTGCACGTGTGCAAAATCGCCAATGAAATATAAACACAATCTAGATGTGGTGTTCTACGAAGGGCCTAGAAGCTGGGCAATGCAGAGTTTCATAATGTGCATGCAAGGAAGGGGACTTGTCATGGAAAAGCCACTGTGAAGAAGCCACAATCATTTTTTCAACATGCATTTTGAAAATCTATATGCACTGTGCTCTTTTAATAAAATTGTTAAACTCTGCAGTCAGGGGTTCGCAATGTGAACTTTAAGTGACTGGGAAAAATTGGTTTTGCAGATTTCAGAGGCCAGAGGAGAGGTCATGAGTAACTATGACCTTAGCAGATGGTAAACCAACAGGCTTAGCCATTGTTTTTATGGCTTGGAAGGATCACAAAGGCAGATGCAGACTTTTTAAGTGCCTGGGAGCTTGCAGACGGATCCGGCAATTGCCTTTGCACAACAATAAACTTGGGGTCAAGTGACGCTCGAGGCCAAAGTCACTAATACTCATGGCTTTCATTGTTTTCTCAGGGTGTGCAAGGCCTGCTGAATTAGAAGTTGCTTAGATTAGAATGTTGCAGAGACACCAGTACGTCGAGGTGGGTGAGATGGTTATTGACAGTTCAAAGGGAACCTGTTTATTCTGCCCCTCCTCATGTCGTTTGAAGTACATATGCAAAACATGTGCAATTACATTTTAGGTTAGGACGTCTCAGGCCAGCTGGGACTTGTAATGAATTATGTTTGCCCTTCTCCGGACCTTTTCCCTCTCCCCAGGCGACCTGACCACAAATATGAGGCTGCGCACATCGTTTGGGACTGCTGCTGGAGAAATTGGAACATGCCAGGTTCCACTTCGAGCCTGATGCACGCACAATATTTAATGTTGCTAATTTTCATTGCTTTGCACTTTGTGATGTTACCGGCTCATAGCATCTTTCCCGGTGAGTGCGCTACAAGGATAATGTTGACTTTATTTGATCTGTAACTAGCACGGCCTTTCCAGTGCCATGTGCTTTACCACCTTCCAAGATGGCTGCTTGTTTCTTCTTCCCTTTGTTCCCTACCAGCCACAGCACCTGCTGTTGCATGATTGGTCCGTGGGTCCTTCTTATGGCCCAATCCTGACGCCGGCAGGTGGATGCCGGCCCTCCTCCCTAAGGCCCACCTTCTAAGGCCCTGTTTGTTTTCCCTGTGGCTTCATTTCACCTCTGCCTTCTCCGGACCGTCATCTCCCTCTCCCCTGGCGACCTGACCACAAACATGAGGCTGCGCACATCGTTTGGGACTGCTGCTGGAGAAATTGGAACATGCCAGGTTCCACTTCGAGCCTGATGCACGCACAATATTTAATGTTGCTAATTTTCATTGCTTTGCACTTCGTGATGTTACCGGCTCATTGCATCTTGCCCTGTGAGTGCGCTACAAGGATACTGTTGACTTTATTTGATCTGTAACTAGCACGGCCTTTCCAGTGCCATGTGCTTTACCACCTTCCAAGATGGCGGCTTGTTTCTTCTTCCCTTTGTTCCCTACCATCCACAGCACCTGCTGTAGCATGATTGGTCCGTGGGTTCTTCTTATGGACCAATCCCGATGCCGGCAGGTGGACGCCGGTCCTCCTCCCTAAGGCCCGCCTTCTAAGGCCCTGTTTGTTTTCCCTGTGGCTTCATTTCACCTCTGCCTTCTCCAGACCTTCATCTCCCTCTCCCCAGGCGACCTGACCACAAACATGAGGCTGCGCACATCGTTTGGGACTGCTGCTGGAGAAATTGGAACATGCCAGGTTCCACTTCGAGCCTGATGCACGCACAATATTTAATGTTGCTAATTTTCATTGCTTTGCACTTCGTGATGTTACCGGCTCATTGCATCTTGCCCGGTGAGTGCACTACAAGGATACTGTTGACTTTATTTGATCTGTAACTAGCACGGCCTTTCCAGTGCCATGTGCTTTACCACCTTCCAAGATGGCGGCTTGTTTCTTCTTCCCTTTGTTCCCTACCATCCACAGCACCTGCTGTAGCATGATTGGTCCGTGGGTTCTTCTTATGGACCAATCCCGATGCCGGCAGGTGGACGCCGGTCCTCCTCCCTAAGGCCCGCCTTCTAAGGCCCTGTTTGTTTTCCCTGTGGCTTCATTTCACCTCTGCCTTCTCCGGACCTTCATCTCCCTCTCCCCAGGTGACCTGACCACAAACATGAGGCTCCGCACATCATTTGGGACTGCTGCTGGAGAAATTGGAACATGCCAGGTTCCACTTCGAGCCTGATGCATGCACGACATTTAATGTCGCTAATTTTCATTGCTGAGCACTTCGTGATGTTACCGGCTCATTCCATCTTGCCAGGGGAGTGCGCTACAAGGATACTGTTGACTTTATTTGATCTGTAACTAGCATGGCCTTTCCAGTGCCATGTGCTTTACCACCTTCCAAGATGGTGGCTTGTTTCTTCTTCCCTTTGTTCCCTACCAACCATAGCACCTGCTGTAGCATGATTGGTCTGTGGGTTCTTCTTATGGCCCAATCCCGACGCCGGCAGGTGGACGCCGGCCCTCCTCCCTAAGGTCCGGCTTCTAAGGCCCTGTTTGTTTTCCCTGTGGCTTAATTTCACCCCTGCCTTCTCCAGACCTTCATCTCCCTCTCCCCTGGCGACCTGACCACAAATATGAGGCTGTGCACATCGTTTGGGACTGCTGCTGGAGAAATTGGAACATGCCAGGTTCCACTTCGAGCCTGATGCACGCACAATATTTAATGTTGCTAATTTTCATTGCTTTGCACTTCGTGATGTTACCGGCTCATTGCATCTTGCCCGGTGAGTGCACTACAAGGATACTGTTGACTTTATTTGATCTGTAACTAGCACGGCCTTTCCAGTGCCATGTGCTTTACCACCTTCCAAGATGGCGGGTTGTTTCTTCTTCCCTTTGTTCCCTACCATCCACAGCACCTGCTGTAGCATGATTGGTCCGTGGGTTCTTCTTATGGACCAATCCCGATGCCGGCAGGTGGATGCCGGCCCTCCTCCCTAAGGCCCGCCTTCTAAGGCCCTGTTTGTTTTCCCTGTGGCTTCATTTCACCTCTGCCTTCTCCAGACCTTCATCTCCCTCTCCCCAGGTGACCTAACCACAAACATGAGGCTCCGCACATCATTTGGGACTGCTGCTGGAGAAATTGAAACATGCCAGGTTCCACTTCGAGCCTGATGCACGCACAACATTTAATGTCGCTAATTTTCATTGCTGTGCACTTCGTGATGTTACCAGCTCATTGCATCTTGCCAGGTGAGTGCGCTACAAGGATACTGTTGACTTTATTTGGTCTGTAACTAGCGCGGCCTTTCCAGTGCCATGTGCTTTACCACCTTCCAAGATGGTGGCTTGTTTCTTCTTCCCTTTGTTCCCTACCAACCATAGCACCTGCTGTAGCATGATTGGTCCGTGGGTTCTTCTTATGGCCCAATCCCGACGCCGGCAGGTGGACGCCGGCCCTCCTCCCTAAGGTCCGGCTTCTATGGCCCTGTTTGTTTTCCCTGTGGCTTCATTTCACCCCTGCCTTCTCCAGACCTTCATCTCCCTCTCCCCTGGCGACCTGACCACAAATATGGGGCTGCGCACATCATTTGGGACTGCTGCTGGAGGAATTGGAACATGCCAGGTTCCACTTCGATCCTGATGCACGCACAACATTTAATGTTGCTAATTTTCATTGCTGTGCACTTCGTGATGTTGCCGGCTTATTGCATCTTGCCCGGTGAGTGCGCTACAAGGATAATGTTGACTTTATTTGATCTGTAACTAGCACAGCCTTTCCAGTGATATGTGCTTTACCACCTTCCAAGATGGCGGCTTGTTTCTTCTTTCCTTTGTTCCCTATCAGCCACAGCACCTGCTGTAGCATGATTGGTCCGTGGGTTCTTCTTATGTCCAAATCTCGACGCCGGCAGGTGGACGCCGGCCCTCCTCCCTAAGGCCCACCTTCTAAGGCCCTGTTTGTTTTCCCTGTGGCTTCATTTCACCTCTGCCTTCTCCGGACCTTCATCTCCCTCTCCCCTGGCGACCTGACCACAAACATGAGGCTGCGCACATCATTTGGGACTGCTGCTGGAGAAATTGGAACATGCCAGGTTCCACTTCGAGCCTGATGCATGCACGACATTTAATGTTGCTAATTTTCATTGCTTTGCACTTCGTGATGTTACCGGCTCATTGCATCTTGCCCGGTGAGTGCGCTACAAGGATACTGTTGACTTTATTTGCTCTGTAACTAGCACGGCCTTTCCAGTGCCATGTGCTTTACCACCTTCCAAGATGGTGGCTTGTTTCTTCTTCCCTTGGTCCCTACCAGCCACAGCACCTGCTGTAGCATGATTGGTCCATGGGTTCTTCTTATGGCCCAATCCCGATGTTCGTTTTGTCTCGCTGAGTTCCCCCCTTTCAATTATTTCCAGCTCTCATGTTTGCTCCCGCTGTCCCCCCTCACCCTCCGTTTGCCCCATGCTCTTCCCGCTGTCCTCCCACCCCCCTGTTTTCCCCGTGCAGTTCCCCCTGTCCCCCCACCCCCCATTTGCCCTGTGCTGCTCCCGCTGTCCCCCCACCCCCCCCAATTGCCCCGTGTTGCTCCTGCTGTAATCCCCACCCCCTGTTTGCCCCGTGCTGCTCCCGCTGCCCCCCCTGTTTGACCCGTGCTGTTCCCCCTGCCCCCCCGTTTGCCCCGTGCTGCTTCCGCTGTCCCCCCACCCCCCGTTTGCCCTGTGTTGCTCCCGCTGTCCCCCACTCCCCTGTTTGACCCGTGCTGTTCCCCCTGCCCCCCGTTTGCCCCGTGCTGCTTCCGCTGTCCCCCCACCCCCTCTGCTTGCCCTGTGTTGCTCCCGCTGTCCCCCCACCCCCCATTTGCCTCGTGCTGTTCCCCCTGTCTCCCCACCCCCCCGTTTGCCCCATGCTGTTCCCGCTGTCCCCCCACCCCCCTGTTTTTCCGGTGCTGTCCCCCTGTACCCCCACCCCCCCATTTTCCCCGTGCTGCTCCCGCTGTCCCCCCACCCCCCTGTTTGACCCATGCTGTTGCCCCTGTCCCCCCACCCCCCTGTTTGCCCCGTGCTGCTTCCGCTGTCCCCCCACCCCCCCTGATTGCCCCGTGTTGCTCCTGCTGTACCCCCACCCATCCCCGTTTGCCCCGTGCTGTTCCCGCTGTCCCCCCACAACCCCCCTGATGTCCTGTTTTTCCCCACTGTCCCCCCCACCCCCTCTGATTTCCCCATGCTGTTCCCGCTGTACCCCATCCCTGTTTTCCCCGTGCTGTTCCCCCTGTAGCCCCACCCCCCATTTGCCCTGTGCTGCTCCTGCTGTCCCCCACCCCCCTGTTTGACCTGTGCTGTTCCCCCTGTCCCCCCACCCCCTGTTTGCCCTGTGCTGCTTCTGCTGTCCCCCCAACCCCCCTGATTGTCCCGTGTTGCTCCTGCTGTACCCCCACCCACCCCCGTTTGCCCTGTGCGGTTCCCGCTGTCCCCACCCCCCCCCCTGATGTCCTGTTTTTCCCCGCTGTCCCCCCACTCCCTCTGATTTCCCCTTGTTGCTCCCTTGTCCCCTTATGTTGCTGCCTTTGTCCCCCCTCACTCCTCTGTTGCCCCTGTTGCTCCCCTTGCACCTCCTCCCTACCCCATGCACTCCCGTTATTTATCCTTGCTCCCCCGCCCTCTTCCTCTGCTTCTCCTTTTGTATTGTTCTCTCCCTCCCCCCTCCAACCCCATTTCTGTACCCTGCTACCTCTTATGTTTATTCTTATAGACATGTCTGATGGCTCATGTCCTTGTCCCACCCCCTCTTCTTGCTTTTCTCCTTCCCCTCAGTATCTACCCTCCCCTTCCCTCCCACCTCACACCCGCCCCTCCTGCCCTTCCTGCACTACCCCAACTGCCTGTCTTCGCAGCCACCCTTCCCCTCTCTTTCCCCCCTCCCTCTGTCCCTTTAGGCATTGGCACTTTCTCCTACCACTTGTTCTCTTGACCTTTGATAGGAGCTTGTCTGTCCCCCCTGCCCTCCTTGTCTTCCCCCCTTTTTCCCCTTCTTGATCTATGTTAGGGAGAATTCTCTGTTAAGGCTAATTTCCCAAACCTAGTGAGTCCCCCAGCAGCTTTGCTGGATTTTTGGGGTTTAATTGTTTCTCCTGCTAAGAGTGAGACTCTTTTTCTCCCACTCTTAGGCATGATTAGAGAATGTCCTTTGACTTTGTAATGTGTTTTAGGGGCTATGGGGTCTATTACTCCATAGGGCTTCATGTGGTTTCGGTATATGTGTTACACAGCACCCTCAGTGCAATAACACAGGGGTGTCATAGTGACCCCCAAACATAGACTCCATACCCTGGGACTGACTACTGTCTCCCAGGGCATGTAAAGTCACCATTGACTTTACTAGTCTTAAATTGTGAGCAGAACCAGTACAAACCATCATATTGTGGAAGTACTGGTAGGGGTAATTCGATTGCCCCTGGGTCTGTCTTTCAAGGGGGCACTGTCCAGTCCCCCCTTGTCGAGTTTCTGGCTGGTGGCAGTGGTTACCATGCGAAATATTCCACCGGAATATTTCCTATGGGATTTTCCCATTCATTTTAAACGCACCACTTTTTTGGTGCAATGTTAAAGATACCGCCGGGTTATTTATTTAATATTTATTCCCCGGTTGGGTCTTTTTGCCAGGACTCAGTTTTAAAATGGCATTTGTGTTCGCCTCTGTAACTCCAACCCGAGTCGAGCCCTTTGTTCCACTTTTGGCGGGCTCCTGCACAGAAGCCTCCAAAAGTGGTGCCACTCTGTCTGGGTCTACAGGATGTGTGGGAGGGGGGAATAGGCACCCTGGACTGAGTTGCCTTGGCAACTCATGTCGCTCTCTTGTGTGATTGGCCCAGTGGTGAGCCGCCCGGCTCACCACTTAGCATGTTTGATTGACAGCTAGGCTGATGAATGGGGGTTTTGCTGCATAAAAGCAGGGCTTTGGGGGCTGGAACTTAAGAAGTTGCCACAGGACCTAAAGAATCCAAAGAGGGGAGAAGCTGAGCCATCTACAACGACGACACCACCAGTGGAGCCCTGCTGTACGAAACTCACCACTTTCCCGACGACAGAGAAGATCTTCTTCCAGGAGAGTCTTCTTCCCTTTGAGCTGGTGGGACCAACCAGTTCGCCTTTTTCACCTTCCTGGATCGTCTCATGGTCGAATCGCCCATGCCAAGCACCCCGGCGGCCGGAGAGCCATGTTTCACCACTACCGCAAATAAAAGGGTAGTACCTTTTAACTGGGAAAACTCTGCGGCTGGTTTCTTCCCTGGCAGTGCAACGATCTCCAGCTTTCCTCCACGTCGAGATCATCTCTTCCCCCGGCCGATGCACCGACTTGCACCCGCTGCCAGGAACAACTGCCCCCGCTGGAGCTTTCTCACCATTTCAGGTTCTGTGTCCCGCCTGGTCTCCCTTGCAACAGACTGTCCAAGGTGTCCCGTAAATCCTTGACTCTCTTTCCTGGGGGGACCTCGGACCTGTTAACATTACCTTTCTATCTTGATCCGACCTCTTTTTGACTTTCCTGCAAAGACTTTTAGTGCATTTCCACTGTGTGATCTTGGGCACATTCCGCCTTGCTCTCTCCAAGAGTGGGCCTGGCCTATGAACTTTTTGCTCTACAGAGGACCCTGCCTTTCCTGACTTGCTGTGGTCCTTTAAAAGTGTTGGTATTGTGTGTTTTCCTATTTCTGCCTTTTCTCTCCCTTTTTAAATAATTATTGGAGTGCCATCTATGGTTACGCGCTCACCTCTGTTTTGCTAAATAAGTGGTGTCTTAACCTAGACTTGTCAAATAATTAATTAGGGAGGTGTACATATTTCTAGTGACTGTGTTTGAACTTGCTTGACATATTAGTGCCAGTGCATTTTTCCAAGTGTGTTTTTAAATAAATAATTGTATACTTTTATACCAAAGCTCTGGTCAGTGTTTGCTTGTACTACTGTATTTTGGGCCCTGTTGTGTATACCCTATATACTGCCTAACTCTTCTTGAGAGAAGTCTGACTGCTCAGCCACAGCTACCAGGTAGATCTGGGTGGTGCAGACTGCTACCAATTGGGTTTACTGCTAACACCTGTAGTCTTAAACCTTTTGCAGTGGTCCCTAAGGGAACTGCACAGGTTTCTGCCTAACAATCTATGCCCGTCACCGGACCATACAGGACAGTTCATTTGTTGTCCCTCCCCTTTCCCCTCACCTTACCCTCCCTTTCCTCTTGTTATACTCATGCACTACATTAATTGTCGTCAGACATAGTAATGTTCCTGCTTGTTTTGTTCCCTTTTTCTTTTCCCTCCCCCTCACCTCCTTAATTGTTTCAGCACTTGCACTATCAGAAATGTCGCCAGGCCTATTACGATAGTTATTTCACATTCTGAATTGTATCAAGGACTTGAAAGAATGTAATTTGTTTTCTCCCATGTTCCCTCCCTCCTTGAAGTGCTTTGAAACACATTGTGTATAGGCGCTATACAAATAAACAATCAATCAATCAATCAAAAAAAACTGTATGATGATGTCATGACCTACCACAGACAAATCCTAAAAAGGGGTGTGTTGTACACATGAGCTGAAGATGGTAGTTAATATAACTGCAACCAATGGAAATGGGGGAATTGTAGAAAAAATTGATTTCTTTGTGTAGGCTTTGACCAATCACATGTGGGGGGTGGTCTGTAATAAAATATATGAAAGTATTTCAACTGTTGCAGAAATGTATATAATGTGTCAACTTGTGTGGTTCACAGAGACTCAGGTTAGTTTGACTCTACAGCGTCATCTAGCCTTTCCCCGGACGATTGTACAATAAACTTGCTTTACGTACAAGCATGCACTAGCTTTTTAAGTGGTGGGCCTGCTTTGAGACAATGGTCCATCCGCACAGTACTTTGGGGTCTCAAGAATACTCACGGAGTACCACTATAATATCTGCTTTGGCTTATCATCACGAAATCCATGCAGGTCGCTTGCTACAGGTTTGTGGTCCTTATTCAGGGACTCAATCAGAGGTGACCCTGTTTGTACCATAACCGCCTGGCATCAGCAGCAGCTGGCCAGGAGCAAATCCGCATTTTCTTTCTGGCTCAGGGGAACCACACTTTTTACCTTCTGTGCACCTTTTTTTTGTTATCCCCCTGGTTCCTTGTATGAGTGATGTGGACCACTTTCTGTATAAGAACAGGCAGAATGACTAAACTAGTTCCTCTGAGTAGCACCCCTTCCATGCCCACGGACAGCTTTTGTCTCATGCGCCATAGGCCTTATAGAAATGTCGATGAATCAGCAGGGCAATGAGCTTGGCCTGCCAGAAAGGATCTCCACTAAGTTTGACTACCATCTTCATGCCACTGTGGTTCTTAGTACCTTTCTGCCTTGCAGGGATGAGAGCAACAGACGAGACACCATCTAATTTCAGAATATCCCCTCATAATAGTAGAACTAGCATTGGCTTTAAAAGTCAGAGTAGAATGCAGTGCCTTGGAGGGAATGAGCAAGTAGTGCGATACATGCTTAAAGGACAGTGTAGACTGCAATATTTTGAATAGCAACAGTAGTGCTAAAAACAGCAAAAGTAAACTCAAAGCACTTTATTGCTCATGGGGCTCCTAGAGGACTATATTAGCATTGTATTGACAATTAGTTACATATCAAGGGAGTTTCAGTAGTAGTGTCACAAAAAAATAGTAAGAAGTGTGTTCCTGTGTTAACATACATTAAGTCATCCATTCATTCATTTATGTAGCCATTTAACATTGCAAAGCGCTAAGCAGCTTGATAGCTTGATCATATCATGCATACATGCAAACACGCTTACATATGTCGTTTTGAGCAGGCCAGTGCATTAACGCTATATGCATATATATAACACATAGCTATAACAAGTAGGTAGTGAAATCAAATCTTCATTTTATATGTTCGAGGAATAAACAGCATCTAGCTTAAGAGCTAAGACAAACAACTTGTGATGTTGGGTCCTTGAATTAGGGACATTTAGGATGTGTAGATAATTGGGCTTGAAGCCTTTGGAGATAAATCAGCCAGAAGCGGATATTTGATCATTTAGCAAGCTGAGGGGAGGTACCAGCCATGTTGTTTACCATTATCCCAAGGAGAATAGGGAGGTACTTCTAAGTCAGAGTCAGAAGCAGAGGATTTGCCTGCCAAGTGACAGCATCTATGGTAGGGTGATTACCAAGCGAGGGACCTTATAAATATGCTGCTTGCTCTAAAGCCAGGCCTGCTGCTTTTGCTGAAGCCATGCCAGGGGTTACAGGCCGTGTGAGCTCCGAGCTACAGCTTGAAGTCATGTCATTTATTGAGATGCATTGGGTTTTGGCTTGCTTCACTAATGTGCAATTCTGGTCCTCTGATGCTGTGATTTTGTGCTTTGCATTGAATATTGTCATTTATTGAGATGCATAAAGATTGCTTCATTGATTTAAGCTTTTATGGAAATAGCTTTTTGGGAAATAGTAGAATAGGTTTGAGTGCCTTTACACAAGTGTGCTCCAGAATATATTGCTTCAGTGAATTGAGTATTGTGATTTGACTTTAGAAGTGCTTAGAGTGCTTAGAGTAAGGATAAAGTAAGGATAAAGAATGGACAGTGCTTATTGTATTTGGAATGTGAATTAAGCCCCAACTTGAGAGTATTGATGTTACTTGAGTTAGGTAAAGAGAAGTGACTTGTTACATGTCTAACAGATGAGTGTGAACCTTATGTTGATTTAGCGAGAAGAACTGCAGGACTTTGAAGATGACAAATATGTTTGAACAATGTGCTGAATTAGCAAGAAGAACTGAGGGATTGTGATTGTAAATAAAATACTTATTTTATATACAGCATTGGGCGTTATTGACTCAGGTATACACATTGCATTATGTGTTCTCATTTTGCCTCTCCCTTTAGTCTTTATCTTTTGTCCATTCTTATGTGTACATTAGGGAGCATCACAAGAATGGAAGTGGAATGGTTGCAGAGGCCATAAATCAGATTTCAGGTTTTGAGGATTGTGCGGTACATTTAACAGCCCAGCAGAACTTCCCCTACACCACCAAACTGCATTTTCAGCAGTTGCATGAAGAATGGCTGCGCTGGCTCTGCTGAGCACTTATTCCCTTGCATCAAAACTGCGTTTAGCAGTTACCAAAAATAATGGCTGCGCTGGCTGTGTTGAGCACAGATGGGGCGAGATGAAACATAGAACACCCCGAGAATTGCTGCAGTTATTTTCTTCATGTGCACCAAAAAGAAGAATTCAAATGCAGCCTGGTGCAGCGCTGCTATGCTAAAAGCTCAAGATTACTCACCGAAAGAGAAAATGTTCTGTGTTTAAAATGACTGCGCACTGATGCTATTTCCATCTTTTCAACATTACACAGTTTGGTTGCTGATAAGACACATTCCTGCCCATCTATCTTCAGGTTACACACCAGCAAAGGAGGGCAGTCCTACCTGAAAGGCATTATGTGTCAAGTAAAATCTGGGAAATAGCAAAGAAATTCACTCCATGCCGTAAGGCAAGTGTTTTACTTTTGCAACAAAATAACACAGGCAAACTCTTCACAAGAAGCTCTCCCTCTCTCTTTGCTTATGTCAGTTTCAAAGAACCCTTGTGTTGAACAGATTCCTGTGTATTAGAAATTGACTAGGGCTATGCAAATGTTCAGAATAAAGATGCGAGTAAAAACCGTATTTGTAAAGTGACATCCAAGAAAAATTAACCCAAGTGTAAAATGGTGCTTTTGCCAAGCAGGAAAATGCCTTTTGAAAGTGAAATGTTAAAATGATGCCCTGTGCTTGCACAGAAATGTTATGGAAGTTGGGGGATCGCTCTAAAATATACATATGTACTCCCAAAAAGACATGGGTCAGTTTAAAGAAAAAATAAATATATAAATAAAATTACTTTGAGACCAGCAGAACAGGTTTGGCAGGCACTGGCCTCAAAGGGCCCTGCCTCCCCTGGGAACAGAATTACCTTCCCCAAGTGGACCAGCCCCCTGGGCACATGAAAGTGGCCAAGGTGTGGGCTGTGGTGACCTCGTCAGATGGAGCGGCATTGCTGCAGCATGAGACAATGGACTGCCCTTGCACAGAGGTGTTAAATCCTCTGACACCTCTCCTCAGCTTCAACTGCCTATGATCAAAGGTGAATCCATGGCAAGCCTAGGCTAAGCTGCCCAGAGCATGACATTTGGCTGGGGGTTGGAAAGACTGCCCATATTTGGAAACAAAGCCAGCCCATTTGATTTCAAAGACTGTTCACATCATAACATTTATTTCAGTAATCTAAAGAAACAGTAATGTGAAATTATGACAGTTTAAATGTAATTTTTGCACGATTAAAATAAGACACATTAGGTTCTTCTCATATGTGGTGGACGCAAACGCCAGGAAAATGTCATTTCTGGGGAAAGCGTACATTGTACAGTTTTGCAACTTAATGAAAATGTGCCCAGTGATAACATGTATATAGCCAATTGTCGAATTTTAGCTGAGATGCTTTCCATGGAAATGGCGAAAGATTGCCCGAATGACTAAACAATATCGCACAGACTTGGCGTTTGGACAGAAATGTCTCTTGTGAAATAATTAATGTGCCTATCTTATTTTCATGATGATGACATTTGTAGATATACGTGTTTTGCTCCATAACTGATTTTGGCAAAAGTAATTTTGGTAGAACAAAGCATATTGTAAAGACACTCATACTAAAACTGAGTCACTTCCTTCAGTCCAATCTGGTTACAGGGAGGCGGCGACAGTTACAGGCTGACCTATCCCTTCTTAGAGGCATGTCTAACTTAGTTCTGCCCACATAGTAAAAAATCCTCTGATGTCATCTGGTCTATATAAGGTGGAGACCTACAGACAGTCAGGACATTCAAAAATCCAAGATTCAAAAATCCAACTCAACATCCAGAGATCCAGACATCCAACTTTCACCCTGCAAGACTCCAGATTCCAGTGCCAGGACAGGGGTAGCTGATAGCAGATCCAGGCAGAAGCTCTTACCCAGGCTGAACTTCCTATCCAGAATTAAACCCTACACAAATCCCAATAATTCAGGGAAAAAGGGGGACAGGCTGTGGAACCCTTTTTGGGATTATCCAGTGACCAGACCGGCTTTGCCCCGCTACCTGCTTTGCCCAGCTGATGCACCCCGCTGTCTACAGTGACCAGACTAGGCCCAGCTGTCCCACTCCAGGATATCCCGCTGCTGCGCAGTGACCAGATCTGGTCTTCCTGTCCAGAAACCCGGCTGGCTGTCCAAACTACCCCATTCAAAGCTTTTTGTAAGTATTTCCCTTCCCCGGTAACCAAAAACTGCCCTTGCTTTGTTACCTGGTATTATGTCTAATCCCGTAGAAATCCATTAAATAGCCTAGCAAAATCCTTAAAATTGTCAGAATCCTCTATGTATCCTGTCCTTAGGAAAACCTGTGTTAATTTCCATGTGTTAGCGCCATTCTTTCCAAATCATCTCAGTCCGCTATATAAATCCTTAATATTATTTGGAATAAATTAATTAATTCCCATATAAAGAGACATACAGCGTGAGGGGGTTAAAATTGCAAATTAACCTTTTTCGCAGGCAGCGTTCCTCTTTTCTGGCCAATAAAGTATAGTCTCAGTAAAACTTGTCATTTTCCTTTTAAAACAGATTTTCCCTGTGCAACTGCTTTCATTTTAAAAGCTGGATTTTTCCTTTCCCTTTAAGAATCCCATACTGTCATCCATCCAGAATCACCCTTTCACTTTCATATCATACCTGTTATGTGCCTTTGTACCTTAGTATTAAAACTGCATTCCGATTTTGTCTGTTTAGCTCATTTTCCAAGCCGTTTTGCTATTTTAGACCCATAAAAGTCTAGAAATTGCAATCCTGCCACGTGTGATTTTGCTGCACTGTTTTTCCTTCCAAAGTCGATTTTCTACACTGTATGCCCGTTGTTTAGTTCATTGCCTTGTAGCTTGTCAGTTTATTGTTTATATTTAAGAGTATTCTATCATTTTACAGTGTAATTATCACCACACTGGTGAATGCTGCCCTATATTGAATGTGTTTGATTTTATTCATAATTAATAGCTCTTAATAGCTCTCTATTGGCTTTTCTTAAACCAAAATGAAATTACTTCTAGAGGGTGACTTTAATTTGTGGTTAGGATGCGCTACAGATGTGTCAGCCAAGAATAAGTTAACGATCCTCGAATCTCTAGAAATGTCTCAACATATTCGAGTTCCTACTCATATCAAGGGACACACCCTGTATTGGGTTTCGACTCTGAATCTCAGTCTTATTGATCAAGAGGTGCTCGCTTGCCCCTGGTCAGATCATTCTTGCATTTATTTTTCAATTCAGATGGACTATTATGAAAAGAGAGCTCCCCCTCTCAAAATTCCCATCTTGTCTCGCAACCGTAGGAAGCTTAACCTCACACACATGGCAGAATGGGCTGTCTCTCTTAATGAGCAGATTAGCAGCACGGATAATCTAGACGAAATGTCTCTCACCTTCTCTGAAGCGCTGGGTTCTATAACAGAGACCTTAGCACCACTGAAAACCAAATTGGTACCCGCAGAGGTACGTAATGCATGGTTTAGCAAGGAGCTTCAGTTACTTAAATCAAAGAAAATTAAACTGTTACATATCTGGTGAAAAAATAAAAACTGCATAGACCTGGTCGCTTATAAAAAAGCTGCCAAGGCATACAAAACAGCAATCTACTCTGCCAAGAAGGAATCCTTTGACACCAGGATTGCAGAGGCTAAGTCTAA
Source organism: Ambystoma mexicanum (assembly GCF_040938575.1). Lineage (NCBI taxonomy): Eukaryota > Metazoa > Chordata > Amphibia > Caudata > Ambystomatidae > Ambystoma > Ambystoma mexicanum. The sequence continues at coordinate 456,773,699 of NC_090927.1, forward strand.
TAGCCGTGAACTGTTTAAAATCCTAAAAGAACAGGCTCATGCACCTAGCCCTACTCAAGCCACCTTCAGTAAAGATGAGGCATGGAGTACAGAGATACAATCCGCCCTATCCAATAAATTGATCAAAATTAGAGAAGGTATTGAGGTTAAGAAACTCAGTCTTTCGACTCACTTATCAGAGAACAGCCCCCAGACCCCTATTAGTAAACCAGTGGAGCAAGCTGTGTTTAGCTTCCAACCTATTTCAGAGCAAGACTTGTCCAAGATAATTTCCAATCTAAAATCCACAAGCTGTAAAGGGGATCCCTGCTCCTCAATCATAATAAAAGAGTGTTCTCCGGTCCTCATTCCAGCCCTAACCAAGTTCATCAATGCATCCTTAGCAGCTAATAAAGTCCCGGATAACATAAAAAAAGCCTGGATTACTCCATTGCTAAAAAAAAACAACCTTTGCCCTCTCACCGCCTCCAACTACAGGCCTATTACGAACACCCCATTCCTGTTAAAAATCTTGGATAGGGTGGCCTATAACCAAATTGCTAGCTATCTGGAACAAAATGAAATTTATCATAAATTTCAATCAGGGTTCCGTTTGAATCACGGAACAGAAACAGCTCTATTGGCACTCAAGTCTCATCTCTCACAGAGAATGGATGATGGTCATATTTCCCTTCTCATGATATTAGATTTGTCGGCTGCCTTTGACCTGGTGGACCATAACATTCTGTCCACCAGGCTAAGACAGAATGCCAATTTCTCGGATGAAGCAGTTAATTGGGTCATATCTTTTTTGAAGAATAGGCTAAACAGAGTGGCCAGTGACATTGCAGAAGCAGAACCAAACATACTTATGTATGGGGTCCCTCAAGGGGCTTGCGTGTCGCCTTGCTTCTATAATATATTTATGATTCCCTTTTTCCAGATGCTCCAGAACGAGGGGATTGTATTTGCAAATTATGCAGATGATACTCAATGTGTCATCCCCATATCTGGTTCCCTTGTTGAAGATGAGGCAAGAATTAACAATATTTATAAGAAAATTCAGGACTGGATGGTACTCAATGGCCTAGCTTTGAATAGCGCTAAGACCGAGCTTCTAATCATTGGCTCAGAGGCCAAATTAGACAAACTAGGGCCTAGCTATAAATCGCTCATGATTGATGACTGCCGCATTGAGGTCATGAGCAAGGTAAAAACCTTAGGAATTTACTTGGACAAAAACCTTAGCATGCACGCCCAAGTGAATAACTTGGTCTCTTCCGCTTCCTATTTTCTCAAATTGTTTCGATGTTTGAGACCTTTTATATCGGAAGCCAACGCAGAAACATTGGCAAGGGCCATAATCAGCTCTAAGATCGACTACTGCTGCAGCCTTCTCATAGGGCTACCGGTATCTGACATCCACCGGTTGCAAGTCATTCAGAATGGAGCAGTTAGGGTAGTGAAAGGCCTAGCAAGAAGAGACCATGTGTCGAAGGCCCGGCGCAGCCTCCATTGGCTGCCGGTTAGGCTAGAATTAGGTTTAGATTGCTTCTTATTACCCAGAAATGCATACATGGAGTTATGCCATTATATCTAAAAGAACTAGTTTCACTAAAAAATAACACCCGTACCCTTCGCTCTGATGAAACAAACATGTTGGTCATCCCACGGGTAAAAACTAAAAAATCCAGAGATTCAGCATTCTTCTCAGCAGCTCCCCTCAACTGGAATTCACTGTCTGTTACAATGAGGAACACCACTTCGGTAGAAATCTTTAAAAAAGGGCTTAAAACTGCGGTTTTCTCATAGGTTAGACTCGCCTCATGATTACTGGCCCCGCTTATGAACCCTCTTGTGTCTAACTGGGTTTGTCTCTCCTGTCCGTCTTTTGTGTGTTTGTTTTTTTGTGAGTGTTCCGTTTTGAAGCGCCCTTAAGCTTTCGGGTACCTGGTGCGCTATATAAATGTTAAACATAAACATAAACAACATAATAATAAATAAATATTCTATTATTACACACCGGCCTGGTTCATGGTCCATTGCGACACTGTGTATACGTTAAGGGGGGTGTGAGACGGGTTGGCTGCCTTCTCAAAGTTGAATCCAAATTCATACATTTAAAAGCGTTTTGATTGTGCGCTGCATCCCTGGCCAGTATCAAGAGTCCTGGTCTGGAGTGTGACGACTCTTTAAAATCCTTAACACAGTGGGGGCTCGTTGCCGGGATTGAGATAGTGTTTCCACCCGTGACAGCTTAACACAGCAGGCTAACCCAGGAATGGTAGTGATACTTTTTGTGCTTAGAAAGCTCTGTTACACTGTAAAAGCAGCTTCCCAAAACGTAGACCCTAAGTATCAGGCCTGTTTGTAAAAATAAAGTAAAATCTACCCTGAACTAGAAAAAAAGCAACAGAATACAGGTTACCCTTATATAAATAATTTTAAAAAAGAAAAAACATGTTGTAAAGCCTTTCACTAGACATCAGGATGCATCACTGAAACACAGACCTGCTGTGGAGTCTAGATTTGGTTCCAGGCAAGGCTTTATTTTACATATGTGCATTATGTACATTACTCCAGTTTCTCTTGTATATATGTACAGTCACATATAGACACTGACAGAAACATGGATGTGTATAAACATAACTAACAAAGGAGTGGACCCACCGGCCATCCAGCCATCCCCAGCTCAGGCTCCCAACTGACACTCTCAGAACATTCACACACAGACCCGCCCAACATTCTCCTGAGCTGCATTCATGCACCAACATTCTTACAGCAAGCACCCAAGCCAGTGACAAGACAGGACTACACTACAACATCTCCCTTTCATACCAGACTCAACCACACACATCTCCCTTTCATACTAGACTCACCACAGACTCACCACTACATCTCCCTTTACCAAAACCATATGGCCACAACAAACACCTTCCATCTGGACCCGCCACATCCAGACACAGAGCCTGCCACACCCTGGCACACAACCATACACAACCAAGGGAAATCAATCATACATCCAGGTGGGGAACGAAAGGGGAGGACTACGGATTTGCCTCGCCATGAAACCGGTATCAACACAACCATGACACCCAACGGAACTATAGTCCATACAAGTCAAACCATCTCACAAACAAAAAGAGGTGTTGCCAACCCAAAACAACATTTGCAGATGGGGTAACTTTGACCGCACTTCTTCCTCTTTACACCCACACGTCTCATCCAAACACAAACCGCTCCCACTTGACTACCTACAGACATCCCACAGATTCAAAACCAAATATGAATAAAGCTACCACCCACTCCAAGCAAACTCCAACCAGCCTACAGTGAACACACGCACCACACTTACCACAAACATCATCCAAACCAAACACTCCAGACCCATGCCAAAACACCACATAACAAGTGAAATGCTCCTGGTAGCATCAAACAATTTACTTTTGAAAACTATCATAACTGTTACCTATGACAAACTCAGAACAATCAGGTACCCTATCAACCTATACCATTTATATATATATATATATATATATATCAGAAAAGACTGTTTCTTCTGCAGTCCATGGAAAGCACTCCCCCAGTCAAACAATATCACTCCAGGAAACCGGTGTTCTGTGTCCAAAAGGGTATTCTTTATTAGTTAAAAATGCGCAACATATGGCTCATAAAAATCCACTAACATCGTGGGTCTCCCAGAACATATGGCCCTCGCATAGCAGAAATGACGCGTTTCGCGGTTTCCTCACCGCTTGATCACAAATACAATCATAAAAAGACCTCAATATTCCTTAAATTTAGCATTTTCCAAAATCATGTTAAATGGCATTAAATCCTCACACCAATGCATTTTCACTAAATAAGTGCGCAACGCATAAGGATTGCTGCACCATCCAACCTAAAAATGGGGGATGTCCCCAATTAACTTAAAATGTGCGCAACTCGTAATGATTGCTGCACCATCCAACCTAAAATTTTGGTGGATGTCCCCTCACAACATGACACCAACCACACTCGCACAAAACGCGGTGTGGCTGCCCAAAATAAAATGTCATGTTTTAAAACCTAAATTACATCAACCATTTCCTGTAGACAACATATATGAATTTCACTTTACCTTTTAAGTATTTACCTTTTCCATATATAAATTCCACTTTACCTTTTCTTTTTTTAGTAATTACATTTTTGACAAACCTTTCGTTGCCACTATAAAACACTGACCTAAATACCTTGATAACACTTATGAACCCTAGGGCCACAACACAACACACACATGACACAAAACAACAGGCCTTCACATACTTCATAGTATTGGCAATATTAATGGTTTCACAAAATTCTATAATCACAATAGCCCACTTTGTATTAATGAACCATTGCATATTGTATATTGACTCCACTAAGGGGAGCTTAAATATAATGTGCACATACCACAAAACATATTGCATTATACTACGTTAGTCACAATGTATAAAGCTTTTGTCTTAATCAACTTAACACTTGATTAATTCCACCACATTTGACAACTCTTATTTTTACTCTGGCACAATAAAGTTACTTTTTACACTGCCACCAATGCTGCATGGCACTGCACCCTTTGCATTCACAATTTTAGTATCACACATATTATTGTCCCATTGCAGTCTTGTTGCTACTAAAAAAAAACAAGTTAATTTTCATAACAAAATGTTGTCCTTTTATGCGCATCTTACCGTTGTCGGCAACTCTTTTCATTTAAAATAAAACTTAATTTACCAAAGTTGCAGTGCTTTTGTCCTTTTATGCACACCTCACCATTGTTGGCAGCTCTTTCCTTTTACAAAAAAAAAAAACTTCATTCACCACAAGTAGCAGTGTTTTGATTCTCATGCCACAATTTTAAAAAAATCCCACGCTCGCAGCAAAACACTGTTTCCAAATGCTCAACTCACACGTAACGTGAAGTGCTTCCTGATCACATAGTATGTTACGCTGCACGTATTCTGAGGTCCTTTACTCTGAATCCCTATTGCGCATTGGATCCTGAAGCCGTAGAACTCTGGAGGCACAACACCGCTTGCATTCTCCTTTCGCCAACACCCAGAGGATTCCAAACAACGTCATCATTCACAACTTCGCTCTACAAAATCCGGACCTCGCTGTGCCACCTGACCAACCGCCACTGTTCCGTTGGCATGCGTATGCGCTGTACACAACAGAGAGACGTGGAACAACAATCCACTTCACATGACAGCGCCCTCATCACAGCATTGCCACCATTTACTGAGAAAACCTCTCCAACATTGTCAAATGCGCCATAGCAGTGCTTTTGTCCCCACTTCATGTCACCAGTAACTCAAAACCACGTTGCTGTCACGGGACACTGGCATGTTTTGTTTTCACTTTTTCCATACCGAGAACAAAACAAAAAAACGCCAGGGGAACACCATTAGCACTGAACAAGGCACCCTCATAAGGAACTTGGAGCACCTCCCGGTGGGAATCTCACACACAAACGACAGTGAGTCATTTTAAATCACTTTCCATTTCATTTATGGCAGTTCCATAATGCGTGTGTGCTCACATCACTCCTATGCAATGACTTGTCTATTGGCACACGTTTAGCTTTGGAGATCTCTGGGGCATGTTTCTTTGCTGGGAACCTCCCTCCCAGAGTCCAGTGCCATTGTTTCTTATTCTTACGTTATGTTGGGCAGGCAGGATGGTTATATTCAAGGCTTTGGGGGAACGGTGGGTCACTCAAACGCTGCTTCCCCCCCACAGCTCTCCTTACTGTACTTTTTGTTGCTGTAGCTCCTTTGTATGCACGCTGTACAGTCCTTTTATTTCCATGTCCTTTATGATTTCCAGTTAATCTTGTCGCCAATGTTGTAAAGCCTTTCACTAGACATCCGGATGCATCACTGAAACACAGACCTGCTGTGGAGTCTAGATTTGGTTCCAGGCAAGGCTTTATTTTACATATGTACATTATGTACATTGCTCCAGTTTCTCTTGTATATATGTACAGTCACGTATAGACACTGACAGGAACATGGATAGGTATAAACATAACTAACAAAGGAGTGGACCCACCAGCCATCCAGCCATCCCCAGCTCAGCCTCCCAACTGACACTCTCAGAAGATTCACACACAGACACACCCAACATTCTCCTGAGCTGCATTCATGCACCAACATTCTTACAGCAAGCACCCAAGCCAGTGACAAGACAGGACTACACTACAACAGAACACTCTTCATAATGATCACATTAGAGGTAAACATGGTTAGGCAGCACCTCCTGCACACATTATTTGTCAGAGGGGTTTGGGCACAGTAAGATGAGGAGGCATGGCTAGGAGAAATGATGCAACCGGTCACTGCAATGAACATGGATGTGTGGCAAGACGGTGGCCTATTACATCAAGCCTTGAGCGAGTTGTATATGACTCTGAAAATTAAAGAGGAGCAGATTAAAATGTCAGAATCACAGCCTACCTATATCTCCACATGGGAGTTATGGAGGGAAAATATGAAGAAAATAGGACCCTTGCACAAAACTAGTCTGAGCTCTTAACCCAAATCCAGTCTGAACTAAAACTAGTAGGAGAGAAATTGCAAAAGAGCCAAGATTCTGAGGTAGAATTTGGAAACTACATCAAACAGCTAAAAGACGACTTGGCTGAACAACAACAAAACAATTCAGAGCAAGAGGTCAAATTAGATGCATTCAAAGTGGAGTGTCAGGAAAAGGTTGACAGAAATTGAATCAACAGATAACATATAACAAAGCTTGCTCAGAGCAGGTAAGTACTTTACAGAAACAGATTGAGAAATTGGAAGAGGAAATTAATAAATAAATTATTAAAGAACTACACTCTCAGACAGAATTTGATGAAGAACGCCAGAAATTAAATGCAATCAAGCAACAAAGGGATGACCTGACTGAACAGGTTGGCACGCTGTATCAGGAAAAAGATGCCCTACACCAGGAAGTGTGCAAACCAAAAGCCGGTCTGGAGAGAAAGGAGTCAGACCTTCAGGGACTGACTGGCATAAAAGAAGAATGCGAAAAATGTATGGGACATAGGAGACAAATTGAACTGACGTTAGAACAGGCCGTAGAGGCTCATAATGTTCAGAGAAAGGAGGTTCATCTCCTGCAACAGAGATTGTCTCAGTGTTACCAGGCCATACAGGTGGCACAAAAAGACAATGAGCCCCTCTGTGAGGAGAACAATGGACTCAACAAGCAGGTGGCAGCTTAGGAGCAGGTAATAGAGGCCAGTCAAGCCTTCATAGCAGAGCAAAAGGCTCAGACCTTTGCCTACTATCAAGAGGTAGGGGCAGAGAAGGAGAAACTAGGGAGGTTAGAAAAAGAGTGTGCTAGATTAAATCAAAACTTGAGGGACACTGAACAAGTAGAGAGGGACAGGGCCACCCATGATCACAGGGTGATGCCCTCTGTACTAAAGGCCTCAAACCCATTGACCCCCTTGCATACTCAAGACACTGCTCACTTCACGTTTACATGTTCACTTGAGCCCAAAACCATGAGGCAATCAGAATTAAGTAGGCCTAGCATGATTGAACAGGCAGGCCGCCACCCATCAGAGATTGATGGACATTCATCCCTGTACCGATTCAAAAATATTATGGCTGATGTCTCTGACCAGGAAGCATCCTATGAGGAGAAACTCAAGGCGTTAAACCTGCAGAAGCATCATCTCCAAAGGGACCATTTGGTTCGCTTTGCAGGACAAAAAGAGCGTACATTGAGGCCCCAAAAGAGCATTTTAAAAACCTCCACCCAATCAGGGCAGTGGGCGGGATCCTCCACTAATCCTGGAAGCAGAGAGGAGTCAGAAGACTACTCTCCTGTGTGCCACAGGGGAGAAGAAACTGGGCCCCACCATTATGAGAGCTACTTACCAGCTCAAAGAATCAGGGAGCGCCTAGAAGATAACGAGGGGACCTCAAACAGTAGCAGCTCTGAGTCTCAGGGTGAATGGACCAAGAAGGCCAATAAACAAAAGAGAGCTCTAGTGAGAGACCCCATTAGGCAGATTAAGGCTATTAGGAATTTTATAACCCTATATCATAAAAATGCAAAATATTCTGTCTGGGAGCATCTGGAACTATATGAACAGATGATGGACTCTTTTAACATCCAAAATAGCCAGAATTCTATACACTATGCCAAATGGACGTTCGCTCCGGAGTACTCCAGCTTCTTTGCTGGACTGGAAGACCAAAAGCATCCATGATGGTCCACCTATAAAGGCGACCATCTAGAAGCACTTTTCCACCCACAGAAACCCCCAGGAGGTTCACAAAGCGGCCTACAATCTGCGGTGCGGAGAGGATCAGGCCCCAAGAGACATTGTGCAGGAGCTAAAACACGCCTTTGCGCAAACTACCTGGTGGGTGCGCACGAATAGTAGAGAATTTATAACCACATATCCTCATGCGCTCCCAAAATATATAATAACACAGCTGGTTAGGGATTTTCATGACAACAGGACCCCGGACTGGGTAGTGGAGCAGGCTACCCGGATCTATGAGGTCCAAAACCTGCAGAAAGCAAAAATCAAACAAAAAACACCAAACCAACCAAAAGTGCTGCTGCTGCTAAGGTGGCAGAGGTGAAGGTTGCCCCCATTTTAGACCTAGAAATGGGGGGGCCTAAAAACACACCTTCCCAAAACCAGCCAAATCAGAGGCAAAGAAGTCCTTCTGATCAATCAGCAGCACGTGGTAGTAAGGAAGGTAACCCCACTAATGTGGAACAATGTGTAGGGTCACTTCAAACAAAAATGACCAATGCTCCGTGCACACTTTTGGGCATCTAACGATGCAAAATCATACTTATTCAAGGTAACATTTATAAAGTAAGCTATTTATTCTGAATTAGACCAAGTAAAAATAAAGTTCAATGTTATTCACATTTGATTGTTCATAAATAATGCATAAACAAAACAGTACAGATTTCAAACAATTTTGAATGCTTCTTAGTAACTTTTTTAAATACAAAAACCCATGTGATCTCTTAGTTATCTTGGATAGATTTGTTTCCTTTTTTTCTATTCAGTGCTACACTAATCCATTTTTACAAGATTTGTTGCATAATCCCTGACGGATGATCTTCTTATTGTAGTGAACCTTGTATTCACGACGCGTTTCGGGCAAATCATGCCCTTCTTCAGGTGTGGACAAGTGTCTTTATAATATATTATATTCCTATTAGTTTCTTTACACATCTTCTTTTTTTTAAACATTATCTTAATTTTTCAAGGATTCATGGTAATAATCTTATCCTCCAACCTGTGAACCTGTGACTGTCGGGTTCTCCACTTTTTACTCTGATACTACTTTTGCAGAGTATTCATACAGGTCCTCAGCCTATTTCTTTCCTTCAAGTGGAGCAACAAATTGGGCAAATCTGAAATGAATTGAAGGTAAATTGAATCCTTGCCGTTACCACACAGCGTTTTTTGTACTGGGACCAGTCGCTACTAAGATAGCACTGTGTTCCAGTGCGAAAACCTACATTTCACCCTCTTATATGTATGATTCGTCATTTATTCAAACATCTCAGCATGGGTTTTTGTATTTAAAACAGCTATTAAGAAGCATTAGAAATTGTCTGAAATCTGTAATGTTTTGTTTATGCATTATTTATGAACAATGAAATGTGAATAACATTGAACTTTATTTTTACTTGATCTAATTCAGAATAAATAGCTTACGTTATAAATTTTACCTTGAATAAGTATGATTTTGCATCGTTAGATGGGCAAAAGTGTGCACGGAGCATTTGTCATTTTTGTTTGAAGTGACCCTACATATTGTTCTACTTAAGGTGATCCTGTAGCCCAGGATTTGGCTCTGTGGCACCTAAATAACACAAGTGAGTTTACTTACTTCAGTACTAGCCTTGAATGAACTTGCATATGTTGATCGAAAGTGTGCATTTCTACATCCCTTTAAAACCCCACTAATGTGAAATCTAACTGTAAATTATATCAGTCCTAGATATAAGGGCAATAGACCTATCTTGGGGTACGTGTGAACTCCCCGGCTCAAGGGGGGATCCAACCAGGTGAGTACTGCCCCAGGAAACATCTCTCCTAACTTCCCTCAGGAGGGCAGTAATCCTCCAAATCCTGGGTTAAGTTTCTTCCCCCGGTACCTTCCAAACCCCAACCTGCAGGACAACCTCCCTTTCTCTCCCCTCTTTCAGGCGTTCAGACCACCAAATCTGGGAGAGGGGAGGCCAGGGGTGGAGGGTTCTCAAGGCAATCCCCAATACCCAGGGTACTCCGGGAAAGGCATAGTTAGCATTCCCGAGAACAACCTAGGTTTGAGCAAAAACCCCTCTACCAGCCAGAGCAGGTGTCCCAAGTGGAACGCCAGGTCCAGACCTCACTCAGGATCTGAGTCGCATGCTGAGGGCTCAGCAGAACCCTCAGATAAACATGGCGGCTCAGAACCCCTCAAACCAAGGGTCTGGCACCCTGGAACAATGACGGGGAGAGAACCCCAACAACCCACCAGTTCCAGAGGAGGAGGCACGGGAGGAAGGGTTGTGCAAAGCCCTAGAGGAAGCTTCCTTCCTCACCGATTTTGTGGAGGAAGTCAGTGTCCTCCAGTTGGAAGGGGAAGAATCCTTGGAGGATTCTTGGAAGCAAATCTTCTCCTTTAGGTACGGGGGAATTCCTCCCAAAGAAAAATGGGTCCCAAGAGACCAGAACTTAGACTGCGTAGAGGTGGGGAATGATTCAGAATCACCCATACCTCAACCCCAGAATGGTCATCCAGAGAATAAAATATTGAATGAGGGATCCCCCTCACAAACCAATTCTCGGGACTACCTCCAAGAAGGGGGGCAGCCCAGGATCAGAGGAAAAAGGGAATTCCCAAACCTCACAAACCAATTCTGGTGACTGCCTCCAAGAAGGGGGGGCAGCCCGCAATCAGAATTTCTTTTCCCCAAACTGCCCAAACAAATTCTGGTGACTGTCCTTGAGAAGGGGGGAAAGCACAGAATCCAGAGAGAAAGGGGAGCCTGAAACTCCCCAAAAATCAGAATGCCAAATTTTGCTTTCAGATACCCACACAAGAAGTAAACTGGCCAGCTTGCTCAGACTGCCTGCCATTACCTTTGCCCATTGGAGGAGAAAGCAGGTAGATTCTACGCCCCCGTCCGAGTGCAAGGGCAATGTGCATTTTTAGCACTGGTGGACAACGGATCCCAAGCCACTCTTCCTTCTAAAAAGACCTTTGAGCAGCTAAATTCAGGAAGGGGGAGAGGTACCAGATTCCCCTAACCCCTCCTGGACAACTCCAGATTTTCAACGGGAACGAAATTCCTGCCGAGGGGACTGCGTATCTAGAAAATAAAATTGGTCAACATAAGGTGAAACACCCGGTCATAGTCGTGACTCCAGTCGAGGGAACCCCCTGTCTATTAGGGAATTACATCCTTCACAGGTTGTCTCCCCTAATAGACTGTGTGAACAAGGTCCTCTAACCAGCCAATCCAATTAAAACAAAGTGTCAACCATGTTAGTTTAAATGGCACATGGTTGAACAAAAATCTGATCAAATTGAGTTCCAGTTCCAAAATAATCAAATACCTGACATTACAGTAATTGCTCTAGGACAACACACTGGTGATGGTAAATCCTCTCCATTCCTGACAATCAACCTTCCTTCCAGTTTCAAGTGGCATTCCACACTGGAAGGAAATACTTAGACATTTTATACCAATTCCCAATCTGAAAATCCAAATCCTACATTCAAAAGTGATGAAAACCCAGCTCACGGTTTACTTGACATTCAGAAAATAAGAGAACAGCTGTTCTTCCCTATTCAGTTAAATGAGGGGAAGGAGCCTGTTCTCGCCAGAGTTTGCTTGAACAACGGAAAGAGCTTCATCAGCGAAACCATGTTCAGGAAACTCCCAAAAGATCCAACCATTCCCACATTTCAATTGATTGATAAGTGGGAAATGGGCCTGGAAACTTCCAATTCCAAACATCTCCTGCCTAGCAGGGGTAAGCTCATAATTTCCATAGGTGATAAAAGCATTGTGCATAATTGTTGGGTTGTGCGAGATGTCCATGCTGCATTCTATTTAGGCAGTGACATTCTCAATCGGTTTGCAATTAATTTGGACCTTATAAATTACAAGGCCTGGTCCCGACTGGGGGGCAATCCAATGTGCTTTGATGATTCTAAAAAGGCATTTCGGTCCGCTCAATTGCTGCCGTATGCGGTTGAAGTTCAAACTGGAGAGGAGGTCACCATCCCAGTAGGGACCCGACAATTCCCACTTGGCTTAAAAATTAAAAGGGGACAGAAACTACAAAATCCAGACGCATATATACATCTCAATGCCCTCTCCAACAGCAGGGGTTGGGGTTCAACTCAACACCATTAGTCAATGTAGAACACAACACCATTCCAATAGTGGTGGATAACAGCGACCTTAGGAGTATCACTCTGGGCGCAGGCACCATTATTGGAATGGCGGTTGATGACCAACATTTTTCCATGGATCTAGGAAATTAACTCATAGGACCAATCCCCTGTGACTGCTATGACAATGACATACCACCGGGCAGGATCTTCACCCGGCAACGGGGGAATTTCCCGGTGTCCTCTTCCTGCCCTTACAGGGAGGAAGAGGTGACCTGTGACATCAGGAAGGATGAGGTGATCTTCCAAGTCCACAACGACTGCCTCTCCTAACTGAAAACCTCTGTCCAGGTCAACACTTTAACCAGAGACCTCTACACCGAGCTGGAGGAGGCTGCTGAGATCGTGAAACACGAAGTCTTTCCAGGCTTCAGGCAAATAGTTGAAGAGCGGGTCAACCTCGCTGATGCCTGTGAGACTGAGGAGCAAAAGCAAAAGTTGAAACAGGTGTTCTTAGATTTTCAAGATATCTTTGCTTTGGACTCGTACGACTGTGGTTGCACCGAGATACATACTACCTCAATTCGCACGGCCCCTGGAATGACTTCTGTGTTTGTGAAGCAATAGCGCTTGCCTATCGCATCTATGGAGTCTGCGATGGAAATAATCAAAAACCTATAGTCCCGTGGGATAATTCGTCCAGTCCACAGCACCCTTAATAATCCGGTGCTGAGGATTTTAAAACCATATGGCCAATGAAGACTTTGCGCAGACCTTAGTGAGCTGAACAAATGGGTCCACATGTCCCGATGGTCTCTTCCATACATTGACCCAAATCCAGTCTGAACTAAAACTAGTAGGAGAGAAATTGCAAAAGAGCCAAGACTCTGAGGTAGAATTTGGAAACTACATCAAACAGCTAAAAGAGGACTTGGCTCAACAACAACAAAACAATCCAGAGCAAGAGGTCAAATTAGATGCATTAAAAGTGGAGTGTCAGGAAAAGGTGAGTCAACAGAAATTGAATAAACAGATAACATATAACAAAGCTTGCTCAGAGCTGGCCCAGATTCAGGGATCAAAGGTGTACACAGGTATTGACCTGAGAAATGGATACTGGGCTGTGCCCCTCAGTAGGGAGGACCAGTACAAGCTGGCCTTTACCTTCGAGGGGCAGCAGTACACATGGACCCGGTTTGCCTTTGGATACATAAACTCCAGCAAATATTCAAAATCTTCCTACATAAGGCCATGCCCGACTTGTGTGAAAGGGGTAACCTGGCCTATGTGGATGATGTCCTGATTAAAAGCTCAACTGTGGAGGAACACATAGCGGAAATCCGGTATGTTCTAACCCAGTTGAGGGTTGCTGGAGCAAAACTGTCCTTCCAGAAGGCACAGTGGTGCAGGACCCGTGTCAACATCCTGGGACATGAAATAACCACTGAGGGTCTCTGTCCCCAGGTGAAGAAAGCTGAAGCACTTTTAAAACTGAAAGAGCCCCCAACTCTGTGTGAGCTAAGAAGCCTTCTTGGACTGACTAATTGCAGTAGGAAGTTCATTGAGGATTACGCAGAGGTCACAAGACCCCTGGTCCATCTGTTGAAGGGGGGTCAAGTGGGAGTGCGGTCCAGAACAAGCCCAGGCAGTAAAGCAACTCAAAAGAAGTCTCTCACAAGCGCCCTATCTAGCTTACTCTGTCAAAAACAAGGATTTCTTCTAGGAGACAAGGTTATCGAATACATTATTGACAGCAGTATTATACCAAAAGCATGACAAGGTCAATAAAGTAATCTCCTATGCAAGCAAGACTTTATCCTCTGTGGTGGAAAAATTCAACGATTGTGAGAAGGCACTCCTGGCAACGGTGTGGGCATTGAGAAATTAACACCCGTTCATCCAGGGAAGCTCATCACAGTGGAGACTCCACACCAGCCTTTGCAATACCTCCAAGGTGACAGAATCCGGGCAGAAAATGTAAGTAATTCCAGAATTACTTCCTGGATTCTGTCCATGCAAGGCTTTCCTGTGGAGGTCAGATATGGCCAAAAGAAGAAGAGTCCCCTCGCGCAAGTTCTGGCTGACTTGCATGATTGTGCCAGAGAAAAACTTCTCGAGAACGAAAGTCTCAAAACCCAGGACAACATGGAGGCGTACCTGAATTCCCCACACAAAGTCTATGAAGAAGACACGTGCCAGGAGATGCCCACAGTTTATGTGGACAGGTGCTCCTACCGTGTTGACAACAATGGGGAAAAGGAACTGGTGGCCGGCGTTGGGAATGCCTGGGTGAATGATGCCCCGGAACTCTCTGCTGGGTACAAAATCGGTCCCCTCAGTAGTCAGGTGGGGGAGTTGATAGCAGTTCACCAGGCCATCCTCACTGCCGTGCAACACCGACTCCACAAACTGGTCATCATCACTGATTCAGATTATGCCTGGAACAGGTTTGTGGCACACCACTTAAACATGGCAAGCTCATACAAAATATTGATGATCTGGTCACCTCTAATGGGATGACCATCTATCGGAAAAAGATTAAGGGTCATTCCAGAATAGAGGGGCCAGACATACCTGGAAACTACCTGGCTGATCAGTTGGCCAAAACCAGAGACATCCAGGCGGTTCTCCTTTAGATCGAGTCCATGTTGTGGTAAATCCAGGTCACTGCTGTCACCAGGTCCCAGACAAATGCTCACAATGAACTCTCAACTGTCCAGTGGAGTAAGGAGACCCCAGATGCTGATTTAATCACAGCACAAAAAGGGGATCTGATTATTGGGAAATTTTACCAACACCTTGAGGACCCTGACAACTTTCCTCTGACGGAAACAGATTACATTGGGAAAGAGGACCTCAGGGTGTTGATGAAGTGTCCCATAATGTTCTGAATCCAAGACGGTTTGTTGGTAAGGAGATCCTTCTCTGGATGTGACTAGTGGTTGGTTCTTACCTCATTCCGAAGCCTGATGCTAAGTCACGCCCATGACGTGGCCACAGCCGGTCATCAGGGGTTTCACACTAATCTAGAAATCTTGTGGGAGGTTGCATACTGGCCCCACGGGGCAGGACCTCAACCAATATTTAAAGGGGTGTCTTGTGTGTGCACAATTGCAGCCAAACTCACTCACACACCAAGCTCCCCTCCAGAAGAGGGGGATGACACTGCCTTGGTCAGATTTACAAGTAGATTTTATCGGGCCCGTGATTCGCTCCTCTAGGGGGAACAAGTACATGTTAAGAGTAACGTTCTTGTTCACCAGATAGGTGGAATGTACCCCGGCCCCAAATTGCAAAGCAGAAACAGCAGCTGCCCAGATGATCAACCACATCTTCTCACGTTTTGGCCTACCCCAAAGGATTGAGTCAGACTGAGGAAGTCACTTCACCAGCGAAGTGATAACAAAGATATGGGAGATACTTGGGGGAAAAGAGGAAACTTCATATTGCATACCGGCCATCCTCTAGTGGGGGAGTTGAGAGGTACAATAAAACCATTGTAGCATTCTAAAAAAGTTTGTGGCAGATTCTGGACTAAGTTGGGACATCCGATTACCGCTTGTCCTGATGGCCATCAGATCTACACCATCTTCTGCGACCAAAATGTCTCCATTTGAGCTAATGACTTGGCGAAAAATGGTGCTACCTCAGCATCTGCTCTATAGAACATAAGAGCAGATACTGATAAACACCTCCAGAACTTATGAATATGTTGAGCATCTAAGAAAACACCTTCACCTTGATAAGAGATTAGGAGGTTGTCAATGTCTGTCTGGTAGAAACTGAATCAAAAGTGCACTAAACCCAGATCCCCTGCAGTGGTGCAGCTAAGCAACATGTCTTTTGCCTCCTTTGTTACATAAAAGGTTGCTGGCTTTGATGCTGGCAGCCGACTGTGGTGTGAAACGCTCCTTCCAGAGGTAGGTCTCAGGAGAAGACATATGTAAACATTCTTATTTTAGGAGCTGCTAGTTTCATTGCAGGTCCCAGCTTGTAAACATTGGGTTGAGGGCATGGCATTGACATGTCGCCAACACAGAAAATTCACTGGGGTCTTTGTGTTCTTCAAGTGCTACTCAGGCTAATCGACTTCTGGTCGGGTTTTTCCCACAGTCACAGGAGGCCATGTTGCGCTACATACATTGGAAAAGTGGTTCATCCATATTGACCACATCACATTGCTTTCCAGCTGCAGGGCAACCTTGTTTGTGTGGTAGGATTCTGCCACAGAGGCCACATGGTGGTTTTGGAGTTTCTAGCCCAAGCTGACATTGTGCTCTCAAACCATGGCAGTTATGTCAATGCCTGCACTGAATGTGCTTCTTCTACTTTGAGCATCTTCATGGCATGTGGGTTGCATGGAAAGCTGCAAGCTCTTGAGCTATGTCCAGTTCGAGGATGTGTAGTAAGAGCAGAACCGGTTCCTTCAGAATTTGTTTTCGTAGATGAGATGCACAAAATGTAGGAATGATTTGCTCTCTTATCTCCCCTTCTTCATCTGGCAGGCCAATGCCACAGGAAGGGTTCACAGACGAGGCATAGAAAGTGTCCATTGATTTGTTGGGACCTTGACATGCTTGTCTTGGTTGGAAGCACTCATAGTTAACATTTACCATAGGTGTAAAATATTCTGTTAATGCATCTTTCAATTCTCTGTATGATCCGCCCCCTCTGGGTAGGGTTTTATGAAGTTTGTGTACATCACTTCCCACACAAAAGAGGAGCACTGAGGCACGAGCATCATGTCTTTCTTCCTGGATGCTTTAAAAAACATTTCCAATCTTTCACACCATAGTGTCCAACGCAGTCCTATGGTGCCACGAGATCCACAAACATCGAAATCTGGTACAGGGTATGCATGAAACCACTGGGGTGGGTCTTGCTGTGCCCCTGCCCTATGCTTTTGCATTCTTACTTTATTCCTGTCACTGGGCCATGCATGGGAGCAGGAAGAACGCTCTCCCTTCCAGGGCTGCCTGCTATATCTGTGATCAGATGGAATGAGAATTCAAATCTCTGGCACGTGGGATAGGAGATGTTTACCCCATGGGGTATGAAGGTTGAAAGATAAGCCACACACGCACCCTGACAACCCAGGGCTGCTGGTTTTGTTTCCTAGTTGATAGGGAAGGAGGTGAACTGACCGTATGAAAAGAATCCTGTTGTGTAGTAGTATGAGTTTCTTTTTGTTTTCTAGTTCTCCAGTTGGTCCACTTGAGTGCATGGTGAAGGTGTGCCACAGAGGGTGCATCCGTTTCTACGTCATCTGCATTTCTTCCAGCACCACCTCCATGATGATGGAAGTACCAGGAAGTACCATGGGAGAGAGCATGCCATGGGATGACCCCTTGGTTGCCAGTTGTTAGAGCGGGCGATTGCACCGCTCTCTGGTTATGGTGCACGGTTGCACAATGGCACACGGACACCAGTTGCATGTAATAGACTCTAGCTTGCAAGGGTGTGGTCCTATTTATTTTTCTTTGAACTTACTGCATCATGCCCATTTCACCAACGTGCCTGCTATATGAGGTTATAAAAGGAAAGGGGCAGGCAGGGTTAGTCCGAAGACTTTCTAGTAGGCAGATGAATGAGGCAGGAAGGACACATTGGCTGGATGGATAGCCCACATGACATCCCGGTGGTCTGCCCCAGACAGAGTGTAGGGGAGCACGAAGCACGTCCGTATGAATTTGCTCTGTAGACTTTGTTGTGTGCTTGTCTGCACACCCCACCGGAGCTCCAGCCCATGTGGCGATAGGGCCTGGAGCTGGCGTGTGGTGGCGCGTGCTACGTTGAACTGAAACTTGTCCACTCCGCTGCATAGATTGCCTGGGACTGCCCCTCCGCTTAAGGAGAACCGCTGCATTGTTTATTGCACGTCAGCACACTAGCCTGGTGACGTCTACACAACATCCCTCTTCTTTTCCCTTTTTATGGCAAACAGTAAAACATATATACAGACATTATACAATATGTTGGAAACGGTCCTTGTTAGGGCACATAGTCACTTAGCTTATTGGGAGGCTGTTATGTTCCATATGCTTATGTATTATTGTTTACTTTTACTGTGTGTTCCAGAACCTTTATGAGTATGGAACAAGTTCACTGTTGGGAGATAAGATGGGCACAGCGCCTGTTGCTCGCACCCGAAAACTTAAATAAAGTACCTGCTAAATACTTCATTCGGTGTCCGTCTGATCTTAACACTGGCAATGAGGAGTTTTAAAAAGTAAGGAGAGTCACTACGGACGGCGGCCTCTTTCACAAACCCACTGCAGTGATGCCATCTCGGGAGAGCACAGGTCGAGCGGCCGCGATCGGAGGTTACACAGCAGACGGCAACAGGTGCTGCAGGCAACCGCCACTCAGGTCAGGAGTGGAGCGATGTGCGGCGAAGGAGGGAGGAGGCTAATGTTCCCAATTTGGGTGTTTGCTCGAGCGTTCCACGAGCTGAAACACACCTTGAGGAAGCACGGCATTTGAGCATGCGCGCAGGAGCTGTACTATGCAGCAGGGAGACACGGAGTTAGCGCATGCACGCAGCCCAGAATTCCATGGAAGCAACCCAGAGCATCAGAATGAATCCTCATTGTGATGCAGGTTGCAAGGCAACACAGCACTTCCCGACAATCTCTGCCAAACAGAAGATGATTACACAGGAACAATAGGAAGGTTCTAAAGGATATTGTGACCACACAAAGGAAGCCAGAGGATTGCAGTAGCCAACATATTATAGCGGTCGTAGTTTTTCACACCTGCTATGTTTGAGGCCCACCAGTAAAGGAACTGGAGCAATGGACATAGTGAATCAGCAGTAAAATCAGCAGGAAGGACTGTCAAGGATGTCACTGTGAGGCCCTTTCAAGGCAGATAACACGCATTGCTGTGCTTACAATTGGAGAGCAAAGGAAAGAGCAAAGGAACAGTAACAAGCTCAACAGTAGCATTTATTGTTAATTCCAAAGATAGAGGAAATGGCTGCTGCAATTCCACCATCCTCACCTTTCTTGGCAGAATATGACAATCCTCTGGTCAGGTGGGAGAGGTGGAGATGCATGTTTGAGAACTATATAGTTGCCATAGGAGGCGACAGATTTAGTGCTGCCAGGAGGAAAGCCTTGTTACTACACAACCTGGGTCCCAAAGGGCAAAACATTTTGGGGCAAGGAGTTTCTCCCAAATTCAGTTTGGTAGATGGCATATGTAAAGCTCCTGCGCCATTAGACAAGGAGCAATTAAGATCTTTCATGGGTATGGCTGAGTTTTACCATAAATTTGTTAACAACTAAGCCACCATATCTAGTCCATTAAGAGATTTGCTGAAAAAAGGAGTCAACTTCAATTGGTCGGAGGAGTGCCAAGGGACTTTTGTGAAAATCAAAGAAGGTATCGGTAGTGCGCCATCCTTGGGAGGTTTTGTGTGTGGCATGAGAACGGTCCTATCGGTTGATGCAAGTTTGTTAGACTTGGGTGCTTCATTAAGTCAAATTGATTCAGGAAAGGAGGAGCATGTCATCGCTTTTGCTTCCAGACCATTAAGGGGTGCTGAAAAAATTTACTCTGTGATTGAAAGGGAAGCTCTTGCTGTATTTTGGGCGATTTTACATTTCAAGTTCTTCTTGTGGGGTCAAGAATCTGGGCAGTGGTTGTTGGACGAAGGGTTCTCCTAGAATCTCCAGGTGGATGGTTGGCTTACAAGGATACAATTTCGGGATATGCCATGTTCCAGGTAGAGCGAATGTTGTAGCAGATTGTCTGTCTCGCCTGCCGAATGAGGTTGTAGGAATGATCCGAGAGGAGGACATGGTAATTGCAAATGTGGTGGGGAGTGCCATAAATGAGGAAGAATGGATGGCAGCAGACGGTAAGGATGTTACTTTGTCTAAGGTGAAGGAGTGGACTGTTGGAGGGTGGCCAAGTAAGGAAAAGTTGGAGCGGAGTTTTGTCCAGTTTTTATTTGGTCAAACATGAGTTAAGTCTTTCTGAGGATGGTGGCAGACTTAGGAGAGGTTCTAAAGTTGTTCCCCCTGCAGGTGTTAGGAGCGGTTTGGTTGAATTGGCCCATCAGGGACATCTAAGTTTGGGAGGAACGAAAATATTTCTGAGGCAATCTTTCTGGTGGCTGAGAATAGACAGTGAAGTGGATGGTAAAGTCAGTTTGTCCAGGGAGTGGGTGATGGGTGATAAAAGTAAGGATGTGATGGAGTGTCCTCTTTCTCCGGTCCAAGTTCCAGTGGAACCTTGGAGGAAGGTTGCAGCGGATCTCATGGGTCCCATTCAAGGTTTGTGGGATGGATTCAGGTTCATTGTGATCATGATTGATTACCATTCCAAATGGTTGGAGTAGAGAGCTCTGAGAGAGGCCACCCAGGGGAATTGTTCAGTTTTTTTGAAGATGTATTTTTCAGATAGGGCTTTCCCACTGAAATTATTACGGACAATGGTGTCCAGTTTTGTTCGGTGAGGATGAAGGAGTTTCTGAGCTGTTTTGGGATCAATAATTTGTGCACAGCCTTGTAGCACCCCAGGGCTAATGGATTAGTTAAATGGGCCAACAGGTTTTTCAAAGGGGGAATACAGTTGACGCTCAGATCGGGGTTGTCTTGGGGGGAAGTCCTACAAGAGATGGTTTGGAGTTATTGTGTCACACCTCATTCCATCACCAAAGTTTCACCATTTGTATCGTTAAAGGGCTGTCAGCCAGCCACTAAGATGTGCCCCGGTTGGCTGGGTTTGGCAAGATGTGTGCAAGTAGATTGGAATTAAGTCATGAGATTGATAACAGAGGCTCAAAGTGTGTATAAGCACAGGTTTGATGTGGAGTAAAATGTCAAAAATTTGGAGTGGGTTGTGGGGGATTTCGTTGATAAAAAAAAACAGGTTTGGATCTAAGTGTGTGGAGAGCACATTTATAGGGCCAAGAGAATTGCAGCTCTTCGTGACAGTGTAGGGAATTTAGGAAGGAGGTGAATTGTGGTCAAAAGAAATTTGGTTAAAAGTTTGTCAGCTGTGAATGACGAAGTGGTTTTGGAGAAAGTGAATATGAATGCGGAGACAGAAGAAGGTGAAGAGCATGACAAAGGAAATGTGGTGGATGTTCATATCACAGATATTCCCAAGGGGATACCCAGAGGGGTGAGAGTGATCGGAAGCACACAATGAGTACACACAGTGACAAACCACAAATTACTCTTAGACAAGTCTATATGAAAAATATCTATGCATTTATTGTCAGCCAGACCAATTGACACAAGTAAACTTTAGTTATATAAAAACAGTTACCACACAAATACTATACTAGATAATATATATACAACACGTTTCCTAATGCAACAAAGGAGTAAAACACAGCCACATCTTGAAAAGAGAAGGGTGGATCAACACACTAGGAGCATTAGATAATTCTTCTGAGTCGTTCCCTAACTTTCAAGTCCAGCCCTAAGAAGTGGGGAGCCTTGTGCTCAAAAGTACAGTTGTGCGTACAAAAACGCACAATCGCACAGGCAGAACAAAAAGCAGGTCTTCTGGGAAAGCTGTAGCAAGTCAGGAAGGAGCTTGAGGCAATGAAGAATTGGTTCCCACTATAGGGTCTGCCCTTGGCGGCAGAGCAGTTTTCAAAAGGTGAGAATAGCTAGGGAGCGCAGGCTAATCCAACCAATAGCAAATTCCTTTTTAGGGATATTCGTGCGTAAAAGAGATTAGTTGTTCCAGGGGGCCATCAGTAAGTGATGCAAGTACTCACCGACCCTCGGCACAGTCCGGACCAAACTTTGCCAGGTTAGTCGAGGTCGTTAGTAGGTTTGAGTCCTGCAGTTTCACAGCGCTCCGGGACATTTGCCTTTTCTCGGCTTCCGAAGGAGATACAAAGAAAATTCAGTTGCAGCAGGCTTTAGAGCACAGGAGAGCAAGGCAGCAAGACACCAACAGCAACATTCACAGGTAGTGACGTGGGAATCACATCTGTGCACCATTACGCACTCTCCTTATTCGGGACCTAGAGGAGCCAGGCCTACGGGAGAGGGCACAGGACCACAAGCAAGCAATGTCCCAAGTCTCACATCTCAACTGGAGAAGGCAGCAATTCGGCGGGATACCCTGGTAGAGCTGGACAGTTCACTGGATGGCCCAGGAACACTTCTGAAGGGGCTTGTTCAGTGGGTAAGCAGGGGACAGTTCCCACTACTCCAAAGAGGCAAAGTGCCCTGGCAGGCCGCCTTGATCGAAAATGAAAACAGGGGTCCGACGGGACAGTAGAGGGCGAAGGGTGCCAAAACCTTCCAATGCGTCTCTGGCAGTTTCACAAGTCTGTTTCTTCTTGCAGGATACTTGGCTACTTCTGTAGTTCGGGAAGAATTCAGGTGATTGACCTGGAATGGATGCAGAGCCCCTTCTCTTATCCAAAATTAACTGTGCGCCAAAATCGAGGACTTCCAATCGGCGATCTGCTCTCATGCAGGCATCCCAATCATGGACCCATCATGGCCCACCGTGGTGCCAGTCATTCAGGCACTTCCAACATCCTTGCACCAGTAGTGTGGATTGGGACCAGTCAGTCCAACCCACTTCCTGGGCACACACACGTGACATGCAGAAGCCAGCGAAAGAGATCGGTTTCCGCAGGAGGCTGCATGCCCAAATAAGGAAAACCCGGGTTATTCGACCTTGGTGAAGGCAAGGAACAAAATGGCCATGGGACAGAAGAAAAGACTTTGTGGCTCGGCCATTTCCGGACCTGGCCACAGTCTTGAACCAAACGCAGTAAACATGATGTGATCCTGTAAAAAGAAGTCAAACATTTATAAAAAGTAGCAGCTGCCACCAGTTCGTCCCAGGCACACTCGTACAATCCCCCAGGGTGTCTACGGCCATAAAACAAAAAGGACATCAGCGCACGGTACTGGAAGGTACATTGTGCACTGTTCGAAAGTTACCAGGAATTGCCAACATAGTCGAACACTAAGGGAAACATAGTTTCTCAGTACTGACAGTCTGAAGGACGTGTCTGTTTCCCCATAACAAGTGAGCAAATGCCCAGGGGAGCACAGCTAAAGGCTGTGCTCCACTGGCAAAAGTAAGGATAGGATAGCCAAACAAAAGCGAAAAGTTTGGGGGGGTCCACAAATGGAGGGAAAATTACGCATCAATGAGATCTTTCCTAACAATGATATCCCACTTTCAAGTCAATCTTGGAGAATACTTTAAACCATGTGAGGTCTGAAATTATTTAGTCGAGTATTGGGCTGACGTGTCTTTCTTGGATGATTGCTGCATTGGGGAGGCGCATATCTATGCATATTCTGATGTTCTCCGGTTGTTCTTTTTTTTTTACACCAACATCAGGAAGACCCATGGCGTTGGTCCTGTCACCTCCTCAACGAAACCAGCTTTTTCTAGCTCCCATAGTTCCTTGGCAATTGCGTCCCTCAGTTGGAACGGTGTTCTCTGGTGTACTGCTTATGGTTGAATGGTCAGGTCGATGTGCAGTTTGACCACTTTAGCTTCAAACACCCTATTCGTTCAAATAGCTCGAGGTGAGTCGACAGGAAGTTGCGGACCTCGTTGACTTCCGAGATGTCACTGACGAACTTGATTAGTCCTAGACCTTTCCACCGAGTCTCCTCTCTTTAGGCATCGGTATCCTGCGTCTACAACATAAATTGTTGACAGTATTGACGGGCCTTCCTTTCTGCTGAATGCAGTGCGAAACCTCCCTACCACCGGTAACGGCTTATTGCTGCCATATGCATACAGGTGGGTGTTTGTGTCCTTCAATATTGGTTGAGGTTCCTTTGTGTGAAAGGTGTTGAGGGACATTACATTCACTGAAGCCCCAGTGTCTGTTGTCATTGTCACTTCCTGCTCTCCCAGCTGAATGTTGCACCTCGACCTTGTCTTTTTCTTCCTCATTCTTTGGTCTCCACGCACTAGTGCAGAGATGAGGTGAACTTTCCCTTTCCTTTTTCGGGGTTGCTTGGCTGAAATTGCTGCTGTTGACCTGCTCTTTTCGTTACCCGACTCCACCATTGAGGAGTCGTCCTCGACTTGACAAGCCTTTGCTTGTCTTCTGTCCTTGAGCGGCAGTTTCCTTGCCTGGGGTCTCTGGTCTGGTTACTCGACGATCGGCATACTCTAGCATAGTGGTCCAAACGATCACATGCCCCGCACGTTGGACCTTGGGCTGGGCAGTTGCGTTTTCCATTTCGCTGTCCACCACACCAACTACATTCTCTGGGGCCAGGGCTCCTAGATGGTTCTGTGTTGGGCCTTTGTCCTTGCCTCGTGGTGGCCTGTCTGTGATTGCTGCAATCGGTGGGGCTGATGTTAACTGTAACCTCTGCAAAGTTATGTTCATGTGCGCTACCCTTGCATGTGACAGTTCCCTCTGGCGGCCATACTCCAGGATGTGGGATACCCTTCTCGCTTAATATGATCCTCCTCAACTTCTCAGAGCATATCCCATTAATGATATGGCGTCTAATTTCTTTGTCAGTGTCTTCAAACTCGCACGAAAGTGCGAGCTGCAGCACTCAGGTGTGGTAGGCGTTGAGTGTTTCTATTTCACTCTGGATTGTGCAGACGTTGAAGATTTAAGTAGGGGCATAAAATGGTGTGTGAGCACGTCTTTCACTACTTTGTATTCATCGTCGGTGTCTGCTGCGTGCGGGAGTGAGTTGAAGATGTGTAGGGTGTCATCTCCAATGTTTCACCGCAGGTGGGACTGCATCTTTTTGGGTGTGTTAATGTCTTTGTAGTCCATGGCCATTTTCAATTTTGAATCCATAATGCCCATCTCGGTCCGACAGATGATTTTGCATACGGATCAAAAGGGGCAATGGGCATGCCCATGTGCCCTTGTGTGCGTGATGCGAGGTTAGGGTAGATGGGCCTGGTGCTGCCACAATTTTAAGGTTGTGTGAGGTGAAAACCCCACTCCTGCTGTTTTTGTGGCTTCGTTACGCAAAAACCTTTTGGGTGGTGGAGATTCTTGCATAAAAAGGATCTTTTCCTTACTTTCGTTGCTTGTGAGGAGGCCTGCTTTGCATCAGCAGGGCGGAGCTGACCTGCTGGATGTCCCCATGAGTGGTGCATGTGCGTTGTACTCCTGGTATTGGCCTTCGTTCGTTCACATGATTATTATCATTTTTTTTCTTCCACGCCCGTGTGTTCTCAGGCCGGGATCCCGATCGTCGTCAGTGTTGTGTGCTTGTCTGCACACACCCTGCCAGAGCTCCAGCCCATGTGGGAATATAGCCTGGAGCCGCATGCGGTGGCTCGTGCATCGACGAAATGAAACAGGTCCACTGCTGCATAGATTGCCTGCGACTGCCCCTCCACTTACAGAGACGCACTGCAGCTTTTATTTCACGTCACCACGCTAGCGTGGTGATGTTGACACAACACCCTTGTCCTTTAGGTAAACTGCCTTCTAACTAGAGTAACTATATACCGCCCCCTTGAGCAAAGCAGGGCAAGCCAGAAGCTTATGCAAGTCTAAAGCATTCTTGGTTTGAACGGTGTTATTTATCAACAAAAGGGGCACTTCACCTTATCTAATACATGAACAAGCAAATGAGTATCACTTGAATGGACAGCCCAGGGCACAGTATACTACACTCTCCACATGACAGCTCTGCCTTTCCTCACCCCATATAGAATATGGGCAACCACGACTCGTCAAGGCTTCACTTTGCTGGCATCAAGCGCTGTTTAAATGTACAAACATGCACAAGGGTTTCTAGTTCCTCCTATAAAGTATTTATTTTGTGTTCATTGGGTATACAGTCGTTTTGCTTTCAGGGTTTTTTGTTGATGAGTTTTTTAACGAAAAATATCAAACGAAAAAACTAATCGAAAAATAAAGACAGGTGTGTAAGTGGATGAAAGGGGAAGTAGGTGTGGCGTTGCCCGATGACGGGCTAACGCGGCGGCGTGACGTGTCACGCCGCCGCGTGCTGTTTAAATAAAGGGGGCGTTCCCGGCCGCAGGAGAGCGACCGGGAAGCCCGAACTAGCAACACCGTGTCTCCGTGTGCTATGTGTGGCGGGGCTTGCGGGACCGCATCAGGGGCGTGGAAAGAGCCCCACAACAGTGGCGACGAGGTGTAGAGGAGACCTGGGCCCGGCGGTGAATGACTTCACAATATTTTTCGTAACGGAGCGGATCGAAGATTCGCTCCGATCAAGGCCGGGTCGCGAGGACGCACACGCGGCCGGCGGCCATTTTGTCTCGAGGCCATAAATCTTTCTCAGGCTCCGGTTTGGAGCAGAAATGTTTTATGAGCCTAATTTTTGGACACATTAAGAGCGGGTAGCTCAATCTGCACGCCCATATCCTTGTTATGGATTTTTGAGTTTTTCTGGGACTCATACGTCGTGTGGAAGCTCGGAGAAGGATTGGTATGACTGGGCCTGCCTGAAACCAGTCCATGCTCCAGGCTTAATTTTTGGAACTTCCTAAATTCGGATGGACAGTCAATAGTGGTTGCATGTCTGCTTCTTCATCACCTTCATCATCAGGGTGCGGTGCATCTCTTTCTTCATCTCCTTCATCATCAGGTACACCTGGCGTGGTGGGTCTTGCCGGATTTAACCCATGGGGACTGCTGGTGTGCTGGGGTGACCAGATTGAGGCTGCTGCATGAACGCCTGAATGATCGTGGGTTTGAGGTGCGGCCCCCAACGCAGTAGGTGGGGGTGCCTGTGCGCTCAAGTCCATGGACGGATCTGACGGTTCAGACGACGACACTTCATCAACGTCGCAACCCCAGGATCGTGGCCAGGGGGCTGCCCCGCGGACCGCCCAACAGCCGGCTGCTGCACCCCCAGGGACTCAGGCTCCTCCAGGTCTGCTGCTGGGCCAACCTGCACCCCCCATCATGGCTCAACAACCAGTGCCCACCGCTCACGCAGCTCTGCAGCCCATTCCGGAGTTTGACGCGTCAGGTCCACCCTCAAGCATGGGGCCTCGATGGAGGAGATGGGTGAGTCGTCTTGATATGTACTTCAGAGCAGCACACGTGACGGATGATGACAGCAGAATCGCCACTATGCTGTATTCGGCTGGATCCGCAGTCCAAGACATTTTTGAGTCCCTTACGCCTGCCAACAACACGTATGATGTGGCCAAGGCGGCACTCCTTACTCATTTTCTCCCTCTTGCGAACACGGACTATGAGAGGTTTGTCATGCTCTCGGCCAAGCAAAAGGAGGAGGAGACGCTGGACACTTTCTATGGTCGCCTACGGCGTCTTTCTCTGGGATGTGCATGGGGGGATGCGGACGACATGATCCGCACCATGCTCATTCAAGCATGTTCGTCGGGGAAACTCAGGAGACAAGTCCTCAGGGAGCCTGGCATCACGCTGCCACGCATATTGGAGCTAGGCCGGTGCCATGAGGTAGCTGAAGCCCGGGCTGTCAAGATGGAGTCTGGGTCTCGTTCAGTGAGGTCGGAGGAGGTGTGCGTCGTGTGGCGAGGTGGCCGAGGAGCGAGGCGTCCGGGCGGAGGGCCCCGAGACAGGGCAGGAAGAGCCGGTGAGTCATGCCAAAAGTGCGGCTATGACCTCCCTCACACAGCGGAGTGCCCGGCGGCTGGAAAGGTCTGTGGGAGGTGTGGACTGGCAGACCACTTCTCGAGGGTGTGCCGTGCAGCCCTGCCCGTGATGGTACCGAGAGGTCAGGCTCGGATATGGGCCCCTCGCCAATACCAGCAGCCCAGCGTGGCCCAGGTGGAACAGGGTGAGGGTGATCCGCAGGCGGAGGTGGCTGATGAAGAGGACGAGGAAAACATATTTTTTGTCTCGAGTGTGGAGATGCTCAAAGCGAAGAGCAGAAGGCAGCCACGGTGTATCGTTGAGATCAACAACGCCCCGGTCCCAGTCCTGGTGGACACAGGTGCCTCTGTTAATGTGATGGCCAGAGAACATTATGACTCTCTTAGACCCCCCCCAAGTTTGGCAATGCCGAAAGCCCGTATATTTGCATTCGGTGGTCAAGATCCCATACCACTGGATGGGGCGTTTGTAGCGAAGGTGGAGCATGATGGGTCGCACATCAAGGCTCGATTTTACGTAACCCCAGTCAGTAGCAATACCCTGCTCAGTTGTGCGGCTGCGGAAGCTTTGGGGATCGTAAGATTTGCATACGCCGTGCACCGAGAGGACATAAATGACCTCCTTGACCGTTACGCTAAACTCTTCAATGGGATCGGGAAGATGACAGGAGAACCGATCCGACTGCATATTGATGAGTCCGTGCAACCTGTTGCGCTGAAACACCGCAGAGTGCCCTTCCATCTAAGAGAACTGGTGGACAAAGAACTGGACAATTTGGTGCACCTCGATATCATCG
The DNA here is from genome assembly GCF_040938575.1 of Ambystoma mexicanum. Classification (NCBI taxonomy): domain Eukaryota; kingdom Metazoa; phylum Chordata; class Amphibia; order Caudata; family Ambystomatidae; genus Ambystoma; species Ambystoma mexicanum. Next base: position 456,802,434 of record NC_090927.1, read on the forward strand.
AGAAAGTGGAGGGCCCGACACCCTGGGTGTCCCCGATTGTGGTTGCCAGAAAACCTAAGCAACCTGACTCAGTACGCATATGTGTGGACATGAGGCTCCCCAATAAAGCCATCCGGAGGGAGCGGCACCTCACACCGACCATCGATGACATTATTGCTGAGGTCCAAGGGGCTCGTGTGTTCTCCAAGCTGGACCTCCGAGCTGGCTATCATCAGGTCGTACTCCACCCTGAGTCCCGGTACATTACAACCTTCACTACTCATCGGGGGTTGTATCGGTACAAGCGGCTGAGCTTTGGAGTGTCGTCGGCCGCCGAGGTATTCCAGAATATCATCAGGGGCGCCCTGGCAGATCTGGAAGGCGTCCTTAATATCAGCGATGATATTCTGGTGTTTGCCAAGACCGAGGTGGACCATATGCAGAGACTGGGAAAGACTCTAGACCGCCTTCTGTCGCTGGGCCTCACCCTTCACAGGGAGAAATGTGAGTTCCTGCGCTCGTCTATCGAGTTCTTTGGGTTCATTTTTAAGGAGGGCGGGGTGTCGCCAGATCCGAAGAAGGTCCAAGACATTAAGGCGGCGAAAGCACCTGAGTCGGTAACGGAGGTGAGGAGTTTCCTAGGGATGGTCACGTACTGTGGGCGTTTCATCCAGAATCTGGCCACAAGGTCGGAACCTCTTCGGGCGCTCACCAAGAAGGATACGCTGTGGCACTGGGGCCCCCTGGAACAAGCTGCCTTCGAAGACATCAAAGGTGCTCTCACCATGGAGGACACTATGGCATTCTTCGACCCAGCGCTGGAGTCGGAAATTGTGGTCGATGCGAGCCCTTTCGGGCTGGGTGCTGTGTTGACCCAAATAGACATCACGGGGACCATTCGACCGGTGGCGTATGCCAGCAAGGCTCTCACAGACACGGAACAGAGATACTCCCAAATTGAACGGGAGGCTTTGGCGGTGTTATGGGGCTGCCGCCACTTCCGGCTCTACGTGTTGGGGCACCCGGGGGCCGTGGTGACAGACCATAAACCACTGATTCCAATACTGGCAGGGTCCTCATCTAAACCCCCGGCAAGAATCGAGAGATGGATGCTTGCCCTACTTGAATACTCCGTCACCCTTGTCTACAGACCAGGAGTCAACAATGCGGCGGACTACTTATCCCGCCATCCTGGAGCGAGTGGGGGAGAGGGGTATGATACCTGTGAAGAGGAAGCGGACAGTCATATAAGCATGGTTGTGGAGGCGGCAACACCCAATGCGATGTCCATAGAGGAACTGGAGGTGGCAGCAGCAGGAGATGAGTGTTTTCAGATATTGAAACAATCGATGCACAACGGATCCTGGAAGTCCATTCTGGAGGCAGTGGCCGGACGCACACCAGAGGCTAGAGCATCGCTGGAACAGTTGTGGAAGGTCAAGGAAGAGTTATCATTCTCTAACTCCGGGCTGCTGCTCCGGGGGGACCGCATTGTTGTTCCACAATCAAAGGTCCTCGAGGTGATCAGGCTCGCCCACCACGAACACCAAGGGGCCGCAAAGACCAAGGCGCGACTCCGCTCGAAGGTTTGGTTTCCCGAGCTGGAGAGAAAGGTCGACGAGTTCGTGGCAGCATGTGTGTGGTGTCAAGCGGCCTCCCCTCTCCAACGGGAGCCTGCCATCGAGGCCATGCCTAGGGGCACGAGGCCGTGGGAGATCGTTCATGCGGACTTTGGCTCGACGTCAGTGGGGACTCATTTCCTGGTGATAATAGATGAATACTCCAGATATCCAGAGGTTGAGTTTGTGGAGTCCGTGGCATTCGAGCATGTGGTGATCGCTGTTGAGAAGATCTTTGCGGCCCATGGTTTTCCCCACACACTCTGTTCCGACAATGGTTCGCCGTTTCAAAGCGAGAGATTCTCTGAGCTGATGGAGAGCTGTGGAGTACATCATAGGAAGGTGTCCCCTCTGTGGCCCCGGGCAAATGGAGATGCCGAGAGACTGATGCGGACATTGAATAAAACATTCCGAATTGCTCAGGGACAAGGCCAGTCCCTACAACGGGCCCTTTATCAATTTCTCCGTGTGTACCGTACCACTCCACATGCCGCCACCGGAGTGGCCCCGGCGGAGGTGCTGTTCCGGAGATGCCCCCGAGGACTGCTGCCGGAAGCGGGGGACAGGGAACCCGGGGTCATTGATGATCAGCGAGTTGAGGTTGAGAGACGGCTTCGGATCGAGCAGGAAAATCTTCGACGGGGCCTTCAACCTCAGAGGCTTGAACCAGGGGATGAGGTTCTAATCCGGAATAGACATCCCCAGGGTAAACTATCACTACCCTACGAACCCGAACCATTGGACGTTGTGGCGGTGAAAGGTTCCATGGTCACGGCCTCTGATGGCAGGTCGGCCGTCACCCGGAACGTCAGCTTCTTCAAGAAGTTGGGGGATTCGCGAACTGAAACCCCCCCTGAACCTGATCCTCCCTACACATCGTTCAACGACAGCTTCCAGGACGAGGTGCCGGAGTCTCCCCTCCGAGGTGAAGCAACCGAGGGACATCGATTGCCGGAGGTAGGCCGGAGGTACCCCCAGCGATCTGGGCGTGGGAAGCCCGCCTACCTCAGTGACTATGTTGTTGGACAGATGGCCAGTGAGTTTGGGGATTCCAATGGGGGTGGCTGCAATTAAAGGGGTTCTGTTTTCTGGGTGTGCAGTGAAGTTTTCATAAGTGTGGTTATTGGGTTAATAAAGTTGAAAGGTTTGTGTTGCTTGTTGATCCTCCCGGAAAAGGAGGAGTGTGGCGTTGCCCGATGACGGGCTAACGCGGCGGCGTGACACGTCACGCCGCCGCGTGCTGTTTAAATAAAGGGGGCGTTCCCGGCCGCAGGAGAGCGACCGGGAAGCCCGAACTAGCAACACCGTGTCTCCGTGTGCTATGTGTGGCGGGGCTTGCGGGACCGCATCAGGGGCGTGGAAAGAGCCCCACAACAGTAGGGGGTTAGGGATAGGGATTAAATGGGGGGTTGGGGAAACTCCACACCAAGTATAAAAAAACATGTTCTATGAGTTTTTTCGATTAAAGGTTTTCATAAAAAAACTAATCGGAAACAAAAACTGGCAGCAAAAGAACATAGAACTGTTCACTGGCATGTACCTCTAAATGCATATTTGTGAGGGGTGAATATATTTTTGTAGTTACTCATAAACGCGTGATTTATTTCAGCTGCCGGAAACTGGGTCAGTGAGTCACCTTTTTCGCTCATTAGGGGAGTAGCACAACCTCGGCCCCGCCTTCTGCGTAGCAAGGACACTGTGTGACTCAGTTTGTAATTTACTGGCATGCTGGTCCCGTGCTGGCAGCTGCGCTGTTATCTAAACCAGAAAGTCCCGGTTGTGTGCAGTGCTGAGTTGAGTCTTTCTCACTCTGAAGCAGTACAGTTCAAACTGAACCTGGGCGACTTGCCTAAAAGCGATGCCAAGGGGCTGTGGGAGCGGATTTGTTTTCTAATGCTCTGATTACTTACCGGTAATCTTCATTACTCCTAGTCCTACTCGTCCTCGTCACAGTACTTACTTCATGAGGCCCCTGCCTCCGACACAGGACCTCCTTCTATTTCTTTAAATTCCTATAACTCCTCCCCCACATCCACGTCACTCAGTTTCATATTACCAAGCCAGAGCATGGGACCTTCCCCGCAGGGAGGGTGAGGAGGGTCGTCAGTACTGTGACAAGGAAGAGTAGGACTAGGAGTAATGAAGATTACCGGTAAGTAATCAGAGCATTACCTCCACGTCCACTCTTCCTCGTCCCAGTACTTACTTCATGAGGTATACCAAAGCAGCAACGGGGAAAAGGTCCCAATGAGAAACAGAGCTAAAAACAGTGCAGCAAACACACCCACAATAACTCTTAATTCACATCCCCACAGATAAAACTCCAACCACGAAGGAACCAACCCCCCGCGTGGGAGAAACGCAACCCATAGCGGTTGATGGAAATCCCTAGACCAGCCAAGGCGGCAGCCATACAAATCTCTTGCAGAGAAAAACCCTCCTTGCATCGGCCCAGGAAGCCGCCAAACCCTTGGCGGGCCGCCCCTGATCGTGCGCAGGCACAGGCAGGCCAAAAGCCATATAGGCACTGGGATCACAACCCGGAACCATCGGAAAATGGAAACCACAGATGCGTTTTGCCCAGCCCCAGCCGGACCACAAGCAATCAGAAGACTATCAGATTGGTGGGAAAAAGCAAACCTAGCCAAATACTCCAACACGTCCCGCCGGACATAATGTTAAGCCAAGCCACCTCCTCATGCATTCTCGGATCATGAAAGAAGTCAGGGAGAACCAGATCCTGAGAGGTATGAAAACCGAGATACAACTTAAGGGAGGAACTTCGGACCACACCTCAGCAGCACCGAGTCTGGCAGCACCCTCAGGAAAGGAGGGTGACATAAGAGAGCCCCAATCTCCCCAAGCCTACGGGCAGAAGCGAAGGCAATAAGAAAAGCAGATTTCAGTGTAAGATGTTTGATATCAATCTCGGAAAAGAGCTCAAAAGGAGGCCCTTGAAGGAACCGTAATACAAGAGGGAGATCCCAAGGGGGAAGCCCTTTATCAGAACACCTTCAGAGTGGAGGGTCTAAGAGCATCCATTATGTACTCATCTACAGGATCTGAGAACCCCTGAGATATCAAACTAGACTGAGCAATAGCCACACTGCCCATTGCATGCAGTGGAATTCCAACCGCAGATCCCCTTGAAGGGGACACGGCCACCTCGGAATCAGCCAAGGTTCCTAGGACCGAAGCTCCAACAGAGAGGGGAGCCAACTCCGGCGGGACCAGAACTGAGCTAACAACAACACAGTCACCCTGGACACTCTGATGCGCCAAACCACCCGGGGCAGAAAGGGAATAGGCGGAAAGACATAAAGGAAAACCCCAAGGCCACTGTACAGAGAGGGCGTCCATTCCCCAATCCCCCCGGCCTGAAACCGAGAGCAGAAGAGGCGAACTTCTGCTGAGGCCGGGGATGCAAACAGGTCTAGAACCGGGGACCCTAATCTGACACAGGTCACTGCAAAGACCTGGGCCAACAGGACCAGTTCCGCCGAGGAGTGAAAACCAGCATCTGAGAAGATCCGCTTGAACATTGTCCACCCTTCTGATACGTGAGGCCACCAGAGACACCAGATGAGATTTCTCCCAGGTGCCTATCAGGGCTGCCAGAGCATTCAAGGAACAGCCGGAACCCCTTTTGCAATTGACATATGCCAAGGCCGTCGTAATGTCCGATCGGATCAAAACCGCTGACCGTCCAGCAACTCCTTGTAGTACACCAGAGCTTGGACAATGGCACAACTCTTGCCAATTGGATGATTGCCAGCTCTCCCCAGATCTCACAACCCTTGAGCTGAGAGGACCCCCAATGTAGACCCTTTCTGCTGGCGTCGGTAGTAAGAGAGGCCACAGGAGGATGGACCATGCACACCTCAGCCTGTAGACCTGAAAACCCCCCGCCACCACAGCAGGGAGACTCGCAGTGCTGGGGACACTGAAAACACAACTACGAAAGCCGAGACGTCGGAAACCAGTGGGAGAGAGTATAAGACACCAGGGGACATAACCGAAGACGGGCTCAAGGAACCGAAAAAACGCAAGACGCCACGTGCCCCGTAACTTCAGCAACAGGCGAGCCGAGACACACTGCCTTCTGAGAACCCAGCCCAGACCAGCCAGCAAGCGCCCCCCTGCACAACATCCAGAGTACACTCTCCCCAGACGTCCGGACAAGCAGTGCAGGGTCTTGAGACCCATAAGCAGTTGACACATCCTAGAAAGCATAGGGACCAGGAACACCCACAAGTAGAAAACTTGGCCCTGAACAGGGAGAGGAACGGGCAAGACGGTAACCCACAACAATCCTTCCTAGAGAACGGATCCCATGGCCAACTACTTGGACCGTGAGCTGGGTACCAAAGTCCTAACCATGCAAACCTGGACAGGAGGAGACAGGAACTGCAACCGATACCCCCCTCCGGAAGGAGCCCATTACCCAGGAAGCCGAACCCCACCGGTCCCATACACCTCAGAGAAGATAGAGACGAGGAGCCAGGGAAAACCGCCAGTCACTGCACTTGCACCAGAGGAAAATCACAGGACGTTGAAGCATGCCTGCGCCACAATATAACAGCATGCTTGTCAGCCCACAAAAAGATCCGACTTATCAAAAGAAGATACAGGACAGCCCAGAAGTCCAGCAGACCAGGGCCCCCCCCAGCCGACAGAGGAGCCACCAGGCTGGCGTCAAAAGGGCAGAGTACTGTCACAAAGCAGGGCAAAGCAATCCATCCCGGATAGCAGACATCAAAGGCAACTCCCCACCTGGGGTATTCCTACACTGGAAAAACCCAATGAAGTGACATCCTCCTCCACCGGCACCAGGGGCTCTGAGAACCCCTCTAAGCACAGACATGTGCCACCATGTGCCAGATCACTTCCCACAAGTCTGAGAGGAGGCGTGAAAGCAACACGTCAGCACCGGAGGACCTAGGCCCTAAAAGAAGAGACACTGGGAACCCTCTGAATGGCCATTACTTCCATGATGCATTTTCTATAATTCCATGCCGGACAAGGGAAAAGAAAATCATCTCCTTTGATCTTCCCTCGTGCAGTTCAGAGGAAGAGGACAGGACAAGGAGTCTGCGTCCATAGCTAGCACAGACCCAAACACACCACTAACTCGCCACATTACGGAGAGGTGGCTTGAGCCCTGTATCCAGTAGCTGGTAGCCCCAAGCTCTAAATCGTTCCAATGCGTCGGTCTAGGAAGGATGAAATGCCGAGTCAGCACCGCAGAGACTCGAACCCGAAGTGTAGACTATGCCAGGCCGGTACCCTTCAGGCCGCTTGCAGACGCGTCCAAATCTGCGCCGTTTTCACAGGCTGCACGCAAAGAATGCAGCCAACATCCAGTGCATCCTGGGCTGCGTGTGTCTGAGGAGCGGGTAGCATGTGACATGCCTGTGACAGAACAGAGCCCCAGCACTTTCAAAGACTCTCTGCCACTGTCACGCCACGACAAGAAGCAGAGAGGCCTCACAACAAAAAGGGAAGGCTAGGCCATACTGCCAAGTGCTTGCCATTATTTCCAATAAAGATGTGTATACAGAGCACGAGGAAACGGCATGTTGAAGGAGTCAAGATGGCCATACCAGCAGGAGAGGGGAAAAATATCAAGCACAGTCCTCCCCTCTCCTTACCTTCCCCCAGAGAATGCAGCTAACATCCGGTGCATCCTGTGCTGTGTGTGTCTGAGGAGCGGGTGGTATGTGACATGCCTGCGACAGAACAGAGCCCCCGCACTTTCAAAGACTCTCTGCCACTGTCACCCCACGACAAGAAGCAGAGAGGCCACACAACAAAAGGGAAAGCTAGCCCATACTGCCAAGTGCTTGCCATCATTTCCAACAAAGATGTGTACACAAAGCACGAGGAAACGGCATGTTGAAGGAGTCAAGATGGCCATACCAGCAGGAGAGGGGAAAAATATCAAGCACAGTCCTCCCCTCTCCTTACCTTCCCCCAGAGAATGCAGCTAACATCCGGTGCATCCTGTGCTGTGTGTGTCTGAGGAGCGGGTGGTATGTGACATGCTTGCGACAGAACAGAGCCCCCGCACTTTCAAAGACTCTCTGCCACTGTCACCCCACGACAAGAAGCAGAGAGGCCACACAACAAAAGGGAAGGCTAGCCCATACTGCCAAGTGCTTGCCATCATTTCCAATAAAGATGTGTACACAGAGCACGAGGAAAAGGCCTGTCGAATCAAGATGGCCAAAACAGGAGGAGAGGGGAAAAACATCAAGCCCAGTCCTCCCCTCTCCTTACCTTCCCCCGGGCCATGCAGGACCCGGGACACAATGCTCACGCTGCGGTCCGGAGCCCAGCAAAGAACCGAGCGAGGCAATCCCGCTCAACTGTGACCCCAAGCCCCGCAGGTAGCCCAGGAGCAGCGCCGCACCTGAGGGAGCCGAGGGCCCCGCCACACAGCCCCCCCCCAGGGGGCCAGCAATCGGTGCTCCCCAGTGCCCCGCACCTGGAAGAAAAAGTCCAACCTGCCGGAGGCAGGAAAAATTGAACTGAGTGAGTGGATGTGGGGGAGGAGTTATAGGAATTTAAAGAAATAGAAGAAGGTCCTGTGTCGGAGGCAGGGGCCTCATGAAGTAAGTACTGTGACGAGGAAGAGTGGACGTGGAGGTAATGAGGCTTTAACTCTTGCCATGTGATATTTGTCACTAATGCGCATACGCATATAGCCTACAGCTTTCATTCATTGTCCTGCATAACCTGTCGTTTCAGCTAATATGTATGAACTTAATTATAATGAGTGATGTGTTGGTTTATTACATTTGTCTCCTTACATATTAAGTAATCAAAACATGAAAGCTGACAGATCCTTATGCAAGGAACTCCTGAATTGGCTAGAACTGTGTTCATCAGTGTGGACTCATGGAAACTTACCAACACGTGCGATGAGGAAGATGGCGACCCTTACTCACCATTACCTCCACGTCCACTCTTCCTCGTCCCAGTACTTACCTCATGAGGCACCCGCCTCTGACACAGGACCTTCTTCTATTTCTTCTTATTTCTATAACTCCTCCCCCACACCCACGTTACTTAGTTTAATTTTTCCTGCCTCCGGCGGGTTGGGCTTGTTTTTTCTTCCCGGCGCGGGGCGCTGGGGAGCTCTGAATGCTGGCCCCCTGGTGGGGCTGTGTGGCGGGGCCTTCGGCTCCTTCAGGTGTGGCAAGACTCCTGGGTTCCCTGCGGGGCTTGGGACCCAGTTGAGTCAGGCTGCCTTGCCTGCTTTCTGCTGGGCTTTGGCCAGCACAGGGCATCGTGGCCCGGGTTCTGGGAGAACGGACCCGGGTTAAGGTAAGGAGAAGGGGGGGCATGTTTTTCCTGTTGCATGGCCATGCGGCATGGGCGGCTGTGCACGGATTGGCGGCTTCTTTTTCTTGTTTGAGCCACGTGCTCCGGAGGAGGGTGGGCTCCTCCTCTGGTGCTGCAGGCATGTTGCCATAGGAATTAATTGATGTTGTTCCTATTGGTGGTTGTTCTTTCTGGCCTCAATTTGAATGTGGGAGAGGCACGTTAGCAATTGTTTGTATGTGGAGCCTTGATTCGGTGTACAGGGGTCTTTGGTGAAGCAGGCTTCATTGGTCACTGTTTTTGAGCTTACTCAACATGGGAAAACATTCTGCAAAGAGCAGGCATCTGGTCCTGTCTTCTTCTTCTTCGTCTTCCTCTTCTCCTGATTTACACAGAAAGAGAAAGAAGAAGGCTAAGCGTTTTTCCCTGACCAGAAAGGAGTTGAAGAAGCTGCTTAAGCATCGTAGAGGGAGTCGCACACGTGCTCATGGACACAAGCGCAGGCGTCTGTCTTCCTCATTCTCCTCTTCTTCTGGCGCTGAGTCATCGGCCTCTTCTTGTTCCTCTTCGGCTGATGCTGAAGGGAAGTATCTGGACAGAGAGGGAGTGGAGGAGGTGCTGGCTCAAGTTGGGGATTGCATGGGATTTTCAGAGCCCCTGGTGCCGGTGGAGGGGGCCGACCCTTCTATTCGCCAGTATAGGCATACACCTAGGAAGGGGTTGCCATTGGTTTCCGATATCCGGGAAAAAATCCTCCGGGAATGGCATGACCCGGAGAAGATTGCAATGCCCCGCTTCATGTCCAAACTTTACCCTTTGAAGGGCGAGACTTTGCTGTCTGATCCAGTTGAGGTCGACGATATCCTCGCCAGCCTGGTGGGTCGCTCCTCTATGTCGGCCGAGGAGGCGGCCGTCCGGGATCCAGTGGACCGCCGAGTTAACTCCGGCCTTAAGAAGGTTCATGAAGGGGCGCATCTGGCCCTTCGAGCAAATATCTATGGTTCCTACACAGCTGAAACAGTGTTGAATGGTTTCAGGGAGTTGAAAAAGGCTGTCAATGAAGGCTCTGATTGTGCCCCTTTGCTTACAGACATGCAGAGACAGGTTGAGTTTTTGGCCGATCCGGCTTTTGATGGGGTACGTGGTTCAGCCATGGCCATGGAGGCTGGTATATCTGCCCGGAGGCATTTGCACCTAAGGGACTGGAAGGCTGATGGGTCTCAGAAGGCGGCTGCCCTGAAACTTCCTTTCACTGGGTCCAGGCTTTTTGGTGATTGCCTTGAGGATCAGGTGCACAAAGTTTTTAGGGTGGACAAACATGCTGACAAACTTCGACGCAAGCCTCCTTCAACGGCCAAGAAATCTTCCTCTGGGGCTGGTCCAGTGACCAGCAGGTCTTTTCCTGGCTCCTCATCACATTCTTTTCGGAGAGCTAGGGGGGGTCTGGGTCCTCCACGCTCTTCACGTCCTGGGCCGGCACCTAAGTCTTGACGGTTTGGAATTGCCGGTGGGCGGGCGGCTCCGGCAGTTTTTTCCAGTATGGGAAAGGTGGTGTTCCGACTCATGGGTTCTGGACACAGTACAATGGGGGTATCGAGTGCATTTCCTGTCTCCTCCTGTCCAGCATTGCATGGTTCGGACTGTGGTTCCCAGGTCTCGGCTCTAGAGGTTGGCCATGGACGCCGCGCTCTCCGAATTAGTGTTGAAGGCAGCCATCATGCCCGTTCCTCTCCCTGTGCAGGGTCAGGGGTTCTACTCATGGGTGTTCCTGGTCCCCAAACCTTCGGGGAAGTACCGTCTAATTCTGGACCTCAAAGCCCTGAACTGCTTCGTCCAAAAGGAACACTTCAAGATGGAGACTTTACAGAACATTCTTCCGATGTTATTAAAGGGGGATTGGATGACATCTCTGGATCTCCAGGACGCTTATTAGCATGTGGCTCTCCGTCCCTGGCACATGCAGTTCTTCCGCTTTGCAGTGGGATCCCGACATTTTCAGTTCAGGGTGCTCCCATTCGGACTGCAATCTGCCCCCACAGTTTTCACCAAGCTGGTGGCTCCCCTGGTGACGCACTTACATCTGCGGGACATTCAGATATTTCCCTGCCTGGATGATTGGTTGATCAAAGCGTCCTGCCGGCAGACTGTCATTTCTCATCTCCGATTGGTCTGCCAGGCATTGCAGGACTGGGGTTTCCTGGTGAACTGGCAGAAGTCCCAACTGGAGGCTTCTCAGGATCTAGTTTTCATTGGTGCACAGGTTTGCACCAGGATGGGGAAGGTGTTCCTGTCCCTGGAGAGGGTCCATCGCTTGCTGACTGTTCTGGGCAGGGTTCTCGGGAGGCAGTATGTCCCGTCCCGCCTATTGCTGAAATTGCAGGGGCACATGGCTTCTTGCGTGTTTCTAGTTCCCTGGGCCCGTCTTCATCTACGCCCCCTGGTGTCCTACCTTCTCTCCCGCTGGCTCCCTTCATCTCAAGCTTTCGAGGCTTTGATTCCGGTGTCTCTGGCGCTGCAGGTCTCCCTGCAGTGGTGGTTGAGGGTTCCAAAACTACGTGCTGGGGTGTCCCTGATCATTCCTCCTGTGACCACACTTACTACCGACGCCAGTGGAAGGGACTGGGGAGCTACGTTGGGAGTCCTCTCTGCTCAGGGGTTGTGGGATCCAGAAGAGAGCCATCGGACATCCAATTGGCGAGAGTTGTGTGTCATTCTCCGGGCTCTGGTGTACTTCAGGAGGTTGCTGATGGGCCGCTCCTTGAATGCCCTGGCAGCTCAGATAGGTGCTTGGGGGGAATCACATCTGGTGTCCCTGGTGGCTTCACATATCAGGGGGGTGGACAATGTTCGGGCAGATCTACTCAGCCGCCGGTTTCCCTCCTCGGTGGAACTGGTCCTCTCAACCCAGGTTTTTGCAGAGATCTGTGTCAGGTTCGGGACCCCTATTCTGGACCTGTTTGCGTCTCCAGCCTCAGCAAAAGTTCCCCTCTTCTGCTCTCGTTTTCAGACAGAGGGTGCGTGGGGGGTGGACGCCCTCTCTGTGCAGTGGCCTCAGGGTCTCCTTTATGCTTTTCCACCTATTCCTCTTCTGCCTCGGGTGGTTCAGCGCATCAGAATATCCAGGGTGACTGTATTGTTGTTCGTTCCGTACTGGCCCCGCCGGAGTTGGTTCCCCTCTCTGTTGGAGCTTCGGTGCCAGGAGCCTTGGCTGGTTCCGAAGTGGCCTTGTCCCCTTCTGGGGGAGCTACGGTTGGGGGTCCGCCAGATACAATGGGTAGTGTGGATATTGCACGGGCTAGGCTGATATCTCAGGGGTTTTCTGGTCCTGTGGTGGATTCCATAATGAATGCTCTTAGACCCTCCACTCTGAAGGCTTACGGCAGACATTGGAGCCATTTCCACGACTGGTGTGGGCGGTCTGGGATTCCCCCCCTGCGTTCTGGCCTCCCCGCTATCCTTCAATTCCTCCGGGATGGGTTTGACAAGGGCCTGGCGGTTTCCACGCTTCGCTCTCAGTGGGCCTCCATAAAATTCCTTTTGGGGGACTCTGATGGGCACTTGGATGGGGAGGTGTTGGTGGGGAAGTTACTCAGGGGTTTTTCTTCTTCCCGTCCTTGTACTTATAAGGGGATTCCTCCTTGGGATCTCCCTCTTGTCTTAAAGTTTCTTCAAGGGCCTCCCTTTGAGCCCATTTCCGAAATTGATATGAAACATCTGACGCGGAAGACTGCTTTTCTGATTGCCATAACTTCTGCCTGTAGGCTTGGGGAGATTGGGGCTCTGTTATGTCACCCCCCTTTCCTGAGGGTTCTGCCGGACTCGGTGGTGCTGAGGTGTGATCCGAAGTTTCTCCCTAAAGTTGTTTCTCGTTTTCACACCTCTCAGGATCTGGTTCTCCCTGACTTTTTTTCAAAATCCGCAAACGCCAGAGGAAGTGGCTTGGCATAACATTGATGTGCGGCGGGCGGTGTTGGAGTACTTGGCTAGAACTGCCCCTTTCCGCTGCTCTGACAGTCTTCTGATTACTTTTGGCCCGACTGGGGCTGGGCGTAAGGCATCTGTAGTGTCCATTAGCCGATGGATCCGTCTTGTGGTCTCCATGGCCTATGTGGCTTCGGGCCTGCCTGTGCCTGCGCACGTTCAGGGGTGGTCCACCAGAGGTTTGGCGGCCTCATGGGCCGATGCTAGGGGGGTTTCTCTACAGGAGATATGTAGAGCTGCCACTTGGGCTGATCAGAGCACCTTCATCAACCACTATAGGTTGAATGTCTCCCACTCGGGGGTTGGTTCCTTCGGGGTTGGAGTTTTGTCTGTGGGGATGTAAAATTGGAGTTATTAAAGGTGTGTGTTTCTGCACTGTTTTGACTCTGTGTCTCATTGGGACCTTTTTCCCTGTTTGTTGCTTTGGTATACCTCATGAGGTAAGTACTGGGACGAGGAAGAGTGGACGTGGAGGTAATGTTCTGATTACTTACCGGCAATCTTCATTACTCCTAGTCCTACTCTTCCTCGTCACACTACTGACGACCCTCCTCACCCTCCCTGCGGGGAAGGTCCCATGCTACGGCTTGGTAATATGAAACTAAGTAACGTGGGTGTGGGGGAGGAGTTATAGAAATAAGAAGAAATAGAAGAAGGTCCTGTGTCGGAGGCGGGTGCCTCATGAGGTAAGTACTGTGATGAGGAAGAGTAGGACTAGGAGTAATGAAGATTACCGGTAAGTAATCAGAACATTCCTGGCAGGATCTTTCCAGAAGGATACAGGTCAGGTGAGCAATAAGAGACTGTGATGGCATACTTGTCTGCCCCTATTTACGAACAGTGGAGGAAGGCCTCCTTGTTATGAGAGGGTCGGAGTGGAGGGAAGATGGAGAGGAAGAGTATAGGTGTGACCCCTCCACCCCCCATTAAAAGATAAACAAATATTTGACCAACAGGAGTTGAACTAAAGGTGGACGGGGTATGTGTGGTTGATAAACCACTTGGAACCGTACCTTACAGGTTTACATAGGCTCCAAGTACTCAAACCATGTTTCTTCAGTAATATCCATGTCCGGTACCACATGATCAGCAATTTCGCCTCTAGTAATTAAGTGTAAAATACCACTGTTTTTGGCAGCTTTTAAGTCGTGCCATTTTTACCCTGATCATTTTGACTTTTTATATACTCTTTTCTGGGCTTAGATTTCACATCCCTGTTTCCTGAACAGACTTGAGGGCTCTCATAAGGCTATGCTTTGCTCTATGAATGTCTTTCTCTAATCAAGAGTTTTTGGCCACATTAATAATTCACAGTATTTCACGAGGTTTAGGCACAAATGGTTGGCTTGTATGCTTTGAAGTCTACCATACAGCTGTAGCAGAGAAGCAAGTTACATCTGTACACAAAAATGTTAATTTATCTATATATATTTGACTCTTGGTTGGGATTCAACCATCAAATTCTGCAGCAGATATTTATAACAGTAATACGGGTCCTCCAGTCACAGTGGTTTCCCTGATAATCGGAGAAAACTCACTTGAAAAGACAAGAGATTGATGCAAAGATCATGATTGCATCGGTATTGAGAATTGCGAAGGTTTGCATAAAAAAAGCAATTGGACCAGCAATGAGCATTTTTTTTTGGTGATCTGTGGTTAATGCCTGCAATACCAGTATCCCCCATAATTCGTCTCAATGGTTATGACAATCGTCAGGGGTAACAAAGGTACTATTTGAACCATCTCCTAGTATAATATGGGAGTCGCTGGTGGCCAGTGCTACAGAATCAAGAGTTGACACTATTTTATAGTGTTGATAGATTCAGTATTGGGCCTAGTATAAACATTCAATAATAAAATAGTTGAACTACTTGAAAGTTTCATTAACAACCCCATACCATCATTTGTTTCAGCAACCTTTTGCACTGTGTACATATGAAAGTCAGTCGAATGCCAGACAATAATTCTCCCACTTGCCCTACGCTGTGGATCTTTAATTGCAGGAACATGATAGATGGTATACCCTGCAATAAGGGTGGGCACTACAGTCAATGTTTCTTAAGAACAAATGATCTTATAATTATGAAGGTTCTCTACCCAATCTTAGTTACATTACTTACTTGCCAGTCTTGTAATGTTCCAAAACAACTGAACCATGTCCATCTGAACTATTGGCGTATTGTCAAAAAAGCAAACAGTGTTTCATGGCAATCATTAGGTGACTACCATGTCTGTCTATGGTTATTACTTTTTCTATTCGTGCAGATTCTAATATTGAGAATGTGCCATGCCTCTGTTCATAGTGAGATCCTGATTCTGGCTCGGCTGAGATACAACAAAGTCAAAGAAACAAAGATCAGCATTGCATCTCTTTGAGGGTAATGTCCTAAAATCAGTAGACAGCAACCATTGTGGTGAACCAGAAAAAGAAGCCTAACACACTGAGGACATGTTTCAGATTCTCATTTAAATAATAAAGAATAAGGCCCAGCTCTCCCTATTGCTAAGGGCATACTCCCAGCCTAACAAAACTAAACTAAGGGTGCTCGTCCGTCGTCAAAACCAAAAAGAATGTCCTATGTCCAAAAACCTATATATATATTTTTTCTTTTATTGATTTAGCTGATTACTCAACTTTTCAATTTGTACAAAACAGTTTTCAAGTTACATTGAATAAAAAAAACAACAAGCAAATAAAATACAATTCTAATTCTTACATTAACATTCAGTTACTAGGTCAACTCTTGGAATTCATTCAGAGTATTCATGTTTCTAGTTTTAGAGCATTAAGAAAGTCCACTGTGGCTATACGAATGCCCATGGAACGTGTGTTCAGAATCAAGAACCATCTGCATTCAGGAGGAATATTTGCTATTTCATGCATATGATTGATAAAGTGAGTATTTCTTAACTGTGACAGATTAATACATTGTAGGATCAAATGTTCCAATGTTTCTTTAGTAGTTATTTCACCACAATATATACAACAATTGCTTGCTTGGTTGATTTGCTTTCTCTGTGCCAGAATGTCTCGAGTTGGCCATAGATTCAAACGCAATCGTAATATTGCAGAACGTATACTTGGATTTGGAGCTTTACAAAGATATAGTTCGGGGATCCCCATTTTTTTATCACCAAAATGATTAGAGTTAAAGTGCTTATAGGAGAGACAAGTAGTGCGTGTATCAATCCAGTCTTGTCTGAAGATTTTGGTTTTGGCAAGATCAGGGTTATGCACCAAGATGTCTACAGTGATCTCAGCTTTAGCCATGATCTGTATTGCATAATTAGTCCATTCTTTAACAAAATAGTGCATAGACCTGAACATGTAACTTGCTAATATCGCTAACAGCGTCTCAGATTGATCATATATCAGACATTTACGATATAAAGCACATACTTGCCATTGGTATTTAGCATGCAAACAGGTGAGACCCAGCTCATATCTTAACCAGGCTACCGGGTTGCATTGAGGCACTCCCAGTATCTGACACCAATATTTGGCTTCTATTTTTCCAAAATAATGATTTTTGATAGGCATCTCATTTTTTCAGCCCATAAAGTAGGGTTGGTGTAATTTTCTGTCGCCAATATAGATGGCTGCAGAGATGGAAAATTTGCCAAATTTGTGCAAGATCAGCCTGGTTTGGGATATGGCCGGGATCACTTTATTGGAGACTATTTTTAATTGGGTTGTTGTAGATGACACAGCATCAAAAACCACACCTAAATAGGTATAGTTTGGCACAATTTCGAGATTTACATTTTTGATCTGCCAAGTCATCTTGCTGTACCTGGTGATCTTCGGAATATACAGTACAATTTGAGATTTGTTCAGATTTATCTGCAAATCATTATTGTCAAAATACAGTGCTACAGTTGTGAGTAATTTCTGAAGTCCACTCGGAGATTTAGACATGAGAACAAGATCATCGGCATACCAGAGAGCCCTTATGGCAACATTGTTCAACTTTGGAGAATCCGAGGCTAGAACTTGTAGAACCATTTTGATAGTTTGAATAAAGAAGTTAAACAGTGCTGATGCAAGAATGCAGCCTTGTTTATGGAAAGTCTAATCTTTACTGATGTTTGTGAATGTAATGCATAAATGATGTCAATCAGGTGCCCAGGGCATTGTGCTTCCTTCAATTTGTTAATTAGTTTGACTCTTGACACAGAATCAAATGCAGCCTTTAGATCATTGAAGGCAAAATAGATGGGTGTTTTATTACTATGGGCTTGTTGTTTTATTGCATTAATGGTAAGAAGGTTTCTTGCTGTGCCCATTCTTGGGATAAATCCGGTTTGGTTTGGGTCACGTTGATGGGTTGAATTCATCCATTGGTTAAGATCCCTCAATACTAAACGTGAAAAACGTTTTCCTGGCGTATCAAGGAGGGTTATGGGGTGATAGTGGGATGGTTCCGCTCGATTCCCTTTCTTAAAGATGGGGACAATTATCGACGTTCGCCATGATTTTGGTATTGATTGTGTCTGTAAGATGCATGAAAAGATGTTATAGAGAATAAAAGCCCATTGTCTTGGTTGTTCCTTCATCATAAAGTTGGTTAAGCCACCAGGGCCTGCTGCACGCGATGAAGAAGATTTGATGATCAATTCTTCAATGATTTCCGGAGTACATTCCATCTGCCATGGAGCTGCTGATTGCATAGTATATTCATATTTTTCAAATTGATCATCCCTGTACAGAGTGGAATAATGTTTAATCCATTGTTCTTCTGTGACTCCATTCAATTGAGTATCCAATTGGCTATGACCCGAGGTTTCATTCAGCATAGAACAGATCTGTGTAGAGTTCTTATTGTATGCCAGTTTTAGAAACTGTTCTCCATCACAATGGAACATAATACTCTTATGGGCCCGTATCCAGTTCTTATATTTACATTTCATGCTGTTCTTAGCTTGCTGTCTTTCCATGATTGGTAATTTGGTAATGGTTCTTAGGGCACGCCTGTATCTTGTTTTTTCTTGATGAAGTTGCATATCATACATATGTTTATGCTTTTGTTGATGGAAGGTGTGTATGAACTGAACTTGTTTGAACAACAACAAGGTATCAGAATAAGAATCAATGGATGGTTGTAGTTCCTGCGTTTGAAAAATTTGATTTATTGCTTGTAGCTTCTTATGAGTCCATCTATATCTGATCCTGGAATTATTGATGATCAAATTAGATTCATCCATTGGCGCAGTTGTTCAACAAGGTCACTCTGCCAAGGCCAAGTAAAGATCATGATGTTGTGATCGCTTGTTGATTGTTTTTGGATTGTGAATTTTGTAGCCTTTATAAGCAATTCTTCAGTCACAAATGTATAGTCAATAATACTCGAGAAAGAACCTCTCTGCCAGGTCCTCTTAGGCGGTGTATCTCCTGGTAATGAGCCATTTGCCATTTGGAAATTCCACTCCTTCATAAAGTTTAGGGCTGTGGTACAATCTTCGCCTATTTGCTTATAATTGGAGGTCATGTTCTTTAAATTAAAATCTCCTGTGATGGTGGTTGCAGTTATTGTTGCTGTTTTGGCTACTATTTCTAGTAGGAGCGAAAGATCACTGTAAAAGGTGTTGTCCGTTATGGCGGCTGGATTTCTGTACAGAGTGATTAATGCTATGTCCACATTACATTTTGAGATTTTCACTAGCTGCATAGATTGATTTGGTGTCTCCCATTCATCCACAGTCAAGCCTCTACTAGATTTAACTGCTACCAGCAGTCCGGCCATCGGTCGGCCTTTGGTTGATCTGATAGCGGGAAGAAAGACGAAGGAGTGATTATCCCATATTGGTTTATCCAGCATCCATGTCTCCTGTAAAGCCACAATTTCAAAGTCAGTGAGATTACTACTTTGATTCGTTTGCAGATGGCTATGACCTCACGAGTTCCATGAGGCTAATGAAACGTCGTTTTTTTGTAGGAACTGCTGGTGGTTATGATTGTATTGGTAAGGTACAAAAGGCACAGCCCCACTCTGGTTCAGGTTTTTGGTTTCTGTGTTTATCTTCTATTGAAGTTTTAGCATTTGGTAATCTCTCAGTATGTTTTTCCGGGTCTTGAGCAAGTAAAAAGCCCATCTCAAATAAGGCCATTTTAGCTCTCCATAGGGTGTTTAAAAATAAACCAGAACAAATCCATAAGCGCACTGTAGAGAGATTGGTGTTGCATAGAAATTCAACCTGATCAATATCAGCGAGGAGATGTCTTCTAGTTCTTGCAGTTCGTTAAAGATGTTTAAAATGCTGGACCTTCGTAAGTCATATTTCTCATACGGTGCATTTCTACATTTAAATATCAATGTATGATATTGTTTGAATTTGTTTGTTTTGGTATCTTGTTCTGCTTGTGTTCTGTTATTGTCTCCTGGGAATTGCTCGGATCTCAGTCTTGTTCTCACTTGTTCATCTCGCTGTTGGTTCTGATCAGAGAAGTGCGTCTTATTTTTTTTTTTTAAGTTTTTATTTTTGACGGCAGAGGTACACAAGGCACACACACAGGGCAACAAATGTATACAGCAGTTACATCGTAGAGCAGCACAACAATTAAGATACAGCAATCACAGCATGTACATCATAGCAGTACCTGAGGAGGAGCAACAGTAGGGCTTCATACAGTGGGGTCAGAGCCCGGCGGGGCAGGGGACTAACCGGACACGGGAGTGTCCTCGCTTAGGTTGTTAAGATAAGTGTTGAATTCGCCCCAAATATTCTTGGGGCGAGATTGGGTGGGGAGCGTATTCAGATAATCTTCCTCACAATTCCGTGACCAGGTGAGTAAACGGAGCCACTCGTGGAAGGTCGGGGGAGAGGGGCATTTCCAACTCTGGAGTATACACTTTTTGGCGATCATACAACTTATGTTTAGAAATTTGGCCAGACGTCTGGAGCCATCAGTTTGCTAGGCCCCGAACAGAACCGCCAGGGGGTCAGAGTCAACCACGGTTTCAGTTATTGCAGAAAGTGTTTCCAATATCTTTCCCAAAACCCAGACAGCTCCCTGCAGGCCCAAAACACATGCAAATGGTCAGCTTCCTCCGCACCACACCGAGGGCACAAGACAGCTGCGGTGCGGATGAACCTCGTGGTCCTACGTGGGGTGTAGTAGAGCCTGTTGAGAAGTTTGTACTGCATGGCGCGGTAGCGGAAGTTGAGGGAGACTTTTTTGGTGTGTAGACACATTTCACCCCAGGCAACATCGGATATCTCTAGGCCCAGTTCCTTTGCCCAATCGTCCCGTGCTCGGAGAGCTGGGATAGAGGCATTCTCCTGTAGGATCTTATATAGTGAGGAGACGACGCCGAAGGCGCCGCCAGAGTTGGCAATGTAAGCAATTGCCGGATTATCCGGGGGCTCATCTGGGAATGAGGGCCATGCAGTACGGAACGCTGCCCGTAGTCTATAGTATTGGAGGGTCTCTAAGGCGGATCTGGTGTGACCATGTTTCCATGTTTGGGGGTCGATAAACCTGCCTTCGGGGTAGAAGTCGGACAATGCTTGATATCCCAAGGCCCCCCAGTGTTGGGCTAAGGCAGTGTCATGTGTGGGTTCCAGGCCGGGGAAGTCCCACACCGGGAGCCATTTATAGTAAGGGGAGGATTCGGGTGTTGGATACAGCAGACGTTTCCAGGCATTAATGGTCGCACCGACAGGGTCAGTAGGAGAGTCAGGTGTATAATGATGATGTAGTATAAGGGACATCATGTTGGTGTCGATAGTCGCAAGTTGCTCCAACTTGACATGCGGCCGTGTCGGGTAGCCAGGGTACCAGTGGGTGGCATGTTGGGCCTGGGCCGCGGTCCAGTAGAGTATCAAGTCTGGAGCCATGAGACCCCCCTGTTTATATGGGAGTGCCGTGTCCATCCACTTCTTGCGCACTGCGCCGGAGTGCCATAGGAACTGCGCGCATAGTGTGTGTAGTTTAGTGAAGTATCCCTTCCCAGGCCATATAGGAATGTTACCGAAAGTGTAAAGAAGCTTGGGGAGCAAAATCATTTTACTGACATAACATTTTGGCCTCAACCGTCTGTGCTACAGCAGAATAATTGTCGGCGAGTAGAGTGGGTTTAGTCAAGGATATCTGCACACCTAGATATCTGATGCCGTTCGGGGACCAGCGGAGGGGGTACTCGGTGGTGGGTTGGTGGGTAGATTTAGTAAGCGGGAAGATCTCTGACTTTGAATAATTGATCGTGAAGCCGGAGTACGTACCGATGCGCGTGATATCCCTCAGTATGGGATCCATGTGGGTTGTGGGCTCTCTGATGTACAATAGCACATCATCCGCATATAAGGAAATTATTTCGGGGTCATCTTTCAGCCTTATTCCCTTGCGGGCGTGGCGTGCACACACATAGTCCGCCATTGGCTCTATTGCGAGTGCGAAGAGAATCGGGGAGAAGGGGCAGCCCTGTCGGGTGCCCCTAAAAAGTGTGAAAGGGTCAGATGTCAAAGAATTAGCCCTTACCCGCGCCACAGGGGAGGCATATAGTAATTTGATAAACCCGATCATGTTTGGGCCAATGCCCATTGTCTCCAGCACCAACCACATGTAGTTCCACGAGACCATGTCAAAGGCCTTCTGAGCGTCCAAGGTGACCGCCACAGCCTGGGCATCTTGATCTATACGGGACATAACATTGAACAGTCTCCTGATGTTATGGGAGGTGGACCTACCGGGAACGAAGCCTGCCTGATCCTCATGGACGAAGTATGGCATGATAGGCAGAAAGCGGTTCGCTATGATCTTTGCAAAGATTTTGGTGTTGAGGTTCATAAGGGAAAGAGGTCTATAGGACCCGCACTCGTCTTCCGGTTTGCCAGACTTGAGCAAGACCGTGATGACAGCTTCATGCATGGAAGGAGGAAGGATAGAGACACGGAGTGCTTCGTCCCAGACCTCGAGTAGTCTGGGGGCTAATATGGTCACGTGCTCTTGATAGAACTCGGCAGCAAGACCGTCGGGCCCCGGCGCCTTGCCCTTGGGCAGATTTGAGATGGCCGTCACTATCTCGTCAAGTATGATCGGGGAGTCCAGCTGGTCGCGGGTGGCAGAGGATATTTCAGTGGTGGGAATCTGGGCAAGCAACTCACGTATGTATTGTTCGGTGTGTTCGGCAGGTTGGGAGTACAGGGTCCTATAGAGCTCGGTGAATACACCCAAGATCTGTTGATCCGCCCATTGTACATTGTCGAAATGATCTTTGATGGAGGGGATCTGGGTTCGGCCAAATTCCCCTCTCACCAACGTTGCTAGTGTTTTCCCTGGTCTATCCCCCTCGCCGTATTTCCTAGCGGCCTGTGGCCGGCTGAAGTATTGGATTTCGCTGGTGGCGAGTGCGTTAAATGCTTGCAATTCCTCGCTAATTTGGGCCAGTATGGCGGGGTCAGCCCCTGTGGAGCATTGCAGCTCCAGTTGCTTCAATTTGGCTTCGGAGCGACCGAGGGACGCAAAAATTGCTTTTAGTGCACCAGCCTCCCGTGAGATGGACATTCCCCTAATATACACTTTAAAGGCATCCCACCGAACCGCAGCTGAAGTGCCCTGAGGAGAGTTGTGCTCAAAGAAGGATTCGATGCCAGCCAGGATTTCGACTCTGAACACAATATCCCTGAGGGCCTCAGATTTGAATCGCCAGGTACTGAGTGTTGGGACGGGCATGCCTAGTCTCACCGATAGAGTAACTGGAGCGTGGTCTGATAATGTGCGGGGGAGGATCTGGGACCCCTCCACCCTGCCCATGGTTTCACTGGACACGAAGAACAGGTCTATTCTGGACGAACTGTCGTGCACAGACGAATAATAAGTGTTATCCCGGCCCTGAGGGTGTAGTGTCCTCCAGACATTGTGGATATTAAGTGTCCGCATGTGGCCGTGGAGCCTACATGCAGCACTGGATAGGGTACGAGAGGCCGTGCCAGTTCTGTCCAGGACAGTGTCCAGAATGAGGTTCAAATCTCCCCCCCATATAGTCTGGATTCTTACATAGCCCAGCAGTATAGTGGTCACCACATCAAAGAACTCAGGAGAGTCGACATTGGGGCAATATGTATTGACAAGTAAGTATTCTTTGTTCACCAGGGTGCAGTGCAGTATAACGTAGCGACCCTCAGGGTCTATGTAGCTCTTATGCAGTATAAATTTAATCGATTTATGAATCATTGTGAGGACGCCCCTGGATTGGGAGGAATAGGAAGTGAAGAATCTAGCGGGGCCCCATGACGGGGCCATGGTGCCCTGAATATGGGCGTTGGAGTGTGTCTCCTATAGAAGTAGTACCTTGCAGCTGTGCCTGCTAGCGAAGGCCATGATCTTACGAGCCTTAGTGTGATTGCTTGATCCGCGGACATTCCAGGACATTATGACGGTGGACATTTCAATGGCAGATACACAATCTCACAATACACATGTCAGTGAACATCCCAGGTCCAGCAGTTGTGTGTGTTCCCAAGGTTGAAGACGGGAGTGCGCACGTGGTTTACCTCCGTGCGTGCCGAGGGACCTCGATTGCCTTTTTTATGTAACACCCCATTCCCACCCTCCACCCTCACCACCAACCCAAAATCAGCAGTGTGAACAAAACCCACCCTCAACAGTGCAGAGCTGGGCCGACCCCAATTTAGCCCAGTCTGCCCAGAAGCCCAACTGGGGCTAGCCCACAACAAGGGCGTATCCAAGAACAGTGCAATCGCAGTGGGGTGCGCTATTGCCGTGTAGGAGCACGCTAGGAACCAGCTGGTTCCGTTACAAAACAAACAGTGTTAGCGGTCATATTGTGAATGTCCCTGTTTTGCTCAATCGGGTGCAGGGGTCAACACAAGGAGCATAGTGGTTCAGTAGCCTAGCAACCAGGTGTGACAGTGAGATGGTTCAGAAGGCAACAATAATAAATGCGATCAATTAAGCAGAGCGGAAAGCATTTGCTCCATGGCAAGTGTGTGAGCGAAGCAAAAATTAAACATGCGTAGAAGAGCGTTGTACCGGAGTGGATACAGAAGTGCAACCAACCATGGGTACGAGCAAACAGTGGTATGAATTGAACAGTATATGGTCGTAGCGAAGAAACAGCACAGACCAAGCATGGAGTTCAGTCATTGTTCATAGAGTCATCCTCAGGAGGTTGCAGGAGAACATGCGCCTCAATGAATTTCACCGCTTCAGATGGCACAGTGAAGAAATATAATTTGTTATTGAACGTGAACTTCAAGCGTGCAGGGAAAAGTATGGCATAGGGGACTTTTCTTTCTCTAAGGAGTTTCTTCACTCCGAGGAACTGGCGGCGCTCCTGTTGAACTCCAGTTGAAAAGTCGGGGAAAATTCTGATCACCTGCGAGTCCATACGTAGCTCGCCCTTTTCCCGTGCGAGGCGGAGAATTAGGTTGCGATCTTTGAAGCTCAAAACCTTCGCAATGATGGGCCTCGGGAAGTCGCCAGGTTTAGGTCACGGTGAGAGCGCCCTGTGGGCCCTTTCAATGGTGAAGAAGGGCGACATGTCTGGATTACCCAGTAGTTCCTTCAAAAGATTTTCGACTGCCGGTTCAAGTCTGCCCTTCAGCGCATTCTCCGGGACACCAACGATGCGTATATTATTTCTGCGCGACCTAGATTCGAGGTCATCACATTTGGCCCTGACCGCCTTCATGTCCGCGACCAGGGTGGACACAGTGCCCTGGAGCGTGGCTATGTTGTCTTCGTTGGTTCCGATTCTGTTTTCCGCCTCCGTGATTCTCGTTCCCTGCTGGTCCAATTTGGCTCTGAGCGATGCTACATTGGCATTAATGTCATCGAGCTTTTCATGAAAGGCTGCAAAGTTTCTAGCCATGGATTCCATGATTGATGTGAGGTCTGTGGTGGGTGCCTCGGCCGGGAGCGTGTCGTTCACCTGATCGCCTGACGTGTGGGCCGAGTCGGACCTCGGGGTGGGTTTGCCGAATTTGTCCATGGCCCCGGCTTTATTAGTATTCCTAGATCTGTTGGACAACGTAGCAAATGATATTAGGGTGCTGAGTGCTCAGAGTGGGGACCAGGGTGAGCGTGTTGAGAAGGCACGCCTCAAGCCCGGGTCAGTAAAGCAGAACGCCAGACCACAATTGCGCATATGGTACGTGGGTGAAGGCGGCGGGGTCCATAGCGTCAGGGAGGTGCGGAGCAGCTGCAGTGATTATGCGATCCTGTCACCCTGATGGACAAGGCCAGTATCTGAGCCAGCATCCGAGTAGGTACGGCAAGAAGGACAGGTGGCGAGAGCGTGGGTACTCGTGTGCAGACAAATAGAGCGCAATGCAGTAGAGGCAATGTTCAGTAAGATTGCAGAGCCGAACCAGAGCCGAACCAGAGCAGTTATGGCGAGTTGGCAGGCGGTGTAACGCCAGGAAGAGGGCAGCCTCTATATCCAATGTCCGGGCGTGGGTCAAAGCCCTCTTGAGGAAGGGCACATGCAGTCCTGTGCAAGGGGCCAGCGGGGGAGCAGTGGAGGATCAACGAGGGCAACGCCAGGGAGACAAACGGAGGCCCGCCGGGATGCAGGGCAACAGTGGCGGATATAGGCTGGAGACTGAGTCGGCAGTGAACAGTACGGAGAGCGGCTCCAGCTGGGGGTGGCAAATGGCAGTTGGGTGAGGGGATAATGCCGTTTCCGGGGCGCAGCAGCCAAAGCAGCCCCTCACCTGCAGCCCAGTCAGCGAAGGGACGAATCTGCAGTTCTCCGGAAGGCTCACAGTCGAGCAAGGCAGGTCCAGGTATGGTGCTGGAGGCGGCCCCGGCCGCGGCGCTAGTTGCAGGCCAGAGCGGAGCAGTGCAGGGCGCTGTCCAGGCCACAGGCGCCGGGACAGCCCGCTCTGGGCGCACCCGCTGGCAGATCCGTGTGTGGTGCAGCGAGGCGGTCTCAGGGGCAGGCGCAGCTCCTCCGGTGGATGGCTGGGTGGTGCTGTCAAGCGGAGCGGGCGCGGAACCCCAGGCGCTCCAGACGGCAGGTCCGGGTATGATACGGGCAGCAGTGCTCAGGGGCAGGCCAGAACAGAGCAATGAAGGCACAGCCCAGACCGCAAGTGTCAAGCCAGAGGGAGCGCGGCCCGACCCACGGCGTCTCCAGTGCGGGTCACGGGCAGCGCGAGTCCCGCGCCTCACAGGACCTGAGCCGGTGAGCCCGAGGGACCAGCTGGCAGATTTAGTGGGCGGGTGGGCAGGCGGCAGCAGTGAGACAGCCGGGCCGATGAAAATGTTGCGGCAGGCGGGCGCGTGCAACCGCAGCCCCAAGGGTGTCGCACACGCCGATCTCCGGCTCCAGGGGTCCGATTCATGCCCAAATTGCAGCGGCACGTAGCCCCAGTTGTGGAGGGGACAGGGGATCAAGAATCTGGACGCAGGGAAGCAGCAAACCGCAGATGTTGTCGGATATGCAGCGGCAATACACGGAGCTAACAAGCTAGGCAGCCATCTTGACGGCTGCTCAACAGCGCCCCCCCCCAGAAGTGCGTCTTATTTGAAAGGGTCTGGCGAGGGCCTGGTGGATCATGGCTTTCATATGAAGAATCATAATTTTCATCTCTTTGGAAAGTTACAGGGGCCGAAGGAGAGCGGAGGTACAGTTCTTCATTCTCGATTGTAAATATTCATCCACCGCAGCTTTGATCTGTTCCGTTTGCTCAATCATATATTGCTGCGCCATTGCTTCTTTGGTGGCTGGTGGTAAACAACGCGTTTGGCTAGAGTCAGATGTATTTGAGAGATGTCTCTCATTTGAATTATTCTTGTAATTTGCATCAGATTTTTCAGCTAGTGCTAGCAAGGCATTCAGCAGCGAATGTACTGGAGGATTAATTATTTGCAGAGTTTGTTTAGATGTCTTTTGGTTCGTTGGGATGTCTACCACAATAATTGCTGAGGGTCCCATATCATCTGTCGATGGTTGCTTATTTTTTGGCTCCTGGACTGGCGGCATTATAGAACATGAATGTGTGGGGGGTGGTGCTTGTGTTAAGTCAACCACCACATTTCGTTATTTTACTTTTGTAGCCACCTTTCTTGCTTTATTATTGTTTTGGTATGGTTTCGTGAGAAGTCATTTTTTACAATTGGTTAATCGAGGCTGTTTAGCGAAAACCTCGTAAGACTCGATCTGCACTGGTTAGTCAGTAGTAGGAGCAAAACAATCTACACTAAACCATGAAGAATTCACATCTTCCGAGATCGGTTCATCGCCTTCAATTGGTCATATGATTTGTTTGAATATTGGAACTGCAGTAGATTGTGCCTCAATAGAGCTCATAAACTGTATAGAGTTTACATCACTTTGTTTAGAGTTAATTACTGCATTAGCCGCATGCAGTGTATTAGCATTTGTATCCATCTAAGCTAGAATTTTGTCGATTTGTCTTGACTGCTGATTAAGTTTCGAGTCAAGAGATTCGAACATTTTATGTAAGCTTTTGATGGTTGAGTTGGCTGCTGTTAAGGTAATCTGTAAAAGATTGTTGCAGATTTAGCAATTTTATCTGTGGATGAGAGACGCCGTCGCGGGGTGGGCTGGATGTATGATACTGCGAGCGAAATGCTCAAATCCGTGGAGCATGGAGCACGGAAGTCCGGTGAATTTGAAGTTGGCGAAGAATTATTGTTAATAATGCTGACATGGGTCAGGTTGTTTACAAATACTTCATCATTTTCAGGGCTTTCTCCATTTGGGGCAGCTGTTCCTTTTGTTGTGTTCTCTGCCCAGGAGATAACATAGTTTGCAATAGGGTGTTATCTGAGATTGCTTGAGAGAGCTCTTCGCTATTATCCAATGTTAATACTGCCTCTGTGATTTTTACATCACTCGATGTTTGTATCGTCTTGTCAGCATGTAGACTATGCGCCTGTAGGTCTATCGAGCCTTGATCTTCTTTTTCTATTATAGGAACAGGGATCTTTACACGCTGTTCAATTGGGTTCAACCCTGAAGGAATCATTTCTCGTTGCTCGATTTGCTTTGCTGGAGCACAAAAGGAACGGATGTCCTGATTCAGTACAGGTGTCCTTGCAACTGGGGTAAGGATTATCGATTTACGAGTCGCAATGCGTTTCTTCTTGGTTGTTACTACACTCGCTTTTGCCGTGGGGGAGTTTTGCATCGGTGTAAATGGTAGATTAGGTTAATCTGGCATATCAGATTTGAGTGTATATGTGCGCATGCAATTAAATGAAACTCAGTAAATCGATTTAGTTTAAATGAAAAGAGCACACTTGTAACGTTGATGTTACTTTAAACACCAAAAGAGGTTTCGATGATGAAAATAATTAAATAACTAACTAATCCTTTTCAAGCTCGTAGCACCGTGGCTCAGCAACAAATCGGCCAGGTGGTGCTTGAGGGCGCTTGCTGGGAGCACTCGTTGACACGTTATATAGGGAATCTGATGCACAAAGGTGCGCGCAGGTGGGTTCAAAGAGGGGGTCCACCCTCCATAGTCTCCCGTCTGCAACTACAAAAAAAAGGCGTGTGCAGGCAGGATCAAAGAGGGGATTCACCCTCCGCAGTCTCCTGTCAGCAACTACCCAGATAGCAAAAAAAAAAAGAAAAAATTCACAATAGCCTTTTTTTCATACCACTCAGTGATCAACAAACACCTAGTGCGGGGATATAAACAACTGCGCGTAGTACTTCGCGCCG
Organism: Ambystoma mexicanum; assembly: GCF_040938575.1. NCBI lineage: Eukaryota > Metazoa > Chordata > Amphibia > Caudata > Ambystomatidae > Ambystoma > Ambystoma mexicanum. Next base: position 456,831,001 of record NC_090927.1, read on the forward strand.
CAAATTCTCCCACTGCACAGGCACTTCACAGGCACTGTGGATCGTTAGATTACTTACCCCCCCCCCCCTGCTCTGAACTTATCAACGGGCGAGTATATATACCGTATATTTACCGTCGGCTCTGCGACAGCGTTCCCCAGCTAGTACTATCACTAGCACTCCGTAGGTGTTGAAATGGGGGAGCTCACAGGGGTGCCGGGAGCTTCTCTGCACAAGCCCCCAAGTAGGCTCGCTGCCACAGGTCTGCCACAGGTCTCCAAGCAGGCTGCAAGTAAGCTTTAAGCAACCGCAGCCGCAGCCACTGCCAAAGCCGATTGTGCGTGCCCGTCGCACTTCCTTTCAGACAATTCGAGCAAAGGATCTGAGTCAAGCCGCACCGTGTAACAGGAAACAGAGAGAACTCACACTCTCACACAGCCGCTTCCGACTCGTTCCTATTTCTAGCTAGCCCTACCACTATAAATAACAACTAAACAACCCCAGAAGGGTCAGCTTCTGATGACTTAGCTTTAGCCAGACTCACCAGACTTCTTCTCAGGGAAGAAAAGGTATATTGTTCGAAGACAAGTTCTTTAGTTCCAGGAATGATAGTTATGGATTTCACTTTGGACTGCGTCTCACAGGATTTCCGAAAGTAATTAAAAAGCCAATAACAAAATGTTTCTCATGGTTCGTTGGGTGTTTGTCACTGGGCCTCATTACGAGGTAGGAGGTAGCCATGGTGCTATTAGCACCATGGCTACGCCCTTACCGCATAAAGGGTCCGGCTTCTCGGAATGGGTACTTACCGGGTCATTCCAACCTTGGAGGACCCGGTAAGTCCCCATTCTGAGAACCATTCCCCATTCCCATTTGAGCCCCCCATAGGGCTCAATGGGAATGGGGAAGGAGCTAATAACCGTACCAAAATGTGCGTTATCGTTATTAGCTCTGAAGTCCCTTAGCAGGTCCCGTCCTTAACACCTGGTCAGGCCATGCATTAAGGAAGGGACCCGCTAAGGGACCTCGGAATATGGAGGTAAGGGATTACCAGCACCCTTACCGGTGCCGATAATCCCTTACCTCCTACCTCGTAATGAGGCCCACTGTCTCTGAGAGGGCGCTCCTGTCCCTGTGGATTTGAGATATATTACGACACTTGTAGCCTTTCCAATGGGGTATACTTTGGGTTTCTTAGGCTCCTGTAACCGTCTCTCAGACTCAATTTACTAGCTTTCTCAATGTCTCTCATAAGGTACTTGGTGGGCATTCCTTATTTTCGATATCTCTTATGGCCTCTACCAAGGTTTTTTTATCTTTAATAATTCTTGTAGCCCCTCCAAACGCTTGTGCTTCAGGTTTCTCAGGCTCCCGTAACCTTTACTCAGACTCTGTTCACGCACTTTCTTAATGTCTCTGGTAGGGCGGAGCCAGCCCCTTTTAGTCGTTCATATGCAAAAACTCTCATGGTCTCTCCTAGGACCTATACTTCAGTTTTCTCTGGCTAGCATAATCATCACTCAACTCCATTCACTTGTGTTCTCAATGTCTCTTAATGGGCCCTGACAGCCTCTTTCAATCTTTAAGTACAATAACTTTTGTAGTCTCTCTCAAGACCTATACTTCAGGTTTCTCAGGCTCCCATAACCAATGTAGCTCTTGGCTTCACAAAGTTTGTCTTGTCCATGTTGCCTACCCCTTCCGTGAACCACCCGGGTGCCTTTGTCTGAGCTGGGCTGGTTCACAGGATTTGGCGTTGTGATGCAGTGTCTTCCACTCTTGGCTTCACAAAGTTTGTTTTGTCCCTGTTGCCTCCCCTATTCCTGAACCATCTGGGTATCTTTGACTGGGCTGAGCTGGTTCACAGGGTTTGGCATCGGGATGCAGTGCATTCCGCTTCTATTGGTCTCAGCTCTCGCCAGGCTCTCTGCTCTGGCCTCTAGGCGTCTCTCGCCTTTGGACGTTTTTGCGCACATAGACAGAGTGGAGGACTTGCTCCTCCAACTTGGTTTGGTTACAGCATTGCTGAGTGGGCCCCAGGCTGACCACTGCTCTTCCAGGGTTACTCCACCAAAGGGGGACGGTCTGTCTGACCTTGAAATCTCTGCACACGTCGGCAGAGCGGGGTACTTTCTCCTCCAACTTGGTTTGATTACGGTCGTCGTTGAGCGGGCTACAGGTCCACCATGACTCTTCTGTGGTCACACCACCACACGGGACGGTCTGTCTGTCTGCATCCTTTCACTATTGGCTACACTGCCCAAACATTCTTCTCCTCCTCGCTCTCTTTCTCAGGTTGCGGCTGGCTCCGCGGCACCACAAAGCTGCACCCCTCCAAGACATACATTTACCAAGGGCTTTTCTCTGTGTAAGGTTCTCTCTCCTCCTTGTTGGGTTCTTCATCCCTTTTATGTCATGAACCCATTCAAAAGGGGCATTTGTTTATTTCCAAATAATGCATCCAACCCAACATTGTCTGAAGTGAAACAGGAGGGAATCGTTTTATGGAATGGTGATGGCAGTTCCACAGTAAGTACAGGAGTCCCATAGATGCTGATAGGGTTTCTTGCAAAGGGAGTTCCTCTATGGAATGGGAGTCCTTGTCCCCTATTGGGGAGTCACTCCCAATGAGGTCCCACTTGCCCAGACACCTAGGGAGGGTCTTGCTCAGTGGGCTCACCTTCTAAGCCTCACACAGGGTGGCTCCCCCTGGGGAGAAGGGATGAATACCCTGGATTGATCAGACCATTTACCAATGATTTGTGTCTCTAAGTTATGAAAGGTACACCACAATTTGTGTTAATGCTACCAGCGAGGTGAGTAGCACCGAGACTATCAAAAGGTAGCCAGTTATGACTCATTCAATGGGTGCATTTGTTAAAAAGGGAGTTCTACATCTCAAAGTTGCTATGCGACAATTTTGCAACCCCAACCTTACACACTGTTTTTGCCTTCTCTTCTTTTGTGAGGTGGGTGAACAGTGATCACAGTGGGTGATTATTAAAGACACTAAGGGCCTGATTCACAGAGCATGTTTTCAATGCGATTGCTCCATTATAAAAGGCCTCTGTGAATCAGGCCCTAAGTTATCTACCATCAGTTAATGGTACTTGATTTCTATTAGTTGAAGATGAAACAGAACTAAGACTAGGCAGTGGCTGGAATTTTGCTTGCCTGTTTCTTGATTACCTCTTAAAGTATGTCCTGGTAGGAGTTCTCATTGTGGTACTAGTTTCCTTATATATTTTAGTCAAGTCTGTGAGTGTTGATGTAAGAACAGTAAACTGGGCATGTGAGGGAGTTATATTGCCTGTAGACTTAGCAGGATGTAGGGCCATATTATTTGATCTATTATCGGTTTCTAAACTAGTGTCAATGTCTCGGTCTTCTCTGACCCAGTCTGTGATGTACAGCTCATGGACCGAGTCCTGAAGTCTTGGAAATTCAAGTGACAAATTCCTCATTAACTGCTGATACTTTTTGCACCCAGCCAACGTTTTGGTAACATGTTTTAGACGTGCTTGTCCAGCGATGTGGGTATGACTGGGGGAACTTGATATATGATTTTTCAGCCCTTCTCCACTACTGCTGTTGGGCCAGATTGCTGCTTAAGTAACGCAGACCCTCCATGGCCAGTAGAAAGATTGGGACCATCAGTTATGGCTTGGTCTTCATCTGTGGCTGAAGGGGAAAGCCTATTTGATACCTCTAGCCGGTCCATGAATATGCATTGGTCTCCTCTGTCTACATGCATACATTTGGATCATCGGGCATTCTGCTTCCATGTCCACATGTAATTAAATCCCCCTTCCCTGCCGCATTAGTCATAGCTAAGGTCATTAGTGTTAGGGAGTCAGGCATCCCCTTTCTGATAAGAGTACATGTCTACTGGTACGATGCAATGACTGCTGTCATCTTGGTGGGCCTCACTAGGGATTTCAAGCAGAGGAGGTATCAACAGTGGTGATTGCAGATAAACATGGGCGGGGGGGGGGGTCTCTGAAGTGCCTCGGGCAATGTTTGCTATTTCATAGTCACTATCTCACCCGAGTTCTTTGTGACTAACACCTTTCTTCCGTTTCCATCTTTCTGGGTTTGACCATTATCCTGAGTGTCCATCATTTCTTTGTGTCTTACATTCGAGCTGGCACTTCCTACACTTGCATCCCCCAAATAACGTTATAGGATTTCTGTTTGCTCTATTAATAGGAGTGGCTAACTTAGCCAATTTGATTCTAGAATCATTAGCTCATAGCCTCAGGGTTGCTTTGTGTTTCCCCGTAATCGAAATACTATCAAACAATCCTTCACTGCAATCCATGTACGCAGGTAGCAAAACGCAAAACCAACGTAAATCAACGCAAAACCATCACATCACCAATGATTCATAATTGAAGGTGATCATCATTTCTGTTATAGCTACTAAAATGTTCACACTAAATGTAATAGTTCTAATCATCTAACATAGAAATCCGCAATTGTAAAGAACGCCCGACTGTCTCAAGGGGCATCCCTTGGTCACACTCTCCCGCTCTCTCTGCCGCGAAGAAAGCCAACGTTTTTGTTGGTGCAAGGAAGCCAGGCGTCAAAGGTGTAAAGTATTGTGTTTAAGTTGCAAAGTCTTTAACCACTTGATAACTACTTTAAACTTGCAACCTTAACAGTGCCGTTTAAAAACAAATCTTTAGAGCTTAGGCGGAGTTTTATCATCGTAAGGCAGAAGCAGTTACTAATATCTATCGCACGGGTTGCTTTACACCCATGGTTGTACATGTGTACAGTTTATACGGGCAAGCAGCAAACGGAGATGGAGATTCAAAGCACTCGTCCGTTCCTGTCTCGCTCCAATCCCCTTGGCTGCCCAGACTCCACAGGCTGCTGCTCTAACTTCTGACTGTGGTTTCTGAAGAGGTGCAGTTGCGACAGGACGCAGGCGGGGCACAGTGACACGGCTAGCATGAATGTAAAAGCACAGAGATATGGTCTACACCTTGCAATGTTTGGCCCCGCATTAGTTACTCCAATTTCCTGTAAAAGAGACATGTTAGCCTTCAGTTTAAAATCAAGGTAGGCCAATAATTAAATGTTATTTACTCCTGTCTACCTCCAAGTCTCCTGGCCCTCGGTCGTGACAACATTGAGTTAAAGTGTCACTGCTACGGTTTTATTTCTAGGCCTGTTACTACAAATGCAGTGAAAACGTTGCTCAAGCGGTACGTTTTTCATAAAGTGATATAATATGGAGCAGGACTGTTTTCCCAATACCAGGATTCCTCTCACAGAGACACATGGCAAGGCTCAGAGTGAGAACCTACCGACCGGAAGTAGCACAGCACAATCATGAGAGATTGTATTTCAGTTCATGTTGGCCCTTCCGGAGTCCAGATGGGCAATGCCTGCTGGGAGAATTATTGTCTGGAGCATGGCATCCAGCCGGACGGGCAGATGTCCAGTGACAAGACCAAGCGTGTGAGTTGCTTTCACAGAGATTTGGGGGTAGATCTTTATCCTCTGCAGGCGCCTCCCTCTGGAACAGCCTCCGTGCCCCTGTCTGTCTGGAACCGGAGCACCTCAAGTTCTGGAAACTACTCAAGCCCTTCCTCTTCTCATCCTCCTTCTCTCTCCCTCTCCTCTGCTAACCGCTGTTCTTTTTCTCTCCATCTTCCTTCCTCCTTCTCCTCCCTAGCTCAACTCAGTTTTTGCTGACTGGTCGCCTGTTTCACCTCCAGAGCCTTACAGGTTCCAGGCTCCCCCACCAGTCTTTTGTACTTGCCTCCGTGCCACTGCACTATGTTCAGCATTACTGCACATACTGCTTACGCTCCCGAGTGGGGCAACCTCTCTGCACTTAACCCAGGCCCATGTTCGACTGGATCATACCTCTCAACCTTTTTTGAAACCAAGGTGGGTGAAAACCCAGAAAGGCCATAAACATAAAAGTAGGACTGCCGTAAAAACATGAAACGGCAGTCCTACTTCTGTGTCGCTGACCTTTTACGGGAGGGGGGTGGGGGGGAATGCTCCCAGGCACAATCCTCTCATTGGAGGAGAGCGCCAGGGAGGGGAAGGGGAGGAAATGGGGGCGTGAAAAGCATGACACTTGCTTTTCACGCCTCCATTCGCGCAGGAAGAGTCGCGCCGGGACCCGATTTCGGGATCTCGAAATCGGGTCCTGGCAAAAATATGGATCGTAGCTCCCACCTTTGCCAAGGCGGGTGAAACAGATGAGCTGGCAGGTGGGCGGGTGTGTAGATGCTTTGGCGGGTGACACCCGCCAAAAGCGGGTGAGTTGAGAGCTATGCTGGATGCGTTTCTTCTCCCCAAACCCCCCTTCCCTGCACCTCCATCTGTAGGCATGCATGACCTAAATGTACTTGGACTAATATGTTTGTCTGTCCTATTCCTCCCACCCCCCTCTTTTTTGTCCCCCCTCCCTAGTTTGGTCACAACTGTAACACTTCATGCACTGGCACTAGGAGAAATGCTGTCAGGCCTAGTACGCTAGTTTTTGTTAGATCATTTGGAAACTTCAAGGCCTAAGAATGATTACCGCACTCCCTTGTTCCCTTCCCACTTTGAAGCGCTTTGAAGCACTCCACCTGTATTTAAGCGCTGTATAAATAAACAATTACAATTACAGTGATGGGCGGGTTACATTAATCGCCTTGCAATACCACACAACATCTTACCTTAGTGGATTCACTTGTAACTTTAAATACCAGTCTCCAATCCCCAGATACAAGCTGATTCGACAGTGGCACCAAGAAAATAAGGAGATAAGCTGTGAGTGTTAAGGCGAGGGAGCTCAAATAGGCGAAGCGGAAAGCTGTGAGCTACAAAAGAGGCACATCTAGCCTCCCTCGCCTCAGTTAATATGGCCTGCCTGGTAGTGTCCACCTAACTGTGGGTGCCCTGAAATCCCTCTCCCAATGTTTTATGAACAGTTGATGTTGTTACACATCTTCCTCCGAGTGACGGTATGGGCTTGGCGGCATGAGGCGAATGGTGTGGACCCATCAATGCAAACATCACAGCTCTCAGGCAGAGATGTGGGTGTTTCGGGTTTGGCAGGCTGTGGTTCTACAACCTCTAAACCATAGTCTACAAGGTCCAGACAATAGTGTCAACTTCCATCACAGCCATGGTCTCTTGATCCGTGTCTGGTTCTGCAGACATGTCCAGCATTAGTGTCCTCTGCTCCCTCATCCCTCTCTAGAGGTCACGTGTCCTCATGTAAATCAGCCATAGAGGTGTCCTGTAGAGCAGCATTTGCGTGAGAGGGAAGGAATATTAGTATTTGTGTCCATGTTTGTGTACCTTATATTAAACTATACATGTCTGTATTGGAGCGCACTTCATAGTTCCTGAGTAAGCTGGTCTATCTAGTTCCACTCACCGGCCACATAATCACATTGTTACTACAAATTGGCACACTGGAAGGGTGTGCTGGCCAATCACGATGCTCGGAATGCAGGCTTTGTTGTATGGTACAAGCCGGCGTTCCGAGCAGCATGGGTGCTGTTGGTCAACACCCTGTTCCCTTTGCCACTCCTCTTTTCTTTTCCCACCCAGCCCCTCACCTCTTATCACCCGTGTACTTACCTATGCGGCTGCTAAGACCATATTTTTTAAAAAAAGAAGACCCTTATCTTTACTGCGCTGCCCGTCATCGCATTGTGGTTCCCGGAGTCCGTTATCAATGTTGATGACGTCACAGTCATCAACATTGAAAACAGACTGTGAACCACAACGCAGCACCGGGACGCAAATCTATAGTTTGTTTCTTTTTTTTAAATAATGCACCCCATTATCACCCACGTAGGTAACTACACAGATATAACCCTCGTCGGCTGGCCGACTCTGTTGGTAATGGCACCGCCGCCACATTATGGGGCCTTAGCTTCGCTTGGGCCCTTAACTTGGGCAGCAGGCCATTACCGACAGGGTCGGTCCACCGCCTCGGGTAATAGCGCCTCAAATTGCACTGAGATATATGACCTCCATATCCAACACACATCTGTCATGATGGCCCTACATATATTGATAAACCTTTGCTCTTGGATACATGAATCAGAATTCTCCCAACACTGGCACATGGCCATCCACTGGCTACAGAGCCCTGAAATGCTGTTGCAATGGACTCATGCATATGGCTGCTGCGTGTGCAGATACTGAGCTGCCATAATGCACACATCATCACAACATCACTGTTGTCTGGTATTTGGCCAATGTTACCATGTGAGGACCTAAGACACCACCTACAGATACACAGTGCTGGCTGGTCCTGCCATTCATCATCCTAGAAATGCTTTTGAGAGGGACCTGACACATACACATGCTCGTTGACAACCTTTCAGTACCCTAAGTATCACACAGCACATGTTGGTGATGAGAAAAAAAGGTACAAAAGGGTTTGGGGGAGGATCACCTTGTTTTGGTTTTGCTGGCTTACGCCAATGCCCACAACTGCAGCAGTTGGAAACATCCCTCCCTATGCCTGGCTTACGCCAATGGCAACAACTGCGGCAGTAGGAAACATCCCTCCCTATGCCTGGCTTACGCCAATGCCCACAACTGCGGCAGTAGGAAACATCCCTCCGTATGCCTGGCTTACGCCAATGCCCACAACTGCGGCAGTAGGAAACATCCCTCCCTATGCCTGGCTTACGCCAATGCCAACAACTGCGGCAGTAGGAAACACCCCTCCCTTTGCCTGGCTTATGCCAATGCCCCCAACTGCGGCAGTAGGAAACATCCCTCCCTATGCCTGGCTTACGCCAATGCCCACAACTGCGGCAGTAGGAAACATCCCTCCCTATGCCTGGCTTACGCCAATGCCAACAACTGCAGCAGTAGGAAACATCCTTTCCTATGCCTGGCTTACGCCAATGCCAACAACTGCAGCAGTAGGAAACATCCCTCCCTATGCCTGGCTTACGCCAATGCCAACAACTGCAGCAGTAGGAAACATCCCCCCAGAAAGTGTCAGGATAGATTATGGGTTTGCTCCACCACCTGTGCGGCTTGCATGTTATCTTCTGCCTGCAACTTCCTCTTGGTGCCTCATTTGAAGTCGCTCCACCCATTCACATCTTTGGAGGTTTACTTGCCAACACAAAGCACATTTATAGTGGTGGTGAGCTCCATCCACAGTGCACATCTGTCATGAATACTGCAGCATTGCCATGGAACTGAAAAGGTTCTTCTCCTGCTTCTCCATGTACTGTATTGTGAGGTCAAACTCGGATTCGGAGACGTTTTTGGCCTGATTGCCCTCCTCTCCCTCCTGAGCACCCTTGACACACTTTCTTCCTCCAAGAAGATCCACACATGTTTTTTAGGGCCACTTTCTGCTTCTTGAGGGCTTTGAGAGTAAATATGCATGTTTTTGGCGCATCCATCAGATGTGCACGCTCTTCACACAGCATGTAAAATGTCAGCACCAGCATAGCACAGATGCACCGGAAATGTGAGCATCTAACAGGATGTGACATCAGATGTGCTGTAACTTTGCAAGTGTTTTGCGCAACCTTTTGTGTTGTGCACAGTGAAGTTTTGCTGATATCCGTGAGAGTACATGCATGCAAAGTGATGGGCGATCACCCTCCCCCATCATTGGGATGTCCAGAGTTTTTAGTTCTGCTCCTGTTCTTGGGCACTTGAAAGGGAGCCATGGGAATAGATGCGGGCTCTAATAATGTACATTTATGAGTAGACCACTGCATTGTAGTTACTGAGTACTAAAAATCATGCAGTTAACCAAGACTGGGGGTTGGCTGGACTACATGTCTGCGAACTGAAACAACTTTTCAGTGTTACAAGGAGACCATGTTTTCCAGGCGCGTGATCAAAGCCGTGCGAAAGGCTATGGTAGGCAGGAGACAGTGCAAGGGCTTTTCGAAGTACCAGCCTTGATTGTTTTTGCATCCAGAAATGTTTTCACAGGAAAGCCATTTTAAGAGTTGCAGTGAAAACAGCGCCAACCAAGCATTATCAAAATGTAGACAGCAAGTTGGCTATTTTTTTTTAAAGAAAGTCAGTCGATGAGGCAGATAAGAACATGGCTGCCTTGTTTTCAGTAGCATAAAAGAAGACAGACGAGAGGCGCCAGCGTATCATTGTCTCGCGGCAGAGCAGCGTTACATATAAACATAAATCTCTGAAACAGCTAATTTAACTTCTTGCATATTTGGAGGCCAGCTGCCAAAGAGTCAGATGCAATCAGACTGGTACTTTTGATTGTGTCTACCTCGGGAAGTATTCCTGAGCAAGAGCAACAGTAGCTGCCAAGGGATCCATTTGTCAAGGACACAGAGTACAAGCCGCCTCCACAAGCCACAGTGATGCAACATTCTCCTCAAGGAGCCTTCCGTATTCCCAGTTCAAGATAAAGCCAGAGCAGGGGCGTGCAACTGATTTTTAGCAGTGGGCCGGATGTACCCTTCATGCTGCCTATAGTCGGCTGAAAAGTAAATGTGGCTGGGAACTGTAGTAGTCGGGTGTGGTGGATGGGGGGGGGGGCAGCGATGGTAGGAGACCTTTTCACCCCCAATGTGTATTCCATGCATGGCCCCAAGGCCCTGGTCCCACCCCCATTCACTGTCAATGGCATGGCCCTGGTTTCCCTTATTCCGCCACCAAACTGCATGGCCATGGTCCTGCTCTAAATGGCATATCCCATGTCCCTTGCGCCTCCCCACCAAACTGCATGCCCTCACCACTAAACAGCAGGCCCTGTTTCTCCCCACCAAACTGCATGGCGCTAGTCTCCCCCCCATCCCCTAACACCCCATATCAATGGCATGGCTCTGGTTCATCATATTCTCCCAACCCACACCAAACAGCATGGCCACGGTCCCCCTTCTTCCCTCCCACCCACCACCAATTCATGGTCCTGGTCTCCCATATCCCCCAATCCCCACCAATGGCATGGTCCTGGTGCCCACGCTTTTCCACTCAAATTACATGGCCCTAGACACCCCTAAGATCACTGCCCAACAATGGCATAGCCCTGGTCCCCCATAAGACGCCCACAACCAAACAATATTGCCCCATGACCCCCACCCCCAAACCAAACACTAGCCCCATGATATCCACATCAAACCAAACACTATGCCCCAAGACCCCCACTCCCCAGCCAAACACTGTGGCCTATGATCCCCACCCCAACCAAAAACAATGCCCCATGACTCCCACCCCCAACCACACACTATGCCCCATGACCCCGCCACCAACCAAACACTATGCCCCATGACCCCGCCACCAACCAAACACTATGCCCCAAGACCCCAACCCCAACCAAACACTATGCCCCATGACACCCACCCCCAACCAAACACTATGTCCCATGACCCCATCCCCTCAACATAAAGCCATCCTCATGACTCCCACCCAACCAAACACTATACCCCTTAACCCCACTCCCCAACCAAACACTATGCCCTGTGACTTCTACTCCTTAACTAAACACTATGCCCCATGACCCCCACCCCCAACCAATCACTATGCCCCATGACCCCCAACCAAACAATATGCCACAGGAGCCCCACCCTCCAACCAAACCCTATGCCCCAGGAGCCCCACCATTCAACCAAACACTATGCCCCATGACCTCCAGCCCCCAATTAAACACTATGCTCAATGACCCCCATCCCCCAACAAAAGATCATCCCCATGTTCCCCACCCCCCATCAAAAGGCTATCCCCATGTCCACCCCAACAAAAGCCCATCCCAATAACTACCAACAAAAGGCTATCCCCATGATCCCCCCTGGGCCCCAACAAGAGGCCATCCCCACGATCCCCCTCTTAACAAATGTCCATCCCCATGCCCTCCGATCCCTGAAACAAAACACCAATAACATGACCCCCCAAACCAAATACCATCCCCACTAACCCCCCCACAACAAAATGGCATGACGCACACCCTCCCATCTAGAATGCATATACCTGAGGAGCACTGGCGAGCATGCAGGCAGACTAATGAGCTGGAGGGCAGGATGGCTGGTGAGGTGATGTGCAGGCAGCCCTCTTCTGAACTTGTACTCGGCTGGTGTGGCAAGCCTGAAATGCCTTCTGGCAACAACCCTTTAGCCACACCAGCCGGAGTGCTGGCCCTCCATTGGCGCAAAGCATGCACTATGTGACTCGTAGTGCATGCACTGAACCAGTGGAGGGGCAAGGTAAATAAAGACTTTTCTAATGGATGGCAGCCATTGCTGCTCGCAGGCCACCCTCCATTAGGATTGTCTTTAACCCTGGCGGGCCGGGAAAACCAACATGCCGGGCCGCAGTTGGCCCTCGGGCTGTATTTTGTGCACCTGTGAGTCAGTGGAAAGCAATCATTTTTATTGCTGTAGGCATACCTTATGTGGCAATGCTAAACATGTAGTACCTGAACAGTTATACCTTGGGCCCAGGGCCGGCCTTAGGGGCAGCAGCGCCCTGTGCGAATTGGCGGTCCCCTCTTCCCCCGCGCGCCCCTGGTCAACAGGGGGCAGGGCCAGGAAGTGGCACTTTTTATTTTTTAATTTTTTTTAAACCTCCTCGCTCCGAGGAGGTAATGATATGAATAGGGTGCATCAGCGCCCTGTTGTTGTTGAATGCGCCCCGCGGGCGCATTTGGTAACAGTGAGGCACCTGCCACGCCTTCTGCCACTATGCCAGCTCGGGGGAGCCCTTGAAACACTCCCCCGAGCTGGCGTGGTGGGGGGCTAGGCGCCTTTTGTTGTTGAAGGCACCCACGGCGGAGGGGCGCATTTGGTGACAATTGGGTGCTGAGCACCGTATTGCCATTGAATGCGCCCGCTGCCACGGGTGCATTTAATAGCAACAGCCCGCCAGCTCGGGGGAGCCCTTGAAAGACTCCCCCAAGCTGGCGTGGTGGGGGCTAATGGCGCCCTGGGGGGCGTGGCGCCCCGGGCAGTCGCCCAGCTTGCCCCCCCCAAGCCCAGGCCTGCTTGGGCCGGGTTCTCGTAACATTTTCCACGCAACAGGTCGGATGGTCTAGCAAAGCCTCCACTTGCGTGAAAAGTGTTTCCAAATTCCAAAGGGCATCTGAATGTACGCGTCTCAGATAACTTTTTACACCTCTTGTGCTCAATAGTGCAAAACAGGAGGTGGAACGCCAGATCCGTGCATTTCACGCTTCATCACCAATTCACTAATGGGAACGATGCGCTTTGAAATACACTTAAAATGAAGCGCTCCCCTTCTCCTTGTTGGAACATCTCCTGCGTTTTTTGGAAAGTGCAGCCACTTCTGCCGCATGTGCATTTTTCCAAATCAGACATTTCACAATGAATGTCCCTACAAAGTGCTTCTGACTGTGAAATGCGCTGCCAGCGCTCATGTGCCTGCTGGGACATGTAGGACTGCTGGAGTGAGCGGGAGCGGGCGGGAGCGGTGCTCCTCTACTTTTTTAAATTAAGTTTTACTGTTCCTATACTTTTATTTTAAAAAGAAACCGTTCCGGAATGGTTTTGTTTTATAATAAAACTGTAGGAAGAAGTTGAAACTTGCACTTTCAGTGCACTACACTGAACGTTCCCTTAAACAGCAGGTGCAAGTGTTTGGGGGTTTTGTATTGTGTGTGGGAGGGGCGTGGTGATGGGGTTTGTGGGGAGCGGGTGGAGGCCAGCAGGGAACATAGTTCCACTACTTCTGTTCATACACTTCGACCACTGCACACAGGTCTCTTCTCCACCCCGTTACCCACATGATTCTTCACACGCTCATTGCTCCCACCCTAAAAGGACCAGTGTCCCACATACAACACCTTCCCCTCACTTATATCCCTGGGTCTGTCTCTTATCACTTCAACTATTTGATGGGGCCGCTTCTTCATCCTGTGCCGTCTTCTCATGTCCCTCTTTATGGAAGTCTCTTCCCCACCCCTCTGTCATTGCTCTTCTGGTCCCCTGGGGCCCTCAACTCCATTTACCGGCTCTCTGAGGTCCCAAGCCCGTTCATCCTCTGATCTGCTCTCTTCTACATCTTCTTCCGTCCCTCTTACTAAGTGCTTGAAATATGAGGCGTTTCTTGTATTCATTCTGGGCAGCCACCATCGTTCCTTTCACCTTCCCTACTTGTAGTGGTGTTGTTGCATACTTCGAGTGTGCCTTCTTCTGCCCCATTGTCTCACCAGCACTTTCTCTCCTACATTAAATTCTTTTAGTCTGGCTCTCCTTTTCCAGTCGGTTCATTCCCTCATCTGATGTTTAAATTGGGCATACCTTTCTAGAATATCCTCATCTCTCTCTCCTCTGTCTGCCACCGGTCTGGGTAACCGTTTCCTTGTCATGTAGGCCACTGTGAGCTCAACCAGTGTTTTTGTTGTTGCCTCATGCAGTGTTCCTGTAATGGTTTAGAATTCTATAAATGACCTGCTGAATGGGCATACCTTTGATGAGCGCTCTTTGGACGGTCCTCTTGATTGATGACATACAACTCTCAGCCACTCCATTGGCTTGTGGCCAAAGAGATGTGATTGTCTGGTGCATGAACCCCATGTGTCCTACAAATGTGCTGAATTCATTTCCATATACTCCTACGTCCCGTCCCCTTTCCTCCATACTTCGTCCATCGGGACTGGACTGGAGCACTTTTTAAGAATAAAAAAATATACTTTTTTGTCCTTTTTTTATTTTTACGCGGGCCACGGCCCGGAGCCGTAGCCCCGCCTTCCTGATCACCGCCCTGCACATCGCCCTTGAGTACTTTTCTGCGCACGGTCGGGGTCGGGCGCACTTCCATCACAGGGAATATTTTTCTTTTTGTTCCCTTGTCCTTCATTCCTGCTCCGGTTCCACGGTCATCTTTCCTCCGTCTATGCTGCAGCATCTGGGATTCGTGTCCTGTTCTTCGTACGAAACATCGTTTCGTGAGGGCAGATTACCACTCTCTTTGCCAGGAGTGCTTAGGTTCGGAACACCGTTGGGACTCGTGCTTCTACTGCGACTCCCTCTCCGTCCAGAAACTCCAGCGTCGGCTTGTCAGGTGGGAGGAGGTGTTTCAACGCGTACCTCTACCACATTTACATCAGTTCATTGATAAAAAAAGGAAATGGCCGGTAAGTTCATTCCTTTTTAGGGCACCCCGGCCAGGGGACTCCTTCCTGGGGTCTTCTGGGTATTGGAGAGGCTCAAGTGGCCCTATTACCAGGGATCTCCCTGAGGTGTCCCAAAAGGGATCTAATCAGCGCTCCAGTTTCCTCTGAGGACCCCTGCAAAGGGCTGTCAAAACCGGATCTTCTTCCAAGGTTCCCCTCTTGGGGTTAAAGCTAGGCCAGTACTTCTGGTGCTGTTGTCACCGGGGTCAGCCCTGAGGTTTCCACATCTGGAACTAAGTGTACCGAGTCTCGGCTCGAGGTCCCTCTCAAGGTGACTAAACATACCAGGGTTATCTCTGAGGTTCCTCTTCTTGGGGCTATATCTAAGACCAGCAAGATTGAGGGGCAAAGAAGTCGGTCAACACCATAAGTCTTATAGTACGGGTTCCGACGAGGTTCCCTCACTTGGGCCTAATTAATCAGCAGTCCCTAAGGTGTCTCAGAAACACTCTAGCTAAAATAGAATATAAGACCCCTGGCTCCCCTGTGGTGACGACGGCCTCACTTCCACTTGTGACGTAGTTCACCTCAGGCGTTGACAAAATGGCAGTCCAACCCCCGTGGTCCAAGGCAGCCATTTTGACTACCTCTCTTACACCAACGTTCACCACGGCTGGTGCTAAGGGGTCTGTTTTTGGGGCAGAGCAGCCTTTTCCATGTTTTGTGGATAATAAGAACCCGTTTCACCCTCCAATGGATTGGCATGCTCAGACTCTGCTGCCGCATACAGTCTTGCTCCCTCCTACATCTGCGCCTTTGATCTACATCGATCCAGTTGGTGGGGGACCGTCCTGTCAACCATCCTCTTTGTGATCCTTGTAGTATGGCCCTTCCGAGCGGCCTCTATCCACTCTAGCGCCTAGACCTTCATCTGAGGATGCGTTTTTTTGGCAAGTTTCAGACGCTTATGCATTCTGATCCCATGAAGGCATACTTTAAGGATTTATTTAAGGAAATGTATCCTAAGCTGCCTGAATCGGTCCCTGCTCTGACAATCCCTATGCAGGTCCCGGTAGTGCCACCTCCTCCACCGCTTTCTCCTGTGGTAAAGACTCCAGTTGCTCAGTCAGCCAACCCTTCGGGGCCTGAGGTGCCACGTGCGGCGGATCAGATTTCTCCCACCTCATTTTATGAGGACTAGGAGGACCAGGACAGCGATGACCAGCCCTACTCTATTAGAGCCATTCACGACCAGGTTGTGGATATGATGGCGTTGCTAGCTATCCCAATATCTGAGCCCCCGGCTCCACAAAAAGGGGTACTTTCTGGAGCCTTCACTCTGTTGACACAGGAGTGCACAGGCCTGGTCCTTCAAAAGGACGTCCTAGCCGAGGCCTGTATCATCTGGGAAAAACCTCATTCTGGGCAACACCTAAGCAAGAAACTTGACGCTTGCTACAAGCTACATGCTTCTGAGGACATATCTTTGTCTGCATGTCCCCTCCCTTCATCGACGGTGGTGGCAGCAGCTACGCTCCAGTCAAAGCTGCCCTCTACATCCTCCACTGCAGCATCTCAGATCCTTTCCAAAGAGGACAAGCTTCTTGACGCCATTGGGAAAAAGGTTTTTCTAATTCGGCTCTTCAACTGAGTCGGGCTAATACCGAGCTTATCCTGGCCAGTGCTAATGTCAAACTGTGGAAGGAGCTTGCTGAGTTTCAGGAATGTATTCCTCCTGATAGGCTCGATTACTTTAAGGGTGGCTTATCCGATGTCAGGGTTCTGGCGCAGGATCTACTTGAGGCTGCGGCCCATCATGTAGATACTTCAGTCCGGGGCCTTATGGTCAGAGTAGACATCTCCCGCCAAGCGTGGCTGCATGCTATAAAGTTTTCAAAGGAAGTTTAGGACAAGATGCTTGATCTCCCCTTCGAGGGTAAAGAACTGTTCCACTCCTCCACAGATGACAAACTCACAAAGACTAAGGCAACTGCCAAGTCATTGTCGGTCCTTGCGAAAATCCTAGCAAAGGCATCTTATACTCAGTGGTCGGGGTCTCAAATGACATCCTTCTCTGGGTTCAGAGGCTTTCAGGACCACTGTGCGCACCGCCCAGAGGCTCCAACTAGTGGCCCCCGCCATAAGCAGCAACGACAAGGTGGCCGGTTTTTCTCTCGGCCAACAGCCTCCTCTTCAGCAATGGGTGGTTCATCTGCCGATAAAACATCTAAATGATATTTTCCATCGGTCACATTTCGTCTCTTCTGGAGGTGTGGCAGACCATCACAGAAGACCGATGGGTTTTGTCAGTCACCCGGGCGGGCTTCCACTTGCCCCTCTCCCCTGCCCCACCCTCTCACCCTCCTCTCCAGCAGACTGGGTAATCCTCCCTCAGAGGCGAGGTACAGAAACTTCTAGACCTCAGAGCAGTAAAACCTGTTCCCTTGAGGGAGCAAGGGGAGGTCTATTACTCCCATCGGTTTACAGTGCCCAAACCCAACCAGGCTGGCCTGTGCACTATCCTCAACCTCTCCAAGTTCAATCTCTTTCTAACCCAAGAGAAATTCAAGATGACGTCCTGCCAGATAAAGTCCTCCCTCAATTCAAGATGACGTCCTGCTAGATAAAGTCCTCTATCTGGAAGGGCGATTGTCGCAGCGTGGTAGACCTTCAGGATGCATAAATGCATATTCTGATCTGGAGTCTGCATCAAAAATATCTGTGATTCTCTGTGGGAAGGGAACACTTCCAGTATCGCGTGCTTCTGTTTGGTCTCAGCTCGGTACCGCATGTCTTTACGAAGATGATGTCGGTTAGCGCGGCATCCCTCAGACTGCAGGGAGTTCATGTATAGCCATACTTGGACAATTGGCTCCTGCTCAGTCCTTGCCCACAGGCCGCTACAGCCAATATTCAGTCACTCCTTCAGCTCCTGTTCCATCTTGTGCTGTCAGTGAACTGGCGGAAATTGTCGATGACGGTCGCTTAACACCTGATCTTTCTGGGTTTCTGTTGTGATACCATCAGTATCAGAGTGTTCCTGACGGAGGACAGGGTTGCAGACCTTTGGACCATGTGCTAGCTCTTCCTGCAGTCCTCCTACATGTCGGACTGGTGGTTCCAGAGACTCCTGGGCCTCAGGGCCTCTTGCATGTTAGCTCTATCGTACACCTGAAAATGAGGCGCTCTCTGCTTGCTCTTCGGAGCTGCTGGTCCCAGGCTATGGAACCGGATTCCAAGATAATTCCAGTCCCATCCTCCATGACAGCGGATATTCAATGGTAGTCATCCACCAGCAACCTTTCAGTGTGCACCTCCTTCCAGGAGCCCTGCCCACAAGCAACAGTTGCTACAGACTCCATTGGATAGCTTCATGTATTTCCAAGGCCTACAAGATTCAAGGCCTTCAACCACCAAAGGGAATTCATACACATCTGGTCCATGGCAAAGCGGCTGCTGTTGCCTTCCAAAAATACGTCTCTTGGGAGTATATTGCCTAGGCTGCTAAGTGGTCCTCCTCATCAGCTTTTTGCAGACATTACTGTTTTGTCCTGTGCTCCCAGGCTGATACCCAGTTTGGCCAGGCAGTTTTTAAAAATGTGTTCCAATAATCGAAACTTCCATCCACCCGTAATAACTATGGTCAGTGCTTGGGCATCTCCCACAAGTATGGAGGAAAGGGGCCGGGAAGTAGGAATATGACAAAGTTACTCACCATAGTGACTACCTTACTCCGAGTCCATAGACCCCTTTTCTCCATACACCCACCCACCGTTCCCTCTAATAAGTATACTCGATTGTTGCTAAATGGTCCTGGATCTGGCGATAGAAAAGGATTGAAGTGCGATGCATGGAACGACGCTCAGGAAGGCGGGGCTACGGTCACGTGCGGTGGCCCTGTGTAAAAACAAAAGAAGGACAACAAAGTTAATTTTTTGATGGTTAAAAAGTGCTCTGGTCCCGTCCCGATGGACGTAATGTCCCACAAGTATGGAGGAAATGGGACTATGGACTAGAAGTAAAGTAGTCACTACAGTGAGTAACTTTGTCAAAATAGGGCGATGAGCAAACGCTGGCGTTTATGTCTGCTTCGCCACAGGGAATCTTGAGTACTCATCAATCATTGCTCGTAGATATTTGCATGTCTCCATAAAAACCTGTGGCAATCCTATGCCACGGTCTCTCAGGTATTGCCGTTTCTTGCAGGTGCAAGGGAGGATCTAACCTGGATGTGGATTGGCAGGATTGGCAGGAAGACAGTGCCGTACCATCTCCTCCACCATTGTATCCATGAATGGGAACCAGACATGCTGCCGGAACTGCTTCTTCGTGTTCTTGACTCCTCTATGCCCGTCATGAGACGTGTGCACTATTCTCTTTCGTAGTGAAAATGGGACAATCAACCAACATCCTCTTAATAGTATCCGTTGGTGCGACAGAGCTAGCTCTGTGTGGATTTTTGCCAGTCGCTCTATCGCTGTTCTGTTTGCCTTAGGATGGTGTTCGAAATGCCTCTGATAGTCTCTCCATTTGTTGTTGTTGTCTGTTCAACAGCCATGACAATTGACTGATCTTCTCCCGATGCTTGTATGAATGCATCTAGCGTGAGCGCCAGTGCAAGGGCATTTGCTGTGACATAATGGATGTATTCTGTGTCCCCTTCTCTTGGTCCCTGTGGACTATGTCCTGGATGGTGTGAGATGTAGTCAGCTGGGTTTTGATATTCACCAGGCCGATTCACAATGTTGTAATCGTACTCCTGCAAGCGGATGACCCACCTTTTAATGCACGGTGGCATCTTCATTCATGGATTTCCAAATAGCAATAGTATTGCCTGGCGATCCGTCACTAATGTAAACTTCTTGCCAATGATGGAATGGTGGACAAGTTCACATGCCCACACAGCTGCTAAGCTCTCTTTCTCTGCATCGGAATCTGCTCCCTCGGTAGGTGACAACACTCTGCTGGTGTAGGCAGGTAAGTGTCGCGGCATAGAGTCTTTGGTGCTACTTTGAACCAGGATAGACCCTCGGGCCACTGAACTGGCGTCAACAAGGATTTCAGTATGCCAGGATGGGTTAAAATATGCTAGTTGTTTGGCGGTTGCTGAAGCGCACTTTATTTGGTCAAATGCCTGTTGGCACTCCCCCGACCACAGAAAGATCACCTCCTTCTGAAGCGGTTGCTGTAATGGCTCCATCATCATAGCGTAGTTAGGTAGATACCGGGAACAATACCCTGGCATGCCAAGGAACAATGCTGCCAACGAGACTTGGGTGGGTGTCGCCAGGTCATTGATAGTGTGTATTTTCTCAGGATCAGGCCTCATTCGTAAATCCAAAAAGATGTGGCCACAGAATCAGAGGCAAACCAGTTGCCTCGCAGACACCCCTCAAGGCCTTGTCATGTTCTTCATGGGAAGTGCCATAAACAGGATGTCATCACTATAGTTGAATGCAGACTTGATTGGTAGGAGTACTTGTCTGATGGCTTCCTGAAATGTCTCAGCCTCTGAGGAAATACCAAAGTTAAGGTGCTTGTTTCTAAATATGCCATCATGTGTGGAGAACGTTGTTATAGTCCTCGATGTAGGGTGTAGGTCTAGCTGATGATAACACTGGTTTAAGCCAAGTTTGGAGAACCTTGTGTCCCTGTTCAATTGGACAATCATGTCTTCTATATTTGGTCCTGGGTGTCATTCATGTTGAATTGCAGTGTTGGCAACCCTCATGCCAATAGGCAGATATGGCCACTCTCCTTTGATACCACCACCAGGAGAGATGTACAGAGTCTAGCGCACGTAGCCCTCTCAATGATATAATTTTCCAGCAGTTGGCAAAGTTCCTGTGACACCGCCTGTTGGAGGTGGGAACCTACCCTCCTGGGATGTTGAGGGACTGGGCGCATGGATTCATCAATGTGCAGCTTCACAACGGTTCCCTTCAGCTTCCCTAGTCTGCAAAAAGGTCTAGGAAGGTCTGACAGATTGATACCTTCGGCAGGGGAATGATTGCCATCCTGGATATCACCTGGGCATCGTCTGCTGTCCTTGTGATGAATCTTACCACGTCAGATCCCTAATAGTGGAAATCTTTAAGTCCCAGTCTTTTGGCTGTCCTGTAGCTGAGTAGACATTGTCCTCTCTTGGGGATTCTCAGCCATGGATGGTGGTCGATCATCCTCTGTATACTAGTGTGTGTTGGAACCGGTGTGCTAACACCCCACTGAAATATTCTTGCTGTGGACCTGGACAATATGCTTCTGTTCACCATTTGGAGAAACTCTTGCACACCCATGATGTTAACTGTGGCTCCTGTGTCAGTGAGAAAACAGTGGGCAATTTTCCCATGTCAATTGTGACTCTCTGAGCTTCCTCGACTTCTGGTTCTTTGTGCATCAAGTTGACATACTCGTCACTGTTTTCCTGGTAGAAGTCATGCGGCACATCTGTGTATTTCAGTTATGAGCAGTTCCATCCATCATATTGGTCAACATATCCCAGGTATTGGACATATTTATTTATTTTAATTATTACATTTGTTACTCGCCCAGACCCTGAGGTATATGGCCTTTCATACTGGTCATTCTCATAGTTCGAGACTTCTTCTATCAACCTTACAAACCTGCGCGGGCCTTATGATGGGGGCTGCTGAGTCCTCCATGGGATGTTTTGGTGTGTCCTGGTCGAGCGCCTCCACAGGGCTGTGTGAGGCATTCTCGTGACATGGAACAGCCTGCCTTCTCTGCAGAAAGTCTGGAAATGACCTTTTCTGCCGCAGTTGGCACCCAATTGGTTGATTGCTGTGCGGGCCCCCATGTGCCTGAATGCGAATCTGCATCTGTAACACATCCTCGTTGATCTGCCGGTAGCCGGGTCTGCTGATTGTATAGATGGGTGGACCCTCTTCTTGTATTTCGGGTCATCATGGCAAAATGCTGGAATATATTGCCACTAACACTACGGCAGGAGGAGAATTACCTGAGATTCGGGAAACTTCTGAAAACTCACCTTCCAATGATAATCTCCTATCTCTGCCCGCCTCCTAAAACACATAATATCATGCGCATTGGATTACTCTGGACATTCCCGCGCCCTGATGCCTGCGGGCTATTGGCACGTTATAAACAAGCACATAAACATAAACATAAACATGGGAGGCTTGTTGGGATTTCTTGATGACTGGAAAACTGCCACTGTTTCTTCTTCTCCATCTTCAGGGATTCCATTGAGGCGGCCTGTACATCTACTCTTTCATGTACTCTTGCTAACTCGATAATGTCATTTGGGGCCAAAGGCCTCTTCAACAGTTGTTTCTGCAATGTGGACAAGGTGCATCTCTCTATTATCCTGAGGCAGACGGCTTCTTCGTCAGAGAAGTTCGAAAATTGGCAGTGGACCAATTTTTGTCGAAGTATTGGGACAAACTTGTTGATAGTTTAATGTGACCGTTGGGAGAACTGTTTAAATACGTATCTCCCATACTCTCTGTTTGGTTGTATTATCATCTTTTTTGTTGAGTGCCTGAACAAGGTTCTCATACGACCTCCTTTCACCCTCTGGAATTGTTTTTACGATCCCTTAATCTCCTTCCCCGCTAGGTTTGTAAAAATGTCATTCATGGCTGGTGCCTTGTAATCACCCACAGCCTGGATAAAGTCATTGAAGTTTTCTAGCCACTCCACCCACCGAGCCCTTTATCATGCTGCGCCTGTAGTTGTAAAGGCAGAGGCTTCCTGGGAAATGCAGCCCTTGCTCCTGGGGTCGGTGGTGCCTGGGGTCTGGCTTTAATATCGTCTATGGTGACTCAGCAGACAGGTAGTCGCAGGAAGTCGTTGTATGATGGCAAAGTCAGTCTTGATCCGGATGGCAGAATCGGCCAGGAATTGGCAGTTGTAGGAAAAGCGCAGTGTCAGACCTCGCCAGGAAGGATGTGGTGTCAGAACTCGCCCTGGAGTCACAACCACAAAACAGGACATATTGACAGGAGGATGTACTGGAAGGACTTGCGCTTTAGTTGTAGTAGGAGTTGCCCTGCAAGATGCAGTGGCAGGAGTTGCCAGATCGAGAGTCAGGCACATGTACATGTGCCCCAAGAGATGCTGTGTTTCTCACCTCCATTCGTACAGAAGGGGACTGTGAAGAGACAATTACACCCTACCGAGACTTCAATTAGTCAATTGTGAGGCACAGTGGTGAAAGGGTACCACGTCAGCTAATCACTACCCCTTGGGGAAAGCATGCACGTGTTGTAAGTTTTCATTTTATGGGCTCACATGGCATAGAAACAAAAAAAGCCAATATAAACATAGCTTGATAAGAAAAGCTATAGCCCCCTTTTCTGCTAAGCTCCAAAGGCAACTGAAATCGACCACAAATATACCAAGAATCCTTTTGGGAAAGGGTCACTAGCACATCACTCGTTCAGTATGTTGCTACTTGCCGCCAACCTCCCCTCCCTACCCAGCAGACTTGCCTCCCCCATCCCCGAAAATGCTGCATTTGTTTGTGTAAAGCGCAGGTCTCATTTTAATTCTGACTCAGTCCTGGCACATTAAAGGGTTCTTATATTTCGTGCTTTATGCTGGAGTGCAACCTCTAAACCCGTACCGCTTGCCGTTGTCTTGCTTTCAAGACAAGCGTGTTGCCCCTGAGCTATCCTCCCGGCATGATAAATTATCATCAATACAAAATATTGATATAATCACCGTGGCTTGTATATTTTACTATTTTATGCAATGTTCTGCTTAATTGCAGATTATCTCATGTGACAAAGTCAGTTCTCTGGATGGGAAACCATTTCAGCCTGTGTTGGGAGGTCAACCAGGGAATAAGCAAGTGCCAGTTCTACCCTAAATGGGTTAGGTGGCAGTTGAGAGGGCCCATGTTCCTGCTGCGGCAAGTGGCAACGTATACATGAACAGTATCCATTTATCTCACACCAGGCCTCCTATAAAAGATGCTCACAAGAATGTCACTCTCCCTTCCAGATCCAGCAACAATCACCTGTCAGACGGGGACAGCAGCACGAGACAGCAGCCCACCAGCGAGTACAGCAAAAATGCTACAGATCTCACGCAGACCTGGAGCTGACGAGGTGCGTGCCCCAGCGTGACATGGAGAAAAAAAAGGGACATAAAAAGGGGCCCAAAAGACCTAGGGCACACTGCTGCTTACCCCGGGGAACGCTACAATGAGGTCCCCCAAACCAACCAGGACATTTTAAAGCATGGGCTGCCATCATTGCAACACGGCAGCCCCATGCAGAGAAAGGGGGTGGGGCTTAACCCACTCTTTATGCTTTTCTGTGTTTGTAACACCCCCTGGGCAGGAGAGAAAGCGCCAGATTGGCCAGAGCAAGTGATCCAATGTAAAAAGGAAGGGGAGAATGAAGGGGGTAGCAGGAAACAGGAAGTTGTGGGTTGTTCGGGAGAGGTCAGAGGAGAAGGAGGTGGCAGGCCAAGAGTCCAGCAGGAGGAGGCAATGAGAAGCAGCATCTGGAGGCGACCTACGGAGCAGGTGAGTTATTGGTTAGTGAGTGCAAGTGAAACTGTGTTGTAAGAGTCAGTGACATGGTGACACGTGTGGTTAGGAGGGAAAGTATAGACAGTGAATGTGAAGTGCTTGTGGGAGTGAAAGGAGAGTGTCTGATTAAGAGGTGAGGTGAAGTGGTGGTAGTCGTTTGGAGGAGGGAGTAGTAGTATGACTGTGGGAGGAGTAGTGTGCAATAGGTGGTCGTAGTGTGGAGGAGGCAGTAGTCGTGTGGAGGCAGGAGCATTGGTGCGGAGGAGGAAGTAGTTGTGTTATACTCTTATACGCTCCTTCAGCTTCCTCACCTGAGGCTTCTAGGTCTGCTTCGTCCCGCAGTGATTTGCTGAGAGACTTCCCTTTCATTTTCTTCCATTCCCGTTATTTTTGGGTGAAGAGATAGTGCCGTTCCTCCCCAGGTGCCAGGGTGTATTCCCAAATGTTCCAGAGAAAGAAACAGCATCAGAACTGCAGGAAAAAGTCCTTAGGCAGAAAAAGCCCTGTAGGTGTAATGGATGGAGCAATACGGCAAACAAAGTAACTCAGAATTCCAAGCGAGTATCCACAGCAGAGAGAGGTCCGAAGAGAAGACCAGAAGTAGAGGGAAGAGGGTGGAGAGAGCATGGGAGTGGAGAGAAGGTTCGGCAATGGAGCCAATAGAAAACTTAGCATCGTACCCCAAAGAAATGGAGAATCACAGAGTGTTGTGACGCAGCGAGCACGGCTCGTGTTGTATTGCTACGCCATAAAGGGAGCCAATTTGGAACAAGACTAGACCAGCACTCAGAGAACAGAAAAGAAACATGATGGCCAACGCCTTCCTCTCTTCCATCTGTGCCATAACGACCAGCGAGTGGTCGTGACAGTATGACATCCCCTTCTCCGATCCGTCCCTGGCTTCCATGGATTGCGTAGGTGGAATCGTTTAAGAAGAGCTGGTGCATGGATATGAGAAGCTGGATCCCATGTGCGTTCTTGGGTTGTATGTCCTTTCCAATGGACTAAATATTTTAAGGTCCCTCTGTATGTGCGTGAGTCGCATAAACAAGCTGCTTTGTATTGCTCAGATTCGTGATAAACTGCAGAAGGAGCGGTCAAGATAGAGTGAGATCTGCAGAAGAGATCAGGATGATATGTGTTCATCAGGGAAGAATGGAACACCGGGTGAATGTGCTTCAAGGACCTTAGTAGATGCAATCTGTATGCCACCGGATTGATTTTGGCTGTGATATTGATACCAGGGGATAGTTTAGATGGTCAAATCCAGCGAGGTACATATTTCGTGGATAGCCAAACCTTAGCTCTTATTTTCCATTTTGGATCCGTTCAGCTGTGTCTGTCAGCGTATTTCTTCTATTTCTCTTTGGCCTTATGGAGGCTTTCTTTGGCCATCTTATGGTTATCTGCTCTTTACTTCAGCAGGGTATCCAAAGAGGGTAAATTGGTGACCAGTACTACAGAAAGGGGCAGTGTCCGAGGGGGCATCCCAGACAAGGAGAAGAAAGGACTCATTCTTGTGGCAGAATGCCAAGAATTGTTATATGAAAACTCTGCAAGGTTTGCAACATCTCTGAATAGTTATCCTGTGTATGGGTTATTTAACACCGAAGCTATTGTTCCATCGTGAGATTGACCTGCTCCATTTGTCCATTGGTCTGGGGATGGTAACCAGAGGACAGGGCTCTTCCAATGCCTAGTAACTTGCACAAGGAAGACCAGAAGTGTGAAGTGCATTGAGAACCTCTATCGGTGGTTATGGATAGGGGAAGGCCATGTAGTCGAAAGTTGTCTTGGAGAAACACTGCAGCCATTCCTGGGGCTGAAGGCGCCCCTGGTAAGGGTAAAAAAAGTGCAGTCTTTGTAAACGAGTCCACAGTGACCATAACTGCACTGTTTCCCCTTGAGGGAGGGAAGCCCACTACAAAGTCAGTAGATAGGTGTGTCCAGACACCAGTGGGAGTAGGCTGGGTACGTTTCCATATGGGCTTTTGGAAACTGTATTTGTTTTTGGCACAGACTGGGCAGGAAGAGCTGTACACTCTCACATCTGTTTTCAAGGTGGGTACCAGAAGGTACGAGAAAGGAGTCCTAGGGTGGATGTAACCCCCTGATGACCTGCGGTAGGATTATCGGGACCTAGGATGAGCACCTTTCTCTGGAGGTTAGCAGAAGGTACCACGAGCCGGTTCTTGAAGAAATACAGTCATTGCCTCTGGGTAAGGAAACTCTTCTGCTTTGGTGCCACCACAACAGAAACTGCCCATACGTGGCCTTGACACAGTTGAGAAAAGGTTGGATATGGTAAATGACATGTTTGTATTGTAGGATCTTCTACCCTTTCTCGGACTCTCTCCTCTCCCATGGTTTGCTGTGAAAGAGCATTAGCCACCATGTTTTGGCTTCCCGGTAAATAGGTGAAATGGAAATGGTACTGGGAGAAAAAGTAGGCCCATCAGGCATGTCCGCTGTTGTTGCATTCATTCTGTTGCAACACCTGTATGTTTTTGTGATCCTTGCAGACTTCAAAGGGTTGATCTGCCCCCAACAATAGGTGCCTCCATTCGATGCATGCCGCATGTATGGACAACAGTTACTTTTTGATTGCAGAGTAATTCTTTTGGCTGGCAGTCAATGTTCAGGAATAGTATGCCACTGGATGTTCTTCATCATCTGTTCCTCGTTGCTTGAGTACTGCTCCAACAGCTACGTAAGACACACCAGTCTCCACTGTAAATGGTATTGTCTGGATCAGCTGTATAAGAACGGGTGCAGTACAGAATTTCTTCTTGAGTGTCAGGAAGACGTGTTCTGCAGTACTGTTCCAAAGGAATGGCACTGCCTTCTTAAATAGGTGGGTAATGCATAGCACCAATTCCGAGAAGTTCTGGATAAATCTCTGATAGAAGTTGGCTGTTACCAGGAATCTTTGAATGTCTTTTACAGATTTGGGAGTAGGCCAGAAGGTGATTGTGGTCCCCTTGCGGGGGTCCATCTGTACACCTCAATTGGTCAAAATGAAACTCAAATGCGGTACGGATTATACCTCAAAAAGGCACTTCTCAGGCTTTGTTAATAGTTGATTGTCCTGGAGTTGTTGTAACACACCAGATAAATGTTGATTATGGTGTATTGGGTCTTTTGAGTATACCAACATGTCATCCAAGTAGGTAAAAACATGACGGAAAAGGACATCAGAGAATAGGCGATCTATGAGTCTTTGGAAGATCGCAGGGGCATTGAATACCCAAAGCGCATCACCTGGTACTCGTAGAGCCCTAAAGGGGTACGAAATGCCGACTTCCATTGGTCACCGTCTTTGACCCATAGCAGATGTTAGGCATGGGGTAACAGTCCTTGATGGTTACTCTATTAAGTCCCCTCTATTAAGTCCCCTATAATCAATGCAGGGACTTAATTTGCGGGTGCCCTTGGGGATAAAGAATAGCGAGGCTCCGGAAGATCTGGATTCCAGTATAAATCAGTTTATGACAGGCTTGTCCAACTTTTTTGAATGTGGGGCTGATGCATTAACCTTTTGTCACCCAGTGGACCGGCAAGCCAAAATTCAATAACCTCACCGAAAGCAGTATCACATTAACCATGCAGTCCCAAAGATAGCTTTTGGTGTAAGGGCCAGTGAGTGTCTAAGGGGGCCCCCCCATCATAAATAATCAAAGGTCAGTGGCTTGCGATTTCTTTTAGTGTAGGTGTTAATACTCCGCTGAAATAGTGTGAGCGACCGAGCGTAGCGAGGAAGCTATAAGGATCTAGGGAGGGTTTGGGGGGTTTCTCTCCTAATAATTATTTTTCAAATATGGGGTTGAAATGGTGCATTTTACAGCAGAAAAACGGACAAAAGAGCCATCTAGCTTACAATCAGTTCTAAAGGGCAACATGAACATTCCATATCACCAACAGCACGCAAGAACATTCTACAACAGAACACATTTTAACAATGTGAGCACAATCTTAAAGTAAGAAGAACAAAGCATTCAGCACAGGTAAAATGACTTCAAGCTCATAAGCACTGACATTCCTCTTCAACTGGAACCACAAAGGCAAACAAAAACAGGATACAACAATTTTAAGTACTCTATTAAAAGCACACTTGAATCCACCCTAACATCTCACATGCAAAAACTGTTTAAAAAATATCATGAAGAACTCTACAATAATTCTACTAACACTGCAATTAACTCTGTTTTCAGTGTGACACTTGCCATTGTTTTTATTTGCACAAGCTCTCAATATCTGCTGGCAAACTTGATGAGGCAATGTAGAGTATTCCAGATAGGTGTCCATCTGTCAAAAGTGATCTTGAGTTTGTTTTTATGCTCTTCAATCTTGAGAAAAGCTGTTCACAGCAGTACCTGCTGCTGAAAAGTGCAATGAACCGAAGTGCATGATTTGACAGATTTCAGAAAGAGTCCCATGTAATGTATTGACTATAAAATGTATGCAAGTTATGTTCTGAAAAGGATCTATTAAGGTCGCCATTACTTTGGATGTCAATTCCATTTGGAACATGTCAGGGGCATTGGTGACATTAGTACCAAATGGATCTGCAAACATCTTCAGCTCATCGCTGTGCTCCCTGAAATCTGAAACTGTTTTTAAATTCATCCAAAAGATTACTAATCAGTGCAGAATACTTCTCATGGTTGATGCTGTGAGCAGATCTTGTTAACAGTACTGTGAAATGGGTGCCATTTTGTTTCATTCAGCTGTTTCTGAAACAATTCCAGCTTATGAAGAAAGGTTTGGATGTGCTTATACAGATTGTTCAAAAAATAGTCCTTCCCTGGCAATTTTATATTCAGATCAGAAAGATATTTTTTTTTACGTCAACAAGGAATGCCAAGTCATTCAACCATGTATCATCATCCAAGAAGCTGACATATTTCCCTTTGTTGGTCATGCATGTTTTAATTTCATTAAGCAGTGACCAGAATCTGGATAGTGTGGCTGCCCTGCTGAGCCAATGAACTTGGCAGAAGTAAATAACATCATCATGGTCTGCTCCTATCCCAGCAAGAAATGCTTGGAACTGTCTATGATTAAGCCCTTTTGACCTTATGAAATTCACTATAGAAACAACTTTTTCCATCACATGTGTCATCTCCAGGGCCTTTGCACACAGTTGTTCCTGGTGAATTATGCAGTGATGCGTGATGACCTTCTGGGGAACTGACTTTGCCAGTAAACTGACAAATCCATTGTGTTTGCCGATCATAGCAGGGGCCCTATCAATTGTCAGACCACACAGTATGTCCTCTGGCAGATTGAATTTCATCAAGACACGTTTCATTTAATTGAAAATGTCTTGTCCCATTGTTTTGCCTTTCATTAGACATAGGTCAAGCAGTTCCTCAACAATTTGGAATTGTTTGGTCACTCCTTGTACAAAGATCACCAGTTGAGCGGTATCACTCACATCTGTACTTTCAACCATCCCTAAGCTGTAAAACTGACAGGCACTCAGTCTTTTCATCAGTGTGTCTGAAATGTTTGATGATAGGTCATCTACTCTTCTAGCAATTGTCTGATTTGAGAGACTGGTTTTCTCTACCATTGCTTGATTGTCAGGGAATGCCAGGGATGTAAATATTCTGAAGCAATCTTTGACAAATTCTGTCAGACAATGGTTTCCCTCTCCTAGCTGTGGTCTCGGATATCAAGTAATTTATCTTGGTTGCTGCCTCAGATTTGTGCCTGGCAGCTTTGAAGAAAGATTGTTGCCCGATCATACTCTGCTTTAGTGAGTCCACCCGATCAATCCTAATCTTGCCAATCTGGTTGTCAAAGTCAATTGCATGTTTTGTAGTATAATGCCACTTAACGTAGTATTCCTTGCAGACAGCTACTTTTTCCATGCAAATCATACACAGGGTGTTCCCGTTTTGTTCAAACACAAAGAAATCCTTGTCCAACTATCCTTGAAAACACGACATTCAGCAGCAATTTTTCTTTTCTTCTGATTCACCATCTTTTGAGCGTTGGGTAGGCCCTGTGGCCAATAGAGCCAAGATTAAATGTAGTCATATGAAAGTTACTTTGGCACAGTTCCATAAGATTAAAAACAATTCAAACTTAGTTGTATTATTATGTTATGAGGGTACTAACCTCACCGACTGCGCTCTAGCAACCTGTTGTAATTATTTGTTTTTCCACACAAGTGGTTCGTGGTTCAATTTTGTCTTTTGACAACTCAAAATTAGTAGTGAAAGAAAGACTTGAATCAGAATGTATATATATGCTTCTGTATTATTATTCCAACATATTTACATTGCATATTCAAATAATTCTAGTCCCATGAGTCATAAACATTAAGTCGATACTCATGTTTTTGTATAAAGTGTGTGGAAAAACGAATAATTACAACAGGTTGTTAGAGTACAGTCTGTGAGGTTAGTACCCTCATAACATGTCCATTATATAGGCGATAGTGGAAAATCGCCTAACTGACCATACGGCTGCAGCTATCCTTCAACCACAGTGTATACCAGATCCTACCTTCCCTCAGGTGTGCGCGTTCCCACTTAGGGGTTGTCTGTTTCCACAAAACACAATACTAGTTGTATTATTAAGTAATAATGTTGTGGTTTCAATATAGGCACAACATCCTGCATATTAAAGACCAGCCTGAAATGTGCAGGCTCTGCGATCATACTCCTTGTGCAGGCTCTGCCATCATATGCCATGTGCTGCATGATTCAGCAATGTCATCTAAATGCCTCATATGCCTGGCAGAGTAACCATACATATGCACATCATCACACGTAATTGTTTGCTAAGTGCAGCCCAAATGCCTTTAAATGTGGCTGGTAGATTCCTATTGTGTCATGGCATGTATTACTTTGCATCAAGGGTAAAGCAAACATATGTTTGATTACGTGGAGACCTTGGCCTATGCCGGGTGTCGATCTGCATTTATTTTCCTACTGGCTTGGCATTTGTTACTTTTTACTATGTTTTGGTGCAGCATGCATGGACATGTATGGTCACAGCCAGCATGAACATGTGAGATACTGGTATATGTTGGGGGCAAAGGCAGAATGAAAATGCACTGGAAAGTTGTCATGGTGGTAACTTGCATCTATTGGGTTTTTTCATCTGCAACCAAACAAAACGGATTGCAAACTGTGTGGCTTTTTACCGGAATTGTCAGTGCGATACGGGGGAAAATTATTTAATCTAATGTGACTTTTCTGCCAAAATTAGAATTTCCTAGAGTTAATTCGGGTCACACTGTATGGTACTATTAAAAAAAAAACACTCATAGTATTGTTCCATATATGTATATAGATCACACGGCCTGCGGTAGCGGGCGTGTAGTTATGGTTAAGTTGCTAAACTCATAGGAAGGACTTTTTCGCCGGTTTATAACTTCGCTCCCCCAGGACGAATCCTCACCAAACTTTGCAGAAAAGGTATATGGCGGCTCTGAATTTTCTCACCAAGTTGGGCGAGTTTTCGTGCGGGGGTAAAAATTACAGGGGGGTCCCAAAAATGTTGTTTTCACATAGACTGAATGGGCATGGCTACAGGTCGAATGGCTGGATGGATTTTTACCAAATTTGCGCCAGGAGCAGAGGCTTGGGCAGAAAGCGTGCTTTTGTGTGTTTGGTGGAAAAAAATTAGTGATATCTGGGTCCGCTCTGCTGACCCATTTCCCTGTTCTCTCCGTGGACAGAAGGTCCATTGAATCGCGGTATAGCGCGGTGTCAGAGAAGTTTGGATGCGGCCGGTAGTTGGCTGGAGGGAAGCGTGGTGTGCGTCAACATTTTTTGGGAAAGCCGCCATGGTGTATCGGAGGACAGTGCGGCAGCGGAAGGGTCTGGAAAATGTACCGTACGCATTCTGTTGGCAGCCATAAAGTAAGGAAATGGCTGGGGGAGTGAGAAATGGCTTATATGTGACATATGTAGGCTATAGTATTTTGTGTGGTGATTGGAGGCAGCTGTCGTAACGGTCCCTTAGCTTCTGCCGCGACCTGTTTGCGGCGAACTCTTTTCATGGAAATTGGTGGCAGGTCATTTGCAGATGGGGAGTGAATTGCAAATGACATAGGTTGGGTGAGAGCCCGGGTGGCGGTGCGCTGTGGATTGAATGCGGTAGTTGGACACATGCAAGCATTCAGGGGTGAATGAAGGTGCGGTGGCTCTGTGGAAGGATTGCACTTTTGGATGCACGGCCGAATGCCGCTGCCCGTAGTCTGTAGGGCATGCTTTGAGGAGCGTAGCGCTGGAACATACACACCGCAGGAAGGCATGTTTGAGTCTGCATCCGGTACAGGGTGGTGCTTGCATAGTGCAGTGTGTGCCGATTGGTTGCAGTAGCGTTAGTGCTGCAAACTGAATGTGGGTAAGTTGGCAGTGACACAGTACTTTGTGAATAGGAGTGGATACACATACAGTGTGTAACTGAAAGTGTATGGGAGTGCAGGAGAGAGTGAGTTCCTGCATTCAAGAGCCTAGGCCTTGAGGACACGCACGCCAGTAATGCATTTTCCCCATGCGCATGCGTTAGAGGGTGGTGCCATGCAAGGAATGGGTGTGGAGCACATTTAAGCCGTCATAGAGCAGTGTTGCAAATACATTGTAGGTAGGTTGGCAATGTCACAATACTTTTTACTCATGAAGAACTTACACAGTAGGGTGGAATCTGCGGCATATAATAACCTGGGGAGTAGGGACACCTGGGTTAGGGAAGATTGGTGCTTTTTAATCCTGATAATTTTTAAAACACCCAAAATGTTCTCTGAGAATTGGAGTATTTTTTGAGTCATCTGTGACACTCGTATGGTTCTCCCAGTGGCAACTAAGCACTGTACAAATGCTGCATAACATTATTTCTCTTTTCCGCTAAGGAAAGTTGCCTTGATCTGGGAGTCAGTTTGGGAGCAGATTAATTTGTATTTACCCAGGTTCCAGTGCAAGTCTGCCTGTGTTAGTGAAGTGCTGCTGGGAAGATACTTTATCCGGGGGTCAGTTTTGGAGCAAATTAATTTGTGTTGGTGCATGATTTAACAAAATTCCACATATGCTTTTGAAGGGTTTGTGAAGGGTTTTCGTGTGTTTTTGTTGCCTGAAGTACTTGCCATAGATAGTTGTAACTCCTGCCAGCAAGGGATGTGCTTATACATCATCGTCACAAGCCACACATTTATTGTTTTTTTCCTCTATTATCGATACACTTAAGGAGAACTAACTGCATATCAAATCTCTCTCCACAGTTTGTGCTCTGTGCACATTGCACTGTCCATGCGCAACGTTTAGCCATACGCAACATGTCGCTGTATCTCATGTCCTGCAGCATAGGCACAGAAAGACATTCCCAATATGCTGCTTATGTATGCTTGTGCACACTTTTTAATGAGTGCTCCATTTAAAAAGAAAAGTATTTTCTTTTTATATGGTAGGCATGGCTTTCTTAAATAATCCTATTGGTACCTCAGAACAATAGCCAATGCACAGTGCGCAGTACAGTATTCTTCTAAGCACACCATGGCCTGTCGCAAGGTATGGGTTCTCACCTTTAAGCTAAGGGATGCTGAATATTGGGGGACCCAGCCTTGATTGCTGTGCAGTGATGTGGGAAATGAAGGACAAGCCCTGCCCTCTTTTTCCCAATCTGCAACATTTCATGCAGGGGTCGGTGTGCAGGGAAAGGTTCCTATTGATCATGATTGATTGGGAATACTGTTCAGTGCATGTCTATAAATGAACACACTCAAAGGGGCCAGACACACTTTCACAGGGAAGAGCAAATAGTACAGGCCGGAACACCCATACGCCATCCCATCGCACCCTAGGGCTCTATCTGCGGCTATGTTTCCTCCAATAGATAAGATACAATTATCTCACTTATTTATAGGACTTCTGTACTTGGAATTGCTGCCTGGATAAGGATTAAACACATATCGTGTTGGGTATTATTTCCCATCTTTGACTGCAAGATGTTCAATGTTCATTTAACAATGGGCACGTGCACACAGGAGCTGCACATCCCTATTAAGTCCTCTTCGCTCATGGAGCCCACTGTTATAAGGGCAAGCACTGGGAGCTTCTGCAGAAATAATCTGCTTCTAAAATGGGGCTCATAACAACGGTGCCGGTAAACTTGCCGGCACTGTTGTTTTCCGGACCGGCATACTACAGGTCTGCCTGCCGGAGCCGCAGTGCCGCGCAGGTCTGAATCTGCTGGGCACAGTGGCCATGGTAGGCAGACCGTCACGGGAGCACCGGCACAGTTACTGCTGGACCTGTAATGAGCCCCATAATGGGCCTCATTAGAAGGTTGGAGGTAACCATGCCGCTTTTAGCGGCATGATTGCCTCCATACCGCAATCCGGGCCCGGGTTCCTCGAATGAGGAATTACCGGGCCATCGCAACCTTGGCGGACCCGGTAATTCCCCGTCCGAGGAACCCGGACCCGGTCCATCCCCATTCCCATTCGAGCCTTATAGGGCTCAATGGGAATGGGGATGGAGCTAACAACGGGCCCGTTAATGACGGGCCCGTTGTTAGCTCCCTGGTCCCCTTGCGGGACCCGTAAGGATGCCTGGTTTTTCCAGGCGCCCATTGCGGGTCCCGCGAGGAGACCTCGTAATAGGGCGGAACGGGTTTACCGGCACCGGAACCTTTAGCGGTGCCGGTAAACCCATTCCGCCAACCTTATAGTGAGGCCCAATGTCTAGAAATAATTGTGAATAGTTCCACCTTAGCTCAGAGTAGGATGCTAAAACTGAGCATCTGCAGGAAGGGTCTATAACAGTTTTATATATGTGGATTTACAAATGATATTCATTTTTCGCACAGTACGAAGATACTTGCATATAACAAACTGTGATTATAGGTAGGTAGCCATCGCTGAGGCTCTTCTGGGTTGTGTGTAGCTCTGTAAGTAGTACACTCATAGGGAAGTGGTGGAAAAACTAGTCTCAAGCAACAATTTCAGGTGATTGCAAAACAGAGGCATTTATTCATTGGATTTCAAGTCAAGGAAAACAGCATCTTGCCTCTTACAGGGCCCCACCAGACTACCTAGTCTGCTCTCCAGACCACGTATCTATATAGGCCACCAGTCACCTGACCAGAGAAGAATCTGGCACACTTATCCCACCTGCTGTCAAAAGAAAGAACTCATTCTTTCCTGGGTGGTCCTTCTTTCATTTCCAGTTCTCGAATGTGACTCATTTTGACAAGTTCCAGTCAGCCGACCCTGACCGAGGGATGTTAGATCTTCTCTGCTGTGATGACGTCTGGTCTGCTGATCCTGCATTAGGGTTGTGGGGCCTCCACTCCCACAATGACTTCCGGTCCCTTTTGAATGCATTATTGTCTGATACAGCCTAGACTGGTTTAGTCTGCTGTGCACTGGCCTCTGGCCTTGGCCCAGTTACCCCAGCCAGACAGCAACCTTTAGTCCATTTCTTCAATGCATGTGGTTTGATGATGTCATGGGAGGATAGCTCAGGGGCTACGTGCTCGCCTTGGAAGCAAGACGACACAGAGCAACACGGGTTCGATCCCCGGGTCCACGCTTAGAAACCTCTGGGTATTAAGCGCGTTATAAATAACCTATCATATCATATCATGAGTCTTTAGTTCATACAAGTATTGTCAAAGTCAATATAGGATGGGGGGTCTGAGAAAAGTCAGCTATAGGAAAGAAAAACCTAAGGAACATGATGAAATATTCTGAATGGGGCCAAGACAGAGACAGATTTATCATACTTGCATGTGGAAAAGCCCACCTTTAAGAGAAACTGTTCCTCCCATCCCTCATCCATTGTTCAAATATTTGTTTTATTAAAACAATCCACTCCCACAATGCTCACTTTTGCAATTTAGTGCCACCAAAACCTTATAGAGGTTTTATCTTTCATACACATTTGTATCCCCTTGGCCTGTTATTTAAGCAACCAAGGTTTCATGGGAACTGAGCCAATGCAGAGAGGCCTTTAACACTCTCCTATACTATAATCTAAACCTCATCATGCATCAGGGCTTCCAGTTATCTCTGCAACTGTTTTGTTTAATCCTATATCTCCTGAGACATCATTGATGAATAATATTCTCCCTCAAACAACATTCCGCACGGTCCGGAAAGTCTGGTATTCACTGCTAATTGGCCCCTTATACTGGCACGTCCGAGACAGCCGACTATTGCTCCTGTCAAAAGAACAAAGAACAGTATTACACACATAGCAGGGCAAGGAAAGGTCTTTCTGTGACTTCATTGCTGGCAGAGCATATCACATAATACGGAGTACACAGAGTGGCAGTACGGTGGGCGATATGAAACGCCTTTTCCCATTAATAAACTCAACCTCTGGCACAGGTGATTCTCGCTTTATATCCTTCATTGTCTCTACTTTCTTTGACAACTCTAGCAAATTCTAAAATGTTCTCTGGCCCATTTTTGGTCATTCCTGTTGAAATTCAACCTGCAATCTTACCAACCGTTTCTCCTCCACTGGCCAATAGATATAATGCTTCATTCTTGTCTGCAAAATAAAATGAATATCTACAGAGGGCATAGAGACTAGTTCCCAGAAAGGCATTTTGTCATGTCAAGTGACACCTGTTGCAAACCCATCCCAACATATCATGTTCCCTACTAGCACAACCTGTCTGCTTGCTAACTTACTAAGACATTGCAGCTGTGGAGGTTGTAGGGACCAGAAAATACAATTTCATCCAATGGCTAATCACAGGTCAGGGCTTTTGCTGGGGCAGAAGTCAGATAGTTAGCAGGACCTCTGGGAGGTTGCACCTCCCAGACATCTTGATGTGTGACCCAGTCCCAGTTTCCGCCTGCCAGGTCGTTGGTGCCGATATGCTGCTTACTGGTCCTTTCGCTTGGAGAGTGCATGTTTGTTTTTTGTATCTCCTTCTGCTGCATTTTCATATATATCTATCCAGGGCCACAGGCCTTCCAGAGTACGTAAGTCGTTGCCAAGGCTCCTATTCCAGTTCTGGTGGAGCACATCTCCAATGTTGATTGTTCAGGAAATGTTGCACTTCTGCCCAGGCCATGTCCCACTGCCGGGTCGTTACCGTTGACACCACTTCTCAGATCAGTTGAATTAGTACATGACTGGTGATTGCAATTAAAGTTCTGATAATATGTAACTCACCAATGTTAGCATCTTTATTGGTGAGCCCTATAGCCTATTCCAATCTACCCAATTGATCATTGAAAGACTGCTCTTTATACACACTCCACACTGCAAGGGGTGTATTTGCACCATCCCAAACCCTATCCACCAATCACCTCTTGCTCCTTCCCCCATGCCCTTCTAGGGAGGGAAAGATTGTTCTTCCTGCTGCTGCAGTCTTATGCCCACTTCTTCTGAGAAGTTTGGGAACTGAGTAGTAACCCGAAAGACAAAGGAATTTAAAACACTATCATACTCAGGGATGCCATTAACTAACTCATATCAGAACCCAGACCTATCTATGTCCCTAACAGTATCATACCATAGTAACTGCTGTTAGGAAAGATTTAATTTATGTGCAATTTTCCCTTCATTTATGGACCCCCCAAACCTTTTGCTTTTGTTTGGCTATCCTATCCTGACTTTTTCCAGTGGAGCCCAGTCTTCAGCTGAACTCCCCTGGGCTTTTGCTCACTTGTTATGGGGAAACTGACACGTCCTTCAGACTGTCAGTACTGGGAAACTGTGTTTCCCTTAGTCTTTGACTATGTTGCCATTTCCTGGCAACTTTTTAACAGCACACAATGTACCTTCCAGTACTGTGCACTGGGGTCCCTTTTTGTTATATGGCCCTAGACAGCCTCTAAGTATTTTTAGGTGATTGTATGAGTGTGCCTGGGACAAACTGGTGGCAGCAATTACTTTTCATAATATTTTACTTCTTTTTACTGAGGCAAACTGCGTTTACTGTGTTCGGCTCAAGACCGTAGCCTGGTCCAAAAATGGCAGAGCCACTAAGTCTTTTTTTCTGTCCCATGGCCATTTTGTCACTTGCCTTCACCCAGGTCGAGTAACCTGCATTTTCCTTATTTACGCATGCAGCCTCCCTCACAAACCAATCTCTTTCCAAGGCTTCTGCTAGTCACGTCTGTGTGCCCAGGAAGCGGGTTGGGTCTGTCTGGTCCCAATCCACACTACTGGTGCCAAGATGTCTGAGGTGCCCGAATGATTCAGACCACTGTGGACCGTGATTGGCCCATGTCTGAAATGCCTGCAGGAGAGCACACAGAAGCACAAGAGAGCACAAAGAAACGGACTTGT
The DNA here is from genome assembly GCF_040938575.1 of Ambystoma mexicanum. Lineage (NCBI taxonomy): Eukaryota > Metazoa > Chordata > Amphibia > Caudata > Ambystomatidae > Ambystoma > Ambystoma mexicanum. The sequence goes on from NC_090927.1 coordinate 456,869,822, forward strand.
GAAACTGCCAGAGACGCTTTGGAAGGTTTTTCACCCTTTACCCTCTGCTGTCCCGTCAGACACCTGCATTCTTCTTCAATCGAGAAGCCCTGCCAAGGTGCTTTGCCCCTTTGGGGTTGTGGGAACAACTACTCACGGCACCCCCTGCTTACCCACCAAACGAGCCCCTTCGGAAGTGTTCCTGGGCCATCCAGCAAACTGTCCAGCTCTACCTCAGGGTAACCCACATCACCGCCGCCGTCTTGAGTGCAAACCCAAGACTTGGGACATCACTTGTTTTTGGCCCTGTGCATGCTCCTTGCAAATTTCTCAGGCCTAGCTCCTCTAGGTCCTGATTTAGGAGAGTGCATAACGCTTCCCGCATTCACGATTCCCGCATCACTACCTGGTGGTGACGGTTGCTATAGATCCCTTGCTGTTCTGCTCTCCTGTGCCCTGAAACCTGCTGCACTGGAATTTTCTTCATACCTCCTTCAAAATCTGAGAAAAGGCTACTGTCCCATCACAGACAATCGTTCTCCACTACAGCTTCTGGAGCCACAGCGCAGCGAAACTGCAGGACTCAAATCCACTAGCGACCGTGACTAAACCCCCTGACGCCGGTACTGTGCGGCGTAACTGCCGCAAATCGTATCGATGGGGCATCTCCTGAAACCTGCATCTGTCAGACACAACTTCTTTAGGAAAGCCAACCCTAGTAAATATGCCAAGTAAAGTTTTAGCAAATGACTTGGCAGTCGCTGTCTTCAATGGGATGGCTTCAGGATATCAGGTGGCATGTTCGACCAGTACTCACAGGAGAAAATGGGATCTCGTGTAACCGTGCTTGCAGAGAGGTGCCTCAAGAGGGGGTTGGCTTCAACCCCTTCAGGCTTCTTTTTTGGTCACCCTGTAAGGGGACCACTAGCCATAGTCAATGAAGGGTGGGAGATCCCTATTCCTCCTGTCACTACCAATGTAGTAGACTATTTGCTGGGATTAAGGAAGAGGATGGTCCTCCTGATGGCTCAGGCCAGTGACAAGTTGAAAGCTGGTCAGGCATTGGTCAAACATTGGTATGACCAGAAGGCTCCATTTGTACACTTTACCCCAGGTCAACAAGTCCTGATCATGAACCATATAAGGCCTCGAGCCCTACAGGAAAAATGTTCAGGCCCTTACACAGTTGGGAAGCAGTTGGGTGAGGTTAGCTATTTAATGGACCTTAGAAGGTATGGACAGGCCCCAAAAGTGTTTCACATCAACAGGCTGAAGGATTTCATCCTTAGGATTGAAATAGCTGCATTGCTACTGGCATCAGATATGGAAGAGGAGAAAGCAGAACCCGTGACCATGACCTATTCCAGAATGGAAATGGTCCTTCAGAGGGCTCCATTGATTATGTCCAGGTGGCACCGCACCTGACTTCTGACCAACAAGGGGAAGTAAGAATATTGCTGAGGCAGTTTTCTTCCTTGTTCTCGCCAACTCCAGGTTTGACAACTTGGTGCAAACACAAGATTGACACTCGCGATAGTGTACCTTTCCAAGAGTAGGGGATACAGAATGTCAGACAAGGTAAGATCTTACATCAGGGCTGACGTCAACTAGGTGTTGGATCTGGGAGTGATTGAGCCTTCCAGTAGTCTCTGGTCCAGCCCTGTGGTTTTAGTAACAACAGCTGGTAGCTCTGAACTTAGGTTCTGTGTGGATTATAGGGCTCTGAATGCTGTCACCAGGACAGATGCTCACCCCCTACCTAGAAATGATGAGCGGGTGGATAACTTGGGTGCCTCCAAGTACCTCCGCATATCTGACCTCACTGCTGGCTATTGGAAAATAGCCTTAGCAGAGCATGCCAAGGAGAAGACAGTATTTTCAACTCCAGAAGGTCGTTACCAGTTCAAGGTAAGGCCTTTTGGACAGAAAAATGCACCTGCCACATTTCAGAGGCTTGTGAACCATGTTTTAACTGGGATGGATGAATTTTGCTTAGCACATCTGGATGATATAGCAGTATTCAGTGCCACCTGGGAGGAACATGTGGAATACCTTAGAATATTGTTACAGGCTCCTCAGAAGGCCCACTTGACCATAAAGGCCAGCAAGTGCCAGAATGGTCAAGCATCTGTGGTCTACCTTGGGCATGAAGTAGGTTGCGGGAGGATTCAGCCTCTACCCAGTAATGTACAAGCAGTACGTGACTGGCCTACACCAGTACACAAATTGAAGTGAGAGCCTTCTTAGGACTCACTGGGTACTACCGAAATGTCATGGCAGACGATGGCACAATAGCTGCCCCTCTGACTGCTCTCACTAGCCCAAAGAGGCCTATGACGGTCACTGGTGCATGTGATGAACAGCATACAAGCTTGGATAGGGACATTTGAACATTTACGAAGTCGCGATCTAAGCCGCAAAACGCAAACTAAGAAGAGGAGTGAGCCTGGTCAGGAACTCTGAGCATCCTCTCGAGGTAATACAAGCCAGAGTATGAACAGAGAAATGCAGGTACACACAAAATGGCAAATTCTATTTCAGGCCAAGGGTGAAGGTGGAAACACACAGGTTTGGCAGAACAAGTCAAAGTCCACAGCGTTTGTACACTGAAGAAATTGGGAAGGACTAAAGCTGCAGGTGGCTGAGGGGTGTGGGAGCACTGCCAGATGCCACCCACAGTTAAGAACCTAAATGAACACAGACAGTTCTCAGTCTCACTGCGCTGAACAGTGCAATAGTGACAGGTGTTCCTTCCAAGTAATTCAAAGAAGGAGGGATTTCTCATGAGTCCAATGAGTTTAATAACGAAGTAGCCTGACATGTGTTTTGAGTCATCACTGACTCTTCATCTGAGGCTAAACATAATGCACAACATAATGATGAACAAAAATAGTACAGCACAACATAAACAGTTTGAATGAAAGTCGTCCATTGTGGAAATAAATCAATAAAAAATTGATAAGGACATTCAACCAAAAGGGCAAACACAAGTGTAGGTAGGCCAAAAAGAACAGCAGTTACAGCATATATATTAAGATAAAATCAAATAGCAACAAACGAAAATAATAAAAAATAATAGATAAATAAGATTGGCACAGTACAATATTAGGAGGGGATTGAATTGAATGGAGAATCCATAGGTTACGGATGCATGTAAGAAACACGGGTAAAGAAACAAACAAGTTGCAAGGAGTCAGTTATAATACAAGGGTGAAGGTGTTAAACCCAATAAAAGAAGACACATGGATCAGCCACTTGAATAAAGGAGAGGTGGCTAAAGAATGTTTTCCCGTTGAGCCTAATAGAGGGGAGCAATGGCCTATAGAGCTAACACATGAATCCCTAGAGGCTGCCTTTGAGAAGTTGAAAAGCTCCAGAGCCAATGGTCTTGACAATTTAGTGTTGAAAAAGGCAGCAGATGTTTGGGCAGAAATGTTGCTGGTTCTGTTTGAGAAGGATTGTATCAATCACTATGTGCTATCCTCATGGAAACTGTCTATACTTGTCCCAAGCTTCAAGAAAGGGGATAGGAACATTCCGGACAACTATAGACTGTTCTCCATGTTGGATGTCTCTGGTAAACTCTTTGGGACATTCCTTATGAAGGGATTGCAGAGATGGGTAAAGATAGAAGGGGTTCTTTACAAATACCAGACAGGTTTTCGTTTAGGTTCCTCAACAACGCACAATGGGCCTCATTACGACCCTGGAGGTAACCATGGCGCTGTAAGGGCACCGGTACCGGTAATCCCTTACCGCCCGGGTCGTAATGAGGCCCAATATCAAGCTACTTGATAGATTTATGAAGGCTGCAGTGGGTAAGAACAGACCAGCATTGTATGTGACATACGTTGATTTTAAGGCAGCGTTTGATCATGTGGACCGAGAATGATTGTGGTTGAAACTGACAAAGATGGGATGCCCAGACTGCTTAGTGTATGCATTAAGGTTTTTGCATCAGAATATGACAGCACTCATGCGCCTTGATAATGGCGGTGGAATGTCGAGGTTGATCGCCATAAGCAGGGGAGTCAGGCATGGTTGTGTGCTGGTATCTCATTGATATCTGAAAACGCAGTGGTATTTGCTCCGAAGCCTGAGTCCTGCAGTAACAAATTTTATGTTAATATTGTGGATGAACCAACTCCCTTTACTTACACTTCAAGGGACAAGGCTGGGCATACCCCAGGATAAGAGATTCTGTCGATTGTGTAAGCTCCCTAATTCCCCGTAATCAGCGAAACATTTGCTCATGGAATGCAGGATTCTGGGTTCGGTATACATGAGCACTTTGGACATATTTGTACATAATTACGACACAATCAAGTCAGAGACTTTCTAGGCCTATTGTCTAAACACGGAACGGGAGTCATTGCACATTGCACTTCATGGCATTGGGTGGAAAAACAACTAAAGTTAGAAGTCTGATAAGTGAGAGAAAGAAGTACAGTTATATGGGAAGGTTGAGAATCTAACAAAGAGGGGGGGTTGTAAGATGATTTTATTAGGGCTTTCACATGGACTTGATATGGTTCTTTTATTATTTTATTGGCAGGAGTTTTAGCATTGGCTTTTCTATGCTTTGAAGATATTTTAGTGGAAAGTAGAGAAGGGATGTGTTGAACTTCTGGTGATTAAATATGGAAGTTGTAATGTGAAATGGATTTACGGGGGCAATTAGACTTTCTTTTTTATCTATTTTACTGGAAAGACGTGTATTCAAGCCACCCGAGACACCTGGTACAGTCAGTCAAATGGGTAATTATTACTTTAAGCACCTCAGGTTTGCTAACTAGGGTACTTTTAGCATTTTATTTCTCTTACATAACGAGCCATGGAGAGCAGTGATCCATTGTTTTAAAGGTAAAAAAACTAATCAAAGATGGCCACCATAAAAAGGAAGACAGAGCTCTGTGTGCATCACCTCTTACATTTCCATGGCGGGGCACGCAGACTACAAATGGGAGTGGAGTCGAGCTGTTGGCAGGACTAGGGGATCGGCAGTGCAAGCGCAGCGGCAGAGCTCTGTGTGGATGGTAGCGCAGCAGGAGAATGTTGAGTGGCCGGCCAAGTCCAGCTGAAGGGCGGGTGCGGTTTTGGACATATACACTTATCCCTCATGTGCCCACACGGACGCCTCTCTAGCCGTAGAGCTCCATCATGGTCAACATCTCAGGACATGGTGCTCATGTGACAACCTCCTCAGTATCCACTTCCCACTCACAGCACCCAACACACCTTATTTAGAGCCATCTCAGTACTGCCCTTGCCCTCTGGTGTAAATAAGTATGGAGTTCCCTAGTGAAGTCAGACCCTCAAGGTTTCATTGATTTGTGGTCTGTGTTATCTCTGAGTCCTGACCTTGTATGTATGTCCCAGTGAGTGGTGATGTCAGTATGGAATGTTAGCGTGGAACTCTGTGTGCTTGAGTGAATGGTGTGCAGTTGGAGTTCTGATCCAGGCAGTTGATCAAGATGTAGCCTGGGTGGTGGGAGCCAGTGGACTCTCCAAAAGATCTCCCTTGATGATTACCTGATGTAACCTGATTACCATGATGTAGTCCTGAAGAAATAAATCTGTGAACTACACTAATGAGCAAACGTGTTATTGGGAAGCCTACATCATAACATTGGCGACGAGGATTGGTCTCAGACCTGGACCCATGGAGAAAATAAAGAAAACAATCAGGTACAGGCATCAGAGAATTAAGTATGGACGTGACTGCTGCAGGGGGTGCAGTAATGGAGTTATTGAGTGCAATGCAGAAGAGGGAGACCCGCTGCCTCCACAAGATGTGTCCCACCACCCAGGGCGATGTGAAGTTGAGGGAATGAGAGGACTGGATAAGGAGAGCGATCCTGTTGCAGAGTCCTGCCAGTAGCTGGAAATGAGAGCCTGCAGTGAGGCCCCGTAAGGAACTGGGAGAGTTAGCCCCACCTGGTTTCCTTGAAGGAGAGGGGGAAGACGCAGGCCCATATCTGCTCCATTGGTCGTGGTCCTGCACCTACAAGAGGTGGTGTCCCACTGCATCCAGCCTTAAAAAGGGGGAAGAGGCTCTCCTTATGCGATATGCAGAACATGCAGATGGCAGTGAATAAAGGGGTGAAGGCGCAGGACCGCCGAACAAGTGTGCTTCTAAAGTTAATTCCTGTTTGCAGTGTCATCTAGAAGATAAAAGAGGGGCAAGCCAGCCCCACTTGTGCGCTCCTACCTTGGAGCAAAGTCCTGAGGGTCTGTGGTTCAGGAGGCGAGTAGTCCATGGAATGGGTACGAGTAAATACTGGTTTTGGTCCAGTGATGGAGTCTCTACCGTTACAGTGGTTGGGGCAGAGGAGTTCCTTCAACTGCTCTGTCTCTGGACACAATGATGATGTAATAGTGTTGCTGAGGGACGTGGTGGAATTGGAATGCCTCCCTGTCTGCATTAGTAGATGCGCAGCACAATTGGAACGATAGAGGAGTGGACCCTCTGTGCGTGAAGCGAATGTGGAGAAAACGTTTGCTGCGTGTGAAATAAAGGCGGGGATTTGCTGGCACAGAAGCGGCTATATTATGTTGGGAGTGCTGCGTTGTGACAAAACATTCCGGTGAGAGGCCCCGGTCACGAAGGGTCCCCGCAGATGCTGGTATAAAAGTGACTGATCTCCCTGGAGAATTGATAGTGAAATGCAGCATAACTGAACAATGAAGAGGGAGTTGGTTTTTCAAATGCAATCCATTGAAGTCAATTAATTATTTGTAGTGTCGTTTTGACTTTTGATGAAATTCTGATGTTTAATTAGCTGTATGGTACAGTGCTCGATCCCATTGGAATCGGGTATTAGAGCAGCGTTGAGGTTTTCCTATGAGGAATCTGGTGTGTTTTTTTATGCAAGCGCACACAAGAATGCTGACCTTTATGGATGATGCTAGATTAGGTTCTGGAGTGGAGTGCATTGGTCTATTAGCATTCATATATGGGGAGGGGGTTTGTGTTGTCTATGTGGTTGTTTTGTGTGGTCTTACTTGTTTGTTGTCATTTGTTTGATGCATCTGGCTTTGTTTTAGGTTAGTCCTAAGTTTCATATGGTGGAATTGGAGTTATGGTTTGGAATTCTGTTTTATTTTGTTTTCCACTGTTATGTATTTTTCAATTCAATGACCTAGGATGTTAATTCTGTTGTTTATTGTAACTTGTTGAAAATGAGAAATAAGGAGTTACAAAGGTATCTTAAGGGAGCGCATAGGCACCCATTTATAGAGGAATAATGAAATGTGCATTTAGGAAAGTATTTTCAGAGAGTGTTGTGATGCGTACGTGAAGTGTACATTTAGAGTATTTTTAGAGAGTGCCTGTGATATCTACATAAGGGCATGTAGTATGTGCAATCTGCGAGCCGCTGGCGGGGGAGTTACTCAGCAGGAAAGAAGGCTTCTTATGCTGCTCTACATAAGGGAGTTTAGTGAGAGATATGCATTATTTGTCTGTCAGAGGAGTATTATGAAGACGTTCTCCAGGTTAAGCTTGAAAACAGCAGTACTTATAATATATATAAAGCAATGTGTTGGATTGAGCGATCCAAGAGTATAGTGTGGGGGAGATTTTATGTTCTATCTTGGTGGTAGTTTAGGCAAGGTAATGAGTTGTACATGTTTTTAGTTTAACCAATTTGAGGAACTGCAGGAGGAGTTATTTTTTCCTTCTGGGACTAGGATGCTATACACTGCAATTTTCAATGACATGTAAGTGGTGCATGTAATGCAGTGTGGGAGTTTGCAAGTACGCAACCCAATGCCAAACTAACACTATACCATGGGAAGGATTTCTTTAAAATGGGTGGAGTTATACTCAGAAGTGTGATGATGAGGTGCTTCAGAGTAGGCATCTCGTAGTTTACACCAGTTGTGGTTTTATGTGGTGTGTGTGGAAGTGTGGGAGACATAAGCCAGACAAGATATTCTGTTTGGGAATGCAATTTGGATGTCTGGTACATTTTGCTGCATGGGTAGAGTTTGAGGTACATGCACAAAAAGGAGTTTTGCATATCTTGGTGCAAATAGCTCACCTTGGTATAGTTTGGAGTTTTGTTTGGATTCTAGTAGCACACTGATGTCAAGGATGACTCAGCGGTTTTATGTAGGTGTTCTGATTAATGACGTCTAGGAAAGTGTAGTGTGATTGAGGGTGGGGAGGACGCTTTCCACATTGCCAGTTGTTAGAGGTTTAGTTTGGTTTGGTTGGGGACGCCCACCTTCCAATTTTGTGAGGTATGGATTGAGATGATCCAGATGTGTAGAAATGTGGAATATGAAGCCTTGTGTAAGCTGAACATGTTTTTTGTGTTGGATATTAAGGTCAACTCTGCTATTTCTTTTCGCTGGGGCGTGTGCAGAGTTTGATCTTCTGTTGACTCGTTACATCTGCCCATGGGAGCCTGGTTGGAGACCCATGCTTGATTTGATAGGTATTAATGTTGCCTGACCAGCACACTGAGATTTCTCTGGTAGTGGTTTGTGCACAGCCTTAGCTGTTGGTGCTCCCATCTGGTTGAGTCTGGGCATGAGTGTATGTGGGAGTGTGTTTGAGGCCTTCCCTAGTAGTGTTTGTTGGGTGAGTTGGAGATAATCGTTGTCACTGCAAGTTAGTATTGTTTCTCGATGGCGCAGAAGGGCCAGTGTGCCAGCCCATTTATGGGCAAGGTAGTGCTATGGAGTGGCAGTCTGAAAATCCATCTGTGGCAGAGATGAGTGGAAGGTGTTTCTTTTTTACAGGCGGCAGAGGAACGTAGTTTAGTAGCCCATGGAGGGGCAGGTAAGTTTTCGAGAGTGGCAGTTTAGATGTTCATTTGTGGCAGGAATGGAAGGCCGTTGTCTTGACATTGGTATATGGGCTTTATTAGGGCTTGTGGTGTACAGGTTGTGATGCTGCCTTCTGTGGCGAGTTAGTTACGCCTGGTTGGGTGCCTTTGTCTCATGATGAGGAACCATTCTCGGTTTTAGAGGTGGTGTGGGAGTTGTTTGAATGGTTTTTGTATCCCTGTATTCCACATGGTAACAGAGGGAGGTGTGTTATGTCTGAGTCCTGACCTTGCATGTATGTCCCAGTGAGTGGTGATGTCAGTATGGAATGTTAGCGTGGAACTCTGTGTGCCTGAGTGAATGTTGTGAGGTTCTGATCCAAGCAGTTGATCAAGATGTAGCCTGGGTGGTGGGAGCCAGTGGGCTCTCCACAAGATCTCTCTTGATAATTACCTGATGTAACCTGATTACCATGATGTAGTCCTGAAGAAATAAACCTGTGAACTATACTACTGAGCAAACGTTTATTGGGAAGCCTACATCGTAACAGTGTGGTCTGCTGTCCTCTCATGTGGAAACTGCTAAAGGCAGCTGCTTTCCTCTCATGGCTGGGCAGTCATGTCCCAGTGACCCATGTCCCTCAACACTTAGTGCTTAGCTTTCAAGTGGTTGGTTTCTGGAGTAGTTTTTCTTGCTGCCATCATTATGGTGGTCCTATCTGAAAAACCTTCATCTGACATTCCCCTGTACAATTCTTTAAAGTCACCTCCGCCAATGGGGGTCCTTAACCTCACTGCTGGTCAATCATCCTATGTTTCCATTCTTGCTCTTTGTAGTCCCACTTGGCTTCTACAAGCATACCTCTGAAATACTGCTAGTAAGCTCTTAGCAATGACCCACCCGCCATAAGAAATGTACGGAGGGGGCGGCATACCTATAGAGACACATGGGTACTATCAGATATGTAAGGAGGGGGTGGCATAGCTATGGAGATACACGGGTACTATCAGAGATATAAGAAGGGGTGGCATAGCTATAGAGACACAGGGGTACCATCAGCTATATAAGAAGAGGGTGGAATGGCTATAGAGACACAGGTGTCCCATCAGCTATATAAAAAAAGGGGTGGCACAGCTACCATCCGATATATAAGGGGGCATAACTATACAGACACTCGGGTACCATCATATAAATAAGAAGGGGCAGCATAGCTAAAGAGACACACTGGTACTATCAGATTTGTAAGGAGGGGGTGGCATAGCTATAGAGATACACGGGTATTATCAGATATATAGGAAGGGGGAGGCATAGCTATAGAGACACACAAGTACCATCCGACATATAAGGAGGGGATGACATAGCTATAGAGACACACGGGTACTATCAGATATATAGGAAGGGGGAGGCATAGCTATAGAGACACACAAGTACCATCATATTTGTAAGGAGGGGGCAGCATAGCTATAGAGGCACACAGGTACCATCAGATATATAAGGGAAAAAATGGCGGCTCTTTTGACACGCGTGGCACCGCCGCAGGAGGATCTGTCAGCATCAAGAAGACACTGATGAATGATGTCAAATATCTGTACCTACTCTCTGTAATTGACTGCCCTACAGCCTACTCAGACCCGGCCGTTGAATTTTCCCCTGGAACGGGTTGAGGTATTTCCATTTTTTGCGGCCACTATAAGGAAAACTTCTTACCAACCCATGAAACTTTACACCTTCTGCCCTGAAGATGGGATCACTGGAATCCGAAACGCGTTGGCCCCTTTAGGAGTGTTTAGGATAAAGCATAGAGCACAAGGAATTACACTGCTCATACCGATATACACATTGTGGTGTTAAACTGTGAATTGATTATCATTTGGCTTAATGCTCAACTTTAATTGAATATGTTTATGGAAGATGTAAAAACACAGCTCTGCTTTCTGTTTCTGTTTGTTTAATCTGATGTTTGAATTTGCTTCTTTGAATCTGATTTCGATTTTTGAATTTGTGTCTAATTGCATTCATGTATATTGATTTACTTTACATACACTGGGGTTTCACAGTGTTACTCAAATATACCTATTGTTCACCCACACTATGTATGGTCTTGGTGGATCTTGATTATATTGGATCAGGTGGACATCACAATTAACTTCTTACACAAATGTGTATCTATTTAAAAACAAAGAACAATACATACTTACTCTTCCAGTATAACCAAGAAGATGATTTACACCAAAGGGGACCGTGTTTTCTAATTTTTTGGGGACCCCTCCCCACTGCTGGAATGTTAATATACTTGGGACTGTGTCCTAATAGGAGTGCAGCATAGGGCTATTGAGTGGCAACATCCGATGTATGTTTTATGTTCGTTTTGTTTTGGACCTCGATTGGCCTTGAGGTTAACCCAGCTGCACCTGAAGCAGAACTTATAAATTAATTTAACTATCTGGAAGGAGACGACTTGATTTCAGATTGACCTTTTAGCAATACTAGTTACCGTTGTGCACCCCCCCCCTTCCTCCGCCTCCTTTTAGCATAGCTCTAGAGACACACAGGTACCATCAGATATATAAGGAGGGGGTGGCATAGCTATAGAGACTGAATATTTTGCTAGTCTTCCCAAGATTGTTATTTCCACACTGCAGGAGAGTGTTTGTGACCAAGCTTTGTTCTGGTTGTGTCCGGTTCAGATCTCAGCAGTTCTGGTTCTTAGCAACTAAACACAGGAATAACAGTCCCTATTTGTTTTGGAATGTATTGTTGAAACATCATAGAAGCGCTGCACAATTACAGGGCTTGCTACCTATGCCATGTCTGGATAGCCATAAAACCAGGAACTAGACCGCCGCGCAAATGCCCTTACTCTTATTGTCCTCTCTGTGTGCATGGCAGAGAGAGTACTATGTAAAGGCAATATAACTCTCCTCCGTCTCCTAGATCTATCAGCCGCTTTTGATTTGGTCAGTCACAAAGTCCTCTGCAACCACCTCTCCTCTTCAGCCCACTTCTCTGAAGAAGCCACCAAATAGACTCAATCCTTCTTAGAAAATAGAACGATGACAGTTTTCTCACCCCTCTCCTCTGCTGATCCCGCCCCGGTGACATGCAGAGTGCCACAAGTTTCCTGCGTGTCACCAACACTATATAACATATTCACCAAGCCATTACTCTGCGATCTGGACCACCTGGGTGTCACCTACACTAATTATGCAGATGACACCCAAGTCCTCATCCCGATTTCTGGCAATCATGACTCTGAACTACTAAATAAAATGTGCCTCATCGTAGAGGCATGGATGGCCACACATGGCCTCTGCCTCAATGATGATAAGACGGAACTCCTTTTAACCGGCTCACAAGCCAAACTAAACAAACTCAATTCCACCTTCAACTCCTTCTGTATTGACGGCATTAACATTCCGGTCTCTAAAGTCGTCAAGACCTTAGGCATCTATCTTGACTCCTCCCTAATGCTGACTAAACAAGTGAATGCTGTAGCCTCTGCCACAGCCTACACTTTTAAATTAATAAACGCCTGCAGACCATTTCTCTCCTCTACAAGCTGTTCCACCGTAGCTAGTGCCAGGGGAGTTGCTAGGTCTGGAAAAGACCCGGGGCTACGCTGATGTCCGAACTGTTGGGACTGGGGGCTAGCTAGTCTTTTGGCTGTAGCTCCTGAGATTCTATCCGGGCCTACAGCCAAAAGATCAGGGGCTATAGCCCCCTTTGCCCCCCCTAGCAACGCCCCTGGCTAGAGCACTGATCCTATCCAAATTGGATTATTGCAACACACTCTACCTTGGAACTAGCAGAAGAAATCTAAACAAACTTCATTTCCTCCAAAACAACGCTATCAGAGCAGCCTTTAACATAACCCGATCCCGCCACATATCGGAAACGAGATGCAACGTCGGATGGCTGTCCATTAATAACAGAATTTTACTGAACACACTAACCCTTACACATAAATGCCTTACGAACTCAGCACCAAACTACTTGGTCTGCAGATTTACCAAAAAACAATCGTCCAGGCCCACCAGATCTGCCCAAACACACTGCCTTGAAGTCCCCAGGTACAACCGCCAGAAATCTGGAGGCACTCGCTTCCCGGTATTAGCATCCAAATTATGGAACTCTATAGCTACTGCCATAAGAACCGCACCTACTCTCCTCCAATTCAGGACAAGCGCTAAAAAATGGCTTGCCACCAGGGAAACCAACCAAATATAAAGGTTCCACTTGCCGCTCCCCTTCCTGCTTATACATATTATCTTGTATTATTTCCTGCCCATGTAAATGCCTATGCTGTACATTTTGTCTTAATGCTTTGTCACCTAATGTCTTTGTAACATGTAGCCCTATCTTGTATAAATGTAACTGGAATTAATGTACCCAGATACCTAAGGGTTTGGTGCGCTATACAAATAAGCAAATACCAAATGTAGCTAAGAGGTCTGCCTCTACCCCTTTACCTCTCCCATGGTAACCATGACACCAGCACGTGTTGCACGTTGCCAGGCCAGACTCACTGAACAATGCTTGACCTCTGAATACACAGAAACAAACAACGCAAGAGACTTCATTAAGAAAAATTCCACTGGCCCAGTTCACTGAGGTGCAGCACGTCTGTCCGTGTTCATCCTTCTTAGGTTGGTCAAGTGAGTTGTACTCACTTGACCAATAGTTACGAAAGCCAGTAAGCGCTATATACAAACAAAGGCCCATACATGATGAACATATGCCGCCATTACTGCTGACATGCTGAGCGTTGAAGTAGAGGGGAAACAAATGCAAACGTATACACATGTAGTGTGACATTATTTTAGAAAGGGGATTCACAATCAGAGTGTGAGATTTTTAGTGTTCTTTTTACTTCATGGTGGGACTGGCATACATGTATGTCTACCTCATAGTAACCAAGGCCCAGGAGGATAGCTCAGCGGCAACGTGCTCGCCTTGGAAGCAAGATGACACGGAGCACCACAGGTTCGATCCTCGGTCGCGCTTAGAAACCTCTGGGTAGTGAACGTGTGATAAATAACCTATCATATCATATCACTGACCAGCTAGTAGAGGCATGGGGACGCCAGACAAGAAATGTGTGTCTTATTAAGGCTTCACTCTTGCCTAGCAACAGGGCCTGGCAACTGTGCATATGGGTTCCAAAGCATTAAGAGAATGGAAGTACAGTTCGATACTCGATCATAGGGCTATGAAACCGATATATATAAATATGCATATTGCACAGGTAAGGCATCCGTTCTTGCGTAACTATGTCATATAGGTCACTGAATGGCAGTTTATTTAAGAACAAATCCATTTCTGAGTGCATGCTTAATTAAATGCATAACCAAGCGAACGGCTGAACGAAACCAAGGTAATGCAGTTTCCCTGTATTTCTTTGGTAGAGGGTTAGTCCTGGCTCTTTTAAAAACGCAGAGGCGGGTGTCGTGCTGCCTTTCTTTACTGAAGCTCTCAGCAGCACCTAACGAAACCAATTTGAAATTACATTTTCCATGAAGCCTGGAAAACTATGGAGTTTGACATTTTGTAAACAGTTGAAATAATAATCAAACATCACTGTTCCAGGCTATGCTGTCCCATCTCTTCTGTGGACGCCTAATTTTAGTTTGTAGGGAGAAATGGCATCTAAGGAGGGACACACAGCTTGGTGGCGTTGTTTGATTATTTGCCCTCCCATTGACTGCCCATGGCCATGCTAATCCTTATGGCCATTCCCACCCAGTTCCTGCCCCTCCCCTCCCAAAACACCTCCTCATGGGAACTCTTTGATCTACCTTTATTCACGCCTTACCATTAAACTGTGCACTCAAAGTGCCTGCCAGTGGTTTTTTCAAAGCAGTCGTCTGTGGGTTAATGACTTATTTGGAGCTGTAAATGAGCTACTTGTGTAATAAAAATGTCTTCATCAGGTCTACCTTCAGCCACTACTTATAAGCACTATGTGTGTGTCCTTCATTGAAGTCCTGTTAAAAACAAGCATTGACAAAGACAACAATTGTGGCTCGTGTATAAGTATTATGCATTTGCCAGCTGCTGCTATTAGATGCTCAGGTATTTGATATGATATGATATAATATGGCGTTTATAATGCACCTATACACAAGTGTTTCAATGCGCAACGAGGCAAGGGAGGGGAAACAGAGGGAAGACAGAGACAGCGATCCTACTAGGCCAGGTGACATTGAGATTGCGCACGTGCAGGGGAGATGGGAAGGGGAAAAGTGCGGGGGGAAGAGTGGGGGCAGTGCAGTGCATAGGATAACAGTAAAATAAATAAGACAATAAATGAATAAATAAAGTGTGGCAAGCTGGTGGCAAGTACAAGGGTACGTGCAGACATCAGGTGTCAAGTACTAGTTGGGGCTCTAGGGATACAGAAACAGTCCCAGAGTGCAAGGAATGCCAGGGGGGCAGTGCAGGTGTGCAGCTGGCAGGGAGGAGACCTGGGCCCGAGATCAGCGGCTAGCCAGGAAAACCAGTGCAGTTTCAGATTCAGCCAGGAGATCAGCAGGGGAGAGGAGGCGAGAAAGCAGAAGCAAAGAGGAACGTCTTGAGGTGCTTCTGGAACCGGAGATGGTTCTCCTCAAGTTTCAGAGAGGCAGAGAGGCTGTTCCAGAGGGAGGCCCCAGCAGAAGAAAGAGATCTACCACCAGCTTGCTGTTTGGAGAGAAGACTAACTCTGAGGGAGTTGGAGGCGGATGAGCGAAGAGCCCGATAAGGAAGATATTTAGGAAGAGAGAGTTGAAGGTATTGAGGCTCCAGGCCCCAGAAGGCCTTGTTGACAATGCAGAGGGTTTTGAACTTAATCCTCGCCGCCACTGGGAGCCAGTGCAGAGATTTCAGTCCTGGAGAGATACGATCCCTGGGCTTGAGGCCAAGGGCAAGTCTCGCAGTCCTGTTTTGAATGAGTTGCAGAGGGCGGAGAGTAGAGGCAGGCAGATTTAGACAGAGGCTTTTTGCAGTAGTTCAGCCTAGAGATAACCAGAGCTCTGGAGACAGTGAGCTTCTGGGGGAAGTAGAGGAAAGGAAGAATACCTCTGAGGAGGTGCAGCTGGTAATGTGACTTCTTAGAGACATCAGTGATCTGAGGAGAGAAGGAAAGTGTGGAGTTGAAGATGAAACCGAGGTTTTTAGCCTCACAGGTGGGAACAGGATGAGGGCCATGAGAGGCCGGCCACAGAGTGACAGGAAAGGAGTGCACAGGTGTGCCGATTAGGAGAATCTCGGTCTTACTGGCATTAGGCAGAGATCATTGGCGGCACACCACTCCTGGATGTCGGAGAGACAGTCAGAGATGAGAGTGGGAGAAGAAGTGGCTAAAGGGAGAATGAAATGAGCTGATTGTCATCAGCATAGCACTGAAAGTTGGGGCAGAGAGCGGTAACGTGGCGGGCAAGAAGTGCCAGCTATTGGTTGAACAGCCATGGAGAGAGGTTAGACCCCTGAGGAACACCACAGGTAGAAATAGAGATAGAAGAGAGGAAGGATCCAAGTTGGACCTGGGAGGGTCGATCGGAGAGGAAGGAGGTCAGCCAAGCCAGGACCTGATCGGTGATACCCAGGTTATCACCGAGACGGTTGAGCAGAATGGCATGGTTGACTGTGTCAAAGGGAGAAGAGAGATCAAGTACGATGAGGACACAGGGGGTGTTGGAATCAAGGTTAGAGAGCAAGTCTTCATGGATGTTCAAGAGAACAGCTTCTGTGCTTCTGGCAGCTCTGAAGCCAGACTGATGGTCATGGAGACAGCCAACAGATTCAGAGTGAAGATTGAGCTGGGAGATGAGCAGCTTTTCCAGGAGTTTGCCTAGGAATAGAGTGATGGAGATTGGACAATAGTTAGCCGGGCAGGAAGGGTCGGCAGAGGGTTTCTGAAGAAGAGGGTGCACAAGGGAATGTTTCAGCGGGGAGGGGAAGACTCCTTAGGCAAAGGAGTGATTGAAGAAATCAGCCAGAGCAGGAGCCAGGGTGTCCATGTGGTCCTTGATGGTTTTGGAGGAACAGCGGTGAACCTGTTTTGACGAGACTCTCATAGATCGGACCTGTCTAGAAACTTTGTCTGAGGAGAACAGGGGAAAGGCAGAGAAGGAGGGAGGAGAGGTGGCGGAAGAAGGGCCAGAGGAAGAGCAGGGAGTAGAAGGAGGAGGGGGAGAGGAAGAGAGAGAGGACAGGATATCCTGAGTTTTGGAGATGAAATGAGAAGCCAGGGCCATGCAGAGGGCCTGGGAGGGGACAGGAGAGGTAGAGACTGCAGCAGGGTTGGCCAGCTCCTTGCAGATTTTAAAGAGTTCGGCCGAGTTGTTAGATTCCGCAGAGACGCGGGCTTGGATGTGGGTTCTCTTCTTGGTGCGGACGGAGAGCCGGTATTGCCTTTGGAGCAGGTGGCAGGCCAGTTTGTCAGAGGATTTACCAGAAGCACGACATTTCCTCTTAGCCACCCTGCACTTGTGTTTAAGGGTGACCACTTTGCACCTGCTACCATTAATGGCCAGTTAATACCGCCATGGCAGTGTCTGACAAGTGCCTTTCCCATGCCTACACAAAAGCCCAAACTGTTGGCATTGCTTGACCCAGTGTAGAAATCGCTAAACGTCCTTCTGAAATACCCATGGATTTTTACACCCAGAAAAGTAAATCAGCAATTACCTCCCATTAACAATTGATCAGCAATAAAAAATCCCAGAAGCATTTACTCCTAAGGATGCCCTTAATAAAATTAGAACCCCCTACTAAGCAACTATGGGGATTGGACCGGTGTCTGTGCTGCCACCTCAAGCCCGCTAGAGAACCCGGGCAGATAGAACAGAGCCGCCTCTAATGCCAGCTCTCTCAGGTGTTGCAAGTGAAATGATGCCACAGTCAAGAAATTACCAACAGAGCGCCAAAGTTTCCTTTGGTTCTTTAATCAGCAAAAAACAAACATAGCACGCTTAACCGTATGCAAATCTAGTAAGAAAGTAAGGAGAAGGGAAGAGGGAAAGAAGTAGATGAAATGCACATGGAGTCTCGCGTTCCTTTATACTGCACACTCTGCGGGCCCTGGCATCTCGCCTTGGCACCTCTCAGCGGCGCACTGGGAAAAATAAGCGTCTGTGTGATCATCCAACTGCGTGCTCCTTGGCAATCACCCTGCTGGTGTTCTTCGGCACAGGTGCGGCTGCACAAAACAGGGGCGTGGGCGGAGGGGGAGATGCTGTCCAGCGATCTGATTGATTTTTCCCGGGTTTGGCTTTTCCCATCTAATTTTAGAATACCATTCCGTTTCTACTCTTCTTGCCTTTTCATCTGCCATGTCTAGAAGCTTATCTGACTGGAATTTCCCTCCCAGTCAGTCAAGGACGTTTTACTAATCATGTTCTAAGCACTGTATGTAAATAACAACTTGGCAAGGCTGCACATTTCATCTTCACTGGGCAGAGCAACACTTGATAGCTCAGCGGGTTCTCCTAAGCTCCTTCGACGGCTAGTAATGTCAAGCACACACACATATTTCACTCGTCTTTCGCATTGTGCCTTTAAGTAGCTCTTTTCCCACGTGATGGCCGTTTCAGGTCATTACATTCCACCTCTAGATGAGGGGAAGGGGTCTGGGTGGGTGCCCAGTAACAAGTTCGCACCAGTGACTATTTAGTCCGTCAAACACCTAGTTCTGATAAACAGACCTACCTGCAGGGCATGCGAAAAAGATAATATAACACAAAGCTTATCATGAGCGCTGCCACCCCTACACCTACAGTCCTGGCAATAACTGACCTCCAATCTCTCGCAATACATCATTTAGGGATGTGTTGAGCATTATCTCTCTTTCCTGGAAGATCTATAAAAGAGCCTTCTGCGGGACTGCTTGACCTTGCTTCTATAATGCCCTGTTTGGGAAAATGAACAATCATAATACATGCATTTAGATATGATATAAGAACGATACTGACTGTTGGTACAATTTTCACACTTCTCTGTACAATATAAAGAAGTGAGGTGGAACCCCTGGTCTGTGCCGTTTACCACAATGTCAGTTCCTAAAACCTCATACACGCCTGTGACGTGTTTTAGTATCAGCACGTGGCCAGTCATGTGCCACGTATTTACCAACGCCTTAGTGCCCCAAGGTTGATCTGAAACAACAGCTGTATTAACACAGGGTACAGTATTGTTTTGAACATCACGCTGTTAGGACAGTTTTTCTGAAGTCCAACTAAGGGCTTAGTAAAACCGTACAACTGAGACAATACACAACTCCACTCTTAGTATAAAGCTGTACCACCTGAGTTCAGGGTAGCGTAGACAGAGCAGCCAGGCTCATTTTAGGAGGGAGTGAGGGCTGTAGAATCGGTACAAAGAAATTGTAGCATACATATGGTCCAAAGAAACACTGACAGACTATGTATTGTAAAAATAAATGGTTTATTTAAACACAAGTTGTCCAATATGAATCTTGGTTAAATAAGTAGTATCACATTATATATAAACACAATTATAAAAACACAACACAATGTTTTGAAGTACACAGACCAAAGCATAGACTGTGTTCAGAAAAATAACAGTATTTCTGGAGAATTCAGACCTTATCAAACACATTTAGTATAGAACACAGCTATTCATGGGGGGTAAAATGATCAGTTACTTTTACATTACTTTACAGTAAGTCAAGGGTAGTAGACCCTGTCAATCATGCAGTGACACTCAGTTAAGGAATCACTTAGTAAACCAACCCTGTTACCAGGATACTCTTCTGAATAGTTCAAAACAAATTGTACACACCTATAACTACCTTCAGGATAACACGCAGTTATACAAGGTGAGTAAGACCTCATGGTGTAATAGACAATTACAGTTGCTTTTCAGATCAGTGGATCAAAGACTAAGATAAGCAACAACTTTCTACACTAATTTAGGATTTCACCAGGCAGACCAAGGCCAGCTTAACCTACAGGATACTATTACAGTTGCGTTTCAGTTCAGTGGAACACAGACTAAGGTAAGCAATAACTCTCTAACTTAGTTTAGGATGGCACAGGGCAGACCAAGGTAAAGAAAACCTACAATAGATTTATTAGGAATGGCACACAGCTATTCAAGGTAAATAAAACCTAAGTCAGACTTGTTCTAAAGAGGTTATGCATCAGGTAAAGGGAAGCCAGATCCAGTTGCAAACTTAAGAAATAGTTAAGTGAAGCCAACAGCATTACTTTTGGTAGAGAGGAATAACCAATTCACAGGTGAGTAAAATAACCTTAGATATACTTTTCAGAATGGCAGAACACATTCACGTTAAGAACATTTGTAACTGCTCCCTCTCAGAGGGTCAGTTACCAACCACCTCTTTCACAAGTAAGTCACTTTTAAACACTTGTTATACTTCTCAAGCAAGAATCCTTTTCTTATCCAATCCTTCCATAGTCTATTGCATGAGTTCACTCAGAGGCAGTAGAGGGACCCTAGTGGTCTAGGAGCCAGCTGTAGGCAGGGTGAGATAGGCTTCAGTTGCAGGAAAAGTCAGAGTTCCTGAGGAAGTCTCATCAAACAAGTAAGTATTTCACTTTAGATTTAGTAAGGGTTCAGGGACTTCTGTAAATCGTCATAGGAGGATTCTAGCAGTGGGTCTGGGTGAACTGAATAAGAGGACTCACAATTCCAAGAAACACCCCAAGGCTACTCGGGAATCACAAAAGGCTTAAGGTGAGAAAATACCCCAGCCAACAGAGCACCTCAGCACAGAAGAAGAGTTGCAGCAGGAAGACTTCAGGATCTGCAGCCAAAAACCCAGATTATGGATTCCTTTGTCATGAAGACGGAAGACAGGACTTTGGAACAGATTTTGCAGCAGGTATCAACATGGAAGGCTCCAGGCAAGAGTTTCTTCATGGCTGGGTGTGGCTCTGTGGTTTTGCACCCTTTTCAGGGGCCAAAAGAAGACTGAATATCGCTAATTGAATTCTCGTTGCAAATCTGGTCCAGCACTCTGATGAGGGGACTTCAAGGACTTAAATCGTATCTCCGGAGAGCCAGCAGTTGGCCACCAAAGTTTCAACTCGATTCGGAATTCAGAAGACCATGCACCACACAATGACTTGAGGTCCAGGGTATTGGGGAATTGGAGACCCGCAAGGTCGCAGCACGACATGGGCTGGCTCAAAATGCAGGTCTTCTTGAGTCTAGTGGATGCCATCAGGCTCTAGGTCGGGTCGCCCTTTTCGGGATCCCCAGGTGGATTGTAAGGAAGGGTTACAGCAGGTTACGGTTACACAGGAGGCTCTCCAGTTGTTGGAAATCGCTACAGCCGTTGTTTCTTTATCTTCCTCTTTGGTTTCAGCTCCAGTGGTCGACTTGTCAGCAGCTTCCAAGTACAGAGTATTTAACAGGAACTACAGCACAACTTCTGCAATCTCTCCCTGCATTTTACAGAAAGGTGCGGTCTGGCTGTCCAATCAGGAAAGCCAGCCCTCCCGCCCCCATTGAGACTGGGCCCCTTTCAGGCAAGGTAAAAGACAAAGGGCTGCAGAGCTTTGGACTGCTCTCTCGCTTCCTGCCTTCTCAGACACTCTGGAGCCTTGGCCGGGAACACAAAGGATTCCCGCTGAAGACAAAATTCCCACTGAGGTTGTTCCCACCTAGAATCATAGTGGAACACCTCAGAAACTACAAGCAAGCAAAAAATGATGAAAAAAGAAGGAGCCAAACGTTTTAGAAAAATGGTGGCCCTTCTGTGCGCCACTGAGGCTGCATTAACAGCCTGCGAGTAAACATGACTAAAAGACATAAAGGTAAAACCACTGCCACCAGCCATTCAGGCACACTTGCATTTGTAACAAAAATGTTACAGTTAAGTAAGAAAGCGGGTACATTGTATCCCGCCAGCACTCCGCATAAGGTGGGGTGTGCTAGCTCACTATATAAAATAGAAAGGGGAATGAAAATTCTGCTTTACTACTTGGGAACAGTAGTTCACCCAAGTACATGAAAGATAAATTAATAGGGGCGCCCATAGGGGTAACCCAGCCTAATCCCAAAAGTTGTAGAAAACTATTACTTCAACCATACACTATGGAGAGACATAAAATGTTCATCTATAAAAAGAGTAAATCACTTGGTGTGAGGGGAAACAGATTGCCCTTCACCTAGGGACAAGGTAAAATAGTTACATAGACAAAAGCAAAATGTTCTGGGGTTGGCACAGGTCAGGAAGATTTATCATTGATATGAAACTCTTACCTACACACGCAAAGACGTCTTATCACAAGCACATTTCATCCAGAGGTTCCAAATGACTGTAAAGGGTCCTCCATTCTGTATAACAAAAGTCTGGACTTGGCAAATCAAGAAGCCAAATAGGAAAACCAGTCCATAGGCCATCATGGTCAAGGGGTAAGACTGGTGACAGGACCATAAAAAGCAATCGCAGTACCATGTAATAACACAACATAAGTACTTTCCACCCCTTTGCTCATAATCTCTCCAGGATATTCCTTTTTTTCTGGATGTGTACCCACACTCGCTTTGCTGTACTTCAAAAACACTTGGCACCCCTGCTTGTGCTGTTAGGAGCATCACTACGTTCTAGTACCTTTGGCACTAGAGCCTTTTCACAGATCAATTGTGCAGTACAGTTATGCATTTCAATAGGCAGATCAGCTGGTCCTGCATTGTGCAAAATCACTTTAATTTATCACTGATAATCTGGGTCAATCACTCCTCCGAGCCCCATCTGTCCTTTGGCAGCCAGGCTTGATTGTACTTCAATTCTGCCACATGTTCATTTCGCCAGATGTATGCGGATTCCTGTCTGGATGACAGCAGTGTTTCCCTTTTGCATACAGATCCATCCCAATGCTTCCTTCATTTGCTTGCAAGGGTAATTTGACATTGCCCATCATTTTCCAGTCTATTAAAGTGGAACCCTCTTCAACCACTTGTCCTGAGGAACATTGTCTGTTGTCCCATTGGGCAATGGTTCAGATTAAACAGATCTTGCGACAGATGCTTAGCCCTATCATTTAGTATCTGTGAAGGTGTGAGCACTCGTTTCTGTTCTTTAATTAGTCCATTGTCTCTTTCTACCAACCCCAAGACTTGGGCATGGTGACTTATGTGCAATGTCCATTGTATACCATGTTCATGGGCCCAGCCTTGCACAACACTGTCTGCAAAATGAGTACTTCTGTCACTTTGTATCTCTTTAGGCACACTATGATGCTGAATGGGGGTAATCCATTCCTTGCATAGTGGCTTTCTTGTCAGCTGTTTTCATAGGGAACACCAACACAAGGCCACAGTAGGTGTCAATCATAACCAGAACATGCTACTTTATGCCATTTGGCGGCAGCAGTCCTATGTAGTCTACTTGCTGGTCTGCAGCTGCTCTGGTTCCCCTCTTCAAGTGCTATGTTCTATAGGGAACTTCTTTACCTCTGCACACACTGGTCAGGTACTCACAGCTTGCCTTGCTTGATCCTTTGTAATAGGTACCTGTATCATGCGGCCCATTTGAATGTTGCATGCTGCCCCGGATGCCCTGCCATCACATGTGCCCAATCAGCCATTGCTTGTGAGACAGCTGGATCTTCTCTTGTCTGCACAGGGTGCACTCGGGTCATCTGGTCACTTCATTGTTGAGCAATGCAGCTAGAGAAGTTTCAACATGCATATGGGCATCTGTGTGTCCAATCATGATGTGACATTTCTCTCCCCTTGCCCAACTGGTTTCCCAAATGTCCAGTCCTCCCCATGTTGGGGAGTTCTTTACTTTCCATTGATCCTTTTGCCAAGCTGTAGCCCACTTGGTTAATCCCTGGTATGCAGCCCAGCTGTTGGTGTAGATGTACCCTGCATCGCCTTTTGCAACTTGTTAGATGACAGCGGCTACTGCTTGCAGCTCTGCAAACTGGCTGGAACCACAGGTGCCTTCTCTCAGCAGCAGGATTCCCTGATAGGGCTGGAATGTTACAGCTTGGCTGTTCCATCAATAAACAGAGCTTTCAGTATCTCAGCTCCAGGCAAGGTTTCACGGGCTGCTGCAGGTTTGATTGGAGATTCTTACACAATGGCTTGGGGTGCCTGAACAGTCATACTTCACTGCTCTGAGCATATTTTCTTGCAGACGGGACACCCCATTTGGATCTGGCGTTGCTCTCTGTTGCAGGTACCACTTCCATTTCACGATTGTAGCTTCTTGAACCCACCCGACTCTGGCCCCAGCACCCACCTCTCAAACCCAACTTATGATGGTAGCAGAGTCTTGAGCGTGACAGGTTGCTCTCTGGAGATTCTTTCTGTCCCCACCAGAGCCGAGTATGCTGCAGCGAGTTGTTTCTTAAGTGGAGTGTTTCTGGTCATTGATCAGTCAGCTTGCAAAACCAGGACCCTTGCAGCACTCCCTTTCTCCCCTGTCGCTGCCATAAACTCCACACTGCCAGGTCATTATGCACCATTACTTCCAGCTCAAATAGATCGTCAGGGTTTAAGGGACCTAGTTCAAAATGGTTCTCCAAAGCTTCTTTTGCTTGCAGGAATGCTTTTTGCTCTTCAAGTCACCACTGACATTCACTCTTTTTCCTGGCCACTTTGTAAATAGGCTTCAAGATGAAACTCAAATGGGGAATGTGATTTTGCCAGAACCCCATGAGCCCTATAAACATCTGGACTTCTGTTTTGTCACTAGGTGGAGCCAGCTGATGTACCATATTGATCACAGTCTAGGGAATTCTCCTTAGAGGTCCTGACCATATAGCTCCCAGAACCTTAACTTCTTTGGATAGGCTCTGTATTTTCTTTGGGTTAATAGCATACACCCGTCCTGCATGTGTGCAAACAGTTCGCTAGTGCCTGCTCCACAATCTCTTTTGCCTCTCCTGTAAGAATGATATCATCAAAGTAGTGTGACATTCGCATGTTCCACAATTTCAACATGGCTAAATCATGAGCAACAATTCCATGGCAGAGTATGGCACTGTGCACATACCCCTGGGGCCATTTTCTGTATGTCCTCTGCCTGTCGCCCCACGACAATGCAAACTGATCCTGACTTGCTTCATCAATGTCAATGGAGAAGAAAGCATTTGCAAGGCCTACTCCTACATGCTAATCCCCTACTTCCCAACTCAGTGTTTCCACAAATTTCACAATATCAGGTACTGCTGCAGCAAGGGGGCCCCCTTCTTATTCAACATTCTACTCCTCTATTTCTGATACTCCTGATGCTCTTGCCCCTGTCATGAGGATCCGTTTGAGGCCAAAAACCAAGTGTAATTCTTGGTATGACTTTGACCTAGCTACACTCAAACGTAAGTGTAGGGCGGCCGAGAGGAAATGGAGGGCCTCTTGCTCATCCTCTGACAAACTGACCTGCCGCCTACTCCAACAGCATACCGTCTCTCTGTACGTAGCAAGAAGCGAGTCCATATTCAAGCCCGTATCTCTGCGGCATCTAACAACTCGGCCGAACTGTTTAAAATCTGCAAGGTGCTGGCCAACCCTGATGCAGTATCCACCCCTCCTCTCGCCTCTCAGGCTCCTTGCAATGACCTTGCTTCACACTTTATCTCTAAAACCCTGGACATCTTGTTCTCACTCTCCTCCTCCCCCGCTCATCTCCCCTCTCCCTCTCTGCTTGTTGACCCACCCTCAACTACCCCTCCTCCCTCTTTCTCTGCCTTTCCTCTTTTCTCCCCTGATGAGGTCGCTAGGCAAGTCCGATCTATGAAAGCCTCCTCAAGACAGGGCCATCCCTGCTCCTCCAAAACTATTAAGGACCACATTGGTACCCTTGCTCCGGCCCTTGCAGACTTCTGCAACCTCTCCTTTGCCTCTGGCTCTTTCCCCTCCCCTCTGAAGCACTCCCTTGTGCATCCTCTCCTCAAGAAACCCACTGCTGAGCCCTCTTGTCTGGCTATCACCCAATTTCCATTACCCCCTTTTTGGGTAAGCTCCTGGAAAAGCTTGCCATCTCTCAGCTCAGACTTCACTCTGACTCAGTTGGCGCTCTCCATGACCACCAATCTGGCTTCAGAGCTGCCAGAAGTACGGAAACTGCTCTCCTGAACATCCGTGAAGACCTGCTCTCCAACCTTGACTCAAACATTCCTCATCCTACTTGATCTCTCCTCTGCCTTTGACACGGTCAACCATACCACCCTGCTAAATGGTCTCCGTGACAACCTGAGTATCACCGATCAGGCTCTGACCTGGCTGACCTCTTTTCTCTCTGATCGACCCTCCCAGGTCCAACTTGGGTCCTTCTTGTCCTTTATCCCCCTCTCTACCTGCGGTGTTTCCCAGGGGTCTAACCTCTCACCCTGGCTTTTCAATCAATACCTGGCAACTCTCGCCTACTGCATTTCCATTTTCTGCTCAAATTTGCAGTACTATGCTGACGACACCCAACTCATTTTCAGGCTTCCCTTGGCCACCTCCTCTCCTTCCCTCATCTCTTACTGCCTAATCGCCATTCAAAACTGGTGTGCCGCAAATGATCTTTGTTTAAACGCCAACAAGACTGAGATCCTCCTCATTGGTACACCCCCTCCATCCTTTCCCCTCACTCTCTGGCCGGCCTCCCTTGGCCCTCCTCCTGCCCCCACCAGCAAAGCCAAGAACCTTGGGGTCATCTTTGACTCCACACTTTCCTTCTCCGCACACATCTCTGATGTCTCCAAAAAAGTCTAACTTCTTACTGCACCTCCTTAAAGGCACTCTTCCTTTCCTCTCCTTCCCTCAGAAGCTCCTTGTCTCCCAAGCTTTGATTCTCTCTAGGTTGGACTACTGTAACAGCCTCTTTCTCAATCTACCTGCCTCCACTCTCTGCCCTTTACAACTAATACAGAACAGGACTGTGAGACTTGTACATGGCCTCAAGCCCTGGCATCGTATCTCTCCAGCTCTGAAATCCCTTCATTGGCTCCCTGTGGCTGCAAGGATTACATTTAAAACCCTTTGTATTGTTCACAAGGCTTTCTGGGGCCTGGGTCCAAATTACCTTCAACTATCCCTCCGTAAATACCTCCCCTCTAGGGCCCTTCACTTTCACTCCTCTACCTCTAACTCCCTCAGGGTCATTCGTTTTCCTAAGAAACAAGCTGGTGGTAGATCTTTGTCTTCTGCGGCGGCCTCCCCCTGGAACTGCCTACCTGCCACCTTGAAACTTGAGGAGAACCATCTAGGGTTCCAGAAGCTCCTTAAGATCTTCCTCTTCGCCTCTGCCTTTGCCCCTCTTCTCCCCTGCTGATCTGCTTTCTCTCTCAGCAATGCTGCACCTGGCCATCCTCTGCCCTTCGGGCCCAGGTACATGTTCACCCTGGTACCCTCCTGCACTGCCCCTGGCCACCCCTTGCACTGGGGCCTGTATCTGTACCCATACAGACCCCCCACTGTTTGTCTGCACTGATCAGATACTCCCTATATGACTAACCTTGTACTTGGCCTTCACGGGCTGCACTACCACTGTTTTGGATCACCGTATTTATGCATTTATTTACTTATTATTTATCTTGTTCTCTATTATGCTCTGCACTTTCCAATTTCTCCCCCCTCCCATACACTTTCCCCTTTTTCCCTTCCCCATGCACTTGCCCGTTCTCAATGTCACTGGGCCTAGTAAGATTGTGGTGTTTGTTCTCTTCACTGTTCCCCTCTCTTTGCCTGGTCGCGCTCTGAAAAACCTGTGTATGAGCGCGATGTAAATAAAATATCATATCATAAAGTCTACAACTGCTTTCCAGGAACCATCGGGTTTGCGGACAGGCCACAGGGGTGAATTAAAAAGGCTAGTTGCTGGTCTGATAATCCCTGGTTGTAAGAGGGACCCAATTGTTTCTCTGACCTCTTTCTGCCCTCCTGGTATTCTGTACTGCTTGATGTGCACTGTCTCAGGAGGTGGGGCAAATGTAAAGGGGTCCCTTTTGCATGCCCCTCCAACATGTGAAAAACCTTTTCACATGAACACTCCAAATTCCAAACACAAACTTTCCCCATTCTGTTTCAACTGTTCGCCCCAAAAGCAAATCCCTACCAATGATGAATTCAGGTACCTGGAGAATCAACATTATTGCAGTAAATGGGGGACCTTTCCCAATTATTTCAATTTTGGAGAAATTAGCTATGGTCTCTGCATCGCTATACCCATTCATGATATCATGAGGTCCTGGTAGTCTGTCAGGGTTCCCACTTATCAATGTTACTTCTGCCCCTGTGTCCAGCTGTGCTAAAACATGACGTGTGTCTTTCCTCTGGTGAATAGTTATTGAAACATAGAGTCTCCAGTCATCAGGACTGGCTTCCTTTACTAGCCGTACCTCAAAGACTGTGCCACCCCATCAGTGAAATGGTTCAGGAGTCACCCAATGCTCAGGAAAAGTAGGGTACATTTTATGTTCAGGCTTCATTTCCTCGCCTGCCTCTACAGCTGGCTCAGGAGGGGCTGAACGCTTGACTGACTTTTGTTTTCCTTCCCTTTTTGTAATTCTTTCCATTTACTCAGCAGAACAGCCTGCATACCCATCTCTCGCAGTTGCAGAGTAGCTTCTGGCAAACCTTTCCATGGCCCCCACATTGCTTCAAAGTCCATAGGGGTGGGGTACACTGTCAGCAAAGCAACAATCACCTATTCTAACAGAGAACGTGCATTTCTATTTCCCTGCCCCCGCTCTCAATATCTATCCTATCATTTCATGTCAGGTAACTGAACCCATTTTGAACAATTCATTTTGCGTTAGCTCTATACTCCCCCGCCCAGTGTCCCAAAATCTTAGCACCCATCGGAACTAGTGCTCTCCAGCTTTCCGTCTAAACATTGGAACTATTTCCACTAGCTCGTTCTGTTTATAGTCTCTAATCACACAAGTATTTAGTACATTTCCTTCCTGAACATTCCCTTTTGACTTATTTGTAATTAAAGGTCTCACTTGCACTGCATTTTTGTCTAACAACCCAGTGTCAGCTGCTTTACTTCCTTCCAATTCTGCAACACATACTTCAACTTGTTAATTCCAATCAAATTCTTCTTCATCATTATAGACAACTGGCCTATCACATTAGGACGGATCCCGCTCACTGTTTTTAACCCAAAGCACGCACTCTCACCACTGACAGGGCGCAAGAGCGCTGTTTCCTTCTCTGAGTGGCAACGTGCACTGCTAAATCTGCACATTTTGTCTCCATAACATCACCTCGTTTAAATTCACTTTCAAGAGTCTGTCTCTTTCATGCCCAAATTCTGTTCTTTTAACTTACTGCATTCATCTGCCAACATGCTTGTCTCTTTTTCTTTCTTCATCTTCAACAAGTCATTCTGCCCTTCTGATATTCTGTTCTGCTTGATGTGCACTTGCTCAGTAGATGGGGGCAAATGTAAATGGGTCCCCTTTGCATGCCCCACCAACATGGGAGAAACCTTTTTCACATGAACATTCCAAATTCCAAACACAAACTCTCTCCAATCTGTTTCAACTGTTCGTCCCAAAAGCAAATCAATACCAACGATGTATTCAGGCACATGGGCAATAAACACTGTTGCAGTAAATGGAGGACCTTTTCCAATTGACATTTTGATCTTGGAGGGTTTGGCTATGGTCTCTGCACCTCCATACCCATTAATGAAAACTTGAGGTCCTGGTAGCCTGTCAGGGTAACAACATATCAATCTTACTTCTACCCCTGTGTCCAGCTGTGATAAAACTTGACAAGTGCTTTTCCTCTGGTAAATAGTTATTGGAACATAGTTTCCAGCCTTCGGGGCTGGCTCCCTTTATTAGCCGTACCACCCCATCATTTAAATGGCTATGGGGTATCCCAATGCTCAGGAAAAGTAGGCTCCATTTTCTTTTTAGGATTCTTTTTCTTGCCTGTCTCTAAAGCTGGTTCAGGAGGCGCTGAAGGTTTGACTGCCCCTTTCTTTCCCTTTTTGCAATTCTTCCCATTTACTCAGCAAAAGAGGGGGATGTTTCCTGTCTATCTTTTCCCTTGGAACCCCTGCCTTCAGCAGATCTACCCACATCTGTCTACCGGTCCCCTTCACAGTTTTTCCCTGTCCGGTTTGTCCTGATTCTCCTGACTATACTGCCCTGGTAGATTTCTGTGCATCCAGCCTACCAGTTAACGTGCGTATCTTGCCCTTTTACGCATGTAAATATGGCAAATACGGACCATTTAATTTTGTACTGCGTACTGTGTACGCTTTGATTTATTCATTAAAAAAACATACTTTCCACCACTAGATGGCAATGTAGCATTTCTTTTGTCAGCAGCATAGCCTTCTTATGCATGATGGTGAATTTCCAACTGAAATACCAAATCTGTGACAGCTAAGCGAGCAACACAATAAAGCACGCACCCTTTTAAAATGTGTTCATACCCATAACGTATGTGTTGGATAAGTTTTACTCTCTTGCAGAGGAGAAAACTAATTTTTACTCTCTTGAAATTGCATTTACGCTCTAATTTGAAAAATCATGCGTAAAATACTCCCACCTCAAAATCTTATCTGGAGCACTGTGTCCATCTATTCCTTCTTTCTGCCCCAATAACATGGTCACTACTCTGACCGATCTGACCTGCCAGGTCCCAGCAATGCTAGCAAGGCACTTTTCATATTGCCAGGGGCATTTCGCAGCATGCACACTCTCATTCCTGATGCAAACACTTCTAAATCTGGACCTTGATTATTGAAAGCAGCAAAACATGCAGCCTGCATACCCATCTCTCGCAGCTGCAGAGTCGCTTGTGGGAAACATTTTCCATAGCCCGCACATCTCTTCTTAGTCCATAGGGGTGGGGTACGCTGTCAGCAAAGCAACAATTAACTATCCTAGGAAGGAGTGTGCATGTGTATTTCCAGGCACCCCTCTCAATATCTGTCCTATAATTGTACGTCAGGTAACTGAGCCCAGTTTCAAAAATTCATCTGGCGTTAGCTGTATACCCCTCACCCCCCAGTGTCCCATAACCTTAGCAACCATTGGAACACGTGCTCTCCAGCTTTCCGTCTAAACATTTGAACTATTTCCACTAGCTCGTTCTGTGTATGGTCTCTGATCACACAAGTATTTTGTGCATTTCCTTCCTGAACATTCCCTTTTGACTTATTTGTAATAAAGGTCTCACTTGCATTGCATTTTCATCTAATAACCTAGTGTCAGCTGCTTTACTTCCTTACAAATCTGAAACAGATATTTCAACTTGTTCATTTCAATCAAATTCTTCTTCATCACTATATACAATCGGCCTATCCCATTAGGATGGATCCCACTCACTGTTTCTAACGGAAGTACACACTCTCACTACTGACGGGGCAAAAGAGCACTGTTTCCTTCTGAGTGGCAACATGTACTGTTAAACCTGCACACTTTGTCTCCATAACATCGCCTTGTTTAACTGCACTTTCAAGAGTCTCTCTCATGGCCAAATTATGTTCTTTTAACTAACTGCATTCATCTGTCAACGTGCTTATCTCTTTTTCTTTCTTCAACAAGTCATTATGCACAGTTCGGATCGCCATGTGAAATACCCATCCAACATACACCACAGATTCTCGGCCTGCTTTCAAAGCATCACTATGTAACACCTCCAGGGAGGTTCTTAAAGCTGCTGCTGTAACCAAATCACTAAGTTCTGCCCACTCGGAGGGTACAGAAAAAACCTCCCCAAAAACTCTGCTACTGGGAACCAGATATCACTCTCAGGATATCCAGGGATACATTTACTTTTAAACCCCGCCTTCTCTCTCTTGTTGAACAGTGGCATGGTTGCACGTCTACATCCCACTTCTGGTACCAATTGTCTTGGCCTGTGACTGTGTCGCCTCCTCAAGCCTGCCGGCGAACCAGGAGGAGATGAAACAGAGCTGCCTCTAATGCAACTTCTTTCAGGTGTAGTAAGTGAAATGAAGCTACACGCAAGAAATTACCACTTAAGACCCAGAACGTCTAAGTTTACTTTTGATCTTTAAACAGCAAAAAGAAAAGCTACCATGATCAATAATATGCAAAGCTAGCACCGATGGAGGGGTTAGGGAAGTGAGAAAGCGGTAGATTAAATGCATATTGAACCTCACATTCCTTTAGATTACACACTCTGCAGGCTCTGGAATCTCGTCTTCGGACCTCTCAGCGTCCCGGGGGAAAAAAAAGCCTCCTTGTGATCATCTGACTGCGTGCTCCTTGGCAACAACTTTCCTTGTGTTCTTCAGCACAGGTGTGGCTGCACAAAACAGGGCAGGGGTTTGTGTGCAGTGTTCTGCGTGATTCCTCCCAGGTTTTGCTTTTTCCATCTAATTTTAGAGTACCGTTCTCTTTTATACTCTTCTTGTCTTTTCATCTGACATTGTGTAATGTCTAGAAGCTTATCTGAAAACAGAGCGCTCAGGTGGGAATTGCCCTCCTAGCCAGTCAAGGACGTTTCACTAATAAAGTTCTAAGCATTATATGTAAATAATAGCTTGGCAAAGGTACACATTTCATCATCACTGTGCAGAGTGACACTTGATAGTTCGGCATGCTCTCCTAAACTGCTCGTACGGTTAGTAACCTCAAGCACTCAGACATATTTCACCATTCTTTCGCATTTTGCCTTTATGTACCTCTTTTCTCAAGTTATGGCTGTTTTAGGCCCACTACAGTGGAATCTGCATTCAACAGTAGGAAGACATATCTTTCACTGGCTTAAAATAAAACTGCTTAAAATGTAGGTGCTGCAACTGCTTTTAATGGCCTATGTGCTGAGATATCAATCTGCAAAGTACCAGGGACCTGCAGTACAGAGGTAGGGAAATCTAATTCAAAGAAACGATGCAGAGCAACGTGCGATTTTGAAAACAAAGATGTAAGCTGTGGTCTGCTCACAACATTTGAAAAACTCAAGTGCAATATTTACAAGTTTCCTCACATCAAAATATAGTGTCATGGCCCAAGAAAGCATTCTGCAACTTTTATCAAAATGGAGAACTGCTTAATCTAAATAGATAAAGATCAACAGTTTCAAGTCACAGAAAGAAGAACATATTTTAATTTTCTGTGGTAATGTGGATTTATTTTACCTTGCAGAAATCAAGAGTTAGGGTTTTGAAACCTCCAGATGTTGAAAATGTGGACCTTTGATGGAGTGTGATGGGTGAGTGCAATGGATAAACTGCTCTGTTGTTGATGGAAATGTAAAATCCAGGGGCACATAAAGAATGTAATTTAAAAAGTGGCAATTGGGAGAAACCAACCTGAATCAAGTGTCAGCTCTAGGTTTAAACTCTGACATCTGGCATTCTGCACAATTCACCTCCCACAGTAATGAGATGTGAAAACAACCCCATTCTCTCTCATGGAGATGAACTGATGGATGCTCAGCCATGAAGATAACAGTTGGCCACTGCGACTTTGTCACTTTGAGGCCGAACTTGCTATCAATTCCAACGCAGCATTTTTATGGTCCGCATCTGTGTGTATGGGGCTTAAGATAATGAACAAATAATGGGAGTTCAGCTTGACCAGCGGATCTGTGTTGCCTAATCTGAGATTTCCATCTCCCAGGCCTCTCCTGGGGAAAGGAAACTTGAAACCTGGAAAACAATGCGTTTTTCTGAAAATCTACCAGTCCCAGGAACTGGTCCAAGAGGGGCAGGAACAAATGTCATAAACCCACTGGACTTCAAACTTCAAAGACTGTATCACTGCCAGGCTGGTCATAAATATCTTTATCCCTGAAATTACAGCTAAAGAACTAAAGACACCAAATGTTTTCTTATTGACTGTATTATGTGTAAAGTGAGAAAAGAAATGTCTTTTAAAAGTTGCACAGGGACTGTGTTGCCCATAATTCTGGACTGGAATGTTGCAGTGAGATCATTTCTGTCTTAAAATGTTCAACTGGAAATGCTCTTTTTAGTGGTACAAACGTGATGTTTCAAATGTGATTTTTAATTATGCAAATTATGCAAATATGCATTTTGTCACTCAGAAATGGCACACAATAGTGTGTCACACATCCTAGCGTCCACAGTGACAAGCCTGCTACTTTGAGATGCAAAAATAATGTATACATAAAAGTAGGATTAAGGGAAATGGAAAAATCTGTAACTCAGTAATCATTTGTGATATCTTGATGAAAATTGCGTTGTTTGATTGGTGCAAGAGAGAAATCTGGTGAGCCGATTAGTAAAATGGCCATATATGTGGAATTTACTATTTCAAGAATCTTACAATGTTTAATGCAAGAAATCCCTGAGATGACATCACATTAAATGGGAGAGAAACTCAGCAACTTCAAAAGGCAAAACAAGCTAGCATTAGACAGTTGTTTGGAGTAAGGAATCCACACCTCCAGATGTCATCTCGCCTCTTCCAGTGTCTTGCTGCCGTGGGAGACTGGATGAACCACAGTTGGCTGAAACTGATTGGAGACAAGACGGAGGTGTTGGTGGTATTCGCCCCCCTGATCCTTCACACTGGGTGTCCTCCTTCTGGCCGTCATCTCTCGGGTGTCTTCTGGTTCCAGTCATGACTGTAAAAAACCTTGGAGGTATGATCTCTCCCACTCTTTCCATGGATGATCAGGTTTCTGCGGTATGTAAGGCTGGACATTTCCATCTGAATATCCTGCGGAAAGTCCTCCCCCTTTTGCCCCCTCACCTCTGGCCCCCGGTCGTGGCTGCCCTTGTTCTTAGTCTCCTGTACTATTGTAATGCACTCTATTTTGCCCAGCCAAAAGGCCTAGTCCAGCGACTTCAACGCCTTAAAAATCTTGCCTCCTGAGGTGCTACGCATTCTCCCTACAGGGCTCACATTACCCCTGTCCTACGGGCACTGCATTGGCTACCTGTAGTCCAGCGTGTAAAATTAAAATCACTGTGCTTGGTCCACCAGGCTCTCCAGGGCTGTGGGGCTGAATATTTTTAGGACAAATGTGTCTGTTAACTCCCTAAACGGGACCTCCGCTCTAGGTCTGCTGGCCTGCTTTGTGTTCCCACTATTTGACGCACCAGAGTGGGTGGCCAGGCCTTTTTGGTGCCTTTTCGGTGGCGGCCGTCCAATTTGGAACACCCCACCTTTCCGCTCAGAAATTTGACTAACCAGCTGCAATGTAGGCGATCCTTGAAGACTCTTCTTTTTTAGGCCAGAATGTACCACATGTCCTGTGATATTCCAGCGCCAAGATACCCTCCGGTGACAGTGCACTTTATTTATTATTATTTTTTTTTAAACGTATCTTATTGGCATTTGTATTGGATGCATACAAATACAAAAGAAAATTAACTAAAACAATAACAATAAACATAAACAACAACAGTCTTCATGGGAAGCAGTTCCTCTTACTTATGGGTGCAAATAGGGATTCCGACATCTCGGGAAGTGGGAGGGATCTCGGTCAAGAAGATCACCATATCCAGGCGAGTGCGAGGAATCAGTTATGGCAAAGCGGTGTGGTTTGTCAGGGGGGTTTATGTCTGCACTGAAGTGTATATCTCTCAGGAGGGCCTTCCAAGAGTCCAGAGTGCCACTCGAAATGTCTCCGTTAGAGGTGATTCCATCTTGCCATGCTCTCGTTTCGGCTGCAGTCCATCTCTCCAGTTCTTTCATCCAGCGTTCATGTCTAGGGCCCCCTGGTGTCTTCCATGCCATGGCTATAGTTCTTTTTTCAAGGATACATGAAATGTCCATCAACTTAACAACATGTTTGTATTTGCTTGGTCTGGGGTAAATCCCTAATAAGCATTCCCCGGGTGTCCATTCATATCTGCTTATCCCGGCGTCAGTGCAGGTTTGTTTGACTTTGGACCACAGCACCATTGTCCTGGTGCAGGTCCAGAACATGTGGATCAGATCAGCTTTGTCGTTCCCACACAATGGACAAGCCGGGAGGCCTGTTTGTTGAAGGAGGCCACCCTGAGTGGGGTCATATACGTCCGATACAGGACGTTTAGTTGTATCTGACCGAATCTGGAGTTTCTCGACACCTTCTTTGGGTATAGTAGCGTTCTTTCCCATTCCTTGTCTGTAAGCGTAGTTTCAAGATCCGTTTCCCATTTCGCCTTCAGTGTTGCACTTTTGAGGTTGGGTTTGTCAATGAGCCTCTTATAGAGTTGAGAGACCGGTTTCCAGCCATCCGTGAGGTCGTGCATCTCTTGTAACAGTGGGTCTGGGGTGGGTTCCTCCGGCCAGCTGCACCAGATCTTCTTGGCGGTTTGTTTGAGCCGATGATACCAGAGGAACTGACCGCTTGATAGCCCTTCATTTGCCTGCAGCGATTCAAAATCCCTGAATTCGCCCTCCTCAAACATATCCTCCCATGTGTAAATTCCGGAGTCCTCCCACCTCCTAGCTGTGGAGAGATCCGATTCTGTTTTGCACACGTCAACCAGGATGGGGTTGTCTGGAGAGTAAAGGTGTTTCACCTGCCTGATGTAGCAGGTTCTGGTCCAAATCTGCCTGCCAAGTTCGACGATCAGGGGGGCATCTGGGGATTGTCGTAGAGGGTTCCAAAGAGCTTCCCTGGGGGATATTCTGGAGGGAGATTGTCTCAATAGTCCCTGCTCGGCTGATGGTTCGTCCGAGAGCCACTTCGTCACGTGGCTAAGCTGTGCCGCAAGATAATACAACTGGAGGTCTGGGAGTTGTATTCCCCCTTCCTTTTATGGGAGGGATAGGGTAGCCAAAGTCAATTTATGCCTGGTAGGTCCCCATAGGAAGTCCTTGATAAGTGCCTCTAATTTCTTAAAGAAGGGCGGTCTGACGTAGTGGCATATGTTGATGAAGAAATACAGAAATCGGGGGAGGACTATCATCTTAACGATTGCTGCTCTGCCTACCATTGCAAGTGGGAGTCTAGACCAAAATTTCATGGATCTGCGAAGGCTGGTTATTGCCACTTCCGTGTTGTGCTCATGTGTGAGCATCGGGGTGTGACTCACGTTAATTCCTAGGTACCGGAACGTGTCGAGTTGCCACTTTATCCCAATGTCCGGGAGTTCAGTTTCTTCTAAGCCTCTCAGGTTAGCCAAGGGAAAGGCAGAGGATTTCAGTCTACTGAATTTGATCCCAGAGTATTTCGCATAGTTGTCTAGTACATTCAATGTGATTGGTGCGTTGACCTGGGGATCTTTCAAGTATAAAAGGACATCGTCCGCGTATAGGGATATTATGTTATGTTCATTGCCCACTTTGATGCCACCGTCAAAGAACTGATACATAAAATATATGGCAATCGGCTCCAGGCCCAATATGTATAGCATGGGCGACAGCGGGCACCCTTGTCTGGTGCCCCTTTGTATTTTCCAGGATTCAGACACTGTTTTGCCGGTTTTTACTCTTGCCATAGGAGAGTTATAGAGTACTGTGATCCACCTGACAAAGCCCTCGCCAATCCCGAACCCCCTCAGCACCTCGATGAGCCACTCCCAGAAGATAGAATCAAAGGCCTTGATGGCATCGAGTGATAGTACTGCTAGGTCTTCTTCATTCTCATAGGTTTTGGCCATAATGTGTTCTCAGGTTGGCTGTGGTGTTGCGTCCTGGGACAAAGCCATTCTGGTCTTCGTGGATTAGGGACCCTACCACCCTAGCGAGTCTGCTGGCCAGTATAGTGGTGAGAATCTTACTGTCATAATTTAACATGGCCAGAGGGCGATAAGAGTCACAGTCAGAGGGTGGTTTGTTTGGTTTGAGCATGGGAATAATTATTGTCTCTTTCATAGTGTTAGGTAAGACCCCGTTTTCGTAGGCCTCTAGGTAGACCTCGTGGAGAATTGGGGTGAGGATGGATTTGTATGTTTTGTAAAATACAGGCGGGAGGCCGTCACTTCCGGGAGCCTTACAGGTGGCCAGCGATCTGATTGCACCTGTCATGTCTTCTTCTGTGATTTCCATCTCCAGTGCCTCTCTCTGTTCGCTGGATATTTTGGGGAGGCCCATCAGCTCTAGTGTTTCTTTGATTTTGTCTCTGTCTATTTGTGTTTCGTGGGAGTACAATCTGGAGTAGAATTTGGCAAACGCTTCATTAATTCCTAGTTGTGTCTTGTGACCTGTCCCATTTTCGTGCAGTATCTCAGTTGGGAGGTGCCTGGGGCGTTCACGCTTACACAGCCAGGCCAGCAGTCTGCCGGGTTTGTCGGATTCCTTATGAGACCTGGTAGTGTATGTCGCAAAGTCAAACTTCTCCAATCTGTCCCAGGAAGATTGGCATTTCTCGCAGACTTCCTTCAACTTCGTTTCAACCTCTGGAGTAATGTTTGAGATGGATTCTAGACGGGAGATCACTTTTTCTTGTGCTTAGAGTTCAGACATCAATTGCCTACGAGTGCCTCCAGCTTTTGATATTATTTCCCCTCTAGCCACCACCTTCATGGCTTCCCACAATGTGCTCCAGGTAGATACTGAGCCTTTATTAATGTCAATGTATTCTTCTAGTTTTTCAGCTTGGTCCTCCCTGAACTCCGGGTCGGCGAGGGCCGCTGTGGGCATCCTCCACATGGGGATTGGCGGTCTAGGCCCCGTTAATTGCCATTGCATGATCAGCGGGGAGTGGTCTGAGATTGATCTCCCTAAATATGCTGTGGTTTCTGCCAATGGTATTTGTTCTCTGTCGATGAACAGATAGTCGATTCTCGTGTGGATCTTATGCGGGTCTGAATAATAGGAATAGATCTTTTCAACAGGATGTTGTTCCCTCCAAATATCCACCAAGTCGAGTTGTTGCAGTGCTTCTGTCAGAGCACCTATTGCGGGGCTACTTGGATGGGGTGGTGGTGCTGACCTGTCCATAGAGCCATCAATGACGCAGTTGAAGTCCCCCCCATATAAAGGTCTTATTTCGGTGGTATGCTATCCTTGAGCATATTGCTCTGAGGTGTGATGGTATTCCGTGCTGCGGGAAGTACGAATTGACTAGGCAAATTGGAGTCTGTTCGATAGTGCCCCACATTATCACATACCTTCCTTCTTTATCGGACTCGAATCCTTGCAATTTGAAGGGCACATTCGGGTTCAACCATGTGAACACCCCCCTTGAGTATTTGGAGTAGGGGGATCCTCTCCCGGTCCCAGCCCATCGATCTGTTAATTTGGACATGGTGTCTTCCGTAAGGTGCGTCTCTTGCAACATTGCAATCGAGACCTTTTTCCTACGGAGATAGGATTGTATTCGATTTTGTCTCAGGTATGAGTTCATCCCTCTCACATTCCACGTCATGACCTTGAGTTGTGACACCATCGGGTCAATGTTTTAAGGCCGGCTGGCAGCTCCTCTTCTGGAGCCTGTAGTAATGCCAATCTGAGGTTATGAGACCGTTGACGGGAGTAATCGGGTTCTTCGCCCCCCAAATTGTGGCAAGCACCCATCCTGTGCTTCTTCAGTGATAGTGGTATGAAGACTGTACAACTAACAAAACTGTTAACAAAACTCAAACTGGTGCGCCCAGCGACTACATCTTCGTTGTGGTGCTCGGGCGCTCTCGAGCCATCTAGACCCATCCGGGTATCGGGCGTGAGCTGGGACGGGCAGTTGGCTGTCCGGACCCGGATTGTCTGTGGGGGATAGGGCTGGTGTCTGGCGGAGAGGCCGAACGAGGGCCGTTTCTATGTAGCTAACTGTTAGTTGGATTACCTTCTGAGGTCCGGTTGATTGTGCTTGTTGTGGCCATTTATGGCAGCGTGTGTCGTGTGCCGACGGTCTGGGAGACTCAATCTTCCATCTGGGGAGCATCTTTGCCATCTGCAAGGTTGTTATTTTCCAGCCACATGTTGGCGGCCGTTGGGTTTTCCAGGAATATGGCTCGCCCGTTGAAGATGACTTTCAAGTGAGATGGGTAGAGCAGCCTGTATTTCAGGTTTAGTTGTCGAAGTCTTGCTTTTATCGGGACAAAAGAGTTCCTCTCCCTCTGCACTTTTTGAGTGTAATCGGGGTAAATGGTTATTTTAGAGTCGCCTCGTTCGATGGGGCCTTCTTCCCTGGAGTGCCATAGGATAATTTCCCTATCCTGTAAGTTTAGAATTTTAGCAATTATTGGTCGTGGAAATGATCCAGGTGGGGGCCGCTTCTGGAGTGACCTGTGGGCCCTCTTGACCGCGAATCCTTGCGAAAGTTTCCCGGCCCCAATCTCCTGTTGTAGCAAGGATTCTACGTAGGCTGCAGTGTTTGAGCCTTCGTTTCCTTCTGGGACTCCTAGGATCCTAATGTTGCCCCGTCTAACCCGACCTTCGGCCTCCTCGGACCGCTCCTCCAGGATAGCCACTTTCTTCTCTAGGTCTGCAACCTTGGACTTCAAGACTGCTGTGGCCCCAACCGTTTCTTCTAGACAGTGCACTTTATAAGCATTGATAACATAACATAACATAACACTTATTTCTGTGTAATGTCGTTCTCTGCACGGGCTGACATTGGAGGATAGGATTACATTTAAGATCCTCTGTTTGATATATAAAAGCCTTGATAATCTAGCAACTGCCTACTTGACAGAAAAAGGGAATTCTTATCAGCCGACACAGGCACTCCGATCACAGGACAAGCTACGTTTGGCTATTTCTTCTTCATCCTGTGTATAAAGAGGTGACAGTAGATTCTCTGTGTTCAGACCTACATTATTTAACAGTCTCACCTGGGAGATTTGGAAGTTGGAGACTCTCTCACAGTTCCAGAAAGTGGTAAAAAAGTACCTGTTTTAATAAGCAGAGGAATCATGACCATATTTTGCTCTGGAACTTGTCCTTCTACCAGTCTACTTGTTATCCAAACCTGCCATACTTTTTGCCATCTGTGCCTAGATTCGATTAAGTTCATCATGCCATGTGATACAAAGAAAAAGACTATGCCCTTCATTAATTGACTGAATACATTGACCAATTAGATTGGGGAAAGTATATACACCTCAAAACAGTGGGGCTACTGTTTTATAAAAGATACAACACAAACTCAAAGGGCGGTACTGACAGACATGCAGACTCACTTGCTCACTGACTGATGGAGAGGAAAGAAGAATTGATAACAACAGGAAGTAAGAAGGAATTGATTTATCTACTTTTGGACACATTTTGGATTAATACCAGCTCCTTGAAAGTGAAGCCTAGTAGGAGTTTAAGTCCCAGGCCTTCAGAGAGAGAGGCAGCCAGCAGACAGGTTGTAGGTGAAAGCTGATCCCACCAGTTCCTAGACGGGGAGACTTGAACCAGTCTTTAAGAAGGTGCCCATCTGTCTGTGATTAAGTCCAAAGAAACTAATATGTGAGTTTTATCTAAAGGGGAAATAACAATGAGGGCAGTGATACCATCAAGGCAATTGGATTCAATCCTGGTCCCTATTAGTTGTAACTACTGAGGTGTGGGGGTATATTAATGGACTGTACATCCTGAGAATTAAGTAAATATGTCATAAGCGTAGGCGCTTCTGGATTATAGATTTTATTAAATAGATCCTATGGTGTGTATACAGGGAGATTCCTTGATTTCTATTCTGTGCAATGTACAAGCACAGATGAGAGTAGGACATCTCACTGTGTGAATACCTAGACAAATAAAGTAATTAAAGTCACTTCCTGGATACACCATCAAGCAGAATACTGTTGGTAAAGCCAAGTTGTTTCAGACAAAAGGGAAAAGGTGATTACTTGCTACCTATGTTTCCTGCTTTTTAAGTTTCCAATTAAAAGTAAGAAAGGTATGCTTTTACACAGTAATTAAATAGAAACATCACTGAAGGGAATCTAGCGTACATACATGTTGAACCTACATTTTCCTTTCTACAAGTCATTTACTTACATGGAGGTCCAGTAGTTTGTTGAATTAGAGTTTTTAGAATATGGCTTTCATGCCCTGCAAGGAGGGCAGACATGGCCTTTAATAACTCATCCGGCAGAGCTATGGCACTCGGGCTGTGGGCTGTTAGAGGATATGTCCACCCGACTGGCAGGGCATGAAAGCCATTTGCACACCAGGGTTCGTCCTGGGTGCGAATGGCTTTCAATGTTTTTCATCAGGAGATCTGCGCTGCTACTGCAAAAATTGAGAAAAAAAGAAAAGATGGCCACCACCATATATGGCAGCCAGAAGGGAGGAGCTTCGGGACCGTAGCACAATGCTCCGGTCCCGCAGGTAAGTGGAGGGGGTGGGGAGGCAACAGGGAGAAGCTCCCTGTTGTCTCCACGCAGTGAAAAAAAGGGAGGAAAAAAAGTGCCACCGGGGGAAGGGTCTTGGGTTGCTGGTGACAGTGGGAGGGGATTGTGTATTATCACCCGCTGTTCCTGCCACCTGATTGGCTGAGCACCCTTCCCCAGGAGCGAATGTTGTCGAAATTCTGACATGTTTATTGAGTAAGGGGGTGGCATCTATATACAATAAACGGTAAGCAGAGAATATTGGATAGGCAAAGATACTTTAAACAAATGTGTTGTTTTTCACAAGTGAAAGACTCCTCTTAGACTCTCAAGGGTTCAATCCATGGTGCATGCACACTCCGGGTGAATTAAATGCACAGATGCATATGGTGATGTGTGTGTTACAAAAGTCTCTTTTTCTATAACTGTAGCATTGGAAACTGAGGTGAATAGTGTGTTGAATATTTCTTATCATTGGCCTTTCATGATGAAACAATGTGTTTATCTTTAAACTGATTCAATTATTTGTATTCTGTTAATAATAGACCTTCTGTGCAACCATGTGTGCTTCTTGTCCCGAAAGGGGAGGGACGCTATAAGGAACCAATGCTATTAAATTGGGAGCCCCAGATTCATAAGCAAACTTTATTAAATGAAGGAAAATTGTGGGCGCATGGCTTGGGGTGGGTAAAAGTCCCCCTAAATTAGATGTCACCTGATCTAAACTTCCTACACAGAGCCACTGATTCAGATTCTTTCAGCCATCTCACCAGACAATTTTGGGCTGGGTAGGTAAAGTGAGATATGGCACTGATCTTGTAGTAGTGCTAGTCCCCCTATTAATGGGGAATGTTAGAAACATCAAGTGCTTGACATGCAAAATGCTCTTACATGAGATCAAACATGACAGCATTGCCAGATTTGCTGACAGAGTCTTCAAGTTAAGGGTCGCATTGTGTTCCCCTCTATGCGCATGCCAAAGAGTACAGTAGGTACTCCAGAGTTTCGAGCAAACAAACTCCATTTAACAATCCATCCACCCAGTTGTGTTCTGCTAAAATATTTGACCTATTCACCCCTATGGCCCTCAATGATTTACCTTTATCAGATAAAGATGGGAACATGGCCACCAAAGGGGGAAGAAGTTTGATCCAGATCCCAACCCACACACCACGCATTCCATACTGCCCATGCTGCTCTGTAACTGCGGGCTGCTTCAGGTGCCCAGGAGTCTAATATGAACTCAGTGGCTACTGCTGAAAGGCCTGAACCTCCTTACGGTGTTCTGAAATCAAGGATCTATCAGAGTTTGGTGAAAAAGAATTCTAAAATCAATAAAAGGTTCCAGAAGAACTGGGAGCCATACTAGCAAAGTCCAGAAAGATGTCACAACACAAGCACCAACCTCGCAAAAT
Organism: Ambystoma mexicanum; assembly: GCF_040938575.1. NCBI lineage: Eukaryota > Metazoa > Chordata > Amphibia > Caudata > Ambystomatidae > Ambystoma > Ambystoma mexicanum. Next base: position 456,913,067 of record NC_090927.1, read on the forward strand.
CCTGCTCACTCTGTTGAGAGCCCTGTGAGCATAGCAAAAGGCGGGTGGGGAAGTTCATCTTCCTAACTCACTGTTGGGAAAAAGGGTCAATTGTGGCAGTTTCTAGGTCTTGTCACCAAAAAAAAAAATGGTAACAGGGTATTCAAATGCAATGCAAATAGGCCCATGTAACACAGACCCCATGTGATCCACAGAGATTAGATGACCTCCAGGTCTATTTGCCAATCACTAAGGTCTTTTAGGTGTCTTAAATTACAATATGCTTCAAAGTTCCCCTGCCCTGGCATATATTTGGCTGTGATATGTTTCTGTCCAGACATAAGGGCTAGAAATGCTTAGCTAATTCTGCCAACGCGTGTGAAGCAGAGCCGAGAAACCGGTGTGCATGTGCAGACGTGCCCGGCGAGCCGGTGGCTTCTTTTCAGTTCAGGGAGAGGCGCCGGGAGTAGCTGCAAAGAACCGGTAAGTGTCAGAGGACACTGGGGAGACCGGAACGCTCCGAAGTGACTGCAAATAGATAACGGTACACAAGCATAAGTAAATGCTACCCATATTGAATTTTTAACTAAAAGAAAGCTACTAATTGAATACACCATGATGCTATTTGAATGAGCACCAGTAAATACTACACACATTGGGTACTGAACTGAAACAAAGCTGTTAATTGAGTAAACTAAGATGTGATAAATGGTGAATGAACACTCAAAGCCAAATAGACATATTAAACGACACACAGACACTAAAATGCAGTATGAATTTTGAACATCACAATTGCAAAGGTATGGGGGGCTGTCAATAATCACTGTGAATATGAGAAAGAGTCACAAGTGTATGACAAGTCAAGAACTGGTATCCAAGAATGTTACAAGTGTGGAAAGTGAAAGCCCAAGGCCGAAGAGCCTACAAGGGGCCCAAAAGCTTTGGGGGAGACTTATGGTTGCGTGAATTGTGATGGGTGGACCGTGCGGTCTGACAACTGCGCCAAGACCAGAAATTCTCCTAATGTGAACATTTCAAGCATCAAGAATCAAGCCAAAGAAAAGTATAGGGTTTCCGGGTTGCGTGGCCTGTGATGGGTGGACCGTGTGGTCTGATAACTGTGCCTAGACCTGGAAACCCTGAGTGAGAGTCCGTTGTAAAGAATTGTGCAACCATTGGTGAAGCAAACCTGAAGATGGGTCAAATGGACCTGGTGTTTTCTTTTGAACTTTGAACAGATGAAACCAATATGAGTGTGGTGTTAAAGTCTTGGGGAAGGGAATCCTGAGAGTCAAATAACTGGAGAACTTTGTCTTGGGGAAGGGAGTCCCAGGAACTCCATTTTGTGTGAACTGTGCTACATTCGAAATTGGAGAAGATAATTTCAGAACTTAACCAAACACTACTTGAATAAACTTCTATTAGAATTGTATTAAACTTGAAACAGGGGACCCAAGAAGAACTCAAGCTGAAAGTAGCTTAGCCATTACGTTTGAACACTTATATTTTTGTTGAGAAGATTCCCACATCATGTTTTGTTATAGTTCTGAAGAAAAGCATAGGTTTAGACAGAGACAAACTGTTATTTTGGACTTGCAGACACAAACTTTTCTTAGTTTCTAAAGGCAGGGAAAATCTCACTATAATATAGGGCAAGTTAGGTGTTACAACATCCTGATCATTAATAAAGTTTTGTTTAGAACTATACATCTGTTGTCTGTGTCTTCTCTCTTGATACCATGTCTGTCTCACATGACACACAAGAAACAGCCAAACTAGAATAAACCAGCTGGAATAATCCCAACATTCCCAAAACATCACACCCGGGAACCAATCTATACCAAGAAATAAAACACCTACCCGCTCACCGCAAAAGAGCCACTTTGCCAGAAGCAGATAAAAATCACTCTACTTATCACACTGCCAATCAACTTGCCGACCAGTCGGACAACCATCCCACCTTAAGAACCATAAGCGCTTTAGTAGGATAACCGGAACCCAATGGACAGATGGGAAACCCACAGAAGCAAAGCTGAAAGAAACAACCTCATCAAGCCATTCATTACAAAAAACTGGCAGGACACAAAAAAACATGAATGTAAGCAGACAGAAAACCGTGAAGAAAACCTCAATCCAGGATGCAACCTTGCTGAACTACTCAACAAAGAAACAGAAGCAACAGAACTGAATGCACATGTTGATGGAAAATGAATCAACATCAACTCAATTCTCCAACTCCACAGCCAAAGATAAAAACATGCAGAAAATAAATGTCAAAACACACAACAGAAATATACTAACAGTTAAGCAATTGGGGGAGAGATCTATTATTCCTCAAGAAAACCTGGCTAACTCAAACCTTCAAAGTAACAGCACACAATTCATTACCCAATAACTTCAAACTTAAACAAGCCACCTGCAATTGAAAAAGATGAGGAGGTCTCACTGTTGCATACGAGTACCAGCTAAAAATAACAACAGCACCCCCACTAAACATCCCAAACTGCAAATCACCTGTGCTTAGCATTAGATCACTAAACCAGCCTATCGTTCCTACTTGTCTACAGGTCACCGACATACAACCCTACTTTCCTGGACAAATTTGTGGACACCATCACCAACATTACCATTGAACATGATCACCTGATAATACTGGGCGATTACAACATCTGGTTTGAAGAAGAAATCTTTGATTCACCCAAAACGTAACAAATCAACTAGCAACAATGCATCTACAACAACTGATGAAAGGAGAAACACACACAGCAGCCACAGCCTAGAGGCAATCTTCTGCAACAGAAACCTGGTCACAACTGCACCGCCAATGAAAATCCTCTGGAGTGCCCACCTTATTATACCCGCAAACGTGGATACTTGCTAACCTCCCAAAAAGAACGAAACGCCACTTCAGAAAAGAAAGTGGAAATCTATTAACAACATGGACCTAAAGGCCAGACTGGAAGTCACAAAGTCATCAATGACCGTTCTAGACTTAACCAGAATAGAAGAAAGAACTGACACACTCCAGAAATGGATCACAAAAACATTCAATGGAATTGCACAAGAAAAACCATTCACCCCTTCTCTAAATGGCAAGATGGTTCACAACCCACCTCTGAGCACTGAAAAAAAACGAACAGAAAACTGGAACAAGAATGGATGAAAACCTACGACCAACTGAAAAAAGTCACATACCAAAGACAGATACGACTATTTTTATTTTATTTATTTAATGTGATTTAGTTTAAGAAAACTCAAACTTTAGACATATTATACAAATAATAATCCATTATAAGAAATGAAATTCAACAATTTATATACAAAACATCATATCCCAATGTACACCAAATCACAATCGCAATAATATTTCAATAATATAAAATACATAAAACTTTAGCCTGCGAATGACATCAAATTTCAATTTCATAAAGAATAAAATAAAATAATTCCTACGTAAACTAATTAGCCACTTTGATTCTTGTATAAACTCATTCAATGAATGCAGGCATCCACTATAGTGTTATCCCAGCACCAACAATTTCCCCTCGTCACGGCCGAATTATTACTATCTTATCAAGATCTCATACCGTAACTCCCAACTTATATTCAACCTTTAGCCATATGTTGTAGAGGGCAATTAATAAGCTTATGTTCCCTGAGTTTGTACAATAACGCCAAAAGGACAGATCTTTCATGGTTTCCAAGTTATGTACATGTTTACTGAGTAACAACTGAGTAGTATTGGCCATGGCTTGACATTCAGTTAATAAATGTCTTGCTGTCCCCAGTTTATTCGTTTGTTTACAGAGACGGCAACATCGATCTTTGATGGGGATCTTTACTCTACTCCCCAAGACCATCATAGTTGGTAATTGTTCCATTCTAAAGAGAATGATAAATCGGCTGAGCCTTTTAGATGGACAAAGGTTCAAGTAAGTCTGTGGCTGCATAAAGTTATAGGTTTTAAACTGAACAAACTGATAACTCTTCAATGTACTCAAATGGGCAAAGTTCTGTAGCCAGTCCCATAAGGCAACCCGCTTTCCAAGCGCATTTTGGACTACCTTCGAGAAGCTGACTCCTCTGTGGGTCCAGCCTATCTCCGCTAGGTATTTTATCATGGGTTTGAATAATGTGCCAGTGATGTAACTTTTAGTTAGTTCCTGATGGACTGCCGTCAATAATGGATTGGTGGTAGCACTAATCATCCTCAAAAAGAACCCTGCTCTCTTTTTTAATACCACTGCTTTTAGGGAGGGGAGTCCTAATTCTAGTCTTATGAGGGCCATCGGCACACCATAGGGCAACCCCAAGATCCGTCGCCAGAATTTACCTTCAATGACCTGCAGCCAAGCTAGATCAAGAGTCAGCAAGGCCTCCAGGTCATAGGTAATCATGGGAATAAACACTTGGACATATAATTGTTGTGTTGCCCACAACGTAAAGCCACCCTGTTTACAAGTGAAGTTGGCCATCAAGGCCGTGGCTTGGGCAGCTCTGATAGTACGTGTTTGTCTGCAGATCTCATCATCCCCATCAGGTTCAAATTCTACCCCCAAGTAACAATAAGAAGGGGCATATAGTATAGTTGTATTGCCCACCACAAGAATGACCTGAGTGACTCTTTTGTAGGTATATCTCAGTACTTTAGTTTTCTCTAAATTAATAGTTAAACCATTGTTACTGACATATTCCCACAGTACCATTGCAGACCTACGAAGTCCACTTATAGTGTTATCTAATATGACCAGATCATCAGCATATGCTAGCACTACGCAAGGGAATTCTCCTTCTTTGGGGGGACAATTTTTCCCGGCTGATAATGCCGTTGGTATGTCTTGGTATATAGATTATAAACTAGTGGTGCCGTGGCACACCCTTGTTTTACCCCCCTATTCTACTGCACCTGTTTAGTCAAATATCCTTTCTGGTCTAATTTAAGTCTGACTGTGATGTTTCGATGTAAAAGTGTGAGGTAAAAAAGTAGTCCCCCTTGGACAGCCCATGTCTTCTAATTTAGACCATAAATGGTCTCTGGGGATGGAATCAAACGCCGCCTTAAAATCAAAATACAATGCATAGAGCGGAGGCTGCCCCTTAATACATACTGTAGTGTGTAGAATGTCCTTAACCATCAGGTTATGGGTAGTAGAGTAGTCCCGACGGAATCCACTCTGAAACTTACACAAAATATTAGCTTCATCTACCCATTTCTGCATTTCACTAAGCAATAGAGACGCAAACAGTTCACCTGTGATATCTAACATTGACAATAATCTGTAATTATTAGGGTCTAATCGATTTCCCTTTTTAAAAATAGAGATAAGGATCGCTGTTTGCCAAGAATAAGGTATTTTCCCAGAGGTCAAGGTCTTCTTGAACAAAATATTAAACAAGCCGGCCCAAAAATCGGGACGATTCGTAATGACGGCATTAGACAGTCCATTAGGACCAGGGCCTCCCGAGGCTTTCAGCTCTTTAATTTTACTTAGTATTGTCCCATAGGTAACATCAAAGGGAGGACATGGTGGAACTTGTCTTACTGGCACGTGGTCATCAGCCTGACTTGCCGAATTACGTTCTTCCAGGAATTTTACCCATACCACTCTGCTTATTGGGTTAGCTAGTTGGCCTTTACTCTTTCCCCTTACCTCATTTAGAATTGGCCAACTACTGTGCGAGTTTCTAGAACCAATGGTTTGAACCACTTGTTGGTATGCACGATTACTCTCAGCCTTTTTGATGTGCTTAATAGTTGCCCTATATCTATTTTTTATTTTCCTAACCAAGTCGCCATATTGTGACATTGGTGGATTCGTAGCCTTAATTCTACGAAGCTCTGCTCTTAGGCCCCTCTTTGCATCCCTTATCTCCTTATTAAAAGGGCAACATGTTTCTTTCTGTTCTTATCATTGACCCCATGGGGCTGGCAGCATGTTTACCAGAAAAAGCCAAAATCCAGTCTTCAATTGCATTAATGGACATGCCACTAAAGTCAAAGAAGTTAAAAATGTCCTGATGGATTAGGGATTCTGTGGCCAACCTTATGTTCTTATCTGACCAACTTATTCGGGTTCCAGCATTGTTAACCTTTATAATTCCAATATTAGTTTGTAAAGGAAAGTCCCTAAGCATATTGAGTGTGCACCGGAGGATCGAGTGGTCACTCCAATTATTTGTGATCACTTCCATGTCCACCACCTGGAGCAGCAATTTGGGACTCATTAAAATATAGTCCAACATACTAAAGGTTACACCATTAGACCATGTATGGTTTCCTGGGGAATCACTAAGGGTATGGCCATTGATCATTTCTAACTCCCAGCAATCAAACAAGCGGATCCATCCTTGCCCCTTCACACTCTTTTTTGCATGGGTCATTATGCATTTCTCATTTAACTGAGATTCTGAGAGGTACCTCCCTCACCTCTCTTATGGCAATTAAAGTCCCCCAAGACAATTACCGCTGAGTTCCCAGCTTTTAACATTCAAGATGTCATTAGATCATGCAAAGCATCTTGGATTTGTACCCTAGATGCAGCACCCGGAGGGTTATAGAGACTTATAAGAAGGAATCTTCCAAGACTACTCTCTCTCCCCAGTTCCACGTCTACTGTAATGAGGTAATTATCTAAGTGGCAGTTGACCCGGTTTGAGACCAATTAATTTGTTACCCCAATAAGTAAACCCCCATAAGGACGGCTTCTTTCGCCCCTTTTTACATATGTTTGAGGTACAACAAAGCCATCTAATATCAAGGGCTCCATTGCCCAAGTCTCTTGTAGACAGATGCAACTATGATTTGCCAATAGAGCAGTAGACCACTCCGTTCTTAATAAATGGGTAAAGCCTCTACAATTCCATAACAAGACCGTAAAGTCTCAATGGTTAGCTAAAACCCCTGGTAGAGACTCCAACAACTATTTTAAGATTTGCTGCGCATCAGCGAGTTTGAGTTTCCTTCCTTCAATACCATTAGAGCTCACTGATTCCATTACTGGGATAACAAATTCCTCTTACACAGAACTGGGATCCAACTATTTCAAATCAACATCTATATCAATGTCCACTGATCTCAGGTCCTCTTTATATTGTCTAATAATCTTTGCTGTAGATAGAAACTTACAATGCAGAGCAGAGACATTAGGATTAGGACCATTTAGCGGCTCGACAAACAAAAAAATCATCAGATGTTAAGACTCGAAGTTGAGGAACAGAATTAAGCCTGATTAATAATTCTGCTCGTGTTAGCCATTTATTTTTACCACTTTGGTATACGTTCTTTATCAGGCACACGCGATTTCCTGCCGGGTCTTTCCGATCTTCTCCCAGCTTTAAAGGTGTTGTCCTCGATTTATGTATCACAGTAAGAGATTTCACAGATTGGTCTGGAGACCCTATTGTCCTTTTATCTTCTTCCTGGTCCGCAATCTCTAATAATTCCTCATCTTCGACCACAACTTTCCTCTTCTCTTGCTCCTTTAGAAGCCAACTGGTTAGTTGGTCCTTCACTGGCGGATTCTTTTTTCTTGCTTTAGCTGCTCTTTTGCCAGCTTTTTTAGAGCGTGTATCAGGAAGTGCCAAATCTTCATCCAGTGAGGGCAAAGTACTTGATTTAATTAACTTTTCTGCTTTCTTTGCCAGTCGTCGCTGCTTCCGTGAAAATAAAACTTGAGGACTTTGCTCAGAGTGTAAATCAGTCTACTTGTCTAATTGCTCCTCATTTTCTTCAGCAGTATGAATAGCTTCAGAAAGATTGGATTTGGTCTCTTCACAGTCTTTTTCGTTCTGCTCTTGCGACGCAGTCAGAATATTAGTATTAGCCAAAATGCGTCCAGACATTTGTAGAAGAATCTTGAGAGCAAATTGCAGTGAAGCCACAGAGGACTGTAATTCGGCAATCTCATTTGCCATGGAAGAATGACAAACTAGATCCTCTGCTTATTTATCTGGCGCGTCTTCCATAGAGGTCATCACAAGATTAGGGGAAGCTGATAATCTACCAATACTCCCTAAAGGGTTAGGTAGACCAGGCGACACACAAATAGGGCTTTCAGTCTGATGCTGTTACGCTCACCTGGTATCCACAGGGACGCCACCCAGCCGGGTTACTCACTGGTATGCTTCTCAGCTTTGCCCAGATGTGGTCTGTGGGGAAGGTTCTGCCTAAAAATACAGAGGACTGTGTTCAAGACTGACCGACCGGGGTAAGTATCCTCCCTCCACCCCTGTATGATTTCAGCCCCTCTGGCGCCCTCTCCTCACCTTGTGGTAGAGTTAGGCGTGCTCTCCATCCTGCCTTCTTTGCAGGGGTGCGTTGTCTTTCATGGGCGTGTGCGGTCCAGTTACTTCACTGACGCGGCCCATTTGATATGGTTCAGGTAGGTCTTATTGCTGTTCTTTAGTTTTGTTGCTATTCTGCATGCCTTTCTTTGTTAAAAATGTCTCTTTTTTCTCCTTTAGGTATGCGGAGCTTCAGCGCGGCGAAATGGCTTGGTTGAGCCCCGCTGGTAAATGATGGCTCATTAAGAGCGCTATGATGCAGTAAGTAAGCGCTATGCGCAGCACTGCAAAGTCTTGTCTTTGCTAACCTGTGTTTTCCTTCCTTGTAGGTTGCAGTGTTCTTCAGCGCGAGTCGAATGTCCGGAATGGTGCCAGCCGAGAGGCGACCAGCCAGGTAAGCCTTTTGAGCAGTTCGTAATTTGCAAATGTCTCTACTGCTTACTTTAATGTTGCCTCTATCTTCCTCTTTCAGGTCGTTCTGTCCGGAAGGCGTGCAGATTCGAGGAAGCTGTTCTCAGTAGCTGCGAGTGGCTAAAGATGAAGACTGCAGGTAAGATGCTGCTGCTAATGATGTTCCTTTTGCCTCCTTGCAGGTTCTGCTTCTCCAAGGTTCGAGGGAATAGCTGGACACAGTGAGCGTCACGTTGCAAGCTGCAAAGTAACGCAAAGCGTGTTGTTTTGCTCGGGTGTGGTTTAAATAGCCCCAACAAAATAGTCCAGGCAAAGTAGTCCCTAGGCTACCACACCCAAAACACTAGACCGCATAGCTTGGTTCCTTGGAACCAAGCTGTGTGGATGCCTCCATGTTGGCTGACAATACATTAAATAGTTCCCAAGCACATGTTTTTTCATGTTGTATGAGCCTGGCGCCATAGGCACCAGGAGTGGCCCCAAGAGGGTTTTGGAAGAGGATTCCAGGCTCTAGAGGCCCGAGTCCTGACTCCACCTGACCAATGGATTTGCCAGAGGGGGTTTTGGGCGAGGGTCGTGACAGCACTCCCCCCTAAGGCCCCTCCCATGGTGTTCCTTCTGTCTGGCCCAGGTTTGGTTCGGAAGTTCCGATGGAATTTCCTGATTGGACGTGGTGTATGGATATTCTTACTGGGCTCCCAGGATCTATCTTGTGGTCCAAATCCTTTCCAATCGACGAGATAATATAGCTTGGGCCTAGAGTATTTAGAGTCCAAGATATCTTTGACTTCCAATTCTGGTTCTCCGTCAACAGGTATGGGCTTAGGTGGTGTCCCAATCCGTGTGCCGGGTTGCATTGGTTTTAGGAGGGGCACATGAAATACCGGGTGGATTTGTAGATTAGGTGGTAAATCCAGTTTCACAGCTACTGGGTTGATAATTGCCTTAATGGTATAGGGTCCTAAGAATCTGGGATGAAAGGTCCGGGTTCCCTTGATGGGTATGAATTTAGCGGCTAACCAAACTTTGTCTCCTACTTGATATTCAGGGGCCTTTTTCCGGTGTTGGTCGGCGAACCTCTTTTGTTTTTCTTTGGCATGAATAAGGTGTTCCTTTGCCCTTTTGAACGCCTGAGTAATGGTTGTGTGTAGAGTCTTTACCGCTGGCATTTCCAAGCTGGCTGGAAGGTCTAGTTCAGAAGTACGTGGATGTCTGCCATAAAGGGTATACAAGGGCGTTTGTCCCATGCTTGAATGCAAAGAATTGTTATAGGCATATTCGGCTATCCATAGTAGGTCTTTCCAATTCCTTTGTTCATGGTCTAGCATGCACCGTAAATATTGCTCGAGTGTCTGATTGGTTCTCTCGGTTTGGCCGTCCTTTTGGGGATGGTGACTGGTAGATAGCCGAATGTCGATCTACGCCATTGCACAACATTTTTTCCAGAAGTTTGAAACAAACTGGCTGCCTCGATCAGAGACCAGAACTGAAGAGAAGCCATGTAGCTTAACCACACCCTCCAGGAACACTTTTGCTAAAGTGGCTGTGTCTGGGAGGCCTTTGAGAGGAATAAAATGGGCCATCTTCGAGAATAAGTCCACAACTACAAGGATGGTGTTGAACCCTTGACTTGGAGGTAGATCAGTAATGAAGTCAAGGGAAAGAGTGTGCCATGGAACTGGAGGAATGTCCAATGGTTGTAGGAGACCAGATGTTTTTTGTTTCTGTGATTTATTTTGTGCGCAGACACCGCAGGACTGAATATACTGAATGAAATGATGTCCTTACGCCAGGTAGGCCACCAAAAGTTCTCTTTCACCTTAGCTAGGGTTTTGGTGATCCCAGGATGCCCTTCGATCAGTGAATCGTGATAGTTTGAAATAATGTGCTGTTGTAATTCCCTCTTGGGTACATATAGGCGATCCCTAAAAAAGGGTGGATGGTCCTTCGTAGTATATTGTTCTCCTTGAGTTTTCCATGCGAGGAACGCATCAGGATTCATTGTCCGTTGGATTTCTTTTCGTAGTTCTGCTTGTGTTAAGGCTGTCGCGATACCCAAGAGTTTGTCTTCAGGTATAATAGGTACTGGGTCTGGAGTTGTATATACCATTTCATCTATGCCCATGCGAGATAAGGCATCTGCCTCTCCGTTTCTGACTCCTGGTCAAAATGTGATTACATAATCATATTCGGCGAAGGAAAGGCCCCACCGTAATTGGCGCGAGGACTGGGCCTTGGCTGTTTTGAGATATTGCAGGTTTCGGTGGTCTGTGATGACTGTAATGGTGTGTCTGGCCCTCAGATGGTAGTGCCTCCAGGCTTTAAAGGCGGATTTGATAGCTAGGAGTTCCTTGTCCGTGATGGCATAATTAATCTCTGGAGGTGAGAACTTTTTTGACCAGAAGGCCACAGGATGTAGCTGGCCGGTTTCCGGGTCTCTCTGTGAATGGACAGCCCCCATTGCGAGACTGGACGCATCAGTTTCAACAACATAAGGGAGGTCTGGACGAGGATGTTGCAGGATTGGAGCGGAGGTAAATCTTTGTTTAAGTTCCTGCAAGGCTTCTTCTGCCTCTTCGGTCCAAGCAAACTTTTTATTGTTTTTTCGTAATAGTACTGTGATTGGGTGCACAACCTGGGAGAAGTCTGGGATGAACTGGCGGTAGAAGTTTGCAAAGCCCAGCATGCTTTGTACCCCTTTCAGAGACGTCGGTGAAGGGCATTTCAGACTGGCATCTACCTTGTGCACGTCCATTCTGATGCCTCCTGGAGTAAGGATAAAACCAAGAAACTCTACTTCAGTGACGTGAAAAAAGCATTTTTCAAGCTCCGCAAACAAGCAATGTTGATGGAGCTTGGTGAGGACTGAACGAACGTGCCTGACATGATCTTGTTTCGAGGCTGAGTATACTAAGATGTCTTCTATGTACACTAAGGCGCACACATCAATTAACTCCCTTAAGACGTCATTCATGAAATATTGGAATGCTGCAGGAGCGTTGCATAACCCGAAGGGCATGGCTTGATATTCAAACAAGCCGTACTTGGTACGGAAGGCAGTTTTCCATTCATCTCCTTTTCTGACTCGGACCAGGTGGTACGCTCCTCGAAGGTCCAATTTGGTATAAATCTGGGCATCTTTAACTTGGTCTAGCATCTCAGGGATAAGTGGAAAGGGGTAGCGGTTCTTCACAGTGATCTGGTTCAATGTGCGTTAGTCAATACAGGTTCTCACGTCTCCTTCCTTTTTGGTACAAAGAACAAAGGACTGGCTGCGGGGGACTTCGAAGGACAGATAAATCCATTTGCAAGGTACTGGTCTAAATAGATTTTCAAATGAAGGTTTTCCGGTTCTGTGAGAGCGTAGATCCTGCCGCAAGGGATTTGTGCACCAGGAACAAGGTCAATCTGACAGTCATAGGGTCTGTGTGCGGTGGCAATGTGTTGGCTTGGTCCTTTCGGAAAACATCCTGGAAATCATGGTATTCACTTGACAAGGTATTAGTTGCTCCCAGGGTTGATACTGTCGCTCCGGGAGTCATGGGGATACAGACGTCGGGTTTCTCCTCTTGGTAATAGCAGGCAGGGAAGCAGTCACCGGGGAAGGTTAATTTTCATGCCCGCCAGTCTATCAAAGGGTTGTGAGCAACCAACCATGGCATCCCTAGTATTAGCCTTAACTGAGGTGCCCTGATGAGATCAAATGAAATAGACTCCCAATGTCCGTCCTGGCACAGCAAGGTTACCCTGGCTGTGCACTGGGTTACTGGTCCGGAAGCGATCTCTGTCCCATCCACGGTGGTTACCTTGTCCACAGTTGGCTTAGAACACAAAGGAAGCCCCATCTCTGCTGCCAGTTCTTGATCAATATAATTTCCAACTGCTCCGCTATCGATGTATGATTCAACGGCATGCATTCTTGACGACTGTTGGTGGTTAATTAAGATCACTGATAGTGCAAAGTGCGAGGTCAGCAACTCTTTCTTCTCACTCAACAAACTGACCTCTACGTTTGTCCTCCTAGGTAGTTTTCCGATTCCTTAGCTTCATCCTTCTCTGTGGCCCCGACTGTTCTTCTTGGGGCTTTACTGGACAGTCCTTCAGGAAATGTCCTTGTTTCCCACAATACAAACAAAGTTGTTGTTGTCTACTTTTGTCCCGCTCTTGTTTTGTTAATGGAGGCCGTATCCCTCCAATTTGCATGGGTTCTACAGCATTTTCAGGTACACTGGGTGTGTTTTCCCTTGGTCGAACATACACAGTCCGGGGGTCCGTCTTAGACCAGTCTGCTTTTCGGTCCTGCAACCGGTGGTCTAGCTGCACAACCAGATTTATGAATTTGGCACAGTCTCTGGGTGGATCAACCACCTGGGCTAAGACGTCCTTTAATTCGCCTCGTAAGCCTCGATGGAATAACGTGGTTCTTTTGTTTTCTGGCCACCCAGCTTCGGAAACCAGTCTGTTTAAGGTAGCAATGTACGTTAACAAGTCCTGATTCCCCTGTCGGAGGGACAAGAGTTCATTGTCTACTGCTTGTTCCTGGGTATGGCGAGCAAAAAGTTTTTCCATTTCTCTCTGGAACCCCCCAAAGTCATGTAATAGAGGATCGTCATGGGTTACCAACGGCACCGACCAATCTGCTGCACTACCGCTCAGGTATGATAAGACAAAAGCTACCCGAGCTTGGTCGTTTGGAAATGCTCCAGGCCTACAAAGAAAATGAAGGCGACACTGATTGATGAATGCCGCATACTTCAATGGGTCACCTGAGAACCTTTCTGATTGTGCCAGGGGAACTGTTCCAGGTAACGTGATCTGTACCGGAGTGGGAGTAGTGGATGGTATGGCAGGGTTTTGCATCGTTGGATTGCTTCCAGGTAGAGGCGCCTATCCTGCCTGTGATTGCAAGTATTGCCTGCTAATCTCTTCAGTGCGTTCTTTGGTCACTATTAGGTCTCTCCGGAGGGCATTAGTCTCTTGTCGGGCAGAATGAACCTCAGCACGAAGCTCACCTAGTAATTGGGCCAATTGGTTGATTTCCGATGTCTCCATGGCACCCAGGTGGATTTGTTATGGTAGGCTTCGCGTTCTGTTACGCTCACCTGGTATCCACAGGGACGCCACCCAGCCGGGTTTCTCACTGGTATGCTTCTCAGCTTTGCCCAGATGTGATCTGCGGGAAGGTTCTGCCTGAAAATAGAGGACTGTGTTCAAGACTGACCTACCGGGGTAAGTATCCTCCCTCCACTCCTGTATGATTTCAGCCCTCTGGCGCCCTCTCCTCACCTTGTGGTAGAGTTAGGCGTGCTCTCCTCCTGCCTTCTTTGCAGGGGCGCGTTGTCTTTCATGGGTGTGTGCATGAAGTTACTTCACTGACGCGGCCCGTTTGATATGGTTCAGGGAGGTCATATTGCTGTTCTTTAGTTTTGTTGCTATCCTGCATGCTTTTCTTTGTTTAAAATGTCTCATTTTTCTCCCTTAGGTATGCGGAGCTTCAGCGTGGCGAACTGGCTTGGTTGAGCCCCGCTGGTAAATGATGGAGCATTAAGAGCGCTATGATGCGGTAAGTAAGCGCTATGCGCAGCGCTGCAAAGTCTTGCCTTTGCTAACCTGTGTTTTCCTTCCTTGTAGGTCGCAGTGTTCTTCAGCGCGAGTGGAATGTCCGGAGTGGTGCCAGCCGAGAGGCGACCAGCCAGGTAAGCCTTTTGAGCAGTTCATAATTTGCAAATGTCTCTACTGCTTACTTTAATGTTGCCTCTATCTTCCTCTTTCAGGTCGTTCTGTCCGGGAGGCGTGCAGATTCGAGGAAGCTGTTCTCAGTAGCTGCGAGTGGCTAAAGATGAAGACTGCAGGTAAAATGCTGCTGCTAATGATTTTCCTTTTGTCTCCTTGCAGGTTTTGCTTCTCCGAGGTTCGAGGGAATAGCTGGACACGGTGAGCGTCACGTTGCAAGCTGCAAAGTAACGCGAAGCGTGTTGTTTTGCTCGGGTGTGGTTTAAATAGCCCCAAAAAAATAGTCCAGGTAAAGTAATCCTTAGGCTACCACACCCAAAACACTAGACCGCATAGCTTGGTTCATTAGAACCAAGCTATGTGGATGCCTCCATGTTGGCTGACAATACATTAAGTAGTTCCCAAGCACATGTTTTTTCATGATGTATGAGCCTGGCGCCATAGGCACCAGGAGTGGCCCCAAGAGGGTTTTGGAAGAGGGTGCCAGGCTCTAGAGGCCCGAGTCCTGACTCCACCTGGCCAATGGGTTTGCCAGAGGGGGTTTTGGGCGAGGGTCGTGACAGATGCGGGATGGGCCTCATTACAACCCTGGCGTTGGACCATGGTGCTATTAGCTAGGTAGCTATTAGCACCATGGTCCATGCCGGATTCCGCCATGGTGGATGGTGGATTTACGGCCCCATTCCAAGGTTGGCGGGGCGGTAAATCCCCATTCACCATGGCCCCTTCCCCATTCCCATTTTTGGCCCATAGGGCTCAATGGGAATGGGGAAGGCACTAATTACGGCACCGTAATTAGCACCAAGGTCCCTTAGCGGGTTGGACTTTAACGCCTGCAAAAAGCAGGCGTTAAAGTGTGAATCGGGCGTTAAGGGTTTAACGGCGCCGCAGCCTTTTACGGTGCCGTTAACCCCTTAACGCCAGGGTTGTAATGAGGCCCACTGTTTTCTACTGTCAGTGGTGTTTGTGAAGACATCTCCTTTTGGATACTTAAGCACAATTCCAATGTCATTGTTATTAGATGAGCTTGTTAGTGCGCTGCTGCTAGGTTGGGGACAACAATTTCCTCAATTATTGTTGAGTTGATATCAGGAGGAGAATTTGGAGGAAATAACCCGGTAATTGCGCCTTGGCCCACTACAATAGAGTTCTTGTTTTTCTTTTTAGTCTTGAGCTTATTCTCCATAATTGCCACCTCTGTGCTCTCCTTACTGGATTGATTCCTTGGATTACGGAGATTATATTTGGTCTTAATCAACCCTTTTCCCGGCGGCATTACGATCACAGCAGCGACTGCAATGAGTGAAAAAAGCAACTATTTGATTTAAGATGTCACTTTCCACCGGTTCTTATTGTAAATAGCTCCACTCCAACTGCTACACCGAGCTAGATGGTAGTTATGGTACAGGGTCGTGAAATGACACCCACTGTGCTTATCGTCGATTACTCTTACTTAATACACAACATTTCCATAAATCTGTGGCACAGGAGCAGTTGATCATACATAAATGACTTCTTTCTTTTAGGATCCAAGGCGATCAGCCCACAGTCTCCTAAATTCTTACTATTTATCTTCCAGATCCATAAACTACAACCTCCTATACCTTTAGTAGAGAAAGGCCCTGCGGTGCAGACTGTTTAACTACAGCTTCGCCATTCTTGATGTTTTAACACCCCATTGTAGCTCCAGTGAGGTCAGAAAGAAATCAATCCAGTTCCCGGTCTCAGGACAAAACTATACAGCAAGCCTCAATATAGCTTGCTGTAATAGCTTAGTAGTGGGCCATAGCTGGGCCGTTAATAAGTAGGGGGAGGTAGTCAGAAGAAACACAAGCAATTAATTATTAATTACTCTTACCACCCCCACCCCCTGCTCGTTCCTTCTGCGCTCGCTACTCACTACACCACATACCAAGTGGGCAGGTCACAGTCTCTGGCTGAGAGACCTGCTCACCACGCGCTCTCCAAGGGCTGCCACTGGTTTCCACGGCGTCGGCGCTAGTCGAACTCAGGATACAATCCAATCCAGCAACCGACTCCACATCCACACATCCGGGCGAGATGGAGACGAACGCTCGCCTGCAGAACTCCAGAGACTCTCGAGGAAAGGACCCAACGGACATCAGGCTGCACCAGTTCACAGTCCACGCACACACACAAAGACGCTCGACTCAATGCTGGCCGCCTCCGACAATCTGATACGACTATACAAAGCTAAAATACTCAAAACAAAAAAGACATTCTACAACAAACGGATCACAAACTCAAACAAAACCCAGAAAGAGATGTTCAGCATCATCAACGAGCTAAGAAACCCAATAGCATGCAACAACACACCAACCCCATCACAAAAATTATGCAATTACCTTGTAGACCACTTCAAAAACAAAATCGCAAGCATCCAGCAAGTAATTAAGAGCATGCATAAAATTACCAACAACCCTCTTAACCAGTCAACAACGGAAACATCTACTAGACTAAACCACCTCCCACCAAGCTCGACAGAAAAATTCAGCAGCCTGGTGTGCAAATCCAACAGAGCTGGCTCGCCAGCAGACCCCTGCCCACCAGACATTTACAAGACTATCCTCACCCAGAAAACACCTGTAGAATATTTCGTCAACCTCTTCAATCCCTCATTAGCAACAGGAACTGTGCCACAAGCTATCAAATCGGCATGCATCCAGCCATTCCTTAAAGAAAGACCTATAGGGAAAAATAGAAGACCTAACCAGCTACCGACCATTCTCAAACACCCCATACCTGGCGAAGCTACTAGAAAGCTACATCTACGAACAAATCCTGGAACAGCTAGAAAACAATCGGACACTAGACCAGGCATAACTAGGCTTCAGACCCATTAGAGGAACGGAACTATAGATATGGGATGATCCAAAAACCGGTGCAGACTCCAACATCAAATCGGCATTAATTCTACGCAATCTATCAGCAGCCTTTCACACAGTCCACCACGAAACACTCACCAAAAGACTCAAAGGTATTGGAATCAGCAACACAGCATTCCTTCAATATCCAGCCATGGGTGGAGCAGGAGCTCCTCCGAACACTGCAGGAGCAGTGTCCCCTGGCACCCAGCACTCCGCGAGGTAAGGCAATTGGCCTGTGACCCTCGTGCAATTATTCTGCTGCATCCGTACGACCGTGCATGAAATCGGAGCGCCACCAGTGCCCTCTGTGATTTAAATCCAGGCATCTTGCCCTCTTCTGTGAAGCCCACGCGCCCTGCTGCAAGCTTTTTCCCATTGATGCGCACCACCCGGCCATTGATGGCCACGAGGACAACCCCATTATATGATGATCGCCTGTATCCTGTGCACCACCATCGGCAGTTCGAACCTGCAGTAACTTCAGCCTGATTCATGATTGGATGCCGCATTTCATTTATTGTCCAATCACGAACCGACAGGCAAAGCCGGCCCCTCTCCAGTAAGGCCCAGAGCCTGTCCAGAACTGCCAGACGCCAGGCCCCAAAACTCTGCTACTTTGCACCTCACTTTCATTTTTTGCCACCTGTCATATCGCCGGTAAGAGACTTCCCGTGCATTGCTCACTTATGCTGCCACTGCCGGCGCACCCCCAGGTCCTTTGCGACTTCGCTCGCCATGATCAACAAATACCCATTGCAATTCTAACGTGTCCTCGAAGCCCAAATAATCTCATTACCTTGCCGAGGTTTCCATCTGCTCACTGTTTGTAAACTATGAAGTAGCTCTATTGCTTTTTGGTTCCGCTGCTGACTTGACCATTGTACTGCTGTGCATGATTACTTTCCTTATCCACTCAATGCTCTTATTCATAACTAACCGTCACACCATAAATCATGCCTCAACACCACAGCATCCCCGTATGCGCACTAAATACGTTGCGTCTCTTGTGCTGCTCTCCTTATTGCCTCAGCCACTTTGTTAGCATACTCTTACGTAACTGTTATCCCGATTCTGCCTTCTGTAGCAGTACCTTTTATGTGTCGTGCACTAGGGCCCCCCACTTACCACTGTATTGGTGCCCATTGGTCCAATGTACTTTACCATTCAAAGTGCTACTCTGACTCCCAATGCAGCTCCAATGCTTGTGCAACGGCAGTGCCCGGACCGATCCTAGAGTCCACTCTTGTGTTAGTGATTTTAGAACTACTGCCTCCTGCTATATCAGCATTGCTCACAACTTGCCAGACTACTTTGCCACCGTGTTTCGCTATGCTGCTGCACCTCTTTGTGTGCCACCTCCTTACATTCTGGGTCTTGACATCCCACTGACCTGCTCACAAAGCTTGTTGTGCACCACCACCTCAGAGATCCACCTATATCCTATTACCTTGCTGCTTGCCTTGAACCTTCACCACATTACAACCCTCATCATGCCTATTACACCCATCACGCCTACTACACCCACCCACCTAGGCACCCATAACTCCAACTCACCACAAATAACCAATCCCTACCTTCACTCTCCTGCCCTCTGGCTACAGCACTTTGCAACAAAACCCACACCCAATCAACCATGTTCGCTCTACCTGAGAAACTACAGACTGGGATCCAGATTCCATCGCACACCACGACAATCTCATAACCCACATCTGATGTTAAAAATCACACAACCTCATACCTCTCAGTTACACTCCGACAACCTCAAGACCCCCTTAAGAAATGAGGTTAAGGGTGCGCTCATTAATGCTAGATCCCTCCCTGCCCATGCTCTTGACATTGCAGATCTCATTATCACACAAAACTTGACTTCATCGCCATTACGGAGACCTGGCTACATGCAGCCTCAGGTCCCCTATTGGCATTAGCCATTACTGATGGATACTCCATTATTAGTTGCGTCCACAACTCTAACCTATCTAAAGGAGGCGGTGTTGCATTTATCCATAAAGACGACATTAATATGAGAATTATTCCTAACATACAGCTCAGCTCTGCTGGGTCTCTATCAGGCAAACTCTCTCTATCCCATAATAACACAGCCACTCTGCACCTTATCTACAGACCCCCATGTCCTCTCTCTACATTCTTGGATGACATCATTACCATCCTTATAGACAACACTATACTCAACTCCCAGGTCCTACTACTAGGTGACCTCAATCTCGGCCAACTAGACCCTAATGACCACCATGCAGGAGAGATTGCTAGCAATATCTCTAATTTAGGATTGTCTCATCGCATCCTCGAATCTACCCATTCCAAAGGAAGAATGCTCGACTGGATCGCTGATCTAAACTGCAACATACATATTTGCTCCAACCTCCCTTGTGCCTGGTCCGACCATCACATCATCATCTTTAACATACCCGCCAACGACCCACGCACCAAACATAATATTGCACCCTCCATCCCTACAAGAAACAAAAAGGACATCACCAGGGACAAACTGCTCCCCCTCATTCTGCCTATACTCAATAATTGCGCCTTTACACATGATGCCCTTCGGTCTTAGTTGACACCTTTAATCAAAGTTTGCACAAAGCTATCAACACCATCGCACCCCTCAATCCAGGAAACCTAAACAGCGTGCCCACCTCAACTCGTGGTTCACCCCACAACTAAGAGTACTACGCAAAGAAAAACGTAATGTTGAAGCACTCTGGAAAAGTCTCCCTTGTGACGCCAATGAAGATAACCTCACCATAGTGTCACTTAATACAAGGAAGCCATTTTACAAGCCAAAAAAGAGACATACAACCTGCGTATCTCACAAGCAGAATCTAATACGAAGGAGATATTCAAAATTCTTAAAGAACTATAATCCCCCAACAACTCCCACCGATACATGTAGTAAAGAAGTACGTGATGTGACAACATCCAAAAAGCTCTCCTTACTAAAATATCCACCTTACAGTCTAAAAATCAATGCTAAACAAAATTGCCTTCAGACCATCTTCCAAGCCAAACTCCCCACTAGCAACACCCTGCCTACAACATTCACTCATGCACTGTTCAGCTTTGCTCCCCTCACCATCCCAGAGGTAGAAAGCATTATTAGTAAACTGAAACCTTCTAACTGTCAGAGCGACTCCTGCCCCGCCCCAATCATCAAGGAATCTGCGCATGAACTTGCCCCTTTCATCACCGCCTTCATCAACTCCTCATTTCACTCGGGTATTGTCCCTGACAACCTCAAGGATGCTTGGGTCATCCCGCTGCTAAAAAAAAAATACTGTATACCCTAGCATACCTACCAATTGTAGACCCATTACTACGGTCCCATTTTTGCTAAAAGTCCTGGATCGGGCTGCGTACCTCCAGATTCAGAAGTATCTGGAAACCAACAAATTACTTGGCACGAGACAATCTGGTTTCCGACCTAAGCACGGGACGGAAACAGCCCTGATAGATCTCAAGACACAAATCGAGGACTTAAAAGACAATGGTAAAATGGCCCTATTATTACTCCTTGACTTATCGGCAGCATTTGACTTGGTAAACCACCAAATCCTCTGCCATCACCTTAAATTAGCTGCCCACTTCTCTGAGAAAGCCACCAAATGGATTAGTTCCTTCCTGGACAACAGACACATGAGGGTCTTTTCCCCTACTGCCTCGGCGGAGCCTTCATCGGTGCCATGTGGGGTGCCACAAGGTTTGTGCGTCTCGCCAATGCTTTATAATGTATTCACTAAACCTCTGTTCGACATACTTGACTATCTGGGTGTTACTTACACCAACTATGCTGATGACACCCAGATACTCATCCCCATCACGGGGGACTACATGGTGGATTCTTAAGCCCTTAATGATGTTTATTAAGTCATCTAAGCCTGGATGGCCCAACATGAGCTCTGTCTCAATGATGACAAGACAGAGCTTCTCATCCTAGGCTCCCAACATCGACTGAATAGACTTGATCCTTCTTTCAAAACCTTCAACATTGACGGCAACTCCATTAAGGTCTCTAGCGACACCAAAACATTAGGAATCTATCTTGATTCCACATTATCGCTCAATAGACAAACTAATGCTGTAATCTCTGAATCTGGTTACACATGTAAGCTTATTACAGCATGCCGCCCCTTTCTAACTACCCCGAACTGCATTACTCTGGCCAGGACATTGGTTATGTCCAAACTTGATTACTGCAACGCTTTATATCTAGGGACCAACCAATGTAACTTAAATAAACTCCAGGTTATCCAAAATAACGCCGTCAGAGCTGCCGTTAGCATCTCCAGATCCTCATACATCTCTGAGTCAAGGAGAAGTTTACACTGGCTCTCAGTAGCACAAAGAATCTCACTGAAATCTCTCGCCCTCACTCACAAATGTTTGAACAATCAGGCCCCCATCTACCTAGCCTCCCGATTCTCTCATTACATGCCTACCCGGTTACTCAGATCAGAACAAGCACACTGCCTCTCCATCCCGCGATAGAAAACGGCAGAAAGCAGGTGGTGCAAATTTTCCAGTCCTTGCTTCCAAACTCTGGAAATCGCTACCATTAGCTATTAGGTCCGAATCCTCTTCTTCCTTATTTAAACAAAAAGCGAAACACTGGTTAATCACCTTACAAGATTAAACTCTTCACCACTTCAGCATTACAGTATGCTAATCTCTTTTGCGTCCGTAGTTAACTTCTCTATGCAGATTGTATATAATGATGTATATTGTGTATATTGAGTATATTATGTATTGTGTATATAGTGTATAGCTTGCCTTCAAGCCCTTCTACTTTCCTGTATTTCTAATCTACATTTTTGCCTTTGAGCACACTGCTCTGCATGATCATATGTAACTTCACTATGTAACTGTTCTTATCTGTACCACTGCTTACTTGTTCTAAGACATGCGCCCTGATGCCGTTGGGCCCGGTGCGCTATACAAATGAAATAAATACAAATACAAATACAAATATAAATCCTCTGTCAAAAATTCTTCATGACAGAAAGAGCGTAAATGACTTGGATAACACCATTCATTTCAACATCTCGCAAAACACTCACACCACTGCTTCTCAACATCTACTTGACCCCCTGATTAACCTCATCAAAAAACCCAGCCTCACCTGCTACAACTACGCAATAGACACTCAAATCCTCTACAAAATCAACACCAGCGAAGAACAAAACCCAATCCATACCAACTTCCTCACAGAAATAAACCATCAGATGAGCAACGACAGCCTCAAACTCAACCCAGACACAACAGAAATCATGATTGCTCCTCCCACTGACCCGTTGAACCATCACCACGTTCTATGGCCCAATGAACTGGAAAATCCATCAGAACCATCCAAAGTGGTCAACAATCTCAGATTATAATGGACAACGGATTAACACTAGAACCACAGGTCAACACAGTAGTTGAGAAATGATTCTTCCATTTACACACAGAATTCAGAATACAGCAGCAAGACTGCTGTTTAGACTCACTAAGAGAAAACACATCACCCCAGCACTGAGAACACTACATAGGCTACCAGTCAAAAAACGAATTGTCTTCAAAACGCTCTGCATAACATACAGAGCAATCCACAGCCAAAGAGCAGATTTAATACAGTCAAAACGAACATGAAGGTCCAGCAATGCTACTCGCCTCCAAATGAAACAATACACAAAGCATACATTTGTGGGATCAGTATTCTCCTGCATAGTGGTGCATAGTGGTGAGACTTTGGAACTCGCTCCACAAAAAAATACGAACAACAGAAGATCACCTAAAATTCAGAAAACTGTTAAAAACATGGCCCTTGAACTCCATGAGGTAAAGCAGAAACACCATGGAAGGTAAATCGCCAGCACGACACAATAAGAAAGCAGAGAAAACCTGATGCCCGAAACAGGGCCACCCAAGGAAATAAAGCATCCATCCACAAAACAAACCATAGAATAATATGAAGCCGACGGATCAACCCAACCCGCAGAAAAAGACTAACCTTACTAAAAACACTCTAATACTCTGCATGCCCACCCTACAACACTGAACAAACCAGACATATAGCTCTGCCGCAACAACAACAAAAACACTGGAAACCACAGATTCTCTAATGACACTCCACAACACAGGACACTAAACCAAACGCAGGTAAACCACCCATGTACAACCTTGCACCAAACACCACACAATGTCGACCAACTAAAAACAAACCAGCACACATTGACCAGTTTTTCCGAACTGAAGCTACCATCAGCACATCAAAGCTTTCTTGCACTTTTCCCTCTAAATCCCACTAACTAACCCCTCCCAACCCTCTCCATTTTCCGAACTGTGAGAGCACCTGAAAACCATTAAAATGGCAGTGGTATGCAGTATAAATTACAATAACATAACATATAGTGATTACAGGAAAGACAAAAGAAAATGTGGAGCAGGCTCTCGGCACTGATTGCACACATGCAGGACATGGTGTGGGCTATTAACACAAAGAAAATACAGGGCTCATCCAAAGAAGTGAGGTTTTTGGGGGCTATATGGTCAGGACCTGTAAGGAGAATTCCCCAGACTGTGATCAATATGGTTCATCAGCTGGCTCCGCCTAGTAACAAAACAGAAGCCCAGACGTTTAAATGGCTCATGGGGATCTGGCGCAAACACATTCACCATTTCAGTCTAATCTTGAAGCCTATTTAGAAAGTGAACAGGAAAAAGAGGGAATTTCAGTGGGGACTTGAAGAGCAAAAAGCATTCCTGCAAGCAAAAGAGGCTTTGGAGCAGTGGCGTTGCTAGGGAGAAGCTGGCGGTGGGTGGTGGGGCTGTAGTCCTAGGTCTTTTGGTTGTAGCCCCGAATAGAAACTCAGGGGCTACATCCAAAAGGCTAGCTAGCCCTGAGTCCCGACGGTCCCGACATTAGAGTATCCCTGGATCTTTTCCAGACCTAGCAACACCCCTGCTTTGGAGAACTATTTTGAACTTGGGCCCTTAACTGTGGATGATCCATTTGAGCTAGAAGTACTGGTGCATGATAATGTGGCAGTGTAGCAGTGTCAGAGCAGAAAGAGAGTGCAGCAAGGTGGATGGTCTCGCAAGCTTACCGAAACAATGACCAGATACACTCCACTCGAGAAACAACTTGCTGCAGCATACTGGGCTCTAGTGGAGGCAGTGAGAATCACCGGAGAGCAATCTGTCACACACAGGACTCAGATACCCCTCATGAGTTAGGTGTGAAAGGGGGGTGCTGGAGCTAGAGTCGGGTGGTCACAAGAAGCCACTACCATGAAAATGGTACCTGCAACAGAGAGTCAAGCCAGGTCCAAATGGGGTGTCCCGTCTGCAAGAAGATATGCTGGGAGCAGTGAAGTATGACACTGTTCGGGAAGAGGCACCCCAAGCCGCTTTGGAAGAATCTCCATTCAAACCTGCAACATCCCTTGACACGTTGCCTGAAGCTGAGAGACTGAATGCTTGGTCCACTGATAGAACAGCGAAGTTTGTCAACGGGCAAATGTGATGACAAGCTGTGTGTTCCAGCCCCATCAATAATTCGTGCTGCTAAGAGAAGGCACCTGTGGTACCAGCCAGTTTGCAGAGCTGCAAGTAGTAGCCGCTGTCATTGAACAGGTTGCAAAAGGTGATGCACGGTACATCTACACCGACAGCTGGGCTGCCTACCAAAGGTTAACCAAGTGGGCTCCAACCTGCCCAAGGGATCAATGGAAAGTAAAGAATTCTCCAATATGGGGAGGATCAAACATGTGGGAAACCATGTGGGCAAGGGGAGAGTAAAGTCACATCATGATTGGACACACAGATGCCCATATGCATGTTGAAACTTCCCTAGCTGCATTGTTCAACAATGAAGTGACCAGATGACCCGAGTGCGCCCTGTGCAGGCAGGAGAAGAAGATCCAGCTGTCTCACAAGCAGTGGCTGATTGGGCACATGTGATGGCAGGGCATACAGGACAGCATGCACATTCGAGTGAGCCTGCATGAGACAGCTACCTATTACAATGAATCAAGCAAAGCAAGCTGTGAGTACCTGCCCAGTGTGTGCAGAGGTAAAGAAGTTCCCTCTAGAACGTAAGCCACATGGGCACTTGAAGAGGGGAACCAGAGCAGCTGCAGGCCAGCAAGTAGACTACATCGGACTGCTGCCGCCAGATGGCAGAAAGTAGCATGTTCTGGTCATGGTTACCTACTCTGGCCTTCTGCTGGTGTTCCCTATGAAAACATCTGACCAGAAAATCACTATGCAAGGAATGGATTACCCCATTCAGCATTATGATGTTCCTGAAGCGATACAAAATGACAAAGGTACTAATGCTACAGGCAATGTTGTGCAAGGCTTGGAACAAGAACAGGGCATACAATGGACATTGCACATAAGTCCTCATTCCCAAGCCTCAGGGTTGGTAGAAAGAGTCAATGGAATGACTAAAGAACAGATACGAGTACTCATACCTTCACACACACTAAAAGGTTGGGCTAAGCATCAGTGGCAGGCTTTGTTTAATCTGACCAATTTCCCTATGGGACGACAGACACTATTCCTCAGAATGACAGGCAGGTGATTGAAGAATCTTCTACTCTAATAGTATGTAAAATGAGGGATAAATGAGGAACAATGCCAAATTACCCTTGCTAGCAACTGAAGGTAGCAATGGGTTGGACCTGTTTGTGGCACAAGCACGCATCGTGCAGAAAGGAAATTCTGCTATTATCCAGACATGAATCGGCATAAAACTGGCAGAATTGCAGCACGATAAGGACTGGCTGCCAAAGGACTGATAGTGCTCAGATGAGTGATTCACCCAGATTATCGGGGACAGATTAAAGTGCTATTGCACAATGTAGGACCAGCTGATCTCCTTATTGATATGTATTACCGCATGGCCCATTTAATCTGTGAAAAAGCGCCAGTGCCACAAGTACTAGAAGGTAGTGATGCTCCTGACAGCACAAACAGGGGTGCCAAAGGTTTTGAAAGTACAGGAAAGAAATGATGGGTACACCACCCAGGAAAAGGGCTGAACCTGGGGAGCTTATGAACCATGGGGTGGGAAGTACTTATGTTGTGTTATTACATGGTACTCATATTCCTTTTTATGTTCCTGCCACCAGGTTTACCCCGTGAGCATGATGGCCTACGGACTGGTTTTCCTGTGTGCCTTCTTAATTTGTCAAATCCAGACCTTTATTGTACAGAATGGAGTACCCTTTACCATCACTTTGAACCTCTCGATGACATGTGCCAGTGATCAGATAACGTATTTGCATGATGCTCAAAACAATACTGTTCCTTGTGTTAAAAACATCTGTTGTTTCAGATCAACCTTGGGGCAATAACGCGTTGGTAAAGAGGTGGCTTTAACTGGCCACATGCTGACATTAACACGCATTACAGGTGTGTATGAGATTGTAGGGACTGACATTGTAGTAAACGGCTCAGACCATGGGTTCAACCTAACTTGTTTATATTGTACAGACAATTGGACCAATGCTCAGTATCGTTCTCATGACATATCTAAATGCATGTATTATTATTCTTCATTAACTACAAATTTACTTGGGTAACACTTGATAAACAGGGCACATAGAGGAAGGTCAAGCAGTCAGTGTATAAGGTTCTCTTATAGATCTTCAAGTAAAGATAATGTTCACCACATCCCTAAATTATGTATTAAGAGAGATGTAGGTCAGTTATTGCTTGCCTTGTAGGTGTAAATATAGGTTTTGTTTTATATTATCTTTTTCGCATTTCTTGCACTTCTGTTTATCAGATTGCAAAACTCTCTATGCTAAAATAACCTCAACCAGCAACAATTGCATAAACATTTGCCTTATTTAGAGACCACCTACCCATATGCCCTAATTTATTGAAGAATTGAGTCATTTACTCAACTCCTCTAATCACTCAAACGCCTCTATTATACTCCTAGGAGATTTAAACCAGTGGCAAGGAGATGCCAAGAGCTAGAACAACTTCTTACCAATGCAGGATTAACAATACATAATGACAAACCGACACACACTGAAGGCCACATCCTGGTTTGGGTGGCATCTCGTAACATAGACATATGCGATCTAAATACCAACCCCTGCATTTGGTCAGACCACTGCAAGGTTGAATGTGAAATGTATCTGCCCATACCCAAGAAATTACTTTGCGAGCCACCAAAGAAAATTCTGAACAGGAATTACAACAAACTGAAGACAGTAGATATACAAATGTGCATGCAAGAAGTTATGAAAATAACCTCGGAACTAGATTCTCCAGACGGACTTGCAGAAATGTACAAATCCCAAATCGTGCAATTACTAGATAATATCACGCCGATAAAACCAAAGACTATCAGAGATCGCCCCAATCAACAAGACTGGTTCACTCTAAAACAGGAAAAAAGACAAGCAGAGCGCTTATGGACAAAAAATGTGAATCCTGAGAACAGAAATGAATGGAAAATTATTCAACGAAAATACAAGACAAAAATTCTTGAAGCCAAAAAGGTTTACTGTGATGCTGAAACTGAACTGGCTGGACCCAACACAAAAAAAACTCTTTGAGCTATACAGATGATGGGAAAACCCAATGCACTCACCCAAAGCACAAACCCAAAATAAGGAAGACTGTAAACTAGTGCAAAGGGCCTTTCAAAACAAGGTCCTACTAGCCCAGGATAAAATCCAAAGCGCAAAATATTCCATATAGACCTCCCCAGAACAGGAAATGGAAACACAGACTGAGAACAAAAATGCCATGCCCCACTTTGACTTTCATATTATGACAATCTCGGATACTACCCAAATGCTAGCTAACATTAAGCCCACGTCCTGTATCGGGGATCTCCTCCCATCTAAAATCATACTTAAAAATACCAGCATTTTCTCACCTTTCTTTACAAGATTAATAAATGCTTTGTTCCTACATCTATGAAAGAAGTAGCAGTTACACCTATTGCCAATAAGCCTAAGTGCTAAGGATCCAACTAATCTACGGCCCATAACAAATTCTCCTTTCTTACTAAAAATACTGGACAAGGCGGCTACCATCCAACTCCAGGCTCACTTTGAATCGGCGGCCGTCTTTCGCCATAAACAATCTGGTTTCCCCTGAAACTACAGTACAGAAAGTTAATTGTTGGACCTGCAGACACAAATGCTAAAAAGATTAGATGAAGGTAAAACAGACATGCTGATTTTATTAGATCTCTCAGTGGCATTGGACCTTCTAGATCACACCAGACTGCTGGAAACAAAGACTGTCGCCGGAAAATGCTCAAGCCACACTGTAGAATGGATCCGCTTCTTTTTGAATGCAAGAACATCTAAGATATGTTGGTGTATGGCTTGCTCAGACCCAATTTCAATCAAATACAGAGTACCGCAAGGGGCCTGTATCTCGCCAATCCTTTTAAACATCTATAGAAGGTTACTGCGTGACAGACTAGAACACATGTGCTTTCATTTCACCAACTACGCCAAGGACTTTCAGCTTATTCTGGACCTTATTGGTGATCACGCGGACGATACAGAAACACTTGACCATGTATATTCAATCATTCAGGAATGGATGATTGAAAACTGGATGTGTCTCAATAGCTCTAAGACAGAGCTCATGACCTTTGGAACCAGCCTGGCTAGAATGAAATTAGAACCAGCGTACACAAAACTTTGTTTAGACACCTGCACCATCAAGGTGGCTGTAAAAGTAAAAACTCTCGGCACTATATTTGAGGCATCTCTCAATGCAGATGCGCACATCAACTATGTGACCAAAAACGCACACTACCACCTAAGAATCTTGAGACAGATAAACCCCCTGGTATCACGCAAAAACTGTGAAACCTTGGTTCAAGCCATAATCATGCCCCGGCTCGACTACTGCAACACCCTATTATGTGGAGCAAGTAAAACGAATATCGAAAAACTATAGACTGTCCAGAACAATGCCATCAGGATAATCCATAACATTACTAGGAAGGAACACATCTCACAATACAGGAAGGAGCTTCAGTGGCTGCCTGTGGGGAAACGAATCCTGCATAAAACACTGGCCCTGGCCCATAGATGCCTATATGGAGAAGCACCAGACTATCTAAAACAATCTCTAAGAAAATACTCCCCAAGCAGGACTTTGCGCTCAAATGCCACCCACCTTTTGGTTATCCCACATGCCAAAAGATCTGGTGGAAAAGGTAGATCATTCCCTACTAAAGCAGCAACAAATTGGAATAAACTTTCTATATCCCTGCGCTCAGAGGACAGTTACTCTGCATTATGAAAAAATGTGAAAACCACTTTGTTCGAATACACCGATCCTTTCAACTACTTAACTTTTCTCATCTAGTACTTATGTTGTCTGTTTTGCGCCCTGATGCCTGCGGGCTATGGCGTGGTAGAAATAAATAAATAATAAATAAATCAGAATTAAGTGTTTGTAGGACTAAATTGTTATTATGCCGACACCCAAACCTCTTTCCCCGTCTCAGGGTGGAATACAGTGCGCCTGAAACAACTATCACATAGGAAAAGAACTGCATATTCCACAACAGCTAAAGGACGAGTGACATATGTCTGTGTGCTTCAGATTATTAGATGTAGGAGCTGTTTAGGAGAACCTGCTGAGCTATCCAGCCTCACACCTGTGCGAGGAAGATGCAATGCGTAGTTATTAGCTATTAGTTATTATTGGCATATAATCCTTAGTGAAACGTTCTCGACTGTTTGGGAGGGACATTCTGGTGAGAGCGCTCTGTTTTCAGATAAGCTTCTAGACACTACACAATCTCAGATGAAAAGGCAATAATAGTATAAAAGAGAATGGTAATCTAAAATTAGATGGAAAAAGCGACACCCAGGAGGAATCGCGCAGATCAACAGACACAATCCCCCCACCCCACTTTTTGTACAGCTGCACCTGTACCAAACACCGACCAGAGAGTGGTTGCTGAGGAGCGCACAGTCAGATGATCACGAGGCTTATTTTCCCTGGGACGCTGAGAGGTCTGAAGACGAGTTGCCAGAGCCGGCAGAATGTGAGACTCTATATGCATTTAATCTACCTCATTCTCACTTTTCTTTGCCTCCATCGGGGCTAGCTTTGCATATTGTTGATCATAGTATGTTTTTTTTTTCTGATTAAAGAACAGAAGTATACTTTGACGCTCTGGATCAGAAGTGATCATTTCTTGCGTGTTGCATCATTTCACTTTCACAACAAACTCAGGGTCATTGATTATTTGCTATATACACCTCGTATGGGGGAATAGTCCTTCCTGTTATATCAACATTATGTTATCACACAAAACAGAAACAGGAGCGAGATCATTATTTTACAGAAGATTTCTTTGTGAACTGTTATTGTGTTCCCTAATCCTCACCCTTACTGAAGAACGCCCTATCCTTCTACGATGTTCTAACCCTAGAATGCACTGGGGTACCGCCTGTCTAACAGAATAGGGAGAGAGGTAAACTTACCCAGATACTACAATGAGAGCCATGTCTTACTAAAATCAATCTGGGAACCTGTCCCATAACTGAAGGGGTGGTGGAGCATTTCACGTGGGAGTATTCAGTGAAAGGTATACTCCCATGTCATTTATTAACCCTCTGTGAAGTATGTTCAACCACCCTTAAAAAGGTTCGAATTTTGTGGGGGCAGGGGATGCTGGTGTCGACTGGGTAGAGGGCCTGGTAACCTGTGAGATGCATGAGACCAGGCCAGCGGTAGTTAGCAAGGAAGGGGAAGAGTCAAAGAGGTAGAGAAGAGCAGAGTTTTGAGAAGTTTCCAGAACTTAAGGAGGTCCGGAAAATATGGCGGGAATACGAAAGGGATACCCGCCTATTTAAAGCCCCCAGCCTTGAATTTTCAACTACAAAGCATGAGTCACAATCAGATCACGGCAGAGAAACACCGGACCAGTGCAGCCAATCGGGCGTAGATCACTTGGCCCGGGGCAGTATTAAGGAGGCTCTGTTTCCTGAGTCTGAGAGAAGGGGAGCAGGGGTGCAGAAATGGTTTGGAGAACTGTGAGTCCAGAGCTAACTGAAAGACCAGGGGAGCTGAAAAGATCCAGGAAGGGCTAAAAAGCCAAAAGCCTGATGATGGCCATATGTCAGACCCTGGCAGAGATCAGACCCAGAAAGGGTAAAAAAATGTTTAAAGCATGTTGAAGGCTAAAGCCCAGATACTGACAGAGAACAGACCCATAGGAGAGAAAGCCAACATCATGTTGAAAGCTTTACAGCAGATGCTGAGAGAAGACCTTTCCTCAGCATGGCAACCTGAGCTGGTGGGCTAAAATAGCACAGCCTGACAAATAACTTAAGGAAAGACGATGAAATACTTGCTGGTAGGATTGCGTCAAAGGTATATCTGGTGGCTCAGGAGGGCGACCTGCAGAGGGTGATCATATATACTGCCAGATATGTACACTAAGCAAGGGGGAAGAAAGGCTTGCTAGGAGGGTGTCAAAATGTATTAGCATCGGCCCAGGAGACGAGGATGAGGCTAGCGTGGGATATTATTGAAGCCTGACCTATGCCCTAAAGCAAGGGGGGGAAGTGCTTGCTGGTAGCTAAGGTCAAAAGGTGAGCTGGGCACTATAACATTCTAGTTTTAAGAGTCAGGAATCAGCAGGGTGCTATGAGCTGGAGGCTGTGAGTAGGGCAAAGTAGTGGATAGGCCCTTTAACACTGTGACTGTGAGTAAGGCAAAGAGGAAACGGCTTACTATAAACCCGAGACTATGTTGTGCCTACAGTTCCTCGGGACACCAGAATTCCCAGAATAGGAACACCTTCAAC
Source organism: Ambystoma mexicanum (assembly GCF_040938575.1). Taxonomy (NCBI): domain Eukaryota; kingdom Metazoa; phylum Chordata; class Amphibia; order Caudata; family Ambystomatidae; genus Ambystoma; species Ambystoma mexicanum. The sequence continues at coordinate 456,945,176 of NC_090927.1, forward strand.
ACTGTATTATTTGACTCATACTGGAACCACCGAGAAAGCCCAGTACAGTGGAAGGAATCTCTCTCATATTGTAAAACATTCCCTAAACCATAACAGCATTTATCCCAAGGTTGTGCCAGGCGCCAAGAGATTAGTATCCCGTTTAGAATTGGAAATCCAGCATTTTATATTTTAACCCATCCGAACTATTCTCAGTGAAGACAATCCTAATTTATTGTACAAAGGACCCTTGTCCTCAAACTACTTTAACCATAAGTCATCATAACAAAGTTAATAAAGGTTTTGAAATGCATTTCTGTGTTAAGTGTTTTTTTTGGCTCTATCACACCACCCATCTATTGAAATGTGTATGATTGATCAGTCATCTAACTTTCCGCCTTTTGTTTCACTATGAAAAGGTTGCTGAAGAATCCCCTGCGATGTGGCAAATCAGACTATTGCATCTTTCCTTGGGATTTCCCAGAACTCTTAGCTCACCAGGGTTCCCTATCTTCATGGGATTAGTGTCGTAGAGCTGAACATTACACCTAGAAAACCATCAGTTTGACACACTCAAGTATCACTTGATAAACGTTGCAGATTTCTCACAAAAATTGACATCCTCCGCAATATGGGCGGAACACCGGTTCCCAACTGGCTCGCCGGTGGTAAGATCAATATGCCACACCACTCCCCTCTATATGCATCTACAATCTCTTCTCCTCATGGTGGGGAAGAAGGGATCCTGAACCCAGTTGTCCCACTAGCTGCTTGTAACTTTGCCAATCTGGTGTGTCTGTGAGTTGTGTCAATGGATGATAGGCTTGAAAACCCTTCCTGATTGAGGTTTGAGCTTTCTCCAATGTGGTAGATGTGCCCACATATTTCACAATTGTTCTATCAAAGGGATAGTAGAACAGAAGTCTCTGGTCTGGCATTACTGCCTCAGAAGCGGTCATATCATCTAATCTGGAATCTATCTTTAGCAACATACTCCTTCATCGCCCTACTAACAGATTGTGTTCCCTAGAAGGCAGGCCCTACGCTGGGCTCAAACATTTTATTTTCACTGTGGTAGTTACTGCTGCTGCACCACAACCTTGTTGTCTGAAGGTTGACAGAATCCAGGTCCCTTCAATTCATGAAACTGATGAGCGGGGATGCCACTGCGGTATAAGTGGTGCTTGCCCGGCTTGTCCATTTTCATGAATGCTTTAAAGCCAATGGCATTTACACAAGCCATCTCCCATATGCCTCAGTCAGCCTGCATCCATGATGATGCTGCAGAACAGTTTCTGCTTAAAAAGAAACAACAATGACCAGCAGCAGGATTGGCACTCTGTACAGGCGGCCTGGCACCCACAGTGGCAAGTGTCACTGTTATGAAGTGTCATTGTAGTCTTGTCCTGTCCTGCTGGCCACCTACGTATGTTGTGTAGAATGTTGGTCACTGAAGGGATTGGCAGCTGAGGATAATGTTGGTGAGTGTTGCTGGTGAGTGTTCCAAGAGTGCTAGTTGGGGCCTGAGCTAGGGTGTGTGGGGATGGCCGTTAGGCATGCCGCGTGCTCCTTGTCCTGTAAAATACCATAAAATCTTATGCATCCACCTGGACTCAGCAGCCCACTTCTTGAAATAAGCTATAGTTTGGATACAGTCATTCCTCAGTGACAGGACTATGAGGGTCTTCTCCCCAGCGGCAGCAGCAGACCCCAAACCCATTACTTGCGGAGTGCCCCAGGGATCATGTGTCTCTCCAACGCTCTACAACATCTTCACCAAGCCACTCTTTGATGATCTTGACCATCTGGGTATCACCTACACTAATTATGCAGATGATACCAAGATCCTCTTACCACTCACTGGGGATTATGAGGAGGATTTGGCTATGGTAAACAGAGTCTATAGCATAGTTCAGGCATGGATGGCCAATCATGGCTTGTGCCTAAACGATGACAAAACAGAGCTCATCATCCTTGGTACCACATCTCACATTACCAAACTTAGCCCTGACTACTCGTCTTTCATCATCGATGGGAACATTATCAATGTCGCCAGGGAAGTAAAAACCCTAGGCTTTTACTTAGACTCAACCCTATCATTTACCCAACAGGTAAATTCACTGGCCTCTTCTACAGCATACACATGCAAATTAATATGAGCTGGGAAACAATTCCTGTCAGCTGACAGTTGCCTGATCCTATCCAGAGCCCTCATCTTATCAAAACTTGATTATTGTAATGCCCTATACATAGGGGCGAATACACAAATTATCAATAGAATATAGGTGCTCCAAAACAATGCGCTTAGAGCAGCTCTAAGCATTCCAAGAAGTGAAAGTGAACACATATCTGAAATAAGAAGGAAACATAAATGGTTATCCACCCAAGAAAAGATCAATCTTAAAACTGCTTCCCTCATCCACAAATGCTTAAACAAAGAAGCACCTTGCTACCTAACAGAACGATTCGTCAGAAAATCCTCAATGAGACCCCCAAGAACAACTAACTCCAACTGTCTTCAAGTGCCACGTTTCAAACTATCTACCATTGGAGGCTCCAGCTTCGAAGTTAGGTCAGCACAACTGTGGAACTCCCTACCACATACACTAAGATCAGACCAAACTTTCATCAAATTCAGGCAGAATCTAATCAAATGGCTCATAGAGAAAGACAAGTAACATGTCCTTCCTACGCATCCTCCTGTTGCATTAATATCTGCTCTGCTTGCATGTATCCCTGCATCCTCTAATGTACTCTAGATAAAAGTTATGATAGTTATCTAGTATGTTTGTGCTTGCTATCTATGATTTGTTGTCGACACGTTTATGTCCTCTATACTTGCTCTGATACTCAACCTTTGTAACTCCGAGGAAAACTGTTTGATCATGCTCTGTAACCTTTATAACTAAGCTGAACGTAGTCTTATCACCTGCGCCCTGATACCCTCAGGTCCGGCACGCATAATAAATAAATAAACAATAATATAATCAAGAGTAACAGGAACCCTAATCTGTAAATAAGTATAATAAAGACGACCTGGTTTATAACAAGTGGCTCCACAGCTGGTCTGTGACTAGTCTCCATGTGCCCACCAGGTATCTCAACAGTGACACCCATGCCGCGCCTTTACTTCAACAGGTGGGCACACAGCTCATGCTGGTGTGGCAGATGGTGTATGGCGCCACACTTTTGTGGATATAGTGGCATTGGGCATATTCAGTGCCTGGCTGAGTCCTTTCTCCTCTTTCTTAGCCAGCGCTGGGTGCACCAATGCTGAGGCGTATTTTATGGCATAGAACCATTGAGTCTTAAACCTACATTAGAATGTGCCTGTAGTCAGCACCACACAATCACTGCCAATGGCAGCTCAAGAATGGTGAGGGGGACTAAGGAAAAGAGAGTAGTAAGCCCAGGGGAAATGTCATGTACCTGTATTAGTATATAGATTGCATTCTCTCTCTGACCGCAGCCTGCATGGACCATGCTTGTTTAACACATAGAACATTTGAGTTTATGGGACTTAAGCAGAAGCTTTGTATTTTTGGTAACATTGACACTAACAAGTGCTTCAAATGAAACAATTCAGATGGATCCCATTGGCTATGTGTGTGTTTTCTTCAAATACAAATTTCCATCTTGGCTACTCCAGTTACTCCCTCTGAGTTAACCAATAAGATTGCTGCCAGCCCCCACTCCTCCTTAGATTATTATAGATCAATGGACCGGTTGCTGCTCTTAGGTCTAGATGTGTGCAACTTGAGTAAGGTGGCGATTAAGGGGCTTGAAGTAATGAGGACTAACATACGTAATCAAGGCATTAGCCAACAACTTCCCCCTTATCACCTTCCCCACTAATTTGCGGATATACCAAAGAACACCGTGGCTGGGGAAAAAAACATACATACAGTGCCAACTCATATGCACCATATTTCTTTGTCCACAAACCATATTTATATAAATGCACTGCGCCTAACACTGACTCCCTTACAAAGAGACCCCCTGATCATTGCACCATTACCTTATATTGCTTAAGGAAAGTTGATGGAGCCGCTCATATTGCTGCTAGGCAAATGTCTTGCAATGTCTTCTCGCGCTCTGAAATACTTGTCGCGCGCTCTGAAACACATTTTGAGCTCAGAAACACTTGTGTACGAGCGTGATAGAAATAAAATATCAATATCAATGGAACTCCCATCGTTTCCTCTCAAGAAGCGGCTGAAACCCTTGTTGACCTGCGTGTCATGATGCCTACCCCCAGGCATCCAGACCAAGTCCATCAACCCAGGAAGCAGGCATCATGTTACCTGGAGCAAACCCAGCAACCCCTGTTAGGGGCTATCTGGGTACAGTCCTGGCGCCTATGGCGCCAGGCTCATATGGGAGATCAGTCCTGGCGCCTTTGGCGCCAGGCTCATATGTAAAAACTTACCTGAGGCAGACCATGCTGCAAGGGATCCAAGCATCCAAGCCCATGTGAGGCTTGAAGGGACTATTTTATCTTAGGGACTACGGGATTGCTCTGTAAAACCACCCAAGATGGTGGTAGGAGCTGCTGATAAAAGCCATATAGAGCCTGACTCGGGAAACGACCACGCCCGACAAGCGTAGAGGTCCGCTTGCCGAGCTTGAAGAAAGACACTCAGACCTCGCAGCGGAACTGGACAGCCACGGTCTCCACCAACGTGATGCGTAGTGCAGAGATGACTGACTGGACTGGCCCACCTAGCTACGTCTGCTTGACCCGTAGAAGTAGTTTCCTTATAGTTTTGTATGATGAGCTCTCCATCTGCGAAGAATGCAGGTGCGCATTGATGGCCAGTTACTTCACTGGCTTGAGGATATTGGAAGAGTTCTGGACAAATCTTGGCTCCAAACCTCTGGGTGGAATCACTCGAGATAAATGCACATTTTCCTGTTTGAGTTCATAAATACACTGGTGTTAGAGCAAAACACAGGCCTGGACTTCTTCATTGTGTATGTTTGATTTATTGACGCCAGGGTCCATTGTGACAGGGTAACCAAGACCTTCTAACATACATAGCAACCTTTAATAGGTTGGTGGTGGAAACTGGATGGCCCGAGGAAAAACGGATTACGTTGTTTTATCGGGGACTTCGAGGAGAACTCAAAGATGTTTTGGCTCAAGTTGTGAACCCACCTCAAGACTGTGCTGAATATATAGACTTAGTGGTCCAGTTAGATCACAGCCTTCAGAATCGAAAGGCTGATCGAGCCAAGTTCGAGAACCGGGTGTTGGTTAAACCCAACGCTACCCCCAAAGGAACAGATGCCTCAGAACCCATGCAAATCGGAGGAGTTAAAGGACCCTTGACACAGAAGGAAAGAGAAAAAGGGCGGCAAATGCAATTATGTCTATACTGTGGAACTTCGGGACATTTTCTACGGGATTGCTCTGTAAAACCACCCAAGAAGGTGGTAAGAGCTGCTGATAAAAGCTATATAGAGCCTGACTCAGGAAACGACCACGCCCGACAAGCGTAGAGGTCCGCTTGCCGAGCTTGAAGAAGGGTACTCAGACCTCGCATTTCATCATACCAATGGTCCTTATAGATCCAAGGCAGCCATCACGTTTGCACGCAGTTAGGGCATACATTGATAGCGGGGCCATAGGAAACTATGTGGACCACGAATTGGCTTCTAGGATGAATCTGCCCATGTGAGGCTTGAAGGGACTATTTTATCTTAGGGACTATTTTGTTACTCAGGGGTGGTTGTGGAGGAATACTTACCTGGGACTACTTTGAAGGCTATTTAAACCACTCCGGAAGAGCAGCACATGCTTCGCGTTATTCTGCATCCAGCAGCGTAACGCTCACCGTGTCTGCAGTCAGCATCCAGCATTCTGCCACGCCCCCCTCGAGTCCAGAGCGCCTAGAAAGAACGGAAAGACGAAGAAAGGTAAGAACAAGAACTTTACTGGATTTCTTACCTGATTTCGGATTCAGCGCATCTTCGAACCAGAAACAGACTTCATTTTAAACACGTTGCATCGCCAGCAGCAGCGCCGCGCCATCCTCACTGTTCCTCACAGCATCTCTACGATCCGGTGCTGTCTCCATCACCTGGTTGCCGCATTCCAGCACCTAAGGGGGCCAAGAAAACAAAAAGGTGAGCCAAGGGAACAAACAAGGACAATCTCTTGCCACCATATGCTTACCTGATTTTACCGCAGGAGGTATCATCCACCAGCAAGCCAAATCTTCCTACGCTGCACCTGCAAGAAAAGAGAAAGCAGCGAGTTAAACCTTGGCATCATTTACCGGACAGTGTTACAAAACACAGACTCTTACCTGAATGCTTTCAGTTGCCACAAGACGATCATCTTTTGGGTCTAAGCTGCAAAAGAAACAAGGAATTGGACAAGAGTGATTAATCGGACATTTTGAACTCATTAGAATTATATACTTACGGCCTTTCACCCGGAGGTTTGGAGCCAAGATTTGTCCAGAACTCTTCCAATATCCTCAAACCAGTGAAGTAACTGGCCATCAACGCGCCCCTTCATTCTTCGCAGGATGGAGAGCTCATCAGACAAAACTATAAGGAGACTACTTCTATGGGTCAAGCAGACGAAGCTAGGTGGGCCAGTCCAGTCAGTCATCTCTGCACTATGCATCACGTTGGTGGAGAACGTGGCTGTCCAGTTCCGCTCGACACCCCTGTGGGAGCCAGGTGAGCGTAACACTGCGTTATATATATATCCTGAGGTGATTCCTTTGGTGTAGGAACTACTTGGTTTACTCGATCTAAGCGGTTATAGCCACTTTTATGTTTGGGTGCCTGCTAGAAGTAGTACTGTTTTTAGTGCTTTGACTTGCTCTTGTAGGTTCTCTTTAGTGTCTTTAGGGGCTCAGGTTTTCGATTCTGACTGTCTCTTTCTTACCTCGGAGAACCACTCTTAATAGCTATCCCATTGTTGCTAGTACACCTGTGTTCCCATCTTCCCTAGGGCTCTCTGCAGTGCTGCAATCTTATCTTGATCGAATGTGCTTCCTGAGGTAAGTGTCTATTTTTATTTGCATTTATTTACAGCGCACATAACCCGTAGGTCTCTAGTTGCTAGTTTCACTGTGGAAGGGTAGGTTATTTATAACAAGCTTTTTTTTTCTCTCAAGCGCATGGCCGGGATTCAGACCTGTGTTTGCTCAGCGTGGCCTTGCTTCCAATGCCCGCGCTTTGCCACAGAGCTATACTCCCGTTTCTAGGTGAGTTTTCTTGAGTGTAATTGTGCCATTTATCCGGAAATGTATAGGCTTTACGCAAGTATTAGCCTATATGTACGAGCATCAGAAGTGTCGGTATTTTGGAACACTGGTGGAGTATTGCTCGATTGGGACTGGGCCACGGGCCTCTCTTTTGTGGTAGGAAGTGAATTCTTTGAAACCCCTGACTCCAGATCCAAAGGGGGGACACTCTTCACCTCCACCATTTTCGCGATGGTAGATGTCATAGATGGTTTGGGAGTATTGGGGTTGTTTTTGTTTTCTGCAGGATCGTTGACCTCATAAATCATAGTAGCTTCCATCACCCATTTGAGACTTTGGGAATCATTGAAGTCCCTCACTAATTGGGTGACCATGTATTGTGGGAGTGCTTGGAAAAATATTGGAATGAATCCCCTATTGTTGGTATTTACGTGCCAAGAAGTCTGTGCAAAGTCACGCTTCATCTCTTCATTACATTTTCGCAGATATTGCTCCTCGCCACACACCATACACCATATTCTATGCAGATTTAGGGCTTCTTGTGGATATTGGTGCATAGATTTGTTTTTTAATGCCTGCTTTATAATAATCAATTAATGGTGGTTTTGGTCCTCATGGGAGAAAGTCAATTTGGCATACTCTGTATTATTAAAAATATTCCTTTTTCCAAATGAGGACATTATTTGCTCATACAACTCGAGATGTTCCCATACAGAATATTTGGCATTTTTATGATAAGGGGCCATAAAACATTTGATGGCTTTGATTTGTTTGATAGTGTCTTTGATTACATTCTCTTGAGATCTGCCCTTCTTCTGTCTCTGAACCTGAGTCCACTCTCCCTCAGAGTCAGAGCTATTGCTGAAACACCTTCCCAATTGTCATCTGGGTCTTACTTACTGTTCTGATTTCGGGAATGTCTTCTAGATGCATGGGACACAGGCTCCTACCTTTGTTTTTTTCTGGGATTTCTCATGTTTATTTTCCCAGGATCCCTTTTTATAGGTTGGATAATATTGAGTTTCTTCCTCTGAGGGCTGAAAATAAACACTGGCCCTCATTATGAGTCTGCTGGTTTGGAAATAAGGGTGCCGTTAGCAACGTACCTGCACCCTCTCTGGACCGGCAGACTACAACTCTGCCTCCCAGAGCAGATGCGTCCGCTAAGTCTGACCTGCCAGCTGTAGGCATGGTTTCCATGGAAGCACCGGCACTACTGACAACGGTGCCGGTGCTTCCGTGCACCCATTACCGTGGAGTCCTATAGGACACCACGGGAATGGGGCACAACACTTTCCGCTGCATGATATCTGGGGCCGCCGGGACTTGTAATGTCCCGGAGGCACCGGGATCACAGGTGGCGGATTCGGTGTCACAAAGACAGAAGCTTAATGCTGTCCTCGTAATGAGCCCCACTGTCTCTTCTCCTGGAAGGCCTAGAAGTATCCTCCCAGTCTCCCTGATGGGAAGAGACTTTTAAAATGCCATTTATTGCCTGATGATTTTGTCTTTCTAGCTCATGCAAGTGGGCAAAATGTTTTAGCTGCATGATCATTTTCTGCAGTTCCAGATCTCTCAATCCTTCTGTCTATGTCAGATAAGGAATACTCTCCTTCGTGTAAGAAATATTTGGGAGAGGGGATGTTAGACACCTCTCAGCCTGCCTATAGTAAGCTTTAGGTGGTGGAATTAGGCCTTTGTCAAAATGGAATTATCCCCCTGTCCAAAGTAATTGCCTCTGATGGTTGTCTGTGGGGTAATTCCTGCTGTCCTTTTTCATTTTTTTTCCATTTTAATAATCATTTTCTGCTTACACTGGACTAAAGACTCTCAAATCACACATATAGGCCTGATTATTTTACAGCGTTTTGCTACAGGAAGTTAGTTTGTAATTCCTGCTGTAAACATTCATTCTAGCGCTGGGAACTGTTAACTACGCTAGAGCTTTCCTGCTTTTTTCTCTTGCTAGTGCAGCATTTCTTTTTCAAAGTACTTTTTCTGTTTGACTGCCTGTTTCAGATCAGTCCCTATTTGTTCCAACTTGTCTCGCATATGCAAAATTGCGTCTTTTAGATTGGCTAGTTCTTGTGATGAAACTTGACTCGGGCCCTCACTTCCATGTGCTTGATTGCATTTGTGTATCAGTTGCCGCTTCTCATGAATTAGAGCATCCCACTCTTGTGGGAGATAATTTCTCTGTCATTTTGTGACACTTAAATTATGATTAATTTGGTCAAATTCATTTTGGACTCAACTTATTTGAGAATTAATTTACTGTTTTATTGTTTTAATTCCAGTATGTGCAGTTTCAGTGTCATAATGTTGTCTAACAAGGCAGAATTATACATAACTTGGTCATTATATTTTACATGTAGCTTATTTGGGTGCTTGTGAGACACCAAAGGGTGTCTCACTGACCAGTCTCTTGGGATCTGTCATCCAGGTGGCCAGGGCACAGCCATCGCTATTGGATCTAGACCCCGGCGTGGACCAGCGCAGGAGGATCATCCGGATGAGGGGTCCCTGGGGAGTGTGAGTGGGGCACCTGGAGGAGAGATGCAGTATCCCTGTTTCCATTTTCCTGTAGAACACCCTCATTCCATTTTCTTTCTAAGAACTCTACCCGCCCCTTTCCTACACACACTCTGCTACACTGACCAAACCCTTGAAGGGAAGACAGACTCACACACACACACAGCGAGTCTGGTTGACATATCCCAGCATCAAGGTCAAGCAGAGTCAGGCACTTGATCCTGAGGACTCACAACTGAATCCTGTTACCTTTCCCCACTGGGATAAAAAGCAGAGCATGAGTGCACCCGGAGAGCAAGGCAAGAAGAGCAACCGAAGTGAGAAAGACCAGCAGAGCGGAAGGGCAGGAAATCCTGGGAAGGCGACACGACCATAGAAGCAGAGCAGACGGGATAGGAGGCAAAGGTTCCTGGTCCTATCAGCTGTGGGGTGAAGGTCACTGCAGAATCCTAAAGGGTCAAATCCCTGCTACTGCAGAAGGTCACGGCAGTACTTCCTTCATGTGCGGTTTGTGAGGACTTGAAAAGGAGGTGAGCTGCACTGGGCCAAAAGCCTTGACTAGACGGAAGGGCTTGATAAACTGTATCAGACGCTGCCGGTGAGTGAAATGGGAGACCGGCTTGTGTTGATAAATAAAAAGGACATTAACGTTTGAAGTACTCGTTGGGTTGTTGAGAAACCGTGAGAGAAAGCACATTGCAGCAACAATGAAGAATGCTGGGATTGTCCTTTTGAGAGAAGCCGCAAAAGAAATCTGAAGCACTTGAGAGTGTAACCTAGAGATCAACAACGCCCGAATCTTCCAGAGCCATCACAGTTTGGGTGGGAGAAGGCAGATAATCAATATTCTCCTAGTATGTGTACACTTCCATGAGCACCACAATCAACCATTCAGCTGGTACGGTGTGCATGCATTAAATGGCGGTGCTGTGTATTCCAAAGGCCATGCTCATTCACTAATGTGCACAGAACTGTGTAATTGTGGTGCTGACAAAGAGCTCTGTGAGAAAAACGATTCTATAGATGATCAAAATTAACTCTGGGACTCGGAAGATGACATGTAAAACCTTAATGTTTCTCTTCAAATGTAAATAGCTATTGTAGTTTTAATAAATAGTATATTTCAACGAGAACGTTGAAAATGATTTCAAACTTTCTAATTTAGTGGGCATACAGTTGAAGGTTTGCAATGAAATGGCAATAGTTTACGAGGCTATATCTTGGAAACTGTAAAAGATATTGAAACATTCTGTGTACTAACGTTTCTGTTCCTTTGACCACGTTTTTTTTTTAACTGTAGTGCACATTTTTCATAGAACCACCCTAAAAGCAGTTAAAGCATGTTGTAACAGTGGCCATCTTGGATTACTTGGATCACACAGGTCATCTGCATCAAATTCAGATAAAACACCTGGTAGTACATGATTGTATGCTTCATTATCAATGCATTCCCGGTAGGAATACCTTCCCTTCATTCAAAATCCCACAGACTAGGTTATTGTAACAGATGCCCCTCAAATAGTAGGAATCTTTCTCTTCATGGGCAACTGGACATACTTTGTGTCGTGATCCCTTTCCCCACCATAAAGACTGAGTAAATGTTCTCCCTTCCAGATCTCCAGTGAGGCGTCCTCACTGCCTGTATCTATTGGTACGCTGTCAGTATCAAAATTGGGTTGAAGGGGTATCACACTTGGCAATATCTTTGACCTAGTCATTAGTGGAATCACTCTCTTTATGGGTGATGGCCGAAGATTCACCTCCCTAGTCCCAAAGGGGGTGGCTCCCTCTTGGAGAGAGGGGACGAATTCCCTGGATTTGTCCCAATTCCCGTAGTGTGTGCTTCATCAGGGTCTGCTGAAAGATTTTATGACCGACACCACCTGTCTCCTTGTAAGGATATCCTTTGTGATTTTACATTACAGCAAATAATACATACAAATCTTCCACATCTTTTCAAGGTATTTGCTGTGTTCTCACATTCTTTGTTAGATAAAAATTGAATTTACGATTTAAGCCCCCCACCCTAAACTGACTGGGAGTCATTTGAAACCTTGCAGTGGGTCATAGCAACGCGTAAAAACAAGGCGTGATACTGTTAACACTCAGCTGTATCGCACTGGGTTTTGCTAAGATTTTGTATGTGGAGTGGAATATGGCAGGTAAATACTTTTCCGCCTCGTACTTGCCACTGTGCCTGTAAAACCTCTCTGTCTTGCACCAACATGAGATTTTCATAGGAGTATAAAACGGACGGATTCCTTTGAAATCCCCCAGCGATTAGCACCTGCTAAAAGCAGGTGGATCCCATAGGAATCCATTAGTAAATGCTATCTGCAAGGCGTAATTTACAGGTAGCATTTACCTTTTCTACAAGATGCAAAGTCAAAGTGAAAAGTAAAGGCACTTTTACTCTTCAACTTTGCACTCTGCCGTGTACATTTTGAAAATAGCATGCAGGGGACCAACAGCGTGTGAGTGCTAATGTTGGGGGGCCCTGCATTCAATTCGCTTTTTTTTTTAAATGACCCTGACTGTGGGCATTCGGATTGGGAAAGATGTTTGACAGCGGAAGCCCTTCCCTGCATTGATATGGTGGATATTAACAAGGGGGGGTACTGGGAGTCCCTCTGCCAGACATTAGTCCTGGTTACGAGAGACTTAACCAGAGTCTTTAGCTCACTATCTTTCACAGCGAAGAAATATCCCAAACATATCAGTCTTTGTACTGCCCTGGGGCAGTCCAGCACCGAAATGCTAGGCAATTCTGCTCTGAACAAGAGTACCAACAGAAACCCCAGACACGTGTTTCGGTCTGGTTGGACCTCATCAGTAGGGTGGATCTGTGCCTCTCTAAGAATAGTGAGCAAGGGGACGACGTCTGGATTCCCCTAGTAACTTAGGGTGAGACCCAAAGTTACTTAAATATGCGGACCCCCCTTGTTAATTTGCATATTTAAGTAACTTTGAGGTCTGGACTGCCTCAGGCAGGACAAAGACAGATATGTTTGGGATATTTCTTCTCTGTGAAATATAGTGAGCTAAAGACTCTGGGTAAGTCTCTCATAACCAGGACTAATGTCTGGCAGAGAGACTCCCAGGACCCCCCTTGTTAATTTGCATATTTAAGTAACTTTGGGTCTCACCCTAAGTTACTAGGGGAATCCAGACGTGGACCCCTTGCTCACTATTCTTAGAGAGGCACAGATCCACCCTACTGATGAGGTGCAACCAGACCGAAACAGGTGTCTGGGGTTTCTATTGGTACTCTTGTTCAGAGGAGAATTTCCTAGCATTTCGGTGCTGGACTGCCCCAGGGCAGGACAAAGACTGATATGTTTGGGATATTTCTTCTATGTGAAAGATAGTGAGCTAAAGACTCTGGGTAAGTCTCTCAAGTAACCAGGACTAATGTCTGGCAGAGAGACTCCCAAGACCCCCCTTGTTAATTTGATATGGTGGATGACACGCAGCTTGAGGAGGTGATAATAGAAATGAAAGTACTTGCAACAATTGCATCATTCGTGGCACCAGATACATTGTTTTGCAGCAATTTGCTGCAGGGGCCCAGGGTAATGGTTGCGAAGTGGCAATGGTTCAAATGGGGGTACCTCAGATGTGCGCTGGAAGAGAGGGGCTGCATTCATAAAGCAGGGCTTTATAGAGTGGCTCGAGTTTGAGATCCAGGCCACAGGACACATTCGCAAGCCAGGAATCTTGGGTTCCAAACAAGAGGCAAGTGAAAGCAAGCGGAGTGCAGTATTCACAGAAAATGAAAAAAGATCTTGGGGAGGGGCTAGTGGTACCAGAGCGTCCACGACCTAACCCTTAGCAGCAATGAATAAGAGAAGCCAAGCTGGCACACAGCGAGGTAGGGGGCACCTGCAGCGCCAAACCTGGAGAAAGGGGCTGAGCGTGTGGAGCGCTTGTAAGCAAAGTTGGATCTGGTCCTGTGTGGGTCGTGGAAAAACTTAAAGGTGTGCAAGGAGCTATTGGCAGAGTATTGGTTTATCAATCAGCCAACAGATTACGGGGAGATCAAAGGGGTGTGGATGTAGGCAGGAATGTCATTTCACCAAAATGCCAGGGGTAGCAGAAGTGACATAACATGCCCTTGACCTCTTATGACATCACAGGAAGTGATGACATTTGATCCCACCCCGGAGTGATATCGCGGGAAGCGATGGAACACAATCTTTCACCCCTTGACAAAACAGGATTTGGCATTACATAGCATTGTTTCTTAGTACACTACGAAAAATATGGTTACGATATCACTGTAAAGCCATATAAATTTCATACAAGATTGGATCACTATATGTATCGTTAATAGTAGTACTTATGGGCCCATATTACCAAATTACTGTGAATGCAAGTAGACGTCCAAGACTAAATGATAATGATGTGTTATTATACAGCACTTACGCTTAAGCGCTTCACATAGAACAAATATTCATACAATATCACCCAACCTGTGTTGGTACTCATTTATCAACCTCAGCAAGATCAAAGGCTGAGTTGACCTTCCCGGGAGTTGAACCTGCAAATCACATAAGCATTGCAGCAGCCAGCACTCAACCCACTGAGCTATCTTACCAGCTATAGCTTTCCAAAAAAACAACCACTCCAGAAACAAAAAGCCACATGCTGCTGGCCACAGCCCATGAGCCCCAATTTAGTCTATGCCTGTAAGTTGATAGAAGAATTGCATAACAGTGATACGACACATTCACCATGTGCAACCGATTGTAAAATGCTTATATATATATATATATATGTATTGCACCATAAAGACAAGAGTGCCAATCCCCGAGGAACTCCCGGGAGATACTGGGCAGGCTGAGTCCAGAAAGCATTGGATTCGTTAAGGGAAGTTCTGTTGGACAGAATCGATTGCAACCTGCTCCAGAGTGGATCCCGGCCTGCTTCGTTTTGGATGAATGGTACAATATACTGGTGTGGTTAGGACATCTCTGGGGTAATCGCCTACATGTCCTTTGCACGTGTTCCCTTCGCCAAGGTCTGCTGTCACTCACTTGGCTAACACAGATCTAAACTGATGGATTGATGCTCAGTGTGAAAGTATTCGTGATTAATGACGCGAAATGCCGAACTCTATACTCTATACTGAGCTGCTGGGGGAAACATGTTATGCAGGAAACAATGACGTTTTTAAGACCCAATATGCAATGCATTAATTGTATTTTCATATTTTATCTTTCTTCTTCTAGATGTCTACGTATTTGACAGATTATAATTGTATGTTTGTATTTTTTTATCTTTTATGCGTATACATTGTGAAAACGTTTTAATAAACTATATCACATTAAAAAAAAGAACTATGTTGCGCGGTTTGCTGGTATGTCAATGGGAGATTGTTAGGATGTTTCCTGATCTCAGACCCCCACATCTTATTAACACTGGTGGTAATCATGTACACTAAAATGTCTCCCTGGACTCCCACCACTTCAGGTCCTTCCTTATGGAAACGATACGAGGCACTGAAAGGCGGTGAGGCAGCGCTCACAGTATGACGCGTACGGATAGAGCAAGAGACTCTCTCTTTCTAGTTCCCTTTTCTCTTTCAATTGTGACATATGCGTCTATATTTGATCTTTTGGAAAACTTCTTCTTTCAATATAACAGTATTTAAATGGGATGCCAATATTACTGGTCATTAATATCGAGTTGCAACCCATCCTGTTTTTTGCCCATCGGGGCACAGGGGTTCACATCCCTACACCTATAGAGGGGAATGGCAGACCATGAAAACCTATTCAAGGGCCTGGTCAAGAGGAGGAAAGGAAGTTGGTAGAGAAGAATGCAGGGGTATGCGGAAGGGGCGGTGTGTCAATGAAAATGATGTTGCATGAGAAGGGGGGAATTTCAATACTTACAGTGCGGATAAAGCAACAACAGATGGCTGGGGAGGCGGGTAGGGGTCAGAATGTCCAGCCCGAGTAGTTGCTAAGAGGTCTGTCTCTTATCCAGGCATAGAAGAGATTAGGGTTTCTTGCAAGATTCACATATTGAAAGGTTTTACAATGGGCTTTGAAATACCTTACATGGGTCCATTAAAAGAGAGTTGGGGAAAAAACTTGAGACAGGCTTATGAGTATGATGTGATGTTGGCAGAAAAGATAGAAAAGGAAATGTGCCTGGGCTGGGTAGCTGGCACTTTTTGAAGTCCTCGCTCCAAAATGTGGTAATTTCTCCCCCTGGAGTGGTAGGGAAGGATTGGCTGGAGAGCAAATGTTGCTAGGTGCATTATGCATCATTTGATGAGGCACTGGGCATGTCAGAAGGGCAGATAAATGTGTGCTGCTTGCTACAGCAGCAATCAAGGCAACATTTAGACTGTTACCTGTTCGCCTCTCCTGTATATAAACAAATGCCTGCTCATTGGTTGATCAATATCGTGTGTCTATTTCGATACTTCAACGAATTTTTGGAATGGGCGCTTCGCGATCTGGTGTTGCGAGGGGGGAAGGCGCGCTGTTTGTCGTAGTAAAGGGCCAGATAAGTGCTCAAGTTTACTGAAAGGTTTCTCAAGCTAGGAGGTTAACTTGGGGTTCCTCTAGCGAATGACAAAACACAAGCTGGGAATAGAATAGATACAACTGCAGGTGTTTCGAGATTGCTGCAAGATAAAGACGAATTGGTTGCTGGCTTAGGAGAAGGCAACATCAAAAGACATTCTGATTCTATTGGGAGGCTTAGTTTTGCACCAAGGGTCATTCCAGCTGGCTGGGCATTATCTAGGATGTTGGCATGCACCATAGTGGGTGTGTTAATCTGAAGGCATTTCACCTGCACGAGGGCCGGCTTGAAAGAGGAATTGAGAATGTGGAATGATTTTCCAAAAGGCTTCAATGGAGCTCGCATACGGAAGGCATCCTGGGTTCCTTGTTCACAAGAAAATGTATCTACTGACACTTTAGGGAGGTAGGGTTTTTAGGAAATATTTGGGAGACCATGGTGTAGGGATTTCTGGCCACACAAATGGAACAAGGAGAAGTGTTGCAAGAACATACATGTTATGGAACTGTTTCCAGTGTTGGTTCTGCCCAGCAGGCCAGATGCTTTGGCGAATAAGCTCTTAGCAATCGAGTCTGACAATACTGACACGGTGCACACTGTCAACAATGAGACTGCTCATCGCTCAATAGCAATGAGACTGCTCATCGCTCAATAACAATGAGGCTGATAAGTGAATTGGACAAAATTGGTCCAAAATTGAACGCTGGGCAGAGGGCCATGCAAGTTCCCGGTGTGCTGTAAAATATTGCAGCTGGTGCACTTTCTCGTTTTCAGGGGTCAAGTTTCAGGCAGGCCTGGCCCCAAGCAAAGACCCCAATGACTCCTTTTCAACAACATGCCGTGGAAACATTTCAATCGCAAACATGAATTAGGGAATTTGAGGAAAGGGCTTTATCGGAGGGCAGAAGGGAGATCAATACGAGCATTTTCATCAGTTTCCGTAGGTGACTGGGTATGGGGATTGCTCCTTCGAGTGTAAGATTAAATGATTTGGGCAACAGGCAAGGTTAGCAGGGATGGGTGTCCTGACTAAAGGGGTTCAAGTTAGGTCTGCAGTTCGAGGGTGGAACAAGGATATGCCAAAGGGCAAGGTCAAGAGCCTATCATTCAAATGCAGAGCTTTACACACAAATGAGGACCAACTGGGCATGATACGTAGATCCAGCTATGAGGAGAATCTCTTGAGGTTAGGTGTCACCCCAGCCTTTTTCAATAGATTGAGGATAAGTGAGTTGGTACCCAGGTGCAAGTCGGACAGCAGCGCAAGGGCTCAGTTATGAGAGGATGTAACATTACACAAGGGATTGGTGAGATTGAAGATCAGAAGGTCAAAAATAGATCAAGTAAAGAAGGGCCTGGTATGGTCTTATTTTTAAGAAGGTTCGCTGAAAGCAGATTTTGCCCCGTGTGGGCTACATCACAATCAGACCAACAAGCTACTACACAGTGATGGTTCCACCATGACATAGTTTAAGTTCTGGGGAATGTTGGAAACAGCAGTAGGTAGTACAGGAATACCCAAGGGGAAAATACACTGCTCATCCGTTTAGATTAGTAGCAGCTACAATGGCTGGTACTGAGGGACAGGGTAATGACAAAAAGAGCATTGGAAAGTGAGTAACCAATAGATTTGAGTTCTACATTTGCCTTGGGGAGAGTCTGGGGTCAAATGAAGTGGGTGAGCAGACATACATACATTCATGCAAATGATTGGTTGGTGGACAAATGTGGCATGAGAGGCTGATGGATTTGGGTGAAAGTGTAAGAAATACCCGCTATAATTAGTGGTCGGCTGGTGGTGGGAGGGCAAATCTGGAAGTTTGTTACGAGCCGAGATTGCAATGCCGCAGCACCAGGCCATAGGCATGGAGAAATGAAGGTCGGGAAAGGCTGTTACTACTCTGCTACAGCTTGGGTAACGGTGAAATAAAGTGGTGGGTCGCCGATAGGAGAGATAAGGCACTGTAGCACAAAGATATTGGGGCATAAGGACCATTATATAAAACACAATTTCTGATAATTTAATCTTCTTCGCTACCAACGACGATGGGTGGCTATGGTAAGGAAGTAGGTAGCTGTCAAATTCCTATCTATTACCAAAGGGGTATACGACATAAGAGTTCTCGCTTCTTATTTATCCCAAAAAGAGGTATGCGTTGTGGGTAATTCATTTGTGTCAAATTCGTTGTGCAGAGCAAGAGAAGAAAAATGGAACAACAGTTTGAGCCTAGAGAAGATAGGAGTATATTTGGGCCGAGAGAAGACAAGAATATGTTGGACGTGGAAATCGGTGATGGTGTGTGATAAATCGATCATAGAGGTGATTCAGAAGGGTAGCAGCTTAATTGCTGTCAGGACCCCAAACTATTTTGTAGCATATACGGTTCAGCAGTCAGATGTAAGACCGACAATGATGAGGCTCAGCATCAGGGACTCCCTGGAAGTTTATGGATGCAGATAGAGGCGGCAGGGTGTGAGCAATGGTGCAGGCGGATTACATGTGTGCCCGGAAAGTGGGTTCAAGACTGCACTGCTATATAGGTGGCCAGCAAGGGGGAGCAAGAAACCCGGCAAGGGGGATTTTGTGAAATCAGGCACTGTATATTTATGTTGATTGTGTGCAATAAAAAGGGTTGACTGGTTCTGGTTGTCCAAATTGTGTTTGTATCATGGGTGACAATGTGCCAGAGAAGCAAGGCCATGACTAAGATTCGAAGGAGAGGAATACTTCTTCCTAGGATGAGGGAGAAAGGTGTGGGAAGGGGGATTATCTGGAAGTGAAAGCTACCAGAGAGTCATGAATCGGAAGTCAAGACGCAGATGGAAAACTGAACCTTGGTTTGGGGAAAGTAGTGTAGGAGTCATGAGATTTGGAGTACAAGAATATATGTGGTTCGAAGACCCAGAAAAACATGTTTCATGTGTAAGAAGTCAAGTGACCAGCAGAACATGAAAATGAGTATGGGCCTATGAGACCATGAAACAAAACATTACAAAAGAGGTAATGAAACCTGGGAAACAATGAGAGGGTACGTCGTCATGAGACCAGGGAAAACAAGTAAATAAGGAGGAGGGTATGAAGTCTAGGAGACAAGGAAGTCTGCAAGAGATCAGGAGACCTAGGAAACAAGTAAATTGAGGGCAAGGTCATGAGACCCAGAGAAACAAGTAAATATATAGGAGATAATGAGACCTGGGGAACAAGAGAAAGGGAAAGAAGTCTTGGAACCTGGGAAACAAGAATATGGGTAAGAAGCATTAGAGAACCAATAAGTTTGAAAAGGGCTAAGGACATGGGAACCAGTAAAGGGTTAGAGGTAAAAGGCTTTGCAGTTTGAAGTATGTAGTTCTAAGGTAAAGGAATGAGGCCCGAAGATCGCATATTAGTAAAATGGTGGAGGACATAAAACGGGTATTTGTAGACGGTATGAGGTCTTAAAACCAGGCAATAGCAAAGTATCTGACATCAAGAGACCTTGGGCCACCAATAAAAAGGTTATACATAAGACTTGGACACAGCAAAGAAGTGAGTGCCCCAATGGAAGGAGTAAGGGCCTGATTCATGTAATTTTCTGTGCGGTAAATAAGGACTTAGCACGCCAAATCGCATGCAAAATCCTGTTTTTGGATTCATGGAATCTGACCTTTTCATACTTAGCATGGACTTCACGCAGGTTCGGCGCGTCTTTGCGTGCAGTCGATTGCCATGCACGAGACACCTCGCACTGTGTGGGCGTGGCCTGAGCAGAGTTTAGAGTAGGGGGCGGAACACGGAAAATGGGAAAGAACATGGAAAAATGTGGGAGTTAAGAGGGACGGGCCGCATGCAGTCCAACGCATGCCCACGAATGTGCAGAACAAAGCATATTCATGGATCTGACCGCATGAGCTGTCATCAGGGAAAGAGCCACACAAAGCCCTCAATCTATCAGCCACAGAAGGCAGGCAAACAGACACTTGCGCATAGCAATCACCTCTGCGCGGTGAGATTGCATGTTGGATTTAAGGGTGCGTGCACGTAGATGGGGTTCGGAACTAACTTAGGGGTGCACGTAGACAGTGTAGGAGGGTGCATGAACGGTTTACGGGGGTTTGCATGCAGATTTTCCGGAGTGTTACCACAGTTATGGAAATTTGTACGCATGTTGTCTGGGTGCTGATAATAGTTACGGGAAACCCAGCGCAGTGACCCGGGGGTGCAGACCTGGTAGTGGGGGACACTGCACACTGTTTGAAGGGTGCATGTGTTTGCGCCTGAGGAGTATACAAAGCTAGCTGTATCTGGCTCTTTTTGCTTTGCGTGGGAGCGTGTCAGCAGCGTTGCAGTCGCAACTTGCATATACAGTCACTTTGCGCTAACAATTGTATTACTATGTGCAGACATGCCAACATTCTGAAGCCCCCGAGAGGGAGATTTTAGCACCGAAATCGTGAGAATGAATTTTCCCCATAGGAATGCATTGGGGATATTGTTATTTTAGGGGGGAGACAGTAAAAAATAGCACTGTTTGTAATGACAAAATCGGAAGTCTCCTGCCTAAATCGGGAGGGTTGGCATGTATGTATGTGGAGCGCGCAGAAAAACTTCTGCTCGCAGGCTCACGCAGAGGCATTCTCGGCACCCAGCCTTTGCTGGATCTCTGTGCACTTTCCATGAATCAGGGCGCAACTATCATGGACGTAGAAGGTACTGTCCGCACCCCAACTTAACGAAGAACCCTGAGGCTGTATTGTCAACATGGATCACTGTTAGCTAGCACATGCCAAATAAAGTACCTCCGGTTAACAGGTTTTGAGCTGGTTACCAGAACCTATATTTTGTATGAGATTATATGCAGGGCCAAAGGGCCAGATGTGGGCTGTTCGTGCCATGAGCATTATTGTTCATGCAGTGCTGGGCTAAAAAACATTCCATCTGTTCTGCTGATGTGCTGCTTGCTTTACAAAGCAGCTTTTCCTTCCAATGAGGACAAGGTCATTCAAAAAGTGACCTGCTCCTTCTCCATAAGCAGTCCACATAGGAGCTACAGAGTCCCTTTTCCCTGTCGTTGTCTTCCAGGTCGCAGTCGAAGATGGCAACGTGCTGGATATTTTGGGAAAGCGATGCAGAGAGTAATTGGTGGAAAGGAACCAGGCATGAACGTGGATTGAGGAAAACACCACCCACAGAGGCATTTTGGGGGACAGGGAGAGAGTTGTTGTTGCAAAACATAAGAATGCAGCTCCTTGATAGAACTCAGCCGCGGGCAGCACACCAAACAGCGTGCGCGTGCAGGATCGTCAACAACAGTTCTAATCGTACCACTACTGTTACTGTTTGTAGTAAATGCTTGCACAGATGACAGGAGGCGTGATGACTGGCTGGATGTCTTTTATTGCACAGTGGACATCTGCCAGGAACATGTAAGTAATACAGAACCTGAAGGCTAGGCAAACGTGCCTAATAACTGTTGCAGGGCTGTGGGACTAAAATGTCTCGTGGTGCGAGCCCCCAGGCCCCAATCTTGGAGGAGCCGGCAGGACGCGTCTTGCCGCGTCCTCTGGTACTCCCGTAATGCGCGCGAAGCGCGCGGGGGCGGTCCTCGCCACCAAAGCAAGATCTCGCAAGAGTTGGTGACTCTCGCGATATCTCTACACACCTCCCTTTGGTACGGAAAGAGGAAGTTCATTGCATAACATAGTCACTGTATCTCACCGGTCTTCTGTGCTCTCTTCTCGGCCGGTCACCCTTTCCAGTGCGATCTTCCTGTTGCTCCTGTTCGGATTCTGGCATGGGCGATCCCGGTTCCATCTCTGTTTCTTCCCTTTCTTTGTCGTTTCTCTCGGGCTCCCGTTGATCCTTTCGCTCGTTGTCTATTCCTTCTTCGGCATGTGGTCTCTCCGGGGTTCTTGCTCTTTCTTGTCTCTTCTGATATAGGGCTACTCTTTCCAGATTCCATGTGCGCCCGTCCTCGGTGCGGACATGGTCCGTTCCCCTGTGGACCACTTTGGTGGGTCTGCTGAACCGAGAGCCCATGATTTGGTCCTTTTTTGGTAGTCTTATTTTGACCCAATCTCCCCCTCCAATGTCTGACGCTTGCTTGGTTCTTCTTCTTTGGTCACTCCATGTTTTCATGCGTGCCTTGCTGTTTTCAATTCTCCACACCACTTCTGACATGTCCACTGCTTCATCTTCTCTCACTTTGGATAACCATGGTGGTATGAGCGTGGAGGCTGCACTCCTCCCTCTCACCATTCGAAACGGGGATATTTGCGTTATTCCGTTTGGAGTGAGTCTGTGGGCCGCTATGGCCTCCTTGGTAGTTTTTAGGGGGTCCATCCCAGAAGCCGTGGCTAGTTGGATTGCTCCCTTAATGAACCTGTTGGCCCTTTCAACAAGCCCATTGGCTTGGGGATGATACAAGGCTGCCTTCTTTTGGCCTATATTGTGCTTTCTTAGGAATTGTTCCATGTCCCGTGAGATCAGTTGTACCCCATTGTCTGTTACTACTTCCTTGGGGAGGCCTTCTCTTTGAAAAATTTCCGTGAGGACTTCAATTACCGTCGCTGTGGTAATGTTTGGGACGAACTCAGCCTCGACCCACTTGGATAGGTAATCAACCAGCACTATGCTGTACCGATGTTCTGGTGCCATCGCTTCCAGAGGTCCTATAAAGTCTATGCCCACTTTTGACCACACCGCTTCTGGTACTTCTGTGGGAATTAGGGGTGCCTGTCTGAGTTTCAGTCTTTTGTCGCTATTGAGGCACCCATGACAGCGCTCTATCATGGTAGAGTAGTTCTGTTCCGCCGAGGACAAGGCCTTCGAGGCAAAGGCTACCACATGCTCCGTGTCCCCCTTCTTCTGCGTAAGAACTGCTCCTAGTCCATATGCACTGGCATCCGTGGTGATGACTGTATCCCACTCTGGGTTAAATGGCTGTAAACACGGCGCTTCCATGATGTGCCGTTTTATACTTTCAACCGCCTTCTTCTGGGGTTCTTGCCACGAGAATACCGAACCTTTTTTGAGTAGGTCACGGAGTGGTGCTGAGGTTTCAGAGAACATGGGGATAAATTTTGCGTAATACTCTGCCAGTCCAAGAAATGATCTTACTTCGTCTTTGCTGGTAGGTTCCGGTGCTTTTATGATTGCATGCATCAGATTTTGTTTGGGACTGATCCCTTTTTCTGAGATTTTGTACCCCAAGTATTCGACCTCTTTCACTTTGAATGCGCATTTTTCATGGCGTAGCCTCACCCCTGCTTCTTGCAACTTGGTCAGGACAGTTTTCAATGTGGCGTCATGCGTTTGTTCATCCCCTGCGTACACAAGGATGTCGTCCTGGAAATATGCGACGTTTTTGACCTTTCGTAACAAGACATCCATCATGCATTGAAACGCTGACGCTGCCGACGATAACCCGAATGGCATCTTGGTGAACTGATAGGTGCCAAATGGTGTGATGAATGCTGTGAGGGGTTTTGACTCTTCATGCAATTGTATTTGGTGGTATGCGTTTCTCATATCCAGTTTTGAGAAAATTTTGGCTTCCTTCATCAACAAAATGAGTTCATTTATGCTCGGTAGTGGGTAGTTGTCGGTGATGACCTCTAAGTTTAAACTGCGAAGGTCTATACACACCCTTAGCTCTTGCGAGTTCGGTTACTTTATCAGCACTACTGGGCTCAGCCATTCTGACGCTTCAACTTCTTCAATGACACCCTCCGCTTTCATTTTGTCCAATTGATCCCTGAGAGTGTCTCTTGCGGTTGCTGGCACAGGCCTCACTCGATGTTTGACTGGGACGGCATTCTTTTTGAGCATTATTTTATGGAAAAAGCCCTTGATGTGACCCGGCTCCTCCGAGAAAAGTTTTGGGTAGTCACTCTTGACAATGGGCCCATTCCTCGCTCAGACAGACAGTACCTGGTCGTCTGTGCTGGGGTCCAGTTTGATTTTGAGCTTGTCTTGGTCGTCCCATCCCAGTACCGCTGGGCCTTCGTGGCTGAAATACACTCTGGTGGTGGTTTCTCTTCCTTTAAACTCCACCTTCCCTTTGATATATCCCAGTAGTTCAACTGACGCCCCTCCAAATACTGTGGGTTTGTGTCGTGTGGTGAGAACTTGGACCTTTTCTTTTCCCACCATTTCCTTATATGTCCGTAGGGGTATTATGGTGAGGTCCGAACCAGAGTCCGCCATAACTCTTGTTTTGCGACCGTCAATTTTGATTGTGCAATGGGGCTTTTCTCTTCTTGCCCTTGTGCTGTTTACCATAATGACTGTGGGTCTCCCCTCATCTTCTGAGGACGATTCTCGCTCCCTGTTGTGATCCGTGTTTACACTGGTAACTTTCTTGTTCCTCCACCGACATACCAACGAGAAATGGCCAATGCGTTTGCAGATGGAGCACTCCTTGTCTCTAGCTGGGCACTCCCTATCGAACGCCAGGTGTTTCGTGCTGGTGCACCTGTGGCATTTCAGAGGTTCTTTCTTACCTCCTCTCCCCTCTCTTGTGTCGGGTGTCTGTCTTTCTTTCTTTGAGTGAAATGTGACTGCTTGGATTTCAGCAGAACTGTGGGTTCCCGTGAGTTC
The DNA here is from genome assembly GCF_040938575.1 of Ambystoma mexicanum. Classification (NCBI taxonomy): domain Eukaryota; kingdom Metazoa; phylum Chordata; class Amphibia; order Caudata; family Ambystomatidae; genus Ambystoma; species Ambystoma mexicanum. The sequence continues at coordinate 456,970,031 of NC_090927.1, forward strand.
TTTTCGTCTTCCCACCGTTTCTTCAACCGCTCTGGCAATTTCGATCGCCTTCTCCAGTTCTAATTCTTTCTCCATAATGAATTTATCTTGAACTTTTCTGCTGTTAGTGTGGACTGTCAACATGTCGCAGATGAGGCTCTCAGCATTGTTGCTGAAACTGCACAGCGCCGCCAGTTCTTGCAGCTTGGTGACGTAATCGTCGACAGGTTTAGATATTTCTTGTCTGTGGGTGTAAAAGCGTATTCTGTGCAACACCGTGTTCTCTTTACTGGCAAATCTCTTCACTATTCTCCTAACTGCCTCCTTAAAGACGTCATCGTTGTCCCCTGCCACCGGGATGGGGTGAGACTCTCAAACACCCGCTGTCCTTCCACTCCTAGGGCATTAAGTAACACAGCCCTACGCCGTGCCGCTGAAAATCCTGCCCCTCCTAGCGCCTCAACATACGTTGTGAAAAGGGGTTGCCATTGCGGCCACGGGATGGCGGGTTTACCTGGAGTTTGCAGGAAGGGGGTGGCGGCGTCGCTCCTTGCATGTTCCCACGTGGGTTGCAGTGGTGATCCTCGTCGCCAATTTATGTAGTAAACGCTTGCACAGATGACAGGAGGCGTGATGACTGGCTGGATGTCTTTTATTGCACAGTGGACATCTGCCAGGAACATGTAAGTAATACAGAACCTGAAGGCTAGGCAAACGTGCCTAATAACTGTTGCAGGGCTGTGGGACTAAAATGTCTCGTGGTGCGAGCCCCCAGACCCCAATCTCGGAGGTGCCGGCAGGACGTGTCTTGTCGCGTCCTCTGGTGCTCCCGTAATGTGCGCGAAGCGCGCGGGGGCGGTCCTCGCCACCAAAGCGAGATCTCGCGAGAGTTGGTGACTCTCGCGATATCTCTACACTGTTACACTTACACTGCTGACACTGCATGTATTCACAAAGGTTTACTAAGTTCTGTCCAAAACAATTCTGCTCATGCCATTTTTGTCTGTCAACGCCAAAGGTAAACTTGCAACATGCTAATAGCTGATGTAATGCACGGACTGGGCATGGGGGCTCCATAAAGAGCCCCAAGACGCTGCCCTTCAGCAGTAGCAGCTCCACATGGAAGTCAAAGCTACTGTATCAGGCACTGTGCAAACAAAAACTACCGCTGTCCCCACTCCATTGGAAGGCGTGTACAGTAAGGGCCATTTGCAAGAGCAAGGCAAACGCATTCCATAGCTCCGGCAAAAAGTGAACAGTCATCGTGGAATGTCATCGTAAGATGCATTCTTGACTGGGTTTAAAGTTCACTTACGACAGACACCGTTAAAATGAAAAGGTTGGCAATGAAAGGTTGGCAACCAAAATGGCCGTAGCCTGTAACCTCCAACGTTGTATTACCCACAATGGAAAGCATTGTATCCTTTGCAAGTAGAAATGCACTCAAATACTGAGGAATGCCATATAATGTTACTTTTCGAATTGCCGTATTGTGTGCAAAGAAGGGTTGACGCGTGTTTGTCCCTAAACTAATCTCCTTTCTGAGCTGACGTACGCCGTACGTAAAGAAGTTTGTGATAATTTACCACATTGCGTAATTGCCTGGCCTTCCGCCCAGCACTTCCGATGGAGCTTCTCCTTTCACAGGTGTTGCGTCATGTTCCTCGTCGCTGTTTGGAACATCACCCTGTGGCCTGGGTACATTCACTTTCAAGAGGCACGTCATTTAACTTGCCACATAACATTATGATTGTGCAAACCTTGGACTACATTTGAGCTTTGGAATCTACTCTTTAAAATTCGCAAACCATTACAAAAAATCTCTTTCTTGTCTTAATATATGATATATAACATTATGTACATCCGGTGCTTTAAGTGGTGTAAGAAATTGGGGGGCGGGAGGTGGGGGGGGGTGCTCATGTTCTTCTTCTTCTCAATTATCGGAGGCATGGGCGGACCCACGCAGGCGCTTCCGGCGGTCGTGGTTTACCCAATGGGCGTGGTCTAAGACTTGATGGGCGTGGCCTGAAGAAGAACATGTAAATGCATAGGGGTGGTCTAAAGAGTTAGAACAAAAGAAAGGGATGAGAAAGGCAGTGGATGGAGAGGATCAGAGAAGTGGGTAGCAAAATAAAGGAGGCAAAGAAGAAAGAAAAGGAAGGCAGGGAGATGTTGATGCAAGAAAGAATACGCAAAGGGAAGAGAAGGCGAGAAAGAAACCTAACTGGAGGTGCTGGGAAGAAAATGAAGAATGGACAGTAAGAGAATAGACAAAGGAAATAATGGGAACGAAAGAAGGAGAGAAAAGGGTGTAAAGGGGAGAGGGGAAACGCAGGCAGGATCGAAGAGAAGTGCAAGGTGATAAAAGAAATACGAGGAGGCAAATGAAGTACGATAACGAAAAGAGGTACAGAAGAGTGGGGGCGGAAATGGAATAGAAAAGAATGAAAGAAGAAAAGCAGCAACGAAGGGAAAATGGGACGAGGAAAGACGAGAGAAGTTAAGAGGGCATTGAAAGGAGATAGAGAAAATGGAAAGGAAGAAGGAGTAGGGAAAGGTGCAGAGTGGATGGGCGAGAGGAGGAAGGAAGAGAAAACAGGGCGAAAGGACAAAAGGAGAGGGAGTGCAAAGGGGACACAGGTAATGCTGTGGGAGTTAGGTCAGGAAGCTGGAGTTGGCCCGTTAGCTCCTGCTTGGGTGTGCGAGGTCTCGCAGCTAGTGGATTGGTGAGCGGTGTTGGTGAAGAAGTGGGAGGACCCTGGGCAGCCAGGGATTGGTCAGTGTGTTTGGAAGAAAAAGGGAGAGTGGGGAGGGGTGTGTGTATTCACGGGGGTGAGATTGGAAGAAAAGGAAGGAGGAAGAACAATGACAGGCTGCAAAGGATGCAAGCAAATGGAAAGAATGAAAAGGGGAACAGAAGAGAAAGAGAAGGACAGAAAGGGGAGGACGAGACAACGTAAATAGAAGTGGGAACGAAGAGAGAAGACAAGAGGAAGATGGAGAAAGAGAAGGCGGATAGGAAGCAAATGAGAAAAGGGGGACTGAAGATAAGGGCAGGATGGGGTGAAGTGAAGGGCAAAGGAAGCAGAAAGGGAGAAGGGGAGGCAGAGACGGGTGAAAAGAAGTGGAAAGTAAGATAAGGGCGAAGGAAGGGAAGAGAGAAGGGGAAGGGAATGGGAAGAGAGAAGGGTAGACAGAGAAGAGATGGAATAGTGAAGGGGGAAGGAAGAGAAGAGGAAAGGAAGAGAGACGGCGGAAGGAAAAGATCAAAAATAAGGGAAGGGAAAACAAGGAAGAGAGAAAGTGGCAAGGAAGCAAAAGAGAGAAGTAGGGAGAAAGAAGGGGAAAGAAGTGGCAAGAAGAAAGAAGAGAAGGGGAAAGAAAGAAAAGGAAGCAAAGGAAGGGGAAGTAGAAGAGACGGGGAATAAAGAAAAGAGAGAAGGAGGGAGATAGATGGCAAAGGAAAAAAGAAAGCAGGAAAGAGGAAAGGAGAGAAAGGAAACAAGTGGGGAGAAAGAGAAGACGGGAGAAAGCAAAGGGCAAGAGAGAAGGGGAAAGGAAAAGAAGTGGGAGGAAAAGAAGGGGAAGATAATGGGTAGGAAGAAAGAAAGAGAAGGGAAGAATGCAAAGGAGAAAGGAAGTAGGAGATAAGGGGGAATTAAAAGAACAGGGAAGAGAAAATGGGAAAGGAAGAGAAGGGGAAGATAAAATGAGGGAGGTGAAGAGATGGGGAAAGGAAGAGAAGGTGAAGGAAGAGAGATGAGGGAAGAAAAAAGGGAGGGGAAAAGAAGTGGGGAAAATTGGGAAATGGTGAGAGAAGGGGTACAAACGGAGTAAAGGGACAAGAGAGGGGAAATTAAGAGAAGGTTTAGAATTGAGAGAGGGAGATAAAAGAAGTAGAACCAGAGCAAGAAAATTAGGGAAAGCTAGGAATGATTAAGTGAAAGGAGAGTACATTTTTCTTTTTCTTTGCACATTTATAGGCAAGTGACTTACTGATAAATGCGCAAAGAAAATCATTTTTTTGTAACTTACCTGATCGTGGCATATCTCGTCCTGTGCAGCATGGGCTCCTCTCTTCTCCTCTCATCAGTTCCAAGAGCAGCAGACAAGACAAGGCCAAAATGGCACCCCAGGCTTGGGGCTGCAACTTCCTCTGGTGACCCCTCACAAGGGATCACCAGAGGAAGTTGCAGTAACTGGCACTTTCTGATGACACAATGCTGTTGGCTACCGCTGCTGTGACTGACAGCAGCGCCAGCTACAGCAACGTACAAACTGGAACTTCCTCTTGCGGGTCATGAGAGGAAGTTCCAGTTTGCACGACGCTTACACCTCTGTCAATCGCAGCGTTTCGCAACATGGCGACGCTGCAGCATGAGAAAAAGCCCCACTACAGAGTTGTGGTACTGGGAGGCCCCGGTATGGTCCCGGCTGAGCCCCACTTTTTGGAGACTGCCAGGGCTCGCCCGCGGCTGTACCCCGGCCCACTTAAAGCCCTGTGTAAATATGTGAGCACAGACATCCATACACTGAGGCGCAGCCACTATGCTTCCAAAATTCTGCAGGAGAGGAACCATTATCTCTGCCATTTTATGCTCACATCGATATCCTGTGACTGTTGGAAGGAGTACCTGTGGTTCATGGTTACAAACCAATGTTAGGTTGAGCAATGAGAACAGTGATACATTGAACAAGCACCAAGCCCAGTACTTAGTCTTTCTATCATGCAACCCTTTAAACATGGACATATTAGTCAAATATAAAGATCTGTGGTCGTTTGTAGGCTCCAAAATCCTCTTTGATGTTATGCAAAGCAAACAGGAACCCTGATTAGTGCTATTTGCCCCTTCCGTTTTCCACAGGAGTATTTCAAAAGAACTCAATAGAAGTGTACAAGAGTGTCCTAGAGTCTCCATCTTGAAATGATAACCTTCTGTTAGAAAGTACTTTATGTGATTATTGTAGGTTTTCATAATTTGCTTTTTAAAGTAAGAAATGTTCAACATTTTCTATTATAATTAGAATATATAAACTGGAAGCGAACACTAGAAATAAACATTGTAGACTGGAGTTGTTGCATTTAGGGTTTATAATGTCACAATGTCGGGAAACATGGCTGAAAAGTGATAGAGAGGGTTGAGCAAGCATTGTTTTGTCTCGTCTCGAGGCTAGACTTTCTCCAAGATGGCTTTAGACATCCCCCCAGTGAAGCAATTATCCAACAAAGACCTCTTTTAGCAGATCTCCTTTTAACAACTTCAAAGAGGATAGGTAGTTTGCTTTTTTCCCAATGTTCAGTTGATGGCATTCCACAGTTTGTGTGCCTGTATCCCCAGCTGTGACCCCATATTTGTGTTGTTTGAACATCTATTGGCAGATGCTTTGCAAAATGGATGAGTACAAGTCCCTAGATGGGATGTGGGGGGTCAGCTTCTAGAGGTTCCTCGAGTTTACAGATAGCCAGGGGAGTGATAGGCTGCCTGGCTGATGTGGGAGCATTTCTCCAAGTTCTGGGCAAGTCTGTCTGCCTGATTGTGCACTATTTGTAGCATGTCTATCTCCTTCTCTGATAGGCCGGAATATAACGAGTTCCAGTATGCAAGCAGAGGCATCACCACGTTTCTGGTCGACTCGGCCCGATGGTTGGTTTGAAGGTAAGGAAGGACTTTTCAAAGTAAGGACATTTGGACGTTTGCTGTTTTGAAAATTGCATTAATCTGAAGCATGGTTTTCAGCCCTAAATCAAAAATGACCCCCACAGTTTATACCTTCGAGGTCAGTGCAGGGCTATTCCTGGTGAGCTGAAGTATTTAAAGGGATTGTGCTACCACCTAAATTATCCCCCGAGAAGATCTTTGAATTTGTACCTGTTAAAGCAGATGAAGCTTCCTCTCCAGAAAAAGAAGCGATCCAAGAATGCAGGTCTGGCCCACTCCATCCTTCTCTACACGCAAGTGGATTAGGGTATCGGCCCTAGAAACATCTGAAACCCATCATCATCATATACTAGCTCACCATAAGTAGGTTTATAAGGGTTGATCTGATCAGACCCTTTGGTGGTCTATTTAATTCTACTGCTATCGAGCTAATATGCACCCTCAGCACAACACATGTCTTGGGTCCTTATTTACAATTACATCCTGAATCCTGCTCCTTAATGACCAACTGAGGGATCCCAGGCAATGGCACAGATTGAGACTATTTAGTCCGCAGATATAATTCGCATGCAGAGGTGACCAATTATTCCTTGCTCGGCTCACCAGCACCTTATACAAAACCTGGACATCACCTTCATGCCCAGGCTTTGTGAGACCAAACAAATCATAAGACAATTGTAATGAAAATGGAGGTCACACTACTGCACAGAGGACACAACCCACCCGAAGCACCACCTCTGATGACATAGAGCTGAAATGCAACAGGAACACATAATGCCCTACTCCAAATGAATCCTGGAAGCAAACCCTTCCCAAAAGAACCTGTTACCGAATTGTGGACGGATTCACAAATCCAAAAACCCTTACTTCCATTCTAATTCCATCACAGAAGCTTTATGACAATTTGGCAAGTGCACCCCCATCTAGATGGCTATCACCAGCAGCACAAACATAGCAGCCAACTGGCCTGTGGTGTATGCACAGGTCTGACCTGCAATCAGGGAGTAATTTAGGTCATCCGCAAAGCGTCCCTCTAAGCCCGCGTGCAGGATCACTGCTTGATTTGTGGCAGGCCGCTAATCAGAAAGTTTTAATTTCAATTTCTGAACATCACATGGCTGTTTTAAAAAATAAATAAACAATGCAAGACGCTCAGGGAGGATCTGCTCTTCAGAGCAGACCGAAGGGGCAAGGAGGCAACAACTGCCAGGGGAATCGCTTTCACCTACATGGACATTGTTTATGGCTTCATTCCGTATAATGAGCCTTGATTTTGTACTAATGAACCTTGCAGCTAATCCAGAGGTCTGCGAACCTTGGCTCTCCAGATGTTTTGGATTACAACCCCCATCAGCCCTGGCCAGTAAAGTCAATGGCAGTGATGGCTGGTGCATTTTTGAACTAGTGGGGAGTAAATGTATGTGCCTAATATGCGTGCAGCAAAGGAGCCTGAACCACACCAGGGTGTATGGTAGCACATGAAAAACCCAAAAGATGGCAAATTACCAACAGTGCTCAGGACCATTTCCCAATGTATTTTCATTATGCCTTTGCCCACAACATATGCTAGTATATACAATATGTTCATGCTGGCTGTGCCCATACATGTCTATGCATGCTGAACTAATGTTAGCATTACCATATAAAGACTACCAGCCAGTAAAAACATGCCATGCCATAGAAAGAAAGTCCAGCAGGATAGACTGGCCTACATTGATGCAGGCCAGTGACAACACTTGTCATGTTTGCTTTACCCTTGGTGCACAGTTAAGATGCACAGTAACTGTATCAAAGGTCAAGCAATGTCACGTGTTATTATGTGGGTAGACTGACCTACATTCAATATAAGGAAAGTCTAGCTAGGTAACGACCAGCGCTGTCAACTGACCTTCAAAAAAACAACAAACCACTGAGGCCACAATGGTGTCAGAAAACCCACGAGCTTGGTAGCCTGAGAAAAACTGTCATCACTTACTAAATCAAGCCTTTCATTTCTGTACAATGCCTTTACTGAGTTCTGCATCTGCCAGTGACAGAGCTTTGACCTTCTGTGATCTCCTAAAGTTGCCAGATTTCAAAGCCCAGAAGTGTATAGCCTTGCTGTCACATCTCGAAAAAAGATTTAAGGGCTCTGGGGTCAGGCACACAAGTTGTTGGTGGGTCTGTTTGGAAGTAAACTATTCACTGATATACAAGTGTTTACAATAGGGTCAATTGTAAGTCCAGATAATTGTGCTTTCCCCAATCACTAGATATATTCATCACTGATGTTTCAATTTGTCAAGACAGTCACTGCTAGTAAACACACATTCCTAGAACATTTTTATCCCAAGATCACAAGGCACTCTAGTGCAATCCTATCACTTCTAATTACCTTTTGAAGGGTAACTCAAAAGTATAATGCAGTGGACACTTTAGCTGAAGCTGAATGATGCAAATAAGATGACATGTTTGTCTTTCAAACTAATCACAAATCATATCTAATTGTCAACTATTGGGGCAAATACACTTATCTATGCTATTAAACACTATTAGAACAATGCAAATAAAAGGGAACTGTGCTTGTTTCAATGTCGTGGTTACACAGTGCATGTTGTCCTTTTAATGAGGTGCCCAGAGATCTCCAAATTATGCACATTTTTGGAGTGCGAGCCATGGGAGTTTGAGCAACGCATAAGTGAGCCTTGTGCCCACTCAGTGGTGTAACACAAAATGTGGGGGCCCCCCTGCGAGCCATGCTGAGGGGGGCCCCCCAACTCAGCAACAAATCACTGGTCCCGCCACACTCTGGGCCGCCATAGATCATCACGCTTGTGCAATACCCACGAATGTGCTGCTGAAGGTATATGCCGCACACTGCACTAGCAGAACGATATACATTTGTGTTTTAATGCACACACCCTCGCTCCAGCTTTGGCCGATTTCTGTAATCACACTTTCACGACTGGCACGTTCCCCTCTCCCCTTAAGCACTCCCTTATGCATCCACTCCACAAGAAGCTGTCTGCCGAACCTGCATGCCATGCAATCTATCGCCCAAACTCCATCACCCCTTTCCTGGGCAAACTGTTGGAAAAGCTGTCCATCTCCCAGCTTACTCTCCACACGGAATCTGTTGGTTGTGCTCCATGACCTTCAGTCTGGCTTCAGAGCTTCCAGAGTCACGGAAACTGCTCTCCTGAACACCTGTGAAGATTTGCTCTCTAACCTTGATTCCAGCATTCCTTCTGCCCTCATCCTCCTTGATCTTTCCTCTGATTTCGACATTGTCACCCACGCCATCCTGATCAATCCTGATCAATCGACTCCATGAGAACATGGGCATCACGGATCAGGCCCTTGAGTGGCTGACCTTCTTCCTCTTGGACAGCCCCTCCCAGGTCCAACTTGGTCACTTTCTCTCTGCTCCATCCTCTCATCCTGGCTTTTCAACCTCTACTTGGCCCCTTTGGCCCACCTGATCTCTACCTTCGCCTCTAACTTTCAGTGTTATATGGATGACACTCTGCTTTCCTTCAGGCTCCCCTCAGACTCTTCTCCTCTCTTTCCTGACTGTCTATCTGCGATTCAGGATTGGTGTGACTCTAATGATCTCTGCATTAATGTCAGTAAGATGGACATCCTTCTCATTTGGACTCCTGCCCCTGCTTTCCCTCTCTCACTCTGGCCGTCCGCCTTGGGTCCTCTTCCTTCGACATTCTGTGAGGCAAACCACCTTGGTGTCATCTTTGACTCCACTCTCCCGTTCTCTCCTCACATCGCGGACGTCGCCAGGAAGTCCCACTACCAGCTGCTCCTCCTCAAAGGTACTCTTCCCTTTCTCACTTTCCCCCAGAAGCTCACTGTCTCCAGAGCATTGGTTCTCTCTAGGCTGGACTACTACAACAGCCTCTTTCTCAATCTGCCTTCCTCTACTCTCCACCCTCTGCAGCTAATCCAGAACAGGACTGCGAGACATATCCTTGGCCTTAAGCCCAGGGAATTGTATCTCTCCAGCCCTGAAAGATCTCCACTGGCTCCCAGTTGCTGCAAGGATCAAGTTCAAGACCCTTTGCATTGTCCACAAGGCTTTCTGGGCCTGGCGTCCACACTACATCCAATGTGCTCTTCCAAAATATCTTCCTTCTCAAGCCCTTTCCTCTGTTACCTACAACTCTCTAAGGGTTAAACACTTTTCCAGGCAGAGAGTGGGTGGTAGATCTCTTTCCTCTGCAGGCACCTCCCTCTGGAATAGCCTCGCTGCCCCTCTCAAACCTGAGCCGGACCACCTGAAGTTCCGGAAGCAGCTCAAACCTTTCCTCTTCTCTTCTGCTTTCTCTCTCTCCCTCCCCTGCTGGCCTACATGACCTACCTGTCTGCTGTACCGACTGGTTGCTTGGCTACCCTCAGAGTCTCACTGAGTCCAGGCTCTTTCTTGATCAGTCACCCTTGCACTGCCTCTGGGCCTACCATGCACTTAGGGGCTGTAACTGTAACCCTACAGTCCCTTGTTCTCCTTGCACTACCCAGAGCTGCGCTGCACTTAGAGCATTTCTACCCTGTTTTCCCCTCTCCTCTCCCTTGCACCTCCCCCCTCGCTTTCCCCTTGCACTTCTCATTCTTGCACTTGCACGATCTGAATGACACAAGGCCTAGTAAGATTGTTTGTCTTGTCCTCCCTCTATTTTCCCGCCCTTGTCTTGTTGCGCCTAGAAACACTTTTGTACAGGCGCATTATAAATGACTTATATCATATCATTTGATCACAGATGCACCGAAAAATATACAAAGCCGCAGTAAGAAGCAGCTAGACTAGCAGCACCCATATGGCAGTCTAGCCAGGTAATTCACTTAGCAGAACTGCTTTATTAGAAATGCCCAGTTAAAAAAATGGCATACCAAACTGAGGAATGACTAGACTGGCTACACCAAAATGCCTCTCTAGCCACTAATAGGCACCACCATGCCAGCTCAGGGGAGCCTTTCAAAGGCTGCCCCGTGCTGGTGTGGCAGCAGACACCTATTGAATTAAAAAGCTCCAGCACTGGAGCGGGGAGCATTTCAATTGCATAGGGGTCGGCCACCACGCCATCTGGGGGCAGCCTTTCAAAGGCTGCGCTGTGCTGGTGTTGCAGGGGAACCCCTATTAAAGTGAAAAGCTTCTGTTCCAGCACTGGAGCAGGGAGATTTTCACTTAAATAAGGCACCACCACCACACCAGCTCTGGGAAGCTTTCCTTTCAAAGGCTACCCTGTGCTGGTGTGCAGCTAACCCCTATTAAAGTAAAAAGCTTTCGCATCAGGGATACGATTGAGTGGAACGCCCAGCCTAAAGAGAGGCTGACGGTTCCGTAAATGTCCAGGCTGTAATGAGCGAGTGATACTTTGGCTCGTGGAGCCAGCTGAAAAAATGGGAAACGATCGTTAAATATCCAAGGATATAAAAAAGTGCAAATGACACGTGAAGGCAGGAGGGCAAATGGAACGCTGGGCAAGTGTAAAGAATGTTAAGACTCAGAAAAAATGGGCAATTGGACCGGGCAGTGTGTTCACTTAACGGGTGGCAAGCTCAAGTTAAGAGTGCAGCTGAACATGAATGCGGGAGGCACAATTTTGAAAAAAGCTTAGTAGCAGTAAATTCCAATTGGAATGGCCTCAGTCAACTCTTGTTCATATGGTTGGATAAAAGAGACGAATAATAGAAAATGAATGATAGAAACCACAGAGAGACTAGGATATCTGAAGCAGGAGGAAGGGAAAAGGGAGGTGGAGCAGAAAATATGCTCAGGATATGGGAAAGAAATCCTCATTCAGCCCGTTGATATGAGTGGATAAATGATAAATCCATCGTGCCTCCTTCTGAAGAAGACAACGGGAGACATTGGGAGTATTTTTGACTACGTCTAATATCCACCAAAAAATTTAATTGGTAGAATGCTGTAGTTCAATATAGTGACTTACAAGAGGTGCAGATTCTGTCCGGCACCGTATTCTTGAACGATGCTCCGAAATCCTAATGTGAACTGGTCGAGAAGTTTGTCCAACATAATGAAGCCCACAAGGACATTGAATGCAGTACACTGCTTGTTTGGTTTTGCAGTTTGTCATAGATGATAGGGTCCAAGTTTTGGGTCCAATTTTGAACTCCTTCAGTTTTTTTGTAAATTGGCAGACAGAATAGGATCCGCACGGGAAATGCCCAACCTTCTTAAAACTAGAGTGTACAAGTTTGTCGCGGATATTTTTGGCCCTTTTTAACGCAAACCTTGGTAATGATGTGGTGGGCAGACTAAGTTTGACAATTGGCCAGTACTTAGAGATCATTTTTTTGATCGCAAAGGTTTGTGGTCCATGTGTTATGACGCACGTCATTTTGGTGCTCTTAGTGCCAGATTGGGAATCAAGATTGGGTTTGGGGGCGAGCAGTATGTCCCTGTCTGTAAAGTGTGCCCTTTTTATGGCTTTGTTGATCAGTCTTTTGGGGTAGCCTCTTTCACTTAGACGAGTGCTCAAATTTTCAGACTGTTCATAAAAGTCATTCAGAATGCGGAGAAACTGTCCGTACGGTAAATTGTCACGAAGATGATGTGGGTGATTGCTGGAGTAATGTAACAGAGTGTTGCGGGCAGTGGTTTTTCGATACAGAGAACATATCAATTTGCCTGATTCCTCTTTGATGACCAGGTCTAAAAGTGCAATTTGTGTGGTGTTAAATTCCATTGTAAATTTGATATTGGTGTCAACATTGTTCAGCCAGTTTAGAAAAAGTACCAAGTCAGGCTTGGATCCAGTCCAAATGAAGATGATATCATCAATGTACCTCTTCCACTTTGTTATGTGGTAACGGAAAGGGTTTGTATGAGATAGGATGTGTTGTAATTCGAATTTGAACATAAAAAGTATCGCTAGACTAGGGGCAAATGCAGCCCCCATTGCTGTACCCCTCATCTGCAAATAGAATTCCCCATTAAATTCAAAATAGTTTCTGTTGAGTGCTATGGTCATGAGTTTTTCTCCAACGCGATCCCCTCTCTGATAATGTAGTCCTGTTGTGGGTCACCTCGGTTCCATCCAACCATACGCCCTGCACCGGCTCTCCGGCTAACAACGCGCCTGGTTATCCCTACCTATCCACAGCCTATCCATTTGGTAATTTCTGTGCCTCTAGGCTTTTAACTCTCTCTCTAAGCAATCTTGGTAGAAACTCAGAAAGGGATCCTCTCTTTCACATTATTCATTTTGTTTATGTCTGCTTAACCACAGGGTCCAGTTGTTGTGTGTTATCTCGCCCTGAGGAAGGCAACTCTAACTATGTCATGGAACTATTGGCCAGACAGGTGGCTTTTGTGCCGAAACGTGCATTAAGATGTCAACTTAAATTGGTTTTTTATGTTATTATATTGTGACACGTACACGTAGGCAGACCTGTCAACAAATTGAAGGACATAGAACAATCTTAAGTCTGCCAATCCCTTGAAAAAACTTGTGTGGAGGCTAAATACAAGCCAAATCTAGGAATGTTGGCCTAGATTTTGGTCATTATTCAGCATTGGCAGTCTTTTGTCCAGTTTTTTTCTGTTTTTCCTTTGTCTATTCTGTTCAAACCTTTGAAGGAAAACCAATATTTGTGTTCTTGTGTTTTCACCAACTAACTCTCTAATCGATAGACAAATGCATCTATATGTTTATCACATTGCTTTTCTTTAGTTGTTTATGTATTACATATATTTTCTTGTTAAATAAATATTTTTATTGTTTTTTAACATGAGACTACCCTGATTGCTTTGTGAGTTTGTTACAGTCTACAACTTACTTGGTTTAGTGATACCCTTGCGGTACACTCATTACAAATAACTTACTATTTGAACAAACCGTTAATTGAATTTACAGCAGTATGGACCCCATTAGGTTTTGTATAGTTCTTAGTCTCCTAAATTCTATTACATGTTGCATGGATGAGGCGATAACATCGTATTCGAATATTTCTATCATATGCTGTGGCGATTTAAACTGCACCTGGTTCAAAATTGACCATAAATCACAGCTCTTTTTTCCTCTATCAATTGATGAGGTAAATGTCAGAGGCCAGATGTGAAGTTTGGCATTGCAAAACAGAAATTGCCAAATGGTCAATGGTAATGTGAAAGGCGATCAACCACCGTGCGCAACGTGGTCGAATTCAAAATCAAGATCTATCATTGACTATTTTTGGGTAGAGACAGGGTTGGCAAATGAAGGACAGCGAGATTCAGCGCAATGACCTACGTAGTATGGGGTGGTGTGAGAAGCGCTGCAGGTGAATGTTGGGGTGGGGACTTGCCACGTCCTACCACAAATGGAGCAGAGAAAGATTGTTTTTACAAACACACTGCGCACACACACAGATCAAATTAAAGTTGGTGTATATTTAATCCGCAAAACGGTAGCCTGACACGTGTTTCGAGCAACATGCTCTTCTACTGAGGCTACAGGTTTGTGTACATGGGAGATAAGCCAGTACATGAAATTTAATATACATGTGAATGACCCAAACAAGGAGGCAAAAAGCCAAGAGGACGGTCAACACACCAAAACAAAATAAACATTGAAGGCAGGGGTTATCAGCCACATTATACAGAAAAAATACATGGTGTCAAGTAATGCATTTGCAAAACAAAATATCACAATTCGTAGGGAGAGGAACAATATAATACAAACAACCAATGTAATGATGGAGTGTAAAAAAAAAAGGAGTAAAAAGAGGGGTAGGGGTAGAGAGGGGTGAGAAAGAACAGATGAGTGCGTTAGCAATGTTGATCAAGGTTGGTCACACAGTTATTTAGTCATTTGAACGAAAACTAGGTTAGGTACCTGTTAATGGGGTACCCCATGAATTGGAGACTAGGCAGGGGATAAGAAAAATAAATGTTTGTGAAAAAAGGGGGGGTATATCCCCAGAGCGGGACATAATGTTGCGTGCAATAGCCTTGAACTGAATTTACCAGGGGTATGTGATCAGTATAGAAGCAAAAAATATAGGACTGCAGGCTCCACTGTAAAAATAACATACAGTGAATCAATGATAACTTTTAAAATAAGCGGTAAATTAAGTTGATGACATTGGAGTAATTATCAATAATACGGCGGTAGCAAAATTCTACATACCTTAAGATGCAGTTGCAAGAACAAATTGAAAGCGAGTTCGCACTGAGACTGGATACACCAACCAAAAATGAAAACGAGCGCGAGAGTGCGAGCCCAGCATGAGGAAGAACGAAAAAAAAGGCATAAAAGGCAATTAGAGAGTGGTCAAAGGTGCGCGTCTAGCTGCTCATTAACAAGGCGCGTAGACCCTCTGAAGAGCTAGGGGTCTACGCACAAGTACTGTTCTTACCAGCGTCTCCGCTGTGTATGAGGACAGGAGCCAGGCGTGCGCGGCTCCTGCTTGCATTAATAGATGTAAGTCCGATCGTTGCAATAAGGTCTGAGTGTCAGGAATGGAACGCCATCTTGGGTGAGTAGAACTTAAAAGCCTGAGAAGCGCTCACAGGCTAAAGGGGCAATTCACAGAGAATCTTAGTTTGCATAGAAAAAAGAAAAACAGCAAAGGTGTTTTATTAAACAAGGCAACCTTACATGAAAGACCATGAAGCGTTGAACAATATAATGGCTTGAATTACAAAGGGAGGGGGGTATATGTTGGTGGGGGAATGATAGTCCCGCATCAAAGAGTGTATGCGCATGTGAATGAGGGGGATGGCGGAATAGGGGCCGTGTTGCCCTTGAAAAGATGTAAAGGAATGAACAAATGTGAAACCGGCGCCTGAGCCAATTGGTGAATTTAATGCGAGGGTGAATGTCTGCCACACTAGTAGGTGGCAGGGGCAAGTATGCCCCGATGCATCTGCCATTTAATCCCCACCTCATGTGGGCATGCTGAATTACTAAGGTCTGAATAGACTGAAAACTAGTTGTGTGACCAACATTAAATCAAAAATGACAACCTAACTTGTTGTCCATGAAGCAAATTGCACATAAGAATCCACAATAAAGGCACAGTGCTCATAAAAATACAGATAATTCATGGTCTGTATTGAGGCCTTGTGTTACAGTACGGTATTGGCAGATGAGTCGAGCCTCTAATTGTCTCAGTTTAAGGACTAAATTGCCCCCACATTGTGGCAGGGTCACTTTCGCCATCCCAATAAATTTAATTTGCGCCTTGTCTTCCATTTGATGAGTTTGTTGCCAATGTACCGACAGTGGGTACTTAGAATCTACCTGGGAAATGGATGCTAAGTGCTCCCTTATCCTGATCTTAAGCGGTCGAATTGTACTGCCAATATAGCACTGTCCACAAACACATAAATGCAGTATACACAAAATTTAGTAGTGCAATTAATAAAGGATTGAATTCTGTGAGTGCCCAAATGACCAAAATCAATTGTGCAGGTTTCGTGTGCATAGGCACACATAGAACATCCCCCACATTTCCGGAAGCCTTTGTTGTCTGGTTGGTGTAACCAAGTAGTTTTTTGTTGTGGGTTGGACATGAAGGAAGGTGAGAGGATGCTCTTATGGTTATTAGCCTTGGTGTAGATGAAGTTGGGCGAATCATCTACCCAGGAACCAATATCTCTGTCGAGCTGTAAAATATGACAATGTTTGTTTACAATCTTGTACAGACTGAAACTATCTGCATTGTACCTGGTAATAAATTTCAATTTGTTACTGTGAGTGCTATGGGGACGTACTTTCGGAGTAAGCAGATCCGCTCTCTTCATATACTTAATCTCCCGTTGTGCCTTATCAAGTAGGCTGCTGTCATAGCCTCTTGACAAGAAACGGTTGCGGATAAGTGCTCATTCCGTAATGAAGTCCTTGTTTGAGGAGCAGTTACGTCTAGCACGTACAAATTCCTCTTTTGGGATATTTTTTGCAACAGATTTCTTGTGGCAACTGCTTGCATGTAAAACTGCATTAACTGAGGTGGATTTGCGATAAGTCTTTGTTACAAATTTGTTGTCAGAAATACTAATGGATAAGTCCAAGAAATTGATACTGCTGAGGCTGAACGTGTGGGTGAATTGAATCCCCCATGTGTTGGAATTAAGGTATGTCACAAAATCATTGAGGGAGTCACAAGAGCCTTTCCAAATTAAAACCACATCATCTATGTAGCTCTTCCATGTGTGAATATACGGTAAGAACATAGCATTAGCAAAGGCATACAGTTGCTCGTAATGATGCGTGAATATATTAGCAAGGGCTGGAGCATAGCTAGCTCCCATTGCTATGCCTATCAGCTGTCTATAATAAGAATTGTTGAACAAGAACACATTATTGGAGAGTGCACATAACAGTAGTTCTTTGACCAGTTCTATATGCTCAAAAAAGGAGGCTGAATGTTCTTGGAAAATATAATCAACACTGGCAATTGCCCTCTGGTGATTAATAGAGGTGTATAAGGCTTTCACATCAAGCGTCACTAATAGCATATTTGAAAGTACTGGTAGTTGATCTAAAATCTGTAAAATATGCATAGTGTCTCGAATATAAGTAGGAATGGAAGGTACCAAAGGTGCAAGACATTCATTGATGTAGATGGAGATTGGCTCAAAGATGCCACCACCCCCACTCAGAATGGGTCTCCCTTCTGGTATGTTTGTGAAAGTTTTGTGTGTCTTAGGTAGAAAGTAGGCTGTGGGCATGATCAGGCCATCTACTGTAAGGAATAGTTTTTCGACATCTGTTCACAAGCCTTTGTTGTGCCATCTGCACACAAGTGAGTTCACTTCTGCTTTTATGCGATTTGTTGAGTTGGATGCCAAAACCTCATAGCATCCAGGGGAGTTAAGGTGATCTAAGGCCATGGCTATGTAGTCGCTCTTGTTCATGATCACCACATTGCCACCTTTATCTGCCTCTTTTATAATTAGATTCTCGTTGGATGTTAGCTTGCGTAAAGCTATTTGTTCTCTAAGTGATAAATTATGTTTGTTCACAATCCTCTTACTGGCTTTGTCTTGCAGTTTGTGAATGTCATTAATGACTGTTTGGTGAAAGGTATCGATGAGATTGTCTTTGGGAAAAGTAGGCACACATTTGGATTTAGTTGACAACTCCTTTATTTTCAAATGTTGCTGCTGTATACTGAGATCATGTAATACATCCATCACATTGACCATAGGGTCATGGTCACAATCATCAAGAGACATGAGAACATGTGTACTCAACATAGTTTGCAATGTTACATCTGAAAGAGGAGGCGGATGTGATTTGGATTTAAAGTATTTAACTTGTGTTGGAAAGTATTTTTTTAATTTGATTTTGCGAATGAATTTGAACAGATCTATCTGTATCTGAACATATTCATTTGAATCCGTTGGTGCGAAAGACAGTCCCTTGTTAAGGAATGAGTGTTCGTCTTGTGTGAGAGCATAGGTACTCAGATTATGAATCAGATCTATCTTGTCCGATTCCTCAAGGTCTGTTGATGGGATGCCCGGGTCAGTCTGCGTTGTAATGGGGGTGCGTTTGCGCCGGTGGGATTGGCCACCCTTTGTGCCCTGAGGCTTGGGTCTTGGGTTGTAATATTTGTGACTGGTGGTAGCTGAAACCTGACTTTTTTCATGGCCGCAAGGGCAGCTTGGCGGTTGCCTTTCTTGTATCTGCGAATCTGCTCTAAAAAAGGATTAGGTTGAATATCAAGGCACGATTGCCAACCGGAGTCTCAGAGTCATCAGAGGGATTCAACTCAATATTGTTAGGAGCATAGGCGGGGTCTCCGTCTGAGTCAGGTCTGTCTCCATCACTATCTACTTCGGAACTAGCTGGTGTGGATGCTATGCTACTGGACCTTGATTGGGAAACTTCATCATATTTGGGCTGGTACGTATGTACCCTGTTGTCCCGATAGTCTTTATCATCTCGTGAGTGCATCAATTTGGGTGACAATACGGTTATGTTCTCTACTTGCATGCTCTATAAGGAGTTTAAGCATGTTGTTAGAGCTAGCCGATAGGTTGGCTTCCCAATCTGTGGCTAGATCATTATCAGCAGGGTCTTCAAAATCAGGCAAAATTAGTATTCGGAGACCTCAGGGAATTTTATGTTCCTTGAGGTAATGAGTAAGGGTAGTTTTTTCCCAAAATTTGTTGATTTCTCTGATGCTGAGGCGTTCTAATTTCATAAATTTGGATTCCAAACCTTCTTTGTTCCAGACTTGAAGCTAGAGGTACGCGGGATGTTAGATAGCGACCATGATCTGCTGTGTTTCTCCTGCCTGTTGGAATGGTCACAATGCACTAAGCAATACGCCTTCCCGTTATCAGTGAATGCTGGGGGAAACCGATTCAGATGAACGACTCTCAAATTCCCTCGTTGAGTCTGCAACTCTTCAATCGGAATGAAAGATTGTCGGTTGACTATGCACCACTCTTAAGAGTCATGGGTATCTCCCATAAGCATCTGTCATCTTCACTACAAACAACTGCAAAAAGGATGATGCGTCGAGACATAAGAGCATTGAAAAAGTCATCTCTCACAAGATCTTGCGACATCAATCTTGAAAGTGCAATCCGAGCACGACCCCAAACATACAGGAATTGGCTAAAATCTGCAAAAATGATTATCGAACAAGACAAAGCCGAACACATGATGAAATAGTTGCTTTGAAAGAATTCACGCAAAATTTGCGCAATTTTAAATGCTGGAAATTCGCGCTATTTACCTTCTGTGTCAAACGAAATCGACGCAACCACATGGGAGACTCATTTTGTGAACACACTCAGTACTCCCTTAAGCGAAGCATCGGCTGTCTTATCACACAACGTGACCCCATGGGATCTGCTAATCCTGCAAGATGATATCAAAATCGCAATACGTGCTTTGAAGGACTTGCACGCTGCTGGTCCGGACATGATATCCAACATGATGCTAAAACAAAACGAAGCGCAATGGTTAGCTTTCATAGAAGCCTTGTTCTGCTCACTGTCCTCCTCAAGGACCGTTCCGGAATCCTGGCGTGAAACCATCATCGTGCCTATACACAAGAAAGGCAACCGGGCAGATCCTGACAACTATCGGCCGATTGCCTTGTTAGACACGATAGGAAAGTTGTTTGCCTCCTTCTTACGACAACGTCTTGTACAGTGGTCTATGAGCAAAGAGATTTAGGACGTCCGTCAAACCGGCTTCACCAAAGGAGTTGGAGTCGAAGTCAATCTACTAATCTTAAATATACTGAAATCAGAAACCCTAAAGGCAAAAAGGAAATTACACCTGGCATTCATCGATTTGAGAGGAGCGTTTGACAGCGTCAATCGCGTCAAGCTCTGACAGAAAATGTCAAATTGGAATTGCCCTCAAAATCTGCTGCAACCAATTTAGGCACTGCACTCTAACACTTCCGTTTCGGATTCGCTTAAAAAACCAAGGAGACTTATCGAGGAAAATATCTACCGATAAGGGGGTGAAACAGGGATGTCTCCTGGCAGCCAAACCCTTTAAATTGTTTATTTCCGTCCTTCTGAAACACCTGGAATCTGTCAGATGCTTTTCGCCAAAAATAAATAACACCGAAATCTGTTGCATAACCTATGCTGACGACCTTGTTCTATTAGATCTTACGCAGATTGGTCTTCAACGCCTTCTAACAAGTCTGCATGAGTATCTTAATAAGAACGATCTTGTATTAAATACAGAAAAAACAAAGATTGTGACCATTGGGGCCGACGGCAACAGAAAACAAAAGTCCTTTTTGTGGAAAATCAATGGCATCTCTCTTGAGTCGGTGAATTCCATTCGATACCTTGGAATAACATTTAACACTTCTATCAATGAACATCACTGGAAGTTGAATCTTACAAATCGGCTGATTCAATTTAGTATTCAAGTGTCAAAAATAAACAAGCAATATGGACATTTCTCGCTTGAACCAGTGCTAATTTCCTACACACAAAAGGACCTACCCGCCATTACCTTTAGATCTGAATCAGATTAACATTGACGCCCAGTTTTGGCAGAAGCTTGAAGGCTTATTTTGGCGTGGGGTACTGAACCTACCCTCCTACATCTCAATGGTGTCTCTTCGATACAAATTAATATTAAATTCAATGCACAGCTGCGTCATGTGGAAATCTATAATGGTGCTACGGAAGATGAAGCTGAATCCACTGACTCCATCATATCAATTATTTGAACATCGTTCAGGCTGTGGGCGACCAAGCCTCCTTGAAGTTTGGCTGCAGCTATTGGAAGCAATTTTAAACAACGCTGATCTAAACCTAGCTGATTTGCTTAGCCAACCTCAGTGTGTAAAAAAGAAATTTGACCGATGGTGTTGGATCCAGAACTATGACCTGCTGAATATGAAGCCCACGTTCTTGAGATCAGGAATTGGAGAACATAAACTCAATGTTCAATGTCGCTATCTGGTAACTTGTCCCTCGCGACATCATCGTGATCAATTTTTGAGGCTGCGTTTGAATGCATTGAACACCAGGGAAATGCAACTGCTATGACATATTAATGAAGTAAACGGCAATCCTTGCCGATTTTGCAACTTCCAAATTGAATCCATCGAACACCTAATTACTGGATGCCCTGCGATAACTTCACGACGGCTACGCCATTTAGGAGACTTTACCCCTGTTGAATCAGACATCCAAAACTGGTGGTCCTATGCGGTTGCCGGGCACAACATCAAGTTCACCGGCGCAATCGTGAATTTCTTAGACTCACTACACTTAACTGAGAAATGATCTCGCAAGGAATCTCTAAACTAATGTCAACTCAACGATATGTTACATAATTCCATTTGTAGGACAGACGACACTACTCAAACTGTCAATGTTTTAGGGATAACATGAGATACATGGGCCCTCATTACGACCCTGGCGGAGATCGTGGTGCAATATGCACCATGGAGCACGGCGGAAAGCTGCCGATACCGCCATGGGGGTTGGTGGATTTACCGCCCCATTCCGACCTTGGTGGGGCGGTAAATCCCCATTCCCCATTTTACCCTTCCCCATTCCCATTTTTGCCCCATAGGGTATAATGGGAGTGGGGAAGGCATTAATTACGCCACCGTAAAATACGGTGGCGTAATTAACAACAAGGTCCCGTAGCGCCATGGATTTCTCCGCCCGGAAAAACCAGGCAGAAACCGCTCCATGGCGCTACGGGAACTCGTAGTAGGGCGGAAGGGTCCGCCGCGAATACCGCTGGCGTAAACCCACTCCGCCAGGGTCGTAATGAGGCCCATGATGTCTTGCTGTAATAAAAGTTTGGCGACTTGTTAGTTTACTATCAGGCTCCCTGGGCTGAAGTTTCAATAAAAACAAAAAAAAGCAAAAAGAATGCAATGCCCAAAGTAGCCCTAACCCCTAAACATAGGCTGTGTGGGTATCCTACATCTAGGGGTGGGGGCTGACACTCACACATGTAACACACAGAAACACTTTGGCCCGCACATTCACACACCATTCACACAACACAAACACCAAAATACATACATGCATACAATTCATACACGTATGCATATATACACATTACATTTAATAAAATGTACTTACCTTGCCTGCATGCATCCACAAGCACCCACACAGCCACGAGGAGGTCCGGATGGCCCTCCCCACCTCTGGTGTGTAAGTGATTTCAATCCGGCACTTCACCTAAGTCAATGCCTAGCGTGTAATGCACAACTGAAATCCTTATTTATTTATTTGTGTCTAAAAGTCCTTTAATTCTGAATGATGTACCACTTAAATCACGCCCCTCTCTTGGAACCGCCCCGGTCATGTTTTCAATCAAATGGCAGTGTGGTTACTATTTCCCCCTGCACACCCCTCAACCCCCCAATATGCAATGTAGATAGGAGGAGAGAGAGCAGGTTTCAGGAATGCAGAATTCAAGCACATATATCAATCCCAATTCCCCCCCCCCCCCCAGCAAACACAAGAGAGAAACAGAACTGATTGGCAAACTTGTCAAAATGGTTTTAAAGTTGTCTTTGAATGGAATAGGCAAAAAACTAAAAATGGTTTAAATCATTGAAATTTGTTTAGATTCTAATGGGAGCCGCTTTGTATGGTTGCAGACAAACACTAGCAATGATATTTGAGAGTAATAAGCAATGTGAAAACTTAATTTTGAGGTTGGGTGCAATGAAAAGCTATTTTACACGTTATGGATTTTGGCAAAACGAAAATTTGTGGCAAACTTTCCACGCGCGGTAATCGCGATCACGGGAAAACTATAAGGATTTGGAATGCGGTTTTTGGTTCTGTGGAAAGCTGTGGATGTTAGCTACAAGCAGACACTTACATTTCGTGGAGGTCGTTTTTTTCAGATATAGAGGCAAATTGTAAAACAAGGATGCGCTTTTAAAAGACAAGCAGGGTTTCTTTACACTAGGGGAGACTATGAAGAAGCAATTGCTACACGGAAGCTCAGCTACTTGATCAAGGCAGCTGCCAGCCGAGACGCTTGCCTTCTTCAGATGCAATATAGCAGCGCAAAGATAATTTTAACAATATTATTACAGAAGAAAATAATAGGGATGAGATAGAGAGTTCAGGCTGTTCAAAAATATTCTAACAATGCAGTTCTGAATATACTAGAGGATGGGTTTGGATAGGGATTACTATGGACAGTATATATGCTAGTGACACAGTCCTATCTATGGATACTCACAATATAGGTTTGAACAGAACTGTCAGGGATTCAGGTCAGGGATTCTAGGATTCTGCTGGGCACACTGGACTGGACTGGTTCAGCGATCAGCAAGGCACTGTGGACACCGCACGGTAGGACTGGACTGGGTCTGCAATGGCTCTCTGGTCACAGCACAGCACGGCATGGCACACGATTGGATTTAATCTGCCCTTCTGGTTCTGAAGATGGTTATTTGGCAGGCAAGCAGTACAGCACAGCCTGGCTGTTTCTTTTGTTTCCCCTTTAAGTTTGTGGGATGGGTTCTGGAAGTTAAGGCCCAGCTGAAAGTGGTTCAGCTATGCAATGAGCCTTTCTGCTTGCAAAGTTTCTGGAGTCTGGAGTCTGGAATATGTATAGTTCTCCTGCTGGGTGCTTCACCAAGATCGGGATGGTGGGTGGATCTGTGTGTGTTTTTCTAAGTCCTAAGCTGTCTCTATTTATGCATTTGATAAAGGGGTGTGTATGCTGAATTATCCTAAGCGCACCCCCTATGTTGGCTATACGTTAGAATCTACTTTCTCCCTTGATTGGAGGAGAAAACAGGGTGTCACCATGATGATGTGGTTTTATGATTCAGAACATCCTCCCCTTGCCTTTTGAACATAAAATCTACTTTTGGGTATAATACATATTTACATGTGTGCAATCTTTATAAAAATAACATACATAGATCACATATTTTGTGGAGCAAATACGCTTCCAAGCCCCGTCTTTGTAGGATCTTGGGTCTGGATTTGACCGAATTCTGCCCTTTTTTATCCAGGACACAATATCTAGTTTGTCTAAAATTGGTACACATGTGCGCATTGCATATGGGTATAAGCGTTTGAAGTTTCATGCTTCTGACATAAATACATTTGCTGCAAAAACCAGAATTTTCACTGTGCCTTCCCAGCACATCACACAGAGTTCTGGCATCTCTTAAAATGTGCACCCAAAAATCACATTAAAAATGCTGTTAATTCTATAATTTTTTACAAATTTGCACAGTCATTTATCACTCTTTTTTAAAAATATGCTTTCTGTGCTTGTGAATCAACAAATGTTGTCTGTCCCTGCCTCCTTTTCCTCCTGGCAGGTCTGAAG
The DNA here is from genome assembly GCF_040938575.1 of Ambystoma mexicanum. Taxonomy (NCBI): domain Eukaryota; kingdom Metazoa; phylum Chordata; class Amphibia; order Caudata; family Ambystomatidae; genus Ambystoma; species Ambystoma mexicanum. The sequence continues at coordinate 456,994,434 of NC_090927.1, forward strand.
CAATCTGCCCCCTTCCTTTTGGGAGAGGCCATTTTTGACACTTCACAATCTGCATATCCTTTCAGCCAAAGACGTCCATTGTCCCCTTCCTGCAGCAGCCCAAGATCTCCTCCCTTGATCTAATTCTCACAAAGGTGTGAGTTCCTGGCCTTGGTGGGAAGCAGAAGGGAGATGCCTTTTGTTGGGGTAAGCTGTGGAACTGGTTTGGGTGGCTTTGAGTTCAGCTTAAATTCAATGTCCTTTTTATTACATCTTTCTTGGTTTAAAACAAAACTTGCAATTTTGAAACAAGCAGATAGAACTCTTATTCCAGCTTCTAAACCATGGAAATTAAATAGTTACACCCTAGGTTCCTCTTAATAGCAGGTCACTTATTTTCCAGAAATGTGATTTCAATTGCACAAGTTTAAACTTCTGATGTAAACTAATGACAGCTGTCATACAGGCGGCCTTTGGTACTGCACCCATACTTTGACAGATTTCACAGGCAGGCACCTTTTTGCTGTGGATATTTTGATGAGAGATTCCACTTTTCATGACATTGTATGTTCATAATGATATCTTAAATGAAGTGACGGGTGACATCCAGCAAGGATATTGGATGTTTTATGGTGTTTTGGACCGGCATTCAGTAGTTCCAGCAACCAAGAAAAAAAGGATTTAAGAACAATTTCTGGGTTTCTTTCAGTAAAGCACGGCCTTTCATACAGTTTCCATTTTTACTTGGCTGAGCAGCCCAATGACATTTTTCAGCAGTGAGGTCTTCGTTCCACCACTAACAACAGGCAAGGTAGATTTGGCAGCCATCTTTTCATGTTTCAAAGCGCAATTTCCATAGGTTTTGGCACCCCCAGAGGTTTTGAGGCCATTTTGATAATTCTTGCACCACCAGGACACAGGGAAGTCGCAGGGCAGAGCAGAAGTGGGTCAATACGTCCCACAGGTGACATAGACACACTTCCTGACAGGAGAGGCTGCCTCCCCTGTCAGTCAGCACATTTGCAACGAAAACACACTGACTCACAGGAAAGCTTCTCTCCTGTCAGGCAGCATGTCTACGCTGATGATGTAATAATAAGACCCGATGGGGTAAGTCCTCCGAAGCGCTGCTGCTCCCAATATTTTCTGCTACATTTGTTGCGGAGCCGATAGGCTCCGCAACAAACAAGTAAAATAAATAAATAATGAGTGGGGGATGCACCCCTTTAGCGAGGCAGGCAGCACAGTCACCGATGAAAATAAAGGACACAGGGGATTGTGCTGCCTGTCACTTAGGCAAGATAGTTGCCTGCCTCTCAGGCGGGGGTACCACCCCCCCACTCAACAGTGGCTGGCCACCACTGATCAATTGTATGGGATCATGGGAGTTGTAGTCCACAACATCTGAAGAGCCACAGGTTGCAGACCCCTTAGCTAACATCATCCTGCCCCAAATACCCACTTTGCTTACAGATGCTATTCTCAGACACTAAAACAACAAACATTGACAAAGCCAAAAGGGTTTGGCTATCATATATCATGTGCAGCATCTCAAATGGCTCAATTATATCATCCTTCACCAGGCATAGTGCCCATATGGTAAGAGAGAACACACATGTGCAGCTGCTGCCATCATATGACATACACAGCCTCAAGGTCCCTAATAATGAGCTTTATCAACCTTGCACATAGACAAATAAATACATGCATGGCCTTGCAGGGAATCCTTGAGTAAGTTGTGAGCCACACAAGTGGCCTTTTTTCGGAAGTTGCTTTTTTGCATGAAAGTCTCTTCACTTAAGCCTATGAGAAACCGAATTAATCCTCTTTTGATAATTCATTAAAAAAAACAATATATTTTATCCTGTAAGTCAAAGGAAGAAACAAATCCCCTTATCTCCCATCAACCTGGCAACGAAGAGGGACTTGCTATTACTGTTTCATGCTTCTGTATGTTTACAATGTTACAAAGTGCTTCATAGCAGCCAGAGGGGAGCAGTAGGCCGGGAACTTCGTGTAATGTGGCAGGGGGGATAGAGGACACGAAGAGGAAGGAAGAAACGAGGAGCAAAGGCGAGGGGACTCGCAGTCTGCTGCTGTACGGACCTGGGGGAAGGAGGGCTGTGTAGTGAACATCGAGGGGGAATACATCAGGGCTCAAGTCGAGGGTACACGCCGGGGGATGGAGTTCCCCCACTTTATGCATAGGGTGGACTCAGTTGCCCCATCTAAAATGAGAATTATTGAATGTCCTCTTTGAATTAAAGCCGGCCGCGTGGATCAAAACGCAGTCGGCCGATTTTTGCACTATATAACCTGATGAAAAAGAACAAACAACTAAATGTGAAATGTCCCATTTCGGTACTGCAATTTCCAGGGAAAACATTTGTATTGGTTCTTGGAGTTTAAAACATGTACACCTTTTAAAGTTTTCAGAAACACTATTAGAAGAAAATATCCTCTCTTGGTTGTGTGTGTGTGTTGATTTTATGAAAGGCAAATGTCATTCGTCCCGTGCAATTTGGGTGGTTATGCAGAGCCAGTTTAATGAAATGTGCATATTTCCCCTTGATATGCACATTTCTGTCGGAGTCACATCCCCTTGCACTTGTCGATGAGTCCCCCCAACTTTAATGTTTAGGACTTGACCCCTGGGAATAATCACCACTGTCCATAGTCGTTGTGGAGATTTACAGAAAACATGTGTGAGCAACTGCATGCACTGGACACTATTAGTGTGACAGAATTTATACCTGTCCCCCCCCCCCCATTTAGGGAGATGGCAGATGTTAAAACCACATTCAAACAATGACAGCATTAGAAATGGCACCGTGTTAATGTATAAGCTGCCATAAAACTCAAAACATGAAATAAAAACAAAATTGTCGAAACCTTAACTCGCCCTTTTCATTTGGATTGTTGTTCATGTGTTAATCTGTGAATAGTGTTAATAGTGCTCTGTATTGTATCTGTATTTTGCTGTTTTAGATGTACTTGTTTGTACTTAGCATGCAAATGTTAGCTATTGTTTGGTGTGAAATGTAGTTCACAGTTGGTAGTAAGAGTGTAAAGTTTGGGAGATAGTTCTTTGTGTAATGTTTTGTTTAAGTTATGGAGTGTGTGACAGGGTCAGTAGTCTGACCCTGTCGGGAAGGGATGGGGATCATGTCAGCCTGGGCTGGAAACCAAAGCCATTTCTAGCCCGAAGTGGGGAGCTGGCGGTTGGGATCAGGGCCCGGGTCCCTGTCCCTTCTATTTTGATTGATGTAGTATCATTCTAGCTCACTCCATACCTGGCTTGCATTATGCTGGCCAGGCTTTCTTCAGCGGTAGAGAACCATGCGACCAGCCGAAGCAAAGCACCAGCGAGAGACCGGGCACCTGCAAGCACAACCCAACAATGCCCTTACTTGAGTACGCTATGTGACGCAAAGCCACAGTCGGCAACGGAGGCTCGCACACGAGAAAGGGACAGGGCAAAGACCACCTTTTGTGTCTTTGGAGAATTGTACCACCTCATGCGATGGGAGAACAGGGAAAGAAGGCCCAGGGAATCAGTTATGAAGGCTAGCCGAGGGGGAGGGAAGGGCAGGATTAAAGGAGGTAGAGGAAGCAGGAAGTTGTAGGTTGTTCGGTGATGTCAGAGGAGGTGGCGACAGACCAAGAGACTAGGAAGAAGAAGAATGGTGCAGAGGAGCGTGAGGAGGATTGTTCAGGTTGTGTACAAGGTGAAGTATTGGTTTGTGAGAGGGGGTAGCACTGAAGTGAATGAGTGTTTGGGTGTGTGGAGTGGTAGGAGAGAGTAGGAAGTTAGGGAGAAGGTGACTGTGAGAGGGAAAGAGGGGGTGATTGAGAGAGAAGGTGTGTGAGGAACAGATGTGGTGTGGAGAGTGGAGACTACTATCAGTGCTGCCAAGAGGGGAGAACAGTAGAGGTGTGGGGAGGGGAGAGCAGTAGCAGTGTTGAGAGGGGAGAGTCATAGTGATGTGGAGATGGGGGAGTAGTGTAGCAGTGTGGGGAGGAGAGAGAGATTAGCAGAATGTAAGATCAGGGGGTGGAGGTAGAGAGAGGAACATCGGAAGGACATAAGAGGAATTGCCAGGGAGAGGGAGGAGAGACGGTGGGTGGAGTAGGAGGGAGGCCTGCAGGAGGTGTAGAGGGGGGGTTGTAGAGCGATTGAGGGAGGGGACTATCAGGCAGTGAAAAGACCAGAGAGGGTCAAGATTTTGGTGTCTGGCAGGCGCAACTTGGGTTCCCTTGGGGAAACCATTGTGTCGGAACCCCTAGATAGTTCCCTGAGGAAGCCTAGTTAGATAAGGTGTTTTTATTTAGGCCATTATCCAAAGACAGCAGATTTTAGATAGTAAGGGTTACCAAACTATAGCACAAGTCCGGAGTCAAGGGATGTCCATGTTAGGGTGGGCCTGCTTCTTCTTAGGTTAGGGAGAGAGGGACGGCCATGAGTCTCTTTAATGAATTGAAAATAAACACCCTTGAACTATTTCTGGTAGTTGGTGTATTCTTGAGGCCATGAGTGATAGGGCTTTGAGAAGGTACCGTATGTTCACGATGTTCCTTGATAGATTGTTGGTGGATGTTGTAAAGATACACATGTGTGCTGTTCGCTTTTTACTTATTTGTTTGAGTTACTATTCCAACAACATTGGTTTTAATTTATATTTAGAGATTATTAATAGGTCTCACCTCAGCATTAATGTAGGATTTAAGTAAGGTGGCACGCCCGGTAGATAAGGCTGGGGTTTGGCAAGGTAAGATCAGATTGCAGCTTTATTCCAAGATTCTTCAGTTCTCATCACCAGGAAGAAGCAGCAGCAGCCGCTGGACAGCCATTGACACAGGCTCCCAGGACCACACAACCCTCTGGCATGCCCATGGCGCCATGCATCATCCCATTCATGACATCATTCACTCCTGACACTCCAGCAATGCATTCACTCAGGATACAACAAATCTCCCTCCTTTACACACGACACACACTAGTAAATGGACAACACTATACCACAAAGCTGCATACTCATGCTGCATTTGTATATCATATGTAACAAAAGTCAGCACACACAGTCATGTGGTGAGTTTAGGTGAAGCTCCAAAAGTGCAAATGGGGCTACCATATGCACAAACGCATCTCCCCCACGGTGGTGGCAATAACAATGAGCTTCATCAAAAACAATAGTCAGGAGTGAACAAAGAAGTAAACAGAGATCATTGGCAACCAATACATTTCTATGGCCCTACTAGGCTAACATGCCACAGGAGGGGGTGCATGAGTGTGTGTGTGTTTGTGTGCGTGGTCCCCACACGGTCATGTCTTTCAAATGATTTTAAATTCCTTATAAAGCATCTGTACCAATTTTCAGAACATTTAAAGCATTTAGCTTGTGGGGACCTGTGTTTATTTTCGTGTGTTGATTTTGTTTCTCAGCTCTGCCCCCTAGACCAGAGGCGCTACTGCAGCTTCAACACCCAAAGGCACATTTAAACACACTTCAGCAACATGCTACCCAAACTAATTTCATTCAGGACAGTTTTTGGCAAAGGAAAACAGTGCCAATGCAATCAAAATTCATTTTTACCCAAATACTAAAATCCCCTCAATGTTATTCCCTCCGTTTTATTGAAATAGAGTATAAATGTAATGAAGATATTGCAGTTTCAGTTTGTATGTTTTCAGAATGTTTATTGTTAGCTGTTTAAGCTCATAGCCATAAGCTTGTGTGTTCATTTTTTCAGCTAGCCAGGAGGATAGCGTAGGGGCAATGCGTTTGTCTTGGAAGCAAGACAAATCCCGAGCTCGCGTTTAGAAACCTTTCCCGGTATTAAACACGTTATAAAAAATAAATTATAATTATAATTATTTTAGTGCAGTGAATCGTACAATAGTGCAGTTTATTGCATGGCGTCAACTACAGCAAACCAGTAATAATGTGAACTATGAATATTTTTGCTTATATATTTATTAACAATTAATATAACACTGGGAACAATTTTGTTTGCAAGCTACTATTCAGTGTGTAATGCTCTCCATATAAGAAAGTATTCTTCAGAAGCGCATAAATATGGCAATGTCAAAGTAATGTAGAGAATGCCCTTTTTTTAGATGCTTCACTTATTTAGGGGACCTGTACATTTTTATAAGTGTCGTGCACCAGCGCCAATGATTTGCTGGCTGTCCTCTTGACTACATTAGTTTTGCACAAATGTGCTCAACACCAATATGTCCATAAGCTCCAAGTCCGATATGGCTGCCTGCTGAGTGCCAATTTCACTACCTTGGCTGTTAAATACCCTATCATGGATGGAAAAATGACAAAAAGCAAAGCTGTTCAATCCCTGTATGAGGATGATAAATACAAGTGGAGCAGCAACGGTTCACACCTAGCCCTCCCAGCTTTACAAATATGTACAGATGGGTTACATCTGCCCATTCTACGCATTGCAACCGTACCTGTTGTAGTGGGGGCCTCTGACGCCCCAGCATGCCACCAAGATGACAGATGCCACTCATTGAAGCAGCCCTACAGACTATACACTGATGACATCACCAAAGTACCCATGAACAGGCGACATGGCTGAGCGCGCGCACACGCGCACACACACACACCCACACAGACTCTTTGGCCCCATTAGTCTTAGACAGGAAAAACATGCTGATGATTCACTTAGCTAGTTGCACAAGAATGCACATGAACTGCTTACTGACGTTTAAACACAACTAACATGAAGGGCCATGTGAAGCCACAGCCGCATTAAAATGAATGGAAGACACCGCAGAGGCTCAAGAACACAGGGCAAGGCCTCACACCCTGATTTCACTGTAAAGCGCAGACCAGGATGTCAGTGCAGCTATTGTGCAGAGCCTGGCTAAGGACACCAAGACAGAGAACGTTTCAAGTTAACAGAAGAGATAGGACACCTGCAAGAGTACAAACTGAAAATCCTCATAAATGCAAGGAGAGAAACTCAAGTTTGCCGACCCTACTCACTTGATCTGAAACTGGGAGACTAAGCTCACTCATTCGAGCCAGGCAGAGACCGTTGCTCCCACCAAACCAAACTGACGACAGATGATACGAAAGTGATACAGCATGAAGTCATAAGCTAGAATGTCCTTGCTTGTGGCCAGAGGAGATGAAGGGTGGTAACCTCATTGGAACAGGCAGCACCCTGTTCTCCCTTCTCCCCACCCACCATTGTGCTCATGTGCTGGTAATTTTCCCAGCCTGAGAATGCTCACGCTGCCCAATCGTTACCCGCCTTTAACCGCTGCTCACACTTTGTTGCAGCAGCCACTGACAACACACTAGCATGACATGATTTGACTTGCAACATCTTGTAGGTGGTCCAAGGCGGAGCTACCCAATAAGGCCAGGTCAATTAGATCATCCATCCCATTTAAAATACATGTCTATCCATACTGTTCACCCAATCTTATCTGAAGTTTTAGAAATGTATATTTTGTTTGTGTGGTCACTGTCTAATAAAACCTCCTGACAAGCCTGTAACGAGTTGAGAGCGCACTGTAAACCTTGAGATGCTTGTGCACATCCCTGCATGTTGTTGGAGCAGTAAACTTTCACATTCCTGGACTCCTCCGTTATTTGGGCATGGGGATTACCCCTGTGCTAGCCCTCTGGCCTTTACTTTGCTTCACTGTGATATCCCAAAGAGTCGAAGAGTATCTTTCCTAGCATAGAAAAAGGTTTAGTCTTTGTTAATCAGGATGTGCTACCCCGTTGTGGGACATTGCACCTTCTAACCCCAGAACGTAAGCAATTGCAGAAATACATATACAGAGGGGATCAGAATATGTGTGAATCACCACAACTTATTTCCATGCAAGTTATTTTGACGCGGCAGAGCGACCCACCAATGTTTGGTCAATCACACCCTTTATTGTAATTTTTCATACTTGGGGAGTGGGTAATCCTTCACAGGAAGACAAACTCAATAAACAATTTCCACATTATTTTAACCAGCACATTGGAACTGTTTTGTCTTTACTAACTCATATATTTTAACCTCATTTACAAAGAGAAGGCATCTGTTAAATTGTTAAGCATGTTATAAACTACCTTTGCACATCACATTTTCATAATTTGGGTTGATGGAACAGTGGTTTGCCATTTATTTCTGATTGGAGTAAGACCTATTGTAAATGCGAAATAGGAGACTATAGCACAACTGATTGCATTGTTCTCGAGTGGGTAGCATGCTATCATTTTAACCGCACATCTAGGTGGATTTTGAATGCTGTACAATACTGCTTTTGGGGTTTATGCAATGCAAACAAGGAACGTGCAAATCCAATGGACTCTTTCATCCTTGTTTACAGACTTAAATGACGCATTTCCTCATCTGGGTGCCCCCTCTTGTGCTGACGTAATAGCTTAATCTCTCGCAAGAGGTGCACGTCTGTGGGAAATGTCTGGGTTTTCCACTGCAGGAATGCTGTTTTTGGTGTCCTGATTGAAACAGTAATCTATTCAATTGCATAACTTTGCCTGTGCCATAATGCAATATTTCAAAATGGTTCTGGGCAATGTGTGATTTTGGGGTTGCACCAGTAATGAGGATGAGAGCAGCCTGGGCTTGAGGCAGGAGGGTGAGCATTTGTTAACAGGCCTGAATAATAACGTCTAGTCCTGCATGCACCAGCAAAAAGGGGGAGGTGCCAAAAGGGGTTGATATCACATTGTTACCTGTGTAATAGTGTGTGACACATTAGAAATGCTGATGTTCAGTGATGCAGAAGGAGAGGGTTGTGAGAGACAGAGAGACAGAGTGAGAGAAAGAGCAAGTTGTTATGACTAGCTGGCTGCATTAATATATAACCACGGGCATGCACATTACCCTTTAAAAATGTTTCTTAGTCTCAATGATGTTGATGTTCCTGCGGGGATGTTTTGTGATGATGCTGAATTATCTACAGGAAGATCTGTGATTATATGGAAAGATACACGACAGTATTGTATGTTAATATACAGACTCACCGGTATTAAGTGAAAACATAGTCTTCACTATATGGAAAAAAAGATCGATTTCGAAAGACCGCTCTGTGACCGCAGGGGCTGACAGGCACAGCGAGACCCAGAAGAGTCGTCACGGGAGTGTCAGGTAAGTGTATTTTGGTCTGTGTGTGTCTCTGTGTGTGTGTAGTGCAAGTGTGTTGTGCTGGGAAAGGGGTGGTGGGTGGTGGGATGAGGGTTTGGGGGGTTAAGCCCCCTGTTTAAGAATACAACCGGGGGAGAGGGTGGGATGGGGATCACCTTACAAGGGTGCAGAAAGTGATATTTCCACATTTTAAAACAAGTCAAAAACGGCCAAAAGAATCAGTCTTTTTTGTGTTTGGTTTTTAAAATGCAGAACTATCACATAGATCCGACTCACCTGGCTTGTGTAGGATAACATTAAAGTCAAACAGGGTTGTTTGTTTATATTCAAAATCCCTCAGGGATTGTGTGGGGTGACATGAATTAAACCAATGGAAGCTGTGTGATGGTACTGGAGTCCACGCAGATATGGTGTATGATGATTTTGAAGTCCCCACAGACATGGCGTGTGGTGATACTGAAGTCTCCAAAGCGACAGCATGTAATAATATTGCAGTTCACATAGATTTGGGATTTAATTATGTTAAAAGCTCTACAAAGATGGTGTGTGGAATTTCTCACAGAGATAGTGTGGATTAATAGAATTATCCCTACAGTGGTAGTGTGTGATGAGTCTGAAGCCCCCAACACAGTGGAACAAGAGCCTTTTGAAGTTTGCAAAGGGAAGTTGTCAGATGGTACTGCAGTTCCCCACAGGAACACTGGTTGACAATATTGAGATATTTGCAAGCCTTAAATGAGGTGGTATGGTTTGAGATGATATTGAAGTTCCCACATGGATGGTGTGTTGATGGTGATGTCGTCGCCCGGATGGCGATAAAGTTTAGGTCGTTGTTCATGTGATGTTAATCAAGTCCCCATGGGAATAGTGTGTGATGATATTGTAGTCCCCACATAGGTGGTTTGTGATAATACTGAATACTCCTCAGGATTGGTCTGTAATGCTACTGAAATTCACAGTGATAGTGTGTAATGAAAATGAAGCCCCTCTAGAGATTTTATGCAATCATGCTTAAGTTGCCACGTTTCATGTCTCATGATATCAAAGTTCCTACATGTATGGGATGTTATTTATTCAAGTCCATCTAGCTGCTGTATCTTGATATCAAAGTTTTGACAGGGATGCTATGACACACCATCCATGTGGGAACGCCAACAGAGTTGAGATGTGTGATGGTGTTGAAATCTTCACATAGATGAGTGAAGATATTAATGTTCTCACTGAAGTTATATTGAAGTCTGCACATGGATTGTGTGTGAAGATACATATATTTCTACAGGATAGGATATGACTAAACTTCAACTCTCTCAAAGATTCACATGATATTGAGGATGCCACAAGTTTGATTATATTGACTATCCCACAGGGATGTTATGAGGAGATATCGGAGGCCACACAGAGGTGTTGTGAGGTGATAGTGAAGTTCCAACTGAGGTGGTGTGTGATAATATTAAAGTCTTCAAGGGGATGGTGTGTGATGATATTAATATCTCCAAGGGCATGGAGTGTGATGGTATTGTGGGCACCACTGGGCTGAAAGGTGTTGGTGCTGAAGTCCCTCATGGAGTAAATTTGTAGGTATTTGTATTTGAGTATTTATAAATGCGCTCAGGACGGACTCAACTGTATAAAGGCACAGATGGTGATCAAAAAAGCGACAACTCAAATAGCATAAAAGAAGTGCATCAGGACATTCTCCAACTAAAAAGGATGAGGGGCCAGCAATAGTGCCCCTCTTCTATTTAAATAAAAAAGTCTTAAGGGCCTTTTGAAACTGAAAGAGCATATCGAAGGCCCTGATCTCTGGCAGCAGCTGATCTTTGGATCGGAGCGTCCTTGATGGTTGGTAGTGGCGAATTTTATCACTCAGGTAAACTGGAGCTAAACCGTTAAGATATTTAAAGATTAAGCAAGCCACCTTAAATTGAATGCGCTCTTCCACTGCCAGCCAATGCAATGTTCTGCGAAGAGGGGAGATGTGGGCTGATTTACCACGGCAGACTACCAGTCTAATGGCCGTGTTTCAAGCTTTTTGAAGCATGTGCAATTGTTTTGCAGGGATGCTCAACAAAAGACTATTACAATAGTCCAAGAGGGTGTTCGTTAGGACCCCAACCACCATAGCATGATCCTCAACAGGAATGAATGGTAGAACCTGGCGTAATGTACTCAATGAATAGAAGACTTCCAGACCATTTGCGGTGACTTGCGCTTCGCTTCCAAGATTGTCTTGCCAAAAGCAACCGAAATTCTTAATCTTGGAGGCAAATTGCAACTTTTCACTGAGGATACTCAGGCCAGAGAATCTTTAACAGCCCCAACCAGCTGTTTAGGCCCAAACAAAATGAGCTTCGTCTTTGAATCGTTCAGGTGGAGCTGGTTTCTAGCCATCCACTCATTTATATCTTCCAAGCATTGATTAATCTTCCTGAAGGCATCCTTGATGTTGCTGATTTTGATGTATATCTGCGTGTCATTGGCATAGGAGTGGTAACTCAAACCATGGCTCATCACGATATTCATCAAAGGTCACATATATATGTTAAAACGCAAGGGGGAAGAGAAGATCCCTGCAGGACACCATATCTCATTACAATGGGATTCGAAATATAAACCCTGAATTTGACTTGCTATTGTCTGTTGGCCAAAAATGATCCAAACCATTTAATGGAGTGATCGGAAACATTCCCTACCACTTTCAAGCAATTCACCAGGATATTATGGTCAACCGTTTTGAAGGCCGCAGGCAGGTCTAGAATCACTAACAGTAATAACCCCAATTTGTCTGTGACCTCCAACAACTCTTCGTAAACTGATTGCAATGCAGCTTCCATTCCAAACTAAGGCCGGAATCCTGACTGAAGACCGTACAACAATGACTCTCCAGTATTTTCCCAGCCCACAGGAGACCAGCAACAGGGTGATAATTCTTCAGATTGGCTGGGTCCAAACTGTTTTTTTAATAAGGCGTGTTGATAGCGTTTTTTTAATTGTCTGGGGACAATCCCTTTTACTAACAATTTATTAATAAAAGTAGTCATAAAGCGGGTAAGAGCTTAAGCTAAACAATTAGCAGAACATGCAGGTAAGTTAAATGTAGAGTCAGTGGGTTTGAGGCTTGCTATAAGTAATTGAACGTGGTCCTCTGTGACCGGTTGAAAATCAAATAAGGCACAGTCCTCTCTAATCTCGGCTTCTGGTGCGTCTGGTGTAAGATTTGGTCCCATGTTGCAGAAGATAGGGGGACATACTGGTCCCTTCTGGGATGTGGCTGCAATACTCTCCTGAATCAGTTTGACTTTTCCATTAAAAAATATGTTATAAGTATTAGCATGTGCTGCCGACGGTTCCAGTGATGACACAATACAGTTTGGCTGGCAAAACCTGGATATAAATGACAATAGTTCTCTTGAGTGAATACTAGCAGTATGCATGTTTTATGGAGGTAGACCTTTTTGGCTTGTTTATAGCACTTCAGCACTGATTTGGCCCTCGTAGTATCCTCTGCAGATCCTTTATTCCTCAAAATCCTATCCGTTAAATGAACCTGCCTGTGAAGGGGGATCAGAAAGTGAATAAACCACGGATGGGAGGCCTTTCTCTGCTTAGGTTTCAGAGGGCCGTATTTGGTATCATGACATTAAAGTGCCCACTGATATGGGATGTTATTCCCTAGCTGTCATTATATAATGCTAAGTTATGTTCAAGGGGATTCAATATGATGACATTTAAGGCACAATTCAGTTGGTGGGTGATGATGTATTAAATATTATGATATATATTGATGTCCTCAAATGTATGTATGTATTTATTTATTTATTTATTTATTGAGCATTTGTTAGGTGCTTATACAACAAGTAAAATGCGTTTTCTTTTCAATACCATTGTATTGTGGAGCACAATGGTATTGAAGTCCTTACAGATATGGTCTGTAATGATGAAGTCCAACATTATGATATGTAACCCCAGAGATGATGTGTGCTGCTATTGAGGTCCCCATACAGATGTGTTATGAAATTGAAGTGTTGTAGTCCCTTTTCCTCTTCCATGTTCAGTCCCTCTTCCTCCTCCTACTCTCAACTCATTGCCTATCTTCCTAATCCATCTTACCTGCCCCATCTCTGTTCCTCATCCTTATCCACCATCCTAGTTCCTGTCCCTCGTCTTAATTCTTGCCTCTCTTCCAAATACTCTCCTCCATGTTGTTGTCCCTCCTCCTCATCCATCTTCCTAATTCCTCTTCCTCATCCTAGTCCCTCTGTTTAGCCCTGTCTCATCATTCTAGTTTCCATTCCTGGTCTTAAAACCTCTTTCTCTTCCCAGTCCCCCTTCTTCATTTAAGTCCCTTTTTCGCTTCTGCATTCTAGCTCCCCATCCTCCTTCTTAACCAAACCCCTCTTCCTCTTCCTTATCCCTTTTCCTTGTCCTAGTCCCTCTTCCTCTGCAGTCTTTTTCCTCCTCTTCCTCATCCTTGTCCCAGTCATTCATCCTGCTCATGATTCCTTAACCTGGCCCCAATTGCTCTTCCTCATCATTTTTCCCCATCCCTTTATATCATCATAGTTTCATTTCCTTACTCCACTACATCGTCCTAGTCCCTCTTCCTCATACTAGTCCCCTTATTCGCCCTACAAACCTTTCTTCTTCCTGGTCCGTCTTCCTTGTCTATCTTCCTCATCCTTGTCCTAGCCCCTCTACCTCGAACCTCTCACTTGTCCATCTTCCTCATCCTAGTTCCTCTTCCAGATTTTAGTCCATCTCCCTCTTCCTTATGCGACTCCTGTGTCATAGCCCATTGCCCTAGTCCTAGTCTCTTGTCCCAGTCCTAGTCCCACTCTCCTTCCTACTCCGAGTCAATCTCTCAGTCAGACTCTCTCAGGCACAGTCTCTGAGTCATTTGCGGTCATTGTCCTGACCCCCCCCGTGCCACTTCATCTATCTTTTCTTCTTTTTTCCCGTCATAAGTCATTATTAATTAACTTTATTCAGAAAATAAATATCCATTAAAGTACAATTTTCACAATACAAAACATTAAAAACAAAATGTGCATTAATACCCACATCATTCTTTTTTTAATAACATATTTTATTGTATTTTTGTTACTACAAAATAGCAACATAAAAAACAGTCATACAACCAAGGTATTGTAATTCATTCACAAAATCAGTTACAGCTTTCCAGCTCATTACAGGTTGGCAGGTGTACCATATCCTTTCTGTAGGACTACAACACAGTGGATTCCCACAAATCTTTTCTTATCTGATATCTAGTTTGTTCCCATTTCTGCCATATTTTATGGGCTTTCCAAGGGCAGTCTCTAGCTGTATAGACTCGGTGCTCCATTGCTATACAGGCGTCCACGTCTGTTGCCCATTGTTTATATTGGGGGTAATCTCTGAGCCCCATAGCTGTGCGATATTCCTCTTGGCCAGCCCTGTGGTCGTTAAGAGTAAGAGTTTCTCAAAATGGGTCATTTCCCCTTCCTCCTCGATTCCCAACAACAGCTTTGGTTCGTTAGGAATTGGTCGGCCTATAGCTCTTGACAGTCTATCACAACATTTTTGCCAGAAATACTGTATGCGAGCACATTACCACAGAATATGATAGAAGGTACCCTCTTCTTGTTTGCATCATAGGCATTTGGCATCTGCAATCTTGCCCCATCGGTACAACTTTACTCATTGATAGTATGTTCTGTGTAACACTTTCAATTGTAAAAGCCTGATTCTAGCCAAAATTGCTGTTTCCCTGGGGTACATTAGGGTTGAGGTCCAGTCCTCAGGCAACAATGGGCCCACATCCTTCTCCCATTTTGTCTCCAGACTACATAGATCTTTCATGGTGAAGGAAGAGATGACATTATACATGACCGATGTGGTTTTAAAGTCCACTCTATCTAAGACAATGTTCCTCCCTATGGGTGTACAGTCTGGCAGTTCAGCTAGGTCAGGCATGTGTTTTGTAAGTGCGTGGGATAACTGTGTGTGATGGTACTGTTCGGGTAGTGGGAGGCCATAACTGTCCAATAGGTCAGAAAAGGGTATAATTTTGCCGTCTTTGATCACTTCCTTAATCGTCAATATGCCAGCTGTCTCCAAACTCGGCCATCTGGGTAGTTTGTGAAGTTCGGGGAGGAATGTATTGTTCCATATGGGTTGTACCGGGATGATTTTATTTCCCCAGCCTATATGTCTGAGTCTCCGCCCAGATCTGAGCCATGTGGGTTGTTATGGTGCGAGGAGATGGGTGGCCCACCATGTGATAAACTTTCGAGCGGGGGTCTGCCTTGTCTCGCAGCTTTTTCCGCCCGTATGTGCGGTAGTTCTGGATCACAATGCAGTATATCATTTATAGCCGCCATCTGGCTCGCCCAATAGTACGTTTGAATATGTGGGAGCCCAATCCCTCCTTCCAACACAGAGCTTTGTAGAGTGCATAGTGCTATTCTTGGGTGCCTGAACCCCCACCAACCCACAATAGCTTCAGCAGTGTCTTATCTATCTTGCGAAATTCAGATACGGGGATGTGTAAGTGAGCATTTTGTAGGATATATAAAAAGCAGGGGAGGGCCAGCATTTTGAAGAGCGTTGCCCTTCCCAGTAGGGTCAGTGGCAGTGTCATCCAGTGGCTCACGTCTTGGGTGAACCGCTGTACAATCGGATATAGGTTATTGACCACATAGACCTCCAGTGTATTCGAGACCCGGATGCCCAAGTATCGAAATTGTTCCATCTCGACTCTATACGGGGAGCCCTCGGGGGGTATACAGTTTATTCCTTTAATCGGGAACAGTATTGATTTACTCAGATCACTTTTAGTCCACTGAACCTGCCATATTCTATCAGTATCTGTGTGACTATAGGGCTGGAGACCGCCGGGTTACCCAGATAAATCAGTAAATTGTCAGCGTAGAGGGAGACCCTGTCTTCCCAAGCTTGGTCCCAACGGAATCCGACCATGTCGGTGTGTTTCTCAGCATTACTGCTAGGGGCTCAATAATTAGTGCAAATAGCATGGCTGACAGGGGGCAACCCTTCTGGTTCCTTTTCCCAGCTGGATGTTACGAGAGGGCCAGCCATTTACTCTTACCTCTGCTATGGGGGCATTATACAGGAGTTGAATCCAGCTTATGAATTGTTCACCAAAGCCCATTTTTCTCATGATTACCCATAATGCCTGCCAATAGACAGAATCAAAGGCTTTCTCGAAATCAATAGCTAACAGCGCTAGTGATTCTTGCAGGGCGGGAGCCCTTTCGAGCGCCAAGTGCAGCCTACGGATATTCATTCTTGTGGATCTCCTTGGCATGAAGCCACATTGGTCCGGATGGATCAGGGACGTGATTACCTTTTGGAGTCGGTTGGCGAGTACCTTTGCCAGTATTTTGGTTTCACTGTTAATCAGAGAAATGGGCCTGTGGGAGCTGCATTCATTCAGTTGTTTACCGTCTTTTGGTATGACTATTATGGTGGCCTTGCGTAAGTCCATTGGGAGTATCCCTTCTGTTTTCGAGTGTGTGAACATATTGAGCAGGTGTGGGGCTACACTGTCTCTATCTAATCTCTTCCAGATGTCTATTGAAACACTTGTGTATAGGCGCGTTACAAATGCCATATCATATCATATTGGGAAGCCATTCGGGCCTGGGGTTTTGCCTGCTTGAAGCTGGGAGACAGCTGCCGATATTTCCTCTTCTGTAATGTTTCCTTCTAATATATCTGACTGCACTGCGTCCAATGTGGGGAGAGTAATCTCGTCTAGTGCCCTAATATCTATCGGTGTATCAAGGGTGCTATATAGCTTTTCGTAATAGTCTGTTGAGACTATTACTGCATTTGCAGTTTTGATATTTCTAATTTGCTGGTGTCCCTCATCTCGGCTTTCCAACCAGGCTAGCAGTTTACCTGCCTTCTCCCCTGTTTCATACAACCGTGCTCTCATGGCTCTGTGTGCCTTCTTGGCGCAGTCTAATGATACATTATGCTGTCGGGGGGAAATTCTGCCGGGGTCGGCCGAGCCATCCGCAGACCTCCGGGCAGGGAGGCCCCAACTCCTCCCGTATATCCCAAAAGAGATAGAGTATGAGACACACACAAGAAGCAAGGTGACTCTGCTGTTTATTAAACACAAACGGCAGGGATGGGTCAAGGATCATACGCGTCTGACCTGACACACACACAATCGTGGGGCACGCAGGCCCTTTTTACTGTAGTATGACGCGCTACTTGCGTCACTTTAGAAAGTTAACAAAAAACCTATCGCCACTCTTAATTGGTTGCTCGAGTGGTAGGGTTAGTATAGCATACGTATAGAGAATAATATGAGTGGACGAGGGTTAGTCAGGTGATATATCTGGGTTGTCCCTACAATTAGATACATGAGAATTGTTACATGAAGACTCCTAATGATTGGTTGATGTTAATGGCGTCAGTGATAAGAGCCCCATGTTCTGATTGGTGCGCCCGTGAGCTTCCCAGTCTGGGACCATCGCTGTTCCCAGCTCTCGGTGTACCTGCAAGTTGCAACAATGTTTCACTATGGGTACATGCAGACAATGTGAAGACTTATTCATGAGCTGGACGGCCGACTACTCCCACTGTCGCAGATGTCCATTGATCCTTTCAAGAGTATCTGCCTGTGTCTTGTAACGAGGGATCCAGACGCCTCTTTCCTCCTGGGCTTGGCATCTCGTCAGGTTCGGCTTGGTCACGTGAGGTGGGACCGTGTTTGAGGCAGAATTCTGCACAATTAATATTGTTTTTCCACTGTGCGCCTGGTTTAATTGCAGGTGCGACTTTGATGTTGGTGCACGGCGTGCAAGGTTGCAACATCGTGCCCTTGATGGTCTGCTTTTGGAATGTGGGTTTGCAACATTACGACCTTGGCTGTCTGCTGTCGCCAGGCTCATTCTGCAGGATCAGCAACCTGACTCTTGTTCTGTTAACGTCCACGGGAGCTCTTGCTTGCGGCCTACTTAGGCCTGGTGTATAGGTGGAACCGTTTGGTGCACAGGCGCTTTAGGTTATAGTCTCATATTGTCTTATGACCAGTATCGTGTCTTCGTTATAATTCTCATTATGGCACCTAGGCTTAGAAGAAGCGTAAGCAAGCTCTTTAGATGAGTTCATGGTGCGTCTTGCGTTTCTGCATTTTGAGAGCCTAAGTGGAAAATAA
The DNA here is from genome assembly GCF_040938575.1 of Ambystoma mexicanum. NCBI lineage: Eukaryota > Metazoa > Chordata > Amphibia > Caudata > Ambystomatidae > Ambystoma > Ambystoma mexicanum. The sequence continues at coordinate 457,012,720 of NC_090927.1, forward strand.
TAAAGATGCACGTCCGTGAGCATGTCTGTCGCCTACGTCATAGCACTGAGTATAATCTTCGTGTAGATTGGTGCGGGAGTGTCCAGTGTGTATGTTGGCACAGGTGTGCTATCCGTTGGCTAGGTCGTCATGGCATCTCTAACTACGTATAGTTTTATTCCAGTTGATCCATGCCGCAGGCATCGGCCTGGGCAGGGCGGGCTGCTGGGCAGGCAGATGGACACATCCTTATGTTCCTGTACCAGGGTATCTGGTCGTCTGGTAGATGGGCAAACTCTTCTCGTGGCGGGTGCTTGGGCCGTGAACCTTTAGGCCAGGCGCGAGAGGGGGAAGATGGGAGCCTGTTTTTCCATTTTCCCACTTCAGTCCCCCCTCTGGTCGACTTGTCGACCACAAACATATCCTTTTCGTTATCTCCTCTTACTCTCCACACTTTAGTTATTCCTCCTAAATGTCCATAATGGTTAACATGATCTTCAAACGACCAATACATATATTCCCAGGTTCCTCCAGGAGTACAGTATACCCATTTCCCTATGTAACTCCTGGGGTTTCTTGGGTTCTCGACCTTCACCGATGGTGGGTCCAGGTGGTTGGTGATGATCTGGTTGCGCAATTTCTCTCTCTCTTGTATTATTATGCCTGTGTGTTGGCCGTCATCTGCTGGCATCAGTGGGTGCATACCGACCATTTCAAGCAACTCGTCAGTGGTGCGTGCCTTCCGGGCTTTCCAAAATCTTATTATGATCAATGTAGCTCCAGCCAAAATAATACAACCAACTATAATTTTCAGTCCATCTGACAGCCAAGATGGCATCCATGACCATAATAGCGAAAACCAGCTCTCATCCTTTTTCACACCTTTACTTTCATCCACCATTTTGGAGTGCAACTGGGCCAATTGTGAAACTGCTTCTGTCAGTGTACCGTTGTCAGCATCGTTGGCAGGAATGAATGTGCAGCATGATTGTCCTATCTTTGCGCAAACTCCTCCTTCCATTGCAGTGAGGAGGTCCAATACATATCTGTTCTGCAGTGCTACCATCCTTATTGCTCGCAGCTCCTCTTTTATCGCGTTGAATCCGTTTACTATAGAATTGATGGTCATCATAAGTTCCCATCTAGTTATCTGGAGCCATTTTGCGTTTGCGTAAGCCTGTAGTCCCGGATGTATTATTGAGGAGAAGAACATTGCTGCTCTGCTGAATAGTCTGTGTTCTGGCGGGATTGAAGTCAGTGCCGTTTCCGACCTTCCCCATAGGTAATTTCCTGTCAGCGGTTCTCCTTGTCTTTTCCGTCTATTTAGGACAGTATCATTGCCGCTGGTCCTGTTCCCTGGCTCCTCCTGAGGTGGTGCAGATCTCTTATTTCTCTTGTCCCTTCATCCATCTTGGGAAAGTTCGCCACATTCACATGCTTCTGGGGTACCACTAGTGTTGGTACATTGACGTGCACCATTGTGCATACACCATTCCACAGAGGGGGCAGTGTGTGATATGCCTTTTCTCCACAGGCCCAGTAATGGTCCATTATCACTGCTGTTCCTGCTCCCCCCTCAGGTAACTCCATCACGCTTCCACAATTGGTGTTGTATCCTACGTCCACCTCTCCTTTATGTTGGTAGCATACTTTAGGCGCAGTCAGCGGCAGTATTGTTATCGGGTCTTCATCCGTTTCTATCCATGTGAGCATAGGCACGTATTTGATCCAAGTCGTCCAACATCTGTCGTTGTGTGCATCGATAGTTGAAATAGTTTCTTTTGTTACCATGTTGCTGCCAACCACTCCTATCTTCCATTTGTTGTCCAAGTACACTTTCCCCGTTATCGTCACCAGTGGCCTCTCCCAGCATCCTAGTTTACCAGGAACTTCAGTGGCGTACCAATCACATGATAAATACTGCAGTGTTACTTTCTTCGTTTCTCCTTTTGCAGGACCACTTGTTATGTATCTGAATGCTTCAGCATGTAAACTGCTCTTGTGGTAACTCAAATAAGTCTTGAGGAAGTTGTTTTCGTATGGGTATGAGTCTCGTGTTTTCCACGTCATATGCACCACTGTCCCTTGAAACCTTCCTTTCGTTTGGAACAGTGCCAAGTATATTATGCATCGTGCTGTTTTTTCGTCTATTTCTGTGGCAACAAATGTTCGAGAAGCGCTCATGGCGTATGGTATTAATGAGCAAACGTAGCAGCTGTCTTCTGTTGTATGCTTACCAATGCGGGTCATGTGTTGATACCATATGTTGTTTGAGACGTGTGCTGAATCTTGTATATAATTGTCAATACCTTTATTATCTGAGTATGTGCTGCGTTGAACTCTATTTTGCTTGTGCGCAATTTCACTAATATCACCTGACGTAACACCTGTTGCAGCTGGGGATGGGGGTGTGTTAGGTTTGGGTACAGCAACAATATTGATAGCACAGCTGTACTGCCATACAGAGGCAGCTACGAATCCGGTAATTACCAAAATCCCTATTACTTTTATTGCATATGCTAATTTCACCGGCATTTTGCTCTTACCTTGCTGCAGTCCGGCAACGTATTCTTGCGACGTTACAGTTGCCCGCCTGAAAATTCTCAATATGCTGGTTATTAAATGTTAGTTGTTGTTTTTTAAGCTCTCCCTATCAAATAGTCATTCAGTGCCCAGGCGAAGAGCTGTTCCCACGCTACTCTAAGCGATCTATCTCTTAGGGCAGGCAAGTATGGGTGGAGGTGGGGCATCGAATATTCTATGGCCAAAAGGAACGCTGTGTAGTAGACACGTACCCTTTTCCTTTTCAGGTACGTTGGACTTTTTATTTCATATACAAATTGGTGTGACAATTCTTCTGGGTAATTATCGTCTGAGGGTACCATCTACTCCTGGGCAGTGAATTTGTTAGGTATCTACTTTCTTAGCAATACAATAATACGCGGTTCCTGCATGTGCGAGAGAAAAGAAAAGAGAGCATTCACGTGTTTACATGTGTATTTGTGCAAGACAATGTCCTTCAGTTCAGTTACTACTGTAATGGGGACAGGGGTCAGTGGATGGTGGGCAGGGGGGTTTTGGGTTCAACTGGTGGGCGTGGCTTTTACTCTTGAGCGTGTGATCATGGGGTGGGCTGTATGGGGATCACCCCTTTCTTCTTCAGTTATTGTCTCTGGGGAGTCTGGGGAGTGACAAGGTATGGGAACACTTGGGCCGCTGGCTGTGGTAGAACTTTCTTCTTCCGTTGTCGATGTTGTTGCTGTTCTCTCAATTGACCTGTCGGTGGCGCTGGGGCGGGTCTGTTGTCTGTAGATCTTTACTTCGTGTAGGTGGTTCCAGGCACGCTTGTCCTGTAGCTTTACTGCTCTTGTTGATACCTCCTCTACCAGATGGGGACCAGTAAAGCGTGGGCTATTCCATTTCCTATTGAAGTTGCGAAGTAGTACGTGGTCACCTTTAGCAATCTTACACAGTCCTTCCTTTTCCAGTTCTTTATCCGCGTCTTCTTGTTGGCTTCTATTAGACCTGCCCCGTGTGCGCTCGAGCTGTTGAGACACAAACACTACACTAGTAATCAAGGAAGACACATATTGGTACATTTCATCACCTAGAACACTTGCAGTGCTTTCGTGGTCGGTAAATGCTCTTGACGTTGGCGTTAGGGGAAGGCGCATTTGACGTCCGGTAACCACCTCATGGGGAGTGAGGTGGTGGTTGGACCCTGGCCTATTCCTTAGCTCAAATAAGGCTAATGGAAGACAATATAACCAACTCCTCTTTGTTGTTTGCTGTATCTTTGCAATTGCCTCCGTCAATAGGCCATTCAGGCGTTCACATACACCGTTGGCCTGTGGGTGGTATGCACATGCAAATTTATGTTTAATGTTCAGCAGTGATGTAATGTGCTGAAACATCTCGTTTGCGAAATGTGGGCCATTGTCTGACCTTAACACCTCGCACACTCCCCACCTGGGGAAGACCTCCCTCACTAGGAACTTAGCTGCTCTAAATGCATCTGGGTGTGAACAGGGCCCTGCCTCAATCCACCTAGAAAATGGGCATACTACTACAATCATATACCTATTTCCTTGACATATATTGATCATATCAACATAGTCAATATGGAGATGCCGGAAAGGTCCCTCTGGCCGGGGTATAGTACCTCTTATCACCTTTAGAGTGTGGCCGGCCGTAAACTGTTGACATGTGAGACAATTACTGATAAAATTTGACACATGCGAATTTAACTCGGGGCAGAACCAGTCTTCCCTAATTTGTGCTGCAATTACTTCTTTGCCTGTGTGGGCTGGATGATGTAGTTGGTTCAGGGCGGTGTTCAAAAGTGCCAATGGTATTACAACCTTTCCAGTGCCACCCTGGCGCCATAGTGCGTCGGTTGGGGACATTGTACATCCTCTTTTTACCCATATTTCTTTTTCGGCCATTGGTGCAGCCGCTTGTAACTCCATAATCTGTGTGGCTGGGAGATGGGTGTACCCTTCTCTTATCAACATCTCCTTAGCCATTCCCCTCCCTCTCCCTCTCTGTGACTCTGGGGGGTTCCATATCTCACCAAAGTATGCAGCATACTTCGCATGTGCGTCCGCTGCTGCGTTTCCCTTCGAGACGTGGTCCTCACCATTGGTGTGTGCAGTGCATTTCACTAAAGCTAATTCTTGGGGGTCATTAATTACTTCAATTAGTTCAGCCAATAAGAGGGCATGTTGCACTGGAGTGCCATCAGCTCTCCTAAACCCTCTTCTTCTCCATTTCGACAGCCCTGAGTGGACAGTAGATGTAACATATGCGCTGTCGGAATATATGGTCACCCGTTTGTCAAAGCTTTCCTTCAACGCCAAGATCAGTGCGACCAGTTCAGCTGCTTGAGCTGAGTAATGCTGTGGTAACTGTACACATTTCACTGCCACACACCGGTACCTCCATCATTTTCACCACTGCAGCCCCAGTTCTCCTCACACCATCCCTCTGATCAATAGTTGATGACCCATCAATAAATAAGAGCTCACCCCCCTCTAGTGCGTTTTCCTCAACTTTTCTAGTACATGAGTACATTTCAGTCATTTGTGTACAGTCATGGGCATAATCTCCCTCCTCAATTACTTCTGCTAGGAACCTTGCAGGGTTGACCGTGCTACATCTAACAATTGATAGTTCAGCTCTGGATAGAATGATCTCATAACCTGATGCTCTTTGCGTGGTTAGGGTGGATTTAGGTTTATTTAATATTGCAAAAAGTGCACGTTCCACAAATAGTGTAGTCGGGCACCCCATGGTGATTGCTGATGCTTTTTCCACCGCAAAAGCAGCTGTGGCGAGACCTTGTTCGCAGGGGAAGTGGCCTAACATTACAGGATCCAAGTGGCCACTGTAAAATGCTACTGGTTTGTAGCCCATGCTTGTTTTTTGAGCCAACACTGCTTTCATTACTGCTGAGTCGCAATGTGAAAATATAAAAAATTGCCGCTCATAGTCTGGGGATGCCAGTACCGGAGCAGTTGATATCGCATCTTTTAATTCATCAAAAGCTTCTTTCATTTCCATCATCCACCCCAGTTTTTTCTCCCCTTTATTAGCTTCCCGTAACGCCTCAAGCAGGGGTCCTATGTATGAACTGTAATCAAATACCCAAGCTCTACAGTAGTTGCAGAGCCCCAGGAACTGCTGCAGTTCCCTTACAGTTTGTGGCATTGGAGTGGTCAAAATAGCTTGTGCTCTTTGTGGTGCGATCTTTCTTCCATGTTGGGATATAAGATGACCAATGTAAAGCACCTGTTCTTGACAGTACTGTATCTTTTCCATGTCTACCTTGTAACCTTTGTCAGCCAATATTGTCAACATCTTTAAGGAGTCCTCTCTGCATGTTTTTTCGTTTTTACTGCAAATTATTATGTCATCCACATACTGCAACACCGTGCTTTCTACTTCAATGTTACCCAAATCCATCTGTATCACTCTATTGAAAATTGAAGGTGATTCACAATACCCTTGTGGCAATCTGGTGTGCTTCCACTTAGCGTTTCTGTAAGTGAAGCTCGTCAGATCTTGTGAGTCTGGGTGTAATGGTATTGAGAAAAAAGCATTTTTAAGGTCGATCACTGTAAATCGTGATGCTTCTGCTGGAATGCCACACAAGATTGTGGCCGGGTTTGCAGCTACGGGATATTCCGCTTCTACTATGTTGTTCAAGGGCCTGAGATCCTGTATAAAGCGCCAAGACCTCCCTTTAGCCTTGCGCACTGGGTACACAGCCGTATTACATGGTGATTCTGAGGGGACCAATATACCATTATTTATAAGGGCCGTTATGGTTTCATATATGCCCTCATCTGCCTCTTTTGATAGTGGGTACTGTTTTACTCTGGGGAGTATTGCACCTTTTTTCAATTTTATTTTTACTCCCCCTATACTTTTTATGCAGCCCACGTCATAGGGGCCAGTAGTCCACAATGATTTGGGTACCTTTGACATATCGTCCTTAAAGAAAGGGACCGGGGTACATGCGGGTGCCAACCCTCTAGCCCCAGAGAATCCTTGGGTGTTCATGGTCTCGCCTGACATCTTAAATTTACCTTCCCTTATGCAAGACCGGGTCGCCCGGTGTCAACAAGGAATGATAACTTTTTGTCACCTATCGTTACCTCTATGCGTGGTTCCTCCACACTATTAGGTGTTACTGACAGGATGGGACACACCAAGGCCGTCTGTGGGCTGTCCTATTGGGGGTACAACGACTGGCCATTTCGGGTATAAGGGTTGTGTCCCAAAACCGTCACCCTACCCAGTTGTGTTTGTGGTATTTGTGGTTGTTGTGTCATCGCTACCTGTTGTTGTGGCAGTGTTTGGGGCTGTTGTTGTGTTAATTGTTGTTGTTGTTCATTTCCTTGTGGCAACATTTGCTTTTGTGGTATGCCCTGCTGTACCTGTGCGGGCCTTGGTTGTCCCTGATCACTCCATGATGGTGTTCCTGGTCTAACTCTACACGTGCGTGACATGTGCCCCAATAGTCCACAGCTCCAACACACCGGTGGTTCCCTATTCTGCCATGGAAAGCTCCCTGTGTTGTCCTGGTATACTGGTTGCCCTGTGGGGTAGGAATTTCTAAATCCTCCCACCTGCGGTTGGGTACTATACCCATACCCTCTCCCTCTCATAATTCCTCCTCTCCCCCTGTTATAATTATAATACCCAGCTCCTTGCATTGGGTATCCTCCTCCCATGTTGGGCGTGTATGGTTGGAGTGGCGGCACCTGTTGTGTTGCAGTCTGTGAAGGTGGTATTTGGGAGGAATCTTGTGCAGCCACTACTTGTGTGGGGCTTTGGGTCATTGTTGTAGGTGTAGTTATTAGTGCCCCTTCCATTGTGTATTTAGTAAGCTTTTTCTGTACTAATTTAGCCTCTTCCGTTTTCCTGTCCTCTTCCTTTTGTTTCATTTTTCCTTGCCATGTCCTACAATGATGCACTATAGTCAGTTGTATTTCGGGCCATGGTTTTGCTTCCATTCCCACTACTTTCTTTAGTTGTTTCTGAACTCCTTCTGGGAGCCCTTGTACCAGTATATGGTAAAATATTGCTGGTGTTTTATCCCATTGTTCTCTAGTTTTCATACGCCACTTCTCTTGGATTTCCTGGATATAATCAACAGGATCTTCGTTCTCATGCATCTTGCGGGATGTAATTGCTCCTATATCTGATGTGTCTGGGTACTGTACCCTCAGTGCCTGCCATAGTGCATGTCTGCAGTTTGCGAACGGTGCCCCATCGTGCGATGTATTTGTTATTGTTACCCCATGAAATCCCGCTCTCTTCCAGATGTCATCCGCTCTATCCCCTAATATTGATATTAAAAGGCCCTTTACATCTCCCACTGCCAGCTTCTGTCCTGCGGTGTGTTTTTCCATTTTATATATCCATTTACCCGCACCTCCACTTAATGATGGGAGCCTACATTTTATATTGTCTTTATCGGTATGCTTCCAAGGAACATACTGTGGTCTAACCCCACCTCTCTCCAAAAGTGGCATTAAATTATGTCTTGTTTCACCCTTTGTGTACCATAATATTGAGTCCTCACACCCTTCCTCCTCTTCCCTTTCTTCCACATTTTCACTTTCGTTTGTATTTCCCCTGCTCACACCTCTTTCTTCTCCATCTTTTCCCCTTCTTCCATCTTTCTCTGTATTTAATGTGGGCATGTGTATACCTCTTTCCTGCCTGCGACTAGGGAGGTCTCTAAGCAGCTATGTATAGGGTGTCCGTTCGTCGGTGAAGGGCGCTAGTGTTATTTTGCGTAACGAACGTGAGGTGGTTGAGCATGTAGGGTGCGATAGGGGAGGGCGTGATGGGGATGATGGGGATGGGGATGTTGCGGCCTCATGTGCCTGTCTTTCCTCTATTCCTTTCTTTCCCTCCTCACTTCTCTTCATCTCATCCTTTCTCCTACTGATCCATGGTGAGTCTATGTTGGTCCGGGTGATGTATAGTTTATCTAAGCTTTCCCTTTCACTGTTTCTTCCTTCATTTTCCACTTCCTCTTCCTCACTACAAAAGCTAGTCATAAACGGTACCCCCCACTCGGTCTTTTTCCCCTTGATCGTTACTGTTTGTAAATCTATTAGGTCCAGTTCTCCTCTTTCTCCTTTATCAACCGCTCCCCTTTGTGCTGATGTTGTTGCTACTTCTGTATCATCATATACATCCCCCCATATTCCACTCTCCCTTCCCCTATCTCCTCTTTCTCCTTCATACCTTTCCTCCATCTCCTTACTATTTTCCTCCCTTTTCCTTTTCAATTCCTCCATCACTTCACTTCTCATCTGTTCTAATATTCTTTCATCCTCTTTCTTCCTTTCCCATTTCGCCCTTTCTTTTTCTACTATACTCTCCATCACCCTCCCTTCTTCGTATTTCTTAGTTGATTCTGATAGTAACCTCCTCCTCCATATTGCCATTTCTTTTTCTTTTTCTTCTTCTTCCCTTTTCTTTTCCCGCAGTATTACTCTTGATACCCTTTCTGCTGCTGCTTTTACCCTATCAGCTTCTCTCCCTTGCTCCTCAGTTCGTTCCCTTATTTTTTCCAATTCGTTCTTACCTTCTTTCCTTTTCCTCGCTCTCTCTCTCTCTCCTCCCTCTCAAGCTGCTTGATTAATTCATTCTGTTCATCCCTTAATTTTGCTAATCGTTCCTCCAAAATCTCTTCCTTTTGTCTTAACAGCTCTTCCCCCCTCAATTCACTCTCCCTGGCATTATCCTCGTCTGTTTTCTTTACTACCTCCTTCTCTTCTCCTGTTAATGAACCTCGTAATTTTAATAATATCTGTGCAGCTACCCATTCATCATTTCCTATTTCCACAGTCTGGTCTTCTCCAGTCCTCCCCTCCCCTGCTGGCATTTTCCTATGAGCCACATATGGTGGAGGGCTGTATGCCGGGTTCGAGTATCCCTCAGCTGCCCTTAACTGTCCTCTTTCTATTTCTCCCAATTCTCTTAAAGGGTACAATCCCCCTCCCTCTGTTTTTACTCCCGTTACTAGGGGTATATCATTGCTCGGTTCCTTTTTTATTTCATCTGCTTTATTATTCTTTTCTCCTCCCTCACCTCTGTTTCCCGTGGTCTTTGGGTCCTCATACCCCTGTTTCCCATCCTCTCCTTCCTCCATAATCTCTGTTTCTTCTGGTATTTCCCCCATAGTGAATATTCCATTTGGTCCTGGTCGGGACCCCTGGAACATCCTCCATAAGTTAAACACCTCCACGTGGTTTGCCAACTTCTTCCCTTTATATGTATTGTGCAGATGATTTAATAGTGAATGTTGGGCATATGGATCAAAGCTACGGTTAGGCGGCCACGGTGTTAGCATTTTGTTATCCGTCCCCTGGGTCCATTCTATGCTATACTTAATCAGTTTCTCCCTATGGGGTGGCAGTGTTGTGCATATGTATTGTAGTGGCGTGGTGAGGGTGTTCCCCCACCCTCCCGATCCTGTTCCGTATGACATAGTAGCGCTCCACTTGCTACCCTTCCCTAATCTGGTATCAGTTTATCCCACTAGTAGTTTACAATATACAGCCTTATATCGTTATCTGGCCCCGTAAGTTTGGGGACTTACGATAGTCCGCTTAAGGAAAATTATAAAAATATAGTATGTTACATTTGTAGATTTTCCTCTGCCTTTCTTCCTTTATACAACACCCTTACGGCCCCCTGCGGCCGAGGCGTACGTAGCCCCCTGCGGCTGTGTACCCCTTATTTCGTTCTTATACAGGGGTCCTGTTTTCCCGTGCTCCTCCCCCTTCTACTGTTGCCGTGGCCGGCGTTCTCCGTGCGCAGCCACGTTCCCCGTTTCGCCTTTCCTCGATCAACTCGTTTACCATTTATCTCCGTTTCCACTCCCTTACCACAGTTCTCTTCCCCACCACTCTCAAAACGAAGATGCCTCGTACTTGCGTTATCCTATGAAAACCCTATTGGTGACGTCACCGATCACGTAGAGCTACTGGTAAGTTCTTCATATACTCTTTAAATCCAAAATACACCTGCAATCTACCCCCGTTAACCCCACAGCTGTCTTCCTGTCACTCCTGGAACAAGGTAATCAAATCAACAATATAATCGGACTGCGCACACTGCGTCGCCTCGCGTGTGATACGCCCCTCGACAGGAGGGCTTAACCAGCCAATTATCTTCCGTATTGGGCAACTAACTAGCTATTGCCTACAGGGAAACGTCATCTACCTATCGAGTGTCTTGCTCGAACAATAGGGATCCTCATCTACTCATTGATCAATAAATGCCAAATCGTAGGAAACCACACACACACACCCTTACACGTAGTCGCGACCTAGGCCAATCAGTGTCTACGAGCGGTCGCACGTGATGTTTTCGTGCTCCGGCCCCTTCTCTCGCGTTACGTAGCCAACTGCTCTCGCGCTTGTTCAACTATCTTTCATTCTATTTCTAACACTAAACTGTCAAACCTTCGCCGTTCACCTGTGCAACACCTCCCGCCTCCCGTATTTAATTCCTCCCCCCTCCCTCACAATTTCACATTGTTTGTTGTGCGTGGCATGCTCACCAAGTTCTCTTGATGCGGGGCCGCTCGACTGCGTGCACCCCTCCGAGCGGCTCGTCACCTCCCCTCGTCTGGACCACGTCTGGACACTCGCCAACCGCGGGCGGGATACTTCTCAACCGGCTCCCGAAGGCCAATATCCGGATTGCGCTGTCCGGTCTTCTCGCAGTTCCGCGATGGTCCTATAGTCCTCAGAAGGGGGCAACGGCAGAGGGGGCCGCACCGCCGGGCCTCCTCGCAACCGGAGTGCCTGGAAAAAGTAAAAAATAAAAATGCCGATCTTAAACAGATCTCAGCAGTGCCTCCAACTTGTCGGGGGGAAATTCTGCCGGGGTCGGCCGGGCCGTCCGCAGACCTCCGGGCAGGGAGGCCCCAATTCCTCCCGTATATCCCAAAAGAGATAGAGTATGAGGCACACACAAGAAGCAAGGTGACTCTGCTGTTTATTAAACACAAACAGCAGGGATGGGTCAAGGATCATACGCGTCTGACCTGACACACACACAATCGTGGGGCTCGCAGGCCCTTTTCACTGTAGTATGACGCGCTACTTGCGTCACTTTAGAAAGTTAACAAAAAACCTATCGCCACTCTTAATTGGTTGCTCGAGTGGTAGGGTTAGTATAGCATACGTATAGAGAATAATATGAGTGGACGAGGGTTAGTCAGGTGATATATCTGGGTTGTCCCTACAATTAGATACATGAGAATTGTTACATGAAGACTCCTAATGATTGGTTGATGTTAATGGCGTCAGTGATAAGAGCCCCATGTTCTGATTGGTGCGCCCGTGAGCTTCACAGCCTGGGACCATCGCTGTTCCCAGCTCTCGGTGTACCTGCCAGTTGCAACAATGTTTCACTATGGGTACATGCAGACAATGTGAAGACTTATTCATGAGCTGGACGGCCGACTACTCCCACTGTCGCAGATGTTCATTGATCCTTTCAAGTGTATCTGCCTGTGTCTTGTAACGAGGGATCCAGACGCCTCTTTCCTCCTGGGCTTGGCATCTCGTCAGGTTCGGCTTGGTCATGTGAGGTGGGACCGTGTTTGAGGCAGAATTCTGCACAATTAATATTGTTTTTCCACTGTGCGCCTGGTTTAATTGCAGGTGCGACTTTGATGTTGGTGCACGGCGTGCAAGGTTGCAACATCGTGCCCTTGATGGTCTGCTTTTGGAATGTGGGTTTGCAACATTACAACCTTGGCTGTCTGCTGTCGCCAGGCTCATTCTGCAGGATCAGCAACCTGACTCTTGTTCTGTTAACGTCCACGGGAGCTCTTGCTTGCGGCCTACTTAGGCCTGGTGTATAGGTGGAACCGTTTGGTGCACAGGCGCTTTAGGTTATAGTCTCATATTGTCTTATGACCAGTATCGTGTCTTCGTTATAATTCTCATTATGGCACCTAGGTTTAGAAGAAGCGTAAGCAAGCTCTTTAGATGAGTTCATGGTGCGTCTTGCGTTTCTGCATTTTGAGAGCCTAAGTGGAAAATAATAAAGATGCACGTCCGTGAGTATGTCTGTCGCCTACGTCATAGCACTGAGTATATTCTTCGTGTAGATTGGTGCGGGAGTGTCCAGTGTGTATGTTGGCACAGGTGTGCTATCCGTTGGCTAGGTCGTCATGGCATCTCTAACGACGTATAGTTTTAGTCCAGTTGATCCATGCCGCAGGCATCGGCATGGGCAGGGCGGGCTGCTGGGCAGGCAGATCCTTATGTTCCTGTACCAGGGTATCTGGTCGTCTGGTAGATGGGCAAACTCTTCTCGTGGCGGGTGCTTGGGCCGTGAACCTTTAGGCCAGGCGCGAGAGGGGGAAGATGGGAGCCTGTTTTTCCATTTTCCCACTTCAATGCGATTTCTTTTGTGCCAGTATCAATGCCCTATTTGACTCGGATGTGTTATTGCTCACATGATGTGCTTCTCTATGAGCTACCTCCTTTTCAGCGTCTTCTACTACTTCTCTGGTGTGCCTTTTTATGTGCTGCTGTCCATGCCAGGATTTCCCCCCCTCAGTACCGGCTTATAAGCCTCCCACAGCATTCCAGAATTATCTACAGAGCCAGTGTTCAGCTCAAAATATGTGGAGGTAGTGTTGTGTATTTTTTCCATCAAGTCAGGGAACCCCAGGTAATAGTTAATGAGGCGCCAGATAGGTGGGGGTGTGGCTGTTCTTTTTCGAGTTCCATCACTAGTGGGGAGTGATCGGATATGCCCTGTCGGAGTAGAGACGTGCTATATGTATTGTGAATATTCTGAGACGGTAGAAAGAAGTAATCTGTTCTAGAGAGTGAGGCGTGCGCACCTGAATGAAAGGAGTACTTGCGTGCATCTGTATGTAAGTCTCACCATACATCCCTCAGCCCCACTGCAGAAGCAAAGGTTGCTAGTTTGGTGCTGTTTGCAGGATTTCTCCTTCTTAAATGCGTGCGGTCCAGTGTATTATCCATGACCTCATTGAAGTCGCCTCCCAATACCCAAATATCTGCCACATTCGTGGCAATGATGGGTGTAATATCTTCCAGTAGTGTGGATATTAGTGCCGGCGGGGCATATACTGCCATTATCGCCACGGTTTGGTTCCAAATTGTAGCATTTATATGTACGTACCTCCCTCCAGCATCATGGGTCTCCTTGGATATTGTTAGTGGAAGTCTCTTATGAATTAGGATTAACACCCCTCTACCACCCATGGAAAAATCTGCATGCACCGCAATGCAGTAATTGGTTCTTTGGAAGAGCTTGCATACTGTTCCCGCCAGATGCGCTTCTGTCAGGAGCACTATATCAGGTGTATACCTATTTATGTATTGCGTCACCAGGCGTCTCTTAATGCTAGAGCCTAGTCCATTGTCATTCCATGTCAGGAGTTTCAAGCGCTTGTTATTTGTCATAGTTGTCAGTCCTGTAGGATATGTAGCTGTTGTGGTCTGTTGTCGTGTCCTTTGTGGGATTCCTGCTTCTGGATACTATCACATGCGCTGTTGCTACCTTCCTTGTGTCTGTTGTGGTTACAATACCTTTGTGCGTGAAACAATAAACAAGGAACACATTCCCAACTCCCCGCTCCCTATACTCCATCCCCAACTGAAGCATCTGTTGCCCCATTGTCAAACTAGATTCTATTAACACTCTGTTGATGAGGAGAGGTAATTACTGACGGGCCCATTGGTCAGCACTCACCCTCGAAAACTAGTAATACAAAATAGCTGCACCATGCGAGGACAGAGTGCAGGATTCACATACTCGGGCAAGGATCAATAATCAGGACTCAGTAAATTGGCAAAGGGAAGTCTGTTTAATGATACATACATCTGTTTTGGGCCCCCATCTCGAACAAGTCCATAGTCAATAGTTTATACTTCTTTTCTTATCTTGATTTCGTTACTTAAAAAGTTCAGCAAACACTAAAGTGACGGGTGGAGTTTAATGTCCCCCTCTTGCGAGTGATGACGGAAGTCTCTAGTTATGGAGTACCGATCCTTTGCTAGACTATGGAAAAAGGTTAGATTACCGTTTTTAGCACATCACATTCTTCCTGCATTTGTGTATACAACGCATTCCCAGGGCACCTTCCCAATTCGTCTTGGCCCTGAGGACCTGCAGGAATTTGTTCGCACTGACACCATAAAAATGGATTGGTTACACATCACGCATAGATAAGCCACTGAAAAAATAAAAACAAAAATAAAAATAAAAGTGAACATATGAGGAGGTAGGACAAAATAAGAAAAAGGTTGAAAACGGTAAACACGGCAGTGAAGTTCATGTCGCTGTTCCTTTCACTTGCTCGTTCGAGGTCGAGTTGAGGAACAGTCTCTCTCTTCCCCATTTACTCCACTGCGGAATGATAATGCACACAATAGGGAAAAATAAGAAAAATCGGAAAAGAAGTTCAAGATGTAGTTATCCCCTTTCGATTCGTTCTACGTTTGGAAGCATGAAGAACTGTGTCTTTGTTTCCTTGCTCTGCCCCTTGGCTGGTGATTCTAAAGGGTTTTATCTTGGATCTCTCCTTTCTAAGGCTCGCTTCAGCAGCGGATGTCCATAATTGCTTCTTAATTGTGATGCAATAGCTCTTAGGAGCCTGTTTAGTTTGGCATTCTTTGCTGGATCATTAAGAAAAGTGGGCACATCAATGTTGTGGGGTCTGCCCACTAGTTCTGTAAAGTTTTCAATGAGATGAAAGAAAACGTGAAAAGCATACCGGCTGTCTTCCGGTGTTAATGACATTTGTCTGGTTCTTTGGCTCTAGAGTCACAGGCCTTCTATCGCAGTGTGCTTTCAGTTGTTTTTTTTTTTTCCTCTTCGATCTGTCCCTCGTCGGCTAGTGTCACTGAAATCTTCTCAGGAATTCTCGCTGGAAATTGGACAGCTCCACCTGGAGCATGATGCCTTGGAGGCGTGCGCCCATGTGTGGGGCGTTGGCCCGATTCGTGCACTGACAAGTACTCGGAACTCTCCACTCGCTATGTGTTTGATCACAGCCACGCCTGTATATCTTTGTCCGTCTTCTTGGTCGATTCTAGAAGACCCGTCAATAAAGACGATCTCCCCATCTTCCAGGGCATTTTCCTTTACCCTGGGGATTTCATCATAAAATTCCTCATAGTTCACACAGTCATGCACAGGTTCTCCCTCTGTGACTGGCTCAGCTATAAACATGGCAGGGTTCACAGATTTGCATCGGACTATTTTGATCGATGGATTAGAGATAATTACCTCGTAGGCTGATGTTCTCTGAAAAGTCAGCGTGCCCTTTGGCTTTTCCAGTATGGCAAATAGCGAGTGCTCAACATATAATGTCATGGAGCACCCCATCACAATGGATGACGCCTTCTCAATGGCAAACACGGCAGCAGCTAGGTTTTGTTTGCATGTGAAGTGGCCCTTCATTACTGGGTCCAAACTCCTGCTGTAATATGCTAGGGGTTTATATCCCAATGAGGTTCGCTGTGCGAGCACTGCCGTCATAAAGTTGCCATCAGTATGAGAAAACAAATAGAATTCCTCAGCATAATTAGGAATCCCAAGAACTGGGGCCTTACAAATTGCCCCCTTGAGTTCGGTAAACCCCTTCTCCATATCTTCATTCCATTCAATTTCTTCCCTCGTCGCCTGGGCCTTTTTAAGAGCCTGCACCAAGGGCTTGGTATATGAGCTGTAGTCGAAGACCCATGCTCTGACATAGTTGCACAGGCCTAAGAAGCTTTGCATTTGTTTTATTGTGCGCGGCTTGGCTGTGTTCATGATAGCCTAAGCCCTTTCTGGGGTTACCTTTTTCCCCTCATGTGAGATCAGTTGCCCTATGTACAACACCTCCCTTTGGCAGTACTGCAACTTGTCCTTGTCCACTTTGTATCCCTTCTCAGCCAGTATAGTTAATAGCTGGACTGAGGCATGTCGGCATTGCTCTTCAGTGATGCTGCAGATTAGAATGTCATCTACATACTGCAAAACAACACTGTCCACCGCAATATTGCTTAGGTCCATTTGCAGGACTCTGTTGAAAATAGATGGAGACTCGCAATACCCCTGCGGCAGCCTGGTAATTTTCAGGTGCATTTGTCTGAAAGTAAATGACGTGGGGTCTTGTGAGTCACGGTGCAATGGAATCGAGAAGAATGCATTTTTCAAATCGATCACCGTGAAGCATTTTGCCTCAGTGGGTATGTTGCACAAAATTGTGGATGTATTCGGGACTAAAGGGAACTCGGCTTCGACTATGTCGTTTAAAGCTCGTAAATCCTGGATTAAACGCCAGGACCCTCCCTTTGATTTCTTGACTGGATATATCACCCTGTTGCAGGGTGATTCCGATGTCACTAGAATGCCCTGCTCCATCATGGCGGAGATTGTCTTTGCAATCCCTTCATCCGCTTCTCTGGACATGGGATATTGTCGTGCCTGTGGCAGAATTGCTCCTGGTTTCAATTTCATTTTAACTTCAGGAGACCTATGTCATAGGGCCCTGTAGTCCATACTTTGGCCGGCACTAGGGCCATGTCGTTATCAAAGTACTCTGGGCGTACTAACGCTAACATCATCCTCTGTGGTACCTCTCGCCTGATCATTTTGACCCAAAATATGAGACTCACTTGCACCCGTGTCTCTTCTAGGTCAGGGTGTTCGTCGAACAGATCGTCATCGGTGACATCAGTCACTCGATACACTTCTTCGATGGCGACAATCGCACACCAAGGTCTACCCTCGTCGTCACATCCTTCAACTAATACTACCTTTCCTCCCACCGCGGCAGATTGTATCATTAAGGGAAAAACCTGTCCCTCCTCTTCGTGCATGGGTATTCTTGGCCTGAATAGAAACTCATCAGGGGTTCTCATAGTCTTGTCTGCGAGGCCTGGCAATCCTGCCAAGAGCACTCGTACTCGATATGCGAAAAATTCTGGTTCCAACGGTACAGCTCTCATGGCTGCACGTCCAGAGTATGCTCTGATCATTTCGCATACGTTTGAATAATGCATTCCAGGGGTGGAGCACACTATGCCATCCTCAGTGAACGAGATCGTCATATTCAACTTTGTCATCAAATCCCGACCCATAAAGGTACATTCATGTTGCACTCTCCCACTGAGACTGGGAGTGCATCAGTAAAGGGAACTCTGCTATGAGCTCCAGTAAAACTCTGGGTGTCTATTGCCTCACCGCACAAGGAGAACTTGCCTTCTCGTATGCACGAGCGCGTTGCACCCGTGTCAACTAAGAAGGAATATTCTTTCCCCCCTATGGTGACATTTACCCTAGGTTCCCTGTTAGGGTCTGGTGTCACTGATAGGATAGAACACATCAGAGATCCCTGTGAGCCGTCCTATTTCATGTATAGGTTCGGTCCACTGTATACCTGTGGGTTTCCCCCACTAGTGTTAGTGCTCTGAGCCACTTGCGTCAGTGTCTGCTGGGGTTGTCCCTGTGGTAAATTCCCCATGTTCAGTGGTTGGACGACTTGCTGTGCACCTTGCTGCAAGCCAGCTGCCTGCTGCTGCACGGTATAGTTTTGGGCATTGCCTTGTTGTAGGGTAGTAGGTTGATTCACCGTGCCTGCCCCCAACCCTTGTTTGTTCTGCCACATGCCTTGGCTTCTGCACATGCATGCCACATGTCCTGTCACTCCACACAGCCAACACACTGGTGGTGGTCGGGCCATCTGTCCATCTGGCATAGCTGGACTGCCCATTGGTGCGCTCTGGATACCACTTGAACATTTTGAAAACCTCCTTGGTTACCTCTAAAGCCTCCCTGATTACCCTGCCATCCTTTTCCTCCAAATCCCCTTCCTCTTGGGTAATATCCCACATTACCCTGATTGTTTTGCGGCGGGTTAGTGGCACATTGCGCACTCGAATCGGCCGGGCTTGTTAGCATGGCTCCCTCTAGCGCATACTTCGAGAGCTTCCATTGCACTAGCTTCGCCTCTTCTCCCTTACGCGTTGCCTCATTCTTTCGATTCTTTTCTTGCAACAACCTACAATAATGGGCAATTGTCAACTGGATTTCGGCCCACGGTTTAGCTTCTATTCCTACCAATTTTTTGAGTTGGTTTTGCACCGGTTCTGGTAACCCTTGGCACAGTATATGATAGAATACAGGGATAGATTTTGTCCAAGACTCATGCGTTTCAAGCACCCATGTGTCTTGAAAATTCAGGATATAAAGCAACGGATCCTCCGAGTCCTTCATTTTTTTGAGTCATTATAGCTCCCATATCAGATGTGTCTGGATATAGCGTACGTAGCGCTTTCCATACTGCTGCTCTACAGTTATTAAACGGTGCTCTGTCATGAGAGGTGTTAGTTATGGTTACCCTAGGGTAGCCTGCCCTTCTCCACACATCGTCTGCTCTTTCTCCGAGTATAGCAATTAGGAGACCTTGAAGTCCCCTATGGCTAGGGTGACTCCCCCTGTCATTCTTTCTAGCTCATGTATCCACTTCCCGGCTCCCGATGTCAACATTGGAAGCTTATTTTTGAGATTCTCTCGGCCCATGTGTGGCCATGGAATATATTGCAGTCTTGCTCCCCCTTTTTCTAGCAGTGGGAATTGGAATGCGCAATCCTCCTTTTCCTTTTCTTTACCTCCTCGGTCTCTTGCTGGGGTGGCGTTCCCGCCTTGCTTTCTAACTGGCAGTACCCTTAACCTATCTGTAAAGGCAGGTGCCGACGCCCCCCTCTGACCGTGGGGTGTTTCTTCATGCCAGCTGGACTGTCCAGCGGACTTCGGTGTCCTATTTATTGACCCGCTCGCGTCTAACCATTGTACCTCTCGGTTCCCTGGGAGCCGCTTTTCGCATCGTCTCCCTTCGTCATACATCACTTCCTCCGCTTCCCCATCTGAGTCAGACTCTGAATACTCCCATTTCGCACAGCTTCTCGCATCATCTTCATTCTGCCCAACTTCTAGTCTATCTAGGGAACGTCCCCTACTCTCACTACTTCAGGTGACACCCTCAGTATCGTATAACTGAGTGCTCTCTAAGCGCTCATCTTCCCTTCCCTTTTGGGAGATTCGTTCCAGTCCCATTTCATCATATATTTTATCAATCGGTTCCGCGATGCTTCTGGTGTCAAATTCATCATCAATAATTGTCCCGCTTGTACCTGGTACTGCATCATTTGCTGGAAAGAACTCTTCTTTGTCTTCCCAGTCTACAACAGGATTGGGTTTTTTCACTTCCCGCTGATTCTAAATCTCGTGCCCTTTTCATGCGCCTACGCTCTGCTTCCTCATCCATTTCTCTTCGCTTCTTCGCCTCCTCTCTAGCCTTATCTACATCCCTCATCCGTTCGTTTCTACATTCTTTTGCCCTTCTACTTTCCTCATCTTCTCTCTTCTTAACTTTCCTTTCGTGCACCCTCCTTTCTTCCTCCAACTTTAGCATGTTCTGCCTGCACCTTTCATAGGCTGCATATTGCGTGCGACTGAGCGGTATACCCTGCTCTTCGCGATATAGTTGGTCTCACCTCAACCTATCCTTTTTTCTTGCCCTCTCGTCTCTCATAGCCATTTCTTTCTTCTTTTCATCACTT
Organism: Ambystoma mexicanum; assembly: GCF_040938575.1. Taxonomy (NCBI): domain Eukaryota; kingdom Metazoa; phylum Chordata; class Amphibia; order Caudata; family Ambystomatidae; genus Ambystoma; species Ambystoma mexicanum. Next base: position 457,032,837 of record NC_090927.1, read on the forward strand.
TGCGCCTCAACAGACCGTTCACTCGACCTTGCGTCATCACTTCCTTTTCCATCTAATTTCTATAATTAGTATCTGCCCTCCCATCTATTCGTCCTTTGCAAATGTTACCTCATCGGTTCCTTTCCGCTTCTTTCCCTCTCTCTCTATATCAAGAGGTGCACTTGTTTGTGCCTGGCCCTTTCTTTCTTCATCTCGCCTCTCTTTGTCCCACGGGATCATGGAGGCCGAGTCAATTTCCTGTTCCTTCTCTTTCGTCACGTCACTGCTACACGCAGGTGACTCGTATGCAGGGTTGCTATAACCTGTAACTGCCTTAAGTTCTCATAGTGGGTAAAGGCCTTCTGACTTACTTCGCTCAACAACTGGTTCCGGCGGGGCAGGTGGCGCGGTAGGCGTCTCACCCCCCTCCGTACATACATTTAATATCCAGTCTGCGGGAGGTTCTTCTTCCTGTACTTGTTCAAACATTTTCCAAAGCTCAAGAACGGCAACACGTTTCTCGAGTTTCTTCCCGCTATATGTGGCATGTAGGAACGTGGTCATGTGCTGTAAGACAGCCTTAGACAATGACCCATTCTGGGGCCACGGCATACACATTTTATTTGTGGTGCCCTTAACCCACTCCTGGCTGTATTTCTTCAGCTTTGCTGCATGTTTTGGCAATTGCTTGCACACGTGTGCAAGTGGGGTAATTTCTTCCATTCTCACCTTCGTCACCAACAATAATCGCACAGTGTTTCAATGTTACGCTATTATGAGCGAGCACCACGTACGCAAGATCCAATCCAATATTTCTGCAATTTTATACCAACAATTCTACTCAAAACGCATCAATTCAGTGGCGATTCCCTCTCATTTACAGAATCGCGTAAAGCAAAAATGCATTACCATTAATTTGATAACACAATTATTCCACATTCAGCATACACAGCACATATATGACAGACGCTTCAGAGACTAGACAAACACCAGCTGGTCATACATATACCTGCCTTCTAATTAATACCCCGACATGGGATTTGAACTACCCCTTTATGACATTTTTAAACGTCATCGTAGCCTAGCGTCCCCCTCTCAGTGGGCACTCGGTTCAAGTTCCTTCTGACCACTCCTTAAAGCGCAGGAACAAGGCAAATTTTACAGTTTTTCTCTCGGGTGCCCCCCCCCCCCGGTATTCCTTACAGTTTTTAATCTCGGGTGCCCCCCCGGTATTCCTTACAGTTTTTAATCTTGGGTGCCCCCCTGGTATTCCTTACCCCAGTTCCTTAAGGTGACCGGGTCTTTTACCCCCTATATATATATATATACAGTCTTTTCTGCTTCTAGCTGTATTATTTCTTCTCCGCCACCCACCGTTACCTTTCCCTTCTTACTCTAAGGCCTATAAGACCGTTGCCAGGATCACTCACCAATCGACTCTTTTCCTCTCTGGAACTTCAGGATCACCGTCCCTTCCTCTTCCTGCTTTTAAGGTGTTTCGTCCGATCCGCTGCCCGTGGGAATGAGAAGGATTATGCTTGAAAGGCGGGTTCCTTCAGACCCACTGCAGATTTTTTGAGAATGATTACACTATCATTGTCCACGGGGAGCTTCTCAGCCTACTCAGCCGGAATGGCGAAAGGACTCGTGATGTAACCGAAGGCCCAGAGTTACTTTGTGTCGTCGGTTTAAAGGTGTCTTATAACTATATTAATCGATTATCAATAATCGATGGCCATAACCATCCTCACGCTACCAAGTGTTGACGAGGAGAGGTAATTACTGACAGGCCCATTGGTCAGCACTCGCCCTCGAAAACTAGTAATACAAGATAGCTGCACCAAGCGAGGACAGAGTGCAGGATTCACATACTCCGGCAAGGAGCAATAATCAGGACTCAGTAAATTGGCAAAGGGAAGTCCGTTTAATGACACATACATCAGTTTATGGAAATCAGCAGCATCACGAACACCTGCCTCACCCCGACTTCCTCGAACATCAGTCCAACAGCCTCTTTTATGGGCAGAAACCGTCATCATTGACGTCTAATTCTACAAAAAACCATCATGCAATACAATTGGTTGGGAAAGGTAACTTAAGTATACGTGCTATAACTGTATATGGAAATAATGCAAGTGGCTTGGATAACTCTTATCGGGTGGGCATCTATGCCCTTCCCTCTACACCACACGTGATTGACGTCACTACAAGTACAACGTCTCATTGGTTACAATGTCTATAGACCCTAGATTACATGGTCCCTTGTGATTGGGCAAGTTACACCCCTAAACATAAATCTCCATTTTAATTAGCAGCATGCAGAATAGACACCCAGGTGCTTAGTGTCCCAATATTCACCCTGCCTCCCTTCCATCAAACAGTGGTTTAGGGCCATGTGTCAATTAGTTGGCTGGGTATGGCCTCGGATCTGTAGTCTCTTATCAGGAAAAGTTAATGCACCCTCTGGTTCTGGATGACATCAGGCAGTGGTACATCTTCGCGCCTGTCTGGTCACGTGTTGGTCCACCCTGAATCTGCTTTAGTTTCCAACCTTTTGTGCATTTAATTCTGTATGCGCTTAGCCACCTGCATGGGCCTCTCTTATCTTGACCTTCACGGGCGGGCTGGCATGCTCTGAAGTTGGAGCCTCGTGAGCTCATGCTCACCTCCCCTTCTGTGGTTGACCTCGATTTCCCCGGCATGAGTCATCCTTTGTTAGGTTTCGATCCCGCTCCTTTCCTCAGTTTGGGCCTGGATTTGAAACTTGGCCAGTCAGGCCTTGGCCGCCTGGGAGTACTTCTGTTTATACAAAATGGAGTTGCACGTGTACATTGTGCTGTATTGAGGTAGATCTATACAGTTGGCGCTTGCCGCTCTATCTTCTACTAAGCATTGCAAGCAGAATCGATTACTTAGCATCTTGCGTTTCAAGCTTATTTACACACATTCAATAAGGCGGTTACTTCCATCTTGACTCATGGCACCATTCTCATACGTTTTTCACAGTGTTTCTCCCCTTTGTCCTTTACAATTATCCTCATAGTTGTCAGAACTGGCATGCATGCTTTCAGTACTCCTTCAGTTCGTTCTTGCAGCTGCTCTGGTCCTTGTTTCATCTCCACTGGCCTTCCATTATGGCTTTTGGAGTCTCTTCATGGACTGTGTGTAGGCATTGCTCCTCGTTCCGTATCAACGGCTGGTATGGTTGTCTGATTGGGTACCGTGCTGCCCAGGGTTGCCTGGTTATGGGCATTTCAACAGGTATTGATCTTCTAATGTAGACAGGGCAGAGGTCCATTGTAGTCCTTTGTTGGTTCAGCTGCTCCTCGTACGTCACATACCTTTTGCGAGTACTTTACTGGCACCTCGAAGTGAGGGGCAGGGGTGCAGGCCACGTCTGGGGTCTCCTCTACAACTCGAACGCTCACATATTAACTCTTGGTACTTTAATCAGTGGAGTGGTTGGGGCGGCGTAGCATGAGCCGCCAGCCATCTTACATGTTGAATACTTCAGTTATGTATGGGCAATGCCGTGAGGCAGATCAGCAGTTACTCACATTCGGTGGGCATTCATGCTTCTCTGTTTGTTATTCGTGTTTATTCATTGTCTATTTGTGGCATTGCCTCTGCTTGTTGCTGTAGTCTCTCATCTGGTGGTCTATCTGGGCGCGGTCTATTCCTTTTGCTTTCTTGCCTTCTCCATGGGCCCCAATCTCCTTCCAGGTGGGGTTCTGCCTATGTTCATGCTTCTTTTGGGTCCGTGAAGTGTATGGTTGTGTCGTTATGCTATATCTTTAGCTGTGCCGGGAATAATAGTCCATATTTGACTTTTAGCATCTGCAAGTGTTTCTTCAGTTGATCAAACGATTGTCTTGCTTTTTGTACTTCTTTCGTAAAGTCAGGGAAGAAGGCAATTTTGGAACCATTGCATGTTATGGAACCTTTTGTCCTGGCCATTTGGAGCACTGCATCTCGGTCCCTATAATTTGATATCTTGGCAATCACTGTGCGTAGTTGTGCTCCGGGGATCGGTCTGCCAGTCGGTATTCGATGCACACGTTTGACAGAAAATAATTTTGACAGGGTCTTTAGAGCAAATAAATCAGCAAACCATTGCTCTAGGAAGAGTTCCATACTTGGCCCTTGAGTCTTTTCAGGCAAGCCAAGGATTCAGATGTTATTTCTTCTCAATCGTCCCTCTCCCTCTTCTACTCGTTCCTCTAGTGTTTTAATGTGTTCCATTATGCTGTTCATTTGTCGACCCATGCCCCGTAGATCATCTTCTGCCACCGATATACGAGTCTCAGCCTCTCCCGTCCGGGATGAGAGTTTCTGCATGTCGTGGCGTAGTAGGGACACCTCCGTGCTTATGCAATCCATTTTCATTTTCATGGAGGTTCGCGAGCTGGAGATGGCAGTCATCACATCTTTGAGAGATATATTGTCTTCAGAGTTTTGTGGGTCACTGGATTTATTTTGTTCCAGTGTGGGAGTCAGGGCAGGCGTTGTATATTGCTCCATTGTGTTCTGATTACCAGTTTTCTTTGTCTTGTCCTTGCCGCTGATAGAATCTGTGCTCTGACACCCAGTGTGATCCACCGTTATTTGACAGATGATGGAACGGTCCGCTACTTGCAGCCTGACCCTGTGCTGCTCTGAGGAGCCTGTAGTCTAAAGTCAGCACTGTACCTCAGTCATTCAATATATCCATTTTGTTGCGCTGCCTCCCAACTCTGGTGTTCAGCTCTTTCTCTGTGTGTGTGTGTCACCTGTGTGCACACTAGTAGTTATTTACAGTTGTCGCAGTCACAGTTGCCACGGGCGCACACTATGAAAAAAGGCCATTGTTTCTCCGTGGGGGAACGCAGGTACTTGCTTGCTCTGTTCCAATATATGTGCTGTTATTTGGAGCTTCTCCGCTTCGCGAGCAGTGTCTCATAGGCACGCAGCTCAGCTTATGCGCGCAGGTGCGGGCTTATTAAGTCAGGTTATATGCGTCACACTTGTACCAATTGTCCACAGGTGTTTGCTCTCTCTGTGGCAGCCTCTCAGGTCTTTTATCCCCTCCTTTTCTACGCTGTTTGCTCCCTTTGGGGTCACACTAGGGGGCTTTTACGGTCTTACTGAGTGTGGGGACCAACTCTGTGACTGTGTAATCAAAATTGTTAATGTGCGCCCTCCTTTCGCTCACAGAATTCCCATGTTTGTGTATCTTATAGGATTCATTTTGACTCAGTTTGCTGGCATCGTATGCTCTCTGTCTCAGTCGGGTCTTCAGTGGGGGCAATCAGGGTTAGTACCGGGCCTTTAGGTAGGTACGGGTGTGGTCCGGTCCGGCGGTATTAAATATTAATGCTGCTGCGTCTGTGGATCATGCTATACCTTGCGCCCTTTGAGCTTGACACTCAGTCATGCAAGAAGGCACTTTTGAATTTCATTACCTTGGTAAACAGGGCGGTCGTCACGTTTAGTGGCACACAGTGATTTCCAGCAACACCCTTCCAACTCGACCGCCACCGAGCAGGGTACGTTATCCCCATGTGGGCTGTCACCACCTCAGGGCCAGTTGCACACTGGCCCTCCGTGCGGGTATGTGCCCCCGTGAACAGGAGCGTATGGCAGGTTTGGCCACTACAGGGGCAGCAGAGCGCAGCCGCTCCCCCTACTCCCAGGGCAACAGTTGTCCATCCGCATCGTACCCATGTTCCCCTCTGGGCTGTACGGGGAGATCCCAGGCACCAGATCTACGTTGGGGTCACAGCCTCTGGTATCTCGCTGTCACAGTGTATTGGAGGCTCCTCCCCAGAGGCGCGATGCGGAGGCGGCCCAATTTGTTAGCCTCGTCCTCCACACCCCATGGTTGCCAATCTATTACCCGGTGGTGCGTGCGTGAGCCTTGCTTGCTACACGTGCAGGTATTGTGAGGGGTCCTCATCTTTGCCCGGCCAGTGTGTCGTCTGGGCTCCAGTCATGACGTGGCTTTCCCGGCCTTGTCGGGGTTCCGATGCGACCACAGAGGTAGCTCCAGTCGGTGGTGTAGGTCGAGTCCGGACCACTGCGCAGGGGCCAGACATGTCTCTCCTTTCCGGTCAGTTGCAGGGTTGGTCTTGTCAGGCGGCCACCGCTGATATGGTTGCAGTTGGTTCACACGTCTCCCCGGCAGTTCTCAGTCGGTGGGGAGGTTCAGTGGGAGGAACTTGCAGCGTTGCTACTGTTGGATCACAGCGCTTTCCACTGCCTCGTACTCCCGGTGGCCATCTTGGTCCTAGCACAGCAGCGGGCACTGCCACTTTCGGCACACAATAGCTCCGGTTCTCCGTACTGTTTCTGCTACTTACCGCTACCAGATGTCACTGCCAGTATCCGCTGCCGAAAAATTGCTTTCTAGTGTATTTTGGGTCAACCTTTATCAGGATATGTGCAGGATATGGCTGGCCGCCACAGAGCACCGAGGGATCACATCCTTATCGTGTGCTAGCTGCCCACGCCCCCCCACCCACATCATTCTTGATGTCATAAAATCATTATACACAAAGTATATGTACAATAATAAAACCAATGTCAACGTGTGTAAATCCAAACCTTAATATCGCACACATACACACTTCCTTGCCTATCCTAATGCTATTCTAGCCTCTAACATTCTTTTGATAAATGCAGATCTTGGAAAATTTGAGACTGCTAACACCCGCAGCCCCGGCACACCAGAAGCTGACTTGCAGAGACTTGCAGAGCCTGAAAGCAAGTTAGACAAAAGCACCTCAGGACGTCAGGCCACACTACACTGCACAAGCTACAGAGCGACGTAACGCAAAGCAGAGAACAGCCACTTCCAAGGTCTGATTCAATTCCCACATGTAGTAAGCATACAGTAACGGGGAGGGCCTTCATGATGCATTTGTTTTTCCATTTTTGGAATCCTATTGAATTCCATTGAGGAAATGTGGTATTGTACATGTGGCAATACTGCATGGCTAATGTTGTTTGTGGTAATGCATTTGTGTGGGGGCACTTACTGATACACAAAGGCAGGACGTTTTTAAGAGTTACAGTAAGAACATTTGAAAATTGGTAGAGCAATAAAAGAGTTGGTGCATCCAAATGCCACCAATTTTCCCAATATTACCAAAACACCTAAGGAGGCCAGATCTCTAAATATTTATGCTCATATAAGGGTTTGTATGACCACATTTTGCCCACCCTATTAATCCCCACTCCACTCACACTTGTCTCACGACACACTTAGTTCCACAAACAGGGTTTGGCCCATTATCAGCCCTAGTTGTGCTATAAAATTTGAGAAGCATGGACTAAGTACAGTCAAAAGGAAAATAGGCTTTCCTATTTCCATGGAAACCTTTTGCAGTGCATAGGGACTGTGGCACATTGATGGTATTCGCCCCTTCTCCCCAACAAGGAGCCACCCCCTTTAAAGCTAGGGGGGTGAGCCCACTTTGCAATACCCTCCCTAGGGGTATGGGTAAGTGGGACCAGCTCACAGGGAGTGGCTTCTCCTTAGGGGACAAGGACTCGCGATAAAAAGATTCAAAGTGAAACCATTCTTTTAAAAGTGTTCCTTAACTTTAACAAATACTGTGCAGCCTTTCAAGAATGTTTTTGGCTAAATTAAACACACACTGTGCGTATTTCCCTTTTTTAAAACTTGCTGAATTTCCAAGAGCACGTTCCATGTGGCCTTTGACCTGCCATTCATGTGTATTTCCCAGGGAGTGGTCACTGCCAGCAGGGGAAGAGCTATTATCATCGAGATGCTCCCGGGCTTAGAGGAATGTAGCGCCTAACTACCACACCCTTTGCTCTGCTTCCTTTACTGCTGTGGACGAGGGGAAATCTAACTGCAGCCAAGGCCCTAGTGAATTGCAAGTGTGCCCGTGTTCTCAAAAATGTCAGGTAAGAAAGCACTTTTGATGTGCGCCCATGTTTTAATTGTATTTAAACCTGTGCAGCCGTGACTATGATGGCAGGGCTCCCATAGTATTATTTTGAAACAGCCTAAGCAGCCCAGAACTTTTCCATATTGTTTCCCTTGTTGCATGGCCGACATCCTTTGTAATAACCTACTCCACAATAAACAAAGGAATATGCCGGTACAGAATGTTTTTAGAAAAAGAAAAATTGGACACTTTAGACCAAGTAATCATGTCTAAATATAGTTAGAAATTAGCTTAGTTACTATATAGATTAAGGGGGAGACTTGAGAGGTACTGCGCAGAAATATATGTGGTGCTTCCACACGCATTAGAAACAAACCCTCAAGTACTACCACAGTTCATAATTAAAAAAATGTTTATGCATACACAAGCCTTGCTTTCAGCACAGCTGCAAAGAAGCCTCAGGTCATATGGGACATCATTCCTCATTCCTGGTTTAGCAAATAGCACAGTTTTTATCCTGGTGTTATTTATGGTGTAATGTGTTGAGTGATCCTAATGATCCTAGTGACAGACTGTTAATTCATGTTGTACATTTATTTAAACTGCTTTTATCTTTGTATGATATTCATTTGATTTAGCCGTCTATTAATATGTGATGAACTGATTAAATGTGTGTAAAGTTTGATTTTAACTAAGTCGCACAATAAATAAATAAATAAATAAATACATTAATAGCACTATATTGTAAGGTGTGTCCTCCTGCCTTTCGCATTAAAGCTGGCAAAGTTCTGTTTGCTTTAAAAGACAGGCCTCTCTGTGCCACATATGCTAGGAGACCAATTGACATCTATATCATTAAAGCCCAAAACAATGATCTAGTCTGGAAAAGAACACTGCATAGGGCAAATTCAGGTGGCGCAGCCCCGAAACAAAGCTTTTGGCTCTCAAAGGAGTCTTAGTCCATTCAGATAATATCTGGGCTGCCTAACATTTAAGCACAGTTTTTCTTTACATGATTCTATTGGCGATGAAGAAACGAGTGCATTTTCTTCTGCCGTAACATGACAGTCCCTGAGACATCAAGATTTTCAATGTGCCCATAAAAAAGAGGCCTAGCTGTACTTTTCTTTTTTTAAATAACTTTTATAAAATTAGTTTTCTTTTACAGTTACAGATAAATAATAAAGAGTAACCACTACACAGCAGTTGAAACCAAATCAGCGGGGCATTCGCCCTACTTTGCATACATTTCCCCATTTGGGATCATCAAATCAAGGGGGTTATTCATAGAATCCAGCGCACAAGTGGCGCACGCGGCTGGCGCACAGTGTGCGCGTGCGACAGTCTGCGCCAGCCGCATGCCATAAAATCCATTTCCGCGCACAGCGTATTCATGGATTTTAAAACCAGCCGTGGCGCAGAGTGGCGCAGCGACCCTGCAGCAGCGCCAGTTACGCCCCCAACCCCTCCCCGTGTGCCATGCACAGCGCACAAATCCTGTACATGGTGCACAGGCCATTGGACCAGCATACAGCCCCCCCCAACCACGAAAACGCCTGTAAAACGGCCCGCGCACCCCTCCGAATACATGTACACCCCGGCGCGGGGAGTTTCACAAGCAATTGGCCCTGTGCGAGCGGGGAACGAGTATCACTGGGGTTCGTGGGGAGTTTCACACATGATTGGCCCTGTGCGAGCAGGGTACGTGTATTTCGGGGGTGCGCGGGAAGTTTCACACGCGATTGGCCCTGTGCGAGCAGTGTATGTGTATTACTGGGGTTCGCGGGGAGTTTCACACGCGATTGGCCCTGTGAGAGCGGGGTACGTGTATTACTGGGGTTCACAGGAAGTTTCACACGCGATTGGCCCTGTGCAAGGGTGTACGTGTATTACTGGGGTTCACGAGGAGTTTCACACGCGATTGGCCCTGTGCGAGCGGGGTACGTGTATTTCGGGGGTGCGCGTGAAGTTTCAAACGTGATTTTGCTGTCAGAGCGGGGTACGTGTATTTTGAGGGTGCGCGTGAAGTTTCACACTTGATTTCGCTGTCAGAGTGGGATATGCGTATTTCGGGGGTGCCCGTGAAGTTTCACACGCGGTTTCGCTGTCAGAGCGGGGTACGTGTATCCAGTGGGGTGCGCGGGGAGTCCCACACATGAATTGGCAGTGTGGGTCCTCCCAGGTGTCCCCTCTACCCCCTCCATGGCCCCTGCAGGCAGCCCACACCACAGGGGACTACCCTGCACCCCTGGTCACCATCCACCATGGGCATGCCACCCAGCCAAGCCACATGTCACCTTGCAATATGATCACCAACTCATGTCCCCCAGCACCCCCACCCCCCAGCAGTGAGGGGCACCTGCCAGCAGGCCCACACTCATGTCCCCCAGCATCCCCACCCCCCAGCAGTAAGGGGCACCTGCCAGCAGGCCCCCACTCATGTCCCACTCATGTCCCCCAGCACCCCCACCCCCCAGCAGTGAGGGGCACCTGCCAGCAGGCCCCCACCAATGTCCCCCAGCACCCCCACCCCCCAGCAGTGAGGGGCACCTTCCAGCAGGCCCCCACTCATGTCCCCCTGAACCCCCTCCCCCCAGCAGTGAGGCTTACCTGCCAGGAGGCCCCCACTCATGTCCCACTCATGTCCCCCAGCATCCCCACCCCCCAGCAGTGAGGGGCACCTGCCAGTAGGCCCCCACTCATGTCCCCCAGCACCCCCACCCCCAGCAGTGAAGGGCACCTGCCAGCAGGCCCCCACTCATGTCCCCCCTACATGACATAAAAATGCACAATCATGGCCCACTTCTACACCAAAATACCACAGCACGCCACCCCATTCTTGAGACGCAATGATTTCCCAATCCACCCCACACTGACATGCCTATCTCAAGACACAAACCAAAAGTCAACTATGTACATCAACACATGTCTGTCACACACACACACACTGGTTGGCATTGATTGTGTAAACCCACATTTTCACATGCATGAACCCAATGAGCGAATCCCACACATGGAAGTAAAATATCAAAATGTATTACAATGAAGCAATGAAATGAAAGCATAACAAAATAGCAAACATGAAATGAAAAGCATGTGCAAAAGATGAGTAAATGAAAAGTATAACCAATCCAAAGAAATCCAAAAGAAAAATAGTCCAAACTCTCCCTCCCCCAACGCAATTCCAAAGGAAACAGAAAAAGAAAAATCCATTAATCCACGGTGAAATCAAAAGCAAAAGTTCAAAAGAATCCATTGTCCAACTATGTACAATCCATTGTCCAAAAGAAATATCCATTAATCCATGTTCAAAATCAAATAACGTACGTGTGGGCCGGTTGAAAAGGTACGTGTAGGATGCCATTTTCTTGTACGTGCTTTTCGTGGAGAGCAAGTGGGTGTATTTTGCACTTCGAGTCGGTTCACACGCGATTACTTCACAACGGTTCAAGTTCGTACTCCCTGTTACCTCTGACAGCGTTCAATTCTTATTTTGGCCTGTTTCCTCAAACAGCGTTCACGTCTTCTTTTGTCCTGTTTCCTCAGACAGCGTACAATTCTTCTTTTGGTGGGGGTGTTGCCAACGCGCACACGTAAGTCTTTTTCACATTCTTTTTCCAGGCATACAGTGAGTCGCGCACATATTTACCAACTGTGCTTGCCCCGTGTGTCGCGTACCCCTTCAGAGGTCAGTGTAGGCTGCGTGTATTACATGTACGCTTATTTTTGTGTTTCTGAGTGTCACTTGCTAGTGTGGGTTCATTTTTCCACGCACGTGGTCTACGAGGGGTTGCGTGCACATTCATTTTTGTTTTCGGGTGCCTGTGCGTTGCGTGACCCGTCGTCTTCCCCCAGGGGTCACAGACAACCTTGCTAGAGCACTAGGGTACGAATTCCATCTAGTACCCTACCCCTTTCACCCCCAATTGCCCAGGACAATTATTTACTGCTACTCCCACAACAACATCAGTGCCATGGTTGGGAGGCGACCAAGCGGTAAGGGAGGCAAAGGTGGCCGACCTCCAAAAGGTGGGCGTGGTGGGCGCGGTAGGGGACATGGCCAGGATTTGCAGGGTGCCCCTAGATCCCCGTGTGTGGAGGACCAATCAGGGACACCCATAACCCCCCCCATGGTTGTGGGAAACGTAGCTGACACCATCCCAGCTCAGCCCTTGTTGGACCAGCCCATTTTGGCACCTGAACCGGCACAGGATGACTCCCAGGCTGACTTCCAGGTCAGCAAGTCTAAGCCACGTGTGGCGGTGCAAGGTGCAGTCACCAGGTCACATGGATCTGGGGCAGCAATGTCATCTGCTGCCCCAAGTAGGCAGGGTGGGGAGGCTGCAGGGGCAGCTGCAGCTCTATCCACCCCAGCTCTGAGTCTCCCAGCCAGGACATTGTCGGTCCAGGTCCATCAAACCGACGTTGGCCCTGCCAACATCACCCTGCAGCCAATGCCTGCACCAAGACCTATGGTCATTGTGCATTCGCACACTCCTAGTACCCAGTCCACTGGCGCTTCTGCCCCTACTGACCAGAGCGGCGTAAGCCACTCAGGATCCGCACCACCTTTGAAAAAGAAGAAGACTGGTGCTCTGGCAGTACAGGCTGAGACCCCAGACACGGCTACACACTCCGGCACGTCGAGGAAGCCTAGCTTTAATGACGCCGAACTTGATGAACTTGTGGCATATATGTCAGCACATAGCCGCAAAATGGTGGTGACTGCAGGGTGCAAGACTACACCTGGTCAACGTAAGGCACACTGGCAGACCATCGCGGACATCATTAGTGCCCTTGGATTTGTGAGGCGCACAGCTGATGATTGCTACAAGCGGTGGAATGACCTGAAACACAGAGCAAAGAACAAGCTGGCCTCAAATCATGCCTCTACTCTGGTGACTGGCGGTGGGTCTCCACCAGAGGACAACCAACTCACTGAACATGAGTCTGTTGCTGGAACCTTCGTCACAGAGGAACAGATCCATTGTCCGGTGAGTGCCCATGCATGTGTGTGTAATCCATGTGTATGTTGTTTGGGTGACGGGTTCTGATTGAGTGCCTGGTGAGGGTCTGTACTCCTGAGTGGTATGGGTCACCCATGTGCTTCCTCCAAAACATTCACCGGCCTTGAATTTCGGTATGACAGTATCCCTTCTGTCCACAGTAGCCAATTAGCCCAACATTACTGCAGTTGCCCTTGAACTGTCATCTTGCAACAGCATTGTTCAGATTTTTTCAGGGTTCATTCAGGCTGATTGTTTCAATTCTCCAATTTTTGCAACACATTTATCAGCCTAATGCCACATATGTGACATGCTTCTGCCATTGATTACACCCCTCATTGGGCCACATTTTTTACCTTCTCATGTGAATGATTAGACCATTCAGGCTGATTGAGTATTGGCCTGCTCACATTGATTTTGGTGTCTGTTCGAATTTGGTACATGATAGTTATATCCTGTCATGTCGAAGTGACCAACCATTGATGTGTACCTCTGCCTGCCATCACTGTATTATTGTACGCTGGATGTGTTGCAGTGTGTGGCACATGCATATTTTGTCACACTATTTTGCATTTTTCATCTCATCATGTCCATCTCACATGGATGGGTGACAGTACTCATTCAGTGACATATGACTGTACTTGTCATATGTACCATGGCTGTGCTACATGCCATCTGTGTGCTGGCATGTGTCATGTAGGCAAATGTCATGTATGTGTATTGGAAATGCCACTCGCAGGCTAATGTGTGATGCCAGTGCTACCCAGCATGCAGCAAATGTGTTGCTTTTCCATCTTGGTGTCATCAGCGTCTGCTTTTTGCCTCCCCTTCCAACTCATTGACAGTGCATGCATGCCAGGGTTATAGTCATGTGGGACATGTGTAAATCATGTACTGGATCTCTGGCTTGTCAGGCCTATGTGTGTGCTATGGTGCTAATGCCTGTTTCCATTTTTTGTCTTTCATGTTTTTGCAGGTGAGGACACACTTGATGCTGTTGAAGTTGAGGAGATGGTGCAGACCCAGGAGGAATCTCAGGGACGACCGGGCACCAGTGGGGGACGTGGTGGTGTGGTGGTGGGTGAAAACCCAATCTTACTGCAGACCATACTGTCTAGGGGTGTCTCTGGGTGCACCTCCCCAGACCTCTATTCAGGTGCTGAATCGGATGATGAGACTTATGTGCCGTCGCAGGTGAGTGTTTCTGGCAGGGATTCTGTTCTGTCCAACCCACCTGCACCAGGGGTAGAACCCTCTATGGCGATGTCAGTGTTGGTAAGTCCGCCTTTGGCGGTTACGGATGCAGGGTCACACTCCACAACATCTGATCCTGTTCCTGTGCCAGCAGATCAGAGGGGGAATGCAGTCCTACAGCCTCAGGCAGTGCCAGCACAGCAAGGTGCAGATTGCCTTGCCCCGAACAGGTGTGGTGCCCGCCGACGCAGTGGGCGTACGCCACCAGGCAATACTGTATGGGAAAACTCCATTTACAGTATAGCAGCCCAACATGGAGCATCGGTTGAAATGATGGCTCAGGCAATGGAGAGGGTGGCCACTTCCATTCTCCCCCCTGAAAGGCAGATGGAGCAACAACAGCAGGCAACAGACTCCATTTGCCAATCACACAGGGAAGACATGATGGCGTCCAACAGGGACCGACGGGCGGCACTGGAGACTCTGCGCAAAGCCATATCTATCGAGTCACAGGGCCACAGGGAAGCCATGAGGGTAGAACTCCATGACCTCAGGGAGACACTGGGTGAACTTGAGGCTTCCTGAAATTTAAGGTCAGAACAGCAGCTGGAGCAGCTCACATGTTCGCTCTCAGCTGAGCTGCAGGCATCTCGGGAGGAGATCCGGGTATCACTGGAGGCCATGCGTGCAGAAATGCAGGCAACCCGTCAGGTGCTGCATGGGGATCTCCGTACTATCATCCTCCAGAACGAGCCTTCCACACCCGCATGCTTGCTGCCATGGAGGACCATACCAGGGCTTTGCGTGGGCTGCCTCCCATAGCACCACCACCTCCTGATGCAGCAGCAGAGGGTGATGAGAGCGGCAGCAGCACTCCTCCCACACTAGCGTAGCCGTACAGGCCATGAGCCCATGGAGGTATTTTTATTCGCAACATCCACGCAGGTGGCTGTTGGTGTGCACCCTGTCCTCGAACCTCCTGGGTGGCCTCCCCCTCCCAGCCCTCACATGGCCATTTTCTTTTTTTTTTTACAGTGTGTTGCCTTGTGTGGCTCCCGTGGGCATCCACTGTGTGTTCCAGCTGGGCACATGCAGGCTTGTCCTGTGTTTGGGTTATATGCTTGGGTTCCTGACACACACACCCCTCCTGCTTCCCTTTCCATGGGCTTGCAAAGGGTGTGACCAAGTGACAGTGACTTACACAGTGACAATGGGCTCCTATGAGCTGTGTGGGCAGTCTGTAGTCTAGTGGGGATTGTTGTTGTATTGAACACTGCATGGTGTATTGATATGTGCTTGTGCAGCCATGTCTTCCTCCTAATTCACAGGTACCTTCTTCGTGTCTTCACAAGGCCGTCTCCTTTGCGGATGCAGTTCACACATTTGCCTGACGTCAACACTCTGCAGTTGGAAGGGGTGGTTGTGCTGGCTTATTAAGGTTGTAAAACTTGCACTACTTTTATTTGGTACTGTCATATTTTGGCAATGTTTCATCCTGTGTTGCTGTATTGTGTTGCTGGTAAGTATTTGGTCATGTGTGCTGTTTGTTATTGATTACTGGGAGCATATTGTCTGTGGCCTATTTCCATTTGGGACAGTGCACTTTGTGACACTTGTGTCTTGTGTTGTGCATTCCTTTGTTTGCTTTCACATTGCATGACATGCCATGGTGTGTTGGGTAGCGGAGTTGGGTGACATGGCACTGTTTTCATGTTGTATTTTGCAAGGGGGTAGTCATTCATGTACCATAAATGTGTGTCTTTTTGTGACACAGCATTGGTTATCTTTCGGTAGGTAGGGATGCACACAATGTAACACTTCCAGGTGACCAATCTCAGGCTGGTATGGGTGTGACAGTTGACCGTCCCTTATGTCATCATCATTGTCAGCTGGTATGTACCAGGGCTGTGTGCACTCCAAAGGGGTGTGATTTTAGTTGAAGTAATTAGCCACCAGCTGCGTACGGGCTGCCTCACCACATGCCCTTTCCCCTCTCATGCGCAGCAGCCGTGCATGAGGTTGGGGATGTGGGGGCACCACCATGTCCACCGGCAGGCCCTGGTGGGTTGCAACGTTGTGCAGGACACATGCTGCCACTATGATCCTGCACACTACTGGGGGCGCGTATAGCAGCTGCCCACCAGAGTGGTCAAGGGAGCGAAAGGATGACTTGAGCACTCCGAATGTGCGCTCCACTATGCCCCGGGTTGCAATATGGGCTGTGTTGTATCTTACCTCGGGTGGTGTGGTGGGGTCCCGAATTGGCGTCATCAGGTGGGTGCTCAGAGGGTAGGCACTGTCCCCTGGGGAGGTGATGATGGGTATCATTAGTGGGGTTGTGACATTACTCAGTATCTGACATGCATGCATGTGCAGTGGCATTTATACTCACCAAGCAGCCATGTATCGCCATGCCGCCCAGCTTCTAGGTCCCGGTTTAGGGTTGACATTCTGTAAATGAAACTGTCATGGGTGGACCCTGGATAGTTGGCATATATTGAGGTGATGATTCCCTTGGCATCACATACTACCTGCACGTTGATGGAATGCCAGTGCTTGCGGTTTCTATAGATGTGCTCAGTTGCCCTGGGAGTACGTAGAGCCACATGGGTGCAATCAATGGCACCTAGCACTTTGGGGAAGTGTGCCACCCTGTAAAAATCATGGACGGCAGCCTGCCTTTCTGCAGGGGTTCTGGGCAGGTATATGTGCCTGCGGACTGATGGGCGTGCAGTCATGATGGCCAACACCTGGTGTAGGCAGCATGACTGCGTGGCCTGTGACACCCCCCCCACTATGGCACTTGTCCGCTGAAATGAACCAGTGGCCAAGAAGTGCAGTACATTGAGCACCTTTTCCAAGGGGCTCAGTGCTTGGGAGCACAGGGTGGGTGATGTGAGGTTATCCTCCCACTCACTCACCAGGTCAAGTATTATGTGAGGTGGAAACCTGTACCTCCCATACACCTGGTCATCAGGCATCCCAAAAAGGCTGGTCCTGGATGTAAAAATTCTGGCCCTGACTATCCTCCTCCTCCTACGGTGTCCCACGACCACTGCTGCGATGAATGGTATATTCATCGTAGCGTCTGAGCTTGTTTGTTGTTTGCGCGCACTTTTATGCTGCGCGGGTCTGCGTACGCCTGCTTCCTGCTGGCGTACGTGTTTCTGGATTAGCACGTCTTTTTTGGCGCACGCGTTTGCCCTGTTCGATTCCATGAATACGTGTTGTAGGCACGGGTGTGGGCGTTCCGCGCATTTGCCTCCTGTACTTCCCCTGTAACGCCCACATTTTCACGCGTTGTTCCCCATTCCGCGTGTTACGCCCCGTGTTCCACCTACTTTTGCTGTGTGCGCCGCGCTATTTGCGCTTTCTCTGTGCGCGTAGCGCATGCCGTTTGATGACGTGTGCGCCCGCGTGTGCCACGCAGAACTTTAGCGCACATCCCAGATTTTACACACGCACGGACTTCCATGAATCGACGTGCACGGATTTCGCACGCTTGCACTGCGATTTTTGCACTTGCGCTGCGATTCGCACGTTTGCGCAGAGATTTTCGGTGCACATTTATTCCATGAATCGGCCTGCAAATTTTCCCTCGTCACTTACCATTAGAGTAAAACACAGCATCTTACTGGTGAGCTGTTCTGTATCTAGAAGCTTTATCTGGGTCACTGGACACTTCCCCATTTGTCCGTTATCTTACTGAATTTATAAGGGCACCCCCTTGACCCATTTATCCGTTCTTCTATAAACTTGTAGATATCCATGTCTAACAACCATTTAGACAGCCTGGGCACCTCACGTACTTCTCATAACATAGCAATATTTCTTTTGGCCACATTCAAAGCATTTGTAATCAATGGTTTTTCATATCGCAAATATACTGTCTCACCCCAGAGTCCCAGAAAAATAAATGTTGGATCAGTCGGGATTGGCTGTGAGACATTCTGCGCAGCACCCCACTCCAGAAGCACTGGATCTTCAGGCACTCCCAAGTCGTATGATGGAACATTCCCACTATAGTACAGCACAGTAAGCAGTTAGGGTGAACTACCGGACACATTTAAACAGTAGTTCCCTGGTGTAGTACCTTCTGTACAGAATTTATAGTTGGATAAGTCTGAAGCGGGCCGGAATAGCTACCTCCCTCCGAGCCATGAAAGCTTCCTGACACTCTTCCACTTCCAGAGGTCCCGCATCTACCTCCCACCTCCTTTGGAGGTTCGTCAGTGGACGCGTTGGGAACCCCACGAGTATCAGATACATGGTCGAGATTGCCTTCCTAGTGAGGAGTTCTGTGTGCGTATTGCCCTCTACCGCGGTCTGTTCCGGGCAGTCATATTTCCCTCAGAACTGTGGCCACATGGTGTGTCGGAACTGGATATAGTGATAACCATCCCGTCCTGTCAACCGGTAACTCTGCTTCAATTCCTAAAACGTCCTTATTCGGCTCTCTACCAGCACATCACCCACCACTCTTCTATTTTTCCCATGCCATTGGTTAGTAAGCGGCAATGTCATCAGCTCGGGCATGTCCCGGTTATACTATAGTGGGGCCTTTAGGGTCACTACCCCTCCCAGCCAGTCTCCTTTGTAGCCTTTTTGCATATCCTCATTACCTGTTGCGGAATTTGGCATAGCCCCACTACATTGACCCTCCCATGCAATATTTGCAGCGTGTCCCTGTTTCCCATCATGTCCCTCTCTAGTCGACTATATGAAAATGTCGGGTTTCCCAACAACCACTCGTTAGCCACTGTCATCTGCGAATGCCAAAATTATTTCCGGAGGTCTGAAAGCCCTATTCCACCCTCCCACACAGAACCATACAAAAATCATAGTGCAATTCTGGGCTGGGAATTCCTCCGCAGCAATTTCCTCAATGCTTTTTCTATCACATAAAAGTCCTTCTCTGGGATCCTGACTGGAGTGTTCTGAAGGATGTACAGAAGCCTTGACAGTGCCATCATTTTAAACAGCTCTGCCCTTCCCATCAGGGACATGGGCAGGGTTAATGAGAATATGGTGCCAGAATCGGTCCATTATGGGTGTCAGGCTGCGCTCTGGGAAGCCGCCTACTGGCAAATCTGAATGCCCAGGCACTCGAATGAACCAACTGTTACTCTAAATTGACAGGCCCAGGGAACTGCCAGAGCCCCCCCCCCCATGTATTGGAAGCAGTGTGGAATTGCTCCAGTTGACCCGGAGACAGCAGTGTTGTATATACATTTGTACAATCTCCATTATTCTGGGGATTGACCTTTGGGGCTCTCCCATATACAGCAGTAGGTCATCTGCATACAGTGATACCTGGTTTTCCTGTTCCGTTGGCCACACAAATCCTTTCATGAGGGGATCCCCCCTCAGTCTAATTGCCAGTGGTTCAACTGCCAGGATGAACAGCGACGGGGAGAGAAGGCAGCCCTGTTGTGTACCTCTCTCCAGTGGGGATGTGACCTAGCAGTTCGGGCTGGACTGCCCCTTTTGGGGTGGGACCAAGCCTGATTTGCATATGATTTTTCCCCTTCTGTAATGGCTTGGCAGGCGAAGAACGGTGGTCTGGAGGGTTGCCCAGAGCAACACCAGTGGTTAAGATTCAGTCTAAATCTTCCAGTCATCACCTCTTTGTTTTTGCTTTGTCACCCCGAGTGGGATGGGTATGCCCAGACGTGGGTCCCGTGCCTGCTGGGCCTAGTGACCCAAGCTACTCCTCACTGATGAGGCCCAACAAGGCAGAACCATGTTTGAGGATGCTTGTGGTCTCGTGCAGAAGGGATGTGACCTAGCAGTTCGGGCTGGACTGCCCCTTTTGGGGTGGGACCAAGCCTGATTTTCATATGGTTTTTCCCCTTCTGTAATGGCTTGGCAGGCGAAGAACGATGGTCTGGAAGGTTGCCCAGAGCAACGCCAGTGGTTAAGATTCAGTCTAAATCTTCCAGCCATCACCTCTTTGTTTTTGCTTTCTCCAGTGGGAAAGACTGGGATATCCTGCCATTGACTCGAATTTTTGCCAAAGAGCATTCATACAATAGTACATTCCACTGTAGGAAATTCATCCCAATGCCCATATCCCCTTGAACAACCCAGACAAATTCTCAGTAGATGGAATCAAATGCCTTTTCAAAATCAATGGCCACAATTGCCAATCGATCCGAAATCTCCCCAGCTTTATCCAAGGTCACATAAAACCTCTGGATATTCTTGTGAGTCACTCTATTCGGTAGGAACCCGTCTTGATACAGATGAATCAGCTCAGGCAAGAACTTATTTAATCTTGTTGCTAAGACTTTGGCCAGTATTTTAGATTCTATATTGAGGACAATGATGGTCGCTTGGCGTAAGTCTTGGGGCAGCCTCCCATGTTTTCTACTACTATGGACCATTGATGGCATAGTGTCAGATATAACCTCATTAAGCCTTTTCCACAGTTTGGCTGGGAAACAATCAGGTCCAGGTGCCCTCCCTGACTGTAGCTCAGATATCACTGCTATCAACTCTTCCCTTCTAATATCCAATTCCAGAGCCTCTGCTTGCAGTTCCGTAAACTCCTGGGTGGGGGATCTCCTCCAATAGAACGGCATGCGCTGGCCTCTCACATCCCTTTGGCACTGCATACAATGTTTTATAATATTTAGTGAACACCTTGCAGATCTCTTCCGCCTCTTTAGTCTATCCTCCCTCCCCTGTGAGTATGCTGTGCACATGACTGGGGGGCACATCCCGCTGCTCCAACCATGCAACTGCTTCCTGGCCTTGTTCCTGACCTCATGGGCTCTGGTGCGGACGCCAAATACTCATTCTTCGCTGTGTTGGTAGTGCGCGTACAATACGAGTCCCTCATTTACTACAACTGAGGTTGGTTTGTCTGGGAACGGACGCTAAGAAATTGCTGTTCCAACCGCATCAGCTAAAGTTCAGCGTCTAACATTTTCACTGATTCTTCCTTTTCGCTAGCCGCCAGGCTCGAGATTACCTCCCCCTCAGCACCAGTTTATATCCCTCCCACAGAGTCCCAACACTTTTTACTAAAGGGGTATTTACGTCAAATTATTCCACTCTTTTCTCTTAGCTTGTCCATTACCTCCGGAAACCCCAAATAGTAAGCGTTTAGTCTCCATGAAGAGTGCTGCCCTCCTGTGCGTCCTGGTTATGGTGACCAATAATGGAGAGTGGTCAGAAATACCTTTTTTTTAAAAAACAATTTCTATTGGTTTTCACAACAAACTACAAACATTCAACAAACCAGCAGTATAGTTTATCGGTCCGCAATATCTAATGCTTAACATATGGGCTCTGCTGTTTACTATTACCCACCCCCACCCCTAACTCGAGCCTACTCCACCTCGCATACCCCTGCTCCTCCATTTCAAGGCAATCCTATAACCGGCTCCTCAGCTGAGTCATTCTCACTGAGGTCATTCTGGGCGAGCTCATGTAATGTGGCCACCATATGTCTCCAGGCCATCAGGGATTCAGCCCCCCCCGCCCCCCTCTGTTGATCGCTTCCTGCCATACTGCCGTTTCGGCTTCAGTCCATTTCTGCAGGTCCCTCCACCATACTTCTACTTTGGGTCTGTGGCTTGCCTTCCATCCCATACCCATAGCTATTCTTCATTTGGCAAGTATGTATGCCAGATCCTTCAGTTTACTTACTTGCTTCGATTGCCGTGGCCTAGGGAAACCCCCACATACATGCCCATACTGATTTTACATTTATCCTAATCCCTTTTTCCATTAACCGATGGGCTATCTCTCCCCAGAACTTCCCAATTTCTGGGCATGCCCAAATCATACATGTGTCATTCCTGCATTCACTTCTCCACATTTGGGGCATGTTTGTCATTCTGCTTTCTCAAATTTAGCTATTCGCTGTGGGGTTAAATATGCTCTATGAGTTACATACAGCTGTATTTTCTGCAGCCTGGCATTTCTGGACACCTTTTGTGGTACCCTTGGGCTCTTCCCCATAGGCTGTCACTCATGGCCTCCCCTACCTCTTCCTCCCAGTCTAACCTTAGTTGGGTAACTTCTTTCCCTATCCTGGACAACAAGAACTCATAAATTCTGGAAATCTCATGCCCTCCATCTGCCATGTCATACATCATTTCTATGGCTTTGTCAGGTTGTCCCTCTAGTACTATTTCGGACCATGTCTTGTTGATTTGCCGTACCATCCTAGCATAGGTGATGTATCGCCCCACTAGCAAGCCCGTCTCCTCCACCAGCACTTCAAATTCTTTTATCTTCCCCTCCTGCCATATGTCTCCCACTGTTGCAATCCCCACTGATTCCCATCGTCTTCGGATTATTCCCCTCAATTGTTCATCCCCTGCGGTGAATGCCACTAGCGGTATTTGCAGGGAACATGGGGCTGGGTTTTTTCCATAGCCTGAGATGCCTTTCACCATATCTTCCATCCCAGCTCCAGCATCCCCGGGCACCCTCTCAATTCTGACTTGGGGAGCCATATCATCTCCTTGAGGAAATACGGGCCACACCCCTGACTCAGCAATCTGGACTCTGATGTAGCGTTCTTGGAAAGCCATTTAGTCACATGTTTCAATTGACTAGCCAGATAATAGGCCTCAAAATTTGGCAGTTTTATGCCTCCTTTGTCGTACATGTTCTGCAGTTTCCACAGGGCTATTCTGTTCCTAGTGCCGTGCCAGAGGAACCCCCTGCATATGCTTTGAAGTTTGGCAAAGAAACGTTTTGTTATCATATACGGTATGTTCCCGAAACAAGGCAATAATCTGGGTAAAACGACCATGTTCAGTAGCGCTCCTCTTCCCATCATGGCCAAGGGTAGTTTAATCCAGAATTTCATGCTATTTTCTATACTTGTTACCGCCCTCTCAGTATTATGCCTATGTTCCTTTTCCACTGTGTGATAAACGTTTACTCCCAAATACCTGAATATATCGGTTTCCCATGGTATTTACAAGACTGGCAATTGCTTTCCTGGGACTCCTATGTACCTCCCCAGCGGGAACATACATGATTTATTGGGATTAACCGCGATGCCCAACAGTGCTGCGAATCTCCCCATTATTTCCAATATGTATTGGAGGTTTTCCTGAGGATATAGCAGGTATAACAGCATGTCGTCTGCATATAACGAGATTAAGTGCGGCTCCCCATTTACGTGGATCCCAATTGTTCCGTATTGTTGTCTTAAATATATTGCCTAGGGTTCTAACGCTAGTATGTACAGCATTGGGGACCATGGGCATCCCTGCCTTGTGCCCTTGCCAAGTTCCCATCTCTCTGAGATACAAGCCCCCATCTTGGCTCTAGCCAGTGGCGTGCTGTACAGCAATCTTACCCATCTAAGATATCTTGGTCCCATCCCGTAACTGCTCAAGGATGCCATCATCCAGGGCTACCTGACGGAGTCAAACGCTTTGACCGCGTCAAGTGATACAATAGCAATCTCGCTTGATTCACCTCTCACGTGCTCCACAACCCGGTGGAGACGTCTTAAGTTGTCTGATATGCTCCTTCCCGGGACATACCCTGTCTGGTCGGGATGTATCAAGTCACCAATGACCCGCTTCATTCTATTAGCCAGCACCGCGTTAAGTATTTTGCTGTCTTGATTCAGCATGGACAGTGGTCTATATGATCCACACTCCATGCCTGGCTTGTTAGGTTTAGGGAGTGGGACAATAATCGCTTCTCCCAGGGATTGTGGTAGCGTTCCTATTTCGAATGCCTTGTTCAACATTGCTAGCAGCGGGGGAGAGCACTTCGGTTTTATACTTTTTAGAGAACTCGCCTGGGAGTCCATCAGTTCCTGGAGTCTTGCCGGTGGGCAGCAGCACCACCACTTCTTCTAATTCTTCCATTGTAATTGGGGCCTCTAGGTCCTCCCTCTGCTCCGCACTTATTTTTGGCAAGCCAGTGTCTTCCAGTGTTTCCGCTATCTCTGTGCTATCACCTCCCCCCTCATCCTTGTACAATCTCTTGTAGAATTCAAGAAACTCTCTATTTACTTCTTCCTGGGTATCCACTATGAGCCCACTCTCTCCCACTACCGCTCTGATCACTGGTCTGGGGGACTCATTTTTGTATAGCCAGGCCAACATTCTCCCCAGTTTATCCCCTCCTGCATGCTGTCTCTCCGTATATTTCTTGTAGCTTAAGTTACACAGTCTATTTCAGTGTCCCACACATTCCTGTTGCAGCTGGTTTATGCTTCCAGCTACCTCGTCAGGGTCCCCCCCTTCGCCCATCATTTTCTCTAGTTTCGTTTCCGCTTTTTGTAGTTCCTTCAAAATCCCTCCTTGCAGCCCTTTGGACTTAGCTATCGCCGCTCCCCTTATCACAACCTTGAATGCTTCCCATAAAGTACCTGCCGAGTCCACACTTCCTGTATTATTCTCAAAATAATCTATAATTTCTTCTCTCAGGTCTTCTCTAAATTCCATGTCTTGCAATGCCTCTGCTCTTAGTCTCCATGTTGGAATCCTGGCTCTTGGGGGTAGATATTGCCACGTTAGGACCAAAGGCGAGTGGTCCGATAGGACCCTCACCTTGTATTCCATGCATGTTATTTCCGCCATCATGTTGTGTGTGGCAAACATGTAGTCTAGCCTCGTATATAACTTCTGCGGGGCCGCATAATGCGAGTACTGTCTATATAGTGGGTGGTGTACCCTCCACACATCCTCCAGCCGGAGCTCTGATAACAGCGTCCTCAGAGCCCTGGCCACTGGGGCAGGTTTGTCCCATTTCATATCTGATCTGTCTACCCTTGGGTCCCCTCCCCATATCACTGCTCTTCCCAGGTATGAGTCAACCTTTTTGTATAGGGACCTGATGTACGTCACTGTATCCTGATTCGGGGCGTATGTGTTTATAATACATATCTCTTTGTTCTCCACTAGTCCCCGTATTGCTACCTTCCTCCCATCTCCATCTATTTTGGTCTGTAATAGTTTAAATGGGACATGTGGGGCTACTCATGTGATCACCGCTGTTGTGTACGCCGAATACGGCGCACCAATGACTGTTCCTCTCCATTTCTTCTGGACCACCTCCTGTTTCTCTCTGGTAAGATGGGTTTCCTGTATCAAGGCGATGTCTATCTTTTTCCTTATTAGGTACATCATTATCTTGTTTCTTTTCAAATAATTGTTGAGCCCCCTTAAATTCCATGTTATTTCTCTAAGGTCCCCCATATTTCAGCATTATCCAATTCCTTTCTGGTCCCTCTCCCACTCCCGCATAAGGCGCAGGTGCGCAGGTGTGTACGCTCGTTTCCCGTTCTATAAACTATTCCCCACAAACAACACTTCAACTCCCCAAACTCTCCCCCGAAACCCCCTCCCTTCTCCTGCCCCTTCTCGACCCTGCCCCAACTGTTGCCCTGCTCCATCCCTGGATCTCAGGCGATCACACATTTGGCCCTACCCTGGTGAACCCGGTGCTAGGTGCCCAGCAGGGGGTTACCGTACTACTGGTAACCCAACTAAACTATCTAGGGGTATGAGTTTGGGTCCTCTGTACCTCCCGAACTGCCGCTACATCTAATTCTGACCACCTTCGTCTAGCTGCACAGGTCTATAGTCAAGTCCCAGTGTCTCAATTTATATGGCACCTCAGTCTCTGGAGCCTGCGCCTTGTTTCTCCGTTCCTCCTTCCTTCTGGTCATCCGTCCCATAGGACAGTTCTGTGTGTCCAGCCATTCCGTTGCCTCCTCAGGGGTCTCGAAAAAAATTGCCCGACTCCGGTGAAACACTTTCAGCTTCGCTGGATACATCAGCATGTATTTGAGGCCCGCTTCGCGCAGCCTCTTGTTCACTGTTCTGTAGTTCAGCCGCCGACTTGGCACCTGGAGTGTGCAATCTGGGTATGCTGTGATGGTCGCAGAGGACCTACGTATCCTGCCACCTTTATGGAAGTATTCCAAGATCTTCTCCCTGTCACGATAATTCAAGATCTTTGAAATAACTGGTCTTGGGGGGGCTGCAGGGGGGGGTCTTCTGGACAGTGCTCTGTGCGCCCTCTCCACCGCAAATCCTTGAGTGAGTGCTCCCCCCTTGATTTCTTGCAACAGCATTGTCTCGATATATTCTGTGGGGTTCGTCCATTCCTCTCCCTCCGGAAGTCCGCGATGCGTATGTTGTTCTGTTGTGCGCGTCCTTCGGCTTCCTCAGCTCTATTGTCCAGATTGCTTACTTTTTGTCGCAGTGCATGGATCTCAGAAGAAGCGTGTGATGCACAGGCAGCCGTGTTTGTTTTCACTTCCTTTTCGAGCACGCCTGTGCGTTCCGCTATCAACCTTACATCTTGCCTCAGTAAGTTGACGTCCACCTGCTCCGCGTCTATTTTGACCTCAAGCGATTCTTTGAGTGTGGTCATCTCCGCCTCCAGCTTTGTCTCCCATGTCAATTTCAGGTCGGAAATAGCCTCAAGGATCTGGCGGTCTTCGCGTGTTGGTGGTGCGTCCCCTTGGGGGTTCCTCTCTTTGTTCGTGGCTCCTTCTGACATTTGTGGAGTTTTTGTAAAGTCCTCCATAGTGGGTTGCTTCCCTTTCGACTTAGGCAGCCTGGATGCCATTTTACTGTGCCCTGCGTTGTAGATCGAAGTGGTTGGGGCTGTGATTCCCAATATTTGCGCTCGCTCTCCTGCCTGACGCTGAAATCCGTCGGGGGATTACTCACTGCGTGGGCGTGGTGCTTCTCTCGAGGTGCGGGGCGCCTAAGCGTCTCACTTGACCTTTAGATTTCTCTGCTCGCCGGTTAAAGTAGATTGCTCCTCGTACATGCTCTTTTGGAATCCAGGTTCACCTCGTCGCTTGTTGACTGGGGCCGGTTCACCTTTTTCTCCCCCGGTGGAGGAGGTCATATCCGTGTGACCTGGGGCGTTATATTTTACGCTTTCTGTGTGTGCTGAGTGGTCAGAAATACCTTGTGACAGGAGTAGTGCATTGCTAATTCTGTGGGAATCTGAGCAAGGCACAATAATATAACACAGTCCTTTTACTCCCAACATTTCTGCTATGAGCTTTTCGAGATGTAGCTCTGTGCTGCGCACCTCTTCAACTTGGGCCTGCTGCTCTTCAACTTCGGTGATTCCAAGAATCTGTATATTGCATCTTCTGGAACGATGCTCAGAATGCTCTGCTTTTTCTTCCAGGGCGCCGGTGGCTGCCATCAGCACGCTCACTCTAGCTTGGAAGGTTGCCATGGTGTACTTGGTGTCCCCAACCCACTGCTCCACTTCTGTGACTCTTTTGCTGACCTTCTTCAGGTTCAACCCACATAAGTGATACCTCTGCCCCCACAGAATGTATTTTAGTCTCAAGTGAGGAGCGAGACTCTTGTATGGCTGTCATGAGTAGCTCTAGGGTCATGGGATACACCGCAGGTGCATCAGCCATAGGTTTGTTTTACAGAATTTGGGATGCCCCTGCCGTTTTCCTTTTCCATCCATGAAATGGTCTAAGCTTTGCTGGTGCCCTTTTACCATACTGTTTGCTGTTGAGATGCTGGGACTCCAACTCTGTTCCTCTGGTACGTAGCTCTGATGTTCACAAATGTCCAGACAACACGCAGCCTAGTATGGTTTTCGTAACAGCAACAGGTGTGCCAGGGCTCTCCCAGCAGCTGAACCTGCTTGGATGGTGCCATCTCATTCAGCACACACACTTCTCTGAGGACTGGTAGCTTTGGCCCACACACTCAGTTGCAGTCCTCGCCCCTAGTACCATACAGTACTCTGCCCCTCCATCTCCTCACCAGCATAACCATGCCCCAGCACACATGTTCCCAGTCCAGGCAGCAGTCAGGAGATGCACTGTTGGTTTGGGTGCCCCACGTCTGTGCCGCACCAGTTACCACAGGCCTTTTTTCCAGCCTCAAGGACCCCACATAGAGGTGGCGTTCCCGCAAAAGGCTCGGTTTCCTCCTTCCTCCCCGGCACAATATCAGTTTAGCTCTCCAGAGCCCAGCACAAGTGGCAACCTGAAGGTCTCAGCTTGGGCCTGCTGCTCTTCGTGCAGCCCAGCATTGCTCCTCCTGTGTGGCTTCTTCCTCTATGGCAGCAGCCCCTGCCCTCCCTTCTTTGGGTGCTGGAACGGTGCAGGGTTTGTCGGCGCTCCCTATGCTCCAGTGCCACTGCAGCTCTAAGAGGTTGCCGAATTGTCCCTCCTTCAGCCCAGCTGGTCTCTGTGTTCCAGGATCCCTGTCTGTGCCCCACGATCTGTGCAGATCCAAGATGGCGGTCGAGGTCGCCAGCTCGTCAGAACCATGATTCCCTCATCTCCACGCTTTGCTCGACCCTGAGATTTGCCCATCAGCCATGCCCATCACCAGTTCACATGCCTTCCAGGCAGCTTTTGATGGACTCTATGCCAGCCCCAGACAGACAGCATTGAAGAGGCTGTTTGTCATGTGACTATGCCCTGCCATTCAGTTGCTCTGCCCGCCACCAATTTTCTCGCCTTCTGGCAGCTACTTAGGGGCTCCAGTTCAGCTCCGGGCTGACAGCATTGAGTAGGATGCTGGTCAAAAGACCAGGCTCTGCCACTCAGTTGCTCCACCTACCACAAGTTTTCAATCAGAATCTTAAGGACTCCAGGCCAGATATCCACAGCAACAAGTCATGTGACCAAGCCCTATCACTCAGCTGCTCCGCCCATCACCAGTTTTCTCACATGCCAGGCAGCTCTTGGGCCGGGGAATTTGATGCTGTTAATGTCAGCATTGTTATATTACAGTATATTGCGCTAGCAGGTTTACATTTTATACTGACTGGTCGCTTATCTATGAAGATCTGGAGGTTCTTATTTATAAAGAACACAGATTGCATTTTAGTATATTGTTTTATATTTGAAATGTAAATGTCAGAATTGAATGAATTGGGTTGTGATGTTGTGTTGTCTGACTGAGTATGAATGAGGTATGTCCGCTGTATGTTAGTTTTGGGATATTATAATGATGCTGTGCCTTACCCGTTAGGTCATTGATTTTTCTAACTGGTGTTGAATTGTATTAAGAGTGGCACCGCTGATGATTTTTAGAATAATTGTGTCATTTTAGAGTGGTGTTTTTCTATGTTTGAATAAAATGTTAACTATTTCAATGTGTCCAGTGATTTTAATTGAATGTTTTCATCTCACTCACTTGTTTTAAATGGATATTGTGTTTTTCTCTTTCTCTGTTCACAGTTGTATATGAGATAATGGGCCTCATTACGAGGTAGGTGGTAGCCATGGTGCCGTTAGCACCATGGCTACCCCCTTACCGCATTCCGGGTCCGGGTTCCTGAAATAGGGACTTACCGGGTCATTCCAACCTTGGAGAACCCGGTAAGTCCCCATTCCAGGAACCATTCCCAATTCCCATTCGAGCCCCCACAGGGCTCAATGGGAATGGGGATGGAGCTAATAACGGTACAGCAATTTCCGGTACCGTTATTAACTCTGAAGTCACTTAACGGGTCCCTTCCAGGGAAACGCTAAGGGACCTCGGAATAGGGTGGTAAGGGATTACCGGCACCGGTGTCTTTACCGGTGCCGGTAATCGCTTACCACCTACCTCGTAATGAGGCCCAATGGTTTTGTGGACGTGCACATTGAGTTAGGGCTCTCCTCACAGAATCACTCGTTCTATGATCTTCTACTTCGAATTAAATATAACAATGTTGTCCAGGTCAGATCATAGAACCGAGATACGCCTGGTATCCCCTGTCACTTCTGTTTTTCGCAGCTCTTGAAGGATTCCAGGCAGACAGCATTGAGAAGGCTGTTAGTCACGTGACTATGCCCTGCCACTCAATTGCTCCACCTACCACTAGTTTTCACGTCTTCGAATCTGTAACTTAAGGACCCCAGGCCAGAGCTCAACAGCATTGAGGATTCTGCTGGTCACATGTCCAGGCCCTGCTACTCAGTTGGTCGGCCCACAAACTATCACACTTTGCAGGCAGCTATTTACGGCTCCAGGCCAGCACCAAACAGACAGCATTGAGAAGGCGGCTTGTCACGTTTCTGTTCCACCCATCACCAGTTTTTGCACCTTCCTTTCAGCAATTGAAGGACTCCAATCAGAAAGCATTGATGAGGCTTCTAGTCACCTATGATGGCCTATTGCCAACATCGGTATAGTTTGAATGTCCGAGCACCATGAGCATCCTGGGCAATTTACCATAGGAAACCTTATCAATATCGCCCTTGCCTCCACCCACACTGAAGAGTTTGCCAACCTCAACTCATACAACATTGACACCCTGTTCATCCCTGAAACATGGTTTAGCCCATCCTCTCCCTATATTTTTCGATGTCCTCCTATCCCTAGGCTGCTGCATTCAAAATGCCAACCAGCAAGGAATGTCAGGAGGCGGACTCGCAATCATCCAGAGGAGTGATTGGGCTTGCTTCATCATTCTATCTCCCAGAACAAGCTTGTTCGATTCACTTGGCTGCTGCTTCCCTTTATCTCACAAGGAATCTGTCACTTTACACCTCATCTACAGACCACCTCACAGGAGTGACTCTTTCATTATGACATCTCTACCTTACTCTACACTGCCATATTAGCACACACAAATAATGTCTTTCCCCGAGATGTTAACGTCCCGAGTCTCACACCGACAACCACAGTTGAAGCATGCTTTTCACACTGACCGTATCCATTGACCTTAAGAAAATTATGCTATCTCCCAAGAACAAAAAAGGCAACACCTTAGACTTACTCTTTACATCATCCCCTCTCATCACCTGTGCAGACCCTATATCACTTAACTGGTCAGACCTTGCTGCCATCCCATTATCGATCACCCACTCAACTACAGACCACAAAGTTCAGGCTAAACACCCGCCTCACTCAGCGCTGCTCATTCAAAACCTTCTTGGTCAATGATCTAGGAACAAACTTCACAGGCTTCCCTGCCACAGGGAATGTCCCTGTCCTCCTAGAATTATTCAACAACTCTGCTGAAGCTGCGCTAAGATGAACCCATCAGCCCCATGGCACACCACCAAGGTTGCCTCCGACAAATGCTCACTGTGAGCCCTACAGAAATTGTGGTTAAAAAAAACATAATCCTGGAGATCTCACCAACTTCAAATCTCTCCACGTCAACTGCAGCATTCTGATCACCACGACCAAAGCTGATTACTACTCCACCACCAGAGTGGCAGCAATGGAGCAAAGCTTTCTCAATCAACTTTTTTATTGAAAAAATAAACAAAATCCATCAGATCATTGGATCAATCACCCAGAGTATTAGCCACCATGCGTCCGAGCACGCAAGCTGCCCTTTTACATTACATTTGCTCCTCTCTTTCCCGGGACAGCCTAACAATCACCTGCTTCAGGCCTAATTCCTACTCTGTTATCATTCAAGCCTACATCATTAAACAATGTATGGGTCTGGCACTCAATGGTCTCTTCAGCATCATTAATGCCTAACCCACAGAAGGCTAATTCCTGGACACCCTGCAGAACGGTCGTATAAGAACTGTTTTGAAAAATCCAGCCCTAGACCTAGACAACCTGGCCAGCTGCCAGCCCATTGCGAAACTCTAGTTTATTGGCAAAATCTTGGGAAAAGTAGTTGCTACACAACTACTCGCCAGAATCGAATAAGCATGGATAAGGGTGACTCATGCCTCCTCATCCTCCTTGACCTTTCTGCTGCATTCAACACCATCAACCACTGCATCCTTCTCTCCCTTCTCGCTGACAGGATTGGATTCTCTGGCACTGTCCTGAATTGGTTTACTTCCTACCTCTCAGGCAGTCACTAGGTGTCCAGATGAACACGCTGCATTCCCAGTCCCCTGTGGAGTCCCCCAAGGGTCCATCCTCTCACCAAACCTTTTAAACCTTCATATGGAGTCTCTGGGCACACTCCACAAAGGTCCCTATATAGCCATCCACCAGTATGCGCACAATAGGTTGTACATGAGTAAGATGCCCAGAGGGCATCAGTTACATACGCGATTACCTAGTCATTATCCAGTCCTGCATGTTGACTGCTTACCTCAAACCTAACCCAACTTGTCCAACAAAGACTCAATGTCATGTGCCTAGAAGCATTTGATCTGCAACTCTCGGATTAAGCAAAATCCTTGGACTTCACCATTGACAGCAGCATGTCCTTACAGAAACACATAGCCAAGAAGACCCTAAGGGTCTGGCTCCAAATATGAACCCTACGCCAAATCAATCCATTCATCATGCCGCAGGACATAGGGACCATAGTATAGGTCGTTGTGGTCTGGCACATCGATATGGCAAATTCAATCCTGATGAGGCTTTCAGGTGCTCACTTGGCTCCCCTAAAATCAGTTCACCACGCTGCAGCATGTCTTATTAGGGTATATATAATTATTCTAATTATATCGTTATAATTATGTATACTTTGTGGCCACACTGGGATTTTAAAACAGCCAGTCTAGCCATTTTCAACTGTGGCATGACATTGTTTACTGGCTATCTATGTTAAAGCAAGCATGTTAAGCTTTATTACTTGGCTAGATTGACCTTTTGAGGCCGCCAGTCTAGCCATTTCTTACTGTGGCGTGACATTTCTTTTACTGGATATCTATGATAATGCAAGCATATTAAGTGCTATTATTTGACCAGACCAGCATTTTGGGGTAGCCAGTATAACCCACTTACGTTGCCATGACATGTTTTACTGGGCATGTATGATAAACCAAGCATGATTTATATTATTACTCGGTTAGACTGGCAGTTTTGGGGCAGCTAGTCTAGCGCTTTCTTACTCAGGTATGTTTTTTTTATTCTGGGCATCTATAACAATGAAAGCATGTTAAGTGTCATTATGTGGTTGGACTGGAAATTTAGTGCAGCCAGTCTAGCTATTTCTTACTGTGGCATTGCATTTTATTCCAGGCATCTATGATTAAGCATAAGTGCTGTTACGTGGCTATACTGTCAAGTGGGTGTAGGCAGTCTACCTATTTCGTACTGTAGCATGGCATATTTTTTTGCTGAGCATCAAGGATAAAGGAAACATGATAACTGTTAGTACGTGTCTCGACTGTACTATATTGTGCAGCCAGTTTGGACATGTTTTCTTATTGTGGGATGGCACTTCTGAAGGTGAAGCCAACAGGAGTAGGTTCTTACACAAGGACACTGTTACACATTAGCAGAACCAGTGTGCACATGTATTCTTATTGCATCATTATGTGCAAAGCAAGCATGAGTATGCTTTTATATAGAAAGTCGGGCCTATGTTGGTGCATTTAGCATGGAAATGTGTGGGCAGAGCCAGCGAGAAAATGTTTTTATACTGACATACATTGTGGATGAAGGCATCATGAAAATGTGTTGGGAAATGCTCCTGTGCATAGTCGGTGGCTTGCATTTATTGCATTTTTGCATAGTAGTCGCCCTTCAAAACCAATTGCAAACTGTTTGGCTTTCAACCCAGCTTTTCACAGAAAGTGTCAATGCATCATCTTAACCCAATATTAAAACAACACTCTCGGGAGTGAAATCCCTGAGAGCACCCCATTTTCGGTTCTGGTCCCCTCGCTACGCCCGTCGTTCTGGCATATTTGTGGGAAATTCTTAGCGTCTCCAATGAGAAAACTCACCTGCTTCCATTGATGTATCTGGGAGGATAGCTCAAATGCACTGTGCACTCCCTGGTAGCAGGAAGAGGCTGTGCACAGTGGGCTCCCGGTTGGGCTTACTCGGCCATGGACCACCCACCGTCCCAGGCCAATACATTGAGTGCCATTAGTGAGTAATAATAGTAACTTCAATTATTAGAGTGCTTAGAAGCCGGCAGAATCTGCCAGAAGTGCTATACACATCACCAAATGGTTATCATTATAGCTTTCTCTCTACTCTGCCCCATAAGTTTGATAAGCCCTGGTAATATGCTTTGTGGTAAGAGCCTTTGGTGAGAGCATTCCGATGTTTCAGAATAGTTTCCCGTATTAAGCCCAGCCTTTCATCCAGGAGACGTGTCTACACTCACATGCTGAACAGAGAGGGTCGGAAAAGTGTCCCTCTCTGGTTTGAATAACGTGCCAGTATTGCTTTTCAATCATCTCTTTATGGTTTGACCCCCATGCCACAGTTCTGAGTATAATTCGTTTTCTGACGACGCGCTAAGCTTATTCCTTCTTCTCGTTCCAAATGTTTTGAAATCAACCGTCCAATTGCATTTTAGGGCGATCGTGACACGTTTCTGTTTGCACGTGAGGTTGGAGTAATACTTCTCTGGATTTTTGATCCATATGTGCTGCTATGCTTCCCTCTAGCGGTAAAAGTGAAAAGTGCGGGAGTGTTTGTTACTGGGTATATAATGTGTGTAAATGAACACCAGAAAAATCTAACTAATCTCTGCTTGATGGTCAGCAGTGTTTGTCTCTATAGTGGAAATGTGTTCCTCGTGTAAAGAATGAAGGAGAACGTGATTAAACGTATCCTGCAATGAAATCGCTGCTAGCACCCGTTTTTACTTTTTAGAAAATCGTTTCTCGTTACCACGCCATCTCTGCTCTGACACTTGAATCATAATTATTTGTGTTTTATGTAGCACTTTGTGCTGGATTTCTCCAGCTTGTAATTGCAGGTGTTATTAATAACCAATTTAATGGTACTCAATGTATAATCTTCAGAAGGATGAATGACCAAGTCGGACATTCCGCAGGATTCAACCTTCAGCTGTTGAGTGTGGATCCATGCCTGAGGCGAGCACGTATCTCATGAGCTATCCACCCTGACAGATGGTCCCTTCCACTTGATGCAGGAACACCATAACTGCCAACATTCTGTGACCAAAAAGAGGTAAGTTTTTTGAAGTTTCAAAAATGCTCATTAGCATAATGAGGTGATCACAGGAAATTATATCAGTTGTCATCAGGCACCCAATGCGGACGCACTGCAGAACCCTCCTCAAACACGTACGTGTCACATAGTGCTCGCCACAGCACTGGCCTTTATGACTCATCTCGTCCTCGCGCCGGCCATCATGATGAATCCCCACACCACTACTCCCACTATCATCCACCAAGACGAAGGTGACTCCACCACTCTCTCCCACCTTCACTAGCCTCGTTCTACTCACCCAGTGGCCCACAATCGCTACTCTGCCATAACCTGCTCCCTGGCAGACTCAGCACTTAGACTCTCAAGGCTCGGATCCCGCACCATACCCTCACTAAACCATAGCCTCCCTAAGAGCTCGGCTACTAGGAATCTTAGCATGGGCTGTCACACTCACTGCACCTATGCTACCAAGCACACCTTAGCCAAAAATGCTATCGTCTTTACTGCTACATCACCCAAGACTCCTTCGTCATGTCCTCTCACCACACTTCCCTGTCCCACACACGCACGTAAATCTCAAGCCGGAAGGCCTATTAACGAATCCCCAGTCCCTGGGACTGGCATCAGCAAATCCACGGTGTACTTACCTGCTGCCCCTCTTTGTTGTGTAACCCCCCTGTGTGTCTCCCTCCTGTTTGCCCCAGCATGTGACCCTCCCCCCTGCTTGGGCTGCCCACCCCTTACTCTCTGCCTACACCCTCTATGGTGCTTTCTGTCTCCCCTATCTTCTCTAACTGCTATTCTATCGACTATCCTATCCCTCTCACTGAGTCTGGTAGGAAGAAGCTCAAAAGGGACATCCTGGTCTCCAACCCAGGCCTCTCTCTATTGCTGAAACCTACACCAGTGCTTCCTCCAGACAGACCCTCACCAACATACTCTTTGTCGTTCCCTCGCCAGGCCTATGGACCCTCCATATGGTCTCTGTTTTCACTCCTTTTTCTTCCTCTCCCATTAATGGTTGCACCCGGTGGGAGGCCCTTCTGGTCCCCTTCGACTCCTCCAAGACCATCATTAATATCTACTTAAATGGTAAGTCTTGGTCCAGGGCCCTCAGGCCAATACCCTCCTTTTTGATAGACATTTCCTGCGTCTTATCAACTTCCTTTCTTCTCCTGCTACTCCTATCTACCTCTTACTGGCTCCTCTGCCCCCTCCTTCGGCCACCACCTCTCTGGCACCCTCCGCTGCTACTTTGGCTGCTCTGCTGCTTCCTTCCTCCGCCACCTGTTTGGCACCCTCTGCTGCTTCTCTAGCCGCTCTGCCTTTTCCTCCCTCTGCCACTTCTCTGGCACCCTCCCCTGCTTCTCTAGCCGCCCTGCCTTCTCCTCCCTACGCAACTCTCCGGCACTCTCTTCTTCTTCTCTGACTACCCTGCCATATCCTATTTCCTTGTCTGCCCATTTCCAGGCATGTCTAACACTTCCGCAGGGCGTATCTCATGCATGTACCCCTCCATGGAAGTCTTGCAAAGGTGGCAATCTGTTCCACATAGCTGCTCTTAACTCTTGCTCCGCTGTCAAACACTCCTCGTACATCTGCCTTCTCCTGGAAGAGCTTGATTCGGATGTACTCAGTCTCACTGAGACTTGGTTCACGGCTAGCTCTGTCCCGAGTTTTGACACTCTCCTTGTCATGGCCACTAACCAAGGGCCCTCATTTCCTCCTTCCAAAGGGTCCAAATGGACCCTGTCCTGGCACCTTTGGCACCAGGCTCATAAGAAACCATGCTCTGCACACTTGGGGTCCAAGGCACGTGTATCCAGGCCGAGTGTGGCCATTAGAAAACATTGGAAGGCACGTGCAATCATCTATGGGAGTGGTGAGGTGGGGCCACAAGGCGGAGCTAAAGAGGAGTGACTAGGGCCAGACTATTTAAACCGGCCCCACCCGCATGTTGAGCCTTTGTGTTAATCTGCTGTATGCAGCGTAACGCTTACCGCCGTCTGAAGCTCTTACCTGTCCCCAGATGCATCTTCTGATTCCAGCTTCACATCTTCGGCGCGCACCTACCTGATTCCAGCTGTACATCTTCAACGCGCACCTTACCTGGATCCAGCTATACCATCGCCCGGAGCGCATCCAATCGCGATCCGGCATCCGCAGCGCACCTTACCTGAAGCCAGCCATACCACTGCTTGAAGTACTACGAGCTTCACGCCAGTATCTTCAGCGCGCACCTTACCTGTCTCCTCAAATCCATCTTCTGTTGGGCACCTCTTCCTCACCTGTCGGAGGCTTCATTCACACAGAAGTCTTCTTCTCATCAGGCATCCTCGCGGTTCTTCCATCTCGCAGCCGCAAACAGCTTCCCGGATAGCCGTTCTCTATCTTACGACGCCAGGCCATCCCTGCAAGAAATAAAGACAGCACAAGGTTAGAAACCGCATAAACATTTAACGCTTGGCCGCGCAACACCTAAGCCTTGCGTTTCATTTAGAAACCCTACTTACCTTCTAGTGGGGTCTGATCCATTCCTTTCTGACACCACGTGGGTACACTGTCAGCAACGCAACTCAGCGGAACCATCTTGAACACCTATTGGGGAAATGAAAGACATTATTAAGAATACGGACAATAATCAATGGGTAAGATTTTACAGAAGCATACGGACAATAATCATTGTTATCAACACTCACCTCCCACGAGGATTGGTCGCAGCTGGTCTGGGCCATTACGCAAATGGACCAGTGAAGCAACTGGGTCTGTCTACAGCGACCCTGCTGAAGAGAAGCAGGACGGAGAGCTCATCTTTGCAAAATAACAACTGAGAGCCTATGGAAAACGCGGTGTCAAGTCAAAGGATCGAATACATTGTTTCTAACTGCAATAGTTTCAAATGAAAAGGTCCAAAAAAAAAATTTTGAATGCCTTTTTTAAATGTCTCGTTTAGGAAAAAATACTAGTTTTTCCCCAAAAAACAGGGGTTTTGGGGGACCCCCCAAACCCCCCCAATAAAAAAAAAACTCCATTCGAATTTTTTTTCTTGATCCTTTTCATTCGAAACTATTACATTAGATCCTTTTGTATTCGATCCTTTCACTATAAACCGGAAAACACTTGCGCATCTCATTCTGGCACAAGGGTTTCGAGGGGGATCGCAATTCAGTCACAGCATTCTCACTGCCTCTTACTTTCCCCCAAGGGCATTGCCAGAAACCTGACCAGACCAAAACACAGTAGCTGGGGGTAAAGCAAGATCCAGGGAAGCCAAATCCAGGGTGGGCTCCAACCGTGCCCCCACGTCCCCGCAGAGACCAGGTGAGCGTAACACTCCTCCCTGATGGCTACAAGATCCTCTCTGAACCCAGAACCAACCACCGTAGCGGGGGAGTAGCTCTGATCTCCCCGGAGTGCATCCCTGCTTCTGTCATTCCTACACATGCCTACTCCTCCTTTGAATGCCTGGTCTGCAAGCTCTCTATCTCTCCTGGCCTCTCTCTCACTGTTGCCATGATCCAGAGGCCGCCTGGCCAGGCCGCCCTCTTCCTCTCTGAGTGGGCTGATCTCTCCTCCTCCCTCCTTGCATCTACCTCTCAACTTCTCCTCCTCAGAAACATTAACAGCCAAATGGATGCTATTAGCCCCTCCTTAGGGCTCTTTTGCAACATCTGAGACACTCTCTCTCTCTTTCTCTCTATTCT
Organism: Ambystoma mexicanum; assembly: GCF_040938575.1. Taxonomy (NCBI): domain Eukaryota; kingdom Metazoa; phylum Chordata; class Amphibia; order Caudata; family Ambystomatidae; genus Ambystoma; species Ambystoma mexicanum. The sequence goes on from NC_090927.1 coordinate 457,071,386, forward strand.
ACCCTCGGGCCCAACTCACTCGGGAGGGCACACCCTGGATGTTCAAATATTGTCAGACCACCCTCTTTCAAACCCTCTCACCACTCCTCTCTCTTGGACTGACCACTTTCTTCTTTCTTCTCAACTGTCGCTCTCTGCCCCTCAGGTTAAGCTGACACCAGTACAGCCACCCACCTTCTCGGTCATCCGGCCCATGAAGCGTGTGTCAGTGGAGGCTTTTGCTGCTACTTTCTCTCCTCCACCTACACCCTTGGCTGACTCACACTCTGACATTTTCCTTTCCAACCTTCATCTCTCTATCTCTAACACTCTTGATGTCCTTGCCCCTGTCATGAGGGTGCATTTGAAGCCTGCATCCAAGTGCAACTCTTGGTACGATTCTGACCTCGCCACCCTTAAGCTGCACCTCCTCAGAGATATTCTTCCCTTGCTCACTTTCCCCCAGAAGCTCACTGTCTCCAGAGCTCTGGTCCTCTCAAGGATTGACTACTGCAAAGCCTCTTTCTAAATCTTCCTGCCTCTACTCTCCGTCATCTACAACCTATCCAGAACAGGACTGCGAGTCTTGTCCTTGGCCTCAAGCCCAGGGATTGTATCTCTCCAGCTCTGAAATCTCTTCATTGGCTTCCAGTGGCAGCAAGGATCAAGTTCAAGAACCTCTGCATTAACCACAAGACTTTCTGGTGCCTGAGTAAGCACTACCTCTAACTCTCTCTTCCTAAGTATCTCCCTTCTCGAGCTCTCCGCTCATCCACCTCCAACTCTCTGAGGGCCAGTCGCTTTTCCAAGCAGAGAGTTGGGGGCAGATCTCTTTCTTCGGCTGGGGCCTCCCTCTGGAACAGCCTCCCTGCCTCTCTCAAACTTGAGCAGAACCCTCTTCGGTTCCGGGAGCAACTCAAGACCTTCCTTTTCACTTCTGCTTTCTATCGTCCTCTCCCCTGCTGATAACCCGTCTGTTCCAGGCACCTTGTCACTTGGCCACCCTCTGAATGTCCCGTTCCCTGCCTGTCCTGCTGCACCTCGCACTGCCTCTTGGCCCCCCTCGCACTGGTGGTCTGTATCTGTAACCCTACAGTCCACCCACTCTCTGCACTTATTAGCCACCCGCTGGCTGCACCGTCTGAATACTGGCACTTATCCATCCTTTGGCTGCACTCTATTCCTGCACTTCTCCCTCTCCTCTCCCTTTTGCACTTCTCTGCTTACCCCCTCCCTGCACTTGTGCGATCTGAATGACACAAGGCCTAATAAGATCGTTGTTTTGTCCTCCCTTTGTTTCTCCCTCCTTGTCTTGTCACGCCTAGAAACACTTGTGTACAAGCGCGTTATAAATGCCATATCATATCATATCATATCATATCATATCATATCATATCATATATCATATCATATCATCATATATTACCTTTCTGCGTGAGGCTCAGTGTGTTGTGTAGACAGTGGAGATCTTTCTTCATTGATTTGGTTGCTGAATGGCCAGGGATGTTGAAGTTGCTAGGGAAAATGTTGTTGGCATGTGTGAGAAACATGGTGGTGACCAAGTCTGTGAAGTTTTCGATGAAGGAGGTGTTGGGCTTGGGTGGTCTACAGATGAGATGAAAGGTGACTGTGTCCATTGGGGGGAACGGGATGTGGCAGGATAGGTTTTCAAAAGAGCCAATGGTGGCAACGTCCATTTGGGTTCATGGCCATTATTGTGAGGCCTCTGCTGATCTTTTTATGGTCTCGTAGAATTCTGTAGCCGCTGGGGGTGAGGACATCTAGCATGTGGGTGGAGGTGGATGCCACCCAGTTCTCTGTAATGAAGATTGCATCCAAGCCATGTTTGGTGATGAGGTTGGCGATGTCAGCAGTATGGTTGATTGCTAAGTGAACATTTGCGAGCATCAATTTTAAATGTAATGGTGGGTGATGCTGTGGTGATGGGGTGTATGGTGACAAGGGTGAGGTTGCTGCGATGCAGTGTCCATGATGTTGCTGGTGATGTGCATAATTGGTGGTGAGTGGTGATGGTAGGAATGGGCTGTTGTGTGAGAGTAGTGAAACATTTGTTTTGCATATAACACCAGCAACTTAATCCAGGAAATTCCAGCAGGAAGGTTAAACTTCCTTCATGTCAATGACTTGCCAGTGGTAGTGGTGGTAGTTGATGGTCCGGTGACAATGGCGGGTCTAGTGGTCATGGTGGAGGATATATGTGTCAAGATGTTCTCATGCATGACTGTCCCAGATTTCACGTTTCCCACATCTCCCCCTGGTAGACCTTCATAAATGGTCCAGCAGCATCTCTTGCACTCTTTTATGACATCTCTGTGTTAGAAGCATGCTAATATCATACATCTGAAACAGGGGTGTTTGTGGCAACAACAGAAGTAATTCCACTGCTTTCTATAATGGAGGAGTTGGGCACATCGCTCCGGTTGCAAGCAGCTACAATTCTATACCATGCTTGTCCAAAGACACATGTATTACATCCTCGTCACTAGAAAGATAATGCTATGGTTAACCGATGTCTATGGCTTATTTTGTCCTGTTCTGTAGTGAATCTAACATTGAAAATGGTTGATCAAACCGGCTCTAACAAAGATCTAACAAATGACATACTTTTTTGTAAAATTTTTGATTGAGGGGAGGTGACTAGCTTACTACGGGTTAGCCCCCCTCTCTAAATAATTGCTTACAACTGTTCTGTAGCGGATCTAATGTTGAAAATGGTTGATCATGCTGGATCTAACGAAGATCTAACAAATGATATACATTTTGATCAATTTTTTGATTGAGGGGTAATGCTACGGGTTGGCCCCCCTCTAAATAATTGCTTATAACTCCTGTTCTGTAGCGGATATATCATTAGAAATGGTTGATCTTACCAGATCTGCATTGAAATTAATGACTTTTCCCCCAAACTTTTGTTGAGGGTGGGACAGCCCCCCTCCTTTTTTGCAAATTCTCTTTATTATGTCGCATGGTTACATATCATACCAAAAACATTCCTCAACTACCCATCAACCCAACCCTCCAAAAACAAAAATACAGCAATAAAGTACAACAACGTTAAAGCAGAAAAAAAAAGAAACATCAAATACCACGGCAACACATCCAATCATAATTCATGTTTCTGAAGCCCTAGTTTGTGGATCTAAAATACGTTATCAATGTTACAACCTCTAGTGTAAAGGCAGTCCATACATTGGTGGCATTCAGCATATACTTTCGAAAGGGGAGCCAATAGTCTGATGGCTTGCTGCGCACAGTGAAGGTGGTGGCATACTGCGTTTCCCTTTGTTCACACATATTCATGTAGGCCAACCATTCACGCAATGTTGGTGCTGTGGATTTCCCCCATGCCTTGGCAATGAATGTCCTGGCGACAACTGATGCCATCCCATCGAGTCTTTTTTCAGTTCTAGAACTGGCTTCAATCAAGGTTATCAGCCAGAACTCTGCAGCCTATTGCCAAGATTCACATAACACGGAGCGCATAGCCGTTTCCACTGCTGGCCAAAACTGTTGTATTAAGGGACAGGACATTGTGACATGAAGAAAATCGGCTGAGTCATGAGTGCACCTAGTACAGCTCGGTGGCCTTTTTTATGTAACCTCTCAGGGAAGTAATATACCTAGTGCAGAAATGTATATTGAATTAGATGTAAATGGTTGTGCAATGAGAAAATTTTAGTTTGAGAACATATCTGCCTCCACTGGCCGTCCGTCAGTGTTTTACCTAGTGTCGACTCCCATTTTAGGTGGGGTGTGTTGGTCTGAAGAAACCTCTGTGCTCTAATATCCTTACATATGAATAAAACCAATGATTTAGCAGAAATTGATGTAGTTACATATTGCAGCGCTGGATGGTTCGGGGCGCCTGTGGGAAGTTCAGCCAAGTAGCCCTGATCCTCTCCCACAGCCGGAAGTACAAAACATTGTTAGCCCATCCCACACCCCTCTAGTTTTCAGATCTGCCCAGCTGATTAGGTGTCCATCCACTACCAGATCTCCCAACAAATGTAGCCACAGCCTTTCAAAGTGTATCCGAAAGCTCTTTTCATGGGTAAGTGGTATACCTCTGACCTTGTATATGGCAAATGTGGGGGAGTAGGGAGATACCTTCCCAGTAATATTAAGCACTTTATGCCATGCCTTACAAAGCAGGCCTTTCAGATTGTCTGGATGTGCGATCACCTTTTTGAGAGAGACATGAGGAAGATCAGGCGAGGGGGACCACCACCAAATGCATTACTGTTCTTGTGCGGCCAGGAAATATGCATACAGGTCAGGATGTTCCAAGTCTCCCAGGTCATAGGGAATTGTCAAAACATCAAGTGATACCCTGGCCTGTTTACCAGCCCAAATCAGGAGTGTCATCAATTTACGTGTTCTAGGCCAGAAGCTAGAGGGGGGCCAAATTGGGACGTTATTAAATATATATAAAAAAACTTTGGGAGTATAACCATCTTGGTCAAGGTCATTTGGGCCGCTTACAAGATGGGCAACAAAATCCAAGCCTCAACTCTGTGCTCCAGGTACTCTAAGGCTTTCAGGTATTTTGTTTCAAACAAGTCAGCAGGAGAGGTGGTTATATGTATACTCAAGTATTGCATGCCATCATGGCACCATCTAAATTCTTCACAAATATCTTCCTGACAGACCAAAGGTGTTAGGGGCAGCACCTCTGATTGAGACCAATTCATCCGCAACCCAGAGACGTCGCCTTATTGCTGAATTGCCTGTATAACAGGTTGTACATTTTCCCTTGGATGTTTTAAGTACAACAACATATTGTCTGCGTAAAGTTATACAATAGAGACGTGAGAGTAAAGCTTAACACAGCGATGTACATGATTCTCTCTAAGATAACAACCAAGGGGTTCAATAGTGTGGGTGAAAAGAATAGGGGACAATGGGCATCCCTGTCTTGTGCCTCGTGTTGGCGCTATACATTCCGACATAAATCCATTGGCGTACACAACTGCTCCAGGCGCTGCATACAGCAGGCGGATCCAACGGAGAAAAACAACATTCAGCCCTGAGCGTCTCAGGATCTCAAATAGGAAGGGCCACTCTACTGAATCAAAAGCTTTTTCTGCGTCCAAGGCGGCGACCACCATGGGGATTTCAGGATTCACGTTGTGCATAAGTGTGAATAATCGCCATAAATTGTTCTGTGTGGACCTGCCTGGGATGAAGCCTGCCTGGACTGGAAGAAGCATGGCAGACATATGTGGGAGAAGACGATCCACTAAGATTTTTGCTAGAATTTTATTGTCTGCATTAATTAAGGACAATGGTGTATATGATGCGCAATCAGCCCCCCCCTCCTTTGCAGCCAAATATTTCAGCACCTGTGTGTGATCTAACAAAAAAAGGCCTGATCATACCAGATCTACCCTATATCTAACCAATGACATCTAATTCTGTCCATTTTCTGGTTGCGGGGGGATAACTATCTCAATACAGGTTAGCCCCCCTCTAAATAATTGCTTATAACTCCTATTCTGCAGCAGATCTAATGTTGAAAATGGTTGATGATATCGGATCTAACGATGATCTAACAAATAACATATATTTTGGTCAATTTTTTGATTGAAGGGGAGGCTGGCTATGGCTTAACTCCCCTCTAAACAATTGCTTATAATTCCTGTTCTGTAGTGGATCTAATGTTAAAAATGATTGATCTTACCAGATCTAACGAAGATGTATTGAATTCAATTACATTTTTACAAAACTGTTTTAATAGGGGGCCAGACCCCCCTCCTTTGCAGCAAAATATTTCAGCACCTGTGTGTGATCTAACAAAAGAAATACCTGATCATACCGGATCTAAGGTATATCCAACCAATGGCATCCATTTTTGTGCATTTTTGGTTGAGGGGGCTAACTAGCTCACTACGGGTTAGCCCCCCTTTAAATAATTGCATATAACTCCTGTTATTAATGAATCATATGTTGAAAATGGTTAATCATACCAGATCTAATGAAGATCTAACAAATTACATACATTTTGGTCCATTTGTTGATCGAGGGGGGCTGGCTGCGGGTTAGCCCTTCCACCCCCCACTAACTCCTGTTATGTAGCATCTGTAGCAGATCTAACATCAAAAATGGTTGATCCAACTGGATCTAACAGAGAGCTGATGAACACGGATCATTTTTTGTAAAAGATCATGAACGGGGGGGCTACCCGGGTGAGGTATGGACATCGGTAGCTAATTAAATCCTTGGGCATAGAGATAGATAAGGAGGGCTTCAAGAGCTCTAGTCTTCTGGATCCAATGCTGCTGCCAGGTATGTCTTCAATTGTTACCAGAATCTTAATTATTTTCGACCTTATGTAGCATAGAGGCAGTGGGCGCTCAGTCGGTGCTCACACCGGATGTGCACAATGGGCACACCATTGGCACACACAAGGCAAACCCATCGGTGCATGTGCAAATCCAGATAAAACCAGGAAATGCTGCACCCGTATTTGCAATCACAGAAATTACAGGAATGCATTGGAACACATAGCTACAGAAACCCTTTTAAAACTTCAATTATTTATTATATTTCATTTGTTACTTGCCCAGACCCTTGGGTATCAATAGCTGAATATTGATGAAAAGGTCATGTGAAATATGCTACCAAATTCATGAACACCTCTTTACACTTATGCTGGTTCAACATGGTTTTATCATCGAAGTAAATTTCTCTGTGGTAATTTACTTCAATGGAATCACTTGAAATTCTTTTTATTTTTTTTATGGGGGCACCACCCCATATCCTCCTGCTCCCCCCACTACCAAGTCCTACTCCCAGCCCCTCACCTCCTTTACCACCTAACGCTTAAAAATAATTTGATATTTACTTAGTCACAAAGTGATACTGTCAAAGTAAACTATCACAGAGTAATTTACTTAGATAAAACCAAGGTATACACTTAAGCTAAACCCTCCTTCCCCACAGTGAACACACATCACGCAGTACAGTAACGCACTTTCTAGACAGCCATGATCTCCTTTTGGAACATTGCAACCTTTTTTATAACCAAGTCTTTCCTCCCATGTTAGACATGGTGGTGGCCATGGATAACAAAATTATCATGGCTCATCATCCAATGAGACATGACAGTGGTTTGACCATCCTCCACTCTGCATGTATGGCAATCAAACCATTAAAATGTAAGTCAGTTCCTAAGTGCGAACAACTTCAAACTGCATGTACAAACGTCCCAGCAAAACATACCACGTCCATTTTATCTACCGACCTCTGAGATGAGCTGCTCACATTCATAAATCTCTGGCAGGCCCAGCTGCAGAAATTCTGGTTAAATAATTTGTCCTTATCAACTTACAGGATTTCAATTTTGACGTTGATGGAACCAAGGATCCCTCAGCAAAACGCTTAATATCGAGCCTGGTTCTGCTCTGGAGCTTGGTCCTTTCTTGGTGGTTACTATGGTTGCTCCCTCAGTCCTGCTGTGGGCAGGGGGAGACAGTTCTGTAATGAGATAGTGTCAACAATTAGCCCAATTCCCAACTAGTCTCTTCTTCTTCCTGTCTAGAGCCCTTAGTACTTGAGTTTTCGTGGCATTCTCAGTCATTACTGGAAGACCTCAGCCACCGAACGACCTGTAGACATTATTAGCACACTCGTGTCTTTGACGGTTAAGTTCACCTTCTTGATGCAATGTGTATTCTCACAGTCTGTGTCCGCTATCCTGCCTCTGCGAAGAGTGCCTCTCAGGTTTTTCACCAATTACACTAGTTCCCAAAACAAAATGAGTTCCAAATGAATGCACATCAAATCCCTAGCAGTACGTGGCTTTAGGCAAACATTCCATCCAAACTGTGCTGTGCTGGGAATGTTTCAATGGTGGTGTAGGATTATTTTTCCAAGCATGTAAAGTGCTGCTACTTGTTCCAATGGCATTGTAAAACTATTTCCCCACATATTGCAGTGTGCGGCTACTCTTACTACTTCGCACAAACGATTATTTATTAGTAAGTACTGACACCTAGTGTAGAGTGGTCTTTTTTCCAAGTTTCACTACTCCTGTTTCTGAGAAGATGTCAGCATTGTCCTGCAAGAGTCAGCAGAGTCTCTCAGGAAGAGTCTAGAAGTCTTGACAGAGGTGTCTGGAGCATGAAGATGACTGGAGATCAAGTAAGTTGAGTAATTGAGATGGTGGGGCTATTAAATTATAGTTTCAGTCCAAATATGGCTGCTCCTCCGGCAGTACTTGCATTAGGTCTGTAATATAATTGGAGCTCATGCGGACTGTAGTTCATTAATCTGAAATGGTCCATTTTGGCTGTCCAATGGTATGACATCAAGAATTTCCCTGTTGTTGTGCTACAGTTGGAGCCTCGTGATACACCTCTGGTTGTGCTACAGTTGGAGCCTCGTGATACACCTCTGGTTGTGCTACAGTTGGAGCCTCGTGATACACCTCTGGTTGTGCTACAGTTGGAGCCTCGTGATACACCTCTGGTTGTGCTACAGTTGGAGCCTCGTGATACACCTCTGGTTGTGCTACAGTTGGAGCCTCGTGATACACCTCTTGTTGTGCTACAGTTGGAATTCCCTCATACTTCCCTGAGTTCACAAAAGATGTCCTGAAAAAAGTTGTCCAATTTGATGAGATGAGCACAAGGGCAGAGATCAGGGTTTAGGCCCAATGGTAGCAGAGGTGATGGCAGTGAGGGTAGATTTGTTTTACGTTAAGTAGGTTATTTTTGGCTGCAGTGGCACTAGTCATGATTAATAGTTGGAATGCGAATACGTGGGTGATGGAGTGAGGAGGTCAGGAGAAAAGGAGATGGAAAATGGGAGAATGGGATTAGCATTGGTTGTAGGTACTGAGAAAGATGACTTCTGTCTCGGAGGAATGAAGCATAATGCATTGTAATCTCATCTAGTGACAGACTGCTGTGGGGGAGCTGCTGATGTGTTCAGTTATAACAGGAGTGAAGGAGGAGAAATAGGAAGAGCAAATTGGAGCATAGTCAGAAAAGAGATGGAAGTGAAAGCCAAAGGATTTCATGAGTTTGCTTAGCGAGGAATAGAGAGTAAAGGTGAGTGGTTGAGGAGAGATCATTGGGTGATTCCCAAAGAGTGGAGCATGAGAGAAGAGGTGTGAGAATTCCTGGAGATAGAGAAGGGGTGTCAGAGAGGTAAGAGACCATCCTCTCAAGTTCAATCTCCTTGAACCCAAAGAAGAAGATTTGAAGGAGTGGGGAAACTCTTGGAGAGTTTGAAGTGTGAGTAGGACAAGGTGACATTTCTGTGCTCCTTGAAAGTATGTGGTGCAGATGAGTAACTGTGAGCAGAAAAAGGATTAGCAGAGTCAAGCACAGGTAGGCCTTTGGGAGAGACGTGGGAGGGTGAGGAAAGGGTGGAGGTGACCAAGGTGGTGGGAAGGAGAGGGGTTGAAGGCATAAGATGGTGCTTATGAATTTTAGCTATTTGGGATAGGAAGTAGAGGCAAAGTCATCAATGGAGAGAGAAAATTTGTGCGACTTTATGGGTAGAATTATAGGAGGATCAGCGAGAGTTTTCTTGGTTGAGGGAACAGAGGATGTAAAATCAGTATAGTAAGCAGATTCAGTCAAGTCAAGAGCATTGCTGAGGCTAAGGGGAGAGTTTGTATAGGTGGTGAGAAGAGTAGGGGACAAATCTTTGCATGATTGATGCAGGTGGAGGTGTATGGCTGTCTTCATCTGTTGAATGGCTGGGAGATCCAGGGTTGGGGGCAAGGCTGGGAGGGTGTGAAGGGGCAAGCAAGATAGCACCGTGAAAGGAGGTGGTAAGTATAATGTCAAACTCTTTGTCGGCAAGTTGAATTAACTCTGCAAGTGAGTGAGATAGGGCGTGAAGGGAGGAATTGATTTAGTCCAGGTAGTTCCCCTCTTTTTCTCATTCTCTTCATTTTACACTCTTTGCCTGTTTTTAGCTATTCAGTTGCTCATGTCTGCTACGTTTCTACATCTTAACCATTCCATACACAAGGTTCTGTTTTCACCGATCCCACAGCCAATAGTGCCATCTTCTATCCTCCCTTTCTGCTTCCTCTTTCTGCTTTTGAATGCAATCAGGATGGCATCTTTGATTAATCGCTTTCTCCTTACACATCTCCAGTACTGCGCAGTCCTGTCACTTTCCTCTGCACAATATACGCACAGTTCAATCACTTCTCTCATTTCATGCTACTAAACTGCTCACGCCCACACTCATTTTTCCCACCTCAATTATTGTTCTGCCTTATTGCCTTAGCTCCCTGCCTACCAACCGGCTCCACTTTGTTCTATGTAGAATTCTTCTATTCATTTATTTTGCTGCCTTTCTCTCTGTTATTTTGATTCCTCTGCTTTATCTCTCTTTGCCAGCTTTCTTTTGACAATCATCTGATATTTAATGTTCTTTTCATTGTGTTTAAATGGGGCTATGGCCTAGCTCCTCTTCCTCTTTCCTCTCTCATTTATTTCTAGACTCCTGCTCGTAGACTCAGGTCCAAGTCTCAGTTTCTTTAAAGAATCCATGTACCTCTATGTTTCTATTCTCACTTGCATTCCTTTTCTCTTTTGGCCCCTAAATATTGGAACCAGCTGCCCTCAGAGACTGTGAAGAAGAAGAGGGCTAAGAGGCATGTAGAGGCCTAAGACAGGTAGGCAGGCCTAACAGATTTTGGCTAGGTCAGGTAATTAGCTCCTGAAGCTGAATAAGCCACCAGAGCAGCATAAAAGGCTGAAAAGGGAAGAAGCAGTAGAGAGAAGCTGGAGCAGGAACGTTGGCAGCAGTTGAAGTTGGCAGCAGAAGAAGTTGAGCAAAAGGGTGGCAGTTCACTAGGAAGTGTGACCACAGAAGTGACACCGGAGCAAAGGAAGAGCAGATTTCCCCTACAGGCTCTGAGTTGGTCCTGTGCTCACAAAACCTGTTTGACTGTGACTGAATTGGAAGAGTCTGGGAGGAGCTACAGTCTTTCCAGGTACACCTAATTGCTGTGAATGCAGAGCTGAAGTTGTGCATCCACCCAAGGACCATGTGCAGAAGCAACCCGAGGGAAACTGGAAAAAGGAAGACTCTCCATCATTAAGGCCAGATCTAAGACTCCCGTGCTGCAGAGGGGTGTGGGTCACAAGAGTGCTGTTAGCAGCAGTAGCAGATAAAATAAAGACGGCAAGTAGAAGCAGCCCGGAACTGTTGTGATTGTGGAGCCAGTGAATGAAGCTCCATAATCCAAATCATCAGGACTACCTTGCCGGTAACTGTAACAATCTTAATTGATACTCGCATGTAAGTAAATGCGAGTAAAGTTGTTTGCAGCCTTTCTTTTTCCCATTGTTATATTTCAACTGTTGCCGAACTGTCGCGTGTCTCCTTTTAAAGGGGAGAACGTTGCCGGTAGTAGTCGACTTTCCCGTAGTGTTACAACATAATCTAACATCAAAGAGAGGTTGTTGCGAGTATGAAACTGTAAATTTGTTTCTACAGAGAAACTTACCTCTTGTAACATTCAGAACACTTATGTAGAAGTCATAGATGTTGCTAAAGCCACGAAGAGAACAAGCAATACCCACGCCAGTAGACAAAACCTATCTAAAGTGAAATAAGCCCAATTAAGAACTGAACACCATTGCTTAAAATTGTCGGAACTGTTGTAATTCCAGAATCCTTTGATAGAAGTGTGACAAGGTTATGCAAGGCTGGAAGAGTTGCAATACAGCTTTGGGGTAACTACTGAAAGCACAAAGGTGTACATGAAGCTGGGTAAGGGAGCTGGGTGCTTGTTAAAGAGCTAATCTTTAATTTGTGAATCAGAGACTGTTAAGGCAGAGAGAGATAAGCAGTCTGGAAGCCAAGTCAGATGTTGTGGTAGCTGCAAGACTGATAGGAAAGGCAAAGAGGCTGCCCTTTCTCATCACATCAACATGTAGAGGTCACAGAGTCTTGTTTAAGGCTTTACAAGTATCAAGTTGCAGCAGAAGCAGTAGAACTGAGGTCGTCTATAATTATGTCGCTAAAAAGAGAGCAATCCCTAAGAAGAAGCATCCTAACAAATTGTATTCAAGAAGATGCAGAGATTGCAGGAAGAGGAGTTGTTATAAAGCAGAAGTGCTACTTTTGTTCTGAACTCTATCCATTCTTTCCTGGAAGGAGGTTATCCAGGAATACCATTTATGCTGTTTTCTTTGTGGAACTTGGAAAGGGAATCCTTTCATCAAACAAAGAAGAAACTGTTACCAGTAGAGTTTTGTTTGAGTGAATTTTTGTTTCTTTTGAACTTTTCAAGAACTGATTAAGACTTTCTTTTTCCTTTACTTTGGACATTCACAGGACAAGTAGAAGTCATCCAAGACACTGGTTATTTGATAATCTTTTATTTTTGCTGTTTGTGCTTTGTTTTGATTGTTCTATTGCTTAGTGTGAGGGACAGTTTATGCATGCTAGGAGATGTTCCCTTAGATTCTAGACTAGGTAGGGAATTCCCTGGTAGAGTAGGCTGAGTTAGGTTTCGTTTGCATTTCTTTGTGAAAATAAAATGTCAAAGACTGATAAAACTACAAGCAGTTGTCCACCTTGCATTACTGACTCCTCACAATCACCACTTATAATTTAACACCTCAATTTTCATCCAGAAGTATTTCGTTTTGAACATGATATATGCAAATAATGCCTTTCCAGTTTGCTGAGAAACCGGTCAGCTTGGTGTTGCCAGGGCTCACACCTTTTCTCTTGTACTGTCCAATGCACACAAGTCTGCTATTTAACATCCTCAAAGAATTTCCAGTCAGCCTCCATGCATACGCAGATGATACTGAGATCTGCATTTGAGTTACTAGAGATAGGGGACACTTTTCAGCCTTGCCATGAGGAGAAGTTGAAATGGATAAACCTTGGGAAGAGCAAATGACCAATCAGGTGGCCAGAAACGTGGCTGAATGCAACAGTGACCACCCATATGTTCTCAGTGACCCAACAGCCTTCTCTGGTCGCCTGCCATTTATTTCCTGCTCCCTCAGGTCCTTTCCCACTAATTGCACCACCATGGCCCACAGAATCCTGCAACCCACTCCCACTCCTCCCACGGGGCCTGCATGTCCCTGCTTGCCTCTGGCCCTCGTCATCCCGGCTGCCTGACTCCCAGCTATGTAAAGGTAATTGGAAAGTCTTCCCTTACTATTTCCATGTCGCCTATATTGTTTTGTAGGTTGCAGTGAGAAGTTGGACACTGTGATGAATACCTGGATGGCATTCCTTCTCCCATGGGGGAGAACCCTTCTCATGTGGCCAGGGTGGTGCAGCCACAGTATAATAATCCCCCTGGTGGTGGAACTTGGCTGGAGGATCACATGGAGAGGGATATCCCTCATGTGACCAGGGGCGACATAGAGAAGAGAAGGCGGTATGCAGATACCCCATATCAAAATCCCATACCCTTACACACCCCACAGGTTAACGTAGTCCTTACCTCCCCCAAGTTATGCTGCAGGGTAGACTACATGAATGCCACATCATGTACTGAGACGAAGAATAACAAGAGATACCCATATGAGCATCAAAGCAAAACTGCTAGTACGAAGAAGAGCATGCAAGTATCATTAATTCTGTGCAAGCTCTAACAGCGCAGTCTAGTCAATATGGACATTTGAGAATGCTTACCCATATAAACATGGAAGAAGGACTTGACATGAGGTCAAGCCCTCCCTGGAGGAACTATAGTCACAAACGGTGTGTGAGAAAGTTCAGAAAGCAGGTGGAGCAGTACATTGAGAAGGGAGCGAGAAGAAGAGAAGCCGGCCCTATGGAGAGAGACTGCTTTCCAAGCACAAGGAAGCAGAAGCTCCCAATGTGCCCAGCCATGGGGCAATGCAAGCAAGCAAAGCCACATCCCTGAAGACTCACTTACCAATGCCGGTCCACGGAGGAGTGCTGGAGGACTGCGAGCGCAGACCAACCCCCACAGCAGACCGCTGGCATTGTGAGAGACCGACAGCCATCGCGGACCAAGAAACAAGTTACGCTAGTTATTGGTTAGACATGGGGGCCCAGAAAAGTAAGAGCAGAAGTTGCCTGAATGGAAGTGAAGTGGAGGGGCGGGGGAAAAACCCCAAATACAATAACAAGAGGTCCTATTCTGGCAAATCCCGAGCCCAAGAAACAGAGAAAGTACAAAAATGCGACAAAACCAACTGTTTATTATACTGGTTGTGACATCACAAGTGACACGTTATTCTACAAAACCTACGGCAGGCTGGGGTTGGTTAGTGAGGCAAACTATATATATTAGCTATAGGGGCTACTGCTTTCATTGGATACACACTATCTGGTGGCTTCACCTGTGAGTGTCATGATGCCCGCTCCAGGGGAGCCGGTTCAAGCCCTGCGTCCCTAAAAGCGGACATCCAGTCCCCAAGGAAGGACCCAGCAACTCCATATAGGGGCCCTTTGGACAGTGTCCTGGCGCCTATGGCGCCAGGCTCATAAAAGACATCAGTCCTGGTGCCATAGGCGCCAGGCTCATTATGGGAGTGCTTGGGTGCACTTACCTGATGCAGACCATGCTGCAGGATCCCGGCCTCCTTGAGGCCTGAAAGGAACTACTTTACCTGTGGGACTAATTTACCATCTGGGCGTGGTCGGGGAAGGATACATACCTGATTGGAGGAAGGATACATAACTGGAACTTCTTCCAAGGCTATTTAAACCCCACCTGAACAGCCACACGTGCTTCGCGTTGTTCTGCATCTAGCAGCTGGACGCTCACCGTGTCTGCTCCTGCATCCTGACTTCTGCCACGCCTGCCAGCATCCTGGATCACCTGCAAAGGAAGAGAAGAAGAGAACAAAAGAAGGAAAAGTCCTTGCCTGCTAAATCCGCATCCCAGAGACATCTCGCTGACAATCCTGAAAAGGAAGACTTTAATTTAAAAGCTCATGGCGTCGATCGCTGCAGCGCCGCATTCCACTCACCTTTACAGGGCGCCTCCATGTTCAGCAGCGATCATCCGGATTCGCAGTCACACCCCACCTCCTAGGGAGAAAAAGACCAGAACAAAAGGTGAGAGAGAGAAGGGAATAAGGAAAGCTAAATCTCCATGTTAAGACTTACCTGTTGATTCATTCCCTCTTCATTTCGGGTCCGCGCCACATCCTGGCATTTCCAGACCCCGGCCCCTAAGGGAAAAAAGAGACATTAGCGTTAATGAGCGAATGAAAAGACATTACCAAAAAACGCTCATTAAAGTCTTACCTGATTTCTACAAGGATTTCACCTCTCATCTCGGGTCGGTGCCTGTTCCCCGGCATTCCGTACCCCGGCCCCTATGGGGAAAAAGACACTAGCACTGGTACATTAATGCATGAACACAAGGGGAACCTCTTATCAAAAACTTACCTGGAAGCCAAGCAAGTTTGGTTCTGATCAATCCGAAAATCCAGTGAAGTAACTGGATACCAAACCGCCCCTGCATCAGAAGCCGGATGGAGAGCTTGTCCTTCCAGACCCTAAGGTGAGACGCTACGAGAAATCACAGAAAGGTTTCGAGGAGGGTGAGAGGGGAAAGTGGGAGGCCGATTGCATTACCTCGCAGACAGTTAATCCCCTTTTTTCGCCCACAGAAGGATACTTCTGCGAGCCAGGCAAGCCAGATTTGGGGGCCCGGTCCAGTCCGTCTTCCGAACCCTGCGCATCACCTTAGAAGAGGTCACAGCAGCGGGAACCAGGCCAGCGCCTCCGTGGGAGTCAGGTGAGCGTAACAGAACGCGAAGCCTTCCTACAAATTCCCACCCAGGCGCTATGGAAAGTTCTGAGACTGATTAGTTGGCCCAATTACTGGGGGAATTACGGGCCGAAGTACATGCCGCTAGTCAAGAGACTAATGCCCTCAGGAGGGAATTAATAATATCAAAGGAAAGAACTGATGACCTGGCCAGACAGCTTTTGCAATGTCAAGCTGGGCAAACTCCTCTACCCGGTTTCGGAGGGAACCCCGCTCCTGTGGTTTCCAGTAACCCTGTGCAGATTAATCTACCTGGAAACATGCCGCTGGCCCCACCCGAACGCTTTGCTGGGGACCCCAAACGATTCGCCGTATTCATGAATCAGTGTCGTTTGCACTTCCTATGCAGACCTGGGGCCTTCCCTAATGATCAGACCAAGGTAGCCTTTGTATTGTCATATCTCAGCGGCTGTGCTGCCGAATGGTCAGTTCCACTGGTTACTCAAGATGACCCGATTCTCCATGATTTTCAAAGGTTTCAAGCAAGCATGGAAAGGTTATTTGCTCGACACTCTCAGGGGCAGGCTCTGGATGACAAACTTCTATCCCTGCGACAGAGCAATCAGGACCTCCTATCCTATATTGCAACCTTTAATAGACTAATTGTGGAAACGGGATGGCCAGAGGATAAAAGAGTCACGTTGTTTTATCGAGGCCTTCGCGGAGAACTTAAAGATGTCTTGGCCCAAGTTGTAAATCCGCCCCAAGAATGCACAGAGTATATAGACTTAGTGGTCCAATTGGATCACAGACTTCAAAACAGAAAAGCAGATCGGTCCAGGTTTGAGACCCGGGTGTTGGTCAAGACCCATGCTAATCCCAAGGGAGTTGATGTCTCTGAGCCTATGCAAATTGGAGGGGTTAAAGAACCCTTAACTCAAAAGGAACGTGAAAGGAGGCGGCAGTTAAAATTATGTCTTTATTGTGGGAATTCTGGACACTTTCTACGAGATTGCCTGGCAAAACCGCCCCGAAAGGCGGTAGGAGCCGCTGATAAAAACCATGAAGACTCTGTTTCGGGAAGCGACTCTGCCCGACAAGTGTAGGGTCCGCTTGCCGAGCTTGAAAACTAACTCTCAGACCTCGCATTTCATTGTGCCAATGGTTCTTGTAGATCCAGAACAGCCTAAGCGGTTGCATGCAATAAAGGCATACATCGATAGTGGGGCTATTGGAAACTATGTGGATCGTGAATTGGTCTCTAGGATTAACCTCATTCTCCGTCCTAAAACCAGCAAAGATGTCATCACCACAGTCGATGGAACTGAAATTTCCTCTGGACCGGTAACACATTCTACTACTGAGGTGACTCTTATTGGTCCCGACGGCCATCGGGAGGGTGTTGTGTTTGATGTAATCAAGGCTCCACAGTTTCAGGTTACTCTTGGAATACCTTGGTTAGAGACACATAATCCTCGAATTGATTGGCGAGCTAAGAGAATAACCTTCCCGGATTGTACACAAACCTGCTACCCAGAAAACCTGAAGATTAATCTAGCATCTGTAACCTCTGCCTCCATGCAACTACCTCCGGAATACCAAGACTTTCAGGACGTCTTCCAAAAGGAACAGGCCAACACGTTACCTCCTCACAGATCGTACGATTGCCAAATCGATCTGGTGCCCGGTGCACAACCCCCTTGTAGCAGGATTTATGCCCTTACCGAACCTGAGAATCTGCATTTGAGACAATATTTGGATCAATACCTAGCTAATGGTTTTATTTGCCCGTCAAAGTCCCCGGCATCCTCGGCTTTGTTCTTTGTGCCCAAAAAAGAAGGCGACCTTAGAACTTGTATCGATTACCGCGCATTGAACCAGATAACGGTTACAAACCGTTATCCTCTGCCTCTGATCGCTGAACTCCTTGACCAGGTGAAGGACGCTTGCATATACACCAAGTTAGATCTCTGGGGGGCTTATCATCTGGTACGAGTTAAAGAAGGCGACAAATGGAAAACTGCCTTCCGTACTAAATACTGATTATTCGAGTACCAGGTGATGCCTTTCCGATTGTGTAACGCACCGGCTGCCTTCCAATACTTCATGAATGATGTCCTTCGGGAACTCATCGATGTTTGTGTTATCGTATATATCGATGACATTCTGGTGTACTCCTCTTCGGAATCTGATCACAGAAAACACGTCAGGGCAGTACTTGAAAAACTGCGCCAACACAAACTATTTGCTAAATTGGAGAAATGTGTTTTCCATACCACAGAAGTCGAGTTTCTAGGTTTCATCCTGACACCCAAAGGAGTCCGAATGGACTCAAGAAAAGTGGATGCCATCCTCAAATGGCCATCACCTAGCTCTGTAAAAGGGGTTCAAAGCATGCTCGGCTTTGCCAATTTCTATCGCAGGTTTATCTCGGAATTTTCACGCGTGATACAACCCATTACTGCACTCTTGAGGAAAAATAAATGTTTTGAATGGTCTGAAGAAGCCGAGCAGGCCTTTCAGGATTTAAAAGCTACGTTTACCTCTGCACCTATATTGAAACACCCGCGTCCAGATCTCCCTTATGTCGTCGAGACTGATGCATCCAGCCTAGCAATGGGAGCTGTCCTGTCCCAAAGAGATCCCGAAACCAACCAACTGCATCCCGTAGCATTTTGGTCCAGAAAATTCTCGGCACCCGAGGTTAATTATGCAATCACGGACAAAGAACTGTTAGCCATTAAGTCCGCTTTTAAAGCCTGGCGGCATTATCTGCTTGGCGCTCGACATACCATCACAGTGATCACTGATCACCGGAATTTACAGTATTTGAAAACAGCCAAGGCTCAGTCATCACGGCAGCTCCGATGGGCTTTGTTTTTCGCTGAATTTGATTTTGTGATTACCTATCGACCTGGCTGCAAGAATGGCAAAGCAGACGCCTTATCCCGAATTGGAATGGGAGAATCTGATACAAACTCAGAACCAGTACCAATAATTCCCGAACAGAGGATTCTAGGCATAACTTCGTTACAGACGCTTGAAGACATTCAAGCCAGAGTGAAACAACTCCTGGACCCTACAACCTTAGAGGAATGGATACAAAAGGGATCAGACTTTACCATAGATAATGGTTTACCTTATTTCCAAGGACGCTTATTCCTGCCACATAAGGAATTACATGAACTAGTTATTTCCGGTTATCATGATACATTAATAGAGGGACACCCTGGTATTGCCAAGACAGAGGAAAAGGTGAAACGACAATTTTGGTGGCCCTCTTCGCGAAAAGATGTTAAATCTTTTGTGATGTCCTGTGGTGTTTGCGCCCAAAATAAAAGTCAAAAGAAAAGACCAGCCGGTCTCCTTCAACTTCTAGACATACCACCAGCACCCTGGCACACCCTATTAATGGATTTTATTACGGACCTGCCTCCTTGTTCGGGGTACAATACTATTCTGGTAATTGTGGATTTGTTTTCCAAAATGGCCCACTTTATTCCTTTGAAAGGTTTACCTTCAGCTTCTGTCCTAGCCAAAGAATTCCTTGAAAATATTGTTTGGCTACATGGATTCCCATCTATACTAATCTCTGACCGGGAAGCCAATTCATTTCCCACTTCTGGCGCAAATATTGTCAAATGGCGCAGATCGACGTAAGATTATCGACCAGTCACCACCCTCAGACCGATGGTCAGACCGAGAGGACAAATCAGACCCTTGAACAGTACTTACGTTGTACGTTACAGCAATCTGAAAGCAACTGGAAAGACATTCTTTGGATAGCCGAATACACATATAATAATTCGGTACACTCTGGAACTGGCCACAGTCCTTTTTATACTTTGTTTGGGCATCACCCTCGAACCTCAAACCTTGACTCACTTCAGAACCTCGGAATGCCTGCAGTAGAACATCTGCATTCTACAATTACCCAAGCCTTCAAAGAGGCAACTACGCATTTACAACAAGCCAAGAGAAAATACAAGGAGAATGCTGATCTACTTTGGCGTGAAGCACCTCCGTATCAGATTGGGGATCAAGTGTGGTTAGCTACCAGACATTTACCACTCAAAGGGCCTCGAACTTTTAACCCAAAATATCTGGGACCTTATTCTATTACGGCAATAATTAACCCAGTGGCTGTTAAACTTGATTTACCAGCTAGTATGCGAATTCACCCTGTTTTTCATGTGTCACTTCTGAAACCAGTGGTATCCGGAACCCGACTACTCAAACCTCCAGAACCTATTCTAATAGATGGGGAGCCCGAATTCGAAGTGAAGAACATTTTAGACTCAAAAATGTTTAGGTCAAAACTGTTCTACCTAATTGATTGGAAGGGGTACAGACCTCAGGAGAGGTCGTGGGAACCCAGCGACCATGTGCATGCACCTCGATTATTCAGGAAATTCCACTGACTCTTCCCAGACAAACCAAAACCCCCTGAGGGAACAACCTTGGGAGGGGCCTTGGGGGGGAGTGCTGTCATGATGCCCGCTCCCGGGGAGCCGGTTCAAGCCCTGCGTCCCCGAAAGCGGACATCCAGTCCCCAAGGAAGGACCCAGCAACCCCATATAGGGGCCCTTTGGACAGTGTCCTGGCGCCTATGGTGCCAGGCTCATAAAAGACATCAGTCCTGGTGCCATAGGCGCCAGGCTCATTATGGGAATGCTTGGGTGCACTTACCTGATGCAGACCATGCTGCAGGATCCCGGCCTCCTTGAGGCCTGAAAGGAACTACTTTACCCGTGGGACTAATTTACCATCTGGGCGTGGTCGGGGAAGGATAAATACCTGATTGGAGGAAGGATACATACCTGGAACTTCTTCCAAAGCTATTTAAACCCCACCCGAACAGCCACACGTGCTTCGCGTTGTTCTGCATCTAGCAGCTGGACGCTCACCGTGTCTGCTCCTGCATCCTGACTTCTGCCACGCATGCCAGCATCCTGGATCACCTGCAAAGGAAGAGAAGAAGAGAACAGAAGAAGGAAAAGTCCTTACCTGCTAAATCCGCATCCCAGAGACATCTCACCGACAATCCTGAAAAGGAAGACTTTAATTTAAAAGCTCATCGCGTCGATCGCTGCAGCGCCGCATTCAACTCACCTTTACAGGGCGCCTCCATGTTCAGCAGCGATCATCCGGATTCGCAGTCACGCCCCAGCGCCCAGGGAGAAAAAGACCAGAACAAAAGGTGAGAGAGAGAAGGGAATAAGGAAAGCTAAATCTCCATGTTAAGACTTACCTGTTGATTCATTCCCTCTTCATTTCGGGTCCGCGCCGCATCCTGGCATTTCCGGACCCCGGCCCCTAAGGGAAAAAAGAGACATTAGCGTTAATGAGCGAATGAAAAGACATTACCAAAAAACGCTCATTAAAGACTTACCTGATTTCTACAAGGATTTCACCTCTCATCTCGGGTCGGTGCCTGTTCCCCGGCATTCCGTACCCCGGCCCCTATGGGGAAAAAGACACTAGCATTAGTACATTAGTGCATGGACACAAGGGGAACCTCTTATCAAAAACTTACCTGGAAGCCAAGCAAGTTTGGTTCTCACCAATCCGAAAATCCAGTGAAGTAACTGGATACCAACGCGCCCCTGCATCAGAAGCAGGATGGAGAGCTTGTCCTTCCAGACCCTAAGGTGAGACGCTACGAGAAATCACAGAAGGGTTTCGAGGAGGGTGAGAGGGGAAAGTGGGAGGCCGATTGCATTACCCCGCAGACAGTTAATACCCTATTTTCGCCCACAGAAGGATACTTCTGCGAGCCAGGCAAGCCGAATTTGGGGGCCCGGTCCAGTCCGTCTTCCGAACCCTGCGCATCACCTTAGAAGAGGTCACAGCAGCGGGAACCAGGCCAGCGCCTCCGTGGGAGTCAGGTGAGCGTAACAGTGAGCACCTCCTAAATGCTGCAAATACAAGCATGTCAGGTTAGTGCATTATAATTGTACAGTGCAACAAAGTATGAGCTGGTGCGGATGGTGGGTATGGATTAATCAGCTTTAGCACTTTGGACGGTTACCAGCCCATGAGCAACAATTCAAGGTGATGAGAACAACCCCAAAGGTGCTGTCTGCACCAATAAGGCTACCATCTCCGATCTTCTAGGCCTTGAATTTGGTACATTTAGCTTTCATCCTGGTATTATTTTGATTCATCTACCCTGAGCTGGGTGGGAACGAAGTTCTCTATCTGGCTCCAATAAATAGGCTTTCTCCCCCAGTCTCAGATCACGTGTGTAGAGACCACTGGCTCGATTTTCCTGCTCCACATTTACGAGGATTTTCTAGCATTTATGCATGCATGTGTCTAATCTAGCAAAACTGTTTCTAACGTCTGCCTTTGTCTGTATCCTTGAGCGTCGATGTGAAACTCTCCCTCCCTTCATAGCTTTAGCTAGAACACGTACACCTGCTACATGAACAGTCTGGTCTGTGCTTTGCTGCTCAATCAGCAAGTCAGGCCTCTCCCTGCATTCTCGTGCCTTCTCTGTGCTTCCCATTCACTTCAATGTGGATGGATCTTATATTTTGATTCTTATGGCTATTTATGTTAATTGCCTTCAGCGCTGAGCAAGCTTCATGTCTTATTTTTGTGCCTCTTGCGTTACAGCATAGCAAAGAGTTTATGTCCTCTATCTAAGTGGGTCAAAAGCATGTTCTTCATGTCCAAGAGAGGTTTTTAATCTAAGTGTATGTGTAGCTCTGTGCAGGGATGCATATGTACTTCATGTCTAACACATCTACGTCTTGGCATTAGTTGTGATGTCATTGACTCTATGTTTGCTGTTTGTTTGTTTTATTATTTATAATGCGCGAGCGTACTGGGGGTATCAGGGCGCAGCCTTTACAAGAACTTTCGAAGCTTAGTAACAGTACAAGGAATATGCATGATACAAGAATAGAATACAACAATGTTATGTACAAAACAGTAGTGGGCCAACAAAGCCAGCAGTTTATTATATACAGGTAAGCAGGAAGGCACACATGGTTACAGTTTGTGCGGGTAGCACTGGGCACTTCATGGTGTTAGTGGGTCTCCAGTTTCAGCCAGGAGACTACCAGGGAGCGGAAGTTCTGATAGGGCATGTCTACTCTAAGGTTTGTAGGCAGGGAATTCCATAACTTGGCAGCTTTTACCACAAAGCTGTTGCCCCCTATGGTGGCTCGTTTGTAGTGGGGACCAGATAAGCAGTTTTTGTATGCAGTTCTGGTGGCTCTTAATGAGGACTGTTGGTGGAATCTGTTGATCAGGTAAATTGGGGCTGCATTCTTAAGCGACTTGTGAGTAAGTGATGCAGTCTTCAGTAGAATTTTATCTCTGGTGGAGAGCCAGTTGTTTTGTTGACTGAGTCCTGTAATGTGTTCTCTTCTGGAAATGCCCAGAGCTGCTCTGAGGGCGTTGTTCTGCAGGGTTTACAGTTTGCTTGTGGTGGCCTTTGTGGCTCCCAGGTAAAGGGCATTACAGTAGTCGAGGGGAGACAAAATAAGAGCTCTGGCGAGAGTCAGGCAGCTGGAGTCAGACAGGAAGGGTTTAACTGCGTGGATTAATTTACATTTATAAGCCGTAGAGGATGCAAGGGAGCTCACTTGTCTTTTGAGGGAAAAATTGGAGTCTAAGTAGAATCCCAATGTTTTGACCTCCTGTCCGACTTTGATATTGTTTCCGTCAATCATGAAGGAATTGTAGGCCGGGCCAAGTTTCTTTATGCTGAATGAAGTACCTAAGATGATGAGTTCTGTTTTATCATCATTCAGGCATAGTCCATGAGTGGCCATCCATCCATGTGCGGTCACAGTCAGCCCACTTGCTCCATCGTCTGCAAGTTTATCTACTCTACAATGTCATCAGGATAGGGTCTAAATAGTTGTCTGAGAGAGTAGCGTTTCTCACATCTGCGGTAAAGTGGTGATGGAGATGAGGGGACCAGGAACGATGTACACCTGTCATTTCTGTATCGTCGGGATGAGGGAGGGACTGGAGCGACAAGGCCCACTTCCATCTGTCCCTCTTCAATCCCCCCTCTGGTCGAGATATCGACCACACTTCTGCAAAGATCCTCCCTATTGATGTATTGCTTTGGAGTCCAAACCTTTGTCACCCCCTCAGGCCGCCATGGCACTTCACATGTTCGTCCACAGGGGCACAGTAAAGAGGTGTCAAGTCTATTGCTAAGTGGTATTATAGTGGGTGGATTTCCTTATCATTGCTGTGATAAGTGTGGGAGTGACTTTATCTTTAGGTTTGCTTATTTATTAGGTATTGGCATAGTTGACCTAATGCCAAATTGACCTACTTCCATTTGACTGCATCTTTTTGGTCGAATTCGGTAGGTCAAGTGGTATATTTTAATAAAAAAATAGTTGTGGGGTGGGGTAAGGAAATAGGTTTAGGTGGGGGAAATCGATGGCACGGGGGTCTCCACCACATTAGGGGGGAAGAGAGGGTCTTCCTCTGCAGTAGGTCAAAGGAAATTCGATCCACGAAATTCAGTCAAATCAGCAGTAGGTCACGTTTTTTAGGTCAAACAACCCATATCCATTTATTAGGCACACATTTCAATGGGGATTTATGGTTCAAAGCAAACGTCTCCTCTCTTGTAAAGGCCATGTTTATTATGTTGTAACATGAGCGAGAAATGTTAGATTTCTGTGCTTTCTTTCAGCATAGACACATCTTGTTAAGTCACCTAATATCAATGACTGCAGAGCACATTTCATGTCACCGTTATCTATAATTATTGTGCTATAATACATAGGCTTACTGAGCTATCATAAAGCCTTGAGAATGCTTGCCAATTCCTTCACTAGAAAACATGAAATACATTTAAAAAAAAGATATGTTCGCCTATCACACACATTTGATCATACCCCTTTCTAACTTAATAGCCAGCCGAGCAGCAGCAATATGCAACCATGATCAGAAATAATAATGTTACTTTACCTTTGATACCCTAATATTCTTTAGGTTATTATAATGTGTTTCCCAACTTGGCCATTGACTGAGAACATTATCATGCTGAGCCACTGCAGCTGCCAGCCTAGCCTGCTGCTTGGGGCTTGGTGAAAGGTCTTTAGCCTCTGATGGTTGAATGTGGCCTGTCTGAAGTATGTGGGCTGTATCATCAGCAGTCCATAGTGCCCAGCTTTACCAGGACACAAAGACCCTCCTTGCTCCCTAATTGCCAATCTGAGCAGAGTGTCTGGTGCCAAAAAAAGGCTTTTTGAAGAACCAATGTTCAGAAGTTTGAGCGGCTCCACACTTTTCTGTGCCATGTGGTAATTACTGAGATTTCTTTTTCCAGGGCATCTTAGTCCAGCAACTGCCAGCTGTTTCTCAATACCTCCCACCAGTAAGGGAGTGGGCATACATGTTACAAAGCCTGGGTAGCATGTTGCAGGTACTCATTGAGCCTGTGTTAGGGTGGTACTGGTATTCACATGTCTGGGTACAATGCTTTAGGTAGTCAGAGCATCGCTCGGGCAAGTTGCTAGAGTGGCTTGGTGCACCCAGCCTGGACATGCTTATTTTCAGTGACATGGCATTTATTTCTGTCAAATCCAACAGGAGTAAGTTCCCATATGGTAATACTGACATCTGCCTGCGTATAGCCTGAATGTACATGTACTCGCGTAGCCAGCATGAACATTTTTAATACTGGCATATATTTGTACCCCACTTGGAATTTAGGA